>NC_058093.1:213447500-215947500 GCF_020171115.1 Neogale vison | reverse complement strand
ATATAATGGTAACAGCTTTTCCTTTAGCATATTGAAGAGCCTGGATTAGGGTAATGAGCTCAGCCTTCTGGGATGAAGTTCCTTGATTTAGGGATTGTGCCCAAATAATTTTGTCTGATGTTACCACCATCACACCCGCATACCTGATTGGACATAACTGCTGCCGTCAGTGAACAATACTTCATCAGAAGTAGGCAATGGTGTATCCTTCAGGTCTGGTTGCACAGATTGGGCCGTGTTGATTATCTCCAGACAGTCATG
The DNA here is from genome assembly GCF_020171115.1 of Neogale vison. Classification (NCBI taxonomy): domain Eukaryota; kingdom Metazoa; phylum Chordata; class Mammalia; order Carnivora; family Mustelidae; genus Neogale; species Neogale vison. The sequence goes on along the minus strand of NC_058093.1, from coordinate 215,947,239 downwards.
GATGGGTTCTTCAGGGTCATCATCTGGAAGTAAGCTTGCAGGGTTTATAGCTAGAGTCTTTTGAAACTTAATGTGAAGCTGGTCTAGCAGAAAGGCCTGAAACTGAGTAACCCATGTGTTTGACATCCAGCGCTCAGGTGTGTTTTGGAACAAGGTGTCAACTGAGTGGGGCACTGTTAATAAGGGTTCTTGCCCCAAGATTAGATTGTTCTGTAGCTCCTTGAATAGAAGTTCTTCATGTGTCCAAAGGTCTCAGTGGCTCGGTCAGAACTGAGTGTACTGCACCTGTGTCAACCAGAAAATTAACAGGCTTGTCCCCTATCTGCATAGTGACCTTGGGCTCCTGGGAACTCAGTGAAAAGGAGTTCCAGACCTGTCATTCCTTTTTTTTTTTTTTTTTTTTTTAAGTTTAGGCCTTTTGGTGTCTGTCGGGGGTCCCTTTCCTTTTTGGGTTTTTCTTCCAGAGTCTGTTTCCTTGATAGCTGTCACTACTTTTGATATTGTCACTACTATTTTTACTATTTGATATTATATCCCCAACCCAAGCAACCTGACAGATGACCCCATCTCCAGAGGATTAGAACAATTATAAATTACAAAAACTCAGAATAGACATGGTTAATGATCTGATAGGAGAGTTCACTATGACATGATTGACAAGGAAACTCAGTTACCTTGTGATACATAACATTTCAATAGCCAGAACCAGAATGTTACATATCAAACAAGCAAGCTTAATCAACAAGATTTTATTTATAATTTAAGTCTTGTGGAAGTTTGTTAAAACCTTAGAAGGTTTCTAAAGCACATGCCTAAATAGGATCAAGGATCAAAGACCTGATAAAGGCAAAACAAAGAAACTGGATTTTTCTAAGCAGGTGGAGAGAAAAAAAACTATTTGCATTTTTTTAAATCAATTTGCATTTTTTTAAAATAAAGAACAGACCAACAATTGGGAAATACTTTGACTTTCTGAGCAGAGAGAAAGCCAACTTACAAACTTGTATTCATGTCTTTAAAATTAAAATTTATTCATTTTAATCTTATTCCATCCTGACCACAACTAAAATTTATTTTTAAAGAGTTCTCTTTACAAATTTTCTGCAACTTTTCTTTGCATTTAGATTTGTCCCAAGTTATTTATTTTTAAATAACCATCTCATTTAGAACAAAATTACTTTTTTTAATGTTTAAAATGCATTTCCATCCCTTATTCTTTTATTTCTGAAAACTTCTCATATAACCTCATTTTCTTTTATGAATATCTCCTTTATATTCTTATATAAATATATCCTTTATATATATATACACACACATCCTTTATATTCTGTTATATAGATACCCATATATGTATATAGATATCTATATTTATCTATATAGATATAGATTGGATATAGATATAGATATATATATTAGATATACTGTATATTTTGGTATAGTGTTATATCACCTATTTTTTATATACAGAGTTGTTTTCCTTATTTTTATAGTCTTAGTTATAATTAGTAGAATTTTTATTTTTTATAAACTTTAATATCCAGTGAAGACCAAGGAGTAACCAATTATGAACTGTTACATCGGAATTTTTTGGATGGCAAAGTTGTGAATTCAGTTAAGCATAAAACACATTTATCAACAGATTTAAATATCCTTAGTTTCTTTGTAGTAAAAAGTCAAAAGCACAAACCTATGTCCAGTCATTAACAACTTAGCACTTTATCCTATTTGGAAAAGACCTAGATGTCCAATGAATTTAATTTCATCCAAGCAAAACTTTAAAGTTTTAGCTTACCAAAGACTTAGAAACTATTTTAACAATTATCCAAGAAAAGTTTGAGACAATTAACCATCAGTGTAGTTATTTTTTGTTAACAAATTGTAACAGAAATAACACGAGGTTATTTGACTTTTAGTAAACCTTCATAGAACAAAAGTTTTATGTTTACTGCTGATAGATTTAAAGATATGTTTATCTTAATTAGACCAACAAACTTAGTTTAAATACTAAATTATGTTCCACTGGATCCTCCCTATGATCAATTTTCACCTGAGACGTGGGGAAATCAGGAGTGCGTGGTCTTAGGTCCATGGGGTGCTCTTTTTGTTAATACCACAGGTTTTAAAAAGCTTTCACCCATGGTGAGCAGGGGCTCTCTTTGTCACCCTGTGTGTTCCCTCCCTGTGTCATTGGCATAAAGACAAACAAAAGGGTGGGTGCCCCTCCAAAGGAGAGACAAGTCAGATGCCCGCCTTTCTGCGCTCCTGGATGAGACCTGGGTGTCTCTTGGCCGTAGTGAGTCCTTAAAATCTGGACTGGCACCCCGAAGGGGCTTACCTTAGACCTTATGAGGTCACCACAGAAACAGGTTGGAGCTCACTCGGACTCTGTAGGCTTTTGGGGACCCTAAGCGTGCCCGCTCATAGAACCACAGAATCAGTCCGCCTAACAAGCCAGTTCAAACTGCATATTCATTCACACATTCAACTGACCTGTGGAATTCCTTCCAGAAATTCCTTTTTGATCCCCCTTTTGGGGGGTTCCTGACCTGAGGGACCTTCCCCCTTGGAAGCCCCTACCTCTGAGATCTTTTAGAGGTCTCTGGGAAGTGATCAATTTCCCCTTCCACCCTGACAGGTGGGCCTGACTGAGTCCTTCCTGATGACACTCATAAAAGACCAAAAGTAAAACCAAAGCAAAAAGTGAGAATTTTCCTAACCAGATCAGCCAATGCAAGGACCTGAAATAAGGATGATAAGGAGGAAAGCAAATAGTGAAATCTCTACTGGACTATAGTCCTGAAAAGTCCCCTAGAAAGAGAGATCTATAATCCAGTAGGAGAGATCGTTTACAGAAAGGAAACAAAAGACCAAGACAGGTCTTCTAAGATAAGACGGAGAAAGAACTAAAGCGACACAACAAACAACTCTCGTACACCAGATTTCCTGAGACTCCCTCTAACGTCTTAGAGGAGTCTTTGGAGGGGAGTTAAGACTGCGCCCAGTCCTCCGACCTCCACCAGGTTGACCAGTCCCAGGCTAACAGAAACATAAGGAGGTATTACCCACCTTATAAACGTGCAGATGACTCCATGAATTTTTGAGGGTCAGGAGTCATCTCCTGTCTATCAGAGCCTCACAGAGATCCTTCCAGGGCCCTGGAACATCTCAGGGGGTGTCTCCCCTGGAGCTCTCTCTAGATCCCAATAGTATGGGTGGGGGAGGCCACCTGCCTGTTGAAGTGTCCTACCCTAGTGTTATGAGGACCCTCAGGTATCTTGCTGGGGCCTCCAAACGTTATATCTACAGCAGTGAGTTATAAAGATGGACACCACATTCAGTAGGCCAAATTGAGGAGTCTTTATTAAAAAGCCGGCAGCTGTGAGGGGGCTCATGCACACCAAAATCTCACAGCCCCGAATGAGCTCAGGGATAGACTTATAAAGGCATAAGCCACATCCTATTGCCAGTTTCTAAAAATTGCCAAGCATAGAACAGAAGCAAAAATGCTGGATTAAGCAGATATTTATGGTAGGGGTACATTTCCTGAAATTGTTATGTCTGAGTAGTTCTGTGGTATTTTTGTTAAGGTTGCATTAATGGGTATAGTAACATGCCTATGTTCTGAAATGCCCACTTTTTATAAAAATGGCGTGACTTATACTAAGTCCGTTTCCTACGTGTCTCAGGTGTATGGTGCCAGATAGTTACACCTGTGATGAGTTTTTGAATCCCTATATTCTACACATGAAACTAATGTAACACTACATCAACTATACTTCAATAAAAAGAAAGTATAACAAGCTAAAAAGAAGGAAAGGAAAACATCTGTTATTTAACCAGTGAAATGGGCTTATTTAGGAATAGCAGAGAATTGCAATTCACAACAAAGAAGTTGAGGCAAAACCATAGGCAAGACTATAGAACAAAGCAGAGGACTGCTCTTTTACAGAGTAGAAGTGGGCTTGGGGCTATTATTATAGCCCCAAGGATTATTGTAAACAAAAAGTCCATCAGAATAAACTAGGACTTAAAAGTATAGTGACTTTTCTTTTTTTTCCTTTTTGATTTTAACATTTTTATTAAATTATGTTAATCACCATATAGTATCCCATTAGTTTTTGATGTAGTATTCCATAATTCATTGTTTACATATAACACCCAGTGCTCACCGCAATATGTGCCCTCTTAATACCCATCACCTGAGTTGGAACTGTCAATGGTTGGCTGGGCTGTTGCCAAGGAGGGAGGAGAGCATCTTCCTTCATCCTGCTATGGTAGTAAAACATCCTCTTCTTCCTGTTGGGAACAGAAGGTAGGTCCCTTGTTGTTGGGTCTGCAGAGGACTCCAAGGAGTGGTAGGCAAGAGAAGTCCTCTTTCCAGACTCCATTTTAGTGAGATTTCACTCTCTCTCTTTCTTTTTAATTATATTCAATTAGCCAATATATAGTATACATTATTAGTTTTTGATGTAGTGTTCAGCGATTCATTAGTTGCATTTAACACCCAGTGCTTTTTACCACAGGTGCCCTCCTTAATACCCATCACCCGGTTACCCCATCTTCTATAACCCTCAGTTTGGTTTCCAGATTCCAAAGTCTCCCATGGTTTGTCTCCCTTTCTGATTTCTTCCCAGTCAGTTTTCCCTCCCTTCTCCTGTGGTCCTCTGCACTATTAATTTTCCAAATATTGAATAACCTGTAGACTAAAAGAAGGACTAGATGCTCACCAGGGCCAGGAGTGAGTGGGGCCTGCAGATGTCTGACACACCCCGTGACCCACCAGGCACTTGTGCATTCCATATGAAACTCAGTCTGGCATGCAGAGTCCACACAGTGCTGATAGTCTACATTTCCACAGTCTGCAGTTGCCCATAACACAGATGCAGGGACCTGTGTCCGTGTTCTTTCTCGAGACTGGAAGATTTATTGAAGAAAACACTGAAGAAAAGTCCTGTGGATAGTGGCTTTGTGCTCCAGCCCTCTGAGGTCCTGTCTCATCATATGATATTAAATTATGCTTGTCCAAATGCTGGGTCACCTCTCCCTGGTCCTTCCACTTTTTCTAAATTAATCTTGACAACTCTAAGGTGTCTGGACCAACAGCCTCCCTCCTGTGAGAACCCCACGTCTGTCTTCTCTCAATGCTGAAGTTCTCTCTCTGGAGCAGCAAATGAATCTCAACGAGAACTCAGCTCAGCCTGAGGGGCCTCCGTTGCTCTGCTGATTTGCCTTTTTCAAGTTTTGTGGCCCAAGATCACCAGGAAGATACAAGATTGGTTAGGTGCTGAAAATATGCTTCTTACAATGATTTCATGTCAGTGGCACAGTCTGGGCTATTTCTCTTTCTTTCTGGTTGTATAGCCGCACCCCTGCCCTTAACAGTAGTAGTAGCAGTAATCTGCTAGTACTGTTTCTAGTACTGATCCAGAGGACTCCTGGATGGCTCTGTCGGTTGAGAGTTCAACTCTTGATCTCAGCTCAGGTCTTGATCCCAGAGTCTTGAGTTCAAGTCCTGTGTTGGGCTCTACAGTGGGTGGAGTCTACCCTTAAAAAAGAAAAAAAAAAAAAAACTACTACTGATCTATATTTTGGGTCAAGTCAGCAATTAGAAAGCCACACATTCTAATGACCTGGAAGATAGGACCTTCCCCAACACGGCCTTCATCTGTGTGGACCCCCTACCACCAGTAGTCACTACCTCCCTAAGCCCTTTATATGGCCTTCCTTACTGAAGAGGACTCTCCCCAACCAATACCAGCTTTTAAAAACCTCATTGCCTTGATACCATATCTCTTGGAGTATTTTGATGGCAAAGTCTAAATTCTGAGTAAATCATCTTGCCAGATTTCTCCCTCAGATGAGGTCCCCAGGCCAGATAGAGTCCTGACTGTAGGACAGCCTGCTTTAAAAAGCAAGATGCAGGGGTGCCTGGGTGGCCAAGTGGGTTAAGCCTCTGCCTTCAGCTCATGGGGCATGATCTCAGGGTCTTGGGATCCGAGCCTTGCTTTGGGCTCTCTGCTCAGCAGGGAGCCTGCTTCACCCCCTCTCTCTCTGCCTGCCTCTCTCCCTACTTGTGATTTCTGTCAAATAAAATCTTTAAAAAAAAAAGGCAAGATGCATTGTTGACTTCTGCTCTTCTATAATTCTATTATCATCACTCTCCTGCATGGGGCCATTAATAACCAGGGCACACCAATGCGTGATTTTCATATTAGTTCATAGGTAAACCTCACCATGTCATTACTGAGTATTGTGTCTATTTTGTGACCCAGGAGCCCAACACCGAGATAACGTGATGCTTTTTTTTTTTTTTTTAATCTTCCTCCCAGAGAACCTGTCCTTTTTGTAAACTTTTCCTCAAATCCTAGAACTGCTGGTTTCCCATTCTGGAAATTAGTCCCTGTAACCTGGGTCTATGTAAGGGATGCTAGGGCAAGGTGCATGTCAGGAAAAAATGAGGTACTTTCCTGAACTCCCTTTTTGGTACATTCCATCAATTACACAGATTGTTTTCTGCAGAAATGGCAAAAAGTGTTTCCCAAACTGAAGAGCCCATTTCTGGTTCTTTGAGTGTAGGATAGGAAGCTGGAAGGCAGAAGAGGGTAACTGCTATTGGAAGAGATTGGAGAGCCAGTTGTGTGTGGCAAAAGAGGAAGGTGTTGATACCCAGCAAATACTGTGGCCCATGCACAGACACAGGCATGCAGTCGCCCCTGCGCCCACATGACTAGCACTGTATGAGCGGCAGTGGAAGAGCAAGCAGGGCTGACTGGCTTAAGCTCAAGGAAATGTGCAGATGGAGCCCTGCCCTGGGCCTTGTGTGGTCTTCTCTCCAGGTATATCTCTGGGAGGCCAGGCAGTAAGGGAGGCAAGGCAGCCTAGGGCCAGGATGCAGGGGTGTAGGGACAGGGAGCTCTCTTGTTCACTGGACAGCCAACTTCCCATGGACCATGGGGTCTGACCCCACCATGTGACATCATCTCTTCATTTGGATGATGGTCTCACAGGGTGGCCCCTCCACACCTCAATTCGCAAGTCTGACATTTACCTGCTTCCAACCAAGTGTTCCCCAGGACATAGTAAGGGTTTGCTTATTCATTCTTAGGACCCAAATCTACCGCATCTTCCTTGCTCAGAGCTGGCTTACTACCTTTGATAGGGAGGAAGGTGGGTTTTTCTGGAAAGTCAAACTCACATTGATGAGACCTAGCCCCTGCAAAAAGAGGTCATATTTTTAATTTGGGAAACAAATACTAAACCAATGTCATGTATCTATATGATCTTACCATTCCACTAAAAGAAATTTAGATATTTTTACTGACCACAACTAATTGAATTCAAGAGAGGACTGGACCTGGTGGGAAGACAGGATGGGCTGGTAAGGCCCAGAGGATCCAGCTCATCTGCTGGATGTACATCCCCTCCAGTACTGGGGACCTGACTTCTACACAGTAAAGCCCTACCTTAATACAGCCAAAGGCCAGGGATGGAGACTTTGGATCCACTGGGGAGGAGTGCTCGAGTCCAGAGTCTTAGCAGAGTTAACGAGGATCCCTCCAAAGCATTTTTCCTGCAGTGGTGCTACTGGCCCCCTAGTATGTTCCAGGCCCTGAGGATGCACTTTGTATGTGTCGACCGCATAAACAGCCATAGAAATTAAATGAGGAGGTAACAAGTTTACCAGAGATAGGAGCCAAATGGAGGAATGATAAATGGTGCTGTGAATTCCTGGGGCTGAACCTCACCCAGCTTAGTGTCTGAGCATCATGGATGCTATGCCTTCTTTTTTAATCAGGAACTGCAGTTTCCTGAGGTTTAAACTGGAGATATGGTTCATGGAGCTCAGAGGACACCAGATGGTTGACACTGAGGTTCTCTTTATTTTGGACCATGTCTTTACAACCATGCAGGCAGGGATAACTCCCACATCTACCGCCCAAACCCGAATCTCCCTCTAGAAATTCAGATTCATATTTCTAATGCTAGAAGATGCATCTCTCCAAAGATCCTGTTAACTCCCAAGTCAACATCCCCCCACCCCCTTTTCCTACTCACATGGGGCAGATTTTCTCAAACTGTGGCTTCCGTGCTCCTTTAAGATACACTTACACCTGGGCTTCTGTGCCCAGAATAAAGCCTATGATATGTGTATATCCAGCTAGGCAGGCATATAACAGGGGCACAGAATGGGCTCTGGGTCATAGAAGGTCCTGTCACCACAGTGAGGACAGGGGTTGGCACTAAACCAGACCATGCCTGGCCGCCCCAACTCCTGCAGCATTTGCTTCAGCCTGGCGTGCAGCTGGGCAAGTCTGCCCAGGTGAAGGGTGCCACGAACATCCTCGTAACTCTCCAAGGGGGCTGGGTACAGCACATGACTCAGCTTGCTCAGCCCGATGGTGTGGCGCAGCAGGTTCTCTAGGACAGCCATGGAGATGGGGTTTCCACAGAAGCTAAAGGTTGTGAGCTGGGAGCAGCGGCCCAGAGCAGGCAGGATGACAGTGAACTGGGAGTCCATGATCCCACACTCATCTAAGTCCAGGTCCTGGAGGGTGGCGGAGGCTCTCTCTATCAGAACTTGGAGAGGTGCAGGACTCATATTGGTCAGGTTGACCCCACTGAGACCCAGGTCCTTAAGCTGACTGACGTTCAGGTGCTGGGACAGATGTGTCAAGTCAGATTCCGAAAGCAGGCAATTAGTTATTGACAGGGTCTCTAGGGGGGTCTTCAGGCAGCTGGGGAGAGACAAAGCAGTTAGTTCTGGGGGCATGGAGGTGGTGGGCAGAGGGACATGGGGATGACTCAGGCCTCAAGGAAAGATAGGCCCATTACACCCAGATCCAGGGCTTTAACAGATGACGGTCAAGCCCGAGGACGCCACCTGGGGGAAAAAGCACTCAAGTCCATCCAAGTTTCAGGGGAGTCCCTTCTCCATTACTCATTTTTGGTGATTTGGTCAAGTAAAGAAAATCTCAAGTGCCCCCTGTGCTGTCAAATGCAGCATAGCATGTTCCTCAGAGGTGCTGTGAGTATCAATTAATCCAACAATGTGAGGCAATTGGAGGGGAGCCTGGCCCCATGTCTTCAATAAGAAAAGGAATTGGTACTGGGAAACAGGACTAGAAATGCTTTCAACTCAGGCTTCCTTCTGGCTGCTTCTATGACCCCAGTCATTGGTACCTGTTTCCGATGAGGCTAATGGGAGATGTGCACAAAGAGCTAAACTGGGCAAGGCCTGGCAACATGTCGCCTGCAGGGCCTAACATAGATCACTGTATCATCCACGTACCAGCTATCACCTTCCGTAAGTCTTCACTCCTGCTCCCTTCCCCTCACCCCCCGCCCCCCAGAATCAGGCATTCCCACTCTATTGCCTTATGTGGAACCCAGAGCAACCCTTTACAGAGAGGGAATTGGAGGCAGGTTTGGAGGGAGAGACTCAGGTTGACAAAGCTGCCAAGCACAGAACTTATGATCTGAAACTTTACATCAGATACGCCTTCCCTTCACCAACACTCTCAAGTTTAGTTACTTTTGATCATCATAATGTAGACATCATTTTCTCAGAAAGAATTCCCAAAGCCACCCTCACCTGCCACAAAGCCCCCCTTATAAAGATTCCTAAATAGAAGCCCCTTCGAATAGTATCTATCCTAGCTCATACCTCCCACCTCTATCTGGGAGGTTATCTGACAACATGCGTGGAGACAGAGCAGGGACAGTGTGTGGACCTTCTAGAGATTCATACTGCATCTGGCACTGTTGACGGCAGATGCCCGTTATCATTTACTGAAATAAAGAAGGGCTTATGCTGGACTGCCCAGAAACCTCACAATCCCTCACCTGAGCACCTGGTCCAGACGGTCTTCCAGGAAGGAGATAGAGTCCAAATAGAGCTCCTCAAGGTGGTGCAGCCTGAGGAACTGAGCAGTGAACTGGTTGACGCAGTGTTCCTCCTTCGCTGGGGTGGTGTGGGAAGACATGTGGATGTGCGAGAGGAGGAGCCTGCGCAAATTGCCCATCTGACCCAGATGAGGAGCAAACTTCCCCAGTGTGGACAGTTTCCAGGTGCAATTCACTTCCAAATCCTGGATCGAGTCCAGCTGTACAATTTTCAGGATCTTCTTGATGTTCTGTATGGGCATTGCGAAAATCTTCAGCTTCTTACAGCACAGGTGCAGCAGACCCTTCCTCTGCTGGACTTTCTGGATGAGGTAGGCGAGGGACTCATCAGGGGTACCTTCCTTGAGGCAAAGGTCTATCAGCACCTCCACAGGAGCCAAGGGTGGCTTGGGCCCTGGCTTGCAACCATCCACTTTTCGCTTCTTCTTCATGGGCTGGGCCACCTCTGGCTCCAACAGGGAATACATACTGGCCCTCGTCCCAGACCACACGGTCCAGAAGTCCTGATGAGCATTCTTCCGTAAATCTAGCACCTGCAGTTTCCACCTCCTGCAGGGAAGATAGGAGACAGACCGAGATGCTTTCAAATCAATGGAGAATAAGACTTGAGTCTCAGAATCGAGGCAAGGCCCAGATGCCTGACCTGCACTTTTATTCCACACCCTTGGATGTCAGTGGCTCCTTGGGCTACTGGGATCCTTCATTCTTGGTCCCCACTTGCAGTACCTCTAAGTGCCACCAGGAGAAGATGGACAACTTGTTCCTTTGGTCACCTCTGCATCTCAATCAGCCTTTCATGTCCATAGTCTGTTCCTAGAGTGACTCCAGAGATAGCCCCAAGGCTTCTCTGAGCTTCCTCACAGAAGCCTCTGGTCCACCCTGTGGCTTTGCACTTTCCCATGAACCCATCTCTATCTTTCTTGGGTCCCCAGGGCCCTCCCAGGCAATGGGATCACCCTCACCTGGGACGAACCTCCTGGGCAAGCAGGACATCAAGGCCATCGAGTGCAGCTTGGAAGGTCTCCTGGTGGGGCTGCTGCTCCTTCATCAAGGCCCCCAGAGGGAGGCAGGCAAAGGGCCAGGCCTGCACCATCACCTTCAGGATCTCACTGTACCTCCCAGCAAAGGCCGCTGTGAACAGCGGTGGGAAGAGCTCCATAGGCAGCACTTCCAGAGCGGCAATGGCTGAGGCCTGGTGCCTCAGCAGGCTCTGACCTGCCAGGTCCAGAAGTCTGGGTGGGGCTGGCATGCTCATCCTGATGAATCTGCTCCGAAAAGAATCCTGGCGAAATATTCAAGGAACAAGGCTGAGTGCTAGCAACCCCATTATCGGTCCATCCTTGAGAGAAACCAACTCAAGGCCAAAGTCACTCTCTGGCAATAGTTGGGAGTCCTCCATTTACCCCAATTCTGCTCTCGGCTAGGTGGCCACAAAGCCACAGCTTTGCCCCCGCTGGCTCTAGACGTTCATCTTTCCAGGCCCTGATGGGGGAGCAAGATCACCACAGGTCCCATACCATATCCAGTTACTGCCACATTTAATTCTAGTCCCACTGTAGAGTTAGTACTGAGGAACCTGAAAACCAACCCCACCCCTTTTAGGGAAAAGTTGCTGATTATCACGAGTACTGAACATATACAGAAATAAGAAACTAACACGTGGCCCAAAATGAGGCCCTTCTCAGCTCTAATAAATAACCCAGACATGAGAGATTAAGGAACATCTGGACAAGGGGTACCATAAATTTTCAACTGTAAAAGTAGCATAACTACTTTGGGGATGAAAAAAATATATACTATTTCAAGACAATTTTATTATATCTCTCGTACAAATATGAGAATTACTATGAGAATACAAAGCTGACATTCAGAACAAAGCCTCCACTTTTAAAATTATTCCATAAAATATTTTTTCTGGTGGAATATATTTAAGCTTTTAGTTTCTTATTTTCCTAAAAAAGCTTAACTTATAAAACCACAAAACAATGAACTATATGAACTATAATTACTGAACACAAACTAAATACTTAAAATGTCATAAAAAATCCAACTAATCAGAGGTCTTTCATTTCCCCCAAATATCTATCTGGTTAAGAAATATCATAAATGTCTATAAAATGGCATACACCAAAGCAGAAATCAAAATGTCTGAGATTAAGGCAAAACTGCATTTTGAGGCAAAAGCAAAGCCTGCTCATTCATACTATGTGTCTGAGGGCAGTACGATGGCAGCATCCCAAGCTTAGGGCTCCTGCCTCCAGAAATGTATATGGTGCATGGAGGAATCTGCTCAGACTTCAGGGTCTCACCTCTGGCTTCTCAGAAGCTATAATATCCTTTCTGGCTACACCTCCGTTCTTCAGATCCTAGCTCAAATTCTCAACTGAAAGCACGATGTTGTTATCACTGCATCTCTATCTAGTTAATCCAGATTGGGTTTACCTTCTCCATAAAAACTGACTGAATAATATGCCCCATTCATGATAGAAAAAGAAAAGAAAACCAACCTGGAGGTATACTTGGGGGAGTTTTGGCCACATCAGTGTAACTCAAATGTTCAAGTTAAGACAGCTTTATGCAGACAGTGGTGTTAACCCAAAAGAAAAAGAAATAAAATAAAATAAAATTCCAAAATATCAAGTAGTCACAATTTGTTACCTAAAACTGCAAAACATGTGTGCATTCATAGAAGAACAGATGTACAATTGAGGGGTGGATGGTCTTCCAGATTTTGAGGATCAAGTCTTCCCTGAAGGAAGTCAGGTCAAAATTAAGAGGAGTTGGCCAGGAAAAGGGAGGGGACAAGGCTGTTTGTAATGGGACCATGGGAAATACCCAAGACTAGGAAAAATACATTTTATTTTGTTTGAGGATCTCAGACTTCTACGGCTACTTTAAACCCAGAGCAGGGAGGATATCCACTCTTTTTCCTAGAAGATTTCCTCCTAGAAGGCTGAGATCAGATCAGTAAAATGGATGAAGAAGATTCAACATAGGAATCTGGGCTACAGAGAGGTCAGAACCCTACTGGCAACCAAACCCAGGATTCGACTAGTCAAATTCTAACAGCCACTGAGGGGTTAGAGCCATGAGCTCTTTGGGCTCTTAGAGGCAGGGAGAGAAATAAGCATGAGCTAAATGCATGTCTCCTTGTCATCAAGCTGCTACCACCAGAGGACTTCCTCTTTACGCTCAAGTGTCCTCTTCCGCTTCCTGACCCTTCAAAGGCAGAGCAAGTCTAGGCATTTCCCAGGGGCCTTGGCCCCAAATGTGATCTCCAAAGGCCCCTTCTGAAGTATATAATGACAACTGTCATTTCCTCATTCCTAGGAAACAACTAATATAAATACAGCTTCAAAAAGTCCCTTCTGGTCCCATCCCTATCCAGCTGGATGTCCCTATCCAGCTTTTTAATTATTTCCATTCTTCTGAGACAGTGCCACTAAAACAGGAATAAAACTTTTCCCTCTTTCTGTATTAAGCTCAGTACCCAAATACCAACACTTTTTCCTCACAGAATTTGAAGCTATATTTGACATTTAAGGATCTGCCAAAATTAGGGATGATTCCCATGCTGGGCTGGATCACATTGGTGGTTCTGACATTTTAGAGCACAGAAAACCTCTCCACACAAAGAATTATCCAGGCTATTCTTTAACCCTTGCATTATGATGCCCCAAAAATTCTTCTATACCACTGGTGAGGAGATTGGGATTCAGTCTCTGAAGGATGCTGTCCACTTAGTATCATCATGGAGACTGCTTTCTCCAAATTTCTGCCACCTATATCAGCAGGCTTTGTGTCAAATAAGGTTAAACTAGAAAGTGCTCTATGGACATTTTAGCCCCCAATCACCATTATCAATCAGCTGCAAGAGGCTGAGATTAGTAATAAAGATAATTGTAAATGTCCCTGATGACTAAGCAGTAACTGAGGACAGAAACGGTTCTCTGGAACTTTTCATCCAAACTTCTCAACCTTTGCAGGAAATTTAAAGTTCACTGTTAATTTTATTTTTAGCCCAGTGAATCAGGACCCAACTCCCCGCAGGGAGTAACTGATAGACACCTTCAGGCAAGGGATTTGTCCTGGTGAGGATCTGCCTAACCAAGTGGATGGACAATCTCATTGTTAGAGACACTGACTGACAGACTTCAACTGGACCTCAGTGAAACAGGACAACTGCCTAAGTCCAAGTTTGGGAACGGTCTATGGGAACCCAGGGTCTAGGAGATCCAAGGAGGCAGAAGTGACCACTGCCTTCAGATCTAAAAATGTTTAGTATGAACCAAACATCCTTCGCTTGTGAGGTAAGTCCTACTCCTCCGTCCACCTCCATGCAGGGCCTTTGGATCAGGGAACACGCTGTGGGGTTGGAAGCCGGAGCACTGGGAACACATCTATATGAAGGGCTGTCCTTCCCACACAGGATCAGGACTGGCTCAGGACAACTCCCACAGCCAAGGTATGAATTTGAAGAATGTTTCTATTGCATCCTGGTCACTTTTTCTCATGGTCTTCATTTGCTACGTAGGCCAGAGCATCCCCTGAGCTCATTAGAGTGGGTGTCCTGAAACCACCTGTTTCATTCACAGAATTCCAACTGGGATCCCAGAGCATCATCTACCTTACTGGGGCCTTTAGAATGTTTCTGTGCTTCTGCCCTGTGCCACCTGGGCAGCACTCTTTGTCCCTGGAATGTCAGCCCACCTCTCTTGGAGCCTGGGGTATGGACATGATGCTGGGAACACCTTCCCATTGTATCAATCGAAATCAAGGAATTTTTCCCAGTTCTACAGAGCATGATAATTAGAGAACATGACAAGTCACAAGGTGCAGAAAGAAAATAAGCCCATCTGTTTTTCTAGATCTAGGGGGCTCCAGGAATGCCGGAATTCCCGAGTTCCAGAGAAAAGATCTCAACTCTGCTGGTCCGGAGGGGAAGCAGGCTAATGAGAAGCTAGAAATCCAGTCCTGAGGCAGCAGCCCACCTCAGGCTCCCTTGAGGCAGCCCTTGAACAGACAAGATTTCATTTGGTATCCAATACATCTCTGAAATTTCCCTCTGGTGTCACATCTCTCCTTACCCTGAAATATTTTGCCCTCTGTGCCTTTTTATTTCATTTTTTAAAAAAGATTTTATTTATTTGACAGAGAGAAAGAGATCAAAAGTAGGCAGAGTGGCAGGCAGAGAGAGAGGAAGCAGGCTCCCTGCGGAGCAGAGAGCCCGACGCAGGGCTCGATCCCAGGACCCTGGGATCATGACCTGAGCCGAAGGCAGAGGCTTTAACCCACTGAGCCACCCAGGCACCCCTTCTCTGTGCCTTTTTAAAAAACTGAAGGTCTCTTTTGGACCTCCCTGCCCCTCCCTGGATTCAACAAGATCTGGTTTCACTTCGGATCCAGTAACATCTAGACAAGAGATTGTCCCTCTTTCCTCCTCACCAGGGAGGACCTTCCTGATCTCCAGATCACTCCAGCTCTAGCCAGTTATTCCTGGTGAAGTACTTCTGGAAGCATGATGGGGGAAGGGGAAGCTGAGGACTCACTCTAATCTGGGAAGCAGGAGGAGGAACTGAACTGGGAATGGCCCAGAACATCCAATATGGGGCCCAGCATGGAGGAGGAAATGTCAGCACAGCAGAAGGCCTGGTCCTCTGACTCCCACAGAGCTGTATCCCTTAAAGGGTGGAGACTTGTGTCTGAGACTACCTAGTGGCACTGGAGGCCTGAGTGAGTTGCCAGTAGCTGTGTGTGTACGTGTCCCTTTAGCTCAAGGACACAGAATCAGTCCAATGGAGAGTCTGGGGAGAGGGAGAGAAAGTGGCAAGCACTAATACTGGAGGCAAAGGTGACAGAGAGATTCAAAGAGGAAAGGGCTCCAGACTCAGCATTTAGCCTTTGGGATTTTGCTCTTCAGTCTCCTTACTTTTCATAGCCACGTCAGACTGAAAACTGTGCTTCTGAAAACAGAAAGAGAGAAAGGCGTCTGGTACTGTGTCCCTGTCATCCGAAGGGCCCTCAAACCTTTAACTCTAAGCCATAAGAAGGCCATGGTGGCTCTGAGAAAAACCAGATACAACAGGTTATCAGGCATTTTCCACTGGGGTTTGTTCCACTAGAGCGAGAGCAATGATCCTCAGGGTTCCAGGAACACAGACCTTACACTTGACGGGAAAAATCCCCTATGCACTAAGATGAGGGCTCACAGGAGGCACTGGGGCAGGGTGGACATGTTCACAGGAATGTCTCTAGACCAGCTAACCCCTCCTCCCCATATCCAGACACACTTTCTTTTCTTAATCCTTGATTTACTCAAAAACATTTATTGAATGCCATAGACGAAGCATTCTATTGAGCAAATGAAAATGCAGCAAGCTGAAAAACAAATCAATCAGAGGTTTGCATCAGACCATAAAAATGACAGTGCAAGATGAAATACATAAAGCCATCTTAAGAATCCACAAAGTTCTGTCTCTCGACCTACTTGTGATCTCTCTCTGTCAAATAAGTAAAGAAAATCTTAAAAAAAAAATCCACAAAGTTAGTTTTTCAGTGGCCATTCAAAAACTGTTTTTGCCCACCATTAAGAATTCTCTTTCTATTCATTATAAATATGTTGAGAAACTAATAAAATAGCAAAACTACTATTAACTTAGTGTGTTGATTTTAAACACTGAAAATTAAACCACTTCTCTGCAAAAAAATGCATCGAGAGTAGTTTTAACATTGCTTATGGTTCTTCTCATATAACTTTTGGTGCAGAGGGCGCACCTTTCCTATGCCCTGGGGAACAGTCAAGCTGCTTTCTAAGTTTGGATAGATTTCCAGTATTTATTCCTTCAGGTTTCCAATGTCATGACATATTTTTGAGAGAGTTCCTTTAGTGTGAAGACTTCTGCTAGAATCACTTCCTCTAAGACATCTTCATCCTTTTGTCACAGTCATACTCTCCCTTCACACTTCTCTGGGAACTGGAGAATGTGAGTTTGAAGCTGGATTTAGAATCACAATGATGAATAAAAAGAGCTGAAGTTATCAAAGCAGTTCACTTCTCTAGCCTCTGGTTTCAGGGGGCTAAGACTGATTCTTCCTTTCCATATACAGCAGCTGAGACTCAAGAGGGTGATATACTTGCACCCATGTCACAGAGAAGGCCGTGGGAGGGGGGCACAGGAATGAGGCCCCTGGCTGCTGGTCCAGGGCTTTCACTTATGCCAGCCTAATGGGAATATGCCTAGAAAAACCACCTGAAAATGGGAACATTCCACCCTCTATGTGTGTCAGCAATGGACAAGGTCAGAGAACATGTCTCTACTCAGGTATCACCCACCACAGTCCAGGGGGTCAGCAGGTCTTTACTCTGCTGAGGGCCATGGGCCTTGCCAGGCATCCAGAAGGATGGGTTGGGGAGGGGTGCAATACTCCCAGGAAGAAATCAGAAAGGCTGAGGTCTTGAGGCACCTCAGCTTACCAGCTGTGTTTCTCCAGTGAAGCAGGCTCAGGACAATTCCTGGGAGGACACATCTCCCTACCTTGCATATCCATGGCTGTATCAAGTAATAAAATTTGTGGCTGGAGTGTCACTCACAGGATGTGAGGGACACAGATGCACATGCGGGCCTCCCTGTCTTGTGGGACAATGGATAAGAAGGGAGGCCAGAGAAGCAGAGGGGCCACAGGAGGCAGAACTCTGGGGCATCTCTACCATGCTCTCTCTACCATGCTCTCTCATGCTCTGATCATCCTCTTTGTCCCTTAGTAAGGGACACTAAGGAGGGGAACTTCAGGCAGCCCAGAGTTGACCCTTTCCTCCCTTTGCCCCAAACTCCTTCTGAAGTCATGGCTTTCATATTAACCTCTCCTCTTTGTCCTCTTCCTCTTAAGGTCCAGGGCCCAATCTGTTCTGACACAGGCACTCTCAGGTTCTGTGGCTATGGGACAGAAGGTCATCATTTCCTGCTCTGGAGGCAGCAGTAATTCTGGAGTTTTTTTTTTGTTTTTTTTGTTTTTTTTTGTTTTTAAGATTTTATTTATTTATTTGACAGAGAGAGAGAGATCACAAGCAGGCGGTGAGTCAGGCAGAGAGAGAGAGAGAGAGAGAGAGAGAGAGAGAGAAGCAGGCTCCCGCCAAGCAAAGAGCCCGATGCGGGGCTCGATCCCAGGACACTGAGATCATGACCTGAGCCGAAGGCAGCGGCTTAATCCACTGAGCCACCCAGGCGCCCCAATTCTGGAGTTTTTAACTAGGTGTTCTGGTATCACGAACACTCATGTGCTGCATGACATTCCCAATGCACAAGGTTGTCCGGGGCCTCCATCCATTCTCCACCTCCATGTCAGGCCACATGACCTCCCTGACTGCTTTGGGCTTTAGCTGGAGGACTAGCTGGGCACTATTATTGTTGTCTTTTAAGGAGAAGGAGTTTTCTTTCAAGGGACCTCTTACCCTCAGGGGTCTAAGCCCACATGGAAGTGACCAAAACTCTGCCCCTGCTTGACACCAAACAGGAGTTAAGTGTCTGGCATCTGTAGCCAGTCTTACACCTTCACTCCAAGCAGAGGTTCTAAACATAACTATATGGCTTTGAGAATGTGGTCCCCAACACACTAGAGCTAGCTCCTTCTTATAAAAAGGCAACAGGACCGGGGCACCTGGGGGGCTCAATCGGTTAAGCATCTACTTTTGGCATTAGGTCATGATCTCAGGGTCCTGGGTTTGATTTCCCCATAGGACTCCCTGCTCAGTAGAGAGTCTGCTTCTCTCCTTATTCCTCTGTCCCTCCCCGCCCTCCTTGTGTGCATGCTCTCTCTCTCTCTCAAATAAATAAAATCTTAAAAAAAAAAAAAAAAACAAACAGCAGGACAATTGCTCCACTGGGGAAATGACTGGGAAGTATACAGGTTACTCCTGCATCTTCCCTCTTGAGCATCCTCAGGACACAAATTCCATCCAGCTCCTCGATGACAAGAACAAAGGGAACAACAGGGTTTCTTAACACACCTGAGAGACAGTTCGGGGACCAGCTTACCTTAAGATGTCTTCCGTCCACTCTGGTCCAGCTCAGACTGGCCTCCGGTCCTCCAGTACTTGGTTTCTCTGGTCTCCTATCCTCTCAGTCACCTCTGTCTACCCAAAATTCTCCAGAAACAAACAGGCTGTGTGTTAACACGTATATTTAGCAAGCCATGGGCTCCTATGAAAATCTCTGCGAATACTGCTGAGGAAATGGAAAACCGGAGACCTGACCCTGCCCGTTCAGTGGGCATCTCCTCTAATCTCCAAATCTGACCAACAATTTCCCATGGGCTGAACGAGAGAACAACTGGAATGGCAGACCCTGTGCTCTGTCAAAAGCGACCCCTCCCTCGAGGACACGGCCCACGTTCTGTCCCTTCTGCCCCCCCCATACCCCGGCACCTCCTTAGGGGCCAGATTCCTAGAGCAGCCACCCCATTTTAACTGCACACCCGTCCAACTAGTGAGAGCAAACAATGAACGCAGACGCCCGAGTTCGATGAATTGTTACGTCTGCAACTCATACGCGCGGCCAGTCTTAAGGAGCAGGTAGCTGAGGCTGCCTGGAGCCAGAAGAAGCACATTGTTAGGTTTTCCACTCCGACCTCTGTTGTGAAAAATCACTTTTCAGATGGAAAATAGAAGTGGGAGTTCGGGGGAGGGCAGTTTACCAGCGATTAGTCCAAGGTCACTCCACAAGAAAGAGGATCATCCAAGGTTTGAACTTACGTTTTCTCCAGACCGCGCACCCGCCACGTGGTCTCTCCTGCAAGGAGCCTGGAGGGAAAGGAAGGCCGCTGGCTTCGCAAGCTGCCCTACCCTCGCCCGCCGGAAACAGCCTTATCCGACCAATCCTGGTTTCTCTTTTCTTGAGGGCGAAATCTCACGAGATCCTAGGATCACGATGCGGGGTCGCCTGGGGAGTCCAGGAGGGGTTTGTTTTCATAGGCTGGGCGGGGACTTGGTGGTGGGGAGGGGTGGTACCTGTTGGCCACGCCCACCTGACTGTGCCAGGTGCCAGAATGGGGGGGCATGAGAGTGGGCGTCGGGGACAGGGAGGATAAGGGTGGGGTTCGATGAGGCTATGGAGGGTGGGATGGGGCAAGGGAGGTGGGGAATGGGGGATGGGGGTAAGGAGAATGAGGGAGGGATGGGGGGGTCTGTAACTTCCCACCCTCTAACCCCTCCCCGGGGCCTATGCTTATGGACCTATTTCTCTCTGTGGGGTATGGGGTGCTGGACCCTGAACGAGGCTCCTTGCATAACCCTAAAAAAGACGTCCTTGCCTTTGAACTGTCTAATGCTCTGTGCTACCTGGACTTTACCATTTATGTACCCTCTGGGGGAGAGGAGACCCCTGTCAGGATTTGATTAGATTGTCCTCTTTCTAGAGCGTGCTTTCTTCACTTGCCTCCTTGGATTTGGTTTTACAAAGCTTTTTCAGAAGCCATACTCCTGCGATCGCTCTACTCCCCTCCCCCAATCCTCAAATAACTTCAGCTTTCACCAGTCCTAAAGGCAGGGCTTCCCTTTCACCAACAAATACCTTTGACAAAGTCAGGACTAGACCAAAGGCTGAAAATATGAGAGGGCCATCGTGAGGAGGGACCAGGTCCAGGATGTTGAGGAGAGATGGAAAGCCACCCTCACCCAACCCCTCCTGAGGCCTGGTGTTCTGGTTCTCTCTGAGGTGAGATCCTTGGGATTTGGGGTTCCCGGCCACCAGGGGGCAGCACTGGGGAAACTGGAAGCCGGGATGTTTGCAAGGCGTGTGTCTGGCTTGGGCACCTGTTTCCTGCCAGTATGTTTGTAGGAAGAAAAGTAAGGCCTCTGGAGAGATGACAAGTTCCGGATGGATGAGGAGTCTTTCTTGGTGAAGAGAAGAGAGAGGGGTTAAGAACAACGCGGAGATCAACTGTACTACAATTAAAAAAAAAAAAAAAAAAAAAGTGCAAGGGGGCGGCCCCATGCCTCTTTCAACCTGGCCTGAGGATCTATATTCTGTCTCCTCAGACTCTGAGACTGTGTTTTTCTGGAGGGGGAGGTGTGGACTGAGTCTGGCACTGTGTCCTTCCCATGCAAGTGGTCCTAAATCTGATACCACAGGCCACAGGAATGTCGTGGTGGCTGAGAGCAACAGGGCGGTAAAGGCTGGGTAGTTTTCCTGGATCTACCCTGCCATTCCCCCAGATATCCCCATGCTTGGGAGCTATGTAAGCTACACAGAAAAATTAATGTATGAATACATACATACATACGAATGAGGCCACTGCCTTGAACCCCAGTCGACCTAGGATATTCACCTAGAACAGAGATGACTAAAAAACTCAATTTTTTCAGCTTGAATCTGGAGACACTCAGCTTCTCCTTCCCTCTGATCTTCTGGATTCATTCAACAAACATTTGTCCTTGAGTGGTGCCGATGCAAGCCTCAAGCAGATATACTCAGTCTCTGGCTCATAAGGTTTGGAGAAAAAACTAAAAAAGTAAACAAATAAAAGCCCCAAACAAGAAGTTATTGTTTTCAAGTGGCAAGTTGTAACTAACTCTATGAAGAAAACAAAGGGGCTGATATGGAAAGTGACAAAGGCTGGCAAGGCTCCTCCTGGTTGCTCAGGATCCTTGTCTGAGGCCTGAGCAGGAAGCAACCTTGGGAGCTTAAGAGGATCCTGGACATAGGGTTCTGAGCATAGAGAAGGACTGTGCAAATCCTGATAAAGTGTTTGGCCAACTTGAGAACAGAGACTGGCTCAGAGGGGTGGGTGATGACAACAGCAGAGAGGGGGCACGAAAAGGTGATCCCTTTGAAGATTGCCCATGCTTATTTTCATAATCTGATTGCTGTTTTCAGACTGACTGCAATTGGTACACTAAAAGGATGATGTCTGTAAAACTTGAAAGCAAAATGCAGGTCACACGATTGATTATGTAATGCAATTCTATTCATATGAAATTAAACATGAATATACCATTCATTCATTGATTGCTTCAACTAATCCTTACAAATGTTTATTGTATTCCTGGGATATATGTAGTAAGCAAGCCAAGATGTCCAGAAGAGGGTCATTAGAATAACATTGGTTATGTTAAAACACTATTTATTTGAACAACTTCTATCATAATTTTTTCCTTGACCAGTGTGAAAGTAGAACTATTTTCATTTTTTAGAAACAAACAAACAAAAAAGTCAACCTGCACTGAATTATAATCATAAAGGAGACTTTTAAAACCTTCCATGAGGGAAGAAAGGGAGGGGAATGTATTTAAAGGAGGCTGTTCTGCCATGTGTCTGGGAGCTGAGAGAGCCTGGGTCTAGGCTGACCCGTGGTAAATGAGACAGAGGAAAATATTTTTTTCTGTGATCACCTAAAGTAAACCTGAAGAGGAAAGAACCTGGACTCTCCACCTAATTATGCTGGGGATAAAAGTCATAGGGCACCAATTAATGGAAGCACTGGCTTTTTGGTTTTATAACCAGATTCATGCAAGGATACTGTGAACTTTAATGCTTTCTTAGTTTTCTTCAGATGAAGACACTGAGGCTAGAATGGACGAGCCACTGGTCAAAGACAGAGTTGGATGAACAAGGAAGGAATTTGGTGCTGTGAAATTGTGGTGTGAGGCTCCTTGCCCCCAGTGCAGGACTTCTCTAGGTTGTGCTCTCTTGACACCCAGTGCATGATTAGCTTCTGATTTAATAACACACCCCTGAAATAGCCTCTTGGACTCTCAATCTGCTGCAAGATTAAGCTGATTGGGAAGGTCTTGAGGAGAATTCCAGATGGCTGGTGTCCTGATTTGGGGGAAACATCACTTTTGAAAATTCTTTTGGGGTAGCTATGAGTGAGTTTAGAGAGAAGGGCTTGAACCTTCAGAGTGTGGGAAGTATCTTTTGACCCCAGACTCGGGTTTCTGTCAGAGACTGGACTTACACAGGGCAGGAGAACTCTCCCCCAGAGTGGGGAAAGACTAGTTATGTGGGGAGAGGAACTCACTAGAAGACCAAGTGCTCACTAACAACTGACAACAGTACTTTTGGATCTCCAGGTCCCACAGATCCAGCCTTAAAGTAAGTTTTGGAGAAGAGGACTTGGGTGCCCCCTCCACCTTTCCTGTCTGCATGATTCCCTGGGTGCTAAGTGTCAAGACTAAGGGCAAAGGAAGAATTAAGAGTCGTCAGAACTCAGGAGCAAATTTGCATGGAGACCCCTCTTGTGTCTCAAAACATGCACAGGGGATAAGAGAGCCTTGAGTGTCCTGCCCAAGTATTGGGGTCTCAGGAGGCAGATCTCTGGGTTGTCTTCACCATGGCTTTGGCTCCGCATCCCTCCCCCTCCTCACTTTCAGCACAGGTGACCCCAAGAAAGAGGTCACGTGGATGTGTGGACTGACACTTCTGTCCCTTTTCCCAGGTTCACCTGGGCTACCCTCTCTCCATTTCTCCTTCCTCTCTGGGTCCTGGGCCCGGCCTGCCCTGACCCAGCCTCCCTTCCATGTGTGGGACTTTGAGACAAATCATTGCATCTCTTGCAGTGGAAACAGCAGCCACACTGGAACTTATAACCCTGTCTTCTGGCACCAATGATGTCTGGAGCAGCCCCCACACTCCAGACAGCTACTGTGAGCTCTCTGCCTTCAGGGCTTCCTGTTCTATTCTCAGGCTCCAGGGTTGGGAACACAGCCTCCTTGACCATCTCTGGATTGCAGTCCAAGAGCGAGGCTGATTTTCACTGATTGTTGGAGGACAGCCAGAGCATTTATCTGCAGGGCTCCAAGCCCAATGGGAACTAAGATTAAAACCTGTATTAAATACTCAGCGTTTCAGAGCTTCACACCAACCAGACAGCCAGGCTGTGCTTTCTGTTGTCCTTTCTGCTCATCACCCCAAGGGCATAGGTGCTTCAGAAAAGGAACCCATACAACTCATTTTGCTCTTTATGATGATGTGGGAGAGAGAAACAGTCTCCCAGGGGACACACAGCTTTGCAAAAATGAAAATAAAAGCTCCTTTCTTCCTCTGTGGCCTTGGGATGCAGACTCTGTTACCTTCTTCAGTGGCAACATCAGGGGAAGAAAACAAGGGCTTCTCATTGGGCTGAAACAGTTCAGAGGCCACATCACCTGAAGACATCTCTCTGTACCTCAATGTGGATTCAGGCACTCCGGCACCCAGCGACACAGGTCTCCGTCTTACCTGTCTCTATGTGGATTGGACCAAAGTGACACAGACGGTCCAGGTATTATTACCCAGTTTTCTATTGCTGCATAAGAAATTACCACAAATCTAGTGGCTTGAAACAGCACCCATTTACTGTTTCACTTTCCCTGAATCAGCTTAGCTGGGTCCTCTACTCAGGGTCTCCCCGACCTGACATCAATCAAAGTATGGTGGCTACATTCTACTCCAACAGCTCAACTGAGGATCTGCTTCCAAGATAGTTGGCAGAATTCATTGCCTTGCTGGTGTATAGCTAAAGCTCTGGAATTTTGAGGGATTTTGGCTGTCAGCACTGTGAGTTCCTAGAGGTGGCCCACAGCATCCTGTTTGCCGTTTCCTTCTACCTGATGAGCAGGGGGACCTCTTTTTCCACTTTGCTAGGAGGGAGTCTTATTTTTTTTTTTTAATTGAAGTACAGTTTACACATAATGTTATACTAGCTTCAGGTGTAGAATGTAGTGATTTGACAACTCTACACATTATGCTATACTCACCACAAGTGTAACTGCCATCTGTAACCATATAAGACTTTCAGAATACCCTACTACATTCCCTATGCTGTGCCTTTCATCCCCATGACTTGTTCATTCTATAACTCGAAACCTGTACCTCCTACTTCCTTTACCCATTTTGCTCCCGTCCCCAACCCTGCCCCCCAGCAACCACCAGTTTGATCTATGTATTCGTGGGTCTGTTTCTCCTTTGCTTTTTTTGTTTTGTTTTGTTTTTTGTTTGTTTTTTGTTTTTTGGTATTGTTTTTGTTTTCTTTCTAGATTCCACATATATGCAAAATCATACAGTGTTTGTCTTTCTCTGGCTTATTTCACTTAGTATAATGCCTTCTACATTGTAAATGGCAATTGCTCATCAAAAGGGAATCTTATATCACATAATGAATCATGGGAGTCACATCTGGCCACTCATTCCATTTAAATGTGTCCCTTTCCATTTAATCTAACCTAATCAAAGAGAGGCATCCCATCACCTTTGGTATATGTATTGATTAGAAGCAAATCACAGGTTCTTCCAATTCTAGAAGAGATTATGCAAAAATCACTACAGGGTGCATCTTTCACAGTCCTCAAACAAGGATACTTCCAATCCATTTTTAAGGTTGTCTATTTTTAAAATATGAGAAAGCTCTGCAAGTTTTGTTGAGGGAACAGCAAGAAATAGGAGACTTTGGTCTTTATTATTATTATTATTATTATTATTATTATTATTATATGTTAGTTACCATAAAGTACATCATTCGTTTTTGATGTAGTGTTCAAAGATTCACTGTTTATGTATAACACCCAGTGCTGCATGCGGTACATACCCTCCTTAATACCCATCCCTGGGCCAACCCATCCTCCCCCTCTCCCTCTCCTCTAAAACCCTCAGTTTGTTTCTTGGAGTCCACATTCTCTCATGGTTGATCTCCCCCTCTGACTCCTCCCGTCTTAAGGAGAAGTGGAGATTTAGGTCTTAAGCTTTCAGTGTCCTTATAGTCATACATTTTAGTTCGTGGTCTTCAACCAGGGGAACATTCACGTGACTGACCACTGCTCTGCCTCATACTAGCCCCTCCCCTCTGTTCTCTGATCACTGTCCAGAAACCAAGTCTCAACACCTTCCAGCACTTTTTTTCCTGGGATTTTTTTTTTTAGTACAAAGGGCTCCTGTATGCCTCCAACTTTATATTTCTGTGAGGGCAGTTTTTCTTTGGACATTTCCACTGAAGCAACACATTACAACATACTGAATGCAGAAGTCGATGTGCACATTCAAATGTTTTGTATTAAGTGATACATTAAAAAGATTTGCAGAAATGTAAAAACAATGCAATGCCTCATGATTTTTTTCCTAATTTTTGAATATAGTACTATCTCATTTTATTGCACTTTGCATGATCTTGTTTTACAAACTGAAGGTTTGTGGCCATCCTGCATTGAGCAAGTCTATCTGTGCCATTTTTCCAATAGCATGTGTTCACTTTGTGTCTCTGTGTTGCATTTTGGTAATTCTCACAATATTGAAAACTTTTTCACTATTATTATATTTGTTCTGGTGAACTGTGATCAGTAATTGTGACTCCCTGAAAGTTCACATGATGGTTAATATTTTTTAGCAATGAAGTATTTTTAATTAAGGTATAGACATTTTTTCAGACATAATGCTATTGCATACTTAACAGACTACAGTATAAACGTAACTTTTATATGCAGGGGAAGTAAAAAAATTCATTTGACTGACTTTATTGATATTTGTGATATTGATTTAGTGATATTCACTTTATTGCAGTGGTCTGGAACCAACTCCACAATATATACAAGATATGCTTTATGCTTGTACATAACAATGTATATGTATTTATTTACATATACTTGGTTTAGATTGTTATGCATAATTAAATTAATAAATCTTTTAAAAATGTTTCTCAATTTTAGTTACTCCAGTAAATGTTCAAAGATGTTTTCCACATGAAAAAAGCTCTGGAGGATTCTCAGTAATTTTTAAGAATATGAGAAGTTTCTGGAAACCAAAAATTTGAGAACTACTGACTTGGGACAGTTGTTTACAAAACAATAAAATTATGGCTTTTCCCAAATGGTGAGATGTTTAGTGATGATCTTTTCTCTCTAGGTAGTTGTATTATTAATGAACCTCATGCAAGTCCTCCCCATACAGAGTTTGTGAGTAGGGTCGTGACATCACCTCAGGTACATTTCAAGGTCCCTGTGCTAGCTGTGTTATCCTTATGGGAAATCATGACTTGTATCTAAATGGCTTTATAGACATCTTGGAGGTAGAATCAGCCGGATTTGCTTTTGGAGAGGATTCAAGTCATAAGGGTAAGTGAGGGGTCAAAGATATCACCTGGAACTTCAGCTTGATCCCCTGACATTGGGAAGAATGAGAAAGAAGCAAATATGAAAATATATCTAAGAAGTCTTTGGAGACCCTGTTAGATTTGCAATGTCTCTACTGCTGGGTGTAAAAAAAAAAGTCAAGTAAGCTAAACACATACAATATAATTCTTTTCACATAAAATAATACATATATTTATTCATTTTCTTCTGTTCATTCAATAACTAGTTACCAATCTTTCAATGGACTTTGTAATATTGTGGGGGTGTTGGGCAGAGAATCATGAACAAAGTATTAAAAATCTGGATCTTAATGATTTATGCTTAATTTAAGCTGGCAAACACTCTGTGGGATGCATAATGATATATCTGGAATATGGTCTCTAAAAGAGGAAGACTCTGCAAGAATTTTTTTAAATTTTAATAATATATTTTTTATTAACTGTAGAACACATATTGGGTTGTGATGCATTTAAAATATCATTCAATACATAGTCAATATTCTAAAGATCATTAATGAGATATTTTACCTTCATTTTTCTGGTACAAGATCTTTTAAATCTTTCAGAGTATATTGCAATTTAGATGCTAACTTTTTATCAGTAATGCTTCATCTGTATTTAGAGTTCATGAAATTTTTTTGATATTTAGAGTTCATGAAAATTTTTTGAAAAAGCAGATTCATTCACATACTCAAGTTGCACCAATTAATAACCAAATGATCATATTTTAAATTTAAATTTAAATTGAATTAAATTAAAAATTGGATTCATCAGGTTCACTAGACCTACTTCAAGTGCTTAATGATCACGTGCAGCTAGTGGCTACCATATTGGATATTGAGCCCCTGAGCATCTATTATGAACATCATAGCAGATAAGACAGGGATGAGTCAGACACAACCCATTTCTAAGGGTGCGGGAGATGGTGGTAGTGTCGATAAGATTTTGGCCTGGGAGAAGCCATGGTAAATAGTGTGTTTACCTGCCACACAGAGACACAACAAGGAGCCCTTATTTGGGCACCAAGGTCTCTCACCACCATCCAGGGGCTCACTAAGATCTGTCCTGAGCAGAGGTCTTTGGACTCTGCCCAGTCTCCAAGAAGGAGGAGGATTAGGCTCACTGGTGTGCTCAATTGCTCCTGAGATTCCAATGACACTAAGAGATGAAGGAATGCTTTACAATATGCATCTATACCACAAATGTTACAGACTGTTGTAGAACTCTTGAATGAACTTGGACTTACTTTTGGAGTCCTGAGGTTGTAGCTCTTCCTCTTTGAGTAACCTCTGCCCTAAGACTTTCTCCCTGGGGACACTATCTTGGATCTATTTTGAAACACATCTTTCAGCCACACCCTCCTGTCCAGGACCATAGGAAGCAGGACACTGTGGAGGACCCCAGACTCAGGGTCTGGATCCTGATAGGGCAGTGAAAATGGTCAAAGCTAGGCGTGACACCCACCCCACCCACTGTCCTCACTCCAAAAGAGGATAGCTTGGTGGGACACCCAGAGTTTTCTTACCCAGCTGTGGGCTCAGGTGGCAGCTTCTGGATGAAATACTCCATTCTTGATTCATAGGTGACCCCTTCTTTTATTCTGGCTTACCTAGGGCCTTGGTCCTAAACTTAGCAGCTTGTTTTCTCATTTTCAAGCTTGGGGCTCAGTCTGCCCCTCTGCATGCAGGGTTCTGGGATAGAAGCTCTGGAAGCAGCAATGACACTGGGGATATCATGAGGTTTCCTAGGACCAATGAGGCCTGGGCCCTGCCTCTAAACTCCTGATTGATGCCTTTGATTCTTAGACTTCTGGCATCCAAGATCATATCTCTGGCTCCAGGTCTAGCAACCCTCCTTCCTATCTTTGGGTTCCAACCTGAGGTAGGTTATGAATATGTGTCATATTTGAGCACTCATACTTAGCACAATGCATCACTCTGTGTTCTCGGTGTCTCATCTCCTCGATTCTCTGTGTTAAAGGGGCAGCATAGAAAAAAAGCTACAGTGGAAAGTCTTCTTGTAAATATTCTTCTACTGTCCTTGTAAATACAGTCCTTTTCTGTTGAATGGAAATCTGTAACAAGTTTAAGTACTATAGAAATCTCGGAAGTTTATTTTTATGAAGATGATAAATGAGGTAATTTTTATCAATAGGAGAATTTTTATCAATAGGTCATGGATTTTTGCTTTAAAAAACTCATAAAGACATAAAGTAGCATCATTATTAAATTTTAAATAAAATGTATTTTTTCACTCTTTATATTTTATTGATTCCTATAAGTAAATAAATTATTTTTGAAATTAAAAACAAAAACAAAAACAAAAACAAAAAACAAAAAAAACTTAACCATTACAGTGACTATCTTTCCTGATTCCCCCCCCTGGAATGAGGACATTGTGAGTACATAGCATTTCCAGTGTTCAATTGGGAAACATCTGGCAACATGACTAGAGATGAGCTTCTCCTGGGTCTTCTGATGCCAAAGCCTAGCTTCATCCAGTTGTTAAAGCAATTCATGGTCCTATTTAATATTTATTACAGTAATTAGTTTTTAATTATATAATTGATATCCATCACAACTGGAACTCCACCTAGGAATTGGTTGCACATCAGGGAAAACAGATGCTTTGACTTACCAGAGAAGAGGTGGACAAATAAATCAGCCATCTATTCTTTTCTGGAAGAAAAGTTGCTCTCCTAGAAAAGCCCAGGCTGGGTGTGGCAAGTTTCCTCATTTGTTTGTTGCTGACATGAAAAAATGGAAAAAGTCCAATTCTGAGACCAGAGCATAAAGCCAAAAATGAAGTCAACATTATGTCAAAGGAAAACACCACAGGACAGTGGCCTCTGCATCTTATGATGATCAAGGAGAGGAATTAGAGAGAGAACTGAATTCTCAAGAGCTTGCTCCATGAAGCCCCTGCTGCAATGTGTTTTGGACATATCCTTAGGGCAAGGGGAGACCCTGGGAGCACAGACTGGCTTTGTTCTCAGTTCCACAGGAACATAAACCACTGTGGAGAGTGCCAATATCAGGCTATGATAAACATTAATACTCAGCCTCATCCTCAGCCTAGACCCCAGAGATGGTCAGGGAAGCTGTGTTGCCAGACTTGGAGCCACAGAAGTGATGAGAGATCCCTGATAAGCGAGTATTGATATCACAAGTTGGAGCTTTTGGGGTGGGGCATGTTAGAATGCTTTTGGTGCCAGGAGATATAATTATACATCCCTATGTCATTACAGCTTTCAGCACAAGAGATGGTAATTGTCGGCTCCAGAGATCCAGACACTGAGGGAAAGTAGTCATGGGAGACTGGGTCCTAAAGCCTGAAAAAAGGAATGACACACTCTTATCAGGTCATTGCTGGGGCCTCAGGTGAGTCTGACTAGAGACAGTGGATCAACGCACATGTCCCCGTAGATCCTTCCCTGGAGTCCTCACATTTGTCCTGAGGGAAGACAATGAGAAGGACCAGAGTCCCATCCATGTTGGAGACACCTCAGCAGCACTGCCTTCTGAGACTGCTGTGCTGGGCCTGGTCCCTCATTCCTCTATCATTCCCTCCCTCGGCCTCAAAGGAGGGAATGACCTCTACATCAATGTGCTTTCTGCACTGTCTCTCTCTACCTGCTCTGATCTGAAATTTCATTCAGGATACCTCTGCGTCCTTTGCAAGCACAACATAGCTGAAGGATTAAAACACGTTGACATGAATTTTCTAGGATAGAATTCATGTTAGTGACCAGGAAATGGAGCCATACATGAAATTTCCTTTAGTCCCTGGTAGGTGAATATGTGTCATATTTGAGCACTCATACTTAGCACAGTGCTCCAAGCCTATCAGGGAGGTGAGTGCAAACTCTGATCTGAGCTCATGAGATTCTTCCCTACTCTCCTCCCTGCTCCCCTATGTACAGAGACATTTATGCCTCTGTGGCTGGATTTCTCTCTGAGTTTTTCTTCCCACTTATAATGAGGGACATGAGGAATCCTCTGTGGGTCACAGGTTTCTGTGAAAACAAACTCATCACTGCTGGGTCACAAGGCCCAGAAAATTGATGTCATCCTATGCATGGAAGGCAGGAGCAGGGGATCCAAAGAGTCTTTTGGAAATGTTTTGTGTCTTTCCTGCTCCAGAGCATTTCCCTTTCCTAGCCTTTCTATAAAGGTTCTGAGCCTTTATAGAGCCTTCATAAGCTCCTATGAACCTACTGCCTGAGAGAAGTGGAAGTCACCATTTGCTGATGGACCAATGAAGTGGACGCTATGATGAGTGTCTCAGATCCTGTGAAAGTCATGTCATCCCTGACGCTGGAGATACAGACAGTCCTCACCTGCCAGAGCTCTCCTGAAACTGACTTCCCATGAGGGATTTGCCCTCTCAAATTTGTGCCCATTCCCAGGGCAGCCTGTATGCAGTGACTGGTGGATGCACCAATAGATAGTCCAGGTTGTCCTGCTGCGATATGGGAGCACTGAAGGACTGTCCCCATTCCAGCACCACCCCCTTTCCCTGGAGTTGACTAAGACTGCACCACAGCCCCAACTCATCCCAAAGCTGGGATTCCTCTATGCTTACCTCTGCTCTGGAGCTCCCCATGGGGAAGGCTAAGATTTTCTCACTACTGCTCTGAGTTCAGAGGCTCCATCTCTCCAATCCTCCTTCGAGTCCCTTCTCCCTTCTCGGAGAACACATCTGCACTGCTGACTGTAGGCTGTTCCTGCTGACTCCTGCTTTCTTCCCTTTATTCTTCTTAGACACTGTTTTCCTTTCATCTTCTGCACATCTCTCTATGACTTGGTGAGTGCCCCAGGGAGAGGCTAAAGTGTTACACCACTGGGTCTCATTCCCTGATCCTGTTCATTCTCTTCCCTTGCATGGGGCAGGGGTGATGCCAGCAGCCCTCCCCAATACCTTTATGTGCTCACTTATACCTCACCATCAGTGTCCAGGGAGAGACAGCCCACAGTAGGTAGGCTCAGGAGGGTGACCAACTAGCCTGGTTTGCCTGAGACTGATGGGTATCTCAGGACTGATCAGGGAGCAATCAGGCCTGAAACTAGGACAGGCCTGGGTTATTCTAGGTGCAGGACTGTCTGGAAAAGGAGACATGGAAGTAGTATTCTGGAGCAATGAAGACCCCAATTAGGGTTGGGATGGGAGCACACAGAGCAATGCAGTTCAAATTTTTATTGGAGGTGAACAGGGATGATTTACTTGTAGGAGGAAATGCAAAAGCAGGGTCATGTGTCGGGCATTTGAAAAAGAGAAAGAGAAGAATACTTTTAAGGAAAGTGGGGACAATCCTACTTTTTTCACTGCAGTGAGTGTTGCTAACTGTGACTGATAGTTTGCAAAAGTTAAAAGGCTGGGGGCAAAAATCACCAAGGACAAGCTAAGAGTGAAAGCCAGAAATCCTCCTCGTTGGTTGAAAAAGACTCTTACCTGCACAGACAGAAATCAGGGAAAGCTGAGGCCCAGAACTTAGTCCTAAGAATATCAGACCTCCATAAATCAGTGACCTCTCTACTGGTCAGATTTGCTATGCTTCAGTCAGGACCCTGAATGGATAACTTCAGGGTCCTGAGTTATGAGAAGGGACAATGTAGACCCAAGCACCCAGAAGTCTTTAATAATACCCCTGATATATCCAAGCTGACAGAAACAGCCCCCTCTTAACAATTAGGGCCCATCCTTACTTCTGAACTTTGCTTGAAGATTGGGCAGAAGCTTGTGTTCTGTGAATTAATACCACCACCAGCACCCTGGAATTAATCCGTTCCTGCCATGTAGGCTTGTGGGCCAATAAGTAGGATTGTGTCACCACAAAACCAGGACAGGAGTGTGCAGGGCCTCCTAGGGGGATTGGGAGCTGCAGAACTAGACAACACATATGACGGGACCTAGAAGAGCATGCATGGGCTGAATTTTGAGAGTGCAAGATCAAGAAGCAAAAGCTCAGATTAAATGAGGGAATTTTACCTACTAGAAGTATTCTCAACTGGCAAGGAGGTTGAGATAGTTTGCAAGCTCTCTGCCAGGATGACGATCCTTAGAAAGACTGAGAAAATGGTGGCTTCAGAAGCATCTAGCAGGAGTGGTTCTATCAGGTATGGCTGTACAGCTCCCCAGGAGAGGTGATCCTTAGGAGGGCCTGGCAGACACAGCATTTACTTGAGCAATGAGGAATGTACTTCCAGAGAAGCATCAGCATCTTCAAGAAGTTCAGTAGGTGGCTGTTCTCTAGGTCAGGGCCAGATGCGGGGGACAGGGAAGGAAGAGCCCCAGGGATAGCAATAGGGAATGGTAGGACCCAGAAGGGATAGAAGCATGTTGGTGTAGCTTAACCATAGAAGTCAAGTGAGTGGCAAAGGGAGAGGTACCAGCAAGAGCACCTGACCTTGGGGGTGTAAAAAATGGTCAAGAGTACAGAGCACCTCAGGACAAGACAGATGGGCCCCCAAGAAAAGTATGGCTCACCCTGTGATCAGAACAAGTAGGGACGGGGCCAGGAGCCTGAGAGCCAAACCCAATAATAAGTTCCCTAGAAAGCTGGATCTGCAATGTCATAATTCTGGAGGAGAGTATTGACTTTCTGTACGAGTTTCCTGTGATGACTGATAATCATAGACTGGACAGCAATTGTCAAGAGAAAGTTAGTCCCTCACAGTTCTGGAGGCCAGAAGTCTGAAATCACCAACACTGGTCCTGCAGCAAGCTGTCTGTGGAGGCCCCACCGCTCCAGATGCTCTAAGAGTGGGTCCATTACTTGTCTTTTCCAGTTGTTGCTGCCTGTCACTATTCCTTGACTTGTGCCTCCATTACTCCAATATCTGCTTCCTCCTTCATTTGGCCTTTTGTGTGTGTGTGTGTGTGTGTGTGTGTGTGTGTGTGTTTAACGTCCCTGTGTCTCTCTCATAGAAACATTTGTGATGTGATTTATGGCTCACCCAAATAATGTAGGAGATATTCCCATCTGAACATCCTTAATTTAATCATATTTTCATAGGACCTCTCTCCAAATGTGATAACAATTACAGGACTTGAAAAATGATAAAAACCTAGTATCTTTGGGGCCACCATTCAGCTCTTGACTCCCCACATACAATTTTGTGTGTTAAAAAAAAAAAAAAAGTCACGTATGTCACGTATCTCTTCATGGGTAGAACCAGAGTCTGAGATTGTCCAGACAGAGCTCCCTTCTGATAAGGGGTCCTTGGAATTGGACCCTCAGGCAGAGGCTCCTTCGAGCTCTGTCCAGCTTCTTCTCACCTGCTGAGAAGACAAAATCTTTTCCAGGGTTCCTAGAACCTTCTCCGTTTCCCTCCTCCTGAATTTTATGTCAGACATTTAAAAATTCCCAAATGTTTTCTCTTTGTCCTATTTCTTGTCTGCATATCTAATACCAGGATTATCTTCAATTTTTTATCCAACATTCCCCTTGCTCTGAACTGAGCTTCCCAGACAGTGTTCCATTGACAAGTGTCCCTGGGTAAACTGGTGGTCCTGAACGGGGGAGTGTGATAGGTGACAGATTCCACTCTAGGCGGAGCTTCAGGAACTGATCCATGGAGCATGGAGTGGATTACATGGAATATCAGAAGTGGAGGGTGGAGAGCAAATTCCATTTGAGGAGAGGGACGAAGGATGGAAGGGAAGATTCCCCACTCTCCTCATCCTTGCTGTTGTGCTGTCCAGGCTAAGCCACCAGGGGGCAGCAAGAGCCTAGATTTGGGAGCTTCAGCGACCTCCCCCTCCACCCCCAAGGTTCTGTTGAGTTTTCTTCAGGTCCATGGAAGGTTCCAAGCGCTTCTATCTCCCTGGTCATTCCTAAGGGGGAAAAACTTTTAAGTTCCTTGTCTCCACTCTGTCCCTTCTCCACAAAGGACACTAAAGACCCCTAGGACTTAGTCCCAGACCAAATCTCAGGCCATTGCAGAGACTAGGGACAGAGAGATGTGTGAACATCCACCCTAAGGAAAGGTGGAGAGGGAATGCCACATTCCTGCCAGGCTTTGGTTTCTGGAAAAGGGGCTACTGGAGCTTTCCTCAGTTCTGCTGGAAACCTCTGCTCACCCTCATCATTCAGAGCATGGATGAATAAACCCTCAGCCTGCTCTGAAGCCAGAATTATGTTCTCTATAAAGAAGTAAAGTGGGAAAGAACAGGACCTCTGCCCCTTTCCTCCTCTAAGTCATGCGTGACTGCAGAGAGAGACGAAGAGAGGAAAAGCAGAGTACTGAGTGTGGTGTTTGGCAGGGTGACATATGACAAAACTACATTTTTATGTATAGTTTCAAACCCAGCTAGGATATTTTTTTCTAACATGCCTGAATACAGCATGGAGACTCGTTAGGCAAATTCCTTAGCTCAGCTTCCCTACCTGAACTCTCTTTTTATTCATTCTGAAAACACAATTGCTGACTGGGCTATTGGGGCACATTTCTGTGTCCTCAGAAAGATCCAGACATGTGAGGTATGAGTATATGGGCCTATCAGACAGAGGAGTAGCCTGTGCAAAGGCACTGAGGTAGGGCAAATATGGCTAATGAGGGAATAGCATGAAATCGAGTGGGCTGGGGAATAGTCCACTGGGAATTCAAAGGAGGGAGATTCATAGATTACATCATGACTGAAAGCCTGGTGAAGAGGGTGAGTAGTTTTCCTAAGTGAAAAGAGAATCGATTTGAAGATTTTCCATAATTTATACATGAGTTTTACAGTCAGCCCTGCTTAAGGTTTCTACCTCAGACAGATTCCTTTCTAGAAAGCACAACTAAGCCATTTTCTGTCTATGGAAGAAACCTTGCCTCAGGAAGATGTATAGCTTGGAAGTGGGGCTTGATCAATGTGTACAAAGAGGACATTAGAAAGAAAATCCGATGTTCCCTGTGACACCAAAATATGTTCTGAGGAGAGGTCCCTGGAGCTGGGTGCTCAGGCCAAACCTGACACCATCCCCTTCTCCCACTTCCTCAAACACTAGAATTCACCTCCTGCTTTCTGCAAGGTGGTTCTCAATGCTACAGAGCTTCCTCTTCCTCAGGTATTATCTTTTTTTTTTCTTCTACAAATTTGAGAAGCCAATCTATCTTCATCTGTTCTCATTTTTCTCACCCAGCCTTCCTACTGGGGTTGGCTTATTTAACATCTAATGTTTCCTAAGCTCTGAAACCAGAAACGCCTGACAAGCAATGCCCTCAAGCCAAGGCTTTGGTGGGATATGCTGAATAATTGTGAGATGAGTGCTTGACACTGGTCCACCTGGTGTGGTAGGTGGCTCATTCCATTCTGGAGGAAGGAAAGGACAAAAGGAAATGCACTTCCACGGGATAGAAGACATCAGAAGACCTGGTACTGAGCTGGATAGGGAAGGAGGGGAAGACTGGAGTGGAAGCAGAGGAGAAATTTCCAGCTCCTATTCAGCAGCCTTCCCCAGTGCCTGCCTAGGATGCACCTTCTGAGGCCACCAGGGGCATCAAAGGCCTGGATTTAGAGAAGAGATTTTCTAAGGTGTAAGCTGTGCACATGAAATGTTAAGAGTTGCTTCTCACTGAGGCCCTCTGAAGTACCAAAGTGTTGTGCCCCACTCCCAAATCATCTTCTCAGAGGGCTAAAGAATAACCCAGGGCTCAGCCACAGGACTCCATCTCAAACCACCACAGAGACGGAGGATGGAGTGATGCATGACAAGGTATCCTGAAGGCAGAAGAAGAGTTGAGGCAGAATCATGGCTCCAGCTTTGCTTTTTGGCCTGAGAAATGGGGATTGGATCTCTGTTAGTCAGCCTGGTACCCTGTTCCCATCTTTGTGTCACATATTGTGGAGGAGAAGTCCTGTGATTTCTCACTCAGGAGCCACTGGATTCTAACCATAGAAAGTGTAAGGATATCTGTGGGTTGCATCTATTTCCAGGGCACTGTCAGTATGACTTGAATGACAATATGTTCAAGAGTTTTAAGTGTTGACTAACCTCGGCTGCCCAGGGATACTTAAGTATCTAGAATAGAAGGTCATGCCAGAGGGGATGAAGAGAGGCAGGACAGGAAGCACGTCTTCTTCGGAGGCAGGAGGAGAGGATAAGAGAGATCTAGGGGAGTCAGGCCCAGGGTTGGGGTCTAAGGTGGCAGTGTTCTTGGGACATCTTAATCATGGTCTGGACTCTGGACTGACTCATCCTCCTCACTCAGGACACAGGTGACACCTTCAAGGAGGGACCATGGGGATATCTGGGCTGATCATTTGTCTGTCCCTCAGGCTTATCTGGGCCCCAGCACTAAACTCACCAGAGTGTGTTTTCTCTTTCCGGGTTCCTGGGCCCAGTCTGTCTGACTCAGCCTCCTTCAGTGTTCAGGGTTCTGGGACAGACCATCACCATCTCTTGTGCTGGAAGCAGCAGTAACATTGGGGGTTAAAATTATGTCTCCTGATTCCAACAGATCCCAGGCACATCCCCCAAACTCCTGATTTATAGTGTAAATTCTCAGCTGTCAGGATCCCTGATGGCTTCTCTGGTTCCAGGAATGGCAACACAGCCTTCCTGACCATCTCTGGGCTCCAGGCTAAAGATTAGGCTGACTATTATTGTTGTTCATATATAACCAGTAACATGTACACAAGTGGCCAAAGCTCATGGGGAAGTAAAACAAAACCTGCCCTGTACTCACAGCCTCTCTCCTAGCTCTGAAGATACTTCCCAACCCTGTATAGCAGGGGCTTCATGAGGCATGGTCTTGAGAATTCAGATATCTCTGTTCCTCTTCCTTCTCAAGATAAAATAAATGAAACACACTCTGCCAAAGGTCTGGAAAATAATAGATTCTATTTGCTTCATGACATGGTCCTAGAAACTCATTCTTTCTCAATTCTGCAATGGTAGGAACTGGGGATCAAGAGACCCCTGTGCTGGGGCACCTGGGTGGCTCAGTGGGTTAGGCCGCTGCCTTCAGCTCAGGTCGTGGTCTCGGGGTCCTGGGATCGAGCCCCGTGTCGGGCTCTTTGCTCAGCGGGGAGCTTGCTTCCCCCTCTCTCTCTGCCTACCTGTGATCTCTCTCTGTCAAATAAATAGATAAAATCTTTAAAAAAAAAAAAAGAGACCCCTGTGCTGTATACCTCCTCCAGTTTGCAGGGAATCCTTATTTCAATGGCTGCATTTCACACATGGATTCACAAGTGAATCAGTTTTCGAGAATTGATGGTGTCTTATTCAACTCACTTTTTTGGTGGGGGGGGTAATGGTTTTATTGAGTTTTATTTACATATCATACAACTCTCCCATTTAAACCAACGGCTTTTGTAGTACATTCTTTAACTTGTGAAAACATCACCACCATCACATTGCTATCATCCTCAAAAGAAACCTTATACCTATTGGCATTCATCTCCCATTTTCTACCAATTCTCCCAGCCCATATCAATCACCAGTCTACTTTCTGTCCTGCAGCTTTACCTTGTCTGGACATTTTGTGTACTTGGAGTTGCACAATATGGGATCTTTTGGGAATGACTTCTTTCACTTAGAATATTTTCAAGGTTCATCTATGTCGTAACATATATTAGTATTTTCTTACTTTTACTGCCAAAACATATCCCATTGTATGGATAAATGACATTGAAGAAGTCTAATATAAGACACCTTTTAGTTATTTCCACCTTGTCTTAGTCAACATGACCCTCCTTAGTGAGCAATTCTTCTGCATATCAGTGACTGAATCAATAGTACATGAGAAAAGATCTGAAGACATAGTTGAGGGTATGAGGATAAGGGAAAGTTGTGTTTTTTTTTTTCAATGTCCCTTCATCTTTGACCCCAATTCTGTGGAACCTGAATAGGGGAGAATATGATTTGAGAGTCTGTGATAGAATTTTCCCTCCTGTGAAATCAATGAACCCCTGTCCTGGAAGCAACTCTGCATGTGGACTGTCTGTCCAATAGGCTGGGCTCCTTCCAAAATGGGTTCTCTGTTCCACAAGGAAGAGCTATATTGTGGGCATGTCCACACTCCAAGGGATCCCCCACATATCTGATTTGCATGGTGAATAAGCCCAATTTCTGGCTTAAATTCCAATGATGAAAAATCGTTCACAACACATGTACATAAATAATGGTGAAGAATTCTTTGCACATTGAATGAACCTAGGATTAGTCCCCAGAACTTGGGGAAGAACCAAGACTCTTCCCAATTGAATAGAACTTTCTATGTTTAACACTGGAAATAGCATGACCTGGCAATGACCGCATTTGTGGGCAAATTGGGATGGATGTTCCGTTTAGCATAGAACTTAGTCTCCCCCATAACATCTTCTATAAATTATTTTCCAAATCTTTTTTTCCATTTATTTTTTGTTTCCCTGACAAAGTCAGTACCTTCAGGCTTTAGGCATGTGGACTGGAAGAGCAGCTCATCTTGACTTGTAGCAACTGGGTCAAAATGCATTGCAGTGTGATGTGGGCTAATAGAGAGAAAGAATAACATCCTGAATCACAGTTTTGTGTTTGTGTAAGCATGATCAGAGGCTGTACCTGTCCAGAGGGTATGTGCTCTCACGGAGAAATTCTGTAGGTTGTGAAGGGGCCACTGTCCTGTTATTTTCTAAAGCGTCTCCTATGAGACTTGCTTCCTGATTTTAATAGCACAAATACAATTCTTTATAAAGTATCTACTAATGCATGTGAAGGCAGATGACCTCATTGTCTTTACTATGTGTCTCCTTTTAAGTGTGAGATGACAATTCTTTTTGAGAAAGTAGTTATTATCTTTATGATAGGAAGCAATACTAAGAAATATAGAAGCTAGGGCACCTGGGTGTCTCAGTTGGTTAAGTGACTGCCTTTGGCTTAGGTCATGATACCTGAGTCTTGAGATGGAGACCTGCATCTGGCTCCCTGCTCAGCAGGGAGTCCTCTTATCCTCTGTCCCTCCCCTCTCTCATGCGTGCACTCTCTCTCTCTCTCATTCTGTCTCTCTCAGATAAATAAATAAATAATCTAAAAAAGAAAGAAAGAAAGAAGGAAAGAAAGAAAGAAAAAGAAAGAAAGAAAGAAAGAAAAAGAAAGAAAGAAGCTAAATTGTGAGTGAATAGGATTGCTTCCAATATGACATTTCCAGAGCTACAAAGCCCTTTGTGTCTGTGTATATGTGTCTCAAGATGTAGGAAAAGCCTCTTGGATTGTCTCAAGTAATAAAACTATATACATTTCAATATTTTTATGAAAATATGAGAGAATTGTTACTTTTGATAGAGGTAGCATGGAATATTTCAGGTGTCCTAATGATCAAAACATCCACCAGTGTTTTTCTGGTCAATGCAATCAGGGAATCGGCACCTCAGGGCAGATATATTCACATGTCCATAGAATTTTTGAGTTAAGTGCCATTCATTTTCCATTGCATATGTTCTGGATATTTTATATTTCTTTTTTTTTTCCTCACTTCTATAGTTATGGAGCCATCTTGTTTCATTCAACCTGAATGATAAGGAGTTAGTGATTGATTTTCAAGTATTTTTAGTTTACTGGCTTTAGTGTTTTGATTATTAATCACATTATATGCAAATGGCCATTTTGCTACCATTAAGGCAATCTTACTTCTTTTTTGAGTATTATGCCTTATTGTGTGGTCACAAGAATCCAGAAGGCTTAAAAAAAGTAGTGTTCCCTGAACCTTGGGGACCTGAGTTTGCTCTTTGTACTATTAGCACAGAACAGAAGAAAAAGCTGCTCCTGAAAGTACCATGCAGAAAGAACCTGGACACGTGGACCATACTCAGGCAACCTCTCTATAGTGACCTCAGGAGGCTCCAATCTACAAGATCACATCTATAAGACTACTCACTGAACCTCAGAACTAATTGATGGATTTATGTGAAGGTCAATAACAGATTACCACTCCACTATTATCTCAGTAACAGACAACATTATTCAGATTAATTCTGAAATAATATAATATGTGTTCAAAACATAGATGAACAATCATTTCAGATAAAAAAGCTATCACTTCCTCTACTACAGATTTTTTCCCACTAACACCATGTCCACCAATTATTTCCTCCCATCTTTGACCATGGCATCACTTCTCTTGTGCTCTTTAAATGTCTATCACAGGGTATGAATAAGGACACTAAAATACTTTCATCAGAATATTCACACTCTACAGAAATAAGCCTGTTTTCTCATGGACATTTCCACTTCCATCCTGGCAAAGATCAATGAGACTTTATTTGAGACTCTGCCCCAAATCCATCTCTTTAGAAAGCATACTAGGTCAAGAATCCCTTTGTGGATAAAGAGACTTTGCTTCAGGGAGACAGACAGCTCTGAGGGGAGATCTTCACAATACGCATTAAGGGGCAGGATGAAGAATGTCTAAGCCTCTGATCAAGAGACACACTCTGCTGAATTGTCTGGGGAGCCACAGCTTCCTCCTTTCCTGTATGATATGGTCCAAAAGGTAGTCCTTTCCAACTCCTCGACAGATAAACAGAAGCAGAAGGAGATGCTTACTCAGTGCAATGTTCATAGCTCTCAGGAAAATCCTCACTTTATATGGCTAGATCTTCTACACCAATGCAGAGCAGCATAGATTCAGGACACCTGAATTGTCATTGACTTATTCTTCTCTCCACTATGCTGTAATCAGGATGACAGTCCATGCTGGATTATTCAGGTATTGAAGCAAAATCATCTGAGAAAACATCAGAGGATATTTCCAAAGGAATGATCAACAAAAGATATTTTTTTTCTGTCTAATGTTCCTCATTATTGAGCCCATATCCAAGGCATTTGACCAGGTAGAGCTTGAATGACACACCAGGAACTCGGTCAAATTTGAATCACCTCCCCTTAGATGCCTGAACCCCAGTCCTACAAGACATCCAGCACATGGTCTGTCCCCTCGTTATTTTCAAAATGATTCCTCTTTTGCAAAGGAGATACACCATCTCCTCTGGAATTCTCGAGGATATCTAATATCTTCCGTGGACCCCTTCAATTATTAGCTAGATTCCCAGTTATAGTGAATGTGTAAGTACACATAACATTAAATATCTGTGCAAGAATTTATTGGACGTCTGGTTAAAATGGGGCTTGGGGCACCTGGGGGCTCAGTGAGTTAAGTACCTGCCTTCAGCTCATGTTATGATCCTGGATCCCGAGATCAAGTCCTCCATCAGGTTCCCTGTTCAGCAGGGTGTCTGCTTCTCCCTCTACACCCCTCACCTTCTCTCTCATGTTTTCTAACTCTCAAATAAATAAATAAAATCTTTGAAAAATGAAATGGGGCTTTAGTTCAAGAAGACTTGATGGGGGGTGCCTGGGTGTCTCAGTGGGTTAAAGCCTCTGCCTTCAGCTCAGTTCGTAATCCCAAGGTCCTGGCATCGAGCCCCGCATTGGGTTCTCTGCTCAGCAGGGAGGCTGCTTCCCTTCCTCTCTCTCTGCCTGCCTCTCTGCCTACTTGTGATCTCTGTCAAATAAATAAATAAAACCTAAAATAAAAAAAGAAGACTTGATAGGGCATCACTTTCATTTCACCAGTTTTAGCCTGGCAACTCATGTCCCATGTGTGTCCTCATTCCTGTGTGAACCAGAGTATTGGCCATTGTATCAAATAGCTCAATCTTTGTCATAACGTTGATGCATGTGATTTCTCCCCCCACAATTCTTGTCCTACTTATCTTCTTTTGTGTCCAAATACAGTAAATATCTTTGTGCTGTAATTTTCTAATGTTGGAAGATGGCCCCTATGCCACTTTTTGGAGCACAAATGCGTGTGGATGCCTTTTCTTGGAGACTCAGTATAATGACCTGAGTCACAGCCCTGTAAGGCAGACTAGAGACTATGGTGTCTACATGGTGTCAGTCCTTGATGAGACAGTAAATAGAAACAGGGGAACAAAGTTTTGGCCTTTCCTTTCGGTGTGATGTAAGATGTGCTTTCTTACTGTATGGTAACACGGTCAAATTTTTAAACTGAATATCCTACATGTTTATGAGGGCAGGGAGCCATCAATGTCCCTTCTATGTTTCTGCTTCTGAGGTGGTGCAAGTTCCTTTTCAGGTAGAAGTTACAATTTTTGTGATTTATGCAGTGTATAGAAAACCAGTTGTTATATATTGAGCAAACAAGATCATTGCAAATAGGATATTTCTGGAAATCCCATTGTCCTATCAACTGTTTTTTGTTTGTTTGTTTGTTTTTGGTGGCTAATGTGTAGGAATATTCGCATGCATTTATTGAATAATGAAACTTTTCCTTCTCTATTTTTTAAATTAAAAAAAAGCACATTTCCATCTAATTTTGTAAAAGATGACAGATAGTTTTTAATAGAAGGTATTTAAATGTCTTCATGCCATCATTGTGAAACCACCCCACAGCATTTATTGTCAATACAACCCCACAATCAGTATCTCCCAATTTTCCATATGGTTTCCTACAGAATTTCTGGTTTCAGTGTCACAGTTTATCCCAGAATTTCTTATAGGTATTTTATTTTTTTAAAAAAATATGTTTAGACAAGAAGGCAGCTGCTTCAACATGGAATGAAAGGTAAGTGAGTAGGAATTGATTATTGCATATTTTTAATTCACTTTCATTGGTTTAATTGGTTATTCATTATATATATTCATTATGTATATACTAATTAGCTCTTTTGCCTCCCCATTGGTGGCATCTGTGTTTCTTTCAGCTATTTCTTGTCTGAATGTGTGGGCACAAATACCAAGGGTAATTTTTAAAATTTAAATTCAACTAATTAACATAAAGTGTATTACAGCAACCCTCAGTTTGTACTTTAAATGAAATTTGGTGAACCTCTAACATGGAATGAGGACACCGAGTTTACTCCTGGTACTAATAGAACATGGAACAGAGGTCGAGGTGGATCTTTATAAGGATCAGATATTTGACCTTTTCAGGAAATACCTGGACATCTACTGTGTTCCTAGTGGACCTCTTCATGGTCCCCTAAGATGGACCCCAGGAGATTCAGAAGTCACACTTCTGGTCCCTAACCCAGGCACACATGCCCTGCCTGACAAATTTCACAGAAGGCATTGGCTTATTACTTTTTTCTGTATCATCTCAAATTATAAACATTATTATCTAAAATTACATAAAAGTAATGCAGTGCATAGATATTTAAAACATGCAAACAATGGTCACAAATCTAACACTGTCACTTCCCCCTGAATATACTTGTTCTTCTCTTCCCTCTATGCCAGAGGTCAATTGTTAATTTCTCCCAACCTTAGCCCAGATGTCTCCTCTCCTGAGCTGTTGGAGGTTTGGAGATATCTGGCATGAGGTAAGAACAATGACACCAAAAATTTTCATCAGATCATTCACATATAGATATATTAGTCTACCTCCTGAGGGAACATTTGTATTTCACTAGGGACCCATTAACTTTAATTAGTCTTTTCACAACACCCATCTAGTTCTTTAAAACCACACTAGGTCAAGCGTCTCTGGGGATGAAAGAGACTTTCCCTCAAGAAGGTACATACTGAGGTAAGGAAGTCTCATTATACAGGGGATAGGACAAAGAGCATGCCATATTCCTTGTGACAGATTATCTTGATTAGAACTCCGCTGACATAGTGCCCTGAAGACAATCCTGACCCCAGTCCCCTTCCCTGAGAGCCTACAACCTTGGAGTTCACCTCCTGCTTTCCATCAGGTTGTTCTTGATCCTACTGAGTTCCTCCTTCTTTGTGCAATATCTTTTGTTTTAATATTTAAGGTGCCAGTTGGTCTTCCCTTCATCCCGTTTTTCTTATACAACCACCCTGCTCAGGAGATTTTACTTTGCATCCAAAGTATCCTCAGCTCTGACCCCAGAGCTACATTAGGGTCACTGACAGT
This sequence comes from Neogale vison, assembly GCF_020171115.1. Classification (NCBI taxonomy): domain Eukaryota; kingdom Metazoa; phylum Chordata; class Mammalia; order Carnivora; family Mustelidae; genus Neogale; species Neogale vison. The sequence goes on along the minus strand of NC_058093.1, from coordinate 215,902,378 downwards.
AAAGAGAACTTTTTGGTACAGGTGGTATGATCTGCAGGGGAGCGTCTAGGCACCTGGTGGACAGGAAACACATTCCATTTTGGAGGGGACTCAGAAAAAGGGGAAGGAGCACAGGATGGATTTGGAGGGCCTACAGGACCTGATATTGACCTGGGAGGGCAAGGAAACTGAAGTAGAGAAACCACAGGAGAGATTTCCTGCCCCCACTGAACTGTTTTTCCTGTTGCTTGGATTACCCCATGCAAGGCCATCATGGGGTGATGAGGACCTGCATTTAGGGAAGGTCATGACTGTAGTTTCCCCTGGTCTGAGGAACATCCAAGAGTTGCTTTCCTCTGAGAACCTTCTACTGGGAAACAAAGCCTCAAATCTGTCATGTTGTTAGGTCCAAGTCGTGGAACACTGAATGGAAGATAGGAAACTCACCATGGGTTTGATGTTACTTCAAAGGCCAGCATCTTCCCCAATCTGCCCTCTGTGGTTCAGTTTCCTAGGGACTCAAATAGCTACTATCTGCAGACTCTCTAGGCTTCTGATGGCATTCAGTGGGAGAAAAGTTGGTGTCTGCATACTAAGACCTACATGAAACCCAAACAGAGTAATGTTGCTTTTAATTTGGAAATTTAAGTCAGTTTGAGCCATAGGGAGTATAAAAAAAAGAGAAAAGGAGAATGGAATAATTTAAAAAGCTTTTTTTTCCCCACATAGTTTTTGATGTAGTGTTCAATGATTCATTATTTGCATATAACACCCGGTGCTCATCACAACACGTGCCCTCCTCAGTACCCATCACCTGACTAGCCCATCTCCCCCACCGTCCTCACTTCTGTAACTCTCAGTTTGGTTCCCAGAGTCCATAGTCTTTCTTGGTTCATCTCCCTCTCTGATTTCTCCCCATTCAGTTTTCCCTCCATTCTCCCATGGTCCTCTCTGCTATTCCTTATTTCCATATATGTGTGAAACCATGTGATAATTGTCTTTCTCTGCTTGACTTATTTCACTCAGCCTAATCCCCTCCAGTTCCATTCATTTCAATGTGAATGGTGGATATTCATCAGAAACTTTTGGCGGGAGGAATGAAGGAGGAAGACATCTTTTCACAAGGGTTCTATGCCTTCAGTGTTCTGGATTGGGGTAGCTGGCTTAATTTTGGCCTATGGGTATGGGTACAAGAGAAAAAGCCCATGAAAACTGAAAAAAATACATGTGTGACTGAGCAAAGAACTCTAGGATAAAATGGAACAAAATTTTGAACAATATGATATTTGTAAAAAATACCAATCTTGTGCACAAAGACATGAACATCATCTAACTTGCATTAGCCTTCTTGAATTCATCCCTCCATAGAATACCTATGTAAGAGTGGGTTAGTATAAGAACGGCCATCCTAAAGGCCGGGAAGCCATGTTACTGAGCGTCCCTAACCAGCCCACACTGCACACATAACTTGTGATAAGAGAAAGTAGCTAAAACCTGGAAAAAACAACTTAATCATATACTACCAGGGCGGTTAGGTGGTGGTGCCACAGGGACCAAATGATAAAGAAAAACAAATAGTTAACTTGCAGAGATCACAATCCTGCAAGACAGAAATCTCCCTTGGTTTGCAAATGTCCTGGTGATTTACAACAAAAAGGGCTATCTCTTCAATGGCCCAATTTCCAGAGACAAATGGCTCAGTTCCTCAAGATAAAACTGAAGGAGGCTGAGGCAGAAGGAAATGTAAATAAAGTTAAATTTCTTCTAAACCTAAATCTCACTTAACCTCCAGGATGGGCTCCAGGGTGACACCGGGGTGGCAAAAATTTAAACAAAGTTAAACTGTCAAAGTGGGGTGCAAGAGATATATGTAGCTATGAAAAAGTGCCTTGAAAATGCTATATAAACCCTTGGTTTTGAATGCTCAGGGTTCTTGTTGAAACCCGCTGCGCTGGGCGGATACTTGGACCCCAGCTAGCTGGAAATAAACCTCGCTGTGTGACTTGCATTATCAAGAGTGTTCTCTATCTAATTGAGGGGTGGTCGGCTCCGTACCCTAACAACCTACTCTGGGCAGCATGAGGTATAGTCTTCACTTCTCAGGTTGAGAATCAGTAGAAGAAAAGGGAGCTATTCATTTAAGGATCACAGGCACAGAAGGAGGCAGAGCAGACACAGGGGCAGGGCTGTTGCTCCTCACCAGTGCTTCTTGTTTCCTTCAAGTGCTCACAGATGGCATTTGCAGGGGCAATGGATAACCTAGGCCTAGGATGGCCACAGAGACACAGCCATGTCATAACAGAGACACTGAAGGACAAAGCACTCATCAATAGAGGAACATTACCCAATCCCCTATGCAAGTCACTCATAAATAAATAATAAGGACTCCCTGAGGAAATACATGTCATCAAGATTTAATTTCCTTAGCTATTCTATCAAGGGATATAGAAACTTCTAGTGTGCAGGACCTGGTCAAAGAGTGTGAGGAGAGGCAGGTGCAAGAAGCACATTTGCATGGAGGCCTCTTCCTCCTCAGATGCAGGGCAGGGAGATAAGAGAGGTCAGGGGGAGTCAGGCTCAGGGTTGGGGTCTTAGAAGCCAGTATTCTTGGGGCATCTCCACCATGGCCTGGGTTCTGGTCTTCCTCACTCAGAGTACAGGTGATGGCTTCATGAAAGGGACCTGGGAGACACCTGGATGGATCCTTTGTCTCCTCAGAAGGATCACCTAGGATCCTAGCACTGAACTCACCAGAACGTGTTCTTTGCTTTTTCAGGTTCCTGGGCCCCATTGCTGCCATCTCAGCCTCTTTCAGTATCCAGAGCTCTGGGACAGACAGTCACTATCTCCTGTGTTGCAAGTCGCAGTGACATTGGACATTATAATGATGTTGCCTGGTACCATCATCACCCAGGCACTTCTCCCAAATTCCGGATTTATATGCAAACTCTTAGCCCTCACGGATCCCTGATCCATTCTCTGGCTTATCTCTGGCCTCCAGGCTGAGGATGAGGCTGATTATTACTTTTGCTCATATACCTATACTGTCAATGGCACTTATCACAGTGATCCAAGTTCATGAGAGGAATGAGACCAAAACCTTCCTTCCTTGTGTGCACATGCTCCTCCTTGCTCTGAAGATGCTTCACATCCTGTGCAGAGGGGGGCTTCCTGCAATGTGGCCTTGAGAATTCATTTCTTTAAGCCTCTCTAGACTCCACCATCAACATGCAAAAGAAGACATTCCCTTGTTGAATTTTCTAGGGATAGAGTCAGCTTCTTTGTAAGATGTGTTCCTAGAAAGAAACGTCTTTTAAATCTTCAGTGATGGGAGCAGAATAAGTGGAAACCCTAGCTAAAGGCCATCTGGCTGTTCTTGGGGGAAATTCTCACTCTAAATTCTTCCACAGCTCACACTAGTAGAGGACATGGTGGGTTTACTTGTGGCCTGTGATCCAATAAAAATTTACCAGTGGAGTAGGATGCCTGGGGATTTTTACAAAGTGAAGACAACTCTTGGAGTGGGAGATAATACTTATAACATATATATCTCAAAAGGCTCAATATTCAAAATGTTTAGGGAAAGTAAATTTCTTACAACTTCATGCCAGGAAGTAGTGTGGAGGCTGAGAAAAATTAAGGCCATCCCACCTCAGGTTTAGCCTTAACATAAGTACAGCCATCTTAGCTCCGGCAGCCATCTCAGACCCCTGTGCCCAAGGGCTGAACTTTACTCTACTTTACTTTAGTTCTAAGGACCCCCATCCTGCTTTAGTTCCAGAGACCCCCACCCTGCTTTAGTAAACAGGAAACCCCACCCACTTTGGTTCCAGAAACCCCCACCCTGCTTTAGCAACAGGAACCCATAAATACCCCTGCCTTAACTAAGCTCGGGGTCCAAGTCCCTGCTCCACTGTGTCCGGTATACTTGGGTCCAAGCTTAAGCTTGTCGAATAAGCTTGTGTGATTGCATCAGTGTGGCTCCTTGGTGGTCTCAGATGCAAAAACTCGGGCACAACAGTAGGTTTACAACTTGGAGCCAAACTCTCAGTGAAGTTGAGCCTGTGCCCTTCTTCCCCCAAAAAAGTGTAAATAGGGACACTTTCTTTCTTGATGTTTTCATTTCAAAGCACTAAGTCTCAGGTTCTTGAGAAAAAAATATTCCTTGCTTGTAAACCTGGCAAGAGTCTTATTTACCTATGAAACAGATGTATGTATAATTTAAGGGAGGCAGAGAAAGAACTTACAAGTCATGTTTTCCAAGGTAAATACTTGAAGGAAATGAGAAGGTGGCCTTCCTTTCTTTGTGATCAGAGACAGTCTCATTCCCCTCACCCTGATTCTTAGATTGTCTTTACTATTACATAGTCCAGGCACATTTGTAGGAAATTACTCAGGAGGCAGCCTGGCATATTCTTATCTTGTCTTTGTGCCTCCAAACCATTCCACCTTCAGACTCACCTTTCCTTCCTTTTTACCTGTGCTCTGGATTTGCCCTGAACATGCTGGAGGGATCAGGAGGGAGGTCATAGACTTCAGCCTTATCAGAACCAGTGGATAACCACAGCAGAGGTCTATGTCCAGCCATTGTTTTTTTGTTTGTTTGTTTGTTTTTGTTTCTTTCTCAAGGATTCTGTGGAAATTTGTTTCCAGGAATAGCAAAATCCTCAAGAGGTCAGTCCTTTCTCCTTTTCCTCCAGTGGCTCATGGAGACTTCCTTTTCTGTGTTTGTTCACATTCTGCTCTATGTAAAGGAAAGGAAAAGTGCTCAGGTATATTTGAATTTGTTTTCCAAATTCTTTCATTATGAAGCTTGTCATATCTAATCAAGAGTACATAAAATATTTACAGTTTTAGAAAGAATAATAAATGGAAGCCATATCCACCCACTCAAAGCATAACCTTAAAAATCAAACAAATGAACAAACAATTACAGTCATCTACTTAATCTAGAATTAGCTATAAGTATACTGACTTTGGCAGTAATCATCCTTTCATCTTCTATCCATTGTTGGCACAAAGGTATGCATCCCCAAACTTTTGTGAATTTGAAACTGTGAGTTAAAAGCAACAAACTAGCTGAGAAAGGAAAGGACAATGTGTCCATTATGTGAGAATCTAGGAGACATTAACCTTAAGAGAGCCTCAAGGTCAGTGTTGCTGAGCTTTCTGGGGATTTGGCACATTACCTACTAAAGAGGACAGACAAAGCTCTGGAAAAAGATGAGAGACCTCTAGAACTGGGCATCTGGTCTTTCTCTATGTGAGTGAGTTACTAAGTATCTAGCAGGAATATTGTCAGAGGTTAGAATTCCCAAGTTTTCTCTACCTCGTTCAGCATATTCTCCCAGAGGAGTCCCTGAATACTTCTCTGGTGGGAGCAAGAAGAGTGCTCTGGGCTGACCATGACGGTGCTTTCTCTTCTAACACAAACCTAGATCAGACTGGAAAGTACCAAAAAGGAATCTGGGCTAGAGACACACAAGCATTTCAAGCTGGTATCATGCTGCCAGCCCCTTAGTAATGTCAGTTTCCTCATGACGAGCTTTTTAGCTTCTTGAGGAAGTGCCTGGAAAGTGGATGGTCACCTGAGAAAGGTCATCCCACATTTCAGCATCTATATAAGAGCTATGTTCTCATCCTAGTAGCACACTGTCAGCTGTACTTGGATTCCCCTGATCCAGGCATCTGTGTTTTATGCTCTGCTGAAACAAATCTGTTTGGGGAGGGACTGGTGGAACATGGAATATTATGCTTGTTACAGTAGGAAGAGGGGATCTGGAGACTTACCAACTTATGCAACAACTTGCATGCTCTCTAATTTTTGCTTTCATCTCCTTCCACTGTCATTTCAATACTCATGCTAAGTTGAGAATCACGAGAAAACAAAATTCCATGGTTGCTGTTTTACTAAAAAATGAAGAATTGCTCAAGTCAAACAGTTGTCTGGAAAAGGATCCACACAACCAGGAATTAGATAAAAAGTGCTTTTACGTAGTTTTCTTCATGTTTCTCGCCCTTGGGCTTTGTTCAACATCTGGAAGCATGTATACTTCTAATTCTCTTTGACTTCTCTTCTAGGATCCCCTATAATACACATTTTGAGACACTTGAAGAAGTTCCATAGTTCCTTGATAATTTTTTATTATATTTTTAGAAGGGAGTTGGGGGAAATTGGAAGGGGAGGTAAACAATGAGAGACTATGGACTCTGAAAAACAATCTGAGGGTTCTGAAGGGGCGGGGAGTGGGAGGCCGGGGTACCAGGTGGTGGGTATTATAGAGGGCACGGATTGCATGGAGCACTGGGTGTGGTACAAAAACAATGAAGACTGTTATGCTGAAAATCAATTTAAAAAATTAAAAACAAAAAAACCAACAACAACAAAAAAAACAAAAAAAAACAAAAAAAAATTTTATTATTTAATTTCTTTTCAGTGTAACAGAATTCATTGTTTATGCACCACACCCAGTGCTCCATGCAATACATGCCCTCTATAATACCCACCACCTGGCTCCCCAACCTCCACCTCCCTCCCCTTCAAAACCCTCAGATACTTTTTCAGAGTCCATAATCTCTCATGGTTCATCTCCCCTTCCAATTTCCATCAACTGCCTTCTTCTCTCTATCTCCCCACGTCCTCCATGTTATTTGTTATGCTCCACAAATAAGTGAAACCATATGATAATTGACTCTCTCTGCTTGACTTATTTCACTCAGCATAATCTCTTCCAGTCCCGTCCATATTGCTACAAAAGTTGGGTATTCACCCTTTCTGATGGAGGTATAATACTCCATAGTGTATATGGACCACATCTTCCTTATCCATTCATCCGTTGAAGGGCATCTTGGTTCTTTCCATAGTTTGGCAAACATGGCCACTGCTGCTATAAATACTGGGGTACAGATGGCCCTTCTTTTCACTACATCTGTATCTTTGGGGTAAATACCCAGGAGTACAATTGCAGGAAAGCTCTATTTTTCATTTCTTAAGGAATCTCCACACTGTTCTCCAAAGAGGCTGCACCAACTTGCATTCCCACCAACAGTGTAAAAGGGTTCCCCTTTTTCCACATTCTCTCCAACAGAGCTTGTTTCCTGTCTTGTTAATTTTGGCCATTCTAACTGGTTTAAGGTGGTATCTCAATATGGTTTTAATTTGAATCTCTCTAATGGTTAGTGATGGTGAACATTTTTTTTATGTGTCTGATAGCCATTTGCATGTCTTCATTAGAGAAGTGTCTCTTCATATCTTCTGCCCATTTTTTGATATGATTATCTGTTTTGTGAGTTTTGAGTTTGAGAAGATCTTTGTAGATCCTGCATATAAACCTTTTGTCTGTACTGTCATTTGAGAATATCTTCTCCCATTCTGTGGGTTGTCTCTTTGTTTTGTACACTGTTTCCTTTGCTGTACAGAAGCTTTTGATCTTGATGAAGTCCCAAAAGTTCATCTTTGCTTTTGTTTCCTTTGCCTTTGGAGACACACCTTGAAAGAAGTTGTTGTGGCTGATATCAAAGAGGTAACAGCCTATGTTCTCCTCTAGGATTATGATGGATCCTTGTCTCACTTTGAGATCTTTTATCCATTTTGAGTTTATCTTTGTGTATGGTATAAGAGAATGGTTGAGTTTCATTCTTCTACATATAGCTGTCCAATTTTCCCAGCACCATTTATTGAAGAGACTGTCTTTTGTCCACTGTATATTATTTACTGCTTTGTCAAAGATTATTTGACCATAGAGTTGAGGGTCCATATCTGGGCTCTCTACTCTGTTCCACTAGTCAATGTGTCTGACACAGTAGCATGCGGTCTTGGTGATCACAGTTTTGTAGTAAAGCTTGAAATCAGGTAACATGATGCCCCCTGTTTTATTTTTGTTTTTCAACATTCCCTTAGCAATTCAGGGTCTCTTCTGATTCGATACAATTTTAAGATTATTTGTTCCAGCTCTTTGAAAAGTGCCGGTGGAATTTTGATTGGAATGGCATTAAAAGTATAGATTGCTCTAGGCAGTATAGACATTTTAACAATGTTTATTATTCCAATACAAGAGCATGGAATGGTCTTCCAAGTTTTTGTGTCTTCTTCAATTTCTTTTATGAGTGTTCTGTAGTTCCTTGAGTACAGATCCTTTACCTTTTTGGTTCTTGGTGATATAGTAAATGGAATGGATTCTCTCATTTCATTTCCCTTTCTGTGTTTTCATTGTTAGTGTATAAGAAAGCCACTGATTTCTGTACATTGACTTTGTATCCTGCCACGTTGCTGAATTGCTGTATGAGTTTTAGTAGTTTGGGGGTGGAGTCTTTTGGGTTTTCCATATAAAGTATTATGTCATCGGCGAAGAGAGAGAGTTTGACTTCTTCATTGCCAATTTGGATACCTTTTATTTCTCCTTGTTGTCTAATTGCTGTTGCTAAGACTTATAATACTATGTTGAACAAGAGTAGTGAGAGTGGGCATCCTTGTCATGTTCCTGATCTCAGTGGGAAGGCTGTGAGCTTCTTCCCATTGAGGATGATATTTGCTGTGGGTCCTTCATAGATTTTATTAAGGTGAGGAATCTTCCCTCTATCCCTATGCTTTGAAGAGTTTTAATCAGGAACGGATGCTGGATTTTGTCAAATGCTTTTTCTGTGTCAATTGAGAGGACCATGTGGTTCTTCTCTCTTCTCTTATTGATTTGTTCTATCACATTGATTGATTTTCGAATGTTGAACCATCCTTTCAACTCAGGGATGAATCCCACCTGGTCATGGTGGATAATCTATTTTTTTTTTTTAATTTTTAAATTTCTTTTCAGTGTAACACTATTCATTGTTTGTGCAACACACCCAGTGCTCCATGCAATACGTGCCCTTCCCAATACCCACTACCTGGTTCCCCCAACTTCCCACCCTCCACCCCTTCAAAACCTTCATGTGGATAATTTTTTTAATGTTCTGTTGGATCCTGTTTGCTAGGATCTTGTTGAGAATCTTAGCATCCATATTCATCATTGATATTGGTCTGAAGTTCTCCTTTTTTGTAGGGGCTTTGCCTGTTTGGGGGATCAGGGTAATGCTGGCTTCATAAAAAGAGTCTGGAAGTTATCCTTCTGCTTCAATTTTTTAAAACAGCTTCAGAAGAATAAGTGTTATTTCTTCTTTGAAAGTTTGGTAGAATTCCCCAGAGAATCCTTCAGGTCCTGGGCTCTTGTTTTTTGGGAGGTTTTTGATCACTGCTTCAATCTTGTTACTAGATATTGGTCTATTCAGGTTGTCAATTTCTTCCTGGTTCAATTTTGGGAGTTTATAGTTTTCCATGAATGCATCCATTTCATCTAGGTTGCTTAACTTATTGGCATATAACTGTTGATAATAACTTCGGATGATTGTTTCTATTTACTTGGTGTTAGTTGTGATCTCTCCCTTTTCATTCATAATTTTATTATTTTGAGCTTTCTCTCTTTTCTTTTGGATTAATGTGGCAAATGGTTTACCAATCTTATTGATTCTTTCAAAAAACCAGCTTCTAGTTTCATCGATATGTTCTACTGTATCTCTGGTTTCTACCTCATTGATCTCTGCTCTAATCTTGATGATTTCCCTTCTTATGTGTGAAGTTGGTTTGATTTGTTATTGATTCTCCAGTTCTTTAAGGTGTATAGAGGTGTTCTGGATTTTTTCATTTTTTGAGGGAGGCTTGGAAGGCTATGTCTTTCCCCCTTAGGACCACCTTTGCTGTTTCCCATAGGTTTTGGACTGAATTGTCTTCATTCTCATTAGTTTCCATGAATTGTTTCAGTTCTTCTTTGATCTCCTGGTTTATCCAAGCATTCCTAAGCAAGGTGGACTTTAGCTTCCAGGTGTTTGAATTCCTTCTGAACTTTTCCTTGTGATTGAGCTCTAGTTTCAAAGCATTGTGATCTGAGAATATGCAGGGAATCAGTCTTTTGGTATCGGTTGAGTCCTGATTTGTGACCCAGTATGTAGTCTGTTCTGGAGAAGGTTCCATGTGCACTTGAGAAGAATGAGTATTATGTTGTTTTAGGGTGGAATGTCCTGTATATATCTATGAGATCTATCCGGTCCAATGTGTCATTCAACGCTCTTGTTTCTTTATTGATTTTCTGCTTCAATGATCTGTCTATTTCTGAGAGAGGTGTGTTAAGATCTCCTACTATTAATGTATTCGTATCAATAGGACTATTTATCTTGATTAATAGTTTTCTTATGTAATTGGCTGCTCCCATGTTGGGGGCATAGATATTTACAATTGTTAGATATTCTTGGTGGATCATCCATTTGAGAATGATGTAGTGTCCTTCTGTATCTCTGACTACAGTCTTTAGTTTAAAATCTAATTTATCTGATATTATATTCACTACACCGGCTTTCTTTTGAGGCACATTGGCATGAAAGATGCTTCTCCATCCCTTCACTTCCAGTCTGGGTGTATCTTTAGGTTCAAAATGGGTCTCTTGTAGACAACATATGAATGGGTCCTGTCGTTTTATCCAATCTGCAACCTTGTGCCATTTTATGGGCGCATTTAGGCCATTCACATTGAGAATGATTATTGATAGATACATTTTTATTAACATCATGTTACCTTTGAAGTCTTTCTTTCTGTAGATTGTCTCTATATTTCTGTCCAATGCTATTCTCAGGATTTTCCCTCTTTTATAGAACCCCCATTAATATTTCCTGCAAGTCGGCTTGGTGGTTGCATAGTCTTTGAAGCCTTGCTAGTCTTGGAACCTCTTTATCTCTCCATCCATTTTGAATGTCAGTCTTGCTGGATAAAGTATTCTTGGCTGCATGTTGTTCTCATTTAATGCACTGAATATATCTTGCCAGCCCTTTCTGGCTTTCCAGGTTTGTTTGGGCAGGTCTGATGTTATTCTGATGGGCTTTCCTCTGTACATAAGGAGCTTCTTTGTTCTAGCTGCCTTCAAGAGGACTTGCCTACAATTATAATTCTTCATTCTTACTATTAGGGGTCTCAAGGACTTTCGAGAATTTATAATCTGGGGGAAACAGTTCAGCCTCTAGTACATGAACACTGGTTCCATTTGTGTAATTGGGGAAATTTTCATGGAGAACTTGTTCCACTATATCTTCTAGACTTCTTTCTTTCTCCTCCCCTTCAGGGATTCCAATAATTCTGACCTTAGAACGTTTTATAGCATTATTTATTTCCCTGATTCTGTTTTCGTAGCTTCTATGCTGTTTGTTCCAGGCTTCCTCCTGATCCTTCCTTTCTATTTGTTTGTCCTCCAGATCACTAATTCTATCTTCTGTCTCAGTTACCCTAGCTTTTAGAGAATTTAGATTAAATTGGAACTCACTGAGTGCATTTTGAGCATCATCCCTGGTGGCTTTCAGTTCTGCCCTAATGAATTCCATTTTGTCATCCATGGCTTTCTCCAACCTAGCTATTGCCTGGATAATTGTTAGCCTGAATTCCCTTTCTGACATATTGTCTATGTCGATAGCCATTAGCTCTGTTGCAGAAGGCCCAGCCTCTGAATTTTTCTTCTGTTGGGCATTACTCCTCTTAGTCATTTTGGTGAGAGATGGCTGAATGGATCTAGCTGGATGTATTGACCATGGTGCAGTCAAGGTGCACCCTGGAACGCTTCTGAGCAATCAGGAATCCCCACCCAAACAAAAGAAAAAAGAAAGAGAGAAAAAATAAAAGAAAAAGAAAAAAGATAGAGAGAGAGAGAGAGAGAGAGAGAGGAAGAGAAGGAAAGATGAAAGAGAAGGCTCAGCCCAAATGGGCCCCAAGGTAAGATTGATGATGTTCACAAACAAAAACAAACAAAAAGACTGATAAAAGTATATGACAAGATATATATATATATATATCCATATATATTTATATATATTTATATAAATATTTATATATATATTTATATAAAAACAACAACAAAAAAAGAACCTCTTCAAAAAGAACCCCAAGAATAAGATTTACATGCTATCAGGACAAACACAAATACACAGAAACACTGGTGGAAGAAAAAGATGGGAGAGTCGTTATAAATTCTCAGTGTGGTCGAGGAAGATTATCTTGATTCTTCCTGGATGTATCTTGATATCTTTGTTAAAAGACTCAACTTTCCTAAGATAAAGGGGGATTAAAAATTGGTTTACCTATAGGGGTAGCATTGATTGGGGAAAGGGGATTACCTTGTAGTTTAACTCTATATGAATATTAAAAAATAAAAATAAAAAAGAATAAACTAAATTAAACTAAAATTAAAAAAAATAAGTGTAGAAAAGCAAAAGAAAAACACAGGTATATGCATCAAAAAGTTCAGGTTAAAAGGTTGTTTTGGAATTTGATATACTGGACATCTTACTGTGATGATAAATAGGTTTAAAAAATATCTATATAAAAAAGATGAACCAGAATAGTGGGAATGAATTAAAAATAAAAGTATAAAAGTTGTGTCTATGAGATAGTGGTGGTGGTTCTCTCGTCATCTTTTTTTTTTTTTTTTTTTTTTTCCCCTGGTTGGTTCTGGGGGTGGGGCCTGCCACGTGGGTTTTCAGGCAATGTTCCCTGAGTTAAGTCCTCCCACCCCCCTCAAGGGGGTGATCTCTGAAGAAACCTGTTTCAGGCTTTTGTTCTCTGAGGTTTTTATGTTTGTTTGTTCGTTTTTGTTTTTTTGGTTTTTTTCCTCTCGCCTTGACAGCTTTTGATGGTCTTTGGAGGTTTAGAAGAAAGCAAACTGCACCCCGACTTCCCTTTCAGAGAGAAACCTCAGTCTGTTCCCCTGTGGGTGCTCCAGAGCACATACGTTCCCCCTAGGCTGCTGGCAGGGCACTTTCTGAGTCAGGGTCCTGGGGATGCAGGAACTCCTGCTTGTACCCAAAAGCACAACAGTGGCAGCTGTTTGGGCAGCTCTGGATTGCCAGAGAGGTTCCAAGCAGTGATCACACACTGAGATTTTCCCGCTGGCCCAGGCTGGGAGTGCCTGGTCTTTCTGGGTCTGAGAGCTCCGGGCTTGCACGCACCTCTCTCAGGGGAGGGTGTGGGGGTGCACGCGTCTCAGGCTCTGATAGCACAGCACCATGCTCACGTGGAGAGTGCAAATAGGCTATGCTTCTGCTGGCTAGTGAGGCTTCCAGCCCCTCATAGGACCCCACGTGCTCTCAGCCATGCTGGCTGCTCAGGGACCAAGACCTGGTTTCTACACTGCACTCTCTCTGGCTCAGCTCCAGGGGTGGCTGTCCTGGGTCTGGGTACTTAAGCCCCCATCCCTAACTGCCCCGATTCACACAATTTCCCCCCACAATCCTTGTTTCTTTTGAGTGCTTTCAACCAGACTCCAAGTTAATGCTGGTCCTCAGATGCAGGGCACTCTCGTATTGGGGTATTACTTTTCAATGAGTCACCTCTGGTGGCTCCCTCCTCCTTTTGTTTATCTTCTGATATCAGTCTGATGTTGCCACTCTGCTTTAACTGCCCACTGGCATCTTCTGCCCCTGTAGAGATCCAGATGTGTATAATTCTGATCTCAGGCTGATTTCATGGATGATTGGAGTTCTTTGGCAGGTAATCAGCTCACCTTTGGGTACGGGTTTAAATGGCGCCTCCTCCTACTTCTCCACCATCTTGTCTCTACCTCCACATGCATTCTTTCCAGGCTTACAGCAACATTCATTGGGGGAAGCATGGTATCTGCTCACTATGTCTTAAATTGAGCCTGAGCCCAATAATAGTACTTCCAGTTTGGGCAATGTTACCTGTTTAAACAGACATTGGAGAAAAGGAAATATTGAAAAATAATTTTAAAATTTTCACAGGGAATACATAAGAGGGGATATTCCACAATGTTACTCTTCTTTCAATATTGCAAGGTCAAAGAGATTAGTTTTATGGTGACCAGTGTGTGACTGGTGGTGAAAAACTGAGTAGAAATAACATGTGTCTATTGCCAGATAATATGTCAAAGATAAAATGGAATGAGAGGTGGATAATATAAAGTTTATAACAAATAACCCCCTGGGCACCAAGATACATCCCATAATCAAATATACACACCCCTATTCTGATTCATCTCTCCCTAGATCATGTACCATGGACAGTGTAACACTCTTCTTTATTTCTCGGGTTGAAATCTCCAGCTGAAGGGTACATGACTTGTACATGAATGGAATGTGCAGAATGTCCTGGCAGGTGCTCCTTTTCCCCTCGTGAGGTTCACTTATACCTTTCTACCTGACCTTCCATGTGGCACGTGTGTAAGTAGCTGGGGTGACTGATGAGCTGGTAGGTTTCAATGTTGCACATGCATCAGCACAAACAAGTATGGGTGGGGACAGTGACAAGCCTGCAGCTGGAGGAGAGCTCACCACCAACCACCAACTAATACCAGATGTTTCAACTCAGGTCAATAGTGGTGTTTTCCTAACAGTAGAGAAATCCTCAGAAGTTGGTGTCCAGCTGAAGGCACAGAAGGAAGGGCCCCAAGCCTGGGATGGTTACAGAGACATAGTCATGGTATTGTGGAAACACAGAAGGTCCAGGAGCTCATCAACATGAGGACTCCAGGAGATCTTTCTCTTCTGGTCAAATCAGGTGTAACAGTTAAAATTCCTGACCTTCAGAAAATACATGTCAACATGTTTGAGTCTATTCACTAAGCTCTGCTGCCCAAAGAGGCAGAAATATCTAGAATGCAGACTCAGGTCAGACTGGGTGAGGAGAAGGTACAGGAAGTATATTTGCATGGAGGCCTCTCCCTCCTTGAGACAGGGGGAGGAAATACTAGAATTCTGAGGAGAAAAGTCTGGGACGGAGTTCTAAGAAAGCAGTGTTGTTGGGGAGTCTCCATCATGGCCTGGACTCTGGTCTTTCTCAAACTCCTCACTCAGGGTACAGGTGAGGTCTCCAATGAAGGGTCCATGGGGACATCTGGGCTGATCTTTTCTCTCCTCTTCAGACACATCTGAGGCCTCAGCACTAAAATAAATATAATATATATATATATATATATAATATATATTTTATTTATTTATTTATTTATTTATTTATTTTCTTCTCTTTCTTTCTAGGGTCCAGGTCCTAATCAACCCTGACTCAGCCACCCTCAGTGTTCCAGGTTCTGGGACAGACAGTTACCATCTCTTGTGGTGGAACCAGTAACGACATCAGGAGGTATAATACTGTCTCATGGCACCAACAGTATCCTGGCATGGCCCCCAAAACTCTAATTTATAATGTACATACTTGGCCATCAGGCACCCATGATCATTTCTCTGGTTCCATGTCTGGCAACACAGTCTCCCTGACCATTTCTAGGATGCAGGCTGAGGATTAAGCTGTGCATTACTGTGCTTCATATAGAAGTGATAGCACTAGTTACAGTGGCTCAAGTTCATAAGGAAGTAAGATCAAAACCTACCCTTTGCTCACAGTCTCCCTGCTTGCTCTGAAGATTCTTCCTCAATCCTAAACATGTATAGAGGGGGTTTCATGCAATGTGGTCTCAAGAATTCAGTTCTCTCTCACGTCCTCTCCCTCTTGCAATGTAGTTAAATAAAACGTGCTTCTGGTGAATCACTTGGGGAAATGACAGTCTCTATTTGCTCTATGCTATGTGCCCAGGAGATTTTCATTCAATTCTTCAATGGCAGGAATAGAAGAACAAAGCAACCTGTGCTCTGTATAATTTTCACAGTTCTCAGGGACATCCTTACTTTAAATGACAACCACTCACACCTGCTAGTCCAAGTTGGAACCAGTTATCCAGTAATGACTTTATCTCACTCAACTCTGTGTCTGCCATATTCTAGTCAACATTATACAACTTGGTGGATTATCATTCTGCATGTCAGTTTTTGAGAAAAGAGCAACCTCAGTGAAAAGTTGAAGATGTAGCTGAATGAATGAGTAAAAAAGGAACATGCTGCTTTTCCAGTGGCCCTTCATCTTTGACCCCATATCCAAGGAAGCTGAGCAGGGAGATTTGGGGTTGAGACTCTATTGTATGTAAAAGCTCACCTTCTCTCAGACCAATGAATTCTTATCCTGGATTCAGCCCTGACAGGGTGGGATCTTTCCAGCATGGTTCCATTTTCCACAGGGAAAGAGAAGGCTTGTCTCCATTCCTCAAGGAACCCCAGTATATCTGATTTTCATAAGGAGTCATACCAAGTTTAACCTGGAATCCCAGTTATGACAAGTCAGTAAATACACATACACATACTAAATGTCCAAATAATTTCTATCCTTGTGTAAACCATTGAAAATCTGTTTCAATATGCAATTGTTCCCAATTTGCCAGAAGTTGCCTAGTTTTAGCATTGAAACAGCCACATCTTGGCAATGCCCTCACTCTGGGGCAAATCAGGATGCACGGTTAGCTTTCCTGAGAACTCAGCCTCTCTCATTATATTCTCCCCTTTAGTTGGTTTTTCAAATCTCTTTCCAATTGCCTAGTTTATTCCACCAATAAATGGTCCATATTTTCATGTATTAATCATCAGTGATGCAAATGTACCACACATTGGCCCCTAAGCTATGGGGTCACATCACAGTGAGAAGGTACATATGCTTTTGGAGACACAGAAAGGACACCAGTGTTAGTCCCTCATGTTTGAGGAGGATTGTACAAAGACTTTACCTTTCTCGCGGATATGTGTTTTCGTGCAGAAAACCTGTACGAGGTAGAGGGGCCACTGTCTGGTTATTCTCTGTGGTATCTGATATAAAAGATATTCCAGACTGGAATGGCAACAATAGGATCTTTAATAAGTATGAACATGTTCATAGAGGGCAGGAGACAGCATTGCCTATTCTAGTGAGTCTCTCTCTCTCTCTTTTTTTCTAGTGAATCTCTTTTAAGATGGGGCCACCATATCCTCCTGAGAAAGTAGTTAGATGTTAATAATAAGGAAATTTACAGAGTAATCCTAAGTATAGATATTGTGTGAACAGGATGGCTCCAAAATGACATAATGGAACTTCCATAGCCCCTAGTGTCTTGAATATGTGGAGTTTCAAGCTGTAGGTAGGAACAGCCATTTTGGTATTCTGAAAGAGCAAAACAATAAACATTTAAATAATTTTATTCAATGATGAGTGAATGTTCACTACTTTAAAAATTTAAGTAAAATTGGTGTAAGGTATTATGTTCATTTAAGCAAGACTTGGGAGAGAGAGAGGGAGAAGTGTACTCCCACTGAGCAGTGATCCTGATGGAGGGCTTGATCCCTGGACCCTGGGATCATGAACTGAGCCAAAGGCAAACCCTTAACCAACTGAGCCACCCAGATGCCCTTTAAAATATAGTTTTTAACTTTTTTTTTTTTTTAAGTAGTGTTGTGGCACCTGGGTGGCTCAGTTATTAAGCCATTGCCTTTGGCTCAGGTCATGATCCTGGGGTTCTGGAATTGAGCCCTGTGTCAGGCTCCCTACTCAGAGGGAGGCCTGCTTCTATCTCTCCCACTCCCCCTGCTTGTGTTCCTTTTCTTGCTGTCTCCCTGTAAAATAAATAAAATATTTTTTAAAAAGGTAGTCTTCACACCTAACAAGTTGCTTAAACTTATGGTCCTGATCAAGAGTCACATGCCCTACTGACTGAGTCAGCCATGCACTGCTAAATAAGGTAGAGATGATTTGAAAATTTTTAGGAGTCCCAATGATCCAAATACTGAGAAGGATTTTTCTCTGTGGTATATTCAGAGAATTGACAGTTCAGGGCAATTCTCATTCATGGGTTCATAGAATTTCTCTTTAAGTGACAGTCATCTTTCATGGCATCATTTCTGCATTTTTTTCCCTATTTTAAAATTGCTAGTGTACTAGGAATCATCACTTTTAATTTGTCTTGCAAAGTAAGATACTGGGTATTGATTTCTGTGTTTTTAATTATATTTGAATTGTTTCTTATTGGAACACAAGGATATTGCATACATGTGGTCATTTCATTACTTTTGGGTGACTGTTAGATTTATCATGTCTTCTTCTGTGGACACAGAAATCCAAAGGTTTTTTTTTTTTAAGATTTTATTTATTTATTTGACACAGAGAGAGAGAGAGATCACACGCAGGCAGAGAGGTGGGGGAAGCAGGCTCCCCGCTGAGTGGAGAGCCAGATGTGGGGCTCGATCCCAAGACCCTGAGATCATGACCCAGAAATCCAAAGGGTTTTAAATCAATCAGTGACCCCTCCATTTCGCTGAGGGAGAACTGAATTTGTTCCTGGTACTAATAGAACTCTGAACAGAAGGAACCAACTCATTTTGAAGTTCAGGGTTTACTTCCAGAAGGAAGTGTCTGAGATCCAAAAGTTCTCAGGAGGCCTCTCCACAGTGATTTCAAGAGATAAGTGTCCAGTCACCTAGGCTAAAACCCATGTTCACATCGCCAGCCTATTGATTTATGAAAAAGTCAGCATGTTACTGTTTGATATTGTATAAAATAATAGATATTATTATCTAAATTCTCTCCAAAATTACAGTACTTGCATACTTAAAACACACAGGAATGACTGTGATTATCCAAACTAAAGCTATCACCTCTAGCAATGACCCCTCCTTTCCTTCTGCCCCAACATCCGAGGCCACCAGGTAGGAAAATAGTCCAACTCAAGGGAAGGATGTCACCTCCCTTGTGCTCTTAGAAATACCTGTTCCAGATATGTGAATAGTGGCACTTAAGGTTCTTTCAAATTACCACACAGCATAGAATTTCTAGTCTATTTCTGAGGGGACAATTCTCTTCTGACAGGGACCAGTTAACCCTCATCAGAATTTCCCCTTTAAACAATCTTGTTTAGAATGTACACTAGGTCAGGAATCTATCTCTGGATGGAGAGGAATTTACCTCAGGAAGGTGCAGGGCTCTGTGGTAGTTAGTGTCTTGGCAGAGATTAAGACAAGAATGTTGTCTGCCACATGTAAAACACAGAGAAAGGCACTCTGATGAGAGGTCCCTGGGTTGAGACCATTAGAGTAATCCTGACCCATTTCCTTCTACCAGATCAGCAAATTCTGGATAACTGAATCACAGTTTTCTTCAGGTTGTTCTCAATTCTGACTGAGATCTCTCTTCTTCATGCAATGTTTTTTGTATTAACATTGTGAGAAACCAATATATATATATTTTTTCCTCACCATGTCATTATTCTTATCCAGACTTTTTTTCCCGGGTTGGTTTTATTTGACCTCTAATGTTACCTTGGAACTTGACCCAAGAACTGTACCACCAAAAAATGCCCTGTGACCAGACTGTGGAGGGGGACAAACTACCTGGACTTGAGAAGTGGATCCAAGCTACCAGGTATGGTAGGTGTCCTATTCCATTCCTGAGGAAGATGGAGCCAAAGACAAATGAACTGTAATGGATTGAAGAGGGATCAGGACTTGATACTGACTTGGAGGGGAAGAAGGAAGGAGGAAAAAGAGAGAGCATAGATTCCAGCTCTCACTCACCTACTTTACCTGGTGCTTGGGTTGTACCATCTGTGGCAACCAGGCGGGAGATTTGGAGAAGGTCCTGGCTGTGATTTACTCTGATCTGTATGAAGTTCCATAAACTGATTCCTCCTGAGTCCTGCAAATGAGGATCATGTGTGAAGGGTGATCCAAATCTACTGTGCCTCAGTAAGTTCTTACCCATAAGTCCAAAAAGCACCCCCAAGGACTCAGGCTCAGAGTTTGTGAGATGGGGACCAAAAGAAGCATGAGTATTCACCCTACTGAATAGGAGAGGAAAGATGTGAGGCATGGGAACAACTCCATCTCTGTTTTTGGTGCCTACAAAGGAAAGAGTGAATCTCTTCTAATTCCAGCCCTTCAGGGTCCTCTTGCCACCCTTGATCTACACAGCAGAAAGGATAAGTTCTAGGATTATTTGCCAACTACATGGGGATTCCTACAATAGGAACCAAAGGAAATTTCATGTATGGCTCCATTTCCTGGACACTAACATGAATTCTGTCCTAAAAAATTCATGTCAACGTGTTTTAATCCTTCAGCTATGTTGTGCTTGCAAAGGAGGCAGAGGTATCCTGAATGAAGTTTCAGATGAGAGCAGGTAGAGAGAGACAGTGCAGAAAGCACATTGATGTAGAGGTCATTCCCTCCTTTGAGGCTGAGGGAGGGAATGATAGAGGAATGAGGGACCAGGCCCAGCACAGCAGTCTCAGAAGGCAGTGCTGCTGAGGTGTCTCCAACATGGATGGGACTCTGGTCCTTCTCATTGTCTTCCCTCAGGACAAATGTGAGGACTCCAGGGAAGGATCTACGGGGACATGTGCGTTGATCCACTGTCTCTAGTCAGACTCACCTGAGGCCCCAGCAATGACCTGATAAGAGTGTGTCATTCCTTTTTTCAGGCTTTAGGACCCAGTCTCCCATGACTACTTTCCCTCAGTGTCTGGATCTCTGGAGCCGACAATTACCATCTCTTGTGCTGAAAGCTGTAATGACATAGGGATGTATAATTATATCTCCTGGCACCAAAAGCATTCTAACATGCCCCACCCCAAAAGCTCCGACTTGTGATTTCAATACTCACTTATCAGGGATCTCTCATCACTTCTGTGGCTCCAAGCCTGGCAACACAGCTTCCCTGACCATCTCTGGGGTCTAGGCTGAGGATGAAGCTGAGTATTAATGTTTATCATAGGCTGATAGTGGCACTCTCCACAGTGGTTTATGTTCCTGTGGAACAAATCCAGTCTGTGCTCCCAGGGTCTCCCCTTGCCCTAAGGATATGTCCAAAACACATTGCAGCAGGGGCTTCATGGAGCAAGCTCTTGAGAATTCAGTTCTCTCTCTAATTCCTCTCCTTGATCATCATAAGATGCAGAGGCCACCGTCCTGTGGCGTTTTCCTTTGACATAATGCTGACTTCATCTTTGGCTTTGTGCTCTGGTCTCAGAATTAGACTTTTTCCATCTTTTCATGTCAGCAACAAACAAATGAGGAAACTTGCCACACCCAGCCCGGGCTTTTCTAGGAGAGCAACTTTTCTTCCAGAAAAGAATAGATGGCTGATTTATTTGTCCACCTCTTCTCTGGTAAGTCAAAGCATCTGTTTTCCCTGATGTGCAACCAATTCCTAGGTGGAGTTCCAGTTGTGATGGGTATCAATTATATAATTAAAAACTAATTACTGTAATAAATATTAAATAGGACAATGAATTGCTTGAACAACTGAGTGAAGCTAGGCTTTGGCATCAGAGGACCCAGGAGAAGCTCATCTCTAGTCATGTTGCCAGATATTTCCCAACTGAACACTGGAAATGCTATGTACTCACAATGTCCTCATTCCAGGGGGGAATCAGGAAAGATGGTCACTGTAATGGTTAAGTTTTTTTTGTTTTTGTTTTTGTTTTTAATTTCAAAAATAATTTATTTACTTATAGGAATCAATAAAATATGAAGAGTGAAAAAATACATTTTATTTAAAAATTAATAATGATGCTATTTTATGTCTTTATGAGTTTTTAAAAGCAAAACATCCATGACCTACATTCTCCTATTGATAAAAATTACCTCATTTATCATCTTCATAAAAATAAACTTCTGAGATTTCTACAGTAGTTAAGCTTACTACAGATTTCCATTCAACAGAAAAGGACTGTATTTACAAGGACAGCAGTAGAATATTTACAAGAAAACTTTCACTGTAGCTTTTTTTGTATGCGCCCCTTTAACACAGAGAATCAAGGAGACGAGACACTGAGAACACAGAGTGATGCTAATCTGTTCTCAGATGTTAACCAAAATGAAATCTTAAATATCAGAGAGGGAATACAAGCAGTTGCAGAGGAAGGAGAATGGTTAAGTTTTTATGTCAACCAGAGTGTGTCTCAGGGTGCCCAGATAGAAACATTATTTCTGGGTGGGCCTGTGAAAATGTATCTGTATGAGATTAGAATTTGAATTGATGAGTTCAATGCAGTAGACTGCTATCAAATAGCATGTGTGCCTGACACAATCCATGAGGTCCTGAGTGGAACAAAAGCCAGAGATGGAGGAATTCACCTCTCTTCTCCCATCTCTGGTTGAGCTGGGAATCTTGTTTCACCTTCTCCTGCCCTTAGACTGGAATTCACATCATTGGCTTCCCCAGTTCTCAGGCCTTTGGTGTCCAAGTGATTTACTTCACTGAATTCCAGGGTATGTAGGTTGCAGATGGCAGCCCATGAACCTCCATGCCTCAAGTATCATGTGCACCTATCCTCATAATCATATGAAATTTCATATATATAAATATAATCTTTTAAATTTGTATGTGTATTTTTGTGTACTTCTATATAATGTAGATTTCATATAATCTATTTATATAACAATTATACACAAAACATATTATATACTTATGTACAAAATACGTTATATATTTATATATCAACACATATTGCACATAATATTAAAATGTAAATAGATCATATTTTAAATTATCAATAAATAGACACACATATATATACATATACACATGCACAGCACAACTCATACTTTCATTTCTCTGGATAACTCTGACAAATATAGTAATCCACATGAGTTCTCAATTTTTCCATAATGTTTTCACCATCAAGTGTTTTCAGAATCTTTCTTTTGGGGGGGTGGTCAGAATCTTTTCACCACTCACCTGCCTTCTTTTCCTAAGAAACAGCAGCACCAAAAAAAAAAAAAAAAAAAAAAAAAAAAAAAAAAAAGAAACAGCAGCACCTTTGTTTTTGAATTATTGAATTATTGTGGCCAGAACAGAATCCCTCAGCAGCTGAGTCCCAGCACAGTTGGAAGGGGGGTTTCTGCTACTGAGTACAGAACAATGTCCTAGGTCGTGGCCACCATTCAATGTGAGGCTGGTTAGAGGCTTCCCTGATGTAGGTTGTGTGCCTTCATGGAGACAAACAAGTTGGCAGAAGGGCCACTATCTTGTACTCTAGGGACATTAAGGTTTGATTGGAATTTCCCTTTTAAACCATCTAGGGTTTTTTTTTTTAATTTAATTTTATTTTTTCAGTGTTCCAAGATTCATTGTTTATGCACCACACCCAGTGCTCCATGCAATATGTGTCCTTCTTAATACCCACCACCAGGTCTTCCTAACCCCCCAAACCCCTCTCCTCTGAAAACCCTCAGTTTGTTTCCCAGAGTCCACAGTCTCTCATGGTTCATTTCCCCCTCCAATTTCCCAACGCACTTCTCTTCTCCTTCACCCAATGTCCTCTGTGTTATTCCTTGTGCTCTGTAAGTAAATGAAAGCACATGATAATTGACTTTCTCTCCTTGACTTATTTCACTTGGTATAATCTCCTCCACTCCCATCCATATTGATACAAAAGTTGGATATTCATCCTTTCTGATGGAGGCATAATACTCCATTGTATATATGGGCCACATCTTCTTTATCCATCCATCTGCTGAAGGGCATCTTGGCTCTATCCACAGTTTGGCAACTGTGATCATTCCCACTATGAATATTGGGGTACAAGTGGCCCTTCTGTGCATTACATCTGTATTTTGGGGGTAAATACTCAGTAATGCAATTGCAGGGTCATAGAGTAGCTCTATTTTTAATTTCTTAAGGAATCCACACTGTTTTCCAAAGTGACTGCACCAACTTGCATTCCCAACAACAGTATAAGAGGGTTCCCCTTTCTCCACATCCTTTCCAACACTTGTTTACTGTCTTGTTAATTTTGGCCATTCTAACTGGTGTAGGTTGGTATCTGAGTGTGGTTTTGATTTGAATCTCCCTGATGGCTAATGATGACGAACCTTTTTTTTTTTTTTTCATGTGTCTGCTAACCATTTGTATGTCTTCTTTGGAAAAGTGTCTGTTCATGTCTTCTGCCCATTTTTTGATGTGATTATCTGGGTTTTGGGTCTTGAGTTTGAGTTAAGGAGTTCTTTATAGATCTTGGATATCAGCCCTTTGTCTGTAGTGCCATTTCTGAATATCTTCTCTCATTCCATGTGTTGTCTCTTTGTTAACTGTTTCCTCTGCTGAGGAAGCTTTTTATATTGATTAAGTCCCAAAAGTTCATTTTCACTTTTGTTTCCTTTGTCTTTGGAGACAGGTCTTGAAAGGAGTTGGCTGATGTCAAAGAGGTTACTGCCTATGTTCTCCTCTAGGATTTTGATAGCTTCCTGCCTCATATCAAGGTCTTTTATCCATTTTGAATTTATCTTTGTGTATGGTGTAAGAGAATGGTTGATTTTCATTCTTTTACATAAAGCTGTCCAATTTTCCCAGCACCATTTATTGAAGAGACTGTCTTTTTTCCACTGGATGTCTTTGTCAAAGATTATTTGACCATAGAGTTGAGGGTCCATATCTGGACACTCTACTCTATTCCCCTGGTCTATGTATCTGTTTTTGTGCCGGTACCATGCTCTCTTGGTGATCACAGCTTTGTAGTAAATCTTGAAATCAGGCAACATCATGCCCCTAGTTTTGTTTTTCTTTTTCAGCATTTCCTTAGCAATTCAGGATTTCTTCTGGTTCCACATAAATTTCACAATTTTTTGTTCCATCACTTTGTAAAATGCTAGTGGAATTTTGATCTGCATGGCATTGAAAGTATAGATTACTCTTGCCCATATAGATATTTTAACTTAACCACCTAGTTTAGATAGCACTGTAGGCCAGGTATCTCTCTATGGATGGACAGGATTTTACCTCTGGAAGGTGCTCAGCGATGAGTAAGTTTCTCTCTGTGTAAAGACGATTATGTGAAGAATGTCTTCTCTCCAAAGAAATAGAGAAATGCACTCTTATGAGAGGTCCTGGAGCTGGGCTCTTTAGAGCAATCGTGACTCCAGTTCCTTTTATTGCATCCAACAAATCTAAAAAATTCTACTGTTGGTTTCTATAGGTAGTCCTCCTGCTGCCTGAGCTTACTCTCTCTCTCTCACACAATACATTTTTGTCAGCTTTGTCAGAATCCAATCATTTTTCTCCCCATGCCATTATTCTCATCCAGGCTTCCTCCAGAGCTCAGTTTTCTTTGACTTCTAACATTTCTTCAGACCTGAGTCTTCAACTTCCACACTAACCGAAGCCCTTTGGCAATGCCGTGCAGTTAAAAGCTACCTGGTCTTGAAGCACCTGGTGTTGCATGGGACCTATTCCTTTAGTAAGGAAGATTAAGACAAAGACAAAATTGTTTGGATGTTTTAAAGGATGATCTATGGGGATACTACCAACTTAGAGGGGAAGAAGGAAGGAGGAGAAGGAGCAGAGCAGGCCAAATCTCAGCGCTTTCCCTGGTGTTTGGGTTGCACAATTTTTGACCACCAGGAGACAGCAAGGACCTGGATTTGGAGAAGATCATGACTGTGATTTACCTGGGCCTGTATGAAGTCCTAGGATCTAATTTCTCCTGACTCCTGCAAAGGAGGACGATGAGTGAGGGGCGATCCAAATCTCTTGTGCCCCAATGAATTGTTAGCATGAATGGCCAACAAATATCCTCAGGCCTCAGCCTCAGAGTCCTGCAAGAAAGGGTATGAGAAACATGAGCACCTGCTCTACTTAGGAGGAAAACAAGGATGTAAGGGGTGAACAACATCAGCTCTGTCTTATTGCCTTTGAAGAGAAGAGCTTGTGTCTGTGCTCATCCCATCCCTCTAGAAATTGTCCCGACCATTAATTTACTCAGGACAAAGGGTAAGTATTGGGATTATTCATCAACTATGTAGGAACTCTGACAAAGGAACTAAGGGATATTCCAAGTTGTTTCCATTTCCTAGGCACTAACATAAGCCTTGTCCTAGAAAATCCATAACAAAGTGTTTAAGTCCTTCATCAATGTTCTGCTGCATTAAGACACAGAAGTTTCTAGAATCAGATCAGAGCGGTGAGGAAAGGAAGGGCCAGAAAACTCCCCGATGGCTAGTGACGATGAACATTTTTTCAAGTGTCTAATAGCCATTTGTATGTCTTCATTGGAGAAGTGTCTGTTCATATCTTCTGCCCATTTTTTATATGATTATCTGTTTTGTGTGTGTTGACTTTGAGGAGTTATTGATTATTAATCTTATTACGTGAAAATTGCTATTTTGCCCCCTTTGGGAGCAATCTTCCTTCTTATTTACATATCATGCCTTAATTTGTTGTCACAAAAATCCAGAAGAACAAAATAATGGTGTTCCCTCAAATAATCCAATCAAGAAAAGGGGAGAGGACATGAACAGATATTTCTGCAAAAAAGACATTCAAATGGCCAACAGACACATGAAAAAGTGCTCCACATCACTTGGCATCAGGGAAATACAAATCAAAACCACAACGAGATACCACGTCACACCAGTCAGAATGGCTAAAATTAACAAGTCAAGACATGACAGATGCTGGTGAGGATGTGGAGAAAGGGGTACCCTCCTATACTCTTGGTGGGAATGCAAGCTGGTGCAACCACTCTGGAAAACACCATGGAGGTTCCTCAAAATGTTGAAAATAGAACTACCTTATGACCCAGTAATTACACCACTGGGTATTTACCCTAAAGATACAAACGTAGTGATTCGAAGGGGCATGTGCACCCAAATGTTTATAGCAGCAATGTCCACAATAGCCTAACTATTGAAAGAACCTAGATGTCCATCAACAGATGAATGGATAAAGAAGATGTGGTATATATATATATATATATATATATATATATATATTCCTATATATATATAGGAATACTATGCAGCCATCAAATGAAATGAAATCTTGCCATTTGCAATTACGCAGATGGAACTAGAGGGTATCATGCTTAGTGAAATAAGTCAATTGGAGAAAGACAACTATCACATGACCTCCCTGATATGAGCAAGTGGAGATACAACGTGGGGAGTTTGGGGGGTAGGAAAAGAATAAATGAAACAAGATGGGATCAGGAGGGAGACAAATGATAAGAGACTCTTAACGTCACAAAACCAAACTGAGGGGGGCCAAGGGGAGGGTTTAGGGAGAGGGTGGTGGGGTTATGGACATTGGGGAGGGTATGTGCTATGGTGAGTGCTGTGAAATGTGTAAATCTGGTGATTCATAGACCTGTACCCCTAGAACTAATAATACATTATATGTTTATAAAAAATTAAAAACAACCAAAAAATGGTGTTCCTTGCACCATAATGACCTGAATTTGATCTTTGTACTAACAAGCATAGATAAAAGGCATTTACCGCATGTACCACACAAGAAGAAATGACACAGAACTGTAGCCAGGGAACCTCTCTATAGTGATCTCAGTGGGCAATGATCCAATCTACAAGACTACTCAATGACCCTGAGAACTAACTGATAGATTTAGAAGGTCATTAGCAGGTTACCATTTTCTTATTACCTCAGGAATAGACATCATTAATTCTGAGATAATATGGTACGTGTAAGTTCAAAACACACATGAACATTGGTTTCAAATAAATATGCTATCACTGTGTCCTGCTACAGATTTTCTATTCTGCAACCTCATGTTTACCAAATATTTCCTCTTACCTTTCACCTGGGTATCACTTCTTTTGTGTTCTTTAACATTGTATAATGGGCTATGACCAGAGACATGAAAATAGTTTTATCAGAACATTCACAGTCTATAATATGTCCATTTCTGAGTGGATGTTCCTATTTCCATTCTAACAAGGATCTTCAGCCTTGATTTGAGTCTTTGCTCAAAACCCATCTCTTTCAGAAAACATGCTGAGTCAAAAATCCCTTGGTGGATGAAAACACTTTACAAATCAAGATGACCCTCCTTGGACCCAGGCAGCAATCACTTTGACCTTGCCTTCAGCAACTTCTTGCTAGACATGATCAAAGGCAAGGGAAACAAAACCAAAATGAACTGTTGGCATTTCATCAGGATAAAAAGGTTTTGCACAACAAAGGAAACCATTGACAAAACTAAAAGAAAACCTACAGAATGGGAGTACATATTTACAAATGTCAAATTGGATAAAGAGGTAGTATCCAAATCTATAAAGAACTTATCAAACTCAACACCATGGAACAAATAATCCAGTGAGAAATGGGCAGAAGAAACAAATGACATTTCTCAAAAGAGGACATAGAAATGGCCAACAGACACATGAAAAAATGCTCAACATCACTCAGCATCAGGGAAATATAAATCAAAAGATCAATGAGATGCCACCTAACACCAGGCAGAATGGCTAGAATTAACAAGACAGGAAACAATAGATGTTGGCAAGGATGCAGAGAAAGTGGAGCCTCCTCACACTGTTGTCGAGAATGAAAGCAGGTGCAGCCACTCTGGAAAACATTAAGAAGGTTCCTCAATAAGTAGAAAATAGAGCTACCCTATGTCCCAGCAATTGTACTAGTAGGTATTTACCCCAAAGATACAAATCTTGTGATTCAAAGGGGAACTTGCACCCCTGCATTCATAGCAGCAATGTCCCCAATGCCCAAAATATGGAAGGAGCCCAGATGTCCATCAACAGAAGGAAGAATGCATAAAGAAGATGTGGAACTAGAAGGTATTTGGCTGAGCAAAGCAAGTCAATCAGAGAAAGATATTTATCAATTGATTTAACTCCTATGTGGAATTTCAGAAACAAAACAGGTTCAGAGGTCAAAAGAGGGATAAATAAGATAGGATGGAATTAAGAGAGGGAGATAAACCATAAGAGACTCTTAATCATAGGAAATAAACCGAGGGTTGCTGGAAGGGAGATGGGTAATGGGATGGGGTAATATGGTGAATTAAGGAGGGCACTTGATATAAAGACACTGGATGTTACATGCAACTGATGAAACACTAAACTGTACCTCTGAAACTAATAATATACTATATGTTATTTACTTGAATTTAAATTAAAGAAATAGAGGAAAATTAAAAATTAAAAAGAAGTACAAATCTTTTTTTTAAAAGATTTTATTATTTATTTGACAGAGATCACAAGTAGGCAGAGAGGCAGGCAGAGAGAAAGGAGGAAGCAGGCTCCCCACTGAGCAGAGAGCCTGATGTGGGGCTTGATCCCAGGACCCCAGGATCATGACCTGAGATGAAGGCAAAGGTTTCAACTTACTGAGCCACCCAGGTGCCCCAAGAAGTACAAATATTTTAGCAATATTAATTACAGAGAAAATAAACAATGACCCACCTTGGAGGGCTATTTCAGAAAAGCAAAAGGAGGTGGAGGAGTAGGAGGAGATGACTTTGGAGGGGCCAGGGTCCTGGTATTGAACATGGAAGACAAGGAGACTAGAGTAGGGGAACACAGGAGAGATTTCCTGATACCACTCAGCGGTCTTCCCTGGTCCTTTGGTTGCACCACAGGAGGCCACCATGGTGGTGTTGTGAGGGCCTGAATTTGGGAAGGGTCATGATTGTGGTTTAGCCTGGTCTGAAGAAGATCCAAGAGCTGTTTCTCCCTGAGAGCCTACTATAAGGGAAAAATGATGTTTTTTTTTTTTTTTCCCATCTCTTATATTGTGTTAGGTCCAGACCATTGGACACTGAAGGAAAGATAGGAAACTTGTTATGGGTTTGATGTTACTTCAAATGCTAGTCTCTTTCCCAATCTACTCTCTGTGGTTCAGTTTTCTAGGAATAGGAGCATCTACCTATGCCAAGGGAGAAATGACAGTGTCTTTTTATTGCAACTTAATTGTAACCCAAAAGGGATAATGCTGATGTTAACATGGAAATTTGTCAATTTGAGCCATAGGAAATAGATAAGGGAGAAAATTGGAAAAGAATTTGAAAGCTTTTAGAGGAGGTCCCATTGCATCTGTTAGCATCCCTCCATGCAGCAAAGTAAGGAGAGGGGCCAGGACATGGGGGCTAGGCAGTTCAAGGCAAAGGGGCTGCAGAACAGGGTATATGTCCTAGCACCAAAGCAGGAGATTAGAGACCCAGGGAAGGGGTGAGGCAGGGGAGAGTTCTCAGGCCTCCTGGAGCAGTCCTGGCAATAGGTCAAGGCTGCTAGGGTGATTCAGGTCATTCTTCCCAGACCATGGGTGTAGTCAGAGAACTAGAAAGTCCCTTAGGAGCTCCACTTACTTGGCTTGGGCTTCTTCCAGGTTTCCTATCAGCATCCAGCCCCTTGCACCACAACCCTTCAGGTTATCCCCGTCACAGGATCCCTACTCAAGCTGATGGCTGCACTGGATCTGGTGTCCAGTGTAAACTTCTGTCCTGTGTGTGCCCTATTGGTGCTGCCTGTTGCTGGCCTGAGATCATGATGGTTTCATGATGCCTACTCAGTGTCTACTGCATGCATACATGACTCCGAAAGCCACATTGATTTACAGATAATGGTCATCTCCTCAGGAAGACTGCGTGTGGGCAGTTTAGGAAACTCAAAGAGGGTCAATAAGGAAGAAAAACAAGTAAGGTTCTGCTAATGGCAGATGAATGCTTCCCAAACACTGGTGGTCCCCCTGACTTACTTGCCAGTGTGATACCTACCAGTGAAGATTATTGCCTTGGTCTTTCATTTACATTGGTTGTATAGTGTCTAACATATACCACATCATTCCATTCAGTCATAATAACCTTACGAAAGAATGTAGGGACATTCTCTGTTTCCATTTTGACTGCACATTTCTTTCCTCTACTAATGCTGCCCTCCCTCTGTAACACGTGCTTATCTACCTATAAGACTCCCTTCCAGGATTCGTCAGGGATTTTAGGGGCAAACAACAGAGACTATTGTAAAAGAAGATGCAGATACAAAAGGGATAAGTAAACAGAAACATCTTCCTTGCAAGATGGATTGCAAAAGAGTTCAGATTTTAGAACTGGTTTGTCAATTATAATATACCATCGATATTTAAGAGAAAGCAACCACAACATTACCATGTTGACCATGTTCATTGTGGGGAAGAAAGGTGTTACTTCACCTGAGTTTTGCAACCACAAAGCTTGGGTCATAACTTCATATAGCCCGATTGTGAAAGTCAATCAAGTGGTAAATTTAAAAAAAAAAAAAAAGCTTCTGGAAGGAAAGAGGAAGAGGACATATTTTCACAAGGTTTCTGTGCCTTCAGTGTTGCAGGTTTAGGAGGTTGGCTTTATCTGGACCTGTAGATACGGTAAGAAGGGAGAAAGCCAGGAAAATTGAAATACACACACACACACACACACACACACAGACACACACACACAGGGACACCTGGCTGATGATAGGGTCCGTAATCAAAGGAGCAAGACTGATACAAAGCAAAGGTCAAGCAAAGCTTTATTTCACGTCAAGCATTGAGAATCAAACTGACCAGTCAGGGCCATCTCTTGCAAAGAGGCGACCCCTCCCAGCCTCACAGACTAATTTTTATAGAGGTAGTTTAGCAGGGCTATACACAGGTGGCCAATGAGAGATGGCAATACACAGAGAAAACTGCACAGTAATGCTAAGTCTGCCACACACAGAAAAAAAACTGCTAGGTAACACATGGGTGGCCAATTGAATTTCAATTTACCCTAGTAGATATATGCGTGCCCCTCTGATTGGATGTCTTCACCTGGCCTGACCTGCCCTTGTATCTAGGCTTTGCAAGTAAGTTCCTCTGGGAGGGGCGTTCACTACATAAACACAAAATGACTCCCTCTGGCCAACCAGGCCCTTACATTCCCCCCTTTTCTTTGGATATTAGTCAAATACTTGACTTTTCAGTCAGTTCTATGTTCTCTGGTTGTAAAGGGTTATATTGAGCATGTAAGTCTAACATTTTTATCGCTCTAGTTTTCTTTTGTACAATTGACACTAGTGCACAGTCGGCTGATGAGTTAGCCATTTACCGCTTCATCAAACCTTTTCCATTTTTTCCTAATTTCCTACCTATACTTTACATAAACAGGTAACAATAGGAGCAACAATAAACTCATAGTCTTTTGAGTCTTAGCTTTAGTCCATGGTCAGCAGGGTCCATTGGTTGAGGCTGCATCCTCTGGGGGGCGTCTTTGTCCTCGGCTCATTTGACATGACCCGCGTGAATCCAGGCCCTGATGCCTTCTATTTTTATTGCTGTGGGGGTGATCAGGATGACAGTAAATGGTCCCTTCCAGCGAGGCTCCAAGTTTCCCACTTGGTGGCACCATATCCAAACCAAAACCCCAGGTTGGTAAGGTTGTGGTTCCACCTCCGTCTCCGTCCCAGTGTGGGCAGTCCGGATCCCTGCATAGCCTTTTTTTAAGACTGTAATGCCTGCAGTGACTTGAGTACAGACTGATCAGTCATTTATGATAGGGCAACCTCCTGTAGCTGAGGACAGAGCCGGGGGGGGGGCGGTTCTCCCAAACACTATTTCAAATGGGGTCACCTTGTTTAAATAGGGTGTACATCATGCCCTGAGGAGGGCGAAAGGAAGGAAATCCACCCATCCACTGCTAGTCTCCAGAATTAGCTTTGTCAAGGTCTCTTTAACAATCTGAGGGTTTTGAAGGGGTGGGGAGTGGGAGGTTGGGGGATCCAGGTGGTGGGTATTGGAGAGGGCACGGGTTGCATGGAGCACTGGGTGTGGTGCAAAAATAATGAATACTGTTACGCTGAAAAAATAAAAAATTAAAAAAAAAAAAAAGAGCCCGGTTCATTCTCTCTCCTTGTCCTGAACTCTGGGGCTGATAGGTACAATGTAGTTTCCAAATAGTGTCCACAGCCTTGGCCAATGCCTGTAAGACTGAACTTACAAATGCAGGGCCATTGTCTGACCCAATCACAAGAGGCAGCCCAAATCTAGGAATTATTTCTTTTAGTAGCCTTTTTCCTACCACTCCTGCCATCTCATGTTTGGCAGAAAAAGCCTCTACCCAGCCTGAAAAGGTATCTACAAAAACTAACATATACTTGTGCCCATATTTTCCGGGTTTCATTTCTGTAAAATCTATTTTGCAATAAATTCCTGGTTCCTTACCTCTTTCTTTTTTCCCTCTTCCCATTTTAGTTCTTCCCACATTAACTGCCTGGCATTGAGCACATCTATCAACTACATCCTGAACCATATGCCCTAATTTAGAAACCTGGAATTGCTTGCCTATAAGGTCCTTCAGTTTGCATATCCCCAAATGAGTACCCTGATGTATCTGGTCTACTAACTTCTTACCTAGTCTTCGAGGAAGAATTATTTTTCCTGCTTTAGTCTTAGCCCAGTCCCCTTCATAGTCCAATTTAACCCATTTCTGTAAATACTTTAAATCTTGTTCTGAATAATTCAGTTTTTCTGGTAGGGCTAGAGCCAGGAGTGTAACCAGTTCTTGCACTGTTTTTCGGGCTGCATGCTTTGTGGTTTGATCTGCTAAGTGGTTTCCTTTAGAAATCAGATCAGTCCCCTTTTGGTGTCCCAGGCAATGCATAACAGCCACCTCTTTTGGGTTCCAAATAGCCTGGAGGAGAGCCAATATTTCTCCTCTGTTTTTAATCCCTTTTACTTCTGCTGTTAATAGGCCCCTTTCTTTATAAATAGCCCCATGTATATGGAGAGTAGCAAAGGCATACCTGCTGTCTGTATAGATGTTAGTGGTTTTACCTTTGGCCATCTTCAGTGCCTTAGTGAGTGCAATCTGTTCCACTTTTTGTGCTGAAGTTCCATGTGGCAGGGCTTCTGTCCAGAATTCCTGCTCAGGAGAAACCAGTGCAGCCCCCACATACCTCTTTCCATCGGCCATGTAGCTACTCCCATCTGTGAACAGAGTCATCTCGACCTCTGGGAGGAGAATGTCTCTGAGATCCGGCCTTAATCCTGTGACTTGGGTTAGGACCTCCCCACAGTCGTGTGGATGGTCAGCCAGCTCCTCTGGCAGCAGTGTGGCTGGATTTAGCACCATGGGGGACTGGAAGGTCACTATTGGTTTGTTGAGGAGGAGGTCCTGATACCCTGTCACTCCGGTGTTCATCATCCATCAGTCGGGTGGAGTCCGGAGAAGGCCCTTGAAAGCGTGGGTGGTGGTCAAGATGAGATTTTGACCCAAAGTCAATTTGCTTGCATCCTTGACCAGGAGGGCCATGGCAGCAATTATGCAAAGGCACGGGGGGAACCCAGCTGCTACTGGATCTAGTTTCTTGCTAAGATAGGCAACTGGCCTTTGCCAAGGCCCCAGAGTCTGAGTTAAAACTCCTTTGGCCACCCATGCTTTTTCATCCATATACTAGTGGAAGGGCTTGGTAACATCTGGGATGGCCAATGCTGGGGCACTCAGTAAGGCTGTTTGTAATTCCCGAAATGCTCCTTCTGCCTCAGCTGTCTTCTCTATCATAGTGAGCCCTCCTTTTGCCAGTTCATAGAGAGGTTGGGCAATCTCCACAAACCACGGTATCCACAGCCTACAGTACTCCACCGTCCCAAGAAACTCCCTCACTTGTCGGGACGTGGTGGGGCAGGGGTATCAGGTGATCACTGTTTTCTGGACTCAGTGAATGCATTCCCTAATGGAGATCGAAGCCTAGATAAGTGGCATGGCTCTGACAGAGCTGTGCTTTCTTCGCTGACACCTGTTACCCTTTCTCCTGTAGAGTCTGTAAAAGAGCTCTCACCCCCCGCAAACATAACTCATAGTCCTCAGTGGCTACTAGCAAGTCATCAACATACTGTAATAGAGTGACTCCTGGATTGGGGGTTCTGTACTCACGCAAATCCTCATGTAGGGCCTCATCGAAGATAGTGGGCGAATTCTTGAACACTTGGGGAAGTCTTGTCCAGGTGAGCTGGCCTTGGAATCCTTCCTGTGGGTCGGACCACTCAAAAGCAAAAAGGGGCTGAGAATTCCTTTGCTAAGGACATGCAGAAAAAAATGCATCCTTGAGATCTAAGATGCTATATACAGTTCTTCTGGGGCCCAGGAGGGAGAGTAGGGTATAGGGGTTAGGCACCGTCGGGTGGATATCTTCAACCCGTTTATTAACTTCCCGCAAGTCCTGGAAGGGTTGGTACTCCCCAGTCTTGGCCTTTTTGACAGGCAGCAAAGGTGTGTTCTGTGGAGATTTGCAAGGAACTAGGATCCCATCTCCTCGGAGGCAGTTAATGTGTTTTCTGATCCCTTCCTTTGCTTCCCAGGGAAGGGGGTACTGCCAAACATGAACAGCTGTAGCTGTCGCCTTTAATTGTACCACCACTGGAGGTGGTTCCTTGACCAAGCCAGGGGGCTTCCCATCTGCCCAGACCTCGGGAAACTCATCCTGTAGGATTTGAAGGCTCCCAACCTTTGTCTCCTCTGGTTTTGAGACTGGCTCATAAAGGAGGTATTCATCTACTGCTGCCATAAGCACTTGTACAGTGGGTTATCTAAAGGTTACAGTCATGCCTCCTTCCGAGAACTGAGTGCCAGCTCTTAACTTGTGGAGGAGATCTCTTCCCATCAAGTTATATGGGGCATTAGGGAAGACCAAAAACCGATGTTTAACTACTCCTGAGGCCAAATTTAAAGTTCTTTCTGTTGTCCATTTATGTCTCTCTGTATCATTTGCTTCTTGTACCCAAACTTCCTCTCCCGATAGTTTTCCCCTAGGTTTAAGTAATGACGAAAACTGGGCTCCCATGTCCACCAAAAAATCAACTGATTTCCCCTCCACTTCAGTTTTTATGTGAGGTTCGGGAAGGGGCTCTGAACCATGGCCCCTTCAGTCTCTGGTGGCAAGCATTGCTGTCTTCCTTTTGGTGCACTCCCTGGCCCAATGTCCTTTTTCCTTACAGTAAGTGCACTGATCTGAATCTAAGTCTTCCTGCCTGCCTTCTCTGTGCTTAGGCTTTTCCTTCTATTTACTATCCCCTACCCGTCTCCTCCCCACCTCATGTAATGCCAAAACCTTAGCCAGTTTTTTTGTCTGTTTTTAATTCCTCTTGTGCATCCCTGTTGTTAAACACTTTTTCTGCTATCCCCACTAACTCAGTCAGATTCTTCCCTTCAAATCCTTCAATTTTCTGAAGTTTCTTATATCTGGGGCTGACTGACTGGCAAAGCAAGATCGTCTAAATGAGCTATCGTGCAACTTCCCTGAAGTTTACCTCAAGTTGTCTAGCTTAAGTAAACAAACATTTAAAGACAATCAAATCTAGAATTTAACATCCATAAAGGTGTGTTATTAAAACACAATTTTTCTTTCTAAAATAACCCTCATTTTCAGAGATGCCAAATCATGACTAATTTATTTGAAAAACAAGTCCAGTCTTAACAAGCTTGGCCTACTTATTTACATAAGCTCAGAAAGAACAGTGAGGGATCATATAAATCTTTTAGAATATGCTCTGCTTGAACTTCTTGTAAGGAATCTCTAGGTTGAACTTATGATAGCCTCTCCAGGCCAGAAGCCAAGCTACATATTTGCCATCAGACATGCCTGCAATACCTGTCGATTTGGGCGAATTCCTCTTCCTGGGGCCCCCAAAGAATCCTGAGGTTCCTGCCTGGATGTTACCAGGAAGTAACATCCTTTACTCACCTGGTGAGGCTGCTGGGAACTCTGTAAGCAAGGTATCAGGCCACCAGTTCCAAAGGGCTTTACGGTTCCAGATTTTGTAAAGTCAATCTTAGTTCCGTTAAGCTGTCTAGTCATATCTGAGTCTTTTCAAATATGGCATTCCAGTCAAAGCCATGGTAAAATAACCAGTGTGTCTAATGGTGTCCTGTTGCAAGGAGAACAGATTCTTATTGAACTTATGCAAATGACTGATTGCCATGGAAGAAAGAATACTTGCTGAGACCTTTTGGTTTCAGAGGGTTCAGATAGAGAGAAAGAGTTGAATGCCTTGATTTGTTTACAAATGACTACATTTTTATCTCTGTAAGTTACAGATAACTTAAGAAAAAGTTTCCCTAGTCTGGAAGAGCAAACATTAAAGAACCATTAATGTTTAGAATAAGACAAAACATCAAGAGATACAACATTACAATCTTTCAGTTCACCTAGTCCCATGTTAATAATTCTGGTTTAGTCTGAATGCAATATTTACTTCTGTAAATTCTTACCCATTTCAGTTCCAGGAGTTCAACATATCAAAGACCTGTATTTGTCCTGAAAGTCTTTCCATATGAATTTACTTTAAGGCAGAAGTCATTTTACAAGAGAATTCTTAGAAGGCAAATTTATGAATGAGTTAAGCACAGAACATGTTCACCAGCAGATTTCAAAGGCACAAACCCAGTTCCAGCAGCCAACCCTCTAGCATTTTATCCCATTTGGTTAAGACCTAGATGTCCAACAAATTTAATTCCATTTGTCATTCAAGCAACCCTTCACAGTTTCAGGTTACCAAAGACTTCGGAAGCCACTTTAACAATTTCCCATTAAAACTTGAGACAGACAAATAACCATCTCCACTTCAGATGCCAAGCTCTCCCACCAGCAAGTGGGAGGGGCTAGGCAGTCCACATCAGGCCAGAGAAGGCAAGGAATTCCCCGTTTGTCCCATTTCTCCAAATACAACAAACAACACAACGGACAAAAAAAGGACCAGGCAAAGACAACCGCAGGCCCAACGATTCTTACCCAGAACCTGCCACCGGTGGGGGCTTTCTTTATCCCCCTACCACCTAGGGAGACTCAACCCCCCCGACCATCTAGGGGGACTCAACCCCCCCAATCACCCAGAGGAACTCGAACCCCTGGACTGTCTAGGGGTACTTGAACCCCTCAACCATCTAGGGAGACTTGAACCCCCCCGACCGCCCAGGGGGACTTGAACCCCCTGTCAATCTACCAGCAGAGGGATGGGGCATCCCCGCATCCATTCCAGCCCTGGGGAGCATGGCCATGTCCAGCTTCTCCCCAGTGGGCTACACCCTGGAACTCTGCAACCAGACAGACAGACAAAATCCCAATACCTCCAGAGGCTTTTCCCAGAAATTCCGATGCTGGCTCAGTTCTCATCATTTGATCCAGGTGCCCCCTACAATGTTAGGGTCCATAATCAAAGGAGTGAGACTGATACAAAGCGAAGATCAAGCAAAGCTTTATTTCACGCCAAGCATCGAGAATCAAACTGACCAGTCAGGGCCGTCTCTTGCAAAGAGGCAACCCTTCCCAGTCTTACAGACTAACTTTTATAGAGGTAGTTTAGCCAGGCTATACACAGGTGGCCAATGAGATTGCAATACACAGAGAAAACTGCACAGTAATGCTAAGTCTGCCACACACAGAAAAAGAACTGCTAGGTTACACACGGGTGGCCAATTGAATTTCAATTTACCCTAGTAGATATATGCGTGCCCCACTGATTGGATTTCTTCACCTGGCCTGACCTGCCCTTGTATCTAGGCTTTGCAAGTAAGTTCCTCTGGGAACTTACCCAGGGGCTGGATGCAGGAAGGAAAGAAGGGAATAGAGCAGGAAAGGTACAAAGGTAAAGTCTGGCCTCTGCTTGCTCCTGTAGGGAGAACTGAAGGATAAGTTGTACCATCAGGTACAACTTACCCAGGGGCTGGATGCAGGAAGGAAACTGGTTGGCAGATTTTCATGAAGGCCATCCTTTACTAAAGAGTCCAAGAGGGGGGAAAGTAAAGTTGGAGGAGCCCAGACTTGTGAGGTCCTCTGGAAGCACTCTCTGTAGGAGCATCACCAGTATATTGTGGACCACTGTCCTCTTCATGGGTCTCTTCACAGGTCAAGGAAGACTCCTTGGGCTTTGGGGAATAGACATGAATAAGGGACCCTCTGGAGGACTCTCCTAACTTCAGTTCTCACAGGCATCTCCTGTTCTCTTCAGCACCAACCTCTCAGCCTGTGGTGACTCAAGAGCCCTCATTCATGGTGATGCCTGTGCTGGTAGTCATTCTCACCTGCTCCAAGAGTCAGGGACCTGTCACGACTGGGAATGCTCCAAGATAGTTCCAGAGGAAACCTGGTCAATCTCCTCCACAACTCACATACTATACAAACACCCAATAACTGTCCCCATCTGTCCCCAGCTCCATCCTAACAGACAGAGCTTGCTCTCACCATCTCTATGGCACAGTCCAGGACAAGGCTGAGTACTTCTATATAGTCTGGTGCAATGCACCTGTTTCACAGTGACAACTTCTAACAGGGACCTGAATCAAAATTTCAATGTGATCAGGGGTGCCTGGGTAGTTTAGTCACTTGAGCATCCAACTCTTAATTTTGGCTCAGGTCATGATCTCAGTAGTAGGATTGAGCCCTGCATCAGGCTCCACCCTCAGCATGGAGTCTGCTTCAGATTCTCTCTCTCTCTCTCTCTGCCTCTACCACTCATGGTCTCTCTCTCTCTAAAATAAATAAATAATTTTTAAAAAGTAGATAAAACTTCAGTGTAATCAGCCTGGAGTAATAGCATCACCAGCAAAGAGCAAAGTATTACCATCTTAGGCAAGGCCTGAGACTCAGTGACAAAACAATTTTCTGTTCACTCAATGACTGGCTTGAGTATAACATTCTTGGAACAAAATTTATTTTTTTCCAGAGCACTGTGGATGCTGCCCTAATGTTTCACAAGCATTCAATACAATGGAGATGTGTGAATGTGGTCTCATTTTCATTCTTTTGGGCCATATGACTTTTGGGGGGGTATGGAATTCATTAGAACAAATTTAATTAATTTGAGTTTGAACACGAGATATATATACATATCAGCAGAAACTTTTAAATGGTACCAATAACAAATTTTTTGGCTGCACAGCTAAATTGGTGTGCCCATCTTCCATCTGTGGAGCGTGTTCTGCCTATTTGCTTACATATGCAGCCATCTCTGGAGATGGGCCCATGGACCTCTGAGGAAACCTCATGAAGACGAGCCTAGTAACCACCCACCAACTGGTAGCCAGTGACTGACTGATACAGAGGTACAAAATCATTGTTCCCTCACGTCAAAGAGGAACATACCTGATGGTACAACTTATCCTTCAGTTCTCCCTACAGGAGCAAGCAGAGGCCAGACTTTACCTTTGTACCTTTCCTGCTCTATTCCCTTCTTTCCTTCCTGTTTTCTCTTAAGAACATTCCTCAGTAAATCACATGGACCCTCATTCCTCTCTCAGTCTCTTACAAGGAAACTGCATGAGACTTTACATAGGATAGAGTGAAGAGTAAGTCCTCAGGACTGGTCCTGCACATCAGAGACCATCCCATGTAGTAAACATTGTATATCCCTCCAGAAAAAGCTGAGGCATATATTACGGCTGCATTCTTTTTTTTTTTTTTTAATTATTTTTTTTCCCAATTTATTAATTTTCAGAAAAACAGTATTCATTATTTTTTCACCACACCCAGTGCTCCATGCAAGCTGTGCCCTCTATAATACCCACCACCTGGTAGCCCAACCTCCCACCCCCCCGCCACTTCAAACCCCTCAGACTGTTTTTCAGAGTCCATAGTCTCTCATGGTTCACCTCCCCTTCCAATTTACCCAAATTCCCTACTCCTCTCTAACGCCCCTTGTCCTCCATGCTATTGGTTATGCTCCACAAATGAGTGAAACCATATGATAATTGACTCTCTCTGCTTGACTGATTTCACTCAGCATAATCTCTTCCAGTCCCGTCCATGTTGCTACAAAAGTTGGATATTCGTCCTTTCTGATGGAGGCATAGTACTCCATAGTGTATATGGACCACATCTTCCTTATCCATTCATCTGTTGAAGGGCATCTTGGTTCTTTCCATAGTTTGGTGACTGTGGCCATTGCTGCTATAAACATTGGGGTACAGATGGCCCTTCTTTTCACGACATCTGTATCTTTGGGGTAAATACCCAGGAGTGCAATTGCAGGGTCGTAGGGAAGCTCTATTTTTAATTTCTTGAGGAATCTCCACACTGTTCTCCAAAGAGGCTGCACCAACTTGCATTCCCACCAACAGTGGAAGAGGGTTCCCCTTTCTCCACATCCTCTCCAACACATGTTGTTTCCTGTTTTGTTAATTTTGGCCATTCTAACTGGTGTAAGGTGATATCTCAATGTGGTTTTAATTTGAATCTCCCTGAGGGCTAATGATGATGAGCATTTTTTCATGTGTCTGATAGCCATTTGTATTTCTTGGAGAAGTGTCTGTTCATATCTTCTGCCCATTTTTTGATGTGTTTGTCTGTTTCATGTGGGTTGAGTTTGAGGAGTTCATTATAGATCCTTTTATATAGATTCATTATCAACCTTTTGTCTGTACTGTCATTTGCAAATATCTTCTCCCATTCCGTGGGTTGCCTCTTTGTTTTTTTGACTGTTTCCTTTGTTGTGCAGAAGCTTTTGATTTTGATGAAGTCCCAGAAGTTTATTTTCGCTTTTGTTTCCTTTGCCTTTGGAGACGTATCTTGAAAGAAGTTGCTGTGGCTGATATCGAAGAGATTACTGCCTATGTTCTCCTCTAAGATTCTGATAGATTCCTGTCTCACGTTGAGGTCTTTTATCCATTTTGAGATTATCTTTGTGTACGGTGTAAGAGAATGGTCGAGTTTCATTCTTCTACATATAGCTGTCCAGTTTTCCCAGCACCATTTATTGAAGAGACTGTCTTTTTTCCACTGTATATTTTTTCCTGTTTTGTCGAAGATTAATTGACCATAGAGTTGAGGGTCCATATCAGGGCTCTCTACTCTGTTCCACTGGTCTATGTGTCTGTTTTTATGCCAGTACCATGCTGTCTTGGTGATCACAGCTTGGTAATAAAGCTTGAAATCAGGTAAGGTGATGCCGCCAGCTTTATTTTTGTTTTTCAACATTTCCTTAGCGATTCGGGGTCTCTTCTGATTCCATACAAATTTTAGGATTATTTGCTCCAGCTCTTTGAAGAATGCCGGTGGAATTTTGATCGGAATGGCATTAAAAGTATAGATTGCTCTAGGCAGTATAGACATTTTAACAATGTTTATTCTTCCGATCCAAGAGCATGGAATGGTCTTCCATCTTTTTGTGTCTTCTTCAATTTCTTTCATGAGTGTTCTATAGTTCCTCAAGTATAGATCCTTTACCTCTTTAGTTAGGTTTATTCCCAGGTATCTTATGGTTCTTGGTGCTATAGTAAATGGAATCGATTCTCTAATTTCCCTTTCTGTATTTTCCTTGTTAGTGTATAAGAAAGCCACTGATTTCTGCACATTGACTTTGTATCCTGCCACGCTGCTGAATTGCTGTATGAGTTCTAGTAGTTTGGGGGTGGAGTCTTTTGGGTTTTCCATATAAAGAATCATGTCATCTGCAATGAGAGAGAGTTTGACTTCTTCATTACCAATTTGGATACCTTTTATTTCTCTCTGTTGTCTGATTGCTGTTGCTAGGACTTCTAATACTATGTTGAACAAGAGTGGTGTTAGGGGGGATCCTTGTCTTGTTCCTGATCTCAATGGGAAGGCTGCAAGCTTTTTCCCATTGAGGATGATATTTGCTGTGGGTCTTTCATAGATAGATTTGATGAGGTTCAGGAATGTTCCCTCTATCCCTATACTTTGAAGCGTTTTAATCAGGAACGGATGTTGGATTTTGTCAAATGCTTTTTCTGCATCAATTGAGAGGACCATGTGGTTCTTCTCCCTTCTCATATTAATTTGTAGTATCACATTGATTGATTTACGAATGTTGAACCATCCTTGTAGCCCAGGGATGAATCCCACCTGATCATGGTGGATAATCTTTTTAATGTGTTGTTGGATCCTATTGGCTAGGATCTTGTTGAGAATCTTAGCATCCATATTCATCAGTGATATTGGTCTGAAATTCTCCTTTTTGGTATGGTCCTTGCCTGGTTTGGGGATCAGGGTAATGCTGGCTTCATAGAAAGAGTCTGGAAGTTTTCCTTCTGCTTCAATTTTTTGAAACAGCTTCTATCAGAATCTTAGAGGAGAACATAGGCAGTAATCTCTTTGATATCAGCCACAGCAACTTCTTTCAAGATATGTCTCCAAAGGCAAAGGAAACAAAAGCGAAAATAAACTTCTGGGACTTCATCAAAATCAAAAGCTTCTGCACAACAAAGGAAACAGTCAAAAAAACAAAGAGGCAACCCACGGAATGGGAGAAGATATTTGCAAATGACAGTACAGACAAAAGGTTGATATCCAGGATCTATAATGAACTCCTCAAACTCAACCCACACGAAACAGACAAACATATCAACAAATGGGCAGAAGATATGAACAGACACTTCTCAAAACAAGACATACAAATGGCTATCAGACACATGAAAAAATGCTCATCATTAGCCCTCAGGGAGATTCAAATTAAAACCACATTGAGAGGTAGGCTTATGGACATTGGGGAGGGTATGTGCTTTTGGGTAAATTGGAAGGGGAGATGAACCATGAGAGACTATGGACTCTGAAAAACAATCTGAGGGGTTTGAAGTGGCGGGGGGGTGGGAGGTTGGGGTACCAGG
Organism: Neogale vison; assembly: GCF_020171115.1. Lineage (NCBI taxonomy): Eukaryota > Metazoa > Chordata > Mammalia > Carnivora > Mustelidae > Neogale > Neogale vison. The sequence goes on along the minus strand of NC_058093.1, from coordinate 215,859,176 downwards.
TGGTGGGTATTATAGAGGGCACAGCTTGCATGGAGCACTGGGTGTGGTGAAAAAATAATGAATACTGTTTTTCTGAAAATAAATAAATTGGAAAAAAAAAAACACATTGAGATATCACCTTACAGCAGTTAGAATGGCCAAAATTAACAAAACAGGAAACAACATGTGTTGGAGAGGATGTGGAGAAAGGGGAACCCTCTTACACTGTTGGTGGGAATGCAAGTTGGTGCAGCCTCTTTGGAGAACAGTGTGGAGATTCCTCAAGAAATTAAAAATAGAGCTTCCCGACGACCCTGCAATTGCACTCCTGGGTATTTACCCCAAAGATACAGATGTCGTGAAAAGAAGGGCCATCTGTACCCCAATGTTTATAGCAGCAATGGCCACAGTCACCAAACTATGGAAAGAATCAAGATGCCCTTCAACAGATGAATGGATAAGGAAGATGTGGTCCATATACACTATGGAGTACTATGCCTCCATCAGAAAGGACGAATATCCAACTTTTGTAGCAACATGGACGGGACTGGAAGAGATTATGCTGAGTGAAATCAGTCAAGCAGAGAGAGTCAATTATCATATGGTTTCACTCATTTGTGGAGCATAACCAATAGCATGGAGGGCAAGGGGCGTTAGAGAGGAATAGGGAATTTGGGTAAATTGGAAGGGGAGGTGAACCATGAGAGACTATGGACTCTGAAAAACAGTCTGAGGGGTTTGAAGTGGCGGGGGGGTGGGAGGTTGGGCTACCAGGTGGTGGGTATTATAGAGGGCACAGCTTGCATGGAGCACTGGGTGTGGTGAAAAAATAATGAATACTGTTTTTCTGAAAATTAATAAATTGGGGAAAAAAAAGAATAAATGAGTCACAGAGATGAAAAATACATCATAGGGAATATAGTCAATAATATCATAATGACATTATATGATGATAGATGGTGACAGCACGTATCATGGTAAGCAAGGAGTAAAGTATAGGATTGTGAAATCTATATATTGTACATCTGCAACTAATATAATATTTTGTCAATTATAATTCAATAATAAAAAAATTGCAACATATACAAACTAATAAAAAATAAATTAAAACCAAAAAAAAAAAAAGAAAGGTAATGAGGCCACAGAACCACCCTCCCTGTATTGAGTGTTGTCTGTAACTCTCAGAGGGCCCAGCCCAGCCCCATGGCCAGGCTCCTGAAAGACCACAGAGGGAGCTAAGGACAGAATGCCAGCAGTGGGGGTTCAGGGAGTTATCATGTGGTCTGATCCTTAGAAAGTGCCTGTGATCTCAGACCCTGCAGAGAAAGGCTAGTGGTCTGACCTGAGAGCTGGCTGGAGGAAGCTGGGGGCTCCCCTCTTCCTCCTCAGTCACATGTTCTAATCACAACACTTGTTTAACAATTGAGTGCCCCAGAAACGGAGGAATTTGCATAAGTACTAACAATCACAGTCCCAAGAGCCTGGAAGGGAATAAAAGAGGCTGGGGTGGAGCCCAGCAGTGCTGTTGGTCTCAGGAGGCTGAGCCCTGGGCACATCCACCATGGCCTGGACCCCTCTCCTGCTCCCTGTCCTCACTCTTTGCACAGGTGCTGCCTCAGGGCTGCCCATGTGCTCAGCCCCCACAGGACTGAGCTGGGCTTGCAGTGAACCCTGAGTCAGACCAGCCCAGGCTCAAGATTGGGTCCCTGGGAGAAGCCCCTGAACCTCACACCAACTTCTCCTTTTCTATCTTTTCAGGCTCCATAGCCTCCAGTGTGCTGACTCAGTCTCCCTCAGTATCGGTGTCCCTGGGACAGACAGCTACCATCACCTGCTCTGGAGAGATAGTGAGCAAAAGTTATGCACAATGGCACCAGCAAAAGCCAGGCCAATCCCCTGTGAACATTATTTATAAGGACACCAAGCGTCCCTCTGGGATCCCTGACCGATTATCTGGGTCCAGCTCAGGGAGCACACACACCCTGACCATCAGCAGGGCTCAGGCTGAGGACGAGGCTGACTACTACTGTCAAGTATGGGATGACAATGGTAAAGCTCACAGTGACACAGGCAAATGGGGAGGTGAGACATAAACCCCTTCCCTGTCTATGTCACACACTCCTCTAGCTGCAGGATGCTTGTGGACAAATCAGGGAATGGGTCTGAACCTGGTCCCTGGATCTCAGGTCCCCAAACCTCCCTCACCACCAGCACATGTGGCAGGCTCTCCAGGAGATGGATCAGGGGAGGGAAAGTACACAGTACTTTTAACTATGTTTCATTCATGCCTATTGGTGAAGGAATGACTGAACATGTGAGAAGATGACACGGAAGATATTTTTTAAAGACCAAATGTTTTAAAACATCCCTAAATGTCATTTGCATATTCTGAAACACACTGTGATATTATCAGCCGATGTGATGCTGAAAGAGAAAGAAGAGATTAATGAACTTGACTTCATGGCAGTGAAAACTCTTCAAGTGAAAAAGAAAAAGCAAATGCTGGAAAAAATGAATAAAGTTCAGGGTACTTAGGACAACTTCATGCAGCCTCAAGTGCATAATCATAGTAACTGAGGGAGAAAAGGCGGGGCACAGGTGGTTAATAGAAATAAAGAAATAAAACCCAAAATATTCCAAATTTGGTGAAACCTATTAGCCAGTATTTCCAAAAGTTCAACAAACCTCTGAGAAGGGAACCCAAGAGACAGCACCACACACGTCAGAATGAAATTGCTGCAAACCAGTGATGCAGATGCTGCCACAGCCAGAGAGGAGAGACCAGGTGCTACAGAGGAACCAGCAATGTGCTGGGAGCACCTTTCTCATCACAAGCTGTGTGAGCAAGAATACAGGGGAGCAATGGTTTCAAGGTAATAATAGAAAATACCTGTCAACTTTGATGTTCACTGAGGGATAATGTCATTGAAAGGTGAAAACAAAATCAACCTTTCTCAGCCTGCAATCTTACAGAACTGATCATCCTCAGACTCTCAGCACAAGTGACAGTAAGGACACCCCTTGGACAGAAGGAAAGGGTGACAGATCGTAATATGAATCTGTGCAGAGTTATAGTAAGTATCAGATATCAGAACAATATTGATAAATATAAGATTTTATAGGTTCACAAATATAAAATGTAGTCAATTGTTTAAGCAGAAATAAGAACTTATGTAGTGATTTATAATGGATGGAAAAAAATATATGACAATGTCAGCAAAATGGATGGGGGAAGAATATCATGGGAATTATATCATGACACATAAGTTAAATATGCCATTAAAACAAAATCATTTGAACTACAAATATAAGAGCTAGTAAAGTGAACTAGTTGTGATTCTCCAGGGACTACAAATCCAAAAGACATGTATTTCATCTATACCTAGCTGTGTATTCATATATTAAACACACAGAGATAGAGAGAGCACCAGAGCCAGAGAGACAGACAGAGAGTTATGTGAAGAAACTGGTCATGGAGTCCTGGGGCAGCAGGTCTGGAAGATGCAGGGAGACGAGAAGACTGGAGACACAGGCAAAGATGATGTTGCAATTCATTAACACGTCAATGATGTGTTAACAGGAGACAAAAAGAAAATGAAAAGATAGAAGTCAAACTTCTAGTGATGATATTGGCAACGTCTTAGGTCACAAAGACAAGGTTTGAGAATAACAGCAGGCAGGAGAAGACCAACACATGAGCGAACCAGAAGATAGCACAGACACTGCAACATGAAAAGAAAAATATTTAAAAATGAACAGAGCTAAAAACAATTTGAGGTTTTTGAAGGGGCGGGTGGTGGGAGGTCGGGGTACCAGGTGGTGGGTATTATAGAGGGCATGGAGCACTGGGTGTGGTGCAAAAATAATGAATACTGTTATGCTGAAAATAAATAAAAAATATATTTAAAAAAATGATCAGAGCTTGTATGAATACTGTTACGCTGAAAAGAAATAAAGAATTTTAAAAAAATGAACAGAGCATCACTGACTTAGAGAGCAACTTTAGCAATGGAATAGGCTGCAATTGTGTCAGGAAAGGAAAGGCAGTGGTGTAGAGAGGATGGGAAAATATATGAAGAATTTTTGGCCTAGATGTTCCAAATCTGATGAAAATTGAAAAGTGACAGCTCAAAAACTCAACAAAGCTGAAGAAAAAGAAATCATTTTAATAGTCATTAAAAAAACCTAAACCCAACAAGATCAAACATTTAAGGCAGTGACAAAGAGACAGTCTTAGAAGCAGCCGAGGAAGACACCTGTACTCCAGAAGAAGAAAGAGAGAGATCCTTGTGGATTTTGCATTGACAGAAATACCAGTTAGTTAACATCTCTAAGTTACTGAAAGAAGGGGAAAACCTTAATTCTTCATCTAGAGATAGTCCTCAAAATTAAGTCCAAATAATAAATTTTCTCATCTTCAAAAACTGACAAAATTGCTCATTAAATGATCCATGAAACAAGCAAGAAACAAATGGACATCCCTCAGGCAGGAGAAGGTGATTCCAGAAAGAATATGAATCTACAAATCAGAAATGCTAACTACTGGAATAAAAATTAAGATTTTTTCCTTATCTAAACCTCTTTTAAAGATAATTCATTGTCAAAAAAAAGATAATTCATTGTGTATAGCAGATATAAAAAATGTATGTAGGAATTTCTAATATAGGTAAAATTGCAGGTATGAAAATCATATTAAATATGCTGAGAGGTAAAAGAAGTATATCATCAGGTTCTTATAGTACATATAATATGGTATAACATAAACAGAATGTAGACAATTATAAGTCACTGATCATAAGACGGCAAGAACTAGTAGTTCATGAACAAAAAGAAAAAAACAAAAAACGAGAAACAAAAGAGCAGCATAAAAAATGTTCCATTACTTTTGTTTAAAAAAAGACAAATGGAAAGAGGGAGCAAAGAACACATGGGGCAAATAGAAAGTAAATCCATGGGTGCTATATTTAAATGATGCTATTAATCACATGCAGGAAATGGTATACACCACCATTAACAGACATTGTTGGATTGAGTTTCACAGCAACACCCAAGTACATGCCTCAAATAAGAACCTCAATTTCTACCAATTCTGCCACACAATGTGGGACATGAAACATTCTCAGGGAGAAGATAGAAAATCTGGGAAGATGAATTGAGCCAGAAAAAATAATTAGGATGGAACAATTTCTGCTATGTATTTTACACACAGAAGAAAAGAAGTAATATTCACAGAGCACATAGCATGAGAATAGTTAACAGAAATATCTTCACATTCCCCTTCTCACCCGAGCCTTTAAGATTTTCAAACGTGCAGTGACAAGAGTTCCCCTATGGAGCCCAGAGGTGACACCTCTCCATATGAACCAGATCCGTGAAGCCACACAGAAGCAGAGTTCTCTCTAGCAGCCTGAAAAGGAGCATTCTCGTGGGGACCAGAGAGGCCATAAGAGAGGTTTGGGTGGCCAGACTCAGCAGCAGACTGAGTAGGCAGAAATCTGAGGTCCCCACCATGGCCTGGACCCTAACAAGATGCCTCCTCCTCATTGTCTCCCCCTCTTCATTCTTCCACGTGCTGCCCCCAGGCCCTGACACAAGCTAACCCCCATAGGACTCTGCACATGACCCTGTCCCTGAGCTCTACCCAGGAGATGCTGCAGGGGTGGGACCCTTGAAAATGAGTCCCACAGGCTCCTGAAGCTACAGAACTGATGGTCCCCTATACTAATCAGCTGTCCCCAGTAGTTTGGCCATGAGATTCCATCATTCCCACCTGCTCGGGAGAGAGAAGAAAAAGCAAAAATACAGAGAAGAGCCAACAGGCCCCAGGCCAGGACCCACCATGGCCAAACAGCCTCCACTGTCCACACAGATTCTCCAGACCTAATCTGGGATACAAGCATTCTGACCCTCTCCATGTACAGGCTGAGGGTCTCCTTTAGAGACCAGCCAGTTTGGGGATGGCAGTGAGTCTGGCGGCACAAGCCCTGTGGCCAGGCCTGGCCTCAGCCTCCTGCCTGCACTGGTCAAGCTCTGCCCCACAGAGCCCAGGGTCTGAATCCAGCACACCTGAGCTCCCCTCCTGGACTCACTCCCACTTCCCTTTTCCTGGGAAGCTAGTCTCTCTAGGCACTAGCTTCAGCAGCTGGAAAAGGGGAAGCTTATATTTAAGTAAGAAACACTGTTCTTTTCACATTAAATGGTACATAACATTGTAAGAGTCTTATTAATTAGAGGGACTCCATGTGATATCAGCCAGATGACCTTGGAGTTGGAGTCTCCTGTCTTCCTCTGTGGGAATCCAAGGAAAAGTTTTCAACTGCCCTGTCACCTACATCATGAGCAAATGGATTCAAGTCTAATGAGCAGCTTCTCAGATCCACAAAACCAAAACTAAACTACTTTACAGATCCTCCCACATGAAATTCCATATGTAGGCTGGAATAACACTAATAGTAGTAAATACAGCACTAATAGAGTAAAATAAAGATTTGCCTGCTCACCTGAACTTAGTAACAGAAGCATCATCTATTGTTCTGAGGACCCAACAATAGGGATGCAGGAAACATTGGTCCTTTTTTTTTTTTTAAAGTGGTAGGAATGCTTTTATTTTTTTTTATTTTTTTTACTTTATTTATTTATTTATTTTCATAAAAACATTATTCATTATTTTTTCACCACACCCAGTGCTCCATGCAAGCTGAGCCCTCTATAATACCCACCACCTGGTACCCCAACCTCCCACCCCCCCCGCCACTTCAAACCCCTCAGACTGTTTTTCAGAGTCCATAGTCTCTCATGGTTCACCTCCCCTTCCAATTTACCCAAATTCCCTACTCCTCTCTAATGCCCCTTGTCCTCCATGCTATTTGTTATGCTCCACAAATAAGTGAAACCATATGATAATTGACTCTCTCTGCTTGACTTATTTCACTCAGCATAATCTCTTCCAGTCTCGTCCATGTTGCTACAAAAGTTGGGTATTCATCCTTTCTGATGGAGGCATAATACTCCATAGTGTATATGGACCACATCTTCCTTATCCATTCATCCGTTGAAGGGCATCTTGGTTCTTTCCATAGTTTGGTGACTGTGGCCATTGCTGCTATAAACATTGGGGTACAGATGGCCCTTCTTTTCACGACATCTGTATCTTTGGGGTAAATACCCAGGAGTGCAATTGCAGGGTCATAGGGAAGCTCTATTTTTAATTTCTTGAGGAATCTCCACACTGTTCTCCAAAGAGGCTGCACCAACTTGCATTCCCACCAACAGTGGAAGAGGGTTCCCCTTTCTCCACATCCTCTCCAACACATGTTGTTTCCTGTTTTGTTAATTTTGGCCATTCTAACTGGTGTAAGGTGATATCTCAATGTGGTTTTAATTTGAATCTCCCTGAGGGCTAATGATGATGAGCATTTTTTCATGTGTCTGATAGCCATTTCTATGTCTTGTTTTGAGAAGTGTCTGTTCATATCTTCTGCCCATTTTTTGATGTGTTTGTCTGTTTCGTGTGGGTTGAGTTTGAGGAGTTCATTATAGATCCTGGATATCAACCTTTTGTCTGTACTGTCATTTGCAAATATCTTCTCCCATTCCGTGGGTTGCCTCTTTGTTTTTTTGACTGTTTCCTTTGCTGTGCAGAAGCTTTTGATTTTGATGAAGTCCCAGAAGTTTATTTTCGCTTTTGTTTCCTTTGCCTTTGGAGACGTATCTTGAAAGAAGTTGCTGTGGCTGATATAAAAGAGATTACTGCCTATGTTCTCTAAGATTCTGATGGATTCCTGTCTCACGTTGAGGTCTTTTATCCATTTTGAGATTATCTTTGTGTACGGTGTAAGAGAATGGTCGAGTTTCATTCTTCTACATATAGCTGTCCAGTTTTCCCAGCACCATTTATTGAAGAGACTGTCTTTTTTCCACTGTGTATTTTTTCAGCCCATTTCTAAAACCACAAGGCTTCTCTTCCGCAGCCCCAGAGTTCTGGCTGATTTGCATAACCAGCAGGTGTCTGCAGCAAGGGTAATTAAGATAACTGGGAGGAAGCATTCCTAGCCTTGAGCCTCAGGGACCAGCACCATGGCCTGACTCCTCTCCTCCTCAGATGCCTGGATCGCTGCACAGGTGCTGAGCCCAGACTCACACCCACCTCAGTCCTGGGTTCTGGGACACTCCTGGCCCTGACTCTGAGCTCAGCAGTAGACTCCCACTCGGGGCAAGGTCTCAAGACCCTCTTGTGGGATGAAGGGCTAGTGGAGTATAATCTCTCCCCACTGTGTTTGTTGGCTCCATGTGACCCCTGAAAGGGTCGCACATGCACTCACTGGGCCCACACATGCACCCACTCCTGCACCTGCCCAGGGAAAAGGGAGGAATGGTTCTCATTTGTTCAAGGGCTCCATCCACCAGGCAGGCCCATGGGGCCCCCGAACAAAGAGGACAGCAGGGTGGAAATAGCCTAGAGAATCACTGGAACTTAAACCAGGCAAGTGGGTATATACAGGGGATCACACCTTGCCAGGAATCTCACCTTTCATTTTCTCTCTTGCAGGCTCCATGGCCTCCTACGTGCTGAGTGAACCTCTCTCGATGTCAGTGAACCTAGAACAGATAGCCAGGATTACCTGTGGGAGAAACGACATTGGAAAAGTGTTTACTGGTACCAGCAGAAGCCAGGCCAGGCTCCCATTCTGATTATCTATGAAGATAGCAACTGGCCCTCAGGGATCCCTGACCAGTTCTTGGGCACCAATATAGGGAACACAGCCACCCTAACCATCAGCGGGGCCTGGGCTGAGGATGAGGCTGACTATTACTGTCAGGTGTGGGACAGCAGTGCTGATGCTCACAGTGACACAGGCAGACAGGCAAGTGAGACACAAACCCCTTCCCCATCTCTGTCAAGCTCTCCTCCAGCCCCAGAAGGCCTGGGCATACAGCAGTGAGCAGCTCTGGCCCAGGCCTCCTCATCTGAGATCCCTAGACCTCCCTCCCCATCCAGCCCTCCAGGCAGCTCTACATAGGGGAGATCAGGAGAGCATTTACAGCTGACAGCACTAGATTGCCTGCTTCTCTGGGCCTGGCTGTCAACAGCAGACAGAGGGCCTGGGTAGAAAAAAGATACAGCAAGACTTTTGTCCAGTGGTCATGATCCCATCATTTCCATGTGGTTGGTTGTGGGCTAGGGCTCTCCCGACTGATCAGAGCTAGACTTCAAATTGCCACAGCTCAGCTGAGTTCCTGATGCTCTGGGGACATGAGAGGACAATCCTCTACCAGAGTGGAACAGACGGGTACAGTAGACACTGAGGGGTCACTCTCATCCCCTCTTCTGGGCTCACACAGGCACCCACTGCTTCCTAGAGCCCGGGGCCACCTCAGGGGAGTTCCTCACTAGAAAGTGCTGCTAGTTCAGAAATCTGCTTCCCTAAGTTTCTGTCCCTTCTCAGAGAGGTTCAGATGAATGATCTCCAGAGGCCCAGAGCCCAAGGCTCTGCCTCTGGCTGAGACTTCCTGAAAGGTCCCAGTTGGAGATCTCCCTATAGGAAGGTGCCTTGTCTGATGGCTCACTCCCTGTGGGTCGCTCTTCTTCTGCCCAGATGGATATCCTTCTCCCTCCAGGTTTTTACACATATACTTCCCTATCTCAAAGTTTGCTTCTAGGAACCCAATCTGAGATGGCCAGCATCATGGAAACAGTCCTCAGGGAGCAGAGGAGGCCACCATATATATCCACAAGGTTGGGGTCTCTCCCCCAAATCACAAGGTGCATGTCCAGTCTTCACCAGGTTAGATCCTTCTTTTTATTTATATACTAGGAAAAAAGAAGCAGACACTGTAGGTGCTCTGGGTTCTGACAGACAGTTGGAGGGTCACATCTATCCTGATGGTGAATGAGGGACATTGGGACAGTTGCCTCCTCCTACAGAGTGGCTAGTAGATACTCAACCATGGGAGTGAGACACACAAGGGGTTCTACCTCACTTCTACCCACCACATCCTGCACAAGGAGCCTTATTTACATGCACCCTACTGAGAAATATGAACAAAAAGCAATTTTATGAATGCAGTCCAGTCTGTCAATGCTGATGTATAAGAAGTCACCAGAGTCCCACCTTGAAATCAGCATGAAACCACATGAAAATAAATAAAGGAAATATCAGTAACCTTGCTTCCACTTGATAATATGAAACTATCCCATGACAACCACAAATACGTACTTTCACCCATAAGAGGATACAAAAGAAACTTTTGCCTGATGGGATATTTATTTTTGTCCCATATGATTTGATATCCTAAACGTCAACATTGAGATAGATTGTTTCCGACCATTAACACACCTGATGTTAGATTTAGTAAGATTTTCCCTTAGACCTGTTGCCTAGACCCCAACCCTTTGAAGCTTAGTGAGCATACAGTCCCAGGGGGCAGGGGAGGGGTTGCTCCCCAGGATGCAGATGCAGCTGCACCAGGACTGTGTGGGGCCCAGGCATCTGCAGGTGGGACTGCTTCCAGCTCAGCCTGTAATGCTGGTCCTTCAAGGACCCCACTCTGAATGGCTTCACCCCTGCTCTGCTGCTGCTCCCAGCTCAGGTGAGAGGCCCACAGGGAGGCACAGTGGGAGGCACAGGTGCCCCACTCTCCCTCCCACTCAGGGTCCATGGGGTCAGGGCCCTGCACTCACCGTGTCCACATGGCCCCCTCCCCTTCACAGGGCTGTGACAGTCACTTCTGACTCACCCTGTCTTCCTCTAGCACATTTTCGTCTCCTCTCTTATAAGCTAGGTGCCTCCCCTGACCTGAGGCCAACTCCCTCCATGTCAGTGGCCCTAATCTGGCCCAAGAACCTTGCTCTGGGGATGAGCTCAGGAGTGATATTGTCTCTAGGTACCTGCAGAAGCCATGACAGGTCCCCCAGATGGTATATATACAGATATGAGCAACCGTCCAGGGCTGATTCTAAGGATGGAACATAGGTAAATGGCCCCTGAGCATGACCAGGACTGAGAGCCAGGACTAGACTGACCATTGCTGTGCTACTTAATATGAAATTGGGAGTGCCTGGCAGTGACTCAGGTGACATAGAAGAATGGAGGATGGGACATGAACCATCCAGCCATGGTCTGACTCTCACTCTCACCTGTCTTCTGAGCGGCTGCTGGCCAGCCCTAAGAGCATGAGTCCTTCCTAGTCCTGGCCTGGACCCTGAAAGGGGGAAACCCCAGCAAGCTCTCTGTCCTCAGATACATGTTAACCTTACAGAACAGTGGCAGAATTGGGGGAAGGGTCTGTTCTGTGGACACTGTACTCAGGTTTCACAGTAGATAATATACATTTAAGGTATCATTATATATCACATAGGCCCCAGATGTAATCACATGCTACCCAGGTGGGGAGACAGCTGTATCAGAATGCATACTCCTGTGGGAATTTCCCTTTCCCTTGGGTACAAGCAGCCTGAATGGACCCCAGGTTCTCTGGGTCCCCTTGGCTTCCTGAATGACGTTTCCCCACAACCTGAAGGGCTGCCCAAGGCTTACTGAGGAGGGGACCAGGCCCTTACTGCTCCAGGCTCTTCCCTTCTTTGGGTTTTACAGAAACTGAAAAGGAAGAGCAGACACCACCTTGGGGCTCACCTGGAGACCTAGCACCACTGTCCAACCACTGCCCCAAGTCACCTGCACCAGAGAAGTATGACCCTTAGCTGTGGTCTGACCCACATGGATTCACTCCCACACCTTTGTGACCGTGTGTGGTGGTCCCAAGTGCATTAAGGCCTCACTATAGTTCTGATCAGAAAGATCTTTTCCATTATTTGAAGAAATTTGTATCCTAAGTTCAATTTCTCTCCATAATGCTTTGACTTGTGATTTTGAAATTGATTTTTAGAGTAATTGCATGAGATCAAAGGAACAGATAAGGAATTTATTAAGAAGGAAGACCAGAAGCTTCCCTCATTTCCACCCTGGCTTGTGTTTGAAGGATACCTTCCTGGGAGTGGGAGACACAGGAATGAAATCATTTTCTCCTTACAAAATAATGGTAAGGAAAATTGGAATCTTTCATCTAAAATTTACTTAATGAACTGATCAATCAGAAACCAGGATCTTTGGTGGAAATCCCTATGACCAAAATAATCATCCCAGGAATTTTTCAGGTGAAAGGATCATGAAAAGGTTTCTCTAGAGAATCACGATCTGGAGATTCCTACTAGAGGCTTCTTCATCAACAGGACAATGAATAGCCCGGCACCTCTCTCTCTGATCAACAGGAGGGTCACTATCACCAAGTGTAGCAGCACCCCCCAGGCAGTTGGAAGAACCGAGAGCATAAGGGGTCTCTTTCAGGACCTGGACCATTCTGGTTGAGGTTGTCCCTCATTCCCTCTCAGTCTGAGGAGCATTTCTCACCTGGTGCAGGGGACAGCTGCTGCCTTGCACCAGCCAGCTTCTGCTCTCTCTCTCCCTCTCTACGAACAGGGGACCTGCACTCCTCTCCCTGCCCTCCCTTCCCTATCAGGTGCACTCCTCCCTCACGCTGCTGCTCAGCTCAGGCAGTCTGTGGACATTATGGAGAGCAGGGACAGGTCATCCACAAGGGACAAGACAGAGGGACTAGACCAGAGGAACGTGTTGCCTCATAGTCACCCTGTGCCTGCAGTTGGATAAGACTGGAGGGGAGGAAGAGCAACTAATACCCTGAGTGTCCTCAGCCTCCACGTGACCTAAGGTAAAATGGGGCTGGTCTGAACCTACGTTGTGTCAAACTTGTCCCCACCTCAGCAGCTTCCTCCTAGAGGGCCTTTATGTGCCCAGCTGCCCCAAGAACTTGGTTTTTTACCAAATTACCGCTTATCACACCTGACACATCCCTCTGTGCCCAGAATGCTCACCTTAGGAGAAAAGTCCACATGAGCCCTGAACTGAGTTGGAGTCCCAGGACCCTCAGCTTCCCCACCTTCCTTCAGGTTCTCTACTACTACTATCCCCAAGGGCACTGATTAGACTCTTCCCACACATATCTCACTTCTTCTTTCTTCTTCCTGACCTGAGAGCAGCTCCTGAACTCCCTCTTCAGGATGGGTCCTGACCTCTGATCATGGAGCAGCCTGCCTGTTCGGTTATGTCTCATCTCTGGATCCATGCTCTCTAGCACAGAACCACTGATGCTTTGGTCCCCATTCTACCAGGAAGGCTTGTCCACTGCAAGAACACACTGATGAATAACAGAGACATGAAGAGTGGAGCTTACTTTCCTCACAAAAAGAAGTCTGAGGTAAGAAGGTGGTTGTCTTCTGGGGGATCACCAATTCCATGAGCGACCACAGTCTCGCTACTATTCCCTCCTCTTATCCCTACAATGTTGGTTTTGCTTCCATTCGTACTAATGATGCACCCCAGGGAGTGCTCAGCTCCAGCTCTTACCCCATGTTCCTTAGGAAAGGTGCTGCTGAATCCCATCTACCTCCTTTTTTCCTGACGGCAAGCTTCGTGAGAATATTTACTCCTTAAATCCATGGTCTACCCTGGGCCACATGGTCAAGCCTGGCTGCCAGGAACCTAACAAAAGCAAGCTTCTGACTTTCAATCAAATGGGGTGACAATGTACATATAGAAAGGTGTCTAGTCTCCCACCTGGGTCTGCACACCAGTGTGTCTACTATTGGGCCTCACCCCCAAGATAAAAAGTTCTGAGAGCAGACCGTGTCTTGTTCAGATCAACACATGAAGGGGAATGTGCAAGACTAAGTGGGTGAGAATACATGGTTTTTAAGATGTTCTCTTATCTCTCTTTTTGAGGAATGAGCTGCCATTGCCCTATGCAGGTGCTGCATGCACAACAACAGCCCCTGAGTTCTGTGTGCTCCAGTGCCAAGCCCCAGGACCACCTGCGTAACCTCCACCGCCCCAGAGACATCTATGGGGATGCGTCAGGAGGGACTTGCCTCTTCAGTCTCTAATAGGACTCTTCATGATGCATCTGAGCTTGTCATGGCTGGTCTATGGCTGGCATGGTCTCACAGCAGATAAGGTATCCTCCCTTCTGGTCAGTACTTCATGGATTATGGAATCACGACTTGATCATCAAATTCTGAATCTGAACCTGTACCGGGGTTGGACCTCCAGCACCCAGTGTGGAACAGTCACCAGGGAGCAGTAGAGATCACCTGGGAAAGCCACCTGGACATGGGGAGGGTCTTGGCATCAGGGGCTCTAGTATGCAGGGACTAGTATCAGGACCTATCACCTGAAGGAAAGGTGTCCATTTCCTAGAGAATCTTACTTCACACTGATTTCCAAATCCTGCTGGCTTCAGGTCTCTTAGATTAGTCTTTTCTGGATTTTCTTACTCTTCTGGCATAGGCACTGGTATTCCACCAGCCCATGGCAAAACACAGTTACTGTCCAACATTTTTCTAGCAATATTCTATATGAGCCTGTCAGCACATTGGGGACCCTGAGGCACAGCATCTCTGTAGTGCCCCAGCAACTCACATCAAGGACAGAACCTTACAGAATGGCAGGGACTCCTGGAATACAGTATATGCCCTTGGTACAGGTGACATTTTAAAGGGCTCTGCCTCTCAGAATCTTGAGTTAGGATGCTACCCTTATCTTTGCCTTCTCATTTCACCTGTAGAACAGGTTCATAAAAATCACACTGATCTCATTTCTGAGTGCTGCTATGACCAGACCTACCCAGGAAACAAGGCAGGACATAGTCAAGGGTAGAGATATCTTCCCCAGATATGGGAACAACAGTTGAAGGAAGATATCTTGGGCTAATGGTTGGGTATGCAGATGCTGCCCCCCTCTTCCATGTGCCCCTTGGTGCTGAGCTCTTCTCTGAAACCACAAAGCTCCTCATCAGCAGCCCCTGAGGCCTGGCTGATTTGCAAAACCAGCAGGTGTCTCCAACAAATGAATAAAGGTGGTCTCTGTGGAAAACATGCTAACTGGGGCCCTGAGGAGGAGAATTGGACCACCTCTACCACAGCCTGAACCCCTGTCCTCCTCAGCCTCCTGTCTCTCTGCAGAGATACTAAACCCATGCTCACAGATCTCCAGCCCCTCCGATGTGGGAAAAGCCTGGACCTGATTCTGAGCTCAGCAATGGGCTATCCGTGGTGGGCAGGATACTCATAATCTTCCTGCAGCATAAGGGGATCATGGACTAAAGCCAAAAGGACTATGATCACAGGCTTTCCATGACATTTGAGGGACTAACCGTACCAAGAGAAAAGAGGTGGGGAGTTCCATTAGATCACAGGCTCCATTCTCCCTGTCAGACCCATGGGCCCCTGGGACTGAGATTGGGGTGAATGGACACCCTGTGTTCCCACAGAATCCTTGGAGCTCACTCTAGGCTAGGCAGCTAGGAGAATCTCGTGGGACTGGGCCTGTGTATTCCAATTCGCCTCTCATATTTTCCCTTCCAGGATCCATGGCCTCCTACTTGCTGATGAGCCTCTGTCAGTGCTTTTGACCCTGGGACAGAGAGATAGAATCACCTGTGGCGGAAACAATATTCGAAGGAAAGATGGTCCGTGGTACCAACAAAGCTGGTCCAGGACCCCCTGCAGATTATCTATGGTGATAGCAACTGGGACTAAGGCATCCCTGACTGATTCTCCGGCTCTGGCTTGGGAACATGGTCATCCTGCCCATCAGTGGGGCCATGGCTGAGGATGAGGCTGAATATTACTGTCACTCATTTGACCACAGTGGTAATGCTCAGAGTGACACAGGCAGACAGGGAAGTGAGACACAAACCCCCTCCCCATCAGTGTCACACTCTCCTCCAGCCCCAGGAGGCCTGTGCACCAGGCACTGAGCAGTCTGATCCAAGTCCCCACACCTGAAGTCCCCTGAGGTCCCACTCCACCCAGCCCACCAGGCAGTCTCTACACAGGGTAGATCACAGAGAAAATGAGCACAGGTATTAAAACTATGTTTCACCTGGGACTGGACTGAAAGAATAACTAAATGGGTTAGAAGAAGATATGGAGGATTTTTAAGGATCAACATTTTTTATATATTCAAAATTACATATTCAAAAATACACAGGGTGAGATTATCAGCAGATTTGATGCTACAACAACAGATTAGTGAACATGAATA
Source organism: Neogale vison (assembly GCF_020171115.1). Lineage (NCBI taxonomy): Eukaryota > Metazoa > Chordata > Mammalia > Carnivora > Mustelidae > Neogale > Neogale vison. The sequence continues at coordinate 215,843,079 of NC_058093.1, read as the reverse complement.
CATGGCAATAAAAAGTATTAAACCCGAAACAGAGAACAGCTGGAAAAAATGAATAAAACCTCTGTGCCTAAGATAACTTCTTGCAATGTAAACTGTGTGATTGGAGTAGCTATGGCAGAGAAGGTAGGGAACAGATGGTTAATAAAAATTATTTCTAGAAATAATAGCCAAAAATTAAAAATTTGGTGAACACATAAATCAGTATATCCAAGAAGCTCAATGAAGCTCGGCATAGGGAACATGAGAGACAGCACAGCACACATCATACTGTAATTGCTACAAACAGGTGGTACAGGCACTCTCCCAGCCAGACAGGAGACTTGCATTCCCTACAAACAAGTCATGCGGGACACATGAGTGGCTCAGTTGGTTAAGTGTCTGCCTTCAGCTCAGCTCATGATCAGGGTCCTGGGACTGAGCCCTGAGTCAGGCTCCCTTCTCAGTGGGGAGCCTTCCTCTCCCCCTCTTTCTGCTGCTGCTGTCTCTCTCTCTCTCTCTCTCTGTGAGTGTGTATGTGTGTGTGTGTGAAATAAATAAAGAAATCAAATCTTAAAAAAGGGGGAAAAAAAAAGGAAGCAGCCATAGTGTAGGGAAAGACTCCCTGCACTCAGGGGAAGGAAGAGAAAGATTCCAGTGGATTTTGCTTTCGTGGAAATGCCAGGGAGAGAAAGTGGATTAACATCTTTACTGAAAAGAGAACAAAACTCTCCATCACATGGGGAAAATATCCTTCAAACATGAAATCTAAATAAAAAATCTCCACATACACAAAAACTGACACAATTGCTCATGAACTGACCCAAAATACAAGAGGTAAATAGACATCCCACAGGGTGCCTGGGTGGCTCAGTTGGTTAAGCCTTGCCTTCCTTTCAGGTCATGAACCCAAGTTCCTGTGATGAAGCCCTGCATTGCACACCCTGCTCAACAGGGAGCCTGCTTGTCCCTCTCCTGCTCCCCCTGCTTGTGTTCTCTCTCTCTCTCTCTGTCAAATAAACAAATAAAATCTTTAAAAGTAATTGAATATCCCTCAGGCAGGGGAGATGATTCCAGAAAGAATCTGAATCTACAAAATCAATGTAAGGGATGCCTGGTTGGCTCAGTCAGTTAAATGTTTGCCTGTGGTTCAGGTCATGATCCCAAGGTCCTGGGGCATCAGGCTTCTTGCTCAGCAGGGAACTTGCTTCTCCCTCTGTCTGTAGTTACCCCTGCTTGTGCACTCACTCTCTCTCCTTCTCTCTCACTCTATCTCAGGCAAATAAATAAATATAATCTTTTAAAAAAATCAATGTAAAAATCAGAAATGATAACTAAAGGGATAAATACTAAGACTTGTTTATTATCTAAATCTCTCTAAGGGATACGTCACTGTCCACACAAACATAGTAACTATATATGTTGAAATTTCTAACGGGGTGAAATAATATGTAGGAAAATCACAGTGAATATGCTGAGAAGTGAAACACAGAAGGATCCGTTTACATTCTATGTAACATGACAGCGTCATTGGAATGTGGACTATTGCAAGTTACTGATCATAAGACAGAAAGAAGTTATAACTTGAAAGCAGAAGAAGCAGGTAAAATGGAATCATATCAAATGCTGCATTAATCCAAAAAAGATACATGGGAAGAGGGAACAAAGAACACATGGGACAACAACAATATAAAGGCAACACACTATATTGAAACAATATTACCAGTCACATTCACGAAATGCTCTAAACACCATGATTAAAGACAGGGATTGTTAGATTGAATGTCACAGCAACACCCAAGTGGATGCTGTCTATCAGAAACTTCAGTAAAGGAAATGACACTGAGATCTAACAACATTTTAGGACAATTCTCACCCACTTCTGCTCCACAGTGTGAGTCATGTAACATTCACATGGAACAGGGAGAAAATCTGGGAAGATAAATTGAATCTTTAAAATAACTAAGATGGTTATTTTGTGTTATGTATTTTACGCACAGAGAGAAGGGAAGAAATAATCTCAGTGCACATTTCATGAGAACAGGACTAGAAATGTCCCACATGTCTCTTCCTTCCCTGGACTTTAAGATGTTCATACACACAGTGATAAGAGCTTTCTCTGCAGCCCAGAGGGGAGCACAGCTCTATATGAAACAGATTGATGAAACTCACCCAGAAGCTCAGATATTCTCTCCACCAGTGGGAAAAGGAATATCTTTAAGGGGACAAGTGAGGACATAAGGGAGGCTTGAGGTGGTCAGGCTCCAGCTGGGGTTCAGAGATGGAATTCTGGGATCTCTACCATAGCCTAGACCCTCTCCTGATCCCCACCCTACCTTCTGCCTGGATGCTGCCCCCAGGCCTGCCCCCAGGCTCAGCCCTCACAATACTCTGAGCATTACCCCAACCCTGAATTCAGCCCAGGGGATGCTGTAGGGGAGGAATCCCTGAGAATGAGCCCCACAGTCCCCTGAACCTGTGAACACTGTGGACCTCAGATAACTGTGCCCCCTGTAGAATTGCTGGGACACCACTGGCAACCCCATCTGTTAGGGGAGCACAGAGAGCGGACCAAGCAATAACACAGAGCAATCAGAAGGACCCAGGACAGGCCCCTGTACAAACAGCCTCCTCTGTCCACAGATTCTCCAACTCTAACGACTCAGACACAGACCAGCTGACAACCCATGGGCAGCCTGCAGGGGATCCTTTAGAGATGGGGATGGCAGTGAGTCAGGAACAGAAAGCCCTGTTGCCGAGTCTGGCCTCACCCTCCCTCCCTATTTCCTGCCAAGGTCAAGCTATTCCCTGAGGAGTTTATAATAATAATAATGACAACAACAATAACAGTAATAATAATGCAGATTTATGTGCACAAGTAAACTTTACACCAAAACATCATCTGTTCCCACTTATGACAATCTGCACTAATTGAGATGTGGAAGCATCAATCTTGACGCCTGGGTGGCTCAGTTGGTTAAGCAGCTGCCTTCGGCTCGGGTCATGATCCCAGCATCCTGGGATCGAGTCCCACATCGGGCTCCTTGCCTGCTTCTCCCTCTGCCTCTGCCTGTGCTTGCTCTCTCTCCCTCTCTCTCTGACAAATAAATAAATAAAATCTTTAAAAAAAAAAAGACACAGGAAACTGATAGCAATGGGACATCACCTGTGGGGGAAAAAACAAATTCAGATTTATCTGGATTTGACCATTTTCCAATGCACTGCACTCTACCCTGCACTCCTCTTTTTATAATAAGACAACAAGCTAAGCCATGGCATTTCAACCCTGGGACAAGTACAGGAATCACACCTGTCCTGCCTCCTGCACCTTGTATGTGAGCTTCTGTGCTGCGCTTGGCAGGACAGGGCGCACCTGCCTGTGGGAGGCTGGAAACCCTGGTCCACACCCTTTCTTAAGTGACAGGTGCTGTGGGGTGGTGACTGCAGGAAATTAGTTCCTGGTCTGAGTCTTCCTTCACCAGCAGGGGGCAGCAGAGCTACAACAGGAGCAGCAGGACAGAGGCTAGGGCTGCCCAGAAGGAGCATCACAGGAAAACCAGGCCTGGGGCTCAGCAGGGGTCAAGGGTTCAATCCCCATAAAGACGTTGGAATAATCACTCCTATCTCCAGCTGCTGAAGAGACCTTGCTATGAAGGTCAGACACACAGTAACACTCAGGACACTGACAGGAGTCCTGACACAGTGAATGCCTCATATGCTCTGTGCACCAGTGTTCCAGGAGCTGACTCATCTGAGCTGGACATGTTGAGAACATCCTGACCACTCACCTTCTGACTCTCCTTCCCCACGTCCAGGCAAAGTCAGACCTGGGGCTTCAGCTTCTTTGTTCAGGAAGATCTCAAGGGATGAAAGGCCGGTACTCAGAGACCCTGGTCCCTGGGATGAGTGTCCACAGCCTCCTTGTGAGACTGTCTCCAGAGTGAAGGGATTCTCACTACCTGAGGCCACAGCTCTGGTCCCTGGGCTGTCCTTGTGCACTGACAGGACCCAATTCCCTTATGGATGCTGGCCTTGCTCTAAAAGTCACTCATGAGAGAAAACGTAATTCTGGGGACTCTAACAACACATGGAGCTCAAAAGTGTCTTTTTTAGTCAGTGGTGATTTCTCATGCAACTCACATGATTACATGAAACACTGATGAAGAATCATAAAGGAATCAATGTGGTGACAATCAAATTGCTGGTCTGTTGTGGGATGGGAGTGTCAGAGATGAAATCACCATGTCTCAATACACTAGTCATTGTGATCAATCTTCAAAAGCAGATGGTCTTTTAACAAGTGAACTCTCACAGACAACGATGCTCAAATATTCTGATGAGAAAATTCCACAATCTGATGACATGGGAAGCGTTGGATCACAGTGCCTCAGGGGGACACAGCGCAGTAGGAGGAAGGTAATGAGGGCATAAGACCACCTTTCCTTGAACAGGTGTCTGCATCTCTCAGAGGACCCAGTCCAGCTCCATGGCCAGGCTCCTGAGAGACCACAGAGAGAGCCAAGGGCAAACCCCATACAGAGTAGTTTCATTTGGTTATCATGTGTTCAGATATCAGGAAGGTAACTGATCCCAGATATTTTTGTCAAGGATGGTTTTTTAACGTGGTTGCTGCTTAGAGTAAACTAGGATTTCCTCTCTTCCTCCTCAATCACATGTTCTGATCTCACAACTGGTGGATCACTTAGGAGCCTCTGAAGTGGGGGAAATTTGCATAACTATTAACAATCACTGACCCAAAGACCTAGAAAGGAATAAAGGAGACTGGGGTGGAACCAGCAGTGCTGTGGGATCTCAGTAGGCAGCGCTCTGGGCACCTCCACCATGGACTGGACTCCTTTCCTGCTCTCCATCCTCACTCTCTGCACAGGTGCTGCCCCTAGACCCTCTGCAAATGCTCAGCCCCTGCAGGACCCGAGCTGAGCCTCCCTCAAAACTTGAGCTCAGACCCAGCACAGCCTCATTATGGGGATGCAGGGAAGGAGGCCCTGAACCTCACACCAACCTCTCCTCTTCTGTCTTTTCAGGGTCTGTGGCCTCCAGTGTGCTGACTCAGTCTCCCTCAGTGTCTGTGTCCCTGGGACAAACGGCTACAATCACCTGCTCTGGAGAAGTACTGAACAAAAAATATGCACAGTGGTACCAGCAGAAGCCAGGCCAAGCACCCATACTGGTCATTTACAAGGACAGTAAACGGCCCTCTGGGATCCCTGACCGATTCTCTGGCTCCAGTTCAGGGACCACACACACCCTGACCATTAGTGGGACCCGGGCTGAGGACGAGGCTGACTATTACTGTCAGTCCTATGACAGCACTGGTACTGCTACTCACAGTGACACAGGCAGATGGGGAAGTGAGACAAAAACCCCTTCCACCTTCCACCTTTTCAGCTCATTCAGCCCCAGGAGGACTGTTCATAGTGGCCTGGGATCCTACATCTGAGATCTGAAGCCTGACCCTCCTCACACACCTTCAGACAGGTTCTGCAAGAGGTGGATTGGCACAGGATAAGGACACATTTATTATAACTATATTTAATCTGTGGATGTGAATGCATGAATGACTGAATATGGTGGAAGCAGATATAGAAGACATTTTCCAAAGGCCAAATCTTTTAAATCTTCCCCAGCTGATGATCATATCTTCTAAGATGTAGAAATACAGAGATGAGACGGACAGCAGATTACATGTTACAAAGGAAGAAACTAGTCACCCTGGTGTTACAGCAATAGAAACCATTCAAAAGGAAACACAGAGTGAAATAGCTGGAGAAATTGAAGAAAGTCTCAGTGCAGGGAGGACAGCTTCTTTCCACCTAAAGATGTGTAATTGGAGTAACTGAGGCAGAGATGGTGGGGGGAGGGTGGCGACTGAAAACATATCTGAAGGAAAAAGTGCCACCAAGTTTTCAAATTGGTGAAACCCATGAACTAATGTATCCAAGAAGCTCAACAAAGCTCAGGCACAGGGAACCTGAGAGACAGCACAGCAAACATCGTAATGAAATTGCTACAAACCAGCAATGCAGACACTCTCACAACCAGAGAGGAGAGTTGTGTTCCATACAGAGAAGCAGCATTGTGATGGGAGCTCACTCCTCATCATGAACTATGTAAACTGGAAAACTGAAAACAGGGGAGATATGTCTAAAAATTCTAGAATGAAAAATCTGTCATCTTTGGTCTTTACTGACGAAAATGTCCTTGAAAAGTGAGGACAAAATAAACCTTTCTCAGACTGGAAACCTCCCAGAACTGATCACCCACAGACCCCCAGCACAGGGGACAGTGAAGGATGCCATTCGGACAGAAGGAAAGGGTGACAGAGGGAAATGTGAGTCTATACAAATATAATAAGCTTGGGGAAATCATAACTACATGGATAAACATAAAACAAATTGTAGTGGTTTCTATCTATAAATACAATCATGTGCTTAAAGAAAAACAATAGCAATGTGTTTGTAATGGAGGAATGAATAACATGTATGACATTGAGAGCAGAAATAATGAGAGAGTTGAGACCATGTTATGATGTCCTCATACTCTGTGTAAGTGATGTCATGTGACTGGGAGGAACTCTGATAAGGTAGGAGGTGAGGACTGCAAATCCAGAAGAAACCATTAAAATAACATCATTTTAACAACAAAGAGCTATAGCTACAAGATGCGTGACTTGGGAATTTCCAGAGCATACAAATGTAATAGGACACAGACGTCATGTGCATGTATGTGTGTGTTTCTCTGTGATGCACAGAGAGGCAGAGATGATGGGAGAGAGTCACACAGGTTGAGATTCAGCTCAAGCAGTCCTGGGTGACAGGTCTGGAAGCTGCAGGACAGAACAGAAGACATGGAAGTCAGGACGAGGTTGCAGACTTTCATCCAAATTTATTCCGAAGGATTGAATTGCTAAGAGGAGACAGAGAAGAAAATGAAAGCACCCCATTCAAACTGCTAGAGATGAAAACAACAGTGTGTCAAATCACAAACACAAGAGTTGAGATCACCAGCAGACACGACAAGATGAAGATCGTGAGGGAATCTGAAGCCACAGCACAGACACGACAGAGTGAAAGGTACAGAGAGACTTAGAGGTGAGCAGAGGAGCGTTCAGCATAGGAAAACGCGGACAAGATCATGCACATGTGATTGCGAACCCAGGGAGTGAGGGTGGGTTGGTGGAAAAGAATTTTTGATGAATTATTAGCCGCAAATGTCCTAAATTTTATGAAAATTCAGTACCTACAGTTTACAAATTTTTGAGAAACCCTAAGCACAAGATATGGTGTGTGGGACAAAAGAACACCCCAACCCCCATCAAGATCACGTTGTTTAAGGCAGAAAAAAAGAGACAGTGTGAAAAACACCCTGAGAGGAAAGATACTTGGTTCAGTGAAACAGTGTTAAGGATTCAGACTGATCGTTCATGAGTAGAAATGCATAGAGAAGGCAATGGATTAACATCTTTAAAATACTAAAGAAATAAACAAAAGGAAACCCTTAAATTTTTTATCCAGGGGAAAATGTCCTTCAGTAATGAAGGCAAAATAAAATTTTTTCAGCTCTGCCAACTGGACAGAAATGATCATGAGCAAACCCATAACACAGGAAATACTGGACTGGACTTCCTTTAGTCAGGAGGAAGTGATTCCAGAAAGAATACGAATCTACAAAATGATTGTAAGAGTCAGAAATGAAAGCCACAGGGATAAATATGAAGAATTTTTTTGTGATTTAACTCTCTTTGAAAAATAAATCATTCTTGGGGCACCTAGGTGGCTTAGTTGTTAAGCATCTGTCCTGGGATAAAACGTGCATCTTCTCCCTGCTCAGCAGGAAGCCTGCTTCTTCCTCTCCCACTCCACCTGCCTGTATTCCATTTCTTGATGTCTCTCTCTCTCTGTCAAATAAATAAAATCTTAAAAAAAAGAAAAAAGAAAAAGAAATCACTGTTTATAGCAAGTATAATCACTGCATATGTTGGAATTGATCCTGTAGCTAATAGTAATGGGTATGACATCCCTACTGAGAAGGGAAAGGCTTAAGGTGTAGACAGGGAGAGATAAGGACCATGGCGTTTACCACATCACCACACAGCCTTCTGATCAATATGAAACTTGGTGAAGGGCCATTTGATGGCATTTCCCAGCATGCTCCACCCCTTGGGCCAGGCTTCCATCCCCTTCCACAGGGGGTGGGTGTCCTCCCTTTTCACTCAGATCTTGCTGTACTGATGGATTTGACCTGAGAGACAGTGACGATCTATTCAATCTTATCATTACTCCCTGTCTGCTGCCTCTCCAGCTGGTCACAAGGGAAGGCCAGGCTCCATTCTCCACTCAGCAGAGGGGTCTTGCAGGTTGAGGAACTGAGTGCAGGTCACGTCTGTTTACCACATTGTTAGGGCAGGTTGGTGGCCATGCACAGGTACTTATGCATTAACCATATGCCAATCGATGTTCTTGGCTGAGGAGTTGTGCACTGGGTCAGCACAGTGCCCGTCCTCACTGGAGGCTCACTTGGTGCTGGTCGGGCAGGGCCTGCAAGGGCCCCACACACCATCACCAGTGATCCTACTTTTCCTAATTTTTTTCTTCACAACATTTCCTATTTGGACTTGCTTTGTATAAGAATACAATATACAACACATGTAACATATAAATATGTGTTAATCCACTGTGTATGTTGTCAGTAAGATTTATGGTCAAGAGTAGACTATTAGTAGTTAAGGTTTGGGGGAGTCAAATGTTATATGCAGATTTTAGACTGCACCTGTGTCAGCACCTCCAACACCTATTTTGTTCAAAATTCAACAGTAATAGGAATGTTTCACCAGCTGTTCCAAAAAATAAATGAATGTGGTAGACTTCCCAATTCATTTCATGTAACCATTGTTACACTGATGCCAAAACCACACATCACTAGAAAACTATAGACCACTGTCTCTTACAAATACAGGCACAGAGATCCTCAACAAAACACTATCGAACTTAATCCAGCAAAATATAGAAAGAGTTAGACAGCAGGAACAAAAGGGATTTATTGCAACAATACAAGGGGTTTGAACATACAAAAACAATTAGTAGAACACATTATATCAAGGGAATAAAATAAAAAAACTCACCTGATTATCTCAATAGATGCAGAAAGAGCATTTGATAAATCCAACATCCTTTCATTAGAGAAAGACTGACCACCCAGCAGATGACCACAATAACCATCAGCTACAAAAAGACTGCTGCCTCCACTTCATTTTGCTCCTATTCACACAGGAACCACTCCTATGATTCACCAAAACCAAAAACAAACAGCAAAATGAATTCTGACAACACATCAGTCCAGCCCCCCAATTTTTCACTTTTAAAAAAATATTACCTTGAAACTGATAAGATTTAGATTTTTTTTTATTTGATAGAGAGAGATCACAAGCAGGCAGAGAGAGAGAGAGAAGGAAGCAGGCTCCCGGCCGAGCAGAGAGACCGATGCGGGGCTCGATCCCAGGACCCTGGGATCATGACCTGAGCCGAAGGCAGCGGCTTAACTCACTGAGCCACCCAGGCGCCCCAGAAACTGATAAGATTTAAATCACGGACAATTTAGGTTCTCACTGTTCCTTCAGCCACAGACAAACAGGAGTCTTTCCCATAGAGACTGCCTCTGCTGTCCCCAGACACATGTCCTGTGCCCTTTCCTTCTTCTCACCCTGACAGCAGCTCTAGTGTCACCTCCCCAGAGCGATTTCTTCCAAACTCTCCGCGCACAATGTCATTTTTCCTGACATCCAACTTAATTGTCTGCATATTACCTACTACTGAATGGTTATTCCCTAACATTATTTGGTTAGTTCATTGATTTTTCATAATTTCCCTACTGGTCACAAAACGTTAATGCGAAACATACAGATGATTTCACAGGCAGGAACAGACAAATTCCCTCCTAACAAAGTCTGGAATCAGAAGCCTAGTTTCTGGGACGTTCTCCAATTCCAAGCTCCAAATCTACTCACTCTTTGTCTCAACATCTCAGCTATGCAACTTTGATTTTCATTCTTGCTGACAACAGAGCTCACATGACTGCTGCAGCTCCAGCTCTCACACCCATGTTCAGGAGGAAACGCACTCCATATATCTGGTGTGTTTCCTTACTTCATGAGGTCAAATGTCCCCAGAAAGATTGAAAGATGAATGACATAGCTATCGACCAGTGCTTATTCACAAGGTCAGTACTGGCCAAGAAGGACATGGGAATAACAATGGCTTTGGCTTTCAAATGAATATAGAAGACAAGACCGAGGTAAAAGGTGGTAGAGCCTGTCTACTGTCTCACCAAAACAAGTGTATCCATTATGCCACCCCACCCACAACATGGAAACTCTGAGAGAGAAACTGTCTTCTTCATAAAGATTTCCAAGGATGGAAAGTCTGCCAAAACAAAGTTGGTCAAATAAATTATTTGCCAGGTGGTTGTTCTCCTGTCTCTGTCGTTGGAGCTGTAGTCACCACTGCCCTATTTTGGTGCACCAGCCAGCAGGGTCGCTAAGAACTAGTGCCCGAGTCCTGTGTCCCCCAGTTCCCAGCTCAGAACCACATCCATGATGACCCACCACCCTAGTGGTAGGAGCAGTGATACCTCAAATGGGTCCTGCTTTCTCCTCCTCACATGGTCCTATTCTTATTTTCATGGATACTCATATCTCCTGCAATATGGCCATGAAAGTGGCAAGGGCCACACAGAGAAGAGTATGTCTCTCTGGGGCCAGCAGGCCACAGATAAGGGAATCAGGATGTGAACACTGGGTTCTGAATCTCCACCTAGACTAAAAGATCTCTGCACATCTAGGAGAAGAGCCACCAGGGGGCAGCAGAGATCAACTGGTCAAGCCACCTGGCCATGGGGAAGGTCTGGGCATTAGGAGTTCTAACAGAGAGGGTTGCTCACCAGGACCTGAGAGAGAAAAGAATACGTGCATGCTTTCTACACTATCAGCTTTGACTCTGATGTAAAATTCTGACTCGGGGGCTCTCAGAGCTGTATCCTGATGAATTTGTCTCTGTCTCTAACACTGGTCCAAGACTTCATACATCCCCACCAAGCACATTCCTGCTATACTCAGTCACTGTCAATCTCTGCTAAGGCTGAGTCGGCCCCAGCACTCTGTGCACCCTAGAGATACTGAGGCAGAGCATCTATGGCCCACATTCAGGACACACACCTCCAGTAGCCCTTCAATGACTCCTTAAAACTCCATGTGTGCTTGGCAAGGGAGGAGTTTTGTTTGGGTTCTGATGCTCCCCAACAGACACACGGCTTAGGCACTTCACTGATTTAAGCCTCCTAGTGCCTGCAGAGGAAACAAACTATCAGAGAATAGAAGGGAAACAGAGAATGGAAACTCTACTTCAGCATTCAACCAGGACAGACCAGCCCAGGAGTGAGGTCAGGACATGGAGAAGGATGGATTTGGGCACCCCAGACTATGGACCAGGGTATGAAGCAGGATCCCCAGGGCTGAAGGTGGGACTGAAGGGCTTGTCCTCCTCTCTGTGTGTCCCTTGGGGATGAATCTTTCTCTGAAACCACAAAGTTCTTCAGCAGCAGCCCCTGAGCCCCAGCTGATTTGCATGAACAGCTAGAGGATAAGAGAGGCCTGGGATGAATCCAGCCTGGCCATAGGACTTGGAGAGTAGAATCAGGGCATCTCCACCATGGCCTGGACTCCTCTCCTTCTTGGCCTCCTTGCTCACTGCACAGGTGCTACACATAGGCTCAGACCCTCTGCAGCTCCAGGGATCTGGGGCAATCCAGGCCCTGACTCTGAGCTCAGCATGGAGCTGCTTGTAGGGGAAGGATGCTAATGACCCTGCTGCAGGATGAGAGATAGCAGGGATGTCATCCCCCAAGTGCTCACTGGTTCTGACTTGTCCAGAGAGAATTGAGGATGATCTCATTTGGGCAAAGAATCCATCCACCAGTCAGATTCATGGGCTTCAGGAGCTGAGATGCTGGAAGGGTGGAAACAGGGCAGTGAGAATCCCTGGAACTTAGGCCCAGGCAGGTGATGGTGTTCTGGGGTGAGTCCCAGAGCTGAAAACCTAATGCTCCTTTTCTTTCTTGCAGGTTCTGTGGCCTCCTATGTGCTGACTCAGCCCCCATCTGTGTCAGTGGCTCTGGGACAGACAGCCCAGGTCACCTGTGGGGGAAACAACATTGGAAATAAATATGTTCACTGGTACCAGCAGAAGCCGGGCCAGGCTCCTGTGCTGATCATCTATAAAAGCAGCAAACGGCCCTCAGGGATTCCTGAGCGATTTTCAGGCACCAACTCTGGGAACATGGCCACCCTGACTATCAGTGGGGCCCGGGCTGAGGACGAGGCTGACTATTACTGTCAGGTGTGGGATAGCAGTTCTGATGCTCACAGTGACACAGACAGATGGGGGAAGTGAGACACAAACCCCTTCCCTTCTGGGTTACACTCTCCTCCATCCAGGAGGTCTGTTCACAGAGAAGGGAGCAGGTCTAACTCGAGTTCCCAAATCCAAAGTTCCCAGACCTCCCTAGACACCCACACTTTGGCAGTACCTGCACAAGGTGTACAGGGTTTATTTGGGGCTCCTGAGATTGTCTGGGCCTGAGTATGTTTGGGAACAGAGGGATTGGGTATAAAGTCAAATGGAAAGAACCATCTGTCAGTGGTAATTACTTTTCATTTACTTATGGTGGTCAGAGACCACTCCTTCAACCAACGGCCCAGGACTGGAGCCCAAAATCTTCCAACTCAGTTGAGCTCCAGAAGCCCTGCCACCATGGTGGCTGGGGATTCTGAGTGGAAAAGACCAGTGCATTATTCAACATAGTCACTCCTCTCCTGGGCTCACATATGCCCCATCTCTGCCTAGAGTCCCTGACAGCTCAAGGGGTCTCCTTATTGGGGAAGTGAACTTGGTTCAGAAAATTGCCTCCCCACGGTCCTTCCCTTCCTTCGAGAGACTGTATTGAATGATGGCCTGAATCCAAGGTCTCAAGATCCTCCCTCAGGTTCAGATGTCCTGAATGGTCCCTGCTTTAGAGCTCACCACTGGAAGGATACCTCATCTGATGTCTCACTGTGAGTCACTCTCCTTCTGCCCAGTCTGGCCAGCCTCACTTCCTCCAGATTTCCTGCAAATGCACTTCTGCATCTCAGATTCTATTCAAGGCACCCAATCCAAGATGGCCAGACACAGTCCTCAAAGACCTGAGGAGTCTACTATATGTCACAAAGCTCTGCTTTTTCCTCCAAATCCAACTAAGCATGTGAGATCCTCAGACAGACCATACTGTATCTTCTATTTTTGTACAATGAAAAAAGATGCACACAGAGAAGGTGCTATGGGTTCTGATAGGTAGTTGGAGAGTCCATCCATCCTGATAGTGAATGTGGGATGATGAGTCAGTAACCTCCTTTTACAAAGTGGCCAAAAGGTACACAACCATGGGAGTGAGACACACAATGTGTGCTTCCTCACTTCTACCTCCCAAATTGTGCCCAAGTATTTCTCTTTACACTTACCCTACCCAGTAATATGTACAATGATTTTGTGAAATACAGCTGAAGCCTGTCTGTGAAATCAAGAATAAGCCACCACAGACCACCCCTCCTCCACATGACATTCACCAAGGTCTGCACAAATCAGGCTCCAAATAAAGAGAATATTGGGAGAAGGAAAATTTCCAGACTCTCTCTATGAAACCAGAATTACCCTGATACCCAAACCAGGCAAAGACCCTAATAAAAAAGAGAATTTCAGACCAATACCACTGATGAATATGGATGCTAAGATTCTCAACAAGATCCTAGCAAACAGGATCCAACAGCACATTAAAAAGATTATCCACCATGACCAGATGGGATTCATTCCTGGGCTACAAGGATGGTTGAACATTCACAAATCAATCCAGGATCTCTAATGAACTCCTCAAACTCAACACACACAAAACAGATAATCATATCAATAAATGGGCAGAAGATATGGACAGACAATCAATCAAGACATACAAATGGCTATCAGACACATGAAAAAATGTTCATCATCCTTAGCCCTCAGGGAGATTCAAATTAAAGCCACATTGAGATATCACCTTACACCAGTTAGAACGGCCAAAATTAGCAAGACAGGAAATGACATGTGTTGGAGAGGATGTGGAGAAAGGGGAACCCTCTTCCACTGTTGGTGGGAATGCAAGTTGGTGCAGCCACTTTGGAGAACAGTGTGGAGATTCCTAAAGAAATTAAAAATAGAACTTCCCTATGACCCTGCCATTGCACTCCTGGGTATTTACCCCAAAGATACAGATGTCGTGAAAAGAAGGGCCATCTGTATCCCAATGTTTATAGCAGCAATGGCCACGGTAGCCAAACTGTGGAAAGAACCAAGATGCCCTTCAATGGATGAATGGATAAGGAAGATGTGGTCCATATACACTATGGAGTATTATGGATCCATCAGAAAGGATGAATACCCAACTTTTGTAGCAACATGGACAGGACTGAAAGAGATGATGCTGAGTGAAATAAGTCAAGCAGAGAGAGTCAATTATCATATGGTTTCACTTTTTTGTAGAGCATAACAAATAGCATGGAGGACAAGGGGAGATGGAGAGGAGAAGGGAGTTGAGGGAAATTGGAAGGAGAGGTGAACTACGAGAGACTATAGACTTTGAAAAACAATCTGAGGGTTTTGAAGGTGAGGGGGGTGGGAGGTTGGGGTACCATGTGGTGGGTGTTATAGAGGGCACAGATTGCATGGAGCACTGGGTGTGGTGCAAAAACAATGAATACTGTTACGCTTAAAAAAATAAATTAATTAAAAAAAAAGAATATTGGGAGCCCTGCTTCCACCTCATAAGATAAATCTATGAAATGAATAATTATAGACAGGGTCCCCTTTCCCTACAAGGGGATACAAAATACATTTTTGTCTACTAGTGATCTTTATTTTGTCCCAGATGATTTGATATTCCATAACTTCAATTTTGAGATATAAATTTAACTATTGTAAATACATTTGATGATATATAATAATTGGTTGGGACAGGAGAACAAAGCAGAAACATATGGTAACTATGTATCCAAACATATTCTTACAACACAAGTAGAGAACACATGTTCTAGTCTGCTCATTTCTGCCACTACCTGGAGGTCAGAGTGGTATCTATAATTGCCTGCTTCACTGTCCACCCATATCCTCTTCCCTCAGCGAACACCTGAGCTGGTCTGGATCCTCACCAGTTAACAACCACCAAACTTCATTTTGGAAGGTGTATCCTTTGTCAGACCTGCTGCATTGGATTGTGGTGAGTTTATGACTGTAATCTCAGCCCCAGGGAATAATAGAGGATCTGCTGGGTGCATGCATACATCTGCTAACCCCAGTTGTGTTATAGATATCCAATTGTCCCATGATAGACAACAGGCTTCCCCTAGCCAGTGCCCCCTACTCATCTGGGTGATTCACTGCCAGGAGGATGTGGTAGGTGGGGGCCTGTTGCCCTCTCAGTGACCAGAGCAGTGTGGTCAATATCCCACTGGAGTATTCCATGCACAAGGCACTTCCCATGTGTCTCGTAAAATGTCTATTCTTAAATCATTTTTTCTACATTATTACAGGCTAAAGATTTTGAATCGAGCTCAGTGACCAGAGCGGTACAGTTAAACCCTAAGAACCAGGTGGCCTCATATGACCAAGGAAGACAAGGAGAAGTGAGATTTTCCACGGTGGCCGAGATCCCCACCTTGTGAATCTCAGTGAGCACACAGTCCCCTGAGGAGGGGCTGCTCCCCAAGACGCAGATGCAGCTGCAGCAGGACTGGGTGAAGCCCAAGCATCTGCAGGTGGTACAGCTCCCCAGTGAGCCTATGGTGCCACGTTTCCAAGGACCCCACTCTGAGTAGTTTCTGCCTGTTCTGCTGCTGCTTCCAGACAGGTGAGAAGCCCACAGGGAGGCACATTGTGTGCAAAGGTCTGCCCTGCTCTCCCTCCCACTCAGGGTCCATGGGGTCAGGGCCCTGCTCTCCCAGTTCTCCCCTTCGCTTCTTCCTCACAGGGCTGGTACCAGCCTGTCCTAAATCAACCTCCCTAAACATCTGGGCTCAGAAGGTCACCATCTCCTGCGTCATGGCAGTAGGGGCACTCAGGATATAATCTTTGTCTCCTGCTACCAATAGCTCCTGGCAGAGCCCCATCTGGCCATGGGGTGGGGTCAGGAGTCACTCCTCAGAGACCCCAGACTCCAACTGGAGCTTGCAGTCTTTGAGCATCAGTGGCTCCACAGCAGTCCTGAGACTAGTTACTCGGGAAATCAGAGCCTTGGGATGTGTCCCTCAAATGTGTGTAGGTACCAAGCAAGGGCATGCAGTGCAAACCAAGACCATGCAAACCAAAGCCATATCAGTGACTACCATTTGGACCAAGACCACATGAGCCAGTGCCACTTGTGGGAGTGGGTGCATCTTTGACCAAGTCCACATAATTGGACCACATTGGCTAAGGCTGGTGCCACTGGGACAGATGTCAACTGAGTGGTGTCACTTGGACTGAAGCCATGAGATCTGGTGCCATGCGGGAAGAGGACCCATTCACCAAAGCCATGTCATCAGTGTCACATTAGCCATGGCAATGATGGCCAAAGACACATGAACCAAGCTATGTATCAGGTGCCATGAGGACAGAAACCATGTTTTCCTATGACACTTGGAATGAGGCCCTGTCCACTCAGATCCTGTGAGCAGGTGACACTTGCTCTTGTTTCTTTGGGTGATGCTAACATAGCAGCCAAGAAGAACATTGCATCACAGCATTCCCTCTCACCCAAGGTCAGCTCCACATTCTCAGAGAAGTGAGGCCTCTCAAGGGAGATGACAGAACAGGTAATGAACACTGTGATGTGAGCCACTCCCTGCCAGTAACCATGGAAAATGCTTAATGATGAGGTAAGAAGCCCCAACATTATGACTCCAGGTAGAAGAATTTAGCGCTCATGCCTGGCCAGTCGGAAGAAAGGATGGACTCTGCACTGGACGATGAGGTAGAAATGCCTCCCATGCATGGACATCACAAATGGAGGATATGTTCCGTCATGCAAGTGGGTTTCAAGCAACATTGTGTGATGTGAATCCACATGATGCAAATGAAGATCACCTCATGGGCACCACGTGGAGCGAGGCCACCTGAGGAATGTCACTTGGACTGAAGCTGCATAAGTTGGTATATGGTGAGGAGAGAGCTCTTTCCCAGAGCTCTCAGTGATGAGGAACTGAGAACACAGTCACTTGGGCTGGTACAACTCCATCCTGTCCATTGGGCTGTGTCCACTTCCCTAGCACATCTTTAGTTTCATGTTTCCCTTCTCCTCTCACCTCATGGCAATGGGGGACGCTGGAAGGATAGCAGATGAAGTCATCCGGATGGTACACGGTATCCCTTCTTGAGGTCCATGTGCTCAGATACCCATCATATCTGCTCTAAAGGCTGGGACAATGCAGGGCTGTCACCGGAGATCCTGCCTCTAGTTACTGTTGTCCAGTCTGTCTGTTGTCCTTTCTGTCTGCCAAGGGGGACCCTCCATGCAGCTGTTCAGGTCTGTCCAGTCTTCCCATTACCACGGAGAGGTGTGGGGATGTTTGACCCTGGCCTGACTTGCGTGTGACCCAATACAGAAGACCCTGTGCAGCCATGTTTAGGCAGGAGCAGGGTCAGCCCTTCCCAGACTTCCTTCAGGCCCTCCACATCTGTGTGTGCCTGGAGACCCTGTCCTAACCCATCATCCAGACCTCACATGCATTATCCTCACCTCCCTTTTCAGTGAGCACATCATGCCTGATCTAGCCTATTTTCCCAGGAAATCACTAATAATCATTGCTTGCATTATGTGATAAGTTAGATTATTAGTGACTTGACCATGTGATGACTGATGCCTGCATGTGTCTGAGGATCAAGAACAAGAGAAGGCATGGGAATCTCATTGTAATGCTCATGTTTAGACTATGAGAGGTTAGAGTCACATGTGGGCTGTTCCTCCAGCATTGTGGAGCCACCACTCTATGCCCAGGTCTAAGCACTAGTGAGAGACTGTCAGATACAGAGTCTGGGTCTTCCTCAGCTACTCTCCTCTTATAGGCTCTGTGCATCCCTGGACAGTCCCTCCATGTCAGTGACTCTAGGCAGGCCCTAGTTTTGGAGATAAGTTTACAAGTGAATATGCTACTTGGAACCAACAGGAGCTAGGCCAGGACCCAGGGTTGTTCATTTGTAAAGATACCAAATGACCTTTAGGGATCCCTGGCTGATACTGAGAATCCAACTCATGGACAAGGCCACACTGAGAATCAGACAGATCCAGGGCTAAGGGAAGGCTGGCCATTGCTGTGTCACCTACCATGGCAGCGAGAGCAGCTGGCAGTAATTTAAAGTGACACAGAAAAATGTGGAAGTGGGATACAAAGCTGCCCACCTAGTCTGGCTTGCACACTTACTAGCACCAACTGTAGGTCAGACTTACGGTCAGGTGTCCTCCCTGGTCCTGGACAGGACCCTATACAAGTGGTATTTCTAGCACGTTCTTTGTTCTTGAAACCTGTACATCATATTGAACAATGACAGATATAGGGAGCTATACTGTATTATGGGGACTGTAGTCATGTTTTATGGAAGATTTAGGATGCCATTATACATCATATTTGACACAGATATAATCACATGCCCTCCAGAGGGGAGACAGCTCTCTCAGCCCAGTCCTGGGGGAATTCCTCTTCTCCTTGGATACTAGAAGCCTGGATGGGCCCAATGGTCTCTGCCTCCCCTGGTGACTGGATGAGAAATCCCCATATCCAGAAATGCTGTCTGAGGCATCCTGAAAAGGAGACCAGGCCCCTGCTTCCCCAGGCTCTACCGTCCTTAGGTTTAGTAGAAACTGGTGGAAGTGCAGACACCACGTTGGGGGCCCACAGGGGACTTACTCCTGGCACTATTGGCCTCCTACTTCTCCAAGTCACTTGCACCAGGTAGGTCTGATCCACATGGACCCATCCCTGCGTGGACCCCGTGGGGTGGCCTCAGCTGCATTTGGGCCACACCTTTAGATCCAAGGTAATATTTTCCAAGATTGAAAAATATATATATATCATGCACTGAATTTCTCTTCATCATTATTTAACTTATGGTTTGGAAATTGATTTTTTTTCTCCCAATTTATTTATTTTCAGAAAAACAGTATTCATTATTTTTTCAACACACCCAGTGCTCCATGCAAGCTGTGCCCTCTATAATACCCACCACCTGGTACCCCAACCTCCCACCCCCCCGCCACTTCAAACCCCTCAGACTATTTCATGAGAAGGAAAAAACAGATCAAGAATATATTACAAAGGAAGAGCAGATCCCCCTATTTCCACCATGGGCTGAATCAGAGCAATTCCTGGGGAGGAATAGGAAGGCAAGGACAGAAAACAGTTTTCCCCTCACAAGAGAATGGCAAGTACTACTGGGTTATGGATCTTCAGCTTACTTATTATTGTGATAAACTTGAATGATGATTTTTGGTAAGAATACCTATGACCATTTCTTCATGTGTCTGTTGGCCATTTAGATGTCTTCTTTGCAGAAATGTCTGTTCATGTCCTCTGCCCAAGTCTTGATTGGATTATTTGTTCTTTGGGTGCTGAGTTTGCTAAGCTCTTTATAGATTTTGGATACTAGCCCTTTATATGATATGTCATTTGCAAATATCTTCTCCCATTCTATCAGTTGTCTTTTGGTTTTGTTAACTGTTTCCTATGCTGTGCAAAAGCTTTTGATCTTGATGAAATCCCAATAGTTCATTTTTTTAATTTGGAAAATATTTATTGTCCAATAGTTCATTTTTTCCCTTGCTTTCCTTGCCTTTGGTGATCTTCCTAGGAAGAAGTTGCTGCGGCTGAGGTCGAAGAGGTTGCTGACTGTGTTCTCCTCAAGGACTTTGATGGATTCCTATCTCACATTGAGGTCCTTCATCCATTTTGAGTCTATTTTTGTATGTGGTGTAGGGAAATGGTCCAATTTCATTTTTCTGCATGTGGCTGTCCAATTTTCCCAACACCATTTGTTGAAGAGGCTGCCTTTTTTCCATTGGACATTCTTTCCTACTTTGTCGATGATTAGTTGACCATAGAGTTGAGGATCTATTTCTGGGCTCTCTGTTCTGTTCCATTGATCTATGTGTCTGTTTTTGTGCCAGGACCATACTGTATTGATGATAACAGCTTTGTAATAGAGCTTGAAGTCCTGAATTGTGATGCCACCAACTTTGGCTTTCTTTTTCAATATTCCTTTGGCTATTCGAGGTCTTTTCTTTTCTTTTCTTTTAAAAGATTTTATTTATTTATTTGACAGAGAGAGATCACAGCAGGCAGAGAGGCAGGCAGAGAGAGGGGAAGGGAAGCAGGCCCCCGCTGAGCAGAGAGCCTGATGCGGGCCTCGATCCCAGGACCCCGAGATCATGACCTGAGCCGAAGGCAGCGGCTTAACCCACTGAGCCACCCAGGTGCCCCCGAGGTCTTTTCTGATTCCATATACTTTTAAGGATTGTTTGTTCCATTTATTTGAAAAAAATGGATGGGATTTTGATAGGGATTGCATTAAATGTGTAGATTGCTTTTGGTAGTATAGGCATTGTCACAATATTTGTTCTTCCAATCCAGGACCATGGAACATTTTTCCATTTCTTTGTGTCTTCCTCAATTTCTTTCATGAGTACTTTATAGTTTTCTGAGTATAGATCCTTTGCCTCTTTGGTTAGGTTTATTCCTAGGTATCTTATGGTTTTGGGTGCAATTGTAAATGGGATTGACTCCTTAATTTCTCTTTCTTCTGTCTTGTTGGTGGTATAAAGAAATGCAACTGATTTCTGTGCATTGATTTTATATCCTGACACTTTACTGAATTCCTGTACAAGTTCTAGCATTTTTGGAGTGGAGTCTTTTGGGTTTTCCTTATATAGTATCATGTCATCTGAAAAGAGTGATAGTTTGACTTCTTCTTTGCTGATTTGGATGTCTTTAATTTCTTTTTGTTGTTTGATTGCTGAGGCTAGGACTTCTGGTTCTATGTTGAATAGCAGTGATGATAATAGACATCCCTGCCGTGTTCCTGACCTTAGTGGAAAAGCTTTCAGTTTTTCTCCATTGAGAATGATATTTGAGGTGGGTTTTTCATAGATGGCTTTGATGACATTGAGGTATGTGCCCTCTATCCCTACACTTTTGAAGAGTTTTGATCAGGAAGGGATGCTGTACTTTGCCAAATGCTTTTTAAGCATCTATTGAGAGGATCATATGGTTCTTGTTCTTTCTTTTATTAATGTATTGTATCACATTGATTGGTTTGCAGATGTTGAATCAACCAAATCCCTCTTGGTCATGGTGAATAATCCTTTAATGTACTGTTGGATCCTATTGGCTAGTATTTTGGTGAGAATTTTCACATCTGTGTTCATAGAGGATATTGGTCTGTAATTCTCTTTTTTGATGGGATCCTTGTCTGGTTTTGGGATCAAGGTGATGCTGGACTCATACCAGTCAGAATGGCTAAAATTAATAAGTCAGGAAATGACAGATGCTGGCAAGGATGCAGAGAAAGGGGTACCCTCCTATCCTGTTGGTGGGAATGCAAGCTGGTGCAACCACTCTGGAAAACAGCATGGAGGTTCCTCAAAAAGTTGAAAATAGAGCTACCCTATGACCCAGCAATTGTACTACTGGGTATTTACCCTAAAGATACAAATGCATGATCTGAAGTGGCACGTGCACCTGAATGTTTATAGCAGCAATGTCCACAATAGCCAAACTATGAAAAGAGCCTAGATGTCCATCAACAGATGAATGGATAAAAAAGAAGTGGTATATATATACAAAGGAATACTATGCAGTCATCAAAAGAAATGAAATCTTGCTATTTGCGATGACGTGGGTGGAACTAGAGGTATTATGCTTAGCAAAATAAGTCAATTGGAGAAAGACAACTATCATATTATTGCCCTGATATGAGAAAGTGGAGATGCAATGTTGGGGATTTGGGGGGTAGAAAAAGAATAAGTGAAACAGGATGAGATCAGGAGGGAGACAAACCATAAGAAACTCTTAATCTCACAAAACAAACTGAGGGTTGCTGGGGGGGAGTGGTGTCGGGAGAGAGTGATGGGGTTATGAGGGTATGTGCTATGGTGAGTGCTGTGAAGTGTGTAAACCTGGTGATTCACAGACCTGTACCCCTGAGGCTAAAAATACATTATATGTTTATAAAAAATTTTTTAAAAGATTTTAAAAACCACAATAAGTTATCTATCACCTTATACCTGTCAGAACGGCTAAAATAAAAAAGACAAGAAATAACAAGTGTTGTCGAGGATGTGGAGAAAAAGGAACTTCTGTGCACTCTCAGTGAGAATGTGCACTGATACAGTCACTGTGGAAAATAGTATAGAAGTTCCACAAAAATTAAAAATAGAGATAGCATATGGCCAATAATTCCACTACTGGGTATTTAACCAAAGGGAGGAAAAATACTAATTTGAAAGTATATACACAGCCCTACACCTATTGCAGTATTATTTCTAATACCCAAGATATGGAAGCAACCTAAGTGTCCATTAATAGATAAATGGATAAAGAAGATGTGGTGTATATATGCAATGAAACATTACTTGGCCATAAATAAGAATAAAACTATACCATTCCAGTGAATATGGAAGGGCTTAGAGGGTATTAATTACTTGCATGGTTAATGAAATGTATACTTGTTTATCTGTGTATATTCTTAAATTTCCCAGTTTTCATCTTAAATATAATAAATTTTGATGAAAAAAATTAATACTAAAAAAAAAAAAAAGAAACCAAAAAGTTTTTTTCAGGTTAAAATGTCATGAAATTATAACTCTACAGAGTTATAATCCGGGAATTCTCACCATCAATTTCTCATCTACGTGACCATGATTGGGCTGGCACCTCCCTGGACCTGAGTTTCCCCTTCTCCAAGTGCAGCAGCGCCTCCCACACGGAGAGGGCAGAACTGAGAGGAAGGAGCCATCTCCAGGACCTGGAACATTCTGGCTAAGGTTGTTCCAGTTCCTTTCTCAGCCTGGGCAGCCTTCCTCACCTGGTGCAGAGGATGGCTGCCACCTTGCACCTGCCAACTTCTGTTCTACTCTCTCCCTCTCCAGGAACCAGATATCAGCGCTCCTCTCCTTGACTTCCTTCATTGTCAGATACACCCCTCCCTCATGTTCTTGCTTAGCTTAGCCAGTCTGTGGGGTGCTGGGGAAAGCAATGACAGTCATCCACGTGGGACTGTGCACAAGGGGACAGGAACAGAGGCACATGGAGCACTCTGGTGTCCCTGTGGCTTAGGTGTGTATGAGGGGAGGGGAGGGAGAATAAGTACTACCCTAAGCGACCTCAGCCCCCAGGTGACCTAGGGATATCACAGGGACTGACCACATCTGTGTCAAACCTGCTCCTACTTCGGCATTTTCTTTTAGAAACTCCTATCTGTGCCCAACAGCTGCCCAGAGAACTGACTTATCACCTGGAAGTTGCCTCTGACCACATCTGACACATCCCTCTGTGCCCAGAATACTCACCTGAGGGGAAACTGGGATTCAACTGGATTGAATTCCAGGTCCCTCAGCTTTGTCCTGTTCTTTCAAATCCTCTAACTCCCCCTCTGCCCCTATGCAATAGTACCCATCCAGCTTTTCCTACACACAACTCACTTCTTGTGAGTTTTCCCATGCTGAGCAGCTCCAGAGTTCCCTCTTCAGTAGGGACTGTGTCTTGCTCATGCAGAGTTCTCAGGATTGAATGTGTGCCAGACCAATGTGGACCTGAATAAGTGTCACCTGAGTGGATCCTCCCTGGCTGTCTTTGGGGAATTAGTCCCTTTTCACCCTCTCCCCAAACCCACATCACACCTGCATGCACTGTTGACTCCAAAACGAGCCATCCCCTGAGTCCTCTGATCCCCCAGTGCTAACTTCAGTACCACCTGGATGACACCCCACACCCCAGAGACAGGGTCAGTGACACCTCAGTAAAACCTGTGCTCTCCTCCTCCACATGGGCCTGCTCTTGTTTTCATAGTGAATCTGGGCCTCTAATGCCAGAACATGAGGCAGGCAGGAGCCATGCTTAGAAGAGTCATTCCTCACTGGGGAAAGAGTCCATAGATCAGGAATCAGGACCTGAGTTGTAGGTTGTGAGTCTACACCTGTGCCAGGAATTCCACTGCACCTCTAGCAGCCATGGTGGAGTGGCCACCAGGGGGCAGCAGAGATCACCTGGCAAAGTCACCTGCAAGTAAGGAGGACCTGGGCATAAGGGCTTCTGCCACATGATGGGTGGTAGTAACCAGGTAACCAGGACTAGTAACCAGTAACCAGGACACAAGAACTGCAGGTCACTTGTCATTGGTCATTAGTCTATAGTGACATCCTTCACTCTCAACTACAAATTATTCAGGATATGCGTGTGTGTGGTCTTCCTCATGGAGACATTGCCTATTTCTATAATACAGGCCCATCCAACATGCCTCCCACCAAACCAAGACCTAGCCCACCTCATGAAACAAAATGCTGTCACTGTCCACAAACATCAGTTCTCCCTGTGATCACACATTTCCTCCCTCCCCTGTGCTGAGAGACCCCTATCCAGACACACTACGCCTCCTTCCTGGAAGTTCCTCCCCCTGCCCCTCCCCTGTCCCTCCATTCACCTCCCTTAAAGAGTGGACAGGGGACTGGAAAATTCTGTTCTCATTCTTAGTGCCTGCAACACAGGAGTTTCCTCGGTAAACATATTTGGACTTAAGGTACAAAATGAAATGTTTAATATATATTTTCCCCCAAAACTGGAGATTACTTAAATAAATATTACCTTGAAGAGTTATTAAAGTTTATAGTCCCTCTCATTCTCTTATATGGCAGTCATTTCTTTTTTTTTTAATTTTTTAAAATTTATTTTCAGTGTAACAGTATTCATTGTTTTTGCACCACACCCAGTGCTCCATGCAATCCGTGCCCTCTCCAATACCAACCACCTGGTTCCACAAACCTCCCAGCCTCGCCCCTTCAAAACCCTCAGATTGTTTTTCAGAGTCCATAGTCTCTCATGGTTCACCTCCCCTTCCAATTTCCCTCAACTCCCTTCTCCTCTCCATCTCTCCTTGTCCTCCCTGTTATTTGTTATGCACCACAAAAAAGTGAAACCATATGATAATTGACTCTCTCTGCTTGACTTATTTCACTCAGCATCATCTCTTCCAGTTCCGCCCATGTTGCTACAAAAGTCGGGTATTTATCCTTTCTGATGGAGCCATAATACTCCATAGTGTATATGGACCACATCTTCCTTATCCATTCATCCGTTGAAGGGCATCTTGGTTCTTTCCACAGTTTGGCGACTGTGGCCATTGCTGCTATAAACATTGGGATACAGATGGCTCTAATTTCACTACATCTGTATCTTTAGGGTAAATATCCAGTAGTGCAATGGCAGGGTCATAGGGAAGTTCTGTTTTTAATTTCTTGAGGAATCTCCACACTGTTCTCCAAAGTGGCTGCACCAACTTGCATTCCCACCAACAGTGGAAGAGGGTTCCCCTTTCTCCACATCTTCTCCAACACATGTTGTTTCCTGTCTTGCTAATTTTGGCCATCCTAACTTGTGTAAGGTGATATCTCAGTGTGGCTTTAATTTGAATCTCCCTGATGGCTAGTGATGATGAACATTTTTTCATGTGTCTGATAGCCATTTGTATGTCTCCATTGGAGAAGTGTCTGTCCATATCTTCTGCCCATTTATTGATATGATTATCTGTTTTGTGTGTGTTGAGTTTGAGGAGTACTTTAGAGATCCTGGATATCAACCTTTTGTCTGTACTGTCATTTGCAAATATCTTCTCCCATTCCGTGGGTTGCCTCTTTGTTTTCTTGACTGTTCCTTTGCTGTGCAGAAGCTTTTGATTTTGATAAAGTCCCAAAAGTTCATCTTTGCTTTTGTTTCTTTTGCCTTTGGAGACATATCTTGAAAGAAGTTGCTGTGGCTGATATCGAAGAGGTTACTGCCTATATTCTCCTCTAGGGTTCTGATGGATTCCTGTCTCACGTTGAGGTCTTTTATCAATTTTGAGTTTATCTTTGTGTACGGTGTAAGAGAATGGTCGAGTTTCATTCTTCTACATATAGTTGCCCAGTTTTCCCAGCACCATTTGTTGAAGAGACTGTCTTTTTTCCACTGTATATTTCTTCTTGTGTTGTCAAAGATTATTTCCCCATAGAGTTGAGGGTCCATATCTGGGCTCTCTACTCTGTTCCACTGGTCTATGGGTCTGTTTTTATGTCAGTAACATGAAGTCTTGGTGATCACAGTTTTGTAGTAAAGCTTGAAATCAGGTAATGTGATGCCCCCAGTTTTATGTTTGTTTTTCCACATTTCCTTAGCGATTCAGGGTCTCTTCTGATTCCATACAAATTTTTGGATTATTTGCTCCAGGTCTTTGAAGAATACCGGTGGAATTTTTATCGGAATGGCATTAAAAGTATAGATTGCAGAGGGGGGACAAGATGGCAGGGGAGTAGGAGGAGGCGACTTTTCAGCCGATACCCCAAAGTGAGCTGATTACCTACCAAGGAACTCCGATCACCCATGAAATCAGCCTGAGATCAGAATTATACACGTCTGGATCTCTACAGGGGCAGAAGACGCCAGTGGGCAGGTAAAGCGGAGTGGGAACAGCGACTGATATCGGAAGACAAACAAAAGGGGGAGGGAGCCACCAGAGGCGACCGGTTAGAAAGTAATACCCCAATACGAGTGAGAGTGCCCTGCATCTGGGGATCAGCGTTAACTTGGAGACTGGTTGAAAGCACTCCAAAAGAGCAAAGGATCGCGGGGAGAAATTGTGGGAATCGGGGCAGCTAGGGACAAGGACTTAAGTCCCCGGTCCCAGGACAGCCTCCCCGGCGCTGAGGTAGAGAGAGTGCGGCAGAGAAACCAGCTCCTGGTCCCTAAGCCGCCAGCGCGCCCGAGAATGCGTGGGTTCTAGTTCCTGTGAGGGAATGGGAGCCACGCTGGTCGGCAGAATGCACGCTAGCCGTACCACAAAGCTTGAGATACACGCGCACGTCCCTCATGCTCCCCTGAGTTACAAAGGCCCGGCCGGCGCTCTTTGACCAGCACCATTGTTTCAAAGCCTAAGCCACGCGCCTGAAACTCTTCCCCTGACAGAGGCGCGCAAAAGCCCAGCCTGGGGCTTACAGACCAGCGCCTGGTTCGCAGTGCCCGAGACGCACCCAACCCATAGCCGCCTCTGAAAAGAGGTGCGCGCAAGCCGGGCACTCCCAGCCCGGGCCAGCGGCAAAATCTCAGTGTGTGATTGATGCTTGGAACCTCTCTGGTGGTTGGGAGCTCCCAGACAGCTGCCACTGCCTTGGCTTTGGGTACAAGCAAAAGATCCTGCGCCCCCAGGGTCTGCAATTTGGAACCTGCTCTGCTGGCAGCCAAGGGGGAACTAATTCAGGCTCTACACCCAGACTGAGGCTTCTCTTTGAGAGGGAGATCAGGGTGCGGTTTGATTTCCTCTAATACTACAAAAACCATCAAAGGCAGTCAAGGTGAGAGGAAAAAAAAAGTGAACAAGCATGAAAACCGCCAGAGAACAAAATCCTGAAAAATACCAGTTTCCTCAGAGCCCACCACCTTGAGGGGGGCGGGAGGACTTAACTCAGGAAACATCATTGACTGACAACCCAAGTGGCAGGCCCCTTCCCCAGAAAACAAACCAAGAAAGAAAAAAAAAAAAAGAGGACTACAAAAGAACAACCACTACTTCATAGGAAAAGTTGTATTGTTCACTCGTTCCCACTATTCCGGTTCATATATATATATATATATATATATATATATATATATACACACATAGGTAACTTTTTAACCTATTTACCATCACAGCGAGTTGTACAGTACATCAAATTCCATAATACCTTTCTAACCTGAACTTTTTGATACATATACTTATGTATTTCTTTTGCATTTTTATTTTTGAATTCCTTTTTTTTAAATTTTAGTTTAGTTTAGTCTAGTTTATTCCTTTTAATTTTATTTTATCCTCTAATGTTCATATAGAGTTAAACTTCAAAGTAATCTCCTTTCCCCAATCAATACTACCCCTATAGGTAAGCCAATTTTTAATCCCCTTTATCTTAGGAAAGTTGAGTCCTTTAACAAAGATATCAAAATACATCCAGGAAGAATCAAAACAACCTTCCTCGCACACACTGAGAATTTATAAGAACTCTCCCATCTTCTTCCACCTGTGTTTCTGTGTTTTTTTGTGTTTGTCCTGATAGCATATAAATTTTACACTTGTGGTTCTTTTTGACAAGGTTCTTTCTTTATTTGCATATATATATTTTTTTCTCTTGTCATATACTTGTATCAGTCTTTTTATCTCTTTTTGTCTACTTCATAAATCTTACCTTGGGGCCCATCTGGGCTGACCTTCTTTTTTATCTTCCCTAACTTTCCTGTCTCTTCTCTCTCTCTCTCTCTCTCTCTCTCTCTCTCTCTCTTTTTCTTTTTCTTTTCCTTCTTTCTTTCTTTTTCTTTTTTTTTTCTTTTTCTTTTTCTTTTCTTTTGTCTCTCGTTTGGGTGGGGAATCCTGATTCCTCAGAAGTGTTCCAGGGTGCACCTTGACTACACCAGAGTTGATACATCCAGCTACATCTGTTCAGTCATCTCCCACCAAAATGACTAGGAGGAGGAATGCCCAACAGAAGAAAAATACAGAGGATGGACCTGCTGCAACAGAGCTAACGGATATCAACATAGACAATACGTCGGAAAGAGAATTCAGGCTAACAATTATCCAGGCAATAGCTAGGTTGGAGAAAGCCATGGATGACCAAACAGAATTGATTAGGGCTGAACTGAAAGCGACCAGACAGGATGTTCACAATGTTAGGGCGGAGCTTTAAGCTACCAGGGCTGAGGATCACAATGCTCTCAATGAGTTCCAATCTAATCTTAACTCTCTCAAAGCTAGGGTAACTGAGACAGAAGATAGAATTAGTGATCTGGAAGACAAACAGATAGAGAGAAAGGATAGGGAGGAAGCCTGGAACAAACAGCTTAGATCCCACGAAAGCAGAATCAGGGAAATAAATGATGCCATGAAGCATTCCAACATCAGAATTATTGGAATCCCTGAAGGGGAGGAGAAAGAAAGAAGTCTAGAAGATGTCGTGGAACAAGTCCTTCATGAAAATTTTCCCAATCTCGCGAATGGAACCAGCGTTCATGTACTAGAGGCTGAAAGGTCTCCACCCAAGATTATACATTCAAAAAAAAATCACGACACCTGATAGTCAAAGTGAGGAATTATAATTGTAGGTATAATCTCTTGAAATCCACTAGGGCAAAGAGGCTCCTTACTTACAGAGGGAAGCCCATCAGAATAACATCAGACCTGTCCACAGAGACCTGGCAAGCCAGAAGAGGCTGGCAAGATATATTCAGGGCACTAAATGAGAAGAACATGCAGCCAAGAATACTTTATCCAGCAAGACTGACATTCAAAATGGATGGAGAAATAAAGAGTTTTCAAGACTGGCAAGGCTTAAAAGACTATGCAACCATCAAGCCGACACTGCAGGAAATATTAAGGGGGGGGTCTATAAAAGAGGAAAAATCCCAAGAATAGCATTGAACAGAAATATAGAGAGAGTCTACAAAAAGAAAGACTTCAAAGGTAACTTGATGTCAATAAAAACGTATCTATCAATAATCACTCTCAATGTGAATGGCCTGAATGCACCCATAAAACAGCACAAGGTTGCAGATTGGATAAAACGACAGGACCCATCCATATGTTGTCTACAAGAGACCCATTCTGAACCTAAAGATAAACGCAGACTGAAAGTGAAGGGATGGAAAAGCATCTTTCATGCCAATGGGCCTCAAAAGAAGTCCGGGGTAGCGATTCTCATATCAGATAAATTAGACTTCAAACTGAAGACTGTAGTCCAAGATACAGAAGGACACTACATAATCCTTAAAGGGACTATCCACCAAGATGATCTAACAAATGTAAATATCTATGCTCCCAATATGGGAGCAGCTAATTACTTAAGAAATCTGTTAACCAAGATAAAGAGTCATATTGATATGAATACACTAATCGTAGGAGATCTTAACACGCCTCTTTCAGAATTAGACAGATCATCGAAGCAGAAAATCAATAAAGAAACAAGAGCATTGAATGACACATTGGAACAGATGGACCTCATAGATATATACAGAACATTCCACCCTAAAACAACAGAATACTCATTCTTCTCAAGTACACACAGAACCTTCTCCAGAAAAGACCACATACTGGGTCACAAATCAGGACTCAACGGATGCCAAAAGACTGAGATTATTCCCTGCATATCCTCAGATCACAATGCTTTGAAACTGGAGCTCAATCACAAGGAAAAGTTCCGAAGGAACTCAAACACCTGGAAGCTAAAGACCACCTTGCTTAAGAATGCTTGGATCAACCAGGAGATCAAAGAAGAACTGAAACAATTCATGGAAACCAATGAGAATGAAGACACTTCGGTCCAAAACCTATGGGATACAGCAAAGGCGGTCCTAAGGGGAAAATATATAGCCATCCAAGCCTTGCTCAAAAAAATTGAAAAATCCAGAACACACCAGCTGTCTCTACACCTTAAAAAACTGGAGAATCAACAACAAATCAAACCAACTCCACACATAAGAAGGGAAATCATCAAGATTAGAGCTGAGATCAATGAGGTAGAAACCAGAGATAGAGTAGTACATATCAATGAAACTAGAAGCTCGTTTTTAGAAAGAATCAATAAGATCGATAAACCATTGGCCACACTAATCCAAAAGAAAAGAGAGAAAGCCCAAATTCATAAAATTATGAATGAAAAGGGAGAGATCACAACGAACACCGAGGAAGTAGAAACAATCATCACAAGTTATTAACAACAGTTATATGCCAACAAGGTTAGCAGCCTAGATGAAATGGTTGCATCCTGGAAAACTATAAACTCCCAAAATTGAACCAGGAAGAAATCGACAACCTGAATATGCCGATATGTAGTAACGAGTTTGAAGCAGTGATAAAAAAAAAAAAAAAAACCTCCCAAAAAACAAGAGCCCAAGTCCAGACGGATTCCCTGGGGAATTCTACCAAACTTTTGAAGAAGGAATAACACCTATTCTCCTGAAGCTGTTTCAAAAAATTGAAGCAGAACGAAAACTTCCAGACTCTTTCTATGAAGCCAGCATTACCCTTATCCCCAAACCAGGCAAGGACCCTACCAAAAAGGAGAATTTCAGACCAATATCACTGATGAATATGGATGCTAAGATTCTCAACAAGATCCTAGCAAACAGGGTCCAACAGCACATTAAAAAGATTATCCACCATGATCAGGTGGGATTCATCCCTGGGCTACAAGGATGGTTCAACATTCGTAAATCAATCAATGTGATACAACAAATTAATATGAGAAGAGAGAAGAACCACATGGTCCTCTCAATCGATGCAGAAAAAGCATTTGACAAAATCCAACATCCGTTCCTGATTAAAACGCTTCAAAGTATAGGGATAGAGGGAACATTCCTGAACCTCATCAAATCTATCTATGAAAGACCCACAGCAAATATCATCCTCAATGGGAAAAAGCTTGCAGCCTTCCCATTGAGATCAGGAACAAGACAAGGATGCCCACTTTCACCACTCTTATTCAACATAGTATTAGAAGTCCTAGCAACAGCAATCAGACAACAGAGAGAAATAAAAGGTATCCAAATTGGTAATGAAGAAGTCAAACTCTCCTCTTCGCAGATGACATGATTCTTTATATGGAAAAGCCAAAAGACTCCACCCCCAAACTACTAGAACTCATACAGCATTTCAGCAATGTGGCAGGATACAAAGTCAATATACAGAAATCAGTGGCTTTCTTATACACTAACAATGAAAATACAGAAAGGGAAATTGGAGAATCGATTCAATTGACTATTCTAAGTGGTGTAAGGTGATATCTCAACGTGGTTTTAATTTGAATCTCCCTAATGGATAGTGATGATGAACATTTCTTCATGTGTCTGATAGCCATTTGGATGTCTTCATTGGAGAAGTGTCTGTCCATATCTTCTGCCCATTTTTGATATGATTGTCTGTTTAGTGTGTGTTGAGTTTGAGTTCATTATTGATTCTGGATATCAACCTTTTGTCTGTACTGTCATTTGCAAATATCTTCTCCCATTCCGTGGGTTCCTTCTTTGTTTTTTTTTTGACTGTTTTCTTTGCTGTGCAGAAAATTTTGATTTTGATGAAGTCCCAAAAGTTTATTTTCGCTTTTGTTTCCTTTGCCTTTGGAGACATATCTTGAAAGAAGTTGCTGTGGCTGATATCGAAGAGGTTACTGCCTATATTCTTCTCTAGGGTTCTGATGGATTCCTGTCTCACGTTGAGGTCTTTTATTAATTTTGAGTTTATCTTTGTGTACGGTGTAAGAGAATGGTCGAGTTTCATTCTTCTAAATATAGCTGCCCAGTTTTCCTAGCACCATTTATTGAAGAGACTGTCTTTTTCCACTGTATATTTTTTCCTGTTTTGTCGAAGATTATTTGACCATAGAGTTGAGGGTCCATATCTGGGCTCTCTACTCTGTTCCACTGGTCTATGGGTCTGTTTTTATGCCAGTACCATGCTGTCTTGGTGATCACAGCTTTGTAGTAAAGCTTGAAATCAGGTAACGCGATGCCCCCAGTTTTTCAACATTTCCTTAGCGATTCAGGGTCTCTTCTGATTCCATACAAATTTTTAGATTATTTGCTCAGGCTATTTTAAAAATAGCAGTGGAATTTTGATAGGAATGGCATTAAAAGTATAGATTGCTCTAGGCAGTTTAGACATTTTAACAATGTTTATTCTTCCCATCCAAGAGCATGGAATGGTCTTCCATCTTTTTGTGTCTTCTTCAATTTCTTTCATGAGTGTTCTGTAGTTCCTCGAATACAGATCCTTTACCTCTTTGGTTAGGTCTATTCCCAGGTATCTTATGGTTCTTGGTGCTATAGTCAATGGAATCGATTCTCTAACTTCCCTTTCTGTATTTTCCTTGTTAGTGTATAAGAAAGCCACTGATTTCTGCACATTGACTTTGTATCCTGCCACGCTGCTGAATTGCTGTATGAGTTCTAGTAGTTTGGGGGTGGAGTATTTATTCTTACTGATGGAGCACTGGGTGTGGTGAAAAAATAATGAATACTGTTTTTCTGAAAATAAATAAATTGGAAAAAAAAACACTTTGAGATATCACCTTACACCACTTAGAATGGCCAAAATTAGCAAGACAGGAAACAACATGTGTTGGAGGGGATGTGGAGAAAGGGGAACCCTCTTCCACTGTTGGTGGGAATGCAAGTTGGTGCAGCCTCTTTGGAGAACAGTGTGGAGATTCCTCAAGAAATTAAAAATAAAACCTCCCTGTGACCCTGCCATTGCACTACTGGGCATTTACCCCAAAGATACAGATGTAGTGACATTAGGGCCATCTGTACCCCAATGTTTATAGCAGCAATGGCCACAGTCACCAAACTGTGGATAGAATTAAGATGCCCTCCAATGGACGAATGGATAAGGAAAATGTGGTCCATATACACTATGGAGTATTATGCCTCCATCAGTAAGAATAAATACCCAACTTTTGTAGCAACATGGGCGGGACTGGAAGAGATTATGCTGAGTGAAATAAGTCAAGCAGAGAGAGTCAATTATCATATGGTTTCACTTATTTGTGGAGCATAACAAATAGCATGGAGGACAAGGGGCGTTAGAGAGGAGTAGGGAATTTGGGTAAATTGGAAGGGGAGGTGAACCATGAGAGATTATGGACTCTGAAAAACAATCTGAGGGGTTTGAAGTGACAGGGGTGTGGGAGGTTGGGGTACCAGGTGGTGGGTATTATAGAGGGCATGGCTTGCATGGAGCACTGGGTGTGGTGAAAAAATAATGAATACTGTTTTTCTGAAAATAAATAAATTGGAAAAAAAAACACTTTGAGATATCACCTTACACCACTTAGAATGGCCAAAATTAGCAAGACAGGAAACAACATGTGTTGGAGGGGATGTGGAGAAAGGGGAACCCTCTTCCACTGTTGGTGGGAATGCAAGTTGGTGCAGCCTCTTTGGAGAACAGTGTGGAGATTCCTCAAGAAATTAAAAATAAAACTTCCCTGTGACCCTGCCATTGCACTACTGGGCATTTACCCCAAAGATACAGATGTAGTGACATTAGGGCCATCTGTACCCCAATGTTTATAGCAGCAATGGCCACAGTCACCAAACTGTGGATAGAATTAAGATGCCCTCCAATGGACGAATGGATAAGGAAAATGTGGTCCATATACACTATGGAGTATTATGCCTCCATCAGTAAGAATAAATACCCAACTTTTGTAGCAACATGGGCGGGACTGGAAGAGATTATGCTGAGTGAAATAAGTCAAGCAGAGAGAGTCAATTATCATATGGTTTCACTTATTTGTGGAGCATAACAAATAGCATGGAGGACATGGGGAGTTAGAGAGAGGAAGGGAGTTGGGGGAAATTGGAAGGGGAGGTGAACCGTGAGAGACTATGGACTCTGAAAAACAATCTGAGGGGTTTGAAGTGACAGGGGGGTGGGAGGTTGGGCTACCATGTTATAGAGGGCACGGATTGCATAGAGCCCTGGTGTGGTGCAAGAATAATGAATACTGTTTTTCTGAAAATAAATAAATTGGAAAAAAATAATGAATACTGTTATGCTGATAATAAATAAAAAATAAATTTAAAAAAAAGCATAGATTGCTCTAGGCAGTATAGACATTTTAACAATGTTTATTCTTCCAATCCATGATCATGGAATGGTCTTCCATCTTTTTGTGTCTTCTTCAATTTCTTTCATTAGTGATCTGTAGTTCCTCAAGTACGGATCCTTTACTTCTTTGGTTAGGTTTCTTTTTGAAACTTATCAGTTCCTGCACCTGATGCAAAATGGGGACAGTGAGGCACAGAACCTATGGCCTGCTGCAAAGCTCACAGCCAAGAGAAGATTTTTACAGCAACATCCTACCCATGGGAAGTCCATGTTTTCTTGATAGAGGATGAAGTTTATTTGTTCTCTGTGGCACATGAGGTCTCACCTGGGGTAAGTCCCTGCACTCTGTGAGCCACAGTGTGTCAATAACAGAAAAGCATTAGAAAATAAAGACCCCGAATCGCTAAGGAAATGTTGAAAAACAAAAATAAAGCTGGCGGCATCACGTTACCTGATTTCAAGCTTTATTACAAAGCTGTGATCACCAAGACAGTATGGTACTGGCATAAAAACAGACACATAGACCAGTGGAACAGAGTAGAGAGCCCAGATATGGACCCTCAACTCTATGGTCAATTAGTCTCGACAAAACAAAAAAATATATACAGTGGAAAAAAGACAGTCTCTTCAATAAATGGTGCTGGGAAAACTGGACAGCTATATGTAGAAGAATGAAACTCAACCATTCTCTTACACCGTACACAAAGATAATCTCAAAATGGATAAAAGACCTCAACGTGAGACAGGAATCCATCAGAATCCTAGAGGAGAACATAGGCAGTAATCTCTTTGATATCAGCCACAGCAACTTCTTTCAAGATACGTCTCCAAAGGCAAAGGAAACAAAAGCGAAAATAAACTTCTGGGACTTCATCAAAATCAAAAGCTTCTGAACAGCAAAGGAAACAGTAAAAAAAAAAAAACAAAGAGGCAACCCACGGAATGGGAGAAGATATTTGCAAATGACAGTACAGACAAAAGGTTGATATCCAGAATCTATAATGAACTCCTCAAGCTCAACACACACGAAACAGACAAACACATCAAAAAATGGGCAGAAGATATGAACAGACACTTCTCCAATCAAGACATACAAATGGCTATCAGACACATGAAAAAATGTTTATCATCATTAGCCCTCAGGGAGATTCAAATTAAAACCACATTGAGATATCACCTTACACCAGTTAGAATGGCCAAAATTAACAGAACAGGAAACAACATGTGTTGGAGAGGATGTGGAGAAAGGGGAACCCTCTTCCACTGTTGGTGGGAATGCAAGTTGGTGCAGCCTCTTTGGAGAACAGTGTGGAGATTCCTCAAGAAATTAAAAATAGAGCTTCCCTATGACCCTGCAATTGCACTCCTGGGTATTTACCCCAAAGACACAGATGTCGTGAAAAGAAGGGCCATCTGTACCCCAGTGTTTATAGCAGCAATGGCCACGGTTGCCAAACTATTGAAAGAACCAAGATGCCCTTCAACGGATGAATGGATAAGGGAGATGTGGTCCATATACACTATGGAGTATTATGCCTCCATCAGAAAGGATGAATACCCAACTTTTGTAGCAACATGGACGGGACTGGAAGAGATTATGCTTAGTGAAATCAGTCAAGCAGAGAGAGTCAATTATCATATGGTTTCACTTATTTGTGGAGCATAACAAATATCATGGAGGACAAGGGGCGTTAGAGAGGAGAAGGGAATTTGGGTAAATTGGAAGGGGAGGTGAACCATGAGAGACTATGGATTCTGAAAAACAATCTGAGGGGTTTGAAGTGGCGGGGGGGTGGGAGGTTGGGGTACCAGGTGGTGGGTATTATAGAGGGCACAGCTTGCATGGAGCACTGGGTGTGGTGAAAAAATAATGAATAATTTTTTTCTGAAAATAAATAAATTGGAAAAAAAAGAAATAAAAAAAAGAAAAAAAAATAAAGACAGGCTTCACCGTTGAGGTGTCTGTGCCTAGGCCTGCCCAGAGGGACATCAGAACACAAACTGGAGTGGGAATGTCAGCCCCTGACTATAGGACCATGAGTGAAACAGAATTCCCTGGGCAGAGAGTGCATTTGACAAGAACACTCCTGTCCTTTCTGTGACCTTTGGGTCTGAGATCTTTATGAGAACCCACAAAACTCTTCAGCAGCATCCTCTGAGGTCCCCCGGTTTTCACAACAAGTAGGTTTCTCCAGGAAGGGGCTAAAAGAGGCCTGGGAGGACATTTGTCCAGTCTTGGACCTTGGGAGCAGAATCTGGCAGCTCCACCATGGCCTGGATTCTTCTTCTCCTCAGTATCCTGTTCACTGCACAGGTGTCAAGCCCAAGCTCACACACACACCAGCTCTGAGTCCTTGGGTCAAATCATACCCTTTGAGCCAGCAGGGGCTGCCTGTGGGGGTGGGATGCTCCTGGCCCTACTGTAGGATGAAGAGCTGGGTGGGTAAACCACGCCCCACAGTGTTCATGGCTTTGTGTGAGCCCTGATGGAATGACCATGTCCCCCATATATATTTTTTTCCGATTTATTCAAAAGCTCCAACCAGGAGTCTGACCCACACTACTCTGGGACTGAAACTGATAAGATGGGCACCCCTGAGGTTCTACAAAATCCCTTGAGCTCATGCCAGACCTCACAGGTGGCCAGTCACCTAGAATAAGCCCTTGATTTTCCAGCTGACCTCCCCTTTCCTCTCTCGCAAGCTCTGAGACCTCTTGTGTAGTGACTCAGCCCCCGTCTGTGCAGGTCACCCTGAGATGGGTATCCAGGATCATCTGTGGGGAAACAACACTGGAAGTAAACATATTCATAGGTACCAGCAGAGGCCAGACAAAGACCCCGTGCTGATCATCTATTTTAGCCACAACCTATAACTATAATTACAACTTAAACTCACAGATCCCAAAAGCTCAACGAACTTCAACTACAAGACATAGTAAAAAAAAAAAAAAAAAAAAAAACCCTAAGAAACAAATAAACAAAAAAACAAACAAAAACAAAACCAGCAACATCTTCCTGTGTCTAAATTGTCAGGGAAAAAGAGACAGTCTCAAAAACAGACAGAAGGAAAAGACACACAGTTTTTATGGAAAGACAGAGAAAGATTCTACCAAATTTCTCATTAACAGAAATGCAAGCAAAGGTGGTACATTTTTAAAATACTGAAAAAAAAAAAAACCTTAATTCTTTACCAAGGGAGAACATCTTTTAAAAATGAAGACTAAATAAAGCATTTTTTGACATGCATACAAAAAGTGGAAGGAGTGATCATCAGCCAACACAATATAAAAGATATAGTATGGGATGCCCCTCAGGCAGGAAAGTGTGACGCCAGAAATAATCAGATTCTATGATTAAAATAATTATGGGGGGGAGGAGACAATATGGTGGAGAAATAGGAGGCACTGTTTCTACTGGTCCCCCAGTTGGTAGAGCTGATTATCTACCAAAGAACTCTGATCACCCATGAAATCAGCCTGAGATTTGAATTATACACTTCTGGATCTCTACAGGAGCAGAAGAAGCCAGATGACAGGTAAGGCGGGTGGGAACATCGGACTGATATCGGAAGATAAACAAAAGGGGCAGGGAACCACCAGAAGTGACCCATTGGAAAGTAATACTCCAATATGAGAGTGCCCTGTGATTGGGGACTAGCATTAACTAGAGTCTGCTTGAAATTACTCAAAAAGAGCAAAAGACCTTATGAGGAAATTGGTGGAATTGGACGGTTAGGGACAGGGAGTTAAGCCCACAGACCCAGGAAGGCCACTGCTGGCACCGAACCAGAGAGCACAGCAAAGAAGCCAGGTCTTGGTCCCTGAGCCACCGGCGTGCCTGAGAGCATTTGGGTGGCAGCTCCCATGAAGGAGTATGGTGTGGATGCCACCCGGAGCTCTCTAGAACCACAGCGTTATATACTCTGCACAGGTGCTGTGCAACCAGGGTCTGAGTCATGATCCAAACCCTCCCCTTAGAAAGGTCTGTGCAGGGGCTAGCTGGTGATCTCTAGGACCTGGATATTCTGAACACTTTCAGCCCGGGCCACTGTGAAAATCTCAGTATATGATCTCTGGTTGGGACCTCTTTGGCAGTCTGGAGCTGCCCAGACAGCCAAGGCTAGTATTTCTTGTGGTTTTGGGTACAAGTGGGAGTTCCTGTGACCCCAGAGACTGTGACTGGGGACATGCTCTGTCAGTGGCAGAGGGGGAATTTATGTGCTCTGGAGCACCCAGAAGGGAACAGACTGAGGCTTCTCTCTCAGAGGGAGGTCTGAGTGCAGTTGGCTTTCCTCTAAAGCTCCAAAGAACTGCCAAAAGCTGCCAAGGGGAGAAAAAACAAACAAACAAACAAACAAACAAAATACCTCCAGAGAACAAAAGCCTAAAATAACGGTTTCCTCAGAGCCCAGCCGCTTGACGGGGGTAGGTGGACTCAACTCTAGCAAGACTCCCTGAAAAACCACACAGCAGGCCCCTTACCCAGAAAGCCAGATCCCCCCTAAAAAGAAAAAAAAAAAAACAAGAGAACAACCACTACTTCATAGATACAACTTTTGTTTTTAATTCTTTCCCACTATTCTCATTCTTTTCATTTTTATATAAATTTTAACCTATTTACCATTACAATGAGATGTTCAGTACATCAAATTCCTTAATAATCTTTTAACTTGAAGTTTTTTGACACATATACCTGTGTTTTTCTTTTGCTTTTCTATTTTAATTTTTTATTTTATTTTAATTTTTAAAATAGTCATATAGAGATAAACTTCAAGGTAATACCCTTTCCACAATCAATGCTACCTCTATATGTAAAACAGTTTTAATCCCTCTTTATCTGGAAAGTTGAATCCTTTAACAGAGATATCAAGATACATCCAGGAAGAATCAAAATAAACTTCCTCACCCACAATGTATATTTATAACCACCCTCACATCTTTTTCTTTTGTCAGTGTTTCTGTGTATTTGTTTTTGTTCTGGTAGTATATAAATCTTATACTTGGGGTTCCTTTTGACAGGTTTCCTTTTTTTAATTTTTTCAATTTATTTCTTTTCAGAAAAACAGTATTCATTATTTTTTCACCACACCCAGTGCTCCATGCAATCCGTGCCCTCTGTAATACCCACCACCTGGTACCCCAACCTCCCACACCCCGGCCACTTCAAACCCCTCAGATTGTTTTTCAGAGTCCATAGTCTCTCATGATCACCTCCCCTTCCAATTTACCCCAACTCCCTTCTCCTCTCTAACACCCCTTGTCCTCCATGATATTTGTTATGCTCCACAAATAAATGAAAGACAGGGTTCTTTTTATTTTTTTTTTCTTGTCATCTACTTTTGTTGGTCTTCTTGTTTGTCTATTTTTGGTTGTATACTTTATATATTTTTTTTAAGATTTTATTTATTTATTTGACAGACAGAGATCACAAGTAGGCAGAGGCAGGCAGAGAGAGAGGAGGAAGCAGGCTCCCTGCTGAGCAGAGAGCCCGATGCGGGACTCGATCCCAGGACCCTGAGATCATGACCTGAGCCGAAGGCAGCGGCTTAACCCACTGAGCCACCCAGGCGCCCTGGTTGTATACTTTATAAATCTCATCTTTGGGACGCAATCAGGCTGGTCTTTCTCTTTTATTTTTTTTCTCCTTTTTTTTTTTTCCTGCCAGCACAGACACACTTGTCCATGTATTATTTATCTTTATTGGGAGAAGAAAATATTAAACAAAAGAGAGTAGGTTCCCTCATCCTTTTTTTTTCCAATTTATTTATTTTCAGAAAAATAGTATTCATTATTTTTTCACCACACCCAGTGCTCCATGCAAGCCGTGCCCTCCACAATACCCACCACCTGGTACCCCAACCTCACACCCCCCCACCACTTCAAACCCCTCAGATTGTTTTTCAGAGTCCATAGTCTCTCATGGTTCATCTCCCCTTCCAATTTACCCAAAAGCACATACCCTCCCCAATGTCCATAACCCTACCCTCCTTCTCCCAACCCCCCTCCCCCCAGCAACCCACAGTTTGTTTCGTGAGATTAAGAGTCACTTATGGTTTGTCTCCCTCCCTATCCCATCTTGTTTCATGGATTCTTCTCCTACCCACTTAAGCCCCCATGTTGCATCACCACTCCCTCATATCAGGGAGATCATATGATAGTTGTCTTTCTCCGCTTGACTTATTTCGCTAAGCATGATACGCTCTAGTTCCATCCATGTTGTCGCAAATGGCAAGATTGCGTTTCTTTTGATGGCTGTATAGTATTCCATTGTGTATATATACCACTTCTTCTTGATCCATTCATCTGTTGATGGACATCTAGGTTCTTTCCATAGTTTGGCTATTGTGGACATTGCTGCTATAAACATTCGGGTGCACGTGCCCCTTTGGATCACTACGTTTGTATCTTTAGGGTAAATTCCCAGTAGTGCAATTGCTGGGTCATAGGGCAGTTCTATTTTCAACATTTTGAGGAACCTCCATGCTGTTTTCCAGAGCGGTTGCACCAGCTTGCATTCCCAACAACAGTGTAGGAGGGTTCCCCTTTCTCCGCATCCTCGCCAGCATCTGTCATTTCCTGACTTGTTGATTTTAGCCATTCTGACTGGTGTGAGGTCATATCTCATTGTGGTTTTGATTTGTATTTCCCTGATGCCGAGTGATATGGAGCACTTTTTCATGTGTCTGTTGGCCATCTGGATGTCTTCTTTGCAGAAGTGTCTGTTCATGTCCTCTGCCCATTTCTTGATTGGATTATTTGTTCTTTGGGTGTTGAGTTTGTTAAGTTCTTTATAGATTTTGGACACTAGTCCTTTATCTGATATGTCTTTTGCAAATATCTTCTCCCATTCTGTCAGTTGTCTTTTGATTTTGTTAACTGTTTCCTTTGCTGTGCAGAAGCTTTTGATTTTGATGAAATCCCAAAAGTTCATTTTTGCCCTTGCTTCCCTTGCCTTTGGCGATGTTCCTAGGAAGATGTTGCTGCGGCTGAGGTCGAAGAGGTTGCTGCCTGTGTTCTCCTCAAGGATTTTGATGGATTCCTTTCTCACATTGAGGTCCTTAATCCATTTTGAATCTATTTTTGTGTGTGGTGTAAGGAAATGGTCCAATTTCATTTTTCTGCACGTGGCTGTCCAATTTTCCCAACACCATTTATTGAAGAGGCTGTCTTTTTTCCATTGGACATTCTTTCCTGCTTTGTCGAAGATTAGTTGACCATAGAGTTGAGGGTCTATTTCTGGGCTCTCTATTCTGTTCCATTGGTCTATGTGTCTGTTTTTGTGCCAGTACCATGCTGTCTTGATGATGACAGCTTTGTAATAAAGCTTGAAGTCCGGAATTGTGATGCCACCAACTTTGGCTTTGTTTTTCAATATCCCTTTGGCTATTCGAGGTCTTTTCTGGTTCCATATAAATTTTAAAATTATTTGTTCCATTTCTTTGAAAAAGATGGATGGGTCTTTGATAGGAATTGCATTAAATGTGTAGATTGCTTTAGGTAGCATAGACATTTTCACGATATTTATTCTTCCAATCCAGGAGCATGGAACATTTTTCCATTTCTTTGTGTCTTCCTCAATTTCTTTCATGAGTACTTTATAGTTTTCTGAGTATAGATTCTTAGCCTCTTTGGTTAGGTTTATTCCTAGATATCTTATGGTCTGGGGTGCAATTGTAAATGGGATTGACTCCTTAATTTCTCTTTCTTCTGTCTTGTTGTTGGTGTAGAGAAATGCAACTGATTTCTGTGCATTGATCTTATATCCTGACACTTTACTGAATTCCTGTATAAGCTCTAGCAGTTTTGGAGTGGAGTCTTTTGGGTTTTCCACATAGAGTATCATATCATCTGCGAAGAGTGATAATTTGACTTCTTCTTTGCCGATTTGGATGCCTTTAATTTCCTTTTGTTGTCTGATTGCTGAGGCTAGGACTTCTAGTACTATGTTGAATAGCAGTGGTGATAATGGACATCCCTGCCGTGTTCCTGACCTTAGTGGAAAAGCTTTCAGTTTTTCTCCATTGAGAATGATATTTGCAGTGGGTTTTTCATAGATGGCTTTGATGATATTGAGGTATGTGCCCTCTATCCCTACACTTTGAAGGGTTTTGATCAGGAAGGGATGCTGTACTTTGTCAAATGCTTTTTCAGCATCTATTGAGAGTATCATATGGTTCTTGTTCTTTCTTTTATTGATGTGTTGTATCACATTGACTGATTTGCGGATGTTGAACCAACCTTGCAGCCCTGGGATAAATCCCACTTGGTCGTGGTGAATAATCCTTTTAATGTACTGTTGAATCCTATTGGCTAGTATTTTGGTGAGAATTTTCGCATCTGTGTTCATCAAGGATATTGGTCTATAGCTCTCTTTTTTGATGGGATCCTTGTCTGGTTTTGGGATCAAGGTGATGCTGGCCTCATAAAATGAGTTTGGGAGTTTTCCTTCCATTTCTATTTTTTGGAACAGTTTCAGGAGAATAGGAATTAGTTCTTCTTTAAATGTTTGGTAGAATTCCCCCGGGAAGCCATCTGGCCCTGGGCTTTTGTTTGTTTGGAGATTTTTAATGACTGTCTCAATCTCCTTACTGGTTATGGGTCTGTTCAGGCTTTCTATTTCTTCCTGGTTCAATTTTGGTAGTTTATATGTTTCTAGGAATGCATCCATTTCTTCCAGATTGTCAAATTTGTTGGCGTAGAGTTGCTCATAGTATGTTCTTATAATAGTTTGTATTTCTTTGGTGTTAGTTGTGATCTCTCCTCTTTCATTCATGATTTTATTTATTTGGGTCCTTTCTCTTTTCTTTTTGATAAGTCTGGCCAAGGGTTTATCAATTTTATTAATTCTTTCAAAGAACCAGCTCCTAGATTCGTTGATTTGTTCTATTGTTTTTTTGGTTTCTATTTCATTGATTTCTGCTCTGATCTTTATGATTTCTCTTCTCCTGCTGGGCTTAGGGTTTCTTTCTTGTTCTTTCTCCAGCTCCTTTAGGTGTAGGGTTAGGTTGTGTACCTGAGACCTTTCTTGTTTCTTGAGAAAAGCTTGTACCGCTATATATTTTCCTCTCAGGACTGCCTTTGTTGTGTCCCACAGATTTTGAACCGTTGTATTTTCATTATCATTTGTTTCCATGATTTTTTTCAATTCTTCTTTAATTTCCCGGTTGACCCATTCATTCTTTAGAAGGATGCTGTTTAGTCTCCATGTATTTGTGTTCTTTCCAAACTTCCTCTTGTGGTTGAGTTCTAGCTTCAGAGCATTGTGGTCTGAAAATATGCAGGGAATGATCCCAATCTTTTGATACCGGTTGAGTCCTGATTTAGGACCGAGGATGTGATCTATTCTGGAGAATGTTCCATGTGCACTAGAGAAGAATGTGTATTCTGTTGCTTTGGGATGAAATGTTCTGAATATATCTGTGATGTCCATCTCATCCAGTGTATCATTTAAGGCCTTTATTTCCCTGTTGATCTTTTGCTTGGATGATCTGTCCATTTCAGTGAGGGGAGTGTTAAAGTCCCCTACTATTATTGTATTATTGTTGATGTGTTTCTTTGATTTTGTTATTAATTGGTTTATATAGTTTGCTGCGCCCACGTTGGGGGCATAGATATTTAAAATTGTTAGATCTTCTTGTTGGACAGACCCTTTGAGTATGATATAGTGTCCTTCC
Source organism: Neogale vison (assembly GCF_020171115.1). Taxonomy (NCBI): domain Eukaryota; kingdom Metazoa; phylum Chordata; class Mammalia; order Carnivora; family Mustelidae; genus Neogale; species Neogale vison. The sequence goes on along the minus strand of NC_058093.1, from coordinate 215,798,450 downwards.
TCATCTCTTATTATAGTCTTTGGCTTAAAATCTAATTGATCTGATATAAGGATTGCGACTCCTGCTTTTTTCTGATGTCCATTAACATGGTAAATTCTTTTCCACCTCCTCACTTTAAGTCTGGAGGTGTCTTCGGGTTTAAAATGAGTTTCTTGGAGGCAACATATAGATGGGTTTTGTTTTTTTATCCATTCTGATACCCTGTGTCTTTTGATTGGGGCATTTAGCCCATTAACATTCAGGGTAACTATTGAGAGATATGATTTTAGTGCCATTGTATTGCCTGTAAGGTGACTGTTACTGTATATTGTCTCTGTTCCTTTCTGATCTACCACTTGTAGGCTCTCTCTTTGCTTAGAGGACCCCTTTCAGTATTTCCTGTAGAGCTGGTTTGGTGTTTGCAAATTCTTTCAGTTTTTGTTTGTCCTGGAAGCTTTTAATCTCTACTTCTATTTTCAATGATAGCCTAGCTGGATATAGTATTCTTGGCTGCATGATTTTCTCGTTTAGTGCTCTGAAAATGTCATGCCAGCTCTTTCTGGCCTGCCAGGTCTCTGTGGATAAGTCAGCTGCCAATCTAATACTTTTACCATTGTATGTTACAGACTTCTTTTCCCGGCTGCTTTCAGGATTTTCTCTTTGTCACTAAGGCTTGTAAATTTTACTATTAGGTGATGGGGTGTGGGCCTATTCTTATTGATTTTGAGGGGTGTTCTCTGAACCTCCTGAATTTTGATGCTCGTTCCCTTTGCCATATTGGGGAAATTCTCCCCAATAATTCTCTCCAGTATACCTTCTGCTCCCCTCTCTCTTTCTTCTTCTTCTGGAATCCCAATTATTCTAATGTTGTTTCGTCTTATGGTGTCACTTATCTCTCGAATTCTCCCCTCATGGTCCAGTAGCTGTTTGTCCCTCTTTTGCTCATTTTCTTTATTCTCTGTGATTTGGTCTTCTATATCACTAATTCTTTCTTCTGCCTCATTTATCCTAGCAGTGAGAGCCTCCATTTTTGATTGAATCTCATTAATAGCTTTTTTGATTTCAACTTGGTTAGATTTTAGTTCTTTTATTTCTCCAGAAAGGGCTTTTATATCTCTGGAGAGGGTTTCTCTAATATCTTCCATGCCTTTTTCAAGCCCGGCTATAACCTTGAGAATTGTCATTTTGAACTCTAGATCTGACATATTACCAATGTCTGTATTGATTAGGTCCCTAGCCTTCAGTACTGTCTCTTGTTCTTTTTTTTGTTGTGAATTTTTCCGCCTTGTCATTTTGTCCAGCTAAGAGTATATGAAGGAGCAAGTAAAATACTAAAAGGGTGGCAACAATCCCAGGAAAATATGCTTTAACCAAATCAGAAGAGATCCCAAATCATGAGGGGGGATTTCTCCCCCCTCACGATTGGGTGAGGGATCTCCTCTGATTGGGATCTCCTTTGATTGGGATCTCCCAATCTCTTCTGATTGGGATCTCCCAATCTCTTCTGTTTGGGTTCTCTTCTGATTTGGGGATAAAAAGAGGTTCAAAAAGAAAGAAAGAAAAAAAAGAAAAAAAGAATTAAAAAAAAAGAATAAAAAAAAAGAAAAAAAGAATTAAAAAAGAATTGAATTTTTAATTCAATCAAGAATTTAAAAAAGAATTAAGAAAAAAAAAGGATTGAAGAGATTAGGATCTCTTCTGATTTGGGAATAAAAAGAGGTTCAAAAAGAAAGAAAGAAAAAAAAAGGAAAAAAAGAATTAAAAAAAAGAAAATGAATAAAGAAAAGTATAAAAAAGCAAAATATATATATTAGATAATCTAGTTAAAAAACTTTAAAAAAGAAAAGGGTAAAATTATAAAAAATTTTAGCAGAAGAAGAAAAAATAAATGAAAAAGAAAAAAAAAATAAACTGCAAGACTAAAAAATCACAGGCAGAAAGCCATGAGTTCGTGGTTTGTTTTCTCCTCCTCTGGAATTCTGCTGCTCTCTCCTTGGTATTGAAACTGCACTCCTTGGTAGGTGAACTTGGTCTTGCCTGGATTTCTTGTTGATCTTCTGGGGGAGGGGCCTGGTGTAGTGATTCTCAAGTGTCTTTGCCCCAGGCGGAATTACACCACCCTCACCAGGGGCCGGGCTGAGTGATCTGTTCGGCTTTGCTTTCAGGAGCTTTTGTTCCCTGAGCGCTTTCCGTAGAGTTCTGGAGGACGGGAATACAAATGGCGGCCTCCTGGTCTCCGGCCCGGAGGAGCCGAGAGCCCGGGGCCCCGCTCCCCAGTGCGCCCTCAGCGAACAGCTCCTAGTAACTCGCGTCTGCCTGACCTCCGGCCGCGCTCCGAGCTCACCGAGCTTGCGACCGGTTCAAGGCAACTCCGAGCTGCGAGCTTACTGTCGGCTCTGTCTCTGCAGCCGGCTTTCCCGTTCCAATATCCGCAAGCTCTGCGACACTCAGACACCCCCGATCCTTCTGTGACCCCGCGGGACCTGAGGTCACGCCGACCCTGTGTGGGCTTCGCCCCGGTTTAGCCTCCGGAGCGATATCCCTCAGCGGAACAGACTTTTAAAAGTCCTGATTTTGTGCTCCGCTGCTCCGCTGCTCCGCCGCTTGCCGGGAGCCGGCCCCTCCCCCCAGGGTCTATCTTCCCGTCGCTTTGGATTCACTTCTCCGCCAGTCCTACCTTTCAGAAAGTGGTTGTTTTTCTGTTTCTATAATTGCTGTTCTTCTTCTCTTCGATCTGCCGATGGATTTGCAGGTGTTTGCAATCTTTAGATAAGCTCTCTAGCTGATCTCCTGCTAGCTGAGGTAGTCTCAGCCTGCTACTTCTCCGCCATCTTGACTCCTCCCTCTCCTTTTTTTTCCAGTCTCTCTCTCTCTCTCTCTCTTTTTTTTTCTTTCTTCTCTCTTTTTGGTGGGGACTCTCGATTGCTCAGAAGCATTCCACAGTGCACCTTGTTGGTACCACGGATGATACATTCAGCTACACATCTATTCAGGCTTCTATCACCAAAATGACTAGGAGGAGGAATTCCCAACAAAGGAAAAATTTGGAGACGGACCCTCTCCATCAGAGCTACTGGATATGGACATAAGCAGTATGTCATAAAGGGAATTAAGGTTAACAATTATCCAGGCAATAGCTAGGTTGGAGAAAGCCTTTGAAGACAAAATGGAATTGATTAGGGCAGAAGTGAAAGCCACTAGATTGGAATTTAGATTACAATCTAATCTAAATTTTCTAAAAACTAGGGTAAATGAGGCAGAAGATAGAATTAGTGATCTAAGGGACAAACTGAGAGAAAAAGGATCAGGAGGAAGCCTGGAACAAACAGCTTAGAAGCCATGAAAACAAAATTAGGGAAATAAATAATGCCATGAAATGTTCCAATGTCAGAATTATTGGAACCCCTGATGGGGAGGAGAAAGATAAAAGACTAGAGGATATAGCTGAACAAATTCTCCATAAAACTTTACCAATCTGGTGAATGGAACCAGCGTTCATATCCCAAAGGAGAAGGATCTGCCCCCAAGATAATAGAATCTAGAAAGACCTCGAGACACCTGATTGTGAAAATGATGAATCATAATTTTAGACAGGAGCTCTTGAAAGCAGCTACAGAGAAGAGATTCCTTATATACAGAGGAAAGCTCATCAGAATAACATCATACCTGTCCACAGAAATCTGGCAAGCCAGAAAGGGCTGGCAAGATGTATTCAGGGCAATACACGCAGTGAAGAATACTTTATACAGCAAGACAGACATTCAAAATGGAATTCAAAATGGAAGAGTAACAAGCTACCAAGACCGACAAGTTTTAAAAGAGTATGTGACCACGAAGCTGGCATTGCAAGAAATATTAAGGGGGGCTCTATAAAAGAAGAAAAGTCCTAAGAATATCATTGAACAGAAATATATGGAGAGAATCCATAGAAACAAATCTATAGAAACAGGTAACATGATGTCAATAAAAATATATCTCTCAATAATCATTCTCAATGTGAATGGCCTAAATGTGCCAATAAAATGGTTTTGCAGATTGGATAAAATGGAAGGATCCATCCATTTGTTGTCTACAGGAGACCCATTTTGAACCTAAGGATACATCCAGACTGAAAGTGAAGGATGGAGAAGCATCTTTCAAGCCAATGGGGCTCAAAAGAAGGCTGGGGGTGTGATTTTTATATCAGATAAATTAGATTTTAAACTAAAGACTGTAGTCAGAGATACAGAAGGACACTACATCATTCTTAAAGGATCTGTCCACCAAGAAGATCTAACAATTGTAAATATTTATGCCCCAATATAGGAGCAGCCAACTACATGAGAAAATTGTTAATCAAGATAAAGAGTCATATTGATATGAATACATAAATAGTAGTGGATCTTAACACGCCACTCTCAGTAATAGACAGATCATCCAGGGAGAAAATCAATAAAGAAAGAAGAGCATTGAATGACACATTGGATCAGATGGACCTCATAGATATATACAAAACATCCCACTATAAAACAACAGTATACACATTCTTCTCGAGTGCACCTGGAACCTTCTCCAGAATAGATCACATACTAGGTCACAAATCAGGACTCAACCAATACCAAAACGCTGAGATTATTCCCTGCATATACTCAGACCAAAATGCTTTGAAACTGGAACTCAACCACAAGAAAAAGTTTGGAAGGACTTCAAACACCCTGAAGCTAAAGACCACCTTGCTTAGCAATGCTTGGGTCATCCAGGAAATCAAAGAAGAACTTAAACATTTCATGGAAGCCAATGATAATGAAGACACTTCAGTCCAAAACCTAAGGGATACAGTAAAGGTGGTCCTAAGGGGGAAATACATAGCCATCCAGGCCTCCCTCAAAAATTTTGAAAAATCCAGAATACTCCAGCTGTCTCTACACCTTAAAGAACTGGGCAATCAACAACAAATTAAGCCAACCACACACACAAGGGAAATAATCAAGATTAGAGCAGAGGTCAATGAGATAAAACTGGAGATACAATAGAATGGATTAGTGAAACTAGAAGCTGGTTCTTTGAAAGAATCAATAAGATTGATAAACCATTGGCCAAACTAATCCAAAATAAAAGAGAGAAAGCTCAAATTAAAAAAAAATTATAAATGAAAAGGGAGAAATCACAACTAACACCAAGGAAATAGAAACAATCATCAAAAATTATTATCAACACTTATATGCTAAAAAGTTAAGCAACCTAGATGAAATGGATGCATTCTTGGAAAACTATAAACTTCCTAAACAGAATCAGGAAGAAATTGACAACCTGAATAGACCGATATCTAGTAACGAGATTGAAGCAGTGATCAAAAACCTTCCAAAAAACAAGAGCCCAGAACCTCACAGATTCCCTGGGGAATTCTACCAAACTTTCAAAGAAGAATTAATACCTATTAATTAATAGGTAATATAATTATATTGGTAATATAATTAATTAATACCTATTCTCCTGAAGCTGCTTCAAAAAACTGAAGAGAAGGAAAATTTCTAGATTCTTTTTTTTCAATTTATTTATTTTCAGAAAAACATTATTCATTATTCTTTCACCACACCCAGTGCTCCATGCAAGCCGTGCCCTCTATAATACCCACCACCTGGTACCCCAACCTCCCACCCCCTGCCACTTCAAACCCCTCAGATTGTTTTTCAGAGTCCATAGTCTCTCATGGTTCACCTCCCCTTCCCATTTACCCAAATTCCCTTCTCCTCTCTAACGCCCCTTGTCCTCCATACTATTTGTTATGCTCCACAAATAAGTGAAACCATATGATAATTGACTCTCTCTGCTTGACTTATTTCACTCAGCATAATCTCTTCCAGTCCCGTCCATGTTGCTACAAAAGTTGGGTATTCATCCTTTCTGATGGAGGCATAATACTCCATAGTGTATATGGACCACATCTTCCTTATCCATTCATCCGTTGAAGGGCATCTTGGTTCTTTCCACAGTTTGGCGACCGTGGCCATTGCTGCTATAAACATTGGGGTACAGATGGCCCTTCTTTTCATGACATCTGTATCTTTGGGGTAAATACCCAGGAGTGCAATGGCAGGGTCATAGGGAAGTTCTATTTTTAATTTCTTGAGGAATCTCCACACTGTTCTCCAAAGAGGCTGCACCAACTTGCATTCCTACCAAGAGTGTAAGAGGGTTCCCCTTTCTCCACATCCCCTCCAACACATGTTGTTTCCTGTTCTGTTAATTTTGGCCATTCTAACTGGTGTAAGTTGATATCTCAATGTAGTTTTAATTTGAATCTCCCTGATGGCTAGTGATGATGAACATTTTTTCATGTGTCCAATAGTCATTTGTATGTCTTCATTGGAGAAGTGTCTGTTCATATCTTCTGCCCATTTTTTGATGTGTTTGTCTGTTTCGTGTGTGTTGAGTTTGAGGAGTTCATTATAGATCCTGGATATCAACCTTTTGTCTGTACTGTCATTTGCAAATATCTTCTCCCATTCCGTGGGTTGCCTCTTTGTTTTTTTTTACTGTTTCCTTTGCTGTGCAGAAGCTTTTGATTTTGATGAAGTCCCAGAAGTTTATTTTCGCTTTTGTTTCCTTTGCCTTTGGAGACGTATCTTGAAAGAAGTTGCTGTGGCTGATATCAAAGAGATTACTGCCTATATTCTCCTCTAGGATTCTGATGGATTCCTGTCTCACGTTGAGGTCTTTTATCCATTTTGAGTTGATCTTTGTGTACGGTGTAAGAGAATGGTCGAGTTTCATTCTTCTACATATAGCTGTCCAGTTTCCCCAGCACCATTTATTGAAGAGACTGTCTTTTTTCCACTGTCTATTTTTTCCTGTTTTGTCGAAGATTAATTGACCATAGAGTTGAGGGTCCATATCTGGGTTCTCTACTCTGTTCCACTGGTCTATGGATCTGTTTTTATGCCAGTACCATGCTGTCTTGGTCATCACAGCTTTGTAATAAAGCTTGAAATCAGGTAACGTGATGCCGTCAGCTTTATTTTTGTTTTTCAACATTTCCTTAGCGATTCGGGGTCTCTTCTGATTCCATACAAATTTTAGGATTATTTGCTCCAGCTCTTTGAAGAATCGAAGGCAGACTCTTAACAACTGAGACACCCAGGTGCCCCCCCTCCCATTTTCTTATTGTGTTCCTTCCAACACTGGCCATCAAGCCAAACTACGAGTCAGAGCCCATAGGTTAGTATAAACCAAATTTTGCCCTTCTCTCTGTCCCAGTGAATAAAAACAATTACTCTGCTCAAATGCTACCTTATTGAAGAATTTTTCTGCACCCAGGTTATGCAGGGGTGTCCTAGATGCAGTTGCAGTAGAAATATTATTAACTATCAGAGTTGCCTGAATATAATACAGGAAGCTCTGTAAGTCAGCATTATGTTTTTTCATCTATATCAGCTGTTCATTGGATTATCCCCCATGGGCCATAGCTGTGTGCAACAGACAAAAGACAATGGAGCAGTGATCAGACGTTATGGACATCTGACCTCTTCCTCATGCAACTCACCTGTTCCTTTAGGACCTGTTAAAGCCAGATCTGAAATTTATCTCCTCTAGTTGGTGAAGGACAGCTGCTGTGAATGCCCAGTTCCATGGCATGATTGTTCATTTGGCGCCCAGTCCTTGCAGGCAGTCGGGTCATATGGTGATTTAATGGTTAATAAGGAGCACACAGTCTCTGTTAAGGTTCAGTAGCAAGTCAAAGTGTTTGCCAAAGGGAGCTTTCTCTTTACACATATGTAAAAAAGGAGTAATCTGCCATTCTATTTCAGCTGTAGGAACTCCATAATTAACTGATACCAACATCCATGGTCAAATGAGTCTGATTATTAATTTTGTCTGGCTATTCACTATGGTAACAACACCCAGCTTATAATTTCTGATGAAATGGGACTGCATGCTTCCTAACAACATGAACACCCCATTAATAAAAAACTTGCTACACAATTCAGAGTTCATAATCTCTAGAAAATGTACATATATATTATAAATTTGTGTGTGTATAAATATATATATATATGAATACAGCTACAGATATCCACACATAGACACAATTATTATATATATGCACACACACTCACAAGGATATTCATATAAGTGTGTATAAATATATGATAGAAAGGAGTGTGTGACAGGAAACTGATGTCAGATGGAAACACAAACACACACACGCAGGTGAACCACACAGAAGCCACTGTGACTGTCAGCTACAAACAGGCTCCCAATTCCCACTCAGTATGCAGGGCAGATCACATGGGGCTCCTCTTGTGACTCACCTTTCCGGAAATATAAAACAGCAGGATTCTAACACATCACACCTGTCACTGAGTTTTTAGCTTATGAGAAAATACTACCTTGGAACTCAACTAGTTTTGAATCACAGACACCTAAGGTCCTAAATGTCCCCACATCCTCACACAAACCAGACTCTTCCCCACAAGGACTGACTCCAAACACACTTCAGTTCTTGTCCCTTCTTGCCATCCTGACAGCAGTCCCACATTCTGCTCTGCGGAGAAGCTTCCTCCAGCCTCTCCCCACACACGACCTGCCTGTCATTTTGTCGATGTCACTTCATTCCATGCAGTCACCTGACACTGCACATTTTCCCCTATTGTTATCTTATTAATTAACTCTTTTCTGCTAATTATTATCCTAGGCGGTCAGAAAGATTTTAACGTGATACATGTCCATCTCAATCAGAGGCATGATCATTCAGGTGCTTATTTTTCTCCCACAGAAATAAGTCTGAAGTCAGATGGAGACTCTCACCAATTCCATAAGGTCCCAAATCTCCTCACTTTCCCACCATCACTGCTATGGAAGCTTTTCTTTTCCTTTTTGTTGACAGCAGACCTTGGGACAGCTGTGGCAGCGCCAGCTCTCTCAGCCAAGTACCAGAGCAAGAGCATGGCATAAATCTAGTCTGTTTCTCTCCTTCACAAGAGTAAAAGTCCCCCAAAAGATCCCCAGCCACATAACACATTCATTGGACAGCTTTGGACCATGGGGTCAATGTTGACCCAGTGGCACCTGAGAATAGCCAAAGTGTGACTTATAAATGAATACAGAAAACAATATGCAGATAGAAGAGTTTGGAGTCTATACACTGTATCAACAAAGCATGTAAGTTCACTCTGCTGCACCAGTCCCAAGATGGAAACTCTGACATAGTAACTGTGTCTTGTTCACAGCAATTTCCGGGATTGAATGTCTGCCAGAACAAAGTGGGTCTGAATAAATGTTTGTTAAGTGACATTTCTCCTGTCTCTGACTTGGAAGCAATAGTCACCTCTGCCTAGGTTGGTCCTGCGCCAGCTGCTGACACCATTAAGGGCAGTCCCTGAGTCCTGTGTCCCATAGTTCCAACCTCCATAATCACATCCGTGACCACCCACCACCCATACTTTATATGAGCCCTGCATTCTCCTCCTCTAAATGAGCTTACTTATATTTTCATAGGTAATCTGCTCAGCACCTGAATGATCTTGAGGCTGCAGTGTCTTCTTAGAGAAAAGCAATTCCTCAAATGGAGCCTTAAGCCCATGGATCAGGGAATCAGGATCTTCTGATCAGAACTTCTGATCTTCTGATCAGAATTTAAACTCTGGACAAAGGAATTCTTGCACCTCCTGCAGCATGTGGAGTGGACTCCAGGGGACAGTAGAGATCACCTGACAAAGTCTCCTGGACATGCGGTATGTCTGGGCATTAGGGATTCACCTGAGACCTAAGGGGAAATTTATAAGCTTTTTGTAGTGTCAGATTTACCACTGACATAAAATTCTGGCTCGATGTCACTCAGATCTGGCTCTTCTAGAATTTGCCTGTCTCTTGCACAGGTCCTCTGCAGCCCAGCCCATTTCTGCTAAAGCTCAGACACTGTCAATCCTCTCTCAAGCACTGCATATATCCCAAGAACTGAGTGCACACTGGGGAAACTGAGCCACAGAATCTATGACTTGCCCTAGGAGCTCTCCCTGAGGACATCACCTACAGCACCTCAATGGCTCCCACAAACTCCATGTGTGCTTAGCAAGTGAAGAATTCTCATTCTTCATGGTCACAAACAGGGATCTGAGCAGAAATTGCAAAGATCTAAAAAGCAAGAACAGGACAAAAACAGGAAGGGGATTTCAGAACCAACTGTGGGACAAGTGGGTAAAGCATAATCCTTTGGTCTGAATTAGGTCTGAAGGAGCCACCCCTTCTGTCCCTTGGGGCTGAACCTTTTCCGAAACCACAACACTCATCAGCAGCTACACTGGCTAATTTGCATAACCTGCAAGTATTTCCAACAAGGAGATAAGAGGCCTAGGAAGGTATGTACCAGCCTAGGGCCTCAGGGTCTGGACCCCTCTCCTCCTCAGATTCCTGGCTCACTGCACAGGTGCTGAGCCCAGGCTCATACCCACCCAGACCCACAAAACTGTCACAAGTCTGACCCTGAAACTGAGCTCAATGGGGCTTGCCTGTGCTGGTCAGGATGCTCACAATTCAGCTGCAGGATGAAGGGCTGGAGGGCTCTGTGTGAGCCCTGAGGGGCTGCACCTGCCCAGGGAAAGAGGGTCACGGTCCTGTTTGTTCAAAGGCTCCAGCCACTATCCAGGCCCAGGGGTCCCAGGGACTGACACTAATAGGAGGGGTTACCTGTATGCCCAGGGTGTCCCTAAACATCATTCTAGGACACATGGGTGAGGACTTCCTAAAGATGAGACCCAAATTTGAAATCCCACCTCTCCTTTTCTCTCTTGCAGGTTCTGTGGCTGCCTACGTGCGGACTCAGCCTCCCTCAATGTCAGTGAACCCAGGACAGACTGCCAGCATCACCTGCAGTGGAGACAACATTGGAAGAACATATGTTTCCTGGCACCAGCAGAAGCCAGGCCAGACACCCGTGACAATTATCTATAGTGATAGCAACCAGCCCTCAGGAATCCCTGACAGGTTCTCTGGCTCCAACTCAGGGAACATGGCCACCCTGACCATCAGTGGGGCCCAGGCTGAGGATGAGGCTGACTATAACTGTGCATCATATGACAGTAGTAAGGGTACTGCTCTCAGTGACACAAGCAGATGGGGAACTGAGACACACTCTCCTCTGAGAGTCACACTATCCTCCAGCCCCAGGAGGACTGTGCACAAAGCAGTGAGCAGGTCTGACCGAGGTCTCCAGGTCTGAGGTCCACAGGCTTCTCCCTCTTCCCTGCTCTGCAGGTGGGGTCTGAAGAGGATGTATGATGAACAACATAAGAGTTGCCATTGAGTGAGATTCTATTTGTTTGAAGAGGTAGAGCATGACTGAATATGTTCAGTGCAGATGTGGGCGACCTTTGTACAGGGCCACATCTCACCTCTGAGATGAAAACTGCAGCATCTGAGAGTAAAAATGCACAGGGTGACACTGACAACAGATTACTTCCTGCAGAATGAGATTCCAAATTCAATGATGTCAAAGTAGTTACCATTCAAACTGAAATAAGGCAAAAAAAAAAAAACTGTAGGAAATGAACAGAGCTTCAGTTGGCTGTGGGATCACCTCATGCAGTCCTCTATGCTTGTAACTGGAGCCCCCAAGCAGAAAAGACAGAGAGGAGGGAAGAGAAAAGATGCTTAAAGAGATATTGGACACAAATGTTACAAATTTTGTGAAAACTAGAACTCACATACATATTCAAGAAGTTCATCAAAGCCCAAGCATGGGAACCATGAGGCACCGACACTGTCATCATGTCACACCCACATTGCTGAACATCAATGTGGAAGAGTCATCTGTGAGGTAGCCAGGGAGAATGTGCAGGTAGTCTGCAGAGGAATAAATATGGTGAGAGCAGATTCTTACTACAAGCAAAGCAAGCAAGATGACTGTGGATAAATGTCTTTTAAAACAAAGGTTTTAAACTATGTATCTGTAGGGGGACCTGGGTGGATTTATCAACTAAGCTTCTGCCTTTGGCTCAGGTCATGAACCTAGAGTTCCAGGATCAAGACTCTTGTCCCACTGCCTGCTCAGCAGGGAGTCTGCTTCTAGCTCTCACTTTGGCCCTCCACCAACTTGCATACTCTCTCTCTCTCCCTCTCAAATTAATAATATCTTTAAATATATTTATATATGTTTATAAAAGAAAAACATGTCCACCTGAAATTTATTATCCAATGAAAATATCTCTCAAAAATGAAGCAAGATAAAACTCTCAGCCTGCAGAATGTCACATAATTGATCACCCACAGACGCTTACTAGAGCAGTGAGTGACAGAGGCCTCTTGCACAGAGGAACAGTCTCTCAGACAGCAATGTGACTCCGCACAAAGGGATGAAGAGCATCAGCTTTGGGAACTACCTGGACAAACATAGAAATGTCTCTGAATAATCACTGTGTGAAGCCAAACATAATAACAACATTCTCTGGCTCATGATGAATCTCAGAATTAAACTCATGACCACCATAGCCCAAAGTCAGGGGTGGGTGAGAAGAACATATTAAACAGTCCTTGTTCTATGTGAAGTGATATGAAATCACTGGAAAGTGGACTTTGGGAAGGCAGATTGGTCCAGTAAACCTTGAAGCAACAGCGAACTAAAACCTCTCAAGAACAAAGAGTTATATCTAATGAGGTGTGTTTGTTAGGGTTCTCCAGACAGAACCAACAGGAGAGGTACACAGTGGGACCTTGAACAACATGGGCTGAGTTGGTCAAATCCAGTTACTCACAAGAGTTTACTTGATAGTAAAGTAAATGCATTTTCTCTTATTCATGCTTTTCCCCCAAATTTGTGTTTTATTCCCAGAAGACAGCCAGGAATGGGAGTGCTGAGCAACCAAACAGGTAGATGGACATTCCTCAAGTAGAGGGTGCCTACCCGATCCAGGGACTACCCCAGAGCAGAAGCCTAGTTTCCAGGGAGACAGTAAGGGCAGGTCGTGGAATGCCTTGAGGGGACATGGTCCCTGGTGAGGGGCCACACCTGTGAGCTACAGGGAGCAGAGAAGGTCCTTCTTTATTACCAAGACTCTTCTGTGAGACATACCACATCACCACACAGCCTTCTGGTCAATATGGAACTTGGTGAAGGTCCATTTGATGGCATTTCCCAGAATGCTCCATCCCTTGGGCTGGGCTTCCATCCCCTTCCACAGGCAGTGGGTGTCCTCCCTATTCACACAGATGTTGCTGTACTTATGGATTTGACCTGAGAGCCAGTGGTGAGCTCTTCAATCTGCACATGACTCCCTGCCTGCACCTGCTGCCTCTCCAGCTAGTCACAACAGAAGGCTAGGGTCCATGAACCCCACTCAGTGGAGGGGGCTTGCAGGTCCAAGAGCTCAGTGCAGTTCATGTCTGTTTGATATATTGATAGGGCAGGTTGGTGACCATGCACCAGTACTTGCACATTAACCATATGTCCATTGAGGTTCTTGGCTGAGGACTGGTGCACAGGATCATCACAGTGTCCATCCTCACATGGGGCTAGCCAGCCAAGGGCTGCAAGGGCCCCACACACCAGCACCAGTGATCCTAATTTTCCTAATTTTCTTCTTCACATTTTCTTTTGGACTCACTTTTTTTTTGAGAATACAATATATAATACATGTAACATATAAAATATGTGTTAATGCACTGTGTATGATGTCACTAAGGTTTATGGTCAATATAGGCTTTTAGTAGTTAAGGTTTGGAGTCAAAAGCTATATGAAGATTTTAGACTGCACCTGTGTCAGCACCCCTAACACCTGCTTTGTTCGAAACTCAACTGTAATAGGAATTCTTCACCAGCTGTTCCAAAAAATAAATGAATGTGGTAGACTTCCCAATTCATTTCAAGTAGCTATTGTTACATCAATACCAAAAGTACGCATCACTGGAAAACTTTAGACCACTGTCTCTTACAAGTACAGGCATGGGAATCCTCAACAAAACACTATCAAAATTAATCCAACAACATAGAGAAGGAATTAGACACCATGAACAAAAGGGATTTATTGTAAAAATACAAAGGGTTTGAACATACAAAAACAATTAGTAGAATACATCATATCAAGGGAATAAAATACCAAACTCATGTGATTATCTCAATTGATGCAGAAAGAGCATTTGACAAATCCAACATCCCTTCATTAGAGAAAGACTGACAACCCAGCAGGTGAGCACAATGACCATCAGCTACAAAAAGGCTATTGCTTCCACTTCAGTTTGCTCCTTTTCACATAAGAACCACTCATGTGATACTCCAAAACCAGAAACAAACACCAAAATGAATTCTGACAACACATTACTCAGAATTTTTAACTTCTATGATAATATAAGATAATATTACCTTGAAACTGACAAGCTTTAGATCACAGACACTTTAGGTTCTCACTGTCACTTTGGCCTCAGACAAACAGGAATATTCCCTGCAGAGACTGATTCTGCTGTCCCTAAACACAAGTACATGCCCTTAATTTCCTCTCACCCTGACAGGATCTCCAGTGTCACCTCCCCAGAGTGGCCTCTTCCAACCTCTCCCCACACAGTATCATTTTGCCTGATATCCAACTTAATTGTCTGCATATTTCCTACTACTGAATGGTTTTTCCCTATCATTATTTGATTAGTTCATTGATTAGTGGCATTATTTCCCTACTGGTCACAAAACTTTAACAGAAAACATACAAATTATAATCAAAGGCAGGAACAGACAAATTCCCTCCTAACAAACTCTGGAGGCAGAAGCCTACCTTCCAAGATACTCTCCAATTCAAGGTCCCAAATCTACTCACTTTTTCTCTCAACACATCAGCTATTCATTCTTGATTTTTATTCTTGCTGACAACAGAGCTCACCATGACTACTGCAGCTCCAGCTGTCACACCCCTTTCAAGAGGAAAGGTACTCCATATATCTGGGGTGTTTCCTTACTTTATGAGAACAAGATCACCAGAAAGATCACCAGATGAATGACATAGCCATTGGCCAGCCCTGAACACAAGGTCAGTGCTGACCAAGAAGGACATGGGAATAGCAATGCCTTTGGTTTCCGAATGAATATAGAAGACAAGACCCAGGTAAAAGGTGGTAGAGCCTGTCTTCTGTCTCACCAAAACAAGTGTGTCCATTATGCCACCCCACCCACAACATAGAAACTCTGAGAGAGGAGCTGTCTTCTTCACAGAGATTTCCCAGGATGGAAAGTCTGCCAAACCAAAGTGGGTTTAAATAAATTATTTGCCAGGTGAGTGTGCTCCTGTGTCTATCTTTGGAGCTATAGCCACCACTGCCCTGTTTTCATGCACCAGCCACCGGGTTCAGTAAAGAAGCTCTGAGTCCTGTTTCCCCAGTTCCCAGTCCAGAACCACATCCATGACGACCCACCATCCCAGTGGTAAAAGCAGTGATACTTCAGATGGGTCCTGTCTCCTCCCCTTCACATGGGCCTGTTCCTATTTTCATGGATACTCGGATCTCCTACAATTTGGCCATGAAAGTGGGAGGGGCCACATAGAGTAGAGTATACCTCCCTTAGTCCAGCAGTCCATGGATCAGGGAATCAGGATGTGAGCAGTGGGTTCTGAATCTCCACCTGGACCAAAAGACTTCCCTGCACCTCCAGGAGAGGAACCACCAGGGGAAGCAGAGATCAACTGGCCACCACGGGGCCATGGGGAGGGTCTGGACATCAGGAGTTCTAACAGAGAGGGTTGTTCACCAGGACCTGGAACCAGAAGGAAAGGTGAAGGTTTTCTACACTATCAGCTTTGACTCTGATGTAAAATTCTGACTCGGGGGCTCTCAGAGCTGTATCCGGATGAATTTGTCTCTATCTCTAGTACTGCTCTGAGGCTTCATGCCTCCTCACCCAGCACATTTCTGCTACACTCAGTCACTGTCAATCTGTGCTCAAGCTCAGTCGCCCGGGATGCAGTGCACCCTGGGGATACTAAGGCACAGTGTCTATGACCAGCCTTCAGGATACACACCTGTAGCAGGCCTTCAATGACTCTTTAAAACTCCACGTGTGCTTGGAAAAGGAAAACTTTTGTTCGGGGTCTGATGCTCTCCAACAGATGTATATATGGCTTAGGCATTTCACTGACTTAAGCCTCCTAGTACCTGCAGAGGAAACATGCTGTCGTGGGCTCAGAAAATGCAGACTCCACCTCAGTGCTCAGCCAGGACAGATCAGTCCAGGAGTGAGGTCAGGACATGGAGAGGGCTGGAATTGGGCACCCCAGACTATGGACCAGGGTATGAAGCAGGATCCCCAGGGCTGAAGGCGGGTCTGAAGGGCTTGCCCTCCTCTCTGTGTCCCTTGGGGATGAGCCCTTCTCTGAAACCACAAGGCTCCTCAGCAGCAGCCCCTGAGCCCCAGCTGATTTGCATGACCTTCCTGTCCCTCCAGCTAGAGGATATCAAAAGCCTGGGATGAATCCAGCCCCAACAAAGGACTTGGGGAGCAGAATTGGGTCACCTCCACCATGGCCTGGACTCCTCTCCTCCTTGGCCTCCTTATTCACTGCACAGGTGGTACACCCAGGCTCAGACCCTCTGCAGCCCCAGGGATCTGGCTCTGAGCTCAGCAGGGAGCTGCTTGTCGGGGAAAGGATGGACATAAACCTGCTGCAGGATGAGAGACGGGGTGTAATACCCCCAAGTGTTCAGTGGTTCTGACTGAGGATGATTTCTTTTGGGCAAAGAATCCATCCACCAGGCAGATCCATGGGCTTCAGGAGCTGAAATGCTGGGAGGGTGAAAACAGAGCAGTGAGAATCCCTGGAGCTCAAGCCGGGCAGGTGATGATCTTCTGGGGATGAAACCCAGAGCTGAAAATCTAACGCTCCTTTTCTTTCTTCCAGGTTCTATGGCCTCCTATGTGCTGACTCAGCCCCCATCTGTGTCGGTGGCCCTGGGGCAGACGGCTCAGGTCACATGTGTGGGAAACAACATTGGAAGTAAACATGTTTACTGGTACCAGCAGCAGCCAAGCCAGACCCCTGTGCTGATCATCTATAATAGCAACAGACGGCCCTCAGGGATTCCTGAGCGATTTTCAGGCACTGGCTCTGGGAACACGGCCACCCTGACCATCAGTGGGGCCCAGGCTGAGGACGAGGCTGACTATTACTGTCACGTGTTGGATAGCAGAGCTGATTCTCACAGTGATACAGGCAGACAGGGAACTGAGACACAAACCCCTTCCCTGTCTGGGTTACACTCTCCTCCCGCCCCAGGAGGTCTGTGCACATACGAGGGTGCAGGTCTGACTCAGGTCCCCAAATCCAAAGTCCCCAGACCTCCCTAGACACCCACACTTTGGCAGTATCTGCACAAGGTATACAGGGTTGATTTGGGGCTCTTGAGATTATCTGGGCCTGGGTATGTTTGGAAGCAGAGGGATTTGGTATGAGGACAAATGGAAAGAACCATCTGTCCATGGTAATTACCACTCATATCCATATGGTGGTCAGAGTCCACTCCTTCACCCAACTGTCCTGGACTAGAGCCCAGAATCTTCCAGCTCACCTGAGCTCCCTGGAATGAGACCCTGTCCACTCAGACCCTGTGGGAAGGTGAAACTTGGTCTTGTCTGTTGGAATGATTCTAACACAGCAGCCAAAAAGAACACTGCATCGCAGCATTCTCTCCCACCCAAGGTCAGCCCCGCATTATCAGAGGAGTGAGACCTCTCGGGAAGATGGACAGGGTCATGGACACTGTGATGAGAGCCACTCCCTGCCAGTAACCATGGCAAATGCATAATGACAAGGAAGAGGCCCCCACATTATGATTCCAGGTAGAGAAATTTAGCCCTAATGCCTGGCCAACCAGGAAGAAAGATTGGCCTCTGCACTGGACAATGAGGTAAAATTGTCCCCCATGCATGGAAATCATGGATGGAGTATACGTTCCCACATACAAATGGGTTCCAAGCAACATTGTGTGGTGTGGACCCACATGATGCAAATGAAGATCACATCATGACTGCCACGTGGAACAAGGCTACCTGATAAATGCCACTTGGACCAAAGCTGCATGAGTTGGTGTACGGTGAGGAGAGAGTACTTTCTCAGGGATCTCAGTGATGAGGAACTGAGAACACAACCACTTGGGCTGGTACCACTCCCTCCTGTCCCCTGGGCTGTGTCCACTTCCCTAGTGTGTTCCCTTATGTTCACATTTCCCTTCTGCTCTCACCTCATGGCAAAGTGGGACCCTGGAAAGATCAGCACATGAAGTCATCCTCCCCCTCAGGAGGTGTTCCCTCCTGAGGTCCATGTGCTCAGACACCCACCATATCTGCTCTAAAGGCTGGGACAGTGAAGGGCTGTCACCAGAGATTCTGCTTCTAGCTACCATTATCCAGCCTGTCCTGCCAAGGGGGACCCTCCACACAGCTGTTAAGGTCTGTCCTATCTTCCCATTACCAGGGAGATGTGTGGGGAGGGTTGACCCTGGCCTGACTTGTGTGTGACCAAGACAGCAGACCCTGTGAAGCCATGTTCAGACAAGAGGAGGGTCAACACTTCCCAGACTTTCTTCAAGCACTCCACCACTGTGTGTGCCTCAAGACCCTGTCCTGACTCACCACCCAGACCTCACACGCCTTATCCTCACCTCCCTCCTCAGTAAGCACATCATACCTGATCCAGTCTATTTTCCCAGGAATTCAGTAATAATCATTGCTTCCATTATGTGATGGGTTAAGTTGCTAGTGAGTTGGTCATGTGATGACTGATGACCGCATGTGTCTGGGGGGCAAGGGAAGGTGTGGAATTCTCAACCGTGACTCTCATGTTTAGAGTCTGAGAGGTTAGTGTTGCATGTGGGTTTCTTCCTCCAGCATTGACGAGCTCCCACTCTGTGCCCAGATCTATGCCAGCACTAAGGATAGATTGGCACTCAGGGACAGTCTGGGCTCCAGAGCACTGTACTTAACAGGAGAGAGTCACAGTTCTTATTCAGTCTCTATAGCTTCTGTGTACAGGACACGAGAAATCAATGATCAGAGTTCTTGCATCTGCCCTCTGGAAGTGTGGAGAGTCACCACATGGTGGGTCAGGGTATCACCCATGCCATGGGGACCTGAGCCATCCTGCCTCTCAAGCTCATGGAAAGGAGAGTCATTACAATGTGTGGGACATGGATTGATGTCAGCGCCTGTCAGCTTTTCATGACACATCCAACAAGGGTGACCTTCACATTTGGTGTATACCAGTCCACAGTCCCCAGTGTCAGTCAATGTGGGAGTCAGTATGCATCCCTGCTCCTGGAATCCTCCTCAAATGCACCTTTCTCTCAGTCCCATAGGGTCCAAGCCCCAGAACCCAGCTTCCAAGACAACCAAGAAAGGATAGAGTGGGGATGGGGCACCAAGTTTCAACAGAACATGGAACCGTGCCTCCCCTGGCTCACTCCTGGTCCATGTGAGCTGCAGGCCTCCCTGCCTCACAGGAGGAGATGTCCCTTCTGAACTGACCATGGTGGAGAAGGAAGGCACATAGGCTACTAGAAGCTGAGCTAGTGGTGTCTACAGCAGGCTGTAGCCATGACGGGGCCCTCCATGGGGCCCCGATATCAGACAGCATTCCCTTGACCCAGAAGAGGAGTTTGGAGGGCCAAGGGGGTGAGCTGGGGGTAAGAACCCTACTCTCTTTCTCTGAATTCTGTGTCTTGTTCCAACCTTAGTGGCCTGCTCAGGAGTCCAATGCAGGCTATGCCCTTGGAGGATGACAGGGTCTGAGGGAGCCCTGCATATCTGCGAGGCATCAGGAGACAGGGCTCTGGGACATCTTCCCTATAGCCTGGTCCTCTGTCCCCCTCCTCAGTCACTGTCTGTAGACTCAGCCCCCATAGGACCTGACCTGGGCCTGCCCCAAACCCTGAGTAAGCTCAGGAGAGCCACCGAGCAATAGGTCTTTCTTCCTCACCCTCTCTCCTCTCCTTTTATAGGCCCTGTGCCTCCTTGGAGAGTGACTCCTCTACATGCCTCCCTTTACTCCTCCTCCATGTCAGTGACTCTGGGAAGGCCCTAGTTCTGGAGATCAGTTCAGGACTGAATATGTAACTTGGAACCAGCAAGAGCCAGGCCAGGACCCAGGCATGTTCCTATGTAAAGATACAGAATGGCTCTTGGGGATCCCTGGCTGATACTGAGAATCCAATTTGTAGACAAGGCCAGGTTGAGAATAGGATAGATCCAGGGCTAAGAAAAGTTTGCCCATTGCTGTGTCACCTACCATGGCAGTGAGAACAGCTGGCAATAATTCAAAGTAACACAGAAAAATGTGGAAGTGGGATACAAAGCTGCCCACCGACTCTACCCTCTCTCTCACGAACACCAACTGTAGGTCAGACCTTAGGGTCGGGTGTCCTCCCTGGTCCTGGACCGGGCCCTACACAAGTAGGATTTCTAGCAGGTTCTTTGTCCTTGAAATCTGTATATCACACTGAACAACAACAGATATAAGAGAGCTATACTGTATTATGGGGACTGCAGTCAGGTTTTATGGAAGATAATACAGATTTGGGATGCCATTATACATCACATGTGACCCAGATATAATCACGTGTTATTTCTGAGGGGAGACACCTGTCTCAGCACAGTCTAGGGGGAATTCCTCTCCTCCTTGGGTACAGGAAGCCTGGATGGGCCTGATGGGTTCTGCCTCCTTTCATGCCAGGCTGAGGAATCCCCACATGCAGAAATGCTGTCTGAGGCTTCCTGAAGGGGAGACCAGGCCTCTGCTGCCCCAGGTTCTACCATCCTTAGGTTTAGTGGATACTGTGGTGGAAGTGCAGACACCACCTTGGGGCCCATAGGGGACTGCTCCTGGTACCACTTCCTCCTACTGCCCCAAGTCACCTGCACCAGGCAGGTCTGACCCTTAGTTAGGTCTGACCCACATGGACTCACACCCAACCCTGTGTGGACCCCTTGGGGTGGCCCTGGCTGCATTTGGGCCACTCCTTTAGGTTCAAGGTAATCTTTCCCAAGATTGAAAATATATGTGTGTGTGTGTATGTGTGTGTGTATGTATGTGTGTATATATATATACATATACATGTATATACATATATATAGACATATACATGTATATACATAGACATATACATGTATATACATAGACATGTATATATACACATACACACACATACATACACACATGTATATGTATATATACACATACATACACACATACATATACACACATATATATTATATATACACATACATACATATACACACACATACATACACACACATATATATATTATATATATGTATAATGCACTGAATTTCTCATCATGATTCTTTGACTTGTGGTTTAGATATTGATTTTTAGAGCAATTTCATGAGGAGGAAAAAACAGATGAAGTTATTAAGAAGGAAGATCAGATCCCCCTTTTTCCACCCTGGGTTGAATCTGAGCGATACCTTGGGGAGAATAGGAAGACACAGGACAGAGAACAATTTCCCCCTCACAAAAGCATGGCAAGTACTATTGGATTATGGATCTACAGCTTACTTATTGATCTGATAAAGTAGAATGATGATTCTTGGCAAGAATACCTATGACCAAATTTTTTTTTAGGTTAAAATACATGAAAGTGTAACACTCAGAGTCTAATATGGGGATTCTTGCCATTAATTTCTCATCCACATGACCATAAGTGGTCTGGCACCTTCCTGGACGTGGGCTAGGCCCCTTCTCCAAGGGGAACAGCACCACCCACAAGCAGCTGACAGAACTGAGAGGAAGGAGCTGTCTCCGTCAGGACCTGGGACATTATAGCTGAGGTTGTTCCAGTTCCCCTCAGCCTGGATAAACTTCCTCACCTGGTGGAGTGGATGGCTGTCTCCTGACTCCTGCCAGCTTCTGCTCTACTCTCTCCCTATCTTGGAAGCAGGGACCTACACTCCTCTCCATGCCTCCCTTTACTGCCAGGTGCACCCCTCCCTCAAGTTCTTTCTTAGGTCAGCCAGTCCATGGGCGCTGGGGAATCAGTGAGAGGACATCCACATGGGACCCCAGAGGAGGGGACAGGAACAGGGCACATGGAGCGCCATAGTCTCCCTGTGGCTTTGATGTGTATAGAGGGAAGGGAGGGAGAATAAGCACTAACCTAAGCGACCTCAGCCCCCAGGTGACCTAGGGAGATCCCAGGGACTGAACACATCTGTGTCAAACCAGCTCCTAATTCATCTGTTTCCTATTAGAGACCCCTCTCTGTGTTCAGCAGCTGCCCAGAGAATCTGACTTATCAACTGGAAGTCGCCTCTGATCACACTGGACGCTGAGGAGCAGGAGGCATCAGTTTCGCCTGAGTGTGACTCAGGCAGGACTTTCTGGGAGCATTGGAGCCTCGACTACTCAGGATCCTGGGCCAGGCACACGGGGCGGCTCTGCGGACCTGCGGTGCCCCAAGCGAGTTTTCCAGGTATTTTCCGGCCAATTCTCACGAGCATTCTGCCCCAATCGGGACTGATGTCGGCAGTTGCTCGTGTTCATTCACCGGCGTTGGGCCATCCTGCAGACTGCCCTGTCTCCAGTGACCGAGGTCCCTTTGTCCCTCACGGCATGTCACGGCCTTTCAGAAAATGCGCTGATATTGTGGCCCACCCGGGCTCCCAGCGCAGGGGAAATTTCCTGGAGCAGAGTTCAGGGAGGGGTTGTGGCAGAGCGTCTGCCTTCGAATTTTCAGGGGCCTCGCGCCGAGTGTTGTGGATGGCCTTAGTAGGTTTATGAAAGTTTCTCTCGTTCCGAGGCTTTTCCACAGCTCCAAAATCCACCGTTTCTGGCTGAGTGGCATGTGGACTTGTCAGGTGTGGTGTCGAATTCCCAATCTGGAGGGACAGTGCCAGTGTGGCTTTATACCTCTGGGGGGTTTGGGATGTGCATTAGAATTCTGTGGAAGGCTTGGCAGTGCGGATTCACGCCACTGGAGGGCGTAGTGGGCTGCGGTGCGACAAGGCATGGTAGGGGGGCAATGCTGCTTGCCACAACTGGAGGAAGCAGCAAGCTGCCTTGGCAAACACACCAGAAGAGGAGTCTGTGCAGCCTGCTGGCTCTGAGAGCAGTGGAGGGGTGCTGGGTGAAAGACCCTGAAATGTGAGGCACTGCAGCTTGTTTTTACAGGACAGAGTGGTGAGCTGAAGACTCTGTTTCCCCAGGCTCAAGAGTGGTGGTAAGAATTGCTGGAACCAGGCCCCCACTCAGTCAGCACTGTGCCCCGTTGTCCCAGGTTGGATGGGAATGTGCTGTCAGGATGGTTCAAGAGGGTCGTCCCGGTTGGGGTCTGGAGCTGGGGGAACCAAACTCAACCCATGGTGCCTTTGGAAATGAGGACTTGAGTGTCTGTTTGGAAGAGTCTATTTGCTTCTCCAAAAAGAACAAGGGCATTGGCTGGCTTTCGAAAGAAGTGAATGACCACTTAAGAAACAAGCATGTGTCTCTCCTTCTCCCCGGAATCAGAGCAGGTTTGTAGGCTTCTGTGTAGGCAGGTGTAGGTGGGAGATGCCTGCTTATCCACACCTGATAACCCTTCTTCGCTCTGGCTCCACGAGACCTGAAGTTTGGAGATCAGCATCTGAGTCCGTCATGTAGCTTGTCCCAGGACATCAACATTCAGAGAAAAGAGCAGGCCCATTGGGCACAGTGGCACATCCACGCCAGCATGGGAGGTAAAACTTCTCTTTCACCCCAAACATCCTGGGTGTTCTCTCATTTCCAGTGGAGCAACAAAGTCACACTAATGCAACTGTCAGCAATGGAGACTGGGTGCTAGAGTTCCTGAGTTTCCTTGCAGGGAGGGCCTGGCAGGGGATCTCATTTTCTCTGCTTATTTCTGACTCACAGTGGTATTTGGAACATCTCTTTCCTAGGCAATCCCTTGGATTCGAAAAGGGAAGATGAGATGGACTCGGTGTGTGTTTGAGACCTGGAATGCGTTCCTTCATTGAACAGTGCTGATTCCATGGGTCCCACGCTGTGGTGGAATGGCCGGCATCTAGAGTGATGTGGCTGTTTGTGGTCAGAGAGAGGCTTGGAGGATGGCTTCTCCTTTGTCCAAGGTGATGCATCTGAATGGATTCATCTTTTGTATCCAAAGAGTTCAAATGAGGACAGAGGGAACATTCAAAAGGATTCCAAGGAGCCTTGGATGATTGAAAAGCAAATCTTGACTTTCTAGTTTCACGCAGTGGACCATCTAGAGAGTTGGACATGTCATCATTTCTCTGCAGTTTCAAGGGTGGTGAATTCAGGAGAGTCTTTGGGAATTCCACTGGATAGAGGCATTCTGATGGCATCCCAAGGCATGGCGTCAGGAACCCTGGGGTGAATTTCTGGTGCTGCTTGACAGACAATGTCTGAGTATGTTATCACCCAGGTTTTCTGTTTCCTCCTTAGGAAATTGCTGGCAGGGAATGTTCTGCTTCCTGCGGAACCCTCCTGCACTGTCAGTGTGGTCCTGCGGATCACCCTGTCTCCAGTGGCCGAGGTCCCTTTCTCACTCGAGGCATGTCCCAGGCTGTCAGAAAACGCAATGATAATGCAGCCCACCAGGGGCCCCAGCGAATGGGAGATTTCTTGGAGCAGAGTTCAGGGAGGGGTTGTGGCCAAGCACCCACCTTCGAATTTCCATCCCGGTTTGGGCAGAATGCTCCTGAGAATTGGTCAGCGTTGGGCAGCCCTGCGGGCCATCCTGTCCCCTGTGGCTGAGGGCCCTTACTGGCTGTGGGCATTTCGTGGCCACCGGGGAAAGGCTCCAAGACGACGCAGCCCACCCAGGGCCCCAGTGCAGGGGATCTTTCCCAGAGCAGAATTGAGGGAGGGGTTGTGGCCAGGCGTCCGCCTCCAATTGTTTGGACCTCTGGGGCGCCCAAAGCTGGGGCTGGCCTCAGTGGGGGCACAAAAGTTTCTCTCGCTCAGAGACTTTTCACAGCCCCCAAAGGCACTGTTTGCACTACGGCGTTAGGGGGAGTCATGGCACAGTACTCAGAGTTCCCCCATTGGAGGCCCCGCAGGAAGGACCCTGGACACGGAAGGCTGAGAAAGAAGGTGACGGTTCATGCCCAGGGCTCGGGGCACACCAGGCCCCATTGGCCAGAGCCAGGGAGGGGACCCCCAGAGGCTGAGGAGCAGGAGGCATCCGCCTCACCTGCACCTGACTCTTGGAGTGCTTTCTGGCGGGGTCTGGACGCGACCACTCTCGATCCCAGGCCAGGCCCTGGGGGGCCTCCCTGCAGACCTGCTGACAGCCCTGTCCCCCCGGCCAAGGGCTCTTTCTCACTCAGGGCATATCTCGGCCACAGGGGAAATGCACCAAGACGACGTGGGCCACCTGGGGGCCCCAGCGCATTGGAGTGTTCCCAGAGCAGAGTTGAGGGAGGGGTGGTTGCCGGGCATTGTCCTCTGAATTTTTGGGTGGTTGGGGCGCCAAGGGTTGGGACTGGCCTCTGTGGGGGAATGAATGTATCTCTCGCTCGAAGGCTTTTATGCAGCTCTGAAAGGCACCATTTGCGCTGAGCTGGTCAGGGGACTCGTGGCTCAGGACTCAGGGTTCCCCAGATGGAGGCCCCGAGGGACAGGACCCTGGACACGGAAGGCTGAGAAAGCAGGTGAAGGTTCATGCCCGAGCCTCGGGGCAGGACGGGTCCCATCAGCCAGCGCCAGGAAGGGCCCCCCGGAGACTGAGGAGGAGGAGGCGTAGGCCTCCCAGAGGCCTTTCTGGCGGGGTTTGGATATGACCACTAGCAATCCCGGGCCAGGTCCTGGGGGCAGCCCTACAGACGTGTGGCAACCAAAGCGAGTTTGCTGGGCGTTTTCCGGCCAATTCTCACAAGTGTTCTGCCCAAACTGGGATCAGTTTGTGAGAATTGACTGGCATTGGGCAGCCCTGCTGACAGCCCTGTCCCCTGTGGCTGAGTACCCAAGGGACAGGACCCTGTCCCCCGTGGCCGAGGGTGCTTTCTGGCTCTGGGCATGTGACGGCCGCCTGGAAAACGTGCCGAGACTACGCGGCCCAGCCGGGGGCCCCGGTGTAGGGGAGGTTTCCCAGAGCAGAGTTGAGGAAAGGGCTGTGGACGGGTGTCCATCTCCTATTGTTTGGACTGCTGGGGCGCCCATGGCTGGGGCTGGCCTCAGTGGGGGCACGAAAGTTTCCTTGGCTCCAAGGCTTTTCCACAGCTCTGAAAGACACGGTTTGGAATGGGGAAGTAGGTGGAGTCCTGGCACGGGACTCAGGGTTCTTCAGTAGGAAGCCCCGAGGGACAGGATCCTGGACACGGAAGGCTGAGAAAGCAGGCGAGGGTTCCTGCCTGGGCCTCGGGGCGGGCTGGGCCCCATCGGCCAGCTCAGGGAGGTAACCCGCAGAGGCTGAGGTGCAGGAGGCGTTGACCTGACTGCGCCTGACTCCCAGAGGGCTTTCTGGCAGAGACTGGACATGAGAACTCGCAATCCTGGGTCAGGCCCAGGGGGCGGCCCTGCAGACATGCGGTGGCTGAAGTGAGTTCGTCAAGCGTTTTCCAGCCAATTCTCAGGAGGGTTCTGCCCAAACTGGGATTAGTTTGGGCAGAATGCTCCTGAGAATTGGCCGCCATTGGGCAGCCCTGCGGAACGCCCTGTCCATTGTGGCCGAGGGCCCTTTCTTGCTCAGTTTGTGTCACTGCCACCTGGAAAACACAAGATGATGCGGCCCAGCTGAGGGCCCTGGCGCAGGGGAGCTTTCTTGGAGCAGAGTTGAGGGAGGGGTTGTGGCTGGGTGTCCGTCTCCAATTGCTTGGATTGCCCTTGCGCCCAAGCCTGGGGCCCACCTCAGTGGGGGCATGAAAGTTTCCATGACTCCGAGGCTTTTCTGCAGCAAAGAAAGGCACCGTCTGTGACGGGACGGTAGGGTGATTCGTGGCGCAGGACTCGGGGTTCCCCAGTTGGAGGCCCCAAGGGACAGTACCCTGGATAGGGAAGGCTGAGAAAGCAGGCGAGGGTTCATGCCCGGGTCTCAGGGCGGGCCGGGCCCCATCAGACAGCACCAGGTAGGGGACCCCCGGAGGCTGAGGAAGAGGAGGTGTCGGCCTTGCTTGCACCACACACCCAGAGAGCTTTCTGGCGGGGTTCGGACACGACCATTCGCGATCCCGGACTAGGCCCAGGGGGCGGCCCTGCAGACGTGTGGCACATGATGCGAGTTCTCTGGGTGTTTTCCGGCCAATTCTCCAGAGCGTTCTGGCCATCCCAGGATTGGTTTGGGCAGAACGCTTGTGAGAATTGGCCAGCATTGAGCAGACCTGCGGACTGCCCTGTCCCCCGTGGCTGAGGGCTCTTTCTGGTTCAGGGCGTGTCGTGACCACCTGGAAAATGCGCCGAGATTACACAGCCCAGCCAGGGCCCAGGCGCATGGGAGCTTTCCTGGAGCAGAGTTGAGGGAGGGGTTGTGGTGGGGAGTCTGTCTCTGATTCTTTGGACCGCCGGCACACTCAATGCTGGGGATGGCCTCAGTGGGGACACGAAAGTTTCCCTGGCTCCAAGGCTTTTCGGGAGCAAAGAAAGGCACCATGTGCAGTAGGGGGAGTCTTGGCTCGGGACTCAGATTTCCCCAGTTGGAAGCCCCGAGGGACAGGACCCTGGACACGGAAGACTGAGATAGCAGGCGAGGGTTCATGCCTGGGCCTTGGAGTGGGACGGACCCCATCCGCCGGGGCAGGGAGGGGACCCCTGGAGGCTGAGGAGCAGGAGGCGTTGGCCTAGCCTGCACTGGACTCCCAGAAGGCTTTCTGGCAGGGTTGAGACGAGACCACTCGCAATCCAGGGCCATGCCCAGGGGGTGACCCTGCAGACATCTAGTGCCCGAAGTGATTTCGCCAGGCATTTTCCGGCTAATTCTCAATCCTGGTTTGGGCAGAACGCTCGTGAGAATTAGCCATCGTTGGGCAACCCTGCTGACTGCCCTGTACACCACAGCTGAGGTCCCTTCTTCACTCGGGGCATGTCGCAGCCACCCGGAAGAAGTGCCAAGATGACACAGCCCAGCCAGGGGACCCGGCGCAGGGGAGCTTTCCCAAGCAGAGTTGAGGGAGGGGTTGTAGCCGGGCGTCCGTCTCCGATTGTTTGGACTGTCAGGGCACCCAAAGATGGGGCCAGCCTCAGTGGGGGCAAAAAATTTCCCTGCTCTGAGACTTTTCCATAGCTCCAAGGGGCACCGTCTGCACCGGAGTGGTAGGGGGAGTCATGGCATGGGACTTGGGGTTCCCCAGTTGGAGGCCCCAAGGGACAGGACTCGGGACATGGAAGGCTGAGAAAGCAGGCGAGGGTTCATGCCCAGGCCTCAGACTGGGCAGGCCCCATCGGCCAGCGCCAGGGAGGGGAGCCCCAGAGGCTGAGGAGCAGGAGGCATTGGCCTCGACTGTGCTGGACTCCTGAAGGATTTTCTGGCAAGGTTCAGACGCAACCACTCGTGATCCCAGGCCAGCCCAAGGGGCAGCCCTTCAGACGTGCGGTGCCCGAAGCAATTTCACTGAGCATTTTCTGGCCAATTCTCACGAGCGTCCTGCCCCACTGATCCCAGTTGGGGCAGGACGCTCGTGAGAATTGGCTGGCATTGGGCAACCCTGAGGACCGCCCTGTCCCCCTTGGCCAAGGAATCTTTCTGGCTCGGGACATGTTGCGGCCATCCAGAAAACACGCCAAGAGGACGCAGCCCAGCTGGGGTCCCTGGTGCAGGGGAGCTTTCCTGTAGCAGAGTTGATGGAGGGTTGTGGTCGGGCATCCGACTTTGATTGTTTGGAATGCCAGGGTGTCCAAGGCTGCCACAGGCCTCAGTGGGGGCATGAAAGTTTCCATGGCTCTGAGGCTTTTCTGCAGCAAAGAAAGGCAATGTTTGTGCTGGGACAGTAGGGGGAGTCATGGCACGAGACTCAGGGTTCCCCAGCTGGAGGCCCCAAGGGACAGTACCCTGGACAAGGAAGGCTGAGAAAGCAGGCGAGGGTTCGTGCCCGGGTCTCAGGGTGGGCCGGGCCCCATCAGCCAGTGCCAGGTAGGGGACCCCCGGAGGCTGAGGAAGAGGAGGTGTCGGCCTTGCCTGTGCCACACTCCCAGAGAGCTTTCCGGCGGGGTTCGGACGCGACCACTCGCGATCCCGTACCAGGCCCAGGGGGTGGCCCTGCAGACGTGTGGCACACGAAGCGAGTTCTCTGGGTGTTTTCTGGCCAATTCTCCAGAGCGTTCTGGCCATTCCAGGATTGATTTGGGCAGAACGCTTGTGAGAATTGGCCGGCATTGAGCAGACCTGCGGACTGCCCTGTCCCCTGTGGCTGAGTACCCAAGGGACAGGACCCTGGACACGGACAGCTGAGAAAGCAGTGAGGGTTCATGCCTGGGCCTCAGGGAGGGCCAAGCCCCATAAGCCAGTGCCAGGGAGGGGACCCCCGGAGGCTGAGGAGCAGGAGGCATCAGCCTTGCCTACACCTGTCTCCCAGAGTGCTTTTTGGAACAAATGTATCTCTCACCGAAGGCTCGTAAGCAGTTCCAAAAGGCAACGTTTGTGCCAGGGTTTTGGGGGGACTCGTGGCGCAGGACTCAGTGTTCCCCAGTTGGAGGCCCCAAGGGACAGGACCCTGGAAATGGAAGGTTGAGAAAGCAGGCGAGGGCTCATGCCTGGGCCTCAGGGCAGGCCCGGCGCCATCTGCCAGTGCCAGGGAGGGTCCCCCGAAGGATGAGGAGCAGGAGGCATTGGCATCACCCACACCTGACTCCCAGAGGGGTTTCTGGCGGGGTTCGGACATGACCACTTGGGATCCTGGGCCCAGATCAGGGTGCAGCTCTTTAGACCTGCGGTGCCCAAAGCAAGTTCACTGGGCATTTTCCAGCCAATTCTCACATGCTTCTGCCCAAATCAGGATCAAATTGGGTAGAACGCTCATGAGAATAGGCCATCGTTGGGCAGCCCTGTGGACCGCCCTGTCTCCTGTGGCTGAGGTCCCTTTCTCGCTCCAGGCATGTCGCAACCAGTCAGAAGACACACCTATAATGCGGCCCACTGGGGGGCCCCGGCGCAACGGAGATTTCCTGGAATAGAGTTGAGGGAGGTGTTGTGGCCAAGTGTCCGCCTCCGAATTTTCAGGCCACTGGGCGCCTGGACGTTGTGGATGGCCTCTGTGGGTTTATGAAAGTTCTCTCATTCCGAGGCTTTTCCACACCTCCGAAAGCGACCACTTCCACTTGAGTGGCATTTGGACTCGTGGGGAGTGGCGTAGAAAGCCCAATCTTGAGGGACAGTGCCAGTGTGGCTTTAGACCTGTGGAGGGTTTGGAGTTGATTTAGGGGTGTGTGGAAGGCTCAGCAGGGCCGATCCACGGTGGTGTGCTGTGGTCCTACAGAGCATGGTAAGGGCGCAATGCCTCTTGCCACCACTGGAGGCAGCGGCGAGCTGCTGTGGCAAACACACCAGAGTAGGACTCTGTGCAACCTCTGGCTCTGAGAGCAGTGGAGGGGTGCTGGGTGAGAGACCCTGAAACGTGAGGTACTGCAGCTTTTTTTTTTTACAGGAAAGAGTGTTGGGATGAAGACTCTGTTTCCCCAGGCTCAAGAGTGGTGGTAAGTATTGCTGGAACCAGGCCCCCACTCAGTCAGCACTGTGCCCCATTGCCCCAGGTTGGATGCGAATGTGCTGTCAGGATGGTTCAAGAGAGTCGTCCCGGTTGGGGTTTGGAGCTGGGGGAACCAAACTCAACCCATGTTACCTTTGGAACTGAGGACTTGAGTGTCTGTTTGTAAGAATCTATTTGCTTCTCCCAAAACCCATTGACTAGCTTTAGAAAGAAGCGAATGACCACTTAAGAAACAAACGTGTGTCTCTCCTTCTCCCATGAATCGGAGCAGGTGTGTAGGCTTTAGGTGGGAGGCGCCTACATATCTGCACCTGAGAACCCTTCTTCACTTTGGCTCCATGAGACCTGAAGTTTGGAAATCAGCGTCTGAGTCCGTCATGCAGCTTATCACAGGACATCAACATTCAGAGAAAAGAGCAGGCCCATGGGGCACAGTGGCACATCCATGCCAGCATGGGAGGCAAAACTTCTCTCTTCTCTAGTGGAGCCAAAAAGTCACATGAACACAGCTGTCAGCAATGGAGAGTGGATGCTAGGGTCCCTGAGTTTCCCTACAGGGAGCACCTGGCAGGGGATCTCATTTTCTCTGCTTATTTCTGGCCCACAAATGTATTTGGAACATCTC
The DNA here is from genome assembly GCF_020171115.1 of Neogale vison. Taxonomy (NCBI): domain Eukaryota; kingdom Metazoa; phylum Chordata; class Mammalia; order Carnivora; family Mustelidae; genus Neogale; species Neogale vison. The sequence continues at coordinate 215,767,248 of NC_058093.1, read as the reverse complement.
TTTCCTAGGCAATCCCTTGGATTCGAAAACGGAAGATGAGATGGACTCGGTGTGTGTTTGGGACCTAGAATGCGTTCCTTCATCTAACAGTGTTGATTTCATGGGCGCTAGACTGTGGTGAAATGGCTGGCATCTAGAGTGAGGTGACTGTTTGTGGTCAGAGAGAGGCTTGGAGGATGGCTTCTCCTTTGTCCAAGGGGATGGATCCTAATGGATTTGTCTTTTGTATCCAAAGAGTTCAAATGAGGGCAGAGGGAACATTCAAAAGGATTGCAAGGAGCCTTGGATGATTGAAACCAAAGCTTGACTTTCTAGTTTCACACAGTGGACCATCTAGAGAGTTGGGCATGGCATCTTTTCTCTGTAGTTTCATGGGTGGTGAAGTCAGAAGGAGAGTCTTTGGGAATTCCACTGGATAGAGGCATTCTGGTGGCATCCCAAGGCATGGCGTCAGGAACCCTGGGGTGAATTTCTGGGGCTGCTTCCCAGACGTTGGCTGAGTCATGTTATCCCCTAGTTTTTCTGTTTCCTCATTAGGAAATTGCTGACAGGGAATGCTCTGCTTCCTGCAGAACACTCCTGCACTGTCGGTGGGCTTGCGGGTTGTTGCAGCCACTCTGGAAAAGAGCATGATGTTTCAAAAACCTAAGAACTGAACAATCATATGATCCAGCAGTTTCCCTCCTAGGTATTTCCCTGAAGGGCACAAAAATGCACATTCAATAGGGTACAAGCATCATGACATTGACACCAGCACTATTAACCATAAGCAACAGTGGAGGGAGTCCCAATGTCCATTTGCTGATGAGTGATATGTACATTTATATCTATATCTATCTATATCTATATATATATATATATATGAATGTAGATATCTAATATCCCACATATTCTTAATGGAACAGGAGCCAAGTTCCGAAAGAATGAAACATTACCATTTGCAAGGATGTGGATAGATCTAGAGTGGATTTAGCTAAGCAAAACCAGTAAGAAATTACCAATAGCCTATAATTTGACTTCTATGGAATTTCAGAAAGAAAACATGAACATAGTGAGGGGAGAAAGATAGGTCAATGAGGAAAGAGACTCAAACATAGAGCACCAGCTGAAGGCAGCTAGAGAGTAGGGGTGTGGAGGAGAAGGGTTCAATGGGTGATGGCTATTAGGGAGGGTCCTCGTTGTGATGAGCTCTGGGTGTTCTGTGTGGGTGAAAAATCATGATATCCTACTCCTGAAGCAAAGGAATGAACACTGCCTGGAAACAAATTGAAATTGAAGTCAAGGAAGGAGATAAGAAGACCATGTTCTACTTCATGAAGAGTGCAGTTAAAATGGAGTGATTTTCACTCTCTTGTTCTCTTGATGATCATTTTCAAACACACTGTGGTAGGATACACTAGTTTTTGTTTGCATAAGGAGCTCTCAGAAGGCTGCCAGGAAGATTCAGATTTCAGAGCATGTCCATGTTCCATGTATATGTCCTTCCAGTTTTCCCAGGTACAAAGGTAAGTGGAGAGAAATAGGGCAGAAGAGGAAAGAAGGTGTTAAGCAGTCAGGAGGTAGCCTTCCCCCTTTGTCAAGAAAGCCTTGGGCTGATGTCAATTGAGAAGAAGGAGGGGGGATCCCAGAGCTTTGCCACAGATAGGGGAGTTCTGTGTCTCCCTAGAGCTGACAGGGGTCCCTGAGGAGAGCTGAGATAGGGGTGTGGCAGGCCCAAACTTCTGGTCTGGAGGTGGGTTCCCCGAGGAGCCAAGTTGAGGATGGTGGTCAGGTGGCGCATCAGGCTCCAGGGGGCTGCAGAACATGGGAGAGTACTCATGGGGACATGCATTTTTTCATTGGCTCTGACGGTCCCATGCAGCTCCAAATGGACTGGTTACCTGCTGGGTGGCAGGTGGACTCCTAAGGTATGACTCCTGGGTTCCCAAGCCAGAGAGTTTGTGTGACAGGCCCCTGTAGAAAGAAACCTGAAAACGCAATTTAGGATTAGGGTTATGGCCTTGGGGAATGGCTGCTCCAATCTGCCGGTGCCAATGCGGGCTCCACTCGGGGTTGAGTTGAGGAAATGCATCCTTCAGTGTGGCAGAATCTGAGTTTCTGGCCAGGGGACCACTGATGGTGGGGCTGGTTTAGAAGGGAGACCAGGTTAGTTCCGCTCCAAAGATCGTGATCAATTTGGGCAGGATGCTCATGAGAATAGGCTGCATTGGGTGGCCCTGTGAACCATCCTGTCCCCCGAGGCTGAAGGCCCTTTCTCCCTAGGGGCATGCCTCGGCCACCCGGAAAACACTGAGACGTCGAGCCCCCCCCCCCGGGGTCCCCAGCACAGGGGAGTTTTTCCAGAGAAGAGTTGAGGGAGGGGTTGTGGCTAGGCGTCTGCCTCCAATGTTTCAGGACACTGGGGTGCCAAAGGTTGGGGCTGGCCTCCGTGGAGGCAGGAGGGTTTCTCTGGCTCCAAGGCTTTTCTGCAGCTCCGAAAGGCACCGTTTCTGTTGGGGTGGCAGGTGGACCTGTGGCGCAAGACTCAGGGTTCCCCAGTTGGTGGGACTGAAGGACAGGACCCTGGAAAAGGAAGGCTGAGAAAACAGGTGAGGGTTCGGGCCCAGGCCTTGGAGCAGGGCAGACCTCATCGACCTCAAGGATCTATTCACATATTCTCCCCATTTTTAATTTTGTTTTTGTTTAGATTTGTATGTGTGTTTTGTGTATTTTGGATATTAACCTCTTCTCAGGCATATGATTTACAGATTTTTTGTGTGTGTCATTGGGTAAGTTGCCTTTTAAGTTTTTGATGGTTTCTTTTGCTGTGAAGAGATCTCAGTTTGATGTCATTCCACTTGCTTGTTTTTGCCTTTGTTTCCTTTGCTTTTGGTGTCTGTTATGAAGACTTTGCCAAAACCAATGTTGAGAAACTTACTACCTGTGTTTTTTTTGGTAGGTTTATGAATTCAGGTCTTATGTTCAAGTCATTCATCCATTTAAAATTTCAGTGTGCGGTGTTGTGATCTAGTTACATTCTTTTGCATATAGTGTCTGGCGTTCTCAGTATAGTTCACTGAAGAGACAGTCCTCTCCGCATTGTACATTTTTTTCTCCTGTGTTGTAAGTTATGACCATATATGTGTGGGTTAGTTTCTGAGTTTTCTATTTTGTCCTATTCTATTCTCTCTGTGTGTTTTTATGCCAGTACCATACTGTTTTGATAATCATAACTTTGTATTCTAGCTTGAAATATGGGAGTGTGGAGACTGCAGCTTTCTTTCTCCAGATTGCTCTGGGTATTTGGGGTCTTTTGTGAAATCATATGAGTTTTAGAACTGTCTTCTATTTCTTTGAGTAATGTCATTGGGATTCGGATAGGGATTTCATCACATCTGTAGATTGCTTTGGGTATGATGATCATGTTAACATTATTAGCTTTTCCAGTTAATGAGCAAGGCATATGCTCCTGTTTATTTGTGTCATCTTCCATTTCTTTGACCCACACATTCCTCCCCACCCCAACACACACATGCACTCCCTTTATTTTCTACCATGTGTTCAGTGTACCAGGCCTGTCTTATTCTTGGTTACTCTTATTCCTTGATATTTTTTTCTCCATGCAATTGTAAATGGCATTGATTTCTTAGTTTCTCTTTGTGAAAGTTTGTCTTCAGTATATAGAAACACAACAAGTTGGGGTACCTGGGTGGCTCTGTTGGTGAAGCGTTTGACTTCAGGTCAGGTCATGATTCTGCGGTCCTTAGATGGAGCCCTTAATCAGTCTCCCTGCTCAGTAGGGAGCCTGCTTTTCTCTCTCCCTCTGCTGCTCCCCCTATTGTGCTCATGCTTCCTCTATAAATAAATAAAATCTTTTAAAAGAAGAAATGCAACAGGTCTCTCTATGCCAACTTTGTATCCTGCAGCTTTACTGAATTTGTTTTCTCTAACATATTTTTGGTGGAATCTTTACAGATTTCTCTATATAGTATTAGGTCATCTGCAAATAGGGACTGTTTATTTTCCTATTTGGATTTCACATTAATTTTTGTATAAATATTTTGTCTAGGACTTTCAGTGCTATGTTGAATGAAAGTGGTGAGAGTGGGCATCTATCTTTGTCTTGTTCTTGATCTTAGTGGAAAAGTTCTCAGATTTTCACTCTTGAGTATGGTGTCAGCTATGGGATTTTCATATAGGGCCTTTAAAAAAAAAATATATATATATATATATTTATATATATATATTTAAAATTTCTTTTCAGTGTTCCAGAATTCAATGTTTATACACCACACCAAGTGCTCCATGCAACATATAGAGCCTTTAGTGTGTGGAGATATGTTCCCCCAATACCCAGATGGTTTAGGGTTTTATCATAAATACATATTTAATCTTGTAAGAAGTTCATTCTGCATCTATTGTAACAATCATATAATTTTATCTTTTAATTTGTTAAGGTGGTGTATGCCATTGGTAGATGTGCAGATGTGGAATCATCCTTGCATCACTGGAATAAATCCCACTGGATCATGTTGTATGATTCTCCTGATGTATTGTTGAATTCCACTTGTTGATTAATTTCTTGAGAACTTTGACACCTGTGTTTATGAGGGATATTGGCATTTCCTTTTCTTGTAGTGTTTCTTGAATCATTTTCTTGAATTTTTGGCATTGGACATCTGTTTCTTGGGTGGTTTCTGATTATCAAATCAATCTTTTTACTTGTGATCAGTCTGTTCAGATTTTTTTTTCCTTTCATGGTTCAATATTTCTGGGTTGTTGGTACGGACTTATCCATTTCTTCTAGATTGTCCAGTATATTGGCTTCTACTTGCACATAGTACTCTTATGATCTTTTGTATTTTTGTGATATTCATTGTCATGGATCACCTTTTTTTTTGTATAGATCTCTAAAAGTGGAGGACTTTAATAGAGTCTTAACCACAGTACATTCTTTTTTTTTTTTTAAGAAATGTGTATTTTTATTTATTTGACAGAGAGAGATCACGAGTAGGCAGAGAGGCAGGCAGAGAGAGAGAGGAGGAAGCAGGTTCCCCGCTGAGCAGAGAGCCCGATGTAGGAATCGATCCCAGGACCCTGAGATCCTGACATGAGCCAAAGGCAGTGGCCTAACCCACTGACCCACCCAGGTGCCCCACAGTACATTCTTATACTTTAAAAAAAATTAATTTTTTCATACCTTTTTTTTTAGGATTTTCTTTTTTTTCCAATTTATTTATTTTCAGAAAAACAGTATTCATTATTTTTTCACCACACCCAGTGCTCCATGCAAGCCATGCCCTCTATAATACCCACCACCTGATACCCCAACCTCCCACCCCCCGCCACTTCAAACCCCTCAGATTGTTTTTCAGAGTCCAGAGTCTCTCATGGTACACCTCCCCTGCCAATTTACCCAAAAGCACATACCCTCCCCAATGTCCATAACCCTACCCCCCTTCTCCCAACTCCCCCCCAGCAACCCACAGTTTGTTTCGTGAGATTAAGAGTCACTTATGGTTTGTCTCCCTCCCTATCCCATCTTGTTTCATGGATTCTTCTCCTACCCACTTAAGCCCACATGTTACGTCACCACTTCCTCATATCAGGGAGATCATATGATAGTTGTCTTTCTCCGCTTGACTTATTTCGCTAAGCATGATACGCTCTAGTTCCATCCATGTTGTCGCAAATGGCAAGATTTTGTTTCTTTTGATGGCTGCATAGTATTCCATTGTGTATATATACCACTTCTTCTTGATCCATTCATCTGTTGATGGACATCTAGGTTCTTTCCATAGTTTGGCTATTGTGGACATTGCTGCTATAAACATTCGGGTGCACGTGCCCCTTTGGATCACTACGTTTGTATCTTTAGGGTAAATACCCAGTAGTGCAATTGCTGGGTCATAGGGCAGTTCTATTTTCAACATTTTGAGGAACCTCCATGCTGTTTTCCAGAGTGGTTGCACCAGCTTGCATTCCCACCAACAGTGTAGGAGGGTTCCCCTTTCTCCGCATCCTCGCCAGCATCTGTCATTTCCTGACTTGTTGATTTTAGCCATTCTGACTGGTGTGAGGTGATATCTCATTGTGGTTTTGATTTGTATTTCCCTGATGCCGAGTGATATGGAGCACTTTTTCATGTGTCTGTTGGCCATCTGGATGTCTTCTTTGCAGAAACGTCTGTTCATGTCCTCTGCCCATTTCTTGATTGGATTATTTGTTCTTTGGGTGTTGAGTTTGCTAAGTTCTTTATAGACTTTGGACACTAGTCCTTTATCTGATATGTCGTTTGCAAATATCTTCTCTCATTCTGTCAGTTGTCTTTTGATTTGTTAACTGTTTCCTTTGCTGTGCAAAAGCTTTTGATCTTGATGAAATCCCAATAGTTCATTTTTGTCTTTGCTTCTCTTGCCTTTGGTGATGTTCCTAGGAAGATGTTGCTGCGGCTGAGGTCAAAGAGGTTGCTGCCTGTGTTCTCCTCAAGGATTTTGATGGATTCCTTTCTCACATTGAGGTCCTTAATCCATTTTGAGTCTATTTTTGTGTGTGGTGTAAGGAAATGGTCCAATTTCATTTTTCTGCACGTGGCTGTCCAATTATCCCAACACCATTTATTAAAGAGGCTGTCTTTTTTCCATTGGACATTCTTTCCTGCTTTGTCAAAGATTAGTTGACCATAGAGTTGAGGGTCTATTTCTGGGCTCTCTATTCTCTTCCATTGATCTATGTGTCTGTTTTTGTGCCAGTACCATGCTGTCTTTTTTTTTTTTTTAGACATTTCTTTTGTTTTTTTTCCAATTTATTTATTTTCAGAAAAACAGTATTCATTATTTTTTCACCACACCCAGTGCTCCATGCAAGCCGTGCCCTCTATGATACCCACCACCTGGTACCCCCAACCTCCCACCCCCCCGCCACTTCAAACCCCTCAGATTGTTTTTCAGAGTCCATAGTCTCTCATGGTTCATCTCCCCTTCCAATTTACCCAAAAGCACATACCCTCCCCAATGTCCATAACCCTACCCCCATTCCCCTAACCCCCCTCCCCCCAGCAACCCACAGTTTGTTTCGTGAGATTAAGAGTCACTTATGGTTTGTCTCCCTCCCTATCCCATCTTGTTTCATGGATTCTTCTCCTACCCACTTAAGCCCCCATGTTGCATCACCACTCCCTCATATCAGGGAGATCATATGATAGTTGTCTTTCTCCGCTTGACTTATTTCATTAAGCATGATACGCTCTAGTTCCATCCATGTTGTCGCAAATGGAAAGATTTCGTTTCTTTTGATGGCTGCATAGTATTCCATTGTGTATATATATCACTTCTTGATCCATTCATCTGTTGATGGACATCTAGGTTCTTTCCATAGTTTGGCTATTGTGGACATTGCTGCTATAAACATTCGGGTGCACTTGCCCCTTTGGATCACTACGTTTGCATCATTAGGGTAAATTCCCAGTAGTGCAATTGCTGGGTCATAGGGCAGTTCTATTTTCAACATTTTGAGGAACCTCCATACTGTTTTCCAGAGTGGTTGCACCAGCTTGCATTCCCACCAACAGTGTAGGAGGGTTCCCCTTTCTCCGCATCCTTGCCAGCATCTGTCATTTCCTGACTTGTTGATTTTAGCCATTCTGACTGGTGTGAGGTGATATCTCATTGTGGTTTTGATTTGTATTTCCCTGATGCCGAGTGATATGGAGCACTTTTTCATGTGTCTGTTGGCCATCTGGATGTCTTCTTTGCAGAAACGTCTGTTCATGTCCTCTGCCCATTTCTTGATTGGATTATTTGTTCTTTGGGTGTTGAGTTTGTTAAGTTCTTTATAGATTTTGGACACTAGTCCTTTATCTGATATGTCGTTTGCAAATATCTTCTCCCATTCTGTCAGTTGTCTTTTGGTTTTGTTAACTGTTTCCTTTGCTGTGCAAAAGCTTTTGATTTTGATGAAATCCCAAAAGTTCATTTTTGCCCTTGCTTCCCTTGCCTTTGGCGATGTTCCTAGGAAGATATTGCTGCGGCTGAGGTCGAAGAGGTTGCTGCCTGTATTCTCCTCAAGGATTTTGATGGATTCCTTTCTCACATTGAGGTCCTTAATCCATTTTGAATCTATTTTTGTGTGCGGTGTAAGGAAATGGTCCAATTTCATTTTTCTGCACGTGGCTGTCCAATTTTCCCAACACCATTTATTGAAGAGGCTGTCTTTTTTCCATTGGACATTCTTTCCTGCTTTGTCGAAGATTAGTTGACCATAGAGTTGAGGGTCTATTTCTGGGCTCTCTATTCTGTTCCATTGGTCTATGTGTCTGTTTTTATGCCAGTACCATGCTGTCTTGATGATGACAGCTTTGTAATAAAGCTTGAAGTCCGGAATTGTGATGCCACCAACTTTGGCTTTGTTTTTCAATATCGCTTTGGCTATTCGAGGTCTTTTCTGGTTCCATATAAATTTTAAAATTATTTGTTCCATTTCTTTGAAAAAGATGGATGGGACTTTGATAGGAATTGCATTAAATGTGTAGATTGCTTTAGGTAGCATAGACATTTTCACAATATTTATTCTTCCAATCCAGGAGCAGGGAACATTTTTCCATTTCTTTGTGTCTTCCTCAATTTCTTTCATGAGTACTTTATAGTTTTCTGAGTATAGATGCTTAGCCTCTTTGGTTAGGTTTATTCCTAGGTATCTTATGGTTTGGGGTGCAATTGTAAATGGGATTGACTCCTTGATTTCTCTTTTTTCTATCTTGTTGTTGGTATAGAGAAAAGCAACTGATTTCTGTGCATCGATCTTATATCCTGACACTTTACTGAATTCCTGTACAAGTTCTAGCACTATTGGAGTGGAGTCTTTTGGGTTTTCCACATAGAGTATCATATCATCTGCGAAGAGTGATAATTTGACTTCTTCTTTGCCGATTTGGATGCCTTTAATTTCCTTTTGTTGTCTGATTGCTGAGGCTAGGACTTCTAGTACTATGTTGAATAGCAGTGGTGATAATGGACATCCCTGCCATGTTTCTGACCTTAGTGGAAAAGCTTTCAGTTTTTCTCCATTGAGAATGATATTTGTAGTGGGTTTTTCATAGATGGCTTTGATGATACTGAGGTATGTGCCCTCTATCCCTACACTTTGAAGAGTTTTGATCAGGAAGGGATGCTGTACTTTGTCAAGTGCTTTTTCAGCATCTATTGAGAGTATCATATGGTTCTTGTTCTTTCTTTTATTGATGTGTTGTAACACATTGATTTGTCGATGTTGAACCAACCTTGAGCCCTGGGATAAATCCCACTTGGTCGTGGTGAATAATCCTTTTAATGTACTGTTGAATCCTATTGGCTAGTATTTTGGTGAGAATTTTCGCATCTGTGTTCATCAAGGATATTGGTCTATAGCTCTCTTTTTTGATGGGATCCTTGTCTGGTTTTGGGATCAAGGTGATGCTGGCCTCATAAAATGAGTTTGGGAGTTTTCCTTCCATTTCTATTTTTGGGAACTGTTTCAGGAGAATAGGAATTAGTTCTTCTTTAAATGTTTGGTAGAATTCCCCCGGGAAGTCGTCTGGCCCTGGGATTTTGTTTGTTTGGAGATTTTTAATGACTGTTTCAATCTCCTTACTGGTTATGGGTCTGTTCAGGCTTTCTATTTCTTCCTGGTTCAATTTTGGTAGTTTATATGTTTTTAGGAATGCATCCATTTCTTCCAGATTGTCAAATTTGTTGGCGTAGAGTTGCTCATAGTATGTTCTTATAATAGTTTGTATTTCTTTGGTGTTAGTTGTGATCTCTCCTCTTTCATTCATGATTTTATTTATTTCGGTCCTTTCTCTTTTCTTTTTGATAAGTCTGGCCAGGGGGTTATCAATTTTATTAATTCTTTCAAAGAACCAGCTCCTAGTTTGGTTGATTTTTTCTATTGTTTTTTTTTTTGGTTTCTATTTCATTGATTTCTGCTCTGATCTTTATGATTTCTCTTCTCCTGCTGGGCTTAGGGTTTCTTTCTAGTTCTTTCTCCAGCTTCTTTAGGTGTAGGGTTAGGTTGTGTACCTGAGACCTTTCTTGTTTCTTGAGAAAAGCTTGTACCGCTATATATTTTCCTCTCAGGACTGCCTTTGTTGTGTCTCACAGATTTTGAACTGTTGTATTTTCATTATCATTTGTTTCCATGATTTTTTTCAATTCTTCTTTAATTTCCCGGTTGACCCATTCATTCTTTAGAAGGATGCTGTTTAGTCTACATGTTTTTGGGTTCTTTCCAAACTTCCTCTTGTGGTTGAGTTCTAGCTTCAGAGCATTGTGGTCTGAAAATATGCAGGGAATGATCCCAATGTTTTGATATCAGTTGATTCCTGATTTAGGACCGAGGATGTGATCTATTCTGGAGAAGTTCCATGTGCACTAGAGAGGAATGTGTATTCCGTTGCTTTGCGATGAAATGTTCTGAATATATCTGTGATGTCCATCTCATCCAGTGTATCATTTAAGGACTTTATTTCCCTGTTGATCTTTTGCTTGGATGATCTGTCCATTTCAGTGAGGGGAGTGTTAAAGTCCCCTACTATTATTGTATTATTGTTGATGTGTTTCTTTGATTTTGTTATTAATTGGTTTATATATTTGGCTGCTCCCACGTTGGGGGCATAGATATTTAAAATTGTTAGATCTTCTTGTTGGACAGACCCTTTGAGTATGATATAGTGTCCTTCCTCATCTCTTTTTATAGTCTTTGGCTTAAAATCTAATCGATCTGATATAAGGATTGCCACTCCTGCTTTTTTCTGATGTCCATTAGCATGGTAAATTCTTTTCCACCCCCTCACTTTAAATCTGGAGGTGTCTTCGGGCTTAGAATGAGTTTCTTGGAGGCAACATATAGATGGGTTTTGTTTTTTTATCCATTCTGATACCCTGTGTCTTTTTTTTTTCTCCCAATTTATTTATTTTCAGAAAAACAGTATTCATTATTTTTTCACCACACCCAGTGCTCCATGCAAGCTGTGTCTTTTGATTGGGGCATTTAGCCCATTAACATTCAGGGTAACTATTGAGAGATATGATTTTAGTGCCATTGTATTGCCTGTAAGGTGATTGTTACTGTATATTGTCTCTGTTCCTTTCTGATCTACCACTTGTAGGCTCTCTCTTTGCTTAGAGGACCCCTTTCAGTATTTCCTATAGAGCTGGTTTGGTGTTTTCAAATTCTTTCAGTTTTTGTTTGTCCTGGAAGCTTTTAATCTCTCCTTCTATTTTCAATGATAGCCTAGCTGGGTATAGTATTCTTGGCTGCATGTTTTTCTCGTTTAGTGCTCTGAAAATGTCATGCCAGCTCTTTCTGGCCTGCCAGGTCTCTGTGGATAAGTCAGCTGCCAATCTAATACTTTTACCATTGTATGTTACAGACTTCTTTTCCCGGGCTGCTTTCAGGATTTTCTCTTTGTCACTAAGGCTTATAAATTTTACTATTAGGTGACGTGGTGTGGGCCTATTCTTATTGATTTCGAGGGACATTCTCTGAACCTCCTGAATTTTGATCCTCATTCCCTTTGCCATATTGGGGAAATTCTCCCCAATAATTCTCTCCAGTATACTTTCTGCTCCCCTCTCTCTTTCTTCTTCTTCTGGAATCCCAATTATTACAATGTTGTTTCGTCTTATGGTGTCACTTATCTCTCGAATTCTCCCCTCATGGTCCAGTAGCTGTTTGTCCCTCTTTTGCTCAGCTTCTTTATTCTCTGTCATTTGGTCTTCTATATCACTAATTCTTTCTTCTGCCTCATTTATCCTAGCAGTGAGAGCCTCCATTTTTGATTGAACCTCATTAATAGCTTTTTTTATTTCAACTTGGTTAGATTTTAGTTCTTTTATTTCTCCAGAAAGGGCTTTTATATCTCTGGAGAGGGTTTCTCTAATATCGCCCATCCCTTTTTCAAGCCCGGCTAGAACCTTGAGAATTGTCATTTTGAACTCTAGATCTGACATATTACCAATGTCTATATTGATTAGGTCCCTAGCCTTCGGTACTGCCTCTTGTTCTTTTTTTTGTTGTGAATTTTTTCACCTTGTCATTTTGTCCAGCGAAGAGTATATGAAGGAGCAAGTAAAATACTAAAAGGGTGGCAACAATCCCAGGAAAATATGCTTTAACCAAATCAGAAGAGATCCCAAATTGTGAGGGGGGATTTCTCCCCCTCACGATTGGGTGAGGGATCTCCTCTGATTGGGATCTCCTCTGATTGGGATCCCCCAATCTCTTCTGATTTTGATCTCTTCTGATTTGGGGATAAAAAGAGGTTCAAAAAGAAAGAAAGAAAAAAAAGAATTAAAAAAAGAGATTGAATTAAAAATTCAATCATGAATTAAAAAAAGAATTAAAAAAAGAGATTGAAGAGATTGGGAACTCTTCTGATTTGGGCATAAAAACAGGTTCAAAAAGAAAGAAAGAAAAAATAGAAAAAATAGAATTAAAAAAAGAAAACGAATAAAGAAAAGTATTAAAAAGAATATATATATATGATAAACTAGTTAAAAAATGTTAAAAAAGAAAAGGGTAAAAGTTAAAAAAATTTAGCAGAAGAAGAGAAAAAAAATGAAAAATAAAAAAATTAAATTAACTACAAGACTAAAAAATCACAAGGAGAAAGCCATGAGTTCCGTGGTTTGCTTTCTCCTCTTCTGGAATTCTGCTGTTCTCCTTGGTCTTGAAACTGCACTCCTTGGTAGGTGAACTTGGTCTTGGCTGGATTTCTTGTTGATCTTCTGGGGGAGGGGCCTGTTGTACTGATTCTCGTGTCTTTGCCCCAGGCGGAATTGCACCGCCCTTACCAGGGGCCGGGCTGAGTGATCCGCTCGGCTTTGCTCTCCGGAGCTTTTGTTCCCTGAGCGCTTTCCGTAGAGTTCCGGAGGATGGGAATACAAATGGCGGCCTCCTGGTCTCTGGCCCGGAGGAGCCGAGAGCCTGGGGCCCCGCTCCCTAGTGCGCCCTCAGCAAACAGCTCCCAGTAACTCCCGTCTGCCTGACCTCTGGCCGCGCTCCGAGCTCACGGAGCCTGTGACCAGTTCAAGGCAACACCGAGATATGAGCTTACTGTTGGCTCTGTCTCTGTAGCCAGCTTTCCCATTCCAATATCCGCAAGCTCTGCAACACTCAGACACTTCCGATCCTTCTGTGACCCTGCAAGACCTGAGGCCACGCCGACCTCGCATGGGCTTCGCCCCGGTTTAGCCTCTGGAGCGATGTCCCTCAGTGGAACAGACTTTTAAAAGACCTGATTTTGTGCTCCATTGCTCCGTCGCTTGCCAGGAACCGGCCCCTCCCCCCAGGGTCTATCTTCCCGTCGCTTTGGATTCACTTCTCCGCCAGTCCTACCTTTCAGAAAGTGGTTGTTTTTCTGTTTCTAGAATTGCTGTTCTTCTCTTCGATCTGCCGATGGATTTGCAGGTGTTTGCAATATTTAGATAAGCTCTCTCGCTGATCTCCTGCTAGCTGAGCTAGTCTCAGCCTGCTACTTCTCCGCCATCTTGACTCCTCCCTCCATGGATCACCTTTTGTTCCTTTATTTAAAGTTTCTCTTTTTTTTTTCATTTAAATTCAAGGAGGCAAGAAATAATACATCATTAGTTTTTAATGTAATGTTCAATGATTCATTATTAATGATTTAATTAATTCAATGATTCATAGAGTATAACAGCCGGTGCTTATCACCACACATGCCCTCTTTAATGCCCATCACCCAGTTATCCATTCCGCTACCCGCTTCCCTTTCTGCAACCCTCAATTTGTTTCCCAGAGTCAAGAGTCTTATATGCTTTTTCTCCCTTTCAGGTATCTTCCCATTCAGGTTTCCCACCCTGTCCCTATGACCCTCTGTGTTATTCCTTATATTTCACATATGAGTGAAATTGTGTGATAACTGTCTTTCTCTACTTGACTTATTTCACTTAGCATAATCCCCTCCGGTTCCATCCATGTCAATGCAAATGGTAAGTATTCATTGTTTCTGATGGCTGAGTAATATTCCATTGTATATATGAACCACATCTTCTTTTTTTTAAAGGATTTTATTTACTTATTTGACAGAGAGAGAGAAAGAGAGAGAGATGACAAGTAGGCAGAGAGGCAGCCAGGGAGAGAGGGGGAATCAGGCTCCCCAGTTAGCAGAGAGCCCTATGCATGCTCGATCCCAGGAACCTGAGATCATGACCTGAGCCAAAGGCAGTGGCCTAACCCACTGAGTCACCCAGGGGCCCCTGAACCACATCTTCTTTATACATTGATATGTTGAAGGACATCTCAGCTCCTTACATAGTTTGGCTATTGTGGACATTGCTGCTATGAACACTGGGGTGCATGTGCCTCTTCATTTTACCAAATCTGTATGGTAAATACCCAAGAGTGCAATTGGTGGGTCACAGGGTAGCTTTATTTTTACTGTCTTGAGGAAACTCCATACTGTTTTTCAGAGTGACTACCAGCTTGCATTCCAACCAGCAGTGTAAGAAGGTTCCCTCTTACACTGTTGTGTAAGATGTTTCACATCCTTACCAACATTTCTTGTTCCCTGTCTTTTAATTTTTGCCATTCTAACTGATGTAAGGGTGTCTCATTATGGTTTTGATTTTTATTTCCCTGATGGAAGTGATGTGGATAATGTTTTCATGTGTCTGTTAGCCATTTGTATGTCTTTTTTGGAGAAGTGTATGTCTTCTGCCCATATCTTGAGTGGACTCTTTGTTTTTTAGGTGTTGAGTTTGAGAAATTCTGTGTAAATCTTGGATACCAGACCTTTAACTGTAATAGCATTTGCAAATATCTTCTCCCATTCTACAGGTTGCCTTTTAGTTTTATTGATTGTTTCCAAGCTTTTCATCTTGATGAAGTACCAAAAGTTCATTTTTGCTTTTGTTTCCCTTGCCCATAGAGACGTGTCTTGAAAAATGTTGCTGTGCTGGAGGTCGAAGAGGTTGCTGCCTGTGTTCTCTAGGATTTTGGTGTGAGACAGGAATTAATGATCTTTCTTTCCTGATTGTATTTGAGCCCTCTCTCTTTCTTGGTGATTCTAGCTAAAAGTTTGTTAGTTTTGTTTATCTTTCCAACAAAGGCAGCTCTCATTTTCATTGATCTTTTGTCTTTTTAGTCACAGTTGTATTTATTTTCACATTCCTTTTCAGCCTGACCTGCCCTCCCCTCAGTCTTCCTCAGGGAAGATCTTCTCACTTCATGAGCTGACAGCTCTGAACTTAAAAACTAATATCGTTTTATATTTCTCAATGCCTTAGTTCATCCATGGCATGTCTTTCCAAACTGTCAGTGGGTTTTTAGCAGTCCTGGAGGACTGCCTGCTCAAGGAGGAGATGACCTGGGAGGGGCAGCCCTCCTTCCCATCTCCCTCAGCATGTCCCTGATCCCTAGAGCCATCTGTCCCACTGAGGGTTGAGGGACCCAAGGCAGTCCATCTTGAGCCCAGGCTAGGTCAGCTGTGTAGACTGATGTGTACCGGTAGTGGTGGGAAGCTGGCATGGACCAGGTGGAGGCAGTTTCTCCTTCTCTTTTCTTCCTCCCTTCCTGCCCAGAGGTAGCTCAGAACAGATTTCAAGCCCTGTATCTCAAGATCCCGTGACCTGGGCTCCCTGCTTTCAGCTGGTGACCTTAGTGGTTTCCTGTTGCTTCTGCCTCCCATACCCACTCCCATGGCCATTCCTGGATCAGGGGAGAGATCAAACCCTTGTCTTTACTTGGTCCTCTTCCTGTCCCACACCAAGCCCACCCACATTTGTCTTCCAGGTATGTGCTTGGAAGCAAGCCCATCCACAGGAACTTATCAGACAAACAGATACAGGTAATGACCACTGAAGTGGAGATCCAGGGTGTATAACAAACCTGCTCTGAAACCTGTCCTATACTCTATGACAACATCACACAAAAACAGAAACAATAATAGCTTTCTGGACAGTGAAGTGACATCTGTCTCTACTTACACTCTTGAAAGCATAGGTGCTGACCCCGGATGGAAAGGAACCATGACTCCTGTGGGCTACAATTAACAGGAAAAGTATAAGACTTCAGTAAAATTTGAATTCCAGGCATAGAGTGAATAATTATTGTACAGTAAATACTCTCAAGTAAGTCTTATAAACATTGCATAGCAAAAGCTTTTTCGAATAGCTTACTGAAGATCTCCCTGATATGAGGAAGTGGTGATGCAACATGGGGGCTTAAGTGGGTAGGAGAAGAATCCATGAAGAAAAAACTTTTTTATTGTTTATTTTAATTCAGGTAGAGTTAACATACAGCGGTATATTAGTTTCAGGTGTACAATATAGTGATTCAGTGATTCTAGATATTACTCAGCGGTCATCAAGAAAAGTGTACTCTTAGTCCCTGTCATCTATTTCACTCATCCCTCCATCCACTTCCACTCTGGTAACCACAGAGTCAGTATTTTGTTTTGTATCCTCTTTCTCCTTTATTTATGTATGTTTGTTTCTTAAATTCCATGGAAGAGTGACATCAAAAGGCATTTGTCTTTCTCTGACTGATGGATTTCACTTAGGATAGTACTCTCTAGCTCCATCCATGTATCTGCAAATGGCAATATTTCATTCTTTTCATGGCTGAGTAATTTTCCATTGTGTGTGTGTGTGTTTGTATACATGTATCATCTCATTTATCAAATTATCCAGAAATACTTGGATTGCTTCCATATTGTAATATTGTAAATAATGTTGCAAGAAACTTAGGGGCACATGTATCCTTTTGAATTATTGTTCTCATATTCTTTGGGTAAACACCCAGTAGTGTGATTGCTGGATCATAAGGTAGTTCTATATTTAAAGTTTTGAGGAACAGTCATACTGTTTTCCACAGTGGCTTCAGCATCTTGCATTCCCACCAACAGTGCAAGAGGGTTCCCTTTTATCCACATCCTCCCAACATCTGTTTTCTTGTGCTGGTGCTGTTAGCCATTCTGATAGTGTGTAGTAATATCTCATGGAACTTTTCATTTGGATTTTCCTGTTGATGGGTGATGGTGAACATCTTTTCACGTGACTGTGGGGCATCTGTATTTCTTCTTTGGAGAAATGTCTGCTCATGTCTTCTATTTTTTAACTGGATTATTTGTTTTTTGGGTGTTGCGTTGTATCAGTTCTACATATTTTGGACACTACTCTTTTATTACATATGATATTTGCAAACATCTTCTCCCATTAAGTAGGTTGTCTTCTATTTATTACATTTTCATTGTACTTCTGCTGTGCGGTAAGTTTTTATATTGATGTAGTTCCAGTAGTTTATTTTTGCTTTTGTTTCCTTTGCCTTAGGAGGCGTATCTAGAAAATGTATGGTTCATGTCAGAGAAGTTACTGTCTGTGCCGTCTTGTAGGATTTTTATGATTTCAGGTCTCACACTGAGATCTTGAAACTGTTTTGAGTTTATTTGTCCATCTAGTGTAAGAAAGCAGTCTAATTTCATTCTTTTGTGCATAGCTATCCAGTTTTCCCAACACCATTTGTTGTAGAGACTGTCCTTTTCCCTTTTAATATTTTTGCCTATTTTGCAGAAGATTAATTGGGCATGTGATTGTGGGTTTATGTCTGAGCTTCTATTCTGCTCCCTTAGTCACTGTGTGTATTTCTGTGCCAGTCCCATACTGTTAGGATGACTGCAGCTTTGTAGTATAATTTGAAATATGGAATTGTGACTCGTCCAGCTTTGTTTTTCTTCATAACATTGTGTTGGTTGTTCAGTATCTTTTGTGATTCCATACAAATTTTGAAGGTAGTTTCTTTGAGTTCTTTCATTTTTTAAAATTTAAATTCAATTAGCCAACTTACCATACATCAGTAGTTTCAGATGTAGTGTTAAATAACATATCAGATGTGTATAACACCAAGTGCTCATTGCATCACATGCCCTCCTTAATGCCCATCACCCAGTTACCCTCCCGCCCCATCCAGCAACTCTCAGTCTGTTGCTATAATTAAGAGTCTATCATGTTTTTTTTTTTAACCATCTCTGATGACTTCCCATTCTGTTTCCCCTTCCTTTCCCTATGGTTCTCTGCCCTGTTTCTGATATTTGACATATGAGTGAAACCATATGATAATTGTGTTTCTTTCATTGACATATTTTACTCAGCATAATATCTTCCAGACCCATCCAGGTTGATATGATGATAAGTATTCATCCTTTCTGATGGCTGAGTAATATTCCATTGAATATACGAACCACATCTTCTTTATCCATTCCTCTATCCATAGATATCCGGGTTCTTTCCATAGTTGAGTTATAGTGGATATTGTTGCAATGAACACTGGGGTGCAGGTGCCAGTTCTTTTCACTACATTTCTATTTTTGTGGCAAAAACCCTGTAGTGCAATTACTGTGCTTTAGGGTAACTTTACTTTTAACTTCTTGAGGAAACCCCATACTGTTTTCCAGAGTGAATGTAACAGTATGCATTCCCACCAGGAGTGTAGGAGTCTTCTCCATTCTCTGCATCCTCACCAACGTTTGTGGTTTCATGTCTTGTTAATTTCACACATTCTGCCTAGTGTGATAGGACACCTCAATATGGTTTAGATTTGCATTTCCCAGAAGCCATGTGATATGGAACATTTATGCATATCGCTGTTGGTCACATGTGTGTCATCATTGGAGAAATGTCTATTCATATTTTCACCCATGTCTAGACCTTACATTGGGTTAAGGCCCTGAAGCCTGGAAGATACAATCAACCAGAACTGTGCAGATCTTCACAAGGTCTGAGTTAAAATGGAGTTTTAGGGTGTGTATCAAGTTCTGAGGGTGGATGAAAGTGTAGGTTCACTGACATTGTCTCAGGTTTGCATTCAGATTTCTCATGCTCTCAATTCAGTCTGGAGTAAAAAAGGGAGTTTCCTTTTGTGTGGCAGGCTGATCCTCTGGTTTTGCTCAAGTGGTCCCTTATACCTGGGGCTTGGGAGCCAGGCCTCTACAGATGGACCTCTCAGAACTCCAAATAGGGTTATGGTTAGGACCTAGGAGCATGGAAGGTCTAAACTGCCAACCATGTGATGAGCGTCTTGGAGGGCTTAGTTGAGGACATGTGTTAGCATGAGTGTCCGGCTCAGGGTTTCAATCCATGAGCCCTTGAAAGTGGGAGTTCACTGGGATGGAAACAGATGGGCCTTCAGATTTCTACTGACCTATATACTTATTGGAGTCCATTATGAAAAGATTTCCTTCTGGGTGGAAGGCTGAGTCCTCTTGTATTGCTTAGCCATCCCCAAATCCTGGATCTTTGGAGCCCGCCCTTAAGGGACGGATACCTGAGAACCCAACCTAGGGATAGAGTTAGGGTCAAGGGGCTTTGCAGGACCAAACAGCTGACAGTGTGTGTGGTTCCTAGAGTCTGGAATTAAGGGTGAGTGTTCTGGTTCAGGTCAGGCACAGGGTTTGTGGCCTAGAGGCCACTGAAAGTGGTGGTTTGCTAAGATAGGCTCAGATGGGCAGGCATTTTCTCCTGCTTTGAATGCTTTCTAGAGGTCTACATGGCATGCTTTCCTCCTGTGTGTTAGGCTGAGTCCTGTGGTATTGCTAAGGTGACCCCAGTCCCTGGGGCAGGGGGCCAGGCCTCTAGGAATGGAATGCTCAGAACACTAACTAAGAACACAAACCCCATTAGGGGTTAGGAGCATGGCAGGCCCAATTTGACTGTGGTGTGGCAAGCTATCCAGAGGGCTGAATAGAATGATGGATAGAGTGAGTGTCAGGTTCAGGTTTGTGTCCATGGAGCTGCTGATTCTGGGTAAACTCAGTGGTGCATGGCAGATTTCTCCTACTCAGAATCCTTTGCAAAGTTCCAAATGGTATGGTTTCCTTCTGGGTGGCAGGCAGAGATCTCAAATATTGCTCAGGTGTCCCCATCTGTGGGACTTGGGTGCCAGTCCCCTGGGGACAGAGCCTGAAAACCCAACCTAGGGTTAGGGCTAGGTCCCAGGAACATGACAGGCCTGATCTGCTGGTGCTGTGCAGTGCTCTCAAGGGGACTGAGTGGAGAACATGGGTCAGGCTGAGTCGGGCTCCGGGTTGGTGTCCATGGAGCTACAGAAGATGGGGGTGGCCATAGAGGGGAAGGGCAGATTTATTCTGCTTTGAGTCCTTGGCAGAGTTCCAATTATACTGTTCCCTTCTGGGTAGAAGGTTAAGTCCTCTGGCATTTCTCAGGTACCCCACAAATGTGGGGCTTTGGTACCTGTATTCTGGGGACACAAGACAGACAATGCACCTAAGTTTACGTTATGTTAAACTTAGTTATTAGCTGAGGGTCATGTCAGGCTCAGTATGCCACCCCGAGAGGAGCAACCTGGGGAGCAGAGTTGAGGACATGGGTCAGTGTGAGTGTTAGGATCCAGGTAGTGTACAGGGGGTTGCTGAAAGTGGGATAGCCTCAGGGGGGCACAAAATATTCTGCTGGTGCTGAGACAGGCTCCCTGGTGGGCTGAGTTGAGGGAGGGCATCATACAGTGCCTCATTCTCTGGGTTGGTGACCATGGGGGCCACCGAATGTGGACGTGGCCTCAGGAAGGCATGCAGGTTTCTCCTGCTCCGAGGGTTGGGTGCAGCTCCAATGGCTCCAGTTCAGGTGTAACCCATCAGTGAGGCTTTGGTGTCGATCTCAGAGGACAGAAGACTGAAAGCACAACCTAGGGCTAGGGATAGAACACAGGGGCATGGCTGGCCTGATCTGCCGATGCTGAGGCAGGATGTCTGGGGCACTGAATTGAGGGCCAGGGTCAGGTGGTGCATTACGCTCTGGGTTTGTGCCTGGGGGGCTGCTGAGGGTGGAGCTGGCTTAAGGGGGCATGCAGGTTTCTCCCATTCTGAGGGTTCTGTGCAGCTCCAAAGAGAACGGTTTCCTCCTGGGTGGCAGACAGAGTCCTGGGTTGTGGGGTCTAAGGGTTCAAATATGGAGGAATTGGGGGCCCAGCCTCTGGGGATGAAGACTGAAAACCCAACCTAGGGTTAAGGTTAGAGCCAGGGGCATGGAAAACCCAATTTGTTGGCACTGCGGAGGGATCAGGGGCTGAATTGAGGGCAGGGTTCAGGTGGGATGACAGGGTCCAGGTTTGTGGTCAGGGGGCTGCTGAAGGAGGCAGGTGTGCTCAGGGAAGCATGCAGTTTCTCCCACTCTGAGTATTCTACTCGCCTTCAAATGGCACGGTTTCCTCCTGGGTGGCAGGCTGAGTGTCAGCCTCCACATTTGTGGCCCAATGGTACACAGAAGGTGGGGGATGGCCTCAGGTGGGGCATGCAGGTTTCTCCCTCTCTGAGGATTCTCCACAGCTCCAAACAGCATGGTTTCCTCCTGCATGGTGGGCAGAGTCCTGGGGTGTCACTCAGGGGTTTTTAATCTTGGGGGCTTGGGGTCAGGCCTCGTGGGATGGAAGCCTGAAAACCCAAATTAGGGATAGGGTTAAGGCCTAGGGGCATGGTAGACATGATATGCCAGTGCTGCGGCATGATCCCCTTGGGACTGAGTTGAGGGCATATGACAGGTAGTGCTTCAGAATCTGGTTTTGTGGCCATGGGGGCTTCAGATGGTGGGGGGTCACTACAGTGGGGTATGCAGGTTTCTCCCTCTCTGAGGGTTCTGTGGAGCTTCAAATGGCATAGCTTCCTACCACATGGGAGGCTGAATCCTGGAGTATCATTCAGGGGTACTTAATGAGGCTGGTTTGGGGGCTATATCTTTTGGGATGGAAGCCTAAAAACCCAAACTAGGATTAGGGTTAAGGCCTAGGGCCATGGCAGTTTCAATCTGTCAGTGCTGAGGCAGATTCCCTGGTGGGCTGAGTTGAGAGCACATGTCTGGAGGTGCATCAGGTTGCAGGTTTGTGTCCATGGGTTCCACAGAAGCTGGGGTGGCCTCAGGGGTTAATACAGGTTTCTCCCATTCTGAGGGTTCTGTGCAGCTCCAAGCAGCAGAGTTGTGCCCTCAGTGGGAGGCAGAATTCTGGTGTGAGTCTCAGGTGTGGGTCTCCAATCTGTCTGGGTTGTGGGCCAGGCCTCTGGGCGTGGTAGCCTGTACATCGCATCTAGGTTTAGACTTAGGGCCTAGGGACATGGCAGGCCTGATCTGCCATCTCTGAGGCATGTGCTGGTCAGGGCCAAGTTGAGGATTTGTCAGTCATTGCATCAGGGTCCATTTTTGTGGCCGGGGGACCACCAAAGGTGGTGGTGGCTTTAAGAGGGCTTGCAGGTTTCTCTAACTCTGTGAGTTCAGCACAGCTCCAAATGGTTTGGTTTGCAATGGCATTGTGGGCTGAATTGTGGGGTATTACTCAGAGGTCTTAATCTGGGGGGCTTTGGGGACTTTAGGGTAGAATCCTGAAAACCCAAATTACATTTAGGGTTAGGGCCCAAGAGCATGGCAGGCCAGATCTGCTGGTGCTGAGGCAGGCTCCCTGGTGGGCTGAGTTGAGGGAGGGCATCATACAGTGCCTCATTCTCTGGGTTGGTGACCATGGGGGCCACCGAATGTGGACGTGGCCTCAGGAAGGCATGCAGGTTTCTCCTGCTCCGAGGGTTGGGTGCAGCTCCAATGGCACAGTTTCCATGTGGGTAGCAGGTGGATTCCTGGGATTTGGCTCTGGGGTCCTCAATCTGGAGCTCTTGTGGGATAGGGTCTTGCAGATGGAAGCCGGAAAACCCAACCTAGGGTTAGGGTTAGAGTGTGGGGCATGGCAGGCCTGATCTGAAATTGCTGAGACTGGCACCACTCCAGGGGGCTGAGTAGAGTGAGGGTTTGGCCATATTTGCACCTGGATTTTAGACTGCTTTCTCATGGGGTTTGGGCCGAAACCACTTGAGAACATGGGTCAGGCCCAGGTGGCTGCTCTGCAGGTCTGTGCTACCAGAAGCCATTTCACTGGGAGATTTTCTGGCCAATTCTCATGAGCTTTATGTCCAAATGGATATTGAGTTGGGCAAGAAGCTCATGAGAATTGACCAGCATTGGAAGGCAATTTGGGATGCACTCACACCGGCTGTTTAGAGTGCTTTCTCCCTAGGTGCATGTTGCAACCGTCCAGGAACTTGGACTGGTCCCACATGGCTCCCCTGCAGGTCCCAGCTGATAGGAGATTTCCAGGAGTAGAGTTGATGGAGGATCTCAGGCTGAGAATGAGGCTCCATGTTTATGGCCCATTTGGGTGCTGAAGGTGGGGGTGGTCCCAGGTCCCAGGAGGGTATGAAGGTTTCTTCCCATCTGAGGGTTTTCTGCAGCTCAAAACTACTGATTCCTCCTTTGTGGCAGTGGAATCCTGGGGTGCAGCTTTGGAGTTTCCAATCTGGAGTGCTTGGTGGCCAGGTCTTTAGGGATGTAAGCCTGTACACCACACCTAGGGTTAGGTTTAGGGACTTGGGGCATGGCAGGCCTGATCTTATATTTTTTTCCAATTTATTTATTTTCAGAAAAACAGTATTCATTATTTTTTCACCACACCCAGTGCTCCATGCAAGCTGTGCCCTCTATAATACCCACCACCTGATACGCCAACCTCCCACACCCCCGCCACTTCAAACCCCTCAGACTGTTTTTCAGAGTCCATAGTCTCTCATGGTTCACCTCCCCTTCCAATTTACCCAAATTCCCTACTCCTCTCTAACGCCCCTTGCTATTTGTTATGCTCCACAAATAAGTGAAACCATATGATAATTGACTCTCTCTGCTTGACTTATTTCACTCAGCATAATCTCTTCCAGTCCCGTCCATGTTGCTACAAAAGTTGGGTATTCATCCTTTCTGATGGAGGCATAATACTCCATAGTGTATATGGACCACATCTTCCTTATCCATTCATCCGTTGAAGGGCATCTTGGTTCTTTCCATAGTTTGGCGACTGTGGCCATTGCTGCTATAAACATTGGGGTACAGATGGCCCTTTTTTCATGACATCTGTATCTTTGGGGTAAATACCCAGGAGTGCAATTGCAGGGTCGTAGGGAAGCTCTATTTTTAATTTCTTGAGGAATATCCACACTGTTCTCCAAAGAGGCTGCACCAACTTGCATTCCCACCAACAGTGGAAGAGGGTTCCCCTTTCTCCACATACTCTCCAACACATGTTGTTTCCTGTTTTGCTAATTTTGGCCATTCTAACTGGTGTAAGGTGATATCTCAATGTGGTTTTAATTTGAATCTCCCTGAGGGCTAATGATGATGAGCATTTTTTCATGTGTCTGATAGCCATTTGTATTTCTTGATTGGAGAAGTGTCTGTTCATATCTTCTGCCCATTTTTTGATGTGTTTGTCTGTTTCGTGTGGGTTGAGTTTGAGGAGTTCATTATAGATCCTGGATATCAACCTTTTGTCTGTACTGTCATTTGCAAATATCTTCTCCCATTCCGTGGGTTGCCTCTTTCTTTTTTTGACTGTTTCCTTTGCTGTGCAGAAGCTTTTGATTTTGATGAAGTCCCAGAAGTTTATTTTCGCTTTTGTTTCCTTTGCCTTTGGAGACGTATCTTGAAAGAAGTTGCTGTGGCTGATATCAAAGAGATTACTGCCTATGTTCTCCTCTAAGATTCTGATGGATTCCTGTCTCACGTTGAGGTATTTTATCCATTTTGAGTTTATCTTTGTGTATGGTGTAAGAGAATGGTTGAGTTTCATTCTTCTACATATAGCTGTCCTGTTTTCCCAGCAACATTTATTGAAGAGACTGTCTTTTTTCCACTGTATATTTTTTTCTGTTTTGTCAAAGATTAATTGACCATAGAGTTGAGGGTCCATATCTGGGCTCTCTACTCTGTTCCACTGGTCTATGTGTCTGTTTTTATGCCAGTACCATGCTGTCTTGGTGATCACAGCTTTGTAATAAAGCTTGAAATCAGGTAAGGTGATGCCGCCAGCTTTATTTTTGTTTTTCAACATTTCCTTAGCGATTCGGGGTCTCTTCTGATTCCATACAAATTTTAGGATTATTTGCTCCAGCTCTTTGAAGAATGCCGGTGGAATTTTGATCGGAATGGCATTAAAAGTATAGATTGCTCTAGGCAGTATAGACATTTTAACAATGTTTATTCTTCCGATCCAAGAGCATGGAATGGTCTTCCATCTTTTTGTGTCTTCTTCAATTTCTTTCATGAGTGTTCTATAGTTCCTCAAGTATAGATCCTTTACCTCTTTAGTTAGGTTTATTCCAAGGTATCTTATGGTTCTTGGTGCTATAGTCAATGGAATCGATTCTCTAATTTCCCTTTCTGTATTTTCATTGTTAGTGTATAAGAAAGCCACTGATTTCTGCACATTGACTTTGTATCCTGCCACGCTGCTGAATTGCTGTATGAGTTCTAGTAGTTTGGGGGTGGAGTCTTTTGGGTTTTCCATATAAAGAATCATGTCATCTGCGAAGAGAGAGAGTTTGACTTCTTCATTACCAATTTGGATACCTTTTATTTCTCTCTGTTGTCTGATTGCTGTTGCTAGGACTTCTAATACTATGTTGAACAAGAGTGGTGAAAGTGGGCATCCTTGTCTTGTTCCTTATCTCAACGGGAAGGCTGCAAGCTTTTTCCCATTGATGATGATATTTGCTGTGGGTCTTTCATAGATAGATTTGATGAGGTTCAGGAATGTTCCCTCTATCCCTATACTTTGAAGTGTTTTAATCAGGAACGGATGTTGGATTTTGTCAAATGCTTTTTCTGCATCAATTGAGAGGACCATGTGGTTCTTCTCTCTTCTCATATTAATTTGTTGTATCACATTGATTGATTTGCGAATGTTGAACCATCCTTGTAGCCCAGGGATGAATCCCACCTGATCATGGTGGATAATCTTTTTAATGTGTTGTTGGATCCTTTTGGCTAGGATCTTGTTGAGAATCTTAGCATCCATATGCATCAGTGATATTGGTCTGAAATTCTCCTTTTTGGTAGGGTCCTTGCCTGGTTTGGGGATCAGGGTATTGCTGGCTTCATAGAAGGAGTCTGGAAGTTTTCCTTCTGCTTCAATTTTTTGAAACAGCTTCAGGAGAATAGGTGTTATTTCTTCTTGGAAGGTTTGGTAGAATTCCCCAGGGAATCTGTCAGGTCCTGGGCTCTTGTTTTTTGGGAGATTTTTGATCACTGCTTCAATCTCGTTATTAGATATCGGTCTATTCAGGTTTTCGATTTCTTCCTGGTTCAATTTTGGTAGTTTATATTTTTCCAGGAATGCATCCATTTCATCTAGGTTGCTAAGCTTATTGGCATATAACTGTTGCTAATAACTTCTGATGATTGTTTCTACTTCCTTGGTGTTCATTGTGATCTCTCCCTTTTCATTCACAATTTTATGAATTTGGGCTTTCTCTCTTTTCTTTTGGACTAGTGTGTCCAATGGCTTATCGATCTTTTTGATTCTTTCAAAAAACCAGCTTCTAGTTTTATTGATTTGTTCTACTGTATCTCTGGTTACTACCTCATTAATCTCAGCTCTAACCTTGATGATTTCCCTTCTTATGTGTGGAGTTGATTTGATTTCTTGTTGATTCTCCAGTTCTTTAAGGTGTAGAGACAGCTGATGTGTTCTAGATTTTTCAATTTTTTTGAGGGAGGCTTGGATGACTATGGATTTTCCCCTTAGGACCGCCTTTGCTGTATCCCATAGGTTTTGGACCTAAGTGTCTTCATTCTCATTGGTTTCCATGAATTGTTTCAGTTCTTCCTTGATCACCTGGTTATTCCAAGCATTCTTAAGCAAGGTGGTCTTTAGCTTCCAGGTGTTTGAGTTCCTTCGGAACTTTTCCTTGTGATTGAGCTCCAGTTTCAAAGCGTTGTGATCTGAGAATATGCAGGGAATAATCTCAGTCTTTTGGTATCTGTTGAGTCCCGATTTGTGACCCAGTATGTGGTCTATTCTGGAGAAGGTTCCGTGTGCACTTGAGAAGAATGAGTATTCTGCTGTTTTAGGGTGGAATGTTCTGTATATATCTATGAGGTCCATCTGGTCCAATGTGTCATTCAATGCTCTTGTTTCTTTATTGATTTTATGCTTCGATGATCTGTCTAACTCTGAAAGAGGCGTGTTAAGATCTCCTACGATTAGTGTATTCATATCAATATGACTCTTTATCTTGATTAACAGTTTTCTTAAGTAATTGGCTGCTCCCATATTGGGAGCATAGATATTTACAATTGTTAGAGCATCTTGGTGGATAGTCCCTTTAAGTATTATGTAGTGTCCTTCTGTATCTCTGACTACAGTCTTTAGTTTGAAGTCTAATTTATCTGATATGAGAATCGCTACCCCAGCCTTCTTTTGAGTCCCATTGGCATGAAAGATGCTTCTCCACCCCTTCACTTTCAGTCTGCGTGTATCTTTAGGTTCAAAATGTGTCTCTTGTAGACAGCATATGGATGGGTCCTGTCGTTTTATCCAATCTGCAACCCTGTGCCATTTTATGGGTGCATTTAGGCCATTCACATTGAGAGTGATTATAGATAGATACGTTTTTATTGACATCGAGTTACCTTTGAAGTCTTTCTTTCTGTAGACTGTCTCTATATTTCTGTTCAATGCTATTCTTGGGATTTTTCCTCTTTTATAGAACCCCCCCTTAATATTTCCTGCAGTATCGGCTTGGTGGTTGCATACTCTTTTAAGCCTTGCCGGTCTTGGAAACTCTTTATCTCTCCATCCATTTTGAATGTCAGTCTTGCTGGATAAAGTATTCTTGGCTGCATGTTTTTCTCATTTAGTGCCCTGAATATATCTTGCCAGCCTCTTCTGGCTTGCCAGGTCTCTGGGGACAGGTCCTAGTTATTCTGATGGGCATCCCTCTGTAAGTAAGGAGCCTCTTTGCCCTGGCAGCTTTCAAGAGATTATACCTACAATTATAATTTCTCAATTTGACTATCAGGTGTCGTGATGTTTTTTTGGAGTGTATAATCTTGGGTGGAGACCGTTCAGCCTCTAGTACATGAACGCTGGTTTCATTCGCGAGATTCAGAAAATTTTCATGAAGGACTTGTTCCACGATATCTTCTAGATTTCTTTCTTTCTCCTCCCCTTCAGTAATTCCAATAATTCTGACGTTGGAATGCTTCATGGCATCATTTATTTCCCTGATTCTGCTTTCGTGGGATCTAAGCTGTTTGTTCCAGGCTTCCTCCTGATCCTTTCTCTCTATCTGTTTGTCTTCCAGATCACTAATTCTATCTTCTGTCTCAGTTACCCTAGCTTTGAGAGAGTTTAGATTGGATTGGAACTCATTGAGAGCATTGTGGACCTCCTCCCTGGTAGCTTTAAGCTCCGCCCTAACATTGTGAACATCCTGTCTGGTCGCTTTCAGTTCGGCCCTAATCAATTCTGTTTGGTCATCCATGGCTTTCTCCAACCTAGCTATTGCCTGGAAAGTTGTTAGCCTGAATTCTCTTTCTGACATATTGTCTATGTTGATAGCTGTTAGCTCTGTTGCGGAAGGTCCATCCTCTGTATTTTTCTTCTGTTGGGCATTCCTCCTCCTATTCATTTTGGTGGGAGAAGACTGAACAGATGTAGCTGGATGTATCAACTCTGGTGCAGTCAAGGTGCACCCTGGAACACTTCCTGATCTCCGTCTCAGAGAGAAGCCTCAGTCTGGGTGCAGAAGCTGAATAAATTCCCCCTTGGACGCTGGCAATGCAGTTTCCAAGTTGCAGACCCTGGGGGCGCAGGATCTTTTGCTCGTCCCCAAAGCCAAGGCAGTGGCAGCTGTCTGGGAGCTCCTGACCGCCATAGAGTTTCCAAGCAGCGATCACACACTGAGATTTTGCCGCCGGCCCGGGCTGGGAGTGCCCGGCTTGCGCGCACCTCTTTTCAGAGGCGGCTGTGGGTCTGGCGCGCGTCTGGGGCACTGAGAACGGGGCGCTGGTCCGTAAGCCGCAGGCTGGGCTTTTGCGCGCCTCT
This sequence comes from Neogale vison, assembly GCF_020171115.1. NCBI lineage: Eukaryota > Metazoa > Chordata > Mammalia > Carnivora > Mustelidae > Neogale > Neogale vison. The sequence continues at coordinate 215,738,346 of NC_058093.1, read as the reverse complement.
GTCCGGGGAAGAGTGTGGCGCACGCACGGCTTAGACTTTGAAACAATGGCGTGGGTCAAGAAGCGCCCCCGGGCCTTAGTGACCCAGGAGAGCTCGATTGACGTGCACGCGCATCTCAAGCTTTGTGGTAGGGCTAGCGCGCGTTCTGCAGACCAGCGCAGCTCCCATCCCCTCACAGAACCCACGCGCTCTGGGGCGCGCTGGCGGCTTAGGGACCAGGAGCCGGTTTCTCCGCCGCACTCTCTCTGCCTCCACGCCGGGGAGGCCGTCTGGGACCGGGGACTTAAGCCCCTGTCCCTAGCCGCCCCGATTCCCACAATTTCCCCCCTCAATCCTTTGCTCTTTTGGAGCGCTTTCAGCCAGTCTCCAAGTTAATGCTGGTCCCCAGATGCAGGGCACTCTCGCTCGTATTGGGGTATTACTTTCCCACCGGTCGCCTCTGGTGGCTCTCTCCCCCTTTTGTTTATCTTCTGATATCAGTCCGCCGTTCCCATTCTGCTTTACCTGCTTACTGGCGTCTTCTGCCCCTGTAGAGATCCAGACGTGTATAATTCTGATCTCAGGCTGATTTCATGGGTGATCGGAGTTCTTTGGTAGGTAATCAGCTCACTTTGGGGTACCAGCTGAAAAGGCCCCTCTTCCTACTACCCCGCCATCTTGTCCCCCCCAGGCCTGATCTTATGATGACGGGGTGGGCTCTCTGCTGGGCTGACTTGGGGGCAGGCATCGGGCAGCATGTCAGAGTCTGGGTTTGTGTCCAGAGGCTATAGAAGCTGGGGGTAGCATCAGGGTGGCATGCAGGTTTCTCCTTGTCTGCGGGTACCACACAGCTACAAATAGCATGGTTTCCTTCCACGTGGTGGGCACAGTCCTGAGGTGTCACTCAGGTGTCCTTAATCTGTGGTGTTTGGGAGCCAGGACTTTTTGGATGGAATCATGAAAACACAAACTAGGGTTAGGGTTAGGACCAAGGGGAATGGCAGGCCTGATCTGCTGGCACTGAGGCGGGATCCCTGGGGTGCTGAGAAAAGGACAAGGGTCAGGCAAGGATTCAGAGTCCAGGTTGAGGGAAGGGGTCAGGCTGAGGGTCAGCCTCCTTGTTTGTGGCCCGCTGGAGTGCTGAAGGGGGGGTGGCCTCGTGGCGGGGGGATGGCATGCAGGTTTCTCATGCTCTGAGGCTTTTGTTCAGCTTGTAATGGCACGGGGCCATGGTGATACCGGGGTCTACAGCGCTTTCTTGCTAAGTGGGTGTTGTGGCCATCCAGGAACTCAGGCCAGGCCCACGCGGCTCCCCTGAGGGCCCCCGTGCAGGGGTGCTTTCCAGGGGCAGAGTTAAGGGAGTGTGTCTGGCTGTCACCGTCTGTGTTTGTTGCCCATTGGGGTGCTGATGGTGGGGGTGGCTTCAGGGGGGATATGCAGGTATCTCCTGCTCTAAGGGTTTAGCACAGCTATGGATGGCATGGTTTCCTCCTGGGTGGCAGGTATAGTCCTGGGGTATGGCTCAGGTGTCCCCAACCTGGAGGGCTTGGGGGCCAGGTCTCTGGGCACAGAAGTCTGAAAACTAAAGTAGGGTTAGGATTAGGGCCTAGGGGCATGGTAGGCTCAATCTGGTGGCACTGAGGTGGGATCCCGGGGGTGCTGAGTCAAGGATGGGGGTCAGGCAGTGCATCAGGCTCCAGTTTTTGTGGCCAGAGATGGGGTTAGCCTCAGGGAGGCATGCGGATTTCTCTTGGTCTGAGGGTTCTGCACAGGTCCAAATGGCACGGTTTCCTCTTGGGTGGCAGGTGGACTCCTGGGGTGTGGTTCTGGGGTCCCCAATCTTGAGGGCTCATGTGACAGGCTCCTGGAGATGGAAGTCTGAAAACCAAACTGAGCTATGGGTCCAGGACCTAGGGGCATGACAGATTTGATCTGCTAGTGCCAGGGCAGGCACCCCAGGGGGCTGAGTAGCAGAAGTGGTTGACCCACATGTACCTGCCTCGCAGAGTGCTTTCTCTCAGGGTTTGGTCTGCGACCACTCGGGACTCCAGCTCAGGCCTAAGCTGTGGCCCAGCCAGCCTGTGTTGCCCAAGCAAGGTCTCCTGGCATTTTCCTGCCAATTCTGATCATTTTTCTGCCCAAGTTGATATTGATTTTGATATAAATCTTGTGAGAATTGGCCAGCATGGGCGGCTTTATGGGCTGTGGTTTGCTCTAGAGCACTTTCACGCTAGGTGCATGTCATGGCCATGTGGGATCACGGGTTGGTCCCACGTGGCTCCACCAATGCCCCCACCAGGGGAGTATCCCAGGGGCAGAGTTGAGGGAGGGGGTAAGGCTGAGCATCAGCCTCCTTGTTTGTGGCCTGGCAGGGCATGCAGTTTTTCTTCCACTCTGAGGGTTTTGGGCAGCTCTGAACAGCAGTTTCATCCTGGGTGGCAGTGGAATCCTGGGGTGTGGCTCAGGGGTCCTCAATCTCCATGGGGGCCCAGGTCTCTGGGAACAGAAGCCTGAAAAACCAAGCTATGGTAGTAGGGTCAGGGCCTAGGGGCATGGCAGGCGCGATATGCTAGCACAAAGGTGAGATTCCCTAGAGGGTGAATCGAGGATGGTGGTTAGGCGGTGCATCAGTTGCCAGGTTTTGTGGCCAGGGGTCTGCCACAGGTGGGTGTGGCCTTAGGTTAGAATGCAGGTTTCTCCCTGTCTGAGGGTTCTGCACAGATCCAAAAGGCACAGCTGTCCTCCTGGGTGGCAGGGGTTCTCCTGGGGTGTGTCTTCGGTATCTCTAATCTGGAGGGCTCGGGGTATAGGCCCCTGGGGTTGGAAGCCTGAAAACCCAAGTGAGCATTAGGGTGAGGGCCTGGGGACATGGCAAGCCTGATCTGGCAGCACCAGAATGGGCACACCAGGGGACTGAGTAGCTGGAAGTGTTGGTGTTGACCACATGTGCACCTGGCTTGTAGATGGCTTTATCGCGGGGTTCAGGCTACACTACTCCAGACCCCATGCCAGGCCCAGGCGGTTGCCCTGTAGCTCCAAGCCACCGCCAGCAAGTTTGCTGGGGGGTTTCCAGCCAATGCTCACAAGCTTTCTGTTCAAATCGATATCAATTTGGCAGAGAGCTCGTGAGAATTGGTTGTTGTTGGGTGGCAACTCGGGCCACACTGGCACCTGCAGTCTAGAGCACTTTCTCACTAGGTGCTTGTAGTGGACATCTTGGAAACATGGGTCAGGACCATGAGGATCCCTCGAGGGCCCCCGCATAGGGGGTTTTCTGTGGACACGGTTGAGGCAGGGGTTCTGGCTGAGCATCAGGCTCCACGTTTGTGGCCCGGCTGGTGCCAAAGGTGGGGATGGCTTCGGGGAGACATGAAGGTTTCTCCTGCTCTGAGGGTTTTGGGAGGCTCCAAATGGTACAGTTTCCTTCTGGGTGGCAGGCAGAGTCCCGGGGTGTGGCTCAGGGGTCTGCAATCTGGAGGTCTCTGGGGACAGAGGCCTGAAAAGCTACTCGGCCTCCGTTTTTGTGACCCAGTGGTGAGTCAAAGGTGGGGGTGGACTGGGGGGGGCATGCAGGTTTCTTCCGCTCTGAGGGTATTGCACAGCTCCTAATGGCTGATTTCCTCCTGGGCGGGCAGGTGTACTCCTGCAGTGTGGCTCTGGGGTCCCTGATGTGGAGGACTCAGGCGACTGGCCCCTGGAGATGGAAGCCTGAAAACCCAACTGAGGGTTAGGGCAAGGGCCTAGGGGCATCGCAGATCTGATCTTCCAGTTCCATGGTGCACATCTCAGGGGTAGAGTAGTGGGAGTGGTTGGCATCATGTGCACCTTCCTCACAGAGAGCTTTTTCCAGGGTTTGGTCCACAACTACTTGGGACCCCGGGCCAGGCTCAGGCAGTGGCCCTGCCAGCCCATGCTGCTGAATGCAAGTTCGCCGGGTTTTTCTGGCTAAATCTGACATTTTTTCTGCTCAAATTGATATCAATTTGGGCAGAAAGCTGTGAGAATTGGCGACCATTGGACAGTGATTCAGGCCATGCTGGTGCATGCTGTCTATAGCTCTTTCTCACTCGGTGTGTGTCATGGCCATCCGGGAACATGGGTTGGGCCCATGCCGCTCCCCTGAGGGCCCCCATGCAGGGGAGCTTTCCTCAGGCAGAGTTGAGGGAGGGGGGTCCAGCTGAGCACCAACCTGCATGTTTGTGGTCTGGTGGGGAGCCAGATGTGGGCGTGGGCCTCAAGGAGGATATGCAGGTTTTTCCCACTCTGAGGATTTTGCACAGCTCCAAGCAGCACGGTTCCCTCCTGGGTGGCAGGCAGAGTCCTGTCTATGGCTCAGGGGTCCACAATCTAGAAGAATTGGTGGCTAGTTCTATGGGGACAGAAGCCTGAGAACCCACCCTAGGGTTAATATTAGAGCCTAGGGATATGACAGACCCAATGTGCCCACACTGAAGCAGGATCCCCGGGTGGGTAAGTTGAGGACAGGGGTCCAGCAGCACATCAGACTCTTGGTTTTGTGGCTGGCTGGGCCGCTGGAGGTGGGGGTGGTCTCAGGGAAGCATCCGGGTTTGTTCTGTTCCTAGGGTTCCGCGTGAGTGCGGTTTCCTCCTGAGTGGCAGGTGGACTCCTGGGGTGGGGCTCTGTGTCCCCAATCTGGAGGGCTTGGGGGACAGGCCCCAGAAGACGGAAGCCTGGAAATCCAACAGAGCACTAGGGCTAGGGCCTAGGGTCATGGCAGGCCAGATCTTCCAGTGCTTGGTTGGGCATCCCATGGGGCTGAGTAGTGGGAGGCATTGGCTTTGCATGCGCCAGGATCATAGAGGGCTTTCTTGCAGGGTTGGGGACTTGACCACTTGGGATCACAGGCTAGGCCCAGGCAGAGGCCCTGCAGACATGCACTGCAGGAATCAAGTTCACCAGGGTTTTCCTGGCCAGTTCTCAAGAGCTTTCTGCCAAAATTGATATTGATTTGTGCAGAAAGCTCATAAGAATTTGTTGGCATTGGGTGGCAATTCGGGACACACTGGCACCCGCGGTCTAAAGCCCTTTCTCGCTAGGTGTGTGACGTGGCCACCTGGGATCATGAGTCGGGCCCACGTGGCTCCCCAAAGGGCTCTGGTGCAGGGAGCTTTCCAGGGACAGAGTTAAGCAGGGGGTACAACTGGGCATCAACCTCTGTGTTTCTGGCCCAGTGTTGAGCTGAATGTGGATGGCCTCACGGGGGCATGCCCTTTTCTCCCACTCTGAGGGTTGTTTGCAGCTTCAAATGGCATGGTTTCTGTCTGGGTGGCAGGCGGAGTAATGGGGTGTGGTTCAGAGACCCCCTATCTGGAGGACTCGAGGGACAGGCCCCTGGAAACAGAAGGTTGAAAACCCAAACTAGTGTTAGGGTGAGGGCCTAGGGCCATGACAGGTCTGATCTCCAAGCGCCGGTTCGGACACCCACGGGGGGCTGAGTAGTGGGAAGCATTGACCTCGCATGCGCCCGGGTCATAGAGGGCTTTCTCACAGGGTTCTGGCCATGACCAGACCCCCAGCCAGGGCCAGGTGGTGGCCTTATGGACCCACACTGCTGGTAGCGAGTTCACCAGGGGTTTTCCAGTCAATTCTCATGAGCTTTCTGCCCAAATAAATATCGATTTGGGTAGAAAGCTCGTGAGAATTGTCTGGTGTTGGGTGGCAATTCAGGCCACGCTGGCACCCGTGGTCTTGAGTGCTTTCTTGCCAGGTGCTTGTTCTAGCCATCTGGGAACATGGGCCAGGCTCCCGTGAGGACCCCTATGCAAGAGAGCTTTCTGGGGGCAGAGTTGAGGTAGGCGTTCTGGCTGAACGTCAGTCTCTGTGCTTGTGGTCTGGTGGGGAGCCGAAGATGGGGGTTGCCTCAAGGGTGGCATGCAGGTTTCGCCCACTCCTGAGGATTTTGTGCAGCTCTGAACAGCAGTTTCCTCCTGGGTAGCAGGCAGAGTCATGGGGTGTTGATCAGGGGTCCCCAATCTGAGGGCTCAAGGGAAAGGGCCCTGGGAAAGAAGATAGAAAAACCAAATAAGGGTTAGGGCCAGGGCTAGGGGCATGGCAGTCCTGATTTGCCAGCGCTGGGGTGGGCACTACTAGGGGCTGAGTAGCAGGAGGCTTTGGTCTTGTGTATGCCTTACTCGTAGATGGCTTTCTCGCAGGGTTTGGGCCACGACCACTCGGCACCCTGGGCCAAAACTAGGCAGCAGCCCTGCGTGCCTGAGCCTTCTGGAGCGAGTTTGTCGGTGGTCTTCTAGCCAGTTCTCATGAGATTTCTGGGCAGAAAATTAATGAGAGAATTGGCCAGCATTTGGCGGTGATTTGGGCCGCGCTGGTGCCCGCAGTCTAGAGTGCTTCTCACTAGGTGCACATCACGGCCATCCGGGAACACGGGTCAGGGCCCCACATTGGGGAGCTCTCTGGTTTCAGAGTTGAGGGAGGGGTTCCAGCTGAGCATCAGCCTCCCTGTTTGCAGTCTGGTGGGGCACCAAAGGTAGGGGTGACCTCAAAGGGGGCATGTAGGTTTCTCCTGCTCTGAGGGTTTTATGCAGCTTCAAATGGCACGGTTTCCTCCTAGGTGTCAGGCGGAGGCATGGGGTATGGCTCAGGGGTCCATAATTCAGGGGACTTGTTGACCAGGCCCCTCAGAATGGAAGCCTAAAAACCCAAACTAGGGTTAGGGTTAGGGCCTAGGGCCATGGCATGACCAATCTCCCAGCACTCAGGGATTAGTTGAGGGCAGGCATACAGTGGTGTGGCAGAATTCGGCTTTATGGCCACGGGGACTGCCATGGTTGGGGTGGCTTAAAGGGGGCATGCAGCTTTCTCCTCCTCCAATGACTCAGAGCAGCTCCAGATGGTACTGTTTCATACTGCATGGCTGGCTGAGTCCTGCAGTGTCACTCAGAGGTCCTTAATCTGGGGTACTTGGGAGCCAAGTCCCTCAGAATGGAAGCCTGAACCCAAACTAGTGTTAGGGTTAGGGCCTAGAGGCAATACAGACCCGATATGCCGGCACTAAGACAGGCTTCCCTTGGAGTTGAGTTGAAGGCATGAATCCAACTTTATGGCCAGGGGGTCTGCTGATGGTGGGAGCGACTTTAGGGGGCATGTAGGTTTCTCCTCCTCTGAGGGTTTGGAGCAGCTCCATACTGCAAGGTTTCCTCCTGCATGGTGGGTGGAGTCCTGGGTTCTTGCTCAGGGATCCTTAATCCAGGGGGTTTGGGAGCCTGGCCTCTTGGGTTGGAAGCCTGAAAACCCAAACTAGGGTTAGGGTTAGGGCCTAGGGGCATGGCAGGGTCGATCTGCTGGTGGTGAGACTGGCTCCCTGGTGGCTGAGTTGAGGGTGGGTGTCAGGCGCGGTATTGGAATTCTGGTTTGTGTCTAGGGGGTTGCACAAATGCTGGGGTGGCCCAGGTTTATACAGTTTTCTCCTGCTCTGAGTTTTCTGTGCAGCTCCAAATGGCAAAATTTCACCCTAGGCAGCTGGCAGTGTGCTGGCGTGAGTCTCAGGCATCCCCAATCTGACGGGCTTGGGAGCCAGCCCTCTGGGGACAGAAGCGTGTACACCTGATATAGGGTTAGGCTTAGGGCCTAAGGACATTACGGGCCCTATCTGACAGCGCTGAGGCAGGCTCCCCTCAGGGCTGAGTTGAGGGTATGTGTCTGGCGGTATGGCAAAATCTGGCTTCATGGTCGGGGAGGGGGGTGCCAATGGTGGGGGTGGCTTTAGAGGAGCATGCAGGTTTCTCCTGCTTTGTGGGTTTTGTGCAGCTGATAATGGCACAGTTTCTTCCTAGGTGGCAACCAGAGTCCTGGGGTGTGTCTCGGTGTCCCCAGTATGGAGGGCTTGGGGGCCAGGTCTCTAAAGACAAAAGCCTGAAAACCCAACATCGGATTAGGGCTGGGGCTTAGGGGCATGGCAGGCCCAATCTGCCATTGCTGAGGCAGGATCCTCCATGGGCTGAATCAAGGACAGTGGTCAAGCAGTACGTCAATCTCTGGGTTTTGTTGCCATGTGGGCCATCAGAGGTGAGGGTGGCCTCTGGAATGCATGTGAGTTTCTCCTGGTCTGAGGGTTTGGGTAGCTCCAAAGGGCATAATTTTCTCCTGGATGGTAGGCGGAGTCCTTGGTTGTGACTCAGGGGTTCCCATTCTGGAGGGATTGTTGGCCATGTCTCTGGGCATGGAAGCCTGAAAACACAACCTAGGGTTTGTGTTGGGGCTTAGGGGTATCCAGGCCCTACCTCCTGGTGCTGAGGCTGGATCCCCAGGGGCTGAGTTGAACACGGGGGTCAGGAAGCACATCAGGCTGTGAGTTTGTGACTGCGGGGACCATCGAAGGTGGGAGTGTCCTCAGGGAGTCATGTGGGTTTGTTCCATTCTGAGGGTTCTGCTCAGCTTCAAATGGTACATTTTCCTCCTGGTGGCAGGTGGACACCTGGAGTGTGGCCCAGAGGTCAACAATCTGGAGGGACAGTGCCAGTGTGGCTTTAGACCTGTGGAGGGTTTGGGAGATGCATTAGGAGTCTGTGGAAAGCCCAGCAGTGCCAGTTCACGCCAGTGGAGGGACTGGTGAGCCGTGGTGCAAGAGACCCTGAAAGGTGGCAATGCTGCTTGCCACCACTGGACACAGTGGCGAGCTGCCATGGGAAACACACTGGAAGAGGAGTCTGTGCAGCCTGCAGGCTCTGAGGGCAGTGGGGAGGTGCTGGATGAGAGACCCTGAAACGTGAGGCACTATAGCTTGTTTTTACAGGATGGAGTGGTGAGCTGTCTAGTCTCTGTTTCCCCAGGCTCAAGAGTGGTCATAAGAAACCCTGGAGCCAGTCCCCCACTCAGCATTGTGCCCTGTTTCCCCAGGTTTGCTGGTAATCTGCTGTCAGGATGGTTCAGGAGGGTCCTCCCAGAAGGGCTCTGGAGCGGGGGGAAACCAAACCCTACTCACAGTGCATTTGGAACAGAGGAGTTGAGTGTTTGTTTGGAAGAGTATGTTTGTTTCTCCAAAAAGGACAAGGTCATTGGTCGGTTTTAGAAGGAAGTGAATGACCACTTAAGAAACAGGCATGTGTCTCCTTCGCCCAGGAATCAGAGCAGGTGTGCAGACTTTAGGTGGGAGATGCCTGCTTCTCTGCACCTGACAACCCTTCTTCACTCTGGCTCCACAAGACCTGAAGTTTGGAAATCAGTGTCTGGGTCCAATCATGCAGCTTGTCCCAGGATGTCAGTGTTCAGAGAAAACAGCAGGCCCGTGGGGCACAATGTCACATCCATGCCAGGATGGGAGGTAAAACTTCTCTTTCACCCCAAACGACCTGGGCTTTTCACTTGTCTCCAGTGGAGATCACAATTGGCACACTAAACAAGCTTTAAGCAATCTAGCGTGGGTGCCAGAGTTCCTGAGTTTCTCTGCAGGGAGCACTTAGCAGGGATCTCATTTTCTCTGTTTATTTCTGACTTAAAAAGGTATTTGGAACATCTCTTTCCTAGGCAATCCCTTGGATTCGAAAGGGAAGATGAGATTGACTTAGTGCGTTTTGAACATAGAAAATATTCCTTCATCTAACAGTGTTTATTCCACTGGGCCTAGGCTGTGGCCGGCATCTAGAGTTAGGTAGCTATTTGTGGTCAGATGGAGACTTGGGTGATGGCTTCTCCTTTGTCTAAGGTGATGTATCCTAATGGATTTGTCTTTGCATCCAAAGAGTTCCAATGAGGGCAGAGGGAATATTCAAAATTATTCTAAGGAGCCTTGGACAATTTAAAAGGCATGTTTGTCTTCCTAGGTCATTCAAACAGATATATATGGTTGGACATGCTGTATTTTCTCTGCAGTTTCATGGATGGTGAAGTCAGAAGGAGAGTCTTTGGGAATTTCCCTGGATAAAGTCATTCTGGTGGCTTCAAGGGACTTGGCATCAGGAACAGTGGGGTGAATTTCTGTGGCTACTTGCCTGATGCTCGGGGAGTCAGGTTATCCCACAGGTTTTACATTTCCTCCTTCAGAAATTGCTTGCAGGGAATGTTCTGCTTGAAGTGGAACTCTCAGGGGCACCTGGGTGGCTCAGTGGGTTAAGCAATTCCCTTCAGCTCAGGTCATGATCTCAGGGTCCTGGGATCAAGCCCCACATTGGGCTTTCTGCTCAGAGGGGAGCCTGCTTTGCCCCCTCTCTCTGCCTGCCTCTCTCCCTACTTGTGATCTCAGTCTGTCAAATAAATAAATAAAATCTTAAAAAAAAAAAAAAAAACAACGGAACCCTCCACTGTTGGTGGGCATGCGAGTTGTTGCAGCCACTCTGGAAAAGAATATAGTGTGTCCTCCAAAAGCTAAGAACTGAACAACACTAGGATCCAGCAATTGCCCTCCTAGGTATTTCCCTAAAGGGCATAAAGTGCATATTCAGTGGGGTACAAGCACCGTGATATTTACAACAGCATTATCAACCATAGTAAAACAATGGAAGGAGTCCAAATGTCCATTCACTGACGAGTGATGAATGAACACATATGAATGAATACATATATACATATGTATATGTATATCCCACATCTTCTTAATGGAATAGGAGCCAGGTTCAAAAAGGATGAAATCTAACCATCTACAAGGATGTGGGTGGATCTACAGTGGATTTAGTTAAGTAAAATCAGTAAGAAAAGACCAGTAGCATATATCTTGATTTCTATGGAATTTCAGAAAGAAAACAGATGTATATAGTGAGGGTAGAAAGGTCAATGAGGAAACGGACTCAAACTTAGAGCACAAACTGAGGGTTGCTAGAGGGCAGGGGTGTGGGGGGAAGGGTTAAATGGATGACAGCTATTAGGGAGAGTACTTGCTTTAATGAGCTCTGGTGAGGAATCACAAAATCCTACCCCTGAAGGAGAGGAATGAACACTGCATGGAAATGGATTGGAATTGAAGTCAATGAAGAAAAGACCATGTTCTACTTCATGAAGACTAAGGTAAAACTGGAATGACTTTTGCTCTCCTTTTCTGCAGCTGATCATTTTGAAACACTGTGGCAGGATACACTAGTTTCCTATTGCATAAGGAGCTCTCAGAAAGCTGCCATGAAAGATTTAGATCTCAGAGCAGGTACATGTTCCATTGATATGTTACTTTCAGTCTGCCCAGGTACAAAGATAAGTGGAGAGAAATATGGCAGAAGAGGAAAGGAGGTATTAAACACTCAGGATGTAGCCTTCCCTTTTCTCATGAATGTCTGGGCCAGTGTAAATTGAGAAGAAGGAGGGGGTATCCCAGAGCTTTGCCACAGACAGGGGGGTTCTAGGTCTGCCTAGAGCTGGCAGGGGTCCCTGAGGAGAGCTGAGCTAGTGGCATGGCAGGCCCGAACTGCTGGTGCTGAGATGAGTTCCCCAAGGAGCTGAGTTGAAGATGGGGGTCAGGTGGTGCATCAGGCTCTGGGTTTGCAGTTGGGGGGCTGCAGAATGTGGGGGAGTCGTCATGGAGGCCTGCAGGTTTCTCTGGCTCTGAGGGTTCTGCACAGCTTAGGGTAAGGGACTAGTTTCCTGCTGGGTGGCAGGTGGACTCCTACAGTGTGGCTCCAAGGTTACCAATCTAGAGGGCTTGGGGTACAGACCCCTGGAGAAGGAAGCCTGAAAACACAACATAGGGTTAGGGTAATGGCGTTGGGGCATGGCAGGCCTGATCTGCCGACACTGAGATGGGATACCCTAGGGATTGAGTTGAGAAAATGCGTCCTGCAATGCAGAAGAGTCAGGGTTTCTGGCCAGAGGGATGGCTGATGGTGGGGGTGGCTTTAGAGGGGCAGGCTGGTTTCTCCCTCTCTGAGGGAACTGTGGATCTCCAAATAGCATGGCTTCCCCCTGCATGGTGGTCAGGTTTCTGGCTTGTTACAGAGGGGTCCTGAATCTGGGGAGTCTGGGGACAGGTCTCTTGGGATGGAAGCCTGAAATCAGAAACTAGAGTTATGGTAAGGAACTAGGGACATGGCATGCTCAATCTTCTGGTGCTGAGGTGGGCTCCCTGGTGGGCTGACTTCAGGGTGCATATCAGGTGGCATGTCAGACTCCCGAGTTTGTGTCCAGGGGTGCCACAGAAGCTGGCGATAACCTCAGGGTTGCATGCCATTTTCTCCCACCCTGAGGGTTCTGCAGTGCTCCAAATGGAATGGTTTCCTCCCGTGTGGTGCATACAGTCCTTGAGTGTCACTGAGGTGTCCTTAATCTATACCGGTATGAGTCTCAGAGGTGCCCAATCTGGGAACCTTGGGAGACAGGCCTCTGGGCATGAAAGCCTATACATCTCACCTAGGGTTAGGGCCTAAGGGCATGGCAGGCCCAGTGTGCTTGTGCTGATGTGAGCTCCCCCAAAGGCCAAGTTGAGGGCATAGATCTGGCATCACAGCAGAATCCAGTTTTATGGCCATGGGGGGTGACTCATGGTGGGGGTGGCATTAGGGGGCCTTGCAGGTTTCTCCCCATCTGAAGGTTCCGTGCAGCTCCAAACAACAAGGTTTCCTCCCATGTGGCAGGTGGAGTCCTGTGGTGTCACTCGGTAGTCCTTAATCTGGGGGATGTGGGGGCCAGGCCCCCTGGGACAGAAGCCTGAAAACCTAAACAGGGGTTATGGTAAGGGCCTAGGGTCATGGTGGCCCAATCTGCTGATGTTGAGGTGGGGTCCCCCCAGGGCTGAGTTGAGGACGTACATCCAGAAGCTCAGCACAATCTAGTTTTATGGACAGGGGGGCCGCAGATGGTGGGAGTGCCTTTAGAGGGGCAGGTTTCTCCCTCTCTGAGGGTTCAGCACAACTCCGAATGGGACAGGTTCCTACTGTGTGGTGAGCAGAGTCCTGGGGTGTATGTCAAGGTTCCTTAATCCAGGGGGCTTTGTTGCCTGGACCCTCAGAATGGAAGCCTGAAAACCCAAACTAGGGTTAGGGTTAAGGCCTAGGGACATGGCAGGCAGGATCTGCTGGAATTGAGGCGGTCTCCTGGGTAGGCTGAATGGAGGGTGGGAATCAGGCAGGAGTTGGAGTCTGGGTTTGTGTCTGGGGGAACAAAGAAGCTGGTGGTGACCTCGGGGGGCATGCAGCTTTCTCCAGCTCTGAGGTTCTTGCACAGTTCCAAATGGCACCATTTTTGCCCTAGGAGGCTGGCAGAGTGCTGGTGAGAGTCTCAGGCATCCCCAGTCTGATGGGCTTAGGTACAGGCGTCTGGGCACAGAAGGCTGTACACTCCACCTAGGGTTAGGGTTAGGGTCTAGGCTCATGGCAGGCCCAATCTGCTGGTGGTGAGATGGGCTCCCCTCAGGGCTGAGTTGAGGGCATGTGTCCAGTAGCTTGGCAGTGGCATGGGGTGCCACCAATCATGGGGGTAGCTTTACAGGGCCTTGAAGGTTTCTCCCCCTCTGAGGGTTCAGCAGCTCCAAACTGCAAGGTTTCATCCCACATGGCAGTTGGAGACCTGCAATGTCGCTCAGGGGTCCTTAATCTGGGGGTTTGGAGGCTAAGCCTCTTGGAATGGAAACCTGAAAACCCAAACTAGGGTTAGGGTCTTGGGGCAAGGCAGGCCCGATCTGCCAGTGCTGAGGCAGGCTCCCCGGTGGGCTGAGTTGAGGGCGGGTGATAGGTGGCTCATGTGAATCTGGGTTTGTGTTCAGGAGGGGCTCAGATGCTGGGGCTTGCCTTGGGGGGCATGAAGTTATCTCTTGCTCTGAGGTCTGAGTCGCTTCAAATGACATAGTAACACATAGGCAGCTGGCAGACTGCCAGAGTGAGTCCCAGGCATCCCCAATCTGGCGGGTTTGTGGGCTAGGCCTCTAGGATAGAGGCCTGGACACCCAACCTAGGGTTAGGGTTAAGGCCTAGGGGTATGGCAGCTCCGATATGCTGGTGTTGTGGCGGGCTCCCTCAGGGCTGAGTGATGGACATATATGTGGCATTGCAGCAGAATCTGGCATAATGTCCGGGGCACTGCCAATGGTGAGAGTGTGTTGAGGTGCTCATGCATCTTTCTTTCTGGAGGGCAGGCAGAGTCTTGTGGTGTGGCTTTGGAATCCCCAGTCTGCAGGGCTAGGGTTAGGGATAAGGGTTAGGGTAAGGAATAGGTTAAGGGTTAGCGGATAGGGTTTAGGATTAGGGTTATGTATTAGGGACAAGGGTTAGGGCTATGTCTCAGGGACAAAAGTTAGGGAAAGGGTCAGGGTTAGGGTTAAGGGTAAGGGGTTAGGATTAGGGGATAGGGTTAGGGTTAGGGTTAGGGTTAGGCTAAGGGTTAGGGTTATGTGTTAGAGGCAAGGCATGATGGATCTGCCAGCACATATATTGGCTCTCCCAAGGGCTGAGTTGAGGTTGTGACTCAGGAGGCTCCTCAGGCCCTGGGTTTTTGAACTGGAGGGGCAAAGATGGCAGGAAGGGCCTCAGGGGAGCATGCCAGTTTCAAAGGCTCTGAGGGTGTCAGAGAGCATCATATGATACGGTCTCCTCCTGGCCGAGAGGATGAGTCCTACTGTCAGTCTGATGCTCCTATCCATGGGAGGAATTGGGTGTCAGGCCTCTGGGGTCCAGAGCATGAACACCCAACCTAGGGTAAGGGTATGGTCCTGGGAGAATAGCAGGCCTGATGTGCCATTGCAGACTCAGGCTCTCCGGAGGGTTGAGTTGAGAGCATTGCTCTGACGGTCCGTCAGGCTCCAGGACTGTGATGTGGGGGTCCGCGGAAGGTTTGGGTGGCTTTAGGGGGCATGGTAATTTCTCCCACCAGGAGGGTTCTGCACAGGGCTATGTGGTCCAGTTTCCTTGTGGGTGACAGCCAGAGTCCAGCGTTGTGAATACAGGATGCCTACTCTGGAGGGCTAGGGAGCCCGGCCTCTGGGGATGGAAACCTGAACACCCAACCTAGGGTTAGTGTTAGGTCAGAGGGGCATGGCAGCCCTGATCTGCTGGCGCTGTGGTGACCCATCCCAATCCCTGAGTTGAGGGTGTTTGTCTGCAGGACCATGAGACTCCTGGTTCCTCACCCTTGGGGGTGCCAGAAGTGGGGTGGCATCAGGAAGGCATGCAGGTTTCTCCCACTCTGCGTGTTCAGCACTTGCTAAAGAGAATGGTTTCCTCCTGGGACCAGGTGCAATTATGGGGTGCAGCTCGGGGGCCCCCCATCTGGGGAGTTTGGGGACCAGGCCTGAAGACAAAACATGGGCTACACTTAGTATTAGGGTTAGTGTTAGGCTTATGGTTAGGGACAAGGCATGTCAGATCTCACGACACAGATATGAATGGGCTCACCCAAGGGCTGAGTTCAGGGCAGGACTTAGGAGGCTCCTCAGGCCCTGGGTTTTTGGACTGGAGGGGCAAAAATGGTGGGAATGGCCTCAGGGGAGCATGCCAGTTTCAACAGCTCTGAGAGTGTTAGATAGGACCAAATGAAATGGTCTCCTCCTGGATGAGAGGCTGAGTCCTGCCGTCAGTCTGATGTTCCCATCTATGGGAGGAATTGGGTGTCAGTCCTCTGGGGTCAAGAGCCTGGACAACCAACCTAGGGTTTGGTTTAGGTTGTAGAGGCATGGCAGCCCTATTCTGCCGGCATTGTAGTTACCCACCCCGATGCCTGAGTTGAGGGCGTGTGTCCCCCAGACCGTGAGACTTCTTATTCATGGTCCTTGGGGGCAACGGAAGTGGGGGGTGCTCAGGGAGGCGTGCAGGTTTCTCCAGTTCTGCAGGTTCAGCACATTTCTAAATGGCAGGATTTCCTCCTGGGACCAGGTGCAATTATGGTATGCAACTCAGGGATCCCCCGTCTGGGGTGTTTGGGGACCAGGCTTCGGAGGATGGATACCTGAACACACAACCTGGTCTAGGGTTAGTATTAGGGTGAGTGTTAGGCTTACGGTTAGGGTTATGTGTTAAGGAGAAGGCATATCGGATCTGCCAGCACAGATATCAGCTCACTCAAGGGCACTCAGGAGGCTCCTCAGGCCCTGAGATTTGGCCTGGAGGAGCAAAGATGGCGGAAATGGCCTCAGGGGAGCATGCTGTTTTCTACCACTCTGAGGGTGTTAGGGCTAGGGTTAGGGTTAGGGTTAGGGCTAGGGGTTAGGGTTAGTATTAGGGTTATGTCTTAGGGTCAAGTCATTCGGATCTGGCAGCAGATATGGGCTCACCCAAGGTCTGAGTTGAAGGCGGGACTCAGGAGAATCCTCAGGCCCTGGATTTTGGCCTGGATGGGCAAAGATGGCGGGAATGGCCTTAGGGGAGCTTGCCAGTTTCTACAGCTCTGAGGGTGTTAGCACCATAAAAAAATGGTCTCCTTCTGGCTAAAAGGCTAAGTCCTGCCATCAGTCTGATACTCCCATCCATGGGAGGAATTGAGTGTCCGGCTTCTTGGGTCTAGAGCATGAACACCCAACCTCGGGTTATGGTTTGGTACTGGGACAATGTCAGGCCTGGTGTGCCAGTGCAGACTCAGGCTCTATGGAGGGCTGAGTTGAGGGCATTGCTCTGGCGGCCTGTCAGGTTCCGGGATTGTGGTGTGGGGATCCTTGGAATGTGTGGGTGGCTTTAGGGGGCATGGAGGTTTCTCCCGCCTAGAAGGTTCTGCACAGGTGCATGTGGTCCAGTTTCCTTGTGAGTGGCAGTCAGCATCCTGCATTGTGAATATGGGGTCCCCAGTCTGGAGGGTTAGGGGGCCAGGCCTCTGGGGATGGAATCCTGAAAACCCAACCTAGGGTTAGGGTTAGGGGTTAGGGTTAGGTTTATGACTTAGGGACAATCATTCAGATCTGGCAACAGATATGGGCTCACCCAAGGGTTAGGGTTAGGGTTATTTTTAGGGTTATATCTTAGGGGCAAGTCATTCAGATCTGGCAAGAGATATGGGCTCACCCAAAGGCTGAGTTGAGGGTGGGATTCAGGAAGCTCCTCAGGACCTTGGTTTTTGGCCTGGAGGGACAATGATGGCAGGAAGGGCCTCGGGGAGCCTGCCAATTTCTACAGATCGGAGGGTGTTAGATAGCACCAAATGAAATGGTCTGATTCTGGCTGAGAGATTGAGTCCTGCCATCAGTCTGATGCTCCCTTTCATAGGAGGAATTGGGTGTCAGACCTCTGGGGTCCAGAGCCTGAACACCCAACCTAGGGTTATGGTTTGGTACTGGGAGAATGGCAGGCCTGATGTGCCAGTGCGGACTTAGGCTCTACAGAGGGCTGAGTTGAGGGCATTGCTCTTGTGGCCCATCAGGCTCCAGGTTTGTGGTGTGGGGATCTTTGGAAGGTGTGGCTGACTTTAAGGGGCATGGAGGGTTCTCCCGCCAGGAGTGTTCTGCACAAGGCCATGTGGTCTAGTTTCCTCATGGATGGCAGCCAGAGTCCTGCATTGTGAATGCAAGGTGCCCAGTATGGAGGGCTAGGGAGCCAGGACTCCGGGGATGGATGTCTGACCATGCAACCTAGAGTTAGGGTTAGGTTGTAGGAGCATAGCAGCCCCGATCTGCTGGTGCTGTGGGGACCTATCCCGATGCCTGAGTTGAAGGCATGTGTCTGCAGGACAGTGAGACTTCTGGTTCCTGGTCCTTGGGGGTGCCAGTACCGGGGTGGCCTCATGGAGTCATGCAGGTTTCTCTCACTCAGCATGTTCAGCACATTGCTAGACGGTAGTGTTTCCTCCTGGGACCAGGTGCAATTATGGTGTGCCACACAGGGGTTCCCGATCTGGGGGGTTTGGGGACCAGTCATTGGAGGACAGATGCCTGTACACACAGCCTGGTCTAGGATTAGTATTAGGGTGAGTGTTAGGCTTAAGGTTCAGGTTATGTCTTAGGATCAAGGCATGTCGGATCTGCCAGCACAGATATAGGCTCACCCAAGGGCTTAGTTGAGGGCGGGACTCAGGAAGCTCCTCAGGGGCTGGTTTTTGGCCTGGAGGGGCAAAGGCGGCTGGAATGGGCTCAGGGGAGCATACTGGTTTCTAATGCTCTGAGGGTGTTAGGGTTAGCGTTGGGCTTGGGTTTATGGTTTGGGACTAGGGTTAGGGTTAGGGTTAGGGTTAGGGTTGTGTTAGGGTTAGGGTTATGTTAGGGCTAGGGTTATGTTAGGGTTAGGGTTATGTTAGGGTTAGGGACAAGTTATTTGGATCTGCAACACATATATGGGCTCACCCAATGGCTGAGTTGAGGGCGGGACTCAGTAGGCACCTCAGGCCCTGTGTTTTTGGCCTGGAGTGTCAAGATGTTGGGAATGGCATCAGGGGACCTTGCGCGCATTTTTTGGCTCTGAGGGTGTTATATAGCACAAACTGAAATGGTCTCCTCCTGGATGAGCAGCTGAGTCTTGTCATCTGACTCTGATACTCCCATCCATGGGAGCATTGGATGTCAGGTCTCTGGGGTCCAGAGATTGAACACCCAACCTAGGGTTACGTTTTGGTCTTGGGAGAATGGCAGGCTTGATAAGGCATTGCAGACTCAGACTCTCCAGAGGGCTGAATTGAGGGCTTTGCTCATCAACCTCGTCTGAGCCCATCAGACTGTGGGATTGTGGTGTGGCGTTCCTCAGAAGATGTGGGTGGCTTTAAGGGGAATGGAGGTTTCTCTTTCCTAGAGGTTCTGCACAGGTCCATGTAGTCCTGTTTCCTCATGGGTGGCAGCCAGAGTCCTGCGTTGTGAATTCAGTTTCCCCTGTCTGGAGGGCTAGGGAGCCTGGCTTCTGGCGATGGAATTCTGAACACCCAACCTAGAGTTAGGATTAGGTCATAGGGGCATGGCAGCCCTCATCTGCCAGCGCTGTGGTGACCCATTCCAACACCTGAATTGATGGTGTGCGTCTGCATGACCATGAGATACCAGTTCCTGGTCCTTGGAGGTGCCAAAAGTGGGGTGGCCTCAGGGAGGCATGCAGGTTTTCCCGCTTTGCCTGTTCAGCACATTTCTAAATGGGATGGTTTCTACCTGGGATCAGCTGAAATGAGGGGGCTGCACTTAGGGTTCCCCCATCTGGAAGTGTGGGGACCAGGCGTCAGAGGATGGATGCCTGAACACACAGCCTGGGCTAGGGTTATATGAGGCTTAGTGTTAGGCTTAGGTTTAGGGTTATGTCATAGGGACAAGGCATGTCAGATCTGACAGAACAGATATAGGCTAACCCAAGGGCTGAGTTTAGGGCGGGACTCAGCAGGCTCGAGAATAACATTCCTGTGAATAGGTGGGTGGCCCACCTATTCGGACATTGGGTGGCCCTTCCGACCGCCCTTTCCCCAGTGGCTGAGGGCCCTTTCTCACTCAGGGCATGTCGCGGTGGTCTGAAAAATTCGCCGAGATGACGTGGCCCACCTGGGGTGCCCCGGTAAAGGGGAGTTTCCCAGAGCAGAGTTGAGGGAGGGGTTGTGGCCGGGTGTCTGCCCCTGACTTTTCAGGCGGCTGGGGCACCCAACGATCGAGCTGACCTTAGTAGGGACACGAATGTATCTTGCTCGGAGGCTTGCCCACAGCTCTGAAAGGCACCGTTCGTGCCACGGTGCTAGGGGGACTCATGGTGCAGAACACAGGGTTCCCCAGTTGGAGGCCCCGAGGGACAGGATACTGCAAACGGAAGGCTGAGGAAGCAGGCGAGGGTTCGAGCCTGGGCCTTGGAGCTGTCCCAGCCCCATCAGCCAGTGCCAGGGAGGGGACCCCCAGAGGCTGAGGAGCAGGAGGCCGCCCTGTCCCCTGTGGCCGAGGGCCCTTTCTCACTCGGGGCATGTCGCGGCCACCCGTGAAACAAGCAGAGACAACGCAGCCGATCCAGTGGCCCCGGCACAGAGGAGCTTTCCCTGAGCAGTGTTGAGGGAGGGGTTGTGGTCGGGAGTCCACTTCTGATTGTTTGGACGGCTGGGGCACCCAAGGCTGGGGCTGGCCTCAGTGGGGGCACGAAAGTTTCTCTCACTCCGAGGCTTTTCTGCAGCTCCAAAAGGCACCATTTGCCCCGCAGTGTAGGGGAAGTCGTGGCGCGGGACTGAGGGTTCCCCCATTGGAGGCCCTGCGGGACAGGACCCTGGACATGGGAGACTGATAAAGCAGGTGAGGGTTCGTACCTGGGCCTCGGGGCATGCCGGGCCCCATTGGCCAGTGCCAGGGAGGGGACCCCTGGAGGCTGAGGAGCAGGAGGCATTGACCTCGCCTGTGCCTGACTCCTGGAGGGCTTTCTGGCGGGGTCCGGATGCGACCAGTCGCTATCCCTGGCCAGGCCCCAGGGTGGGGAGGGGAGGCTCTGCAAACATGCGCCACCGCCGGAAGCGAGTTGGCTGGGAATTTTCTAGCCAATTCTCATGAGTGTTCTGCCCAAACTGGGATTGTTTTGGGCAGAACACTCATGAGAATTGGCCGGCATAGGGCAGCCCGCCCTGTCCCGTGGCCAAGGACTCTTTCTCGCTCAGGGCATGTCGCAGCCACCCAGGAAATGTGCTGCGACGATGCAGCCCACCCCGGGGCCCTGGCACATGGGAGCTTTCCCGGAGCAGAGTTGAGAGAGGAGTTGTGGCTGGGCATCTGCTTCAGATTGTTTGGACCACTGGGGCACCCAAGGCTGGGGCTGGCCTCAGTAGGGGCACAAAAGTTGCTCTTGCTCCAAGGCTTTTCCGCAGCCCCACACCCTCTGTGCCGAATGCTCACCTGAGGCAAAAACTCCACACTGGCCTGGAACTGGATTGGATTCCAGGTCCCTCAGCTTTGTCCTGTTCTTTAAGATCCTCTAACTCCCCCTCTACCCCTATGCAGTAGCAACCACTAGGCTTTTCCTACATACATCTCACTTCTTGTCACTTTCCCCATGCTGAGAAGCTCCAGAGTTCCCTCTGTGTCTTGTCCATGCAAAATTCCCAGGATGGAATGAATGTGTGCCAGATCAGTGAGGGTCTGAATAAATGTCTGCTGGGTGGATTCTCCCCTGTCTGTCTTTGGGGAATTAACCCCACATCAGACCTGCATGCACTGCTGGCTCCAATATGAGCCATCCCCTGAGTCCTCTGGTCCCCAGTGCTAAGCTGTAGTACCTCCTGCATGACACCCCACACCCCAGAGATAGGGGCAGCGACACCTCAGTAAAACCTGTGCTTTCCTCCTCCGCATGGGCCTGCTCCTGTTTTCATAGTGAATCTGGGCCTCTAATGCCAGAATATGAGGAAGGCAGGAGCCATGCTTTCAAAAGCCTCTTCTCACTGGGCCATGTCCATGGATCAGGAATTAGGACCTGAGCTCTAGGTTGTGAGTCTACACCTGTGTCAGAGACACTACTGCACTTCCAGAAGCCAGGATGGAGTGGCCATCAGAGGGAAGCGGCAATCCCCTGGAAAGGCCCCCTGAAGATGCAGAGAACCTGGACAAAATGTCTTCTGCCACATGAGGACAAGTTTAGTAACCAGGACCCGAGACCCTCAGGTTGTTTGTCATTGGTCATTAGCATACACTGCAGTGTCAACTAAAATTCTTCAGGGTATGTGTGTGTGTGTGTGGTCTTCCTCATGGAGACATTGCCTATTTCTATAAAATAGGCCCAGCCAACACGCCTCCCACCAAACCAAGACCTAGCCCTCCCTCATAAAATAAAATGCTCCCCAATGTCCATAACCCTACCCCCCTTCTCCCAAACCCCTCCCCCCAGCAACCCACAGTTTGTTTCGTGAGGTTAAGAGTCACTGGGTGTGGTGAAAAAATAATGAATACTGTTTTTCTGAAAATAAATAAATTGGAAAAATAAAATAAAATAAAATAAAATGCTATCACTGTCCACAAACATTGGTTCTCCCTGTGATCACACATTTCCTCTCTCCCCTGTGCTGAGAGACCTCTGTCCTACCAGACACACTACTCCTCCCTGGAAGTTCCTCTCCCCTGTCCCTCATCTGTCCTTCCATTTACCTCCCTTAAGAAAGGGAAAGGGGACTGGAAAATTCTGTTCTTCTCTTTCCTAGTGTCTGCAACACAGCAAATTTCTTGGTAAACATTTTTGGACTTAACTTACAAAATGATAAGTTAATTATATATTTTCCACAAAAACGGAAGATAACTTAAATGTCATATATATTACCTTGAAGAGTTATTAAGCTTTATAGCCCCTCTCATTCTCTTATATGGCAGCCATTTCTTTTCACAACTTAACTGTTCCTGCCCCTAACAGCAAAATGAAGACAGTGAGGCACAGCACCTGTGGTCTGCCCCAAAACTCACAACCTAGAGAAGATATTTACAGCACCATCCTACCTATGGAAAGTCTATGTTCTCTTTTTTAAATTTTTTTTTAATTTATTTTCAGTGTAACAGAATTCATTGTTTTTGCACCACACCCAGTGCTCCATGCAATACATGCCCTCCTTAATACCCACCACCTGGCTCCCCCAAACTCCCACCCCTACCCTTTCAAAACCCTCAGATTGTTTTTCAGAGTCCATAGTCTCTCACTATTCACCTCCCCTTCCAATTTCCTTCAACTCCCTTCTCTTCTGCATCTCCCTATGTCGTCCATGTTATTTGTTATGCTCCACAAATAAGTGAAATCATATGGTAATTGACTCTCTCTTCTTGACTTATTTTTTTAAAGATTTTATTTATTTATTTGACAGGGAAATCACAAGTAGACAGAGAGTCAGGCAGAGAGAGGAGGAAGCAGGCTCCCTGCTGAGCAGAGAGCCTGATGTGGGGCTCGATCCCAGGATCCTGAGATCATGACCCAAGCCGAAGGCAGAGGCTTAACCCACTGAGCCACCGAGGCGCCCCTTGACTTATTTCACTCAATATAATCTCTTCCAGTGCCATCCATGTTGCTACAAAAGTAGGGTATTCATCCTTTCTGATGGAGGCATTATACTCCATAGCGGATATGGACCACATCTTCCTTATCCATTCATCCTTTGAAGGGCATCTTGGTTCTTTCCACAGTTTGGTGACTATGGCCATTGCTGCTATAAACATTGGGGTACAGATGGACCATCTTTTCACTATATCTGTATCTTTGGGATAAATACCCAGGAGTGCAATGGCAGGGTCATAGGGAAGCTCTATTTTTCATTTCTTGAGGAATCTCCCCAAAGTGGCTGCACCAACTTGCATTCCCACCAAGAGTGTAAGAGGGTTCCCATTTCTCTTCCTCCTCTCCAACACATGTTGTTTCCTGTCTTGTTAATTTTGGCTATTCTAACTGGTGTAAGGTGGTAGCTCTTGATAGAGGATGAACTTTATTTGTTCTTTGTGGCTCACAAGCTGTCATCTGGGGTCAATCCAACACCTGTGTGAGCCCAATTAATCAACCAAAAAAAAAGATTCAGAAATTAAAGACGGACTTCACTACTGAGCTCTCTTTGGCTAAGCCAGCCCACAGGGACATCAGAACACAAACTGGAGTGGGGATGTCAGCCTCAGACTATAGGACCAAGGGTGAAACAGAATCCCCTGTGCTGAGAGTGGAGTTGACAAGAAC
The DNA here is from genome assembly GCF_020171115.1 of Neogale vison. NCBI lineage: Eukaryota > Metazoa > Chordata > Mammalia > Carnivora > Mustelidae > Neogale > Neogale vison. The sequence goes on along the minus strand of NC_058093.1, from coordinate 215,714,935 downwards.
CACCCCTGCCCTTTCTGTGACCTGTGCATCTTTGTGACCTGTGCGTCTTTGTGAGAACCCACAAAACTCTTCATCAGCAGCCTCTGAGGCCCCCCAGTTTGAACAACCAGTAGAGAAATCCAGCAAGAGGATAAGAGAATCCTGGGAGGACACTTGTCCAGCCACAGACCTTGGGAGCAGAATCAGGGTAACTCCACCATTTTCTGGACCCATCTTCTCCTCAGGGTCCTTGCTCACTGCACAGCCACACCAGCTCCAGATCGGTGGGACAAGCCAAACCCTTCATCTAAGCCTTTCAGGGGCTTCCTGGGGGGAAGATGCTCCCAGAACAGCTGCAGGACGAGGAGATGGGTGGAAGAAACACTCCATGGTGCTCATGGTTTTGTGTGAGCCCTGATGGAATGGCCCTGCACAGGGATAGTTTTTTTTTTTTAAATTTTTATTTATTTTTTAAATTTATTTTCAGTGTTCCAGAATTCATTGTGTATGCAACACACCCAGTGCTCCAAGTAATACATGCCCTCCACAATACACACTCCCAGGATCACCTAACTTCCCACCCCCCAAAACTTCATTTAGTTCCTCGGAGTCCACAGTTTATCATGGCTCCTCTCCCGCTCCAATTTCCTCCAACTGCCTTCTCCTCTCCATCTCCCCATGCCCTCCGTGTTATTCCTTACACTCCACAAATAAGTGAACCCATATGGTAATTGACTCTCTCTGCTTGACTTATTTCACTCAGCATAATCTCTTCCAGTCCCATCCATGTTGCTACAAAAGTTGGGTGTTCATCCTTTCTTATGGAGGCATAATGCTCCATAGTATATATGGACCACATCCTCTTTATCCATTAGTCTGTTGAAGGGCATCTTGGTTCTTTCCACAGTTTGGCGACTGTGGCCATTGCTGCAATGAACATTGGGGTACAGATGGCCCTTCTTTTCACTACATCTGTATCTTTGGGGTAAATACCCAGTAGTGCAATTGCAAGGTCATAGGGAAGCTCTATTTTTAATTTCTTGAGGAATCCCCACACTGTTCTCCAAAGTGGCTGCACCAACTTGCATTCCCACCAAGAATGTAAGAGGGTTCCCCTTTCTCCACATCCTCTCCAACACACATTGTTTACGGTCTTTAATTTTGACCATTCTAACTGGTGTAAGGTGATGTCTCAATGTGGTTTTGATTTGAATCTCGCTGATGGCTAGTGATGATGAATATTTTTTCATGTGTCTATTAGTCATTTTTATGTCTTCATTGCAGAAGTGTCTGTTCATGTCTTCCACCCGTTTTGTTGACATGATTATCTGTTTTGTGTGTGTTGAGTTTAAGGATTTCTTTGTAGATCCTGGATATCAGCCCTTTTTTTTACATTGTCATATGCAAATATCTTTTCCCATTCCATGGGTTGCCTCTTTGTTTTGTTTACTGTTTCCTTTGCTGTGAAGAAGCTTTTGATCTGGATAAAGTCCCAAAAGTTTATTTTCACTTTATTTTCCCAATTTATTTATTTTCAGAAAAACAGTATTCATTGTTTTTTCACCACACCCAGTGCTCCATGCAAGCTGTGACCTCTATAATACCCACCACCTGGTAGCCCCACCTCCCACCCCCCCCCCGCCACTTCAACCCCCTCAGACTGTTTTTCAGAGTCCATAGTCTCTCATGGTTCACCTCCCCTTCCAATTTACCCAAATTCCCTACTCCTCTCTAACGCCCCTTGTCCTCCATGCTATTGGTTATGCTCCACAAATACGTGAAACCATATGATAATTGACTCTCTCTGCTTGACTGATTTCACTCAGCATTATCTCTTCCAGTCCCGTCCATGTTGCTACAAAAGTTGGATATTCGTCCTTTCTGATGGAGGCATAATACTCCATAGTGTATATGGACCACATCTTCCTTATCCATTCATCCGTTGAAGGGCATCTTGATTCTTTCCATAGTTTGGCGACTGTGGCCATTGCTGCTATAAACATTGGGGTACAGATGGCCCTTCTTTTCACGACATCTGTATCTTTGGGGTAAATACCCAGGAGTGCAATTGCAGGGTCGTAGGGAAGCTCTATTTTTAATTCCTTGAGGAATCTCCACACTGCTCTCCAAAGAGGCTGCACCAACTTGCATTCCCACCAACAGTGTAAGTGGGTTCCCCTTTCTCCACATCCTCTCCAACACATGGTGTTTCCTGTTATGTTAATTTTGGCCATTCTAACTGGTGTAAGGTGATATCTCAATGTGGTTTTAATTTGAATCTCCCTGAGGGCTAATGAGGATGAGCATTTTTTCATGTGTCTGATAGCCATTTGTATTTCTTGATTGGAGAAGTGTCTGTTCATATCTTCTGCCCATTTTTTGATGTGTTTGTCTGTTTCGTGTGGGTTGAGTTTGAGGAGTTCATTATAGATCCTGGATATCAACCTCTTGTCTGTACTGTCATTTGAAAATATCTTCTCCCATTCCGTGGGTTGCCTCTTTGTTTTTTTTTGACTGTTTCCTTTGCTGTGCAGAAGCTTTTGATTTTGATGAAGTCCCAGAAGTTTATTTTCGCTTTTGTTTCCTTTGCCTTTGGAGACATATCTTGAAAGAAGTTGCTGTGGCTGATATCGAAGAGATTACTGCCTACGTTCTCCTCTAAGATTCTGATGAATTCCAGTCTCACGTTGAGGTCTTTTATCCATTTTGAGTTGATCTTTGTGTATGGTGTAAGAGAATGGTCGAGTTTCATTCTTCTACATATAGCTGTCCAGTTTTCCCAGCACCATTTATTGAAGAGACTGTCTTTTTTCCACTGTATATTTTTTCCTGTTTTGTCGAAGATTAATTGACCATAGAGTTGAGGGTCCATATCAGGGCTCTCTACTCTGTTCCACTGGTCTATGTGTCTGTTTTTATGCCAGTACCATGCTGTCTTGGTGATCACAGCTTTGTAATAAAGCTTGAAATCAGGTAAGGTGATGCCGCCAGCTTTATTTTTGTTTTTCAACATTTCCTTAGCGATTCGGGGTCTCTTCTGATTCCATACAAATTTTAGGATTATTTGCTCCAGCTCTTTGAAGAATGCCGGTGGAATTTTGATTGGAATGGCATTAAAAGTATAGATTGCTCTAGGCAGTATAGACATTTTAACAATATTTATTCTTCCGATCCAAGAGCATGGAAGGGTCTTCCATCTTTTTGTGTCTTCTTCAATTTCTTTCATGAGTGTTCTATAGTTCCTCAAGTATATATCCTTAAACTCTTTAGTTAGGTTTATTCCTAGGTATCTTATGGTTCTTGGTGCTATAGTAAATGGAATCGATTCTCTAATTTCCCTTTCTGTATTTTCATTGTTAGTGTATAAGAAAGCCACTGATTTCTGCACATTGACTTTGTATCCTGCCACGTTGCTGAATTGCTGTATGAGTTCTAGTAGTTTGGGGGTGGAGTCTTTTGGGTTTTCCATATAAAGAATCATGTCATCTGCGAAGAGAGAGAGTTTGACTTCTTCATTACCAATTTGGATACCTTTTATTTCTCTCTGTTGTCTGATTGCTGTTGCTAGGACTTCTAATACTATGTTGAACAAGAGTGGTGAAAGTGGGCATCCTTGTCTTGTTCTTGATCTCAATGGGAAGGCTGCAAGCTTTTTCCCATTGAGGATGATATTTGCTGTGGGTCTTTCATAGATAGATTTGATGAGGTTCAGGAATGTTCCCTCTATCCCTATACTTTGAAGCGTTTTAATCAGGAACGGATGTTGGATTTTGTCAAATGCTTTTTCTGCATCAATTGAGAGGACCATGTGGTTCTTCTCTCTTCTCATATTAATTTGTTGTATCACATTGATTGATTTACGAATGTTGAACCATCCTTGTAGCCCAGGGATGAATCCCACCTGATCATGGTGGATAATCTTTTTAATGTGTTGTTGGATCCTGTTGGCTAGGATCTTGTTGAGAATCTTAGCATCCATATTCATCAGTGATATTGGTCTGAAATTCTCCTTTTTGGTTTGGTCCTTGCCTGGTTTGGGGATCAGGGTAATGCTGGCTTCATAGAAAGAGTCTGGAAGTTTTCCTTCTGCTTCAATTTTTTGAAACAGCTTCAGGAGAATAGGTGTTATTTCTTCTTGGAAGGTTTGGTAGAATTCCCCAGGGAATCCGTCAGGTCCTGGGCTCTTGTTTTTTGGGAGATTTTTGATCACTGCTTCAATCTCGTTATTAGATATCGGTCTATTCAGGTTGTCGATTTCTTCCTGGTTCAATTTTGGTAGTTTATGTTTTTCCAGGAATGCATCCATTTCATCTAGGTTGCTAAGCTTATTGGCATATAACTGTTCGTAATAACTTCTGATGATTGTTTCTACTTCCTTGGCGTTAGATGTGATCTCTCCCTTTTCATTCATAATTTTATGAATTTGGGATTTCTCTCTTTTCTTTCGGATTAGTGTAGCCAGTGGCTTATCGATCTTATTGATTCTTTCAAAAAACCAGCTTCTAGTTTCATTGATACGTTCTACTGTATCTCTGGTTTCTCCCTCATTGATCTCAGCTCTAATCTTGATGATTTCCCTTCTTATGTGTGGAGTTGGTTTGATTTGTTGTTGATCCTCCAGTTCTTTAAGGTGTAGAGACAGCTGGTGTGTTCTGGATTTTTCAAGTTTTTTGAGCAAGGCTTGGATGGCTATATATTTTCCCCTTAAGACCGCCTTTGCTGTATCCCATAGGTTTTGGACCGAAGTGTCTTCATTCTCATTGGTTTCCATGAATTGTTTCAGTTCTTCTTTTATCTCCTGGTTGATCCAAGCATTTTTAAGCAAGGTGGTCTTTAGCTTCCAGGTGTTTGAGTTCCTTCTGAACTTTTCCTTGTGATTGAGCTCCAGTTTCAAAGCATTGTGATCTGAGAATATGCAGGGAATCATCTCAGTCTTTTGGTATCGGTAGAGTCCTGATTTGTGACACAGTATGTGGTCTATTCCGGAGAAGGTTCCATGTGCACTTGAGAAGAATGAGCATTCTGTTGTTTTAGGGTGGAATGTTCTGTATATATCTATGAGGTCCATCTGGTCCAATGTGTCATTCAATGCTCTTGTTTCTTTATTGATTTTCTGCTTCGATGATCTGTCTAGTTCTGAAAAAGGCATGTTAAGATCTCCTATATATGTATATAGGAGATATGTATTCATATCAATATGACTCTTTATCTTGATTAACAGTTTTCTTAAGTAATTGGCTGCTCCCATATTGGGAGCATAGATATTTACAATTGTTAGATCATCTTGGTGGATAGTCCCTTTAAGGATTATGTAGTGTCCTTCTGTATCTCTGACTACAGTCTTTAGTTTGAAGTCTAATTTATCTGATATGAGAATCGTTACCCCAGCCTTTTTTTTAGTCCCATTGGCATGAAAGACGCTTCTCCACCCCTTCACTTTCAGTCTGCATGTATCTTTAGGTTCAAAATGTGTCTCTTGTAGACAGCATATGGATGGGTCCTGTCGTTTTATCCAATCTGCAACCCTGTGCCGTTTTATGGGTGCATTTAGGCCATTCACATTGAGAGTGATTATTGATAGATAAGTTTTTATTGTCATCGAGTTACCTTTGAAGTCTTTCTTTCTGTAGACTGTCTCTATATTTCTGTTCAATGCTATTCTTGGGATTTTTTCTCTTTTATAGAACCCCCCTTAATATTTCCGCAGTGTCGGCTTGGTGGTTGCATAGTCTTTTAAGCCTTGCCGGTCTTGGAAACTCTTTATCTCTCCATCCATTTTGAATGTCAGTCTTGCTGGATGAAGTATTCTTAGCTCCATGTTCTTCTCATTTAGTGCCCTGAATATATCTTGCCAACCTCTTCTGGCTTGCCAGGTCTCTGTGGACAGGTCTGACGTTATTCTGATGGGCTTCCCTCTGTAAGTAAGGAGCCTCTTTGCCCTGGCGGCTTTCAAGAGATTATACCTACAATTATAATTCCTCAATTTGACTATCAGGTGTCATGATGTTTTTTTGGAATGTAGAATCTTGGGTGGAGACCGTTCAGCCTCTAGTCCATGAACGCTGGTTTCATTCGCGAGATTCGGAAAATTTTCATGAAGGACTTGTTCCACTATATTTTCTAGACTTCTTTCTTTCTCCTCCCTTCATGGATTCCAATAATTCTGACGTTGGAACACTTCATGGCATCATTTATTTCCCTGATTCTGCTTTCGTGGGATCTAAGCTGTTTGTTCCAGGCTTTCTCCTGATCCTTTCTCTCTATCTGTTTGTCTTCCAGATCACTAATTCTATCTTCTGTCTCAGTTACCCTAGCTTTGAGAGAGTTTAGATTAGATTGGAACTCATTGAGAGCATTGTGGACCTCCTCCCTGGTAGCTTTAAGCTCTGCCCTAACATTGTGAACATCCTGTCTGGTCGCTTTCAGTACGGCCCTAATCAATTCTGTTTGGTCACCCATGGCTTTCTCCAACCTAGGTATTGCCTGGATAATTGTTAGCCTGAATTCTCTTTCCGACATATTGTCTATGTTGATAGCCATTAGCTCTGTTGCAGAAGGTCCATCCTCTGTATTTTTCTTCTGTTGAGCATTCCTCCTCCTAGTCATTTTGGTGGGAGAAGACTGAACAGATGTAGCTGGATGTATCAACTCTGGTGCAGTCAAGGTGCACCCTGGAACACTTCTGAGCAATCAGGATTCCCCACCCAAACGACAGACAAAAGAAAAGAAAAAGAAAAAAAAAGGAAAAGAAGAAAAAGAAAAAGAAAAAGAAAAAAAAGAGAGAGAGAGAGAGCTAGAGACAGGAAATAAAGGGAAGATGAAAGAGAAGGTTCAGCCCAGATGGGCCCCAAGGTAAGATTTATGAAGAAGACAAACAAAAAGAGATATAAAGACTGATACAATTTTATGGCAAGAGAAAGAAAAAAATATATATATATATGCAAATAAAGAAAGAACCTCGTCAAGAAGAACCACAAGTTTAAAATTTATATGCTATCAGGACAAACACAAAAAACACAGAAACACTGGTGGAAGAAGATGGGAGAGTTCTTATAAATTCTCAGTGTGTGCGAGGAAGGTTGTTTTGATTCTTCCTGGATGTATCTTGATATCTTTGTTAAACGACTCAACTTTCCTAAGATAAAGGGGATTAAAAATTGGTTTACCTATAGGGTAGTATTGATTGGGGAAAGGGGATTACTTTGAAGTTAACTCTATATGAATGTTAGGGATAAAAATAAAAAGGAATATACTAGACTAAACTAAAATTTAAAAAAAAAAGGAATTCAAAAAATAAAAATGCAAAAGAAAAACATAGGTGTATGTATCAAAAAGTTCAGGTTAGAAAGGTATTATGGAATTTGATGTACTGTACAGCTCGCTGTGATGGTAAATAGGTTAAAAAAATTACCTATGTGTAAAAAAAAAAAAAATATGAACCGGAATAGTGGAAACGAGTGAACAATTCAAGTTTTCCTATGAAGTAGTGGTGGTTCTCTTGTAGTCCTTTTTTTTGTTGTTGTTTCTTTCTTGGTTTGATTTCTGGGGGAGGGGCCTGCCACGTGGGTTGTCAGTCAATGATGTTTCCTGAGTTGAGTCCCCCCGCCCCCCTCAAGGGGGTGGGCTCTGGGGAAACTGGTATTTTTCAGGCTTTTGTTCTCTGGCGGTTTTTTTGCTTGTTCACTTTTTTCCCTCTCACCTTGACCGCCTTTGATGGTTTTTGTAGTATTAGAAGAAATCAAACCACACCCTGACCTCCATCTCAGAGAGAAGCCTTAGTCTGGGTGCAGAAGCTGAATAAATCCCCCCTTGGCCGCTGGCAGAGCAGATTCCAAGTTGTAGACCCTGGGGGCGCAGGATCTTTTGCTCGTACCAAATGCCAAGGCAGTGGCGGCTGTCTGGGAGCTCCCGACTGCCAGAAAGGTTCCAAGCAGCGAGCGCACACTGAGATTTTGCCGCCGGCCTGGGCTGGGAGTGCCCAGCTTGCGCGCACCTCTTTTCAGAGGCGGCAATGGGTTGGGCGTGTGTCTGGGGCACTGAGAACGGGGCGCTGGTCCGTAAGCCCCAGGCTGGGCTTTTGCATGCCTCTGTCAGGGGAAGAGTTTTGCATGCACGGCTTAGGCTTTGAAACAATGGCGCAGGTCAAGGAGCCCCGGCCGGGCCTTTGTAACTCAGGGGAGCTTGAGGGACGTGCGTGCGTATCTCGAGCTTTGTGGTAGGGCTCACCGGTTCTGCAGACCAGTGCTGCTCCCATCCCCTCACAGGAGCCAGAACCCACCCATTCTCGGGCACGCTGGCGGCTTAGGGACTGAGAGCGGTTTCTCTGCCACACTCTCTCTGCCTCAGTGCAAGGGAGGCCGTCTGGGACCAGGGACTTAAGCCCCTGTCCCTAGCCGCCCTGATTCCCACAATTTCCCCCGCGATCCTTTGCTCTTTTGGAGTGCTTTCAACCAGTCTCCAAGTTAATGCTGGTCCCCCGACGCAGGTCACTCTCGCTCGTATTGGGGTATTACTTTCCCACCTGTTGCCTCTGGTGGCTCCCTCCCTCTTTTGTTTATCTTCCAATATCAGTCCGCTGTTCACATTCCGCTTTACCTGCCCACTGGCGTCTTCTGCCCCTGTAGAGATCCAGACGTGTATAATTCTGATCTCAGGCTGATTTCATGGGTGATCGGAGTTCTTTGGTAGGTAATCAGCTCACTTTGGGGTACCAGCTGAAAAGGCGCCTCTTCCTACTACCCTGCCATCTTGTCCCCCCCTCCTGCAGCATCTTTGTTCCAAAGCATCTCAGGCGGCAGGAGGTAGAGCACTCGGGGACCCTGGTCCTTAGAAGGAACATTTGCAGCCCAGCCTCCTTGTGAGACTGTCTCCAGAGTGACATGATTCTCTTGGCTGCAGGGACCATGGCTCAGGCCCTGGAGCTCACGACATATGGGAACGTGCGATCATGTGGATCCTCACAGGATCACAGACCTTGAAGTTGTTTCTCATCAATTCAGGCCATTTTTCTATGTTCCCATGAAACATTGATGAAAAATCTAAAAGGGAACAAATGCCTGACAATGCCAGTTGCTGGTCTGTGGGATGGGGGCTATCATAGAGACAATAGCATCATGTGTAATTAGACTACAAATCCTGATAAATCTCCAAAAGCAGGTGGTTATTGGGCAAAGTAAACTTGCACTTACAAGATGATGAATGAACCTCAGAAAAAGAGAGTCTCCTATTCTGTTGACAAGCCAAGGGTGGTACCACAGTGTCTTTGGGGGACGCAGAGGGAACCTGAAGGAGGGGGTGGGAAGGTAGTGAGTTCATAGAACCACCTTTCCCTGAATCACGTGTTGTCTGACTCTCTCAGAGAGGCCAGACCAACCACATGGCTAGGATTCTGGAAGGCCATGAACCAGCACCAAAAGTCCTCACAGAATGTGTAGGGACAGTGGTTGTGTTCAAACCCCAGAACTGTGTCTGTGATACTAAATTTGGAAACCAAGGTTCATTTTCTGACCTGAGAGTTGCTTAGAGGAAGCTGAGGGTTCCTCTCTTCCTCTTCAGTCACCTGGTCTGAGCTCACAAGTGGTTTGAATTCATGTGTAGTCCCAGAAAGGAGAAAATTTGCATAACTACTAACAATCACAGACCCAAGGTCCTGGAAAGAAATAAGAGAGGATAGAGTGAGCCTGGCCCAGCTGTGATTCTCAGAAGACAGAGCACTGAGCACCTGCACCATGGCCTGGACTCCTCTCTCACTTCTCGTCCTCACTCTCTGCACAGGTGCTGTTCCCAGTCCTGCCCATACTCTCAGCTGCACAGGACCTGAATTGAGCCTGGGCCAACCCCCGAACTCAGGCACAGCTCGGCCTCAGTATTGGGACCCTGGGATGAGCCCCTGGACCTTATTGCAATCTCTCTTCTTCTGTCTTTTCAGGCTCTGTGACCTCCAGTGAGCTGACTCAGCCTCCCTCGGTGTCAGTTGCCCTGGGTCAGAGGGCTACAGTCACCTGCACTGGAGGGGAATTAGAGTATTTTTATGTAAACTGGTACCAGCAGAAGCCAGGCCAAGCCCCTCTGATGGTCATTTATGAAGATAGTGATCGGCCTTCAGGGATCCCAGAGCGATTCTCTGGCTCCAGGTCAGGGAGCACAGCCACCCTGACCATCAGCAGTGCACAGGCTGAGGACGAGGCTGACTATTACTGTCAGTCCTTTGACACCAGTGAAAATGCTCACAGTGACACAAGCACATGGGGAAGTGAGACACAAACCCCTTGCCCATCTGTGTTAAACTCTCCTCCAGCCCCAGGAGACCAGTTCCCAGAGCAGTGAGCAGGTCTGGCCCAGGTCCCAGGTCTGAGGTCCCTAGTTTGCCCCCTTCTACCGAGTTCTCCAGGCAGACTGTACAGGGCAGATGAGCATGGAATTTGTAATCAATTATTAGAACTATGAGAACTACTAGAATTAATAGTTTCCCTATGACTGTGTGTGGAGGAATGACTACACATCTGAGAAGAGAAATGGAAGACTTTTTTTGTTTTTTTTTCCTTCAATTTATTTATTTTCAGAAAAACAGTATTCATTATTTTTTCCCCACACCCAGTGCTCCATGCAAGCCATGCCCTCTATAATACCCACCACCTGGTACCCCAACCTCCCACCCCCCGCCACTTCAATCCCCTCAGATTGATTTTGAGAGTCCAAAGTCTCTCATGGTTCACATTCCCCTTCCAATTTACCCAAATTCCCTTCTCCTCTCTAACGCCCCTTGTCCTCCATGCTATTTCTTATGCTCCACAAATAAGTGAAACCATATGATAATTGACTCTCTCTGCTTGACTTATTTCACTCAGCATCATCTCTTCCAGTCCCGTCCATGTTGCTACAAAAGTTGGGTATTCATCCTTTCTGATGGAGGCATAACACTCCATAGTGTACATGGACCACATCTTCCTTATCCATTCATCCGTTGAAGGACATCTTGGTTCTTTCCATAGTTTGGCGACCGTGGCCATTGCTGCTATAAACATTGGGGTACAGATGGCCCTTCTTTTCACGACATCTGTGTCTTTGTTGTAAATACCCAGGAGTGCAATTGCAGGGTCATAGGGAAGCTCTATTTTTAATTCCTTGAGGAATCTCCACACTGTTCTCCAAAGAGGCTGCACCAACTTGCATTCCCACCAACAGTGGAAGAGGGTTCCCCTTTCTCCACATCCTCTCCAACACATGTTGTTTCCTGTTTTGTTAATTTTGGTCATTCTAACTGGTGTAAGGTGATATCTCAATGTGGTTTTAATTTGAAGCTCCCTGAGGGCTAATGATGATGAACGATTTTTCATGTGTCTGATAGCCATTTGTATGTCTTGATTGGAGAAGTGTCTGTTCAACTTCTGCCCATTTTTTCCAATTTATTTATTTTCAGAAAAACAGTATTCATTATTTTTCCACCACACCCAGTGCTCCATGCAAGCTGTGCCCTCTATAATACCCACCGCCTGGTACCCCAACCTCCCACCCCCCGCAACTTCAAACCCCTCAGATTGTTTTTCAAAGTCCATAGTCTCTCATGGTTCACCTCCCCTTCTAATTTACCCAAAAGCACATACCCTCCCCAATGTCCATAACCCTATCCCCCTTCTCCCAACCCCCTCCCCCCAGCAACCCACAGTTTGTTTCATGAGATTATGAGTCACTTATGGTTTGTCTTTCGCCCTATCCCATCTTGTTTCATGGATTCTTCTCCTAACCACTTAAGCCCCCATGTTGCATCACCACTTCCTCATATCAGGGAGATCATATGATAGTTGTCTTTCTCCACTTGACTTATTTCGCTAAGCATGATACGCTCTAGTTCCATCCATGTTGTCGCAAATGGCAAGATTTTGTTTCTTTTGATGGCTGCATAGTATTCCATTGTGTATATATACCACTTCTTCTTGATCCATTCATCTGTTGATGGACATCTAGGTTCTTTCCATAGTTTGGCTATTGTGGACATTGCTGCTATAAACATTCGGGTGCACGTGCCCCTTTGGATCACTATGTTTGTATCTTTAGGGTAAATTCCCAGTAGTGCAATTGCTGGGTCATAGGGCAGTTCTATTTTCAACATTTTGAGGAACCTCCATACTGTTTTCCAGAGTGGTTGCACCAGCTTGCATTCCCACCAACAGTGTAGGAGGGTTCCCCTTTCTCCGCATCCTCGCCAGCATCTGTCATTTCCTGACTTGTTGATTTTAGCCATTCTGACTGGTGTGAGGTGATATCTCATTGTGGTTTTGATTTGTATTTCCCTGATGCCGAGTGATATGGAGCACTTTTTCATGTGTCTGTTGGCCATCTGGATGTCTTCTTTGCAGAAACATCTGTTCATGTCCTCTGCTCATTTCTTGATTGGATTATTTGTTCTTTGGGTGTTGAGTTTGTTAAGTTCTTTATAGATTTTGGACACTAGTCCTTTATCTGAATTGTCGTTTGCAAATATCTTCTCCCATTCTGTCAGTTGTCTTTTGATTTTGTTAACTGTTTCCTTTGCTGTGCAAAAGCTTTTGATTTTGATGAAATCCCAAAAGTTCATTTTTGCCCTTGCTTCCCTTGCCTTTGGCGATGTTCCTAGGAAGATGTTGCTGCGGCTGAGGTCGAAGAGGTTGCTGCCTGTGTTCTCCTCAAGGATTTTGATGGATTCCTTTCTCACATTGAGGTCCTTCATCCATTTTGAGTCTATGTTTGTGTGTGGTGTAAGGAAATGGTCCAATTTCATTTTTCTGCACATGGCTGTCCAATTTTCCCAACACTATTTTTTAAAGAGGCTGTCTTTTTTCCATTGGACAATCTTTCCTGCTTGTCAAAGATTAGTTGACCATAGAGTTGAAGGTCTATTTCTGGGCTCTCTATTCTGTTCCATTGATCTATGTGTCTGTTTTTGTGCTGGTTCCATGCTGTCTTGATGATGACAGCTTTGTAATAGAGCTTGAGGTCCGGAATTGTGATGCCACCAACTTTGGCTTTGTTTTTCAATATCCCTTTGGCTATTCGAGATCTTTTCTGGTTCCATATAAATTTTAAAATTATTTGTTCTATTTCTTTGAAAAAGATGGATGGTACTTTGATAGGAATTGCATTAAATGTGTAGATTGCCTTAGGTACCATAGACATTTTCACAATATTTATTCTTCCAATCCAGGAGCATGGAACATTTTTCCATTTCTTTGTGTCTTCCTCAATTTCTTTCATGAGTACTTTATAGTTTTCTGAGTATAGATTCTTAGCCTCTTTGGTTAGGTTTATTCCTAGGTATCTTATGGTTTGGGGTGCAATTGTAAATGGGATTGACTCATTGATTTCACTTTCTTCTGTCTTGTTGTTGGTGTAGAGAAATGCAACTGATTTCTGTGCATTGACCTTATATCCTGACACTTTACTGAATTACTGTACAAGTTCTAGCAGTTTTGGAGTGGAGTCTTTTGGGTTTTCCACATAGAGTATCGTATCATCTGCGAAGAGTGATAGTTTGACTTCTTCTTTGCCGATTTGGATGCCTTTAATTTCCTTTTGTTGTCTGATTGCTGAGGCTAGGACTTCTAGTACTCATGTTGAATAGAAGTGGTGATAATGGACATCCCTGCCGTGTTCCTGACCTTAGTGGAAAAGCTTTCAGTTTTTCTCCATTGAGAATGGTATTTGCGGTGGGTTTTTCATAGATGGCTTTGATGATATTGAGGTATGTGCCCTCTATCCCTACACTTTGAAGAGTTTTGATCAGGAAGGGATGCTGTACTTTGTCAAATGCTTTTTCAGCATCTATTGAGAGTATCATATGGTTTTTGTTCTTTCTTTTATTGATATGTTGTATCACATTGACTGATTTTGGATGTTGAACCAACCTTGCAGCCCTGGGATAAATCCCACTTGGTCGTGGTGAATAATCCTTTTAAGGTACTGTTGAATCGCATTGGCTAGTATTTTGGTGAGAATTTTCGCATCTGTGTTCATCAAGGATATTGGTCTATAGCTCTCTTTTTTGATGGCATCCTTGTCTAGTTTTGGGATCAAGGTGATGATGGCCTCATAAAATGAGTTTGGAAGTTTTCCTTCCATTTCTATTTTTTGGAACAGTTTCAGGAGAACAGGAATTAGTTCTTCTTTAAATGTTTGGGTAGAATTCCCCCGGGAAGTCGTCTGGTCCTGGGCTTTTGTTTGTTTGTAGATTTTTAATGACTGTTTCAATCTCCTTACTGGTTATGGGTCTGTTCAGGCTTTCTATTTCTTCCTGGTTCAATTTTGGTAGTTTATATGTTTCTAGGAATGCATCCATTTCTTCCAGATTGTCAAATTTGTTGGCATAGAGTTGCTCATAGTATGTTCTTATAAGAGTTTGTATTTCTTTGGTGTTAGTTGTGATCTCTCCTCTTTCATTCATGATTTTATTTATTTGGGTCCTTTCTCTTTTCTTTTTGATAAGTCTGGCCAGGGGTTTATCAATTTTATTAATTCTTTCAAAGAACCAGCTCCTAGTTTCATTGATTTGTTCTATTGGTTTTTTTTTTTGGTTTCTATTTCATTGATTTCTGCTCTGATCTTTATGATTTCTCTTCTCCTGCTGGGCTTAGGGTTTCCTTCTTGTTCTTTCTCCAGCTCCTTTAGGTGTAGGGTTAGGTTGTGTACCTGAGACCTTTCTTGTTTCTTGAGAAAAGCTTGTACTGCTATATATTTTCCTCTCAGGACTGCCTTTGTTGTGTCCCACAGATTTTGAACCGTTGTATTTTCATTATCATTTGTTTCCATGATTTTTTTCAATTCTTCTTTAATTTCCCGGTTGACCCATTTATTCTTTAGAAGGATGCTGTTTAGTCTCCATGTTTTTGGGTTCTTTCCAAACTTCCTCTTGTGGTTGAGTTCTAGCTTCAGAGCATTGTCTTCTGAAAATATGCAGAGAATAATCCCAATCTTTTTTTTTTAATTATTTATTTATTTATTTATTTATTTATTTTCAGAAAAACAGTATTCATTATTTTTTCACCACACCATACCAGTTGAGTCCTGATGTAGGACCGAGGATGTGATCTATTCTGGAGAATGTTCCATGTGCACTAGAGTAGAATGTGTATTCTATTGCTTTGGGATGAAATGTTCTGAATAGATCTGTGATGTCCATCTCATCCAGTGTATAATTTAAGGCCTTTATTTCCTTGGTGATCTTTTGCTTGGATGATCTGTCCATTTCAGTGAGGGGAGTGTTAAAGCCCCCTACTATTATTGTATTATTGTTGATGTGTTTCTTTGATTTTGTTATTAATTGGTTTATATAGTTGGCTGCTCCCATGTTGGGGGCATAGATATTTAAAATTGTTAGATCTTCTTGTTGGACAGACCCTTTGAGTATTATATAGTGTCCTTCCTCATCTCTTATTATAGTCTTTGGCTTAAAATCTAATTGATCTGATATAAGGATTGCCACTCCTGCTTTTTTTCTGATGTCCATTATCATGGTAAATTCTTTTCCACCCCCTCACTTTAAATCTGGAGGTGTCTTCAGGTTTAAAATGAGTTTCTTGGAGGCAACATATAGATGGGTTTTGTTTTTTTATCCATTCTGATACCCTGTGTCTTTTGATTGGGGCATTTAGCCCAATAACATTCACAGTAACTATTGAGAGATATGATTTTAGTGCCATTGTATTGCCTGTAAGGTGACTGTTACTGTATATTGTCTCTGTTCCTTTCTGATCTACCACTTGTAGGCTCTCTCTTTGCTTAGAAGACCCCTTTCAGTATTTCCTGTAGAGCTGGTTTGGTGTTTGCAAATTCTTTCAGTTTTTGTTTGTCCTGGAAGCTTTTAATCTCTCCTTCTATTTTCAATGATAGCCTAGCTGGATATAGTATTCTTGGCTGCATGTTTTTCTCGTTTAGTGCTCTGAAAATATCATGCCAGCTCTTTCTGGCCTGCCAGGTCTCTGTGGATAAGTCAGCTGCCAATCTAATACTTTTACCATTGTATGTTACAGACTTCTTTTCCCGGGGTTCATTTCAGGATTTGCTCTTTGTCACTAAGGCTTGTAAATTTTACTATTAGGTGACGGTGTGTGGGCCTATTCTTATCGATTTTGAGGGGCGTTCTCTGAACCTCCTGAATTTTGATGCTCGTTCCCTTTGCCATATTGGGGAAATTCTCCCCAATAATTCTCTCCAGTATACCTTCTGCTCCCATCTCTCTTTCTTCTTCTTCTGGAATCCCAATTATTCTAATGTTGTTTCATCTTATGGTATCACTTATCTCTCGAATTCTCCCCTCATGGTCCAGTAGCTGTTTGTCCCTCTTTTGCTCAGCTTCTTTATTCTCTGTCATTTGGTCTTCTATATCGCTAATTCTTTCTTCTGCCTCATTTATCCTAGCAGTGAGAGCCTCCATTTTTGATTGAATCTCATTAATAGCTTTTTTGATTTCAACTTGGTTAGATTTTAGTTCTTTTATTTCTCCAGAAAGGGCTTTTATATCTCTGGAGAGGGTTTCTCTAATATCTTCCATGCCTTTTTCAAGCCCGGCTAGAACCTTGAGAATTGTCATTTTGAACTCTAGATCTGACATATTACCAAAGTCTGTATTGATTAGGTCCCTAGCCTTCGGTACTGCCTCTTGTTCTTTTTTTGTTGTTGTGAATTTTTCCGCCTTGTCATTTTGTGCAACTAAGAGTATATGAAGGAGCAAGTAAAATACTAAAAGGGTGTCAACAATCCCAGGAAAATATGCTTTAACCAAATGAGAAGAGATCCCAAATCGTAAGGGGGGATTTCTCCCCCTCACGATTGGGTGAGGGATCTCCTCTGATTGGGATCTCCCACTCTCTTCTGATTGGGATCTCTTCTGATTTGGGGATAAAAAGAGGTTCAAAAATAAAGAAAGAATAAAAAGTGAAAAAAAGAATTAAAAAAAGAAAATGAATAAAGAAAAGTATAGAAAAGATTATATATATATATATATATATATATATATATATATTAGATAAACTTGCAGAAAGTGGTTGTTTTTCTGTTTCTAGAATTGTTCTTCTTCTCTTCGATCTGCCGATGGATTTGCAGGTGTTTGCAATCTTTAGATAAGCTCTCTAGTTGATCTCCTGCTAGCTGAAGTAGTCTCATCCTGCTACTTCTCCGCCATCTTGACCTCTTCTGCCCATTTTTTGATGTGTTTTCCAGTTTCGTGTGTGTTGAGTTTGTGGAGTTCATTATAGATCCTGGATATCAACCTTTTGTCTGTACTGTCATTTGCAAATATCTTCTCCCATTCTGTGGGTTGCCTCTTTGTTTTCTTGACTGTTTCCTTGGCTGTGCAGAAGCTTTTGATTTTGACGAAGTCCCAGAAGTTTATTTTCGCTTTTGTTTCCTTTGCCTTTGGAGACATATCTTGAAAGAAGTTGCTGTGGCTGATATCAAAATGATTACTGCCTATATTCTCCTCTAGGATTCTGATGGATTCCTGTCTCACGTTGAGGTCTTTTATCCATTTTGAGTTGATCTTTGTGTACGGTGTAAGAGAATGGTCGAGTTTCATTCTTCTACATATAGCTGTCCAGTTTTCCCAGCACCATTTATTGAAGAGACTGTCTTTTTTCCACTGTATATTTTTTCCTGTTTTGTCGAAGATTAATTGACCATAGAGTTGAGGGTCCATATCTCGGCTCTCTACTCTGTTCCACTGGTCTATATGTCTGTTTTTATGCCAATACCATGCTGTCTTGGTGATCACAGCTTTGTAATAAAGCTTGAAATCAGGTAAGGTGATGCCGCCAGCTTTATTTTTTTCCCCAATTTATTTATTTTCAGAAAAACAGTATTCATTATTTTTTCACCACACCCAGTGCTCCATGCAAGCCGTGCCCTCTATAATACCCACCACCTGGTACCCCAACCTCCCATCCCCCCGCCACTTCAAACCCCTCAGATTGTTTTTCAGAGTCCATAGTCTCTCATGGTTCACCTCCCCTTCAACATTTCCTTAGCGATTCGGGGTCTCTTCTGATTCCATACAAATTTTAGGATTATTTGCTCCAGCTCTTTGAAGAATGCCGGTGGAATTTTGATCGGAATGGCATTAAAAGTATAGATTGCTCTACGCAGTATAGACATTTTAACAATGTTTATTATAATGGAAGATATTTTTAAAAGAACCTTTCTTTTAAAAACTTCCCTAAATGAGTATGTATGAAATTTAAAAATACAGGGGATAGACTAAGAGCAGGTATGATGCTGCAAAAGAAGAGATCAGGGAATTTGATGAAAAAGCGATGTAAAGTGTTCAAAATGAAACACACAGTGAAATTCCTGATTAAATTAATGAAGGCTAAATGCCTGGAGGATACCTTACGCCACCTGGACAGTGTGCAAGTCAGAGCTTCAGGGAGGGAAGGTATGAACTTGAGAGTGAATCAAAAAAATAGGAGAAGAAACAATTTACAGAAAGGCTTCAAATTTGGAGAAACCCAGGAACCAATATACCCAGGAAGCTCAATGAAGCTCAGGCACAGGGAACATGAGAGACAGCACAGGACACATCATATGAAATTATAACAAAACAACAATGCAGTAACTCTCACAACCAGAGAAGAGAGTCTTGTTTCCTACAGAGAACCAGCATCATGGAGGAAGCACATTTTTTCATCATGAACTATGTAAACTGTAAAACTGTGGAAAAAAGCTATGTCTGCAAATTCTAATAGTAAATATCTGTCATCTTTGGTCTTTACTGACAAAAATGTTATTGCAAAGTGAAGATGAAATCAACCTTTCTCAGACAACAGACTTCTCAGAACTGATCACCCATAGACCCTCAGCATGAGCAACAGTGATGGATGCCCCTTGCACAGAAGGAAAGGGTGACAGAGGGGAAAGTTAATCTGCACAAACTATATAAGCTTGGGAAATCATAACTGCATGGATAAAACTAAAAGAAGTTTTAGTGGTTAATGCCTAGAAATACAGTCATGTGCTTAAGGCAAAAACCATAGCAACGTGTTTAATTTATAGTGAAGAACAAGTAAAACATGACAATGAAAGCAGAAATGATGAGGGAGATGGGACCATGTTGTGACGTCCTTATCCTGCGAGTGAAGTCAGGTCACTGGGAGGAACTCTGATGAGTTCCTGATGAACTCCTCCTGATGAAGCAGGAGGTGAGGACTCACTGCAAACCACAAGAAAAAAA
This sequence comes from Neogale vison, assembly GCF_020171115.1. Taxonomy (NCBI): domain Eukaryota; kingdom Metazoa; phylum Chordata; class Mammalia; order Carnivora; family Mustelidae; genus Neogale; species Neogale vison. The sequence continues at coordinate 215,695,761 of NC_058093.1, read as the reverse complement.
AATGATTAAAACATCATTTTAACAACAAAGAGCTATAGCTATTAAGGTGCATTACTTAGGAATATCCAGAGGGTACAGATCTAATAGGACATGAATGTCATGTGCGTGTATGTGTGTATTTCTCTGTGATGCAGAGAGACAGAGATGGTGGAAGAGAGTCACTCAGGTTAAGAATCAGCTCAGGCAGTCCTGGGGTGGCAGGTCTGGAAGCTGCAGGAAGGACAGAAGGCTGTGGATGGAAGTCAGGAAAAGGTTGCAGACTTTCATCAAAATTTCGTCTGAAGGATTGAAAAGCTAAGAGCAGACAGAGAAGAAAATTAAAGCACCCCAATCATACCCCTAGAGATAAAAACAACACCCAGAGTGGAAGACACTAGATTCAGAAGAACAGTGAAGGATATCAACAAATTTCTCATGTATGAGCAGAAATGCATATAGAGGACAGTGGCTTAACATCTTCTAAATACTAAACAAACAAACAAAAATATGTATTTCTTTATCCATGGGAAATATCCTTCCATAATGAAGGCTAAAAAAAGTTTCTTCAGCTCTACCAAACTGACAGAACTGATCATCAGCAGACCCATATCACAGGAAATACTGCTGAACTTCCCTCAGACAGGAGGAAGTGATTTCAGAAAGAATCTGAATCTACAAAATGATTGTAAGAGTCAGAAAAGATAAATACAGGGATCAAACCTGCATCCTCTCCCTGCTCAGCAGGAAGCCTGCTTCTCCCTCTCCCACTCCACCTGCTTGTATTCCATCTTTTGATGTCTCTCTCTCTCTCTGTCAAATAAATAAAATCTTAAAAAAAAGGAAAAAAGAAAAGATAAATCAGTATAAACAGCAAGTATAATCACTGCATATGTTGGAATTGATCATGTAGCTAACAGTGATGGGTATGACATTCCTACTGAGTAAGGAAAGGCTTACGGTGTAGACAGGGAGAGATAGGGACCCTTCCTTGGGACACACCATGTCACCACACAGCCTTCTGGTCAATATGGAACTTGGTGAAGGTGCATTTTATGGCATTTCCCAGTATGCTCCCCCTTGGGCCAGGCTTCCTTTCCCTTCCACAGAGGGTGGATGTCCTCCCTATTCACTCAGATCTTGTTGTACTGATGGATTTGACCTGAGAGACAGTGAAGATCTCTTCAATCTGAACATTACTCCCTGTCTGCTGCCTCTCCAGCTGGTCACAAGGGAAGGCCAGGCTCCATTCTCCACTCAGCAGAGGCGGCTTGCAGGTTGAGGAACTGAGTGCAGTTCACGTCTGTTTGCCACATTGTTAGGGCAGGTTGGTGACCATGCACAGGTTCTTGTGCATTAACCATATGCCCATCAATGTTCTTGGCTGAGGATTGGTACACTGGGTCAGCACAGAGCCCATCCTCACTGGAGGCTCACATGGTGCTGGTAGGGTAGGGGCTGCAAGGGCCCCACACACCAGCACCAGTGATCCCAATTTTCTAATTTTCCTCTTCACAACACTTTCTATTTGGACTCACTTTTTTACAAGAATACAATATACAACACATGTAACATATAAATATGTGTTAATCCACTTGTCAGTAAGGTTTGTGGTCAATAGTAGACTATTAGTAGTTAAGGTTTGGGGGAGTCAAATATTAAATGCAGATTTTAGACTGCACCTGTGTCAGCACTCCTAACACCTGTTTTATTCAAAACTCAACTGTAATAGGAATTTTTCACCAGCTTTTCCAAAAAATAAATGAATGTGGTCGACTTCTCAATTCATTTCATGTAGCCATTGTTACACTGATACCAAAACCACGCATCACTAGAAAACTATAGACCACTCTCTCTTATAAATACAAGCACAGAAATCCTCAACAAAACACTATCAAACTTAATCCAGCAAAATACAGAATGAATTAGACACCATGAACAAAAGGGGTTTATTGCACCAATACAAGAGGTTTGAACATACAAAAACAATTAGAATACATTATATAAGACTGACTGACCACCCAGCAAATGACTACAATGACCATCAACTACAAAAAGGCTACTGCTTCGGGGCACCTGGGTGGCTCAGTGGATTAAAGCCTCTGCCTTAGGCTCAGGGTCCTGGGATCGAGCCTCGCGTTGTGCTCTCTGCTCCATGGGAAGCCTGCTTCCTCCCCTCTCTCTCTGCCTGCCTCTCTACCTACTTGTGATTCCTCTCTCTCCATCAAATACATTTAAAAAAAAGACTACTGCTTCCACTTCAGTTTACTCCTATTCACACAGAAGCCACTCCTGTGATTCACCAAAACCAAAAACAAACAGCAAAATGAATTCTGACAACACATCAGTCCAGCCCCCCCAATTTTTCACTTCTAAAAAAATATTACCTTGAAACTGACAAGATTTAAATTTTGGACAATTTAGGTTCTCACTCTTCCTTCAGCCACAGACAAACAGGAATCTTTCCCATAGAGACTGCCTCTGCTGTCCCCGGACACATGTCCTGTGCCCGTTCCTTCTTCTCACCCTGACGGCAGCTCTAGTGTCACCTCCCCAGAGCGATTTCTTCCAAACTCTCTGATCACAGTGTCATTTTTTCCTGATATCCAACTTAATTTCTGCATATTACCTACTATTGAATGTTTATTCCTAACATTATTTGGTTGGTTCATTGATTTGTCATAATTTCCCTACTGGTCACAAAACATTAATGCAAAACATACAGATGATAATCAAAGGCAGGAACAGACAAATTCCCTCCTAACAAAGTCTGGAATCAGAAGCCTAGTTTCTGGGACGTTCTCCAATACGAAGCTCCAAGTGTACTCACTCTTTGTCTCAACATCTCAGCTATGCAGCTTTGATTTTCATTCTTGCTGACAACAGACCTCGCATGACTGCTGCAGCTCCAGGTCTCACACCCATGTTCAGGAGGAAACGCACTCCATATATCTGGTGTGTTTCCTTACTTCATGAGATCAAATGTCCCCAGAAAGATCAAAAGATGAATGACAAAGCTATCGACCAGTGCTTATTCACAAGGTCATTACTGGCCAAGAAGGACATGGGAATAACAATGGTTTGGCTTTCAAATGAATATAGAAGACAAGACCGAGGTAAAAGGTGGTAGAGCCTGTCTACTGTCTCACCAAAACAAGTGTGTCCATTATGCCACCCCACCCACAACATGGAAACTCTGAGAGAGAAACTGTCTTCTTCACAAAGATTTCCCAGGATGGAAAGTCTGCCAAACCAAATTTGGTCAAATAAATTATTTGCCAGGTGGTTGTTCTCCTGTCTCTGTCGTTGGAGCTGTAGTCACCACTGCCCTATTTTGGTGCACCAGCCAGCAGGGTCGCTAAGAACTAGTGCCTGAGTCCTGTGTCCCCCAGTTCCCAGCACAGAACCACATCCATGACAACCCACCAACCCAGTGGTAGAAGCAGTGATACCTCGCATGGGTCCTGCATTCTCCTCCTCACATGGGCCTGTTCCTATTTTCATGGATACTCGGATCTCCTGCAATATGGCCATGAATGTGGCAAGGGCCACGTAGAGAAGAATATGCCTCTCTGGGGCCAGCAGTCCACAAATAAGGGAATCAGGATGTGAACAGTGGGTTCTGAATCTCCGCCTGGACAAAAAGACCTCTCTGCACATCCAGGAGAGGAGCCACCAGGGGGAAGCAGAGACCAACTGCCCAAGCCACCTGGCCCTGGGGAGAGTCTGGGCATTAGGAGTTTTAACAGGGAGGGTTGTTCACCAGGACCTGAGAGAGAAAAGAATATGTGTATGTTTTCTACACTATCTGCTTTGACTGATGTAAAATTCTGACTCGGGGGCTCTCAGAGCTGTATCCTGATGAATTTGTCTCTGTCTCTAGCACTGGTCCAAGACTTCACGTGTCCCCACCAAGCACATTCCTGCTACACTCAGTCACTGTCAATCTCTGTTAAGGCTGAGTCAGCCCCAGCACTCTGTGCACCCTAGAGATACTGAGGCAGAGCATCTATGGCCCACATTCAGGACACACACCTCCAGTAGCTCTTCAATGACTCCTTAAAACTCCATTTGTTCTTGGAAAGGGAGGACTTTTGTTTGGGTTCTGGTGTTCCCCAACAGACACTCGGCTTAGGGACTTCACTGACTTAAGCCTCCTAGTGCCTGCAAAGGAAACAAAGTATTGTGGGCTCAGAGAATGGAAATTCTACTTCAGAACTCAACCAGGACATATCAGCCCAGGATTGGAGTCAGGACATGGATAAGTCTGGAGTTGGGCACCCCAGACTATGGACCAGGGTATAAAACAGGATCCCCTGGGATAAGGGTGGATATGCAGGGCTTTCTCTCCTCTCTCTGTGTCCCTTGGGAATGAGCCCCTCTCTGAAACCAGATGGTTCCTCAGCAGCAGCCCCTGAGCCCCAGCTGATTTGCATGAACATCCTGTCTCTCTGGCTAGAGGATAAGAGAGGCCTGAGATGAATCCAGCCCGGCCATAGGACTTGGAGAGTAGAATTAAGGCATCTCCACCATGGCTTGGACTCCTCTCCTTCTTGGCTTCCTTGCTCATTGCACAGGTGCTACACATAGGCTCAGACCCTCTGCAGCCCCAGGGATCTGGGGCAATAAAGGCCCTGACTCTGAGCTCTACAGGGAGGTGCTTGTCCAGGGAAGAATGTTAATGACCATGCTGCAGGATGAAAGATAGCAGGGGTGTCATCCCTCCAAGTGCTCACTAGTTCTGACTTGTCCAGAGAAAATTGAGGATGCTCTCCTTTGGGCAAAGAATCCATCCACCAGCCAGATCCATGGGCTTCAGGAGCTGAGATGCTAGGAGAGTGGAAACAGGGCAGTGAGAATCCCTGCAGCTTAGGCCAGGCAGGTGATGGTGTTTTGGGGTGAGACCCAGAGCTGAAAATCTAATGCTCCTTTTCTTTCTTGCAGGTTCTGTGGCCTCCTATGTGCTGACTCAGCCCCCATCTGTGTCAGTGGCTCTGGGACAGACAGCCCAGGTCACCTGTGGGGGAAACAACATTGGAAGTAAATATGTTCACTGGTACCAGCAGAAGCCGGGCCAGGCTCCTGTACTGATCATCTATAACAGCAACAAACGGCCCTCAGGGATTCCTGAGCAATTTTCAGGCACCAAATCTGGGAACACGGCCACCCTGACCATCAGTGGGTCCCGGGCTGAGGATGAGGCTGACTATTACTGTCAGGCATGGGATAGCAGTTCTGGTGCTCACAGTGACACAGACAGACGGGGAAGTGAGACACAAACCCCTTCCCTATCTGGGTTACACTCTCCTCCAGCTCCAGGAGGCCTGTGCACAGAGAAGGGACCAGGTCTAACTCAGGTCCCCAAATCCAAACTCCCCAGACCTCCCTAGACACCCACACTTTGGTAGCACCTGCACAAGATGTACAGGGTTGGTTTGGGGCTCCTGAGATTGTCTGGGCCCGAGTATGTTTGGGAACAGAGGGATTGGGTATAAAGACAAATGGAAAGAACCATCTGTCAGTTTTAGTTACCACTCATTTCTTTATGGTGGTCAGAGACCATTCCTTCACCCAACTGCCCAGGACTGGAGCCCAGAATCTTCCAACTCAGTTGAGCTGAGTTGTGTTGTAGATATCCAATTGTCCGGTGATAGACATCAGGCTTCCCCTAGCCCGTGCCCCCTACTCATCTGGGTGATTCACTGCCTGGAAGACATGGTGGGTGGGAGTACGTTGCCCTCTCAACCACCAGAGTAGTGCAGTCAGTATCCCACTGGAGTATCCCATCCACAAGGCAAACCCCATGTGGCTCATAAAATGTCTATTCTTTCAAAAAATGAAACTCGACCATTCTCTTACACCGTACACAAAGATCAACTCAAAATGGATAAAAGACCTCAACGTGAGACAGGAATCTATCAGAATCTTAGAGGAGAACATAGGCAGTAATCTCTTCGATATCAGCCACAGCAACTTCTTTCAAGATACGTCTCCAAAGGCAAAGGAAACAAAAGCGAAAATAGACTTCTGGGACTTCATCAAAATCAAAAGCTTCTGCACAGCAAAGGAAACAGTCAAAAAAACAAAGAGGCAACCCACGGAATGGGAGAAGATATTTGCAAATGACAGTACAGACAAAAGGTTGATATCCAGGATCTATAATGAACTCCTCAAACTCCACCCACACGAAACAGACAAACACATCAAAAAATGGGCAGAAGATATGAACAGACACTTCTCCAATCAAGAAATACAAATGGCTATCAGACACATGAAAAAATGCTCATCATCATTAGCCCTCAGGGAGATTCAAATTAAAACCACATTGAGATATCACCTTACACCAGTTAGAATGGCCAAAATTAACAAAACAGGAAACAACATGTGTTGGAGAGGATGTGGAGAAAGGGGAACCCTCTTACACTGTTGGTGGGAATGCAAGTTGGTGCAGCCTCTTTGGAGAACAGTGTGGAGATTCCTCAAGAAATTAAAAATAGAGCTTCCCTACGACCCTGCAATTGCACTCCTGGGTATTTACCCCAAAGATACAGATGTCGTGAAAAGAAGGGCCATCTGTACCCCAATGTTTATAGCAGCAATGGCCACAGTCGCCAAACTATGGAAAGAACCAAGATGCCCTTCAACGGATGAATGGATAAGGAAGATGTGGTCCATATACACTATGGAGTATTATGCCTCCATCAGAAAGGACGAATATCCAACTTTTGTAGCAACATGGATGGGACTGGAAGAGATTATGCTGAGTGAAATCAGTCAAGCAGAGAGAGTCAATTATCATATGGTTTCACTCATTTGTGGAGCATAACCAATAGCATGGAGGACAAGGGGCGTTAGAGAGTAGTAGGGAATTTGGGTAAATTGGAAGGGGAGGTGAACCATGAGAGACTATGGACTCTGAAAAACAGTCTGAGGGGTTTGAAGTGGCGGGGGGGTGGGAGGTTGGGGTACCAGGTGGTGGGTATTATAGAGGGCACAGCTTGCATGGAGCACTGGGTGTGGTGAAAAAATAATGAATACTGTTTTTCTGAAAATAAATAAATTGGGAAAAAAAATGTCTATTCTTAAATCATTTTTTTCTACAATATTACAGGCACGATTCTGAATCGATCTCAGTGACCAGAGCAGGACCGTTAAACCCCAAGAAACAGGTGGCATCATATGACCTAGGAAGACAAGGAGAAGAAGTGAGATTTTCCATGGTGGCCGAGAACCCCACCCTGTGAAGCTCACAGTCCCCTGAGGAGGGGCTGCTCCCCAAAATTCAGATGCAACTACATCAGGACTGGGTGAGGCCCAGGCATCTGCAGGTGGTACAGCTCCTCAGTGAGCCTGTGGTACTGCTCCTCCAAGGACCCCCCTCTGAGTGTTTCCCCCTGCTCTCCTGCTGCTTCCAGCACAGATGAGAAGCCCACAGGGAGGCACAGTGTGAGCACAGGTGCCCTGCACTCCCTCCCACTCAGGGTCCATGGGGTCAGGGCCCTACTCTCCCAGTTTACCCCTTTGCTCCCTCTTCATAGGGCTGGGGCCAGTCTGTCCTAAATCAACCTCCCTAAAAATCTGGAGTCAGAAGGTCACCATCTCCTGTATCATGGCAGTAGGGACACTCAGGATATAATCATGTCTCCTGCTACCTACAGCTCCTGGCACAGCCCCACCTGGCCACAGGGTGGGGTCAGGAGTCACCCCTCAAAGAACCCAGACTCCAACTCTGGGAGCTTGAACTCTCTGAGCATCTCTGCCTCCACAGCAGTCCTGAGACTGATTACTTGTGAATTCAGAGACTTGGGATGTGTTCCCCAAATGTGTGTGGGTACCAAGTAAGGGCATGTAGTGCAAACCAAGACCTTGCAAACCAAAGCAATATCAAGGGAGTACCATTTGGACCAAGACCACATGATCTGGTGCCACCTGTGGGAGTGGGTGCATCTTTGACCAAGTCTGCATAATTGGGCCACATTGGCCAGGGACACCAAGGCTGGTGCCACTGGGACAGATGCCAACTAAGTGGTGCCACTTAGACTAAAGCAGTCAGATCTGGTGCCATGCAGGCAGAGGACCCATTCACCAATGCCATGTCATCAGTGTCACATTAACCATGGCCATGATTGCCAAAGACACATGAACCAAGGCTACATATCAGGTGCCATGAGAACAGAAACCATGTTTTCTTATGACACTTGGAATGAAGCCCTGTCCACCCAGGCCCTGTAAGCAGATGACACTTGCTCTTCTTTCTTCAGATGACACTAAAATAGCAGCCAAGAACACTGCATCACAGCACTCCCTCTCACCCACGGTCAGCTCTGCGTTTTCAGAGGAGTGAGGCCTCTCAGGAAGATGACAGAACAGGGTAATGGACACTGTGATGAGAGCCACTCCCTGCCAGTTACCATGGCAAATGCTTAAAGACAAGGCAAGGAGCCCCCACATTATGACTCCAGGTAGAGGAATTTAGCCCTCATGCTGGGCCAACAAGGAAGAAATATCAGCCTCTACAATGGGCAATGAGGTAGAAATTTCCCCCATGCATGGAAATCACAAATGGAGGACACGTTCCACATATGAGTGGGTTCCAAACAACATTATGTGGTGTGAACCCACATGATGTAAATGAAGGTCACATCATGGGCACCACGTGGAGCAAGGCCACCTGAGGAATGCCACTTGGACAAAAGCTGCATGAGTTGGGAGAGAGCTCTTTCTCGGGGATATCAGTGATGAGGAACTGAGAACAGAGCCACTTGGGCTGGTACCACTCCCTCCTGTCCCCTGGGCTGTGCCCACTTCCCTAGCATGTGTTTAGGTTCATGTTTTCCTTCTGCTCTCACCTCATGGCACTGGGGGACCCTGGAAGGATAGCAGATGAAGTCATCCGGATGGTACACAGTATCCCCCCTTGAGGTCCATGTGCTCAGACACCCACTGTATCTGCTCTAAAGGCTGGGACAGTGCAGGGCTGTCACTGGAGATCCTGCCTCTAGCTACTGTTGTCCAGCCTGTCCTGCCAAGGGGGATCCTCCACGCAGCTGTTCACGTCTGGCCAGTCTTCCCATTACCATGGAGAGGTGTGGGGACGGTTGACCCTGGCCTGACTTGCTTGTGACCCAACACAGAAGACTCTGTGCAGCCATGTTCAGGCAGGAGCAGGGTCAGCCCCTCCCAGACTTCCTTCACGCCCTCCACATCTTTGTGTGCCTGGAGATCCTATCCTGACCCATCAAACAGACCTCACATGCCTTATCCTCCCCTCCCTTTTCAGTGAGCACATCATGCCTGATCCAACCTATTCTCCCAGGAAATCACTAATAATCATTGCTTCCATTATGTGATGAGTTAGGTTATTAGTGACTTGATCACATGATGACTGATGGCTGTATGTGTCTGAGGGTCAAGAGCAAGGGAAGGCATGGGAATCTCATTGTGATGTTCATGTTTAGACTCTGAGAGGTTAGAATTACATGTGGGCTGTTCCTCCAGCATTATGGAACCACCACTCTATGCCCAGGTCTAAGCCAGCACTAGTGAGAGACTGTCAGGTACAGAGACTGGGTCTCCCTCAGCTACTCCTCTCTTATAGGCCCTGTGCATCCCTGGACAGTCCCTCCATGTCTGTGACTCTGGGCAGGCCCTAGTTCTGGAGATAAGTTTACAAGTGAATATGCTACTTGGAACCAATAAGAGCCAGGCCAGGACCCAGGGCTATTCATTTGTAAAGATACCAAATGACCCTTAGGGATCCCTGACTGACACTGAGAATCCCTCAACTCTATGGTCAATTAATCTTCGACAAAACAGGAAAAAATATACAGTGGAATAAAGACAGTCTCTTCAATAAATGGTGCTGGGAAAACTGGGCAGTTTTATGTAGAAGAATGAAACTCGACCGTTCTCTTACACTGTACACAAAGACACTGAGAATCCAACTCGTGGACAAGGCCACGCTGAGAATCAGACACATCCAGGCTAAGAGAAGGTTGACCATTGCTGTGTCACCTACCATGGTGGTGAGAGAAGTTGGCAGTAATTCAAAGTGACACAGAAAAATGTCAAAGTGGGATACAAAGCTGCCCACCTAGTGTGGCTTTCACTTTTACTAGCACCAACTGCAGGTCGGACCTTACGGTCAGTTGACCTCCCTGGTTCTGGACAGGCCTGCACAAGTGGTATTTCTAGCAGGTTCTCTGTTCTCGAAATCTGTATATCACACTGAACAATGACAGATATAGGGAGATATACTATATTAAGGGGACTGTAGTCAGGTTTTACAGAAGATTTAGGATACCATTATACATCATGTTTGACCCAGATATAATCACATGCCACTCCAGAGGGGAGAAACCTGTCTCAGCCCAGTCCTGGGGGAATTCCTCTTCTCCTTGGGTACTGGAAGCCTGGGTGGGCCCAATGGTCTCTGCCTCCCCGGGTGACTGGATGAGGAATCCCCACGACTAGATGAGGAATCCTCACATCCAGAAATGCTGTCTGAGGCATCCTAAACAGGAGACGAGGCCCCTGCTTCTCCAGGCTCTACCACCTTTAGGTTTAGTAGAAACTGGTGGAAATGCAGACACGACCGTGGGGCCCACAGGGGACTTGCTCCTGGCACTACTGGCCTCTTATTTCCCCAAGTCACCTGCACCAGGCAGATCTGACCCACATGAACTCACACCCACCCCTGTGTGGACCCTGTGGGGTGGCCTCAACTGCATTTGGGCCACACCTTTAGGTCCAAGGTAATATTTTCCAAGATCATATCATGTACTGAATTTCTCATCATCATTCTTTAACTTGTGGTTTGGAAATTGATTTTTACAGCAACTTCATGAGGAGGAAAGAACAGATGAAGAATGTATTATGATAGAGATGTAGTGAAAAGAAGGGCCATCTTTATCCCAATGTTCATAGCAGCCATGGCCACAGGAGCCAAACTGTGGAAAGAACCCAGATTCCCTTCAACAGACGAATGGATAAGGAAGATGTGGTCCATATACACTATGGAGTATTATACCTCCATCAGAAAGGATGAATACCCAACTTTTGTAGCAACATGGATGGGACTGGAAGAGATGATGCTGAGTGAAATAAGTCAAGCAGAGAGAGTCAATTATCATATGGTTTCACTTATTTGTGGATCATAAGAAATAATACGGAGGACATGGGGAGATGGAGAGGAGAAGGGAGTTGGGGGAAATTGGAGGGGGAGACAAACCCTGAGAGACTATGGATTCTCAAAAGCAATCTGAGGGTTTTGGTGGGGTCTGGGATGGGAGGTTGGGTGAGCCAGGTGGTGGGTATTATGGAGGGCACATATTGCATGGAACACTGAGTGTGGTACATAAACAATGAATTCCAGTACACTGAAAAGAAATTTTAAAAAATAAAAATTAAAAGTTAAAAAAAAAAGAATGTATTACGAAGGAAAAGCAGATCCCCTTATTTCCACCCTGGGTTGAATCAGAGCAATATCTGGGGGATAATAGGAAGACCATGACAGAAAATAATTTTCCCCTCACAAGAGCGTGGCAAGAACTATTGGATTATGGATCTTCAGCTTACTTATTGGTGTGATAAAGCAGAATGATGATTTTTGGTAAGAATACCTATGACCAAAAAAATTTTTTTCAGGTTAAAATTCCATGAAAGTGTAGCTCTACAGAGTTATAATCCGGGGATTCTCACCATTAATTTCTTCTCCACATGACCGTGATTGGGCTGGCACCTCCCTGGACCCAAGTTCCCCCTTCTCCAAGTATAGCAGCGTCCCCCACAGGGAGAAAGCAGAACTGAGAGGAAGGAGTGGTCTCCAGGACCTGGAATATTCTGGCTAAGGTTGTTCCAGTTCCTTTATCAGCCTGGGCAGCCTTCCTCACCTGGTGCAGAGGATGGCTGCCACCTTGCTCCTGTCAGCTTCTGCTCTACTCTCTCCCTCTCCAGGAAGCAAATATCAGCGCTCCTCTCCCTCTCTCCCTTCACTGACAGATACACCCCTCCCTCATATTCTTGCTTAGCTTAGCCAGTCTGTGGGGTGCTGGGGAAAGCAATGACGTGTCATCCACGTGGGACTCCACACAAGGGGACAGGAACACATGCACATGGAGCACTCTCATGTCCCTGTGGCTTAGTTGTGTATGGGGTAGGGGAGGGAGAATAAGTACTACCTTAAGCGATCTCAGCCCCCATGTGACCTAGAGAGATCACAGGGACTTACCACATCTGTGTCAAACCTGCTCCCACTTCAGCATTTCCTTTTAGAGACGCCTATCTGTGCCCAGCAGCTGCCCAGAGAACTGACGTATCACCTGAAAGATACCTCTGACCACATCTGACACAGCCTTCTGTGCCCAGAATGCTCACCTGAGGCGAAAACTTCACACTGGCCTGGAACTGGATTGAATCCCAGGTCCCTCAGCTTTATCCTGTTCTCTCAGATCCTCTAACTCCCCCTCTGCCCCTATGCAGTAGCACCCACTGGGCTCTTCCTACACGCATCTCACTTCTCGTGACTTTCCCCATGCTGAGCAGCTCCAGAGTTCCCTCTTCAGTAGGGACTGTGTCTTGTCCATGAATTCCCAGGATGGAATGTGTGCCAGACCAGTGAGGGTCTGAATAAATGTCTGCTGGGTGGATCCTCCCCATCTCTGTCTTTGGGGAATTAGTCCCTGGTCACCTTCTCCCCCCACCCCACATCAGCCCTGCATGCACTGTTGCTCCAATACGAGCCATCCCCTGAGTCCTCTGATCTCCCAGTTCTAACTGTAGTACCACCTGCATGACACCCCACTCCCCAGAGACAGGGGCAGCGATGCCTCAGTAAAATCTCCTCCTCCACATGGGCCTGCTCTTGTTTTCATAGTGAATCTGGGCCTCTAATGCCAGAACATGAGGCAGGCAGGATCCATGCTTAGAAGAGTCATTCCTCACTGGGGAAAGAGTCCATGGATCAGGAATCAGGACCTGAGCTGTAGGTTATGAGTCTATACCTGTGCCAGGAACTCCACTGCACCTCTAGCAGCCATGGTGGAATGGCCACCAGGGGGCAGCAGAGATCACCTGGCAAAGTAACATGCAGATGGGGAGGATGTGGGCTTAATAAGGGCTTCTGCCACTTGATGGGTGGTAGTAACCAGGTAACCAGGACCAGTAACCAGGACCTGAGAACTTCAGGTCACTTGTCATTGGTCATTAGTTTATAGTGACATCCTTCACTCTCAACTACAAATTAATAAGTATATGTGTGTGTGTGGTCTTCCTCATGGAGACATTGCCTATTTCTATAATATAGGCCCGGCCAACATGCCTCCCACCAAACCAAGACCTAGCCCACCCTCATGAAACAAAATGCAGTCACTGTCCACAAGCATTGGTTCTCCCTCTGATCACACATTTCCTCCTTCCCCTGTGCTGAGAGACCCCTGTCATTCCAGACACACTACTCCTCCTCCCTGGAAGTTCCTTCCCCCTGCCCCTCACCTGTCCCTGCATTCACCTCTCTTAAGGAGTGGACAGAGGACTGGAAAATTATGTTCACATTCCTAGTGCCTGCAACACAACAGTTTCCTTGGTAAACATTTTTGGACTTAACATATAAATTGAGATATTTATTATATATTTCCCCCCAAACTGAAGATTACTTAAATGTGATAAATATTACCTTGAAGAGTTATTAAAGTTTATAGCTCCTCTCATTGTCTTATATAACAGTCATTTATTTTTGCAACTTATCAGTTCCTGCCCCTGTCAGCAAAATGGGGACAGCGAGGCATAGAACCTATGGCCTGCCCCAAAGCTCACAGCCAAGAGAAGATATTTACAGCAACATCCTACCTATGGGAAGTCCATGTTCTCTTGATAGATGACGAACTTTATTTTCCTGTGGTACACAAGATCTCGTCTGCAGTAAGTCCCTGCACCTGTGTGAGCCACAGTGTGTCAACAACAGAAAAGCATTACAAAATAAAGACAGGGGAGGTAAACCATGAGAGACTGTGGACTCTGAAAAACAATCTGAGGGGTTTAAAGTGACGGGGGGGAGGGAGGTGGGGGTACCAGGTGGTGGGTATTTTAGAGGGCACGGATTGCATAGAGCACTGGGTGTGGTGAAATGATAATGAATAGCTATGCTGAAAATAAGTAAAAAATAAATTTAAAAAAAAGAAAATAAAGACAGATTCACTGCTGAGCTGTCTGTGCTTAGGCCTGCCAAGAGGGACATCAGAACACAAACTGGAGTGGGAATGTCAGCCCCTGGCTATAGGACCAAGAGTGAAACAGAATTCCCTCTGCAGAGAGTGGATATGAAAAGAACCACTCCTACACTTTCTGGGACTCTTGGGTCTGAGATTTTGTGTGTGTGTGTGTGTGTGTGTCTTTTTCTTTTCCAATTTATTTATTTTCAGAAAAACAGTATTCATTATTTTTTCACCACACCCAGTGCTCCATGCAAGCCGTGCCTTCATTAATACCCACCACCTGGTACCCCAACCTCCCACCCCTCCACCACTTCAAACCCCTCAGATTGTTTTTCAGAGTCCATAGTCTCTCACGGTTCACCTCCCCTTCCAATTTACCCCAACTCCCTTCTCCTCTCTAACACCCCTTGTCCTCCATGCTATTTGTTATGCTCCACAAATAAGTGAAACCATATGATAATTGACTCTCTCTGCTTGACTTATTTCACTCAGCATAATCTCTTCCAGTCCCGTCCATGTTGCTACAAAAGTTGGATATTCGTCCTTTCTGATGGAGGCATAATACTCCATAGTGTATATGGACCACATCTTCCTTATCCATTCATCCGTTGAAGGGCACCTTGGTTCTTTCCATTGTTTGGCAACCATGGCCATTGCTTCTATAAACATTGGGGCACAGATGGCTCTTCGTTTCACGACATCTGTATCCTTGGGGTAAATACCCAGGAGTGCAATTGCAGGGTCATAGGGAAGCTCTATTTTAATTTCTTGAGGAATCTCCACACTGTTCTCCAAAGAGGCTGCACCAACTTGCATTCCCACCAACAGTGTAAGAGGGATCCCCTTTCTCCACATCCTCTCCAACACATGTTGTTTCCTGTTTTGTTAATTTTGACCATTCTAACTGGTGTAAGGTGATGTCTCAATGTGGTTTTTTTTAACCTTAATTATACAATTTATTAATAAAAATATTAAAAATCCAAGAGGGAAAAATGAACAAAAGACACAGATAACTAAAATCAGCAAATACAAAGCTTGCTTAAAAACATACTATGCTAGTCAATTCAGTTATCAAAGAATTATAGTTGAAAACTAGAGATACTATTTCTAAACTATTAAATTAATTATATTTTAAAAATTTTGAGGGTATGGTATAAGTGGCTCTCTCATAATCAGTTTGGAAATTGACAATATTTGAAACCTCTTCAAGGGTATATAGCTTTTTTTCCAATTTATTTATTTTCAGAAAAACAGTATTCATTATTTTTTCACCACACCCAGTGCTCAATGTGGTTTTATTTTGAATCTCCCTGAGGCTAAAGATGATGAACATTTTTTCATGTGTCTCAGAGCCATTTGTATGTCTTGATTGGAGAAGTGTCTGTTCATATCTTCTGCCCATTTTTTGATATGTTAGCTTGTTTCATGTGTGTTGAGTTTGAGGAGTTCATTATAGATCCTGGATATCAACCTTTTGTCTGTACTGTCATTTGGAAATATCTTCTCCCATTCCGTGGGTTGCCTCTTTGTTTTTTTTTTCCAATTTATTTATTTTCAGAAAAACAGTATTCATTATTTTTTCACCACACCCAGTGCTCCATGCAAGCCGTGCCCTCTATAATACCCACCACCTGGTACCCCAACCTCCCACCCCCCGGCCACTTCAAACCCCTCAGATTTTTTTCAGAGTCCATAGTCTCTCATGGTTCACCTCCCCTTCCAATTTACCCAAATTCCCTACTCCTCTCTAACGCCCCTTGTCCTCCATGCTATTTGTTATGCTCCACAAATAAGTGAAACCATATGATAATTGACTCTCTCTGCTTGACTTATTTCACTCAGCATCACCTCTTCCAGTCCCGTCCATGTTGCTACAAAAGTTGGATATTCGTCCTTTCTGATGGAGGCATAAACTCCATAGTGTATATGGACCACATATTCCTTATCCATTCATCCGTTGAGGGGCATCTTGGTTCTTTCCACAGTTTGGCGACTGTGGCCATTGCTGCTATAAACATTGGGGTACAGATGGCCCTTCTTTTCACGACATCTGTGTCTTTGGGGTAAATACCCAGGAGTGCAATTGAAGGGTCATAGGGAAGCTCTATTTTTAATTTCTTGAGGAATCTCCATACTGTTCTCCAAAGAGGCTGCACCAACTTGCATTCCCACCAACAGTGTAAGAGGGTTCCCCTTTCTCCACATCCTCTCCAACACATGTTGTTTCCTGTTTTGTTAATTTTGGCCATTCTAACTGGTGTAAGGTGATAACTCAATGTGGTGTTTTATTTTTTCCCCAATTTATTTATTTTCAGAAAAATAGTATTCATTATTTTTTCACCACACCCAGTGCTCCATGCAAGCTGTGCCCTCTATATTACCCACCACCTGGTACCCCAACCTCCCACCCCCCCCCGCCACTTCAAACCCCTCAGACTGTTTTTCAGAGTCCATAGTCTCTCATGGTTCACCTCCCCTTCCAATTTACCCAAATTCCCTACTACTCTCTAACGCCCCTTGTCCTCCATGCTATTGGTTATGCTCCACAAATGAGTGAAACCATATGATAATTGACTCTCTCTGCTTGACTGATTTCACTCAGCATCACCTCTTCCAGTCCCGTCCATGTTGCTACAAAAGTTGGATATTCGTCCTTTCTGATGGAGGCATAATACTCCATAGTGTATATGGACCACATCTTCCTTATCCATTCATCCGTTGAAGGGCATCTTGGTTCTTTCCATAGTTTGGCGACTGTGGCCATTGCTGCTATAAACATTGGGGTACAGATGGCCCTTCTTTTCACGACATCTGTATCTTTGGGGTAAATACCCAGGAGTGCAATTGCAGGGTCATAGGGAAGCTCTATTTTTAATTCCTTGAGGAATCTCCACACTGTTCTCCAAAGAGGCTGCACCAACTTGCATTCCCACCAACAGTGTAAGAGGGTTCCCCTTTCTCCACATCCTCTCCAACACATGGTGTTTCCTGTTATGTTAATTTTGGCCATTCTAACTGGTGTAAGGTGATATCTCAATGTGGTTTTAATTTGAATCTCCCTGAGGGCTAATGATGATGAGCATTTTTTCATGTGTCTGATAGCCATTTGTATGTCTTGATTGGAGAAGTGTCTGTTCATATCTTCTGCCCATTTTTTGATGTGTTTGTCTGTTTCGTGTGGGTTGAGTTTGAGGAGTTCATTATAGATCCTGGATATCAACCTTTTGTCTGTACTGTCATTTGCAAATATCTTCTCCCATTCCGTGGGTTGCCTCTTTGTTTTTTTGACTGTTTCCTTGGCTGTGCAGAAGCTTTTGATTTTGATGAAGTCCCAGAAGTTTATTTTCGCTTTTGTTTCCTTTGCCTTTGGAGACATACCTTGAAAGAAGTTGCTGTGGCTGATATCAAAGAGATTACTGCCTATGTTCTCCTCTAAGATTCTGATAGATTCCTGTCTCACGTTGAGGTCTTTTATCCATTTTGAGTTGATCTTTGTGTACGGTGTAAGAGAATGGTCGAGTTTCATTCTTCTACATATAGCTGTCCAGTTTTCCCAGCACGATTTATTGAAGAGACTCTCTTTTTTCCACTGTATATTTTTTCCTGTTTTGTCGAAGATTAATTGACCATAGAGTTGAGGGTCCATATCAGGGCTCTCTACTCTGTTCCACTGGTCTATGGGTCTGTTTTTATGCCAGTACCATGCTGTCTTGGTGATTACAGCTTAGTAATAAAGCTTGAAATCAGGTAAGGTGATGCCGCCAGCTTTATTTTTGTTTTTCAACATTTCCTTAGCGATTTGGGGTCTCTTCTGATTCCATACAAATTTTAGGATTATTTGCTCCAGCTCTTTGAAGAATGCCGGTGGAATTTTGATCGGAATGGCATTAAAAGTATAGATTGCTCTAGGCAGTATAGACATTTTAACAATGTTTATTCTTCCGATCCAAGAGCATGGAATGGTCTTCCATCTTTTTGTGTCTTCTTCAATTTCTTTCATGAGTGTTCTATAGTTCCTCAAGTATAGATCCTTTACCTCTTTAGTTAGGTTTATTCCCAGGTATCTTATGGTTCTTGGTGCTATAGTAAATGGAATCGATTCTCTAATTTCCCTTTCTGTATTTTCATTGTTAGTGTATAAGAAAGCCACTGATTTCTGCACATTGACTTTGTATCCTGCCACGCTGCTGAATTGCTGTATGAGTTCTAGTAGTTTGGGGGTGGAGTCTTTTGGGTTTTCCATATAAAGATCAATGTGGTTTTAATTTGAATCTCCCTGAGGGCTAATGATGATGAGCATTTTTTCATGTGTCTGATAGCCATTTGTATGTCTTGATTGGAGAAGTGTCTGTTCATATCTTCTGCCCATTTTTTGATGTGTTTGCCTGTTTCGTGTGTGTTGAGTTTGAGGAGTTCATTATAGATCCTGGATATCAACCTTTTGTCTGTACTGTCATTTGCAAATATCTTCTCCCATTCCGTGGGTTCCTTCCTTGTTTTGTTGACGGTTTCCTTTGCTGTGCAGAAGCTTTTGATTTTGATGAAGTCCCAGAAGTTTATTTTCGCTTTTGTTTCCTTTGCCTTTGGAGACATATCTTGAAAGAAGTTGCTGTGGCTGATATCAAAGAGATTACTGCCTATGTTCTCCTCTAAGATTCTGATGGATTCCTGTCTCACGTTGAGGTCTTTTATCCATTTTGA
Organism: Neogale vison; assembly: GCF_020171115.1. Lineage (NCBI taxonomy): Eukaryota > Metazoa > Chordata > Mammalia > Carnivora > Mustelidae > Neogale > Neogale vison. Next base: position 215,676,874 of record NC_058093.1, on the reverse strand, counting down.
GTTGATCTTTGTGTACGGTGTAAGAGAATGGTCGAGTTTCATTCTTCTACATATAGCTGTCCAGTTTTCCCAGCACCATTTATTGAAGAGACTGTCTTTTTTCCACTGTATATTTTTTCCTGTTTTGTCGAAGATTAATTGACCATAGAGTTGAGGGTCCATATCAGGGCTCTCTACTCTGTTCCACTGGTCTATGTGTCTGTTTTTATGCCAGTCCCATGCTGTCTTGATGATCACAGCTTTGAAATTAAAAATAGAGCTTCCCTATGACCCTGCAATTGCACTCCTGGGTATTTACCCCAAAGATACAGATGTCATGAAAAGAAGGGCCATCTGTACCCCAATGTTTATAGCAGCAATGGCCACAGTCGCCAAACTGTGGAAAGAACCAAGATGCCCTTCAACGGATGAATGGATAAGGAAGATGTGGTCCATATACACTATGGAGTATTATGCCTCCAACAGAAAGGATGAATACCCAACTTTTGTAGCAACATGGACGGGACTGGAAGAGATGATGCTGAGTGAAATAAGTCAAGCAGAGAGAGTCAATTATCATATGGTTTCACTTATTTGTGGAGCATAACAAATAGCATGGAGGACAAGGGGCGTTAGAGAGGAGTAGGGAATTTGGGTAAATTGGAAGGGGAGGTGAACCATGAGAGACCATGGACTCTGAAAAACAGTCTGAGGGGTTTGAAGTGGCGGGGGGTGGGAGGTTGGGGTACCAGGTGGTGGGTATTATAGAGGGCACGGCTTGCATGGAGCACTGGGTGTGGTGAAAAAATAAAGAATACTGTTTTTCTGAAAATAAATAAATTGGGGAAAAAATGTATATGCTACCTAGATCAACCTACACATTTAATACAATCCCTATCAAAGTATCATCAATGTTTTTCACAGAAATGGAAGAAATTATCCTAAAATTTATATAGAACCAGAAAAGATACTGAATAGACAGAGGAATGTTGAAAAATATAACTAAAGAGGGCGGCATCACAATTCCAGACTTCAAGTTCTATTACAAAACTGTCATCATCAAGACATTATGATCATTATGATACAAAAACAGACACATAGATCAATGGAATGAATAGAGGGCCCAGAAATGGACCCGCAACTCTATGGTTCACTAATCTTTGAGAAAGCAGGAAAGAATGCCCAATGGAGAAAAGACAGTCTCTTCAACAAATGGTGTTGGGAAAATTGTACAGCCATATACAGATGAATAAAACAGGATCATTTCCTTACACCACACACAAGATAGATTCAAAACGGATGAAAGACCTCAATGTGAGGCAGGAATCCATCAAAATCCTTAAAAAAAAAATCCTTGAGGAGAACATAGGCAGCAACCTCTTCAACCTTGGCTGCAGCAACTTTTTCTTAGAAACATCCCCAAAGGCAAGGGAAGCAAGATCAAAAATGAAATACTGGGACTTCATCAAGATCAAAAGCTTTTGCATAGCAAAGTAAACAGTCAACAAAAACAGAAAACAACCAACAGATTAGGAGAAGATATTTGCAAATGACATAATAGATAAACAGCTAGTAACCCAAATCTATAAAGAACTTATCAAGCTCAACACCCAAAGAGCAAATCAAGAAGTCCAATCAAGAAATGGGCAGAAGACATGAACAGATATTTCTGCAAAGAAGGCATCCAAATGGCCAAAACACACATGAAAAAGTGCTCAACATCACTTGGCATCAGGGAAGTACAAATCAAAATCACAGTGAGATACTACCTCACACCATTCAGAACAGCTCTAAGTAACCAGGCAGGAAATGACAGGTGTTGGTGAGGATGCAGAAAAAGGGGAACCTTCCTACACTGTTAGTGGGAATGCAAGTTGGTGAAGTAACTCTGGAAAACAGTATGGAGGTTCCTTAAAAAGTTGAATATAGACCTATGCTACAACCCAGCAATTGCACTACTGCCTATTTACCCTAAATACTGCATATTTACCCTAAAGATACAAAGGTATCTTGTATACTGAAGGGGCATGTGCGCCAAATGTTTATAGCAGCAACACCCACAATAGTCAAACTATAGAAAACTATACAAAGAGCCTAGATGTCCATCAGCAGATGAATGATTAAGAAGATGTGCCATATATGTTTGTGTGTGTGTGTGCGTGTGTGTGTGTGTATACACACAATGAATACTATGTAGCCACAAAGAATGAAATTGTGCCATTTGCAATGTGGATGGAAGTAAAGAGTATTATGCTAAGCAAAATATGTCAATGAGAGAAAGACAAATTATCATATGATCTCACTGATATTAGGAATTTGAGAAACAATACTGAGGATCATAGGGCAATGGAGGGAAAAACGAAAAAAGATGAAACCAGAGAGGGAGACAAACCATAAGAGACCCTTAATGTCAGGAAACAAACTGAGAGTTGCTGGAGGGGTGGGGTGGCTAAGTGATGAATGTTGGAGAGGGTAGTGCTATGGTGAGTGCTGTGAATTGTGTAAGACTGATGAATCACAGACCTGTTACCCTGAAGCAAATAAGATGTTATGTGTTAATTTAAAATTTTTTAATTAAAAAAAGACAATTTTGTCAAATTGAGTCTAACTGTAGCACCAGAGGATAAGAAACCTACAGGGGGGGGGGGGACAAGATGGCGGGGTACTAGGAAGAGGCATCTTTTCAGCTGGTACCCCAAAGTGAGCTGATTACCTACCAAAGAACTCTGATCACCCATGAAATCAGCCTGAGATCAGAATTATACACGTCTGGATCTCTACAGGGGCAGAAGATGCCAGTGAGCAGGTAAAGCGGAATGGAACAGCGGACTGATATCGGAAGATAAACAAAAGGGGGAGGGAGCCACCAGAGGCGACCGGTGCAAAATTAATACCCCGATACGAGCGAGAGTACCCTGCGTCTGGGGACCAGCATTAACTTGGAGACTGGTTGAAAGCACTCCAAAAGAGCAAAGGATCTCGGGGGGAAATTGTGGGAATCGGGGCGGCTAGGGACAGGGGCTTAAGTCCCCGGTCCCAGATGGCCTCCGCGGCGTGGAGGCAGAGAGAGTGCGGCGGAGAAACCGGCTCCTGGTCCCTAAGCCACCAGCACGCCCCAGAGCGCGGGGGTTCCGGCTCCTGTGAGGGGATGGGAGCTGCGCCGGTCTGCAGAACGCGCGCTAGCCCTACCACAAAGCTTGAGATGCGCGCGCACGTCGCTCCAGCTCTCCTGGGTATCTAAGGCCCAGGGGCGCTTCTTGACCCGGGCTATTGTTTCAAAGTCTAAGCCGCGCGAGCTCGAAACTCTTCCCCGGACAGAGGCGCGCAAAAGCCCAGCCTGCGGCTTACGGACCAGCGCCCCGTTCTCAGTGCCCCAGACGCGCGCCCGACCCACAGCCGCCTCTGAAAAGAGGTGCGCGCAAGCCGGGCACTCCCAGCCCCGGCCAGCGGCAAAATCTCAGTGTGCGATCGCTGCGTGGAACCTCTCTGGCGGTCAGGAGCTCCCAGACAGCCGCCACTGCCTTGGCTTTGGGGATGAGCAAAAGATCCTGCGCCCCCAGGGTCTTTAACTTGGAACCTGCACTGCCAGCGTCCAAGGGGGAATTTATTCAGCTTCTGCACCCAGACTGAGGCTTCTCTCTGAGACGGAGATCAGGAAGTGTTCCAGGGTGCACCTTGACTGCACCAGAGTTGATACATCCAGCTACATCTGTTCAGTCTTCTCCCACCAAAATGACTAGGAGGAGGAATGCCCAACAGAAGAAAAATACAGAGGATGGACCTTCTGCAATAGAGCTAACGGCTATCAACATAGACAATATGTCGGAAAGAGAATTCAAGCTAACAATTATCCAGGCAATAGCTAGGTTGGAGAAAGCTATGGATGACCAAACAGAATTGATTAGGGCCGAACTGAAAGCGACCAGACAGGATGTTCACAATGTTAGGGCGGAGCTTTAAGCTACCAGGGAGGAGGTCCACAATGCTCTCAATGAGTTCCAATCCAATCTAAACTCTCTCAAAGCTAGGGTAACTGAGACAGAAGATAGAATTAGTGATCTGGAAGACAGATAGAGAGAAAGGATCAGGAGGAAACCTGGAACAAACAGCTTAGATCCCACGAAAGCAGAATTAGGGAAATAAGTGATGCCATGAAGCGTTCCAACGTCAGAATTATTGGAATTCCTGAAGGGGAGGAGAAAGAAAGAAGTCTAGAAGATGTCGTGGAACAAGTCCTTCATGAAAACTTTCCGAATCTCGTGAATGAAACCAGCGTTCATGTACTAGAGGCTGAACGGTCTCCACCCAAGATTATACACTCCAAAAAAAATCACGACGCCTGATAGTCAAATTGAGACATTATAATTGTAGGTATAATCTCTTGAAAGCTGACAGGGCAAAGAGGCTCCTTACTTACAGAGGGAAGCCCATCAGAATAACGTCAGACCTGTCCACAGAGACCTGGCAAGCCAGAAGAGGCTGGCAAGATATATTCAGGGCACTAAATGAGAAGAACATGTAGCCAAGAATACTTTATCCAGCAAGACTGACATTCAAAATGGATGGAGAGATAAAGAGTTTCCAAGACCGGCAAGGCTTAAAAGACTATGCAACCACCAAGCCGATACTGCAGGGAATATTAAGGGGGGTGCTATAAAAGAGGAAAAATCCCAAGAATAGCATTGAACAGAAATATAGAGACAGTCTACAGAAAGAAAGACTTCAAAGGTAACTCGATGTCAATAAAAACATATCTATCAATAATCACTCTCAATGTGAATGGCCTAAATGCACCCATAAAACGGCACAGGGTTGCAGATTGGATAAAACGACAGGACCCATCCATATGCTGTCTACAAGAGACACATTTTGAACCTAAAGATACATGCAGACTGAAAGTGAAGGGGTGGAGAAGCATCTTTCATGCCAATGGGACTCAAAAGAAGGCTGGGGTAGCGATTCTCATATCAGATAAATTAGACTTCAAACTAAAGACTGTAGTCAGAGATACAGAAGGACACTACATAATCCTTAAAGGGACTATCCACCAAGATGATCTAACAATTGTAAATATCTATGCTCCCAATATGGGAGCAGCCAATTACTTAAGAAAACTGTTAATCAAGATAAAGAGTCATATTGATATGAATACAGTAATCGTAGGTGATCTTAACACACCTCTTTCAGAATTAGACAGATCATCGAAGCAGAAAATCAATAAAGAAACAAGAGCATTGAATGACACATTGGACCAGATGGACCTCATAGATATATACAGAACATTCCACCCTAAAACAGCAGAATACTCATTCTTCTCAAGTGCACACGGAACCTTCTCCAGAATAGACCACATACTGGGTCACAAATCAGGACTCAGCCGATACCAAAAGACTGAGATGATTCCCTGCATATTCTCAGATCACAATACTTTGATCTGGAGCTCAATCACAAGGAAAAGTCCAGAAGGAACTCAAACACCTGGAAGCTAAAGACCACCTTGCTTAAGAACGCTTGGATCAACCAGGAGATCAAAGAAGAACTGAAACAATTCATGGAAACCAATGAGAATGAAGACACTTCGATCCAAAACCTATGGGATACAGCAAAGGCGGTCCTAAGGGGAAAATATATAGCCATCCAAGCCTTGCTCAAAAAAATTGAAAAATCCAGAACACACCAGCTGTCTCTACACCTTAAAGAACTGGAGGATCAACAACAAATCAAACCAACTCCACACATAAGAAGGGAAATCATCAAGATTAGAGCTGAGATCAACGAGGGAGAAACCAGAGATACAGTAGATCGTATCAATGAAACTAGAAGCTGGTTTTTTGAAAGAATCAATAAGATCGATAAGCCACTGGCTACACTAATCCAAAAGAAAAGAGAGAAATCCCAAATTCATAAAATTATGAATGAAAAGGGAGAGATCACAACTAACACCAAGGAAGTAGAAACAATCATCAGAAGTTATTACGAACAGTTATATGCCAATAAGCTTAGCAACCTAGATGAAATGGATGCATTCCTGGAAAAATATAAACTACCAAAATTGAACCAGGAAGAAATCGATAACCTGAATAGACCGATATCTAATAACGAGATTGAAGCAGTGATCAAAAATCTCCCAAAAAACAAGAGCCCAGGACCTGACGGATTCCCTGGGGAATTCTACCAAACCTTCCAAGAAGAAATAACACCTATTCTCCTGAAGCTGTTTCAAAAAATTGAAGCAGAACGAAAACTTCCAGACTCTTTCTATGAAGCCAGCATTACCCTGATCCCCAAACCAGGCAAGGACCCTACCAAAAAGGAGAATTTCAGACCAATATCACTGATGAATATGGATGCTAAGATTCTCAACAAGATCCTAGCAAACAGGGTCCAACAGCACATTAAAAAGATTATCCACCATGATCAGGTGGGATTCATCCCTGGGCTACAAGGATGGTTCAACATTCGTAAATCAATCAATGTGATACAACAAATTAATAGGAGAAGAGAGAAGAACCACATGGTCCTCTCAATTGATGCAGAAAAAGCATTTGACAAAATCCAACATCCGTTCCTGATTAAAACGCTTCAAAGTATAGGGATAGAGGGAACATTCCTGAACCTCATCAAATCTATCTATGAAAGACCCACAGCAAATATCATCCTCAATGGGAAAAAGCTTGCAGCCTTCCCGTTGAGATCAGGAACAAGACAAGGATGCCCACTTTCACCACTCTTGTTCAACATAGTATTAGAAGTCCTAGCAACAGCAATCAGACAACAGAGAGAAATAAAAGGTATCCAAATTGGTAATGAAGAAGTCAAACTCTCTCTCTTCGCAGATGACATGATTCTTTATATGGAAAACCCAAAAGACTCCACCCCCAAACTACTAGACCTCATACAGCAATTCAGCAGCGTGGCAGGATACAAAGTCAATGTGCAGAAATCAGTGGCTTTCTTATACACTAACAAGGAAAATACAGAAAGGGAAATTAGAGAATCGATTCCATTTACTATAGCACCAAGAACCATAAGATACCTGGGAATAAACCTAACTAAAGAGGTAAAGGATCTATACTTGAGGAACTATAGAACACTCATGAAAGAAATTGAAGAAGACACAAAAAGATGGAAGACCATTCCATGCTCTTGGATCGGAAGAATAAACATCGTTAAAATGTCTATACTCCCTAGAGCAATCTATACTTTTAATGCCATTCCGATCAAAATTCCACCGGCATTCTTCAAAGAGCTGGAGCAAATAATCCAAAAATTTGTATGGAATCAGAAGAGACCCCGAATCGCTAAGGAAACGTTGAAAAACAAAAATAAAGCTGGCGGCATCACCTTACCTGATTTCAAGCTTTATTACAAAGCTGTGATCACCAAGACAGCATGGTACTGGCATAAAAACAGACACATAGACCAGTGGAACAGAGTAGAGAGCCCTGATATGGACCCTCAACTCTATGGTCAATTAATCTTCGACAAAACAGGAAAAAATATACAGTGGAAAAAAGACAGTCTCTTCAATAAATGGTGCTGGGAAAGCTGGACAGCTATATGTAGAAGAATGAAACTCGACCATTCTCTTACACCGTACACAAAGATCAACTCAAAATGGATAAAAGACCTCAACGTGAGACAGGAATCTATCAGAATCTTAGAGGAGAACATAGGCAGTAATCTCTTCGATATCAGCCACAGCAACTTCTTTCAAGATACGTCTCCAAAGGCAAAGGAAACAAAAGCGAAAATAGACTTCTGGGACTTCATCAAAATCAAAAGCTTCTGCACAGCAAAGGAAACAGTCAAAAAAACAAAGAGGCAACCCACGGAATGGGAGAAGATATTTGCAAATGACAGTACAGACAAAAGGTTGATATCCAGGATCTATAATGAACTCCTCAAACTCAACCCACACGAAACAGACAAACACATCAAAAAATGGGCAGAAGATATGAACTAACACTTCTCCAATCAAGAAATACAAATGGCTATCAGACACATGAAAAAATGCTCATCATCATTAGCCCTCAGGGAGATTCAAATTAAAACCACATTGAGATATCACCTTACACCAGTTAGAATGGCCAAAATTAACAAAACAGGAAACAACATGTGTTGGAGAGGATGTGGAGAAAGGGGAACCCTCTTACACTGTTGGTGGGAATGCAAGTTGGTGCAGCCTCTTTGGAGAACAGTGTGGGGATTCCTCAAGAAATTAAAAATAGAGCTTCCCTACGACCCTGCAATTGCACTCCTGGGTATTTACCCCAAAGATACAGATGTCGTGAAAAGAAGGGCCATCTGTACCCCAATGTTTATAGCAGCAATGGCCACAGTCGCCAAACTATGGAAAGAACCAAGATGCCCTTCAACGGATGAATGGATAAGGAAGATGTGGTCCATATACACTATGGAGTATTATGCCTCCATCAGAAAGGACGAATATCCAACTTTTGTAGCAACATGGACGGGACTGGAAGAGATTATGCTGAGTGAAATCAGTCAAGCAGAGAGAGTCAATTATCATATGGTTTCACTCATTTGTGGAGCATAACCAATAGCATGGAGGACAAGGGGCGTTAGAGAGTAGTAGGGAATTTGGGTAAATTGGAAGGGGAGGTGAACCATGAGAGACTATGGACTCTGAAAAACAGTCTGAGGGGTCTGAAGTGGCGGGGGGGGTGGGAGGTTGGGGTACCAGGTGGTGGGTATTATAGAGGGCACAGCTTGCATGGAGCACTGGGTGTGGTGAAAAAATAATGAATACTGTTTTTCTGAAAATAAATAAATTGGGAAAAAAAAAATTCCACCGGCATTCTTCAAAGAGCTGGAGCAAATAATCCTAAAATTTGTATGGAATCAGAAGAGACCCCAAATCGCTAAGGAAATGTTGAAAAACAAAAATAAAGCTGGCGGCATCACCTTACCTGATTTCAAGCTTTATTACAAAGCTGTGATCACCAAGACAGCATGGTACTGGCATAAAAACAGACACATAGACCAGTGGAACAGAGTAGAGAGCCCTGATATGGACCCTCAACTCTATGGTAATTAATCTTCGAAAAAACAGGAAAAAATATACAGTGGAAAAAAGACAGTCTCTTCAATAAATGGTGCTGGGAAAACTGGACAGCTATATGTAGAAGAATGAAACTCGACCATTCTCTTACACCGTACACAAAGATCAACTCAAAATGGATAAAAGACCTCAACGTGAGACAGGAATCTATCAGAATCTTAGAGGAGAACATAGGCAGTAATCTCTTCGATATCAGCCACAGCAACTTCTTTCAAGATACATCTCCAAAGGCAAAGGACACAAAAGCGAAAATAAACTTCTGGGACTTCATCAAAATCAAAAGCTTCTGCACAGCAAAGGAAACAGTCAAAAAAGCAAAGAGGCAACCCACGGAATGGGAGAAGATATTTTCAAATGACAGTACAGATAAAAGGTTGATATCCAGGATCTATAATGAACTCCTCAAACTCAACCCACACGAAACAGACAAACACATCAAAAAATGGGCAGAAGATATGAACAGACACTTCTCCAATCAAGAAATACAAATGGCTATCAGACACATGAAAAAATGCTCATCATCATTAGCCCTCAGGGAGATTCAAATTAAAACCACATTAAGATATCACCTTACACCAGTTAGAATGGCCAAAATTAACAAAACAGTAAACAACATGTGTTGGAGAGGATGTGGAGAAAGGGGAACCCTCTTACACTGTTGGTGGGAATGCAAGTGGTGCAGCCTCTTTGGAGAACAGTGTGGAGATTCCTCAAAAAATTAAAAATAGAGCTTCCCTACGACCCTGCAATTGCACTCCTGGGTATTTACCCCAAAGATACAGATGTCGTGAAACGAAGGGCCATCTGTACCCCAATGTTTATAGCAGCAATGGCCACAGTCGCCAAACTATGGAAAGAACCAAGATGCCCTTCAACGGATGAATGGATAAGGAAGATGTGGTCCATATACACTATGGAGTATTATGCCTCCATCAGAAAGGACGAATATCCAACTTTTGTAGCAACATGGACGGGATTGGAAGAGATTATGCTGAGTGAAATCAGTCAAGCAGAGAGAGTCAATTATCATATGGTTTCACTCATTTGTGGAGCATAACCAATAGCATGGAGGACAAGGGGCGTTAGAGAGTAGTAGGGAATTTGGGTAAATTGGAAGGGGAGGTGAACCATGAGAGACTATGGACTCTGAAAAACAGTCTGAGGGGTTTGAAGTGGCGGGGGGGTGGGAGGTTGGGGTACCAGGTGGTGGGTATTATAGAGGGCACAGCTTGCATGGAGCCCTGGCTGTGTTGAAAAAATAATGAATACTATTTTTCTGAAAATAAATAAATTGGGAGGAAAAATAAAAGAAACCTACAGGGAATAAACATATACTAAGTATAAGTTAGTTTCCCACTCGATTCTGTTCCACAGTTCAGGATAGTTCCAAAGTCACAGGACAGACAGAGAATTGGGAAAATGAACTGAACTCTTACAAATGGTCAGGATGGAATATTTCATTTCTTGTGTATTTGAAACACTCACAATAATGGAAACAAATAAATGGAGTATATATTCATGTGAACAGCTACAGAAAGACTCTCACTTCTCCCTTCCTCCCTAGTTTTTATGATATTTAAACACAAGAGCTCCCATATGGAGCCAATAAGTGAGCAGAGCTCCACATGAACAAGATCCACAAAGCCCACCCAGAAGCACAGAGATTCTTTCCACCAGCCTGAGGAACATTTTCACAGGGACCAGTGAGACCAGTGAGAGAATGAGGGAGGCTTGGAACAGCAAGGCTCAGCTAGGGGCTCAAGAACCAGAAATTGGGGACCCACCATTCTTGGACCCTCAAGCTCCCCTTCTTCATTCCTAGCACAGCAGCTACCTCAGGCCCTATCCACAGGCTCAGTCCCCATGGGACCCTGAAGGAGACTCTGAACCTGCGCTTAGCCCCATGGGTGCTATAGGAAGTGAGACTCAGGGAATAGCACCAAGGTATCCTGAACCTGCAGGCCTTGTATCTGCTATTAGACTCAGGTTCCTTCTACAGAGTAGCCATGAGAACCCTCTTATTCGCTCATATCTTAAGGACAGAGAGGACCAAACAATAATGCATAACAGAGCCAGAAGAACCCAGGCCAGGCCCTGTACAACCAAACATCTTCCAATTTCCCCATAGATTCTCCAGCTCTAAGCTGGGACACAACCCCACTGACCTTCTCCACGTGCAGGCTGGAGGGACTGGGGGGTCTTTATAGACCAACCAGGAATCAGGATAGCAGTGAGTAGGGAACAGATACCTGCTGCCCAATCTGGCCTCACCGTCCTTCCCTATTTCCTGCCCTGGTCAATCTATGCCTCAAGGAGCTCCAGGTCTGAATCCAGCACACCTGGGCTCCATCCTGGACTTGCTGCACTTTCCTCCCCTTCCTTAGAATCGAGTCTCCCTGGACCCTCAACTTCAGGTGCTGTGAAATGGGGAAGCTAATACTGATGTTAAAACAGAGACTATGGACACCAGGAAACAAACCGAGGGTTTTAGAACAGAGGTAGGTAGGGGTATGGGTGAACCTGGTGATGGGTATTAAGGAGGGCAAATTGCATGGAGATCTGGGTGTTAAACACAAACAATGAATCATGGCACACTACATCAATAGCTAATGATGTACTGTATAGTGACCAAGATAACACAATTAAAAAAGAACACTTTGTTTTCAACATTAATGATATAAAAACATTGACAGAGTCTTACAAATGAAACAGAGACTGCAGGTTGGGAATGAGGGGGCACTGGACTGGGAATCTTTGTCTCTCCTTTGCAGAAATCCAAGAAAACAGTCTCATAAAAATGTGACCTATATGAAGTGAAACCACATATTCAGATTTTAATTACCAAATTCCCTGTTTCATCCAAATCACCTAGGAAGCTCCTGTGGAAATCGTCCCACTCCAGACTGCTGGTGCTATGCATTGTAATAGAAACAGTGGTGGAGGAGGTGATGGGAATAATACTGATAAAGTTTCAGGTTCGCAGGTAATCATTAGTATTAGAAGGATTGCCTGGTCCACTTTGACACTGTGACACTCACTGGGATTCAGGCAGCATCAGACTTAACTCCCACAAGGAGTTAAGGAGAGGGTGGGTGAGGAGGGGTGCCAATAGGATCTCATAAATGTTTCCTGGACTGTGACCCTCTCCAAATGCACTACACTTTACCTGCACCCACCCTGCTGCAATAGCCATGGGACAGTCTAGGGCATTTGATCCCTTGGACAAGGACAGGAATCTTTCCTTCCCTGCCTGCCTGCTTGCAGTTTGTGACGTTCTATGTTGGGCTGAGCAGAGCAGGGGTTGGCAAATGCCTGAGGGAGGCTGGACTCCCAGGTCCACATCCCTTCTCAGGTGACAGGTGCTGTGAGGTGACCTGCAGGAGGAAAACTCCGGGTCTGAGCCCTGGCCCACCAGAAGGGGGCAGCAGAGGTCCATCAGGAACAACAGGACAGAGGCTGGGTCTGGCCAGGAGGAGCCTCACAGGGACACCAGGCCTGGGGGTCAGCAGGTGTCCAGAGCCCTCAGAAAGAAGTCATGATGATCCATCCTATCCCCAAGGATGCAGGGGCAAAGTTTTAATGGTCAGACTCACACAGGGTCATCCAAGACCCTGAAAGAGATCCTGCACAGTAAGTAGCTCATCTGGGAAATGCCAGTCATCTCACTCCCCACCTGAGGTGCCAGGGAGCTGACCCTTCTGTGCTGCACACCTCCAGAGATGCCCTGACCCCTCACCCTCTTCATCTCCTGCCCCACTCCAGGCAGATTCTGATCCAGGGCTGCAGCTTCCTTGCTCACGAGTGTCACGGGGACAGGAAGTGGGGCACTCGGATCCCCTGGTCCCTGGAAGGAGAGTCTGAAGCCTCCATGTGAGGCTGTCTCCAAAGTGAAGTGACTCCAACAGCTTCAGACCACATATCTAGTTCCTGTGCTTTCCTTGCTTCAGTGACAGAATCCAGTTCCCAAGAGGGACCAGCGACTATCCAGTCCTGGTGTTCACACTGTGCACAAAAGTGTGACTGTGGGGAGCCTCACAAAGACACAGAACCTGAAGCAAGTCCCTCAGTCAAGCGTAGTCTCTGGCACTTTTCACATATTTACATAATACATGGGTGAAAAAACGAAAGTAATCAAAGTGTTGATAATGCAGGTTGCTAATCTTTGTGGGATGGGGTGTCATAGAGACAGCAGGACCACTGGTAAATAGACTAGAAATTGTGATGAATCTCCAAGAGTAGGTGATTGTGTAACAAGTGAATTCCCACACATACCATGATAAACAAGTGTCAAAATGAGAGAGTTTCCCATTCTGATGACATGCTGAGTTCAGCTGGGGGCCCCAGAGGGGACATGAAGCAGGAGGGGTAGGCAGAGAGGCCATAGGGCCACCTTTCCCTGAATCAGATGTCTCTAGTTCTTCAAGGAACTATCTCAAAACCATGGCCAGGCTCCTGTAAGGCCTCCAGTGTATATCCAGCTGCCCTATGTTCAATAACCTTAGAACAGATGGTCATGACACCTGTTGAAGAGACAGTATAGAAATCTTCAGTGGACAATTGTACTGGCATAAGACAGGAAAGGATACTGGCTGGTCATATATGACAATTGCAATTGTCCTCAGAGATACCTGACTGATTCTTCAGCTCTAACCTAGAAGACACGGCCACCCTAAACACCAGCAGGACCAGGGCCAAGGACAAGGCTGGCTACTACTTTCAGGTGTGGGACGTGGTATTCCTGTGCGTAGTGAGATAGACAGACCAGGATATGAGACACAGACCTCTTCCCTGTCTGTGTCACACATGACTTCAGCATAGAAGGACTGCAGACAAGTAGATCTGGCCCAAGGCCCCAGATCTGAGATACTCAGACCTCTCCCCCAACCCAGTCTGCCAGATGGCCTCTTCACTGTGTGGATCAGGAGTGTATGTGCTGGAGGCAAGGTGAACCTGTGATGTCTATTTGGCTATGGTGTGTTGGGAATGGAAGACCTTGCTGGGATGACCAACAGAGAGACCTCCATGGAGACAGAAGTAGCTCAAAGTGACAAGGGGAATTCTGACCTCTCCTTTGAACAGAATCATTGCTGTGTAACTGGCTGGAAGCAGTTCTCCTTTAGAACTGTAAGGCAGTTTAGAACACTGTAAGACCTGTAAGGCAGCAGAGTGTAGTGTCATGGTGACAGTCATAATTAGCAGAAGTTTTTCAGGAATATCAGTGAGTGGGGATGTTCCTAATTCCACCTAGAGATCCCTGGACCCATGAATGCTGGCTACAGGAGAAACACCACCAAACACTGGAAACAGATGGAGTGCAAATATCACCTCCTGGAAACTGTTGCCCCGCCCAAAAGGTGTTGTCCCATACCTGGCACAGTAACTGCCTTCCTGAGGACATTAGTTCATTCATTCAAGCCAGGTGTTTCAGGATAGAGGGGAATATGGTAGACCCAGTGAACCCCATGGACCTGGGCACATTGCAGCCCTTCAACTGATGTGAGAGATGTACGCTGAAGAGAAGCTTCCCTAAAATACTAGACAGTGGGTGATGCATCCTCTAAGCCCAAGGGTAACACTTTGGGAGAAAGTATTACAGTCAAAGAAGGCAGGTCTCTATCTAGGTAATGGTCTGTTCCAACAAGAATGGAGCCATACCTACCATGATGGAAGAGATCTAACATCATTGATCTGCCACCAGGCTCCTGGATGATTCCCTAGGGAATGGTCTCAGACTGGGAACTTGGGGTTTGTCTCTGCTATTGGCACATTGGTCCTCACAAGTGGCCATAGCCAAGTGAGCTTTAGTGATTAGAAATCCATAGTGATTAGCCCATGAATAACCACCCACTTTGCAGCATGGGCACTTTGCTATGAGGCCCACAGGACAAGTTCAAGAGTAGATGGACAAAAATGCTGACCACTGTCCCCAGATATGTCACATTATCCACCTGATTATTGCACCATTTCCATTTGAGGACATAATATGGTAGACATTTCACAGAACACAAAGAGCGTCCAGATCTGTGTTCACTTGAGGAGTTCTACTCACATTTTCTCTTCCTCAAATATCTTCACCAATTTTCTTTTTTCTTTCTTAAAGAATTTATTCATTTGACAGAAAGAAACAGCGAGAGAGGCAACACAAGCAAGAGGAGTGGGGAGGAAGAAGCAGGCTTCCTGCCGAGTAGAGAGTCCAATGTGAGGCTGGATCCCAGGACCCTGGGATCATGACCAGAGGGAAGCCAGACACCTAAGGACTAAGCCACCCAGGCACTGCACTCATTTTCTTATTGTGTTCCTTCCAACACTGGCCACCAAGCCAAACTATGAGTCACAGCCATAGGTTAGTATAAACCCAATTCTGTCCTTCTCTCAGTCCAGGTGAATAAAAACAATTACTCTGCTCAAACGCTACCTTATTGAAGAATTTTCCTGCACCCAGGTTATGCAGGGGTGTCCCAGATGAGGCTGCAGCAGAATTTTTATTATTATTATTATTTTTTATTATGTTATGTTAGTCACTTTACAGTACATCATTAGTGTTTGATGCAGTGTTCCAAGATTCATTGTTTGCTTGTAACTCCCAGGGCTCCATGCAATCCATGCCCTCCTTTATACCATCCCCAGGCCAACCTATCCCTCCACCCCCTTACACCTAAATAGATATTTTTTAATACAATAACATAACTCTTAATTAATATGCAATAAACTTAAGTAAAAATAAGTTTATAATCTTTAAAATAAGAAATAAAAAACAGGATTCTTGCCAGCCTGTGAAATAAAACTCAGAGCAAATGGCCATTATGAGCATTCCTTACTACAGATTGCATATTGCTCTATCAGAAGCCATGATGCTCATGGGAAACAAAAGGTATTGGGAGAACATCCAAGATAATTGATGTCCAGGAGTAGTGAGGGAAAGAGGACCCAGTGAAAGAGACCCTACATATATTCCATATAGTACACATTTGTAGGCTTCTAAGTGTTTATGTCACTAATACCTTTCAAAACCTACCAATGTGCACCATAGTTCGCCATTTATATATTTCATTATATGTTTTTAATCCTCATTATGTAGCTCAGTCCCAGAAGTGGTGTGTATCTACTGATGCTCTAACATCTTCTCTTGCCAGAGAAGAGACACCCACATTTGTCAACACATGCTTAAATACTAGAGTGAAGCTAGTCCCATAGTTGGCTCTCAGCAGCCGGTGAACCTGTGAAGCCTGAAGCTTTCTGGTTGTGGGTACATACATATACTGTCATTCCAGCTGGCTGTCCCTCATGTGGACACAGTAATGATCTGTATAAGCCTGGATACCCTGCCCACCTCAATATGAGTAGAGCTGTGGCTGATGTGAAGACCATATCATGCTTTTCATTTCCTTTTTATCTGGAAACATGCAAATATTAAAAATCTAGATTTGAGATTAGATATGAAAAGTCCACCTCACAAAAGATGACCATGCAGCAGAAATATTATTAACTATCACAGTTGCCTGCATATAACATAGGAACCTCTAAAACCAGCCTTCTGTTTTTTCAGCTATATCAGCTGTTCATTGGATTATCCCCATTGGGCCATAGCTGTGTGCAACAGAGAAAAGACAATGAAGCAGGGATCAGAGGTTATGGACATCTGACCTCTTCCTCACGCAACTCACCTGTTCCTTTAGGACTTGTTGAATCCTGATCTCAAATTTATCTCCTCTGTTTGGTGATGGACAGCTGCTGTGAATGCCCAATTCCATGGCATGGTTGTTCTTTTGGCACCCAGTCCTTGCAGGCATTCTGGTCACATGGTGATTTAGTGGCTAATAAGGAGCACACAGCCTCTGTTAAAGTTCAGTAGCAAGTCAAAGTGTGCACCCAGTCCTTGCAGGCATTCTGGTCACATGGTGATTTAGTGGCTAATAAAGAGCACACAGCCTCTGTTAAAGTTCAGTAGCAAGTCAAAGTGTTTGCCAAAGGGAGCTTTCTCTTTACACATATGTAAAAAAAGGAGTAACCTGCCTTTCTATTTCAGTTGTAGGAACTCCATAATTAACTGATACCAACATCCATGGTCAAATGAGTCTGATTAATAATTTCTTCTGGCTATTCACTATGGTAACAATGCCCAACTTATAATTTCTGATGAAATGGGACTGCATGCCTCCTAACAAAACAAAGACCCCATTAATAAAAACTTGCGAGGCACCTGGGTGGCTCAGTGGGTTAAAGCCTCTGCCTTCATCTCAGGTCATGATCTCTGGGTCCTGGAACAAACCCTGCATCAGGCTCTCTGCTCAGCAGGGATCCTGCTCTCCAACCCCCACGCCTGTTTCTCTCCCTACTTGTGATCTCTATCTCTGTCAAATAAATAAGTAAAATCTTTTTAAAAAATCCTAGAGGAGAACATAGGCAGTAATCTCTTCGATATCAGCCACAGCAACTTCTTTCAAGATACGTCTCCAAAGGCAAAGGAAACAAAAGTGAAAATAAACTTCTGGGATTTCATCGAAATCAAAAGCTTCTGCACAGCAAAGGAAACAGTCAAAAAAACAAAGAGGCAACCCACGGAATGGGAGAAGATATTTTCAAATGACAGTACAGATAAAAGGTTGATATCCAGGATCTATAATGAACTCCTCAAACTCAACACACATGAAACAGGCAAACATATCAAAAAATGGGCAGAAGATATGAACAGACACTTCTCCAATCAAGACATACAAATGGCTATCAGACACATGAAAAAATGTTCATCATCATTAGCACTCAGGGAGATTCAAATTAAAACCACATTGAGATATCACCTTACACCAGTTAGAATGGCCAAAATTAACAAAACAGGAAACAGCATGTGTTGGAGAGGATGTGGAGAAAGGGGAACCCTCTTACACTGTTGGTGGGAATGCAAGTTGGTGCAGCCTCTTTGGAGAACTGTGTGGAGATTCCTCAAGAAATTAAAAATAGAGCTTCCCTATGACCCTTCAATTGCACTCCTGGGTATTTACCCCAAATATATAGATGTCGTGAAATGAAGGGCCACCTATACCCCAATGTTTATAACAGCAATGGCCACAGTCGCCAATCTACGGAAAGAACCAAGATGCCCTTCAACGGACGAATGGATAAGGAAGATGTGGTCCATATACACTATGGAGTATTATGCCTCCCTCAGAAAGGATGAATACCCAACTTTTGTAGCAACATGGACGGGACTGGAAGAGATTATGCTGAGTGAAATAAGTCAAGCAGAGAAAGTCAATTATCATATGGTTTCACTTATTTGTGGAGCATATCAAATATCATGGAGGACAAGGGGTGTTAGAGAGGAGAAGGGAGTTGGGGTAAATTGGATAGGGAGGTGGACCACGAGAGACTATGGACTCTGAAAAACAATCTGAGGGGTTTGAAGTGGCGGGGGTGTGGGAGGTTGGGGTACCAGGTGGTGGGTATTATAGAGGGCATGGATTGCATGGAGCACTGGGTGTGGTGGAAAAATAATGAATACTGGTTTTCCAAAAATAAATAAATTGGAAAAAAACCTCCTACACAATTCAGAGTTCATAATCTGTAGAAAATATGTATGTATATATTGTAAATTTGTGTATGTATATACATATATTCATATATATTCATATGAATACATATATATTCATATTCATAGATACATCATATGTATACATTTACAGAAACACACACACATACACAATTAGTATATATGTGCACACACACAAGGATATTCATATAAGTGTGTAGAAATACATGATAGAAAGGAGTGTGTGACAGGAAATTGATGTCAGGTGGAAACACAAACTCACACACACAGGTGAACCACACAGAAGCCACCGTGACTGTCAGCTACAAACAGGCTCCCAATTCCCATTCAGTATGCAGGGCAGATCACATGGGGCTCCTCTTGTGACTCACCTTTCCAGAAATATAAAACAGGAGGATTCTAACACATCACACCTGTCACTGAGTTTTTAACTTATGAGAAAATATTACCTTGGAACTCAATTAGTTTTGAATCACAAACACCTAAGGTCCTAACTTTCCCCACATCCTCACACAAACCAGACTCTTCCTCACAGGGACTGATTCCAAATACACTTCAGTTCTTGTCCCTTCTTGCCATCCTGACAGCAGCCCCACAATCCACACTACAGAGACACCTCCTCCAGCCTCTCCTCACAAACGACCTGCCTGTCATTTTGTCAATGTCACTTCATTCCATGCAGTCACCAGACACTACACATTTTCCCCTATTGTTATTTTATTATTTTCTTAATTAACTCTTTTCTGCTAATTATTATCCTAGGTGGTCAGGAAGATTTTAATGCAATACATGTCCCCTCTGAATCATAGGCATGAACACTCAGGTGCTTATTTTTCTCCCACAGAAATAAGTCTGAAGTCAGATGATGTTTCTCACCAATTCCATAAGGTCCCAAATCTTCTCACTTTGCCACCATCACATGCTCGCTTCGGCACACATACTTTCCCACCATCACTTCTGCAGAGGTTTTTCTTTTCATTTTTGTTGACAGCAGACCTCAGGACAGCTGTGGCAGCTCCAGCTGTCCCAGCCAACTACCAGAGCAAGAGCACTGTATAAATCTAGTCTGTTTCCTTCCTTCACAAGAGTAAAATTCCCCCAAATGATCCCCAGCCATATAACACATTTACTGGCCACCTTTGGACCATGAGTCATTGTTGGCACCTGAGAATAGCCATAGTGTGACTTCTAAATGAATATAGAAGACAAGATGCAGATAGAAGGGTTTGGAGTCTATATGCTATATCAACAAAGCATGTGTGTCCACTCTACTGCACCAGTCCCAAGACAGGAACTCTGACATAGTGGCTGTGTCTTGTTCACACCAATTTCCAGGATGGAATGTCTTCCAGAGCAAAGTGGGTCTGAATAAATGTCTGTTAAGTAACATTTCTCCTATCTCTGACTTGGAAGCAATAGTCACCTTTGCCCAGGTTGGTTCTGCACCAGCCGCTGACACCAGTAAGAGGAAGTCCCTGATTCCTGTGTCCTCTAGTGCTAACCTCCAAAACCACATACGTGACCACCCAAAACCCATACTCCATAAGCCCTGCATTCTCCTCCTCTAAATGAGCCTGCTTATATTTTCATGGGTAATCTGATGAGCTCTTGCATGATGTTGAGGGTGGCAGGGGCTTCTTAGAGAAAAGCAATTCCTCAAATGGAGCCTAAAGCCCATGGATCAGGGAATCAGGATCTTCTGATCAGAATTTCTTTCTTTTTTTTTTTAATGTTTTTTTTTTTTTCAAGTACACCAGCATGTTTATTCTGAAGCGTTTTTTTCCCCAATTTATTTATTTTCAGAAAAACATTATTCATTATTTTTTCACCACACCCAGTGCTCCATGCAAGCCGTGCCCTCTATAATACCCACCACCTGGTACCCCTACCTCCCACACCCCTGCCACTTCAAACCCCTCAGAGTCACCAGGACCTGGGGTATATCTGGGCATCAGGGGTGGGTATTATAGAGGGCACGGCTTGCATGGAGCACTGGGTGTGGTGAAAAAATAATGAATAATGTTTTTCTGAAAATAAATAAATTGAAAAAAAAAATAAAAATGAAAAAAAAGGGGGAGTTTAACGGTGGGAGACTTCATCACCACCACCTGAGACCTAAGGGAAAAGTTATAGGGTTTCTATAATGTCACCTTTACCACCAACATAAAATTATGACTCCTTGTTGCTTAGATATGTGTCTTCTAGAATTTGCCTCTGTCTCTTGCACAGGTCCAGTACTTCATGCCTCTGTAGCACAGCCCATTCTGCTAAAACCCAGTCACTGTCAAACCTCACTCAAGCACTGCATCTATACCAGGAATTGAGTGCACACTGGGGAGACTGAGCCACAGAATCAATAACCTGCCCTAGGAGCTCTCCCTGAGGACATCACCTACAGTACTTCAGTAGCTCCTGCAAATCTCCATATGTGCTTAGCAAGTGAAGAATTCCTTTCATGTTTGATGGTCACAAACAGGGATCTGGGCAGAAACCACACTGATCTAAGCCTTTTATGGCCATCCAAGGAGCAAGGAGAGGACATTTCAGAGCCACCTATGGGGCAAGTTGGTAAAGCATAATCCCCTGGGCTGATGGGAGGTCTGCAGGAGACACCACTCTCTCTGTATCCCTTGGAACTCAGGCTTCTCTCAAACCACTAAGCTCCTTAGCAGCATATTTGCATAAATGATTTACATAACCTGCAGGTATTACCAGCAAGGGGATAAGTAAGGCCTGAGAAGGAATGTGCCCAGACTAGGGCCTCAGGGACCAGAATTGGGGCACATTCATCATGGCCTGGACCCCTCTTCTCCTTGGATTCCTGGCTCACTGCACAGGTACTGAGCCCAGGATCACACCCACCCAGACCCACAGAACTGTCACAAGCCTGGCCCTGATACAGAGCTCAGTGAAGCACTCACTGCCTGTGGGGGGTAGGATGCTCAGGACCCAGCTGCTGGATGAAGGACTGGAGGGCTTTCTGTGAGCCCTGAGGGACTGACGGCACCTGCCCAGGGAAAGAGGGTCATGGTCCTGTTTGTTCAAAGACTCCAGCCGCCATCCAGGCCCAGGGGTCCCAGGGGCTGAAACTGATAGGAGGGGTTCCCTATATGCCCAAAGTATCCCTAAATATCAATCTAGGTCACACGGGTGGAGGCTTCCAAAGATGAGACCCAAATTTGAAAGCCCAACTATCCTTTTCTCTCTTGCAGGTTTTGTGGCTGCCTACGTGCTGACTCAGCCTCCCTCAATGTCAGTGAACCTGGGACAGACGGCCAGCATCACCTGCAGTGGAGACACCATTGGAAATACATATGTTTCCTGGTACCAACAGAAGCTGGGCCAGGCACCCATGATGATTATCTATAGAGGTAGCAACCGGCCCTCAGGGATCCCAGACCGGTTCTCTGGCTCCAACTCAGGGTACACGGCCACCCTGACCATCAGCGGGGCCCAGGCAGAGGACGAGGCTGACTATTACTGTCTATCATATAAGAGTGGTAGTAGTAATGATCACAGTGACACATGCAGATGGGGAAGTGAGACACAAAACCCTTCCCAATCTGAGTCACACTATCCTCCAGCCCCAGGAGGCATGTGCACAGAGCAGTGAGCAGATATGACCTAGGCCCCCAGGTCTGATGTTCACAGGCTGCTCCCTCTTCCCTGCCCTGCAGGTGGGCTCTGCAGAAGATGTATGATGAATAACACTCAAATTACTCTTCAGTGAGATTCCATTTGTTTGAAGAGGCAGAGCATGACTGAACATGTTTAGTGTAGATGTGGACAAACTTTGTACAGGGCCACATCTCACCTCTGGAGATGAGAACTGCAGCACCTAAGAGTAAAAATGCACAGGGTAACACTGACAACAGATTAGATGTTGCAAAAGAAGAGATTCACAAACTCCATGACATCAAAGTAGTAACCATCCAAAATGAAATAAGACACACACACACACACACACACACACACACAAAAGACTATAAGAAATGAACAGAACTCAGTCGGTTGTAGGATCACCTCATGCAATGCACTATGCTTGTAACTGAAGCCCCTGAGCAGAGAAGACAGACAGGAGGGAAGAGAAACGATGCTTAAAGTGGTATTGCACAAATATTGGTGAAACTGATGAAAACAATAACTGACATAGTCAAGTTCAACAAAGCTCTAGCATGAGAACCATGAGGTACCGACACTGTCATCACGTCACACCCATACTGATGAACATCAGTGTGGAAGAGTCATCTGTGAAGCAGCCAGAGAGAATGTGCAGGTCGTCTGCAGAGGAATAAATATGGTGAGAGCAGATTTTTATTATGAGCAATGCAAGCAAGAAGATGGTGGAGAAATGTCTTTTACAAGAAAGCTACTAAACTATGTGTCTGTAGGGGACCTGGGTGGCCCTTTCCATTAAGCTTCTGCCTTTGGTTCAGGTCATGATCCTAGAGTCTCAGGAGCAAGCCATTTGTCCCACTGCCTGCTCAACAGGTAGTCTGCTTCTAGCTCTCACTTTGCCCTAAAGTGAGAGCTAGAAAAAGTGTGTGCTTGCTTGTCTCCTCTCTCTCTCTCAAATGAATAATATATATATATATATATATATATATATAAAGATTTTATGCTGTATCAACATATAGACTATATATATATATACACACATATATATACACATATATATAGCTATTTATTTATTTAAAAAGGAAAAATTTGTTCTACTGAAATCCATTATCCCATTAATATATCTCTCAAAAATGAAACAAGATAAAACTCTTAGCCTGCACATAATTGATCACCCACAGATGCTCACCACAGCAGCAAGTGAGAGATGCCCCTCACACCAAGGAATAGTCTCTCAGACAGCAATGTGACTCCACACAAAGGGATGAAGAACATCAGCTTTGGGAACTACATGGACAAACATAGAAATGTGTCTGTATGATCACTGTGTGAAGCCAAACATAACAACAACATTCTCTGGCTCATGATGAATCTCAGAATAAAATTCATGGCCACCATAGCCCAAAGTTTGGGGGTGAGTGAGAACATATTAAGCAGTCCTTGTTCTATGTGAGGTGATATGAAATCACTAGAAAGTAGACTTTGAGAAGGGATATTGGTCCTGTAAACAGTGAAGCAATGATAAACTAAAACCTCTCAAGAACAAAGAGTTATATCTAATGAGGTGTGTTCATTAGGGTTCTCCAGACAGAAGCAACAGGAGAGGCACACAGCTGAGCCTTGAACAACATGAGCTGAATTGCTCGAGTCCAGTTACACACAAGGGTTTACATGGTAGTAAAGTAAATGTATTTTCTCTTGTTCATGCATTTTCCCCAAACCTGTATGTTTTATTTCCATAAGACAACCAGGAAGGGGAGTCCTGAGCAGCCAGACAGGTGGAAGGACATTCTTCCCATACAGGGTGCCTGCCTGATCCAGGGTCTACCCCCAAAGCAGAAGCCTTGTTTTCATGGAGACCGTAAGGGTAACTGAAGGATCGCTCCGAGGGTACCTGGTCTCCCGTGAGGAGTGCACACCTGCAGAGCTATGGGGAGCAGAGAAGGTCCTTCTTTATTACCAGGACCCTTCCGTGGATCATACCACATCACCACACAGCCTTCTGTTCAATATTCTTCTGGTCAATACCTTCACTTGGTGAAGGTCCATTTGATGGCCTTTCCCAGCATTCTCCACACCTTGGGCCAGACTTCCATTCCCTTTCACAGGTGGTGGGTGTCCTCCTATTCACTCAGATTTTGCTGTGCTTATGGATTTGTCCTGAGAGCAAAGAGAGATCTCTCCATCTGCACGTGATTCTCTGGCTACTGCCTCTCCAACTGGTCACAAGGGAAGGCCAGGCTCCATGAAGCCCACTCAGTAGTGGGGGCTTGAGGGATTAGGAGCTGAGTGCAGTTCATGTTTGTTTACCACATTGTTAGGGCAGGTTGATGACCATGCACAGGTACTTGGGCATTAACCATAAGCCCATCAATGTTCTTGGCTGAAGACTGGTGCACGGGGTCAGCACAGAGCCCATCGTCATGGAGGCTTGCATGGGACTGACCAGCCATGGGCTACAAGGGGCCCCACATTAGCACCACTGATCCTAATTTTCATAATTTTCTTCTTCATGACATTTTCTTTTTTGACTCACTTTTTTTGTGAGAATACAATATATAGTTCATATAACATATAAAGTATGTGTTAACCCACTGTGTAAGTAAGTTGTCAGTAAGTTTTACAGTCAAGAGTAGATTAGTAGTAGTTCAGGTTTGGGACAGTCAAAGATATATGCAGATTTTAGATTGCACCTCTGTCAGCACCTCTAACAACTGCTTTGTTCAAAATTCAACTGTAATGTGAATTTTTCACAATCTGTTCAAAAAAATAAATGAATCTGGTAGGCTTCTTAACTCGTCTCATATAGACATTGTTACAATGATATGAAAAGTACACATCACATGAGAACTATAGATTACTGTCTCTTTTTTTACTTTTTTTTAAAATTTCTTTTCAGTGCAACAGAATTCATTGTTTATGCACCACACCCAGTGCTCTGTACAATACATGCCTTCCCTAATACCCACCACCTGGCTCACGCAGCCGCCCATCCCCCACTCCTCCAAATCCCTCAGATTGTTTTTCAGAGTCCATAGTCTCTCATGGTTCACCTCCCCTTCCAATTTCCCTCAACTTCCTTCTCCTCTCCATCTCCCTATGTCCTCCATGTTATTTGTTATGCTCCACAAATAAGTGAAGTCATATGATAATTGATTCTCTCTGCTTGACTTATTTCACTCAGCATCATCTCTTCCAGTCCCATCCATGTTGCTACAAAAGTTTAGTATTCATCCTTTCTGATGGAGGCATAATACTCCATAGTGTATATGGACCACATCTTCCTTATCCATTCGTCCGTTGAAGGGCATCTTGATTCTTTCCACAGTTTGGCGACCGTGGCCATTGCTGCTATAAACATTGGGGTACAGAGGGCCCTTCTTTTTACTACCTCTGTATCTTTGGGGTAAATACCCAGGAGTGCAATTGCAGGGCCATAGGGAAGCTCTATTTTTAATTTCTTGAGGAATCTCCACACTGTTCTCCAAAGTGGCTGCACCAACTTGTATTTATACAGAGAAAGGGTTCCCCTTTCTCCACATCCTCTCCAATACATGTTGTTTCCTGTCTTGCTAATTTTGGCCATTCTAACTGGTGTAAGGTGATATCTCAATGTGGTTTTAATTTGAATCTCCCTGATGGCTAGTGGTGATGAATATTTTTTCATGTGTCTGATAGCCATTTGTATGTCTTCATTGGAGAAGTGTCTGTTCATGTATTCTGCCCATTTTTATATATGATTATCTGTTTGTGTGTGTTGAGTTTGAGAAGTTCTTCATAGATCCTGGATATCAACCTTTTGTCTGTACTGTCATTTGCAAATATCTTCTCCCATTCCGTGGGTTGTCTCTCTCTTTTGTTGACTGTTTCCATGGCTGTGCAGAAGCTTTTGATCTTGAAGTCCCAAAAGTTCATTTTTGCTTTTGTTTCCTTTGCCTTTGGAGACATATCTTGAAAGAAGTTGCTGTGGCTGATATTGAAGTGGTTACTGCCTATGTTCTCCTCTAGGATTCTGATGGATTCCTGTCTCACCTTGAGGTCTTTTATCCATTTTGAATTTCTCTTTGTGTATGGTGTAAGAGAAAGGTCGAGTTTCATTCTTCTACATATAGCTGCCCAGTTTTCCCAGCACCATTTATTGAAGAGACTGTCTTTTTTCCACTGTATATGCTTTCCTGTTTTGTTGAAGATTATTTGCCCATAGTGTTGAGGGTCCATATCTGGGCTCTCTACTCTGTTCCACTGGTCTAAGTGTCTGTTTTTATGCCAGTACCATGCTCTCTTGGTAATCACAGCTTTGTAGTAAAGCTTGAAATCAGGTAACGTGATGCCCCCAGCTTTATTTTTGTTTTTCAACATTTCCTTAGTGATTCCATACAAATTTTAGGATTATTTGCTCCAGCTCTTTGAAAAATACTGGCGGAATTTTGATCGGAATGGCATTAAAAGTATAGATTGCTCTAGGCAGTATAGACATTTTAACAATGGTTATTCTTCCATTCCAAGAGCATGGAATGTTCTTCCATCTTTTTTGTGTCTTCTTCAATTTCTTTCATGAGTGTTCTGTAGTTCCTCGAGTACAGATCCTTTACCTCTTTTGTTAGGTTTTTTCTCAGGCACCTTATGGTTCTTGGTGCTATAGTAAATGGAACTGATTCTCTAATTTCCCTTTCTGTGTTTTCATCATAGTGTATAAGAAAGCCACTGATTTCTGTACATTGACTTTGTGTCCTGCCATGTTACTGAATTGCTGTATGAGTTCTAGTAGTTTGGGGGTGGAGTCTTTTGGGTTTTCCATATAAAGAATCATGTCATCTGCGAAGAGAGAGAGTTTGACTTCTTCATTGCCAATTTGGATACCTTTTATTTCTGTTTGCTGTCTGATTGCTGTTGCTAGGACTTCTAATACTATGTTGAACAAGAGTGGTGAGAGTGGGCATCCTTGTCATGTTCCTAATCTCAGTGGGAAGGCTGCAAGCTTTTTCCCATTGAGGATGATATTTGCTGTGGGTCTTTCATAGATAGATTTGATGAAGTTCAGGAATGTTCCCTCTATCCCTATACTTTGAAGCATTTTAATGTGGAATGGATGCTGGATTTTGTCAAATGCTTTTTCTGTATCAATTGAGAAAACCATGTGGTTCTTCTCTCTTCTCTTATTAATTTGTTCTCACATTGATTGATTTGCGAATATTGAACCATCCTCGTAGCCCAGGAATGAATCCCACCTCGTCGTGATGGATAATCTTTTTAATGTGCTGTTGTATTCTATTTGCTATGATCTTGTTGAGAATCCTAGTATCCATATTCATCAGTGATAGTGGTCTGAAATTCTCCTTTGGCTGATTTAGGGAATAAGTGTAATGCTGACTTCATAAAAAGAGTCTGGAAGTTTTCCTTATGTTTCAATTTTTTGAGACAGCTTCAGGAGAATAGGTGTTATTTCTTCTTTGAAAGTTTGGTAGAATTCCCTAGGGAATCAGTCAGGTCCTAGTTTCTTGTATTTTGGGAGGTTTTTGATCACTGCTTCAATCTCGTTACTAGATATCGGGCTACTCAGGTTGTCAATTGGACCAATTTTGGGACTTTATGGTTTTCCAGGGATACACGCATTTCATCTAGGTTGCATTACTTATTGGCGTATAACTGTTGATAATAACCTCTGATGATTGATTCTATTTCCTTGGTGTTAGTTGTGATCTCTCCCTTTTCATTCATAATTTTATTAATTTGAGCTTTCTTTCTTTTCTTTTGGATTAGTGTGGCCAATGGTTTATCGATCTTATGGATTCTTTCAAAAAACCAGCTTCTAGTTTCTTTGATACGTTCTACTGTATCTCTAGTTTCTATCTCATTGATCTCTGCTCTAATCTTGATTATTTCCCTTCTTGTGTGTGGAGTTGGCTTAATTTGTTGTTGATTCCACAGTTATTTAAGGTGTAGAGACAGCTGTTGTATTCTAGATTTTTCAATTTTTTTTGAGGGATGCTTGAATGGTTATTTATTTCCCCCTTAGGACCACCTTTGCTGTATCCCATAGGTTTTGGACTAAAGTGTCTTCATTCTGATTGGTTTCCATAAACTCTGTAAGTTCTTCTTTGATCTCCTGGTTGATCCAAGCATTCTTTTTTTTTTAAGATTTTATTTATTTATTTGACAGACAGAGATCACAAGTAGGCAGAGAGTCAAGCAGAAAGGAGAAAGCAGGCTCCCCGCTGAGCAGAGAGCCCAATGAGGGACTCAATCCCAGGATCCTGGGATCATGACCTGAGCCAAAGGCAGAGGCTTTAACCTACTGAGCAACCCAGGCACTTCTGATCCAGGCATTCTTAAGCAAGGTCGTCTTTAGCTTCCAGGTGTTTGAGTTCCTTCCAAACTTTTCCTTGTGATTGAGCCCCAGTCTCAAAGAATTGTTATCTGAGAATATGCAAGGAATAATCTCAGTCTTTTGGTATCAGTTGAGCCCTGATTTGTGACCCAGTATGTGGTCTATTCTTGAGAAGGTTCCATGTGCACTTGAGAAGAATGAGTATTCTGTAGTTTTAGGGTGGAATGTTCTGTCTATATCTATGAGGTCCATCTTGTCCAATGTGTCATTCAATACTCTTGTTTCTTTATTGCTTTTCTGCTTTGATGATCTGTCTATATTGAGAGTGGCATGTTAAGATCTCCTACTATTAATGTATTCATATCAATATGACTTTTTTTCTTGATTAATAGTTTTCTTATGTAATTGGCTGCTCCCATATTGGGAGCATAGATATTTAAAATTATTAGATCTTCTTGGTGAATATTCCCTTCAAGAATGATTTAGTGTCCTTCTGTATCTCTGACTACAGTCTTTAGTTTAAAATCTAATTTATCTGATAAGAGAATCGCTACCCCGGCCTTCTTTTTAGACCCATTGGCATGAAAGATGCTTCTCCATCCCTTCACTTTAAGTCTGGGTGTATCCTTAGGTTTGAAATGGGACTCTTGTAGACAACATATGGATGGGTCCTGTCGTTTTATCCAATCTGCAATCCTGTGTCCTTTTATGGGCGCATTTAGGCCGTTCACATCGAAAGTGATTATTGATAGCATTGATTGGGGAAAAGGGATTACCTTGACGTTTAACTCTAGATGAATATTAAAAAATAAAAATGAAAAAAGAATAAACTAGACTAAACTAAACAAAAATTTAAAAATATTTAAAAAAAATAGAAAAGCAAAAGAAAACATGGGTGTATATATCAAAAAGTTCAGGTTAAAAGCTTATTATGGAATTTGATATACTGGACATCTCACTGTGATGGTGAATAGGTTAAAAAATTATCTATAAAAAATGAACCAGAATAGTCTGAATGAATTAAAATAAAAGTTGTATCTATGAAGTAGTGGTGGTTGGT
Organism: Neogale vison; assembly: GCF_020171115.1. NCBI lineage: Eukaryota > Metazoa > Chordata > Mammalia > Carnivora > Mustelidae > Neogale > Neogale vison. Next base: position 215,647,257 of record NC_058093.1, on the reverse strand, counting down.
CTCTTGTATTTTTTTTTCCTGGTTGGCTTTCTAGGCAAGGGGCCTGCCACATGGGTTTTCAGGCAGTGTTTCCTGGGTTACTTCCTCCCGCCCACCTCAAGTAGGTGGGCTCTGAGGAAACTGGTTTTTCAGGCTTTTGTTCTCTGGAGGTTTTCTGTTTGTTTGTTCGTTTTTCTCTCACCTTGACAGCTTTTGATGGTTTTTGGAGGTTTAGAGGAAATCAAAGTGCACCCAGACTTCCCTCTCAGAGAGAAGCCTCAGTCTGTTCTGCTCTGGGTGCTCCAGAGCATGTAAATTCCCCCTTGGCTGCTGGCAGAGCACGTTCCAAGTCACGGTCCCTGGGGAAATAGGAACTCTTGCTTGTACCCCAAACCATGACAACAGCTGCTCTCTGGGCAGCTCCAGACCACCAGAGAGGTCCCAAGCAGCAACAGCACACTGAGATTTTCCCGCCGGCCTGGATTGGGAGTGCTCAGAGTTTCCAGGTCTGAGAGTGCTGGGCTGGCGCCTGCACGCACCTCTCTCAGGGGAGAGGGTGGGGCGCGACTCACACTCTGGTCATGGCCTGCGTGCATGGAGAGTGCACAAGGTTGTAGTTCTGCTGGCTGGAGCCTAAAGGTACCTCTTTCAGGGGGAAGTGTGGGACGCAACTCAGACCCTGATAGCACTGCCCAGCATGCGCATGGAGAGTGCACAAGGCTGTGTTTCTACCAGCTGGAGAGGCTCCCAGACCCTCAAAGGAGCAGCCACCCAGCAGCTCTCAGGCACACTCGTTGCTCAGGGACCAAGACCTGGTTTCTTCACAGCATTCTATCTGGCTCAGGGCCGGGGGTGGCTCTCCTGGGTCCAGGGACTTAAGCCCCTGTCCCCAACCGCCCTGATTCCCACAATTTCCGCCCATGAACCTTTGTTCTTTTTGAGTGCTTTCAACCAGACTCTAAGTTAATGCTGGTCCCCAGTCACAGGGCACTCTCGTATTGGGGTATTACTTTCCAGTGGGTCACTTCTGGTGGCTCCCTCCCCCTTTTGTTTATCTCTGATATCAGTCCGATGCTCCCACTCTGCTTTACCTACCTGTTGGTGTCTTCTGCCCCTGTAAAGGTCCAGAAGTGTGTAATTCTAATCTCAGGCTGATTTCATGAGTGATCAGAGTTCTTTGGTAAGTAATCAGCTCACTTTAGGGTACAGGTTGAATCCGCACCTCCTCCTAGTTCCCCGCCATCTTGTCTCCCACCTCCCTTCTTCTTTTCTGGAATCCCAATTATTCTAATGTTTTTTCATCTTATGGTATCACTTATCTTTCGAATTCTCCCCTGTGGTCTTTGTCTCTCTTTTGCTCAGCTTCTTTATTCTCTGTCATTTGGTCTTCTATATCACTAATTCTTTCTTCTACCTCATTTATCCTAGCAGTAAGAGCCTCCATTTTTTATTGCACCTTATTAATAGCTTTTTTGGTTTCAACTTGGTTAGATTTTAGTTCTTTTATTTCTCCAGAAAGGACTTTTATTTCTCTGGACAGGGTTTCTCTAATATCTTCCATGTCTTTTTTGAGCCCAGCTAGAACCTTGAGAATCACCATTCTGAATTCTAGATCTGACATATTACCAATGTCTGTATTGATTAGGTCCCTAGCCTTTGGTACTGCTTCTTGTTCTTTTTTGTGTGTGGTGAGTTTTTCTTCCTTGTCATTTTGTCCAGATAAGAATATATGAAGGAGCAAATGAAATACTAAAAGGGTGGCAAAGACCCCAGGAAAATGTGCTTTAACCAAATCAGAACAGACCCCAAATTTGGGGGAGAGAAAAGGGGTAGAAAGTTCAGAAAAAAATTTTAAAAAGAAAACAAATAAAGAAAAAATATAAAAAAGAAAAAAATATATATATAGTGAATAGAACAGGGTCACCTAATTTGGGGAGTATTTTGGTCTCTTAGTAGAAACTACCTCCCAAACTTTTAAAGAATGAAAAGCATATATAAGGGTAAACACAATGAGGGGATGGAATATGTCTATAAAGATAAAAAAATATATAAATTTCTAACAAAGGAGTTGATAAGGTAAGTTGGTTGGGAGTATAATGAAAAAGAAAGTGGAGAGAATTTGCTTGGGCTGGACACTAGATCAAGCCCAGTGCTAGATTTAGGGTGTATTTTGACATATTAGAAGAAGTTGTACCCCAAATTTTTTAGAAGAAAAAACCCTATGTGTTTGCAAAAAATAAAGTTAGATACAATGAAAGATAAAATATGACTATAATAATGAAGGTTCAAAAAATATTTTTTATGAAAAGAATTAAGATAAACTAGTTAAAAAATGTTGAAAGAGGAAAGGGTAAAAGTTTTAAAAATAGCAGAAGAGAAAATTTTTTTAAATTAATTAACTTTTTTCATGTGTCTGATAGTCATTTGTATGTCTTCATTGGAGAAGTGTCTGTTCATCTGCCCATTTTTTTATATAATTGTCTGTTTTGTGTGTGTTGAGTTTGAGGAGTTCTGTATAGATCGTGGATATCAACCTAGCCTTCAGAGAGATTCAAATTAAAACCACATTGAGATACCACCTTACACCAGTTAGAATGGCCAAAATTAGCAAGACAGGAAACAACATGTGTTGGAGGAAAAGTGGAGAAAGGGGAGCCCTCTTACACTGTAGGTGGGAAAACAAGTTGATGCAGCCTCTTTGGAGAACAGTGTGGAGATTCCTCATGAAATTAAAAATAGAGCTTCCCTATGACCCTGCAATCGCACTACTCGGTATTTACCCCAAAGATACAGATGTCGTGAAACGAAGGGCCATCTGTACCCCAATGTTTATAGCAGCAATGGCCACGGTCGCCAAACTGTGGAAAGAACCAAGATGCCCTTCAATGGACAAATGGATAAGGAAGATGTGGTCCATATACACTATGGAGTATTATGCCTCCATCAGAAAGGATGAATACCCAACTTTTGTAGCAACATGGACCGGACTGGAAGAGATTATGCTGAGTGAAGTAAGTCAAGCAGAGAGAGTCAATTATTATATGGTCTCACTTATTTCTGGAGCATAACAAACAACATGGAGGACATGGGGAGATGGAGAGGAGAAGGGAGTTAAGGGAAATTGGAGGGGGGGTGAACCATGAGAGACTATGGACTCTGAAAAACAATCTGAGGGTTTTGAAGGGGTGGGGAGTGGGAAGTTGGGGGATTCAGGTGGTGGGTATTAGAGAGGGCATGGTTTGCATGGAGCACTGGGTGTGGTGCAAAAACAATGCATACTGTTACACTGAAAAAATTAATTAATTAAAAAAAATTAACTTTGCAAAACTAAATATCCATGGGGAGAAAGCCATGACTTCCATGCTTTGCTTTCTCCTCCTCTGGAATGCTGCTCTTCTCTTTGGTAAGTGAACTTAATCTTGGATGGATTTCTTGATCTTCTGGGGGAGGGGCCTGTTGTAGTGATTCTCAAGTGTCTTTGCCCCAGGCAGACTTGCACCACCCTTACCAGGGGCCAGGCTAAGTAATCCACTCGGGTAATCTTTTTTTTTTTTTTAACTTTTTTTATTTTTTATAAACATATATTTTTATCCCCAGGGGTACATGTCTGTGAATCGCCAGCTTTACACACTTCACAGCACTCACCAAAGCACATACCCTGCCCAATGTCCATAACCCCACCCCCCTTCTCCCAAACCCCCTCCCCCCAGCAACCCACAGTTTGTTTCATGAGATTATGAGTCACTTATGGTTTGTCTTTCGCCCTATCCCATCTTGTTTCATTTATTCTTCTCCTACCCACTTAAGCCCCCATGTTGCATCACCACTTCCTCATATCAGGGAGATCATATGATAGTTGTCTTTCTCCACTTGACTTATTTCGCTAAGCATGATACGCTCTAGTTCCATCCATGTTGTCGCAAATGGCAAGATTGCGTTTCTTTTGATGGCTGCATAGTATTCCATTGTGTATATATACCACTTCTTCTTGATCCATTCATCTGTTGATGGACATCTAGGTTCTTTCCATAGTTTGGCTATTGTGGACATTGCTGCTATAAACATTCGGGTGCACGTGCCCCTTTGGATCACTACGTTTGTATCTTTAGGGTAAATACCCAGTAGTGCAATTGCTGGGTCATAGAGCAGTTCTATTTTCAACATTTTGAGGAACCTCCATGCTGTTTTCCAGAGTGGTTGCACCAGCTTGCATTCCCACCAACAGTGTAGGAGGGTTCCCCTTTCTCCGCATCCTCGCCAGCATCTGTCATTTCCTGACCTGTTGATTTTAGTCATTCTGACTGGTGTGAGGTGATATCTCATTGTGCTTTTGATTCGTATTTCCCTGATGCCGAATGATATGGAGCACTTTTTCATGTGTCTGTTGGCCATCTGGATGTCTTCTTGGCAGAAACGTCTGTTCATGTCCTCTGCCCATTTCTTGATTGGGTTATTTGTTCTTTGGGTGTTGAGTTTGCTAAGTTCTTTATAGATTTTGGACACTAGTCCTTTATCTGATATGTCGTTTGCGAATATCTTCTCCCATTCTGTCAGTTGTCTTTTGGTTTTGTTAACTGTTTCCTTTGCTGTGCAAAAGCTTTTGATCTTGATGAAATCCCAATAGTTCATTTTTGCCCTTGCTTCCCTTGCCTTTGGCCATGTTCCTAGGAAGATGTTGTTGTGGCTGAGGTCGAAGAGGTTGCTGCCTGTGTTCTCCTCAAGGATTTTGATGGATTCCTTTCTCACATAGAGGTCCTTAATCCATTTTGAGTCTATTTTTGTGTGTGGTGTAAGGAAATGGTCCAACTTCATTTTTCTGCACGTGGCTGTCCAATTTTCCCAACACCATTTATTGAAGAGGCTGTCTTTTTTCCATTGGACATTCTTTCCTACTTTGTCGAAGATTAGTTGACCATAGAGTTGAGGGTCTATTTCTGGGCTCTCTATTCTGTTCCATTGATCTATGTGTCTGTTTTTGTGCCAGTACCATGCTGTCTTGATGATGACAGCTTTGTAATAGAGCTTGAAGTCCGGAAATGTGATGCCACCAACTTTGGCTTTCTTTTTCAAAATCCCTTTGGCTATTCGAGGTCTTTTCTGGTTCCATATAAATTTTAGGATTATTTGTTCCATTTCTTTGAAAAAGATGGATGGTACTTTGATAGGAATTGCATTAAATGTGTAGATTGCTTTAGGTAGCATAGACATTTTCACAATATTTATTCTTCCAATCCAGGAGCATGGAACATTTTTCCATTTCTTTGTGTCTTCTTCAATTTCTTTCATGAGTACTTTATAGTTTTCTGAGTATAGATTCTTAGCCTCTTTGGTTAGGTTTATTCCTAGGTATCTTATGGTTTGGGGTACAATTGTAAATGGGATTGGCTCCTTAATTTCTCTTTCTTCTGTCTTGTTGTTGGAGTAGAGAAATGCAACTGATTTCTGTGCATTGATTTTATATCCTGACACTTTACTGAATTCCTGTACAAGTTCTAGCAGTTTTGGAGTGGAGTCTTTTGGGTTTTCCACATAGAGTATCATATCATCTGCGAAGAGTGATAGTTTGACTTCTTCTTTGCCGATTTGGATGCCTTTAATTTCCTTTTGTTGTCTGATTGCTGAGGCTAGGACTTCTAGTACTATGCTGAATAGCAGTGGTGATAATGGACATCCCTGCCGTGTTCCTGACCTTAGCGGAAAAGCTTTCAGTTTTTCTCCATTGAGAATGATATTTGCGGTGGGTTTTTCATTCCACTCGGGTACTCTTACAGGAGCTTTTGTTCCCTGAACACTTTCCGTAGAGTTCAAGAAGACAAGAATGAAAATGGAAGCCTCCCAATCTCTGGCCCAGAGGAGCTGAGAGCTCAGGGCCCCACTCTTCAGTGTGCCCTCAGAGATAAGCACTCAATCACTTCCATCTCCCGAGCCTCCAGCCTTGCTTGGAGAAAAGCGCTCAATTGCTCCCATCTCCCTGATCTCTGGCTGCACTCCGAGCTCACCCAGCCTGTGAACAATCATCTCTGTCTTTGGCACACAGCTCTGCCTGGAGTCTCTGAACCCCATAGATCCCTGAGCTCTTACAGGTTGGTGTCTCCCCAGATCTTGTGGGTACTCCACTCACAGAGCACCAGCCTGTGCCACGGATTATGGTTCAAGGTAACCCCGAGTTAAGCACTCACTCCTTGGCTCTCTCTCTGTAGCCGGCTTCCCCACTCTAATACCTGCGAGCTCCGCAACACTCAGACACTCTTGATCCTTCTGTAACCCCGCGGGACCTGAGGCCACGCTGACCCCACATGGGCTTCACCCTGGTTTAGTTTCTGGAGTGATTTTCCTCAGTGGAGCAGACTTTTAAAAGTCCTGATTTTGTGCTCTATTGCTCCACAGCTTGCAGTGAGCTGGCCCCTCCCCCCATGATCTATCTTCCCGTCGCTTTGGATTCACTTCTCTGCTGGTCCTACCTTTCAGAAAGTGGTCAATTTTCTGTTTCTAGAATTGTTGCTCTTCTTCTCTTCAATATCATGTTGGATTTGTTGGTGTTCAGAATGGTTTGATAAGCTATCTAGCTGATCTGCTTCCTGATGTCATCTCAGCCTGCTACTTCTCTGCCATCTTGACTCCTCCCCAAAACGTCTATTCTTAAAACAATTTTTCTACATCATTACAGGCTAAAGATTTTGAATCAAGCTCAGTGACCAAAGTGGGACAGTTAAACTCCAAGAATCAGGTGGCCTCATACACCCTAGGAAGACAAGGAGAAGAAGAGAGACTTTCTATGATGACCGAGAACCTCACTCTGTGAAGTTCAGTGAGTACACAGTCCCAGGGGGCATCTTGCTCCACAAGATACACATGCAGCTGGAGCAGGACTGGGTGGGGCCAGGCATCTGCAGGAGGGACTGCTCCCCAGTGAGCCTGTGGTGCTGCTCCTCTGAGGACCCCATTCTCATTACCTTCATTCCACCTCCCTGGCTGCTCCCAGCACAGGTGAGAGACCCACAAGGAGGCACAGTAATGAGTACAGGTGTCCATTTGTCCCTCCCACTCAAGTCCATGACATCAGAGCCCTGCTCTCCCGGTTCTCCCCTTTGCTTCCTCCTCACAGGGCTGGGGCCAGTCTGTCCTAAATCAACCTCCCGAAACACCTGTGGTCAGAAGTTCACCATCTCCTGTGTCATGGCACTGGAGAAACTTGGAATATAATTATGGCCCCTGGCACAGCCCCATGGGATGGGGTCAGGATTCACCCCTCACAGACCCCAGACTCCAACTCAGGGAGCTTGCACTCTCAGAGCATCTCTGGCTCCAAAGCAGTGCTGAGATTGGTTACTCGGGAACTCAGAGCCTTGGAATTTGTCCCCAAATGTGTGTGGGTAACAAGTGAGGGCATGCAGAACAAACTGAGACCATGCAAACCAGAACCATATCAGTGACTACCATTTGGACCAAGACTGTATGAGCTGGTGTCATTTATGGGAGTGTGTGCATCTTTGACCAAGTCCACAGAATTGGAACACATTGGCCAAGGCCACCTAGGCTGGTGCCACTAGGACAGATGCCAACTGAGTGGTGCCACTTGGACTGAAGCAGTCAGATATGGTGCCACATGGGCAGAGGACCCATTCACCAATGCCATGTCATCAGTGTCACATTAGTCATGGCCATGATAGCCAAAGACACATGAGCTAATACTACATATCAGGTGCCATGTGAACAGAAGCCATGTTTTCCTATGATACTTGGAATGAGGCCCTGTCTACCCAGACCCTGTGAACAGGTGACACTTGATACTGTTTGTTGATATGATGCTATCATAGCAGCCTAGAATAACACTGTATTGCAGCATTCCATCCCACCAAAGGTAGGCCCTGCATCCTCAGAGGAGTGAAGCCTCTCATGAAGATGACAGAACAGGGTAATGGACAGTGTGATGATAGACACTCCCTGCCAGTAAACATGGTAAATGCTTAATGATGAGGCAAGAAGCCCCCACATTTTGTTTCCAGGTAGAGGAATTTAGCACTCATGCCTGACCAGCCAGGAAGAAAGGATGGCCTCTGTACTGGACAATGAGGTAGAAATGCCCCCCATGCATGGAAATCACAAATGGGGGATACGTTCCCTCATGTGAGTGGGTTCCAAGCAACACTGTGTGGTGTGAATCCACATGATGCAAATGAAGATCACATCATGGGCACCATGTGGAGTGAGGCCACCTGAGGAATGCCACTTGGACAAAAGCTGCATGAGTTGGTGTATGGTGAGGAGAGAGCTCTTTCCCAGGTATCTCAGTGATGAGGAACTGAGAACACAGCCACCTGGCTGGTACCACTCCCTCCTGTCTCCTGGGCTATGTCCACTTCCCTGGCATGTCTTTAGATTCATCTTTCCCTTACGCTCTCACTTCATGGCAAAGTTGGACCCTGGAAGGATCAGCAGATGAAGTAATCTGGATGGTACACAGTATCCCCTCCTGAGGTCCATGCACTCAGACACCCAATGTATCTGCTCTAAAGGCTGGAACAGTGCAGGGCTATCACCAGATATCCTGCCTCTATCTACAGTTGTCCAGTCTGTCCTTCCAATAGGGACCCTCTATGCAGCTCTTCAGGTCTGTCCAGTCCTCCCATTACCATGGAGAGGTGTGGGGAGGGTTGAACCTGGCCTGACTTGCATGTGACCCAATACAGCAGATCTTGTGCAGCCCTGTTCAGGCAGGAGCTGGGTCAGCCCCTCCAAGACTTCCTTCAAGCCCTCCACATCTGTGTGGATATAGAGACCCTGTCCTGACCTGTCACCCAGACCTCACATGCCTTATCCTCACCTCCCTCCTCAGTAAGCACACCACACCTGATCCAGCCTATTTTCCCAGGAATCCACTAAAAAACGTTACTCCCATTATGTGATGAGTAAGGCTATTAGTGACTTGGTCAAGAGGTGACTGATAACTACATGCGTCTGAGGGGAAAGGGAAGGCGTAGGATTCTTACTGTGACTCTTATGTTTAGGCTCTGAGAATTCAGTGTTGCCTGTGGGCTCCTTCCCACAGCATTGTTGATAGCCTACTCTGTGCCCAGCTCTATGCCAGCACTAGTGAGAGACTGTCAGGGACAGAGTCTGGGCTCCAGAACACTGTACTCAACAGGAGAGAGTCACAGTCCTTACTTGGTCTCTACAACTTCTGTGTACATGACATGAGACAGAAATTATCAGAGTTCTCACATCTGCACTCTGGGACTGTGGAGAGTCACCACACAGAGGGTCAAGATATCACCCATGCCCTGGAGACCTGAGCCATCCTGCCTCTCAGGCTCATGGGAAGGAGAGTTGGCACAATGTATGGGACAGGGGCTGAGTGTCAGCACCTGTCAGCCCCTCGTGACACATCTACCAAGAGTGACCTTCACCTTTGGTGTATACCAGTCCACAGTTCACGAGGTCAGTCAGTGTGGGAATCAGGACGCATCCCTGCTCCTGGGATCCTCCTCTGGTGGAACTTGCACTCAGCCCCATGAGGTCCAAGACCCAGAGCCCAGCTTCCAACACAACCAGGAATGTACAGAGTGCAGATGGGGCACCAAGAGTCAGGAGAACATGGAACCACAGCCTCCCCTTGTTCACTCCCTGGTCCCTGTGAGCTGCAGACCTCCCTCTCTCACAGGAGGAGAGGCCCTTGCTGAACTGACCTTGGTGGAGAAGGAAGGCACAGAGGCTACCAGGAGCTGAACTAGTGGTGACTATAGCACGACATAGCGATTACAGGACCATCCATGGAGGCACCAATGTCAGGCAGCATTCCCTTCATGCAAAAGAAGAGTTTGTGGGACAAGAGTGTGGGCTGGGGGGTAAGAACCGTACTCTCTGTTTCTCTGAGTTCTGTATCTTCTGCCAATCTTAGCTGTCTCCTCAGGAGTCCAATGTAGGTTATGCCCTTGGAGGGTGACAGGGACTGGGGGAGCCCTGCCCATCTGTGGAGCCACAGGAGACAGGGCTCTGGGACATCTTCTCTATGGTCTGGTCCTCCATCCCCCTCCTCAATCACTGCACAAGGGCCATGTCTAGGCTCTGTCTGTAGGCTCAGCCCCTACAGGACCTGACCTGGGCCTGTCCCAAACTCTGAGTCAGCTCAGGAGAGCCTCCCAGGAATACATCTTTCTCCCTCAGCCCCTCTCCTCTCCTCTTATAGGCCCTGTGCCTCCTTGGACAGTTTCTCCATGTCAATGACCCTTGGAAGGCCCAAGTTCTGGAGATCATCTCAGGACTGAACATGTTACTTGGAACCAGCAGGAGACAGGCCAGGACCTACTGATTTTCTTATGTAAAGATACCGAATGGCCTTTGGGGATCCCTGACTGATACTGAGAATACAACTTGTGGACAAGGCCATGCTGAAAATCAGACACATCCAGGGCTAAGAGAAGCTTGACCATTTCTATGTCACCTACCATGGCAGTGAGAGCAGTTGGCAGTAATTCAAAGTAACACAGAAAAATGTGGAAGTGAGATGCAAAGCTGCCCACCAAATCTGACCTTCCCTCTCACTAACACCAACTAAGGTCAGACCTTAGGATCAGGTGTCCTCCCTGGTCTTGGAACAGCCCCTACACCAGTGGGATTTCTAGCAGGTTCTCTGTCCTTGAAATCTGTATATCACACTGAACAATGACAGATATAGAGAGCTATACTGTATTATAGGGACTGTAGTCAGGTTTTATGGAAGATAATACAGATTTAGAATGCCATTATATGTCACTTGTGACCCAGATATAATCACGCGCTACTTCTGAGGGGAGACACCTGTCTCAGCACAGTCTAGGGGGAATTCCTCTTCTCCTTGGGCACAGGAAGCCTGGATGGGCCTGATGGGATGCCTCCTTTTGTGCCAGGCTGAGGAATCCCCACATCCAGAAATGCTGTATGAGGCTTCCTGAAGAGGAAACCAGGCCCCTGATGCCCCAGGCTCTACCCTCCTTAGGTTCAGTAGAAACTGTGTTGGAAGTGCAGGCACCACCTTGGGGCCCACAGGGGACTTGCTTCTGGCGCCACATCCTACTACTGCCCCAAGTCACCTGCACCAGGCAGGTCTGACCCTTAGCTCAGGTCTGACCCACATGGACTCACACCCACCCATGTGTGGACCCCGTGGGGTGACCTTGGCTGCATTTGGGCCATGCCTTTAGGTCCAAGGTAATCTTTTCCAAGATTCAAAAAATATATCTATCATGCACTGAGTTTTTCATCATGATTCTTTGATTTGTGGTTTGTAAATTGATTTTTAGAGCAATTTCATGGGGGAGGAAATAACAGATGAAGACTATTAAGAAGGAAGAGCAGATCCCCCTATTTCCAAACAGGGTTGAATCAGAGCAATACCTTGGGGAGAATAGGAGGACACAGGACAGAAAACAATTTTCCCCTCACAAGAGCATGGCAAGTACTATGGAATTATGGACCTATAGCTTACTTATTTTTTTTTATATTTGTTTTCAGTCTTTTATTTTTTTATTTTTTTTCTGATTGCCATTTTTTTATTCTTTTTTTCTCCAATTTATTTATTTTCAGAAAAACAGTATTCATTATTTTTTCACCACACCCAGTGCTCCATGCAAGCCGTGCCCTCTATAATACCCACCACCTGGTACCCCAACCTCCCACCCCCGCGCCACTTCAAACCCCTCAGATTGTTTTTCAGAGTCCATAGTCTCTCAGGGTTCACCTCCCCTTCCAATTTACCCAAAAGCACATACCATCCCAATGTCCATAACTCTACCCCCCTTCTCCCAGCCCCCTCCCCCAACAACCCACAGTTTGTTTCGTGAGATTAAGAGTCACTTATGATTTGTCTCCCTCCCAATCACATCTTGTTTCATTTATTCTTCTCCTACCCACTTAAGCCCCCATGTTGCATCACCACTTCCTCATATCAGGGAGATCATATGATAGTTGTCTTTCTCCACTTGACTTATTTCGCTAAGCATGATACGCTCTAGTTCCATCCATGTTGTCACAAATGGCAAGATTGCGTTTCTTTTGATGGCTGCATAGTATTCCATTGTGTATATATACCACATCTTCTTGATCCATTCATCTGTTGATGGGCATCTAGGTTCTTTCCATAGTTTGGCTATTGTGGACATTGCTGCTAGAAACATTCGGGTGCACGTGCCCCTTTGGATCACTACGTTTGTATCTTTAGGGTAAATACCCAGTAGTGCAATTGCTGGGTCATAGAGCAGTTCTATTTTCAACATTTTGAGGAACCTCCATGCTGTTTTCCAGAGTGGTTGCACCAGCTTGCATTCCCACCAACAGTGTAGGAGGGTTCCCCTTTCTCCACATCCTCGCCAGCATCTGTCATTTCCTGACCTGTTGATTTTAGCCATTCTGACTGGTGTGAGGTGATATCTCATTGTGGTTTTGATTCGTATTTCCCTGATGCCGAGTGATATGGAGCACTTTTTCATGTGTCTGTTGGCCATCTGGATGTCTTCTTGGCAGAAACGTCTGTTCATGTCCTCTGCCCATTTCTTGATTGGATTATTTGTTCTATGGGTGTTGAGTTTGTTAAGTTCTTTATAGATTTTGGACACTAGTCCTTTATCTGATATATCGTTTGCAAATATCTTCTCCCATTCTGTCAGTTGTCTTTTGGTTTTGTTAACTGTTTCCTTTGCTGTGCAAAAGCTTTTGATCTTGATGAAATCCCAATAGTTCATTTTTGCCCTTGCTTCCCTTGCCTTTGGCCATGTTCCTAGGAAGATGTTGTTGTGGCTGAGGTCGAAGAGGTTGCTGCCTGTGTTCTCCTCAAGGATTTTGATGGATTCCTTTCTCACATAGAGGTCCTTAATCCATTTTGAGTCTATTTTTGTGTGTGGTGTAAGGAAATGGTCCAATTTCATTTTTCTACACGTGGCTGTCCAATTTCCCCAACATCATTTATTGAAGAGGCTGTCTTTTTTCCATTGGACATTCTTTCCTGCTTTGTCAAAAATTAATTGACCATAGGGTTGAGGGTCTATTTCTGGGCTCTCTATTCTGTTCCATTGATCTATGTGTCTGTTTTTGTGCCAATACCATGCTGTCTTGATGATTACAGCTTTGTAATAGAGCTTGAAGTCCGGAAATGTGATGCCACCAACTTTGGCTTTCTTTTTCAAAATCCCTTTGGCTATTCGAGGTCTTTTCTGGTTCCATATAAATTTTAGGATTATTTGTTCCATTTCTTTGAAAAAGATGGATGGTACTTTGATAGGAATTGCATTAAATGTGTAGATTGCTTTAGGTAGCATAGACATTTTCACAATATTTATTCTTCCAATCCAGGAGCATGGAACATTTTTCCATTTCTTTGTGTCTTCTTCAATTTCTTTCATGAGTACTTTATAGTTTTCTGAGTATAGATTCTTAGCCTCTTTGGTTAGGTTTATTCCTAGGTATGTTATGGTTTGGGGTACAATTGTAAATGGGATTGACTCCTTAATTTCTCTTTCTTCTGTCTTGTTGTTGGAGTAGAGAAATGCAACTGATTTCTGTGCATTGATTTTATATCCTGACACTTTACTGAATTCCTGTACAAGTTCTAGCAGTTTTGGAGTGGAGTCTTTTGGGTTTTCCACATAGAGTATCATATCATCTGCGAAGAGTGATAGTTTGACTTCTTCTTTGCCGATTTGGATGCCTTTAATTTCCTTTTGTTGTCTGATTGCTGAGGCAAGGACTTCTAGTACTATGCTGAATAGCAGTGGTGATAATGGACATCCCTGCCGTGTTCCTGACCTTAGTGGAAAAGCTTTCAGTTTTTCTCCATTGAGTATGATATTTGCAGTGGGTTTTTCATAGATGGCTTTGATGATATTGAGGTAAGTGCCCTCTATCCGTACACTTTGAAGAGTTTTGATCAGGAAGGGATGCTGTACTTTGTCAAATGCTTTTTCAGCATCTATTGAGAGTATCACATGGTTCTTGTTCTTTCTTTTATTGATGTGTTGTATCACATTGACTGATTTGTGGATGTTGAACCAACCTTGCAGTCCTGGGATAAATCCCACTTGGTCGTGGTGAATAATCCTTTTAATGTACTGTTGAATCCTATTGGCTAGTATTTTGGTGAGAATTTTCGCATCTGTGTTCATCAAGGATATTGGTCTATAGCTCTCTTTTTTGATGGGATCCTTGTCTGGTTTTGGGATCAAGGTGATGCTGGCCTCATAAAATGAGTTTGGGAGTTTTCCTTCCATTTCTATTTTTTTGAACAGTTTCAGGAGAATAGGAGTTAGTTCTTCTTTAAATGTTTGGTAGAATTCCCCTGGGAAGCCATCTGGCCCTGGGCTTTTGTTTGTTTGGAGATTTTTAATGACTGTTTCAATCTCCTTACTGGTTTGGATCTGTTCAGGCTTTCTATTTCTTCCTGGTTCAATTTTGGTAGTTTATATGTTTCTAGGAATGCATCCATTTCTTCCAGATTGTCAAATTTGTTGGCGTAGAGTTGCTCATAGTATGTTCTTATAATAGTTTGTATTTCTTTGGTGTTAGTTGTGATCTCTCCTCTTTCATTCATGATTTTATTTATTTGGGTCCTTTCTCTTTTCTTTTTGATAAGTCTGGCCAAGGGTTTATCAATTTAATTAATTCTTTCAAGGAACCAGCTCCTAGTTTCGTTGATTTGTTCTATTGTTTTTTTTTTTTTTTTTGGTTTCTATTTCATTGATTTCTGCTCTGATCTTTATGATTTCTCTTCTCCTGCTGGGCTTAGGGTTTCCTTCTTGTTCTTTCTCCAGCTCCTTTAGGTGTAGGGTTAGGTTGTGTACCTGAGACCTTTCTTGTTTCTTGAGAAAAGCTTGCACCGCTATATATTTTCCTCTCAGGACTGCCTTTGTTGTGTCCCACAGATTTTGAACCGTTGTATTTTCAATATCATTTGTTTCCATGATTTTTTTCAATTCTTCTTTAATTTTCCAGTTGACCCATTCATTCTTTAGAAGGATGCTGTTTAGTCTCCATGCATTTGTGTTCTTTCCAAACTTCCTCTTGTGGTTGAGTTCTAGCTTCAGAGCATTGTGGTCTGAAAATATGCAGGGAATGATCCCAATCTTTTGATACCAGTTGAGTCCTGATTTAGGACCGAGGATGTGATCTATTCTGCAGAATGTTCCGTGTGCACTAGAGAAGAATGTGTATTCTGTTGCTTTGGGATGTAATGTTCTGAATATATCTGTGATGTCCATCTCATCCAGTGTATCATTTAAGGCCTTTATTTCCCTGTTGATCTTTTGCTTGGATGATCTGTCCATTTCAGTGAGGGGAGTGTTAAAGTCCCCTACTATTATTGTATTATTGTTGATGTGTTTCTTTGATTTTGTTATTAATTGGTTTATATAGTTGGCTGCTCCCACGTTGGGGGCATAGATATTTAAAATTGTTAGATCTTCTTGTTGGACAGACCCTTTGAGTATGATATAGTGTCCTTCCTCATCTCTTATTATAGTCTTTGGCTTAAAATCTAATTGATCTGATATAAGGATTGCCACTCCTGCTTTTTTCTGATGTCCATTAGCATGGTAAATTCTTTCCCACCCCCTCACTTTAAGTCTGGAGGTGTCTTCGGGCTTAAAATGAGTTTCTTGGAGGAAACATATAGGTAGGTTTTGGTTTTTTATCCATTCTGATACCCTGTGTCTTTTGATTGGGGCATTTAACCCATTAACATTCAGGGTAACTATTGAGAGATATGATTTTAGTGCCATTGTATTGCCTGTAAGGTGACTGTTACTGTACATTGTCTCTGTTCCTTTCTGATCTACCACTTGTAGGCTCTCTCTTTGCTTAGAGGACCCCTTTCAGTATTTCCTGTAGAGCTGGTTTGGTGTTTGCAAATTCTTTCAGTTTTTGTTTGTCCTGGAAGCTTTTAATCTCTCCTATTTTCAATGATAGCCTAGCTGGATATAGTATTCTTGGCTGCATGTTTTTCTCATTTAGTGCTCTGAAAATATCATGCCAGCTCTTTCTGGCCTGCCAGGTCTCTGTGGGTAAGTCAGCTGCCAATCTGATACTTTTACCATTGTATGTTACAGACTTCTTTTCCCGGGGTTCATTTCAGGATATTCTCTTTGTCACTAAGGCTTGTAAATTTTACTATTAGGTGGCGGGGTGTGTGCCTATTCTTATTGATTATGAGGGGCGTTCTCTGAACCTCCTGAATTTTGATGTTCGTTCCCTTTGCCATAATGGGGAAATTCTCCCCAATAATTCTCTCCAGTATACCTTCTGCTCCCCTCTCTCTTTCTTCTTCTTCAGCAATCCCAATTATTCTAATGTTGTTTCGTCTTATGGTGTCACTTATCTCTCGAATTCTCCCCTCATGGTCCAGTAGCTGTTTGTCCCTCTTTTGCTCAGCTTCTTTATTCTCTGTCATTTGGTCTTCTATATCGCTAATTCTTTCTTCTGCCTCATTTATCCTAGCAGTGAGAGCCTCCATTTTTGATTGAATCTCATTAATAGCTTTTTTGATTTCAACTTGGTTAGATTTTAGTTCTTTTATTTCTCCAGAAAGGGCTTTTATATCTCTGGAGAGGGTTTCTCTAATATCTTCCATGCCTTTTTCAAGCCCAGCTAGAACCTTGAGAATTGTCATTTTGAACTCTAGATCAGACATATTACCAATGTCTGTATTGATTAGGTCCCTAGCCTTCAGTACTGCCTCTTGTTCTTTTCTTTGTTGTGAATTTTTCCGCCTTGTCATTTTGTCCAGCTAAGAGTATATGAAGGAGCAAGTAAAATACTAAAATGGTGGCAACAATCCCAGGAAAATATGCTTTAACCAAATGAGAAGAGATCCCAAATCATGAGGGGGGATTTCTCCCCCCTCAATTGGGTGAGGGATCTCCTCTGATTGGGATCTCCTCTGATTGGGATCTCCCAATCTCTTCTGATTGGGATCTCTTCTGATTTGGGGATAAAAGGTGTTTCAAATGGAAAGAAAGAAGAAAAAGAAAAAAATTTAAAAAAAGAGATTGAAAGGAAACAAAATCGAAAATAAACTTCTGGGACTTCATCAAAATCAAAAGCTTCTGCACAGCAAAGGAAACAGTCAAAAAAACAAAGAGGCAACCCACGGAATGGGAGAAGATATTTGCAAATGACAATACAGACAAAAGGTTGATATCCAGGATCTATAATGAACTCCTCAAACTCAACCCACATGAAACAGAAAAACACATCAAAAAATGGGCAGAAGATATGAGAACAGACACTTTTCCAATCAAGACATACAAATGGCTATCAGACACATGAAAAAATGCTCATCATTATTAGCCCTCAGGGAGATTCAAATTAAAACCACATTGAGATATCACCTTACACCAGTTAGAATGGCCAAAATTAACAAAACAGGAAACAACATGTGTTGGAGAGGATGTGGAGAAAGGGGAACCCTCTTACACTGTTGGTGGGAATGCAAGTTGGTGCAGCCACTTTGGAGAACAGTGTGGAGATTCCTCAAGAAATTAAAAATAGAGCTTTCCTATGACCCTGCAATTGCACTCCTGGGTATTTACCCCAAAGATACAGATGTCGTGAAAAGAATGGCCATCTTACCCCAGTGTTTATAGCAGCAATGGCCACAGTCGCCAAACTATGGAAAGAACCAAGATGCCCTTCAACGGATGAATGGATAAGGAAGATGTGGTCCATATACACTATGGAGTATTATGCCTCCATCAGAAAGGATGAATACCCAACTTTTGTAGGAACATGGACAGGACTGGAAGAGATTATGCTGAGTGAAATAAGTCAAGCAGAGAGAGTCAATTATCATATGGTTTCACTTATTTGTGGAGCATAACAAATAGCATGGAGGACAAGGGGCATTAGAAAGGAGTAGGGAATTTGGGTAAATTGGAAGGGGAGTTGAACCATGAGAGACCATGGACTCTGAAAAACAGTCTGAGGGGTTTGAAGTGGCAGGGAGGTGGGAGGTTGGGGTACCTGGTGATGGGTATTATAGAGGGCACGGCTTGCATGGAGCACTGGGTGTGGTGAAAAAATAATGAATACTGTTTTTCTGAACATAAACAAATTGGAAAAAAAATTAAAAAAGAGATTGAATTAAAAATTCAATCAAGAATTTAAAAAAGAGATTGAAGAGATTGGGATGTCTTCTGATTTGGGGATAAAAAGAGGTTCAAAATATAGAAAGAAAAAAAAGAAAAAAGAATTAAAAAAAAGAAAACGATTAAAGAAAAGTATAAAATACATATATATATATATTAGATAAACTAGTTTAAAAACGTTAAAAAAGAAAAGGTAAAAGTTAAAAAAAATTTTAGCAGAAGAGAAAATAATGAAAAAGAAAAAAATTAAATTAACTGCAAGACTAAAAAATCACAGGGAGATAGCCATGAGTTCCGTGGTTTTTTTCTCCTCCTCTGGAATTCTGCTGCTCTCCTTGGTTTTGAAACTGCACTCCTTGGTAGGTGTACTTGGTCTTGCCTGGATTTCTTGCTGATCTTCTGGGGGAGGGGCCTGTTGTAGTGATTCTCAAGTGTCTTTGCCCCAGGCGGAATTGCTCCGCCCTTACCAGGGGCGGGCCTGAGTGATCTGCTCAGTTTTGCTTTCAGGAGCTTTTGTTCCCTGAGCGCTTTCCATAGAGTTCTGGAGGACGGGAATACAAATGGCGGCCTCCTGGTCTCCGGCCCAGAGGAGCCGAGAGCCCGGGGCCCCGGTCCCCAGTGCGCCCTCAGCGAACAGCTCCTAGTAACTCCCGTCTGCCTAACCTCCGACCGCGCTCCGAGCTCACCGAGCCTGCGACCGGTTCAAGGCAACACCGAGCTGTGAGCTTACTGTCGGCTCTGTCTCTGTAGCCGGCTTTCCTGTTCCAATATCCGCAAGCTCTGCAACACTCCGACACCCCCGGTCCTTCTGGGACCCTGCGAGACCTGAGGCCACGCCGACCCCGCGTGGGCTTCGCCCCGGTTTAGCCTCCGGAGCGATGTCCCTCAGCATAACAGACTTAAAAGTCCTGATTTTGTGCTCCGTTGCTCCGCCACTTGCCGGGAGCCGGCCCCTCCCCCCGGGGTCTATCTTCCCGTCGATTTGGATTCACTTCTCCGCCAGTCCTACCTTTCAGAAAGTGGTTGTTTTTCTGTTTCTAGAATTGCTGTTCTTCTTCTCTTCTATCTGCCGATGGATTTGCAGGTGTTTGCAATCCATAGATAAGCTCTCTAGCTGATCTCCTGCTAGCTGAAGTAGTCTCAGCCTGCTACTTCTCCGCCATCTTGACTCCTCCTCTGGAATGATAATTTTTCTTAAGAATGCCTATGACCAAAAAAAATATTTTCAGGTTAAAATACCATGAAAGTGTAACTCTACAGAATTATAATCTGGAGATTGTCACCATTAAGTTCTCATCCACATGACCATAAGTGGGCTGGCACCTCCCTGGACCCCAGGAGGCCCGCTGTCCATGTGGGAGATAGCAGAACTGAGAGGAAAGAGCTGTTTCCTTCAGGACCTGAAACATTATGGCTGAGGTTGTTGCAGTTCCCCTCTCAGCCTGGGCACCCTTCTTCACCTGATGTGAGGGATGGCTGTTGATGGTACCTGCTGGTGCCTGCCAGCTTCTGCTCTACTCTCTCCATTCCTGGGAACCAGGGACCTGCACTCCTCTCCCTGCCTCCCTTCACTGCCAGGTGCATTCCTGTCTCATGTACTTGATTAGCTAAGCCAGTCTGTGGGGTGCTGGGGAAAGCAATGACATGTCATCCATGTGGGACTCCACACAAGGGGACAGGAACACAGGCACATGGAGCACTCTCATGTCCCTGTGGCTTAGTTGTGTATGGGGTAGGGGAGGGAGAATAAGTACTACCTTAAGTGATCTCAGCCCCCATGTGACCTAGGGAGATCACAGGGACTTACCACATCTGTGTCAAACCTGCTCCCACTTCAGCATTTCCTCTTAGAGACCCCTATCTGTGCCCAGCAGCTGCCCAGAGAACTGACGAATAACCTGAAAGATACCTCTGACCACATCTGACACAGCCCTCTGTGCCCAGAATGCTCACCTGAGGGGAAAACTCCACACTGGCCTGGAACTGGATTGAATCCCAGATCCCTGAGCTTTATCTTGTTCTTTCAGATCCTCTAACTCCCCCTCTGCCCCTACAGAGTAGCACTCACTGGACTCTTCGTACACACATCTCACTTCTTGTGATGTTCCCCATGCTGAGCAGCTCCAGAGTTCCCTCTTCAGTAGGGACTGTGTCTTGTCCATGCCTAATTCCCAGGATGGAATATGTGCCAGACCAGTGAGGGTCTGAATAAATGTCAGCTGGGTGGATCCTCCCCATCTCTGTCTTTGGGGAATTAGTCCCTGGTCACCCTCTCCCCAACCCGACATCACACCTGCATGCACTGTTGGCTCCAATACGAGCCATCCCCTGAGTCCTCTGATCCCCATTGCTAAGCTGCAGTACCAACTGCATGACACCCCACACCCCATAGACAGGGGCAGGGTTGCCTCTGTAAAACCTGTGCTCTCTTCCCCTACGTGGCCCTGCTCATGTTTTCATAGTTAATCTGGGCCTCTAATGCCAAAACATGAGGCAGGCAAGAGCCATGCTTAGAAGAGTCATTCCTCACTGGGGAAAGAGTCCATGGATCAGGAATCAGGACCTGAACTGTAGTTTATGAGCGTACACCTGTGCCAGGGACACTATTGCACCTGCAGGAGCCTGGGTTGAGTGGCCACCAGGGGGCAGCAGAGATCCCCTGCAAAGTCCCCTGCATGTGGGGAAGACCTGGGCATCAGGGCTTCTGCCACATGAGGAGTGGTTTAGTAACCAGGACCTGAAACCCTCAGGTCACTTGTCATTGGTCATTAGCATACAGCGACATCCTTCACTCTCAAGTACAAATTCTTCAGGGTATGTGTGTGTGGTCTTCCTCATGGAGACATTGCAGACCCCCCCACCACCAACCCAAGACCTAGCCCACCCTCATGAAACCAAATGCTGTCGCTGTCCACAAACATCGGTTCTCCCTCTGATCACGCATTTCCTCCTTCCCTACTCTGTGCTAAGAGACCCCTATTCCTTCCAGACTACTCAACCTTCCTAGAAATTCTTCCTCCCTGTCCCTCATCTGTCCCTCCAAACAACCTCCCTCAAGAAAGGGACAGGGGACTGGAAAATTCTGTTCACTTTCCTAGTGCCTGCAACACAGCAATTTCCTCATTAAACTTTTTTGGACTTAATTTACAAATTGAGATGTTTATTATATATTTTCCCCCAAAACTGAAGATAACTTAAATGTGATAAATATTACCTTAAAGAGTTATTAAACTTTACAGCCCCTCTCATTCTCTTATGTGGCAATAATTTCTTCTTGCAATTTATCTGTTCTTGCCCCTGACCACAAAAATGGTGATAGTGAGGCACAGCACCTATGGCCTGTCCCAAAGCTCACAGCCAACAGAAAATATTTACAGCAACATTCTACCTATGAGAAGTCCATGTTCACTTGATAGAGGATTAATTTTATTTGATCTCCGGGGCTCACAAGCTATCATCTGGGCTAAATCCTGCACCTGTGCAAGCCACAATGTGTCAAAAACAGGAAAGCATCAGAATATAGGGACAGAATTCACCGCTGAGCTCTCTGTGGCTATGCCAGCCCAGAGAGACATCAGAACACAAACTGGAGTGGGGATGTCAGCCCCAGATTATGGGACCAAGGGCAAAACAGAATCCCCTGGGTTGAAAGTGGAGTCAACAAGAACCACCCTGCCCTCTCTGTGTTCCTTGGGTCTGAGCTTTTTATGAGATCCCACAAAGCTCTTCAGCAGCAGCCTCTGAGGTCCCACTGATTTGAAAAATCAGTTGTTGTCTCCAGAAATGGGCTTAGAGAGGCCTGGGACACTTGCCCAACCTCGGACCTTGGAGCAGAATTGGCACACCTCCGCCATGGCCTGGACCCTTCTTCTGCTCGGGGTCCTGCTCACTGTACAGGTGCTGAGCCCAGGCTCACAGCCACACCAGCTCCAGGTCCTTGGGACAAGCCAGACCCTATGTCTGAGCCCTTCAGGGGCTACCTGGGGGGAGGATACTCCTGACCCTGCTGCAGGATGAGAGCTGAGTGAAACACCCCCACAGTGCTCACGACTTTCTGTGAGCCCTGATGGAATGCCCATGCCCAGGGATAGGGTTCTTTTCCAGTTTTCTTAAAAACTCCAACCACCAGTCAGACCCATGCTACTCTGGGACTAAGGCTGATGAAAGGGGCACCCCTGTGGATCTAGAAAATCCCTGGAGCTCAGGCCAGGCCTCGCAGGTGGGGAGTCTCTTGGAATGAGTCCTTGATTTTCTAGCCATCCTCTCTTTTCCTCTCTTGCAGCTGTGGCCTCCTATGAGGTGACTCAACCCTCCTCTGTGTAGGTGGTCCTAGGACAGACATCCAGGATCACCTGTGGGGAAACAGCACTGGAAGTAAACATGCTTATGGACACCAGCAGAGGCCAGATCAGGGCCCTGTGCTGATCATCTGTTAAACCAGCCTATAACTGCACCTGTAACTAAAACTCCCAGATCCCAAATGCTCAACACACTTTAACTACAAGACATAGGTTAAAAAAAAAACACCCACCAGTGTCAAATAGGCAAGGAAAATAAGACATTCTCAGAAATAAACAGAAGGGAAAGACACACAGTTTTTAAGGAAAGACAGAGAAAATTTCTGGCAAATTTCTCATTAACAGAAATGCAAGCAAGGACAGTAAATTTTTTTTCCAATTTATTTATTTTCAGAAAAACAGTATTCATTATTTTTTCACCACACCCAGTGCTCCATGCAAGCCGTGCCCTCTATAATACCCACCACCTGGTACCCCAACCTCCCACCCCCCCCGCCACTTCAAACCCCTCAGACTGTTTTTCAGAGTCCATAGTCTCT
Organism: Neogale vison; assembly: GCF_020171115.1. NCBI lineage: Eukaryota > Metazoa > Chordata > Mammalia > Carnivora > Mustelidae > Neogale > Neogale vison. Next base: position 215,624,334 of record NC_058093.1, on the reverse strand, counting down.
CATGGTTCAACTCCCCTTCCAATTTACCCAAATTCCCTACTCCTTTCTAACGCCCCTTGTCCTCCATGCTATTTGTTATGCTCCACAAATAAGTGAAACCATATGATAATTGACTCTCTCTGCTTGACTTATTTCACTCAGCATAATCTCTTCCAGTCCCGTCCATGTTGCTACAAAAGTTGGGTATTCATCCTTTCTGATGGAGGCATAATACTCCATAGTGTATATGGACCAATTTTTAAAATATGAGGAAAAAATTAATTCTTTACCAAAGGAGAACATCTTTCAAAAATGAAGGCTGAATAAAACATTTTCTCACATACATACAGAAAATGACAGGATTGGTCATCAGCCAACCTGTTACAAAAGAAATAGTACTGGACACCCCTCAAGCAGGAAGGAGTGATTCCAGAAAGAATAAGATTCTACAAGACAGATGAAAAAATCACAAATGCTAACTATTAGGGAAAATATTAAGACTTTTTTAGTATCTAAATACTTTTGAAGATAATTCATTGTCTAAAGAAACTCAAATACCTATCTATGTTGGGATTTATAATAGAGTTAAAAGTAATATGTATGAATTACAGCAAAAAATACTGAGAAGAAGAGGGAGAAGTTTGCTGTAAGTATCTGACAGTCTGTGTGACATGGGGGAACATACCTGAATGTGGACTATTACAACTGATGAGAATATGACAGACATAGGTAGAGCTAATAACCAAAAAAGTAAGAGGTAAAATGGAATCCTAAAAATGCACCAATAACTTAAAAAGGGAAGAAAAGGAGAAAGGAAACCAGGAGAACATGGACAAAGAAACACTATATACAAGGATGTTATGTGGAATGTCAGTGCTAATCACACCCTGGAAATGGTCTAAATGCAAAGAAAAGACAGATTGTCAAACTGAGTTTCAGAGTAATGCCCGATTCTATGTCTCATTTCAGAAAACTACTGTAAATGAAACCACGTGAAAATCCAAGGGTAAGTTCAAGACAAGTTCACACCAATACTGCTCCACAATGTAGAACATGAAACATTCACAGGAAGAGACAGAGAGTGAACACTTAAAAATAGTTAGAATGAAATTATTTATATTGCGTGTATTTTATACACACAAACAAAAAAGAAATATTCACAGTGCACGTCTCATGAGGAACTGATGGGGAAATAGCCTTCACCCCTCCCTGCTTTCCCCTACTATTAGGGGAAGGGAGGGAAAAATAAAGCATGAAGACACCAGAGAGGGAGACAAACCATCAAGAGACCCTTCACTGTAAGACACAAATTGAGGGTTGCTGGAGGGAAGAGGCTGGGGGATGCATAAGGGAGTGATGGATATTAAAGAGGACACATGATATAATGAGCCCTGGGTGTTATACGCAAGTGATGAGTCACTGAACTGTATTCCTGAAACTAATAATACACTGTATGTTAATTAATGATTTTAAATTAAAATAAAAAAATAAAATTAAAAAAGAATTTTCCATACATTCAGACAAGAGTTCCGCTATGGAGCTGAGAGGTGGGGACAGTTCCACAGGCACCAGATCCATGATGCCTGCCAGGAGCAGAGATTCTCTCCAGCAGCCTGAGAATGAGCATTTTCACAGGAACCAGGGATGATATGACAGAAGTTTGTGGTGGCCAGGTTCAGCTGTAGCCTCAGGAGACAGAACTCTGGGGTCTCCACCGTGACTGGGACCCTCTCTTGCTCCTCCTCCTCACTCTCTACCCAGGTCTTGCTTGTATTGCCCTGCCCATGGGCTCAACCCCCACCGGACCCCAACCATGACCCTGAGACTCAGCTCAGCCCAGGGAATGCTGCAAGATTGGGGACAATGAGAATGAGCTCCAGAGTCTCCTGATTTTTCAGATCCTGTGATTACCTATAAGATTACCTTCCCCCAGTAGAGTGGCCATGACTTCCTTGTCACTACCACCTGCTCAAGAGACAGAGGACAAAGCAATAATGTTGAGCAGAGCCCCTGGACCCAGGCCAGGGCCCTTCCTGGCCAAACAGCCTCCACTGTCCCCACAGGTTCTTCAGCTCTAACCTGGAACATGAACCTCCTGAACCTCTCCATGTGCAAGCCACGGGGGCTCTTTAGAGACCAGCCAGGATGAGGATGGCAATGAGCTGGGAACAGAAATCCTGCTGCCCTGCCTGGCCTCACCCTCCCTCCCTATTTGCTCCTATGATCAAGCTATGCCCTGAGGAGTTTATAATAATAATAATAACAGCAGCAGCAGCAGCAGCAGCAGTAGCAGCAGCAACAATAACAGTAATAATGCAGATTTATGTACACAAGTAAACTTTACACAAAAACATCATCTGTTCCCACTTACGACAATCTGCACTAATCAGGGTGGGGAAGCATCTATCTTGACACTTTACACACAGAAAACTGGTAGTGATAGGACATCACATGGGTTTATCTGGGTTTGACCCTTTCCTGATGCACTACACTCTACCCTGCTCTGTTCTTTTTATACAGGACACCAGGCTAGCCCAGGACATTTCAACCCAGGGACAAGTACAGGAATCCCACTTGCCTTGCCTCTTTCACCAGGTATGTGGCCTGTCTGTGCTGTGCTGGGCTGGGCAGGGCTTGTGGGTGGGCAGCTGCCTGTGGGAGGCTGGAAACCATGGTCCACATCCCTTCTCAGGTGACAGGTGCTGTGGGGGAACCTGCAGGAGGAAATCTCCTGGTCCAAGCCTCCACCAGCAAGGGGAAGAAGAGCTGCATCACGAACAGCAGGACAGAGTCTGGGGCTGCCCATGGAGAGCCTCACAGGGACACCAGGCCTGGGGGCAACAGGGGTCCAGGGTTCAGTCCCCGAAAGAAGTTGTAATAATCACTCCTATCTCCAGCTGCTGAAGAGACCTTGCTCTGAAGGTCAGACACAGAGTGACACCCAGGAAACTGACAGGAGCCCTGACACAGTGAATGCCTACATGGGAAATGCATCTCCCTACTCTGTGCACTGGTGTTCCAGGAGCTGACTCATCTGAGCTGAACATGTTGAGAACATCCTGACCACTCACCTTCCGAATCTCCATCCCCATGTCCAGGCAGAAGCAGACCCAGGATTGCAGCTTCTTTGCTCAGGAGGGTCTCAAGGGGTGGGGCAAGGAGTACTTGGAGTCCCTGGTCCCTGGAATGAGCACCACAGCCTCCCTGTGAGACTGTCTCCAGATTGAAGGGATTCTCACTACCTGAGGCCACAGCTCTGGTCCCTGGGTTGTCCTTGTGCAGAGACAGAATCCAGCTCCCTCCTAGGATGCTAGCCTGGCTCCACAACTCACCCATGTGAAAAGACCTAACTCTGGGACCCTAACAACACATGGTGTTCAAAAGTGTCAGCGGTGATTTCTCATGCAAGTCACATGTTTCCATGTAACACTGATGAAGAATCGTAAAGGAATCAATGTGCTGACAATCTATGAGCTGGTGGGTTGTGAGATGGGGGTCTGAAATCACCACGTGTCAAAACACTAGACATTGTGATCAATCTTCAAAGCAGATAAAGGACTAGTGTCCAAAATCTATAAAGAACTTAACAAACTCAACACCCAAAGAACAAATAATCCAATCAAGAAATGGGCAGAGGACATGAACAGACGTTTCTGCAAAGAAGACATCCAGATGGCCAACAGACACATGAAAAAGTGCTCCATATCACTCGGCATCAGGGAAATACAAATCAAAACCACAATGAGATATCACCTCACACCAGTCAGAATGGCTAAAATCAACAAGTCAGGAAATGACAGATGCTGGCGAGGATGCAGAGAAAGGGGAACCCTCCTACACTGTTGGTGGGAATGCAAGCTGGTGCAACCGCTCTGGAAAACAGCATGGAGGTTCCTCAAAATGTTGAAAATAGAACTGCCCTATGACCCAGCAATTGCACTACTGGGTATTTACCCTAAAGATACAAACGTAGTGATCCAAAGGGGCACATGCACCCGAATGTTTCTAGCAGCAATGTCCACAATAGCCAAACTATGGAAAGAACCTAGATGTCCATCAACAGATGAATGGATAAAGAAGATGTGGTATATATACACAATGGAACACTATGCAGCCATCAAAAGAAATGAAATCTTGCCATTTGCGACAACATGGATGGAACTAGAGCGTATCATGCTTAGCGAAATAAGTCAAGCGGAGAAAGACAACTATCATATGATCTCCCTGATATGAGGAAGTGGTGATGCAACATGGGGGCTTAAGTGGGTAGGAGAAGAATCCATGAAACAAGATGGGATAGGGAGGGAGACAAACCATAAGTGACTCTTAATCTCACGAAACAAACTGTGGGTTGCTGGGGGGAGGGGGGTTTGGAGAAGTGGGGTAGGGTTATGGACATTGGGGAGGGTATGTGCTTTTGGGTAAATTGGAAGGGGAGATGAACCATGAGAGACTATGGACTCTGAAAAACAATCTGAGGGGTTTGAAGTGGCGGGGGGGGTGGGAGGTTGGGGTACCAGGTGGTGGGTATTATAGAGGGCACAGCTTGCATGGAGCACTGGGTGTGGTGAAAAAATAATGAATACTGTTTTTCTGAAAATAAATAAATTGGAAAAACAAAAACAAAACAAAACAAAACAAAACAAACAAACAAACAAAAAAAACAAAAGCAGAGGTTCTCTTAACAAGCGGACTCTCAGACACCTGAGTGGATCATTGGGTTAAACCTCTGCCTTTGGCTCAGGTTATGGTCTCAGGGACCCATGATCGAACCCTGCTTTGGGATCTTTGCTCAGCAGAGAGCCTTCTTCCCTCTCCCTCTACCTGCCTCTCTGCTACTTGTGCTCTCTCCCTCTGTCAAATAAATAAATAAATAATCTTTTAAAAAAGCAATTGGACTCTCACAGACACCAATGTACAAACATTCTGATGAGAAAATTCCACAATCCGATGACATGGGGACCATGGGATCACAGTGCTGCAGGGGGACACAGTGGGGACACAGTGCAGGAGGAGGAAGGTAATGAGGGCATAGGACCACCTTTCCTTGAACAGGTGTCTGCATCTCTCAGAGGACCCATCCCAGCTCCATGGCCAGGCTTCTGAGAAACCCCAGAGAGAGCCAAGGGCAGACCCCATACAGAGTAGTTTCATTTGGTTATCATGTGTTCAGATGCCAGGAAAGTAACTGATCCCAGATGTTTGTTGTCCAGGATGGCTTTGAAACTGGCAGCTGCTTGGAGTAAACTCAGGGCTCCTCTCTTCCCCCTCAATCACATATTCTGATCTCACAACTTCTGGACCACTTGGGAGGCCCTGAAGTGGAGGAAATTTGCATAACTATCAACAGTCACTGACCCAAGGACCTAGAAAGGAATAAAAGAGGCTGGGGTGGAACCCAGCAGTGCTGTGGGATCTCAGGAGGTAGAGCTCCAGACATCTCCACCATGGACTGGATCCCTCTCCTACTCCCCATCCTCACTCTCTGCACAGGTGGTATCCCTGGACCCTCTGCAAATGCTCAGCCGCTACAGGAACTGAGCTGAGCCTGCCTCAGAGCTTGAGCACAGACTCAGAACAACCTCATTACAGGGACCTAGAGAAGGAGCCCCTGAACCTCACACCAACTTCTCCTCATCTGTCTTTTCAGGTTCTATGGCCTCCATTGTGTTGACTCAGCCTCATTCAGTGTCAGTGTCCCTGGGACAGATGGCTACCATCAGCTGCTCTGGAGAGATATTGTCAGGAAGTTATGCATATTGGTACCAGAAGAAGCCAGGCCAACCCCCTGTGCAGGTCATTTATGAAGACACTAAGCGTCCCTCTGGGATCCCGGACCGATTCTCTGGCTCCAGTTCAGGGACCACGCACACCCTGACCATCAACGGGGCCCAGGCTGAGGATGAGGCTGACTATTACTGCCAGTCATCATATAGCAGTGGTCAAGCTCACAGTGACACAGGCAGATGGGGAAGTGAGACAAAAACCCCTTCCCTGCCTGTGTCTCACCCTCCTCCAGCCCCAGGAGGACTATGCACAGAGCAGGGAGCAGGTTTAGCCTAGGATCCCACATCTGAGATCCACAGGCTGACTCTCCTCACACACCTTCAGACAGGTTCTACAAGATGGATTGGCAGAAGATAAGGACACATTTATTATAACTATACTTAAGCTGTGGATGTGAGCTCATGAATGACTGAATATGTTAGAAGCAGACAATAGAAGACATTTTCCAAAGTCCAAATCTTTTAAAACTTCCCCAAAACATAATCATATATTCCGAGACTTAAAAATACAGAGATGGAGATTGACAGCAGATTACATGTTACCAGAGAAGAAACTAGTCACCTTGATGTCACAGCAATAGAGACTGTTCAAAATGAAACACAGAGTGAAATAGCCTGAGAAATTGAAGAAAGTATCAGTGCAGGGAGGACAGCTTCTTTCCACCTAAGGATGTGTAATTGGAGTAAATGAGGCAGAGATGGTGGGGAGTGGATGGTGATTGAAAACATATCTGAAGGAAAAAGAGCCACCAAGTTCTCAAATTGTGATACCCATGAACCAATGTATCCAAGAAGCTCAACGAAGCTCGGGCACAGGGAACATGAGAGATAGCACAGCAGACACTGTAATGAAATTGCTACAGACCAGTGATGTAGACACTCTCACAGCCAGAGAGGAGAGTTGTGCTCCCTACAGGGACCCAGTAATGTGGTGGGAGTACATTCCTCTTTACAAAGCAAGTAAACTGGACAACTGAGTTGGGGGGGGGCAATGTCTTCAAAATACAACTAAAAAAATGGACAATCTTATTTTTTTATTTTTGTATTCTCTGATGCCCGTCATCTACCTCAGTCATCCTCCCACCCCACCCTGTGGTAATCGCCAGTTTGTTTTCTACACTGAAGAGTCTGTTTCTTGTGTCAACCTTCGTTTTTAACCAGTCAAAATGTCATTGAAAAGGGAGACAAACTAAACCTTTCCCAGACTGTAAACCTCCCAGAACTGATCACCCACAGACTCTTGGCACAAGAGACAGTGAAGGACACCCTGGGACAGAAGGAAAGTGTAGCAGAGTGAAATGTGAGTCTACACAAAGGTATAAAAAGTATCAGATAGCAAAAACTAAATGGGTAAATATAAAAAGATTTTATTATTTCGTGTCTATTAAAGAGTCAACTGTTTAGGTAGAAATAAGAACAATATGTTTTGATTTATAATATATCTATAAAATATATGACAATCGTCAGTAAAAATGTTGGGGAAAGAAAATCCTCTTATCACATTCTTCTTCTACATGTAGTTGACACCATGTCACAAGAAGGTACTTGACAATTAGCAGTGAGGATCTCCAACACCAAGTAAGACACCAAAATAAAACCATTTGAACCACAAAGAGTAAGAGCTGTTAAGGTGGATTAGGTAGGGTTCTCCGGGAATATGGATCCAATATGGCCTGTATCTCATACACACCTGGATATATATTCATATGTTACACACACATATCCAGAGAGACAAAAACAGATAGACAGAAGCTGATTTAAAGAGATGGGTCATGGGACACCAGGGTCGTTCAGTCAGTTAAGCAACTGCCTTCGCCTCAGGTCACGATCTCAAAGCCCTGGGATCCAGTCCTATATCCGGATCCTTACTTGGCAAGGAGCATGCTTCTCTCTATGCCTGGAACTCACCCTGCTTGTTCTCTCTCACTCTTTCTCTCCCAAATAAATAAATAAATAGATAGATAAATAAATGCTTTTTTAAAAATGGGCATGCACTCAAGATGCAGGAAGGCCAGAAGCCTGGATTTTCTAGCAAAAATGATGTTGCAATGTCTCATCTAAATGTAGTCTGAGTGCTGACAGGTTCACAGGACACAGAGAAGAGAGTCAAAGGGTACAAACCCAATTCCTACAGATGAAACTCCAATGTCTGAGATCACAAATCCATGGGTTGAGAGTAACAGCAGACACGACAAAGCAAAGAACACGTGAGGGAACCTGAAGACACAGCACAGACACTGCAAAGTGAGAGAGAGAGAAGAAAAGACACAAGAGTGAACAGAGAAACCCCAAGCTGCAGGACACCTTTAGGAGTGGAATAGGATGTAGTGTGTCTGAAAAGGAGAGACAGCAGTGTGTAAGGGATGGAAAAATATTTGGACAGTCATTGGTGAGAATGTTCCAAACTTGAGGAAACTGAAGATGCACGGGTCCAAAAATCTCAACAGACCATAAGCACAAGACAAAGGAAGAAAAAAAAACATCCATTTATATCAAATAGTCAAGGCCATGAACAAGAGAGTCTTAGAAGCAGCTAGAGGGAAAGAGTCCCTGCACTCAGGGGAACAAACAGAAGAAGATGTTAGTGGTTTTTGCATCAGTGGAGATGCCAGCAAGAGACACTGGAGTAATGTCTCTAAATTAAAGATGAAAGAACGGGGCAGGGGTGGTGGAGGAGAACCAATTCATCAAAGGAAAACATCCCTCACAAATGAAGTCCCAATGAAAATTTTCACATAAAATAAGTGAAAGAAGTTTTTATCAGCTGACACACAATACAAGCAACAATATACATCCCTTAGGAAGATAACATGATTCCAGGAAGAATCTGAATCTACAAAATGAATATAAACATCATAAATGCTAACTAGGGGGATAAACATTAAGACCTCTTTTTTTTTTTTTCCCAATTTATTTATTTTCAGAAAAACAGTATTCATTATTTTTTCACCACACCCAGTGCTCCATGCAAGCTGTGCCCTCTATAATACCCACCACCTGGTACCCCAACCTCCCACCCCCCCGCCACTTCAAACCCCTCAGACTGTTTTTCAGAGTCCATAGTCTCTCATGGTTCACCTCCCCTTCCAATTTACCCAAATTCCCTACTACTCTCTAACGCCCCTTGTCCTCCATGCTATTGGTTATGCTCCACAAATGAGTGAAACCATATGATAATTGACTCTCTCTGCTTGACTTATTTCACTCAGCATAATCTCTTCCAGTCCCGTCCATGTTGCTACAAAAGTTGGATATTCGTCCTTTCTGATGGAGGCATAATACTCCATAGTGTATATGGACCACATCTTCCTTATCCATTCATCCGTTGAAGGGCATCTTGGTTCTTTCCATAGTTTGGCGACTGTGGCCATTGCTGCTATAAACATTGGGGTACAGATGGCCCTTCTTTTCACGACATCTGTATCTTTGGGGTAAATACCCAGGAGTGCAATTGCAGGGTCGTAGGGAAGCTCTATTTTTAATTTCTTGAGGAATCGCCACACTGTTCTCCAAAGAGGCTGCACCAACTTGCATTCCCACCAACAGTGTAAGAGGGTTCCCCTTTCTCCACATCCTCTCCAACACATGTTGTTTCCTGTTTTGTTAATTTTGGCCATTCTAACTGGTGTAAGGTGATATCTCAATGTGGTTTTAATTTGAATCTCCCTGAGGGCTAATGATGATGAGCATTTTTTCATGTGTCTGATAGCCATTTGTATTTCTTGATTGGAGAAGTGTCTGTTCATATCTTCTGCCCATTTTTTGATGTGTTTGTCTGTTTCGTGTGGGTTGAGTTTGAGGAGTTCATTATAGATCCTGGATATCAACCTTTTGTCTGTACTGTCATTTGCAAATATCTTCTCCCATTCCGTGGGTTGCCTCTTTGTTTTTTTGACTGTTTCCTTTGCTGTGCAGAAGCTTTTGATTTTGATGAAGTCCCAGAAGTCTATTTTCGCTTTTGTTTCCTTTGCCTTTGGAGACGTATCTTGAAAGAAGTTGCTGTGGCTGATATCGAAGAGATTACTGCCTAGACCTCTTTATTATCGAATTCTCTTTAAAAGTGTGTAGAAAAATATACTGTGAAGAACATAAAATAACTATGTATGTTGGAACTCCTGACAGAGTTGAAATAATATGTAGGAAAATCACAGTGACTATGCTGAGAGCTGAGACACAGAAGGATGTTATCAGGTGCTTATGTTCCATATAAATTGGTAACATCACAGAACGTAACTATTGCAAGTTATTGATCATCAGACAAAAGGAACTTAAGCAAAAATGGGAGATAAGATGGAATCATTTAAAAATATCCTGTTAATCAAAAATATATACATGGAAAGAAGGAACAAAGAACACATGGGACAACAAGATCATAAAGGAAAGTTGTTATATTGAAATGATATCACTAGTCACATTCAGGAAATGCTCTAAATGCCACGATTAAAGACAAGGATTGTTAGATTGAATTTCACAGCAACACCCAAGTAGATGCTGCCCATCAGAAACCTCCAGGAAGGAAAGTGACACAGAATCTAAGCCACAATTTAAGATAATTCCCACACAATTCTTCTTCACAATCTGGGACATGAAACATTTACAGAGAACACATAGAAAATCTGAGAAGATGAATGGAGTCCCTAAAAATAATTAGGATGATTTTCTCTTATGTGTATCACACATGGGATGAAGAGCTGGAATACACACAGTGAATGTTTCATGAGAACAGCTACAAAATGCCCACATATGTCCCTTCTCTCCTGGTCTTCAAGATTTTCACAGAGTGACCAGAGCTTTCCAAGAAGAGTTGAGAGGTGAGTGTGGCACATCATGCACCAGATTCAGGAAGCCCACCCAGAAGCACAGAGATTTTCTCTACCAGGTTGAGAAGGAGCATCTTCAAGGGGACCAGTGATAAAATGAGGGAGGCTTGCAGGAGGGAAGACTCAGCTGTGGACTCAACAGACAGACCTCTTGTCTCCACCATGACATGGACCCTCCTGCTCTCTCTCTCCTCACTCCCTGCCCAGGGACTGTCCCAGGCTCTGCCTACAGGCTCAGTCCCCACAGAACCCTGACCATGACCCATGACCCTGAGCTTGGCCCAGGACTTGCTGCAGGGGGTAGGATAAAAGAGAATATCCCCCAGAGTTTCTTGAAACTACAGGTCCTCTGTTCACTTGTAAGACTCAGATGCCCCTATAGATGGCCATGAGATCCCTATCACTCCCACTGGCTCAGGAGAGCAGAGCAGAAGATAAAGTGGTGATGCAGAAGGGAGCCAGCAGGACCCTGGCCAAGCCCCAGCACAGCAAACCTGCCTCCACTGCCCCCATAGATTCTGCAGTTCTAACCTGGAGCACAAGCCCACAGACCCTCCTGCTTGCAGTGGGAGGGTAGGGGGCTCCATGATAGAAAAGGCCAGTATTGGAATGGCTACTGGTCTGGGCAAACAAGCCCAGATGTACACTCTCCTTCTTCCGCCCTAGTCAAGTTCTGCCCCAGAGTCTCCAGGTCTAAATCTCAGACACCTGAGTTGCATTTCCAGACTCTCCCCATCTTCTTCTGCTTTTCCTTGGTCTCTGGGCTTCTGCTTTACTTGCTGTGAAATGGGGAAGCTCATACTCAAGTAGGAAATATGTCATTTCAAATTAAATGATACAAAACACTGAAGTGTCTCTTTAATGAGAACAACTCAGTGAGTTCTTAGTGTTGGAGTCTCCAGTAGGCTTCTGTGGGTGCACAAGGACAAGTTATCAGCTACACTGCACCTACAGCATGTGCGATTGGATCCAGGTCTGAAGGAGCAGTTTGCCAACATCGCCAAGCCACAAACTAGGATATTTTACAAATCCTCCCACACCATACTTCAGGAGATGAGGGCTGGATATAAAAAAGTAATAAAAACAGCAGTAATAACAATAAAATTAAATATTTCCCTGCTCAACTGACCAGAAGCACCACCTGTCGCTTCCATGTTCCAACTACACGGATAGGGATGCAGGAAGCATAGATTCTGATTCCTAAATATACAGGAACCCGGTGGCTGTGGGACATCACACAGGTTTGTTTGGACACTGGCCCTTTTCAAATGCACTACACTGTACCTTCCTTCTCATTCTTATAACAAGACCACAGGCTAGGACAGGGCATTTCAACCCTGGGACAACTACAGGAATCGCACCTGTCCTGTCACCTGCACCGTGTATCTGACCTGTGCTGGGCTGGGCTGGACAGGGCAGTGGGGCAGAGGGCAGTGGGGCAGTTGCCTGTGGGTGGCTGGAAACCCTTGCCCACACTCTCAGGTGACAGGTGCTGCAGAGAGACCTACAGGAGGGAAGCTCCTGGTCCAAGTCCCCGTCCACCAGCAGGGGGCAGCAGAACCTCATCAGGAGCTGCAGGACAGAAGCTGGGGCTGCCCAGAGGGAGCCTCACAGGGACACCAGGTATGGCGGCCAACAGGTTGTCTGAGGTTCATTCCTCAGAGACTTTCAGGATGATCCACCCTAACTCCCAGGCTGCAAGGACCATGTTCTGAGGGTCAGACATACAGTGTCAACCAGAACACTGATGAGACTCCTGACAGAGTCAGAACCTCACCTGGGAAATTCAGGTCCCCTCTCTGTCCACCAGTGTCTCCAGAGACTGACTCTTCTGTGCTGGGCACATCCAGAGACACCCTATGACTCACAGTCTGCCTCTCCTTCCCCACCTCCACCCCAACTCAGACCTGGGGCTGCAACGCCTTTGTTCCAAAGCATCTCAGGGGGCAGGAGGCAGAGCACTCGGGGACCCTGGTCCCTAGAAGGAACATCTGCAGCCTCCTTGTGAGACTGTATCCAGAGTGACATGATTCTCTTGGCTGCAGGGTCGTGGCCCAGGCCCTGGAGCTCACAACATATGGGAACGTGCAATCATGCGAATCCTTGCAGGATCACAGACCTTGAAATTGTTTCTCATAGATTCAGGCCATTTTCATATGTTCCCATGAAACATTGATGAAAAAACTAAAAGGGGAAAAATGGCTGACAATGCCAGTTGCTGGTCTGCTGGGGGATGGGGGCTCTCATAAAGAGAAGAGCACCATGTGTAAATAGACTCCAAATCATGATAAATTTCCAAAAGCAGGTGGTTATTGGGCAAAGTAAACTTGCACTTACAAGATGATGAATGAACCTCAGAAAAAGAGAGTTTCCTATTCTGTTGACAAGCCAAGGGTGGTACCACAGGGTCTTTGGGGGACTCAGAGGGAAACTGAAGGAGGGGGCGGGAAGGTAGTGAGGTCACAGAACCACCTTTCCCTGAATCGCGTGTTGTCTGACTCTCTCAGAGAGCCCAGACCAACCACATGGCCAGGATTCTGGAAGGCCATGAACCAGCACCAAAAGTCCTCAGACAGAATGTGCAGGGACCGTGGTTGTGTTCAAATCCCAGAACTGTGACTGTGATACTAAATTTGGAGACCAAGGCTCATTTTCTGACCTGAGAGTTGCTTAGAGGAAGCTGAGGGTTCCTCTCTTCCTCTTCAGTCACCTGGTCTGAGCTCACAAGTGGCTTTTATGTATGTGCAATCCCAGAGAGGAGGAAATTTGCATAACTACTAACAATCACAGACCCAAGGTCCTGGAAAGAAATAAGAGAAGATAGAGTGAGCCTGGCCCAGCTGTGATTCTCAGAAGCCAGAGCACTGAGCACATCCACCATGGCCTGGACTCCTCTATCACTTCTCATCCTCACTCTCTGCACAGGTGCTGTTCCCAATCCTGCCCATACTTTCGCCTGCAAAGGACCTGAATTGAGCCTGGGCCAAACCCTTAGCTCAGGCACAGCACGGCCTCAGTATTGGGACAGTGGGATGAGCCCCTGGACCTCATTTCAACCTCTCCTCTTCTGTCTTTTCAGGCTCTGTGACCTCCAGTGAACTAACTCAGCCTCCCTCAGTGTCAGTTGCCCTGGGTCAGATGGCTACAGTCACCTGCACTGGAGGGGAATTAGAGTATTTTGATGTAAACTGGTACCAGCAGAAGCCAGGCCAAGCCCCACTGATGGTCATTTATGAAGATAGTTATCGACCTTCAGGGATCCCAGAGCGATTCTCTGGCTCCAAGTCAGGGAGCACGGCCACCCTGACCATCAGCAGCGCACAGGCTGAGGACAAGGCTGACTATTACTGTCAGTCCTTTGACACCAGTAGTAAAGCTCACGGTGACACAAGCACATGGGGAAGTGAGACACAAACCCCTTCCCCATCTGTGTTACACTCTCCTCCAGCCCCAGGAGACCAGTGCCCAGAGCAGTGAGCAGGTCTGGCCCAGGTCCCAGGTCTGAGGTCCCTAGTTTTCCCCCTTCAGCCGAGTCCTCCAGGCAGACTGCACAGGGCAGATCAGCATGGAACTTGTAATTAATTTTTAGAACTATAAGAACTACTAGAATTATTAGTTTCCCAAGGACTGTGTGTGGAGGAATGACTACACATCTGAGAAGCAGAAAAGGAAGACATTTTTTAAAGAACCTTTCTTTTAAAAACGTCCCTAAATGAATATGTATGAAATTTAAAAATACAGGGGATAGACTAAAAGCAGGTATGATGCTGCAAAAGAAGAGATCACAGAATTTGATGAAAAAGCAATGTAAAGTGTTCAAAATGAAACACACAGTGAAACGCCTGATTAAATTAATGAAGGCTAAATGCCTGGAGAATACCTTATGCCACCCGGACAGTGTGCAAGTGTAGGAGCTTCAGGGAGGGAAGGTATGAAACTGATGATGAATCAAAAAATTAGGATAAGAAACAATCTACAGAAAGGCTTCAAATTCGTAGAAACACAGGAACCAATATATCCAAGAAGCTCAATGAAGCTCAGGCACAGGGAACATGAGAGATAGCACAGGACACATCATATGAAATTATAACAAAACAATGCAGAGACTCTCACAACTAGAGAGGAGAGTCTTGTTTACCACAGAGAACCAGCATCATGGAGGAAGTACATTTCTCATCATGAACTATGTAAACTATAGAACTGTAGAAAAAAGCTACATCTGCAAATTCTAATAGGAAATATCTGTCATCTTTGGTCTTTACTGACAAAAATGTCATTGCGAAGTAAAGATGAAATCAACCTTTCTTAGACAACAGATTTCTCAGAACTGATCACCCACAGACCCTCAGCATGAGCAAGAGTGATGGACTGAGAAAAGGAAAGAGTGACAGAGGGGAAAGTTAGTCTGCACAAACTATATAAGCTTGGGAAATCATAACTGCATGGATAAACCTAAAACATGTTTTAGTGGTTAAGCCTAGAAATACAGTCATGTGCTTAAAGCAAAAACCATAGCAATGTGTTTGATTTACAGTGGAAGAACAAATAAAACATGACAATGAAAGCAGAAGTTATGAGGGACATGGGACCATGTTATGAGGTCCTTATCCTGCAAGTAAGTGCTGTCAGGTGACTGTGAGGGACTCTTACGAGGTAGGAGGTGAGGACTAACTTCAAAGCCACAAGAAAAAAACCATTAAAACAACATTGTTTTAACAACAAAGAGCTATAGCTACTAAGGCACATGACTTAGATATATCTGGGAGGGTATGGATCTAATAGTGATGAGGGAGCAGAAGTCTGCCTGAGGACAAAGCAAAAGTTGGCACCTTGCACCCCCTCTCCACCTGCTCCCCTCGGTAATATAGCACCCCTGGCTACCCTAAAAGAAATACAAATTTTAACTTGCAGACATCACATTCCTGCAAGGCAGGAGTCTCCCTTGGTTTACAAATATCCTAGAGATTTACAACAAAGAAGTTATCTTATCAATAGCCCAATTTCCAGAGGCACACAACTCAGTTCCTCAAGCCCTAACATCACCCCCTCCCTAAACAAAACTGAAGGAGGCTGAATCATGGGAGGTAGAAGGAAATGTAAATAAAGTTAAATTTCTTCTAAACCTAAATCTCACTAACAAAGACACTTGATAGCAGGAATGAGACAGTCCACCAGGAAACTCCCAATTGTCTTCATGCGAGTGCCTCATAAAAGGGAAAAACGGCCTTGGCTTGATAATAACCAGGCCTTCAATATCCTGACAGTCTCTTAACCCTGATAGCCCTTCTAAACACCCCCTTTGCCCTGACCTACCCAACTTCTGTGTATATAATCATCCACCCTCACATCCCAGGGGCAGCAGCTCTTTCTGCCCATAGGTCCTGTCCCCATGTGCTGCTGCCCCTCGGAACAATTTGTTACTTAAACTGTAACCCCTGGAGGATTTTACTAGTTGCCAAGCACATTTAGATATGGCCTTAAGAAATATATATACTGACAACAGGTCTTTGGGGAGAAGGACAATATATGACCATAAAGCTGAGCAGCTGGGGATACCTGGCTCGCTCAGGGCAGAAGGCCGCCCCTTCACAGAAGCCAGGCAGCCGGGTACACCCGGCCCACCCAGGGCGGACCGCTGCCTGCTTCAGGGAAGCCGAGCACCTGGGAACACCCGGTCAGCTCAGGGTGGAACGAAAACCGCCTGCTTCCCTTTTTCTTTGTCGCTCCTTTCTCTTCCCAGAAGTGTCCCTTGTTAGTTAGATGAGTCCTTTGAATGTGCTTATTTAACTATAAACTTCATCCTCCTCCTTGCTTGCCTGCAAGACATGACTAATGTTTGACCTTCATCGATCCATCATTGGCTATTGTTTTCTATCCAACAAAATTGAGACAGTGGAGTTGCTCGTGGCAGCAGTCCTTTTCAAATGTTGTCCCCTGCTCCCAGTCTTTTGCAGCTGACTTGTTTGTGCCTAATTCTTCTCTTGTCGCTGACTGGAAGCGGCACCCATGCTTTAATAAACCACCATTTTGCACCAAAGATGTCTCAAGAATTCTTTCTGTGTCATCGGCTCTGGACCTCACCCCACCGAACCTCACCTAGGTTCTAGAACTTCATCATATGGCACCCAACGTAGAGCTGTGAGTCTTTACATTTGGACTCTGAGCTTCGGTGCAAAATTGGTGAGGACTTTCTCTCCTCTTCCTTTACTCTCACTTCAGGGACTTTTCAAGGAGTATGGTCTTATTGGAACACTTGCATGTCAATTGCTCATGCTGTAATCCTCTAGCCCGTGGCTACTCTATTCTGCCCAAAAGGGGAGGAGAGCATCTGCCTTTTGGCTGTAAGTTAGTACCCTGGCTGGAATGTCAATAAGACCCAGAAACTTGATACCTTCTCTTTATTGCTCTTCTTGTGTAAAGTTGTCTCTCTTGGGCATGGGACAGCCACCTAACTCACCAGGACGGCTGCCAATCTTAAGACTCCCGTGTGAGGTTTCCTCCTGATTGATCTAATGTGATCCCATCCATATCCTTGGTCAAGCCACTTCTGGCCACGGGACCTCCACTGAGAGCTGGCTGAAACCAGTACCTGGTTGAATTAAGATGCAACTGGGAACTGTTTCCTAGGAAAGTTGGCTCTAAGGACCACATGTGTTGGAATGTCGCTAGACCATGATGGATTTCGGTCTTTACTGTTTCTTGTCAGTGTTTTTCTTCTACAGACTACTTAAAGCTATGAAAGTGGGTAATTCCCCCCTTGCCAAACTTTTCTAGCATTTCCATGGATTAAAATGGCAAAACAGTATGCAGTCTTCAGGACAGAGGATGGCATGGCATGGCACAGTATTTTGGTCCATTCACCAGGCACACATCAGCAGTGTAGGATGTGATGGGGGAGCGTAGGGGTGCCGGCACCCCTCCAGGGCCTTTTACAGCAGGAATGCCTTCCTGGGGAAGGCAGGATTGTGATCAATAGCGATTTTTGTTGAGGGACGCCTCTGGTCACTTTTGACACATGGGAACCTCTGACATATCCTGCGTGGCATGTCACCCAGGAGTCAGGGGGGATTTGGTAATGGACCTTCTTTACTTTTCTGGGAGCATGGCCTCAGTAATCTTCTTCAGTTCCCAAGGACTCTACTTGGGGTGCCTTTTAACCCACTGGAAATAATTTGGATTGCAAAACTTAGAAAATGCCTGAGCTCCTATAACACTGCATGGCTTCAGTGGCAACTATCAGTTAGGAAACAGAGCAAATGGACCTAGGGTACCTTCATTGCTCTACACAAGGACCTGGAACTAAGGGCCTTTTGCAGAATGTGTTTACCCAAATGAGTCAGCTAGTAAACTCCCTCCTGACATATTGGATGATAATTATGTAAATAAGCCTTCTTCTAGTAAACCCAGGTTTCTGGGACACCCATAGCAAAGTGAACTCTGACTTTATCTCTCTGTGTTTCTCCTAGTAGATGTGGAGGCTTCTCCCTTACTCATTTCCAGAGTTAATGGCCATAACTGGAGCCAACTGGGGTTAGTCTAACTCGAGACAGAGACTTTAAGGAATATTCCCAAGCAGCTGCCAAAACTCCTTTTGTTTCAGGGAAATTCCCTGTCTTCTCTGGCCCAATTTGGACTGCTTAACCCCTCCCCCCTTGCTGGTGGGAAAACATGGCATCTGCTCCTCTGTTGGGGATTATGAGTTCTAAAACCAGGAGTCCTTTTTCTGCCTCCTGGCAGCAATTTGTTTCTTCTGTTTCCCCCTTCTCCTATTTCTGCACCAATGTGTAAGCAGCCTGCATGACTAGCCTCTAGACCATGCACCATGGTTTATTCTCTCTTCACTGTCAAGGAGCAAGAAGAGCACCCCCTGGATCTAACACCCCCCACTCCAGACCTTCCCACCCCTGTCTCAGGTAAACATTCAAAGTGGAGTGGGTCCAGGTGGAATGTAAATCAGTA
Organism: Neogale vison; assembly: GCF_020171115.1. Taxonomy (NCBI): domain Eukaryota; kingdom Metazoa; phylum Chordata; class Mammalia; order Carnivora; family Mustelidae; genus Neogale; species Neogale vison. Next base: position 215,605,790 of record NC_058093.1, on the reverse strand, counting down.
TTTGAACTAAGATTGTTGGTTTAATTAAGATAGACATGTCTTTTAAGCTATTAGCAGTAAACATGAAACTTCAATCAAAGTTTACTGAAGGTCAAATAAGCTCATGTTATTTGTTAAGATTTGTTAGCAAAGAAATTACTAAACTGATGGTTAATTGTCTGTCTCAAAGTTTTAATGGGTAATTGCTGAGATAGCTTTCAAAGTCTTTGATACCTGAAACTTTAAAGTTTTGGTTGGATGGCAAATGGTATTAAATTATGGACATCTAGATCTTAACCAAACAGGATAAAATGCTAAGTCATTAATTACTGGATGTAAGTTTGGCTTTTGACTTCTTACAGCAAAGAAAATAAGAATATTTAAATCTGTTGGTAAACATGTTTTGCACTTAACTGATTCATAAATTTGCCATCTGAAGAATTCTGTTACAGCAGTTCACAACTGGTTAATACTTAATCTTCACTAGAGGTTAAGGTATTTCTAAGAGTACAAAATTCTGCTAAGTGTAACTAAGACTGATGGAAATAAAGGAAGCAACTCTGTATGTAGGAAAGTAGAAGATATATAAGAAAGGGATGTAAATGCATTTTTTGAAGGTTTAAAAAAAAAGGTAATTTTGTCCTAAATGAGATGGTTGTTTGAAAGGAAATGGCTTGGGACAAAAGCTGAATGCAAAGGAAAGTTGTAGAAGGTTTGTGAAAGGAAATCTTCAGAAAAGGAATTTTAACTGTGATCAGGACAGACTAAGATTGAAATGAATGGGTTTTAAAGGTACATCGGTATAAGACTGAAATTCTCTCTGTTCAAAAAACACAAAGTTTTCTTAGATTAATTGATCTCCTGTTAAGAGAATGTAAATGGTTTTCTCTTTGCCTGCCCAGAAAAACCAGTTTCTATGTTTTGTTTTATCTTCAAGGAGATTCATATATAAGACCTTCGGGTTATGTTAAAAATCTTAAAACTGAAATGGGTAAGAATTTCCAGGAGTAAAAGCTGCATTCAAACTAAACCAAAATTAGTAACATGGAACTAAACAAACTAAAAGATTATAATGTTATGTCTCTTAATGTTTTGTCTCATTTTAAACATTGCTGGTTCTCTAATGTTTGCTCTTCCAGACTAAGGACTCTTTTTTCTTAAGTTATCTATAACTTAGAGGAATGAAAGAGTATTCATTTGTAAAAAAATCAAAGCATTCAACTTTTCTTTCTATCTGAACCCTCTAAAACTCAAAAGATCTCAGTAATTATTCTTTCCTCCATGGCAATCAGTCATTTGCATAAGTTCAATAAGAATCTGTTCTTGTAACAGGACACTATTGGAAACACTGGATATTTTACCAAGGTTTCGACTGGAATGTCATATTTTAAAAAGACTCAAATATAACCAGACAGCTTAAAGGAAGTAAGGTTAACTTTATAAAACCTAGAGCCATAAAGCCCCTTGGAACTGCTAATAGAGTTCCCAGCAGCCTCACCAGGTGAGAAAAGACTGTCACTTCCTGTCAGGTGCAGGAACCTAAAGATACTTTGGGGTCCTCCGGAAGAGGAATTCATTCAAATCGACAGGTATTGCAGGCATGTCTGATGGCAAGTACATGGCTTGACTTCTGGCCTGGAGAGACTACTAAAAAGTTCAACCTAGAGATTCCTTATAAGAAGTTCCAGCAGACCAGATTCTAAAATATCTATGTGATCACTTACCGTTCTTGCTGAGCTTATGTAAATAATAGGCCAAGTTTGTTAAAACTGGACTTGTTTTTCTTTTTTTTTATTTAATTTTTTAAATTAATTTATTTATTTTCAGCATAACAGTATTCATTATTTTTGCACCACACCCAGTGCTCCATGCAATCCTCTATAATACCCACCACCTGGTACCCCGACCTCCCACCCCCCACCACTTCAAACCCCTCAGATTGTTTTTCAGAGTCCATAGTCCCTCATGGTTCACCTCCCCTTCCAATTTACCCCAACTCCCTTCTCCTCTCTAACTCCCCATGTCCTCCATGCTTTTTGTTATGCTCCACAAATAAGTGAAACCATATGATAATTGACTTTCTCTGCTGGACTTATTTCACTCAGCATAATCTCTTCCAGTCCTGTCCATGTTGCTACAAAAGTTGGGTATTCGTCCTTTCTGATGGAGGTCTAATACGCAACAGTGTATATGGACCACATCTTCCTTATCCATTCGTCCGTTGAAGGGCATCTTGGTTCTTTCCACAGTTTGGTGACCGTGGCCATTGCTGCTATAAACTTTGGGGAACACATGGCCCTTCTTTTCACTACATCTGTATCTTTGGGGTAAATACCCAGGAGTGCAATGGCAGGGTCATAGGGAAGTTCTATTTTTAATTTCTTGAGGAATCTCCACACTGCTCTCCAAAGAGGCTGCACCAACTTGCATTCCCACCAACAGTGTAAGAGGGTTCCCCTTTCACCACATCCCATCCAACACATTTTGTTTCTTGTCTTGTTAATTTTGGCCATTCTAACTGGTGTAAGGTGTTATTACAAAGCTGTGATCACCAAGACAGCATGGTACTGGCATAAAAACAGACACAAAGACCAGTGGAACAGAGTAGGGAGCCCAGATATGGACCCTCAACTCTATGGTCAATTAATCTTCAACAAAACAGGAAAAAATATACAGTGGAAAAAAGGCAGTCTCTTCAATAAATGGTGCTAAAAAATGGATTTCTATTTGTAGAAGATTGAAACTTGACCATTCTCTTACACTGTACAAAAAGATAAACTCAAAATGGATAAAAGACCTCAACGTGAGACAGGAATCCATCAGAATCCTAGAGGAGAACATAGGCAGTAACCTCTTCGAATTCAGTCTCAGCAACTTCTTTCAAGATATGTCTCCAGGGCGCCTGGGTGGCTCAGTGGGTTGGGCCGCTGCCTTCGGCTCAGGTCGTGGTCTCAGGGTCCTGGGATTGAGTCCTGCATCGGGCTCTCTGCTCGGCAGGGAGCCTGCTTCCCTCTCTCTCTCTGCCTGCCTCTCCATCTACTTGTGATTTCTCTCTGTCAAGTGAATGCATAAAGTCTTTAAAAAAAAAGATATGTCTCCAAAGGCAAAGGAAACAAAAGAGAAAGTAAAACAGACATATCAAAAAATGGGCAGAAGATACGGACAGACATTTCTCCAATAAAGACATACAAATGGCTACCAGACACATGAAAAAATGTTCATCATCACTAGCCCTCAGGGAGATTCAAATTAAAACTACATTGAGATATCACTTTATACTAGTTAGAATGGCCAAAATTAACAAGACAAGAAACAACATGTGTTGGAGAGGATGTGGAGAAAGGGGAACCCTCTTACACTGTTGGTGGGAATGCAAGTTGGTGTAGTCTCTTTGGAGAACAGTGTGGAGATTCCTCAAGAAATTAAAAATAGAACTTCCCTATGACCCTGCCATTGCACTCCTGGGTATTTACCCCAAAGATACAGATGTAGTGAAAAGAAGGGCCATCTGTACCCCAATGTTTATAGCAGCAATGGCCATGGTCACCAAACTGTGGAAAGAACCAAGATGCCCTTCAATGGACGAATGGATAAGGAAGATGTGGTCTATATACACTATGGAGTATTAGGCCTCCATCAGAAAGGACGAATACCCAACTTTTGTAGCAACATGGACAGGACTGGAAGAGATTATGCTGAGTGAAATAAGTCCAGCAGAGAGAGTCAATTATCATATGGTTTCACTTATTTCTGGAGCATAACAAAAAGCATGGAGGACATGGGGAGTTAGAGAGGAGAAGGGAGTTGGGGTAAATTGGAAGGGGAGGTGAACCATGAGGGACTATGGACTCTGAAAAACAGTCTGAGGGGTTTGAAGTGGCGGGGGTGTGGGAGGTCGGGGTACCAGGTGGTGGGTATTATAGAGGGCACGGGTTGCATGGAGCACTGGGTGTGGTGCAAAAATAATGAAAACTGTTATGCTGAAAATAAAAAAATAAATTTAAAAAAAGCGAAAATAAACTTTCGGGATTTCATCAAAATCAAAAGCTTCTGCACAGCAAAGGAAACAGTCAAAAAAACAAAGAGGTAACCCACGGAATGGGGGAAGATATTTGCAAATGACAGTACAGAAGGTTGATATCCAAGATGTATAATGAACTTCTCAAACTCAACACACACAAAAGAGGCAATCATATAAAAAAAATGGGCAGAAGATATGAACAGACACTTCTCCAATGAAGACATACAAATGGCTATCAGACACATGAAAAAATGTTCATCATCACTAGCCCTCAGGGAGTTTCAAATTAAAACCACATTGAGATATCACCTTACACCAGTTATAATGGACTTGTTTTTCAAATAAATTAGTCCTTATTTGGCTATCTCTGGAAATGAGTGTTATTTTAAAGAGAAAAATTAACACACCTTTATGGATGTTAAATTCTAGATTTGATTGTCTTTAAATGTTTGTTTACCTAAGCTAGACAACTTGAGGTAAGCTTCAGGGAAGTTGCACAATAGCTCCATTAGTCGATCTTATTATTTTGTGGGGATATTAACAAGACCACATGGCATATAATTAAACACCGGGAAAATGGGAATGATTCCCCAACAATTGTATAATTTAACTATCACCTTGTGTGTGGCTGGAATAATAAAATTGCCTAAATCCAGCATACTGCACTCCATAGGATTAACTATGGACTTGTGGAGATAATAGATGACCCCACTTTATGATTAAATCGGATGACGCATGTGGGACTCCCCTTATCTCTTGACAAGTTTTCTCCCACTTGCCAGTGATCCTCTGTAATCAGGATATTGTTAAGGCTGTACCACTCAAAGGGCTTCTTAATGGTTTTATCTCTTAGTCATATTTATCCTAGAAGCCACCTCTATTGAGGTACAATTGCAAACAAATGCTCAAATGTTTTAGCTAAGCATAGAACAGCCCTCTTCATAAAAAGAGCCTCAAAGCTTACCATGGGACAGTCCCTGACTGTAAGGACCTCACATAAGGTCCAGATTTGTCTTAGAAACCAAAGACCACCAGTGGATGATGGAGGCCAACTTATTAAACACTGGGCTACACTTACAGATATGCCAGAAATAATACTTAACACTTGTCAAACTTTAAACCTAGTTACCCATATGCCTGAACCTGACCATTGTGCTCCTTTCTCTATAGAGCAAAAACTGCTCAGAGGTTATTGATCTTGCTTACTCTATTTGGCCAGATTTAAGATGCTCCTATTAAAAACATGAATGACAGTTGGTTTTCTGATGACAATAGTTTTCATAAAAAGAATAAGAAAAGCTAGGTATGCCATAGTGCTCACTAGCACTTTGCAATTGCCAAAGCCTCAAAAATAAACATTAACACTGACTCCCAATATGCCTTCCTGGTACTACATGCCCATGGAGCTATTTGGAAGGAAAAGGGATTGCTGTCAAGCCATAACTGCCCAGTCAAATATGGGTCTAAGTTACAAAACCCTCCTTATCGCTATACTGAGGATGGCATATATCAAATCTGGGATACATATTTGTGGCTCACACCCACTGTCGGACAGCTCAGTCAAAAGGCAATTTAATGCCAAGAACAAAGAACTCATACATATGATACTTGGGCAGATAACACACGACATCTAGGATGGCTATCATTAGAAATATGTTCCCAAATAATAGTACTCCTGGCTGCTGACTGGTTTCTACTGATTGGGTAAGGCGACCTGGCATTAGATGGTCAGCTCCAAACAGAACCCACTGGATATGTGGAACTAGCCTGTGACCCTGGCTTCCTCCAGGGTAGATAGGTCGCCATACTTTGGGATTTGTTTGGATTCATGGGCACATTACTAAAACCATCACTGCTCCAACTAGTCTCCCCAGTTTGAAGCAGAGATGGACATGATCTGTTTTTGAATGGTGTAGTAACTTAACATCCATTTTTCCTCCATCTTTGGGACTAGAGGGTGTCATTTGGCATGTAGAAGCCTTTAATAACTATACTGCAAAGGCACTCAGTGATTCACTAAATAGCATCTCCCAACTTAATATCGAAGTCTCACAGATGCACAAGGCAGTCCTATAAAACAGGATGAACTTAGATGCCCTGACAGCAGCACAGGGTGGCACATGCGTGATTATCAAAGCAGAATGTTGCATGTACATCCCAGACTATCACAAAAATGTCACAGGACTAATAAAAGATATGAATACCCAGATTAAGGTTCTACAAGATCCTTCACTCTTGGTCAGTGATTGGTTAAGTTCCTGGTTTAAAGGAGGGCTATGGCCAAGAATTAAAAATCTCTTTTTTGGCCTCTTATTCTTATAGCCTTATTAATTTTAACGTGTTGCCTTGTTCAATATTCCTCTACTTGGTGCCAAGACTCCACTACCACAATGACTTCATGATGACAGTTGATCCTTACCATGCACAGAGACACTTCACTGTCAGTGCTGGATTCAGCTTCCCCCATCTTTCATAACTCCCCTACACATTCCCCAACTGGCCAGTGTTGACCCAAGTAGATAGGGTCAATTCTATGCCCCTATTCAGCAGGAAGAAATTACAGAAGAGGAGACCTTCCACCTTCAACTACCTTAAAGATTTAAGGGTCAAAATTGTTCAGGGGGGAATGATGAGGGAGCAGAAAACTGCCTGAGGATAAAGCAAAAGCTGGCACCTTGCACGCCCCTCTTCACCCGCTCCCCTCAGTAATATGTGTGACATTCCTCAGGCACCCCTGGCTGCCCTAAAAGAAAAACAAATAGTTAACTTGCAGACATCACAATCCTGCAAGTCAGGAGTCTCCCTTGGTTTATAAATGTCCTAGAGATTTACAACAAAGAAGTTATCTTATCAATAGCCCAATTTCCGGAGGCACACAACTCAGTTCCTCAAGCCCTAACACCACCCTCCCCTCCATAAACAAAACTGAAGGAGGCTGAGGTAGGAGGAAATGTAAATAAAGTTAAATTTCTTCTAAACCTAAATCTCACTAACAAGGACACTTGATAGCAGGAATGAGACAGTCCACCAGGAAACTCCCAATTGTCTTCATGTGAGTTCCTCAATAAAGGGAAAAATAGCCTTGGCTTGATAATAACCAGGCCTTCAATATCCTGACAGTCTCTTTACCCTGACAGCCTTTCTAAACACCCCCTTTGTCCTCACCTACCCAACTTCTGTGTATATAATCAGCCACCCTCACATCCCAGGGGCAGCAGCTCTTTCTGCCCATGGGTCCTGTCCCCATGCTTTAATAAACCACCATTTTGCACCAAAGATGTCTCAAGAATTCTTGCTTGGTCATCAGCTCCAGACCTCACCCCACCGAACCTCACCTAGGTTCTAGAACTTCATCAATAGGCTGAAACAGACAAATTCCCTCCCAACAAAGTCTGGAGGCAGAAGCCTACTTTCCAAGGTACTCTCAATTCCTGGTCCCAAATCTACTCACTTTTGTTCTCAACATCTCAGCTATGCAGCTTTATTTTTCATTCTTGCTGACAACAGAGCTCACATGACTGCTGCAGCTCCAGCTGTCACACCATGTTCAAAAGGAAAGACACTCCATATATCTAGCGTGTTTATTTACATCATGAGATCAAAAATTCCCAGAAAGATCACCAGATGTATGACATAGCTACTGTCCAGTAATGAACACAAGGTTAGTCCTGGCCAAGAAGGACACGGGAATAACAATGGCTTTGGCTTCCAAATGAATATAGAAAACAAGACCTAGGTAAAAGGTGGTAGAGACTGTCTACAGTCTCACCAAAATAAATGTGTCCATTATGCCACCCCACCCACAACATGGCAACTCTGAGAGAGGAACTTCCTTCCTCACAATGATTTCCCATGATGGAAACTCTGTGAAGCCAATGTAGGTCTGAATAAATTATTTGCCAGGTAAGTGTTCTCCTGCCTCTATCCTTGGAACTGTAGCCAGTTGGAACTCCACCAGACACCAGGTTCACTAAGAAACAGAACCTGAGTCCTGTGTCCCCGAGTTCCCATCCCAGAACCACACACACAACAATGCATCACTCCAGTGGTAGGAGCAGTAATACCTCATATGGGTCTTGCATTCTCCTTCTCACTTAGGCCTGTTCTTCCTTTCATAGTTACTCAAATAGCCTGAAATCTGGCCTTGAAAGTGTCAGGGGCTACACAGAGCATAGGACAGAGTAATAATGGCTTCCCTGAGGCCAGCAGTCCATGGATCAGGGTATCAGGATATGAACCCTGAGTTCTGAATCTCCACCTAGACAAAGGGCCTCCCTGCACCTCGAGGAGATCAGTCACTAGGGGGCAGCAGAGATCACCTGGCCAAGCCACCTGGCCAGGGGAGCATCTGGGCATCAGGAGTTCTAACAGGGAGGGTTGTTCACCAGAACCTGAGAGATAAAAGAAAAAGTGCAGGTTTTCTACACTATCACCTTCGACTGATGTAAAATTCTTACTTGGGGACTCTCATGTCTGTGTCCTGGTGAATTTGCCTCTGTCTCTAGCACAGGTCTAGCTAATGGTGTATCTGGAAGGCTGGCCCTCCTCTCTTTCTGTCTCTTGGGGCTGAACCCTTCTCTGAAAACACAAGGCTCCTCACCAGCAGCCCCTGAGTCCCAAGTCATTTGCATGACCATCCTGTCCCTCCAGCAATGGGATAATAGCCACCTGGGGTGAAGCCAGGCCAGCCACAGGACTTGGGGAGCAGAATGGGGTCCTCTCCACCATGACCTGGACCCTTCTCCTCCTTTGCTCACTGCACAGGTGCTACACCCAGGCTCAGGCACTCTTCAGTTACCGATATCTGTGGCAATTCAGGCCCTGATCTGAACTCAGCAGGCAGCAGCTTCTTGGGGGAAGGATGGCTCTGACCATGCTGCAGGATAAGAGAATGGAAGGGTATCATCCCTCCACGTACTCACTGGCTCTAACATATCCAGTGAAAATTGAGGATGAACTCCTTTTGGCAAAGAATCCTTTAACCAGCCAGATCTATGGGCTTCAGGGGCTGAGATGCTGGGAGGGTGGAAACAGGGCACTGGGATGAAACCCAAAGCTGGAAACCTAATGCTCCTTTTCTTTCTTGTAGGTTCTATGGCCTCCTACATGCTGACTCAGCCCCCATCTGTGTCAGTGGCTGTGGGACAGATGGCCCAGGTCACCTGTGGGGGAAACAACATTGGAAGTAAACATGTTTACTGGTACCAGCAGCAGCCGGGCCAGACTCCTATACTGATCATCTATCATAGCAACAGATGGCCCTCAGGGATCTGAGTGATTCTCAGGCACCGACTATTACTGTCAGATGTGGGACAGCAGTGCTGATGCTCACAGTGACACAGGCAGACATGGAAGTGTGATACAAACCCTTTCCCCATCAGTGTCACACTCTTCTCCAGCCCCAGAAGGCCTATGCACAGAGCAGTGAGTAGGTCTGACCCAGGTCTTCAATTCCAACATCCCTAGACCTCCCAGGTACTCACACTTCAGGCAATACATTTAGAGGGTGGGTTTATTTGGGGCTCTTGAGATTTTCTGGGCCAGAGTATGTTTGGAAACAGAAGGACTGGTTGGAAGGACAAACAGAAAGAAACATCCATACACTGGTCATTATCTGTGGCATTTCTATGTGGTGGTCATAGACCACTCCTTCACCCTACTGACCAGGATTGGAGTCCAGAGTTTTGCACTAGTTGATCTCCTAAAGCCCTGTCAGCATGGCAGCTGTGGATTCTGAGTGCAGCAGACCATTGCATTACCCACAGTGGTCACCCCTCTTCTGGGGCCACACATGCCCCCATTTCTGTCTGGAGTCCCTGAGAGCTCACAGGGGTGCTCCTCACTGGGAAGTGCTCTTAGATCAGAAAACTCCCTCCCCAGGTTTATGCCCCTTCTCACAGAGATTCAGTTGAATGATTTCCTTAAGCCAAGGTCCTACCCCCAGTACAGATATCCTGGAAGGTCCCAGCTTAAAGCACGATGTAGAAATGAGGCCTCATCTGATGTCTCACTCTGTGTGGGTCACTTTTCCTTTTGCCCAGTATGATCTCCCTCATGCTACTATATTTCTTACATATCTGTTTCTTCCCCAAAGAGTCTGCATTTTGGAACCCAATCCAGGATGTCCTATATCACTTATATGGTTTACAGGGACCTCAGGAGACCACTATATACACACAGAGCTCTGGTTTCTCCCACAAATCCACATTGAGTGTGTCCAATCCCCACACAGACCACATTGCTACTTGTATTTTTTTCCAATTTATGTATTTTCAGAAAAACAGTATTCATTATTTTTTCACCACACCCAGTGCTCCATGCAAGCTGTGCCCTCCATAATACCCACCACCTGGTACCCCAACCTCCCACCCCCACCGCCACTTCAAACCCCTCAGATTGTTTTTCAGAGTCCATAGTCTCTCATGGTTCACCTCCCCTTCCAATTTACCCAAAAGCACATACCCTCCCCAATGTCCATAAAACTACCCCACTTCTCCCAACCCCCCTCCCCCCAGCAACCCACAGTTTGTTTCGTGAGATTAAGAGTCACTTATGGTTTGTCTCCCTCCCTATCCCATCTTGTTTCATGGATTCTTCTCCTACCCACTTAAGCCCCCATGTTGCATCACCACTCCCTCATATCAGGGAGATCATATGATAGTTGTCTTTCTCCGCTTGACTTATTTGGCTAAGCATGATACGCTCTAGTTCCATCCACGTTGTCGCAAATGGCAAGATTTCGTTTCTTTTGATGGCTGCATAGTATTCCATTGGGTATATATACCACGTCTTCGTTATCCATTCATCTGTTGATGGACATCTAGATTATTTCCATAGTTTGGCTATTGTGGACATTGCTGCTATAAACATTCGGGTGCACGTGCCCCTTTGGATCACTACGTTTGTATCTTTAGGGTAAATACCCAGTAGTGCAATTGCTGGGTCATAGGGCAGTTCTATTTTGAACATTTTGAGGAACCTCCATGCTGTTTTCCAGAGTGGTTGCACCAGCTTGCATTCCCACCAACAGTGTAGGAGGGTTCCCCTTTCTCCGCATCCTCGCCAGCATCTGTCATTTCCTAACTTGTTGATTATATCCATTCTAACCGGTGTGAGGTGATATCTCATTGTGGTTTTGATTTGTATTTCCCTGATGCCGAGTGATATGGAGCACTTTTTCATGTGTCTGTTGGCCATCTGGATGTCTTCTTTGCAGAAACGTCTGTTCATGTCCTCTGCCCATTTCTTGATTAGATTATTTGTTCTTTGGGTGTTGAGTTTGCTAAGTTCTTTATAGATTTTGGACACTAGTCCTTTATCTGAATAGTCGTTTGCAAATATCTTCTCCCATTCTGTCAGTTGTTTTTTGATTTTGTTAACTGTTTCCTTTGCTGTGCAAAAGCTTTTGATCTTGATGAAATCCCAAAAGTTCATTTTTGCCTTTGCTTCCCTTCCCTTTGGCGATGTTCCTAGGAAGATGTTGCTGCGGCTGAGGTCGAAGAGGTTGCTGCCTGTGTTCTCCTCAAGGATTTTGATGGATTCCTTTCTCACATTGAGGTCCTTAATCCATTTTGAGTCTATGTTTGTGTGTGGTGTAAGGAAATGGTCCAATTTCATTTTTCTGCACATGGCTGTACAATTTTCCCAACACTATTTTTTAAAGAGGCTGTCTTTTTTCCATTGGACATTCTTTCCTGCTTGTCAAAGATTAGTTGACCATAGAGTTGAGGGTCTATTTCTGGGCTCTCTATTCTGTTCCATTGGTCTATGTGTCTGTTTTTGTGGCAGTACCATGCTGTCTTGATGACGACAGATTTGTAATAAAGCTTGAAGTCCGGAATTGTGATGCCACCAACTTTGGCTTTCTTTTTCAATACTCCTTTGGCCATTCGAGGTCTTTTCTGGTACCATATAAATTTTAAAATTATTTGTTCCGTTTCTTTGAAAAAGATGGATGGTACTTTGATAGGGATTGCATTAAATGTGTAGATTGCTTTAGGTAGCATAGACATTTTCACAATATTTATTCTTCCAATCCAGGAGCATGGGACATTTTTTCATTTCTTTGTGTCTTCTTCAATTTCTTTCATGAGTACTTTATAGTTTTCTGAGTATAGATTCTTAGCCTCTTTGGTTAGGTTTATTCCTAGGTATCTTATGGTTTGGGGTGCAATTGTAAATGGGATTGACTCCTTAATTTCTCTTTCTTCTGTCTTGTTGTTGGTGTAGAGAAATGCAACTGATTTCTGTGCATTGATTTTATATCTGGACACTTTACTGAATTCCTGTACAAGTTCTAGCAGTTTTGGAGCGGAGTCTTTTGGGTTTTCCACATAGAGTATCATATCATCTGTGAAGAGTGATAATTTGACTTCTTCTTTGCCGATTTGGATGCCTTTAATTTCCTTTTGTTGTCTGACTGTTGAGGCTAGGACTTCTAGTACTATGTTGAATAGCAGTGGTGATAATGGACATCCCTGCCATGTTCCTGACCTTAGTGGAAAAGCTTTCAGTTTTTCTCCATTGAGAATGATATTTGCGGTGGTTTTTTCATACATGGCTTTGATGATAGTGAGGTATGTGCCCTCTATCCCTACACTTTGAAGGGTTTTGATCAGGAAGGGATCCTGTACTTTGTCAAATGCTTTTTCAGCATCTATTGAGAGTATCATGTGGTTCTTGTTCTTTCTTTTATTGATGGGTTGTATCACATTGACTGATTTGCGGATGTTGAACCAACCTTGCAGCCCTGGGATAAATCCCACTTGGTCGTGGTGAATAATCCTTTTAATGTACTGTTGAATCCTATTAGCTAGTATTTTGGTGAGAATTTTTGCATCTGTGTTCATCAAGGATATTGGTCTATAGCTCTCTTTTTTGATGGGATCCTTGTCTGGTTTTGGGATCAAGGTGATGCTGGCCTCATAAAATGACTTTGGGAGTTTTCCTTCCATTTCTATTTTTTGGAACAGTTTCAGGAGAATAGGAATTAGTTCTTTTTTAAATGTTTGGTAGAATTCCCCCGGGAAGCCGTCTGGCCCTGGGCTTTTGTTTGTTTGGAAATTTTTAATGACTGTTTCAATCTCCTTACTGGTTATGGGTCTGTTCAGGCTTTCTATTTCTTCCTGGTTCAATTTTGGTAGTTTATATGTTTCTAGGAATGCATCCATTTCTTCCAGATTGTCAAATTTGTTGGCGTAGAGTTGCTCATAGTATGTTCTTATAATGGTTTATATTTCTTTGGTGTTAGTTGTGATCTCTCCTCTTTCATTCATGATTTTATTTATTTGGGTCCTTTCTCTTTTCGTTTTGATAAGCCTGGCCAGGGGTTTATCAATTTTATTAATTCTTTCAAAGAACCAGCTCCTAGTTTCGTTGATTTGTTCTATTGTTTTTTTGGTTTCTATTACATTGATTTCTGCTCTGATCTTTATGATTTCTCTTCTCCTGCTGGGCTTAGGGTTTCTTTCTTGTTCTTTCTCCAGCTCCTTTAGGTGTAGGGTTAGGTTGTGTACCTGAGACCTTTCTTGTTTCTTGAGAAAAGCTTGCACCGCTATATATTTTCCTCTCAGGACTGCCTTTGTTGTGTCCCACAGATTTTGAACCGTTGTATTTTCAATATCATTTGTTTCCATGATTTTTTTCAATTCTTCTTTAATTTTCCAGTTGACCCATTCATTCTTTAGAAGGATGCTGTTTAGTCTCCATGCATTTGTGTTCTTTCCAAACTTCCTCTTGTGGTTGAGTTCTAGCTTCAGAGCATTGTGGTCTGAAAATATGCAGGGAATGATCCCAATCTTTTGATACCAGTTGAGTCCTGATTTAGGACCGAGGATGTGATCTATTCTGCAGAATGTTCCGTGTGCACTAGAGAAGAATGTGTATTCTGTTGCTTTGGGATGTAATGTTCTGAATATATCTGTGATGTCCATCTCATCCAGTGTATCATTTAAGGCCTTTATTTCCCTGTTGATCTTTTGCTTGGATGATCTGTCCATTTCAGTGAGGGGAGTGTTAAAGTCCCCTACTATTATTGTATTATTGTTGATGTGTTTCTTTGATTTTGTTATTAATTGGTTTATATAGTTGGCTGCTCCCACGTTGGGGGCATAGATATTTAAAATTGTTAGATCTTCTTGTTGGACAGACCCTTTGAGTATGATATAGTGTCCTTCCTCATCTCTTATTATAGTCTTTGGCTTAAAATCTAATTGATCTGATATAAGGATTGCCACTCCTGCTTTTTTCTGATGTCCATTAGCATGGTAAATTCTTTTCCACCCCCTCACTTTAAGTCTGGAGGTGTCTTCGGGCTTAAAATGAGTTTCTTGGAGGAAACATATAGGTAGGTTTTGGTTTTTTATCCATTCTGATACCCTGTGTCTTTTGATTGGGGCATTTAACCCATTAACATTCAGGGTAACTATTGAGAGATATGATTTTAGTGCCATTGTATTGCCTGTAAGGTGACTGTTACTGTATATTGTCTCTGTTCCTTTCTGATCTACCACTTGTAGGCTCTCTCTTTGCTTAGAGGACCCCTTTCAGTATTTCCTGTAGAGCTGGTTTGGTGTTTGCAAATTCTTTCAGTTTTTGTTTGTCCTGGAAGCTTTTAATCTCTCCTTCTATTTACAATGATAGCCTAGCTGGATATAGTATTCTTGGCTGCATGTTTTTCTCGTTTAGTGCTCTGAAAATATCATGCCAGCTCTTTCTGGCCTGCCAGGTCTCTGTGGATAAGTCAGCTGCCAATCTAATACTTTTACCATTGTATGTTACAGACTTCTTTTCCCGGGCTGCTTTCAGGATTTTCTCTTTGTCACTAAGGCTTGTAAATTTTACTATTAGGTGACGGGGTGTGGGCCTATTTTTTTTTTTATGATACAATGTGTGCATTTATTCAGTGTTACAGTAAGGGTAAAATTACATTTGCATAATGTATTGTGTTGTTCTTGACAACCAGTACACTGCACGTTTTGTTGAAAAGTTGCAACTTTTCTAAGCTTAACATTTTATTCTTGGGAGAAAAGTAATCTTAAATTTAAAGTTTTATATTTAAAAAATTTCAGGTACTTTTCACCGTAAGGTTCTTGAATTATCTTCTTACATTTCATGTCCCCAAGAAATCATATTTTTCTCAAGGCACGTTTCTGAAATATTCAAGCTTAATAAAATTGTTTATGTTGGTTCACATTTAAATATGTCTGTATTTTAAAATTTGTAAATATTTAATTACTACTATGCTATTTTTTTAATTTAATTTTTTTCTCCAAATTTATTTATTTTCTGAAAAACAGTATTCATTATTTTTTCACCACACCCAGTGCTCCATGCAAGCTGTGCCCTCTATAATACCCACCACCTGGTACCCCAACCTCCCACCCCCCCCGCCACTTCAAACCCCTCAGACTGTTTTTCAGAGTCCATAGTCTCTCATGGTTCACCTCCCCTTCCAATTTACCCAAATTCCCTACTTCTCTCTAACGCCCCTTGTCCTCCATGCTATTGGTTATGCTCCATAAATGAGTGAAACCATATGATAATTGACTCTCTCTGCTTGACTGATTTAACTAAGCATAATCTCTTCCAGTCCCGTCCATGTTGCTACAAAAGTTGGATATTCGTCCTTTCTGATGGAGGCATAATACTCCATAGTGTTTATGGACCACATCTTCCTTATCCATTCATCCGTTGAAGGGCATCTTGGTTCTTTCCATAGTTTGGCGACTGTGGCCATTGCTGCTATAAACATTGGGGTACAGATGGCCCTTCTTTTCACGACATCTGTGTCTTTGTTGTAAATACCCAGGAGTGCAATTGCAGGGTCGTAGGGAAGCTCTATTTTTAATTTCTTGAGGAATCCCCACACTGTTCTCCAAAGAGGCTGTACCAACTTGCATTCCCACCAACAGTGTAAGAGGGTTCCCCTTTCTCCACATCCTCTCCAACACATGTTGTTTCCTGTTTTGTTAATTTTGGCCATTCTAACTGGTGTAAGGTGATATCTCAATGTGATTTTAATTTGAATCTCCCTGAGGGCTAATGATGATGAACATTTTTTCATGTGTCTGATAGCCATTTGTATGTCTTGATTGGAGAAGAGTCTGTTCATATCTTCTGCCCATTTTTTGATGTGTTTGTCTGTTTCGTGTGGGTTGAGTTTGAGGAGTTCATTATAGATCCTGGATATCAACCTTTTGTCTGTACTGTCATTTGCAAATATCTTCTCCCATTCCGTGGGTTGCCTCTTTGTTTTTTTGACTGTTTCCTTTGCTGTGCAGAAGCTTTTGATTTTGATGAAGTCCCAGAAGTCTATTTTCGCTTTTGTTTCCTTTGCCTTTGGAGACGTATCTTGAAAGAAGTTGCTGTGGCTGATATCGAAGAGATTACTGCCTATGTTCTCCTCTAAGATTCTGATGGATTCCTGTCTCACGTTGAGGTCTTTTATCCATTTTGAGTTGATCTTTGTGTACGGTGTAAGAGAATGGTCGAGTTTCATTCTTCTACATATAGCTGTCCAGTTTTCCCAGCACCATTTATTGAAGAGACTGTCTTTTTTCCACTGTATATTTTTTCCTGTTTTGTCGAAGATTAATTGACCATAGAGTTGAGGGTCCATATCTGGGCTCTCTACCCTGTTCCACTGGTCTATGTGTCTGTTTTTATGCCAGTACCATGCTGTCTTGGTGATCACAGCTTTGTAATAAAGCTTGAAATCAGGTAAGGTGATGCCGCCAGCTTTATTTTTGTTTTTCAACATTTCCTTAGCGATTCGGGGTCTCTTCTGATTCCATACAAATTTTAGGATTATTTGCTCCAGCTCTTTGAAGAATGCCGGTGGAATTTTGATCGGAATGGCATTAAAAGTATAGATTGCTCTAGGCAGTATAGACATTTTAACAATGTTTATTCTTCCGATCCAAGAGCATGGAATGGTCTTCCATCTATTTGTGTCTTCTTCAATTTCTTTCATGAGTGTTCTGTAGTTCCTCAAGTATAGATCCTTTACCTCTTTAGTTAGGTTTATTCCCAGGTATCTTATGGTTCTTGGTGCTATAGTAAATGGAATCGATTCTCTAATTTCCCTTTCTGTATTTTCATTGTTAGTGTATAAGAAAGCCACTGATTTCTGCACATTGACTTTGTATCCTGCCACGCTGCTGAATTGCTGTATGAGTTCTAGTAGTTTGGGGGTGGAGTCTTTTGGGTTTTCCATATAAAGAATCATGTCATCTGCGAAGAGAGAGAGTTTGACTTCTTCATTACCAATTTGGATACCTTTTATTTCTCTTTGTTGTCTGATTGCTGTTGCTAGGACTTCTAATACTATGTTGAACAAGAGTGGTGAAAGTGGGCATCCTTGTCTTGTTCCTGATCTCCATGGGAAGGCTGCAAGCTTTTTCCCATTGAGAATGATATTTGCTGTGGGTCTTTCATAGATAGATTTGATGAGGTTCAGGAATGTTCCCTCTATCCCTATACTTTGAAGCGTTTTAATCAGGAACGGATGTTGGATTTTGTCAAATGCTTTTTCTGCATCAATTGAGAGGACCATGTCGTTCTTCTCTCTTCTCCTATTAATTTGTTGTATCACATTGATTGATTTACGAATGTTGAACCATCCTTGTAGCCCAGGGATGAATTCCACCTGATCATGGTGGATAATCTTTTTAATGTGTTGTTGGATCCTGTTGGCTAGGATCTTGTTGAGAATATTAGCATCCATATTCATCAGTGATATTGGTCTGAAATTCTCCTTTTTGGTATGGTCCTTGCCTGGTTTGGGGATCAGGGTAATGCTGGCTTCATAGAAAGAGTCTGGAAGTTTTCGTTCTGCTTCAATTTTTTGAAACAGCTTCAGGAGAATAGGTGTTATTTCTTCTTGGAAGGTTTGGTAGAATTCCCCAGGGAATCCGTCAGGTCCTGGGCTCTTGTTTTTTGGGAGATTTTTGATCACTGCTTCAATCTCGTTTTTAGATATCGGTCTATTCAGGTTGTCGATTTCTTCCTGGTTCAATTTTGGTAGTTTATATTTTTCCAGGAATGCATCCATTTCATCTAGGTTGCTAAGCTTATTGGCATATAACTGTTCGTAATAACTTCTGATGATTGTTTCTACTTCCTTGGTGTTAGTTGTGATCTCTCCCTTTTCATTCACAATTTTATGAATTTGGGCTTTCTCTCTTTTCTTTTGGATTAGTGTAGCCAGTGGCTTATCGATCTTATTGATTCTTTCAAAAAACCGGCTTCTAGTTTCATTGATATGTTCTACTGTATCTGGGTGTGGGCCTATTCTTATTGATTTTGAGGGGCGTTCTTTGAACCTCCTGAATTTTGATGCTCGTTCCCTTTGCCGTATTGGGGAAATTCTCCCCAATAATTCTCTCCAGTATACCTTCTGCTCCCCTCTCTCTTTCTTCTTCTTCTGGAATCCCAATTATTCTAATGTTGTTTTGTCTTATGGTGTCACTTATCTCTCGAATTCTCCCCTCATGGTCCAGTAGCTGTTTGTCCCTCTTTTGCTCAGCTTCTTTATTCTCTGCCATTTGGTCTTCTATATCGCTAATTCTTTCTTCTGCCTCATTTATCCTAGCAGTGAGAGCCTCCATTTTTTATTGCACCTCATTAATAGCTTTTTTGATTTCAACTTGGTTAGATTTTAGTTCTTTTATTTCTCCAGAAAGGGCTTTTATATCTCTGGAGAGGGTTTCTCTAATATCTTCCATGCCTTTTTCAAGCCCGGCTAGAACCTTGAGAATTGTCATTTTGAACTCTAGATCTGACATATTACCAATGTCTGTATTGATTAGGTCCCTAGCCTTCGGTACTGCCTCTTGTTCTTTTTTTTGTTGTGAGTTTTTCCGCCTTGTCATTTTGTCCAACTAAGAGTATATGAAGGAGCAAGTAAAATACTAAAAGGGTGGCAACAATCCCAGGAAAATATGCTTTAACCAAATCAGAAGAGATCCCAAATCGTGAGGGGGGATTTCTCCCCCCTCACGATTGGGTGAGGGATCTCCTCTTATTGGGATCTCCTCTGATTGGGATCTCCCAATCTCTTCTGATTGGGATCTCTTCTGATTTGGGGATAAAAAGAGGTTCAAAAAGAAAGAAAGAGGGGGGTAGGATGGCGCGGTACTAGGAAGAGTCGTCTTTTCAGCTGGTACCCCAAAGTGAGCTGATTACCTACCAAAGAATTCCGATCACCCATGAAATCAGCCTGAGATCAGAATTATACACATCTGGATCTCTACAGGGGCAGAAGACGCCAGTGAGCAGGTAAAGCGGAATGGGAACAGTGGACTGATATCGGAAGATAAACAAAAGGGGGAGGGAGCCACCAGAGGCGACCGGTGCAAAAGTAATACCCCGATACGAGTGAGAGTGCCCTGTGTCTGGGGACCAGCAGTAACTTGGAGACTGGTTGAAAGCACTCCAAAAGAGCAAAGGATCGCGGGGGCAAATTGTGGGAATCGGGGTGGCTAGGGACAGGGGCTTAAGTCCCCGGTCCCAGACGGCCTCCCCGGCGCAGAGGCAGAGAGAGTGCGGCGGAGAAACCGGCTCCTGGTCCCTAAGCCACCAGCACGCCCCAGAGCGCGGGGGTTCCGGCTCCTGTGAGGGGATGGGAGCTGCGCCGGTCTGCAGAACGCGCACTAGCCCTACCACAAAGCTTGAGATGCGCGCGCACGTCCCTCCAGTTCTCCTGGGTTTATAAGGCCCAGGGGCGCTTCTTGACCCGCGACATTGTTTCAAAGTCTAAGCCGCGCGCGCGCGCGCGCAAAACTCTTCCCCGGACAGAGGCGCGCAAAAGCCCAGCCTGCGGCTTACGGACCAGCGCCCCGTTCTCAGTGCCCCAGACGCGCGCCCGACCCACAGCCGCCTCTGAAAAGAGGTGCGCACAAGCCGGGCACTCCTAGCCCGGGCCGGTGGCAAAATCTCAGTGTGTGATCGCTTTTTGGAACCTCTCTGGCGGTCAGGAGCTCCCAGACAGCCGCCACTGCCTTGGCTTTGGGGACGAGCAAAAGATCCTGCGCCCCCAGGGTCTTTAACTTGGAACCTGCACTGCCAGCGTCCAAGGGGGAATTTATTCAGCTTCTGCACCCAGACTGCGGCTTCTCTCTGAAACGGAGATCAGGAAGTGTTCCAGGGTGCACCTTGACTGCACCAGGGTTGATACATCCAGCTACATCTGTTCAGTCTTCTCCCACCAAAATGACTAGGAGGAGGAATGCCCAACAGAAGAAAAATACAGAGGATGGAACTTCTGCAATAGAGCTAACGGCTATCAACATAGACAATATGTCGGAAAGAGAATTCAGGCTAACAATTATCCAGGCAATAGCTAGGTTGGAGAAAGCTATGGATGACCAAACAGAATTGATTAGGGCCGAACTGAAAGCGACCAGACAGGATGTTCACAATGTTAGGGCGGAGCTCAAAGCTACCAGGGAGGATGTCCACAATGCTCTCAATGAGTTCCAATCCAATCTAAACTCTCTCAAAGCTAGGGTAACTGAGACAGATGATAGAATTAGTGATCTGGAAGACAAACAGATAGAGAGAAAGGATCAGGAGGAAGCCTGGAACAAACAGCTTAGATCCCACGAAAGCAGAATTAGGGAAATAAATGATGCCATGAAGCGTTCCAACATCAGAATTATTGGAATTCCTGAAGGGGAGGAGAAAGAAAGAAGTCTAGAAGATATCGTGGGACAAGTCCTTCATGAAAATTTTCCGAATCTCGCGAATGAAACCACCGTTCATGTACTAGAGGTTGAACGGTCTCCAACCAAGATTATACACTCCAAAAAAAATCACGACACCTGATAGTCAAATTGAGAAATTATAATTGTAGGTATAATCTCTTTTTTTTTTTCCCCAATTTATTTATTTTCAGAAAAACAGTATTCATTATTTTTTCACCACACCCAGTGCTCCATGCAAGCTGTGCCCTCCATAATACCCACCACCTGGTACCCCAACCTCCCACCCCCCCGCCACTTCAAACCCCTCAGACTGTTTTTCAGAGTCCATGAGAGACTATGGACTCTGAAAAACAGGTATAATCTCTTGAAAGCTGCCAGGGCAAAGAGGCTCCTTACTTACAGAGGGAAGCCCATCAGAATAACGTCAGACCAGTCCACAGAGACCTGGCAAGCCAGAAGAGGCTGGCAATATATATTCCGGGCAGTAAATGAGAAGAACATGCAGCCAAGAATACTTTATCCAGCAAGACTGACATTCAAAATGGATGGAGAGATAAAGAGTTTCCAAGACCGGCAAGGCTTAAAAGACTATGCCACCACCAAGCCGACACTGCAGGAAATATTAAGGGGGGTTCTATAAAAGAGGAAAAATCCCAAGAATAGCATTGAACAGAAATATAGAGACATTCTACAGAAAGAAAGACTTCAAAGGTAACACGATGTCAATAAAAACGTATCTATCAATAATCACTCTCAATGTGAATGGCCTAAATGCACCCATAAAACGGCACAGGGTTGCAGATTGGATAAAACGACAGGACCCATCCATATGCTGTCTACAAGAGACCCATTTTGAACCTAAAGATACACGCAGACTGAAAGTGAAGGGGTGGAGAAGCATCTTTCATGCCAATGGGACTCAAAAGAAGGCTGGGGTAGCGATTCTCATATCAGATAAATTAGACTTCAAACTAAAGACTGTAGTCAGAGATACAGAAGGACACTACATAATCCTTAAAGGGACTATCCACCAAGATGATCTAACAATTGTAAATATCTATGCTCTCAATATGGGAGCAGCCAATTACGTAAGAAAACTGTTAATCAAGATAAAGAGTCATATTGATATGAATACACTAATTGTAGGAGATATTAACACGTCTCCTTCAGAATTAGACAGATAATCGAAGCAGAAAATCAATAAAGAAACAAGAGCATTGAATGACACATTGGACCAAATGGACCTCAATGATATATACAGAACATTCCACCCTAAAACAATAGAATACTCATTCTTCTCAAGTGCACATGGAACCTTCTCCAGAATAGACGACATACTGGGTCACAAATCAGGACTCAACCGATAACAAAAGACTGAGATTATTCCCTGCATATTCTCAGATCACAATGCTTTGAAACTGGAGCTCAATCACAAGGAAAAGTTCCGAAGGAACTCAAACACCTGGAAGCTAAAGACCACCTTGCTTAAGAATGCTTGGAACTACCAGGAGATCAAAGAAGTACTGAAACATTCATGGAAACCAATGAGAATGAAGACACTTCGGTCCAAAACCTATGGGATACAGCAAAGGCGGTCCTAAGGGGAAAATATATAGCCGTCCAAGCCTCGCTCAAAAAATTTGAAAAATCCAGAACACACCAGCTGTCTCTACACCTTAAAGAACTGGAGGATCAACAACAAATCAAACCAACTCCACACATAAGAAGGGAAATCATCAAGATTAGAGCTGAGATCAATGAGGGAGAAACCAGAGATACAGTAGAATGTATCAATGAAACTAGAAGCCGGTTTTTTGAAAGAATCAATAAGATCAATAAGCCACTGGCTACACTAATCCAAAAGAAAAGAGAGAAAGCCCAAATCCATAAAATTATGAATGAAAGGGGAGAGATCACAACTAACACCAAGGACATAGAAACAACTATCAGAAGTTATTACGAACTGTTATATGCCAATAGCTTAGCAACCTAGATGAAATGGATGCATTCCTGGAAAAATATAAACTACCAAAATTGAACCAGGAAGAAATGGACAACCTGAATAGACCTGTATCTAATAACGAGATTGAATCAATGATCAAAAACCTCCCAAAAAACAAGAGCCCAGGACCTGACGGATTCCCTGGGGAATTCTACCAAACCTTCCAAGAAGAAATAACACCTATTCTCCTGAAGCTGTTTCAAAAAATTGAAGCAGAACGAAAACTTCCAGACTCTTTCTATGAAGCCAGCATTACCCTGATCCCCAAACCAGGCAAGGACACTACCAAAAAGGAGAATTTTAGACCAATATCACTGAAGAATACGGATGCTAAGATTCTCAACAAGATCCTAGCCAACAGGATCCAACAGCACATTTAAAAGATTATCCACCATAATCAGGTGGGATTCATCCCTGGGCTACAAGGATGGTTCAACATTCGCAAATCAATCAATGTGATACAACAAATTAATAAGAGAAGAGAGAAGAACCACATGGTCCTCTCAATTGATGCAGAAAAAGCATTTGACAAAATCCAACATCCGTTCCTGATTAAAACGCTTCAAAGTATAGGGATAGAGGGAACATTCCTGAACCTCATCAAATCTATCTATGAAAGACCCACAGCAAATATCATTCTCAATGGGAAAAAGCTTGCAGCCTTCCCATGGAGATCAGGAACAAGACAAGGATGCCCACTTTCACCACTCTTGTTCAACATAGTATTAGAAGTCCTAGCAACAGCAATCAGACAACAAAGAGAAATAAAAGGTATCCAAATTGGTAATGAAGAAGTCAAACTCTCTCTCTTCGCAGATGACATGATTCTTTATATGGAAAACCCAAAAGACTCCACCCCCAAACTACTAGAACTCTACAGCAATTCAGCAGCGTGGCAGGATACAAAGTCAATGTGCAGAAATCAGTGGCTTTCTTATACACTAACAATGAAAATACAGAAAGGGAAATTAGAGAATCGATTCCATTTACTATAGCACCAAGAACCATAAGATACCTGGGAATAAACCTAACTAAAGAGGTAAAGGATCTATACTTGAGGAACTATAGAACACTCATGAAAGAAATTGAAGAAGACACAAAAAGATGGAAGACCATTCCATGCTCTTGGATCGGAAGAATAAACATTGTTAAAATGTCTATACTGCCTAGAGCAATCTATACTTTTAATGCCATTCCGATCAAAATTCCACCGGCATTCTTCAAAGAGCTGGAGCAAATAATCCTAAAATTTGTATGGAATCAGAAGAGACCCCGAATCGCTAAGGAAATGTTGAAAAACAAAAATAAAGCTGGCGGCATCACCTTACCTGATTTCAAGCTTTATTACAAAGCTGTGATCACCAAGACAGCATGGTACTGGCATAAAAACAGACACATAGACCAGTGGAACAGAGTAGAGAGCCCTGATATGGACCCTCAACTCTATGGTCAATTAATCTTCGACAAAACAGGAAAAAATATACAGTGGAAAAAAGACAGTCTCTTCAATAAATGGTGCTGGGAAAACTGGACAGCTATATGTAGAAGAATGAAACTCGACCATTCTCTTACACCGTACACAAAGATCAACTCAAAATGGATAAAAGACCTCAACGTGAGACAGGAATCTATCAGAATCTTAGAGGAGAACATAGGCAGTAATCTCTTTGATATCAGCCACAGTAACTTCTTTCAAGATACGTCTCCAAAGGCAAAGGAAACAAAAGCGAAAATAAACTTCTGGGACTTCATCAAAATCAAAAGCTTCTGCACAGCAAAGGAAACAGTCAAAAAAACAAAGAGGCAACCCACGGAATGGGAGAAGATATTTGCAAATGACAGTACAGACAAAAGGTTGATATCCAGGATCTATAATGAACTCCTCAAACTCAACCCACACGAAACAGACAAACACATCAAAAAATGGGCAGAAGATATGAACAGACACTTCTCCAATCAAGAAATACAAATGGCTATCAGACACATGAAAAAATGCTCATCATCATTAGCCCTCAGGGAGATTCAAATTAAAACCACATTGAGATATCACCTTACACCAGTTAGAATGGCCAAAATTAACAAAACAGGAAACAACATGTGTTGGAGAGGATGTGGAGAAAGGGGAACCCTCTTACACTGTTGGTGGGAATGCAAGTTGGTGCAGCCTCTTTGGAGAACAGTGTGGCGATTCCTCAAGAAATTAAAAATAGAGCTTCCCTACGACCCTGCAATTGCACTCCTGGGTATTTACCCCAAAGATACAGATGTCGTGAAAAGAAGGGCCATCTGTACCCCAATGTTTATAGCAGCAATGGCCACAGTCGCCAAACTATGGAAAGAACCAAGATGCCCTTCAACGGATGAGTGGATAAGGAAGATGTGGTCCATATACACTATGGAGTATTATGCCTCCATCAGAAAGGACGAATATCCAACTTTTGTAGCAACATGGACGGGACTGGAAGAGATTATGCTGAGTGAAATCAGTCAAGCAGAGAGAGTCAATTATCATATGGTTTCACTCATTTGTGGAGCATAACCAATAGCATGGAGGACAAGGGGCGTTAGAGAGGAGTAGGGAATTTGGGTAAATTGGAAGGGGAGGTGAACCATGAGAGACTATGGACTCTGAAAAACAGTCTGAGGGGTTTGAAGTGGCGGGGGGGTGGGAGGTTGGGGTACCAGGTGGTGGGTATTATAGAGGGCACAGCTTGCATGGAGCACTGGGTGTGGTGAAAAAATAATGAATACTGTTTTTCTGAAAATAAATAAATTGGGGAAAAAAAAAATAGAGCTTCCCTATGACCCTGCAATTGCACTCCTGGGTATTTACAACAAAGACACAGATGTCGTGAAAAGAAGGGCCTACTGTACCCCAATGTTTATAGCAGCAATGGCCACAGTCGCCAAACTACGGAAAGAGCCAAGATGCCCTTCAACGGATGAACGGATAAGGAAGATGTGGTCCATATACACTATTGAGTATTATGCCTCCATCAGAAAGGATGAATACCCAACTTTTGTAGCAACATGGACGGGACTGGAAGAGATTATGCTGAGTGAAATAAGCCAAGCAGAGAGAGTCAATTATCATATGGTTTCACTTATTTGTGGAACATAATAAATAGCATGGAGGACAAGGGGCGTTAGAGAGGAGTAGGGAATTTGGGTAAATTGGAAGGGGAGGTGAACCATGAGAGACTATGGACTCTGAAAAACAGTCTGAGGGGTCTGAAGTGGCGGGGGTGGTGGGAGGTTGGGGTACCAGGTGGTGGGTATTATAGAGGGCACGGTATGCATGGAGCACTGGGTGTGGTGAAAAAATAATGAATAGGGGAGGAGTCAAGATGGCGGAGAAGTAGCAGGCTGAGATTACTTCAGCTAGCAGGAGATCAGCTAGAGAGCTTATCTAAAGATTGCAAACACCTGCAAATCCATCGGCAGATTGAAGAGAAGAAGAACAGCCATTCTAGAAACAGAAAAACAACCACTTTCTGAAATTGTTGCAGAGCTTGCGGATATTGGAACGGGAAAGCCGGCTACAGAGACAGAGCCGACAGTAAGCTCGCAGCTCAGAGTTGCCTTGAACCAGTCGCAGGCACGGTGAGCTTGGAGCACGGCCGGAGGTTGGGCAGACGCGAGTAACTAGGAGCTGTTTGCTGAGGGCGCACTGGGGAGCGGGGTCCCAGGCTCTCGGGTCCTCCAGGCCGGAGACCAGGAGGCCACCATTAGTATTCCCGTCCTCCAGAACTCTACGGAAAGCGCTCAGAAACAAAAGCTCCTGAAAGCAAAGCGGGCGGATCACTCAGCCTGGACCCTGGTAAGGGCGGTGTAAATCCGCCTGGGGCAAAGACACTTGAGAATCACTACACCAGGCCCTTCCCCCAGAAGATCAACAAGAAATCCAGGCAAGACCAAGTTCACCTACCAAGGAGTTCAGTTTCAATACCAAGGAGAGAGCAGCAGAATTCCAGAGGAGGAGAAAACAAACCACGGACCTCATGGCTTTCTCCCTGTGAGTTTTTAGTCTTGCAGTTAATTTAATTTTTTTCTTTTTCATTTTTTTTTCTCTTCTTCCGCTAAAAATTTTTTAACTTTTACCCTTTTCTTTTTTAACGTTTTTAACTAGTTTATCTAATATATATATATATATATATCTTTTTTATACTTTTCTTTATTTGTTTTCTTTTTTTTTAATTCTTTTTTTTCTTTTTTTTTCTTTCTTTATTTTTGAACCTCTTTTTATCCCCAAATCAGAAGAGATCCCAATCAGAAGAGATTGGGAGATCCGAATCAGAGGAGATCCCAATAAGAGGAGATCCCTCACCCAATCGTGAGGGGGGAGAAATCCCCCCTCAAGATTTAGGATCTCTTTTGATTTGGTTAAAGCATATTTTCCTGGGATTGTTGCCACCCTTTTAGTATTTTACTTGATCCTTCATATACTCTTAGCTGGACAAAATGACAAGGCGGAAAAATTCACAACAAAAAAAAGAACAAGAGGCAGTACCGAAGGATAGGGACCTAATCAATACAGACATTGGTAATATGTCAGATCTAGAGTTCAAAATGACAATTCTCAAGGTTCTAGCCGGGCTTGAAAAAGGCATGGAAGATATTAGAGAAACCCTCTCCAGAGATATAAAAGCCCTTTCTGGAGAAATAAAAGAACTAAAATCTAACCAAGTTGAAATCAAAAAAGCTATTAATGAGGTACAATCAAAAATGGAGGCTCTCACTGCTAGGATAAATGAGGCAGAAGAAAGAATTAGCGATATAGAAGACCAAATGGCAGAGAATAAAGAAGCTGAGCAAAAGAGGGACAAACAGCTACTGGACCATGAGGGGAGAATTCGAGAGATAAGTGACACCATAAGACAAAACAACATTAGAATAATTGGGATTCCAGAAGAAGAAGAAAGAGAGAGGGGAGCAGAAGGTATACTGGAGAGAATTATTGGGGAGAATTTCCCCAATACGGCAAAGGGAACGAGCATCAAAATTCAGGAGGTTCAAAGAATGCCCCTCAAAATCAATAAGAATAGGCCCACACCCCGTCACCTAATAGTAAAATTTACAAGCCTTAGTGACAAAGAGAAAATCCTGAAAGCAGCCCGGGAAAAGAAGTCTGTAACATACAATGGTAAAAGTATTAGATTGGCAGCTGACTTATCCACAGAGACCTGGCAGGCCAGAAAGAGCTGGCATGATATTTTCAGAGCACTAAACGAGAAAAACATGCAGCCAAGAATACTATATCCAGCTAGGCTATCATTGAAAATAGAAGGAGAGATTAAAAGCTTCCAGGACAAACAAAAACTGAAAGAATTTGCAAACACCAAACCAGCTCTACAGGAAATACTGAAAGGGGTCCTCTAAGCAAAGAGAGAGCCTACAAGTGGTAGATCAGAAAGGAACAGAGACAATATACAGTAACAGTCACCTTACAGGCAATACAATGGCACTAAAATCATATCTCTCAATAGTTACCCTGAATGTTAATGGGTTAAATGCCCCAATCAAAAGACACAGGGTATCAGAATGGATAAAAAACCAAAACCTACCTATATGTTTCCTCCAAGAAACTCATTTTAAGCCCGAAGACACCTCCAGACTTAAAGTGAGGGGGTGGAAAAGAATTTACCATGCTAATGGACATCAGAAAAAAGCAGGAGTGGCAATCCTTATATCAGATCAATTAGATTTTAAGCCAAAGACTATAATAAGAGATGAGGAAGGACACTATATCATACTCAAAGGGTCTGTCCAACAAGAAGATCTAACAATTTTAAATATCTATGCCCCCAACGTGGGAGCAGCCAACTATATAAACCAATTAATAACAAAATCAAAGAAACACATCAACAATAATACAATAATAGTAGGGGACTTTAACACTCCCCTCACTGAAATGGACAGATCATCCAAGCAAAAGATCAACAGGGAAATAAAGGCCTTAAATGATACACTGGATGAGATGGACATCACAGATATATTCAGAACATTACATCCCAAAGCAACAGAATACACATTCTTCTCTAGTGCACACGGAACATTCTGCAGAATAGATCACATCCTCGGTCCTAAATCAGGACTCAACTGGTATCAAAAGATTGGGATCATTCCCTGCATATTTTCAGACCACAATGCTCTGAAGCTAGAACTCAACCACAAGAGGAAGTTTGGAAAGAACACAAATACATGGAGACTAAACAGCATCCTTCTAAAGAATGAATGGGTCAACTGGAAAATTAAAGAAGAATTGAAAAAAATCATGGAAACAAATGATATTGAAAATACAACGGTTCAAAATCTGTGGGACACAACAAAGGCAGTCCTGAGAGGAAAATATATAGCGGTGCAAGCTTTTCTCAAGAAACAAGAAAGGTCTCAGGTACACAACCTAACCCTACACCTAAAGGAGCTGGAGAAAGAACAAGAAAGAAACCCTAAGCCCAGCAGGAGAAGAGAAATCATAAAGATCAGAGCAGAAATCAATGAAATAGAAACCAAAAAAAAAAAAAAAAAAACAATAGAACAAATCAACCAAACTAGGAGCTGGTTCTTGGAAAGAAGTAATAAAATTGATAAACCCCTGGCCAGACTTATCAAAAAGAAAAGAGAAAGGACCCATATAAATAAAATCATGAATGAAAGAGGAGAGATCACAACTAACACCAAAGAAATACAAATATTATAAGAACATACTATGAGCAACTCTACGCCAACAAATTTGACAATCTGGAAGAAATGGATGCATTCCTAGAAACATATCAACTACCACAACTGAACCAGGAAGAAATAGAAAGCCTGAACAGACCCATAACCAGTAAGGAGATTGAAACAGTCATTAAAAATCTCCAAACAAACAAAAGCCCAGGGCCAGACGGCTTCCCGGGGGAATTCTACCAAACATTTAAAGAAGAACTAATTCCTATTCTCCTGAAACTGTTCAAAAAAATAGAAATGGAAGGAAAACTCCCAAACTCATTTTATGAGGCCAGCATCACCTTGATCCCAAAACCAGACAAGGATCCCATCAAAAAAGAGAGCTATAGACCAATATCCTTGATGAACACAGATGCGAAAATTCTCACCAAAATACTAGCCAATAGGATGCAACAGTACATTAAAAGTATTATTTACCACAACCAAGTGGGATTTATCCCAGGGCTGCAAGGTTGGTTCAACATCCGCAAATCAGTCAATGTGATACAACCCATCAATAAAAGAAAGAACAAGAACCATATGATACTCTCAATAGATGCTGAAAAAGCATTTGACAAAGTACAGGATCCCTTCCTGATCAAAACCCTTCAAAGTGTAGGGATAGAGGGCACATACCTCAATATCATCAAAGCCATCTATGAAAAAACAACCGCAAATATCATTCTCAATGGAGAAAAACTGAAAGCTTTTCCACTAAGGTCAGGAACATGGCAGGGATGTCCATTATCACCACTGCTATTCAACATAGTACTAGAAGTCCTAGCCTCAACAGTCAGACAACAAAAGGAAATTAAAGGCATCCAAATCGGCAAAGAAGAAGTCAAATTATCACTCTTCGCAGATGATATGATACTCTATGTGGAAAACCCAAAAGACTCCACTCCAAAACTGCTAGAACTTGTACAGGAATTCAGTAAAGTGTCAGGATATAAGATCAATGCACAGAAATCAGTTGCATTTCTCTACACCAACAACAAGACAGAAGAAAGAGAAATTAAGGAGTCAATCCCATTTACAATTGCACCCCAAACCATAAGATACCTAGGAATAAACCTAACCAAAGAGGCTAAGAATCTATACTCAGAAAACTATAAAGTACTCATGAAAGAAATTGAGGAAGACACAAAGAAATGGAAAAATGTCCCATGCTTCTGGATTGGAAGAATAAATATTGTGAAAATGTCTATGCTACCTAAAGCAATCTACACATTTAATGCAATCCCTATCAAAGTACCATCCATCTTTTTCAAAGAAACGGAACAAATAATTTTAAAATTTATATGGAACCAGAAAAGACCTCGAATAGCCAAAGGAGTATTGAAAAAGAAAGCCAAAGTTGGTGGCATCACAATTCCGGACTTCAAGCTTTATTACAAAGCTGTCATCATCAAGATAGTATGGTACTGGCACAAAAACAGACACATAGACCAATGGAACAGAATAGAGAGCCCAGAAATAGGCCCTCACCTCTATGGTCAACTAATCTTCGACAAAGCAGGAAAGAATGTCCAATGGAAAAAAGACAGCCTCTTTAATAAATGGTGTTGGGAAAATTGGACAGCCACGTGCAGAAAAATGAAATTGGACCATTTCCTTACACCACACACAAAAATAGACTCAAAATGGATGAAGGACCTCAATGTGAGAAAGGAATCCATCAAAATCCTTGAGGAGAACACAGGCAGCAACCTCTTCGACCTCAACATCTTCCTAGGAACATCGCCAAAGGGAAGGGAAGCAAAGGCAAAAATGAACTTTTGGGATTTCATCAAGATCAAAAGTTTTGCACAGCAAAGGAAACAGTTATCAAAATCAAAAAACAACTGACAGAATGGGAGAAGATATTTGCAAACGACATATCAGATAAAGGACTAGTGTCCAGAATCTATAAAGAACTTAGCAAACTCAACACCCAAAGAACAAATAATCCAATCAAGAAATGGGCAGAGTATGTGCTTTTGGGTAAATTGGACGGGGAGGTGAACCATGAGAGACTATGGTCTCTGAAAAACAATCTGAGAGGTTTGAAGTGGCGGGGGGGTGGGAGGTTGCGGTACCAGGTGGTGGGTATTATAGAGGGCACAGCTTGCATGGAGCACTGGGTGTGGTGAAAAAATAATGAATACTGTTTTTCTGAAAATAAATAAATTGGAAAACAGAAAAAAAAAAGAAATGGGCAGAGGACATGAACAGACGTTTCTGCAAAGAAGACATCCAGATGGCCAAAAGACTCATGAAAAAGTGCTCCATATCACTCGGCATCAGGGAAATACAAATCAAAACCACAATGAGATATCACCTCACACCAGTTAGAATGGTTAAAATCAACAAGTCAGGAAATGACAGATGCTGGCGAGGATGCGGAGAAAGGGGAACCCTCCTCCACTGTTGGTGGGAATGCAAGCTGGTGCAACCGCTCTGGAAAACAGCATGGAGGTTCCTCAAAATGTTGAAAATCTTGTAAATGTTGTAAATCTTTAGGGTATTTACCC
The DNA here is from genome assembly GCF_020171115.1 of Neogale vison. Lineage (NCBI taxonomy): Eukaryota > Metazoa > Chordata > Mammalia > Carnivora > Mustelidae > Neogale > Neogale vison. Next base: position 215,573,861 of record NC_058093.1, on the reverse strand, counting down.
TAAAGATACAAACGTAGTGATCCAAAGGGGCACGTGCACCCGAATGTTTATAGCAGCAATGTCCACAATAGCCAAACTATGGAAAGAACCTAGATGTCCATCAACAGATGAATGGATAAAGAACATGTGGTATATATACACAATGGAATACTATGCAGCCATCAAAAGAAACGAAATCTTGCCATTTGCGACAACGTGGATGGAACTAGAGCGTATCATGCTTAGCCAAATAAGTCAAGCGGAGAAAGACAACTATCATATGATCTCCCTGATATGAGGGAGTGGTGATGCAACATGGGGGCTTAAGTGGGTAGGAGAAGAATCCATGAAACAAGATGGGATAGGGAGGGAGACAAACCATAAGTGACTCTTAATCTCACGAAACAAACTGTGGGTTGCTGGGGGAGGGGGGTTGGGAGAAGTGGGGTAGGGTTATGGACATTGGGGAGGGTATGTGCTTTTGGGTAAATTGGAAGGGGAGGTGAACCATGAGAGACTATGGACTCTGAAAAACAATCTGAGGGGTTTGAAGTGGCGGTGGGGGTGGGAGGTTGGGGTACCAGGTGGTGGGTATTATGGAGGGCACAGCTTGCATGGAGCACTGGGTGTGGTGAAAAAATAATGAATACTGTTTTTCTGAAAATAAATAAATTGGAAAAAAAATAATGAATAATGTTTTTCTGAAAATATATAAATTGAAAAAAAAAAGAAAGAAAATAAAGACTACTGTACCTCTCAAGTTTCAGTGCCCAGGCCAGCCAAGGAATGAAACCCTTCTCCATCTGTGACACACTCTCCTCCAGCTCCAGGAGGTCTGTACACAGAACAGTGAGTAGGTGTGACCCAGGTCCCCAGTCTGGACATCACCTTCCTCCCAGTCCTCCAAATAGGCTACAGTATGGGTGATCATCAGGGGGTTTATAAACAGTTATTAGAAGTCCATCTCCTGTAAATGTTTAGGAGCAGATATGGAAGATATTTTTCAAAGACCAAATCTTTTAAATCTTTGCTAAATGAAGTGGCCCTAAATTTTAAAAATACACAGGATATACTGACAACAGATATGAGGCTGCCAAAGAAGAAATAATAGAATTTGATATCATCATGATGGAAACTATTCAAAATAATATGCAGAGCAAAAATCCTAAAGAAATTATAAAATTTCAATACCTATAGGACACCTTCACACCAGCCAGGCACTGCATGAGTGTAGAGATGGTGGGAGGGAAGGTAAGGAACTGAAGGTGAATCCAAAAAATCTGTGAAGAAACAACCTACAAAAAGGCTTCAAATTTGGAGAAACTGGGGAACCATTATATCCAAGAAGCTCAATGAAGCCCAGGCACAGGAAACATGAAAGACAGCACAGCAAACATCATAATGAAGTTGTTACAAACCAGCAATGCAGACACTCTCAGAGCCAGAGAAGAGGCTCATGTACCTTACAGAGAACCAGCATTGTGCTAGGAGCACATTTCTTTCTTTCCTTTTTTTTTTTTTTTTTGTGTGTGTGTGTGTGTGTGTTGCCAATTTTTTTTTCAATTTATTTATTTTCAGAAAAACAGTATTCATTATTTTTTCACCACACCCAGTGCTCCATGCAAGCCGTGCCCTCTATAATACCCACCACCTGGTACCCCAACCTCCCACCCGCCCCCGCCACTTCAAACCCCTCAGATTGTTTTTTGGAGTCCATAGTCTCTCCTGATTCACCTCCCCTTCCAATTGACCCCAACTCCCTTATCCTCTCTAACACCCCTTGTCCCCCATGATATTTGTTAGGAGCACATTTCTAACCTTAAACCATAAAAGCGTGAAGACGAGGGAGCAATGTCTTCAAAATCCTAGTAGAAAATGTTTATCAACTTTCGTCTTTAAACAGGGTGAACGTCATTAAAAAGTGGAGAGAAAGAAAACCTTTCTTACACAGCAAACCTCTCAGGACTGACCACCCACAGACCCTAAGCACAAGCAACAAGTGAAGGACACCCCTCAGACAGAAGGAATGGTTGACAGATAGAAATGTGAGCCTACACAAAGAAATAAAAAGCATCAGATGTCATAACTACAAGGATAAATGTAAAATCAATGTTAATGGTTAATGTCTATAAAAGTCAACTACTTAAAGCAAAAGATGTATCAACGTGTTTGATTCATAATAGACGTACAAATACTACACATGGCAATGAGATGATGGCAGAAATGATGATCTAGATAAGACCATGTTATGATGTCCTCATCCTGCATGTGAATGATGTCATATTACTGGAAGGAACTTCCTTAAGGTAGGAGGTGAGAACTGTAAACTCTAAGGAAATCAATAAAATAAAACCAGTTTAAAAATTAAGAACTATAGCTAATAAGGTGCATGACTTGGGACGGTCTGGAGGACACAGATCCAGTAGGACATGCATGTCATTTCTGTGTATGTGTGTATTTGTCTGTGAGGCACAGAGAAACAGAGACAATGGGAAGGAGATACTCACGTTGAGAATCAGCTCAGGTGGTCCTGGGGTGGCAGGTCTGGAAGGGGTAGGACAGGACAGAGGGCTGTGGTGCGTGGAAGTCAAGACAGTGTTCCAGACTTTTATCCAAATTGCATCTGAAGGATTAAAATGCTAAAAGGAGACAGAGAAGAAAATTAAGGCATCCCAATCAAACCACTAGAGATGAAAACAACAGTGCGTCAGATCACAAATACAACAGTTGAGATCACCAGCAGATACAACAAGATGAAGATTGTGAGGGAATCTGAAGACACAGCACAGATACAGCAGAGTGAGAGGCACAGAAAGACTTTATAGGTGAGCAAAGCAGCATTCGGTGTAGGAAAACGTGAACAATGTCGTGCACATGTGATTGTGAACCCAGGGAGTAAGGGTAGGGAGGGAGGTGGAGACAATTGTTTTATGAATTACTGACCACAAATGTCCTAAATTTCATGAAAATTTAGTACCTATAGTTTACATTCATGAGAAACCCCAAGTAAAGAAATATGGGAGGAAAAAACAACAGCTCAACCCCATCAATATCACATTGTTTAAGGCAAAGAAAAAAAGAGAGTGTGTGAAAAGGAACCAGAGAGGAAAGAGACTAGATTCAGGGGAACAGTGATAAGGATTCAGATTGATCTCTCATGAGCAGAAATGCACATAGAGGGCAGTGGATTAACATTTTCAAGGTACTGAGAAAAACAAAAAAGAAACCACTTAATTCTTTATCCAGGGGAAAATACCCTTCTATAATAAAGACTAAGAAAAACAATGTTTCAGCTCTACCAAACTGACAGAAACAATCTTCAGCAGACCCATAACACAGGAAATACTGGACTTCCCTCAGGCAAGAGGAAGGGATTCCAGAAAGAATCCGAATCTACAAAATGATTGTGAGACTCAGTAATGGAAACTACAGGGATAGATATGAAGAATTCTTCTGGTAATTGAACTCTTTTTGAAAAATAAATCACAGCCTACAGCAAATCTAATCACTGCATATGTTGAAATTTATCATGTAGCTAACAGTAGTGGATATGACATTCCTGCTGAGTAAGGAAATGTTTATGGTGTATACAGGGAGAGATCGGGGGCTCCTGGCTGGGCTGCCCTGTCAGGCAGAAGTGCTAAGACAGACTGAACAGAGATAAGGAAACAGACTACCTGGCTTTGGATGGTTGGAGTATTTTTCTTTGGTGGCTGCATAATATTACAGAAAATGTCCAAAACCCAGAGAATTAAGTCATTAAGGGTGTTATCGATAGTTTGTGCTCAAACCAAACTGGCACGAGAATCTGAAGGCCACCAGGTTCCCAGGCAGTTCTCAATAAAAGATAGCCACTAAAAGCCCTCAGTGAGGGAAGTCTGGGTGGCTCAGTTGGTTAAGCAGCTGCCCTCGGCTCAGGTCATGATCCCAGTGTCTTGGGATAGAGTCCCACATCGGGCTTCTTGCTCGGTAGGGAGCCTGCTTCTCCCTCTGCCTCTGCCTGCCATTCTGTCTGCCTGTGCTCGCTCTCTGTCCCTCTCTCTCTCTGATAAATAAATAAAATATTTTAAAAAAATTTTTAAAAATTAAAAAAAAATAAAAGCCCTCAGTGATAACCCATTCAGGACTCTTTCACTCTAGAGAGTTTCTTTGCTTTCTGCTCTCACTTTCACTTAATAAACTGTCACTTTACTTCACCATTTTGTACGCACAATATTCATTCCTTGACTCCCTAAGACAAGAACCTGCAATCCTGTAACACTACCACAGTGCGGAGGATGGATAGTGGAGATTGGGCTCTAATGGCTGATGTTCTCTGTCACGTGGTGTGATGTCACCTGAATGTAGCCTGTGATGAGTCACAAATGAGAGGACAGCTAATGAGCCAAAACAGAGAAATTAAATAGATCATAAAAAATATTCTGTTGGGGCACCTGGGTGGCTCAGTGGGTTAAAGCCTCTGCCTTCAGCTCAGGTCATGATCCCAGGATCCTGGGATCGAGCCCCATGTCGGGCTCTCTGCTCAGCAGGTAGCCTGCTTCCCTTCCTCTCTCTGCCCACCTCTCTGCCTACTTGTGATCTCTGTATGTCAAATAAATAAATAAAATATTTTTTAAAATATTCTGTTACTTGGGCACCTGGGTGGCTCAGTCAGTGCCTTCGGCTCAGGTCATGATCTCAGGGTCCTGGGATTGAGCCCTACATTGGGGTCCCTTCTCTCTGGGGTGCCTTCTTCTCTCTCTGCCCCTCCCCCCTCCTTGCTTATTCTCTCTCTCTCAAAAATAAATAAAAAGACTTTAAAAATATTCTGTTACTCAAAAAGAAGAGATAAATGGAAAGGAGAACAGAGAACACAAGGAACATACAAAAAATAAAAAGCAAGATATGATCTAATAAACTATGTTACCACTCACAGTCAGGAAAGGGTCTAAGCCCCACAATTAAAAGACAGACAATGTCAAAATGAGTTTAACAGTAACATCCAAGATTGAGAAACCTACATAAATAATCTTATACTAAGTGCAAGATCAAGACAATATTCTAACTTGATTCTGTTCCATAATTCAGGATCTAAAAAGAACACAGAACAGAGAATCTGGGAAGATGAACTGAACTCTTACACATAATTGGGATGGAATATTTCATGTCCTGTGTATCTGAAACACTCAGAGAAATAGAAGCAAATGATCATGGGACACATTTCATGAGAACATCAACAGAAATGTCCTCCACTTTCCCTCTCCCCAGTTGTGACGCAGCTCAAACACGGAGTGACCAGAGCTCCCCTATGGAGCTGAGAGGTGAGCCAGCTCCACATAAGCCAAATCTGTGCAGCTCACACAGAAGCAAGGAGATTCTCTCCACCAGCATGAGGGACCAGAGAAAGGGCATGAGGGAGGCTTCGGGAGGCCAGGCTTAGCATTATACTCAAGAGAAAGAGTCTGGGCTGACCACCATTGCTTGGACCCTCCTCTGTTCCTCCTCCTCACTTGCTGACCAGGTTCTGCCCAGGTTCTGTTCACAGGCTCGGCACCCACAGGACCCTGAGTATGACCCTGAGCCTGAGCTCAGCCTGAAGGGTGCTGGAAGGGGTGGGACCAGAAGAATGAGCCCCACAGTGTCCTAAACCTACAGGACTCGTGTCTACTGCAAGACTCATCTGACCCCATTACTGTGCCCTCAAGACTCCGTCACTCCCTCAGACATGGAGAACAGAAAGGACCAAGCAGGAACGCAGAGCAAAGCCATCAAGACCCAGGTCAGACCCCTATACCACCAAACGGCATCTACTGTCCCCACAGATTCTCCAGCTCAAACCCGGGGCATGATATCTCTAACCCTCCACACAGGCTGCCTACCCAGTATCTTATGGGCCAGGCCATAATGAGCAAGGCAGTGAGCTGAGGGACAGAAGCCCTGATGCCCAGCCTGGCCTCACCCTCCTTCCACCTTCCCTGGTCAAGCTCTACCCCGATGAGCCCAGAGTCTGAATCCAGCACATGCTCTCCCCTCCTGGACTCACCCCACTGCCCTATGTTTCCCTGGGAAGCTAGCCTCTCTGGGCTTCAGCTTTACCTGCTTTGAAATGGAGAAGCATCTATTCATAGAAGACACACTTTTTTCACATTAAATGGTACAAAAATATTGTAAGATTTTTACTAATTAGAGAGACACCATGTGATCTCAGTGAGTTGACCTTAGAGTTGGAGTCTCTGGTCTTCCTGTGGGAATCCAAGGAAAAGATTTCAGCTTCCCTGTGACCTGCATCATATGCAGCTGAATCCAAGTCTAATAAGCAGATTCCCAGTTCCACAAAACCACAGCCTAGACTACAAATCTTTCCACACAAAATCCAGGAGAAGAGGGCTGGAATAATTTTAAAATGCCATAAAAATAACACTAATAACAATAAAATTAAAGATATCCTTGATCAACTGAACTTAGCACCAGAAGCATCACCTGTCACTCCCATGACCCCAACTACACACATATGGATGCAGAAAGCATCGATTCTGATTCCTAAATACACAGGAACCTGGTGGCTGTGGGACATCACACAGGTTTGTCTGGACACTGACCCTTTTCAAATGTACTACACTGGAGACTGAATTCTCCTTTTTATAACAAGATAGTGGGCTAGGCCAAAGTCTTTACCCTAGACAAGCATAGAAATTGAACAAATATTGCCCCCTGAGTGATATATGTGACCTTCTGTACTGGACTAGGCAGAGCAAGGGGGAGCAACTGCCTGTGGGAGCCTGGAAACCCTAGTCCACATCCTTTCTTGGATGACAGGTGCTCTGGGGTGAACTGCAGGAGGGAAGCTCCCGGTCTGAGTCTTCCTCCAGCAGCAGGGGGCAGCAGAGCTGCATCAGGAGTGGCAGGACAGAGGCTGGGGCTGCCCAGGGGGAGCCTCATGGGGACACCAGGCCTGGGATCAGCAGGTGTCCACAGCCCTCAGAAAGAAGACGTGATGATCCATCCTATCTCTTCAGGCTGCAAGGACCATGTTCTGAGAATAAGACACAGTGTCACCCAGAATACTGATGGCTGTCCTGATACAGTGAGCACACACCTAGGATATTCAGGTCTCCTCTCTATCCATGAGTGTACCCAGGGACTGACTCCTCTGCACTGGCACATCCAGAGACAGTCTGATGATTCCCTCTGCCTCTCCTTCCCCACCTCCACCCCAACTCAGACCTGTGGCTATAGCTCCTTTGTTCTAGAGCATCTTAGAGGACAGGAGGCAGAGCACTCAGGGACCCTGGGTCCTGGTAGGAGCATCCACAGCCTCATTGTGAGACTGTCTCCAGAGTGACATGATTCTCATGGCTGCAGGGACATGGTTCAGGGCCTCGAGCTCACAATATACAGGAACATGTGATCATGTGGATCCTCACAAGACCACAAACCTTGAAGTTGTTTCTCATCGATTCAGGCCTTTTTCACATGTTCCCATGAAACATTAATGAAAAAATTAAAAGGAATGAAGTGGTTAACAATGTCAATTGCTGATCTGCTTTGGGATGGGGGCTGTCAGACAACAGCAGTATGTGTAAATAGACCAGAAATACTGATGAATCTCCAGCAGCAGGTGGTTGTTTAACAAGTAAGTTCCCACTTTTGTAAGAGATGAGTGAACCTCAGAACGAGAGAGTTTTCTATTCTGTTGACATGCCAAGGATGGGATGTCACAGTGTCTATGAGGGATGCAGAGGAGATCTGGAACAGGGGGAGGAGGGTAGTGAGGTCACAGGACCACCTCACCTCGAATCAAGTGTTGTCTGCATCTCTCAGAGAGACCAGGCCAGGCCCATGGCCAGGATTCTGGAAACCCTGGGCCATCCCCAGACACTGCTCAGGCAGAACAGGTTGGAACAGTGGTTGTATTCAAACCGCAAGAATATGAGTGTGATACCAAATTTGGAGACCAAAGCTCATTTTCTGACCTGAGAGCTACTTGGAGGAAGCAGGGCCCCCCTGTCTCCCTCGTAGTCACCTGGTCTGAGCTCACAAGTGGTTTGAAGGCATTTGGAGTGCCACAGAGGAGGATATTTGCATAAATACTAACACTCCCAGACCCAGGGGTCTGGAAAGAAATAAGAGGAGATGGGGTAGGGTTGTCTAGCTGTGGTTATCAGAAGATAGAGTCCTGGGTACATGCACCATGGCCTGGAACCCTCTCTCACTCCTCTTCCTCACTTTCTGCGCAGGTGCTGTCCCTGGTTCTGCCCACATTCTCAGCCTCACAGGACACCTGAGCTTTGCCTGCCCCAAACCCTGAGCCCAGTCCCAGAACAGCCTCAGTATTGGGATCCTGGGATGAGCCCCTGGACTTCATTGCAACCTCTCCTCTTCTGTCTTCTCAGGCTCCGTGGTCTCCAGTGAGCTGACTCAGCTGCCCTCAGTGTCAGTGGCCCTGGGTCAGATGGCTACAATCACCTGCACTGGAGAGGAACTGGACTATACTGTGCAGTGGTACCAGAAGAAGCCAGGCCAAGCCCCTTTAACAATCATTTATGATGATAGCGAGAGGCCCTCAGGGATCCCAGAGCGATTCTCTGGCTCCACATCAGGGAACACAGCCACCCTGACCATCAGTGGGGTCCAGGCTGAGGATGAGGCTGACTATTACTGTCAGTCCTATGACAGCAATGCTGATGCTCACAGTGACACAGGCAGATAGGGAAGTGAGACACAAACCCCTTCCCCATCTGTGTGACACTCTCCTCCAGCCCCAGGAGGCCTGTGCACAGAGCAGGGAACAGGTCTGGCCCACGTCCCCAGGTTTGAGGTCCCCAGTCTGTCCCCTTCCTCCCAGTCCTCCAGGCAGGCTACACAGGGCAGATCCCCAGGGGATTTGTAATCAGTTATTAGAACTCTATTAACCTAGGACTGTGGGTAGAAGAAGGACTGTACATGTGAGAAGCAGAAATGGAAGGTTTTTTAAAAAACACCTCTTTTAAGAATTCCCAAATTACATGGTCTGAAATTTTAAAATACATGGGATAGACTGACAGCAGATATGATGCTGCAAAAGAGGATATTAGGGAACTTGATGTCATAATGATGGAAAGTGTCCAAAATGAAACACAAAATGAAATACCTGATAAAAACTAATGAAGGCTTAGTTCCTGGAGGACACCTTCATGCCACCCAGACAGTGTGTGAGTGTAGGAACCGCAGGAAGGATGGTAAAGACCTGAGGGCAAATCAAAAAATCTGTGAAGAAATATCTACAAAAAAACTTCAAGTTTGGAGAAACTCAGGAACCAATATAACCAGGAAGCTCAATGAAGCTCAGATACAGGGAACATGAGAGCCAACACAGCACACATCATTATGAAATTATTACAAACCAGTGATGTAGACACTCTCACAACAAGAGAGGAGAGTCCTGTTCTAAACAAAGAAACCAGCATTGTGCTGGGACACATTTTCTTTTTTTTTTCATTAATAATTAATTTTACTATGTTCACTTACGCATCATACAGTACATTAGTTTTTGATGTAGCGTTCAATGATTCATTAGTTGTGTGTGACACCCACTTCTCATCTCGACATGTGCCCTCCTTAATACCCATCACCCTGTTACCCCATCCCCCTCTCCTCTATAACCCTCAGTTTGGTTTCCAGAATCCGGAGTCTCTCAAGGTTTGTCCCCTCTCTGATTTCTTCCCATCCTGTTTTCCCTCCCTTCCCCTATGGTCCTCTACACTATTCCTTACATTCCACATATGACTGAAAATGCATGGTAATGTCCTTCTCCCCTGACTTATTTCATTCAGCATAATCCCTTCCAGTTCCATCCATATCAATACAAACTGTAGGTATTCATCCTTCCAGATGGCTGAGGAATAGTCCTTTGCATATGTGAACTACATATTTACCCACTCATGTGTTGAAGGTCATCTCAGCTCCTTCCACAGTTTGGCTATTATGGACACTGCTGCTATGAACATTGGGGTGCAGGTGTCTCTTCTTTTCACTATTTGTATCTTTGGTGTAAATACACAGTAGTGAAATTGCTAGTTCTATTTTTAACATCTTGAGGAACCTCCACACTGTTTTTCAGAGTGGCTGCACCAGCTTGCTTTCCGACCAATAGTGTAGGGCTCCCTTTTCCCCCCATCCTCACCAACATTTGTCACTTCCTGACTTGTTAATTTTCGCCATTCTAACTGGTGTAAGGTGGTATCCTGTTGTACATCATAACATATGTATGTTTTGGTTTGTGTTTCCCTAATGGCTAGTGATGTTGAACATTTTGCCATGTGTCTGTTAGCCATTTTCTTGTCATTGGAGATATGTCTGTCCATGTCTTCTGCCCATTTCTTGATTCAGTTATTTGTTTTTTGGGTGTTGAGTTTGAGAAATTCTTTTTTTATTTATTTTTTATTTATTTTCAGCATAACAGTGTTCATTATTTTTGCACCACACCCAGTGCTCCATGCAATCTGTGCCCTCCATAATACCCACCACCTGGTACCCCAACCTCCCACCCCCCCCGCCACTTCAAACCCCTCAGATTGTTTTTCAGAGTCCGTAGTCTCTCATGGTTCACCTCCCCATCCAATTTCCCCCAACTCCCTTCTCCTCTCTAACTCCCCATGTCCTCCATGCTATTTGTTATGTTCCACAAATAAGTGAAACCATATGATAATTGACTCTCTCTGCTTGACTAATTTCACTCAGCATAATCTCTTCCAGTCCCGTCCATGTTGCTACAAAAGTTGGGTATTCATCCTTTCTGATGAAGGCATAATACTACGTAGTGTATATGGACCACATCTTCCTTATCCATTTGTCCGTTGAAGGGCATCTTGGTTCTTCCCATAGTTTGTCAACCGTGGCCATTGCTGCTATAAATATTGGGGTAGAGATGGCCCTTCTTTTCACGACATCTGTATCTTTGGGGTAAATACCCAGGAGTGCAATGGCAGGGTCATAGGGAAGTTCTATTTTTAATTTCTTGAGGAATCTCCACACTGCTCTCCAAAGAGGCTGCACCAACTTGCATTCCCACCAACAGTGGAAGAGGGTTCCCCTTTCTCAACATCCCCTCCAACACAAGTTGTTTCCTGTCTTGCTAATTTTGCCCGTTCTAACTGATATAAGGTGATATCTCAATGTGGTTTTAATTTGAATCTCCCTGAGGGCTAGTGATGATGAACTGATAGCCATTTGTATGTCTTCATTGGAGAAGTGTCTGTTCATATCTTCTGCCCTTTTTTTGATATGCTTGCATGTTTTTTGTGTGTTGAGTCTGAGGAGTTCTTTATAGATCCTGGATATCAACCTTTTGTCTGTACTTCAGTTGCAAATATCTTCTCCCGTTCCGTGGGTTGCCTCTTTGTTTTGTTGACTGTTTCCTTTGCTGTGCAGAAGCTTTTAATTTTGATGAAGTCCCAAAAGTTTATTTTCGCTTTTGTTTCCTTTGCCTTTGGAGACATATCTTGAAAGAAGTTGCTGTGGCTATCGAAGAGATTACTGCCTATGTTCTTCTCTAGGATTCTGATGGACTCCTGCCTCATGTTGAGGTCTTTTATCCATTTTGAGTTTATCTTTGTGTACAGTGTAAGAGAATGGTCGAGTTTCATTCTTCTACATATAGCTGCCCAGTTTTCCCAGCACCATTTATTGAAGAGACTGTCTTTTTTCCACTGTATATTTTTTCCTGTTTTGTCGAAGATTAATTGACCATAGAGTTGAGGGTCCATATCTGGGCTCTCTACTCTGTTCCACTGGTCTATGTGTCTGTTTTTATGCCAGTACCATGCTGTCTTGATGATCACAGCTTTGTAATAAAGCTTGAAATCAGGTAACATGATGCCGCCAGCTTTATTTTTTTTTTCAACATTTCCTTAGCGATTCAGGGTCTCTTCTGATTCCATACAAATTTTAGGATTATTTGCTCCAGCTCTTTGAAGAATACCGGTGGAATTTTGATCGGAATGGCATTAAAAGTATAGACTGCTCTATGAGAAATTCTTTATAGATCTCGGATACCAGCCCTTTAAATGACATGCCATTTCCAAACATCTTCTATTCCATGGGTTGCCTCTTTGTCTTGTTGACTGTTTCCTTTGATGTGCAGAAGCATTTTGTATTGATGAAGTCCCAATAGTTCATTTTTTGCTTTTGTTTCCCTTGCTTTTGGTGATATGTCTAGGGAGCCCATTTTCTTATCATGAACTATGTAAACAGAAAAACAGAGGGCAATGTCCTCAGAATACTATCAGAAAACATTCTCTCTCCTTTTTTTAATTTTATTTATTTATTTGACAGAGAGAGATCACAAGTAGGCAGAGAAGCAGGCAGAGAGAGAGAGGAGGAACCAGGCTCCCCACTGAGCAGAGAGCCAGATGCGGAGCTTGATCCCAGGACCCTGAGATCATGACCTGAGCCGAAGGCAGAGGCTTTAACCCACTGAGCCACCCAGGTGCCCCCAGAAAACATTCTCAGCCTTGGTCTTTATCCACAAAAAATATCACTGAAAATTGAAGACAAACTAAGCCTTTCTCAAACTACAAACCTCCCAGAACTGATCACCCACAGACCCTCGGCACAAGCAACAGTGAAGGATACCCCTCAGACACAAGGAAAGGGTAACGAATGGAAATGTGAGTCTACACAAAGTATAATAAGCTTCAGAAATCATAACCTCATGAATAAACATAAAACAAATTTCAGTGGTCAATATCTGTAAATACAGTCAACACCTTAAAGAAGAAAAAAATAGCAACATGTTTGATTTATAATGGAGTTACAAGTAAAACATATGACAATGAGAGCAGAAATTATGAGGGAGATGAGACTATGTTATGATGTACTCATCTTGCATGTGAGTGATGTTGTGTCCCTGGGAGGAACCCTGATAAGGTAGGAGGTGAGGACTGCAAATACACACAAGCCATTAAAATAACATCACTTTACAAACAAAGATCTATAGCTACTCAGGTGCATGACTTAGGATTGTCTGGAGGGTACAGATCTAATAGGACATGGATGTCATGTGCATGTATGTGTGTATTGTCTGTGATGCACAGAGAGACAGAAACAGTGGGAGAGAGGCACTCACGTTGAGAATCAGCTCAGGCAGTCCTGGGTCTGGAACCTCCCAGACAGGACAGAAGGCTGTACATGGAAGTCAGGATGAGGTTGCAGACTTTCATCCATATTTAGGCTGAAGGACTGAAATGCTAAGAGGAGAGAAAGAAGAAAATTAAAACATCCAATTCAAGCTGCTCTAGATGAAAAATATAAGTCTCTGATCACAAATAGAAGGGCTGAGATTAGCAGCAGACCCAACAAGACAAATGACATGAGGGAATCCAAAGACACAGCACGGCACTGCAGAGTAAAAGGTACAAAAACAACAATTTAAAAGTGAGCAAGGCAGGGGGATCCTCAGAAGATGATAAAGGACTAGGGGACCCTATTTCAACTGGCCCCCTGAATTTCTTGGGGTATCTACAAACCACTCTGAACAGGAAATCAGCCTGACATATAATAATTTATATGTGGATCCCTACAAGCAAAAAACCCCTGATGGTCTTGAGGTGAAAAGGGGAGAGCTATGATTCTGTGGGCAGATATTTGAAGATAAATAGAAGATGGAGAGAGCGCCAAAAGCTGGTGTGAAGAAGGTAATATAACACTGTAGTGCAAAAGGGTCCCATGCTGGGGACCAGGCACAGATTCAAAGACTGGTAGTGCAAGGTAAGGACTTTAGTCCAGCACCCAGGCAGGATCCAGGAGCTGCTGGTGCCTGGACATGACCTGGAGGCAGCTCAAGGTTTTAGAAGCACCAAGGATAGAGACATTCCCAACCTTGGAATCAACCTCTGGGGGAGCTGCTGTGGGGCAAACAACTAGGGAGGCAGTGGTTTTTAGCAGGGCAGACAGCAACAAAAACTGTGTGTCCTGGAGAGCTCAGTGAAGAGCAGACTATGATTTCTCTGTTTTGGACAGAGGTTTCAGTGTGGTCAGTTCTGCTCTTACTCTTGGAAGAGACACAGAATGCTACCAGGGGAAGCCACCAGAGAACAAAAGCCCTCCAGTACCGGTTTTCACTGAGCCCACCCCTCCCCACAGGGCCAGGGCAAATCTGTCCAAGGAGGGTTGCCTGAGTAACAACATTACAGGCCCCTCTGCCAGAAGACAGGCTGGATGAACAAGAGGAAGACAACCCTAGAGTCCCTCTATAACAGGTACATCTTGCTTAGGTAATGGTTTATACTTTAGACACTGTATATTCCCTCAAGCACTCCCCCAACTGAATGATTAGGAGGAGGAACCCTCAACAAAGAAAAGAATTAGAGACTGTGGCCTCTGCCACAGACCTAATGGATATAGATAGAAGTAAGATATCAGAGATAGACTTCAGAGTTACAATTATGAAGTCAATATACAGGGTTGAGAAAAATATTAGCAACAATATAGAATCTCTAAGAGCAGAAATGAGGTCTAATCACAGGCTTCTCCCTCTTCTCTGCCCTGCAGGGGAACTCTGCAGAGGATGTATGATAAATAACACACAAATTACCATTGAGTGAGGTTCCATTTGTTTAAAGAAGCAGAGCATGACTGAATATGTTCAGTGCAGATATGGACGACCTTTAAACAGGGCCACATCTCACTTCTGAAAATGAAAACTGCAGCATCTTAGAGGAAAAATGCACAGGGTGACACTGAAAACAGATTAGAAGCTTCAAAATAAGAGATTCATGAACTCCATGACATCAAAGTAGTAACCATTCAAAATTAAATAAGGCAAAAAAATAAGTGAATAAGTCAAAAGACTGTAAGAAATGAACAGAGCCTCCGTTGGTTGTGGGACCACTTCATGCAGCCCACTGTGCTTGTAACTGGAGCCCCCAAGCAGAAAAGACAGACAGGAGGGAAGAGAAAAGATGCTTAAAGAGGTATTGGACATGGGGTGCCTGGGTGGCTCAGTGGGTAAAAGCCTCTGCCTTCGGCTCAGGTCATGATCTCAGGTCCTGGGATGGAGCCCTGCATCAGGCTCTCTGCTCTGCAGGGATCCTGCTTCCTCCCCTCTCTCTCTGCCTACTTGTGATTTCTCTCTCTCTGTCAAATAAAATCTTTTTTAAAAAAAAGAGGTATTGGACAGAAATGTCACAAATGTGGTGAAAACAATAACTGACATATTCAAGAAGTTTATCAAAGCTCAAGCACAGGAACCATGAGGCACTGACACTGTCATCACGTCACACCCACATTGCTGAACATCAGTGTGGAAGAGTCATCTGTGAAGCAGCCAGGGAGAACGTGCAGGTGGTCTGCAGAGGAATAAACATGGTAAGAGCAGATTCTTACTACAAGCAAAACAAGCAAGATAACAGTGGAGAAATTTTTTTTAATATAAAACAAAGTATTTAAACTATGTATCTGTAGGGGAACCTGGGTGACTTTATCAGTTAAGCTTCTGCCTTTAGCTCAGGTCATGATCCTAGACTCCCAGGATCAAGCCATTTCTCCTTCTGCCTGCTCAGTGGGGAGTCTGTTTCTACTTCTCCCTCTGCCCAAACCCCAACTTGTGTTCTCTCTCTCTCTCTCTCCCCCTTTCAAATGAATAAAACCTTTATGAAAATATATATCTGTAGAAAAAAATCTATTCACCTGAAATTCATTATCCTGTCAAAATATCTCTCAAAAATGAAGCAAGATAAATCTTCAGCCTGAACAACATCACATAATTGATTACCCACAGACACTCACTACAGCAGCGAGTAAGACACCCCTCGCACAGAGGAACAGTCTCTCAGATAGCAATGTGACTCCACACAAAGGGACGAAGAACATCAGCTTTGGGAACTACCTGGACAAACATAGAAATGTCTCTGAATGATCACTGTGTGAAGCCAAACATAATAACAATATTCTCTGGCTCATGATGACTCTCAGAATTAAACTCATGACCACCATAGCCCAAAGTCGGGGTGGGTGAGAAGAATATATTAAACAGGCCTTGTTCTATGTGAGGTGGGCGCCTGGGTGGCTCAGTGGGTTAAGCCGCTGCCTTCGGCTCAGGTCATGATCTCAGGGTCCTGGGATCGAGTCCCGCATCGGGCTCTCTGCTCAGCAGGGAGCCTTCTTCCTCCTCTCTCTCTCTGCCTGCCTCTCTGCCTACTTGTAATCTCTCTCTGTCAAATAAATAAATAAATAAAATCTTTTAAAAAAAATCACAAGAAGGTAGACTGGGAAGGGAGATTGGTCCTGTAAACCTTGATGCAACAAAACTAAAACCTGAATAACAAAGAGTTATGGCTAAACAGGTGTGTTCGTTAGGGTTCCCCAGACAGAGCCAGCAGGAGAGGCACACAGCTGAGCCTTGAACAACATGGGCTGACTTGCTCGAGGCCAGTTACTCACAAGGGTTTACACGATAGTAATGTAAATGCATTTTCTCTTTTTCATGCTTTTTCCTCAAGTCTGTATGTTTTATTCCCAAGAAGCAGCCAGGAATGGGGTGCTGAGCAGCCAGACAGGTAGATGGGCAATCCTCCCATAGAGGGTGCCTGCCCGATCCAGGGTCTACCCCAGAGCAGAAGGCTAGTTTTCAGGGAGACAGTTAAATGTACCTTGTGGAACTTTCCAGGGGGACATGGTCTCTGGTGAGGGGTGTGTACCTGCAGAGCTATGGGGAATGGAAAACATACTTCTTTATTACCAAGACCATTCTGTGGGGCATACCATGTCACCACAGAGCCTTCTGGTGAATATGGAACTTGGTGAAGGTCCATTTGATGGCATTTCCCAGCATGCTCCGCCCCTTGGGCTGGGCTTCCATCCCCTTCCACAGGCGCTGGGTGTCCTCCTTGTTCACTCAGATCTTGCTGTGCTTATGGATTTGACCTGAGAGCCTGCGGCGATCTCATCAGTCTGCACATGATTCCCTGCCTGCTACCTGCTTCCTCTCCAATGGTCACAAGGGAAGGCCAGGCTCCATGAACCCCACTCAGCAGAGGGGACTTGAGGGTCGAGGAGCTGAGTGAAGTTCATGTCTGTTTGCCACATTGTTAGGGGAGGTTGGTGAACATGCACAGATACTTTATATATTAACTGTATGCCCATCGATGATCTTGGCTGAGGAATGGTGCACAGGGTCAGCACAATGCCAGTCCTCACTGGAGGCTCACATGCGGCTGGCCGTCCAAGGGCTGCAAGGACCCCACACCAGCACCAGTGATCCTAATTTTCCTAAATTTCTTCTTCACGACATCTTCTTATGGATTTGCAATGAGAATACAATATATAATGCATATAACATATAAAATATGTGTTAATCCACTGTGTATGTTGTCAGTAAGGTTTATGATCAATAAACGCTATTAGTAGTTATGGTTTGGGAGGAGTCAAAAGTTATATGCAGATTTTTACTGCACCTCTATCAGCTCCCCTAACACCTGCACTAGCCACCAGGGTCCCTAAGAAGGAGTTCCTGAGTCCTTTGTCCCCCACTTTCCAGTCTAAAACCACATCCATGATGACCCACCATCCCAGTGTTAGCAGTAGTGATACCTCAGAAGGGTCCTGCCTCCTCTTCTTCACATGGGCCATTGCCTATTTTCAAGGCTAGTCGGATCTCCTGTAGGCTGGCCTTGAGAGTGGCAGGGACCAACAGAGAAGAGTATGCCTCCCTGGAGGCAGTAGTCCACCAGTCAAAGAATCAGTGGGTTCTGAATCCCCACCTGGACAATGGGCTTCCCTGCACCTCCAAGAGAGCGGCCACCAGGGGGGCAGCAGAAATTACAAGGCCAAACCACCTGCCCATGGGGAGGGTCTGGGCATCAGGGTTGTTCACCAGGACCTGAGAAAGAAAAGAAAAGGCACAGGTTTTCTACACTATCAGCTTTGACTCTGATGTAAAATTCTGACTCGGGGACTTTCAGAACTGTGTCTTGGTGTATTTGTTTCTGTCTCTAACACTGGTGAAAGTCTTCATGCCTCCCCACTCAGCACATTCCTGCTACACTCAGTCACTGCCAAGCGCTGCTCAAGCTGGGTCAATCCCAGGACTCAATGCACCCTGGGGATACAGAGGCACAGCATCTATGGCCAGGCCTCAGGATGCACACCTACAACAGCCCTTCAATGTCTCCTTAAAACACTATGTGTATTTTGCAAAGGAGAACTTTTGTTTGGGTTCTGATGTTCCCCAAAGGACATATGGCGTAGGCACTGCACTGCCCTAAGCCCACTAGAGCCTGCAGAGGAAACATGTTATTGAGGGCTCAGAAAATGTAGACTTCAGTGTTCAGCCAGGACAGACCAGCCGGAGTAAGATTATTAATGCAGAGGGACAGAGTTGGGCACCCCATTATATGGGCCATGAGGTGAAGCAGAATCTCTTTGGTTGACAGTGGGTCTGCAGGACCAGACCACACCTCTCTGTGTCTCTTGGGTCTGAGCACTTCTCTGAAACCACAAGGCTCCTCAGCAGCTGGTCCTGAGACCCAGCTGATTTGCATGACCATCCTGTCCCTCTGCAGGGAGATAAGAGATGCCTGGAATGAATCCACTCCAGCCACAGCACTTGAGGAGCAGAATCAGGTCACCTCCACCATGGCCTGGACCCCTCTCCTCCTAGGCCTTCTTGCTCACTTCACAGGTGCTACACCCAGGCTCAGACCCTCTGCAGCCCTAGGGATCTGGAGAATTCTAGGCCCTGACTCTGAGCTCAACAGGGAGCTGCTTGTCGAGGGGAAGATGAACATGACCCTGCTGAGGATGAGAGATTGGAGGGGTGTCATTCCCCTGTGTGCTCACTGGCTGTGACATGCCCAGAGAAAACTGAGGGTGATCTCCTTTGGGCAAAGAATCCACACACCAGTCAGAACCATGGGCTTCAGGAGCTGAGATGCTGGGAGGGTGGCAGCCGGGCAGTGAGAATCCCTGGGGTTCAGGCCAGACAGGTGATGGTGTTCTCGGATGAGACCCAGAGCTGGAAACCTAACTCTCCATTTCTCTCTTACAGCTTCTTTGGCATCCTATGTGCTGACTCAGCCTCCATCTGTGTCGGTGGCCCTGGGACAGACAGCCCGGGTCACCTGTGGGGGAAACAACATTGGAAATAAAAATGTTTTCTGGTACCAGCAGAAGTCAGGCCAGAGTCCTGTGCTGATCATCTATTATAGCAGCAGCCGGCCCTCAGGGATCCCTGAGCGATTCTCAGGCACCAACTCTGGGAACACGGCCACCCTGACCATCAGTGGGGCCCAGGCCGAGGACGAGGCTGACTATTACTGTCAGTCCTATGATAGCAGTGGTAATACTCACAGTGACAGAAGCAGATGGGGAAGTGGGACAAAAACCCCTTCCCCATCTGTGTCTCACTCTCATCCAACCCCAGTGGCCTGTGCACAAATAAAGTAGGTCTGACTCAGGTCCCCAAATCCAACCTCTCCCAGCCTCCTTGGACACCCACACTTCTGGCAGTGCCTGCAGAGGGTATATCAGGTTAGATTTGGGGCTCCTGAGATTGTCTGGACCTGAGTATGTTTGGAAACAGAGGTATTGGCTGCAAGGACAAACAGAACCAAACATCCATATACTGGTCACTTTTTCTTATTCCCATATGGTGGCCATAGACCACTCCTTCACCCAGCTTCCCGGGACTAGAGCCCAGAATCTTCCAGCTCAGCTGAGCTCTTGTAGCCCTATCACTGTGGTGGTTGGGGATTCTAAGTGGAGCAAAGCAGTGCTTTACCCATCATAATCACCCCTCTTCTAGGCTCACAGATGCCCCCATCCCTGGCCAGAGGCCATGAAAACTCACAGGGGTGCTCCTCACTGGGAAGTACTCTTAGATCAGAAAACACCCTCCCCAAGTTGCTCCCCCTTCTCATAGAGATTGTGTTGAATGATGGCCCGAATCCAAGGTCCCAAGGTCTATCCCCAGTCAGATATCCTGGAAGGTCCAAGGTTAAAGGCCTCCATGCAGGAATGAGTCCTCATTGATATCTCACTTTGTGTGGGTAATTATTCCTTTGCCTAGTCTGACTTCCCTCCTGCTCCTACATTTCCTACACATACACTTCTCCACCTCAGAGTATGCATTCTGGAATCCAATGCAGATTGGCTATGTCACTGAAGTGGTCCTCATGGACCTCTGGGGAACACTATTAGACACAGAGCTCTGATTTCTCCAACAAGTCCACAATGGGCATGTCCAATCCCAACACAGATGGCATTGTTACAGCTATTTTTTTTACAATGAGAAGAGAAGCAGGCACACTAGGGACCTGGTCCTGACAGACAGCTGGAGAGAAACGTCCATGCTGATGGTGAATGAGGGACATTGGGAGAGTTGTCTCGTCCTATGAACTGGCCAGAAGATACACAACCATGGGAGTGAGACACACAATGGGTTAAGCCTCACATCTACCCCCCAAATTGTGCCCAAGAATTTCTTTTTACACACACTCTACCCAGAAATGCAGACAGAAAAGAATTTTGTGAAATACAACTCAGTTTGTCAATGCTGACACTTAATAAACCACCACAGTACCCCCCATCCACATGACATACATCCGGATCCACACAAACCAGTCTCCAAGTATAAAGAATGTTGGAAGCCATGTTTCCACCTCATATGATGAAACTATCCAATCAACAATTACAAACATGCTCACCCTTTCCTCACAAGAGGATTCAAATATATGTTTTTCCACTAGTGATTTTCATTTATTTTTGTCCCAGCTTATTTGATATCCCATAACTTCAATATGGAGGTAGAGTTAGCTAGTGTTAATATATCTAATGATAGATGACAATGGACTGACACAGGTGAACGAAAGAGAAACTTATACTTAATATGGATTTAAACTTATTCATGTTAACAAAAGGAAGAAACACTTGTTACTTCTATTCTTCTCATTTCTGTCACTACCCTGTGGTCAGAGTGATGTCTCTAATTACCTTCTTCAAGATCCCTTGTCCCCTTGCTCACAGTAAAATCCTGAGCTAGTCATGAGCCCTGCCAGTTGGGAAAACCAAGCCTTTATTCTGGAAGGTGGGTTCATTATCAGACCCGCTGCATTGGATTGTGGTGAATTTATGACTGCAATCACAGTGCCAGTGAGTATTTGGGGATCTTCTGAATCCATGCATACATCTGCTTATCCCAATTGTGTTGTAGATACTCAGTTGTCCCATGATAGACATTAGGATTCCCCTAGCCAGTGCCCCTTACTTTTTCTGGTGATTCAGTGCCAGGAAGACATGGGAGGGGTGAGGGGTATGGTGCCCTCACATACACCAGAGCAGTGTGGTCAATATCTCATTGGGGCAACACTCAATCCACAACACACACCCCATGTGGCTGATGAAAAAGTCTATTCTTAAACTATTTTTCCACATGATTACGGGATCTAGAATCTGAATCAAGCTCTGGGACCAGACTCAGACATTTAAGCCCCAAGAACCAGGTGGCCTGGTAGGGCCTGGGACGACAAGGAGAGGAAGTGAAACTTTCTATGGTGGCCTATAACCCCAGCCTGTGAAGCTCAGTAAACACACAGTCCTCAGGGGAGGAGGGGATACCCAAGATGCAGATGCAGCTCTGGGGGAGACCCAGGCATCTACACATGCATGAGCCTGTGGAGCTAGTCTTCTTAGGACCACATGGTGAGTAGCCTCTTCATTCTGCTTCCCTGCTGCACCCATCACAGACAAGAGACCCCACAGGGAGGCACAGTGTGAGGCAAAGATGTCCTGCTTCCTTACCATATAGGATCTGTGAACTCACCATGTCACATTGCTCCCTCACCTCAGGGGTGGGCCAGTCACTACTGAATAAACCTCCCTGTCTTCCTCCAGTTTCCTCTCTCCTCCTCTCTTATAAGCTCCAAACTTCCGCTGACCTGAGGCCACCTCTATCCATGTCTGTGGCCCTGGGCAGGCCCAGGATCCCCTGCTCTGAAGATGAGCACAGGCATAACTTGAATCTTGGTACCAGCAGAAGCCAAGCCGGGTCCCTAAACTAGTTAAATATACAGATGTGAGTGATCAACAAGTTCTGATTCTGAGGATGCAACTTAAAGACATGACCCACCAGAGCATGACCAGGACCACAAGGGCCAGGACAGATTCCCATTGTTGCATGACCTATCCTCATAGTGGGAGTGCCTGAAAGTGACTCATAGTAACAAAGAAGGATGTACAAGGGGACACAAACCCTCCTATATGGCCTGGCCCTCCTAACCTACCCTCTGAACAATGGCCACTCAGGCCTTTGGATCAGATTCCCTCCCTGTTGCTTCCCTCACCCCTGGAGGGTGGAAGACTCTAGCAGATTCTCTGTCCTCCAGTCTGTGTTTATCCTACTGAATAGTGGCAGAGTGGGGGGCTGTTCTGACATGAGGTCTGTTGTTGAATTTTGTGATTGAGAGTAAAGATTTGGGATGTCATTACATGACTTACATGTCACTTGGACCCCAAATGTAACCACATGTCACTCAGGAGGATATAGAGCTATCTCAGCACAGTACTGATGGAATCCCTCTTCTCCTTGGGTACAGGTAGCCTGGATATCTCTGGTTTCCTGGATGAGGTGTCCCTATATCCTGAAGGGCAACTCGAGGGTTTGTGAATTGTGGACCAGACTCCTGCTGCCTTAGGACCTTCCCACATTTTTAAAAACTGTGAAAGAATTGCAGACATGACCTAGGTCCCACCTAGAAAATTTCTCCTGGCATCACTGTCTTCCTGCTGTACCAAATCACCTGCACCAGGCAGGTATGACCCTTAGCTGAGGTCTGATGCACATGGACTCACAGTCACTGGTGCTGACCCTGTGTGGAGACCACAACTGCTTTCAGGCCTCATTGTAGCTCTGAGGAGAGAGACATTTTCTAAGATGTAAATAAAATTGTATCATAAGTTGAATTTCTCTTCATGAATCTTTCAGTTGCAGTTTTGAAATTAATTTGTAGAATAATTGTATGAGGTCCAAATGACAAGGAGGGATTTATTAAGAAGTAAAAGCAGAGTTTCCCCTATTTCCACCCTGGCTTGTGTCAGAGCAATATCTTCAAAGGAGTTGTGAGGAGAAAACCATTTTCTCCTCACAAAAGCATGGCAAGTGCCACTGGAATCTTTCATATAAAATTTACTTATTGCGGGTTCAGCAAGATGGTGGAGAGTAGAGGACCTTATTTCAACCATTCCCCTGAAATGAGCTGGATATCTGCCAGACCCCTCTGTACAGTCATGAAATCAGCCTGAGATGTAAGAAGATATATCAGGATCTATACCAACAGAATATCTGTGGCAGCTGGTTTAAAGGTATGAAGTGGGAGCTGTGATTCTGCAGACAGATATCTGAAGATAAACAGAACAGGGAGGGAGCACTGGAGCTGGAAAGTGAAATAACACAGGAGCACAGAAGAGTCCTGGGCTGTGGCCCAGACAGACTCATGGACTGGTAGCCACATAGAAAGGACTGTAGAGCAGCCCCCTGGACTGAAACCTGGAGCTGTGGGGGCACACCTATGAACTGGAGGTGGCTGGTGGTTTTAGAAGCACAAAGGGAAGAGATATGCTTGGACCTGGAAGCGAGGGCTGGGAATGATGCTGTGGGGCCCACAACCAATGACACAGTGGTGTTTAGCAACACAGACAAAAACAGAGTCAGTGTGACCTGGAGAACTTTCTGGAGAACAGACTGCAATCCCTCTGCTCTGAGACAGAGGATTAGATATAGTCACTTCTGCTCTCACAGAAGAGACTCAGAGACCCACCAGGGAAAGCATCCAGAAAACAAAAGCCCTCCAAAACCAGTGTTCATTGAGCCCATCTCTCCCCACAGGGGCAGGACAACTCTGCTCAAACAGGGTTGACTAAGTATAAGCATGGGAGGCCCATCTGCCAGAAGAAGAACAAGAGGCCAACAGTTCTGAGGTCCCTATAAAAGAAGTGAATCTTGCTTGGATTGTGATCAATAGTTTGGACTCTGTACATTCCCTCAACCACCTCTCACCAGAATGACTAAGAAGAGGAAAAATTCAGAGACTGTAACCTATGCCACAGAACCAATGGATATGGACATAAGCAAGATATTAGAAATAGACTTCAGGGTAACAGTTAGGCAAAAAACAGAGGAAAAATTCAGAGACTGTAACCTGTGCCACAGAACCAATGGATATGGACATAAGCAAGATATCAGAAATAGACTTCAGGGTAACAGTTAGGCAAACAACAGCTAGGTTGAAGAAAACCATTAATGGCAATTATAGATTCTCTAAGGGCATAAATGAGATCTGATCTGCAATAAATTAAAAATTATATCAATAAGATCCAATCTAATCTAGACACTATAACATCTAGGGTAAATAAAGCAGAAGAATGAATTTGTGATCTGGAAGAAAGACTGATAGAAAAGAAGGATCAGAAGGAGGCCTGCTACAAATCACTTAGAATCCATGGAAACAGAATTAGAGAAATAAATGATGCCATGAAACATTCCAATGTCAGAATCATTGGGACCCCTAAGGGGGTGGAAAGAGAGAGAGGACTAGAAGATGTAGTCGAGCAAATCCTTGCTAAGAACTTCCCTTATCTGGGGAATGAAGTAAGCGTTCATATCCTAGAGGCAGAGACATCACCCCCAAGATCAGTAAGGGCAGATTGACCCCCAGGCATGTAATAGGGAAACTCGTGGATCTTAAAACCAGGGATCTTAAAGGCAAGTAGGGGGAGATATTCCTTATGTACAGAGAGAGAAACATCAGAATAATATCAAACCTGTCCACAGAAACCTGGCAAGCCAGAAAGGATTAGCAAGATATATTCAGGATAGTAAAAAAGAAGAACATGCAGCCAAGAGTAATTTATATGACAAAGCTGTAATTTAGAATGCGTGAAGAGATTAAGAAGTACCAATATTGGAAAAACTGTTAGAATATGTGACCATTAAGCTGGCCTTGAAAGAAATATTAACAGGGGGTCTATGAAAGAAGAAAGATCCCCAAGAGTGATATAGAACAGAAATTCACAGAGACAATCTATAGAAACAAGAACCTCACAGGCAACATGATGACAATAAAAACATAACTTTCAATAATCACTCTCAATATGAATTCTGTAAATGCTCCCATAAAAAGCCACAGGGTGGCAGATTAGATAAAAAGACAGGACCCATCCATCTGCTGTCTATAAGAGGCATATTTTGAACCTAAAGATACATCCAGATTGAAACTGAGGGGATGGAGAACCATCTTTCATGCCAACAGACCTCAAAGGAAAGATGGAGTAGCAATTCTCATATGAGACAAATTAGATTTTAAGTTAAGAATGTAGTGAGAGTTACAGAAGGACATTATATCATTCATAAAGGGTCTATCCAACAAGAAGATCTAACTACAGTAATATCTATACCCCCAATATGGGGGCAGCCAACTACATAAGCATTTGTTAATCAAACTAAAGAGACATATTTTTTTTGAAAATTTGCCATAAAACTTTATTGTATATTTTTAGTGAGGATTACATCTTTATGTTATGGATAACAAAGGGGATTTTGGTACATTATATTTACATTTGGTACATTACATTACATTTGGTACATTACAAAATTTGCATTTTGTATTATATTTGTAAGAGAGAAGAAGCAAAAGTCAGACCACAGCAAACTTTCATGGTTTTGAATCTATATTCAATAAGGATGCGTCAATAAAGATGTCATGATATTTCAAAAAGAAAAATGTTCTTCTACTAAATCTTTTCTGCCCCTCATTAGTAGATATAAAACTAACTTTATAGTTTTGTAAATATTACCAACATTACAAATGAATATACATATTACTCATAATTACAAAATTTCCAAAACTCAAAATACTATGTATTTCCAGGAAACCCAAGATAAATATCAGGAAAATGTGGATACTAAACTTAGTTAACATCTCTGATATTAAATTACATTAATTTACAAGGTTCAGAACTATAAGGGAGGCATACCCAGATTTGACCTTACAAACTTGACTCTGGTGCTGTTAAACTCTATTAAAGTCCTTACAATAAGACTATGTGAAGGCAGAGTATGGAGAGTTTAGCCAAAGTACTCCATGGTATTGCAGTTTCAGCATTCATTGTATATGTTTAGGTGGCCTCCAGAGACCTCAAACTGACTTTAGCACCTCCTGCCAGCTTAGACCAGAGTCACAAGGAGATTTCAGTTTCTTTTTTTTTAATTAAATTGATTTATTTATTTTCAGAAAAACAGTATTCATTATTTTTTTACCACACCCAATGCTCCATGCAATCCGTGCCCTCTATAATACCCACCACCTGGTACCCCAACCTCCCAAACCCCCGCCACTTCAAACCCCTCAGATTGTTTTTTCAGAGTCCATAGTCTCTCATGATTCACCTCCCCTTCCAATTTACCCCAACTCCCTTCTTCTCTCTAACACCCCTTGTCCTCCATGATATTTGTTATGCTCCACAAATAAGTGAAGCCATATGATAATTGACTCTCTCTGCTTGACTTATTTTATTCAGCATCATCTCTTCCAGTCCCGTCCATGTTGCTACAAAAGTTGGGTATTCATCCTTTCTTATGAAGGCATAGTACTCCATAGTGTATATGGACCACATCTTCCTTATCCATTCATCTGTTGAAGGACATCTTGGTTCACTTCTCCAATCAAGACATACAAATGGCTATCAGACACATGAAAAAATGTTCATCATCACTAGCCCTCAGGGAGATTCAAATTAAAACCACATTGAGATATCACCTTACACCAGTGAGAATGGCCAAAATTAATAAAACAGGAAACAACATGTGTTGGAGAGGATGTGGAGAAAGCAGAACCCTCTTACACTGTTGGTGGGAATGCAAGTTGGTGCAGCCTCTTTGGAGAACAGTGTGGAGATTCCTCAAGAAATTAAAAATAGAACTTCCCTATGACCCTGCCATTGCACTCCTGGGTATTTACCCCAAAGATACAGATGTCGTGAAAAGAAGGGCCACCTGTACCCCAATGTTTATAGCAGCAATGGCCATGGTTGCCAAACTATGGAAAGAGACATATTTTTTTAATTCATTTATTTATTTTTTTTCAGTGTAACAGTATTCATTGTTTTTGCACCATACTCAGGGCTCCATGCAATCCGTGCCCTCTCCAATACCAGTCGCCAAACTGTGGAAAGAATAAAGAGACATATTGATAAGAATATGTTAATTGTAGGAGATCTTAACACTCCATTCTCTGCAACAGTCAGATCATCTAAGCATAAACTCAATAAAAAGACAAGAACTTTGAATGATACACTGGACCAGATGGACCTCATAGATATATACAGAATATTCCACACTAAAACAACAGAATACTCATTCTTCTCAAGCTCACATGGAACTTTCTCCAGAATAGACCACATACTAGGTTATAAACCCATCTAAGTCAATACCAAAACACTGAGATTATTCCCTGCATATTCTCAGATCACAATACTTTGAAACTGGAACTCAATCACAAGAAAAAGTTTGGAAGAAATTCAAACCCTTGGAAGCTAAAGACCATCCTGCTCAAGAATGTTTGGATCAACCAGGAAATCGAAGAAGAACTTAAACAATTCATGGAAACGAATGAGAATGAAAACTCATCACTCCAAAAGCTATGGGATATGGCAAGATGGTTCTTTGAAACAATTAATAAGATCAGTAAATCACTGGTAAAACTAATCCAAAAGAAAAGAGAAAGGACACAAATTAATAAAATTATGAATGAAAGGGGGTAGATCATGACTAAGAACAAGAAAATAGAAACAATCATTAGAAATTATTATCAACAGCTATATGCCAATAAATTATGCAACCTAGAAGAAATGGATGCATTCCTGGAAACCTATAATTTCCAAGACTGAAACAGGAATAAATTGACAACTTGAACAGACCAATAACTAGTCACATGATTGAAGTAGTGATCAAAAACCTCCCCAAAAACAATAGTCCAGGATCTGATGGATTCCCTGAGGGAAATCTACAAGTTGAAGAAGAAATAATACTTATTCTCCTGTTAAAAAAAATAAAGAAAGAAACATAAGGAAGATTTCCAGACTCTTTCTATGAGGCCACCATTACTTTGATCTCAAAACCAACAAAGACCCCATCAAAAAGGAGTATTCCAGACCAATATCCCTGATGAATATGGTTACCAAGATTCTCAACAAGATCTTAGTTTCTAGGTCCAACAGTATATTAAAAAGATTATCCACATTCTTCTCTAGTGCATATGGAACATTCTCCAGAATAGATCACATCCTCGGTCCTAAATCAGGACTCAACTGGTATCAAAAGATTGGGATCATTCCCTGCATATTTTCAGACCACAATGCTCTGAAGCTAGAACTCAACCACAAGAGGAAGTTTGGAAAGAACCCAAATGCATGGAGACTAAACAGCATCCTTCTAAAGAATGAATGGGTCTACCAGAAAATTAAAGAAGAATTGAAAAAAATCATGGAAACAAATGATATTGAAAATACAACGGTTCAAAATCTGTGGGACACAACAAAGGCAGTCCTGAGAGGAAAATATATAGCGGTGCAAGCTTTTCTCAAGAAACAAGAAAGGTCTCAGGTACACAACCTAACCCTACACCTAAAGGAGCTGGAGAAAGAACAAGAAAGAAACCCTAAGCCCAGCAGGAGAAGAGAAATCATAAAGATCAGAGCAGAAATCAATGAAATAGAAACCAAAAAAAAAAAAAAATAGAACAAATCAACCAAACTAGGAGCTGGTTCTTGGAAAGAAGTAATAAAATTGATAAACCCCTGGCCAGACTTATCAAAAAGAAAAGAGAAAGGACCCATATAAATAAAATCATGAATGAAAGAGGAGAGATCACAACTAACACCAAAGAAATACAAATATTATAAGAACATACTATGAGCAACTCTACGCCAACAAATTTGACAATCTGGAAGAAATGGATGCATTCCTAGAAACATATCAACTACCACAACTGAACCAGGAAGAAATAGAAAGCCTGAACAGACCCATAACCAGTAAGGAGATTGAAACAGTCATTAAAAATCTCCAAACAAACAAAAGCCCAGGGCCAGACGGCTTCCCGGGGGAATTCTACCAAACATTTAAAGAAGAACTAATTCCTATTCTCCTGAAACTGTTTCAAAAAATAGAAATGGAAGGAAAACTCCCAAAGTCATTTTATGAGGCCAGCATCACCTTGATCCCAAAACCAGACAAGGATCCCATCAAAAAAGAGAGCTATAGACCAATATCCTTGATGAACACAGATGCGAAAATTCTCACCAAAATACTAGCCAATAGGATGCAACAGTACATTAAAAGGATTATTCACCACGACCAAGTGGGATTTATCCCAGGGCTGCAAGGTTGGTTCAACATCCGCAAATCAGTCAATGTGATACAACACATCAATAAAAGAAAGAACAAGAACCATATGATACTCTCAATAGATGCTGAAAAAGCTTTTGACAAAGTACAGCATCCCTTCCTGATCAAAAGTCTTCAAAGTATAGGGATAGAGGGCACATACCTCAATATCATCAAAGCCATCTATGAAAAACCCACCGCAAATATCATTCTCAATGGAGAAAAACTGAAAGCTTTTCCACTAAGGTCAGGAACACGGCAGGGATGTCCATTATCACCACTGCTATTCAACATAGTACTAGAAGTCCTAGCCTCAGCAATCAGACAACAAAAAGAAATTAAAGGCATCCAAATCGGCAAAGAAGAAGTCAAACTATCACTCTTCGCAGATGATATGATACTCTATGTGGAAAACCCAAAAGACTCCACTCCAAAACTGCTAGAACTTGTACAGGAATTCAGTAAAGTGTCAGGATATAAGATCAATGCACAGAAATCAGTTGCATTTCTCTACACCAACAACAAGACAGAAGAAAGAGAAATTAAGGAGTCAATCACATTTACAATTGCACCCCAAACCATAAGATACCTAGGAATAAACCTAACCAAAGAGGCTAAGAATCTGTACTCAGAAAACTATAAAGTACTCATGAAAGAAATTGAGGAAGACACAAAGAAATGGAAAAATGTTCCATGCTCCTGGATTGGAAGAATAAATATTGTGAAAATGTCTATGCTACCTAAAGCAATCTACACATTTAATGCAATTCCTATCAAAGTACCATCCATCTTTTTCAAAGAAATGGAACAAATAATTTTAAAATTTATATGGAACCAGAAAAGGCCTCAAATAGCCAAAGGGATATTGAAAAAGAAAGCCAAGGTTGGTGGCATCTCAATTCCGGACTTCAAGCTTTATTACAAAGCTGTCATCATCAAGATAGTATGGTACTGGCACAAAAACAGACACATAGACCAATGGAACAGAATAGAGAGCCCAGAAATAGACCCTCAACTCTATGGTCAACCAATCTTGGACAAAGCAGGAAAGAATGTCCAATGGAAAAAAGTCAGCCTCTTTAATAAATGGTGTTGGGAAAATTGGACAGCCACGTGCAGAAAAATGAAATTGGACCATTTCCTTACACCACACACAAACATAGACTCAAAATGGATGAAGAACTCAATGTGAGAAAGGAATCCATCAAAATCCTTGAGGAGAACACAGGCAGCAACCTCTTCGACCTCAGCCGCAGCAACATCTTCCTAGGAACATCGCCAAAGGGAAGGGAAGCAAAGGCAAAAATGAACTATTGGGATTTCATCAAGATCAAAAGCTTTTGCACAGCAAAGGAAACAGTTAACAAAATCAAAAGACAACTGACAGAATGGGAGAAGATATTTGCAAACGACATATCAGATAAAGGACTAGTGTCCAAAATCTATAAAGAACTTAACAAACTCAACACCCAAAGAACAAATAATCCAATCAAGAAATGGGCAGAGGACATGAACAGACGTTTCTGCAAAGAAGACATCCAGATGGCCAACAGACACATGAAAAAGTGCTCCATATCACTCGGCATCAGGGAAATACAAATCAAAACCACAATGAGATATCACCTCACACCAGTCAGAATGGCTAAAATCAACAAGTCAGGAAATGACAGATGCTGGCGAGGATGCGGAGAAAGGGGAACCCTCCTACACTGTTGGTGGGAATGCAAGCTGGTGCAACCACTCTGGAAAACAGCATGGAGGTTCCTCAAAATGTTGAAAATAGAACTGCCCTATGACCCAGCAATTGCACTACTGGGAATTTACCCTAAAGATACAAACGTAGTGATCCAAAGGGGCACGTGCACCCGAATGTTTCTAGCAGCAATGTCCACAATAGCCAAACTATGGAAAGAACCTAGATGTCCATCAACAGATGAATGGATCAAGAAGATGTGATATATATACACAATGGAATACTATGCAGCCATCAAAAGAAATGAAATCTTGCCATTTGCGACAACGTGGGTGGAACTAGAGCGTATCATGCTTAGCGAAATAAGTCAATTAGAGAAAGACAACTATCATATGATCTCCCTGATATGAGGGAGTGGTGATGCAACATGGGGGCTTAAGTGGATAGGAGAAGAATCCACGAAACAAGATGGGATAGGGAGGGAGATAAACCATAAGTGACTCTTAATCTCACGAAACATACTGTGGGTTGCTGGGGGGAGGTGGGTTGGGAGAAGTGGGGTGGGGTTATGGACATTGGGGAGGGTATGTGCTTTTGGTAAATTGGAAGGGGAGGTGAACCATGAGAGACTATGGACTCTGAAAAACAATCTGAGGGGTTTGAAGTGGCGGGGGGGTGGGAGGTTGGGGTACCAGGTGGTGGGTATTATAGAGGGCACGGCTTGCATGGAGCACTGGGTGTGGTGAAAAAATAATGAATACTGTTTTTCTGAAAATAAATAAATTGGAAAAAATAAAGATTATCCACCATGACCATGTGAGATTTACCCCTGGAATGCAAGGGTGGTTTGACATTTGCAAATCAATGTCATAGAACAAATTAATAAGAGAAGAAAGAAGAACCACATGGTCCTCTCAAGTGATGCAGAATAATCATTTGACAAAATAAAGCATCTTCTCCTCATTAAAACTCTTCAGAGAATACGGAGAGAGGGGATGTTCCTCAAATTCATAAAATCCATCCATGAAGAACCCACAGTGAATATCATTTTCACTGGGGAAAAGCTAAGAGCCATTCCCTTTGGATCTGGAACATGAAAAGGATGTCCACTCTTGACACTATTCAATATGGTACTAGAAGTCCTAGGAACATCAATGAGACAACAAAAAGAAATAAAAATTATCCAATTTGGCAAAGAAGAAGTCAAACTCTCTCTCTTCACAGAAGACGTGATACTTTATGTGGAAAATGCAAAAGACTCCACTTCAAATTATGAGAACTCATATAGCAATTCAGTAATATGTCAAGTTACAAAATCAATGCACAGAAATTGCTTGCTTTCTCATATACTAACAATGAAACCATAGAAAAAGAAGATAGAGAACTGATTCCACTTCCAATAACACCAAAAAACATAAGATATTTTGGAATAAGCCTAACCAAAGAGGTAAAGGATCTGTACTCGAGGAACTACAGAACACTCATGAAAGAAACTGAAGATACAAAATGCTGGAAAAACATTCCATGCTCATGGGTTAAAAGAATAAACATTGTTAAAATGTCTATGCTGCCCAGAGAAATCTATATTTTCAATGCCATCAGTATTTTTCAAAGTGCTGGAAGAAACAATGCTAAAACTCATATGGAACCAGAAAAGACCCAAATCACCAAGGATACATTGAAAAAGAAAAACAAAGCTAGGGATATCTGTTGCCTGATTTCAAGCTATATTACAAGGCTGTGATCACCAAGAAAGCATTGTAATGGCACAAAAACAGACACAAAGACCAATGGAATAGACTAGAGAGTACAGATATGGACCCTTAACACTGTGGTCACATAATCTTTGACAAAGCAGGAAAAAGTATCCATTGGAAAAGAGACAGTCTCTTCAGTAAATGGTGCTGGGAAAATTGGACATCTATGTACAGACAAATAAAACTCAACCATTCTCTTATGCCTAACACAAAGACAAACTCAAAATGGATGAAAGACCTCAATGAGAGACAGGAATCCATCAAAATCCTGGAGAAGAGCATAGGCAGTAACCTCTTTGACACTGGGAACAGCAATTTCTTTCAAGATATGTCTCCAAAGGCAAAGGAAACAAAAGTGAAAATGAGCTTTAAGGACTTTGTCAAAATAAAAAGCTTCTGTACAGTAAAGAAAAGAGTCAACAAATCTAAGAGGCAACCCACATGATGGGAGAAGATATTTGCAAATGACAGTATAGACAAAGGGCCAATATACAGGATCTAGTTCTATACAGAACTTCTCAAACTCAACACCCAAAAAACAGATCATCAAGTCAAAAAATGGACAGAAGACATGAATAGACACTTATCAAATGAAGACATACTAATGACTAACAGACATCTGAAAAATATTCATCATCATTACCCATCATTATCCATCATCATTACCCATCAGGGAAATTCAAATCAAAACCACACTGAGATACCACCTTACACCAGTTAGAATGGCAAAAAATTAACAAGGCAGAAAACAACAAATGTTGGAGAAGATGTGGAGAAAAGGGAACCATCCTACACTGTTAGTGGGAATGCAAGTTGGTGCAGGACCTTTGGAAAAGATCATGGAGGTTTCTCAAAAAATGAAAAATAGAGCTACCCTGTGACCCAGCAATTGCACTACTAGGTATTTAGCCCAAAGATACAGATGTGGTGAAAATAGGACATATACACCCCACTGTTTATAGCAACAATGTCTACAATAGCCAAACTGTGGAAAGAGAAGATATGCCCTTCAAGAGACAAATGGGTAAAGAAGATGTGGTCCATATATACAATGGAATATTACTCAGCCAACAGAAAGTATGAATACCCAACTTTTGCATCAACATGTATGGGACTTGAGGAGATTATGCTGAGTGAAATAAGTCAAGCAGAGAGAGTCAATTATCATATGGTTTCACTTACTTGTGGGACATAAGGAATAGCTTGAAGGACATTAGGTGAAGGAAGGGAAAAATGAAAGGGAGGAATCAGAGGGGGAGACAAAGCATGAGAGACTTGGACTCTCAGAAACAACCTGAGGGTTTTAGAGGGAGAAGTGTTGGGGGATGGACTGGCCCAGTGATGGGTATTAAAGAGGGCATGTATTGCATGTAGCAGGTGTTATACATAAACAATGACTCTTGGAACAATACATCAAAAACTAATGATGTACTGCACGGTAACTAAAATAACATAATAAAAAAATAATAATAATAGTAAAAATAAGGTCTTCCTATGAGGGACTGGAAAATTCTGTTCTTCCCTTTCCCAATTTCTGCAACTAAGTTATTTTCTTGGTAAGTTTTTCTTAACTTATAGAGTAAGATATTTATTACATTTCCCCCCAAACCGAAGACAGGTTACTTATGACAACACTTCCCTTGAAGAGTTACTAAAATAAGATCCATCTCATTTTCTTAATATGACAATATTTCTTTTTGGACATGATCTGTCCCTGATCCTGATTGCAAAATAGGGATACTGAGGTACAACCCCTATGACCTGCTGCAAGAGATCACAGCCAAAAACAGACATTTATAGCACTGTGATGGCTTTGGAAATGCCATGCACTATTCTTAGAAGATGAATTTTATTTGGTCACTGTGGCCCACGAACTGATCTAGATTGGACCCTGAACCTCCGTAAAGCTCATAGTGCCAATTATACAATGAGATCAGAAAATAAAGACTACTCCACTCTCAGGTCTCAGTGGCCAGGCCAGCCAAGGAGTAAGACCCTTTCCCATCTGTGTCACACTCTCCTCCAGCCACAGGAATCCTGTGCACAGAGCAGTAATCAGGTCTGACCCAGGACCCCATGTCTAAAGTCCCAAGTTTGTTCCCTTCCTCCTGATCCTCCAGGCAGGCTACATAGGATGGATCATCAGGGGATTTGTAAACAGTTATTAGAACTCCATCTCCTGTGAATGTTTAGGGGCAGATGTGGAAGGTATCTTTCAAAGTACAAAACTTTTAAAGCTTCCCTAAATGAATTTGTCCAAAAATGTAAAAAATACACAGGATAGACTGACAACAGATATAAGGCTGCAAAAGAAGAGATTATAGAATTTTATATCATCATGATGAAAACTACTCAAAATGATGTGCAGAGCAAAAACCTTGAAGAGATTGTAAAGGTGCAGTGCATGTAGGACACCTTCACACCAGCTAGACAGTGTGCAAGTGTAGAGACTGTGGGAGGGAAGGTAAGGAAATGAAGGTGAATCCAAAAAACCTGTGGAGAAATAATCTACCAAAAGGCTTCAAATTTGGAGAAACCTGGGAACCAATATATCCAGGAAGCTCACGGAGCTTGGGCACAGGGAACATGAGAGACAGCACAGAATACATCATAATGAAGTTGTTAGAACCAGTGATGCAGACACTCTCAGAGCCAGAGAAGAGAGTCATGTTCCTTACAGAGAACCAGCATTGTGCTAGGAGCACATTTCTAATCACAAACCATGAGAGCATGAAAACAAAGGAGCAATGTCTTCAAACTACTAATAGAAAATATCTATCAACATTGGTCTTTAAACACAGTGGACATCATTGAAAAGTGAAGAGAAAGTAAACCTTTCTCAGAGAGCAAATCTCCCAGGACTGATCACCAGCAGACCCTCAGCACAGGCGACAGTGAAGGATGCCCCTCAGTCAGAAGGAAATCGTGACAGATGGAAATGTGAGCCTACATAAAGAAAAATCATCAGATGTCATAACTACAAGGATAAATGTAAAATCAATGTTAATGGTTAATGTCTATAAAAGTCAACTACTTAAAGCAAAATATATAGCAATGTGATTGATTCATAATGGATGTACAAATAATACATATGGCAATGACAGCAGTAATGGTGGTGAAGATGAGACCATGTTTTGATGTCCTCATCCTGCATGTGAATGATGTTGTATAACTGGGAGGAAGTTTCTTAAGGCAGGAGGTGAGAACGTTAAGCTCTAAGGAAACCATTAAAACAAAATCATTCTAACAACAAAGAACTATAGCTAATAAGGTGCATGACCTGGGATGGTCTGGAGGACACAGATCCAGTAGGACATACATGTCATGTCTGTGTATGTGTGTATTTGTCTGTGAAGCACAGAGAAACAGAGACAATGGGAGGGAGACACTCATGTTGAGAATCAGCTCAGGTGGTCTTAGGGCGGCAGGTCTGGAAGGGGCAGGACAGGACAGAGGGCTATGTGTGGAAGTCAGGACAGGGTTGCACACTTTTATTGCATCTGAAGGATTAAAATGTTAAGAGGAGACAGAGAAGAAAATTAAGGCATCCCAATCAAACCACTAGAGATGAAAACAACAGTGCGTCATATCTCAAACACAACAGTTGAGATCACCAGCAGACATGCCAAGATGAAGATTGTGAGGGAATCTGAAGACACAGCACAGACAAAGCAAGTGAAAGGCACAGAGAGACTTTATAGGTGAGCAGAGCAGCATTCGGTGTAGGAAAATGTGAATAATGTCGTGCACATGTGATTGTGAACCCAGGGAGTGAGGGTGGGGAGGTGGAAAAGATTATTTTATGAATCACTGGCCACAAATGTTCAAAATTTAATGAAAATTCAGTATCTATGGTTTACAAAAACCCCAAGTAAAGAAATATGGGGGAATAAAACACCGCAGAGAGGAAAGACATTAAATTCAGGGGACCAGTGATAAGGATTCGGACTGATCTCTCACAAACAGAAATACACAAAGAGGGCAGTGGATTAACATTTTCAAACTACTGAGAAAAACCAAAAGAAATCCTTTATGTATGGAAAATATACTTCTATAATTAAGGCTGAACAGAAAAATGCTTCAGCTCTACCAAATTGACAGAAATGATCATGAACAGATCCATAACACAGGAAATACTACTGGATTTCCATCAGGCAGAAGGAAGGGATTCCAGAAAGAAGCTGAATCTACAAAATGATGGAAAGAGTCAGAAATGATAACTACAGGGATAAATATGAAGAATTTCTTGATAATTTAACACTCTCTGAAAAATAAATCACTGTCTAGAGCAAATCTAATTCACTGCATACGTTGGAATTTATCACATAGCTAACAGTGATGGGTATGATATTCCTACTAAATCCCTGAGAAGAGAGAGTAGCAATTGGGCTCTAATGTCTGAGGCTCTCTGTCCCATGGTGTGATGTCACCTAAATGTAGCCCATGATGAGTCACAGATGACAGGAGAGCAAGGAGTTACAGTAATAAGCCAAAACAGAAAAAGAAAGCAGATTATAGAAAAATGCTCCAATTCTCAAGAAGAAGATAAAAATGGAAGAGGAGAAAAGACAACCCATGGAACATAGAGAAAATAAAAATTGGGATGGGATCTAACAAACTATGTTACCACACAAAGTCAGGAAAGGATGTAAACCCCACAATTAAAAGATAGATATTGTCAAAATAAGTTTAACAGTAACATCCAAGGATGAGAAACCTACATAAATAATCTTATACTGTAAAGACCTATTTAGCCAGAGCACTTCCATCCATCCGTTAAATAATAACCTTGTTGTTTAACCCTTAAACTGTCTCTGCTCCCCTTCCTCCAGGGGACTTACTTAAAAACAAATCCCAGAAACCAGCCCCAGGTAACTAAGCCCAAATACAAGGGTGGGTAAGGCCAGGTGGAGACATCCAATCAGTGGGGGGTTGCATACTGTCTCCCTAGTTACCAAGGAGTATGGGCCCTGCCCTTGGGGAGCCTTTTGGGTGCCAATTCTAACCAAGGTGATAGGCTAATTCAAATATCTACTAGATAAATTGTAATTCAGTTGGTCACTGTGCAGCTTTTTCTGTGTGTTACAATTTCATTGGCCACTTGTGCGTGGCCAGGCCCAACCACATGGCCTTTGCCCTTAAAAGCAAGTATGTAAGGGAGAGAGGGGTCACCCTCTCTGTAAGAGGCGTGGCCCAGAACATTCGGCTTGATTCCTGATGCTTGGCGTGGAATAAATCTTTGCTTGAACTTTGCTTTATATCAGTCTAGCTCCTTTAATCACGGACCCATTATTGAAGGACCTAACATTTGGGGGCTCATCTGGGATTAAACGATGAGAACTGAGCCAGTATCAGAATTTCTGGCAAAAGCGTCCAGAGGTAAGATCTCCAGATTTTGCTCTGTGGGATGCGTCTGTCTGTCTGGGTGCGGAGCTCCAGGTATAGCCCACTGGGGAGAAGCTGGACACAGCCATGCTCCCCAGGGCTGGAAAGGATGCGGGGACACCCCTTCCCTCCACTGGTAGATCAGCAGGGGGTTCAAGTCCCCCTAGAGAGGGGGTTCGAGTACCCCTAGGCGATTGGGGGGTTCGAGTGCCCCTAAGCGGTCACCTAGGTGGTCAGGGGGTTTGAGTCCCCCTAGGTGTTCAGGGAGTTCAAGTCCCCCTAGGAGGTCTCCTCAGGTTCTGAACCACTGGGCCTGTGGTTGTCTGTTTTGGCTTTTCATTGTTTGTTCTGTTGTTCATTATGTTTTCAGGGGACAGAGAAAATTCCCACCAGCAGCAAGATCTGGGTGAGGACCTCTGGGACTGTGGTTGTCTTTGTCTTGTCTGTTGTGTTGTCTATTGTGTTTGGATAAATGAGGCAAGCGGAGAGTAAGGGAACTGTGAGACCCTTAAGTCTTGTCCTCCAGCATTTCAAGGATTTTCAAGGTAAAGCCACCCAGGTGGGTGACAAGGTTTATTCGGGAAAACTAAAAAAACTGCAAATTAGAGTGGTCTGTTTTCTCCACAGGGTGGTCGCCGGAAGGAATGTTTGCCTTGGCTCAAATTTACTCTACTCAAAGTAAGGTCTTCGATCTCCATCAAGACCAAATACCATACATTGTGGCCTGGCTATATCTGGTAGAAGAGCCACCGTCATGGCTCAAGTCTCACCTTCTCCCTACTAATGAAACCATCTCTCTCCCTCTAAGGCAGGTCAAATCACCAAAACCAGAACAGAAAGATGAGGGGGAATCAGGGAAGAAGACCATCCTACCTCTGTCAGATGTGGAGGATGTGGAATTTTCCCCTTTTTATCTGTCCCCTAAACCTAACTCTCAGTCCCGAGACTCCCTTACCAGTCCACCTCAAATGCGGTCAGGCTCTACCTATGGGACCACCAAGCAGGAAGACGGCCCTGAACCTTCCTCTATCCTCCTTTGGCTCCCTTTACCTCACCAGTTCCATCGGTGCCAATGCTGCATCTCCATGAGGTTGTTTCACCGGACAGGAGGGGGCACCCCCACCTAACCTATATCCCTTTCTCCTCTTCTGATATCTATAACTGGAAGGCCCAACATAAATCCTTTTCTGTCCACCCTTGGGATCTAATTAGTCTCTTGGAGACTGTCTTTATTACACACCAGCCACCTGGGTGGATATTCAGCAGCTCCTTATAGCCCTCTTTAGTGCAGAAGAGAGGGATTGCATTATGCGAGAAACCCATAAGGTGATAAGTGAGAGACTTGGCAGGGACCTTGGTCCCTGGTGAATGGAGGACTATTGCCCAAGGGAACACCCCAACTGGGAGCTTCTACCACCAGGCTCTACTGGGAGGCCTCCGAGCAGCTGCAAGGAGACCCATAAATTTATCTAAAATTAGTACGGTGACTCAAGGTAAGAATGAGTCTCTGGGAGCTTTCCTAGAAAGGCTTATTGAAGCCTATAAAATGTATAGCCCGATCGATCCTGAGGTGCCCAAATATCAGAGGGCAGTAAATCTTGCTTTTGCCAGTCAGTCAGCCCCAAATATAAGGAGGAAACTTCAGAAAATTGAGGGGTTTGAAGGGAAGAATCTTAATGAGTTAGTTGGAATAGCAGAAAAAGTGTTTAACAATAGGGATGCACAAGAAGAGGAAAAACAGACAAAAAAAAACTGGTTACAGTTTTGGCACTATATGAAGCAGGGAGGAGACAGAGGAAAATAGTCAATGGAAAGGTAAAATGCAGGTAGGGAATAGCCAATGGAAGGAAAAGTCTAAGCACAGAGAAAGCAGGCTGAAAGACTTAGATTCAGATCAGTGTGCTTACTGTAAGGAAAAAGGACATTGGGCCAGGGAGTGCCCCAAAAGGAAAACAGCAATGCTGGCCACCAGAGACTGAATGGGCCATGGTTCAGAGCCCCTCCCTGAACCTTGGGTAAAAATTGAAGTGGAGGGAAAATCAATTGATTTTTTGGTGGACATGGGGGCCCAATTTTCATCATTACTTAAACCTATGGGAAAACTCTCTGGAGAGTAAGTCTGGGTACAAGGGCAAGTGGCACAGAAAAGCATAGATGGACGACAGAAAGGACTTTAAATTTGGCCTCAGGAGTAGTCAAACATTGATTATTGGTTCTCCCTAATGCCCCATATAACTTGATGGGAAGAGATCTTCTCCACAAATTATGAGCTGGCATTCAGTTCTCCAAAGGAGATATGACTGTAACGTTGGGACAACCCACTATTCAGATGCTTGGGGCAGCAGGAGGTGAATATCTCCTTTACAGGCCATCCTCAAAACCAGAGGAGATAAGGGAGGGAAGACTTTACCAAACCCTACAGGCTGAGTTTCCCGGAGGCTGGGCAGAAGGGAAGCCCCCTGGCTTAGCCAAGGAACGACCTCCAGTTGTAGTACAATTAAAAGCGATGGCTATGGCTTTTCACATCTGGCAGTATTTCTTCCTCTGGGAAGCAAAGGAAGGGATCAGAAAGCATGTTAACTGCCTCCGAGGAGACAGGATCCTTGCAAGTCTCCATGGAACACTCCTTTGCTCCCTGCCAAAAGGCTGAGACTGGGGAATACCGACCCATTCAGGACTTGTGGGAAATTAATAAACGGGTTGAAGATATCTACCTGACGGGGCCTAACTCCTATACCCTACTCTCCCTCCTGGGCTCCAGAAGAACTGTCTATACCATCTTAGATCTCAAGGATGCATTTTTCTGCATACCTTTAGCGAGAGAGTCTCAGCTCCTTTTTGCTTTTGAGTGGTCTGACCCAAAGGAGGGATTCCAGGCCAGCTCACCTGGCCAAGACTTCCCCAAGGATTCAAGAATTCACTCATCTTCAACGAGGCCCTACATGAGGATTTGCATGAGTACAGAACC
Organism: Neogale vison; assembly: GCF_020171115.1. NCBI lineage: Eukaryota > Metazoa > Chordata > Mammalia > Carnivora > Mustelidae > Neogale > Neogale vison. The sequence goes on along the minus strand of NC_058093.1, from coordinate 215,532,690 downwards.
TCCAACCCGGGAGTCACTCTGTTACAGTATGTTGATGACTTGTTGATAGCCGCTGAGGACTATGAGTCATGCTTGCGGGGGACAAGAGCTCTCTTACAGACTCTGCAGGAAAAAGGGTATCAGGTATCAGTGAAGAAAGCACAGTTCCACCAGAGCCATGCCACTTATTTAGGCTTTGATCTCCACAAGGGAGTGCATTCGCTGAGTCCAGGAAACAGGTGATCACCCAATACCCCCACCCCACCATGCCCCGACAAGTGAGGAAGTTTCTTGGGACAGTGGGGTACTGTAGGGTGTGGATACCACGGCTTGCAGAGATTGCCCAACCTCTCTATGAACTGACTAAGGGAGGGCTTACCCTGATAGAATGGACAGCTGAGGCAGAAGGAGCATTTCAGGAATTACAAGCAGTCTTACTGAGTGCCCCAGCATTGGCTATCCCAGATGTTACCAAGCCCTTCCACTTGTATGTGGATGAAAAGGTAGGGGTGGCCAAAGGAATTTTGACTCAGACTTTAGGGCCTTGGAAAAGGCCAGTAGCCTATCTTAGCAAAAAACTAGATCCAGTAGTGGCCAGGTTCCCCCTTGCCTCCGCATAATTGCTGCCATGGCCCTCCTGGTCAAGGATGCAAGTAAATTGACTCTGGGACAAAATCTCATCTTGACCCATGCTATCAAGGGCCTTCTCCGGACTCCACCAGACTGGTGGATAACAAACACCCGAGTGACAGGGTATCAGGCCCTCCTCCTCAACAAAGCAAAAGTGAACTTCCAGCCCCCGGCGGTGCTAAATCCAGCCACGCTGTGGCCAGAGGAACTGGCTGACCACCCACACAACTGCAGGGAGGTCCTAACCCAAATCACAGGAATAAGGCCAGACTTCAGAGACACTCCCCTCCTGGGTGCAGAGATGACTCTGTTCACAGATGGGAATAGCTACATGGCTGATGAAAAGAGGTATGCGTGGGCTGCGGTGGTTTCTCCTGGACAGGAACTATGGACAGCAACCCTGCCACATGGAACCTCAGCACAAAAAGCAGAGCTGATTGCACTCACCAAGGCACTGCAGATGGCCAAGGGTAAAACTGCCAACATCTATAGGGACAGCAGGTACGCCTTTGCTACTCTCCATATACATGGGGCTATTTATAAACAAAGGGGCCTATTAACAGCAGAAGGAAAAGGAATTAAAAACAAAGGAGAGATATTGGCTCTCCTCCAAGCTATTTGGGACCCAAAAGAGGTGGCCATTATGCATTGCCCTGGACACCAAAAGGGGACTCATCTAATTTCAAAAGGAAACCAGTTAGCAGATGGTTGTGAAATAAGCAGCTCAAGAAACAGCATAAGAGCTGGTTACACTCCGGCTCTGGCCCTACCAGAAAAACCAAACTATTCAGAGGAAGATTTAAAATATTTACAGAAGTGGACTAAATTAGACTATGAAGGGGATTGGATTAAGGCTAGACAGGAAAGTTAATTCTTCCTCGAATACTAGGAAGGAAATTAGTAAGCCAAATACATCAGAGCACTCATCTGGGGACATGCAAGCTTAAGGAGCTTATGGGAAAGCAGTTCCAGATTTCTAAATTAGGGCGCATGACTCAGGATGTGGTTGATCGATGTGCTCAATGCCAGACAGTCAATGCAGGAGGAACTAGAATGGGGAGAGGGAGAAGAGAAAGGGGTAAGAAACCAGGAATTTATTGGGAAATAGATTTTACAGAGATGAAACCGAGAAAATATGGGCACAAGTATATGTTAGTTTTTGTAGATACCTTTTCAGGCTGGGTAGAGGCTTTTTCTGCCAAACATGAGACGGCAGGAATGGTAGCCAAAAAGCTACCAGAAGATCATTCCTAGGTTTGGGCTGCCTCTCGCAATTGGGCCAGACAATGGCCCTGCATCTGTGAGTTCAGTCTCACAGGCATTGGCCAAAGCCATAGGCACAATTGGAACCTACATTGTGCCTACTGACCCCGGAGCTCCAGGCAAGTAGAAAGAATGAATCAGACTCTTAAAGAGACCTTGACAAAGTTGATTCTGGAGACTGGGGGTGGGTGGGTGGATCTCCTTCCCTTCTCCCTCCTCAGGGCACAATATACACCCTACTTAAATAAGGTGACCCCATTTGAAATAATGTTCGGGAAACACCCCCCCCCCGCCCTCGACTACAAAAGGTTGCTATAGCAGAAATGACTGATTGGTCTGCACTCCAGTCACTGCAGGCATTACAGTCTGTCTTAAAAAGAGCCCCATGCAGGGATCCTGACTGCCCACACTGGGACAGAGACGAAGATGGAACCACATTGTTACCAACCGGGGGACTTGGTTTGGATATGCCGCCACCAAGTGGGAAACCTGGAGCCTCACTGGAAGGGACCATTTACTGTCATCCTGACCACCCCCACGGCAATAAAAGTAGAAGGCATCGGGCCTGGATTCACTCGGGTCACATCAAAGGAGCCAATGAAATGGGGATGAAAATGCCCCCCAGAGGTGGATGCCACTGCCGATGGACCCTGCCGATCATGGACCAAAACTAAGACCCAAAAAACAATGAGTTCATTAAGTTCATTGTTGCTCCTGTTGTTAAGATATATGCAGGAGGTATAAGCAATTGCAAAATTAAAAAAGGGGGGGAGGCTTAACATACAGTTTCTAAAAGTGGGGGAGCTCTGCATAACCCTAGGAGAGAAAGACTATTTCTGGGTAATCACACTGGAGTCATTAAAACAGTCTAGCAGCCATTAAAAGGGGGATATAGAACTGGCTGAAAAGTCAAGGATTTGACTGATCTCCAAAGAAAAGGGGGGAATGTAAGGACCTATTTAGCCAGAGCGCTTCCATCTATCCATTAAATAATAACCTTTTTGTTTAACCCTTAAACTGTCCCTGCTCCCCTTCCTCCAGGGGACTTACTTAAAAACAAGTCCTGGAAACCAGCCCCAGGTAACTAAGCCCAAATACAAGGGTGGGTCAGGCCAGGTGGAGACATCCAATCAGTGGGGGGTTGCATACTGTCTCCCTAGTTACCAAGGAGTATGGGCCCTGCCCTTGGGGAGCCTTTCGGGTGCCAATTCTAATCAAGGTGATAGGCTAATTCAAATATCTACTAGATAAATTGTAATTCAGTTGGTCACTGTGGAGCTTTCTCTGTGTGTTACAATTTCATTGGCCACTTGTGCGTGGCCAGGCCCAACCACATGGCCTTTGCCCTTAAAAGCAAGTCTGTAAGGGATAGAGGGGTCACCCTCTCTGTAAGAGGCGTGGCCCAGAACATTCGGCTTGATTCTTGATGCTTGGCACAGAATAAAGCTTTGCTTGACCTTTGCTTTCTATCAGTCTCGCTCCTTTAATCATGGACCTATTATTGGGAGGCCTAACAATACTAAGTGCAAAACCAAGACAATATTCCCACTTGATTCTGTTTCATAACTCAGGTTGTGAAAAAAAGCACAGGACAGAGAATCTAGGAAGATGAACTGAACTCTTACACATGGTCAGGATGGAATATTTCATGTCCTGCGTATCTGAAACACTCACAAAAATGGAAGCTAGTGATCACAGGACTCATTTCATGAGAACATCAACAGAAATGTCCTCCCTTCTTCTTCTCCCCCCTTGTGATTCAGTTCAAATGTGTAGTGACCAGAGCTCCCCTATGGAGCTGAGAGGTGAGCACAGCTCCACGTCAGGAAAACCTCTGCAGCTCATGCAGAAGCAAGGAGATTCTCTCCACAACATGAGGATCATTTTCACAGGAACCCTGAAAGGGTGTGATGGAGTCTCAGGCAGGCCAGGCTCAGCACTATACTCAAGAGAAAGAGTCTGGGTTGCCCACCAATGCTGGGACCCTCCTCTCCTTCTCCTCCTCACTTGCTTCCCAGGTTCTGCCCAGGCCCTGCTCACAGGCTCAGCCCCCACAGGACCCTGAGCATGACACTGACCCTAAGCTCTGTCCAGAGGGTACCAGAGGTGGTAGGGCCCAGAGAACGAGGCCCGTACAGGATTTTGTCCACTGCAAGACTCATCTGACCCCATCAATGTGCCCATGAGACCCCTGTCACTCCCTCAAACATGGAGCACAGAGAGGACTAAACAATAATACAGAGCAGAGCCAGCAGGACCAGGGTCAGGCTCCTGTACCACCAAACAGCCTCTACTCTCCCCACAGATTCTCCAGTTCAAACCTGGGGCATGACATCCCTGACCCTCCACATAGGCTGGCTAGCCAGTTTCCCTGATAGGCCAGGCCATGAAGAGGATAGCAGTGAGCTGAGGAACAGAAGTCCTGCTGCCCAGCCTGGACTCATCCTCTCTCCCTCCTGTCCTGGTCAAGCTCTGCCCTAATGAGACCAGCATCTGAATCCAGCACATCTGGTCTCCATTTCTGGACTTGCCCCCACTCTCCCCTGTTTTCCTGGGAAGGTAGCCTCCTAGGCATCAGCTTTACCTGCTATGAAATTGGGAAGCTTACAGTCAAGTAAGAAACACTGTGTTCATTTCACATTAAATGACACAAAATATTTCAAGAGTCCTACTAATTATAGAGACTCCATGCGAGCTCAGTGAGTTGAGCTTGGAGTTTGAGTGTCTGGTCTTCCTTTGTGGGAATCCAAGGAAAAGTTTTCAGCTGCCCTGTGACCTGCATCATGTGTACCTGGGTCCAAGTATAATTATCAGATGCCCAGTTCCATGAAAGCACAGAATAGGCTGCAAATCCTCCCACACAAAATTCAGGAGAAGAGGGCTGGAGTAATTTAAAATGCAGTAAAAGTTATACTATTAATGATAAAAGTTAAGGTTTGCCTGCTCAACTGAACGTTACACCACAAGCATCCCCTGTCGCTCCCATGACCCAACTATATGGATGCAGAAGCAGGAAGCATCGGACCTGATTCCTAAATACACAGGAACCCAGTGGCTGTGGGACATCACACAGGTTTGTCCAGACACTAACCCTTTTGAAATGCACTACACTGACCCATGCACTCTCCTTTCTGAAAGGTGACAGTGGGCTAGTCCAGGGCATTTCAAACCTGGGACAAGTACAGGAATCCCACCTGCTCTGCCTCCTCCACCTTGTATATGACCTTCTCTGCTGGGCTGAGCAGACCAAGGGGTGCAGCTGCCTGTGGGAGGAACCTGAGCATAACGTTGAATCTGAAGTCAGCCTGGAAGGTGCTGCAGGGTTGGAACCCAGAGAAGAAACACCTGAGTCTCCAGAACCTAGAGGCTTTGTGTCCACTGAAGGACTCTTTGACACCAGTTGTGTAGCCAGAAGACCCCCGTCATTCTTTCCAACTTAGAGGGTAGAGAGGACTAAGCAATAATACAGAGCAGATCCAAGAAGACACAGGCCAGGTCCCTGTATAGCCAAACATTCTCCACTGTCCTCACAGATTCTCCAGCTCTAACCTGGGATAGGACACCACTGATCCTTCCCATGTGCAGGCTGAGGGGACTCCTTTATAGTCCAGGCACGTTGGGGATGACAATGAGTTCAGTGACAGGAGCTCTGCTGCCCAGCCTGGCATTACCCTCCTTCCCTCCCTCCAGTTCTGCACAAGCTCTGCCCCTAGGTGCCTGGGATCTGAATCCAGCACACGTGGGCTCCATCCTGGACTAGACTCACTTTCCTCTGCTCTCCTGGGAACATTTTCTCCCTGGACCTCAACTTTATGTGATACAATGTACAAATATTGACAGAGTCTTATGAATGAAACAGAGATTGTGGGGTCTTAGTGAGTGGATGTTGGGCTGGCAATCTCTTGTCCATCTTCTGCAGAAATCCAAGGAAAGGTTCTCAGCAAAAGTGTTACATGTATGATGTGAAACTGCACATCCTGGTCTGATTCCCAACTTCCCTGTTTCATCCATATCAACTGAGAGGCTCGTGTACAAACCATCCTCCCCCAGACTGCTAGTGCTCTGGGTTGTAGTAGAAACAGCAGAGGCAGAGATGACAGAAATAGGCCAATAAAGATTTAGGTGCACATGTGAAGGTTAGTGCTAGAAGGATCGCCTGTCGCACTGTGACCCAGCAACACTCACTGGGATGCAGGCAGCATCGGACTTGATTCCTAAATGGAGAGACAGGAGTGACAACAGGATCTCACAAAGGTTTTCTGAACTGTGACCCTTCCAGCGCACTACGGTTTAGCCTGCACCCACCGTGTTGCAATAGCCAGTGGCACAGGCTGGGCCATATCAACCCCTGGACAAGAGGAAGGAATCCCACCTGTGCTGTCTTCTGCACTGTGTGTGACCTTCTGGGGTGGTCTGGGCAAGGCAGTGGGGGCAATAGGCAGTGGGCAAGGCCTGTGGGAGGCTGGAAACCATTGTCCACACCCTTTCTCAGGTGACAGGTGCTGTGGAGCAACCTACAGGAGGGAAGCTCCTGGTCTGATCCCATCTCCACCAGCAGGGGGCAGCAGACTGCATCAGGAGCAGCAGGACAGAGGCTAGGGCTGACCAAGGGAAGCCTCACAGGAAACCAGGCCTGGGTGTGAGTAGGGGTCCAGAGTTCAGTCCTCAGAGCCTGTCAGTATGATCTACCCTAACTCCTCAGGCTCCAGGGACCATGTTCTGAGGGTCAGATTCACACAGTTACCCAGAACATTGAAAGGAGTCCTGACGCACTGAGTAGCTCATCTGGGAAATTCCAGTCCCTGTCTCTCCACCTGAGGTCCCGGGGAGCTGACTCTTCTCTGCTGGGCACATCCACAGACACCCCGACTCCTCCCCTCTGCCTCTCCTCCACTCCATGCAGACTCAGATCTTGGGCTGCAGGTGCCTTTCTCAGGAGTGACTCAGGGGATAGAAGGTGGGGTATTCAGAGCCCCTGGTTCCTGGAAGTGGGTCTGCAGCCTTCTGTGAGACTGTCTGCAGAGTGAAGTGATTCCCATGGCCTCAGGCCACATCTCCGGTCCCTGTGTTGTCCTTACTTCAGAGACAGGATCCAGTTCCCAGGAGAGACCACTGACTATCCAGTCCCCAGAATCCATTCCCTGAGCAAAGATGTTACCATGGGGACCCTCACAGAGGCACAAAACATGAAATGGGTCCTTAAGTCAGGGAGGATTTCTTGCACTTTTCACAAACTTACGTGAGACATGGAAGAAAAAAAAAATGAAAGGAATCAAAGTATTGAGATGTAGGTTGTTGCACTGCTGTGGGATGGTGGGAGTCATAGAGATGGTCAGCCCACATGGAAATAAACTAGAAGTCATGGTGAATCTCCAAGAGCAGGTGATTCCACAACAGTAAATTCCCAAATGTACCATGATGAACAAGTGTCATAATGAGAGAGCTTCCCATTCTCATGACATATTGAGGGTGGGACCAGAGTTCAGCTGGGGGATGCAGAGGGGATGTGAATCAGGAGGGATAAAGGACCTCCTGAGGTCCTGACCTGAGGACACAGAACCACCTTGCCTTGACTCAGGTGTTGTCTGTATTTTTATAAGAGACCAGCTCAGCCCCATGGCCAGGATCCTGAAAGGTCCTGCAGTTGATGCAGCTCCCTGTGCTCAGTGACCCTGGGACAGATGGCCATGATCACCTGTCAGGGAGACAGTATAGAAATCTTCAGTGTTCAGTGGTACTTTCAGCAGCCAGGACAGGTCCCTGGCTGGTCATATATGACCATAACAAGATTCCCTCAGGGATTCCCTGATTATAGGAGTCCAACATGGAAGAAAGGGCCACCCTAAACACCAGCAGGACCAGGGACAAGGACGAGGTGACTAATACTATCAGGTGTGGGACAGTGGTACTAACGTTCACAATGAGAGAGACAGACAGGGTTGTGAGACAAAAACCCCTTTCCTATCTGTGTCATACTCCCCATCAGCCCCTGGAGGACTGTGGACAAAGCATGTAGGTCTGGTCCAGGGCCACCAGTTCTGAGATTCCCAGGTCTATCTCCCAACACAGCCCTTCATGCAGCCTCTGTACCATGTGGATCAGGGGTGCTTATGCAGAAGGCAGGATGGAGCTGTCATGTTTTCTGGCCTAGGGTACTTGTTGGAGATGAAGGATAGGCTGGAAAGACAGAAAGACATCCATGGAGACATGACAAGCTCAAAGTGACAAGGGGAATTCTCAGCTTTCCATTGAATAGAATCATTGTGGTATTTCTGTGAATTGTTTCTTACTGAAGCAATTCTCCTTTAGAACTAAGACCTCTAGGGCAACAGAGTATATGGACATGGTACAAAGAGTGAAAATTTTGCAGTAGGTCATCTGGAATGTCAGTGAGTATGGATATTCCCAACTCCACCTCTTCATTCCTGGACCCATGAATGATGGCGATGGGAGAAATAGCTCATATATTGGACACCTATTTAGTGTAAATTTCACCTCCTGCCAAATCTTGCCCACAGTCCCACAAGGTGTGGCATGTGACTGAATGGTAAACAAGTCTGCAAGAGGCCAGTAGTACGTCATTCAAGCCAGCTGTTTCAAATGGTGGGGAACAAGGTAGAAACAGTGAATTCCATGGGCATCAGCACATGGCAGCACTTTTCTGATGTGAAATGTGAGCCTTGGACAGAAACCACACTAGCTGAGGCATTCAGTAAGTCTAAGGATTACAGTTTGGGAAGAAGCACTTCAGGAAAAGAAAGCAAGTTCCTATCCAGAATAAAAATTTATTCCACTAACGACAGAGCAATCCTGTCCATGATGGAAGAGGTCTAATGTCATTCATCTGCCACCAGGCTCCTGGCTGATTCCCAAGGGAATGGCCTCATCCTGGGAACGCTGTGTTGGTCTCTGCTCTTAGCAGATTGGACCATCAGAAGTGGCCATAGCCATGTCAGCTTTATGAGTGGACAAACCTAGGAATTATTCCATGAATAACCTAAAAAACTTGCAACATGGCTACTTTGCTATAGGCCCACTGGACAAGTTCAAGAGCGGATGGACAAGAAGGCTCACCACTGTCTGCAGAATGTCACATTACCCACCTGATTATGAAAAACATTTCCCTTTGAGGACACATTCTTGTGGGAATTTTCATGGAACACAAATAGCTCTGTGTTCTTTTGGGGGTGGGTTCTCCTCACATATCTCCTCCTCAAACATCTTTCATCACTTTCCTTTTTGTGTTTCTTCCAAGTCTCTCACCATCTCGGGCAAACTGAGTCTAAGACTAGGTTAGAAAAAAGCCACTTCTGTCCTTCTCTCTGTCCAGGTAAATAAAGCAAGCACTCTGCTCAAATGATGACTTATTGAAAAATTGTCCATATTGTGCAAGGGTGTCCCAGATGAGGGCTGCAGGACTAGTATTGTTAACTAGCGGAGTTGGCTGCACATCAGACAGGAACCTCTTAAACCAACCATGGTTTTTCCTCTGGACCAGCTGTTCATAGGATTATCCCCACTGGGTCATAATTGTGCCAGACAGAGCAGAGACAAAACAGTATGTGTTGGGGTCATGGCTACCAGGCGTTTTCCTCACACATCTCGACTGTGCCTTCAGGACCTGGGGAAGCCTGATCTCAAATTTACCTCTTCTGCTGGATGATGGAGAGCTGCTGTGAATGCACAATTTCATGGCATGGTTGGACCTAAAACGTTCAGTTTTTGCAGGCAGCTCAATCACATAGAAACTTGGTGGCTAATAAGGAACATACACTCTCTATTAAGGTTCAGTAGAAAGTCTAATTGTGTACCTGTTGAAGATTTCGAATAATGCAGATGTAAAAAAATAATTGGTAAATGGCCCATCTATTTCAGTTCTAGGAACACTGTCGTTTTTTTTTTTTTTTTTTCTCCTCCAGACCCATTTTTATTTTTTTATTTATTTATTTTTCCAATTTATTTATTTTCAGAAAACCAGTATTCATTATTTTTTCACCACACCCAGTGCTCCATGCAAGCTGTGCCCTCTATAATACCCACCACCTGGTACCCCAACCTCCCACCCCCCCGCCACTTCAAACCCCTCAGATTGTTTTTCAGAGTCCATAGTCTCTCAGGGTTCATCTCCCCTTCCAATTTACCCAAAAGCACATACCCTCCCCAATTTCCATAACCCTACCCCCCTTCTCCCAAACCCCCTCCCCCCAGCAACCCACAGTTTGTTTTGTGAGATTAAGAGTCACTTATGGTTTGTCTCCCTCCCTATCCCATCTTGTTTCATGGATTCTTCTCCTACCCACTTAAGCCCCCATGTTGCATCACCACTCCCTCATATCAGGGAGATCATATGATAGTTGTGTTTCTCCGCTTGACTTATTTCGCTAAGCATGATACGCTCTAGTTCCATCCATGTTGTCGCAAATGGCAAGATTTCGTTTCTTTTGATGGCTGCATAGTATTCCATTGTGTATATATACCCCATCTTCTTGATCCATTCATCTGTTGATGGACATCTAGGTTCTTTCCATAGTTTGGCTATTGTGGACATTGCTGCTATAAACATTCGGGTGCACGTGCCCCTTTGAATCACTACGTTTGTATCTTTAGGGTAAATTCCCAGTAGTGCAATTGCTGGGTCATAGGGCAGTTCTATTTTCAACATTTTGAGGAACCTCCATGCTGTTTTCCAGAGGGGTTGCACCAGCTTGCATTCCCACCAACAGTGTAGGAGGGTTCCCCTTTCTCCGCATCCTCGCCAGCATCTGTCATTTCCTGACTTGTTGATTTTAGCCATTCTGACTGGTGTGAGGTGATATCTCATTGTGGTTTTGATTTGTATTTCCCTGATGCCGAGTGATATGGAGCACTTTTTCATGTGTCTGTTGGCCATCTGGATGTCTTCTTGGCAGAAACGTCTGTTCATGTCCTCTGCCCATTTCTTGATTGGATTATTTGTTCTTTGGGTGTTGAGTTTGTTAAGTTCTTTATAGATTTTGGACACTAGTCCTTTATCTGATATGTCGTTTGCAAATATCTTCTCCCATTCTGTCAGTTGTCTTTTGGTTTTGTTAACTGTTTCCTTTGCTGTGCAAAAGCTTTTGATCTTGATGAAATCCCAAAAGTTCATTTTTGCCCTTGCTTCCCTTGCCTTTGGCGATGTTCCTAGGAAGATGTTGCTGCGGCTGAGGTCGAAGAGGTTGCTGCCTGTGTTCTCCTCAAGGATTTTGATGGATTCCTTTCTCACATTGAGGTCCTTAATCCATTTTGAATCTATTTTTGTGTGTGGTGTAAGGAAATGGTCCAATTTCATTTTTCTGCACGTGGCTGTCCAATTTTCCCAACACCATTTATTGAAGAGGCTGTCTTTTTTCCATTGGACATTCTTTCCTGCTTTGTCAAAGATTAGCTGACCATAGAGTTGAGGATCTATTTCTGGGCTCTCTATTCTGTTCCATTGATCTATGTGTCTGTTTTTGTGCCAGTACCATGCTGTCTTGATGATGACAGCTTTGTAATAGAGTTTGAAGTCCGGAATTGTGATGCCACCAACTTTGGCTTTGTTTTTCAATATCCCTTTGGCTATTTGAGGCCTTTTCTGGTTCCATATAAATTTTAAAATTATTTGTTCCATTTCTTTGAAAAAGATGGATGGTACTTTGATAGGAATTGCATTAAATGTGTAGATTGCTTTAGGTAGCATAGACATTTTCACAATATTTATTCTTCCAATCCAGGAGCATGGAACATTTTTCCATTTCTTTGTGTCTTCCTCAATTTCTTTCATGAGTACTTTATAGTTTTCTGAGTATAGATTCTTAGCCTCTTTGGTTAGGTTTATTCCTAGGTATCTTATGGTTTGGGGTACAATTGTAAATGGGATTGACTCCTTAATTTCTCTTTCTTCTGTCTTGTTGTTGGTGTAGAGAAATGCAACTGATTTCTGTGCATTGATCTTATATCCTGACACTTTACTGAATTCCTGTATAAATTCTAGCAGTTTTGGAGTGGAGTCTTTTGGGTTTTCCACATAGAGTATCATATCATCTGTGAAGAGTGATAATTTGACTTCTTCTTTGCCGATTTGGATGCCTTTAATTTCCTTTTGTTGTCCGATTGCTGAGGCTAGGACTTCTAGTACTATGTTGAATAGCAGTGGTGATAATGGACATCCCTGCCAAGGAACACTGTCTTTGATTGGAACCAATGTGCTCTGTCAAAGAGTCTGTTTACTAACTTGGTCCTGCCATTCATTATGGTAACCAGGCCCACCGTATCATTGGTGATAAAATGGAACTGTATGTCTCCTTAAAATGCAAAAACTAAACCTTTTGCACACAATCCAGAGTTCAGAATCTCTAAAAAACATATGTGTATATACCATACATAAGGGTATATATGCACACAAATATATCTCAAACATACAGCAGACGCAATCCATATATATGCACACACACACAAGTAAATCATATATGTGTGTGAGTGTAAATATATGACAGAAAGGAGGTATGTGACAGGAATTTGATATCAGGATGAAACACACACACACACACACACACACATGAGCCACACAGAAGCCACAGTGACTGTCAGCTACAAACCGGCTCCAGTTCCCACTCAGTCTGTAGTGAGGTTCGCCCAGGGCTCCTCTTGACTCACCTTCCCTGGAAACCTACAACATGAGAATTATATCACACCTGCCACTGAGTTTTTAACTTTTGGGAAAATATCACCTTGGAACTCAACTAGCTTTGAATCACAGACACCAAAGGTCCTCGCTGTCCCTGTGTCCTCACACAAAGCAGACACTTCCTAACAGGGACAGAAACTAAACGCACTTCAGTTCTTGTCCCTTTATCCCATCCTGACAGCAGTCCCACAGTCCTCTCTGCAGACAAATCTCTACCCACACACGACCTGCCTGTCATTTTGTCTGATGTGACTTCATTCTCTGCACATCACCCAACACTCTCAAGGTCCTCCTATCATTTAATTAACTGATTTTTTGTATCAGTTACTATTTCAACTGGTCAGGAAGTGTTTAATGCAATACATGCCCATATTAATCAGGAGCATAAACATTCAGGCAGCTATTTTCTTGCAGACAGAGTAAGTCTGAAGACAGATAGTGGTTCTCCAGGTACTGCCACTTTTATGAGGTCCCAAATACTCTCACTCTCTCTCCCACCATCACTACTATGGAGACTTTGCTTTGCCTTATTTTTGACAACAGACCTCAGGATGGCTGCTGCAGCTCCAGCTATCACAAATTGGTAGAAAATAAAGAGCACTCATTTATCTCAACTGTTTCTCTCACTCACAGACAAAACTGCTCAGAAAGATCCCCAGCAGAATGACACATTGATGGGTTATCTCTGGGCCACAAGGTCAACGCTGACCTAGACAGACCTGAGAATAGCAATAGTGAGTTTCTCGATGACTATAAAAGATGCAGGTAGATGGGGTTGGTGACCCCAGTGTGCTGTCTCACCAAAGCAACTCTGTCCCTAGTGCTGCTCTGCCCAAGGCAGGAACCCAAGAAAGACTTGTGTCTTATGCCCACTAACTTCCCAGGATGAAACCTATGGGAACCAAGCTGGGTCTGAATAAGATTTTGTTGGTTGAATGTTCTACAGTCTCTGTCCTTAGAGAAGGAGCCATTATCACACTATTTGGTGCTCCAGAAGTCAGATCAACTGAGACAGTCCCAGAGTCCTGTGTCTCCTGGTGCTCAGCCCCAAAACCACAGCCATGACCACCACCACCCCCAGAGACATGAGCCCTGATATATCAGATGGGTCCTGCCTTTTCTTCACATGAGCCTCTTCCTTTTTTCATGGGTAATATGACTCCTCGTACCTGGTCTTGATGCTGGCAGGAGCCCCACAGACACAAACAAATCCTCCCCTGGAGGATGCACGCCAGCAGTGCATGGTTCAAGAGGAATCTGGATGTGAGCACTGGGTCATGAATCTCCACCTGGACAAAAGATTTCCCTGCACTTCCACCTGCCAGTGTGATGTGGCCACTAGGGAGCAGCAGAGATCACCTGGCAAAGCCTCAGGGGTTCTAACTGGGAGGATTGTTTACCAGGACCAGAAGGTAAAGGTATAGGTTTACTACACTATCCATTTTGCTTGGATGTAAAATTCTGACTCGGACATAACAAATATCATAGAGGACAAGGGGTGTTAGAGAGGAGAAGGGAGTTGGGGTAAATTGGAAGGGGAGGTGAATCATGAGAGACTATGGACTCTGAAAAACAATCTGAGGGGTTTGAAGTGGCGGGGGTGTGGGAGGTTGGGGTACCAGGTGGTGGGTATTATAGAGGGCATGGATTGCATGGAGCACTGGGTGTGGTGAAAAAATAATGAATACTGCTATGCTGAAAATAAATAAATTAATAAAAAAAATTCTGACTTAGAGTCTCTCATCTCTATCCTGTGGAATTTGTCTCTGTCTCTAGCACAGGTCCAGGACTTCATGACGCTCCACCCCATCCCCATTCCTGCTACACTCAGTCACTGTGAATTCTTGCTCAAGCACTGGGTCTGTCCCTGACAGGGAGGGCATCCTGGGGATACTGAGGCACAGCATATATGACCTGCCCCAGGAGTTCTCCGTTGGCAAAACTCCTTCAGCACATCAATGGCTCCCTAAAACTCCATGTACTGCTGGCAAGGGAGGAATTTTCTTCATGTTCTGATGTTCACCAGTATAAACCAGGAGTAGGACACACACTGACCTATGATCCTATAGTACCTACAGAGGAAACATTCTATGATGGGTTCAGAAAATGCAGACAGACCCCACCTCACAGCTGTGATGATACCTCCCCAGGAGCCAGGTCAGGACATGGAGAGGGATAGGGTTTGGACCCCAGACTGTGGGAACACAGCGTGAAGGAAAATAACCTGGGCTGAGGTTGGGTTTGCAGGAGCTGCCCTCCTATCTCTGTGACCCTTGGATCTGAGCCCATTTCTCTCTCTCTCTCTCTCTCTGTGTGTGTGTGTGTGTGTGCGTGCGCGTTTGTGTGTGTTATATTAGTACCTGAACCTATTTCTAAAACCATAAGGCTCCTCAGCAACAGCCCCTGAACTTGGGCTCATTTGCATAAGCACCAGCTGTCCCAGCAAGGGTTTAAGAGAGGCCTGGGAGATACCCTGTACAACCTTGAGATTCAGGGAGCAGAATCGAGGCACCTGCACCATGGCCTGGGCCCCACTCCTCCTTGTTTTCCTGGCTCACTTCACAGGTGCCCAGTCTTATACCGCCTCATCCTCAGGTTCTGGGACAATCTTAGCCCTGACTCTGAGCTCAGCCATGGACTGCCACTGGGGGGATGAAAGATCTCAAAACCCTCCTTTGGGATGTAATATCTCCCCACTGTTCTCATTGGCTCTGTGTGGCCCAAAAGGGCTACGCCTGCCCAGGGAAAGGGGAGGAATTGTCACTCTCGCGAGCAAGAATGACCAGGAGACCTCAGCGAAGCAAGCTTTATTTCTGGGTAGCTGTTGGGATCCCCCTCTCTCCTGCCCGTGCATGTCTCTATATACCAAGGTTGCACAACCAATCACTTGCAGCCACATAGATACAAAATCCTAAGTTCCGCCTACTGGCTCACATCCAGCCGCCATCTTAATGGCGTGTTTACTTTCGGGCACCGACATAGTCCTGCGGCGCCCGCCCGCCCCCCACCCCCCCGCGGGCCCAGCCGGAGCAGCTCCGCACCGTCGCCACCCGGCGGCGGCGACGGCTTGAGGCAGCGGTGGCTGAGGCAATGAGCGGGCACGGCGGAGCCCAGAAGCATCACCATGGCTGCTCCGGCTCCGCGCTGGCCCTGCATACAGTCCAACCCACCGCGCATGCGCCACAAGCCGCTCGGGCACCGACATCTCCCCCTTTTCTTTTATATTAGGCATGCAAGGCAGGAGATCGTGCCTGTCTTAGGTTGTCAGCTGCCATGAACATGCTTACCCGTCATTGGATAATTCCCCCTGGTTGGAGAACTCCTGGCTTAGGTTGCTATGTGCATGCAGCCAATCTTACCCATCATTGACTACCGATCTAGCGCTGCCAGCCAGATTTGGGGAAATGTACCAGCTTCCAGTGCCATGCAAGCTTGTACTAGCGCCAACTGTTGCCTACATTGTTGTTTACGTAATGATGCAAAACAGCAGAACATAAGGATTTACAACAGATACCCAATCCCGTAATGGAGCTATGTCAATCTTATCTGCTTAACTCTTTTGACAGATTAGCAGCAATAGAAAGGTCATTATAGGCCACGGAGGTTATGCAAAGTCCAGAAAGTGATTGGATGCGTCCAGTCGTCAATAGTTTCTGGAGAATGTCCACTTGTTACAGACGTGGTGAGAGCTACAGCCGCTGCAGTTGCTGCAGCTGCGGAGGCCGCTACAGCCGCAATAATGGCTGCAGTGATCCCAAAGTCTCTTTTATGTCTTGAGAGAAATACAGGCAAATTGTTAGGATTTACAGAAACGGGCATGGGAATCAAAGTAGGTATACAGGAGGGAGGATGGCGGACTCATTCATCAGTGGCATGGGGAACGGCCAGGCTTTCACTATTGCCCATTGGTGCATCTGTTGAAGGGATGCTGGTGTCGCCAGGATCGCTATCAGGCCGAGCATCAGGACAGGGTGGGCCATGTTGATCGATTCTTCTAATCAGTCACTCCGGGACCCAGATAGGCACTTGGGCATCCTGTGGAAAAAGACAAACAGAACCTCGGTGCCATCTTAGGACCGGGTCAGGGCCTCTCCATTGGCCCGTGAGTATATCCTTCCACTTTGCCTGGGCTAGAGTGCGTTCGGTAACTGCCGCATGCCTGTCCCCTGCAGATGTACCATTATGGTCCAAGGACAAAAAATTTAAAATGTAAAGGGTGAGAGATGTAAGATCACGGGGTGACTTGTAGTCATCCCCTATTCCCCCTTTTCTTATTTTTTGTAAGCATCGTTTGAAGGTGCCATTGGCGCATTCAATTATTCCTTGACCTTGTGCATTGTAAGGTATACCTGTAGTATGGACTATACCAAATTGACTCAGGAGTTGATGGATAGATTTTGATGTATATGCAGGTCCATTATCTGTCTTTATTTGTTTTGGGATACCCCAATCTGCGAAGCATCGTAGGCAGTGTGTGATGACTTGTTTTGAATTCTCCCCCGTGAGGGGAGTAGACATTATGATACCCGAATAAGTGTCCACTGATATACGTACGTACTTTTGTTGCCCAAATTCAGGTACATGTGTGACATCCATTTGCCATAGGTGATTAGCTTGAAGGCCTTTGGGATTTACCCCCAAGGAAGGCTGAGGGAGTAATGTGGCACAATTCCCACAGGTCCTTACTATATCTCTTGCCTGTTCTTTGGTGATATGTAATCTATATCTTAAGGTATTAGAATTCACATGCCATTTGCTATGGGACAGCTTCGCCTGTTCTAAGGTAGGGCAAATAAGTTGGAAACGACTATTGTGGTCTGCTAGAGCATTGCCCTCGGATAATGGTCCCGGTAGGCTCATATGGGCTCTAATGTGATCTATAAAAAATGGTGCAGTGTGCAGTTGCACAACCTCTTGTAGTTGCCTTAAGATCCATGGAATAGGTGAATCACTTAAGGAGAGGATAGCTGTTTCAATATTTTTTGTTGCGTTTACCACGTATTGACTATCAGAAATAACATTTAGGGGAGTGCCTGAAAATCTTTGGAGCACTAGGAGCACTACTGGTAGCTCTACTTGTTGAGACGACCTGGCAGGAACTATGACTGGGTTCACGATTCCATTTATGATATAAGCTCCTGTGCCCTCTTTACTTCCATCTGTAAAGACAGTAGAGGCTTCTTTTAGTGGTGTTGATCTACTAATTTTTGGTAGTATGAATTCAACACCCTTTGTGAATTCTATAAGTGGGTGTGAAGGATAATGATTATCAAATTCTATTGAGTAAGAGGTGGTCACTATCGCCCAATCATCTAGGGTAGCACATAGTAGGCGAATCTGTTCCTTAGTATATGGCACGATGCAATTGTCAGGTATGATTCCAAGAGTAGAAATACAAACAGTGATCAATTTGTTAGCTAGCATGGCTACTGCAACTGGATATGTTGTGATTATCCGAGGAAGAGTGTTTGGGAGGTACAGCCATTGTAAGGGCCCACCTTGCCATAGCACTCCAGTAGGTGAAGAAGGGGATGGAATCACTATGGCTTGGACTATCTGGCTAGGATCACATCTATCTGCTGAAGTCAAGGCAAGCCTGTCCTCCACGATTTTCAAAGCCTGTTTCGCCTCCAGAGTAAGGCTCCTAGGAGAGTCTAGACGGGCATCACCGTTCAGAATATCAAACAATGGTTGTAATTCTCCTTTAGTTATTTTCAGGTAGGGTCAGATCCAATTTATGTCCCCCAATAACTTTTGGAAATCATTGAGTGTTTGTAATTTGTCAGTTCTAATGGAGGCTTTTGAAGGTTTTACCATGGTGTTGTATAGTTTCATGCCTAAATAGTCTTTGATGTTGGAAGCCTGTATCTTTTCGGGGGCTATAATTAACCCCCATGAATTTAGCTCCTTTTGTAACATTACTAGGGCTTCCGAAACTGTAGTAGAGTCAGATCCACACAACAATATGTCATCCATGTAATGGTAACACATTAAATCAGGGTAAGTCTCTCTAATAGGCTGTATGGCTTTAGAAACATATAATCGACACATAGTGGGGCTATTAGCCATGCCCTGAGGGAGGACAGTCCACTCATATCTTTGGTCAGGCTCTGCATGATTAATAGAAGGTAGGGTAAAGGCAAATTTAATTGTATCCTCAGGATGCAGAGGGATAGAGAAAAAGCAATCTTTTATGTCAACCACTATTGATGGCCAGTTTCTCGGTAAGGCGGTTATCATGGGTAATCCCAGTTGTATTGGTCCCATGTTCTGCATTTGCCTATTAATTTCTCTAAGATCATGTAAAAGTCTCCATTTACCAGATTTCTTTTTAATAACAAAGATAGGTGTATTCCAAGGTGAGGTAGAAAGTTTCATATGGCCCGCCTCTAACTGTTCCTGTACCAGGGCTTAAGCAGCTGATAGTTTTTCGTTAGTAAGGGGCCACTGAGGCACCCAGCAGGGCGTATCTGTCTTCCACGTTATTTTCATTGCCTCAGTGGCCCTTACTGAAAACCCAGGACTTGCCCCTTATATTCTGAGGTGAAAGGGATGGTGTCTATTTTACCTTGCTCCTGTTTCCCTAACCCTTTTCCTGGTATGTATCCCATTTTTTGCATCATAGCTATTGATCAGGGGCTGTATATAGTTTCAGTTGTCAGGCGGACGCTCATCTGTTCCAAAAGGTCTCGTCCCCAGAGGGAAATAGGAATATTGCAGACATAGGGCTGAAAAGTTCCCCTATGGCCTTCATCATCCTCCCACTCAAGGATAGCTGCGCTTTGATCAGGACTTTGAGCGATTCCTAAACCCCTGAGTGTTTGTTTTGCTTGTGTTAGGGGCCATCTCAGAGGCCACTTTTGTTGGCTGATGATGCTCTTATCGGCGCCTGTATCCAGTAACCCTAAAAATTTTCTTCCTTGCACCTTGAGGGTAATTATGGGCCTATCAGTCATATCCAGGGTCAGGCATGTTAGGTCAACTCCCGTAGACCCCAAACCTCTCGTACCTTTTTCTTTTCCTTTACTGGGAAAGGCTTCATGATGGCTAGGGAGTATGAGAAGTTGAGCTATCCGATCTCCTGGGCTAATTGCAGTAACTGCCCTTGGGGAAGATACCAGTATCTTGATCTCTCCCTCATAATCTGAATCTATTACCCCAGGGTGAACTATCAGTCCTTTGAGATAAGTGGAGCTTCGGCCAAGTAATAAACCTACAGTACCATGAGGGGGGCCCCCTCTTAGATCGGAGGCCAATGCTTGAATGCCCATCTCTGGTGTTAGGACCATTCGGGCGGCTGCTCTGATATCGAGCCCTGCTGATCCAGAGGTTGCACGCCTTTTTCCGAGGGAGGATACCATGTCCTGGGCATTTGCGTTAGTGCCCCATAAATTTGTGTTGGGCCCCGGGGCGCGGGACCCTGCTTCCCATTTTTTGAGTAATTGGATTGAATCCAGTTATTCGACGGCAGGGGATTTCCTTGAGTATCTTTCTGGGACCTACATTCATTAGCCCAATGATTCCCTTTATGGCAATGAGGGCACAACCCAGGTGCAGGCTTGACCGGTCTAGGAGGTCCCTTACCCTTTGGACAATCCCTCTTAAGATGACCGTCCCTTCCACAAAGGAAACAAGCCTTGGAAGAACTCCTGGTTCCTCCATTGAAACTTCTTATCCCTTGGGCTACTGCTGCTGCAACAACTTGGCCCTGAACAACTGTATCAGTGATGTCTCAACACACTTTGATATACGTAATCAGGTCCTTAGACTTCCAAGGGCGGATAGCCTCTTTACACTATTTATTTGCTTGTTCATAGGCTAATTGTTTAACAAGGGGCATTGCTTGGTCCACATCCCCAAATATGCGCCTTGCTACTTGGAGCAGACGATCTACAAAGTCAGCATAGGGTTCATTAGGCCCCTGCAACACCTTGGAAAGTTGTCCCTGCAAATCGCCAGAACCCTGTATGGTCTTCCAAGCCCTAGTGGCTGCAGCTGCTATCTGTACATACACCCCTGGGGGGTACCCAATCTGATTGTTTTGTCCCACAAATTGACCTCCTCCCATGAGCATGTCAATATTCCAGTGGGGATTCCCTGATGCAGCGTTACGCAGGGCAGTTTCTGAGCTACACTCTTGCCAAGCAGTTTTCCAAATCAAGTATTGTCCACCAGACAGAGTTGCTTTTTCCATGTTAGTCCAATCATCTGGGGTAAGGTTCATGCTACCGACTGCTTCCAAAAGTGAAAGTGTATAAGCAGCCTGTGGCCCATAAGTAGTGACTGCTTCCTTAAACTGTTTAATAAGTTTGAAGTCTAGTGGTTGATGAAACCTCTGTTGATTTTGATCTTCTGGGTATGCAAGAGGGGAGGGTTTAGTAAAGTCCGTAATGTCCCTCCATCCTGCATTTCTACATTCTGGACAACTGCATGCCCCTTGGGAGTATGAAGTGTTATATGGTGGCGGCCATTCTGCAGGTGGCGCTATAGGCCTATATTCAGGGGTAGGAATTCTTGACCTTCTGACAGAGGGTGCTAGGGAGTCATATTTTTTCCCGGCTTCTTTGTATGTCTTTCCCTTTAAAGGTTCGTTAGGGACTTCCTCTTTTAATTTTAAGTGTGTCATGGCTTCCCCAAGCTCATCTTCAGAGGAGCTCTCCTCTGAATTTTTTCCGCCTCCGCTAGATCCTGCCTTAGAGGCTTCTCTGACCTGCTCCTCGATAACAATTTTAACCGTTTTATGGTTAGAGTCTAGCGGAGTGCCATTAGCCTTAAGCACTTCCATCAGTAATCCCCCCATCATAGTAAACTTTGATCCCATTATTTCTCGTCCTATGCCTAGGAACCCTTTTACTTCTCGTCCTATACTTAGGAACTTTCTTATCTGAAATTTTGTGCACACTTACCGGATCATTGCGTTCACTGAGAACTCCTTGGTTTCCGAGGTGTCCCAGGTTTCGGCACCACTTGTTGCTCTTGCCAGCAAGAACGACCAGGAGACCTCAGCGAAGCAAGCTTTATTTCTGGGTAGCTGTTGGGATCCCCCTCTCTCCCGCCCGTGCATGTCTATATATACCAAGGTTGCACAACCAATCACTTGCAGCCACATAGATATAAAATCCTAAGTTCCGCCTACTGGCTCGCATCCAGCTGCCATCTTAATTGCGTGTTTACTTTCGGGCACCGACATAGTCCTGCGGCGCCCGGGCCCCCCCCCCCCCGCGGGCCCAGCCGGAGCAGCTTCGCACCGTCGCCACCCAGCGGTGGCGACGGCTTGAGGCAGCAGCGGCCGAGGCAACGAGCGGGCACGGCAGAGCCCAGAAGCATCACCGCGGCTGCTCCGGCTCCGCACTGGCCCTGCATACAGTCCAACCCACCGCGCATGCGCCACAAGCCGCTCGGGCACCGACAAGGAATAGTTCTCATTTGTTCAAAGGTCCCATCTACTAGGCCCCAGATCAAAGAGGACAGCAGGGTGGAAATGACCTAGAGAATCACTGGGATTTAAACCAAGGGTGGGAGTGCCCAGGGGATGACACCATGGCTGGAACTTACTTCTCATCTCTTCTCTTGCAGGCTCCATGGCCTCATATGTACTGACTCAACCACCCTCAATATCAATGAACCTGGGACAGACGGCCAAGATCACATGTGAGGGAGACAACATTGGAAGAAAAAGTATTTACTGGTACCAGCAGAAGCTGGGCCAGTCCCCCATATTGATTATCTATAGGAATAGCAACGACCCTCAGGGATCCCTGACCGGTTCTCAGGTACCAACTCAGGAAAGATGGCCACCCTGACCATCAGCGGAGTCCCCTGCTGAGGACGAGGCTGACTATTACTGTCAGGTGTGGGACAACAATGGTAATGCTCACAGTGACACAGATAGATAGGGAAGTGAGACAAAAACCCCATCCCTGTCTTTGTCACTCTCTCCTCCAGCCCCAGGAGGCTTGTGCACAGAGCAAGGAGCACTTATGGCCCAGATTCCCTCATCTGAGATCCCCATCCCCCTCCCCATCCAGCCCTTGAGGCAGCTCTGCACAGGGAGGGTCAGGAGAATATTTACAGCTGACAGCACTAAGCTGCCAGCTTCTCTTGGCCTGACTGTCAACTGCTGACAGACAAAGGCCCTGGATAGAAAAAGACACAGGGAGAATTCTGTCAGGCATCATGATATCATCATTTCTTGACATGTGGTTTTGAAACTGATTTTGAGAAAAATTGCATGAAGTCAAGAGAACAGATGAGGAACTTATTAAGAAGGAAGAGAAAAAGCTTTCCTCATTTCCACCCTGGCTTGTGTTAGAATGGTACCTTCCTGGAAGTGGGAGACACAAGAGAGAAATCATTTTCTCCTCACAAAAGAATGGTGAGGACAATTGGAATCTTTCATCTAAAATCCCTTAATGACCTGATCAATCAGAAACAGGATCTTTGGTGGAATAATCATGCCAGGAATTTTTCAGGTGAAAGGATCATGAAGTTTCCTCTAGAGAATTAGAACCTGGAGATTCCCACTAGAGCCTTCTTCAACTGGAAAATGAATAGCCTGGCAGCACCCTACCTGGTCAGCAGGGGGAGGCATTGTGGCCAAGTGCAGCAGCGCCCCCAAAGGCAGCAGGCAGCACTGAGAGCATAAGCTGTCTCCTTCAGAACCTGGACCATTCTGGCCGCTCAACCTGGGCAGCCTTCCTCACCTGGTGAAGTGGATGGCTACTGCCTTGCACCTGCCAGCTTCTGCTCTTCTCTCTTCCTTTCCAGCGACAGGGGACCTGCACTCCTCTACCTGTCCTCCCTTCATTGTCAGGTGCAACTCTCCCTCCTGCTGCCAATCAGCTCACACAGTCTGTGGGCATTGGGGAAAGCAGTGACAGGTTGTCCATGTGCTACAGGACAGAGGGACCAAACCAGAGGCACGTGTTGCCCCTTATTCCCCCTGTGCCTGCGGCTCAATAAGGGGGGAGGGGAGGAAAAGCAACTACTACCCTGAGTGTCCTCAGCCCCCAGGTGAGCTAAGGTGTAATGGGGCTGGTCTGAACTCACCTTGCATTAAACCTGTCCCCACATCAGCAGCTTCCTCATGGAGGCTCCTCTATGTGCCCAGCAGCTTCCCCAATGACCTGATTTATTACCTGGAAATTACCTCTTACGACACCTGACACATCCCTCTGTGCTCAGAATGCTCACCTCAGGAGAAAATTCCACATGATCCCTGAACTGGGTTGGAATCCCAGGTCCCTCAGATTGCCCACCTTCCTTCAGATTCTCTACAATGGTACCCAAGGGCACTGACTAGGTTTTTCCCACTTGGTCTCACTTCTTTCTTCTTCTGGACCTGAGATAAGCTCCTGGACTCCCTTTTCAGGATGGGCCCTGACTGCTGATCATGGAGCAGCCTGCCTGTTCGGTTCTGTCTCATTATGGATCCATGTTCTCTAGCACAGAGCTCACCACTGATGCCTTGGTCCCCATTCCACCAGGAAGCCTTGTCCACTGCAAGAACACACTAATGAATAGCAGAGACATGAAGAGTGAAGCTTACTTTCCTCACAAAAACAAGTCTGAGGTAAGAAGGTTGTTATTCTTAGGGGATCACCAATCCCCTGAGAACCCACAGTCTTGCCAGTGTTCCCTCCCCTTTACCCCACAATGTTGGTTTTGCTTCCATTCGTATTGATGATGCACCCCCAGGAGGGTTCAGCTCCAGCTCCTACCCCATGTTCTTCAGGAAAGGTGCTGCTGAATCCCATCTACTTTCTTCCTTCATGACAGCAAGCTTCATGAAAATATCCACCCATTACCTTATATCCATGGTCCACACTGGGCCACATGGTCAAGCCTGGCTGCCAGGGACATGACAAAAACAAGCTTCTGAATTCCAATTATATGTAGGTGACAATGTACACATAGAAAGAAGTCTAGTCTCCCACCTGGTCTGCACACCAGTGTGTCTATTATTGGGCCTCACCCCCAAGATGGAAAGCTCTGAGAGCAGACTCTGTGTCTTCTTTGGGTCAACACCTGAAGGGGAATGTGCAAGACAAAGTAGGTGAGAATACATGGTTTTTAGGGGACATTCTCTTGTCTCTTTGGGGATTGAGCTACCAATGCCCCCTGTAGGTGCTGCACACACAACTGGCAGCAGAGAGAACCAGGCCATGAGTTCTGTGTACTCCAATGCCATGCCAAAGAACCACTTGCATGACCTCCACCACCCCCAGAGACATCAGGAGGATGGGAATGCCTCAGGAGGGCCCTGCCTCTTCAGTCTCTAATAGGACTCTTCCTGACTCATCAGACCCCATCATGGCTGCTCTATAGCTGGCACGGGTCACACAGTAGAGAGGATTTCCTCCCTTCTGGTCAGCACTTCATGCATCAGGGAATCACAACTTGATCAGTGGATTCTGAATCTAATCTCAGACAGAGGATACCCTTTCACCTCCAGCAGCCCTCGTGGAACACCCAACAGGGGGCAGCAGAGATCACCTGGGAAAGCCATCTGGATATGGGAAAAGTCTGAGGATCAGAAGCTCTAATATGCAGGGACTAGTATTAGGACCTATCACCTGAAGGAAAGGTGTCTGTTTCCTAGAGAATCTTACTTCACATTGATTTCCAAATCCCACTGGCTCCAGGTCTCTTAGATTTATTTTTTTATGGATTTTCTTACTCTTCCGGCACAGGTACTACAACTGTATTTCACCAGCCCATGACAAAAATACGATCACTCTCCAATGTTTTTGCAAGCAGTATTCTATATGAGATGGTCAGCACACTGGGGACCCTGAGGCATGCATCTCTGTAGTGCCCCAGGAGCTCACATGAAGGACTGAATTTTATAGAACTCCAGGGACTGCTGGGATACTGTATATGCCCTTGGTAAGGGTAACATTTTAATGGGGTCTGCCTCTCGGGAGCTGTGCTTGGGTTAGGACACTACCCTCCATCTTTGCCTTCTCATTTCACTTGTAGAACAGGTTCATAAAAATCACACTGATCTCATTTCTGAGTGCTGCTATGACCAGACCTACCCAGGACTGAGGCAGGACATAGTTGAGGGTAGAGATATCATCCCCAGATATGGGACCAACAGTTGAAGAAGAATATCTTTGGCTAATGGTTGGGTCGGCAGATGCTGCCCCCCCCCACCCTTCTGCATACGCCTTGGTGCCGAGCTCTTGTCTCAAACTACAAGGCCCCTCATCAGCAGCCCCGAGACGTGGCTGATTTGCATAACCAGCAGGTTTTTCCAGAAAATCAATAAAAGTGGCCTGTGGGGAAAACCTGCCAACCTGGGCCCTGGGGAACCAAACTGGGTCTCCTCTACCACAGCCTGAACCCCTGTCCTCCTCAGCCTACTATCTCTGTGCAGAGACATTAAATCCATGCTCACACACCTCCAGTCCCTCATATCTGGGAAAAGCCTGGACCTGATTCTGAGCTCAGCACGGGGCTATCCATGGTGGGCAGGATATTCATGATCTTCCTGCATGATGAGGGGCTCATGGTCTAAAACTGAAAGGACTACAGTCACTGGCTCTCCATGATATTTGAAGGACTAATCCTGCCAAGAGAAAAGGGGTGGAGAGTTCTTTAGATCACAGGCTCCATTCCCCTATCAGGCCTATGGGCCCCTGGGACTGAGATTGGGGTGAAGGGGAACTCTGTGTTCCCACAGAATTCCAGGAGTTTAGGCTAGGCAGCTAGGAGTATCTCCTGGGAGTGGGTCTGTGTATTCCAACCCACCTCTCATACTTTCTCTTGCAGACCTCCTGGCCTCCTACCTGCTGCTCAGCCCCGCTCAGTTTTGGTGACCCTGAGACAGACATGTCCCAGGATCACCTGGGGGGGAAACAACACTGGAAGGAAAGATGGGCAGTGGTACCAGCAAAGCTTGTCCAGGACCCCCTGAAGATTATCTATGGTAATAGCAACTAGGACTAAGGCATTCCTGACCGATGCTCCAGGTCCAACTCGGGAACACAGCCACCTTGACTATCAGGGGAGCCTGTGCCAAGGATGAGGCTAAATATTACTGCCAGTCATTTGACCAAAGTGGTAATGCTCACAGTGACACAGGCAGACATGGAAGTGTGATACAAACCCCTTCCCCATCAGTATCACTCTTCTCCAGCCCAGGAGGCCTGTGCACAGAGCAGTGAGCAGGTCTGAGCAGGTCCCCACATCTGAGATCCCCTGAGGTCCCACTCCACCCAGCCCACCAGGAAGGTTCTGCACAGGATGGATCACAGAGGAAATTCACACAGGTATTAAACTATGTTTCACCTGGAAATAGGATGAAGGAATGACTGAACAGGTTAGAAAAAGATATGGGCACTGGGTGTGGTGCAAAAATAATGAATACTGTTATGCTGAAAATAAATTTTAAAAAATTAAAAAAAAAGAAATTCAAGTAGAAAAAAAAGATATGAGGACATTTTTTTAAAAAATAAAATTTTTTTAAAGTCCCAAAATGAAAATTACATAATCAAAATACACTGGGTGACAAAACTATAAGATACCTAGTAATAAACCTAACCAAGAGGCCAAGAATCTATACTCAGAAAACTATAAAGTACTCATGAAAGAAATTGAGGAAGACACAAAGAAATGTAAAAATGTTTCATGCTCATGGATTGGAAGAACAAATATTGTGAAAATGTCTATGCTGCTTAAAGCAATCTACACATTTAATGCAATCCCTACCAAAATACCATCCTTTTTTTTCAAAGAAATGGAACAAATAATCCTAAAATTTATATGAAACCAGAAAAGACCTCGAATAGCCAAAGGAATATTGAAAAAGAAAGCCAGAGTTGGTGGCATCACAATCCCAGACTTCAAGCTCTATTACAAAGCTGTCATCATCAAGACAGCATGGTACTGGTGCAAAAACAGACAAATAGATCAATGGAACAGAAAAGAGAGCCCAGAAATAGACCCTCAACTCTATGATCAACTAATCTTTGACAAAGCAGGAAACAATGTCCAATGGAAAAAGACAGCCTTTTCAATAAATGGTGTTGGGAAAATTGGACAGCCACGTGCAGAAAAATGAAATCGGACCATTTCCTTACACCACACATGAAAATAGACTCAAAATGAATGAAGGACTTCACTGTGAGAAAGGAATCCATCAAAATCCTTGAGGAGAACACAGGCAGCAACCTCTTCAACCTCAGCCACAGCAACATCTTCCTAGGAACATCGCCAAAGGCAAGGGAAGCAAGGGCAAAATGAACTATTGGAATTTCATCAAGATCAAAAGCTTTTGCACAGCAAAGGAAACAGTTAACAAAACCAAAAGACAACTGACAGAATGAGAGAAGATATTTGCAAACAACATGTCAGATAAAGGGCTAGTGTCCAAAATCTATAAAGAACTTAGCAAACTCAACACCCAAAGAACAAATAATCCAATCAAGAAATGGGCAGAAGACATGAACAGACATTTCTGCAATGAAGACATCCAGATGGCCAAAAGACACATGAAAAAGTGCTCTATATCACTCGACATCAGGGAAATACAAATCAAAACCACAATGAGATATCACCTCACTCCAGTCAGAATGGGTAAAATTAACAAGTCAGGAAATGTCAGATGCTGGCGAGGATGCGGAGAAAGGGGAACCCTCCTACACTGTTGGTGGGAATGCAAGCTGGTGCAACCACTCTGGAAAACAGCATGGGGGTTCCTCAAAATGTTGAAAATAGAACTACCCTATGACCCAGCAGTTGCACTACTGGGTATTTACCCTAAAGATACAAATGTAGTGATACGAAGGGGCACATGCACCCGAATGTTTATAGCAGCAATGTCCACAATAGCCAAACTATGGAAAGAACCTAGATGTCCATCAACAGATGAATGGATCAAGAAGATGTGGTATATATACACAATGGAATACTATGCAGCCATCAAAAGAAATGAAATCTTTCCATTTGCGATGACATGGATGGAACTAGAGGATATCATGTTTAGCGAAATAAGTCAATCAGAGAAAGACAAGTATCATATGATCTCCCTGATATGAGGAAGTGGAGATGTAACATGGGGGGTTAAGGGGGTAGGAGAAGAATAAATGAAACAAGATGGGATTGGGAGGGAGACAAACCATAAGTGACTCTTAATCTCACAAAACAATCTGAGGGTTGCTGGGGGGAGGGGGTTGGGAGAGAGGGGTAGGGTTATGGGCATTGGGGAGGGTATGTGCTATGGTGAGTGCTGTGAAGTGTGTAAATCTGGCGATTCATAGACCTGTACCCCTGGGGATAAAAATACATTATATGTTTATAAAAAATAAAAAATTTTTAAAAAATAAATAAAATAAAATAAAATCAGGCAAAAAAAATAAAAATTAAAAAATACACTGGATGAGATTGTCAGCAGATGATGCTATAAAAGCAAAGATTAGTGAACTTGAATACATGGCAATAAAATGCATAAACAATAAATTCTGGAACACTGTAAAGAATTTTAATAAATAAACAAATATTTTAAAAAACTGAAACAGAGAGAGAAAAACTGGAATAAATTAATAAAAACTCAGTGCCTAAGACAACTTCATGCAGCCTAAAGTGTGTGACTGGAGTAACTAGGGGAGAGAAGATGGGGAGACAGTGTTTAATAAAATGAAGAAGAAGAAGTATTTCTAGAAATAATAACCCAAAGTATTCAAAATTTGGTGAATGCATAAACCAACATATCCAAGAAGCTCAATGAAGCTCAGGCACAGGGAGCATGAGAGACAGCACAGGACACATTGTAATGAAATTGCTACAAACCAGTGATGCAGACACTCTCACAGCCAGAGAGGAGAGTCATGTTCCCAACAGAGGTCCCAGCATCATGCTAAAAGCACATTTCCCATTTCAAGCCATGTGAGCAAGAGAACAGAGGAGCAATGTCTGAAAATACTAAAAGAGGAAAACGTATAAACCTTGATCTCTACCCAGTGAAAATGTCATTGAAAAATGAAGATAAAATAAAACTTTTCAGACTACAAGTATCACAGAATTGATCATCTGCACACTATCCCTACAAGAAATAGTAAAGGATACTCCTGTAGGAACAATGACATAGAGAAAAGTAAAATTATGAGAACATGTAAAAAGGATCAGATATCAGAGCTAGATGGATAAATAGGAAAAAAATTTATAGCTTGATGTCTTTAAAATGTAGTCAACTATTTAAGCAGAAATAATAGCAATATGCTTTGATATATAATGATTGTAAAAATGAAAATATATGACAATATTTGAAAAAATGACAGGAAAAGAAAAATCATGTTATCACACTCTCACTGTACCTAAGGAAGACTTTGGGCCATGAAGTACTTTGATAAGTTAGGAAGTGAGGATTTCCACCCTGAAATAAGACATTAAAATAAAAAGATTTGAACAACAAAGAGTAAGAGCTGGTAGAGTGCCATCTTTAGCATTCTCCAGAGAATATGAACCCATGTATCTCATATACACCTACATGTATATTCAAATGTTACACACAGAGAGATACAAAGGAGGTGACAAAGAGAGAGACAAGATAGATAGAGAGAGAGAGAGAGAAACTTAAGTTAACAAACACATCATGCAGGGGAGCCTGGGTGTTTCTGTTGGTTAAGTGTCTGCCTGTGGCTCAGGTCATGATCCCAAAGTCCTGGAGCATCAGGCTTTTTGCTCAGCAGGGAGCCTGCTTCTCCCTCTGCCTGCTGCTCCCCCTGCTTGTGCACTCATTCTCTCTCTCTCCCTCTCTCTCTCACTCTATCTCAGGCAAATAAATAAATAAAGACTTTCTAAAAAATATCAATGTAAAAATCAGAAATGATTACTAAAGGGACAAATACTAAGACTTTTTTTATTATCTAAATCTCTTTAAAACATATGTCACTGTCCACCGAAATATAGTAACTATGTATGCTGAAATTTCTGACAGAGGTAAAATACTATGTAGGAAAAACACAGTGAGTATGCTGAGAAGTGAGACACAGAAGGATGTTATCAGCTTACATTCTGTGTAACATGGCAGCATCATTGGAATGTGGACTATTGCAAGTTACTGATCATCAGACAGAAAGAAGTTATAGCTTGTAAGGAGAAGTAGATAAAATGGAATCATATCAAATGCTCCATTAATCCAAAAAAGATACATGAAAAGAGGGAACAAATCACACATGGGACAACAAGAAAATAAAGGCGAGATGCTATATTGAAGGAATACTACTAATCACATTCAGGAAATGCTTTAAACACAATTAAAGACAGGGATTGTCAGATTGATGTCACAGCAACGCCCAAGTGGATGCAGTGGATCAGAAACCTCCAGTAAAGGAAACGACACTGAAATCTAGCAACATTTTAGGACAATTCTCACCCAACTCTGCTACACAGTTCGAGCCATGAAACATTCACAGGGAACAGAGAGAAAATCTGGGAAAATGAATTGAATTGGGGTGCCTGGCTGGCTCAGTGGGTTAGGCCGCTGCCTTCAGCTCAGGTCATGATCTCAGGGTCCTGGGATCGAGTCCCACATCGGGCTCTTTGCTCAGAGGGGAGCCTGCTTCCTCCTCTCTCTCTCTCTGCCTGCCTCTCTGCCTACTTGTGATCTCTCTCTGTCAAATAAATAAATAAAATCTTTTTTAAAAAAATGAATTGAATCCTTAAAATAATCAGGATGAATGTATTGTTATGTATTTCACACACAGAGAAGGGAAGAAATAATCTCAGTGCACATTCCATGAGAACGGGACTAGAAATGCCCCCATATGTCCCTTCCTTCCCCAGGATTTAAGATGTTCAAACACACAGTGATAAGAGCTCCCTATGCAACCCAGAGGGGGAGCACAACCCCACGTGAACCAGATCTATGAAACTCACCCAGAAGCACAGGGATTCTCTCCACCGGCCTGAAAAGGCATATCTTCAAGGGGACAAATGAGGACATGAGGGAGGATTGAGGTGGCCAGGTTCTAATTGGGCCTCAGGAGACAGAACTCTGGGGTCCCCACTGTGGCCTAGACCCTCTCCTGCTCCCCACACTATTCTCTGTCCGGGTGCTGCCCCTGGGCCTGCCCACAGGCTCAGCCCTCACAATATTCTCAGCATGACTCTGACCCTGAATTTAGCCCAGGGGATACTGTAGGGGAGGAACCGCTGAGAATGAGCCCCCCAATCCCCTGAACCTAAAGACACTGTGGACCTCAAGTGACTCCGTGCCCCCTGCAGAATGGCCAGGACATCACTGGCACTCCCACCTGCTAGGTGAGCACAGAGAGAGGACCAAACAATAATGCAGAGCAGAATCAGCAGGACCCAGGCCAGGCCTCTGCATCTCCAAACAGCCTCCACCCTCCACAGATTCTCCAGCTCTAACCTCAGACACAAACCCACAGCCTTTCCCCACGTGCAGGCTGAGGGGCTCCTTTAGAAAACAGCCAGGATGGGGATGGCAGTGAGTTCAGGACAGAAACCCTGTTGTCCAGCCTGGCCTCACCCTCCCTCCCTCCCATCCTGCTCAAGTTCTGCACCGAGGAGCCCAGGGTCTGAATCCAGCACACCTGGTATCCTCAACTCAACCCACTTTCCCCTGTTTTCCTGGAAAGCTAGGAGCGCCGGTCCTCAACTTTACCTACTATGCAATGGGGAAGCTTAACTCATGTAAGAAATACCTTTTTCATATTAAATGATACAAAACATTAAAGAGTCTCTTTCATGAGAACGACTCAGTGAGGTCACAGTGAGTTAACCCCAGTGCTAGAGTCTCCTGTCCTCTAATGGGGGAATCCAAGGAAAAGTCTTCAGCTACACTGGGAACTTCTTCATGAGCAGCTGGATGCAGGTATGAATGAGGAGGTTCCCAAGTTCACCAAACCACAGATTAGGCTAGTTTACAGATACAGATCCTTTGACACCAAATTCCAGGGTATATACCCTGGCATGACGGAAGAGAGGTAGAAACAGCAATAATAAAAATAAAATTAAAGGTTGCCTGCTCAGCAGAACTTAGCACCAGAAACATCACCTGTTGTTCTAATGACCTGACTACACGGATAGGGATCCAAGAAGCATTGGTCCTGATTCCTAAATACACAGGAACTGTGGCTGTGGGACATCACACAGGATTGTCTGGACACTGACCCTTTTCAAATGCCCTACACTGACCCATGCATTCTCCTTTCTGAAAGAAGACAACAGGCTAGTCCAGGGCATTTCAACCCTGGGACAAGTACAGGAATCCCACCTGCCCTGCCTTCTTCACCTTGTATATGACCTTCTCTGCTGGGCTGGGCAGACCAGGGGGGCAGCTGCCTATGGGAGGCTGGAAAACCATGGTACACACCCTTTCTCAGGTGACAGGTGCTCTGGGGTGACCTGCGTGACCTGCGGGAGGGAAGTTCCCGGTCTGAGTCCTCCTCCACCAGCAGGGGGCAGCAGAGCTACAGCAGGAGCAACAGGACCGAGGCTGCGCCTATCCAGGGAGAGCCTCACAGGGACACCAGACCTAGGGTTTAGCAGGTTGTCTGAGGTTCAGTCCTCAAAGACTCTCAGGATGATCCATCCTAACTCCTCAGGCTGCAAGGACCATGTTCTGAAGGTCAGACACACAGTGTCACCCACTGACGGGAGTCCTGACACAGTGAACATCTATCTCACCTGGGAAATTCAGGTCTCCTCTCTGTCCACGAGTGTCCCCAGGGACTGACTTCCCTCTGCTGGGAAATTCCAGAGACACCGATGACTCACACTCTGCCTCGCCTTCCCCACCTCACCCCATCTCAGACCTGGGGCTGTAGCTCCTTTGTTCAAGGGTAAATCAGGGGGCAGGAGGCAGAGCACTCAGGACCCTGGTCCCTGGGATGCAGCATCCTTGTGAGACTGTCTCCAGAGTGACGTGATTCTCATGACTGCAGGGACCACGGCTCAGGCTTTTGAGCTCACAACATATGGGAACATGTGATTATGTGGACTCTTACAAGACCACAAACCTTGAAGTTGTTTCTCATGGCTTTAGGCCCTTTGCATGTTTGTATAAAATATTGATGAAAAAATTAAAAGGTATCAAATGGTTGACAATGCCAGTTGCTGGTTTGCTGTGGAATGGGGACTGTCATAGAGAAAACAGCACCATGTGTTTCCTTTCAGTGTTCCAGAATTCATTGTTTATGCACCACACCCAGGGCCCAGGCAATACATGCCCTGGTGGGTGTTAGGGAGAGTTTCCTATTTTGATGTTATGCCAAAGATAGGAATACAGAGTCTCTGGGAGATGCAGAGGGGACAAGAAGCCATGGAAAAAAGTAATGAGGTCACAGGACACCTCACCATGAATCAGGTGTTGTCTGCATCTCTCAGAGGGACCAGGCCAGCTCCATGGCCAGGATTCTGGAAGACCCTGGGCCAGCCCCAGACAAACCCCAGGCAGAATAGGTACGGTCAGTTGTTGTGTTCAAACCACAGGAATGTGACCGTGATCCAAATTTGGAGACCAACGTGCATTTTCTGACCTGAGGGCTGCTAAAGAAGCTGTGGGATCCTTTCTTTCTCCTCAGTCACCTGGTCTGAGTTCATAAGTGGTTGGAGTCCCAGAGAGGGGGAAATTTGCATAAATTCTAACACCACAGAGCAAAAGGCCTGGAAAGAAATAAGAGAGGTCAGGGTGAACCTGGCCCAGCTGTGGTTTTCGGAAGACAGAGCTCTGGGCACATCCATATGGCCTGGAGCACTCTTTCACTCCTCCTCCTCTCTCTCTGCACAGGTCTGTCCTCCATCCTGCCCACACTCTCAGCCCCACAGGACCTGAGCTGAGCCTGTGCCAAAATCTGAGCTCAGGCATAGCACAGCCTCAGTACTGGGATCCTGGGATGAGCCTGTGGACCTCGTTGCAGCCTCTCCTCTCTGTCTTTTCAGGTTTAGCGGCCTCTAGTGAGCTCACTCAGCCTCCCTCAGTGTCAGTTGCCCTGGGTCAGACGGCTACAATAACCTGCACTGGAGAGGAACTGGACTATGATTATGTACACTGGTACCTGTAAAAGCCAGGCCAAGCTCCTTTGACAGTCATTTATGTTTATAGTGAGTGACCCTCTGGGATCCCAGAGCAATTCTCTGGCTCCAAGTCAGAGAACACGGCCACCCTGACCATCAGGAGAGCACAGGCTGAGGATGAGGCTGACTATTACTGTCAGTACTATTGTGGCAGCAGTACTATTCACAGTGACACAGGCAGATGGGGAAGTGAGACACAGACCCCTTCCCCAACTGTGTCACACTCTCCTCCAGCTCCAGGAGGCCCATGCACAGAGCCATGAGCAGCTCAGGCCCAGGTCCCCAGGACTGAAGTCCCCAATCTGTCCCTTTGCTCCCAGTCCTCCAGGCAGTTGTGCAGGGTGGATCAGCAAGGAGTTTGTAAACAGGTGTTAGCATTCCATTTCCTGTGGAACTGTGTGTGGAGGAAAGTCTACACATGTGAGAAGCAGAAATGGAAGACTTTTTAAAAAGAAGCTTTCTTTTAAAACTTCCCTAAATTAATGTCTGAAATTTCAAAATTCAGGGGATAGACTGACAGCAGATAAAATGCTGCAAAAGAAAAGAATAGGGAATCTGATGCCATAGTGATGGAAAGTATACAAAATGAAACACACAGTGAAATACCTAAAATAATTAATGACAGTTCAGTGCTTGGAGGATAACTTCATGCCACCCAGACAGTGGGCAAGTGTAGGGACTGCAGGAGGGAAGGTAAGGGATTAAAAGTTTAAAAAAAATCTGTGAAGAAATAATCTACAAAAAGACTTCAGATTTGGAGAAACCCAGAAACCCATGTATCCAAGAAGCTCAACAAAGCTCTGGGACAGGAAGCATGAGAGACAGCAGAGGACATTGTATGAAATCACTACAGATCAGTGATGCAGACACTCTCACAGGCAGAGAGGAGAGTCGTTCCCTACAGAGAACCAGCATCGTACTGGGAGCACATTTCTCATCATGAACCATGTAAACTGGAAAACAGGAAGCAATATCTTCAACATACTAATAGGATATATCTGTCATCATTGGTCTTTACTGATGAAAAATGTCACAGAAGAGTGAAGCCAAAATCAACCTTGCTTAGACAGCAAACTTCCTGGAACTGATCACCCACAGACCCTCAGCACAAGTGACAGAGAAGGGCACACCTCAGACAGAAGGAAAGGGTGACATATGGAAATGTGAGTCTGCCCAAAGTATAAGAAGCTTCAGAAATCATATCTACATGGAAAAACCTAAAACAAATTTTAGTGGTTAGTGTCTGCAATTCAATCAAGTGCTAAAAGCAAAACCAATAACAATATGTTTGATTCATAATGGAGGAACTAGAAAACATATGATAATGAGAGCAGAATTAATGACGGAGATGAGACCATGTTATGACATCCTTATCTTTCCTGAGAGTGATGTTGTGTCACTGGGGGTAACTATGATAAGGTAGGGGGTGAGGACTGCAAATCTACAAGAAACCCACCGTGTCCTGGACCCTCTCCTACTTCCCCTCCTCACTCACTCCCAGGTGCTGACAAGGTGCTGCCTGCAGGCTCAGCTCCCAGAGGAACCTGAGCATGACCTTGAACCTGAAGTCAGCCTGGAGGGTACTGCAGGAGTGGGACTCAGAGTCTCCTGAACCTAGAGGCCTTGTGTCCACTGCAGGACTCATTGACTCCAGTACTGGGGCCAGAAGACCTTGTCAAGCCCTCCAACTTAGAGGACAGAGAGGACCAAGCTATAATACAGAGCAGATCCAGGAGGACCCAGGCCAGGCCCCTGTAGGCCAAACACTCTCTAATGTCCCTAAAGATTCTCCAGCTCTCACCTGGGATAGGACCCTGTTGAACCTCCCCATTTGCAGGCTGAGGGGACTCCCTTACAGGCCAAGCCAGGATGGGAATGGCAGTGGGCTCAGGGATAGAAGCCTTGCTGCCCAAACTGGTGTCATCCTCCTTCCTTCCCATTTTGCACAAGGTCTGCCCCAAGGAGCCAGGGATCTGAATCCAGCACACCTGGGCTCCATCCTTGAGTCACCCCACTTTCCTCTGCTCTCCTTGGAATCTTGTCTCCCTGGACTTCAGCTTTGTGTGAAATCAAGTGAGGAAGCTTATACTGATGTTAGAAACACATTGTTTCCAAATTCAATGATGTACAAACATTGAAAGAGTTATGAATGAAACAGAGACTGTGGGGTCTCAGTGAGTGGGTGATAAGCTGGGAGTCCCTTGTCCATTGTTTGCAGAAATCCAAGAAAAAGCCAAAGTGTGACTTCCCTGTTTCATTCAAATCACCTAAGAGGCTCATGTAGAAATCCTCCTTCTCCAGCGCACTAGTGCTATGGGTTGTAATAGAAACAGCAGTGGCAGAGATGGCAAAAATATGTTAATGAAGATTTAGGTGCATATATAAAGGTTAGTGCTAAAAGGATCTACTTGTTACACTGTACCCAGCGAAACCCACTGGGATACAGGCAGCATTAGACTCGATTCCTAAATGGAAAGAAAGGTGTGCCAATAAGATCTCACAAAGGTTTCCTGGACTGTGACCCTTTCAAAATACACTACACTTTACCCTGCACCCACCCTGTTGCAACAGCCAGTGGGACAGGTGAGGGCATATAAACCCCTGGACAAAAGGAAGGAATCCCACCGGTGCTGTCTCCTGCACACTGTATGTGACCTTCTGTGCTGGTCTGGGCAGTGCATTGGAGGCAGCTGCCTGTGGGAGGCTGGAAAGCCTGGTCCACACCTCTTCTCTGGTGACAGGTGCTGTGAGGTGACCTGTAGGAAGGAATTTTCTGGTTTGAATCCTCCTCCACCAGCAGGGGGCATCAGAACTACCTCAGGAGCAGCAGGACAGAGGCTGGGGCTGGCCAGTGGGGAGCCTCATGGGGACACCAGGCCTGGAAGTCAGCAGGGGTCCAGGGTTCAGTCCTAAGAAGAAAGTAGTGATGATCCATCCTTATCTCCTCAGGCTCCAAGGTCTATGATCTGAGGGTTACACACACACACTCTTACCCAGGACTTTAAGAGGAGTCCTGACTCAGTAAGTAGCTCATCTGAGAAATTCCAGTCCCTGTCTCTCCACCTGAGTTCCCAGGGTGCTGACCATTCTGTGCTGGGAAAGTCCAGAGATGCCCTGAGCCCTCACCCTCTGCCACTCCTGCCCCACTCCAGGCAGACTCTGACCCAGGGCCGCAGCTGCCTTGTTGACAAGTGTCTCATGGGGTGGGAGGTGGGGCACTCGGCAGAGCCCCTCGTCCCTGGAAAGAGGGTCTGCAGCCTCCTTATGAAATGCTCTCCAGAGTGAAGTGATTCCAATGGCCTCAAGCTACATCTATGGTCACTGTGCTGTCCTTGCTTTCAGTGACAGAATCCAGTCTCCAGGTGGGACCACTGACTATCCAGTTCCCAGCACTTGCTCCCTGTGCAAAGACATGACCTTGGGGACCCTCACAGAGACACAGAACTTTAAGTGAATCCCTCAGCCAATGATGGTTTCTGGCACTTTTCACAACTTATGTGAGACATGGACCAAACAAACAAACAAAAAACAAAGGAAACAAAGTGTTACAATGCTAGATGCTCATCTGCTGTGGGTTGGGGGGTGTCATAGAGACAGAAGCACCACCTGGAAATAGATCTACAACAGCAGGTGATTGTATAACAAGTAAATTCCCACATGCATCGTGATGTACAAGTGTCAGAATGAAAGAGTTTCCAATTCTGATGACATGCTGAGGATGAGACAAGAGATCCCCTGGGGAATGCAGAGGGAACATGAAGCAGGAGGGGTAAGTGATGAGGCTACAGAATACCTTTCCATGAATAAGGTGTTGTCTGTAGCTCTGTAAGGGCTTAGCTTAACCTCATGGCCAGGCTACTGAAAGGCCTCCAGTGTTGACCCAGCTGCCCTGTGCTCACTGACCCTGGTCCAGATGGTCATGATCACCTGTCAGAGAGACAGTATAGAAATCTTCAGTGTACATTGGTACCAGCAGAATCCAGGACAGGACACTGGCTGGTCATATAGGACAATAGCAAGCTTCCCTCAGTGATTTCTGACTGATTCTCCAGCTCCAACTTGGAGGACAGGGCCACCCTAAACACCAGTAGGACCAGGACCAAGGATGAGGCTGACTAGTACTGTCAGGTGTGGGACAATGGAACTAATGCTCATAGTGAGAAAGACAGACAGGGATATGAGACACAGACCCCTTCCCCATCTGTGTCACGCATGTCTTTAGCCTAGGAAGACTGTGGACAAAGCACAGTAGGTCTGACTCAGGTTCCCAGATCTGAGATTCCAAGACCTCTCTCCCAACATAGCCTTCCAGGCACCCCCTGCACCATGTGCATCAGGGATGCCTGTGCAGGAGGCAGGATGGTGCTATCATGTTTTCTTGGCTACGGTTTTTTTGGGGATGGAAGAACTTGCTGGGATGACTGACAGAGAGACCTCAATGGAGATGGAAGAAAGTCAAAATGGCAAAGGGATGTCTGACCTGTCAGTTGAATAGAATCATTGCTGTGTCTCTGGGTAGAAGCAGTTATCCTTTAGAACTAAGACCTCTATATCAGCAGAGTGTAGGGTCATGGTGACAGTCATAATTTTGCAGCCAGTCACTGGATATATCAGTGAGTGGGGTTGTTCCTAATTCTGCTTCTAGATCACTGGACCCATGAGTCCTGACTATGGGAAAAATAGCACCATAAGTTGGAGACAGAAGGAGTGAAGGTAATGCCTCTTGGAAACTGTTGCCTCCACCCCACAAGGTGTTCTCCCATACCTGTCACAGTAACTGTCTTCAAGAGGACACGAATCCTCTTGTCATGCAGCCAGCTGTTTCAGAATGGTGGGGAAAATGGTAAAGCCAGTGAATGCCATGGCCATGGGCACACTGCAGCCCTCCATTTAATGTGAAATATGTTCCTTGGACAGAAGCCTCCCTGAAATACTAGACAGTGGGTGATGTATCCTGAAAGTCCAAGGGTAATACTTTGAGAGGAATCATTGTAGTCAAAGGAAGCAAATCCTTATCTCAATAAAGCTCTGTTGCAACAAGAACAGAGTAATCCCTACCATGATAGAAGAGGTTTAATGTAATTAATCTGCCACCAGACTCCTGGCTGATTCCCTAGGGGAGGGTCTCAGAATGGGAACTTAGGAATGGTCTCTGCTGTTGGTGAATTGGTCCTCACAAGCAGCCATAACCAGGTCAGCTTTAGTGGTTGGAAATCCGTAGTGATTAGCCCATGAATAACCACCCATCTTGCAACATAGGCACTTTGCTATGGAGCCCACCAGGCAACTTCAAGAAAGGATGGAAAAGAAAGCTGATCATTGCCCCCAGACATGTCACATTAAAAGGACACTTTATGGTAGAAATTTTCAGGGAACATAAATAGCATCCACATCTATGTTCATTTGTGAATTTCTACTCACTTATCTCTTCCTCAAATGTCCTCACCAATTTTCTTATTGTGTCCTTTCAACACTGACCATCAGACAAATTATGAGTCAAAGCCCATAGGTTAGAATAAAGCCACCTCTGTCCTTCTCTCTCTAGGTAAAAAAATAATAATAATAAAACAATTACTCTGATCAAATGCTATCTTATTGGAGAATTTTCTTGTACCCATGTTATCCAGGAGTGTCCCAGATGAGGTTGAAGTAGGTATATTAACTATCAGAGTTGTCTGCATATCATTAGGAACCAACATAAATAAGTCTTATGTTTTTTTCTCTGTATCAACTGGTCGTCTGATTATCCCCATTGGACCATAGCTGTGTATGCCAGACAAAAGATAATGGAGAAGGGATTGGGGGTTATGGACATCACCTCTTCCTCATGCAACTCACCTGTTCCTTCAGAACCTGCTGAAGCCTGATCTCAAATCTATCTCCCCTTTTTGATGATAGACAGTTGCTGTGTATGCCCAATTCCATGGCATGGCTGATCAGATGGCACCCAGTCCTTACAGGCAGTCTGGTCACACGGTGATTTAGTGGCTAACAAAGAGCACACAGTCTCTGTTAAGGTTCAGTAGCAAGTCAAAGTGTTGGCCAAAGGCAAATATTTCTATTTATTCATATATTGTAAAAAGGTAAGCTGCCCATCTATTTCAGTTGTAGACACTCCATAATTAACCAATACCCACGTCCACGATCAAATGGGTCTGATGACTAATTTGGTCCTGCTATTCATTATGGTAACAAGACCCAAATAATAATTTCTGATCACATGGAACTGCATGCCTCCTAACAATGCAAAGACCCCATCAATAACAACTTGCTGCACAATTCAGAGTTCAGAATCTCTAGAAAATACATGTGTGTATGTTGTAAATTTGTTATATATTTATAACCAGCTGATATAGAGGAAAAAAACATAGGGCTGGTGTACAGAGGTTCCTATATGATATGCAGTCAATTCTGAGATTTAATAATATAAGAAAGCAACTCCTGCAGCCTCATCTGGGACCCACCGGCGTGCATCGGTGCAGGAGAATTCTTCAGTAAAGTACTGCGTGTGTGTGTGTGTGTGTGTGTGTGTGAGTGTGAGTGTGTATAGACAGATAGATAGATAGATAGATAGATACCTCTACAGATATACACATAGGAGATGCAATTAGTATATATGGGCACACACACTCACAAGTATATTAATGTATGAGTATGAGTGTAAATATATGATGTAAAGGACTGTGTAACAGGAATTGGATGTCAGGTGGAAACACACACACACATGAGCAGCAGAGAAGGCACAGTGACTGTCACCTATAAAAGGGCTCCCGCTTCCCACTCACTGTGCAGGGAGGCTCACACAGGACTCCTCTTGTGACTCATCTTCCCTGGAAACATATAACATGAGAATTCTTTTTTTTAATATTTTTATTTATTTATTTGACAGAGAGAGATCACAAATAGGCAGAGAGGTAGGCAGAAAGAGAGAGAGGAGGAAGCAGGCTCCCTGTTGAGCAGAGAGCCCGATGTGGGACTTGAACCCAGGACCCTGAGATCATGACCCGAGCCGACGGCAGCGGCTTAACCCACTGAGCCACCCAGGCACCCATAACATGATAATTCTAACACATCACACCTGCCACCAAGTTTTTACTTATGGGAAATTATCACATTGGGACTCAATTAGTTTTGAATGGCAGACAGCTAAAGTCCTCACTGTCCCCATATGTCCTCACACAAACCAGACTCATCCCCA
This sequence comes from Neogale vison, assembly GCF_020171115.1. Taxonomy (NCBI): domain Eukaryota; kingdom Metazoa; phylum Chordata; class Mammalia; order Carnivora; family Mustelidae; genus Neogale; species Neogale vison. Next base: position 215,490,886 of record NC_058093.1, on the reverse strand, counting down.
CAGGGACTAACTCCAAACACACTTCAGTTCTTGTCCCTTCTTGCCATCCTGACAGCAGCCCCAAAGTCCCCTCTGCAGACAAGCCTCCTCCAGCCTCTTCACACACACAACCCACCTGTCATTTCGTCTGATGTGACTTCATTCTCTGCACATCACCCAACACTGCACATGTTCTTCTATAATTATTTTATTAATTGAATGCTTTGTGTTAATTGTTATTCTAGGTGGTCAGGAAGATTTTAATGTGATACATACCCATCTCAATCAGACGCATGAATATTTATGTGCTTGTTTTTCTCCCACAGAAATAAGTCTGAAGTCAGATGGTGGTTCTCCCCAATTCCATAAGGCCCCAAATCTTCTCACTTTCACTCCCACTATCACTGCTAAGGAGGCTTTTCTTTTCCTTTTTGTTGACAGCAGACCTCAGGACAGCTGTGGCAGCTCCAGCTTTCTCAGCCAAGTACCAGAGCAAGAGCACTGTGTAAATCTAGTCTGTTTCTTTCCTTCACAAGAGTAAAATTCCCCCAAAAGATCCCCAGTAACATAACACATTCATTGGCCATCTTTGGACCATGGGGTCAATGTTGACCCAGAGAATAGCCATAGTGTGACTTCTAAATGAATACGGAAAACAAGATGCAGATAGAAGAGTTTGAAGTCTATATGCTATATCAACAAAGCACGTATGTCCACTCTGCTGCTCCAGCCCCAAGACAGAAACTCTGACATAGTGACTATGTCTTGTTCATAGCAATTTCCAAGATGGAATTTTTGCCAGAACAAAGTGGGTCTGAATAAATGTCTGTTAAGTGACATTTCTCCTGTCTCTGACTTGGAAGCAATGGTCACTTCTGCCTGGGTTGGTCCTGTGCCAGCTGCTGGCACCAGTAAGGGGCAGTCCTTGAGTCCTGTGTCCCCTAGTGCCAACCTCCAAAAACACATGCGTGACCACCCATACTTCATATGAGCCCTGCATTCTCCTCCTCTAAATGAGCCTGCTTATATATTCATGGGTTATCTGATCAGCACCTGCATGATCTTGAGGCTGGCAGGGACTTTTTACAGAAAAGCAATTCCTCAAGAGCAGCCTAAAGCCCATGGATCAGGGAATCAGGATCTTCTGATCAGAATTTCTGAACCAAATTTCAAATCTGACAAAGGAATTCTTGCATCTTCAGCAGCATGTGGCGTGACCTCAAGGAGGCAGTAAAGATCACCTGACAAAGTCTCCTGGACGTGCAGTATGTCTGGGCATCAGGGGTTCTAACAGAATGGGAGGCTTTGTCACCACCACCTGAGACCTAAGGGAAAAGTTATTGGCTTTTTATAATGTCACCTTTACCACTGACATAAAATTCTGGCTCGGTGTCACTCAGATCTGTCTCCTAAAATTTGCCAGTATCCTGCACAGGTCCAGTACTTCATACCTCTGCAACCCAGCCCACTTCTGCTAAAACCCAGTCACTGTCAAATCTCACTCAAGCACTGCATCTATCCCAGGAACTGAATGAACACTGGGGAGACTGACCCACAGAATTTATGACCTGCCCTAGGACATCACCTACAGCACCTCAATGGTTCCTGCAAAACTCCACGTGTGCTTAGCAATTGAAAAATTTTCATTTTTCATGGTCACAAACAGGGATCTGGGCAGAAATTGCAAAGATCTAAGCTTCTTATGGTCACCCAGAAGCAAGAACAGGCCAAAATCAGGGAGGGGATTTCAGAACCAGCTGTGGGACAAGTGGGTGAAGCAGAATCCCCTGGGCTGAATGTAGGTCTGCAGGAACCACCCCTTCTTCCCTCTGTCCCTTGGGGCTGAACTTTCTCTGAAACCACAACACTCCTCAGCAGCTACATTGGCTAATTTGCATAACCTGCAGGTATTACCAACAAGGGGATAAGAGGCCTAGGAAGGAATGTACCAGCCTAGGGCCTCAGGGACCAGAATCAGGGCACCTCCACCATGGCCTGGACCCCTCTCCTCCTCGGATTCCTGGCTCACTGCACAGGTGCTGAGCCCAGGCTCACACCCACCCAGACCCACAAAACTGTCACAAGCCTGACCCTGAAACTGAGCTCAGTGGGGCTTGCCTGTGGCAGTCAGGATGCTCACAATTCAGCTGCAGAATGAAGGGCTGGAGGGCTCTGTGTGAGCCCTGAGAGGCTGCACCTGCCAAGGGAAAGAGGGTCATGGTCCTCTTTGTTCAAAGGCTCCAGCCACCATCCAGGCCCAGGTGTTCCAGGGGCTGACACTAATAGGAGGGGTTCCCTGGATGCCCAGAGTGTCCCTAAACATCAATCTAGGCCACATAGGTGGGGGCTTCCTAAAGATAAGGCCCAAATTTGAAAGCCCACCTCTCCTTTTCTCTCTTGCAGGTTCTGTGGCTGCCTACGTGCTGACTCAGCCTCCCTCAGTGTCAGTGAACCTGGGACAGACTGCCAGCATCACCTGCAGTGGAGACAACATTGGAAGTACATATGTTTACTGGTACCAACAGAAGCCGGGCCAGGCACCTGTGACAGTTATCTATAGTGATAGCAACCGGCCCTCAGGAATCCCTGACAGGTTCTCTGGCTCCAACTCGGGGAACATGGCCACCCTAACCATCAGCGGGGCCCGGGCTGAGGACGAGGCTGACTATTACTGTGCATCATATGATGGTAGTAGGGATACTGCTCACAGTGACACAAGCAGATGGGGAACTGAGACACAAACCCCTTCTCAATCTGAGTCACACTATCCTCCAGCCCCAGGAGGCCTATGCACAAAGCAGTGAGCAGGTTTGACCCAGGTCCCCAGGTCCAAGGTCCACAGGCTGCTCCCTCTTCCCTGCTCTGCAGGTGGGCTCTGCAGAGGATGTATGATGAATAACAAAAATTACCATTTAGTGAGATTCCATTTGTTTGAATAGGCAGAGCATGACTGAATAGGTTCAGTGCAGATGTGGAGGACCTTTGTACAGGGCCACATCTCATCTCTGAGATGAAAACTGCAGCATCTGAGAGTAAAAATGCACAGGGTGGCACTGACAACAGATTAGTTCCTGCAGAATGAGATTCCAAATTCAATGATGTCAAAGTAGTAACCATTCAAAATGTAGCAAGGCAAAAAAAATTTAAATACTATAAGAAATGAACAGAGCCTCAGTTGACTGTGGGACCACTTCATGCTGCCCACTATGCTTGTAACTGGAGCCCCAAGCAGAAAAGACAGACAGGAGGGAAGATAAAAGATGCTTAAAGAGGTATTGGACAGAAATGTTACAAATTTGGTGAAAACAATAACTAACATACATATTCAAGAAGTTCATCAAAGCTCAAGCACAGTAACCATGAGGCACCGACATTATCATCACCTCACAGCCACACTGCTGATCATCATTGTGGAAGTCATCTGTGAAGCAGCCAGGGAGAATGTGCAGATCATCTGCAGAGGAATAAATATGGTGAAAGCAGATTCTTACTACAAGCAAAGCAAGCAAAATGACCGTGGATAAATGTCTTTTAAAAGGAAGCTCCTAAACTATATATCTGTAAGGGGACCTGGGTGGCTCATTTGGTTAAGTTTCTGCCTTTGGCTCAGGTCACGATCCTAGAGTCCCAGGATCAAGTTGTCCCACTGCCTGCTCAGCAGGGACTCTGCTTCTGCCTGTCTGCCCCAACCCCAACTTGTGTGTTCTCTCTCTCTCTCTCAAATGAATGAAATATATATGTATGTACATACATATATATATATATATATATACATATATACAAATATACATATATATACATACATATATACAAAATCTTACATGTATATACATATAAAGATTTTATGCTGTATGAACATATAGACCATATTTTTTTTAAAAAAGGAAAGATTTGTCCACCTGAAATTCATTATCCCATGAAAATATCTCTCAAAAATGAAGCAAGATAAAGCTATCAGCCTGCAGAACGTCACATAATTGATCACCCACAGACGTTCACCACAGCAGTGAGTGACAGACACCCCTCACACAGAGGAACAGTCTCTCAGACAGCAATGTGACTCCACACAAAGGGATGAAGAGCATCAGCTTTGGAAACTAACTGGACAAACATAGAAATGTCTCTGGATGATCACTGTGTGAAACCAAACATAATAACAACATTCTCTGGCTCATGATGAATCTCAGAATTAAACTCATGACCACCATAGCCCAAAGTCAGGGGTGGGTGAGAAGAACATATTAAACAGTCCTTGATCTATGTGAGGTGATATAAAAATCACTGGAAGGTAGACTTCAGGAAGAGAGATTGGTCCTGTAAACCTTGAAGCAACAATAAACTAAAACCTCTCAAGAACAAAGAGTTATATCTAATGGGGAGTGTGCTCATTAGGGTTCTCCAGACAGAACCAACAGGAGAGGCACACAGCTGAACCTTGAACAACATGGGCTGACTTGCTGAGTCCAGTTACTCACAAGAGTTTACATGCTAGTAAAGTAAATGTATTTTCTCTTGTTCATGCTTTTCCCCCAAATATGTATGTTTTATTCCCAGAAGACAGCCAGGAATGGGAGTGCTGAGCAGCCAGACAGGTGGAAGGACATTCCTCCAGTAGGGTGTGCCTGCCTGATCCAGGGTCTACCGCAGAGCAGAAGCCTGGTTTTCAGGGAGACAGTAAGGGTAGGGCATGGAACGCTCTGAGGGGACATGGTCTCTGGTGACAGGTGCACACTTGTGAAGCTACGGGGAGCAGAGAAGGTCCTTCTTTATTGCCAAGACTCTTCTGTGAGAAATACCACATCACCACACAGCCTTCTGATCAATATCCTTCTGACCAATACCTTCACTTGGTGAAGGTCCATTTGATGGCATTTCCCAGCATGCTCCATCCCTTGGACCAGACTTCTATCCCCTTCCACAGGTGGTGGGTATCCTCCCTAGTCATTCAGATCTTGCTGTGCTTATGGATTTGACCTTAGGGTAAACAGTGATCTCATCAATCTACATATGACTCTGTGGTTGCTGTCTCTCCAACTGGTCACAAGGGAAGGCCAGGCTCCCTGAACCTCACTCAGCAGAGGAGGTTGGAAGGTCAAGGAGCTGAGTGCAGTTCATGTCTGTTTGTCACATTGTTAGGGCAGGCTGGTGACCATGCACAGGTACTTGTGTATTAACCAAATGCTTGTCAATGTTCTTGACTGAGGACTGGTGCACGGAGTCAGCACAGTGCCATCCTCACTGGAGGCTCACATGGTGCTGGTCTGGCAGGGGCTGCAAAGGCCCCACACACTGGTACCAGTGATCCTAATTTTCCTAATTTTCTTCTTCACAACATTTTCTTTTTGGACTCACTTTTTGTGAGAATACGATATATAGTGCATATAACAAATAAAATATGTGTTAACCCCCTGTGTATGTTGTCAGTAAGGTTTATGGTCAAGAGTAGACTAGTAGTAGTTCAAGTTCGGGGGAGTCTAAGATATATGCAGATTTTAGACTGCACCTGTGTCAGCACCCCAACACCTGCTTTGTTCAAAACTCAACTGTAATGTGAATTTTTCATAATCTGTTCAAAAAAATAAATGAATGTGGTAGGCTTCCTAACTCATTCATGTAGACATTGTTACACTGATACCAAAAGTACACCTCACTGGAAAGCTATAGACTGCTGTCTCTTACAAATACAGGCACAGAAATCATCAACAAAATATTGTCAAACTTAATCCAGAAACACATAGAAAGAAATAGACACCAGGAACAAAGAGATTTATTGCAACAATACAAGGGGTTTGAAAATACAAAAACAATTAGTAGAATACAGCATATCAATGGAATAAAATGCCAGACTCACATGATTATCTCAATAGATGCAGAAAGAGCATTTGACAAATCCAATATCCTTTCATTAGAAAATGACAGACCACCCAGCAGATGAGCACAATGACCATCAGCTACAAAAAGGCTGCTGCTTCCACTTCGGTTTGCTCCTTTTCACACAGGGACCATTCCTGTGATTCACCAAAACCAGAAACAAAAGAGCAAAGTGAATTCTGACAACACCTCACTCCAGACCCCAATTCTTAACTTCTACAAAAATATTACCTGGTTCTGACAAGACTTAAATCACAGACACCTTAGGTTCTCACTGTTTCTTCAGCCTCAGACAAACAGGAATCTTCCCCACAGACACTGGCTCTGCTGTCCCCAAACACATGTCCTGTACCTGTTCCTTCTTCTCACCCTGACAGAGTCTCTAGTGTCACCTCCCCAAAACTACCTCTTCCAACCTCTCCTTGCACAGTGTCATTTTTCCTGATATCCAGCTTAATTGTCTGCATATTACCTACTAGTGAATGGTTTTTCCCTATAATGATTTGATTAGTTCATTGATTTGTGGTCATTATTTCCCTACTGGTCACAAAACCTTACTGTTAAGATATACAGATAATAAGCAGAGGCACGAAAAGACAAATTTCTTCCCAATAAAGCCTGGAGGCAGAAGCCTACTTTCCAAGATACTCTCCAATTCCAGGTCCCCAATCTACTCACTTTTTGTCTCAACATCTCAGCCACGGAGCTTTGCTTTTCTTTCATTCTTACTGACAACAGAGCTCACATGACTACTACAGTTCCAGCTGTCACACCATGTTCAAAAGGAAAGACACTCCGTATATCTGGTGTGTTTCCTTACTTCCTGAGATCAAAAGTCCCCAGAAAAATCACCAGATGAATGATATAGCTATTGGCCAGTGCTAAACACAGGGTCAGTACCGGCCATGAAGGATGTGGGAATAACAATGGTTTTGACTTTCAAATGAATACAGAAGACAAGACCTAGGTAAAAGGTCTACTGTCTCACCAAAACAAGTGTGTCCATTATGTTACCCCACCCACAACGTGGAAACTCTGAGACAGCAACTGTCTTCTTCACAAAGCTTTCCCAGGATGGAAAGTCTGCCAGACCAAAGTGGGACTGAATAGATTATTTGCCAGGGGAGTATTCTCCTGCCTCTGTCCATGGAGCTGTAGCCACCACTGCCCTATTTTGGTACATCAGCCACCAGGGTTACTAGGAAGCAGTTCCTGAGTCCTGTGTCCCCCAACCCCCAGCCCAGAACAATACCCATGATGACCCACGACCTCAGTGGTAGGAGCAGTAACACCTCAGACGAGTTGCACTTTGTCCTCCTATTTTTCATGGATGCTCGGATCTCCTTCAGGCTGGCTTTGAGAGTGGCAGGGCCCACATAGAGTAGAGTGTATCTCCCTGAGTCCAGCAGTCCACAGATCAGGAAATTAGCATGTGAGCAGTAGGTTCTGAATCTCCACCGGGACTAAAAGATTTCCCTGCACCTCCAGACGAGTGGCCAGCAGGAGGTAGCAGAGATCAACCGGCCAAGCCATCTGGCCATCGGGAAGGTCTGGGCATCAGGAGTTCTAACAGGGAGGGTTGTTCACCAGGACCTGGAACCAGAAAGAAAGGTGCAGGTTTTCTACACTGTTGCCTTTGACTCTAATGTAAAATTCTGACTCGGGGGCTTTCAGATCTGTATCTTGGTGATTTTGTCTCCGTCTCTAGCACAGGTCCAGGACTTCATGCCTCCCCACCCAGCACATTTCTGCTACACTCCGTCATTGTCAGTCTCTGCTCAAGCTGAGTTGGCCCCAGCATACAATGCATCCTGTGGATAATGAGACAAAACATCTATGACCAGCCCTCAGGACACACACCTACATAAACCCTTCAATGGCTCCTTAAAACTCCATGTGTGCTTGGCAAGGGAGAACTTTTGTTTGGGTTCTGATGTTTCCCAATGGACATATGGCTTAGGCACTGCACTGACTTAAGCCACCTAGTGCCTGCGGAGGAAACCTGCTATTGTGGGCTAAGAAAATGCAGACAAACTCCACCTCAGTGCTCCACCAGCACAGACAAGACCAGCTGTGATGTCAGGACATGCAGAGGGATCGAGTTCCTTCCCCAGACTATGGACTGGTGGTGAAGCATAATCCTCTGGACTGATGGTGGGTCTGCAGCCCTAGCCCTCACTTCTCTGTGTCCCTTGGGGCTGAGCCCTGCTCTGAAACCACAAGGCTCCTCAGCAGCAGCCCCTGAACCTCAGCTGATTTGCATGACCATCTTATCCCTCCAGCAAGGGGATAAGAGATGCCTGGGATGAAGCCAGCCCAGCCACAGGACTTGGGGAACAGAATCAGGTCACTCCACCATGGCCTGAACCCATCTCCTCCTTGGCTCCCTTGCTCACTGCACAGGTGCTACACCCAGGCTCAGACCCTCTGCAGCCCCAGGGATCTGGAGCAATCCAGGCCCTGACTCTGAGCTCAACAGGGAGCTGCTTGTCAAGGGGAGGATGAACATGACCCTGCTGCAGGATGAGAGACTGGAGGGGTGTCATCCCCTCCAGTGCTCAGTGGCACTGACTTGTCCAGAGAAAACTGAGGATAATCTCCTTTGGGCAAAAAGTCCATCAACCAGCCAGACCCATGGGCTTCAGGGGCTGAGATGCTGGGAGGGTGGAAACAGGGCCCCGAGAATCCCTGGAGCTCAGGCCAGGCAGGTGATGGTGTTCTAGGGATGAGACCCAGAGCTGAAAACCTAACACTCCTTTTCTTTCTTGCAGCATCTCTAGCCTCCTATGTGCTGACTCAGCCCCCATCTGTGTCAGTGGCTCTGAGACAGATGGTCCAGGTCACCTGTGGGGGAAACAAAATTGGAAATAAAAATGTTTACTGGTACCAGCAGAAGTCAGGCCAGAGTCCTGTGCTGATCATCTATTCTAGCAGTGGCTGGCCCTCATGGATCCCTGAGGGTTTCTCAGACACCAACTCTGGGACCACACCCACCCTGACCATCAGTGGAGCTCAGGCTGAGGACGAGACTATTACTCTCAGGTGTGGGATAGCAGTGCTGATGCTCACAGTGACACAATGCCTTCCCTGTCTGTGTCTCACTCTCCTCTAACCCCAGGAGGCCTGTGCACAAAGCAATGAGCAGGTCTGACTCAGGTCCCCAAATGCAATATCCCCAGACCTCTCTAGACACCCACATGTTGGCAGTACCTGCACAAGGTGTACAGGGTTGATTTGGGGCTCCTGAGATTGTCTGGGCTGAATATGTTTGGAAATAGAGTGACTGGGCATAAGGGCTAACAGAAGGAAACATCTGTCAATTGTCATCATCCCACATTTCCATGTGGTGGTCATAGACCACTCCTTCACCCAACTTCCCAGGACTAAAGCCGAGAATCTTCCAGCTCAGCAGAGCTCCTAAAACCCTGCCACATGAAAAAATGTTCATCATCATTAGCCATCAGGGAGATTCAAATTAAAACCACATTGAGATATCACCTTACACCAGTTAGAATGGCCAAAATTAACAAAACAGGAAACAACATGTGTTGGAGAGGATGTGGAGAAAGGGGAACCCTCTTCCACTGTTGGTGGGAATGCAGGTTGGTGCAGCCACTTTGGAGAACAGTGTGGAGATTCCTCAAGAAATTAAAAATAGAGCTTCCCTATGACCCTGCAATTGCACTTCTGGGTATTTACCCCAAAGACACAGATGTCGTGAAAAGAAGGGCCATCTGTACCCCAATGTTTATAGCAGCAATGGCCACGGTCGCCAAACTGTGGAAAGAACCAAGATGCCCTTCAACAGATGAATGGATAAGGAAGATGTGGTCCATATACACTATGGAGTATTATGCCTCCATCAGAAAGGATGAATACCCAACTTTTGTAGCAACACGGACGGGACTGGAAGAGATTATGCTGAGTGAAATAAGTCAAGCAGAGAGAGTCAATTATCATATGGTTTCACTTATTTGTGGAGCATAACAAATAGCATGGAGGACAAGGGGCATTAGAGAGGAGAAGGGAATTTGGGTAAATTGGAAAGGGAGGTAAACCGTGAGAGACTATGGACTCTGAAAAACAATCTGAGGGGTTTGAAGTGGCGGGGGGGGTGGGAGGTTGGGGTACCAGGTTGTGGGTATTATAGAGGGCACGGCTTGCATGGAGCACTGGGTGTGGTGAAAAAATAATGAATAATGTTTTTCTGAAAATAAATAAATTGGAAAAAAAAAACCCTGCCACCTGCCAGCTGGGGATTCTGAGTGGAGCAAACCAGTGCATTACTCACTGTAGTCACCCCTCTTCTGGTCTCACATAAGCCCCCATCTCTGCCTGGAGCTCCTGACAGTCACAGGGATCCTCCTCACTGGAGAAGTGCTCTTGGTTAAGAAAACTGTCTCCCCAGGTTTCTGGCCATTCTCGGAGAGACTGTGTTGAATGATGGCCTGACCCAAGGTCCCAAGACCCTCTCTCAGGTTCAGTTGTCTTGAATGGTCCCAGCAGGAAGGCAGCCTCATCTGATGTCCCACTGTATGTCACTCTCTTTCTGCACAGTCTGGCCAGCCTCACCCCCTCCAGATTTCCTGCAAATGCACTTCTTCATCTCAGAGTCTGTTTCTGGGAACCCAATCCAGGACAACCAGGGACCTGAGGAGTCTACTATATATCCACAAAGCTCTGCTTTCTCCTCCAAATCCAACTTAGTATGTGAGATCCCCAGACAGACCAAATTGTATCTTCTATTCTTTATACAATGAGAAAAGATGCATACACACTTGGTGCTATGAGTTCTGATAGGCAGTTCGAGAGTCCGTCCATCCTGAGTGTGAATGGGGGATGATGAGACAGTGGCCTCCTCCTACAAAGTGTCCAGGTGGTATACAACCATGGGACTGAGACCCACAATGGATGCTGCTTCACTGATACTTCCCAAATGGTGCCCAAGAACTTCTCTTGACAGTCACCCTACCCAGAAATATGGACTGACAATGATCTTATGAAATACAGCTCAGCCTGTCAATGCAGACAAGTAATAAGCCAGCACAGCCCACCCCTCCTCCACATGACATTCACCCAGGTCCCCACAAATCAGGCTCCAAATAAAGAGAATATTTGGAGCCCTGCTTCCACGTCATAGGATAAATCTATGAAGTGAACAACTTCAACCTTCCCTACAAGGGGATACAAAATACATTTTGGTCTACTTGTGATTTTTATTTTGTCCCAACTTATTTGATATCCCATAACTTTGAAAGTGAGATATAAAGTTAACTATTGTTAATACATTTGATGATAGTTAATAATGGGATGGAGCAAGTGAACAAAACAGAAACATATGATGACTATGTATCCAAACATTTTTACATCATAAGGAGAGAGCATGTGTTAGTTCTATCCTGTTCATTTCTTCCATTACTCGGAGGTCAGAATGGTATCTATAATTACCTTCCTTACTGTCCAACCCATAGCCTCTTCCCTCAACAAACACCTGAGCTTTCTGGATCCTCCCTGGTTACAACCACCAAACATTCATTCTGGAAGGTGGGTCCCTTATCAAACCTGCTGCATTGGATTGTGGTGAATTTATGACTATAATCACAGTCCCAGGGAATAATAGAGGATCGGCTGAGTCCATGCATACACCTGCTTACCCCAGTTGTGTTGTAGGTATCCAATTGTCCTGTGATAGACAACAAGCTTCCCCTAGCCAGTGCTGCCTACTCATCTGGGTGATTCAATGCTGGGAAGGGTGGTGTATGGGAGTATGTTGCTCTCTCAACCACCAGAGCAGTGTGGTCAATATCCCACTGCAGTATCCCATCCACAAAGCATACCCCATGTGGCTGGTATAAAGTCTATTCTTAAATAATTTTTTCTACATCATTACAGGCTAAAGATTCTGAATAGAGCTCAATGACCAGAGTGTGACAGTTAAACCCCAAGAACCAGGTGGCCTCATATGACCTAGAAAGACAAGGAAAAGAAGTGAGACTTTCCACCATGACTGAGAACCTCACCCTGTGAAGTTCAGTGAGTACACAGTCCCAGGGGGCAGGGGAGGGATTGCTCCCCAAGATACACATGCAGCTGCAGCAGGACTGGATGGGTCCTAGGCATCTGCAGGTGGGACGGCTCCCCAGTGAGCCTGTGGTGCTGCTCCTCTGAGGACCCCATTCTCAGTGCCTTCATACCATCTCCCCAGCTGCTCCCAGAACAGGTGAGAGACCCAAAAGGAGACACAGTATGCACACAGGTGCCTTGATGTCCATCCCACTCAAGTCAATGACGTCAGAGCACTGCTCTCCCAGTTCTCCCCTTTGCTCCCTCCTCACAGGGTTGGGGCCAGTCTGTCCTAAATCCACCTCCCTAAACATCTGGGGTCAGAAGGTCACCATCTCTGTGCCATGGCAGTAGAGTCACTTGGGATATAATCATGTCTCCTGCTACCTACAGCTCCTGGCACAGCCCCATCTGGCCATGGGAAGGGTCAGAAGTCACCCCTCACAGATCCCAAACTCCAACTCTGGGAGCTTGTTCTCTCGGAGCATCTCTGGCTCCACAGCAGTCCTGAGAATGGTTACTTGGGAATTCAGAGCCTTGGGATTTGTCCCCAAAATGTGTGTGAGTACCAAGTGAAGCCATGCAGTGCAACCCAAAACCTTGCAAACCAGAGCCATAACAGTGAGTACCATTTGGACCAAGACCGCATGAGCTGGTACCACTTATGGTAGTGTGTGCGTCTTTGACCAAGTCCACATTGGCCAAGGCCACCTAGGCTGGTGCCGCTAGGACAGATGCCAAATGAGTGGTGCCACTTGGACTGAAGCAGTCAGATTTGGCGCCACGTGGGTAGAGGACCCATTCACCAATGCCTTATCCTCAGTGTCACATTAGCCATGGCCATGATTGCCAAAGACACATGAGCTAAGACTACATATCAGATGCCATGCGAACAGAAACCATGTTTTCCTATGACACATGGATGAAGCCCTGTCCACCCAGACTCTGTGAGCAGGTGACACTTGCTCTTGTTTGTTGGAATGATGCTAACATAGCAGCCAAGAAGAACACTGTATTGCAACATTCCTTCCAACCAAAGGGCAGCCCCACATCCTCAGAGGAGTGAAGCCTCTCATGAAGATGACAGAACAGGGTAATGGACAGCGTGATGACAGCCACTACCTGCCAGTAACCATGGCAAATGCTTAATGATGAGGCAAGAAGTCTCCACATTTTGATTCCAGGTAGAGGAATTTAGCGCTCATGCCTGGCCAGCCAAGAAGAAAGGATGGCCTCTGCACTGGACAATGAGGTAGAAATTCCCCCCATGCACGGAAATCACCAATGAAGGATACGTTCCCTCATGCAAGTGGGTTCCAAGCAACATTGTGTGGTGTGAAGCCACATGATTCAAATGAAGATCACATCATGGGCACCATGTGGAGTGAGGCCACCTGAGGAGATGCCACTTGGACTGAAGCTGCATGAGTTGGTGTATGGTGAGGAAAGAGCTCTTTCCCAGGGATCTCAGTGATGAGGAACTGAGAACACAGCCATCTGGACTGGTACAACTCCCTGTTGGAAGAAATGGAGAAAGGGAAGAAGAACATGGACAAAGAAACACTATATACAAGGATGTTATGTGGAATGTCAGTGCTAATCACACCCTGGAAATTGTCTAAATGCAAAGAAAAGACAGATTGTCAAACTGAGTCTAACAGTAGTGCCTGACTCTATGTCCCATTTCAGAAAACTACTATAAATGAAACCACATGAAAATCCAAGTGTAAGTACAAGACAAGTTCCCACCAATACTGCTCTACAATGTAGAATATGAAACATTCACAGGGAAGACACAGAGAATGAACACTTAAAAATAGTTAGAATGAAATTATTTATATTGCATGTATTTTATACACACAAAATAAGAAATATTCACAGTGCACGTCTTAGAGGGGAGGGTCTGGGGGATGGGTAATGGGGTGATGGATATTAAGGAAGGCACATGATATAATGAGCCCTGAGTGTTATACACAACTGATGAATCACTGAACTGTATTCCTGAAAGTAACACACTATATGTTAATTAATTGATTTTTAATTAAAATTAAAAATAAAATTAAAAAAGAATTTTTACATGCAGACAAACAAGAGTTCCCATATGGAGCTGAGAGGTAGGAACAGCTGCACAGGCACCAGGTCCATGAAGCCTGCCCAGAAGCACAGAGATTCTCTTCAGCAGCCTGAGAAGGAGCATTTTCACAGGAACCAGTGATGACATGACAGAATCTCGGGATGGCCAGGTCCAGCTGTAGGTTCAGGAGAAAGAACTCTGGATTCTTCACCATGACTGGGACCCTCTCCTGCTCCCCCTCCTCATTCTCTACCCATGTCTTGCCTGTAAGGCCCTGCCCAAGGGCTCAGCCCCCACAGGACCCTGAGCATGACCCTGAGCCTGAGCTCAGCCCAGGGAATGCTGCGAGGGTGGAAGCAATGAGAATGAGCCCCAGAGTCTCCCAATTTTGCAGGCCCTGTGGTTATCTGTAAGATTAGCTTCCCCCTAGATAGAGTGGCCATGATATCCTCGTCACTACCACCTACTCAGGAGACAGAGGACAAAACAATAATGCTGAGCAGAGCCCCAGGACCCAGGCCAGGGCCCTGCATGGCCAAACAGCCTCCACTGTCCCCACAGGTTCTCCATCTCTAACCTGGGACATGACCCCACTGACCTTCTCCATGTGCAAGCCACGGGGGTTCTTTAGAGACCAGTCAGGATGGGGATGGCAGTGAGTCTGGAACAGAAAGCCTGCTGCCCCACCTGGTGCCACCCTCCCTCCCTATTTCCTGTCCTGGTAGCTATGGCCTGAGGAGTTTATAATAACAACAACAACAACAATAATAATAATGCAGATTTATCAGAGAAAAACAACTATCATATGATCTCCCTGATATGAGGAAGTGGGGATACAACATGGGGGGTTTGGGGGGCAGGAAAAGAATAAATGAAACAAGAGGGGATCAGGAGGGAGACAAACCATAAGAGACTCTTAATGTCACAAAATAAACTGAGGGGGGCCAGGGGGAGAGGGGTAGGGAGAGGGTGGTGGGGTTATGGACATTGGGGAGGGTATGTGCTATGGTGAGTGCTGTGAAGTGTGTAAACCTCACAATTCACAGACCTGTACCCCTGGGACTAATAATACATTATATGTTTGTAAAAAAAATAAAATAAAATAATGCAGATTTATGTGCACAAGTAAGCTTTACACCAAAAGCATCACCTGTTCCCACTTATGACAATCTGCACTAATTGTGGTGGGGAAGCATCAATCTTGACTTAATACACAGGAAACTGGACGTGATGGGACATTAAAAGGATTTATCCAGATTTGGCCCTTTTCCAATGCACTACACTCTACCCCATACTCTTCTTTTTATATAAGACACCAGGCTAGTCCAGGACATTTCAACCCTAGGACAAGTACAGGAATCCCACTTGTCCTGCCTCATGTACCATATATTTGGCCTATCTGTGCTGGGCTGGACAGGGCTTGGGGGTGGGGCAGCTGCCTGTGGGAGGCTGGAAACCATGGTCCACACCCCTTCTTGGGGATAGGTGTTATGAGGAGACCTGGAGGAATAAAGTTTCTGGTCTGAGTTCTCCTCCACCAACAGGGGGCAGCAGAGCTGCATCAGAAATAGCAGGACAGAGGCTGGGGCTGTCCATGGGGAGCCTCACAGGGACACCAATTCTAGGGGTCCACAGAAGTCCAGGGTTCAGTCCCCAGAAAGAAGTTGGAATAATCACTCCTATCTCCAGCTGCTGAAGAGACCTTGCTCTGAAGGTCAGACACACGGTGACACCCAGGACACTGACAGGAGTCCTGACACAGTGAATGCCTACATGGGAAATGCATCCCCCTACTCTGTGCACTGGTGTTCCAGGAGCTATCTCATCTGAGCTGGACATGTTGAGAATATCCTGACCATTCACCTTCTGAATCTCCATCCACATGTCCAGGCAGAAGCAGACCCAGGATTGCAGCTTCTTTGCTCAGGAGGGTCTCATGGGGTGGGACAAGGAGTACTTGGAGTCCCTGGTCCCTGAAATGACTGACACAGCCTCCTTGTGAGACTGTCTCCAGAAATGGATTCTCACTACCTGAGGCCTGAAGTGGAGAAAATTTGCATACAGCTCTGGTCCCTGGGCTGTCCTTGTGCAGTGACACAATCCAACTCCCTCCTGGGATGCTGGCCTGGCTCCAGAACTCACCATGTCAGAAGACATGGCTGGGACCCTAACAACACACGGAGCTCTGAAGTGTCTTTTTTAGTCAGTCGTGATTTCACATACAAATCACCTGTTTCCACGAAACATTGATGAATAATCATAAAGGAATCAATGTGCTGACAATCTATGAGCTGGTCTGCTGTGGGATGGGGATGTCAGAGAGATGAAATCACCACGTGTCAATACACTAGACGTTGTATCAAACTTCAAAAGCAGATGGTCTGTTAACAAGTGGACTCTCACAGACAACAATGCACAAACATTCTGATGAGAAAGTTCCACAATCTGATGACATGGGGAGCATAGGATCACAGTGCCTCAGGGGAACACAGTGGGGACACAGTGCAGGAGGAAGAAGGTAATGAGGGCATAGGACCACCTTTCCTTGAACAGGTGTCTGCATCTCTCAGAGGACCCATCCCAGCTCCATGGCCAGGCTCCTGAAAGACCCCAGAGAGAGCAAAGGGCAGACCCCATACAGAGTAGTTTCATTTGGTTATCATATGTTCAGATATGTAACTTATCTGAAGGTAACTTATCCCAGATGTTTGTTGTCAAGGATGGTTTTTTAAGCTGGCAGCTGCTTGGAGTAAACTCGGGGCTCCTCTCTTCCTCCTCAATCACATGTTCTGATCTCACAACTCGTGGATCACTCGTGAAGTGGAGGAAATTTGCATAACTACTAACAGTCACTGACCCAAGGACCTAGAAAGGAATAAAAGAGACTAGGGTGGAACCCAGAAGTGCTGTGGGGTCTCAGGAGGCAGAGCTCTGGGCATCTCCACCATGGACTGGACCCCTCTCCTGCTTCCTGTCCTTACTCTCTGCACAGGTGCTGTCCCTGGGCCCTCTGCAAATGCTCAGCCCCTGCAGGACCTGAGCTGAGCCTTCCTCAAAACTTGAGCTCAGCCCCAGCACAGCCTCATTATGGGAATGCAGGGAAGGAGGCCCTGAACCTCACACCAACCTCTCTTCTATCTGTTCAGGCTCCATGGCCTCCAGTGTGCTGACTCAGCCTCCCTCTGTGTCAGTGTCCCAGGGACAGATGGCTACCATCATATGCTCTGGAGAGATACTGAGCAAAGAATATACACAAATGGTACCAGAAGAAGCCAGGCCAATCACCCAAGTTGGTCATTTATAAGGACACTGAGCATCCCTGTGGGATCCCTGATCATTTCTGTGGCTCCAGTTCAGGGAACACATATACCCTGACCATCAGTGGGGCCCAGGCGAAGGATGAGGCTATTACTGTCAGTCATTTGATCGTAGTGCTGATGCTCACAGCAACACAGGCAGACAGAGAAATGAGACACAAACCCCTTCCCTATCTCTGTCACACTCTCCTCCAGTCCCCAGAGGCCTGTGGACAGAGAGGTGAGCAGGTATGACACAGGTTCCCAGATCTGAGATCTCCCAGCTGACCTACCTCACACCCTTCCAGGCAGGCTCTGCATGGGATGGATCGGCAGCGAATAAGGATACATTTATTATAACTACATTTATTCTGTGGCCATGAGCACATGAATGACTGGATATGTTAAGAGACGATCTAGAAGACAGTTTTCAAAGGCCAGATCTTTTAAAAACACCCCTAAATGACCATCTTAAGTCCTGAGATGTAAAAATAGAGTGGATTACATGTAACAAAAGAAGAGACTAGTCATCTTGATGTCACGTAATAGATACTGTTCAAAATGAAACACAGAGTGAAATAGCTGGAGAAATTGAAGAAAATCTCAGTTCAGGAAGACAGCTTCTTTCCACCTTAAGATGTGTAACTGGAGTAACTTAGGCAGAGAAGGTTGGGGTTGGGTGATGACTGAAAATATATCTGAAGGGGAAAAGCCAACAAGTTTTCAAATTGGTGAAATACATGGACCAGTATATCCAGGAAGCTCAAAGAAGCTCAGGCACTGGCAACATGAGAGACAGCACAGCGCACATTATATGAAATTGTTACAAACCAGCGATGCAGACACTCTCATAGCCAGAAAGGAGAGTCATGTTCTTTACGGAAGAACAGGAATTATGATAAGAACACATTTCTCATTATAGGCCACGTAAGCTAGAAAAGACTGATGCGTTACTTTCAAAATATTAAAAGGAAATACCTGTCCATGGTGATGTCTACACAGTGAAAATATCTTTGAAAACTGAAAGCAAAATAGAGTATTTTCTGTTGCAAATCATACAGAATTGACCTCCTGCAGACCCTCACTACAAGAATGTCCCTCAGACAGAAGGACAGGAAAGTAGAGAGTTAATTACATCTACCTAAAGATATAAAAAGCATCAGATATCCTATGTATGTGGATAAGTATAAAAGCATCTGTATTTGTTGATGTGTACAAAAGATAGTCAGCTGCTTACATCAGAAAGGATAACGTGTTGTGATTTATGCTGGATGTGAAAATAAAACTTATGACAATGAGGGCAAAGATGATGGGGAAGAGAAGACCATGTTATGACATCCTTAGCCTAGGTATGAATAGGATCATCACGGCAAATAAGTTTGATCAATTAAGAGGTAAAGATTCGAGGAGTCAAGATGGCGGAGAAGTAGCAGGCTGAGACTACCTCAGCTAGCAGGAGATCAGCTAGAGAGCTTATCTAAAGATTGCAAACACCTGCAAATCCATCGGCAGATCGAAGAGTAGAAGAACAGCAATTCTAGAAACAGAAAAACAACCACTTTCTGAAAGGTAGGACTGGCGGAGAAGTGAATCCAAAGCGACGGGAAGATAGACCCCGGGGGGAGGGGCCGGCTCCCGGCAAGCGGCGGAGCAGCGGAGCACAAAATCAGGACTTTTAAAAGTCTGTTCCGCTGAGGGACATCGCTCCCGAGGCTAAACCGGGGCGAAGCCCACGCGGGGTCGGCGTGACCTCAGGTCCCGCGGGGTCAGAGAAGGATCGGGGGTGTCTCAGTGTCGCAGAGCTTGCGGATATTGGAACGGGAAAGCCGGCTGCAGAGACAGAGCCGACAGTAAGCTCGCAGCTCGGAGTTGCCTTGAACCAGTCGCAAGCTCGGTGAGCTCGGAGCGCGGCCGGAGGTTAGGCAGACGGGAGTTACTAGGAGCTGTTCACTGAGGGCGCACAGGGGAGCGGGGCCCCAGGCTCTTGGCTCCTCCGGGCCGGAGACCAGGAGGCCACCATTTGTATTCCCGTCCTCTGGAACCCTACGGAAAGTGCTCAGGGAACAAAAGCTCCTGAAAGCAAAGCCGAGCAGGTCACTCAGCCCGGCCCCTGCTAAGGGCTGTGTAATTCCGCCTGGGGCAAAGACACTTGAGAATCACTACACCAGGCCCCTCCCCCAGAAGATCAACAAGAAATCCAGGCAAGACCAAGTTCACCTACCAAGGAGTGCAGTTTCAATACCAAGGAGAGAGCAGCAGAATTCCAGAGGAGGAGAAAACAAACCACGGAACTCATGGCTTTCTGCCTGTGATTTTTTAGTCATGCAGTTAATTTAATTTTTTTCTTTTTCATTTTTTTTTCTCTTCTTCTGCTAAAATTTTTTATAACTTTTACCCTTTTCTTTTTTAACGTTTTTAACTAGATTATCTAATATATATATATTTTTCTTTTTTATACTTTTCTTTATTCATTTTCTTTTTTTAAAATTTTTTTACTTTTTTTTCTTTCTTTAGTTTTGAACCTCTTTTTATCCCCAAATCAGAAGAGATCCTAATCTCTTCAATCTTTTTTTTTCTTAATTCTTTTTTAAATTCTTGATTGAGTTTTTAATTCAATCTCTTTTTTTTCTTCAATTTATTTATTTTCAGAAAAACAGTATTCATTATTTTTTCACCACACCCAGTGCTCCATGCAAGCCGTGCCCTCTATAATACCCACCACCTGGTACCCCAACCTCCCACCCCCCCCCGCCACTTCAAACCCCTCAGATTGTTTTTCAGAGTCCATAGTCTCTCAGGGTTCATCTCCCCTTCCAATTTACCCAAAAGCACATACCCTCCCCAATGTCCATAACCCTACCCCCCTTCTCCCAACCCCCCTCCCCCCAGCAACCCACAGTTTGTTTCGTGAGATTAAGAGTCACTTATGGTTTGTCTCCCTCTCTATCCCATCTTGTTTCATGGATTCTTCTCCTACCCACTTAAGGCCCCATGTTGCATCACCACTCCCTCGTATCAGGGAGATCATATGATAGTTGTGTTTCTCCGCTTGACTTATTTCGCTAAGCATGATACGCTCTAGTTCCATCCATGTTGTCGCAAATGGCAAGATTTCGTTTCTTTTGATGGCTGCATAGTATTCCATTGTGTATATATACCACTTCTTCTTGATCCATTCATCTGTTGATGGACATCTAGGTTCTTTCCATAGTTTGGCTATTGTGGACATTGCTGCTATAAACATTCGGGTGCACGTGCCCCTTTGGATCACTACGTTTGTATCTTTAGGGTAAATTCCCAGTAGTGCAATTGCTGGGTCATAGGGCAGTTCTATTTTCAACATTTTGAGGAACCTCCATGCTGTTTTCCAGAGTGGTTGCACCAGCTTGCATTCCCACCAACAGTGTAGGAGGGTTCCCCTTTCTCCGCATCCTCGCCAGCATCTGTCATTTCCTGACTTGTTGATTTTAGCCATTCTGACTGGTGTGAGGTGATATCTCATTGTGGTTTTGATTTGTATTTCCCTGATGCCGAGTGATATGGAGCACTTTTTCATGTGTCTGTTGGCCATCTGGATGTCTTCTTTGCAGAAATGTCTGTTCATGTCCTCTGCCCATTTCTTGATTGGATTATTTGTTCTTTGGGTGTTGAGTTTGTTAAGTTCTTTATAGATTTTGGACACTAGTCCTTTATCTGATATGTCGTTTGCAAATATCTTCTCCCATTCTGTCAGTTGTCTTTTGGTTTTGTTAACTGTTTCCTTTGCTGTGCAAAAGCTTTTGATTTTGATGAAATCCCAAAAGTTCATTTTTGTCTTTGCTTCCCTTGCCTTTGGCGATGTTCCTAGGAAGATGTTGCTGCGGCTGAGGTCGAAGAGGTTGCTGCCTGTGTTCTCCTCAAGGATTTTGATGGATTCCTTTCTCACATTGAGGTCCTTAATCCATTTTGAATCTATTTTTGTGTGTGGTGTAAGGAAATGGTCCAATTTCATTTTTCTGCACGTGGCTGTCCAATTTTCCCAACACCATTTATTGAAGAGGCTGTCTTTTTTCCATTGGACATTCTTTCCTGCTTTGTCGAAGATTAGTTGACCATAGAGTTGAGGGTCTATTTCTGGGCTCTCTATTCTGTTCCATTGGTCTATGTGTCTGTTTTTGTGCCAGTACCATGCTGTCTTGATGATGACAGCTTTGTAATAAAGCTTGAAGTCCGGAATTGTGATGCCACCAACGTTGGCTTTCTTTTTCAATATCCCTTTGGATAGTCGAGGTCTTTTCTGGTTCCATATAAATTTTAAAATTATTTGTTCCATTTCTTTGAAAAAGATGGATGGTACTTTGATAGGAATTGCATTAAATGTGTAGATTGCTCTAGGTAGCATAGACATTTTCACAATATTTATTCTTCCAATCCAGGAGCATGGAACATTTTTCCATTTCTTTGTGTCTTCCTCAATTTCTTTCATGAGTACTTTATAGTTTTCTGAGTATAGATTCTTAGCCTCTTTGGTTAGGTTTATTCCTAGGTATCTTATGGTTTGGGGTGCAATTGTAAATGGGATTGACTCCTTAATTTCTCTTTCTTCTGTCTTGTTGTTGGTGTAGAGAAATGCAACTGATTTCTGTGCATTGATCTTATATCCTGACACTTTACTGAATTCCTGTATAAGTTCTAGCAGTTTTGGAGTGGAGTCTTTTGGGTTTTCTACATAGAGTATCATATCATCTGCGAAGAGTGATAATTTGACTTCTTCTTTGCCAATTTGGATGCCTTTAATTTCCTTTTGTTGTCTGATTGCTGAGGCTAGGACTTCTAGTACTATGTTGAATAGCAGTGGTGATAATGGACATCCCTGCCGTGTTCCTGACCTTAGTGGAAAAGCTTTCAGTTTTTCTCCATTGAGAATGATATTTGCAGTGGGTTTTTCATAGATGGCTTTGATGATATTGAGGTATGTGCCCTCTATCCCTACACTTTGAAGGGTTTTGATCAGGAAGGGATGCTGTACTTTGTCAAATGCTTTTTCAGCATCTATTGAGAGTATCATATGGTTCTTGTTCTTTCTTTTATTGATGTGTTGTATCACATTGACTGATTTGCGGATGTTGAACCAACCTTGCAGCCCTGGGATAAATCCCACTTGGTCGTGGTGAATAATCCTTTTAATGTACTGTTGAATCCTATTGGCTAGTATTTTGGTGAGAATTTTCGCATCTGTGTTCATCAAGGATATTGGTCTATAGCTCTCTTTTTTGATGGGATCCTTGTCTGGTTTTGGGATCAAGGTGATGCTGGCCTCATAAAATGAGTTTGGGAGTTTTCCTTCCATTTCTATTTTTTTGAACAGTTTCAGGAGAATAGGAATTAGTTCTTCTTTAAATGGATATAAGATCAATGCACAGAAATCAGTTGCATTTCTCTACACCAACAACAAGACAGAAGAAAGAGAAATTAAGGAGTCAATCCCATTTACAATTGCACCCCAAACCTTAAGATACCTAGGAATAAACCTAACCAAAGAGGCTAAGAATCTATACTCAGAAAACTATAAAGTACTCATGAAAGAAATTGAGGAAGACACAAAGAAATGGGAAAATGTTCCATGCTCCTGGATTGGAAGAATAAATATTGTGAAAATGTCTATGCTACCTAGAGCAATCTACACATTTAATGCAATTCCTATCAAAGTACCATCCATCTTTTTCAAAGAAATGGAACAAATAATTTTAAAATTTATATGGAACCAGAAAAGACCTCGACTATCCAAAGGGATATTGAAAAAGAAAGCCAACGTTGGTGGCATCACAATTCCGGACTTCAAGCTTTATTACAAAGCTGTCATCATCAAGACAGCATGGTACTGGCACAAAAACAGACACATAGACCAATGGAACAGAATAGAGAGCCCAGAAATAGACCCTCAACTCTATGGTCAACTAATCTTCGACAAAGCAGGAAAGAATGTCCAATGGAAAAAAGACAGCCTCTTCAATAAATGGTGTTGGGAAAATTGGACAGCCACTTGCAGAAAAATGAAATTGGACCATTTCCTTACACCACACACAAAAATAGATTCAAAATGGATTAAGGACCTCAATGTGAGAAAGGAATCCATCAAAATCCTTGAGGAGAACACAGGCAGCAACCTCTTCGACCTCAGCCGCAGCAACATCTTCCTAGGAACATCGCCAAAGGCAAGGGAAGCAAAGGCAAAAATGAACTATTGGGATTTCATCAAGATCAAAAGCTTTTGCACAGCAAAGGAAACAGTTAACAAAACCAAAAGACAACTGACAGAATGGGAGAAGATATTTGCAAACGACATATCAGATAAAGGACTAGTGTCCAAAATCTATAAAGAACTTAACAAACTCAACACCCAAAGAACAAATAATCCAATCAAGAAATGGGCAGAGGACATGAAGAGACGTTTCTGCAAAGAAGACATCCAGATGGCCAACAGACACATGAAAAAGTGCTCCATATCACTCGGCATCAGGGAAATACAAATCAAAACCACAATGAGATATCACCTCACACCAGTCAGAATGGCTAAAATCAACAAGTCAGGAAATGACAGATGCTGGCGAGGATGCGGAGAAAGGGGAACCCTCCTACACTGTTGGTGGGAATGCAAGCTGGTGTAACCACTCTGGAAAACAGCATGGAGGTTCCTCAAAATGTTGAAAATAGAACTGCCCTATGACCCAGCAATTGCACTACTGGGAATTTACCCTAAAGATACAAACGTAGTGATCCAAAGGGGCACGTGCACCCGAATGTTTATAGCAGCAATGTCCACAATAGCCAAACTATGGAAAGAACCTAGATGTCCATCAACAGATGAATGGATCAAGAAGAAGTGGTATATATACACAATGGAATAC
Organism: Neogale vison; assembly: GCF_020171115.1. Lineage (NCBI taxonomy): Eukaryota > Metazoa > Chordata > Mammalia > Carnivora > Mustelidae > Neogale > Neogale vison. Next base: position 215,466,716 of record NC_058093.1, on the reverse strand, counting down.
TATGCAGCCATCAAAAGAAACGAAATCTTGCCATTTGCGACAACATGGATGGAACTAGAGCGTATCATGCTTAGCGAAATAAGTCAAGCGGAGAAACACAACTATCATATGATCTCCCTGATACGAGGGAGTGGTGATGCAACATGGGGCCTTAAGTGGGTAGGAGAAGAATCCATGAAACAAGATGGGATAGAGAGGGAGACAAACCATAAGTGACTCTTAATCTCACGAAACAAACTGTGGGTTGCTGGGGGGAGGGGGGTTGGGAGAAGGGGGGTAGGGTTATGGACATTGGGGAGGGTATGTGCTTTTGGGTAAATTGGAAGGGGAGATGAACCCTGAGAGACTATGGACTCTGAAAAACAATCTGAGGGGTTTGAAGTGGCGGGGGGGGGTGGGAGGTTGGGGTACCAGGTGGTGGGTATTATAGAGGGCACAGCTTGCATGGAGCACTGGGTGTGGTGAAAAAATAATGAATACTGTTTTTCTGAAAATAAATAAATTGGGAAAAAAAAGAGGTAAAGATTCAAATCCTAAAGAAAACATTAAAATAAAATGTCTTCACAATAAAGGCTTACAACTAATGAGGTCAATCAGTTAGGATTCTCCAGAGAATACAGATGCAGTAGGACATGTATCTCATATACACCTGTATGTGTATTTATACGTGATACACACAGAGAGAAAGACAGATAGATCAGGAGACAGGGAGAGATTTATATTTAGAAATTTTGGGGGGAGACAAGATGGCAGGGAAGTAGGAGGATGTGCCGTTTCAACCTGTACCCTAAAGTGAGCTGATTACCTACCAAAGAACTCTGATCACCCACGAAATCAGCCTGATATCAGAATTATACATGTCTGGATCTCTACAGGGGCAGAAAATGCCAGTCGGCAGGTAAAGTGGAATGGGAACGTCAGAATGATATCGGAAGATAAACAAAAGGTGGGGGGGAACCACCAGAGGCAGCCGATTGGAAAGTAATACCCCAATATGAGAGTGCCCTGTGGCTGGGGACCAGCATTAACTTGGAGTCTGGTTGAAAGCACTCAAAAAGAACAAGGATTGTGGGGGGAAATTGTGGAAATTGGGGCAGTTAGGGACAGAGTCTTAAGTTCCCGGACCCAGGACAGCCTCCCTTGGCACAGATAGAGTGCGTCAGAGAAACCAGGTTTTGGTCCCTGAGCTGCCAGCCTGCCCCAGAACGCGTGGGGTCTGGCTCCTGTGAGATCTGGGAGCCTCACCAAATGGCAGAATGCTGTGCTGTGCTCTCAGAGCCTGAGACACGCATGCCCTACACCCTCCCCTGGGAGAGGTGTGTGCAGGTGCCAGCCCAGTGCTCTCGGACCCGGAAAGACCAGGAACTCCCAGCCCAGGCCAGCGGGAAAAGCTCAGTGTGCGATCACTACTTGGAACCTCTCTGGTGGTCTGGAGCTGCCCAGACAGCCGCTGCTGCCGCAGTTTTGGGTACGAGCAGGAGATCCACATGCCCAGGGACCACGGAATCAGAACCTGCTCTGCCAGCAGCTCTGCCGCACCCCCAGGGGAGCAGACTGAGGCTTCTCTCTGAGGGGGAGGTCGGGGTGCAGTTAGCTTTCCTCTAAACCTCCAAAAGCCATCAAAAGCTGTCAAGGCTAGAGAAAGGGGGGAAAAAAAAAAAAGAACAAACAAACATAAAAACCTCCAGAGAACAAAAGCCTGAAAAACTGGTTTCCTCAGAACCCACCCACTTGAGGGGGGCGGGAGGATTTAACTCAGGGAACATCATTGACTGAAAACCCATATGACAGGCTCCTCCCCCAGAAAACCAACCAGGAAAGAAAAAAAAAAAAAAAAGACGACAAGAGAAAAACCGGCCACTACTTCAAAGATACAACTTTTATTTTTAACTCGTTCCCACCATTCTGGTTTATTTTTTTTATATAGATAATTTTTTAACCTATTTACCATCAGAGTGAGATGTCCAGTACATCTAATTCCATAATAACCTATTAACCTGAACTTTTTGATACATACACCCATGTTTATCTTTTGCTTTTCTATTTTTTAATTTTTTTTATTTTAGTTTAGTTTATTCTGTTTTTATTTTTATTTTCTAATATTCATATAGAGTTAAACTTCAAGGTAACCCCCTTTCCCCAATCAATGCTACCCCTATAGGTAAAACAATTTTTAATCCCCCTTTATCTTAGGAAAGTTGAGTCCTTTTGATGAGGGAGCAGGAGGCTGGCTGAGGACAGAGTAGAAGCTGGCGCCTTGCACCCCCTCTTCACCCGCTCCCCTCCATATGTGTAGCATTCCTCAGGCACCCCTGACTGCCATAAAACGATAAATAGTTAACTTTCAGGGATTGCAATCCTGCAGAACAGGAATCTCCCTTGCTCTACAGATGTCCTGGAGATCTAAACAGGGAGGTTACCTTATCAATAGCACAAATTTCCAGAGGCAAATAACTCTCATTTCCTGAAGCCCTAATGTCCCCCTCCCCACCATAAACTGGAGGAGACTGAGGTAGAAAGGAATGTGAATGACAGCAGGGTCATAATACCCCACTAAGAATCTCCCAACTATCTTGATGTTAATGCCTAACCTAAAAATGACATTGATCAAGCCATAAGGGCAAGGACTCCCCCCAGCACCTTGTAGGCCCACCTTAGCACGTGAGAGCTCTGTCGAAATCTCCCATCCCTTCACCACCTCCCCCCAACCGTAAGGTATATAACATGCCTGCCCTCACAACCCGGGGCAGCAGCTCTTCCTGCCCACGGGTCCTGTCCCCGTGCTTTAATAAACCACCATTTTGCACCAAAGATGTCTCAAGAATTCTTTCTTGGTCATCGGCTCTGGACCTCAGCCCACTGAACCTCACCTAGGATCTAGAACTTCATCATTTTAACAAAGATATCAAGATACATCCAGGAAAAATCAAAACAACCTTCCTCGCACACAGAGAATTTATAACCACTCTCCCACCTTTTCCTTCCATCAGTGTTTCTGTGTTTTTGTGTTTGTCCTGATAGTATATAAATCTTATACATAGGGTTCTTTTCGATGAGGTTCTTCATTTTTTTGCTTTTATATATATATATATTTTTTTCCTCTTGTCATACACTTTTATCAGTCTTTTTGATCGTCTGTTTTTGTTTGTATACTTCATAAATCTTACCATCAGGTCCATTTGGGCTGAGCCTTCTCTTTTATCTTCCCTTTCTCTCTCTCTCTCTCTCTCTCGTTTCTTTTTCTTTTCTTTTTTTCTCTCATTTGGATGGGGAACCCTGATTGCTAAGAAGCGTTCCAGGGTGCACCTTGACTACACTACAGTGGATACATCCAGCTACATACATTCAGTCAACTCTAACCAAAATGAGTAGGAGGAGGAATGCCCAACAGAAGAAAAATACAGAAGATGGACCTTCTGCAACAGAGCTAATGGCTATCAACATAGACAATATGTCAGAAACAATTATCCAGGCAATAGCTAGGCTGGAGAAAGCCATGGATGATAAAACAGAATTGATTAGGGCAGAATGGAAAATCACCAGCAATGATGTTCACAATGTTAGGGCAGAACTGAAAGCCACCAAGGATGTTGTTCAAAATGCTCTCAATGAGTTCCAATCTAATCTAAATTCTCTAAAAGCAAGGGTAACTGAGACAGAAGATAGAATTAGTGTCTGGAGGACAAACAGATAGAGAGAAAGGATCAGGAGGAAGCCTGGAACAAACAGCTTAAAAGCCACAAAAACAGAATCAGGGAAATAAATGGTGCCATGAAACGTTCCAACATCAGAACTATTGGAATCCCTGAAGAGGAGGAAAAAGAAAGAAGTCTAGAAGATATAGTGGAACAAGTTGTTCATGAAAATTTTCCCACTCTCACGAATGGAACCAGCATTGTACAAGAGGCAGAACAGTTTCTCCCCAAGATTATAGATTCTTGAAAATCCTTGAGACACCTAATAGTAGGAATGAAGAATTATAATTGTAGGCAGACCCTCTTGAAAGCAGCCAGGACAAAGAAGCTCCTTACGTACAAAGGAAAGCCCATCAGAATAATGTCAGACCTGTCCACAAAGACCTGGCAAGCCAGAAAGGGCTGGCAAGATATATTCAAGGCACTAAATGAGAAGAACATTCAGCCAAGAATTCTTTATCCAGCAAGACTGACATTCAAAATAAATGGAGAGATAAAGAGTTTCCAAGACTGGCAAGGCTTAAAAGACTATGCAACCACCAAGCTGACACTGCAGGAAATATTAAGGTGGGTTCTACAAAAGAGAAAAAATCCTAAAAATATCATTGAACATAAATATATAAACAGTATACAATAAGAAAGACCTCAAAGGTAACACAATGTCAAAAAAAAACGTATCTATCAATAATCACTCTCAATGTGAATGGCCTAAATGCACCCATAAAATGACACAGGGTTGCATATTGGATAAAACAACAGGACCTATCCATATGTTGTCTACAAGAGGCCCATTTTGAACCTAAAGGTACACCCAGATTGAAAGTGAACGGATGGAGAGGCATCTTTCATGCCAATGGACCTCAAAAGAAGGCCAGGGTAGTGATTCTCATATCAGATAAGTTAAATTTTAAACTAAAGACTGTAGTCAGAGATACAGAAGGACACTACATCATTCTTTAATTTTAAGATTTATTTGACAGAGAGAAAGATCACAAGTAGGCAGAGAGGCAGGCAGAAAAAGAGGGGAAGCAGGCTCCCTGCTGAACAGAGAGCCTGATATGAGGCTCGATCCCAAGACCCTGAGATGATAACCTGAGCCGAAGGTAGCGGCTTAACCCAATGAGCCACTCAGGCACCCCACACTACATCATTCTTAAAGGGACTATCTACCAAGATGATCTAACAATTGCAAATATCTATGCCCCCAATATGGGAGTAGCCAATCACATAAGAAAACTATTAATCAAGATAAAGAGTCATATTAACATGAATACATTAATAGTAGGGGATCTTTTTTTTCATGTTCTTTTTTTAAATTTTATTTCAATTTATTTATTTTCAGAAAAACACTATTCATTATTTTTCACCACACCCAGTGCTCCATGCAATCTGTGCCCATTATAATAGCCACCACCTAGTACCCCAACCTCCCCAACCCCCGCCACTTCAAACCCCTCAGATTGTTTTTCAGAGTCCATAGTCTCTCATGGTTCACCTCCCCTTCCAATTTACCCCTACTCCCTTCTCCTCTCTAACACCCCTTGTCCTCCTAGATAATTGTTATGCTCCACGAATAAGTGAAACCATATGATAATTGACTCTTTCTGCTTGACTGATTTCACTCAGCATCATCTCTTCCAGTCCCGTCCATGTTGCTACAAAAGTTGGGTATTCATCCTTTCAGATGGAGGCATAATACTCCATAGTGTATATGGACCACATCTTCCTTATCCATTCGTCCGTTGAAGGGCATCTTGGTTCTTTCCATAGTTTGGCGACCGTGGCCATCGCTGCTATAAACATTGGGGTACAGATGGCCCTTCTTTTCACGACATCTGTATCTTTGGGATAAATACCCAGGAGTGCAATTGCAGGGTCATAGGGAAGCTCTATTTTTAATTCCTTGAGGAATCTCCACACTGCTCTCCAAAGAGGCTGCACCAACTTGCATTCCCACCAACAGTGGAAGAGGGTTCCCCTTTCTCCACATCCTCTCCAACACATGTTGTTTCCTGTCTTGCTAATTTTGGCCATTCTAACTGGTGTACGGTGATATCTCAATGTGGTTTTAATTTGAATCTCCCTGAGGGCTAATGATGATGAGCATTTTTTCATGTGTCTGATAGCCATTTGTATGTCTTGATTGGAGAAGTGTCTGTTCATATCTTCTGCCCATTTTTTGATATATTTGCCTGTTTCGTGTGTATTGAGTTTGAGGAGTTCATTATAGATCCTGGATATCAACCTTTTGTCTGTACTGTCATTTGCAAATATCGTCTCCCATTCCGTGGGTTGCCTCTTTGTTTTTTTGACTCTTTCCTTTGCTGTGCAGAAGCTTTTGATTTTGATGAGTCCCAAAAGTTCATTTTCGCTTTTGTTTCCTTTGCATTTGGAGACAAGTCTTGAAAGAAGTTGCTGTGGCTGATATCGAAGAGATTACTGCCTATGTTCTCCTCTAGGATTCTGATGGATTCCTGTCTCACGTTGAGGTCTTTTATCCATTTTGAGTTGATCTTTGTGTACGGTGTAAGAGAATGGTCGAGTTTCATTCTTCTACATATAGCTATCCAGTTTTCCCAGCACCATTTATTGAAGAGACTGTCTTTTTTCCACTGTATATTTTTTCCTGTTTTGTCGAAGATTAATTGACCATAGAGTTGAGGGTCCATATCTGGGCTCTCTACTCTGTTCCACTGGTCTATGTGTCTGTTTTTATGCCAGTACCATGCTGTCTTGGTGATCACAGCTTTGTAATAAAGCTTGAAATCAGGTAATGTGATGCCCCCCATTTTATTTTTGTTTTTCAACATTTCCTTAGCGATTTGGGATCTCTTCTGATTCCATACAAATTTTGGGGTTATTTGCTCCAGCTCTTTGAAGAATACTGGTGGTATTTTGATCAGAATAGCATTAAAAGTATAGATTGCTCTAGGCAGTATAGATATTTTAACAATGTTTATTCTTCCGATCCAAGAGCATGGAATGGTCTTCCATCTTTTTGTGTCTTCTTCAATTTCTTTCATGAGTGTTCTGTAGTTCCTCGAGTACAGATCCTTTACCTCTTTTGTTAAGTGTTATTCCCAGGTATCTTAGGTTCTTGGTGCTATAGTAAATGGAATCGATTCTCTAATTTCCCTTTCTGTATTTTCATTGATAATGTATAAAAAGGCCACTGATTTCTGCACATTGACTTTGTATCCTGCCATGTTGCTGAATTGCTGTATGAGTTCTAGTAGTTTGGGGGTGGAGTCTTTTGGGTTTTCCATATAAAGAATCATGTCATCTGTGAAGAGAGAGAGTTTGAATTCTTCATTGCCAATTTGGATACCTTTTATTTCTCTTTGTTGTCTGATTGAATAGTAGGAGATCTTAACATGACTCTCTCAGTAATAGACAGATTATCAAAGCAGAAAATCAATAAAGAAACAAAAGCATTGAAGGACACATTGGACCAGATGGACCTCATAGATATATACAGAACATTCCACCCTAAAACAACAGAATTCTCATTATTCTCAAGTGCACATGGAACCTTCTCCAGAATAAACACATATTGGGTCATAAATCAGGAGTCAACTGATAACAAAAGACTGAGATTATTCCTTCATATTCTCAGATCACAATGCTTTGAAACTGGAGCTCAATCACAAGGAAAAGTTCAGAAGGAACTCAAACACCTGGAAGCTAAAGACCACCTTGCCTAAGAATGCATGGATCAACCAGGAGATCAAAGAAGAACTTAAACAACACATGGAAACCAACGAGAATGAAGACACATCAGTCCAAAACCTATGGGATATGGCAAAGGCGGTCCTAGGGGGAAATACATAGCCATCCAAGCCTCCCTAAAAAAAAGAAAAGAAAAGAAAAATCCAGAATACACCAGCTGTCTCTACACCTTAAAGAACTGGAGAATCAACAGCAAATCAAACCAACTCCACACATAAAAAGGGAATTTGGGTAAATTGGAAGGGGAGATGAACCATGAGAGACTATGGACTCTGAAAAACAACCTGAGGGGTTTGAAGTGGCGGGGGGATGGGAGGTTGGGGTACCAGGTGGTGGGCATTATAGAGGGCACGGCTTGCATGGAGCACTGGGTGTGGTGAAAAAATAATGAATAATGTTTTTCTGAAAATAAATAAATTGGGAAAAAAAAACTATAACAAGTGGCTAACAATAAAGGGCTAGTTAAATAAAAAAAAAAGAAGGGAAATCATCAAGATTAGAGCAGAGATCAATGAGGTAGAAACCAGAGATACAGTAGAACGTATCAATGAAACTAGAAGCTGGTTTTTTGAAAGAATCAATAAGATCGATAAGCCATTGGTCACACTAATCCAAAAGAAAAGAGAGAAAGCCCAAATTCATAAAATTATGAATGAAAAGGGAGAGATCACAACTAACACAAAGGAAGTAGAAACAATCATCAGAAGCTATTATCGGGGCACCTGGGTGGCTAGTGGGTTAACCCTCTGCCTTCAGCTCAGGTCATGACCTCAGGATCCTGGGATCAAGGCCCGAGTCGGGCTCTCTGCTCAGTGGGAAGCCTTCTTCCTCTTCCCTCTCTCTCTGCCTGCCTCTCTGCCTACATGTGATCTCTGTCTGTCAAACAAATAAATAAAATCTTTAAAAAAAAGAAGTTATTATCAACAGTTATATGCCAATATGCTTAGCAAACTAGATGAAATGGATGCATTCCTGGAAAACTATAAACTCCCAAAATTGAACCAGGAAGAAATCGACAACCTGAACAGACCAATATTAGTAACGAGATTGAAGCAGTGATCAAAAACCTCCCAAAAAACAAGAGCCCGGGATCTGACAGATTCCCTGGGGGAATTCTACCAAACTTTTAAAGAAGAAATAACACCTATTCTCCTGAAGCTGTTTCAAAAAATTGAAGCAGAAGGAAAACTTCCAGACTCTTTCTATGAAGCCAGCATTACCCTGACCCCCAAACCAGGCAAAGACCCTACAAAAAAGGAGAATTTCAGACCAATATCACTGATGAATATGGATGCTAAGATTCTCAACAAGATCCTAGCAAACAGGATCCAACAGCACATTAAAAAGATTATCCACCATGACCAGGTGGGATTCATCCCTGGGCTACAAGGATGGTTCATAAATCAATTCATAAATCAATCAATGTGATAGAACAAATTAATATGAGAAGAGAGAAGAACCACATGGTCCTCTCCATTGATGCAGAAAAAGCATTTGACAAAATCCAGCATCCATTCCTGATTAAAACGCTTCAAAGTATAGGGATAGAGGGAACATTCCTGAACCTCATCAAATCTATCTATGAAAGACCCACAGTAAATATCATCCTCAGTGGGAAAAAGCTTGCAGCCTTCCCGTTGAGATCAGGAACAAGACAAGGATGCACACTTTCACCACTCTTGTTCAACATAGTATTAGAAGTCCTAGCAACAGCAATCAGAAAACAAAGAGAAATAAAAGGTATCCAAATTGGCAATGAAGAAGTCAAACTCTCTCTCTTCGCAGATGACATGATTCTTTATATGGAAAACCCAAAAGACTCCACCCCCAAACTACTAGAACTCATACAGCAATTCAGCAACATGGCAGGATACAAAGTCAATGTGCAGAAATCAGTGGCCTTTTTATACATTATCAATGAAAATACAGAAAGGGAAATTAGAGAATCGATTCCATTTACTATAGCACCAAGAACCTAAGATACCTGGGAATAACACTTAACAAAAGAGGTAAAGGATCTGTACTCGAGGAACTACAGAACACTCATGAAAGAAATTGAAGAAGACACAAAAAGATGGAAGACCATTCCATGCTCTTGGATCGGAAGAATAAACATTGTTAAAATATCTATACTGCCTAGAGCAATCTATACTTTTAATGCTATTCTGATCAAAATACCACCAGTATTCTTCAAAGAGCTGGAGCAAATAACCCCAAAATTTGTATGGAATCAGAAGAGACCCCAAATCGCTAAGGAAATGTTGAAAAACAAAAATAAAACGGGGGGCATCACATTACCTGATTTCAAGCTTTATTACAAAGCTGTGATCACCAAGACAGCATGGTACTGGCATAAAAACAGACACATAGACCAGTGGAACAGAGTAGAGAGCCCAGATATGGACCCTCAACTCTATGGTCAATTAATCTTCGACAAAACAGGAAAAAATATACAGTGGAAAAAAGACAGTCTCTTCAATAAATGGTGCTGGGAAAACTGGATAGCTATATGTAGAAGAATGAAACTCGACCATTCTCTTACACCGTACACAAAGATCAACTCAAAATGGATAAAAGACCTCAACGTGAGACAGGAATCCATCAGAATCCTAGAGGAGAACATAGGCAGTAATCTCTTCGATATCAGCCACAGCAACTTCTTTCAAGACATGTCTCCAAAGGCAAAGGAAACAAACGTGAAAATAAACTTTTGGGACTCATCAAAATCAAAAGCTTCTGCACAGCAAAGGAAACAGTAAAAAAAAAAAAAAACAAAGAAGGAACGCACAGAATGGGAGACGATATTTGCAAATGACAGTACAGACAAAAGGTTGATATCCAGGATCTATAATGAACTCCTCAAACTCAACACACACAAAACGGACAATCATATCAAAAAATGGGCAGAAGATATGAACAGACACTTTTCTAATCAAGACATACAAATGGCTATCAGACACATGAAAAAATGTTCATCATCATTAGCCCTCAGGGAGATTTAAATTAAAACCATGAGAGACTATGGACTCTGAAAAACAATCTGAGGGGTTTGAAGTGGCGGGGGGGTGGGAGGTTGGGGTACCATGTGGTGGGTATTATAGAGGGCACAGCTTGCATGGAGCACTGGGTGTGGTGAAAAAATAATGAATACTGTTTTTCTGAAAATAAATAAATTGCAAAGTTGTTTCACATCTTCCCACACCAGTCTCCCCAGGATGGGAGTTCTAACAAGACTAATAGCAGTAAAGATGGCAGTAAGAAGAGTAAAATAAAGGTTTGCCTGCTCACGTGAACTTAGCACCAGAAGCATCACCTGTTTCACTGATGACACTACTGCATGGATAGGAATGCAAGACGCATCAGCATGATTCCTAAATACACAGGAACCTGGTTGGACATCACACAGGGTTGTCAGGACACTGACCCTTTTCAAATGCACTACACTGTACTTTGCACTCCCCTTTCTCAAATGTGACAGCAGGCTATCCAGAGAATTTCAATCTGAAACAATTACAGGAATCGCACCTGTCCTGAATCTGCACACTGTTTCTGACCTTCAGTTTTGGGCAGTGCAAAGGGGAGCAGTTGCAGCTCCTGTGGGAGGCTGGAGACAATGCTACACACCCTTTCTCAGGTGACAGGTGCTCTAGGGTGACCTGCAGGAGGGAAGCTGCTGGTCTGAGTCCTCCTCCACCAGCAGGGAGCAGCAGAGCTCCATCAGGAGCAGCAGGACAGAGGCAGGGCTGCCCAGAGGGAGCCTCACAGGGACACCAGGCCTGGGGGGTCAGCAGGTTGTCTGAGGTTCAGTCCTCAGAGGCTGTCAGGATGATCATCCTAACTCCTCAGGCTACAAGGACCATGTTCTGAGGGTCAGACACACAGTGTCACCCAGGACACTGACAGCTGTCCTGACACAGTGAGCACCTTACCTGGGAGATTCAGGTCCCCTATCTGACCACCACTGTCCCCAGGGACTGAACCCTCTGTGCTGCTCACATCCAGATACCCCCTGATGATTTACTCACTCTGGCTCTCCTTCCCCACCTACTCCCCAACTCAGACCAGGAGTTATAGTTCTTTTGTTCATGAGCATCTCTGGGGGCAGGAGGCAGATCACTGGGGGAACCCAGTCCCAGTAAGGAACATCCACAGCCTCCTTGTGAGACTGTTTCCAGAGAGACATGATTCTTGTGGCTGCAGGGACCATGGCTCATGTCCTCGAGCTCACACCATATGGGAACATGTTATCGTGTGGATCCTTACAAGACTACACACCTTGAAGTTTGTTTCTCAAGGTTCTTGACTATTTTCACATGTTACTGTGAAACACTGAAGAAAAAATTAAAAGGAATGGAATGGTTGGCAATGCCAGTTGCTGGTCTGCTGTGGGATGAGGGCTATCAGAGAGACAACAGCACCATGTATGAAAAGACTAGAAATCCTGATGAATCTCCAACAGCACGTGGTCGTTTAACAAGTAAGCACCCACCTCTGTAAGTGATGAACAAACCTCAGAATGAGAGTTTCCATTCTAAGGACATGCCAAGGATGGCATCACAGAGTGTCTGGGGGATGCACGTGGAAGCAGGAGGAAGAAAGTAAGGAAGCCTCAGGACCACATTTTCCCAAATCAGGTGTTTTCTGCATGTCCCACAGGAACAAGGTCAGCCCCATAGCCAGGCTCCTGCAAGGCTGTGTGCTACCCCCAGACAGACCACAGGCAAATGGGATGCCAGCAGGAGCCTTAGGCTATAGGACAGACTCCGTGCTGTCTGGGGGACTTGAGGCAGGCCTCGGGGGAGGAGAATCAGACACTCTAGGAGAAGAAAGCACCTGGATGAGGCCCCTTCCCTGCTGCTGAGATAAGAGAGAATACAGCAACTGGAAGAAGCCCAGCCATTCTGGTGTTGTAGGGAAATCAGACTTCTTATGGGTGACTGCATTAGTTTTCTAGAAGGGAGAACAGAGCCCCACAAACAGGGAGAAAGAGCTGACAATAGAAATGTATTGTCTCACGGTTCTGGGGTTCAGCAGTCTGAGATTAAAGCACTGGCAGATTTGTTGTTTTGTAGGCTCTGAAGGAGAATGTTTCATATGTCTATATTCGAGTTCCTGGTGGTTTTCTGGCAATCTCTGGAATTCCTGGTCTTATAGATTCCTGCTCTAACTTCATAGGATGGCCTCTCTTGTCAGAGTCTGTCTTCAAATTTTCCCTTTCATAAGGACACCAGTCCAATTGGATTAGGGGCCCAGCCTACTCCAGAGCAGCTTCATCTGAATTTAACGAATTACGTCTGCAATGATTTATACTGAAATCATGGCCCAGTGAGAGATACTGGAGGTGAGGACTAAAACATACACATTTGGGAGCTGTGGGACATAACTCGATTCACAAGTGTCCCTGCCATGGTTGGGCACTCCCTCCCCTTGGGGGATTCTGCAGGTAGCATGGGTACCACAAAGCTCTCAGGGATCAGGTGGGGCATAACTAACAAACCCAGAAAAATCCTTGACTGTCTCCTAACTGACCCATCTGTATGTCTGGGCATCCAGGCTCCTTCATTGCCCTCTGATTATCACCACAGTGAGCAAATGTCGGACATCTGGTCTCTATATTCTCCCAGGTAGGCCAGAAGTGAGACAATGATCTCATCATCATCAGGAGGTGGGGTGCAGTGCCTGATGCCTTCCTAATGGAGTTTCCCCAGAACACCAAGATGATCTGCTTCTCGTCCATCTACATGTGTAGGGACTTCCGAACCTGTCTCAGCTCTGCTGTGGACATGACATGTCCAGAGCCTGGTAAATCCTCATTGCGCTTCTCTGACCCCTAGAGGGATCAGTGTGAGGAGCCCCAGTCTCTCTGCCTGAGCCTCTCTTCCCTCAGCACCATGAGCCCAGCCCTGCAGCCCATCAGCCCTCCCCTATCTACCCAGGCCTCTGAGCTACCCTCTGTGGTCAGGTCAGAGGACACACACTAAGTGTCAACCTATGTAGTTCATGTTTGAAGTTTCTGCAGAGCTAGGTTCTCCCTCCCAAAACTAGGAGGTGGAAGGTAGGGCTAACTCTAGAGAGACAATGGAGATGACATGACACATATCACAGAGTCTGAGGAAGCAGGAAGTTGTTCTGCTCGAGTTCTGCTGGGACATCCCGTGATATCCCTGTTGGAGAACCAGGATCACGTCGCTGGGCCCATTACCCAGGGAGCAGGATGGCAGCCTGAGAGGATGTGCCCCTTGTGACCTGTGCAAGGGGTAATGTCTCTGATGGTATGTGTGTGTGTGTATATGTGTGTGTGTGTGTGTGTGTGAGAGAGAGAGAGAGAGAGAGATTGAGATTTTAAAAGATTTTATTTATTTATTTGATAGAGAGAGATCACAAGTAGACAGAGAGGCAGGCAGAGAGGGAGATAGAGGGAAGCAGGCTCCCCACTGAGCAGAAAGCCCAATGCAGGACTCGATCCCAGGACCCTGAGATTGGTGGCTCAGTGGGTTGAGATTGAGATTTTAGTGTTGCCAGGATATTTTGCCAATTTAAATGTCCCAAACCCAAGACTTCTTAAGTTTCCATAATTTCCCCCCATCTTCTATTCTCCAGTGACTTTTATTAATATTAAGTTTAAAAATAAGGATATTAAAAGGAGTAGGAAAAGTAAAGATTTATATTTCCTTACCTCATATGAAACATGATTCCCAGAACTTCCCATTAAATTGTTTAATCACAAATACTCTACAAAAATCATTCTGATTATCACACCAACTCACAGATGCAAAATCTGAGGCAGGTAAGATGTGTAACTTGCTTGAGTCAAAGTTAGAAAGTGCCCAAACCAGCAGCAAGCCAAGGACTTCAGACCCAGGAATCCCTGGTTTTCACCAACCTATGTCCTTTGTGTTTTCACATTAAGACATGGCCTCTTCTTAACGCTCTGGAAGGTTCTGTCTCTTTTTTCAAAAGCCATTGACTACTATTGGGACTTTGCAGAGCAGGCCGTCCAACAGAAATAAAATTCAAACCACATATGTGACTTAAAAATTTCTAGTAGCCACATTTTTTCCCACCTCTTTTTTTATTTATTTATTTTCAGAAAAACAGTATTCATTATTTTTTCACCACACCCAGTGCTCCATGCAAGCCGTGCCCTCTATAATGCCCACCACCTGGTACCCCCAACCTCCCACCCCCCCCGCCATTTCAAACCCCTCAGACTGTTATTCAGAGTCCATAGTCTCTCATGGTTCACCTCCCCTTCCAATTTACCCAAATTCCCTACTCCTCTCTAATGCCCCTTGTCCTCCATGCTATTTGTTATGCTCCACAAATAAGTTAAACCATATGATAATTGACTCTCTCTGCTTGACTTATTTCACTCAGCATATCTCTTCCAGTCCCGTCCATGTTGCTACAAAAGTTGGGTATTCATCCTTTCTGATGGAGGCATAATACTCCATAGTGTATATGGACCACATCTTCCTTATCCATTCATCCATTGAAGGGCATCTTGGTTCTTTCCATAGTTTGGCGACTGTGGCCATTGCTGCTATAAACATTGGGGTACAGATGGCCCTTCTTTTCACGACATCTGTATCTTTGGGGTAAATACCCAGTAGTGCAATTGCAGGGTCATAGGGAAGCTCTATTTTTAATTTCTTGAGGAATCTCCACACTGTTCTCCAAAGATAGTAGCCACATTTTTAAAATGAGAAGAAAAGAACAGAACTTGTTTTCATAATGCACTTTGTTTAGTTCAATCAAATGAAAATATTATCACATCAATATGATTAAATATAACAAATATGATCTATTTTTACCTTATTTTTCATCCTAAGTCTTTGAATTCTGGTGGGTCCCCCAGAATGACAGCTCATCTCTATTGGGACTACCCACATTTAATGGTCCACATGCATGTGTGACTTGCAGCAGCCACATTGGACAGAGCAGGTTAGATGCATAAGGTTTCCTTAGGGTAACAGTCCCAATGGTATATACAGGCTGTTTTTTTCCTTGGGAAACACTGACAACAACATCATGAAGGTCTGAGCACTCCTCAGAACAGACCCTGGGAGGACATAGACTGGGATAAAGGAGAGAGGGTGATGACCTGAGGGACCCAATAGGCTTGGGATGAGGGGAGAGGGAGCATGGTGAGGGGACTGGGCAGGAAGGGGATTGGAAAATCAGGTTCTGGGATGTCTTCTGGGTTGGAAACATAACTTACTCATCACTGTCTTGGCAATCGAGAAATGAGAAAATCATTTAATCTCTTAATGTTAGATTCTTCATTTAAAAGATTGGAAGAAAATTGTGCCTTGAGCATAGAGCTACTCTTTTTACTGTGTCTTATTCAGTGGAACCTGTACACACTCACCAAAGGTTTAACAACTACTGAGGGTTCAGAAGTAGTCATTTTGTTAAACTACCAATACACATAGGGTGACATTCATCCAAGGGTGCCCAGGGGGGCACTGTGGGGCTTGGTTTGATACCCCAGTAAATTCAAATCCCCTGGGCTGTGCTCAAGTGCAAAGGGTATGACTGATGCTTCCTTTGATGATTTTTGTGTATAATGAACTCTCCACTTTAGAAACCCACACCTGGTCCTTCTGAACTCAGGAAATTAACAGCATGAGAACCTTAACCTCAGAGCTCAGAAAAGAATGGAAAGAAATGGAAAGTAGATTTGCATCTGATGCTCCTCCTTCCTTGAGTTGAAAAAACAGAGGATAAGATGGGAGCTGGGGGAGTTCAGTCCCATCAGGACAGGCTCAGATCAAACTTCTACAAAGCTCCCCTCCACCATGGGCTGGGTACCATTCTACCTCCTGCCCTTTATTTTCTCTACAGGTCAGGGTTCAACCTCCTTCTCATTTCTTTCCAAACACAGTCCCCAGGGACCCTGTGTAGTGTCCAGTACATTCAACATCATCTTTGTGTTTTGTGTTTCCAGGTTTCTGTGCTGCACCTGTGCTGACTCAGCCTCCATCTGCATCTGCCTCCCTGGGAGCCTCTGTCAAGCTCACCTGCACCCTGAGCAGGGAGCACAGCAATTACTATATTCACTGGTATCAACAGGAACCAGAGAAGGCCCCTCGGTATTTGATGAAGGTTAATAGTGACGGAAGCCACAACAAGGGGGACGGGATCTCCAGTCGCTTCTCAGGATCCAGCACTGGGGTTGACCGTTACTTAACCATCTCCAACATCCAGCCTGAGGATGAGACTGAATATTACTGTGGTGCAGACTATAACATCGATGGTCAAATACAGTAAGCCACAGTGATACACACAATGGGGAAGTGAGGATAAAACCTCCCACTTTTTCTCTCTCATCTTCCCCGTGGGGGCTCAGAAGGAGTTGCTGTCCGTCCCTCTTCAGAGCCCTGAGACCTTTGACTCTCCCTGAAAACCCTGTCACCCTGTAGCAAATCCCAAGACACCATTACAAAGAGACAGAAACAGGTAGTCGTTTAATTCTTTTTGACAACAGAACATTCTCTTTCCTTCACCCTACAGCTGGTAAACACCAGACCAGCCCAGAAGGCCAGATAGGAAAACAACCCTGAGAGAGTAGCTGGTCTTATATGGCCCCTTGAGCCATCAGACCATGTGCATGCATGATGGGTCTCTTCTCAGAGAATGGAAAGAGATCTCAGAGTTCTGGAGTTTACCAAGGAGGTTGGTTGAGTGACTATCATCACTATAATTTCATCATGAAGCATAATGGGATGCTTGCCAGTGTCGAAATGTTAAAAAGGAAACACTTGGTCCCCAAGGGAAGCATGGCAGAGAGTCTTGAGTCCACAGTGAGTGTAGAGCTGGCATCTAGTAGGAAAACAGAATGCATGTTAGGATGTCTCTGCCAGGAACAACATGGAGCATGGCTTGGGTCTCTCCATCAGTACTCAATTCTCAACTTTTGGTGCCAAGAATGAATACACATGCTGCCTACAGGACTTTTCCAGGTTCTTCCCAGGAACACATCTACTGGTACAATAGCAGGGCACAGTGAAGGGGGTGCACCAAAGTGATAAATATATTGACTCCCCTGACGCTCAACCCTGTGAGTAATCCATCTTAAATGCATATGATGGTAGGGGGATCAGCTTACTGTACATGTTGAGCTCCTCCATAGATTTTCTGGTATCTGAAAAGCAGCATCTTTCACATACACCCATGCTTCTGTGTTAACATTGAGCATCTGTAATGATCAAGGTAACCCTGATCCCTGGGCATAAATCTGAGCAGGGTTAGGAGGATTTGTGATGCTGGATCCCAGAAATTCTGGCCGCGTCTCCATAGTGAATAATGGAGCTCAGAGATGGAAAATCCAGGAGCTACCCATAACCTGGAAAACTCCCAAGTGAGTAGGAGGAGAGAAGGTGGCTATACTAGAGACAGACTAGGCAGGGGTACAGGAGGAGCAGGAGGAGAGGTGAACAGCAGGTCTCAGTCCATCTGGGACTTCTTTCAAGTATGTGGTGGGCTGAGTCACAGGGGATCACAGGCCCATCCTACATCCTCCAGTAAAAGATCGTTCCCTACCAAGGGTTTGCGGAGATTGTGTCCTAAAAGAGGACCCCAACAGGTCCCTCTAGTGGGGATTTTCCTCCACCATGGACACTAGGAAAGACAGTCCAGAGGATGGTAGGGAAACAGCACCCAAACCCACACAGTGAATCACCCCACCTCCAAGCCCACTTGGGGCTTTATGATGTTAATAACTTGGAAGAAATTACCCCAGACCCTTGAACAGACAGAGAGATGGATAAATAGTGGAAGTGATGACAGTGATTGGAAAAGGGAGGAAGATAAAGAGCATTCCCTCTTGTGCTGGGCATGTCCAAGGACGCCTGGAGTTCTTACCCTCAACTCATCTTTCCCTTCTCCAGGCTGCAGCTCCTTGGTCAGGAACTGATGAGGTGGGGAGAGAAGTGACCACTGAGCCCCTGGTCCCTGGAAGGGACATGAGCAACCTCCTTGTGAGGGAAATGAATGCTCCCTGCTCAGACCACAGCTCTGGTCCCTAGGTTGTCTTTTGCAGTGACAGGACCCACTCCCTGCAGGGACAGTCTCAAGCCCAGAGCTCACGCCATGTGGGATCAAGAGATCTTGGGGACCCACGCAAAGACGAAGAAGCTTCCAGTAATTTGTCATGCTCTTTACATCTTTACATGAAACACTGATGAAAAAAAATATGGTGGCCAATTTCTGCACTCTTGTGGGATGAAAACAGCTTGTGTTAATACATGAGACATTGTGAAAAATCTCCAACAGCTGGTGGTTGGTTAACAAGTCAACTCCAGTAGAAAGGGATACACAAAGCTCAGAATGAGAGAATTTCCTAAAGTAATGACATGCCAAGCATGGGACAGAGTGCAGTGTGGGAAAGACAGGGGACCTGAGGCAGGAAGAGGTGGGTAATGAGGCTACAGTACCGATCACTGAATCAGGGGTTGTCTGTACTCTCAGAGGTCCCACCTCACCCCATGGCCAGGCTCCCACAAGGCTCCGAACCAACCCAGCACAGACCCCAGGCACAGAGGTTTCAGACAGGGTCATAAGGTCGGATCCCAGTAATCTGACAATTAAAGCCGGACCTTGGAAACCAAGGCTGGTTTTCTGACCAGAAAGCTCCATGGAGGAAGCCAGAGGGTCCTGGCTTCCTCATGAGTCACCTATTCTGATCTCACAAGTGAGTAATCCAGTCAGAGACCCATGGCGGAAATACATTTGCATAAATACTAGCAGTCACTGCTGCTTGGGCCTGGAGGAAATAAGAGAAGCTTTGGTGAGCCTGCCTTGCTGTGGGATCTCTGGAGGCAGAGCTTTGGGCATCTCCACCAGGGCTTGGACTCTTCTCCTGCTCCCCATCATCACTCTCTGCACAGGTGCACCCCTAGGCCCTGAACACAAGCTCAGCTTTCATGGGACCTGAGCTGGGCCTGCCCCAAGCCCTGAGCTCAGCACCAACACTGACTCAGTATTAGGTCCCTGGGAATGAGTCCCTGGACCTCACATCAACCCCTCCTCTCCTGTCTTTTCAGGTTCCGTGGCCTCCGGTGGACCGCCTCAGCCACGCTCTGTGTTGGTGGCCCTGGGACAGAGGACTACAATCACCAGCTCTGGAGATGTACTGGGGAAAAGATATGCATATTTCTACCAACAGAAGCCAAGACAAGCTCCTGTGCTTGTGATTACTAAAAATAATCAGCAACCCTCAGGGATCTCTGACCAGTTCTCAGGCTCTACCTCAGGAAACACGGCCACTCTGACTATCAGCGGGACCTGGACTGAGGATAAGGCAATTACTATCAATTCTATGACAGCAGTGGTAATGCTCACAGTGACACAGTTTGATGGGGAATGAGACACAGCCCCTTCCCTGTCTATATTGCACTCCTCTCCAGGCCCAGGAGGTCCATGAACAAGCACTGAGAAGGTCTGACCCTGGCCCCTAGGTCTGAGGTCTCCCTAGCTCCTCCCCACTCTGCTCTCAGGCAGCTCTGCACAGGTTGGGTCAGGAGAGCATTTAGCTGACAACACTAAACTACGCTGGTTTCTTTGCTTGTGTGTGAATGTGGGACAGAGGGCTTCAGTGGAGGAAAGACAGAGGGAGCCTTTTGTCCAGTGCTCATGATCTCTGCATTTTCCTTGTGCAATGGACCACTCATCACACAATGGACCAGGGTTAGAGTCCAAATTTCCCAGAGCAGCTGAGCGCCTAAAGCCATGATGTCATCAGTGAGAGCCACCTCCACCTGAGTGGAGAGGAAGTTGTGATGAATTTCCAACAGCAGGTGATTGTGTAACAAGTAAATTCCACATGCACCATCATGAAGAAAAGGATGAGGCATTCAGTAAGTCCAAGGGTTATGGTTTGGGAAGAAGCACTACAAAGTAAGCAAGTTCCTATCCAAGTCAAGGTCTATTCCACTAACAACAAAGCAATTCCTTCCATGGTGGAAAGGGTCTAATGGAATTCATCTGCCATCAGGCTCCTGGCTGAGTCCCAAGGGAATGGTCTGTTCCTGGGTACTCTGGCTTGGTTTCTGCTCTTGGCAGATTGGTCCCTCAGAAGTAGCCATAGCCATGTCAGCCTTATGAGTGAAAAAACCTAGGGATTAACTCATGAATAATGTCCCAATGTGCAACATGGCCACTTTGCTAGTGGCCCACTGAACAAAATCAAGAGTGAATAGACGAGAAGGCTCACCACTCTCTGCAGAATGTCACATTATCCACCTGATTATTAATAGTATTTCCCTCTGAGAACACATTCTTGTGGGCATTTTCATGCAACACAAATAACTCCGTGTTCATTTGGGGGTGGGTTTCCTCACACATCTCTTCCTCAAACAGCTTTCACCACTTTCCTTTTTGTGTTTCTTCCAAGGCTCTGACCAATCAGCCAAACTGAGTCACAGAACATAGGTTAGAAATAAGCCACTTCTGTCCTTCTCTCTGTCAGCTAAACAAACCAAGCACTCTGCTCAAACGTTGCCTTATTGAAAATTTTTCCATATTGTGCAGGGGTGTCCCAGATGAGTGCTGCAGGACTAGTATTGTTAACTAGCAGAGTTGGATGCACATCAGACAGGAACTTCCTAAAACAACCATGGCTCTTCCTCTGGATCAGCTGTTCATAGGACTGTCCCCACTGGGGCATAATTGTGCCAGACACTGCAGAGACAATGCAGTATGGGTTGGGGTCATGGCCATCAGGGCTTTTCCTCATGCAAATCGCCTGTGCCTTCAGGACCTGGGGAAGGCTGATCTCGAGTTTATATCTTGTTTGATGATGGAAAGATGCTATGAATGCCAATTCCATGCATTGGTTTGTCTGATAACACTCAGTTCATGCAGGCAGCTCGATCATAGTAACTTAGTGGCTGATAAGGAGCATACAGTCTCTGTTAAGGTTCAGTAACAAGCCAAAGTGTGTGCCAATTAGAGCTTTCTATTAATACACATTTTTTTAAAAAAAATGGTAACCTGCCCATCTATTTCAGTTCTAGGAACACTGTCATTGACTGAAACCCATGTGCTCTATCAAACGAGTCTGATTATTAACTTGGTCCTGCCATTCATTATGGTAACAACACACACCTTATCATTGGTGATAATATGGAACTGTGTGTCTCCTAAACATACAAAGATCCCCAAAGTTACAACTTTGGCACCCAATCCAGAGTTCGGTATCTCTAGAATACTTATGTGTACATATCACACATATGGGCATATATGTACACAAATATGTCTCCAACATACACACAGCAGACACAATCAGTATATATGTGCACATGCACTCACAAGTATATTCATATGTATGTATATGTATCAGTATATGATAGAAAGGAGTGTTTGAAAGGAATTTAATGTCATATGGAAACACACACAGGTGAGCCATGAAAAGCTACAGTGACTGTCACCTACAAACAGGCTCCTGCTTCCCACTCAGTTTTCAGGGAGTTCACATGGGGCTCCTCTTGTGACTCACCTTCCTTGGAAACATACAACATGAGAATTATAACACATCACACCTGCCCCTCAGTTTTTAACTTGTGGGTAAATGTTACCTGGGAACTCAACTAGCTTTGAATCACAGACACCTCAGATCCTTACTGTCCCTGTGTCCTCACACAAAGCAGACACTTCCTCACAGGGATGGAATCTAAACACATTTCAGTTCTTGTCCCTTTTTTCCCTCCTGATAGCAGCCCCACAGTCCCTCTTCAGAGATGCCTCCTCCAGCCTCTCCCCACACACGACCTCTTATTTTGTCTGATGTCACTTCATTCCCTGCATATCAACCAACACTGTCCAGGTTCACCTATCATTTCATTAATTGATTGTTTTATATTAGTTAACATCCCAACAAATCAAAAGTTTTTAATAAAAGACTGCCCATCTCGGTCAGAGAGATGAACATTCAAGCAGCTATTTTCCTGCAGACAGAAATAAGTCTGAAGTCAAATGGTGGTTCTCCAGATACTACCACTTATGTGAGGTCCCAAATCCTTTCACTGATTCTCCCACCTTTAAAACTACTATGGAGGCTTTGCTTTACCTTGTTGACAACAGACCTCAGTATGGCTGCTGCAGCTCTAGCTACAACTCATGAGTACGAGATAAAGAGCACTGCATAAATCTAGTATCTTTCATTCACAGACAAAACTCCCCAGAAAGATCCCCAACAGAATGACACATCAATGGGCTAGCTATGGGCCACAAGGTCAACGCTGACCTAGATAGACCTGAGAATAGCAATAGTGGGGCTTCTCAATGATTATTGAAGACAGGATGCAGGTAGATGGGTCGATGATGATATGCTGTCTCACCAAAGCAGCTGTGTCCCCAGGGCTGCTCTGCCCAAGGCAGGAACCCAAGAAAAACTTGTGTCTTATTCACACTGATTTCCAAGGGTGAAACCTATGGAAGAACAAGCTAGGTCTGAATAAGGATGTGTTGGTTGAGTTTCCTACTGTCTCTCTCCATGGGGCTGGAGCCCTCATCACACTATTTGGTGCTCAACAGCTAGATCAAGTGAGACAGTCCCAGAGTGTTGTGTCTCCTGGTGTTCAGCCCCAAAACCACACCCATGACCACCACCACCCCAGAAACATAAGCCCTGATACCTCAGATGGGTCCTGCCTCCTCTTCACATGAGCCTCTTCCTATTTTCATGGGTAATATGACTCCTCTTACCTGGTCTTGTGGCTGGCAGGGGTCTCATAGAGAAGAGAAAATCCTCCACTGAGCCCAGCAGTGTATGGATCAGGGGAATCGGGATGTGAGTTGTGGGTCCTGAATCTCTACCTGGACAAAGGAGCTCCCTGTACCTCCAGTGGCCAGTGCAGAGTAGCCACTCAGGGGAAGAATAGATCACCTGGCAAAGTCTCAGGGGTTCTAACTGGGAAGATTATTTACCAGTACCAGAGACCAGAAGGTACTACACTATCACCTTTGCTCTGATGTAAAATTCCAACAAAAGTCTCTCATCTCTATTCGGTAGAATTTGTCTCTGGCTCTAGCACACGTCCAGGACTTCATGATGCTCTGCCCCACCCCATTCCTGCTACAACAGTCACTGTCAATCCTTGCTCAAGCACTGTGTTTGTCCCTGACATGGAGGGCACCCGGGGGATCCTGAGGAACAGCATCTAGGATCTCTCCCAGGAGCTCTCCCTTGGCACAGACTCATAGTGCACCTACCTCAATATCTCCCTAAAACTCCTTATGCACCTGGCAAGGGAGCAATTTTGTTCATATTCTAATGTTTACCAACATAAACCAGGGGTAGGACACACACTGACCTATGGTCCTCTCGTACCTCAGAAGTAAACATTTTATGATGGGCTCAGACAATGCAGAAAGACTCCACCTCACAGTTCTTCTATGAACATTCCTGCCCAGGAGACAGGTTGGGACATGGAGAGGTATAGGGTTTGTACCCCAGACTATAGGGACACAGGGTGAAGGAGAATCTCCTGGGTTGAGGTTGGGTCTGCAGGGGCTGCCCCTCCCATCTCTGTGTCCCTTGGAGCTGAGCCCATTGCTAAAACCACAAGGCTCCTCAGCAGCAGCCACTGAGCTCTGGCTGATTTACATAACCAGCAGGTGCCTCCAGCAAGGGGATAAGAGAGGCCTAGGAGGAACCCTGTCTAGCCTTGGACCTCAGGGAGCAAAACTAAGGGACCTGCACCATGGCCTGGACCCCTCTCCTCCTCGGATTCCTGGCTCACTGCACAGGTGCTGAGCTCGGGCTCACATGACCTGGAAAGCCCAAAGGGCCCAGGAACAAAGATGACAGCAGGGTGGAAATGGCCTAGGGAATCAAAAGAGCTCAAGCAAGACAGGTGGGCGCATATAAGGGATGACACCCTGGCTGGAACCCCACCTCTCATCTTCTCTGTTGCAGCTTCCATGGCCTCCTATGTGCTGACTCAGCCTCCCTCAATGTCAGTGAACCTGGGACAGATGGTTAGGATCACCTGTGGAGGAAAAACATTGGAAGTAAAAGTGTTTACTGGTACCAGCAGAAGCCGGGCCAGGCCCCTGTGCAGGTTATCTATGGTGATAGCAGTCGGCCCTCAGGGATCCCTGACCAGTTCTCAGGCACGAACTCGGGAAACACGGCTACCCTGACCATCAGTGGGGCTCAAGCTGAGGATGAGGCTGACTATTACTGTTAGGTACCACACAGTGGTAATGCCCAGAGTGACAAAGATAGACAGGGAAGTGATACAAAAACCCCTTCCCCATCTGTGTCACACTCTCTGGCAGCCACAGGAGGGCTGTGCACAAAGCAGTGAGCAGTTCTTTTTTTTAATTTTTTAAATTTCTTTTCAGCGTAACAGTATTCATTGTTTTTGCACCACACCCAGTGCTCCATACAATCCGTGCCCTCTCTAATACCACCACCTGGTTCCCCCAACCTCCCACCCCCCACCCCTTCAAAACCCTCAGACTGTTTTTCAGAGTCCATAGTCTCTCATGGTTCACCTCCCCTTCCAATTTCCCTCAACTCCCTTCTCCTCTCCATCTCCCCTTGTCCTCCATGCTATTTGTTATGCTCCACAAATAAGTGAAACCACATGATAATTGACTCTCTCTGCTTGACTTATTTCACTCAGCATAATCTCTTCCAGTCCCGTCCATGTTGCTACAAAAGTTGGGTATTCATCCTTTCTGATGGAGGCATAATACTCCATAGTGTATATGGACCACATCTTCCTTATCCATTCGTCCGTTGAAGGACATCTTGGTTCTTTCCACAGTTTGGTGACCATGGCCATTGCTGCTATAAACATTGGGGTACAGATGGCCCTTCTTTTCATGACATCTGTATCTTTGGGGTAAATACCCAGGAGTGCAATTGCAGGGCCATAGGGAAGCTCTATTTGTAATTTCTTGAGGAATCTCCACACTGTTCTCCAAAGTGGCTGCACCAACTTGCATTCCCACCAACAGTGTAAGAGGGTTCCCCTTTCTCCACATCCTCTCCAACATACGTTGTTTCCTGTCTTGCTAATTTTGGCCATTCTAACTGGTGGAAGGTGGTATCTCTATGTGGTTTTAATTTGAATCTCCCTGATGGCTAGTGATGATGAACATTTTTTCATGTGTCTGATAGCCATTTGTATGTCTTCATTGGACAAATCTCTGTTAATGTCTTCTGCCCATTTTTTGACATGATTATCTGTTTTGTGTGTATATAAGGCCCCTGGACAAGTTCAAGAGTGGCAAGAAGGCTCACCACTGTCTGCTGAATGTCACATTATCCACCTGATTTCATAGAGTGTTCATATACAATTTCCCTCTGAGGACACACTCATGTGGGCATTTTCATGGAACACAAATCGCCCTGTGTTCATTTGGGGTTGGTGCCTACTCACATGTTTCTTCCTCAAACATCTTTCACCACTTTCCTTTTTGTGTTTCTTCCAACTCTCCAACCATCCAGCCAAACTGAGTCAGAGAACATAGGTTAGAAATAAGGCACTTTTGTCCTTCTCTCTGTCTGGGTGAATAAAAAAAGCACTCTGCTCAAATGTTGCCTTACTGAAAAAATTTCCATATTCTGCAGCGGTGTCCCAGATGAGGGCTGCAGGACTACTATTGTTAACTAGCAGAGTTGGATGCACATCACACAGGAACCTATTAAACCAACCATGGTTTTTCCTCTGGATCAGCTGTTCATAGGATTGTCCCCATTGGGTCATAATTGTGCCAGATAGAGCAGAGACAATGCAGTATAGGTTGGGGTCCTGGCCATCAGGCCTTTCCCTCATGCAATTGGCCTGTGCCTTCAGGACATGGGGAAGCCTAATCTCAAATCTCTCTCTTTTGTTGGATGATGGAGAGCTGCTGTGACTGTCCATTTCCCTGGCATGGTTGATCTGAAAACACTCATTTCATGCAGGCAGCTTGATCTCATAGTAACTTAGTGGCTAATAAGGAGCATACAGTCTCCTTTAAGATTCAGAAACAAGTCAAAGCATGTGTCAGTTGGAACTTTCTAATAATAGAGATGTACAAAAATTTGGTAAGCTGCCCATATATTTCAGTTCTATGAACACTGCCATTCACTAATATCAGTGTGTTCTGTCAAATGAGTCTGAGTGCTAACTTGGTCCTGTCATTCATTACGGTAACAACACAGACCTTATCATTGGTGATAATATGGAACTGCATGTCTCCTAAAAATGCAAAGATCCCCAAAACTACAACTGTGGCACCCAATCCAGAAATCAGAATCTCTAGAAAACGTATGTGTTTATACCATACATAAGGGTATCTATGTACTCAAATACATCTCCAACATATACACAGCAGACACAATTCGTATATACGCGCACAAGCACTCACAAGTATATTCATACATATGTATGTGTATCAGTATATGATAGAAAGGAGTGTGTGACAGGAATTGGATGTCATGTGGAAACACACACATACACACACACAGGGGCACCACACAGAAGCCACAGTGACTGTCAGCTACAAACAGTCTCCAGCGTCCCACTCAGTTTTCAGGGAGGTTCACATGGGGCTCCTCTTGTGACTCACCTTCCCTGGAAACATACAACAGAGAATTCTAACACATCACACCCGTCACTCAGTTTTGAACTTATGGGAAAATATCACCTTGGAACTCACTGACACCTAAGTTCCTCACTGTCCCTGCATCCTCAGACAAAGCAGACTCTTTCTGTAGGACTGACTCCAAACACACTTCAGTTCTTGTCCCTTCTCTCCATCCTGGAAGCATCCCCACAGCCCTCTGCAGAGAAGCCTCCTCCAGCCTCTCCGCACACATGACCAGCCTGTCATTTTGTCTGATATCACTTCATTCTCTGCACATCAAACAACACTGTCCAGGTTCTCCTATCATTTAATTAATTGATTGTTCTGTATGCATTTTTATCCCAACTGGTCAGGAAATTTTAATAAAATACATGCCCATCTCAATCAGAGGCATGAACATTCAAGCATCTATTTTCCTACAGACAGAAGTAAGTCTGAAGACAGATGGTGGTTCTCCAGGTACTACCAGTTCTGTGAGGTACCAGATCCTCTCACTGTCTCTCCTACCACCACTACAATGGAGGCTTTGCTTTACCTTGTTGTTGACAACAGACCTCGGGATGGCTGCTACAGCTCTAGCTATGACTCATGAGTACAAGAGAAAGACCCTTGCATAAATCTAGTCTCTTTCATTCACAGACAAAAGTCCCCAGAAAGATTCCCAGCAGAATAACACATCGATGGGATAGCTCAGGGACACAGGGTCACTGCTGACCTAGACGTACATAAGAATAGCAATAGTGGGCTCGGGGGGACAAGATGGCGGGGTACTAGGAAGAGGCGTCTTTTCAGCTGGTACCCCAAAGTGAGCTGATTACCTACCAAAGAACTCTGATCACCCATGAAATCAGCCTGAGATCAGAATTATACACGTCTGGATCTCTACAGGGGCAGAAGACGCCAGTGAGCAGGTAAAGCAGAATGGGAACGGCGGACTGATATTGGAAGATAAACAAAAGGGGGAGGGAGCCACCAGAGGCGACCAGTGCAAAAGTAATACCCCGATACGAGCGAGAGTGCCCTGAGTCTGAGGACCAGCATTAACTTGGAGACTGGTTGAAAGCACTCCAAAAGAGCAAAGGATCACGGGGGCAAATTGTGGGAATCAGGGCGGCTAGGGACAGGGGCTTAAGTCCCCGGTCCCAGACGGCCTCCCCGGCGCGGGGGCAGAGAGAGTGCGGCGGAGAAACCGGCTCCTGGTCCCTAAGCCGCCAGTGCGCCCCAGAGCGCGGGGGTTCCGGCTCCTGTGAGGGGATGGGACCTGCGCCGGTCTGCAGAACACACGCTAGCCCTACCACAAAGTTTGAGATGCGCGCGCACGTTGCTCCAGCTCTCCTGGGTTTCTAAGGCCCGGGGGCGCTCCTTGACCCGCACCATTGTTTCAAAGTCTAAGCCGAGTGCGCATGAAACTCTTCCCCGGACAGAGGTGCGCAAAAGCCCAGCCTGCGGCTTACGGACCAGCGCCCCGTTCTCAGTGCCCCAGACGCGCGCCCGACACACAGCCGCCTCTGAAAAGAGGTGCGCGCAAGCCGGGCACTCCCAGCCCCCGCCGGCGGCAAAATCTCAGTGTGCGATCGCTGCTTGGAACCTCTCTGGCGGTCAGGAGTTCCCAGACAGCCGCCACTGCCTTGGCTTTAGGGACGAGCAAAAGATCCTGCGCCCCCAGGGTCTGCAACTTGGAATCTGCACTGCCAGCGTCCAAGGGGGAATTTATTCAGCTTCTGCACCCAGACTGAGGCTTCTCTCTGAGACGGAGATCAGGAAGGGTTCCAGGGTGCACCTTGACTGCACCAGAGTTGATACATCCAGCTACATCTGTTCAGTCTTCTCCCACCAAAATGACTAGGAGGAGGAATGCCCAACAGAAGAAAAATACAGACGATGGACCTTCTGCAATAGAGCTAACGGCTATCAACATAGACAATATGTCGGAAAGAGAATTCAGGCTAACAATTATCCAGGCAATAGCTAGGTTGGAGAAAGCCATGGATGACCAAACAGAATTGATTAGGGCCGAACTGAAAGTGACCAGACAGGATGTTCACAATGTTAGGGCGGAGCTTAAAGCTACCAGGGAGGAGGTCCACAATGCTCTCAATGAGTTCCAATCCAATCTAAACTCTCTCAAAGCTAGGGTAACTGAGACAGAAGATAGAATTAGTGATCTGGAAGACAAACAGATAGAGAGAAAGGATCAGGAGGAAGCCTGGAACAAACAGCTTAGATCCCACGAAAGCAGAATTAGGGAAATAAATGATGCCATGAAGCGTTCCAACGTCAGAATTATTGGAATCCCTGAAGGGGAGGAGAAAGAAAGAAGTCTAGAAGATGTCGTGGAACAAGTCCTTCATGAAAACTTTCCGAATCTCGCGAATGAAACCAGCGTTCATGTACTAGAGGCTGAACGGTCTCCACCCAAGATTATACACTCCAAAAAAACATCACGACACCTGATAGTCAAATTGAGAAATTATAATTGTAGGTATAATCTCTTGAAAGCTGCCAGGGCAAAGAGGCTCCTTACTTACAGAGGGAAGCCCATCAGAATAACGTCAGACCTGTCCACAGAGACCTGGCAAGCCAGAAGAGGCTGGCAAGATATATTCAGGGCACTAAATGAGAAGAACATGCAGCCAAGAATACTTTATCCAGCAAGACTGACATTCAAAATGGATGGAGAGATAAAGAGTTTCCAAGACCGGCAAGGCTTAAAAGACTATGCAACCACCAAGCCGATACTGCAGGAAATATTAAGGGGGGTTCTATAAAAGAGGAAAAATCCCAAGAATAGCATTGAACAGAAATATAGAGACAGTCTACAGAAAGAAAGACTTCAAAGGTAACTCGATGTCAATAAAAACGTATCTATCAATAATCACTCTCAATGTGAATGGCCTAAATGCACCCATAAAACGGCACAGGGTTGCAGATTGGATAAAACGACAGGACCCATCCATATGCTGTCTACAAGAGACCCATTTTGAACCTAAAGATACACGCAGACTGAAAGTGAAGGGGTGGAGAAGCATCTTTCATGCCAATGGGACTCAAAAGAAGGCTGGGGTAGCGATTCTCATATCAGATAAATTAGACTTCAAACTAAAGACTGTAGTCAGAGATACAGAAGGACACTACATAACCCTTAAAGGGACTATCCACCAAGATGATCTAACAATTGTAAATAACTATGCTCCCAATATGGGAGCAGCCAATTACTTAAGAAAACTGTTAATCAAGATAAAGAGTCATATTGATATGAATACACTAATCGTAGGTGATCTTAACACGCCTCTTTCAGAATTAGACAGATCATCGAAGCAGAAACTCAACAAAGAAACAAGAGCATTCAATGACACATTGGACCAGATGGACCTCATAGATATATACAGAACATTCCACCCTAAAACAGCAGAATACTCATTCTTCTCAAGTGCACATGGAACCTTCTCCAGAATAGACCACATACTGGGTCACAAATCAGGACTCCGCCGATACCAAAAGACTGGGATTATTCCCTGCATATTCTCAGATCACAATGCTTTGAAACTGGAGCTCAATCACAAGGAAAAGTTCCGAAGGAACTCAAACACCTGGAAGCTAAAGACCACCTTGCTTAAGAATGCTTGGATCAACCAGGAGATCAAAGAAGAACTGAAACAATTCATGGAAACCAATGAGAATGAAGACACTTCGGTCCAAAACCTATGGGATACAGCAAAGGCGGTCCTAAGGGGAAAATATATAGCCATCCGAGCCTTGCTCAAAAAAATTGAAAAATCCAGAACACACCAGCTGTCTCTACACCTTAAAGAACTGGAGGATCAACAACAAATCAAACCAACTCCACACATAAGAAGGGAAATCATCAAGATTAGAGCTGAGATCAATGAGGGAGAAACCAGAGATACAGTAGAACGTATCAATGAAACTAGAAGCTGGTTTTTTGAAAGAATCAATAAGATCGATAAGCCACTGGCTACACTAATCCGAAAGAAAAGAGAGAAAGCCCAAATTCATAAAATTATGAATGAAAAGGGAGAGATCACAACTAACACCAAGGAAGTAGAAACAATCATCAGAAGTTATTACGAACAGTTATATGCCAATAAGCTTAGCAACCTAGATGAAATGGATGCATTCCTGGAAAAATATAAACTACCAAAATTGAACCAGGAAGAAATTGACAACCTGAATAGACCGATATCTAATAACGAGATTGAAGCAGTGATCAAAAATCTCCCAAAAAACAAGAGCCCAGGACCTGACGGATTCCCTGGGGAATTCTACCAAACCTTCCAAGAAGAAATAACACCTATTCTCCTGAAGCTGTTTCAAAAAATTGAAGCAGAAGGAAAACTTCCAGACTCTTTCTATGAAGCCAGCATTACCCTGATCCCCAAACCAGGCAAGGACCATACCAAAAAGGAGAATTTCAGACCAATATCACTGATGAATATGGATGCTAAGATTCTCAACAAGATCCTAGCCAACAGGATCCAACAACACATTAAAAAGATTATCCACCATGATCAGGTGGGATTCATCCCTGGGCTACAAGGATGGTTCAACATTCGTAAATCAATCAATGTGATACAACAAATTAATAGGAGAAGAGAGAAGAACGACATGGTCCTCTCAATTGATGCAGAAAAAGCATTTGACAAAATCCAACATCCGTTCCTGATTAAAACGCTTCAAAGTATAGGGATAGAGGGAACATTCCTGAACCTCATCAAATCTATCTATGAAAGACCCACAGCAAATATCATCCTCAATGGGAAAAAGCTTGCAGCCTTCCCATTGAGATCAGGAACAAGACAAGGATGCCCACTTTCACCACTCTTGTTCAACATAGTATTAGAAGTCCTAGCAACAGCAATCAGACAACAGAGAGAAATAAAAGGTATCCAAATTGGTAATGAAGAAGTCAAACTCTCTCTCTTCCCAGATGACATGATTCTTTATATGGAAAACCCAAAAGACTCCACCCCCAAACTACTAGAACTCATACAGCAATTCAGCAGCGTGGCAGGATACAAAGTCAATGTGCAGAAGTCAGTGGCTTTCTTATACACTAACAATGAAAATACAGAAAGGGAAATTAGAGAATCGATTCCATTTACTATAGCACCAAGAACCATAAGATACCTGGGAATAAACCTAACTAAAGAGGTAAAGGATCTATACTTGAGGAACTATAGAACACTCATGAAAGAAATTGAAGAAGACACAAAAAGATGGAAGACCATTCCATGCTCTTGGATCGGAAGAATAAACATTGTTAAAATGTCTATACTGCCTAGAGCAATCTATACTTTTAATGCCATTCCGATCAAAATTCCACCGGCATTCTTCAAAGAGCTGGAGCAAATAATCCTAAAATTTGTATGGAATCAGAAGAGACCCCGAATCGCTAAGGAAATGTTGAAAAACAAAAATAAAGCTGGCGGCATCACCTTACCTGATTTCAAGCTTTATTACAAAGCTGTGATCACCAAGACAGCATGGTACTGGCATAAAAACAGACACATAGACCAGTGGAACAGAGTAGAGAGCCCTGATATGGACCCTCAACTCTATGGTCAATTAATCTTCGACAAAACAGGAAAAAATATACAGTGGAAAAAAGACAGTCTCTTCAATAAATGGTGCTGGGAAAACTGGACAGCTATATGTAGAAGAATGAAACTCGACCATTCTCTTACACCGTACACAAAGATCAACTCAAAATGGATAAAAGACCTCAACGTGAGACAGGAATCTATCAGAATCTTAGAGGAGAACATAGGCAGTAGTCTCTTTGATATCAGCCACAGCAACTTCTTTCAAGATACGTCTCCAAAGGCAAAGGAAACAAAAGCGAAAATAAACTTCTGGGACTTCATCAAAATCAAAAGCTTCTGCACAGCAAAGGAAACAGTCAAAAAAACAAAGAGGCAACCCTCGGAATGGGAGAAGTTATTTGCAAATGACAGTACAAACAAAAGGTTGATATCCAGGATCTATAATGAACTCCTCAAACTCAACCCACACGAAACAGACAAACACATCAAAAAATGGGCAGAAGATATGAACAGACACTTCTCCAATCAAGAAATACAAATGGCTATCAGACACATGAAAAAATGCTCATCATCATTAGCCCTCAGGGAGATTCAAATTAAAACCACATTGAGATATCACCTTACACCAGTTAGAATGGCCAAAATTAACAAAACAGGAAACAACATGTGTTGGAGAGGATGTGGAGAAAGGGGAACCCTCTTACACTGTTGGTGGGAATGCAAGTTGGTGCAGCCTCTTTGGAGAACAGTGTGGAGATTCCTCAAGAAATTAAAAATAGAGCTTCCCTACGACCCTGCAATTGCACTCCTGGGTATTTACCCCAAAGATACAGATGTCGTGAAAAGAAGGGCCATCTGTACCCCAATGTTTATAGCAGCAATGGCCACAGTCGCCAAACTATGGAAAGAACCAAGATGCCCTTCAACGGATGAATGGATAAGGAAGATGTGGTCCATATACACTATGGAGTATTATGCCTCCATCATAAAGGACGAATATCCAACTTTTGTAGCAACATGGACGGGACTGGAAGAGATTATGCTGAGTGAAATCAGTCAAGCAGAGAGAGTCAATTATCATATGGTTTCACTCATTTGTGGAGCATAACCAATAGCATGGAGGACAAGGGGCGTTAGAGAGTAGTAGGGAATTTGGGTAAATTGGAAGGGGAGGTGAATCATGAGAGACTATGGACTCTGAAAAACAGTCTGAGGGGTTTGAAGTGGCGGGGGTGTGGAGGTTGGGGTACCAGGTGGTGGGTATTATAGAGGGCACAGCTTGAATGGAGCACTGGGAGTGGTGAAAAAATAATGAATAATATTTTTCTGAAAATAAATAAATTGGGGAAAAAAAAAGAATAGCAATAGTGGGGCTTCTCAATGATTATAGAAGACAAGATGAAGGTAGACTGGGTTAGTGATGGTGTGCTGTTTCACCAAAGCAATCGTGTCCCCAGTGCTGTGCTGCCCAAGGCAGGAACCCAAGAAACACTTATGTCTTATTTACACTGATTTTAAGGGTGGAACCTATGGAAGACCAAGCTGGATCTGAATAAATGTTTCTTCAGTGACTGTCCTCTTGTTTCTCCCTTCAAGGTTGGAGCCATCATCACACTACTTGATGCTCAACAGCAAGATCAAGTGAGACAGTCCCTTATTCTTTTTTTTTTTCCAATTTATTTATTTTCAGAAAAACATTATTCATTATTTTTTCACCACACCCAGTGCTCCATGCAAGCTGTGCCCTCTATAATACCCACCACCTGGTACCCCAACCTCCCACCCCTCCACCACTTCAAACCCCTCAGATTATTTTTCAGAGTCCATCGTCTTTCATGGTTCACCACCCCTTCCAATTTACCCAAAAGCACATACCCTCCCCAATGTCTATAACCCTACCCCCCTTCTCAACCCCCCTCTCCCCAGCAACCCAAAGTTTGTTTCGTGAGATTAAAAGTCACTTATGGTTTGTCTCCCTCCCTATCCCATCTTGTTTCATGGATTCTTCTCCTACCCACTTAAGCCCCCATGTTGCATCACCACTCCCTCATATCAGGGAGATCATATGATAGTTGTCTTTCTCCGCTTGACTTATTTCGCTAAGCATGATACGCTCTAGTTCCATCCATGTTGTCGCAAATGGCAAGATTTCGTTTCTTTTGATGGCTGCATAGTATTCCATTGTGTATATATACCACTTCTTCTTTATCCATTCATCTGTTGATGGACATCTAGGTTCTTTCCATAGTTTGGCTATTGTGGACATTGCTGCTATAAACATTCGGGTGCACGTGCCCCTTTGGATCACTACGTTTGTATCTTTAGGGTAAATTCCCAGTAGTGCAATTGCTGGGTCATAGGGCAGTTCTATTTTCAACATTTTGAGGAACCTCCATGCTGTTTTCCAGAGGGGTTGCACCAGCTTGCATTCCCACCAACAGTGTAGGAGGGTTCCCCTTTCTCCGCATCCTCGCCAGCATCTGTCATTTCCTGACTTGTTGATTTTAGCCATTCTGACTGGTGTGAGGTGATATCTCATTGTGGTTTTGATTTGTATTTCCCTGATGCCGAGTGATATGGAGCACTTTTTCATGTGTCTGTTGGCCATCTGGATGTCTTCTTGGCAGAAACGTCTGTTCATGTCCTCTGCCCATTTCTTGATTGGATTATTTGTTCTTTGGGTGTTGAGTTTGTTAAGTTCTTTATAGATTTTGGACACTAGTCCTTTATCTGATATGTCGTTTGCAAATATCTTCTCCCATTCTGTCAGTTGTCTTTTGATTTTGTTAACTGTTTCCTTTGGAGACAGTCCCTTATTCTTGTTCAGCCCCCAAACCACACCCATGACCCACCACCAACCCAGAAAGATGAGCCCTGAGGCCTCAAATGGGTCCTACTTTCTCTTCACATGAACCTCTTCCAATTTTTATGGGAAATCTGACACCTCCTGCCTGCTCTCAAGGCTTCCAGGGACCCCAAAGAGAAGAGAAAATCCTCTCCTGGGGCCAGCAGTGCATGGTTCAGGGGAATCAGGGTGTGACCACTGGGTCACGAATCTCCACATGGACAAAGGAGTTCCCTGCACTTCCAGCTGCCAGTGAGGACTTGCCACTAGGGGGCCAGAAAAGATCACCTGACAAAACCTCAGGGATTCCAACTGGGAGGATTGGTTACCAGGACCCAAGACCAGAAGCTAAAGGTATAGGTTTACTACAATATCACCTTTGCTCTGATGTAAAATTCTGACTCAGAGTCTCTCATCACTACCCTGTGGAATCTGTCTCGGGCTCTAGCACACGTCCAGGACCTCATGACACTCCACCCCACCCCATCAGTGCTATACTCAGTCACTGTCAATCCTTACTCAAGCACTGGGTCTGTCCCTGGCAGGGAGGGCACCCTGAGGATACTGAGGCACAGCATCTATGACCTGCCCCAGGAGCTCTACCTTGGCACAGACTCCTACAGCAACATCAATGGCTCCCTAAAACTCCATGTGCACCTGGCAAGGGAGGGATTTTGTTCGTGTTCTAATGTTCACAATATAAACCAAGAGTAGGACACACACTGACCCATGATCCTCTAGTACCTACAGAGGAAACATTCTATGATGGGTTCAAAAAATGCAGACAGACTCCACCTCACAGCTCAGCTGTGAGCATGCCTGCCCAGAAGACAGATCAGGACATGGAGAGGCATAGATTTTGGACTCCAGACTACAGAGACACAGGATGAGGGAAAATCCCCTGGCTTCAAGGCGGGTCCTCAGGGGCTGCCCCTCCCATCTCTGTGTCTCTTGGAGCTGAGCCCATTTCTAAAAACCACAAACCCAGAGCTCTGGCTCATTTGCATAACCAGCAGCTGTCTCTAGCAAGGGGATAAGAGAGGCCTGGAGGAACCTGACCCAGCCTGAGCCTTAGGGAGAAAAATTGAGGGACCTGCACCATGGCCTGGACCCCTCTCCTCTTCGGATTCCTGGCTCACTGGACAGGTGCTAAGGCCAGGCTCACGCCCATCCCAGCCCCGGGTTCTGAGACACTCCAGGCCTGGATTCTGAGCTCATAAGTAGATTGTCAGTTGGTGGGGGGGACAGGATGATCAGACCCTGCTGTGGGATGACAGGCTGGTGATAAACCCCCACTGTACCCCCTGGCTCCTTGTTAGTCCCAAAGGGCTGCGCCTGCCCAAAGAAATGGGGTGGGTGATTTTCATTTGTTCAAAGACTCAATCTACAAGGCAGGTAGGCCCAGGACCTAAGATGACAGCAGGGTGGAAATGGCCTAAGGAATTGAGAGAGCTCAAACCAGACAGGTGACATATATAGGGGATGATACCCTGGCTGGAACCCCAACTCTCATCTCCTCTCTTGCAGGATCCGTGGCCATTTATGTGCTGACTCAGCCTCCCTCGATGTTAGCGAACCTTGGACAGACGGTCAGGATGACATGTGGGGGAAACAACATTGAAAGTAGAAGTGTCCACTGGTACCAGCAGAAGCCGGGCCAGGCCCCTGTGCTGACTATCTACGGTGATAGCAGCCGGCCCTCCGGGATCCCTGACCGGTTCTCAGGCACCAACTCGGGGAACACAGCCACTCTGATCATCAGCGGGGTCCAGGCTGAGGACGAGGCTATTACTGTCAGGTATGGGACAACAGTGCTGATGCTCACAGTGACACAGACAGATGGAGAAGTGAGACACAAACCCCACCCCATCTGTGTCACACTTTCCTCCAGCCTCAGGAGACCTGCACACAGAGCATAGAGCACTTCTGGCCCAGGTCCTCTCCTCTAAGATCCCCACACCTCCCTCCCCATCCAGCTCTCCAGGCAGCTCTGCAGAGGGGGGTCAGGAGAGCATTTACAGCTGACGGCACTAGGTTGCCTACTTCTCTGGGCCTGGGTGTCATTTACAGACAGAGGAACTGGGTAGAAAAAAGACACAGGGAGACTATCATCCAGTGGTCATGATCTCATCATTTCCATGTGTGGTTGTGTGCTAATGCCCTCCCAACTGAACAGTATTAGAGCCCAACATGTCCCAACTCAGCTGAGCTCCTGAAGCCCTGGGGACATGGGTGGAGACACTTGTCCCATAGTGGAACAGACAGGTACAGGAGACATTAAGGTGTCACCCACATCTCTGAGGCTCTCTATTCTATTCCACTGATCGTGTCTGTTTTTGTGCCAGTACAAACTGCCTGGTTGATTACATCTTTGTAATAGAGCTTGATGTCCAGAATTGTGATGTCACAAGCTTTGGTTTTCATTTTAAACATCCCCCTGATTATTCTGGATCTTTCTAGTTCTATACACATGTTAGGATTATTTGTTCCAACTCTGTGAAAAATGTCAATGGTATTTTGTCAGGGGCTTCAATTAATGTGTAGATTCCTCTTGGTAGCATAGACCAAGAATATGTATTCTTCCCACTCATTAACGTGGAATGTTTTTGCATTTCTTGTGTCTTTTCCCAATTTTTTTCACAAGTGTCCCATAGTTTATAGAGTATGAATCCCTTACCTTTTTGGTTGGGTTTATTCCTAGGTATCTTATGGTTTTTGGTACTACTGTGAATAGGATTGATTCCTTAATTTCCCTTTCTTCTGTGTCATTGTTCCTGTATAAATATTTTATATTTCTAATTTCTGTGCATTGATGGTATATCCTGGCACATTATTGAATTGCTGTATGAGTTCTAGCAATTTTGGAGTGGAGTCTTTGGGTTCTCCACATAAAGTATCATGTCATCTGTAAAGAGTGAGAATTTAACCTCTTCTTTGCCACTTTGAATGCTTTTGTTTCTTTTTGTTGTCTGATTGATGAAGCTAGGACATCTATCACTATTTTGAACAAATAGTGCTAAGAATTGACACCCCTGTCACCTTCCTGAACTTAGGGAGAAAGCAGTGGTTTTCCCCATAAGAACGATATTCATGGTGGGGTTTTTTTCTATATTACCTTGATGATATTGAGGTAGGGTCTCTCTATCCCTACACTGTAGAGAGTTTTTTTTTCAATTTATTTATTTTCAGAAAAACATTACTCATTATTTTTTCACCACACCCAGTGCTCCATGCAAGCCGTGCCCTCTATAATACCCACCACCTGGTACCCCAACCTCCCATCCCCCCCCGCCACTTCAAACCCCTCAGATTGTTTTTCAGAGTCCATAGTCTCTCATGGTTCACCTCCCCTTCCAATTTACCCAAATTCCCTTCTCCTCTCTAACGCCCCTTGTCCTCCATGCTATTTGTTATGCTCCACAAATAAGTGAAACCATATGATAATTGACTCTCTCTGCTTGACTTATTTCATTCAAGTTTTAACCAAGAAAGGATGCTATACTTTGTCAATGCTTTTTCTGCATCAATTGAGAGGATAACACAGTTCTTGTCCTTTCTCTTTTTTATGTAGTGTATCACGCTTATTGATTTGCATATGTAGAACCACCCTTGTATCTTGGGAATAAATCCTACCTGGTCATGGTGAAGAATCCTATTAATGCACAGTTCCATCCTGTTGCCTAGTATATTGGTGAATAATTGGCATCCAGATTCAACAGGGATATTGGTCTGTAGTTCTTCTTCGTGGGTAATTCTCCTTGTCTTATTTTGGGATCAAGGCAATGCAGGCCTCATAGAATGAGTTTGGAAGTCTACCTTCTGTTTCTATTTTTTGAAACAGTTTCAGAAGAATAGATAGTGATTCTTCCTTAAATGTTTGGTAGAATTCCCTTGGGAAGGCATCTGGTCCAGGAATCTTGTGTGTTGGGAGATTATTGGTTACTGCTTCAATTTCCTGGTTGGTTATGGGTATAGTCAAGTTTTCTATTTCTTCCTCTTTCCCTTTCAATTGTTTATGTTTCTAGGAAATTATCCATTTCTTCCAGATTGCTTAATTTGTGGCATATATGTACTCATAATATGTTCTCAAAACTGTATTTCCTGGTGTTGTTCATGATCTCTCCTCTTCTATTCAGGATTTTATTTATTTGTGTCCTTTCTCTTTCCTTTTTGGTAAGTATGCCTAGGGGTATATTGGTCTGCCCAGTTCTTCAGAGAACCAGCTTCTAGTTCGCTTAATCTGTTCTACTGTTATTTTCGTTTCTCTTTCATAGATTCCTAGTCTAATCTTTATTATTTATCATCTGCTCCTTCCTTCAGGCTTTATTTGCTGTTCTCTTTCCAGATTCATTAGGTATAAATATGGCTTGTGTATTTGTGAATTTTCTACTTTCTTGCAATAATCTTGTATAACTATGTACATCCTCATGGGACCACCTTTACTGAAATTCAAAGGTTCTGAACTGTTGTGTTTTCGTTTTCATTTGCTTCCATGAACTTTTTAAATAATTCTCTAATTACCTGGTTGACTCATTCATTCTTTTTTTTTTAATATTGCTTAGTTTTATTATCACAGCTGATTTAGAACAGAGGATAGTGATTTCTTTTTTTTTCCCAATTTATTTATTTTCAGAAAAACAGTATTCGTTATTTTTCACCACACCCAGTGCTCCATGCAAGCTGTGCCCTCTATAATACCCACCACCTGGTACCCCAACCTCCCACCCCCCCGCCACTTCAAACCCCTCAGACTG
This sequence comes from Neogale vison, assembly GCF_020171115.1. Classification (NCBI taxonomy): domain Eukaryota; kingdom Metazoa; phylum Chordata; class Mammalia; order Carnivora; family Mustelidae; genus Neogale; species Neogale vison. The sequence continues at coordinate 215,426,539 of NC_058093.1, read as the reverse complement.
TTTTTCAGAGTCCATAGTCTCTCATGGTTCACCTCCCCTTCCAATTTACCCAAATTCCCTACTACTCTCTAACGCCCCTTGTCCTCCATGCTATTGGTTATGCTCCACAAATGAGTGAAACCATATGATAATTGACTCTCTCTGCTTGACTGATTTCACTCAGCATAATCTCTTCCAGTCCCGTCCATGTTGCTACAAAAGTTGGATATTCGTCCTTTATGATGGAGGCATAATACTCCATAGTGTATATGGACCACATCTTCCTTATCCATTCATCCGTTGAAGGGCATCTTGGTTCTTTCCATAGTTTGGCGACTGTGGCCATTGCTGCTATAAACATTGGGGTACAGATGGCCCTTCTTTTCACGACATCTGTATCTTTGGGGTAAATACCCAGGAGTGCAATTGCAGGGTCGTAGGGAAGCTCTATTTTTAATTTCTTGAGGAATCTCCACACTGTTCTCCAAAGAGGCTGCACCAACTTGCATTCCCACCAACAGTGTAAGAGGGTTCCCCTTTCTCCACATCCTCTCCAACACATGTTGTTTCCTGTTTTGTTAATTTTGGCCATTCTAACTGGTGTAAGGTGATATCTCAATGTGGTTTTAATTTGAATCTCCCTGAGGGCTAATGATGATGAGCATTTTTTCATGTGTCTGATAGCCATTTGTATTTCTTGATTGGAGAAGTGTCTGTTCATATCTTCTGCCCATTTTTTGATGTGTTTGTCTGTTTCGTGTGGGTTGAGTTTGAGGAGTTCATTATAGATCCTGGATATCAACCTTTTGTTTGTACTGTCATTTGCAAATAACTTCTCCCATTCCGTGGGTTGCCTCTTTGTTTTTTTGACTGTTTCCTTTGCTGTGCAGAAGCTTTTGATTTTGATGAAGTCCCAGAAGTTTATTTTCGCTTTTGTTTCCTTTGCCTTTGGAGACGTATCTTGAAAGAAGTTGCTGTGGCTGATATCAAAGAGACTACTGCCTATGTTCTCCTCTAAGATTCTGATAGATTCCTGTCTCACGTTGAGGTCTTTTATCCATTTTGAGTTGATCTTTGTGTACGGTGTAAGAGAATGGTCGAGTTTCATTCTTCTACATATAGCTGTCCAGTTTTCCCAGCACCATTTATTGAAGAGACTGTCTTTTTTCCACTGTATATTTTTTCCTGTTTTGTCGAAGATTAATTGACCATAGAGTTGAGGGTCCATATCAGGGCTCTCTACTCTGTTCCACTGGTCTATGTGTCTGTTTTTATGCCAGTACCATGCTGTCTTGGTGATCACAGCTTTGTAATAAAGCTTGAAATCAGGTAAGGTGATGCCGCCAGCTTTATTTTTGTTTTTCAACATTTCCTTAGCGATTCGGGGTCTCTTCTGATTCCATACAAATTTTAGGATTATTTGCTCCAGCTCTTTGAAGAATGCCGGTGGAATTTTGATCGGAATGGCATTAAAAGTATAGATTGCTCTAGGCAGTATAGACATTTTAACAATGTTTATTCTTCCGATCCAAGAGCATGGAATGGTCTTCCATCTTTTTGTGTCTTCTTCAATTTCTTTCATGAGTGTTCTATAGTTCCTCAAGTATAGATCCTTTACCTCTTTAGTTAGGTTTATTCCCAGGTATCTTATGGTTCTTGGTGCTATAGTAAATGGAATCGATTCTCTAATTTCCCTTTCTGTATTTTCATTGTTAGTGTATAAGAAAGCCACTGACTTCTGCACATTGACTTTGTATCCTGCCACGCTGCTGAATTGCTGTATGAGTTCTAGTAGTTTGGGGGTGGAGTCTTTTGGGTTTTCCATATAAAGAATCATGTCATCTGGGAAGAGAGAGAGTTTGACTTCTTCATTACCAATTTGGATACCTTTTATTTCTCTCTGTTGTCTGATTGCTGTTGCTAGGACTTCTAATACTATGTTGAACAAGAGTGGTGAAAGTGGGCATCCTTGTCTTGTTCCTGATCTCAATGGGAAGGCTGCAAGCTTTTTCCCATTGAGGATGATATTTGCTGTGGGTCTTTCATAGATAGATTTGATGAGGTTCAGGAATGTTCCCTCTATCCCTATACTTTGAAGCGTTTTAATCAGGAACGGATGTTGGATTTTGTCAAATGCTTTTTCTGCATCAATTGAGAGGACCATGTCGTTCTTCTCTCTTCTCCTATTAATTTGTTGTATCACATTGATTGATTTACGAATGTTGAACCATCCTTGTAGCCCAGGGATGAATCCCACCTGATCATGGTGGATAATCTTTTTAATGTGTTGTTGGATCCTGTTGGCTAGGATCTTGTTGAGAATCTTAGCATCCATATTCATCAGTGATATTGGTCTGAAATTCTCCTTTTTGGTATGGTCCTTGCCTGGTTTGGGGATCAGGGTAATGCTGGCTTCATAGAAAGAGTCTGGAAGTTTTCCTTCTGCTTCAATTTTTTGAAACAGCTTCAGGAGAATAGGTGTTATTTCTTCTTGGAAGGTTTGGTAGAATTCCCCAGGGAATCCGTCAGGTCCTGGGCTCTTGTTTTTTGGGAGATTTTTGATCACTGCTTCAATCTCGTTATTAGATATCGGTCTATTCAGGTTGTCAATTTCTTCCTGGTTCAATTTTGGTAGTTTATATTTTTCCAGGAATGCATCCATTTCATCTAGGTTGCTAAGCTTATTGGCATATAACTGTTCGTAATAACTTCTGATGATTGTTTCTACTTCCTTGGTGTTAGTTGTGATCTCTCCCTTTTCATTCATAATTTTATGAATTTGGGCTTTCTCTCTTTTCTTTCGGATTAGTGTAGCCAGTGGCTTATCGATCTTATTGATTCTTTCAAAAAACCAGCTTCTAGTTTCATTGATACGTTCTACTGTATCTCTGGTTTCTCCCTCATTGATCTCAGCTCTAATCTTGATGATTTCCCTTCTTATGTGTGGAGTTGGTTTGATTTGTTGTTGATCCTCCAGTTCTTTAAGGTGTAGAGACAGCTGGTGTGTTCTGGATTTTTCAATTTTTTTGAGCAAGGCTCGGATGGCTATATATTTTCCCCTTAGGACCGCCTTTGCTGTATCCCATAGGTTTTGGACCGAAGTGTCTTCATTCTCATTGGTTTCCATGAATTGTTTCAGTTCTTCTTTGATCTCCTGGTTGATCCAAGCATTCTTAAGCAAGGTGGTCTTTAGCTTCCAGGTGTTTGAGTTCCTTCGGAACTTTTCCTTGTGATTGAGCTCCAGTTTCAAAGCATTGTGATCTGAGAATATGCAGGGAATAATCCCAGTCTTTTGGTATCGGCGGAGTCCTGATTTGTGACCCAGTATGTGGTCTATTCTGGAGAAGGTTCCATGTGCACTTGAGAAGAATGAGTATTCTGCTGTTTTAGGGTGGAATGTTCTGTATATATCTATGAGGTCCATCTGGTCCAATGTGTCATTGAATGCTCTTGTTTCTTTGTTGAGTTTCTGCTTCGATGATCTGTCTAATTCTGAAAGAGGCGTGTTAAGATCACCTACGATTAGTGTATTCATATCAATATGACTCTTTATCTTGATTAACAGTTTTCTTAAGTAATTGGCTGCTCCCATATTGGGAGCATAGTTATTTACAATTGTTAGATCATCTTGGTGGATAGTCCCTTTAAGGGTTATGTAGTGTCCTTCTGTATCTCTGACTACAGTCTTTAGTTTGAAGTCTAATTTATCTGATATGAGAATCGCTACCCCAGCCTTCTTTTGAGTCCCATTGGCATGAAAGATGCTTCTCCACCCCTTCACTTTCAGTCTGCGTGTATCTTTAGGTTCAAAATGGGTCTCTTGTAGACAGCATATGGATGGGTCCTGTCGTTTTATCCAATCTGCAACCCTGTGCCGTTTTATGGGTGCATTTAGGCCATTCACATTGAGAGTGATTATTGATAGATACGTTTTTATTGACATCGAGTTACCTTTGAAGTCTTTCTTTCTGTAGACTGTCTCTATATTTCTGTTCAATGCTATTCTTGGGATTTTTCCTCTTTTATAGAACCCCCCTTAATATTTCCTGCAGTATCGGCTTGGTGGTTGCATAGTCTTTTAAGCCTTGCCGGTCTTGGAAACTCTTTATCTCTCCATCCATTTTGAATGTCAGTCTTGCTGGATAAAGTATTCTTGGCTGCATGTTCTTCTCATTTAGTGCCCTGAATATATCTTGCCAGCCTCTTCTGGCTTGCCAGGTCTCTGTGGACAGGTCTGACGTTATTCTGATGGGCTTCCCTCTGTAAGTAAGGAGCCTCTTTGCCCTGGCAGCTTTCAAGAGATTATACCTACAATTATAATTTCTCAATTTGACTATCAGGTGTCGTGATGTTTTTTTGGAGTGTATAATCTTGGGTGGAGACCGTTCAGCCTCTAGTACATGAACGCTGGTTTCATTCGCGAGATTCGGAAAGTTTTCATGAAGGACTTGTTCCACGACATCTTCTAGACTTCTTTCTTTCTCCTCCCCTTCAGGGATTCCAATAATTCTGACGTTGGAACGCTTCATGGCATCATTTATTTCCCTAATTCTGCTTTCGTGGGATCTAAGCTGTTTGTTCCAGGCTTCCTCCTGATCCTTTCTCTCTATCTGTTTGTCTTCCAGATCACTAATTCTATCTTCTGTCTCAGTTACCCTAGCTTTGAGAGAGTTTAGATTGGATTGGAACTCATTGAGAGCATTGTGGACCTCCTCCCTGGTAGCTTTAAGCTCCGCCCTAACATTGTGAACATCCTGTCTGGTCGCTTTCAGTTCGGCCCTAATCAATTCTGTTTGGTCATCCATGGCTTTCTCCAACCTAGCTATTGCCTGGATAATTGTTAGCCTGAATTCTCTTTCCGACATATTGTCTATGTTGATAGCCGTTAGCTCTATTGCAGAAGGTCCATCGTCTGTATTTTTCTTCTGTTGGGCATTCCTCCTCCTAGTCATTTTGGTGGGAGAAGACTGAACAGATGTAGCTGGATGTATCAACTCTGGTGCAGTCAAGGTGCACCCTGGAACCCTTCCTGATCTCCGTCTCAGAGAGAAGCCTCAGTCTGGGTGCAGAAGCTGAATAAATTCCCCCTTGGACGCTGGCAGTGCAGATTCCAAGTTGCAGACCCTGGGGGCGCAGGATCTTTTGCTCGTCCCCAAAGCCAAGGCAGTGGCGGCTGTCTGAGAGCTCCTGACCGCCAGAGAGGTTCCAAGCAGCGATCGCACACTGAGATTTTGCCGCCGGCCCGGGCTGGGGGTGCCCGGCTTGCGCGCACCTCTTTTCAGAGGCGGCTGTGTGTCGGGCGCGCGTCTGGGGCACTGAGAACGGGGCGCTGGTCCGTAAGCCGCAGGCTGGGCTTTTGCGCGCCTCTGTCCGGGGAAGAGTTTAGCGCGCACTGGGCTTCGACTTTGAAAACAATGGTGCGGGTCAAGAAGCGCCCCCGGGCCTTAGAAACCCAGGAGAGCTGGAGCATCGTGCGCGCGCATCTCAAGCTTTGTGGTAGGGCTAGTGTGCGTTCTGCAGACCGGCGCAGCTCCCATCCCCTCACAGGAGCCAGAACCCCCGCGCTCTGGGGCGTGCTGGTGGCTTAGGGACCAGGAGCCGGTTTCTCCGCCGCACTCTCTCTGCCTCCGCGCCGGGGAGGCCGTCTGGGACCGGGGACTTAAGCCCCTGTCCCTAGCCGCCCCGATTCCCACAATTTCCCCCCGCGATCCTTTGCTCTTTTGGAGTGCTTTCAACCAGTCTCCAAGTTAATGCTGGTCCCCAGACGCAGGGCACTCTCGCTCGTATCGGGGTATTACTTTTGTACCGGTCGCCTCTGGTGGCTCCCTCCCCCTTTTGTTTATCTTCCAATATCAGTCCGCCGTTCCCATTCCGCTTTACCTGCTCACTGGCGTCTTCTGCCCCTGTAGAGATCCAGACGTGTATAATTCTGATCTCAGGCTGATTTCATGGGTGATCAGAGTTCTTTGGTAGGTAATCAGCTCACTTTGGGGTACCAGCTGAAAAGATGCCTCTTCCTAGTACCCCGCCATCTTGTCCCCCCTCATTCATTCTTTCATAGAATGATCTTTAACCTCCATATATGTGAGTTCCTCCTAAATTTCCTCTAGTGACTGAGTTCACTGTTCAAAACAGTGTGGTCTGAAAAAATGCGGGGAATAATCCCAATGCTTAAGTACTGGCGGGGGCCTGATTTGTGTTCCGGAATGTGATCTTTTCTGGAAAAAGTTCCATATGCCATTGAGAAGAATGTGTGTTATGTTGTTTTAGGATAGAATTCTCTGTATATATCTGTGAAGTCCTTCTGGTCCAGTATGTCATTGAAAGCCCTTGTTCCCTTGTTGATCTTCTGTTTAGATGATCTGCCTATTGCTGTGAGTGAGCAGTTAAAGTCCCCTACTATTGTTATATTATTATCAGTGTGTTTCTTTAAGTTGGTCATTAAGTGGTTTATATAATAGACATTTCCCATGTTAGGAGAAAAAATATTTATAATGTTAGGTCTTCTTGTTAGATAGACACTTTAAGTATGATATAGTGTCCCTCTTCATCCCTTGCTATAGTCTCTGATTTGAAATCAAATTTGTGTGATAGGAGGATTGCTACTCCAGCTTTCTTTGATGTCCATTACAGTGATAAATGTTTCTCCACCACCTCACTTTCAATCTGGAATTGTCTTTGGTTCTAAAATGATTCTCATATACACAGCATATGGATCAGTCTTTTTTTTATCAAATCTGATATCTAATAACTATTTTTTACTATTTTTTAAATTTTTTTTTAAATTTATTTATTTTCAGCATAACAATATCATTATTTTTTCACCACACCCAGTGCTCCATGCAATCCGTGCCCTCTATAATACCCACCACCTGGTACCCCGACCTCCCACCCCCCCGCCACTTCAAACCCCTCAGACTGATATCTAATAACTTTTGATTGGAGCATTTAGCCCATTTACATTCAGGGTAAATATTGAAAGATATGAATTTAGTGTCATCGTATTACCTTTAAAGTCACTGTTCCTGTATATTGTTTCTGTTCCTTTCTCGTCTATGTTACTTTGGGGCTCTCTCTTCACTTACAAGATCCCCTTTGATACTTCCTTCAGGACTGGTTTCATGTTAACAAATTCTTTTAGTTTCTGTTTCTCCTGTAAGCTCCTTATATTTCCTTCCATTCTGAATGACAACCTTGCTGGATAGAGTATTCTTGGCTCCTTTTTTCTTATTTGTACCTTGAGTATATCCTGCCATGCTTTTCTGGCTGGTCAGGCCTCTGTGGATGGTTCTACTGCCAATCTAATGTTTCTATCTTCATAGGTTATGGACCTCTCATCTCAAACTGATGTCAGGATTTTTGCTTTACCTCTGAAATTTGCAAGCTTCACTATTATAGGTTGGGGTGTTGATCTATTTTTATTGATTTTGGGAGGTCTTCTGTGCCTCTGGAACTTGAATACCTGTTTCCTTTCCCAGATTTGGGTACTTCCCAGCTATGATTTTCTCAACTACACCTTCTGTCACTCTCTCCCACTTTCTTCTTCTTCTGGGCCACAATTATTGTAATAGTCTTCCACTTTATGGTATTGCTGATTCTTCAAGGCCTCTCCTCATAACTCATTAGTTGTTCTTCCCTCTTTTCTTCAGCCTCCTTCTGTTCCATCATTTCATCTTCTATGTCACTGACTCTCTTCTGCCTCATTTACTCTACTAGTTGAAGTACCCATTTTCAACTGCATATCAGTTAAAATATTTTTTTTATTTCAGCCTGAGTAGTTTTTAGCTATTTTATTTCTGCATGAAGGGATTCTCTAGAGTCTTTTATGCTTTTTTTCAATCCCAGCTAGTATACTTATAATCATTATTTTAAATTCTACATCTGATGTTTGACTTATATCCATATTAATTAAATTTATGCCAGAGAGTACTATTTCTGATTCTTTCTTTTGTTGTGAAATTCTCCTTCTCATCATTTTGCCCAGAGAGGAATACATGAACAAGAGAACAAAATCAAAAATATCAACTATGACCCCAGCAAAATATATACTAAACAAACACAAAAAGATCAGTAACCAAAAAAATGAAGGGGGTGGGTAGGAAAAAAATATATAATCTGAAAGACACTAGATCCCAAAATTATGAATGTAAATACAGTGAGGGAAAGCCAAAAATGAAAAAAAATATCTATCAAAGGTAAATGTAAAATGAAAATTTAAAAAAAGACTTAAAAACAATGAGTTGATAAAATAAGAATCTTGTTAAAGAGAATAGGAAAAAAGTAAGTAATTTAAATGAAAGACTCAAGAGTCATGAGGAAAAACCCTCAAATTCTATATATTATTTTCCCCTACCACAAGCATTTTTCATTTCTTTGTGATCCATAAGCTTGGTGTTAGCCTGATGTTCCTGCTGGTCTTCTGTGGGAGGGATCCACTGGGCTGATTCTCAGGTGCCTTTGCCCTGTGGAGGGGCACTGCCTCTGGCCAGGGACCAGGCTCAGTGTAAGCTGCTTTGGCTGCTCTACATGCCTTTTGTTCCTGAAGACTTTCTGCACCTCAGGAGAGGATGAAACTGAAAATGACAATGGCCCATTCTCCAGTCCCAGAGCTCAAAGATGGCAGTCCCCACTCTTCAGTTCACCCTCAGGGAAAAGGAGTCAGTCATTTCTGTGTGAACCAAACTCCACAGATTCCTTTAGCGTTCACCAGCCTGCTCCTCCAGGTGAAGGACAGAGTGTTGTGGCAGTTGTCATGGTTGATTTGGGGGCCTCTAGTCAAAGAGTGTTTGCCTGACCATGCCACAGTTCATGGGTTATAGTAACACCTAACCAAAAATCCCACTCCTGGCTTGCTGATTGCCACTGATTTTCCCATTCTAATACATAGTAACTCTACCACACTGATCCTCCCTTCTTTTCCTGTGAGCCAGGTTTCCTGAAAACACACTGTCCCCCTAGGATTCAACCCTATCTTGCCACTGGAAGCCTTCTCAGGCAGGGACGTCCCTCACAAGAGAAGACTTCTAAAAGTTCCAATTTGCAGATTCTGTTCTATCATCTTTTGGTAACAGGCTTACAGAGGCTCCCTCCCCCCATGGATTATCTTCCCATATATCCCCTCTGATTCACTTCTACACAACTCCTACCTTACAGAAAGTGGTCACACTTTGTAGAGTTGTAGCAGTTCCTTCTGTTGAGTCTGCAGATGTTCAGAATGATTTGATAACTATCTAGCTGAACTCCAGGGACTAGATGAAAGAGCAGTCCCCTACTCTTCCACCATCTTCTATCCTCTCTGACAGACTCTGTTCTTAGGCCATTTTTCCACATCACTACAGGAGCTGGGAACTGAACCAAGCTCCACATACAGGAACAGGACAGTTAAGCCCCATGTCCCAGGTGGCACAGTAGGACCTAGGGAGATAAACAGAGGAAGTGAGATCTTCCATGGTGGCCTGAAGCCTTACCCTATGAAGCTCAGTGAACACACAGTCCCCTGAGGTAGGGGGTGTTCCCCAAGATGCATCAGCATCTGCACAGTTCCAGGTGGGGCCCAGGAATCTGCAGGTGGAACATCTGCCATCCCTGCCAATGATGTTGGTCTTCCAGACACATCTGCGTACTTTCACCCCTGCTCCCCTGCTCTTCCCAAAACAGATGAGATGCCCACCAACAGACACAGTTTTGAGGCACAGCTGTTCTGTCCTCCTTCCCACCCAGGGTCCATGGCATTGGGCCCTTCCCTCACCAGTGTCCACATTGCTCCCTCCCCTCAGGGCTGGGTCTTTCATTCATCCTGGGTCTGACTCAGCCTCCTGTCTTCCTTAGAACTCTCTCTTCTCCTCTCTCACAGGCCCCATGCCTTCCCCCGACCTGATGTTGACTCCCTCTGTGTCAGTGGCCCTGATCAGGCCTAAGATCCCTGCCCTAGGGATGAGCTCAGGTGTGAACCTACTTCTTGGCAGAAGCAGAAGCCAAGCCTGGTCCCCCAGCTGGTATATATACAGATATGAATTACCATCAAAGCCTGATTCTGAGGATGCAACACAGAGACATGGCCCCACCAAGGAAGACCAGACTGAGGGTGAAGACTAGACTGACCATTGCTGTGACACTGACTGTGGCAGTGGGATTAACTGGCAGTGACTTAGGTGACACAGAAGGATGGGGGAATGGAACACAAACTGTTCTCCATGGCCTGGTTCTCACTCTCCCCTGCTCTGCCCTGTCCTCTGTGCAGCAGCTGGTCAGGTCTAAGAGAAGGTGTCCTGATCCTGGCCTGGGCCCTGATGGAGGGGAGACTCCCACAGGTTCTCTGTTCTCACATCTGAGTTTACCCTACTGAGTAATGACAGAGTTAGGGGGCTCTTCTGACTATGCGGACATAGATAATACAGTAGATAATACAGATTAAGGATGTCATGGTACATTATATGGGCTCCAAATATAATCAGGGCTCATTCAGGAGGGAGACAGCTGTCTCAGCTCATTTCTGTGGAAATTCATTATCTACGTTGCATTGGGTAGCCTGGGTGGGATCCACGGGCTCTGTACCTCCTCTGGTTCCTGGATAAGTGTCCCCAATTATGAAGGGCTGCCTCTGGGTTACTGAAGAAGGGAAAAAGCCCCTGTTGCCCCAGGCCCATCCCTCCTTAAGTTTTATAGAAATTGTGGAGGAAGTGCAGATACAAACTTTGGGCCCACCCAGAGACTTTCTGCTGGCACTAGTATCTTCCCACTGCCCCAAGACACCTGCACCAAGCACATCTGACCCTTAGCTGACATTGGACCCACATGGACTCACTCCCACCCCTGTGTGACCCTGTGTTTTGGCCACAGCTGCATTAGAGCCTCACCTGTAGCTCTGAAGGGAAAGAACATCTCCAACACATGAATGGATTTTTTACATAAATGGAATTACCCTTTCTGACTCTTTGACTTGCGGTTTTAAAACTGATTTGTAGAACAATTCTTTGAGGTCAAAAAAAGAGATGGGGGGGGACAAGATGGCGGGGAAGTAGGAGGAGGCGACTTTTCAACTTGTACGCCAAAGGGAGCTGATTACCTACCAAAGAACTCCAATCACCCATGAAATCAGCCTGAGATCAGAATTATACATGTCTGGATCGCTACAGGGGAAGAAGACACCAGTGGGAAGGTAAAGCAGAGTGGGAACGGCAGCGGACTGATATCGGAAGATAAACAAAAGGGGAAGGGAGCCATCAGAGGCGACCAGTTGGAAAGTAATACCCTAAAATGAGTGAGAGTGCCCTGCATCTGGGGACCAGCATTAACTTGGAGACTGCTTGAAAGCACTCCAAAAGAGCAAAGGATCTTGGGGGAAAATTGTGGGAATCGGGATGGCTAGGGACAGGGACTTAAGCCCCTGGTCCCAGGACAGCCTCCCCTGGCACTGAGGCAGAGAGAGTGCAGCGGGGAAACCAGGTCTTGGTCCCTAAGCCGCCAGCGCACCCAAGAACGTTTGGGGTCCATTTTCTTTTTTTCTCCATTTTATTTTATTTTATTTCTTTGCAGTATTCCAAAATATATTGTTTATGCACCACACCCAGTGCTCCATGCAATCAATACATGCCCTTCTTAATACCCACCGCCAGGTCACCCTGCCCCCTCCCCCTCCCTTTCAAAACCCTCAGGTTGTTTGTCCACAATCTCTCATGGTTCATCTCCCCCTCCAATTTCCCCCAACTCACTTCTCCTCTCTATCTCCCCATGTCCTCCGTGTTATTCCTTATGCTCCACAAGTAAGTGAAATCATATGATAATTGACTCTCTCTGCTTGACTTATTTCACTCAGCATAATCTCTTCCAGTCCCGTTCATGTTGATAGAAAAGTTGGATATTCATCCTTTTCTGATGGGGTCCATTTTCTGTAAGGGGATGGGAGCCATGCCAATGGCAGAACTTGAGAGCCCTGCTATAGAGCCTGAGATACTCCTCTGAGAGAGGTATAAAGGCCCAGCCGGTGCCCTTTGATATGCGCCATTGTTTCAGAACCTGCACCAAACTCTCCCCCCAGAGAGGTGCGTGAAGGCCCAGCCTGGTGCTCTCGGACCTGTGCCCCCTTCTCAGAGCCTGAGACCTGCTTGCGAACCTCAGCTGCCCTGAAATTGGTGCGCACAAGCCGGGCGTTCTTAGACCCAGAAAGACCAGGCACTCACAGCCCAGGCCAGCGGCAAAATCTCAGTGTGCGATTGCTGCTTGGAACCTTTCTGGTGGTCTGGAGCTCCCAGACAGCCGCCACTGCCTTGGCTTTGGGTACAAGCAAAATATCCTGCATCCCCAGGCACCGCGACTTGGAACCTGCTCTGCCAGCCGCCAAGGGGGAACTTATTTAGGCTCTGCACCCAGACTGAGGCTTCTCTCTGAGAGGGAGATCAGTGTGCAGTTTGTTTTCCTCTAAAACTACAAAAACCATCGAAAAGCAGTCAAAGTCTGAAAAAAAAAAAAGTGAACAAACATAAAAACCGCCAGAGAACTAAAGCCTGAAAAAAAAAAAAATTTCCTCAGAGCCCAACCCCTTGAGGGGGACAGGAGGACTTAAGTCAGGGAACATCATTGACTGAAAACCCACGTGGCAGGCCCCTCCCCCAAAAAACAAACCAAGAAGGGAAAAAAAGAGAAAAAAAAAGGACTACAAGAGAACAGCCACTACTTCATAGGAAAACTTTTATTTTTCATTCATTCCCACTATTCTGGTTCATTTTTTTTTATATAGGTAATTTTTTCAACCTAAAAACCATCACAGCGAGCTGTCCAGTACATCAAATTCCATAATAACCTTCTAACCTGAACTTTTTGATACATACACCTATGTTTTTCTTTTGCATTTCTATTTTTTGAATTTCTTCTTTTTTTTAATTTTAGATTAGTCTAGTTTATTCCATTTTATTTTTATCTTCTAATATTCATATAGAGTTAAACTTCAAAGTAATCCCCTTTCCCCAATCAATACTACCCCTATAGGTAAACTAATTTTTAATTCCCCTTTATCATAGGAAAGTTGAGTCCTTTAACAAAGATATCAAGATACATCCAGGAAGAATCAAAACAACCTTCCTCACACACTCTGAGAATTTATAACCACTCTCCCATCTTTTCCTTCCACAAGTGTTTCTGTGTTTTTGTGTTTGTCCTGATAGTATATAAATCTTACACTTGGGGTTCTTTTTGACGAGGTTCTTCCTTTATATGCATATATTTTTTTCTCTTGTCATATACTTTTATCAGTCTTTTTCTTTGTCTGTTTTTGTTTCTTTACTTCATAAATCCTACCTTGGGCCCACTTGGGTTGAAACTTCTCTTTCATCTTCCTTTCTTTCCTGTCTCTCTCTCTCTATCTCTTTAATTTCTTCTTTTTCTTTTTTTTTCTTTTGTCTCTCATTTGGGTGGGGAATCCTGATAGCTAAGAAGTGTCCCAGGGTTACCTTGACTGCACCACAGTTAATACATACAGCTACATCTGTTCAGTCATCTCCCACCAAAATGACTAGGAGGAGGAATGCCCAACAGAAGAAAAATACAGAGGATGGACCTTCTGCAACAGAGCTAACGGCTATCAACATAGACAATATGTCGGAAAGAGAATTCAGGCTAACAATTATCCAGGCAATAGCTAGGTTGGAGAAAGCCATGGATGACCAAACAGAATTGATTAGGGCCAAGCTGAAAGTGACCAGACAGGATGTTCACAATGTTAGGGCGGAGCTTAAAGCTACCAGGGAGGAGGTTCACAATGCTCTCAATGAGTTCCAATCTAATCTAAACTCTCTCAAAGCTAGGGTAACTGAGACAGAAGGTAGAATTAGTGATCTGGAGGACAAACAGATAGAGAGAAAGGATCAGGAGGAAGCCTGGAACAAACAGCTTAGAAACCACGAAAACAGAATCAGGGAAATAAATGATACCATGAAACGTTTTCCAACATCAGAATTATTGGAATCCCTGAAGGGGAGGAGAAAGAAAGAAGTTTAGAAGATATAGTGGAACAAGTCCTTCATGAAAATTTTCCGAATCTCGCGAATGGAACCAGCGTTCATGGACTAGAGGCTGAACGGTCTCCACCCAAGATTATACATTCCAAAAAAACATCTCGACACCTGATAGTCAAATTGAGGAATTATAATTGTAGGTATAATCTCTTGAAAGCCGCTAGGGCAAAAAGGCTCCTTACTTACAGAGAAAAGCCCATCATATTAACATCAGACCTGTCCACAGAGACCTGGAAAGCCAGAAAAGGCTGGCAAGATATATTCAGGGCACTAAATGAGAAGAACATGCAGCCAAGAATACTTTATCCAGCAAGACTGACATTCAAAATGGATGGAGAGATAAAGAGTTTCCAAGACCGGCAAGGCTTAAAAGACTATGCAACCAGCAAGTCGACACTGCAGGAAATATTAAGGGGGGGTTCTATAAAAGAGGAAAATCCTAAGAATAGCATTGAACAGAAATATAGAGACAATCTACAGAAAGAAAGACTTCAAAGGTAACTCGATGTCAATAAAAACATATCTATCAATAATCACTCTCAATGTGAATGGCCTAAATGTGCCCATAACGGCCCAGGGTTGCAGATTGGATAAAACGACAGGACCCATCCATATGTTGTCTACAAGAGACCCATTTTGAACCTAAAGATACATGCAGACTGAAAGTGAAGGGATGGAGAAGCACTTTTCATGCCAATGGGCCTCAAAAGAAGGCTGGGGTAGCAATTCTCATATCAGATAAATTATATTTTAAACTAAAGACTGTAGTCAGAGATACAGAAGGACACTACATAATCCTTAAAGGGACTATCCACCAAGATGATCTAACAATTGTAAATATCTATGCCCCCAATATGGGAGCAGCCAATTACATAAGAAAACTGTTATCAAGATAAAGAGTCATATTGATATGAATACACTAATCGTAGGAGATCTTAACACACCTCTCTCAGAAATAGACAGATCATCGAAGCAGAAAATCAATAAAGAAACAAGGGCACTGAAGGACGCTTTGGACCAGATGGACCTCATAGATATATACAGAACATTCTACCCTAAAACAACAGAATACTCATTCTTCTCAAGTGCACATGGAACCTTCTCCAGAATAGACCACATACTGGGTCACAAATCAGGACTCAGCTGATACCAAAAGACCAAGATTATTCCCTGCATATTCTCAGATCACAATGCTTTGAAACAGGAGCTTAATCACAAGGAAAAGTTCCGAAGGAACTCAAATACCTGGAAGCTAAAGGCCACCTTGCTTAAAAATGCTTGGATCAACCAGGGAATCAAAGAAGAACTGAAGCAATTCATGGAAAGCAATGAGAAAGAAGACACTTCAATCCAAAATCTTTGGGATAAAGCAAAGGTGGTCCTAAGGGGGAAATACATAGCCATCCAAGTTTCCCTCAAAAAAATTGAAAAACACAGATTCCAAAAAATCTAGAAAAATCCAGAACATACCTTCTTTGTCTACACCTTAAAGAACTGGAGAACCGATTTTACTGATTGGGAGGAGTCAAGATGGCGGAGAAGTAGCAGGCTGAGACTACCTCAGCTAGCAGGAGATCAGCTAGAGAGCTTATCTAAAGATTGCAAACACCTGCAAATCCATCGGCAGATCAAAGAGAAGAAGAACAGCAATTCTAGAAACAGAAAAACAACCACTTTCTGAAAGGTAGGACTGGCGGAGAAGTGAATCCAAAGCGACGGGAAGATAGACCGCGGGGGGAGGGGCCGGCTCCCGGCAATCGGCGGAGCAGCGGAGCACAAAATCAGGACTTTTAAAAGTCTGCTCTGCTGAGGGACATTGCTCCGGAGGCTAAACCGGGGCGAAGCCCACACGGGGTCGGCGTGACCTCAGGTCCCGCGGGGTCAGAGAAGGATCGGGGGTGTCTCAGTGTCGCAGAGCTTGCGGATATTGGAACGGGAAAGCCGGCTGCAGAGACAGAGCCGGCAGTGAGCTCGCAGCTCGGAGTTGCCTTGAACCGGTCGCAGGCTCGGTGAGCTCGGAGCGCGGCCGGAGGTTAGGCAGACGCAAGTTACTAGGAACTGTTCGCTGAGGGCGCACAGGGGAGCGGGGCCCCGGGCTCTCGGCTCCTCCGGGCCGGAGACCAGGAGGCCGCCATTTGTGTTCCCGTCCTCCGGAACTCTACGGAAAGCGCTCAGGGAACAAAAGCTCCTGAAAGCAAAGCCAAGCAGATCACTCAGCCCGGCCCCTGGTAAGGGCAGTGTAATTCTGCCTGGGGCAAAGACACTTGAGAATCACTACAACAGGCCCCTCCCCCAGAAGATCAACAAGAAATCCAGGCAAGACCAAGTTCACCTACCAAGGAGTGCAGTTTCAATACCAAGGAGAGAGCAGCAGAATTCCAGAGGAGGAGAAAACAAACCACAGAACTCATGGCTTTCTGCCTGTGATTTTTTAGTCTTGCAGTTAATTTAATTTTTTTCTTTTTCATTTTTTTTCACCTCTTCTGCTAAAAATTTTTATAACTTTTACCCTTTTCTTTTTTAACGTTTTTTAACTAGATTATCTAATATATATATATTTTTTCTTTTTTATACTTTTCTTTATTCATTTTCTTTTTTTTAATTCTTTTTTTTTCTTTTTTTTCTTTCTTTCTTTTTGAACCTCTTTTTATCCCCAAATCAGAAGAGATCCTAATCTCAATCTTTTTTTTCTTAATTCTTTTTTAAATTCTTGATTGAATTTTTAATACAATCTTTTTTTAATTCTTTTTTTTTCTTTCTTTCTTTTTGAACCTCTTTTTATCCCCAAATCAGAAGAGATCCCAATCAGAAGAGATTGGGAGATCCCAATAAAAGGAGATCCCAATCAGAGGAGATCCCTCACCCAATCGTGAGGGAGGAAAATCCCCCCTCACGATTTGGGATCTCTTCTGATTTGGTTAAAGCATATTTTCCTGGGATTGTTGCCACCCTTTTAGTATTTTACTTGCTCCTTCATATACTCTTAGCTGGACAAAATGACAAGGCGGAAAAATTCACAACAAAAAAAAAGAATAAGAGGCAGTACCGAAGGCTAGGGACCTAATCAATACAGACATTGGTAATATGTCAGATCTAGAGTTCAAAATGACAATCTCAAGGTTATAGCCGGGCTTGAAAAAGGCATGGAAGATATTAGAGAAACCCTCTCCAGAGATATAAAAGCCCTTTCTGGAGAAATAAAAGAACTAAAATCCAACCAAGTTGAAATCAAAAAAGCTATTAATGAAGTTCAATCAAAAATGGAGGCTCTCACTGCTAGGATAAATGAGGCAGAAGAAAGAATTAGCGATATAGAAGACCAAATGACAGAGAATAAAGAAGCTGAGCAAAAGAGGGACAAACAGCTACTGGACCATGAGGAGAGAATTCAAGAGATAAGTGACACCATCAGACGAAACAACATTAGAATAATTGGGATTCCAGAAGTAGAAGAAAGAGAGAGGGGAGCAGAAGGTATACTGGAGAGAATTATTGGGGAGAATTTCCCCAATATGGCAAAGGGAACGAGCATCAAAATTCAGGAGGTTCAGAGAACGCCCCTCAAAATCAATAAGAATAGGCCCACACCCCGTCACCTAATAGTAAAATTTACAAGCCTTAGTGACAAGGAGAAAATCCTGAAAGCAGCCCGGGAAAAGAAGTCTGTAACATACAATGGTAAAAGTATTAGATTGGCAGCTGACTTATCCACAGAGACCTGGCAGGCCAGAAAGAGCTGGCATGACATTTTCAGAGCACTAAACGAGAAAAACATGCAGCCAAGAATACTATATCCAGCTAGGCTATCATTGAAAATAGAAGGAGAGATTAAAAGCTTCCAGGACAAACAAAAACTGAAAGAATTTGCAAACACCAAACCAGCTCTACAGGAAATACTGAAAGGGGTCCTCTAAGCAAAGAGAGAGCCTACAAGTGGTAGATCAGAAAGGAACAGAGACAATATACAGTAACAGTCACCTTACAGGCAATACAATGGCACTAAAATCATATCTCTCAATAGTTACCCTGAATGTTAATGGGCTAAATGCCCCAATCAAAAGACACAGGGTATCAGAATGGATAAAAAAACAAAACCCATCTATATGTTGCCTCCACGAAACCCATTTTAAACCCGAAGACACCTCCAGACTTAAAGTGAGGGGGTGGAAAAGAATTTACCATGCTAACGGACATCAGAAAAAAGCAGGAGTGGCAATCCTTATATCAGATCACTTAGATTTTAAGCCAAAGACTATAATAAGAGATGAGGAAGGACACTATATCATACTCAAAGGGTCTGTCCAACAAGAAGATCTAACAATTTTAAATATCTATGCCCCCAATGTGGGAGCAGCCAACTATATAAACCAATTAATAACAAAATCAAAGAAACACATCAACAATAATACAATAATAGTAGGGGACTTTAACACTCCCCTCACTGAAATGGACAGATCATCCAAGCAAAAGATCAACAGGGAAATAAAGGCCTTAAATGATACACTGGATGAGATGGACATCACAGATATATTCAGAACATTTCATCCCAAAGGAACAGAATACACATTCTTCTCTAGTGCACATGGAATATTCTCCAGAATAGATCACATCCTCGGTCCTAAATCAGGACTCAACCAGTATCAAAAGATTGGGATCATTCCCTGCATATTTTCAGACCACAATGCTCTGAAGCTAGAACTCAACCACAAGAGGAAGTCTGGAAAGAACACAAATACATGGAGACTAAACAGCATCCTTCTAAAGAATGAATGGGTCAACCGGGAAATTAAAGAAGAATTGAAAAAAATCATGGAAACAAATGATAATGAAAATACAACAGTTCAAAATCTGTGGGACACAACAAAGGCAGTCCTGAGAGGAAAATATATAGCGGTACAAGCTTTTCTCAAGAAACAAGAAAGGTCTCACGTACACAACCTAACCCTACACCTAAAGGAGCTGGAGAAAGAACAAGAAAGAAACCCTAAGCCCAGCAGGAGAAGAGAAATCATAAAGATCAGAGCAGAAATCAATGAAATAGAAACCAAAAAAAACAATAGAACAAATCAACGAAACTAGGAGCTGGTTCTTTGAAAGAATTAATAAAATTGATAAACCCTTGGCCAGACTTATCAAAAAGAAAAGAGAAAGGACCCAAATAAATAAAATCATGAATGAAAGAGGAGAGATCACAACTAACACCAAAGAAATACAAACTATTATAAGAACATACTATGAGCAACTCTACGCCAACAAATTTGACAATCTGGAAGAAATGGATGCATTCCTAGAAACATATAAACTACCAAAATTGAACCAGGAAGAAATAGAAAGCCTGAACAGACCCATAACCAGTAAGGAGATTGAAACAGTCATTAAAAATCTCCCAACAAACAAAAGCCCAGGGCCAGATGGCTTCCCGGGGGAATTCTACCAAACATTTAAAGAAGAACTAATTCCTATTCTCCTGAAACTGTTCCAAAAAATAGAAATGGAAGGAAAACTCCCAAACTCATTTTATGAGGCCAGCATCACCTTGATCCCAAAACCAGACAAGGATCCCATCAAAAAAGAGAGCTATAGACCAATATCCTTGATGAACACAGATGCAAAAATTCTCACTAAAATACTAGCCAATAGGATTCAACAGTACATTAAAAGGATTATTCACCACGACCAAGTGGGATTTATCCCAGGGCTGCAAGGTTGGTTCAACATCCGCAAATCAGTCAATGTGATACAACACATCAATAAAAGAAAGAACAAGAACCATATGATACTCTCAATAGATGCTGAAAAAGCATTTGACAAAGTACAGCATCCCTTCCTGATCAAAACTCTTCAAAGTGTAGGGATAGAGGGCACATACCTCAATATCATCAAAGCCATCTATGAAAAACCCACTGCAAATATCATTCTCAATGGAGAAAAACTGAAAGCTTTTCCACTAAGGTCAGGAACGCGGCAGGGATGTCCATTATCACCACTGCTATTCAACATAGTACTAGAAGTCCTAGCCTCAGCAATCAGACAACAAAAGGAAATTAAAGGCATCCAAATCGGCAAAGAAGAAGTCAAATTATCACTCTTCGCAGATGATATGATACTCTATGTGGAAAACCCAAAAGACTCCACTCCAAAACTGCTAGAACTTATACAGGAATTCAGTAAAGTGTCAGGATATAAGATCAATGCACAGAAATCAGTTGCATTTCTCTACACCAACAACAAGACAGAAGAAAGAGAAATTAAGGAGTCAATCCCATTTACAATTGCACCCCAAACCATAAGATACCTAGGAATAAACCTAACCAAAGAGGCTAAGAATCTATACTCAGAAAACTATAAAGTACTCATGAAAGAAATTGAGGAAGACACAAAGAAATGGAAAAATGTTCCATGCTCCTGGATTGGAAGAATAAATATTGTGAAAATGTCTATGCTACCTAAAGCAATCTACACATTTAATGCAATTCCTATCAAAGTACCATCCATCTTTTTCAAAGAAATGGAACAAATAATTTTAAAATTTATATGGAACCAGAAAAGACCTCGAATAGCCAAAGGGATATTGAAAAAGAAAGCCAAAGTTGGTGGCATCACAATTCCAGACTTCAAGCTTTATTACAAAGCTGTCATCATCAAGACAGCATGGTACTGGCACAAAAAACAGACACATAGATCAATGGAGCAGAATAGAGAGCCCAGAAATAGACCCTCAACTCTATGGTCAACTAATCTTCGACAAAGCAGGAAAGAATGTCCAATGGAAAAAAGACAGCCTCTTCAATAAATGGTGCTGGGAAAATTGGACAGCCACGTGCAGAAAAATGAAATTGGACCATTTCCTTACACCACACACAAAAATAGACTCAAAATGGATTAAGGACCTCAATGTGAGAAAGGAATCCATCAAAATCCTTGAGGAGAACACAGGCAGCAACCTCTTCGACCTCAGCCGCAGCAACATCTTCCTAGGAACATCGCCAAAGGCAAGGGAAGCAAGGGCAAAAATGAATTTTTGGGATTTCATCAAAATCAAAAGCTTTTGCACAGCAAAGGAAACAGTTAACAAAACCAAAAGACGACTGACAGAATGGGAGAAGATATTTGCAAACGACATATCAGATAAAGGACTAGTGTCCAAAATCTATAAAGAACTTAACAAACTCAACACCCAAAGAACAAATAATCCAATCAAGAAATGGGCAGAGGACATGAACAGACGTTTCTGCCAAGAAGACATCCAGATGGCCAACAGACACATGAAAAAGTGCTCCATATCACTCGGCATCAGGGAAATACAAATCAAAACCACAATGAGATATCACCTCACACCAGTCAGAATGGCTAAAATCAACAAGTCAGGAAATGACAGATGCTGGCGAGGATGCGGAGAAAGGGGAACCCTCCTACACTGTTGGTGGGAATGCAAGCTGGTGCAACCCCTCTGGAAAACAGCATGGAGGTTCCTCAAAATGTTGAAAATAGAACTGCCCTATGACCCAGCAATTGCACTACTGGGAATTTACCCTAAAGATACAAACGTAGTGATCCAAAGGGGCACGTGCACCCGAATGTTTATAGCAGCAATGTCCACAATAGCCAAACTATGGAAAGAACCTAGATGTCCATCAACAGATGAATGGATCAAGAAGATGTGGTATATATACACAATGGAATACTATGCAGCCATCAAAAGAAACGAAATCTTGCCATTTGCGACAACATGGATGGAACTAGAGCGTATCATGCTTAGCGAAATAAGTCAAGCGGAGAAAGACAACTATCATATGATCTCCCTGATATGAGGGAGTGGTGATGCAACATGGGGGCTTAAGTGGGTAGGAGAAGAATCCATGAAACAAGATGGGATAGGGAGGGAGACAAACCATAAGTGACTCTTAATCTCACGAAACAAACTGTGGGTTGCTGGGGGGAGGGGGGTTGGGAGAAGGGGGGTAGGGTTATGGACATTGGGGAGGGTATGTGCTTTGGGGTAAATTGGAAGAGGAGATGAACCATGAGAGACTATGGACTCTGAAAAACAATCTGAGGGGTTTGAAGTGGCGGGGGGGTGGGAGGTTGGGGTACCAGGTGGTGGGTATTATAGAGGGCACAGCTTGCATGGAGCACTGGGTGTGGTGAAAAAATAATGAATACTGTTTTTCTGAAAATAAATAAATTGGAAAAAAAAAAGAACTGGAGAACCAACAACAAATCAAACCAATTCCACACATAAGAAGGGAAATCATCAAGATTAGAGCTGAGATCAATGAGGTAGAAACCAAAGATACAGTAGAATGTATCAATGAAACTAAGAAGCTGGTTTTTTGAAACAAACAATAAGATCGATAAGCCACTGGCCACACTAATCCAAAAGAAAAGAGAGAAAGCCCAAATTCATAAAATTATGAATGAAAAGGGAGAGATCACAACTAACACCAAGGAAGTAGAAACAATCATCAGAAGTTATTATCAAGAGTTATATGCCAATAAGCTTAGGAACCTTGATGAAATGGATACATTCCTAGAAAACTATAAACTCCCAAAATTGAACCAGGAAGAAATCGACAAACTGAATAGACCGATATCTAGTAACGAGATTGAAGCAGTGACCAAAAACCTCCCAAAAACCAAGAGCCCAGGACCTGATGGAATTCCTCGGAAATTCTACCAAACTTTCAAAGAAGAAATAACACCTATTCTCCTGAAGCTGTTTCAAAAGATTGAAGCAGAAGGAAAACTTCCAGATTCCTTCTATGAAGACAGCATTACCCTGATCCCCAAACCAGGCAAAGACCCTACCAAAAAGGAGATTTTCAGACCAATATCACTGATGAATATGGATGCTAAGATTCTCAACAAGATCCTAGCAAACAGGATCCAACAGCACATTCAAAAGATTATACACCATGATCAGGTGGGATTCATCCCTGGGCTACAAGGATGGTTCAATATTCACAAATCAACCAGTGAGATACAACAAATTAATATGAGAAGAGAGAAGAACCACATAGTCCTCTTAATTGATGCAGAAAAAGCATTTGACAAAAACCAGCATCTGTTCCTGATTAAAACACTTCAAAGTATAGGGATAGAGGGAACACTCCTGAACTTCATCAAATCTATCTATGAAAGACCCACAGTAAATATCATCCTCAATGGGAAAAAGCTTGCAGCCTTCCCGATGAGCTCAGGAACAAGACAAGGATGCCCACTTTCACCACTCTTGCTCAACATAGTACTAGAAGTCCTAGCAACAGCAATCAGAAAACAAAGAGAAATAAAAGGTATCCAAATTGGCAATGAAGAATTCAAACTCTCTCTCTTCGTAGATGACATGACCCTTTATATGGAAAACCCAAAAAACTCCACCCCCAAACTACTAGAACTCATACAACTATTCAGCAACGTGGCAGGTTACAAAGTCAATGTGCAGAAATCATTGGCTTTCTTATAGACTAACAATGAAAATACAGAAAGGGAAATTCAAGAATCGATTCCATTTACTATAGCACCAAGAACCACAAGATTCCTGGGAATAAATCTAACCAAAGAGGTAAAGGATCTGTACTTGAGGAACTACAGAACACCCATGAAAGAAATTGAAGAAGACACAAAAAGATGGAAGACAATTCCATGCTCTTGGATCAGAAGAATAAACATTGTTAAAATGTCTATACTGCCATAAACATTGGGGTACAGATGGCCCTTCTTTTCACGACATCTGTATCTTTGGGATAAATACCCAGGAGTGCAATTGCAGGGTCATAGGGAAACTCTATTTTTAATTTCTTGAGGAATCTCCACACAGTTCTCCAAAGAGGCTGCACCAACTTGCATTCCCACCAACAGTGTAAGAGGGTCCCCCTTTCTCCACATCCTCTCCAACACATGCTGTTTCCTGTTTTGTTAATTTTGGCCATTCTAACTGGTGTAAGGTGATATCTCAATGTGGTTTTAATTTGAATCTCCCTGCGGGCTAGTGATGATGAACATTTTTCATGTGTCTGATAGCCATTTGTATGTCTTCATTGGAGAAGTCTCTGTTCATATCTTCTGCCCTTTTTCTGATATGTTTGCCTGTTTTGTGTGTGTTGAGTTTGAGGAGTTCATTATAGATCCTGGATATCAACCTTTTGTCTGTACTGTCATTTGCAAATAACTTCTCCCATTCTGTGGGTTGCCTCTTTGTTTTCTTGACTGTTTCCTTTGCTGTGCAAAAGCTTTTGATTTTGATGAAGTCTCAAAAGTTCGTTTACGCTTTTGTTTCCTTTGCCTTTGGAGACGTATCCTGAAAGAAGTTGCTGTGGCTGATATTGAAGAGATTACTGCCTATGCTCTCCTCTAGGATTCTGATGGATTCCTGTCTCACATTGAGGTCTTTTATCCATTTTGAGTTTATCTTTGTGTATGGTTTAAGAGAATGTTTATAGCAGCAATGGTCACGGTCTCCAAACTATGGAAAGAAACAAGATGCCCTTCAACGGACGAATGGATAAGGAAGATGTGGTCCATATACACTATGGAGTATTATGGCTCCATCAGAAAGGATGAATACCCAATTTTTGTAGCAACATGGACGGGACTGGAAGAGATGATGCTGAGTGAAATAAGTCAAGCAGAGAGAGTCAATTATCATATGGTTTCACTTATTTGTGGAGCATAACAAATAGCATGGAAGACAAGGGGTGTTAGAGAGGAGAAGGGAGTTGGGGTAAATTGGATAGGGAGGTGAACCACGAGAGACTATGGACTCTGAAAAACAATCTGAGGGGTTTGAAGTGGCGGGGGGGTGGGAGGTTGTGGTACCAGGTGGTGGGTATTATAGAGGGCACGGATTGCATGGAGCACTGGGTGTGGTGAAAAAATAATGAATACTGTTTTTCTAAAAATAAATAAATTGGAAAAAATGTCTATACTGCCTAGAACAATCTATACTTTTAATGCCATTCCGATCAAAATTCCACCAGTATTCTTCAAAGAGCTGGAGCAAATAATCCAAAAATTTGTATGGAATCAGAGGAGACCCTGAATCGCATAGGAAATGTTGAAACAGATACTTCTCCAATTAAGACATACAAATGGCTATCAGACACATGAAAAAATGCTCATCATCATTAGCCCTCAGGGAGATTCAAATTAAAACCACATTGAGATATCACCTTACACCAGTTAGAATGGCCAAAATTAACAAAACAGGAAACAGCATGTGTTGGAGAGGATGTGGAGAAAGGGGAACCCTCTTACACTGTTGGTGGGAATGCAAGTTGGTGCAGCCTCTTTGGAGAACAGTGTGGAGATTCCTCAAGAAATTAAAAATAGAGTTTCCCTATTACCCTTCAATTGCACTCCTGGGTATTTACCCCAAAGATACCGAAGTTGTGAAAAGAAGGGCCATCTGTACCCCAATGTTTATAGCAGCAATGGCCACGGTCGCCAAACTATGGAAAGAACCAAGATGCCCTTCCTTCAACGGACGAATGGATAAGGAAAATGTGGTCCATATACACTATGGAGTATTATGCCTCCATCAGAAAGGATGAATACCCAACTTTTGTAGCAACATGGACAGGACTGGAAGAGATTATGCTGAGTGAAATAAGTCAAGCAGAGAGAGTCAATTATCATATGGTTTCACTTATTTGTGGAGCATAACAAATAGCATGAAGGACAAGGGGTGTTAGAGAGGAGAAGGGAGTTGGGGTAAATTGGAAGGGGAGGTGAACCACGAGAGTCTATGGACTCTGAAAAACAATCTGAGGGGTTTGAAGTGGTGGGGGGTTGGGAGGTTGGGGTATCAGTGGTTGGTATTATTGAGGACACGGATTGCATGGAACACTGGGTCGGGTCAAAAATAATGAATATTGTTATGCTGAAAATAAATAAATTTAATTAAAAAAAGAGAGAGATAAGGAATTTATTATGAAGGAACAGCAGAAGCTTCCCCTATTTCTGTCCTGGCGTGTGTCAGAGGGACACCTACCTAGGAGAAAGAGGTCAGAAAATTGTTTTCCCCACACAAATTATGAAAAGTGTAATTGTAATCTTTTTTCTTAAAATTACTCCTTGACTTGATGAACTAGAATGACAAACTTTGGTGAGACTCTTTGTGACAGGAGTAATATTTCCAGGGATTTTTTTCGGGTTAAACGATCGTAAAGATGTCCCTCACCTGGCGAACTAAGAGTTAAGAAGTTTTCTCCTTCAAGACCTGGAACATGCTTGCTGAGGTTGGCCCACATCCCCTCTCAGTCTGAGCAGCCTTCCTCACTTAGTGCAGGGGATTTCTGCTGCCTTGCACCATGCAGCTTCTGCTCTTCTCTCTTCTACTCCAGGAACTAGGGACCTGCTCTCTTCTCCAAGCCTCCCTTCCCTGTCAGGGACACTCCCCCCTCTTGTTCCTCCTCATCTCAGCCAATCTGTGGAGTGTCAGGGAAAGCAGTGACAGATAATCCATAGGGAACAAGACATAGAGACAGGTCCAGAGACACAAGTAGACCCTGGTCTCCCTGTGGCTTTAGGTGGGTCATGGGGGAGGGGAGGAATAATTGCCCCTTGAGGGCCTCACCCCCAGGAGTACTAAGGAGATCAAGGACACACAGAAGGAGACATCTGTGTCAACCCTATCCCCACCCCAGTAGCTTCCTCTTGGAGGCCACTCTCTGTGTCCAGCAGTTGCCAATAAACCCTGACTTATTATGTGGAAATTGTCTTTTACCACAACTGATACATCTCTCTGTGCCTTGAATGATTATCTGAGGAGAACACTCCATACTGGCCCTGAACTGGGTTGAATTCCTGGTCCCTCAGCTTTGTCCTGTTCTTTGAGATCCTCTATCCTCCCCAAGCCACTGAAGGGCACAACAGGGTTCTACACAGGTCTCTTTCTGACCTGAGCATTGCCAGAGTTACCTGTTCAATAAGGACAGTGTCTTGATCATGCAGAGTGCCCAGGGAATGGGTGCCAGTCATAGCAGCAATGTTCACAATAGCTGAACTGTGGAAAAGCTGAGATTCCCTTTAACAGACAAATGGATAAAGACGATGTGGTTCATATCTACAATGGAATATTACTGTGACGTCAGAAAGGATGAATACCTACATTTCCATCAACAGGAGTGGAACTGTAAGGGATTATGCTAAATGAAATTAGTCAAGCAGAGAAAGACTATTATAATATGGATTCACTTATATATAGAACATAGGGAACAGTACTGAAAACCATAGGGCAATGGAGGAAAAATTGAATGGAGAGAAATCAGAGAGTGAGACAAACCATGAGAGTCTCTTGACTCCAGGAATCAAACTGAGAGTTAAAAAAGGGATGAGGGTGGGGGAGGGTATAAGAAGGTGATGGATATTAAGGAAGGTATGTGTTACAATGAGCACTAGATGTTACAAACAATAAAACCATAAATATTACATCAAAAACTAATGATGTACTATATGTTGGGTAACTGAACATTATTTGAAATATAATGTGTGTTTGGGGAACACACCATGAGTAGGGCCCAGACCAAGGACAAGCCTGACTCTTACGGTCAGATGTGGGACAGCAGTGTTGATGCTCACAGGAACACAGGGAAGTGAGACACAAACCCCTTCCCTGTCTGTGTCACACTCTTCTCCAGCCCCAGGAGGCCTGTAAGCAGAGCAGTGAGCAGATAAGACCATGTACCCACACATGTGATCCCCAGGTTTCCCTCTTCTCTACCCTCCAGGTGGGCTGTGTACAGGGAGGTTCATGGGTGAATTGGGGTCTGAAAGGACTAGGCTGCCCTGCTTGTCTGTGTGGGTATGACTCAGGGACAGAGGGTCTGGATAGATGGAAAGACAGAGACTTTCATTTCCATATAATGGTCACTGGGCTATACTTTTGCCCAATTGCCCAGGATTTGAACCCAGAAATTCCCAGCTCAGCTGAGCTCCTGAAAACCTGGTCCATGGCAGCTGAGATTCTGAGTGGAGCACACAAGGGCAGTGGACACTATGAGGTCACCTACATCCCGTCGTCTGAGATCACTCACCCACCCACCCCTGTGGGAGGCCCTAACGGCTTACATGGAGCTCATCACAAGGAGGTGCTATCCTTCAACAATCTGCCTCCCCAAGTTTCAGCTTCTTTTCAGAGAGGTTCAAATGAATGATGGTCTTAGTCCAAGATCCCACAAGCTTACCCATGTTCAGATGTCCTGAAAAGTCCCAGATTTATAGCTCCCTACAGGAGGGAGACCTCACCTGATATCTCACTGTGGGTCTCTTCTTCTGCCCAGTCTGACCTCCCCAAGATACTTCCAGATTTCCTGCATA
This sequence comes from Neogale vison, assembly GCF_020171115.1. Taxonomy (NCBI): domain Eukaryota; kingdom Metazoa; phylum Chordata; class Mammalia; order Carnivora; family Mustelidae; genus Neogale; species Neogale vison. The sequence continues at coordinate 215,398,235 of NC_058093.1, read as the reverse complement.
TGCATTTCTCCTTCTCAGAGTCTGCTTCCAGGAACCAGGACACTGACAAGGGTCCTGAAACAGTGAGCACCTCACCTAGGAAATTCAGGTCCCCTCTCTCTCCACCAGTGTCCCCAGTGACCCCCAACAAGGTCCTCGGGGAACTAAAGAGGCCAAAGTGTCCCCACAAAGCTGGGGTTTCTCGACTAATCACCAATGTGCTTGTCCAATCCCCACAGATCAGATTGTTCCTTGTATTTTTATACACTGAAAGAAGATCCAGACACACTAGGTATTCTGAGTTCTGACAGATAGTTGAAGAGTCACATCCATCTTGATGGTGAAAGGGGGATGATAAGGCAGTTGCTTCTGCCAACACGGTGGCCAGAAGAAACACAACCATGGGGAAGAAACAAACAATGGTCCTTCCTCACTTCTACCCCCATATCTATGCAGGAATCTCTCTTTATCCCCACCGTACCCAGACATACGGACAGACAAAAATTCTGTGAAACACAGCTCAGCCTATCAATTAATAAGTGACACTTAATAAGACACCACAGTCCCCCCTCATACACCTGAAATCTAACAAGTTCCCCATTAACCTAAACACCAAGTAAAGAGAATGTGGGCAGCCATTTTTCCACCTAACATGATAAAACTCTCCAGGAAACAATTACAAACATGCTCACTCTCTCCTCACAAGAGGATATAAAATACATCTTTGTCTCCTAATGGTCTTTATTTTTTGTCCCAACTGATTTGATACCCTACAACTTCAATATTGAGATATAGCATTCACTGTTGCTAACAACTCTACATTACACGATAATGGAATGAAACATGAGAACAAAACAGAAACTTATGATGAATATATTGTTGGGTCCATTATCAAAGGAATGAGACAGAGACAAAGTGAATTTATGCAAAGCCTTATTCTATGCCAATCATTGGAAGTTAGACTGACTGACCAGGGGAACAAAACTGAGACAAAGTGAAAATTATGTAAAGCTTTATTCTGTCTCAAGCGTTAGAAGTCAGACTGACCGGCCAGAACCCCTCCGAAGAGAGCAACCCCTCTTGGTCTTACAGGCTAGTTTTTATAGGGCACAAATGCAGACCTCTGCATATGTGGCTTTGTCTGATTGGATGTCTCCTACCTGTGTGTTTTAGTAACGGTTACCCGGAACCAATACAACAAAATGGCCTTGTTTTAGGTATGTGTTTGAGCAAGGGCTACCCGGAACTGGTAACAGTGACTGTTGAAGCATTTATTAAACAACAGAATGACTACTTAGACAACATGGAGTCACTATGGCTAAGTAGGCCCAGGCAGGCCATAGGGGTTTAACAGGTTTTAATGTGGAATCCACCCCAACATATATATCCAAACATATTCATGTCAACATAAAGAAGACACATGCTACTTTTATCTGGCTGATTTCTGCCACTACAGTGTGGTCAGTGTGGTGTCTATAATTACCTTCTTCACTGCTCACTCCATATTCCCCTTCCCTCAGCAAATACCAGAGCTTGTCCTGATCCTCACCAGATACGACCACCAAACCTGCATTCTGGAAGATGGGTCCATTATCTGATGTGCTGCATTGGATTCTGGTGAATTGATGACTGTAATCACAGTCCTGAGGTATGCTAGGGGATCTCCTAAATCTCTATGTTCCTGCTTTTCCAGACAATTGCCCCATGACAGTCATTATGAAATACTCCGGGCAGTACCCTTACTTTGAATCCCTGCCAGGCGGAGTCAGAAGGACCCTGACACACTCTTCACAACCAGAGCAGGGCAGTCACACCCCATCCCTCCCACCCTGGTCAGGCTCTGCTTAAAAGAGTCCAGTGTCTGAATCCAGCACACATGAACTCCATTCCAGGACTCACCTCATTTTCCTCTGTTTTCTTGAGAAACTAGCCTCTCTGGATACTCACTTCACCTAATGTGAAATGGGGAAATTTCTACTGATGTGAGAAACACTCCTCATCAAATTAAAGTCATAAAACATTGAAGAGTCTAACTTATTAGGCAAATGCAGTGGGGTCTCAGTGAGTTACCCTTGGTGTTGGAGTCTCCCATCTGCCTCTGTGGGCACACAAGGAAACGTTTTCAGCTGTTCTGTAAACCACATCACATGTAATTTTACCCAAGCCCAAATTAGCAGATTCCCAATTGCACCAAACCACAGACAGAGTAGTTTAAAATTCTCCCACAACAATCTTCACGGGATGTGAGTTGTAATAAAATTAATAGTAGCAAGGATAGCGGTAATTAGAGTAAATTTTTGCCCGTTCAACTGAACTAAGCTCCAGAAGCATCACCTGTCACTCTGATGACCCAACTACATGGATAGGGATGCAGGAAGCATCAGTCCTGATTCCTAAATACACAGAAATCTGGTGGCTGTGGGACATCACACAGGATTGTCTGGACACTGACCCTTTTCAAACGCACTGCACTGTAGCCTGCACTCTCCTTTCTGAAATAAGACAGTGGGCTCTCCAGGACATTACAACCCTGGGACAAGTACAGGAATCGCACTTGCCCTGCCTTCTGCACCTTGTATGTGACCTTCTGTGCTAGGCCGAGGACGGCAGAGTGGCAGCTGCCTGTGGAAGCTTGGAAACCGTGGTCCAAACCCTTTCTCAGGTGACAGGTGCTGTGGGGTGATCCACAGGAGGGAAGCTCCAGGCCTGAGTCCTTCTCCACCAGCAGGGGGCAACAGAGCTGCTTGAGGAACCACAGGACAGAGGCTAGGGCTGCCAAGGGGGGAGACTTACAGAGATGGCAGGCCTGGGGGTCAGCGGGTTGTCTGTGGTTCAGTCCTCAGAGGCTTTCAGGATGAACCACCCTAACTCCACAGGCTGCAAGGACCATGCTCTCAGGGTCAGACACACAGTGTCACCCAGGATACTGACAAGAGTCCTGAAACAGTGAGCACCTCACCCGGGAAATTCCGGTCCCCTCTCTCTCCACCAGTGTTCCCAGGGACTGACTCCTCCGTGCTGGGCACAACCAGAGACACCTGATGACTCACACTCTGCCTCTCCTTCCCCAACTCCACCCCAACTCAGACCTGGAGCTGCAGCTCCTTTTTTCAGACTATCTCAGAGGTCAGGAGGCAGAGAACTTGGGGTCCCTGGTTGCTGGAAGAAGCATCTACTGCCTCCTTGTGAGACTGTTTCTAGAGTGACATGACTTTCATGGCTGCAGGGACCATAGCTCAGGCCCTTGAGCTACAGCATATGGGAACATGTGATTGTGTGATCCTTACAAGATCACAAACCTTGAAGTTGTTTCTCATATATTTTCATATGTTCCCATGAAACATTGATGAAAAAATTAAAAGGAATGAAATTGCTGACAATGCCAATTGCTGGTCTGCTGTGGGATGGGAGCTTCGAGAGACAGAAACATTATATGTAAATAGACTAGAAATCCTGATGAATCTGCAGCTACATGTGGTTTGTTTAGCAGATAAGCACCCACTTTTGGAAGTGATGAACAAACCTCAGAATGAAAGTTTCCCATTTTGACGACATGCCAAGGATGGGATCATAGTGTCTGTGGGGGATACAGAGGGAAACTGAAGCAGCAGGAGGAAGGTAAGGAAGACACAGGACCACCTTTCCATGAATCACGTGTTTTCTGCATGTCCCAGAGGAACCAGGTCAGCCCTATGGCCAGGATCCTTCGAGGCCCTGAGCCAACCCTGGACAGACCACAATCATATGGGATCCCAGCAGGAGTCTTTGGTTATAGGACAGACTCTGTGCTATCTGGGGGACTTGAGGCAGTCCTCAGGGGAGGAGAATCAGACATTCTAGGAGAGGAAAGCACCTGGCTGAGGCCTGTCTCCGACTGCTGTGATAACAGAGAATAAAGCAACTGGAAGGAGCCCAGCCATGCTGCTGCTGTGGGGAAATCAGACTTCTAATGGGTCACTACATTAGTTTGCTAGGGTTGAGAGAACAGAGCCCCACAAACTTGGGGGAAGGAGCTTGGAACAGAAATGTATTTTCCCACGGTTCTGGAGGTCAGCAGTCTAGGACCAAGGCACCGGCAGAATGGTTGTTGTTTAGTAGCCTGTGAAGGAGAATCTGTTTCATCTTCTCTCTTACAACACCTGGTGGTTCTCTGTCAATTTTTGGCATTCCTGGTCTTATAGATTCCTTCTCTAATTTCATAGGGTGACCTCCCCTGTCAGAATGTGTCTCCAAACTGTTGCTCTCATAAGGACCCCAGTCGAATTGGAATAGGGTCCAGCCTACTCCAGTGCAACCTCATCTGAATTTAAGGAATTATATATGCATTGATCCTATACTGAAATCATGACCCGGTGAGAGATGCTGGAGGTGAGGACTCAAACATACACTTGGGAGCTGTGGACATAATTCAACCCACAAGTGTCCCTGCCATGGTTGGACACTCCCTCCCCTTGGGGGATTCTGAAGGTAGCATGGGTACCACAAAGCTCTCAGGGATCAGATGGGACATAACTAACAAACTCAGAAAAAGCCCTGACTGTCTCCTACCTGACCCATCTGTATGTCTGGGCATCCAGGCTCCATCCTTGCCCTCTGATTATCACCACAGTGAGCAAATGTCAAACATCTGGTCTCTATATTCTCCCAGGTAGGTCAGAATTGAGACAATGATCTCATCACCATCATGAGATGGGGTACAGTACCTGCTGCCTGCCTGATGGAGTTCCCCCAGGACACCAAGAGGATCTTGTTCTCCTCCAGCTGCATGTGTAGGGCCTTCTGAGCCCATCTCAGCTCTGCTGTGGACATGACATGTCTAGAGCCTGTTTAATCCCCATTGCGCTTCTCTAACTCCTAGAGGGATCAGTGTGAGGAGCCCCAGTCCCTCTGCCTGATCCTCTTTTCCCTCAGTGCCACCAGCCCCAGCCCTGAGTCCCATCAACCCTCCCCTGCCCACCAGGCCTCTGTGCTACCCTCTGTGGTTGGGTCAGAGGACACACACTGACTGGCAACCTATGTAGTTCAGGTTTGTAGTATCTATAGAACTACATTCTCCCTCCCAGAACAAGGATATCACAGGAAGGACCAACTTTAGTGAGACAATGGGGATGACATGACACATATCACCTGAAGAAGCAGGAAGTAGTTCTGCTCTATTTCTGCTAGGACATACTGTGATGTCTCTGTTGGAGAACTAAGACCATGTACCTGGGCCCATGACCCAGTGAGCAGTATGGCAGCCTGAGAGGGTGTGCCCCTTGTGACCTGTGCAATGGTAGTGCCTCTGAGAGCCAGGGTGTGTGTGTGTGTGTGTGTGTGTGTGTGTGTGAGAGAGAGAGAGAGAGAGAGAGAGAGAGAGATTTTAGGGTTGCCAGGAAATTTTGCCCAATTTCAATGGTCCATAATTTCCCTCCATCCTCTAAACTCCACTGACTTTTCTTTATATCATGTTTAAGGATAAAGGATACTAAAAGGAGCAGGAGGAGTAAAGATTTATATGTGCCTACCACATATGAGGCACTATTCCAAGCACTTCCTATTTATTAAACTTTTAAATCATGAGTATTCTACAAAAAAAAATTCTGATTATCACCCCAATTCATAGAAGCAGAAGGTGAGGGAGGTAGGATATGTAAATTGCCTGAGGTCAAAGCTAGAAAGTGGCCAACCCAGCAGCAAACCAAGGGATTCTGATCCCGAAATTCCTGTGGGCTCATCACCAACCTATGGACTTTTGTGCTTTCAGGCTAAGACATCACCCCTTCTTAATGTTCCAGAAGCTTCTGTCTCCTTTTTCAAAAGCAAGTGACTGCTACTGGGACTTTGCAGAGCAATCCATCCCACAGAAATAACATTTTAACCACATTCATAATTTAAAATTTTCCAGCACCCACATTTTAAAAAATGAGAAGAAATGAGCAGAACTTGTGTTCATAGCACACTTTGTTTAGATCAGTTTTGTGAAATTATCACAATATGAATTACATATAAAAATATTTTTTACCTTATTTTTAATGCTATGTCTTTGAAATCTGGTGGGTCGCCCTGAACGACAACACTTCTCTATTGGGACTACCCACATTTGATGGCACACAGGTTTTCATGCCCTGTAGGAGCCATGGACAGAGAAGGTAAATACATAAGGTTTCCTTAGAGTAACTGTCCCTCCAGCATAGACTCAGAGCCAGCAGGCTGTTTTTCCTTGGGAAACAGAGACAACACCATCATGAATATCTGATTATCTTCAGAACAGAACCTGGGAGGACATAGACTGGAATAAAGGAGAGTGGGTGGTGACCAGAAGGTCTCAGTAGCCTTGGGATGAGGGGAGAGGGAGCATGGTGAGGGGTCGGTGCAGGGCGAGGATTGGAAGCGCAGGCTCTAGGACATCTCCTGGATTGGAAACTGGACTTACTCATCACTGTCATGGCAAATGAGAAATGAGAAAACCATGTAATCTCTCAACGTTAGATCCTTCATTTAAAAGACTGGAGGAAAATTGGGCCTTGAGCATAGGGCTACTATTTTTATTGTGTCTCATTCAGTGGAACCCGTACACACTCGCAAAGGTTTAAAACCTACTGAGGGCTCAGAAGTAGTCATTTTGTTAAACTAACAATGCACATAGGGTGACATTCATCCCAGGGCGCCCAGGGGGGCACTGTGGGTCTTGTTTTCAGATCCCAGTAAGTCCAAATCCCCCAGGCTGTGCTCAAGTGCAAAGGGAATGACTGATGCTTCCATTGATGATTCTTGTGTAAAATCAACTCTCCACTTTAGAAACCCACACCTGCTCCTATTTCTAACCTCAGGAAATTACCAATATGAGGCTATTTAGCTCAGGACTCATACAAGAGCTCACACAGACCTACAAAAGAATGGAAAGTAGATTTGCATCTGATGCCCCACCTTCCCTGAGCTGCAAAAACAGAGGATAAGATGGGATTTTGAAGACTTCAGTCCCAGGAGCACAGCCCAAGAGAAGAGTTCTACGAAGTTCCCCTCCACCATGGACTGGGCTCCCTTCTACCTTCTACCCTTTATTATTGTCACAGGTCAGGGTTCCGCCTCTTTGTCATTTCCCTCTAAGTACAGTGCCTAGGGAACACCATCCAGTGTCCAGTTCATTCAGCATCATTTTTGTGTTTGTGTTCCAGGTTTCTGTGATCTGCCTGTGCTGACTCAGCCTCCATCTGCATCTGCCTCCCTGGGAGCCTCTGTCAAGCTCACCTGCACCCTGGGCAGGGAGCAAAACACTGGTTCACTGGTATCACAGGATACCGGTGAACTGATTGTTCACTGCTATCAACAGGAACCAGGGAAGGCCCCTCGGTATTTGATGAAGGTTAATAGTGACGGAAGCCACAGTAAGGGGAATGGGATCCCCAGTCCCTTCTCAGGATCCAGCTCTGGGGTTGACCACTATTTAACCATCTCTGACATCCAGTCTGAGGATGAGGCTGAGTATTACTGTGGTGACAGCCATAAAATCGATGGTCAATATGGTTAAGCCACAGCGATACACCCAAAGGGGAATTGAGGCTAAAACCTCCCACCCTCCCTCTCCTGTTCACCATGCAGACACAGAGGGAGCTGCTGCATCCCCCTCTCCAGAGCCCTGAGACCTTTGACTTCCTCTGGAAACCCTGTCATCCTGCACAAAATCCCAAGACACCATTACAAAGAGACAGACACAGGGATGAATTTAGGTCATTTTGAAAACAGAACATGCTCTTTAGTTTGCCATACTGCTGGGAAAGACCAGATCAGCCCAGACAGGAAAATGACCATGAGAGAGTAGCTGGTCTGAGATGAACCCATGGACCATCAGACCCTGTGCATCCAGAACAGGTCTCTGCTCAGAGAATGGACAGAGATCTCCGAGATTACCAAGGAGGTTGGTTGAGTGAATACCATTATGATAATTTCATCATGAAGCATAATAGGATGCTTGCCAGTATTGAAGGTTCAAAAGGAAACATTTGGTCCATGAGGGACGTATGTCACAGAGTCTTAAGCCCATGATGGGTGCGGGGCTGTGATGTAGTAGGAAAACAGAATGCATGTTAGAATGTCTCTGCCAGGACCAACATAGAGCATGGCTTGGGTCTCTCCATCTGTACTCAGTTCTCAATTTTTGGTGTCAAGAATGAGTCCACATGCTGCCTACAAGACTCTTCCAGGTTCTGCCCAGAAACACAGCTACTGGTGCAAGAGCAAGGCATGGTGAAGAAGGTGCACCAACGTGATAAATATATTGACTCCCCTGAATCTCATCCCTGTGAGTGATCCATCTCAAATACATATAATGGGAGAGGGGCCAGCTTACTGGACATGTTGAGCTCCATCACAGATTTTCTGGTATCTGAAAAGCAACGTCTTTCACACACACCCACACTTCTGTGTTAACATTGAGCATCTGTATTGATCAAGGTAACCCTGGTCCCTGGACATAGACCTGAGCAGAGTTGGGAAGAATTGTGATGTTGGATCCCAGAAACTCTGGCCTGGTTCCCTTAGTGAGTGAGGCACTCTGAGATGGAAATTCCAGGAGCTGCCCATAGCCTGGAAACTCCCACGAGGGTATGAGGAGAGAAGGTAGCTATTTCTCTAGAGACTGAGTAGGCAAGCGTAAAAGAGGAGCAGGAGGAGAGGTGTACAGCAGGTCTCAGACTTGCAGTGACTTCTTTCAAGTACATGGTGGGCTGAGTCACAGGGAATCACAGGTGCCTCTTAATCACTCCAGTAAAGGATTGTTTCTACCAAAGGTTTGCAGAGATTGTGTCCCAAAAAAGGACTCCTACAGGTACCTCTAGTGGGATTTTCCTCACCACATACATTGTAGTCCAGAGGATGGTAGAGAAATAATATCCAAACCCACACAATGAATCATCCCACCTCCAAAGAACCCACCTGGGTCTTCCGGGCCTTCTGGTGTGGATGACTTGGAAGAAAATAACCCAGTAGGCACGGACAGACAGACAGATGGACAGACAGTAAAAACAATGAGAGGGAATGGAAAAGGAAGGCAGAAAAGAGCATTGTCTCTTGTGCTGAGATGGTAACCAATCAATGAGGGAGTGACAACTACAAAGAGTTGGTTAAAGGGGTCAAAGGATTCCATTAGTAGAAATTACTATTTGTCAAGTTTATATAACAGGATCGGGGTCTCAGTAGGAGACCACTGGTCAGCTCTTGTCCTGTAGAAGTGAGTAAGGAAAGTGTCAAGAGTGAGTGTCTCCTCCTGCATTGTTCCTCATCAGTGATTTCTGGCTTCACGGAGTGCCAGGTGATCCTGAGGCCAGGAATGAAATTTTTTGTCAGAAGTTCTGATGTAGCTTGTGGCCTTAGCAGAGTCCTCATGAATAGAAATCCTTTAGTCCCATTGTCTCACTGGGGGAATCTCTTGGGCCTGATGAGAAACTTATTATTGAACACAAGGAGCACCTGAAACAGGTGATAAGATCTAGCCAGCAGAGAGGGAAGTGATGCCACTAACACTGTGAGGAGAGCCCAGGCAGGCCAAGCCTTGAGTGAGAGTTTGTTCAAGGAGATCTCCTTTCCACACGGCTCCTCTATTCATTCTGCATCTCCCTTCCTTCTTCCCTTCCTTCCCCTCGCCCCATCCACTTCTCACTAGTTAATCAATGTTCTCACTTTCAATATCTTTTCCTGGAGACCTCTGGAATACCCCCCATGAGTCATATTGTACTCAATACTTCATCTTCCACTGTGTGCTCCTTTTTCATGTATTCTATCATATACAGATGCAAGATGTATCATCTTGATTCCTAAATACACAGGAATCTGGTGCCTTTGGGACATCAGGATTCTGTCAGTATCGACCCTTTTCAATGCACTACACTGAAACCTGCACTCTCCTTTCTGAAAGAAGATAGCAGGCTAGCCTGGGCACTTCAACCCTAGGACAAATACAGGAATTGCACCTGTCCTGCCTCCTGCACCATGTATGTGACCTGTCTGTGCTGGGCTGGGCAGGGCAGGGAGCACAGCTGCCTCTGGGAGGCTGGAAACCCTGATCCACACCCTTTCTCAAGTGGCAGGTGCTGTTCAGTGACCTGCAAGGGGAAATTCCCTGGACTGAACCCTTCACCAGCAGCAGGGGACAGCAGAGCTTCAGCAGGGGCAGCAAGACAGAGTTTGGGGCTGCCCAGGATGCCAGGCCTTGGAGTCAGCAGGGGTCCAGGGTTCAGTCCCCAGAGAATGTTGGGATGGTCCATTCTATCTTCTCAGGCTGCAGGGACCTTATTCTGAGGGTCAGACACACAGAATATTGATGGGAGACCTGACACACTGGGTGGGATATGCAGGTCCTCTTACGGTCCACCAGTGTTCCCAGGCACTGACTCCTCTGTGCAGGTCATGACCAATCACCCTCAGCTCACCTTTCCCTCTTCTAGGCTGCAGCTCCTTGCTCGGGAGCACCTAAAAGAGGGAAAGCAGGGACCAGTGAGCCCCTGGTCCCTGGAAAAGGCATCAGCAATGTCCTTTTAAGACTGTCTCCAGAGGGAAATGGATGCTCCCTTCTCAGGCCGGAGTTCCTGTCCCCGAGCTGTCCTTGTGCAATGACAGCATCTGCTTGCTACAGGGACACTGTCCCAAGCCCAGATCATATCCAAACCCACATCATGAATCATCCCACCTCCAAGCCCACCTGGGGCCTTCCAGTGTTAATTACTTGGAAGAAAATAACTCAGTAGTCATGGACAGACAGACAGATGCACAAACAGTGAAAACAATGAGAGGAAATGGAAAAGGGAGGCAGATAAAGAGCATTCCCTCTTGTGCTGAGATGGTATCCAATCAATGAGGGAGTGACAACTACAAAGCACTGACTAAAGGGGTCAGAGGATTCCATTAGTGCCAAATATTAACTGCCAATTGGCAGTAATCCCATGCCAGGTGGGATTGTGTGACCTCGGGGACTCACACAAAGACTAGGAAGCTTCCAAAGATTTGTCATGCCTTTACATGTTTACATGAAACCATGATGAAAATAATTGTGGTGGCCAATTTCTGCTCTCTTGTGGGATGAGGGCTGTCATAAGGATGAAAATAGCCTGTGTCAATCCAAGATATATTGTGAGGAATCTCCAACAGCTGCTGGTTTTTCAACAAGTCAACTCCCAGGTAGAAAGGGATGCAGGAACTTCAGAATGAGAGAGTTTCCCAATGTGATGACATACCAAGCAGGCACCAGAGAGCAGTGGGGGACAGACAGGAGATCTGAGGCAGGAACAGGTGGGTAATGAGGCCACAGGAACACCGATCCTGAATCGGGGGTTGTCTGCACTCAGAGGGTCAGCTAACCCCATGTCCAGGACCCTGCAAGGCCCTGAGCCAGACCAATGTAGACCTCAGGCACAGAGGTTTCAGACAGAGTCATAGAATCAGATCCCAGGAATTTCACTATTGAAACCAGACCTTAGAAACCAAGGTTGATTTTCTCACCAGAAAACTCCAAGAAGAAAGCCAGGGGCGCCTGGCTTCCTTCTCAGCCACCTATTCTGATCTCACAAGTGAGTAATCCAGTCAGCAAGCATGGAGGAAATATATTTGCATAAATACAGGCAATCACTGCCCCATGGGCCTGGAGGGAATAAGAGAAGTCGGGTTGAGTCTGCCCTGCTGTGGGATCTCTGGAGGCAGAGCTCTGGGCATCTCCACCATGGCCTGGACCCTTTTCCTGCTCCCCATCATCACTCTCTGCACAGGTGTGACCCAGGCCCTGCACACAAGCTCCGACTTCATGGGACCTGAGCTGGACCTGCTCCAAACTCTGAGCTCAGCACCAACACTGACTCTATATTGGGACCCTGGGAATGAGCCTCTGGACCTCACATCAACCCCTCCTCTCCTGTCTTTTCAGGTTCCATGGCCTCCAGTGGGCTGACTCAGCCACCCTCTCTGTCCGTGACCCAGGGACAGACAGCTACAATCACCTGCTCTGGAGATGTACTGGGGAAAAGAGACGCATATTGGTACCAGCAGAAGCCAAGGCAAGCTCTTGTGCTTGTGATTAATAAAAATAATGAGCGACCCTCAGGGATCTATGACCGGTTCTCAGCCTCTAAATCAGGAAACACGGCCACCCTGACCATCAGCGGGACTCGAGATGAGGATGCGGCTGACTACTATTGTCAGTCCTACGACAGCAGTGGTAATGCTCACAGTGACACAGGCAGGTGGGGAAGTGAGACAAAATCCACTTCCCTGACTGCATTGCACTCTCCTCCAGCCCCAGAAGGACCATAGAAAAGCATTGAGCAGGTCTGTTCCAAGCACCCAGGTCTCAGGCTTCCAGAGCTCCTCCCCCACTCTGCTCTCAGGCAGTCCTGTACCCACTGGGTCAGGAGACCATTTACCTGGCTGCACCAGACTACCCTGCTCTCTGGGCCTGTGTGTGAATGTGGGCCAGAGGGCTTCAGTGGAGGAAAGACAGAGGAAGCCTTTTGTCCAGTGCTCATGATCTCTGCATTTTCCTTGTGCTATGGGCCACTCGTCACACAATGGACCAAGATTAGAGTCCAGGGACGCCTGGGTGGCTCAGTGGGTTAAGCCGCTGCCTTCGGCTCAGGTCATGATCCCAGGGTTCTGGGATCGAGTCCCACATCGGGCTCCTTGCTCGGCAGGGAGCCTGCTTCTCCCTCTGCCTCTGCCTGTGCTCACTCGCTCTCTCTCCCTCTGTCTCTGACAAATAAATAAATAAAATATTTAAAAAAAACAAAAGATTAGAGTCCAAATTTCCCAGAGAAGCTGGGCTCCTAAAACCCTGAAGCCATCAGTGGGAGCCACCTGAGTGGAGAGGATTGAAACAGTAGACAGAGGGGTCACCCACATCCCCTCCTCTGGGCTCCCACACCCACCCACTACTGTCTGGAACCCCTGACAGCTCACAGGGGGCTCCTCACTGGGAAGTGCTTTTGCTTCAGAAATCTGCCTCCCCAAGTTATGACCTCTCTCAGAAAGATTCAGGTAAATGATCACCTCAGGCCAGCACCCCGAGGCCCTGCCTCAGGTTCAGATGTCCTGAATGGTGCCAGCTTGAGATCTCCCCACAGGTAGGAGGCTGCACCTGATATCTCACTGCAGGCCCTTCTCCTTCTACCCGAGCTGAGCTCCCCAACTCCTTCCAGATTTCCTGCACATGGACTTCTCCTCCTCAGAGACTGTTTCCAGGAAAAATGGAGGAGGGTAAACATGCCTGACAGGGTTCTCAGGGACCTTAGGAGACCAGTGTGTACCCACAGAGCTGGGCTTTCTCACCCAAATCACCAACGTACTTGTCCAATATCCAGACAGACCAGTTTGCTCCTTATATTTTTATACATTGAAAAAATACTCAGACACACTAGGTTTCTCAATTCTGACAGAGAGTTGGACAGTCACATCCTTCTTGATGGCAAATGGGGATAATGGGGCAGTTGTCACTGCCTACAAAGTGGCCACAAGAAACAAAACCAGGAGTGAGACCAGAATGGATCCTTCCTCACTTCTACCCTCCATATCGGGGCAAGAATCTTTCTTTACACCAATCCAGATACATTGACAGACAACAATTCTGTGAAATAGAGCTCAGCCTGTCAACAGTGACACTTAAGACATCACAGATGCTCCCTCATCCACAGAAAATCCATCCATGCCCCCCACACACCATAGTCTCCAAATAAAGAGAATGTTGGCAGCCATGTCTCCACCTAACATGATAAAATATCCCGTGAACAGTTACAATCATGCTCACCCCTTTCCCACTAGAGGATAAAAGTATATCATTGTCCACTAGTGATCTTTATGTTTGTCCCTGCCATTTGATAATCTATAACTTCAATAAAGAGATGTAAAGCTAACTATTGTTAGTATCTGTGATGTTCGATGATGAAGAGATGAAACAGGGAAGTAGAACAGAAATATGTGATTAAAATATAACCAAACCTATTCATGTCAACATAAGTAAGAAACCTTTATTACTTTTATCTTATTCATTTCTTCCACTACCCTGAGGTCAATATGGAGTCTAGAATTACCTTCTTCATTGCCCACTCCATATTCCCCTTGTCTCAGCAAATACCTGATCTACTCATGATGCCCCCCATGACCAAACTTTCACTCTGGAAGGTTGGTCCATTATCAGACCTGCTGAATTGGACTTTGCTGAATTGATGACTGTCGTCACGGTCCCGGGTATCCTAGGGGATCTCCTGAGTTCATACACTCCTGTTTACCCAATTGTGTTGTAGATACACAACTGCATTATGACAGTCATTATGAAACACCCCAGACAGTGTCCCCTACTTTGAGTCCCTATCAGGAGGAGTCAGAGGTACCCAAGATAATAATACAGATCAGAGCCAGCAGGCCCCAGACCAGGCCACAGCACATCCAAATAACCTCCACCATCCCCACAGATTCTCCAGCCCTAACCCGGGACATGACCCCACTGACTCTCCCCCATGCACAGGTTGAGGGGGCTCCTTTAGAGACCAGCCAGTTTGGGGGTGGCAGTGGGTCCTGGGATGCAAGCCCTGCAGCCAGACCTGGCCTCAGGCTCCTGCCTGCACTGGTCAAGCTCTGCCCCACAGAGCCCAAGGTCTGAATCCAGCACACCTGAACTCTACTCCTGGACTCACTCCCACTTCTCTTTTCCTGGGAAGCTAGGCTCTCTAGGCATTAGCTTCGGCGGCTGTGAATGCGGAAGCTTACACTCAAGTAAGAAACACTGTTTTTGTTTTGTTTTGTTTTTTGTTTTTTTACATCCAATGATACATAAAATTGTAAGAGTCTTACTAATTAGAGAGACTACATGTGAGCTAAGCCTGCTGACCGTGGAGTTGGAGTCTCCTGTCTTCCTCTGTGGGATCCAAGGAAAAGTTTTCATCGGCCCTGTGAACTGCATCATCAGCAAGTGGATCCAAGTCAGAATTAGCAGATTCCCAGTTCCACAAAACCACAGATTAGGCTACTTTACAGGTCCTCCCACATCGAGCTCCAGGAGATGAGGCCTGGAACAACAATAACAGTAGTAAATACTGTTTACTAAAGAGTAAGATAAAGATCTGCCTGCTCAACTGAATTTAGCACCAGAGGCATCACCCGGGGATTAGAAAACCCAACTATCACAGGTAGAGATACAGGAAGCATCGGTCCTGATTCCTACATACACAGGAACCTGGTGGTCGTGGGACATCACACAGGATTGTCTGGACACTGACCCTTTCCAAATGGACTACACTGCACCCTGCTCTCTCCTTTCTGAAAGAAGACAGCAGGCTATCCAGTGCATTTCAACCCTGGGACAAGAACAGGAATCGCACCTATCCTACCTCGTGCACCATGTTTCTGACCTTCTGTGCTGTTCTGGGCAGGGCAGTGGGGACAGCTGCCTGTGGGATCCTGGAATCTCTGGTCTGCACCCCTTCTCAAGTGACAGGTGCTGTGGGGTGACCTGCAGGAGGGAAGGTCCTGGTTTGAGTCCTCCACACAGCAAGGGGCAGCAGAGCTGTATCAGGAGCAGCAGGACAGAGGCTGGGCCTACCCATGGAGAGACTCAAGGGGACACCAGACCTGGGGGTCAGCATAGGTCAAAGTTTCAGGCCTCAGAGGCTGTCAGGATGATCCAACCATCTCCTCAGACTGCAGGGTTCTTATTCTGAGGGTCAGATACACATTGTTACCCAGGACACTGACAGGAGTCCTCACACCTAGAGAGGACGTCAACTGGAAATTATACTTCCCTTTCTGCAGGGGTGTCCAAAGGACATCTTACCATTGGTGATAAAATGGAACTTCCTGTCTCCTAAAACTGCAAAGATTCCCAAAAACTATAACTTTGGCAACCAATTCAGAGTTCAAAATCTCCAGAAAACATATGTGTATATATCATACACATGGGTATATATGTACACAAATACATCTCCAACATATGCACAGCAGACACAATTAGTATATATGTGCACAAGCACTCACAAGTATATTCATAAATATGTGTGTGTATCAGCATATGATAGGAGTGTGTGACAGGAATTGGATGTCATGTGTCACATACACACAGGTGAGTCACGGAGAAGCCAAGGTCACTGTCAGCTACAAATGGGCTCCTACTTCCCACTCAGTTTGCAGGGAGGCTCACACGGGGCTCCTCTTGTGACTCACCTTCCCGGGAAATATATAACATAGAATTCTAACACATCACCCACACCTGTCCAAGATTTTATTTTTTTTATTTTTTTTAAGATTTTATTTTATTTATTTGAGAGAGAGAGACAGTGAGAGAGAGAATGAGCGAGGAGAAGGTCAGAGAGCGAAGCAGACTCCCCATGGAGCTGGGAGCCTGATGTGGGACTCGATCCCGGGACTCCAGGATCACGCCCTGAGCCTGAGGCAGTCGTTTAACCAACTGCGCCACCCAGGCGTCCCTCCAAGATTTTATAACCTATGGGAAAATATCGCCTTGGAACTCAACTAGCATAGAATCCCAGACACCTAAGGTCCTCACTGTCCCATATCCTCTCACAAACCAGACTCTCGCCCACAGGGACAGACTCCAAAAACGCTTCAGTTCTTGTCCCCTTTTCCCATCCTGACAGCAGCCACACAGTCCCCTCTGCAGAGAAGCTTCCTCCAGACTCTCCAGACACATGATATGCCGGTCATTTTTTCTGATGTCATTTCATTCTCTGCACAATCCCAACATTGTCCAGGTTCTCCTATCATTTAAATAACTGATTTGTATTAGTTATTATCCCCACGGGACCAGAAGTTTTAATGCAATGTATACCCATATCAGTTGGAAGCATGAACATTCAAGCAGCTATTTTCTGGCGGACAGAAGTAAGTCTGAAGTCAGATGGTGGTTCTCCAGGTACAGCCAATTCCCTGAGGTCCCAAATCTTCTCAGTGTGTCTCCCACCAATGTGACTATGGAGACTTTGTTTTGTCTTGTTGTTGAAAACAGACCTTAGGATGGCTGCTGCAGCTCCAGCTATCACTCATGGGGACAAGGGAAAGAACATTCATAAATCTAGTCAGTTTCTTTCATTCACAGACAGAACTTCCCAGAAAGATCCCCAGAAGAATGACACATCTGTGAGCTAGCTCTGGGACACAAGGTCAATGCTGACCTAGACAGAAATGAGAAATAGTGGGGCTTCTCAATGATTATAAAAGACAAGATGTAGGTAGATGGGGTTGATGATGGTGTGCTGTCTCACCAAAGCAACTGTGTCCCCAGTGCTGCTCTGCCCAAGGCAGGAAGACAAAAAGACTTGTGTCTTATTCGCACTGATATCCCAGGATGAAACCTATGGAAGAACAAATTGGGTCTGAATAAGATTTTGTTGGTTGAGTGTCCTACCGTCTCTGTCCTTGGAGCAGGAGCTATAATCAGACTATGTGGTGGTCCAGCAGTCAGATCAAGTGAGACAGTCCCTGATTCCTGTATCTCCTAGTGTTCATCTCCAAAACAACATCCATGACCACCCACTACCCCAGAGACATGAGCCCTGATACCTCAGATGGGTCCTGCTCTTCACATAAGCCTCTTCCTATTGTCATGGGTAATATGACTCCTCGTACCTACTCTTGCTGCTGGCAGGAGCCCCACAGACATGAACAAATCCTCTCCTGGAGGATGAATGCCAGCATGGATCAAGGGGAACCAGGATGTGAGCACTGGGTCATGAATCTCCACCTGGACAAAAGATTTCCTTGCACTTCCCGCTGCCAGTGTGGAGTGACCACTATGGGGCGCAGAGATCACCTGGAAAGGCCTCAGGGATTCTGACTGAGAGGATTGCTTACCAGGACCTGAGACCAGAGAGTAAAGGTACAGGTTTACTACACTATCATCACCTGTGCTCTGATATAAAGTTCTGGCTTGGAGTCTCTCATCTCTATCCTGTGGAATTTGTCTCTGGCTCTAGCATAGGTCCAGGACTTTATGATGCTCCACCCCACCCCCATTTCTGCTTCACCAGTCACTGTGAATCCTTGCTGAAGCCCTGGGTTTGTCCCTGACATGGAGGGCACCCTGGGGATACTGAGGTACAGTATCTATGGCCTTCCCTGGGATCTCTCCATTGGCACGGACTCCTATAGCACATCAATGGCTCTCTAAAACTCCATGTGCACCTGGCAAGGGAGGAATTTTTTCCCTTTTTGATGTTCACAATGTAAACCAGAAGTCAGACACACACTGACCTATGATCCTCAGTACCTACAGAGGAAACATTCTATGATGGATTCGGAAAATGCAGACAGACGCCACCTCACAGCTCAGTTGTGACCATGCCTCCCCAGAAACCAGGTCAGGACATGGAGAGGGATAGAGTTTGGACCCCAGACTATGGGAACACAGGGTGAAAGAGAATCACCTGGGCTGAGGATGAGTTTGCAGGAGCTGCCCTCCCATCTCTGTGTCCCTTGAAGCTGAGGCCATTTCTCTCTCTCTCTCTCTCTCTCTCTCTCTCTCTGTGTGTGTGTGTGTGTGTGTGTGTGTGTTTTCTTAGTAGCTGAGCCCATCTCTAAAACCACAAGGCTCCTCAACAGCAGTCCCTGAACTCTGGATCATTTGCATAACCAGCAGGTGTCTCTAGCAAGCAGATAAGAGGGGGCTGGGAGGAACCCTGACCAGCCTTGAGCTTCAGGGAGCAAAATCAAGGGACCTGCACCATGGCCTGGACCCCTCTCCTCCTCGGAGTCCTGGCTCACTGCACAGGTGCTGAGGCCAGGCTCACACCCCCTTATCCCCGGGTTCTGGAACACTCCTGGCCCTGACTATGAGCTCAACAGTGGACTGGCACTGGGGGGCAAGATCTCATGACTGTCCTTTGGGATGAAGGGCTAGTCGGGTGTAATCTCTTCCCACTGTTGTCATTGGCTCCGTCTGACCCCAAAAGGACTGCACATGCCCAGGGAAAGGGGAGGAATGGTTCTCATTTGTTCAAAGGTTCTATCCATAAGGCCGGCGCATGGGCCCCAGAACAAAGAGGACATTAGGGTGGGAACTATCTAGAGAATCACTGGGATTTAAACCAGGGGTGGTAGTGTCCAGGGGATGATACTCTGGCTGGAACCTACCTCTCATCTTCTCTCTTGCAGGTTCCATGGCCTCGTATGTGCTGACTCAACCACCCTCAATATCGGTGAACCTGGGACAGACGGTCAAGATCACATGTGGGGGAGACAACATTGGGAGGAAAAATGCTTACTGGTACCAGCAGAAGCCAGGACAGACACCTGTGCTGATTATCTATAATGATAAAAACCGGCCTTCAGGGATCCCTGACCGGTTCTCAGGCACCAACTCGGGGAACATGGCCACCCTGACCATCAGCGGGGCCCATGCTGAGGACGAGGCTGACTATTACTGTCAGGTGTGGGACGATAGTGCTAATGCTCACGTTGACACAGACAGACAGGGAAGTGAGACAAAAACCCCTTCCCTATCTATGTCACACTCCCCTCCATCCCCAGGAGGCCTGTGCACAGAGCAGGGAGCACTTCTGGCCCAGGTCTCCTCATCTGAGATCCCCAGACCTTCCTTCCTATCCAGCCCTCCAGGCAGCTCTTCACAGGGAGGTCAAAAGAGCATTTACCGCTGATGGCACTAGGCTGCCTACTTCTCTGTGCCTGGGTGTCAACTGCAGACACCGGGCCTGGGTAGAAAAAAGACGCAGGGAGACATTTGGCCAGTGGTCATGACCTCATCATTTCTATGTGGTGCTCATGGGCTAATGCTCTCCTGACTGATCAGGATTAGAGATCAAAATGTCCCAGCTCAGCTGAGTTCCTGAAGCTCTGAGGACATGAGAGGAGCCTCTTATACCAAAGTGGAACAGACGGGTACAGTGGACACTGAGAGGTCACCCACATCCCCTCTTCTGGGCTCCGTCTTCACATGTGCCCACTGCTTCCTAGAGCCTCTGGCCACTCACTCTACTGAGCTCCTCACTAGAAAGTGCTGCCAGTTCAGAGATCTGCTTCCCCAGGTTTCTGTCCCTTCTCAGAGAGGTTCTTATGAATGATCTCCAGAGGTCCGGAGCCCAAGGCCCTGACTCTGGTTCAGATGTCCTGAAAGTCCCAGCTGGAGAGCTCCCTGAAGGAAGGAGGCTCATCTGATGGCTCACTCTCTGTGGGTCGCTCTCCTTCTGCCCGGGCTGATTTTCCTTCTCTTTCCAGGTTTTTAAACATGCACTTCCTTATCTCAGAGTCTGCTTCCAAGAATCCAATCTGACATGGCCAGAGTCCTAGAGACAGTCCTCAGGGAACAGAGGGGGCCACTGTATATATCCACAAAGCTGGGATGCCTCCCCAAAATCCACAAGGTGCATGTCCAGTCTCCACCAGATGAGATCCTTTTTTCTACTTCTATACAAGGAGAAAAGATGCAGACACACTAGGTACTCTGGGTTCTGACAGATAGTTGGAGAGTCTCATGTATTCTGATGGTGAATGAGTGACATTGGGAAAGTTGCCTCCTCCTCCAGACTGGCCAGAAGACATTCATCTATGGGAGTGACACGCTAAAGGAGTGCTCTCTAAATTCAGCCCCCGACACACACACATTTTGCCCAAGAAGACTTCTTTACATGCACCCTACCCAGAAATACGGAAAGAAAACAATTTTATGAAATGTAGTCCAGTCTCTCGATGCTGACACGTAAGAAGCCACCAGAGTCCCACCTTGCCCTCGTGAAATCCACTAGACCCAAGCAAACCACAGTCTAAAAATAAAGGGAATATCAGTAATCTTTCTTCCACTTGATAATATGCAACTATCCCACGACAACCACAAATAGGTCCTTTTCCCATAAGAGGAAAAAATATATATTTTTGTCTGCTAGGGGTATTTATTTAATGGGGAAGGGTTTGCTCCCCAAGACGCAGATGCAGCTGCAGCCAGACTGGGTGAGGCCCAGGCATCTGCAGGTGGGATGGCTCCCCAGTGAGCCTATGGTATTTCTCCTCCAAGGACCCCTCTCTGAGTGGTTTCACCCCTGCTCTGCTCCTGCTTGCAACCGAGGTGAGAGGCCCACAGGGAGGCACAGTGGGAGGCACAAGTGACCCGATTTCCCTCCCAGTCAGGGTCCGTGAGGTCAGGACCCACACTCACTGTGTCCACATCACCCCCTCCCTTCACAGGGCTGTGACAGTCACTTCTCACTCAGCTGTCTTCCTCTAACACCACTTCCTCTCCTCTCTTACAGGCTCTGTGCTTCCCCTGACCTGCGGCCAACTCCCTCTATGTCAGTGGCCCTAATCAGGCCCATGAACTCAGGCATGAACATGCCTCTTGGCAGCAGCAGAACCCAAGCCTGGTCCCCAAGCTGGTATATATACAGAGATGAGCGACCATCCGGGGCTGATTCTGAGGATGGAACATAGGTAAGTGGCCCCTGAGCATGACCAGGACTGAGAGCCAGGACTAGACTGACCATTGCTGTAATTCTAGAGAATTACAATCTGGAGATTCCCACCAGAGCCTTCTTCATCAACAGGACAATGAATAGCCTGGCACCTCCATCCCTGGTCAGCAGGGAGGTCTCTATTGCCAAGTGCAGCAGCGCCCCCACAGGCAGCTTGCAGAACTGAGAGCATAAGCTGTCTCCTTCAGGACCTGGACAATTCTGGCTGAGGTTGTCCCACATCACTTCCCAGTGTGAGCAGCCTTCCTCACCCTGCTCCAGAGGACTCCTGCTGCCTTGCACCTGCCAGCTTCTGCCCTCTCTCTCTCCCGCTCTGGGGTACGGGGACCTACACTCCTCTCCCTGCCCTTCCTTCCCTGTTGGGTGCACCCCTTCCTCATGTTACTGCCCAGGAAAGCAGTGGCAGGTCATCCACATGGGTCAAGACAGGGGGACTGGACCAGAGGCACATGTTGCCCCTTAATCACCTTGTGTCTACAGATGGATAAGACAGGAGGGGAAGAATAGCAACTACCACCCTGATTGTCCTCCGTCCCCACATGACCTAAGGTGAAATAGGGCTGGTCTGAAACCACCTTGTGTCAAACTTGTCCCGACCTCACCAGCTTCCTCCTAGAGGCCCCTCTACGTGCCCAACAGCTTCCCAAAGGACCTGATTTATTACCTGGAAATTACCTTTTACCACACTTGACTCATCCTTCTGTGCCCAGAATGCTCACCATAGGAAAAAAGTCCACATGAGCCCTGAACTGGTTTGGAATCCCAGATCCCTTAGGTTCCCCACCTTCCTTCAGATTCTCTACTACAGTCCCCAAGGGCACTGACTTGGCTTTTTCCACTTGTGTCTCACTACTTCTTTCTTCTTCCTAACCTGAGAGCAGCTCCTGGACTCCCTCTTCAGGATGGGCCCTGACCTCTGATCATGGAGCAGCCTGCCTGTTCAGTTATATCTCATCTCTGGATCCATGTTCTCCAGCACAGAACTCACCACTGATGCCTTGGTCCCCATTCCACCAGGAAGGTTTGCCCCTGCAAGAACACACTGAGGAATAGCAGAGATGTGATGAGTGGCGCTTACTTTCCCCACAAAGAGACGTCTGAGGTAAGAAGATCGTTGTTTTCTGAGAGCTCACCAATTGCATGAGTGCCCATAGTCTGGCTAGTGTACCCTCTTCTTAACCCTACAATGTTGGTTTTGCTTCAACTCTTATTGATGATGTACCCCAGGGAGTGCTCAGCTCCAACTCCTACCCCATGTTCCTCAAGAAAGGTGCTGCTGAATCCCATAACTTCCTTCCTCAAGCTTCGTGAGAATATCTACCCATTACCTTACATCCGTGGTCCACACTGGAGCACATGATCAAGTCTGACTGCCAGGGACCTGAAGAAAGAAAGCTTCTGACTTCCAATTAAATGTAGGTGACAATGCACACGTAGAAAGGAGTTCAGTCTACCACCTGGGTCTGTACACCAGTGTGTCTATTATTGGGCCTCACACCCAAGATGGAGAGCAGACTCTGTCTCCTTCGGGTCAACACATGAGGGGGAATGTGCAAGACAAAGTGGGTGAGAATACATGTTTTTTAGGGGATGTTCTCTTGTCTCTTTGGGGATTGAGCCGCCATTGCCACCTATCACTATTGCATGCACAGCTGCATCAGGGAGAACCAGTCCCTGAGTTCTGTGTGCTCCAGTGCCAAGCCCCGCGATCACCTGCATGACCTCCACCACCCCACAGATATCTATGGGGATGCTTCAGGAGGGACCTGCCTCTTCAATCTCTAACAGGATTCTTCATGACACATCTGAGCCTGTCATGGCTGGTCTATGGGTGGCATAGGCCACACAGTGGAGAGGATTTTTTTCCTTCTGGTCATCACTTCATGGGTCAGGGAAGCATGACTTAATCAGTGGATTCTGAATCTAAACATGGACGAAGATACCCTTGTAACTCCGGCAGCCAGTGTGAGCAGCCACCAGGGTCAGCAGAGGTCACCTGGGAAAGCCACCTGGACAAGGGGAGGGTCTGGGCATCAGAGGCTCTAACATGCAGGGACTAATATTAGGACCTATCACCTTAAGGAAAGATGTCTGTTTCTTAGAGAATCTTACTTCACACTGATTTCCAAATCCCACTGGCTCCAGGTTTCTTAGATTTGACTTTTCTGGATTTTCTTACTCTTCCGGTACAGGCACTACAACTGTATTTCACCAGCCCGTGGCAAAATACAGACACTGTCCAGCATTCTTCTCAGAAGTGTTCTATATGAGCCTGTCAGCACATTGGGAACACTGAGGCACAGCATCTCTCTAGCACCCCAGGAGCTCACATCAAGGACAGAATCTTACAGAACTGCAGGGACTCCTAGAATAGAGCATATGCCCTTGGTAAGGGTGACATTTTAATGGGGTCTGACTCTCAGGAACTGTGCTTGGGTTAGGATGCTACCCCAATATTTGCCTTCTCATCTCACCATGAAACAGGTTCATAATATTCAGACTGACCTCATCTCTGAGTACTGCTATGGCCAACCTAGCAAGGAACCAAGGCAGGGCATAGTCTGGGGTAGAGATATCATCCCCAGATAAGGGACAAACAGTTGAAGGAGAATATCATGGGCCAGTGGTTGGGTCTGCAGATGTTGCACCCCTCTGCTGTATGCCCCTTAGTTCTGACCCTTCTCTGAAAACACAAAGCTCCACAGCAGCTGCCCCTGAGACCTAGCTGATTGGCATAACCAGCAGACGTTTTCAGCAAATGAACAAAAGTAAACTGTGTGGGTAAACCTGCCAATCTGGGCCCTGGGGAGCAGAATTGGGACATCTCTACCAGAGATTGAACCCCTGTCCTCTTCAGAATCCTGTCTCTATGCAGAGATACTAAACCCATGTTCACACACCTCTGGCCCCACAGATCTAGACAAAGGCTGGACCTGATTCTGAGCTCAGCGAGGAGCTACCCATGGTGGGCAGGATACTCAGGATATTCCAGCAAGATAAGGGGTTCATGGGCTAATACCAAAAGGACTTTGATCATGGGCTCTCCAGGACAAACCCTGCCAAGAGAAAAGGGGTGGGGAGTTCCATTACATCACAGACTCCATTGCCCTGTCCGGCCTATGGGCTCTTGGGACTGAGACTGGGGTAAATTGGCAACTTGTGTTCCCACAGAATCCCTGGAGCTCAGTCTAGACTAGGCAGCTAGGAATATCTCCTAAGAATGTGTCTGTGTAGCTGTATGTAGAAGAATGAAACTTGACCATTCTCTTACACCAAACACAAAGATAAACTCAAAATGGATAAAAGACCTCAACGTGAGACAGGAATGCATCAGAATCCTAGAGGAGAATGTAGGCAGCAACCTCTTTGATATTAGCCACAGCAACTTCTTTCAAGATATGTCTCCAAAGGCAAAGGAAACAAAAGGGAAAATGAACATTTGGGACTTCATCAAGATCAAAAGCTTCT
This sequence comes from Neogale vison, assembly GCF_020171115.1. Classification (NCBI taxonomy): domain Eukaryota; kingdom Metazoa; phylum Chordata; class Mammalia; order Carnivora; family Mustelidae; genus Neogale; species Neogale vison. The sequence goes on along the minus strand of NC_058093.1, from coordinate 215,373,345 downwards.
ACACAGCAAAGGAAAGAGTCAACAAAACAAAGAAGCAACCCACAGAATGGGAGAAGATAATTGCAAATGACGGTACAGACAAAAAGGTTGATATCCAGGATCTATAAAGAACTCCTCAAACTCAACACACAGAAATCAGGCAATCATATTAAAAAAAAGGGGCTGAAGACATGAACAGACACTTCTCCAATGAAGACATACAAATGGCTATCAGACACATGAAAAAATGTTCATCATCACTAGCCATCAGAAAGATTCAAATTAAAACCACATTGAGATACCACCTTACACCAGTTAGAATGGCCAAAATTAGCAAGACAGGAAACAACATGTGTTGGAGGGGATGTGGAGAAAGGGAAACCCTCTTCCACTGTTGGTGGGAATGCAAGTTGGTGCAGCCACTTTGGAGAAGAGTGTGGAGATTCCTCAAGAAATTTAAAATAGAAGTGGGGACAAGATGGCAGGGGAGAAGGAGGAGGCGCCTTTTCAGCCAGTACAGCAAAGTGAGCTGATTACCTAGCAAAGAACTCCGATCACCCATGAAATGAGCTTGAGATCAGAATCATACACGTCTGGATCTCTACAGGGGCAGAAGACGCCAGTGGGCAGGTAAAGCGGCATGGGAACAGCGGACGGATATTGGAAGATAAACAAAAGGGGGAGGGAGCCACCAGAGGCGACCAGTGGGAAAGTAATACCCCAATACGAGCGAGAGTGCCCTGCGTCTGGGGACCAGCAGTAACTTGGAGACTGGTTGAAAGCACTCCAGAAGAGCAAAGGATCGCGGGGGGAAATTGTGGGAATCGGGATGGCTAGGGACAGGGGCTTAAGTCCCCGGTCCCAAGACAGCCTCCCTGGTGCTGAGGTAGAGAGAGTGCGGCGGAGAAACTGCTCTTGGTCCCTAAACCGCCTGCGCGCCGGAGAATGGGTGGGTTCTGGCTCCTGTGAGGGGATGGGAGCCCTGCCGGTCTGCAGAACGCGCGCTAGCCCTACCACAAAGCTCGAGATAAGCGCGCATGTCCCCCATGCTCCCCTGAGTTACAGAGGCCCGGCTGGCGCTCTTTGACCCACGCCATTGTTTCAAAGCCTAAGCTGCGCACCCGAAACTCTTCCCCCGACAAGGGCGTGCAAAAGCCCAGCCTGGGGCTTACAGACCAGCGCCCCATTCTCAGGGCCCCAGACACGTGCCCAACCCATAGCCGCCTCTGAAAAGAGGTGCGCGCAAGCCGGGCACTCCCAGCCCAGGCCAGCAGCAAAATCTCAGTGTGTGATTGCTGCTTGGAACCTCTCTGGTGGTCGGGAGCTCCCAGACAGCTGCCACTGCCTTGGCTTTGGGTATGAGCAAAAGATCCTGTGCCCCCAGGGTCTGCAACTTGGAACCTGCTCTGCCAGCGGCCAAGGGGGAACTTATTCAGGCTCTGCACCCAGACTCAGTCTTCTTTCTGAGAGGGAGATCAGGGTGCGCTTTGTTTTCCTCTAAAACTACAAAAACCATCAAAGGCGATCAAGGTGAGAGAAAAATAAAAGTGAACAAGCATAAAAACCGCCAGAAAACAAAAGCCTGAAAAAAAAAACAGTTTCCTCAGAGCCCACCCCTTTGAGGGGGGCGGGAGGACTTAACTCAGGAAACATAATTGACTGACAACCCACGTGGCAGGCCCCTCCCCCAGAAAACAAACCAAGAAAGAAAAAAAAAGAGAAAAAAAAAAGGACTACAAGAGAACAACCACTACTTCATAGGAAAACTTGTATTGTTCACTCATTCCCACTATTCCAGTTCATTTTTCTTTTACACATAGGTAATTTTTTTAACCAATTTACCATCACAGCGAGTTGTACAGTACATCAAATTCCATAATACCTTTCTAACCTGAACTTTTTGACACATACACCTATGTTTTTCTTTTGCATTTTTATTTTTTGGATTCTTTTTAAAATTTTAGTTTAGTTTAGTCTAGTTTATTCCTTTTTATTTTTATCCTCTAATATTCATATAGAGTTAAACTTCAAAGTAATCCCCTTTCCCCAATCAATACTACCCCTATAGGTAAACCAATTTTCAATCCCCTTTATCTTAGGAAAGTTGAGTCCTTTACCAAAGATATCAAGATACATCCAGGAAGAATCAAACAACCTTCCTCGCACACACTGAGAATTTATAAGAACTCTCTTATCTTCTTCCACCAGTGTTTCTGTGTTTTCTGTTTTTTGTCCTGATAGCATATAAATTTTACACTTGTGGTTCTTTTTGACGAGGTTCTTTCTTTATTTGCATATATATTTTTTTTTCTCTTGCCGTATATTGTATCAATCTTTTTATCTCTTTTTCTTTGTCTACTTCATAAATCTTACCTTGGGGCCCATCTGGGCTGAACCTTCTTTTTCATCTTCCCTTTCTTTCCTGTCTCTCTCTCTCTCTCTCTTTTTCCTTCTTTTCTTTTTTTTTTTCTTTTTCTTTTACTTTTCTTTTGTCTCTTATTTGGGTGGGGAATCCTGATTGCTCAGAAGTGTTCCAGGGTGCGCCTTGACTGCACCAGAGTTGATACATCCAGCTACATCTGTTCAGTCATCTCCCACAAAAATGACTAGGAGGAGGAATGCCCAAAAGAAGAAAAATACAGACGATGGACCTTCTGCAATAGAGCTAATGGCTATCAACATAGACAATATGTCGGAAAGAGAATTCAGGCTAACAATTATCCAGGCAATAGCTAGGTTGGAGAAAGCCATGGATGACCAAACAGAATTGATTAGGGCTGAACTGATAGCGACCAGACAGGATGTTCACAATGTTAGGGCGGAGCTTAAAGCGACCAGGGAGGAGGTTACCAATGCTCTCAATGAGTTCCAATCTAATCTAAACTCTCTCAAAGCTAGGGTAACTGAGACAGAAGATAGGATTAGTGGTCTTGGAAACAAACAGATAGAGAGAAAGGATCAGGAGGAAGCCTGGAACAAACAGCTTAGAAACCATGAAAACAGAATCAGGGAAACAAATGATGCCATGAAGCATTCCAACATCAGAATTATTGGAATCCCTGAAGGGGTGGATAAAGAAAGACGTCTAGAAGATATAGTGGAACAAGTCCTTCATGAAAATTTTCCCAATCTCACGAATGGAACCAGCGTTCATGTACTAGAGGCTGAACGGTCTCCATCCAAGATTATATATTCCAAAAAAAAATCACGACACCTGATAGTCAAATTGAGGAATTATAATTGTAGGTATAATCTCTTGAAAGCCGCCAGGTCAAAGAGACTCCTTACTTACAGAGGGAAGTCCATCAGAATAATGTTAGACCTGTCCACAGAGACCTGGCAAGCCAGAAGAGGCTGGCAAGATATATTCAGGGCACTAAATGAGAAGAACATGCAGCCAACAATACTTTATCCAGCAAGACTGATATTCAAAATGGATAGAGAGAGAAAGAGTTTTCAAGACTGGCAAGGCTTAAGAGACTATGCAACCACCAAGCCAACACTGCAGGAAATATTAAGGGGGGTTCTATAAAAGAGGAAAATTCCCAAGAATAGCATTGAACAGAAATATAGAGACAGTCTACAGAAAGAAAGACTTCAAAGGTAACTCAATGTCAATAAAAACGTATCTATCAATAATCACTCTCAATGTGAATGGCCTAAATGCACCCATAAAATGGCACAGGGTTGCAGATCAGATAAAATGACAGGACCCATACATATGTTGTCTACAAGAGACACATTTTGAACCTAAAGATACATGCAGACTGAAAGTGAAGGGATGGAGAAGCATCTTTCATGCCAATGGGCCTCAAAAGAAGGCTGAGGTAGCGATTCTCATATCAGATAAATTAGACTTCAAACTAAAGACTGTAGTCAGAGATACAGAAGAACACTACATAATCCTTAAAGGGACTTTCCACCAAGATGATCTAACAATTGTAAATATCTACGCCCCCAATATGGGAGCAGCCAATTACTTAAGAAAACTGTTAATCAAGATAAAGAGTCATATTGATATGAATACACTAATCGTAGGAGATCTTAACATGTCTCTTTCAGAATTAGACAGATCATCGAAGCAGAAAATCAATAAAGAAACAAGAGCATTGAATGACACATTGGACCAGATGGACCTCATAGATATATACAGAACATTCCACCCTAAAACAGCAGAATACTCATTCTTCTCAAGTGCACACGGAACCTTCTCCAGAATAGACCACATACTGGGTCACAAATCGGGACTCAACAGATACCAAAAGACTGAGATTATTCCCTGCATATTCTCAGATCACAACGCTTTGAAACTGGAGCTCAATCACAAGGAAAAGTTCCGAAGGAACTCAAACACCTGGAAGCTAAAGACCACCTTGCTTAAGAATGCTTGGATCAACCAGGTGATCAAGGAAGAACTGAAACAATTCATGGAAACCAATGAGAATGAAGACACTTCGGTCCAAAACCTATGGGATACAGCAAAGGCGGTCCTAAGGGGAAAATCCATAGTCATCCAAGCCTCCCTCAAAAAAATTGAAAAATCTAGAACACATCAGCTGTCTCTACACCTTAAAGAACTGGAGAATCAACAAGAAATCAAACCAACTCCACACATAAGAAGGGAAATCATCAAGGTTAGAGCTGAGATTAATGAGGTAGAAACCAGAGATACAGTAGAACATATCAAAAACTAGAAGCTGGTTTTTTGAAAGAATCAAAAAGATCGATAAGCCATTGGACACACTAGTCCAAAAGAAAAGAGAGAAAGCCCAAATTCATAAAATTGTGAATGAAAAGGGAGAGATCACAATGAACACCAAGGAAGTAGAAACAATCATCAGAAGTTATTAGCAACAGTTATATGCCAATAAGCTTAGCAACCTAAATGAAATGGATGCATTCCTGGAAAAATATAAACTACCAAAATTGAACAAGGAAGAAATCGACAACCTGAATAGACCAATATCTAATAATGAGATTGAAGCAGTGATCAAAAACCTCCCAAAAAAAAAGAGCCCAGAACCTGATGGATTCCCTGGGGAATTCTACCAAACCTTCCAAGAAGAAATAACACCTATTCTCCTGAAGCTGTTTCAAAAAATTGAAGCAGAAGGAAAACTTCCAGACTCTTTCTATGAAGCCAGTATTACCCTGATCCCCAAAACAGGCAAAGACCCTACCAAAAAAGAGAATTTCAGACCAATATCACTGATGAATATGGATGCTAAGATTCTCAACAAGATCCTAGCCAACAGGATCCAACAGCACATTAAAAAGATTATCCACCATGATCAGGTGGGATTCATCCCTGGGCTACAAGGATGGTTCAACATTCACAAATCAATCAGTGTGATACAACAAATTAATATGAGAAGAGAGAAGAACCACATGGTCCTCTCAATTGACGCAGAAAAAGCATTTGCAAAATCCAGCATCCGTTCCTGATTAAAACGCATCAAAGTATAGGGATAGAGGGAACATTCCTGAACCTCATCAAATCTATCTATGAAAGACCCACAGCAAATATCATCCTCAATGGGAAATAGCTTGCAGACTTCCCATTGAGCTCAGGAACAAGACAAGGATGCCCACTTTCACCACTCTTGTTCAACATAGTATTAGAAGTCCTAGCAACAGCAATCAGACAACAGAGAGAAATAAAAGGTATCCAAATTGGTAATGAAGAAGTCAAACTCTCTCTCTTCGCAGATGACATGATTCTTTATATGGAAAACCCAAAAGACTCAACCCCAAACTACTAGAACTCATACAGCAATTCAGCAACGTGGCAGGATACAAAGTCAATGTGCAGAAATCAGTGGCTTTCTTATACACTAACAATGAAAATACAGAAAGGGAAATTAGAGAATCGATTCCATTTACTATAGCACCAAGAACCATAAGATACCTGGGAATAAACCTAACCAAAGAGGTAAAGGATCTGTACTCGAGGAATTACAGAACACTCATGAAAGAAACTGAAGAAGACACAAATAGATGGAAGACCATTCCATGCTCTTGGATCGGAAGAAGAAACATTGTTAAAATGTCTATACTGCCTAGAGCAATCTATACTTTTAATGCCATTCTGATCAAAATTCCACCGGCATTCTTCAAAGCACTGGAGTAAATAATCCTAAAATTTGTATGGAATCAGTAGAGACTCCGAATCACTAAGGAAATGTTGAATATTAAAAATAAAGCTAGGGGCATCACGTTACCTGATTTCAAGCTTTATTACAAAGCTGTGATCACCAAGACAGCATGGTACTGGCATAAAAACAGACACATAGACCAGTGGAACAGAGGAGAGAGCCCAGATATGGACCCTCTACTCTATGGTCAATTAATCTTCGACAATACAGGAAAAAATATACAGTGGAAAAAAGACAGTCTCTTCAATAAATGGTGCTGGGAAAACTGGACAGCTATAAGTAGAAGAATGAAACTCGACCATTCTCTTACACCGTACACAAAGATCAACTCAAAATGGATAAAAGACCTCAAGGTGAGACAGGAATCTATCAGAACCCTGAGGAGAACATAGGCAGTAATCATTTTGATATCAGCCACAGCAACTTCTTTCAAGACTTGTCTCCAAAGGCAAAGGAAACAAAGGCGAAAATGAACTTTTGGGACTCACCAAAATCAAAAGCTTCTGCACAGCAAAGGAAACACTCAAAAAAACAAAGAGGCAACCCACGGGATGGGAGAAGATATTTGCAAATGACAGTACATACAAAAGGTTGATATCTAGGATCTATAATGAACTCTTCAAACTCAACACACATGAAACAGGCAAACATATCAAAAAATGGGCAGAAGATATGAACAGACACTTCTCCAATCAAGACATACAAATGGCTATCAGACACATGAAAAAATGTTCATCATCATTAGCCCTCAGGGAGATTCAAATTAAAACCACATTGAGATATCACCTTACACCAGTTAGAATGGCCAAAATTAACAAAACAGGAAACATGTGTTGGAGAGGATGTGGAGAAAGGGGAACCCTCTTCCACTGTTGGTGGGAATGCAAGTTGGCGCAGCCTCTTTGGAGAACAGTGTGGAGATTCCTCAAGAAATTAAAAATAGAGCTTCCCTATGACCCTGCAATTGCACTCCTAGATATTTACCCCAAAGATACAGATGTCGTGAAAAGAAGGGCCATCTGTACCCCAATGTTTATAGCAGCAATGGCCACTGTCACCAAACTATGGAAAGAACCAAGATGCCCTTCAATGGACGAATGGATAAGGAAAATGTGGTCCATATACACTATGAAGTATTACGCCTCCATCAGAAAGGATGAATACCCAACTTTTGTAGCAACATGGACCGGACTGGAAGAGATTATGCTGAGTGAAATAAGCCAAGCAGAGAGAGTCAATTATCATATGGTTTCACTTATTTGTGGAGCATAACAAATAACATGGAGGACATTGGGAGATGGAGAGGAGAAGGGAGTTAAGGGAAATTGAAAGAGGAGGTGAACCATGAGAGACTATGGACTCTGAAAAACAATCTGAGGATTTTGAAGGGGTGGGGGGTGGGAGGTTGGGGGAACCAGGTGGTGGGTATTGGAGAGGGAACAGATTGCATGGTGCACTGGGTGTGGTGCAAACAATGAATACTGTTACACTGAAAAGAAATAAAAAATTAAAAATAAAAGAGGCAGAGGACATGAACAGACATTTCTGCAAAGAAGACATCCAGATGGCCAACAGACACATGAAAAAGTGCTCCACATCACTCGGCATCAGGGAAATACAAATCAAAACCACAATGATACACCACCTCACACCAGTCAGAATGGCTAAAATTAACAAGTCAGGAAATGACAGATGCTGGCGAGGATGCGGAGAAAGAAAGATCCCACTCTTGGTGGGAATGCAAGCTGTTGCAACTACTCTGGAAAACAGCATGGAGATTCCTCAAAAAGTTGAAATAGAACTACCCTATGACCCAGCAGTTGCACTACTGGGTATTTACCCTAAAGATACAAACGTAGTGATCCAAAGGAGCACGTGCACCCGTATGTTTATAGCAGCAATGTCTACGATAGCCAAACTATGGAAAGAACCTAGATGTCCATCAACAGATGAATGGATAAAGAAGAAGTGGTATATATACACAATGGGATACTATGCAGCCACCAAAAGAAATGAAATCTTGCCATTTGCAACAACATGGATGGAACACGTGGGTATCATGCTTAGTGAAATTGGACAATCGGAGAAAGACAACTATCATATGATCTCCCTGATATGAGGAAGTGGAGATGCAACATGGGGGGTCTAGGGGTAGGGAAAGAATAAATGAAACAAGATGGGATCAGGAGGGAGACAAACCATAAGTGACTCCTAATCTTACAAAACAAACTGAGGGTTGCTGGGGTGGAGGGGGGTTGGGAGAATGCAGTGGGGTTATGGACATTGGGGAGGGTGTGATATGGTGAGTGCTGTGAAGTGTGTAAACCTGGTGATTCACAGATCCGTACCCCTGGGGATAAAAAATACATTATATGTTTATTTAAAAATTTTAAAAAATATTTAAAAAGAGAATAGGAAAAAAGTAAGTAATTTATGATTATGAAAGACTCAAGAGTCATGAGGAAAAACCCTCAAATTCTATATATTATTTTCCCCTACCACAAACATTTTTCAGTTCTGTGTGATCCATAAGCTTGTTAGCCTGATGTTCCTGCTGGCCTTCTGGGGAGGGGGTCTGATGGGCTGATTCTCTCTGGTGTCTTTGCCCTGTGGAGTGGCACTGCCCCTGGCCAGGGACAAGGCTCAGTGTCAGCTGCTTTGGCTGCACTATGTGGCTTTTGTTCCCTGAAGCCTTTCTGTACCTCAGTAGAGAATGAGACTGAAAATGACAATGGCCCAGTCTCCAGTCCCGGAGCTCAAATATTGCAGTCCCCACTCTTCAGTTCATCTTCAGGAAAAAGGAGTCAGTCACTTTTGTGTGCACCAAACTCCACAGATTCCTTTAGTGTTCACCAGTCTGCTCCTCCAGGTGAAAGAGGGAGTTTTGTGGCAGTTGTCATGGCTGATTTTGGGGCCTCTAGTCAGAGAGTGGTTGCCTGACCATGCCACGGTTCATGGTTTATGGTAACACCTAGCCGAAAGCCCACTCCTGGCTTGCTGATTGCCACTGATTCCCCCATTCCAATACGTGGGAACTCTACCACACTGACCCTCCATTCTTTTCCTGTGACCCAGGTTTCCTGAAACCACACTGTCCCTCCAAGGATTCAGCCCTGTCTTGCTACTGGAAGCCTGCTCAGGCAGGGACGTCCCTCACAAGAGCAGACTTCTAAAACTTCCAATTATGCAGACTCTGCTCTATCTCCTTTTGGTAACAGGCTTACAGAGGCTCCCTCCCCCCACCATGGCTTATCTTCCCATATATCCCCTCTGATTCAGTTCTGCACAACTCCTACCTTGCATAAAAGTGGTCACACTTTGTAGAGTTGTAGCAGTTCCTTCTGTTGAGTCTGCAGATGTTCAGAATGATTTGATAACTATCTAGCTGAACTCCAGGGACTAGATGAAACAATGGTCCCCTACTCTTCCACCATCTTCTATCCTCTCTGACAGACTCTATTCTTAGACCACTTTTTCCACATCACTACAGGAGCTAGGAACTGAACCAAGCTCCACTGATCGAAGCAAAAGAGTTAAGTCCCATGTCCCAGGTGGCACAGTAGGACCTAGGGAGATGAACAGAGGAAGTGAGATCCTCCATGTTGCCCTGAAGCCTTACCCTATGAAGTTCAGTGAGCACACAGTCCCCTGAGGTTGGAGGGTGCTCCCCATGATGCATCGGCATCTGCAACAGTTCCAGGTAGGGCCCAGGCATCAGCAGGTGGAACAGCTCGTAGCCCTGCCAATGGTGCTGGTCTTCCCGACACATCTGCATACTTTCACCCTTGTTCCCCTGCTCTTCCAAAAGTAGATGAGATGCCCACTTACAGGCACAGTGTGAGGCACAGCTTTCTGTTCTCCTTCCCACTCAGGGTCCATGGTGTTGGGCCCTTCCCTCACCTGTGTACACATTGCTCCCTCCCCTCAGGACTGGGTCTTTCATTCAGCCTGGGTCTGACTCAGCCTCTTGTCTTCCCCAGAACTCTTTCCTCTCCTCTCTCACAGGCTCCATGCCTCCCCCGACCTGATGTTGACTCCCTCCGTGTCAGTGGCCCTGATCAGGCCTAAGATCCCTGCTCTAAGGATGAGCTCAGGTGTGAACCTGCTTCTTGGCAGCAGCAGAAGCCAAGCCTGGTCCCCCCGCTGGTATATATATATATGGATATGAGTGACCATCAAAGCCTGATTCTGAGGATGCAACACAGAGACATGACCCCACAGAGGAAGACCGGAATGAGGGTGAAGACTAGACTGACCATTGTTGTGACATTGACTGTGACAGTGGGAGTACCTGGCAGTGACTCAGGTGACACAGAAGTATAGGGGATGGGACAGAAACTGTCCTCCACAGCCTGGTTCTCACTCTCCCCTGCCCTGCCCTCTGTGCAGCAGCTGGTCAGGCCTAAGAGAATGTGTCCTCCCTGATCCTGGCCTGGGCCCTGAAGGAGGGGAGATTCCCACAGATTCTCTGTCCTCACATCTGAGTTTACCCTACTGAGCAATGACAGAGTTGGAGGGCTCTTCTGACTATGGGGATGTAGTCAAATAATACAGTAGATAATACAGATTAAGGATGTTATTGTACATCACATGGGCTCCAAGTATAATCACAGTTCACTCAGGAGTGAGAGATCTGTCTCAGACAGCTCATTTCTGTGGAAATTCATCTTCTCTGTGGCTATGGGCAGCCTAGGTGAGCTCCAGGGGCTCTGGGTCTCCTCCGGTTCCCGGGTAGGGGCCTCCACATCATGAAGGGCTGCCTCCGGGATCCTGAAGAAGGGAACAAATCCCTGCTTCCGCAGACTCATTCCTCCTTAAATTTTATAGAAATTGTGGAAGAAGTTCAGATACAACCTTTGGGCCCACTCAGAGACTTTCTGCTGGCACCAGTATCTTCCCACTGCCCCAAGACACCTGCACCAAGCACATCTGACCCTTAGTTGACATCGGACCCACATGGACTCACTCCCACCCCTGTGTGACCCTGTGTTTTGTCCACAGAGGCACTAGAGCCTCACCTGTAGCTCTGAAGGGAAAGAACATTTCCAACACATGAATGGATTTTTTACATAAAAGTAATTACTCTTCCTGACTCTTTGAATTGTGGTTTTAAAACTGATCTGTAGAACAATTCTTGGAGGTCAAAAAAAGTGATAAGGAATTCATTAAGAAGGAGGAGCAGAAGCTTCCCCTATTTCTGTCCTGGTGTGTGTCAGAGGAACACCTACCTGAGAGGGAGAGACAGATCAGAAAATTATTTTCCCCACACAAATTATGGAAAGTGTAATTGGAATCTTTTGTCTTAAAATTACTCCTTGACTTGATGAACTAGAATGACAAACTTTGGTGAGACTCTTTGTGACAGGAATAATATTTCCAGGGATTTTTTCAGGTTAAATGATCATAAAAATGTCCCTCACCTGGTGAAGAGTTAAGAAGTTGTCTCCTTCAGGACCTGGAACATGCTTGCTGAGGTTGGCCCACATCCCCTCTCAGTCTGAGCAGCCTTCATCACTTAGTGAAGGGGATTTCTGCTGCCTTGCACCAGCCAGCTTCTGCTCTTCTCTCTTCTACTCCAGGAACCAGGGACCTGCATTCCTCTCTCAGCCTCCCTTCCCTGTCAGGTACACTCCTCCCTCATGTTCCTCCTCAGCTCAGCCAATCTGTGGAGTGTCAGGTAAAGCAGTGACAGATAATCCACGTGGAAGAAGACATAGAGACCGGTTCAGAGACACAAGTAGACTCTGGTCTCCCTGTGGCTTTCGGTGGGTCATGGGGGAGGGGAGGAATAATCGCCACTGCCTTGAGGGCCTCACCCCCAGGAGTGCTAAGGAGATCAAGGACACACAGAAGGAGACATTTGTGTCAACCCTATCCCCACCCCAGTAGCTTCCTCTTGGAGGTCACTCTCTGTGTCCAGCAGTGGCCAATAAACACTGACTTATTATGTGGAAATTGCCTTTTACCACAACTGATACATCTTTCTGTGCCCTGATTGATTATCTGAGGATCATCCATTTGGCTCTGAACTGGGAATTCAGGTCCCCTCTCTCTCCATCCATTCTGGCCCTGAACTGGGTTGGAATTTCAGGTCCCTCAGCTTTGTTCCGTTCTTTGAGATCCTCTATCCTCCCCACCCCACCAAAGTGCAAAACTGGGTTCTACACAGGTCTCTTTCTGACCTGAGCAGTGCCAGAGTTACCTGTTCAATAAGGACAGTGTCTTGATCATGCAGAGTGCCCAGGGAATGGGTGCCAGTCATAGCAGCAATGTCCACAATAGCTAAACTGTGGAAAAGCTGAGATTCCCTTTAACAGACAAATGGATAAAGACGATGTGGTTCATATCTACAATGGAATATTACTGTGACGTCAGAAAGGATGAATACCTACATTTCCATCAACAGGGGTGGAATTGTAAGGGATTATACTAAATGAAATAAGTCAAGCAGAGAAAGACTATTATAATATGGATTCACTCATATATAGAACATAGGGAACAGCACTGAAAACCATAGGGCAATGGAGGAAAAACTGAATGGAGAGAAATCAGAGAGTGAGACAAACCATGAGAGACTCTTGACTCCAGGAATCAAACCGAGAGTTAAAAAATGGATGGGGGTTGGGGAGGTATAAGAAGGTGATGGATATTAAGGAAGGTATATGTTACAATGAGCACTAGATGTTACAAACAATAAAACCTTAAATATTACATCAAAAACTAATGATGTACTATATGTTGGATAACTGAACATTATTTGAAATATAATGTGTGTTTGGGGAACACACCATGAGTAGGGCTCAGACCAAGGACAAGCCTGACTCTTACTGTCAGGTGTGGGACAGCAGTGTTGATACTCACAGGAACACAGGGAAGTGAGACACAAACCCCTTCCCTGTCTGTGTCACACTCTTCTCCAGCCCCAGGAGGCCTGTAAGCAGAGCAGTGAGCAGATAAGACCATGTACCCACACATGTGATCCCCAGGGTTCCCTCTTCTCTACCCTCCAGGCGGGCTGTGTAGAGGGAGGTTCATGAGTGAATTGGGGCCTGACAGGACTAGGCTGCCCTGCTTGTCTCTGTGGGTATGACTCAGGGACAGAGGGTCTGGATAGATGGAAAGACAGAGACTTTCATTCCCATATAATGGTCACTGGGCTATACTTTTGCCCAATTGCCCAGGATTTGAACCCAGAAATTCCCAGCTCAGCTGAGCTCCTGAAAACCTGGTCCATGGCAGCTGAGATTCTGAGTGGAGCACACAAGGGCAGTGGACACTATGAGGTCACCTACATCCCGTCGTCTGAGATCACTCACCCACCCACCCCTGTGGGAGGCCCTAAGGGCTTACAAGGGACTCATCACAGGAAAGTGCTATCCATCATCAATCTGCCTCCCCAGGTTTCTGCTTCTTTTCAGAGAGGTTCAAATGAATGATGGCCTTAGTCCAAGATCCCACAAGCTTGCCCAGATTCAGATGTCCTGAAAAGTCCCAGATTTATAGCTCCCTACAGGAGGGAGACCTCACCTGATATCTCACTGTGGGTCTCTTCTCCTTCTGCCCAGGCTGACCTCCCCAGATGCTTCCAGATTTTCTGCACATGCACTGCTCCTTCTCAGAGTCTGCTTCCAGGAACCCAGGACATGGACAAGTGTCCTGAAACAGTGAGCACCTCACCTAGGAAATTCAGGTCCCCTCTCTCTCCATTAGTGTCCCCAGAGACCCCCAACAGGGTCCTCAGGGACCTAAGGAGTCCAAGGTGTCCCCACAAAGCTGGGGTTTCTCAACTAATTACCAATGTGCTTGTCCAATCCCCAGACAGATCAGATTGTTCCTTCTATTTTTGTACACTGAAAGAAGATCCAGAACACTAGGTATTCTGAGTTCTGACAGATAGTTGAAGAGTCACATCCATCTTGATGGTGAAAGGGGGATGATGGGGCAGTTGCTGCTGCCAACACAGTGGCCAGAAGAAACACAAACACGGGGGTGAGACAAACAATACTTCCACCCCATATCTGTACAGGAATCTCCAACTATCCCCACCCTTCCCAGACGTATGGACAGACAAAAATTATGTGAAACACAACTCAGCCTGTCAACAGTGATACTTAATAAGATACCACAGTCCCCCCTCGTCCACATGAAATCTTACAAGTTCCCCATTAACCTAAACACCAAGTAAAGAGAATGTGGGCAGCCTTGTTTCCACCTAACATGATAAAACTCTCCAGGAAACTGTTACAAACACGCTCATGCTTTCCTTACAAGAGGATATAAAATATATCTTTGTCTCCTAATGATCTTTATTTTTGTCCCAACTGATTTATATCCTACAACTTCAATATTGAGATATAGCATTCACTATTGGTAACAACTCTACATTACATGATAATGAAATGAAACATGAGAACAAAACAGAAACATATGATGAATATATATCCAAACATATTCATGTCAACATAAAGAAGACACATGCTACTTTTATCTGGCTGATTTCTGCCACTACAGTATGGTCAGTGTGGTGTCTATAATTACCTTCTTCACTGCTCACTCCATATGCCCCTTCCCTCAGCAAATACCTGAGCATGTCCTGATCCTCACCAGTTACGGTCACCAAACATGCATTCTGGAAGATGGGTCCATTATCTGACCTTGCTGCATTGGGTTGTGGTGAATTGGTGACTGTAATCACAGTCCTGGGGTATGCTAGGGGATCTCCTAAATCCCTATGTTCCCGCTTACCCCGACTGTCTTGCAGACACACAATTGTCCCATGACAGTCATCATGAAACACCCCAGGCAGTACCCTTACATTGAATCCCTGCCAGGTGGAGTCAGAAGGACCCTGACACACACAGGGTACTCACACCCATCCCTCCCACCTTGGTCAGGCTCTGCTCTGACCAGGGTCTGAATCCAGCACAAATGAGCTCCACTCCTGGACTCACCTCATTGTCCTCTGTTTTCTTGAGAAACTAGCCTTTCTGGGTACTCACTTCACCTACTGTGAAATGGGGAAATCTCTACTGATGTGAGAAACACTCCTCATCAAATTAATGTCATAAAACATTGAAGAGTTTAACTTATTAGGCAAATGCAGTGCGGTCTCAGTGAGTTAGCCTTGGTGTTAAACTTTCCTGTCTGCCTCTGTGGGCACACAAGGAAAAGTTTTCAGCTGTTCTGTAAACTACATCACATGCAATTTTACCCAAGCCCAAATTAGCAGATTCCTGATTGCACCAAACCACAGACAGAGAAGTTTAAAATCCTCCCACACATCATCATGGGATGTGAGTTGTAATAAAATTAATAGTAGCAAAAATAGCAGTAATTAGAATAAATTTTTGCCCGTTCAACTGAACTTAGCTCCAGAAGCATCACCTGTCGCTCTGATGACCCAACTACATGGACAGAGATGCAGGAAGGATCAGTCCTGATTCTTAAATACGCAGGAACCTGGTGGCTGTGGGACATCACACAGGATTGTCTGGACACTGACCCTTTTCAAATGCCCTACACTGAAGCCTGCACTCTCCTTTCTGAAACAAGACAGTGGGCTCTCCGGGGCATTACAACCCTGGGACAAGTACAGAAATCGCACCTGCCCTGCCTTCTGCACCTTGTATGTGACCTTCTGTGCTGGGCTGAGGACGGCAGAGTGGCGGCTGCCTGTGGAAGCTTGGAAACCCTGGTCCAAACCCTTTCTCAGGTGACAGGTGCTATGGGGGTGATCCACAGGAGGGAAGCTCCAGGCCTGAGTCCTTATCCACCAGCAGGGGGCAGCAGAGCTCCATCAGGAGCAGCAGGACAGAGGCTGAGGTTGCCAAGGGAGGAGACTTACAGAGATGGCAGGCCTGGGGGTCAGCGGATTGTCTGTGGTTCAGTCCTCAGAGGCTTTCAGGATGAACCACCCTAACTCCACAGGCTGCAAGGATCATGCTCTCAGGGTCAGACACACAGTGAAGGACACTGACAAGAGTACTGAAACAGTGAGCACCTCACCTGGGAAATTCAGGTCCCCTCTCTCTCCACCAGTGTTCCCAGGGACTGACTCCTCTGTGCTGGGCACAACCAGAGACACCCGATGACTCACACTCTGCCTCTCCTTCCCCAACTCCACCCCAACTCAGACCTGGGGCTGCAGCTCCTTTTTTCAGACTATCTCTGGTCTGAAAGAGAACTTGGGGTCCCTGCTTCCTGGAAGGAGCATCTGCAGCCTCCTTGTGAGACTGTCTCCAGACTGACATGACTTTTATGGCTGCAGGGACGATGGCTCAGGCCCTTGAGCTACAGCATATGGGAACATGTGATTGTGTGGATCCTTACAAGATCACAAACCTTAAAGTTGTTTTCCATTATTTTCATATGTTCCCATGAAACACTGATAAAAAAAATTAAGAGTAATGAAATGGCTGACAATGCCAATTGATGGTCGGCTGTGGGATGGGGGCTATGGAGAGACAGCAGCATTATGTGTAAATAGACTAGAAATCCTGATGAATCTGCAGCTACAGGTGGTTAACAGGTAAGCACCCACTTTTGGAAGTGATGAACGAACCTCAGAATGAGAGTTTCCCATTCTGACGACATGCCAAGCATGGGATCATGGTGTCTGTGGGGGATGCAGAGGGGACCTGAAGCAGCAGGAGGAAGGTACTGAAGCCACGAGACCACCTTTCCCTGAATCACGTGTTGTCTGAATGTCCCAGAGGAACCAGGTCAGCCCCATGGCCAGGCTCCTGCAAGGCCCTGAGCCAGCACTGGACAGACCCCAGTCATATGGGATCCCAGCAGGAGTCTTGGGTTATAGGAAAGACTCTGTGCTGTCTGGGGGACTTGAGGCTTTCCTCAGGGGAGGAGAATCAGACATTCTAGGAGAGGAAAGCATCTGGCTGAGGCCCGTCTCCTGCTGCTGTGATAACAGAGAATAAAGCAACTGGAAGGAGCCCAGCAATGCTGGTGTTGTGGGGAAATCAGACTTCTAATGGGTCACTACATTAGTTTGCTAGGGAGAGAGTTCTCTGTTCTGAGAGAATTAATTTGCTAGGGAGAGAGTTCTCTGTTCTGAGAGAACAGAGCCCCACAAACTGGGGGGGAAGGAGCTGAGAACAGAAATGTATTGTCTCACGGTTCTGGAGGTCAGCAGTCTGAGACCAAGGCACCGGCAGAATGGTTGTTGTTTTGTAGGCTGAGAAGGAGAATCTGTTTCATCTTCTCTTACAGCACCTGGTGGTTCTCTGGCAATTTTTGGCATTTGTGGTCTTATAGATTTCTTCTCTAACTTCAGAGGGTGGCCTCCCCTGTCAGAATCTGTCTCCAAATTTTTGCTCTGATAAGGACACCAGTCCAAGTGGAATAGGGTACAGCCTACTCCAGCGCAACCTCATCTGAATTAAAAGAATTACGTCTGCAATGATCCTATACTGAAATCATGACCCAGTGAGAAATTCTGGAGGTTAGGACCAAAATATCCATTTAGGAACTGTGGGAGATAATTCAACCCACAAGTGTCCCTGCCATGGTTGGGCATTCCCTCCCCTTGGGGGATTCTGCAGGTAGCATGGGTACCACAAAGCTCTCAGGGATCAGGTGGGGCATAATTAACAAACCCAGAAAAAGCCCTGACTGTCTCCTAATGACCCATCTGTATGTCTGGATATCCAGGCTCCATCCTTGCCCTCTGATTATCACCACAGTGAGCAAGGGTCAAACTTCTGGCCTCTATATTCTCCCAGGTAGGTCAGAAGTGAGACAATGATCTCATCACCATCATGAGATGGGGTACAGTACCTGCTGCCTGCCTGATGGAGTTCCCCCAGGACACCAAGAGGATCTGCTTCTCCTCCAGCTGCATGTGTAGGGCCTTCTGAGCCCATCTCAGCTCTGCTGTGGACATGACATGTCTAGAGCCTGTTTAATCCCCATTGCGCTTCTCTGACCCCTATAGAGGGACCAGTGTGAGAAGTCCCAGTCCCTCTGCCTGAGCCTCTCTTCCCTCAGTGTCACCAGCCCCAGCCCTGAGTCCCATCAGCCCTCCCCTGCCCACGCAGGCCTCTGTGCTACCTTCTGTGGTCGGGTCAGAGGACACAAACTGACTGGAAACCTATGTAGTTCAGGTTTGTAGTATCTGCCAAACTAGGTTCTGCTCCCAGAACGAGGACATCACAGGTAGGATCAACTCTAGTGAGACAATGGGGATGACATGACACATATCACAAGGTCTGAAGAAGCAGGAAGTAGTTCTGCTCTAGTTCAGCTGGGACATTCGTGATGTCTCTATTAGAGAACCAGGACCATGTCCCTGGTCACCCATGACCCAGTGAGCAGGATGGCAGCCTGAGAGAGTTTGCCTCTTGTGACCTGTGCAAGGTATAGTGCCTCTGAGGGCCTGGGTGTGTGTGTGTGTGTGTGTGTGAGAGAGAGAGAGAGAGAGAGACAGAGAGAGACAGAGAGAGAGAGAGAGAGAGAGAGACAGAGAGAGAGAGACAGAGAGAGAGAGAGAGATATTTTAGTGTTGCCAGGAAATTTTGCCCATTTTCAATGGCCCAAACCCAAGATTTGTTATGTTTCCATAATTTCCCTCCAACCTTTAAACTCCAGTGACTTTTCTTTATATGTTTAAGGATAAAGGATACTAAAAGAAGCAGGAGGAGTAAAGATTTATATGTGCCTACCACATATGAACCACGATCCAAGCTCTTCCCATTTATTAAATTGTTTAATCATGAATACTCTACAAAAAAGCATTCTGATTATCGCCCCAACTTATAAAATCAGAAGATGAGGCAGGTAGGATGTGTAACTTGCCTGAGGTCAAAGCTATAAAGTGGCCAAACCAGCAGCAAACCAAGGTCTGCTGACCCCGAAATCCCTGGTCTTCATCACCAACCTATGGACTTCTGTGCTTTCAGGCTAAGACGTGGCCCCTTCTTAATGCTCCAGAAGGTTCTGTCTCCTTTTTCAAAAGCAAGTGACTGCTAGTGGGACTTTGCAGAGCAGCCCATCCAATAGAAATAAAATGCCAACCACATTCATAATTTAAAATTTTCTAGTAGCCACATTTTAAAAAAGAGAAGAAATGAGCAGAACTTGTTTTCATAGTATACTTTGTTTAGATCAGTATCTTGAAAATATTATCACAACAATATGAATTACATATAAAAATATTTTTACCTTATCTTTTATGCTATGTCTTTGAAATCTGCTGGGTACCCCAGAACGACAAAACTGTTGTTTTGGGATTAGCCACATTTGATGGTACACAGGTTTTCATGCCTTGTAGGAGCCATGGACAGAGCAGATTAAATGCATAAGGTTTCCTTAGGGTAACTGTCTCTACAATATAGACTCACAGCCAACAGGCTGTTTTTCTTTGGGAATCACAGAAGGCAACACCATGAAGATCTGAGCACTCTTCAGAACAGAACCTGGGAGGGCATAGACTGGAATAAAGAGAGAAGGTGATAACCAGAAGGTCTCAGTAGCCTTGGGATGAGGGGAGAGGGAGCATGGTGAGGGGTCGATGCAGGGAGGGGATTGGAAGGGCAGGCTCTAGGACATCTCCTGGATTGGAAACTTGACTTACTCATCACTATCATGGCAAAGGAGAAATGAGAAAACCATGTAATCTCTCAATATTAGACTCTTCATATAAAAGACTGGAGGAAAACTTGTGGCTTGGTTTTTATTGTCTCATTCAGTGGAAACTGCACACACTCACGAAAGGGTTAGCACCTACTGAGGCCTCAGATGTAGTCATTTTGTTAAACTAGCAATACACATAGGGTGACATTCATCCCAGGGTGCCCAGGGGAGCACTGTGAGTCTTGTTTTCAGAACCCAGAAAGTCCAAATCCCCTGGGTTGTGCTCAAGTGCAAAGGGTATGACTGATGCTTCCATCGATGATTCTTGTGTAAAATCAACTCTCCACTTTAGAAACCCACACCTGCTCCTACTTTTGTCTCAGGAAATGACCAGAATGGGACTCTTAAGCTCTGTGTGAGCTCAAACAAGAGCTCACACAGACCAACTGAAGAATGGAAAGTAGATTTGCATCTGATGCCCCTCCTTCCTTGAGCTGCAAAAACAGATGATAGGATGGGAGTTTGAAGACTTCAGTCCCAGGAACACAGCCCAAGAGAAGAGTCCTACGCAGTTCCTCTCCACCATGGGCTGGGTTTCCTTCTACCTCCTGCCCTTTATTATCTCTACAGGTCAGGGTTCTGCCTCTTTGACATTTCCCTCTAAGTACAGTGCCCCGGGAACAACATCCAGTGTCCAGTTCATTCAGCATCATGCTTGTGTTTTGTGTTTCCAGGTTTCTGTGCTCTGCCTGTGCTGACTCAGCCTCCATCTGCGTCTGCCTCCCTGGGAGCCTCTGTCAAGCTCACCTGCACCCTGAGCAGGGAGCACAGCAATTACTATGTTCTCTGGTATCAACAGCAAACAGGGAAGGCCCCTCGGTATTTGATGAAGGTTAATAGTGATGGAAGCCACATCAAGGGGGACGCGATCCCCAGTCGCTTCTTAGGATCCAGCTCTGGGGTTGACCGCTATTTAACCATCTCCGACATCCAGTCTGAGGATGAGGCTGAGTATCACTGTGGTGAGAAGCATACAATCGATGGTCAAACTGGTTAAGCCACAGTGATACACACAAAGGGGAAATGAGGCTAAAACCTCCCACTCTGTCTCTTCTCTTCCCCATGGGGACTCGGGGAGCTGTTGCATGCCCATCTCCAGGGCCTTGAAACCTTTATCTCTGCCTGGAAACCCTGTCATCCTGCACAAAATCCCAAGACACCATTACAAAGAGACAGACACAGGGACAAACTTAGGTCTTTTTGACAACAGAATATGCTCTTTAATTTGCCAAACTTCTGGGAAAGACCAGATCAGCCTAGACAGGAAAATGACCATGAGAGAGTAGCTGGTCTGAGATGACCCCATGAGCCATCAGACCCTGTGCATCCAGAACAGGACTCTGCTCAGGAAATGGATAGAGGTCTCTGAGTTCTGCAGTTTACCAAGGAGGTTTGTTGAGTGAATACCATCACGATAATTTCATTATAAAGCATAATAGGATGCTTGCCAGTGTTGAGTGTCCAAAAGGAAACCTTTGGTCCACAAGGGAGGTATGCCACACAGTCTTAAGCCCATGGTGGGTGCAGAGCTGGGGTGTAGTAAGAAAGCAGAATACATGTTAGGATGTCTCCAACACAGAGCATAGCTTGGGTCTCCCCATCGGTACTCAATTCTCAATTTTTGGTGCCAAGAATGAGTCCACATGCTGCCTATAGGACTTTTCCAGGTTCTTCCCAGAAACACAGCTACTGGTACAACAGCAAGGCATGGTGAAGGGGGTGCACCAAAGTGATAAATATATTGACTCCCCAGACTCTCAACCCTGTGAGTGATCCATCTCAAATACATATAATGGGAGAGGGGCCAGCTTACTGGACATGTTGATCTCCTCCATAGATTTTCTGGCACACACCAACGCTTCTGTATTAACATTGAGCATCTGTATTGATCAAGGTAACCCTGGTCCCTGAGCATAGACCTGAGCAGGGTTGGGAGGAATTGTGATGCTAGATCCCAGGAACTCTGGCCTGGTCCCTGTAGCTAGTGATGCAGCTCTGAGATGGAAATTCCAGGAGCCTCCCATAGCCTGGAAATTCCCACGAGGGTAGGAGGAGAGAAGGGGGCTATTTCTCTAGAGACAGAGCAGGCAAGGGTACAAGAGGAGCAGGAGGAGAGGTGAACAGCAGGTCTCAGACTTGCAGTGACTTCTTTCAAGTACATGGTGGGCTGAGTCACAGGGAATCACAGACTCATCTTACTCACTCCAGTAAAGGATTGTTTTCTACCAAGGGTTTGCAGAGTTGATGTCCCAAGAAAGGACTCCCACGGCTCCCTCTAGTGGGATTTTCCTCACCACATACATTGTAGTCCAGAAGATGGTAGGGAAATAATATCCAAACCCACACAATGAATAATCCCACCTCCAAAGGACCCACCTGGGGCCTTCTGGTGTGGATGAGTTGGAAGAAAATAACCCAGTAGGCATGGACAGACAGACAGATGGACGAACAGTGAAAACAATGAGAGGGAATGGAAAAGGGAGGCAGATAAAGAGCATTGCCTCTTGTGCTGAGATGGTAACCAATCAATGAGGAAGTGACAACTACAAAGAGTTGGTTAAAGGGGTCAAAGGATTCCATTCGTGGAAATTACTATTTGTCAAGTTTATAACAGGATCGGGGTCTCAGTAGGAGACCACCGGTCAGCTCTTGTCCTGTAGAAGTGAGTAAGGAAAGTGTCAAGAGTGAGTGTCTCCTCCTGCATTGTTCCTCATCAGTGATTTTTGGCTTCACGGAGTGCCAGGTGATCCTGAGGCCAGGAATGAACATTTTTTGTCAGAAGTTCTGATGTAGCTTGTGGCCTTAGCAGAGTCCTCATGAATAGAAATCCTTTAGTCCCATTGTCTCATTGGGGGAATCTCTTGGGCCTGATGAGAAACTTATTATTGAACACAAGGAGCACCTGAAACAGGTGATAAGATCTAGCCAGGAGAGATGGAGGTGATGCCACTAACACTGTGAGGAGAGCCCAGGCAGGCTAAGCCATGAGTGAGAGTTTGTTCAAGGAGATCTCCTTTCCACACGGCTCCTCTATTCATTCTGCATCCCCCTTCCTTCTTCCCTTCCTTCCCCTTGCCCCATCCACTTCTCACTAGTTAATCAATGTTCTCACTTTCAGTATCTTTCCCTGAAGACCTCTGGAATACCCCCCATGAGTCATATTGTACTCAATACTTCATCTTCCACTGTGTGTTCCTTTTTCATGTATTCTATCATATACAGATGCAAGATGTATCATCTTGATTGCTAAATACACAGGAATCTGGTGCCTTTGGGACATCAGGATTCTGTCAGTATCGACCCTTTTCAATGCACTACACTGAAACCTGCACTCTCCTTTCTGAAAGAAGATAGCGGACTAGGCCGAGCACTTCAACCCTAGGACAAATACAGGAATTGCACCTGTCCTGCCTCCTGCACCGTGCATGTGACCTGTCTGTGCTGGGCTGGGCAGGGCAGGGAGCACAGCTGCCTCTGGGATGCTGGAAACCCTGGTCCACACCCTTTCTCAGGTGACAGGAGCTCTTCAGTGACCTGCAAGGGGAAATTCCCTGGACTGAACCCTCCACCAGCAGCAGGGGACAGTAGAGCTTCAGCAGGGGCAGCAAGACAGAGTTTGGGCCTGTGCAGGATGCCAGGCCTCGGGGTCATCAGGGATCCAGGGTTCAGTCCCCAGAGAATGTTGGGATGGTCCATTCTATCTTCTCAGGCTGCAGGGACCTTATTCTGAGGGTCAGACACACAGAATATTTATGGGAGGCCTGACACACTGGGTGGGATATGCAGGTCCTCTTACTGTCCACCAGTGTTCCCAGGCACTGACTCCTCTGTGTAGGTCATGTCCAAGGACACCCTGACCACTCACCCTTAGCTCACCTTTCCCTCTTCTAGGCTGCAGTTCCTTGCTGGGGAGCAGATAAGGGAAGGAAAGCAGGGACCAGTGAGCCCCTGGTACCTGGAAGGGGCATCAGCAACCTCCTTGTGAGACTGTCTCCAGAGGGAAATGGATGCTCCCTTCTCAGGCTGGAGCTCTGGTCCCTGAGTTGTCCTTGTACAATGACTGGATCCGCTTCCTGCAGGGACACTGTCTCAAGCCCATATAATATCCACAAAGTCAACCAGGAGTAGGACACACACTGACCTATGATCCTCAATACCTATAGAGGAAACATTCTATGATGGATTCAGAATATGCAGACAGACTCCACCTCACAGCTCAGTTGTGAACATGCCTCCCCAGGAGCCAAGTCAGGACATGGAGAAGGATAGAGTTTGGACCCCAGACTATGAGAACACAGGGTGAAAGAAAATCACCTGGGCTGAGGATGGGTTTGCAGGAGCTGCCCAGCTCTCTGTGTTCCTTGGAACTGAGCCCATTTCTCTCTCTCTCTCTCTCTATCTCTCTGTGTGTGTGTGTGTGTGTGTGTGTGTGTTTTGTTAGTAGCTGAGCCCATTTGTAAAACCACAAGGCTCCTCAGCAGCAGTCCCTGAGCTCTGGCTCATTTGCATAACCAGCAGGTGTCTCCAGCAAGGGGATAAGAGGGGACTGGGAGGAACCCTGCCCAGCCTTGAGCTTCAGGGTGCAAAATCAAGGGACCTG
The DNA here is from genome assembly GCF_020171115.1 of Neogale vison. Taxonomy (NCBI): domain Eukaryota; kingdom Metazoa; phylum Chordata; class Mammalia; order Carnivora; family Mustelidae; genus Neogale; species Neogale vison. The sequence goes on along the minus strand of NC_058093.1, from coordinate 215,348,964 downwards.
CACCATGGCCTGGACCCCTCTCCTCTTTGGATTCCTGGCTCACTGCACAGGTGCTGAGGCCAAGCTCACACCCCCTTATCCCCGGGTTCTGGGACACTCCTGGCCTTGACTATGAGCTCAGCAATGGACTGCCACTGGGGGGATGAGGGGCTAGTGAGGTGTAATCTCTTCCCACTGTTGTCATTGGCTCTGTGTGACCCCAAAAGGGCTGCACCTGCCCAGGGAAAGGGGAGGAATGGTTCTCATTTGTTCAAAGGTTCTATCCACAAGGCCGGCGCATGGGCCCCAGAACAAAGAAGACATCTGGGTGGGGACTATCTAGAGAATCACTGGGATTTAAACCAGGGGTGGTAGTGTCCAGGGGGTGATACTCTGGCTGGAACCTACCTCTCATCTTCTCTCTTGCAGGCTCCATGGCCTCGTATGTGCTGACTCAACCACCCTCACTATCAATGAACCTGGGACAGATGGCCAAGATCACGTGGGGGGGAGACAACATTGGGCGTGAAAATGCTCACTGGTACCAGCAGAAGCCAGGACAGGCACTTGTGCTGATTATCTATACTGATAAAACCCGGCCTTCAGGGATCCCTGACCGGTTCTCAGGCTCCAACACGGGGAACAGAGCCACCCTGACCATCAGCGGGGCCCGTGCTGAGGAAGAGTCTGACTATTATTGTCAGGTGTGGGACAGCAGTGCTAATGCTCACAGTGACCCAGACAGACAGAGATGTGAGACAAAAACCCCTTCCCTGTCTGTGTCACACTCTCCTCCAGCCCCAGGAGCCCTGTGCACAGAGCAGGGAGCACTTCTGTCCCAGGTCCCTGCATCTGAGATCCCCAGACCTTCCTCCCCATCCAGCCCTGCAGGCAACTCTGCACAGGGGGTCAGGAGAACATTTACAACTGACAGCACGAGGCTGCCTGCTTCTCTGGGCCTGGGTGTCAACTGCAGACACAGGGGCTGTGTAGAAAAAAGACACAGAGAGACATTTGGCCAGTGGTCATGATCTCATCATTTCCACGTAGTGGTCATGGGCTAATGCTCTCTGGATGGATCAGGATTACATTTCAAATTGTCCCAGCTCAGCTGAGTTCCTGAAGCTCTGGGGACATAAGAGGACCCAATCTACCAAAGTGGAACAGACAGGTACAGTAGACACTGGGAGCTCAACCCCATCCCCTCTTCTGGGCTCACACAGGCACCCACTGCTTCCTAAAGTCCCTGGCCACTCACAGGAGAGCTCCTCACTAGAAAGTACAGTCATTTCAGAGATCTGCTTCCCCAGGTTTCTGTCCCTTCTCAGAGAGGTTCAGGTGAATGATCTCAGAGGCCCAGGGTCCAAGGCCCTGCCTCTGGCTTAGATGTCCTGAAAAGTCCCAGCTGGAGAGCTCCCTGAAGGAAGGAGGCTCATCTGATGGCTCACTCTCTGTGGGTCGCTCTCCTTCTGCCCAGGCTGATTTTCCTTCTCCTTCCAGGTTTTGAAACATGCACTTCCCTATCTCAGAGTCTGCTTCCAGGAACCCAATCTGACATGGCCAGCATCCTGGAGACAGTCCTCAGGGAACAGAGGGGACCACTGTATATATCCACAAAGCTGGGATACCTCCCCAAAATCCACAAGGTACATATCCACTCTCCACCAGATGAGATCCTTTCTTCTATTTCTATACAAGGAGAAAAGACACAGATACAGTAGGTGGTCTGCGTTCTGATAGACAGTTGGAGAGTCTCATCTGTTCTGATGGTGAATGAGTGACATTGGGACAGTTGCCTCCTCCTCCAGACTGGCCAGAAGACATTCATCTATGGGAGTGACACATGCAAGGAGTGCTCTCTCAATTCTACCCCATGACACACACACATTTTGCCCAAGAAGACTTCTTTACATGCACCCTACCCAGAAATATGGACAGAAAACAATTTTATGAAATGTAGTCCAGTCTCTCAATGCTGACACGTAAGAAGCCACCAGAGTCCCACCTTGCCCTCATGAAATCCACGAGACCCATGCAAACCACACTCTTCAAATAAAGGGAATATCAGTAATCTTTCTTCCACTTGATAATATGCAACTATCCCACGACAACCACGAATAGGTTCTTTCTCCCATAAGAGGAAACAAAATACACTTTTGTCTGCTAGGGATATTTGTTTTTGTCCCACATGATTTGATATCCTAAATGCTAACATTAAGATAGACAGTTTCCAACCATTAACACACCTGATGTGAGATGATAATGGGATGAGACAGGTGGAGAAAACATAAACAAATGATTACTATGTATCCAAACACATTCCTACAACATAAGGAGTAATATGTGTTATTTGCATGCTCATTTCTGCCACTACACTGTATTCAGAGAAAGGCAACTATAATGACTTTCTTCACCACCCACCCCTTGGTCTCCTTTCTTCAGGAAAATACCTGACCTAGTCCTCATCCCAGCCAGTTGGGAGGACTAGACCTTCATTCAGGAAGATTGGTCTATTATCAGACATTCTGAATTGAACTGTGGCACATTCATGACTGTAACCACAAACCAGGGACTCCTAGGGGATCTCCTGAATCCATACATACTGCCCCTTGCCTCACTTGTGCAGTATACACCCAGGACCCCCTGTGACAATCACCATGAATCACCCCAGCCAGTGCCCTCACGCTGACTCCTCATTCACTCCCAGGAGGCGCTGAAAGAACTAAGACTCTGACTCTGCCCACAGAGCCGTGCAGTCAGTATGCCCCAGGGATCACCATCCACAGCACACACTCCATATGGCTGATGAAAGTGTCCATTCTGAATCAACTTTTCAGATCATACAAGGTATAGAGTTTAATTCAAGTTCCCTTACCCAGAGCAGGTCAGTGAAGCCCCATGTCCCAGGTGGCCAAGTTGGACCTAGAGAAATAAGAAGAAGAAGTGAGATTTTCCATGGTGCCTAGACCCCCACCCTGTGAAACACAGCGAGCACACAGTCCTGGGGGATGGGGAAGGGGTTGCTCCCCAAGATGCAGATGCAGCTGCAGCCAGACTGGGTGAGGCCCAGGCATCTGCAGGTGGGACAGCTCCCCAGTGAGCCTGTGGTACTGCTCCTCCGGGGACCCTTCTCTGAGTGGTTTCACCCCTGCTCTTCTCCTGTTTGCAACTGGGGTGAAAGGCCCACAGGGAGGCACAGTGGGAGGCACAAGTGACCCGGTTTCCCTCCCAGTCAGGGTCCATGGGGTCAGGACCCACACTCACTATGTCCACATCACCCCCTCCCTTCACAGGGCTGTGACAGTCACTTCTGACTCAGCTGTCTTCCTCCAACACCACTTCCTCTCCTCTCTTACAGGCTCTGTGCCTCCACTGACCTGCGGCAATCTCCCTCCATGTCAGTGGCCCTAATCAGGCCCATGAGCTCAGGCATGAAGACATCTCTTGGCAGCAGCAAGCCTGGTCCCCCAGCGGATATATATATACAGATATGAGCAACCATCCGGGGCTGATTCTGAGGATGGAACATAGGTAAATGTCCCCCTAGGCATGACCAGGACTGAGAGCCAGGACTAGGCTGACCATTGCTGTGCTACTTAATGTACCATTGGGAGTGCCTGGCAGTGACTCAGGTGACATAGAAGGATGGAGGATGGAACATGAACCAACCTATCATGGTCTGGCTCTCACTGTCCTCTGAGCGGCTGCTGGTCAGGCCTAAGAACATGAGTCCTTCCTAGTCCTGGCCTGGACCCTGAAGGATGGGAGAATAGCAGGTTCCCTGTCCTCAGATCTGTGTTAACTCAACTGAAGAGTGGCAGATGGTGGGCTCAGCACGGGAACTATAGCCAGGCTTCACAGTAGATAATACAGATTTGGAGTGTCATTATACATCGTGTAGTCCCCAGATGTAATCACGTGTCACTCTGGAGAGACGACAGCTGTATCAGAAAGCAGAGCCCTGTGGGAATTTCCCTTCTCCTTGGGTACAAGCACCTGGATGGGTCCCAGCGGCTCTGTGACTCCTTCTTTTCTTGGATGAGGTTTACAACAACCTACAGGGCTGCCCAAAACTTACTGAGGAGGGGACCAGGCCCCTGCTGCTCCAGGTGCTTCCCTTCTTTGGGTTTTACAGAAACTGAGGAGGAAAAGCAGACACCACCTTGGGGCCCACCTGGAGACCTTCTCCTGGCACCACTGTCCATCCACTGTCCCAAGTCACCTGCACCAGGCAAGTCTGACCCTTTGCTATGGTCTGACCCACATGGACTGACACCCATGTCCATGTGACCCTGTGTGGTGGCCCCAGCTACATTAGGGCCTTACTGTAGCTCTGAGGAGAACGATATTTTCCAGTATTTGAAAAGATTTGTATCGTAAGTTCAATTTCTTTCCATGATTCTTTGACCTGTCACCTGGTACCCCAACCTCCCACCCCTCCGCCACTTCAAACTTTGACCTGTGATTTTGAAATTGATTTTGAGAGTAATTGCATGAGGCCCAAGGAACAGATGAGGAATTTATTAAGAAGGAAGAGCAGGGGCTTCTGCCATTTCCTCCCCGGCTTCTGTTAGGAGGATACCTTCTGGGAGTGGGAGACACAGAAGTGAGATCATTTTCTCCTCACAAAAGAATGGAGAGTTCCATTACAATTTTTCATCTAAATTTTACTTAATGACCTGATCAATCAGAAACAGGATCTTTGGTGGCAAACTCTATGGCCAAAACAATCATTCCATGGATTTTTCAGGTGAAAGGATCATGAAAGGTCCCTCTAGAGAATTACAATCTGGAGATTCCCACCAGAGCCACCGTCATCAACAACACAATGAATAGCCTGGCGCTTCCCTCCCTGGTCAGCTGGGAGGTCACTGTGGCCAAGTGCAGCAGCGCCCCCACAGGCAGCTGGCAGAACTGAGAGCATAAGCTGTCTCCTTCAGGACCTGGACCATTCAGGCTGAGGTAGTCCCACATTCCTTCCCAGTGTGAGCGGCCTTCCTCACCCTGCTGCAGAGGACTCCTGCTGCCTTGTACCTGTCAGCTTCTGCCTTCTCTCCCTCCCTCTCTGGGGGACGGGGACCTACACTCCTCTCCCTGTCCTCCCTTCCCTGTCAGGTGCAGCCCTCCCTCATGTTGCTGCTCAGAAAAGCAGTGACAGGTCATCCCCGTGGGCCAAGACAGGGGAACTGGACCAGAGGCACATGTTGCCCCTTAATCACCTTGTGTCTACAGCTGGGTAAGACAGGAAGGGAAGAATAGCAACTACTACCCTGATTGTCCTCCACCCCAACGTGACCTAAGGTGAAATAGGGCTGGTCTGAACCCACCTTGTGTTAAACTTGTCCCCACCTCACCAGCTTCTTCCTAGAGGCCCCTCTATGTGCCCAACATCTTCCCGGAGGACCTGATTTATTACCTGGAAATTGCCTCTTACCACACCTGACATAACCCTCTGTGACCAGAACACTCCCCTTAGGAGAAAAGTCAATATGAGCCCTGAACTGGGTTGGAGTCCCAGGTCCCTTAGGTTCCCCACCTTCTTTCAGATTCTCTTCAATGGTCCCCAAGGGCACTGACTGAGCTTTTCCCACTTATATCAGATCAATTAGATTTTAAGCCAAAGACTATAATAAGAGATGAGGAAGGACACTATATCATACTCAAAGGATCTGTCCAACAAGAAGATCTAACAATTTTAAATATCTATGCCCCCAACATGGGAGCAGCCAACTATATAAACCAATTAATAACAAAATCAAAGAAACACATCAACAATAATACAATAATAGTAGGGGACTTTAACCCTCCCCTCACTGAAATGGACAGATCATCCAAGCAAATGATCAACAGGGAAATAAAGGCCTTAAACGATACACTGGATGAGATGGACATCACAGATATATTCAGAACATTTCATCCCAAAGCAACAGAATACACATTCTTCTCTAGTGCACATGGAGCATTCTCCAGAATAGATCATATCCTCGATCCTAAATCAGGACCCAACTGGTATCAAAAGATTGGGATCATTCCTTGCATATTTTCAGACCACAATGCTCTGAGCTAGAACCCAACCACAAGAGGAAGTTTGGAAAGAACCCAAATACATAGAGACTAAACAACATCCTTCTAAAGAATGAATGGGTCAACCGGGAAATTAAAGAAGAATTGAAAAAAAATTATGGGAACAAATGATAATGAAAATACAATGGTTAAAAATCTGTGGGACACAACAAAGGCAGTCCTGAGAGGAAAAGAGAAAGGTGGTACAAGCCTTTCTCAAGAAACAAGAACGGTCTCAGGTACACAACCTAACCCTACACCTAAAGGAGCTGGAGAAAGAACAAGAAACCCTAAGCCCAGCAGGAGAAGAGAAATCATAAAGATCAGAGCAGAAATCAATGAAATAGAAACCAAAAAACAATAAAACAAATCAACGAAACTAGGAGATGGTTCTTTGAAAGAATTAATAAAATTGATAAACCCTTGGCCAGACTTATCAAAAAGAAAAGAGAAAGGACCCAAATAAATAAAATCATGAATGAAAGAGGAGAGATCACAACCAACACCAAAGAAATACAAACTATTATAAGAACATACTATGAGCAACTCTACGCCAACAAATTTGACAATCTGGAAGAAATGGATGCATTCCTAGAAACATATAAACTACCAAAACGGAAACAGGAAGAAATAGAAAGCCTGAAAAGACCCATAACCAGTAAGGAGATTGAAACAGTCATTAAAAATCTCCAAACAAACAAAAGCCCAGGGCCAGACGGCTTCCCGGGGGAATTCTACCAAACATTTAAAGACAAACTAATTCCTATTCTCCTGAAACTGTTCCAAAAAATAGAAATGGAAGGAAAATTTCCAAACTCATTTTATGAGGCCAGCATCACCTTGATCCCAAAACCAGACAAGGATCCCATCAAAAAAGAGAGCTATAGACCAATATCCTTGATGAACACAGATGCAAAAATTCTCACCAAAATACTAGCCAATAGGATTCAACAGTACATTAAAAGGATTATTCACCACGACCAAGTGGGATTTATCCCAGGGCTGCAAGGTTGGTTCAACATCCGCAAATCAGTCAATGTGATACAACACATCAATAAAAGAAAGAACAAGAACCATATGATACTCTCAATAGATGCTGAAAAAGCATTTGACAAAGTACAGCATCCCTTCCTGATCAAAACCCTTCAAAGTGTAGGGATAGAGGGCACATACCTCAATATCATCAAAGCCATCTATGAAAAACCCACTGCAAATATCATTCTCAATGGAGAAAAACTGAAAGCTTTTCCACTAAGATCAGGAACATGGCAGGGATGTCCGATTATCACCACTGCTATTCAACATAATACTAGAAGTCCTAGCCTCAGCAATCAGACAACAAAAGGAAATTAAAGGCATCCAAATCGGCAAAGAAGAAGTCAAATTATCACTCTTCGCAGATGATATGATACTCTATGTGGAAAACCCAAAAGACTCCACTCCAAAACTGCTAGAACTTGTACAGGAATTCAGTAAAGTGTCAGGATATAAGATCAATGCACAGAAATCAGTTGCATTTCTCTACACCAACAACAAGACAGAAGAAAGAGAAATTAAGGAGTCAATCCCATTTACAATTGCACCCCAAACCATAAGATACCTAGGAATAAACCTAACCAAAGAGGCACAGAATCTATACTCAGAAAACTATAAAGTACTCATGAAAGAAATTGAGGAAGACACAAAGAAATGGAAAAGTGTTCCATGCTCCTGGATTGGATTAATAAATATTGTGAAAATGTCTATGCTACCTAAAGCAATCTACACATTTAATGCAATTCCTATCAAAGTACCATCCATCTTTTTCAAAGAAATGGAACAAATAATTTTAAAATTTATATGGAACCAGAAAAGACCTCGAATAGCCAAAGGGATATTGAAAAACAAAGCCAAAGTTGGTGGCATCACAATTCCGGACTTCAAGCTCTATTACAAAGCTGTCATCATCAAGACAGCATGGTACTGGCACAAAAACAGACACATAGATCAATGGAACAGAATAGAGAGCCCAGAAATAGACCCTCAACTCTGTGGTCAACTAATCTTCGACAAAGCAGGAAAGAATATCCAATGGAAAAAAGACAGCCTCTTCAATAAATGGTGTTGGGAAAATTGGACAGCCACGTGCAGAAAAATGAAATTGGACCATTTCCTTACACCACACACAAAAATAGACTCAAAATGGATTAAGGACCTCAATGTGAGAAAGGAATCCATCAAAATCCTTGAGGAGAACACAGGCAGCAACCTCTTCGACCTCAGCCGCAGCAACATCTTCCTAGGAACATTGCCAAAGGCAAGGGAAGCAAGGGCAGAAATGAACTATTGGGATTTTATCAAGATCAAAAGCTTTTGCACAGCAAAGGAAACAGTTAACAATACCAAAAGACAACTGACAGAATGGGAGAAGATATTTGCAAACGACATATCAGATAAAGGACTAGTGTCCAAAATCTATAAAGAACTTAACAAACTCAACACCCAAAGAACAAATAATCCAATCAAGAAATGGGCAGAGGACATGAACAGACATTTCTGCCAAGAAGATATCCAGATGGCCAACAGACACATGAAAAAGTGCTCCATATCACTCGGCATCAGGGAAATACAAATCAAAACCACAATGATATATCACCTCACAGCAGTCAGATTGGCCAAAATCAACAAGTCAGGAAATGACAGATGCTGGCGAGGATGCGGAGAAAGGGGAACCCTCCTACACTGTTGGTGGGAATGCAAGCTGGTTCAACCACTCTGGAAAACAGCATGGAGGTTCCTCAAAATGTTGAAAATAGAACTGCCCTATGACCCAGCAATTGCACTACTGGGTATTTACCCTAAAGATACAAACGTAGTGATCCAAAGGGGCACGTGCACCTGAATGTTTATAGCAGCAATGTCCACAATAGCCAAACTATGGAAAGAACCTAGATGTCCATCAACAGATGAATGGATAAAGAAGAAGTTGTATATATACACAATGGAATACTATGCAGCCATCAAAAGAAATCTTGCCATTTGCAACAACATGGATGGAACTAGAGTATATCATGCTTAGCGAATTAAGTCAAGCGGAGAAAGACAACTATCATATGATATCCCTGATATGAGGAAGTGGTGATGCAACATGGGGTCTTAAGTGGGTAGGAGAAGAATAAATGAAACAAGATGGGATTGAGAGAGAGACAAACCATAATTGACTCTTAATCTCACAAAACAAACTGAGGGCTGCTGGGGGGGAGGGAGGTTAGGAGAAGGGGTGTGGGGTTATGGACATTGGGGAGGGTATGTGCTTTGGTGAGTGCTGTGAAGTGTGTAAATCTGGCGATTCACAGACCTGTACCCCAGGGATTAAAAATATGTTTATAAAAAATAAAAAATTATTTTAAAAAAATGTCCACAATTCACAAATCACAAAAACTGACACAATTGCTCATGAATGGACCCAAAATACAAGCAGTAAATGGATATTCCTCAGGCTGCCTGGGTGGCTCAGTTGCTTAAGCATCCGACTTTGGCTAGAGTCATGATCCCAAGGTCCTGGGATCAAGCCCCAAGTCTGACACCATGCTCAACAGGGAGCCTGATACTCCCTCTCCTGCTCCCCCTGCCTGTGTTCTCTCTCTCTCTGTCAAATAACTAAAAAAAAATTTTAAAAAAAGGACTTCCCTCAGGCACAGGTAGTGATTCCAGGAAGAATCTGAATCTACAAAAACAGTGTAAGGGACGCCTGGGTGGCTCAGTTGGTTAAGGGTCTTGCTTCAGCTCAGGTCATGATCCCAAGCTCCTGGGATCTGGTCCTGCATCAGGCTTCTTGCTCACCAGGGAGCATGCTTCTCCCTCTGCTTGCTGCTCCCCTACTTGTGTGTTCCCTCTCTCTCGCTCTCACTCTGTCTCTAGCAAAGAAATAAAATCTTTGTACAAAATCAATGTAAAAATCAGAAATGCTAACTAAAGGGACAAATACTAGGACATTTTTTTCTCCAATTTATTTATTTTTAGAAAAACAGTATTCATTATTTTTTCACCACACCCAGTGCTCCATGCAAGCCGTGCCCTCTATAATACCCACCACCTGATACCCCAACCTCCCACCCCCCTGCCACTTCAAACCCCTCAGATTGTTTTTCAGAGTCCATAGTCTCTCATGGTTCACCTCCCCTTCCAATTTACCCAAAAGCACATACCCTCCCCAATGTCCATAACCCTACCCCCCTTCTGCCAACCCCCCTCCCCCCAGCAACCCACAGTTTGTTTCGTGAGATTAAGAGTCACTTATGGTTTGTCTCCCTCCCTATCCCATCTTGTTCCATGGATTTATTATCTAATCTCTTTAAAAGATTCATCACTGCAAAGCAGGACAAAATATTCAATTAAAAAAAGACAGTCACTTCAATAAATGGTGCTGGAAAAATTGGAAAGCTATCTATAGAAGGGTGAAACTCATCCATTCTCTTACACCATATCCAAAGATAAACTCAAAATGGATGGAAGACCTTGACGTGAGACAGGAATCCACAAAAATCCTAGAGTAGAACATAAGCAGTAACCTCTTCGACATCAGCCACAGCAATTTCTTTCATGACACATCTCCAAAGACAAGGAAAAGAAATGCAAAAATGAACTTTTGGGACTTCGTCAAGATCAAAAGCTTCTGCTCAGAGAAGGAAACAGTCAACAAAACAAAGAGGCAACTCACAGAATGGGAGAAGATGTTCGCAAATGGCATTACAGACAAAGGGCTGATATCCAAGATCTCTAAAGAACTCCTCAGACTCAACACCCAAAAAACAGATAATCAAGTCAAAAAATGCGCAGAAAACAGAAACAGACACTTCTCCAATGAAGACATACAAATGATTAGCAGATACATGGAAAAATGTTCATCAACATTAGCCATCGGGGAAATTCAAATCAAAACCAAATTGAGATACTGCCTTACACCAGTTTAGAATGGCAAAGATTAACAAAATATGAAACAACAAATCTTGGGGAGGATGTTGAGAAAGGGAACCCTCTTAAATGTAAGTGGAAATGCAAGTTGGTGCAGCCGCTTTGGAAAACAGTGTGGAGATTCCTTAAGAAATTAAAAATAGAGTTACCCTATAACTCTGCAATTGCACTACTGGGTATTTACCCCAAAGGTACAGATGTAGTGAAAAGAAGGGCCATCTGTATCCCAATGTTTATAGAAGCAATGGCCACAGTCACCAAACTGTGGAAAGAGATGAGATGCCCTTCACAGATGAGTGGATAAAGAAGATGTGGTCCATATGTACAATGGAATATTACTCAGCCATCAGAAAGGATGAATACCCAACTTTTGTTTCAACATGGATGGGATTGGAGGAGATTATGCTGAGTGAAATAAGTCAAGCAGAAAAAGTCAATTGTCATATGGTTTCACATACTTGTGAGCTAAAGGAATAACATGGAGGATATTAGGAGAAGGAAAGGAAAAGTTAAGTGGGGGAAATCGGAGGGGGAGATGAACATTAAGAGACTGTGGACTCTGAGAAACAAACTGACGGTTTGGGAGGGGAAGGGTTAGGGATGCGTGAGCCTGGTGGTGAGTAGTAAGGAGGACACATATCCTATGGAGCACTGAGTGTTATACGTGAACAATAAATCATGGAATGCTGCATGAAAAACTGATGGCATATTGTATGATGACTAACAACACAATAAAATGTTTTAAAAAAGGATATGTCACTGTCCACACAAATATAGTAACTATGTATGCTGGACTTTCTGACAAAGGTAAAATAATATGTAGGAAAATCACAGTGAATATGCTGAGAGATGAGACACAGAAGGATGTTATCAGGTGCTTACATTCCATGTAATGTGGCAGCATCATCAGAATGTGGACTATGGCAAGTTACTGATCATAAGACAGAAAGAACTTAGAGTTTGTAAGCAGAAAAAGTAGATAAAATGGAATCATAACAAATGCTCCATTAATCCAATTAAGATACTTGAAAAGAAGAACAAACAACACATGGGACAACAAGAAAATAAAGGCAAGATGCTATATTGAAAGGACAGTACTAAACACATTCAGGAATGCTCTATTAAAGACAATTAAAGACAGGGATTGTCAGATTGATGTCACAGGAACACCCAAGTGGCTGCTGCTGATGGGAAACTTCCAGTAAAGAAAATGACTCTGAAATCTAGGAACATTTGAGGACAATTCCCACCCAATTCTTCTCCATAATGTGAGCCTTGAAACATTCACAGAGAACGGAGAGAAAATCTGGGAAGATGAGTTGAATCCTTAAAATAATTAGGATGAATACATTGTGTTATGTATTTTACACAGAGAGAAGGGAAGAAATAATCTGAGTGCACATTTCATGAGAACAGGACTAGAAATGTCCCCCACATGTCCCTTCCTTCCCCAGGCTTAATGATGTTCAAACACACAGTGATAAGAGCTCCCTCTGCAGCCAAGAGGGGAGCACAACTCCACGTGAACCAGATCCATGAAACTCACCCAGAAGCACAGAGATTCTCTCCACCAGTGGGAGAAGGAATATCTTCAAGGGGACAAGTGAGGACATGAGGGAGGCTTCAGGTGGCCAGGGTCCAACTGGGGCTCAGGAGACAGAACTCTGGGGTCCCCACTGTGGTGTAGACCATCTCCTGCTCCCCCACACTATTCTCAGCCTGGGTGCTGCCCTTGGGCCTGCCCACAGGCTCAGCCCCCACAATACTCTGAGCATGACGCTGACTCTGAATTCAGCCCAGGGGATGCTGTAAAGGAGGAACTCCTGAGAATGATCCCCACAGTCCCGTGAACCTGCAGTCACTGTGGACCTCAGATGACTCCGTGCCCCTTTTAGAATAGCCAGAACACCATTGGCACCCTCACCTGCTAGGAGAGCACAGAGAGAGAACCAAACAATAATGCAGGGCAGAGCCAGCAGGACCCAGGCCAGGTCTCTGCACCACCAAACAGCCTCCACCCTCCACAGATTCTCCAGTTCTAACCTTGGACACAAACCAACAGATTGTCCCCACGTGCAGACTGAGGGGCTCCTTTAGAGAACAGCCAGGATGGGGGAGGCAGTGAGTTCGGGACAGAAACCCTGCTGCCCAGCCTGGTCTCATCCTCCCTCCCTCTGGTCCTGCTAAAGTTCTGCCCCGAGAAGCCCAGGAGACCAGCACACCTGGTCTCCGCTCCTGGACTCAACCCACTTTCCTCTGTTTTCCTGGGAAGCTAGCCACTCTGGTCCCCACCTTACCTATTGTGAAATGGGGAAGCACAACATATGTAACAAATACTTTTTTAATATTAAATGATACAAAACACTGAAGAGTCTCTTTCATGAGAATGACTCAGTGAGGTCTCAGTGAGCTAACCCTGGTGTTGGAGTCTCCTGTCTGCAAATAGGGGAATCCAAGGAAAAGTCTCCAGCTTTTCCACTACACTGTGACCTTCTTCGTGTGCAGTTAGGTCCAGGTATGAATGAGCAGGATCCCATTTTCACAAAACCAGGTTACTAGGCTAGTTTACAAAGCCTCCCACACCAAATTCCAGGAGATGCAGACTGGAATAAGGGAAAAGAGGTAAAAACAGCGGTAATAGTAATAAAATTAAAGGTTTGCCTGTTCAGCTGAATTTAGCACCAGAAGTATCAGCTGTTGTTCTGATGACCCAGCTACATGGCTAGGGATGCAGGAAGCATTAGTCCTGATTCCCAAATACACAGAAACCTGGTGGCTGTGGGTCATCACACACGTTTGTCTGGACAATGACCCTTTTCAAATGCACTTGCACTGTACTTTGCACGCTCCTTTCTGAAACAAGACTGCAGGCTAAGCCAGGGCATTCCAACCCTGTGACGAGTACAGGAATCACACCAGACATGCCTCCTTCACTTTGTATGTGACCTTCTGTGCTGGGCAGGGTACAGGTAGGGCAACTTCCTGTGAAAGCCTTAAAACCCTGGTTCACACCCCTTCTCAGGCAACAGGTGCTCTGGGGTCACCTGCAGGAGGGAAGCTCCTGGTCTGAGTCCTCCTCCACCAGCAGGGGGCAGCAGAGCTGCATCAGGAGCAGCAGGTCAGAGGCTGGGGCTGCCCAGGGGGAGCCTCACAGGGACACCAGACCTGGAGGTCAGCAGGTTGTCTGAGGTTCAGTCCTCAAAGACTGTCAGGATGATCCATCCTATCCCCTCAGGCTGCAAGGACCATGTTCTGAGAGTCAAAAACACATAGTGTCACCAAGGACACTGGTGGGAGTCTTGACACAGAAAGCAACTCACCTGGGAAATTCAGGTCCCCTCTCTGTCCACCAGTGTCCCCAGGGACTGAATCCCTTCTGCTGGGCACATCCAGAGACACCCGATGACTCACACTCTGTCTCTCCCTCCCCACCTCCATCCCAACTCAGACCTGGGGCTGCAGCTCCTTTGTTCAAGAGCATCTCGGGGGGCAGGAGGCAGAGCACTCAGGACCCTGGTCCCTGTAAGGAGCATCCACAGCCTCCTTCTGAAACTGTCTCCAGAGTGACGTGATTCTCATGGCTGCAGGGACCATGGTTCAGGTCCTCGAACTCACAACATATGTGAACATGTGATTCTGTGGATCCTCACAAGATCACAAACCTTGAAGTTGTTTCTCATGGATTCAGGCCCTTTACAAAGGTTTGCATGAAACATTGACGAAAAAATTAAAAGGAATGAAATGGTTGATTATACCAATTGCTGGTCTGCTGTGGCATGGGGGCTGCATAAAGACAATAGCATCACGTGTAAGTAGACTAGAAATCCTAACGATTCTCCAACAGCAGTTGGTTGTTTAACAAGTGAGCACCTACTTACAAAATGACAGAATCTCAAAATGAGAGAGTTTCCTATTTTGTTGTCATGTCAAGGATAGGACCACAGAGTCTCTGGGGGATGCAGAGGGAACAAGAAGCTGGGGAAGGAGGTAATGAGGTCACAGGACCAACTTTCCCTGAATCTAGTGTTCTCTGCATTTCTCAGAGGGACCAGGCCAGCCCCATGGCCAGGATTGTGGAAGGTCCTGGGCCAGCCCCGGACATTCCTCAGAGAGAATAGGTAGGGACACTGGTTGTGTTCAAACCCCAGGAATATGACTATGATACCAGATTTGGAGACCAATGCTCATTTTTCTGACCTGAGAGCTTTTGGAGGAAGTTATGGGATCGTTTGTTCCTCCTCAGTCACCTGGTCTGAGCTCACAGGTGGTTTGAGTCCCAGAGAGGAGGAAATTTGCATAATTACTAACAACCACAGAACAAAAGGCCTGGAAAGAAATAAGAGAGGCCAGGGTGAGGCTTGCCCAGCTGTGGTTTTCAGAAGACAGAGCTCTGGGCACATCTACCATGGCCTGGACCCCTCTTTCACTCCTTGTCCTCATTCTCTGCACAGGTGCTCTCCCCAGTCCACACTCTCAGCCCCACAGGACCTGAGCTGAGCCTGCCCCAAACCCTGAGCTCAGGCACAGCACAGCCTCAGTGTTGGGATGATGGGATGAGCCCCTGGACCTCATTGCAACCTCTCCCCTTCTGTCTTTTCAGGCTCCGTGGTCTCCAGTGAACTGACTCAGCCACCCTTTGTGTCAGTGGCCCTGGGACAGACGGCTACAATCTCCTGCACTGGAGAGGAACTGAACTATGTTTATGTACAATGGTACCAACAGAAGCCAAGGCAAGCCCCTCTGATGGTGATTTATTTGGATAGTCAGCGGCCCTCTGGGATCCCAGAGCGATTCTCTGGCTCCAAGTCAGGGAACACGGCCACCCTCACCATCAGCAGCGCACAGGCCGAGGACGAGGCTGACTATTTCTGTCAGTCCTATGACAGCAGTGGTAATGCTCACAGTGACACAAGCAAATGGGGAAGTGAGACACAAACCCCTTCCCCATCTGTGTCGCCCTCTCCTCCAGCCCCAGGAGGCCTATGCACAGAGCAGTGAACAGGTCTGTTCGAGGTCCCCAAATCCGTGGTCCCCAGTCTGTCTCCTTTCTCCCAGTCCTGCACAAACTCTACAGCAAGGATCCCGGGATCTGAATCCAGCACACCTGGGCTCCATCCTGTACTCACCCCCACTTTCCTCTGATCTCCTAGGAACCTAGTCTCCTTGGACCTCAACTTTTTTTTCCAATTTATTTATTTTCAGAAAAACAGTATTCATTATTTTTTCACCACACCCAGTGCTCCATGCAATTGGACCTCAACTTTATGTGATATGAAATGCAGAAAATTATAGTTGATGTTAGAAACACCTGGTTTCCAAATTCACTGATGTACAAATATTGACAGAGTCTTATGAATGAAACAAAGATTGTGGGGTCTCAGTGAGTGGGCGGTGGGCTGGGAGTCTCTTGTTCATCTTCTGAAGAAATATGAGGAAAGAGGCTTAGCAAAAGGGTGATGTGTATGACATGAAACTGCACATCCTGGTCAGATTCCCAACTTCCCTGTTTCATCCAAATCACCTAAGAGACTTATTTACAAACCATCCTCCCCCAGACAGCTAGTGCTATGGGTTGTAATAGAAACAGCAGTGGCAGAGATGACAGAAATAGACCAATAAAGACAGGTGCACATGTGAAGGTTAGTGCTAGAAAGATCACCTGCTGCACTGTGACCCAGCGACACTCACTGGGATGCAGGCAGCATCAGACTTGATTCCTAAATGGAGAGAAAGGGATGCCAGTGGGATCTCAAAAAGGTTTCCTGGACTGTGACTCTTTCAAAATACACTACACTTGGGGTCCTGGGGGTGCTCAGTAGGTTAAGCCTCTGCCTTCGGCTCAGGTCATGATCCCAGGGTCCTGGGATTGAGCCCCAAATCGGGTTCTCCACTCCGCGGGGATCCTGCTTCCTCCTCTCTCTCTGCCTGCCTCTATACTTGTGACCTCTGTCTGTCAAATAAATAAATAAAATCTTAAAAAAAAAACCTCACTACACTTCATCCTGCACCCAACATGTTGCAACGGCCAGTGGAACAGGCTAGGGCATATCAACCCCTGGACAAGTGGAAGGAATCCCACCTGTGCTGTCTCCTGCACAGTGTATGTGACCTTCTGTGCTGATCTGGGCAGGGCAGTAGGGGCAGCTGCCTGTGGGACCTGAATAACCTTGTCCACACTCCTATTCAGGTGACAGGTGCTCTGGGGAGACATGCAGGAGGGAAGCTCCTGGTCTGAGTCCTTCTCCACCAGCAGGGGGCAGCAGAGCTACACCAGGAGGAGCAGGACAAAGACTGGGACTGCCCAGAGGGAGTCTTAGAGGCACACCAGTCTGGGGATCAGCAGGGGTCCAGGGTTCAGTCCTCAGAGTCTGCCAGGATGAACCATCCTTATCTCCTCAGGCTGCAGGGACCTTATCCTGAGGGTCAGATACACATTGTTAGACACTGACAGGAGTCCTGACATGGGCAGTACCTCACCTAGAAATTACACTCTCCTCATTCTCCACCTAAGTTCCCAGGGAACGGACCCTTCTGTGCTGGGCACATCCCCCGACACCCTGACTCCTCACCTTCTGCCTCTTCTGAGCCACCTCCAGGCAGACTCAGACCCGGGGCTGCTTCTGCCTTGAGTGTCTCCTGAACAAGAGGTGGGGCACTCGGAGCTAGTGGTTCCTGGAAGG
Source organism: Neogale vison (assembly GCF_020171115.1). Taxonomy (NCBI): domain Eukaryota; kingdom Metazoa; phylum Chordata; class Mammalia; order Carnivora; family Mustelidae; genus Neogale; species Neogale vison. Next base: position 215,331,289 of record NC_058093.1, on the reverse strand, counting down.
AGAGTCAGTAGTCTCCTTGTGAGACTGTTTCCAGAGTGAAGTGACTCCCACGGTCTCAGGCCACATCTCTGGCCCCTGTGCTGCCCTTGATTCAGTGACAGAATCCAGTTCCCAGGAGGAACCACTGACTATCCAGTCCCCAGAGATCACACTGTGTGCAGTCGTGACCCCGGGGACCCTCACAGACACACAGAGCTTAAAGTGAGTTCCTCAGTCAGGGATGGTTTCTGGCAGTTCACACAAATCTATGTAAGATGTGGAAGAAAAAAATGAAAGGAATCAAAGTATTGAGATGTAAGTTGCTGAACTCCTGTGGGATGAGGGGAGTCATACAGATACCCAGCCCATGTGGAAACAAACTAGAAGTCATGATGAATCTCTAATGGCAGGTGATTGTGTGACAGTACATTCCCACATGCACCATAATGAACAAGTGACAGAATGGAAGAGTTTTCCATTCTGACGACATGCTGAGAATAGGACCAGAGTTCAGTTGGGGGACACAGAGGGGACATGAAGAAGGAAGGGTAGATGGTGAGGCCACAAGACCACCTTTCCCTGAATCAGGTGTTGTCTGTAGCTCCACAGGAGCCCACCTAGCTCAGCCCCATGGCCAGGCTCCTGAACGGCCTCCCTGGTGCTGACCCAGCTGCCCTGTGCTCACTGACCCTGGTCCAGATGGCCATAATCACCTATGAGAGAGACAGTATAGAAATCTTCTGTGTGCAGTGGTATCAGCAGAAGCCAGGACAGGACCCTGGCCGGTCATATATGACAATAACAAGCTTCCCTCAGGGATTCTCTGATGCTAAGACTCCAACTTGGAGGACACAGCACCCTAAACCCCCGCAGGACCAGGGCCAAGGACAAGGCTGATTATTACTGTCAGGTGTGGGACAACAGTAATGCTCACAGTGACAGAGGCAGACAGGATTGTGAGACACAAACCCCTTTCCTATCTGTGTCACACTCTCCTTCAGGACCTGGAGGACTGAGGACAAAGCACTGAGGTCTGGTCCAGGGCTCCAGGTCTGAGATTCCCACACCTCTCTCCCAAAACAGTCCTCCAGGCACCCTGTGGATCAGGGGTGCTTATGCAGGAGGCGGGATGAGGCCGTCATGTTTTCTTGCCTAGGGTACTTGTTGGGGATGAAAGATCAGGCTGGAAGGGCAGAGAGATGTCCATGGAGACAAGACAAGCTCAAAATGACAACAGGAAGTCTCACCTTTCCATTGAATAGAAACACTGTGGTGTTTCTGGGTGGAAGCAATTTTTATTCGGAACTAAGACCTCAAGGGCAGCAGAGTATACAGTCATGGTACAAGGAGTGAAAATTTTACAGTGGGTCACCCGAATGTCAGTGAGTATGGACATTCCCAATTCCACCTCTTCATTCCTGGACCCATCAATGCTGGCTGTGGGAGAAATACCATCAAATATAGGACACATATTTAGTGAAAATATCATCTCCTGACATATCTTGCCATAGTCCCATAAGGTGCTGCATGTGACTGGACAGTAAACAAATCTACTAGAGGCCATAAGTCCATCAATCAAGCCAGTTGATTCAAACGGTGGGGAACATGGTAGAATGAGAAAATTCCATGGGCATCAGCACACCTCAGCCCTTTTCTGATATGAAATGTGAGCCTTGGACAAAAGCCACACTGAATGAGGCATTCAGTAAGTCCAAGGGTTACAGTTTGGGAAGAAGCACTTCAGGAAAAGAAGGCAAGTTCCTATCCAGAGTAAAGGTCTAATCCACTAAGGACAGAGCAATCCCTTCCATGATGGAAGAGGTCTAATGTCATTCATCCACCACGAGGCTCCTGGCTGATTCCCCAGGGAATGGTCTCATACTGGGAACTCTAGGTTGGTCCTGATCTTGGCAGATAGGTCCCACTGAAGTGGCCATATCTATATCATATCATATATATGAGTGAACAAACCTAAGGATTATCCTATTAATAACCTACCAAGGTATGGCTTAGCCACTTTAATATAGGGCCCCTGGACAAGTTCAAGGGAGGATGGACAAGAAGGCTCACCACTGTCTGCTGAATGTCACATTATCCACCTGATGATGAACACCATTTCCCTCTGAGGACACACTCTTGTGGGCATTTTCATGGAACACAAATAGCTCTATGTTCATTTGGAGGTGGGGTCTACTCACATGTCTCCCTCAAACATCTTTCACCACTTTCTTTTTTGTGTTTCTTCCAACTCTCTAACCATCCAGCCAAACTGAGTTAGAGAACATAGGTTAGAAATAAGACACTCTGTCCTTCTCTCTGTCCAGGTGAATTAAAAAAGCACTCTGCTCACATGTAGCCTTATTGGAAAAATCCCCATATTCTGCAGTGGTGTCCCAGATGAGGGCTGCGGGACTACTATTATTAACGAGCAAAGTTGGGTGCACAACACACAGGAACCTCTTAAACCAACCATGTTTTTTCCTCTGGATCAGCTGTTCATAGGATTGTCCCCACTGGGTCATAATTGTGCCAGACAGAGCAGAGACAATGCAGTATAGGTTGGGGTCCTGGCCATCAGGCCTTTTCCTCATGCAACTAACCTGTGCCTTCAGGACATGGAGAAGCCTGATCTCAAATCTTACTCTTTTGTTGGATGATGGAGAGCTGCTGTGGCTGTCCAATTCCCTGGCATGGTTGATCTGAAACACTCATTTCATGCAGGCTGCTTGATCACATAGTAATTTAGTGGCTAATAAGGAGCATACAGTCTCTGTTAAGATTCAGTAACAAGCCAAAGCATGTGTCAGTTGGAACTTTCTAATAATAGAGATGCACAAAAAAATGGTAAACTGCCCATATATTTCACTTCTATGAACACTGCCATTCACTGATATCAGTGTGTTCTGTCAAATGAGTCTGATTTCTAACTTGGTCCTGTCATTCAATATGGTAACAACACAAGCCTTATCATTGGTGATAATATGGAACTGCATGTCTCCTAAAAATGCAAAGATCCCCAAAACTACAACTTTGGCACCCAATCCAGAGATCAGAATCTCTAGAAAACGTATGTGTTTATACCATACGTAAGGGTATCTATGTACACAAATACATCTCCAACATATACACAGCAGACACAGTTTGTATATACATGCACAAGCACTCACAAGTATATTGATACATATGTATGTGTATCAGTATATGATAGAAAGGAGTGTGTGACAGGAATTGGATGTCAAGTGGAAACACACACACAGGTGTGCCACACAGAAGCTACAGTGACTGTCAGCTACAAATAGGCTCCAGCGTCCCACTCAGTTTTCAGGGAGGTTCACATGGGGCTCCTCTTGTGACTCACCTTCCCCGGAAACATACAACAAAGAATTCTAACACATGACACCCGTCACTCAGTTTTGAACATATGGGAAAATATCACCTTAGAACTCAACTAGCTTTGAATCACAGACACCTAAGTTCCTCACTGTCCCTGCATCCTCAGACAAAGCAGACTCTTTCCGTAGGACGGACTCCAAACACACTTCAGTTCTTGTCCCTTCTCTCCATCCTGGCAGCATCCCCACAGCCCCTCTGCGGAGAAGCCTGCTCCAGCCTCTCCGCACACATGACCAGCCTGTCATTTTGTCTGATATCACTTCATTCTCTGCACATCAAACAACACTGTCCAGGTTCTCCTATCATTTAATTAATTGATTGTTTTGTATGAGTTTTTATCCCAAATGGTCAGAAAGTTTTATTGAAATACATGCCCATCTCAATCAGGGGCATGAACATTCAAGCATCTATTTTCCTGCAGATAGAAGTAAGTCTGAAGACAGATGGTGGTTCTCCAGGTACTACCAGTTCTGTGAGGTACCAGATCCTCTCACTGTCTCTCCCACCACCACTACAATGGAGGCTTTGCTTTACCTTGTTGTTGACAACAGACCTCGGGATGGCTGCTACAGCTCTAGCTATGACTCATGAGTACAAGAGAAAGACCCTTGCATAAATCTAGTCTCTTTCATTCACAGACAAAAGTCCCCAGAAAGATTCCCAGCAGAATAACACATCGATGGGATAGCTCTGGGACACAGGGTCACTGCTGACATAGACGTACATAAGAATAGCAATAGTGGGGCTTCTTAATGATTGTAGAAGACAAGATGAAGGTAGACGGGGTTGGTGATGGTGTGCTGTCTCACCAAATCAACTGTGTCCCCAGTGCTGTGCTGCCCAAGGCAGGAACCCAAGAAATACTTATGTCTTATTTACACTGATTTTAAGGGTGGAACCTATGGAAGACCAAGCTGGATCTGAATAAATGTTTCTTGGGTGACTGTCCTCTTGTTTCTCCCTTCAAGGTTGGAGCCATCATCACACTACTTAATGCTCCAGCAGCCAGATCAAGTGAGACCGTCCCTGATTCCTGTGTCTCCTGGTGTTCAGCCCCCAAACCACACCCATGACCACCACCACCAACCCAGAAAGATGAACCCTGAGGCCTCCAATGGGTCCTACCTTCTCCTCACAGGAACCTCTTCCTATTTTCATGGAAAATCTGACACCTTCTGCCTATTCTCGAGGCTTTCAGGGGTCCCAAAGAGAAGAGCAAATCCTCCCCTGGGGCCAGCAGTGCATGGTTCAGGGGAATCAGGGTGTGACCACAGGGTCACCAATCTCCACATGGACAAAGGAGTTCCCTGCACTTCCTGCCAGTGTGGATCCGCCACTAGGGGGCAGAAGAGATCACCTGGCAAAGCCTCAGGGATTCCAACTGGGAGGATTGGTTACCAGGACCCAAGACCAGAAGCTAAAGGTATAGGTTTACTACACTATCACTTTTGCTCTGATGTAAAATTCTGACCTGGCGCCTCTCATCACTACCCTGTGGAATCTGTTGGGCTCTAGCACATGTCCAGGACTTCATGACACTCCACCCCACCCCATTAGTGCTACACTCAGTCACTGTCAATCCTTGCTCAAGTACTGGGACTGTCCCTGGCAGGGAGGGCACCCTGGGGATACTGAGGCACAGCATCTATGACCTGCCCCAGGAGCTCTCCCTTAGCACAGACTCCTACAGCAACATCAATGGTTCCCTAAAACTCCATATGCACCTGGCAAGGGAGGGATTTTTTTCCTGTTCTGATGTTCACAATATAAACCAGGAGTAGGACACACACTGACGTATGATCCTCTAGTACCTACAGAGGAAACATTCTATGATGGGTTCAGAAAATCCAGACAGACTCCACCTCACAGCTCAGCTGTGAGCATGCCTGCCCAGAAGACAGGTCAGGACATGGAGAGGCATAGATTTTGGACCCCAGACTATAGGGACACAGGGTGAAATAAAATCCCCTGGGTTCAAGGCGCATCCCAAGGGGCTTCCCCTCGAATCTCTTGTCTCTTGGAGCTGAGCCCATTTCTAAAACCACAAACCCAGAGCTCTGGCTCATTTGCATAACCAGCAGCTGTCTCTAGCAAGGGGATAAGAGAGGCCTGGGAGGAACCTGGCCCAGCCTGAGCCTTAGGGAGAAAAATCAAGGGACCTGCACCATGGCCTGGACCCCTCTCCTCTTCGGATTCCTGGCTCACTGGACAGGTGCTAAGGCCAGGCTCACGCCCATCCAAGCCCCGGGTTCTGGGATACTCCTGGCCCTGATTCTGAGCTCAGAAGTGGACTGTCCGTGGAGGGGGGGGGCAGGATGATCGAGACCCTGCTGTGGGATGACAGGCCGGTGATAAACCCCCACTGTGCTCCCTGGCTCCTTGTTAGACAAAGGGCTGTGCCTGCCCAAAGAAATGGGGTGGGTGATTTTCATTTGTTCAAAGACTCAATCTACCAGACAGGTAGGCCCAGGAACTAAGATGACAGCAGGGTGGAAATGGCCTAAGGAATTGAGAGAGCTCAAACCAGGCAGGTGGCCTATATAGCGGATGATACCCTGGCTGGAATCCCAACTCGCATCTTCTCTCTTGCAGGATCCATGGCCTCCTATGTGCTGACTCAGCCTCCCTCGATGTCAGTGAACCTGGGACAAACGGTCAGGATGACCTGTGGGGGAAACAACATTGGAAGAAAAAGTGTTCCGTGGTACCAGCAGAAGCCGGGTCTGGCCCCTGTGCTGACTATCTACGGTGATAGTAGCCGGCCCTCAGGGATCCCTGACCGGTTCTCAGGCACCAACTCGGGGAACACGGCCACCCTGACCATCACCGGGGTCCTGGCTGAGGACGAGGCTGACTATTACTGTCAGGTGTGGGACAGCAGTGCTGATGCTCACAGTGACACGGACAGATGGGGAAGTGAGACACAAACCCCTTCCCCATCTGTGTGGCATGCTCCTCCAGTCCCAGGAGACCTGTGCACAGAGCAGGGAGCACTTCTGGTCCAGGCCCCCTCATCTGAGATCCCCACACCTCCCTCCCTATCCAGCTCTCCAGGCAGCTCTGCACAGGGGGGTCAGGAAAGCATTTACAGCTGACGGCACTAGATTGCCTGCTTCTCTGGGCCTGGGTGTCATCTACAGACAGAGGGACTGGGTAGAAAAAAGACACAGGGAGACTTTCATCCAGTGGGCATGATCTCATCATTTCCATGTGTGGTCGTGGGCTACTGCTCTCCCAACTGAACAGTATTAGAGCCCAACATGTCCCAGCTCAGCTGAGCTCCTGAAGACCTGGGGACATGGCTGGAGACTCTTCTACCACAGTGGAACAGACAGGTACAGTGGACACTGAGGTGTCACCCACATCTCTGGGGCTCTCTATTCTATTCCGCTGATATACCTGTCTGTTTTTCTGCCAGTACAAACAGTCTGGTTGATTACATTTTTGTAATAGAGCTTGAAGTCCAGAATTGTGATGTCACAAGCTTTGGTTTTCATTTTCAACATTACACTGGTTATTCTGGATCTTTTCTAGTTCTATACAAATGCTAGGATTACTTGTTCTAGCTCTGTTAAAAATGTCAATGGTATTTTGTCAGGGGCATCATTGAACATGTTAGATTACTCTCAGTAGCATAGACCAAGAATATGTATTCTTCCCACCCATTAACGTGAACTGTTTTTCATTTCATTGTGTCTTTTCCCAGTTTCTTTCATAAGTGTCCTGTAGTTTTTAGAGTATGTGTCTCTGACCTTTTTGAATGGGTTCATTCCTAGGTATCTTAAGATTTTTGGTACTACTATAAATAGGATTGATTCTTTAATTTCCCTTTCTTCTGTCTCATTGTTTGTATATAAATATGCAACTGATTTCTGTGCATTGATGGTATATCCTGGCACATTGTTGAATTGCTGAATGAGTTCTAGCAATTTTGGAGTGGAGTCTTTGGGTTCTCCACATAAAGTATCATGTCATCTGTAGAGTGAGAATTTAACCTCTTCTTTGTCACTTTGAATGCTTTTGTTACTTTTTGTTGTCTAATTGATGAAGCTAGGACTTCTATTACTATTTTGAACAATTGTGCTGAGAATTGACACCCCTGACACCTTCCTGAACTTAGGGAGAAAGTAGTGTTTTTCCCCATTAAGAATGGTATTCATGGTGGGTTTTTTCTATATTAATTCTTTTTTTTTTATGTAGTGTATCACCTTTATTTTTTTAAAGATTTTATTTATTTATTTATTTGACAGAGTTCACAAGTAGGCAGAGAGGCAGGCAGAGAGAGAGGAGGAAGCAGGCTCCCTGCCAAGCAGAGAGCCCGATGTGGGGCTCGATCCTAGGATCCTGAGATCATGACCCGATCCGAAGGCAGAGGCTTTAACCCACTGAGCCACTCAGGTGCCCCGTGAATCACCTTTGTTGACTTGCAAATGTAGAACCACTCTTGCATCCCAGGAATGAATCCTACCTGGTCATAATGAAGAATCCTTTGAATGCACTGTTCCATTCTAATGGATAGTATATTGGTGAATAATTGGCATCCAGATAAATCAGGGATATTGGTCTGTAATTCTTGCTGGTGGGTAATTCTCCTTGTCTTATTTTGGGATCAAGGCAATGCAGGCCTCATAGAACAAGTCTGGAAGTTTTCCTTCCGTTTCTATTTTTTTTTTCAAACAGTTTCAGAAGAATAGGTAGTGATTCTTCCTTAAATGTTTGGTAGAATTCCCTTGGGAAGTCATCTGACCCTGGACTCTTGTGTGTTGGGAGATTATTGGTTACTGCTTCAATTTCCTGGTTGGTTATGGGTACACTCAGATTTTCTATTTCTTCCTCTTTCCATTTTAGTAGTTTATGTTTCTAGGAATGTATCCATGTCTTCCAAATTCCCTAATTTGTGGCATATATGTGCTCATAATATGTTCTTAAAATTGTATTTCCTAGGTATTGTTCATGATCTCTCCTCTTCTGTTCATGATTTTATTTATTTGGATCCTTTATCTTTCCTTTTTGGTAAGTCTGCCTAGAGGCATATTAATCTGCTCAATTCTTCAAAGAATGACCTTCTAGTTTCCTTGATCTGTTCTACTGTTTAGTTTCTCTTTCATTGATTTCTAGTCTAATCTTTATTATCTCTCATCTGCTCCTTCCTTCAGGCTTTATTTGCTACTCTTTCTCCAGACCCATTAGGTATAAATATAGCTTGTGTGTTTGTGAGTTTTCTACTTTCTTGCGATTATCTTGTATAACTATGTACGTCCCTCGTGGGACCACCTTTGCTGCAATTCAAAGGTTTTTGTTTTTGTTTTTTTGCAAATACCATCTCCTTTTGAAGGAGATTTTATGCATTTATTTCACTGTAATATCTTCCTTGTATCTGCATATTTTGCTGCATATTTTTTCCAATTTATTTATTTTCAGAAAAACATTATTCATTATTTTTTTCACCACACCCAGTGCTCCATGCAAGCTGTGCCCTCTATAATACCCACCACCTGGAACCCCAACCTCCCACCCCCCCGCCTCTTCAAACCCCTCAGACTGTTTTTCAGAGTCCATAGTCTCTCATGGTTCACCTCCCCTTCCAATTTACCCAAATTCCCTACTCCTCTCTAACGCCCCTTGTCCTCCATGCTATTTGTTATGCTCCACAAATAAGTGAAACCATATGATAATTGACTATCTCTGCTTGACTTATTTCACTCAGCATAATCTCTTACAGTCCCGTCCATGTTGCTACAAAAGTTGGGTATTGGGCTCTGCGAGGACAAGATGGCGGGGTACTAGGAAGAGGCGTCTTTTCAGCTGGTACCCCAAAGTGAGCTGATTACCTACCAAAGAACTCCGATCACCCATGAAATCAGCCTGAGATCAGAATTATACACGTCTGGATCTCTACAGGGGCAGAAGACGCAAGTGAGCAGGTAAAGCAGAATGGGAACAGCGGACTGATATCGGAAGATAAACAAAAGGGGGAGGGAGCCACCAGAGGCGACCGGTGCAAAAGTAATACCCCGATATGAGCGAGAGTGCCCTGCGTCTGGGGACCAGCATTAACTTGGAGACTGGTTGAAAGCACTCCAAAAGAGCAAAGGATCGCGGGGGCAAATTGTGGGAATCGGGGCGGCTAGGGACAGGGGCTTAAGTCCCCGGTCCCAGATGGCCTCCCCGGTGCGGAGGCAGAGAGAGTGCGGCGGTGAAACGGGCTCCTGCTCCCTAAGCCGCCAGCGCGCCCAGATCGCAGGGGTTCCGGCTCCAGTGAGGGGATGGGAGCTGCGCCGGTCTGCAGAACGCGCACTAGCCCTACCACAAAGCTTGAGATGCGCGCGCACGTCCCTCCAGCTCTCCTGGGTTTATAAGGCCCGGGGGCGCTTCTTGACCCGCGCCATTGTTTCAAAGTCTAAGCCGCGGGCGCGCGAAACTCATCCCCGGACAGAGGCGCGCAAAAGGCCAGCCTGCGGCTTACGGACCAGTGCCCCGTTCTCAGTGCCCCAGACGCTCGGCCCGACCCACAGCCGCCTCTGAAAAGAGGTGAGCGCAAGCCGGGCACTCCCAGCCCGGGCCGGCGGCAAAATCTCAGTGTGCGATCGCTGCTTGGAACCTCTCTGGCGGTCAGGAGCTCCCAGACAGCCGCCACTGCCTTGGCTTTGGGGACGAGCAAAAGATCCTGCGCCCCCAGGGTCTTTAACTTGGAACCTGCACTGCCAGTGTCCAAGGGGGAATTTATTCAGCTTCTGCACCCAGACTGAGGCTTCTCTCTGAGACGGAGATCAGGAAGCGTTCCAGGGTGCACCTTGACTGCACCAGAGTTGATACATCCAGCTACATCTGTTCAGTCTTCTCCCACCAAAATGACTAGGAGGAGGAATGCCCAACAGAAGAAAAATACAGAGGATGGACATTCTGCAACAGAGCTAACGGCTATCAACATAGACAATATGTCGGAAAGAGAATTCAGGCTAACAATTATCCAGGCAATAGCTAGGTTGGAGAAAGCCATGGATGACCAAACAGAATTGATTAGGGCCGAACTGAAAGCGACCAGACAGGATGTTCACAATGTTAGGGCGGAGCTTAAAGCTACCAGGGAGGAGGTCCACAATGCTCTCAATGAGTTCCAATCCAATCTAAACTCTCTCAAAGCTAGGGTAACTGAGACAGAGATAGAATTGGTGATCTGGAAGACAAACAGATAGAGAGAAAGGATCAGGAGGAAGCCTGGAACAAAGAGCTTAGATCCCACGAAAGCAGAATTAGGGAAATAAATGATGCCATGAAGCGTTCCAACGTCAGAATTATTGGAATTCCTGAAGGGGAGGAGAAAGAAAGAAGTCTAGAAGATATCGTGGAACAACTCCTTCATGAAAACTTTCCGAATATCGTGAATGAAACCAGCGTTCATGTACTAGAGGCTGAACGGTCTCCACCCAAGATTATACACTCCAAAAAAACATCACGACACCTGATAGTCAAATTGAGAAATTATAATTGTAGGTATAATCTCTTGAAAGATGCCAGGGCAAAGAGGCTCCTTACTTACAGAGGGAAGCCCATCAGAATAACGTCAGACCTGTCCACAGAGACCTGGCAAGCCAGAAGAGGCTGGCAAGATATATGCAGGGCACTAAATGAGAAGAACATGCAGCCAAGAATACTTTATCCAGCAAGACTGACATTCAAAATGGATGGAGAGATAAAGAGTTTCCAAGACCGGCAAGGCTTAAAAGACTATGCAACCACCAAGCCGACACTGCAGGAAATATTAAGGGGGGTTCTATAAAAGAGGAAAAATCCCAAGAATAGCATTGGACAGAAATATAGAGACCGTATACAGAAAGAAAGACATCAAAGGTAACTCGATGTCAATAAAAATGTATCTATCAATAATCACTCTCAATGTGAATGGCCTAAATGCACCCATAAAACGGCACAGGATTGCAGATTGGATAAAACGACAGGACCCATCCATATGCTGTCTACAAGAGACCCTTTGAACCTAAAGGTACACGCAGACTGAAAGTGAAGGGGTGGAGTAGCATCTTTCATGCCAATGGGACTCAAAAGAAGGCTGGGGTAGCGATTCTCATATCAGATAAATTAGACTTCAAACTAAAGACTGTAGTCAGAGATACAGAAGGACACTACATAATCCTTAAAGGGACTATCCACCAAGATGATCTAACAATTGTAAATATCTATGCTCCCAATATGGGAGCAGCCAATTACTTAAGAAAACTGTTAATCAAGATAAAGAGTCATATTGATATGAATACACTAATCGTAGGAGATCTTAACACGTCTCTTTCAGAATTAGATCATCGAAGCAGAAAATCAATAAAGAAACAAGAGCATTGAATGACACATTGCACCAGATGGACCTCATAGATATATACAGAACATTCCACCCTAACAGCAGAATACTCATTCTTCTCAAGTGCACACGGAACCTTCTCCAGAATAGACCACATACTGGGTCACAAATCAGGACTCAGCCGATACCAAAAGACTGAGATGATTCCCTGCATATTCTCAGATCACAATGCTTTGAAACTGGAGCTCAATCACAAGGAAAAGTTCCGAAGGAACTCAAACACCTGGAAGCTAAAGACCACCTTGCTTAAGAATGCTTGGATCAACCAGGAGATCAAAGAAGAACTGAAACAATTCATGGAAACCAATGAGAATGAAGACACTTCGGTCCAAAACCTATGGGATACAGCAAAGGCGGTCCTAAGGGGTAAATATATAGCCATCCAAGCCTTGCTCAAAAAAATTGAAAAATCCAGAACACACCAGCTGTCTCTACACCTTAAAGAACTGGAGGATCAACAACAAATCAAACCAACTCCACACATAAGAAGGGAAATCATCAAGATTAGAGCTGAGATCAATGAGGGAGAAACCAGAGATACAGTAGAAGGTATAAATGAAACTAGAAGCTGGTTTTTTGAAAGAATCAATAAGATCGATAAGCCACTGGCTATACTAATCCAAAAGAAAAGAGAGAAATCCCAAATTCATAAAATTATGAATGAAAAGGGAGAGATCACAACTAAGGCCAAGGAAGTAGAAACAATCATCAGAAGTTATTACGAACAGTTATATGCCAATAAGCTTAGCAACCTAGATGAAATGGATGCATTCCTGGAAAAATATAAACTACCAAAATTGAACCAGGAAGAAATCGACAACCTGAATAGACCGATATGTAATAACGAGATTGAAGCAGTGATCAAAAATCTCCCAAAAAAACAAGAGCCCAGGACCTGACGGATTCCCTAGGGGAATTCTACCAAACCTTCCAAGAAGAAATAACACCTATTCTCCTGAAGCTGTTTCAAAAAATTGAAGCAGAAGGAACACTTCCAGACTCTTTCTATGAAGCCAGCATTACCCTGATACCCAAACCAGGCAAGGACCATACCAAAAAGGAGAATTTCAGACCAATATCACTGATGTATATGGATGCTAAGATTCTCAACAAGATCCTAGCCAACAGGATCCAACAACACATTCGAAAGATTATCCACCATAATCAGGTGGGATTCATCCCTGGACTACAAGGATGGTTCAACATTCGTAAATCAATCAATGTGATACAACAAATTAATATGAGAAGAGAGAAGAACCACATGGTCCTCTCAATTGATGCAGAAAAAGCATTTGACAAAATCCAACATCCATTCCTGATTAAAACGCTTCAAAGTATAGGGATAGAGGGAACATTCCTGAACCTCATCAAATCTATCTATGAAAGACCCACAGCAAATATCATCCTCAATGGGAAAAAGCTGGCAGTCTTCCCATTGAGATCAGGAACAAGACAAGGATGCCCACTTTCACCACTCTTGTTCAACATAGTATTAGAAGTCCTAGCAACAGCAATCAGACAACAGAGAGAAATAAAAGGTATCCAAATTGGTAATGAAGAAGTCAAAATCTCTCTCTTCCCAGATGACATGATTCTTTATATGGAAAACCCAAAAGACTCCATCCCCAAACTACTAGAACTCATACAGCAATTCAGCAGCGTGGCAGGATACAAAGTCAATGTGCAGAAATCAGTGGCTTTCTTATACACTAACAATGAAAATACAGAAAGGGAAATTAGAGAATCGATTCCATTTACTATAGCACCAAGAACCATAAGATACCTGGGAATAAACCTAACCAAAGAGGTAAAGGATCTGTACTCGAGGAACTACAGAACACTCATGAAAGAAATTGAAGAAGACAGAAATAGATGGAAGACCATTCCATGCTCTTGGATCAGAAGAATAAACATTGTTAAAATGTCTATACTGCCTAGAGCAATCTATACTTTTAATGCCATTCCGATCAAAATTCCACCGGCATTCTTCAAAGAGCTGGAGCAAATAATCCTAAAATTTGTATGGAATCAGAAGAGACCCTGAATCGCTAAGGAAATGTTGAAAAACAAAAATAAAGCTGGCGGCATCACCTTACCTGATTTCGAGCTTTATTACAAAGCTGTGATCACCAAGACAGCATGGTACAGGCATAACAACAGACACATAGACCAGTGGAACAGAGTAGAGAGCCCAGATATGGACCCTCTACTCTATGGTCAATTAATCTTCGACAAAACAGGAAAAAATAAACAGTGGAAAAAAGACAGTCTCTTCAATAAATGGTGCTGGGAAAACTGGACAGCTATATGTAGAGGAATGAAACTCGACCATTCTCTTACACCGTATACAAAGATCAACTCAAAATGGATAAAAGACCTCAACGTGAGACAGGAATCCATCAGAATCTTAGAGGAGAACATAGGCAGTAATCTCATTTATATCAGCCACAGCAATTTCTTTCAAGATATGTCTCCAAAGGCAAAGGAAACAAAAGCGAAAATAAACTTCTGGGACTTCATCAAAATCAAAGCTTCTGCACAGCAAAGGAATCAGTCAAAAAAACGAAGAGGCAACCCACGGGATGGGAGAAGATATTTGCAAATGACAGTACAGACAAAAGGTTGATATCCAGGATCTATAATGAACTCCTCAAACTCCACACACACGAAACAGACAAACATATCAAAAAATAGGCAGAAGATATGAACAGACACTTCTCCAGTCAAGACATACAAACGGCTGTCAGACGCATGAAAAAATGCTCATCATCATTAGCCCTCAGGGATATTCAAATTAAAACCACATTGAGATATCACCTTACACCAGTTAGAATGGCCAAAATTAACAAAACAGGAAACAACATGTGTTGGAGAGGATGTGGAGAAAGGGGAACCCTCTTACACTGTTGGTGGGAATGCAAGTTGGTGCAGCCTCTTTGGAGAACAGTGTGGAGATTCCTCAAGAAAGTAAAAATAATGCTTCCCTATGATCCTGCCATTTCACTCCTGGGTATTTACCCCAAGGATACAGATGTCATGAAAAGAAAGGCCATCTGTACCCCAATGTTTATAGCAGCAATGGCCACGGTCGCCAAACTATGGAAAGAACCAAGATGCCCTTCAACGGATGAATGGATAAGGAAGATGTGGTCCATATACACTATGGGGTATTATGCCTCCATTAGAAGGGATGAATACCCAACTTTTGTAGCAACATGGACGGGACTGGAAGAGATTATGCTGAGTGAAATAAGTCAAGCAGAGAGAGTCAATTATCATATGGTTTCACTTATTTGTGGAGCATAACAAATAGTATGGAGGACAAGGCATGTTAGAGAGGAGAAGGGAGTTGGGGTAAATTGGAAGGGGAGGTGAAGCACGAGAGACTATGGACTCTGAAAAACAATCTGAGGGGTTTGAAGTGTTGGGGGAGTGGGATGTTGGGGTACCAGGTGATGGGTATTATAGAGGGCACGGCTTGCATGGAGCACTGGGTGTGGTGAAAAAAAATGAATACTGGTTTTCTGAAAATAAATAAATTGGGAAAAAAGCCCATGCAGGGATCCATACTGCCCACACTGGGACAGAGATGGAGGTGGAACCACATCCTTACCAACCTGGGGACTTGGTTTGGATATGTTACTATCAAGTGGGGAACTTGGAGCCTGGATGGAAAGGACCATTTACTGTTATCCTGACCACCCCTATTTTTACAGCAGTTAAAGTAGAAGGCATCATGGCCTGGATTCATGCAGGCCACGTCAAACAAGCCGAGGATGAAGACACCCCCCCAGAGGTGAAGTCTCAGTCAATTGACCCCACTGACCATAGACTAAAGCTAAGACTCAAAAGACTATGAGTTTATTTTTGCCCTATTTTTACCTGTTAATGTAAAGTATAGGTAGGAAATTAGATGAAGGAAATTAGGAAAAATGGAAAAGATTCTACGAAGTGGTAAATGGCTAACTCATCAGCCAACTGTGCACTAGTGTCATTTGTACAAAAGAAAACTAGAGCGATAAAAATGTTAGACTTACATGCTCAGTATAACCCCTTACAACCAGAGAACATAGAACTGGCTGAAAAGTCAAGGATTTGACTAATCTCCAAAGAAAAGGGGGGAATGTAAGGGCCTGGTTGGCCAGAGGGTGTCATTTTGTGTTTATGTAGTGATCTTAGATTGACCCTATGCAGTAAACTTAGATTGACCCTGCCCCTCCCAGAGGAACTTACTTGCAAAGCCTAGATACAAGGGTGGGTCAGGCCAGGTGACGACATCCAATCAGTGGTGCGTGCATATATCTACTAGGATAAATTGAAATTCAATTGGCCACCCGTGTGTTACCTAGTAGTTATTTTTTTCTGAGTGTGGCAGACCTAGCATGACTGTGCAGTTTTCTCTGTGTATTGCAATCTCATTGGCCACCTGTGTGTGGGCCGGGCTCAACCACTCCTATAAAGATTAGTTTGCGAGGCTGAGGAGTAGGAGGAGTAGGAGAGCCATCAGAGCCATCATAGATGTCAGAGCCGTCAAGAGCTGCGGCCCTCTGCAGTGGCACTGCGGGGAACGGCCTAGCCGCCTGCAGCCTCACCACCAGCAGCCTCGCAACCACCAAGCCACAGCCCTGCTGATAATGGTCTCACCATCCTCAGTGGCCTTGCCATCCCGACCCTCAGCCCCACTTCGAGTGGCGCCACCTGGAACCGTGGCCCCGCCGCGAGGGGCCTTGCTGGAGTGGCGTCATTCTGGGGAGCAGCCTCATCAGCCTGCGGCCTCCTCCTTGAGGAGGCCTCCTCCTTCTCCGGACCAGCCTCGTCTGGGGAGCGGCCTTGTTGGTGAGCGGCCCCATCCAGAGTGGTGGCCTCCTCTGGGGAGCAGCCTTGTCAGAGTGGCGTCATGGGGAGCAGAGTCTGTGTCATCGGGGTTGTTGTCCTCCTTGTCATCGTCACTGTCTTCATTGTCTCTTCATCGTCAGGAACGGCCTCGTCTGGGGAGTGGCCTCATACAGAGTGGTCTCTTCTTGGGAGCAGCCCTGACTGGGGAGCAGCCTCGCCAGAGCAGCCCCTGTCTGGGGAGTGGCCCTGTCCGGGAGCGACCTCATCAGCAGCAGCCTCATCCTGGGAGCGGCCTTGTCCAGAGTGGCCTCTTTTTGGGAGCGGCTCCAACCGGGGACGAGGTTGCTCTACAGATGGAGGCCATCTGTAGAGCGGCCTCGTCCAAAGTGTCCTCATCTGTGGAGCAGCCTCGTCCAGAGCGGCCTTGTCCAGAGCAACCTCATCCAGAGCAGCCTTCTTGGGAGTGACCTTGTCGGGGTCATCGTAGTCGTCTCCTCGTAAGAGATGGCCCCTACCAGCCAGTTTGATTTTTGGTGCTTGGTGCGAAATAAAGCTTTGCTTGACTTTCGCTTTGCATCAATCTCATTCTTTTGATCACGGACCCTAACAAAGATGTGGTTCATATATGCAATGGAATATTATTGTGACATCAGAAAGGATGAATACCTACCATTTCCATCAACAGGTATGACCTAGAAGAGATTATGTGAAATGAAATATCAGGCAGAGAAAGACTATTATAATATGGATTCACATATATGTAGAACATGGGGAACAGCCCATAGGGCAATGAAGGAAAACTGAAAACCATAGGGCAATGAAGGAAAAACTGAACAGAGAGAAATCAGAGAGCGAGACAAACCATGAGAGACTCTTGACTCCAGGAATCAAACTGAGAGTTAAAGAAGGGATGGGTGTGGGGGGAGGGGATAAGAAGGTGATGGGTATTAAGGAAGGTATGTGTTGCAATGAGCACCAGGTGTTAAAAACAATAAATCCTTAAATATTACATCAAAAACTAATGATGTACTAAATGTTAAGTAACTGAACATTATTTGAAATATAATGTGTGTCTGGGGAACATATGATGAGTAGGGTCCAGACCAAGGACAAGCCTGACTCTTACTGTCAGATGTGAGACAGCAGTGTTGATGCTCACAGGGACATAGGGAAGTGAGACACAAACTGTCTGTGTCATATTCTCCTCCAGCGCCAGTAGGCCTGTAAGCAGAGCAGTGAGCAGATGAGACAATGGTACCCACACATGTGATCCCCAGTGTTCCCTCTCCTCTACCCTCCAGGCAGGCTTTGTATAGGGAGATTCATGAATGAATTGAGGTCTGACAGGACTAGGCTGCCCTGCTTGTCTGTGTGGGTATGACTCACACAGAGGGTCTGGGTAGATGGAAAGACAGAGACTTTCATTTCCATATCCTGGTCACTCTGCTATATTTTTACCTAATTGCCCAGGATTTGAACCCAGAAATTCCAAGCTCAGCTGAGCTCCTGAAGCCCTGGACCAAGGCAGCTGAGATACTGAGTGGAGCACAGAAGGACAGTGGACACTGTGAAGTCACCTACATCCCCTCTTCTGAGATCACTCACCCACCCACCCCTGTGGGAGGCCCTAAAGGCTTACAAGGGATCTCATCACAAGGAGGTGCTATCCTTCAACAATCTTACTCCCCAAGTTTCTGCTTCTTTTCAGAGAGGTTCAAATGAAGACGGCCATAGTCCAAGATCCCAAGAGCTTGCCCAGGTTCAGATGTCCTGAAAAGTCCCAGATTTATAGCTCCCGACAGGAGGGAGACATCACCTGGTATCTCACTGTGGATCTCTTCTCCTTCTGCCCAGGCTGACCTCCCCAGATACTTCCGAATTTCCTGCACAAGCACTTCTCCTTCTCAGACTCTGCTTCCAGGAACCCAGGACATGAACAAAGAGTCCTGAAACAATGAGCACCTCACCTGGGAAATTCAGGTCCTCTCTCTCTCCACTAGTGTCCCCAGGGACCCCCAACATGGTCCTCAGGGACCTAAGGAGGCCAAAGTATCCCCACAAAGCTGGGGTTTCTCAACTAATCACCAATGTGCTTGTCCAATCCCCAGACAAATCAGACTGTTCCTATTATGTTTATACACTGAAAGAAGATCCAGAACACTAGGTATTCTGAGTTCTGATGGATAGTTGAAGAGTCACATCCATCTTGATGGTGAAAGGGGGATGATGGGGCAGATGCTGCTACCAACAGAGTAGCCAGAAGAAACACAAACATGGGGGTGAGACAAACAATGGGTCCTTCTTCACTTCCACCCCATATATGCACAGGAATCTCCAATTATCCCCACCCTTCCCAGACATATGGACAAAAATTCTGTGAAACACAGCTCAGCCTGTCAACAGTGATACTTAATAAGACACCACAGTCACCGTTCATCCACATGAAATCTTACAAGTTCCCCATTAACCTAAACACCAAGTAAAGAGAATGTAGGCAACCTTGTTTCCACCTAACATGATAAAATTCTCCAGGAAACAATTACAAACACGCTCACCCTTTCCTCACAAGAGGATATAAAACACAACTTTGTCTCCTAATGATCTTTTTGTCCCAACTGATTTGATATCCTACAATTTCAATATTGAGATATAGCATTCACTATTGGCAATAACTCTCTGTTAGAAGATAATGGGGTGAAACATGAGAACAAAACAGAAACACATGATGAAAATATATCCAAACATATTTATGTCAACATAAAGAAGACACATGCTACTTTTATCTGGCTCATTTATGCCTCTACAGTGTGGTCAGTGTGGTGTCTATAATTACCTTCTTCACTGCTCACTCCATATTCCCCTTCCCTCAGCAAATACCAAACCTTCATTCTGGAAGAAAAGTCCATTATCTGACCCGCTGCATTAGGTTGTGGTGAATTGATAACTGTAATCACAGTCCTGGGGTATGCTAGGGGATCTCCTAAATCCCTATGTTCCTGTTTATCCCGATTGTCTTGTAAACATACAATTGCTTCACAATAGTCATCATGACACACCCAGAAGTGCCCCTAGTTTGAGTGCCTGAAGGAGGAGTCAGAAGGACCCATGACACACTCTTCACAACCAGAGCAGGGCAGTCACATCCAACCCTCCTGCCTTGGTCAGGATCTGCTCAAAATATCCCAGGGTCTGAATCCAGCACACGTGACCTCCACTCCTGGACTCACCTCATTGTCCTCTGTTTTCTTGAGAAACTAGCCTCTCTGGGTACTCACTTCACCTACTGTGAAATGGGGAAATTTCTACTGATATGAGAAACATTCTTCATTAAGTTAATGTCATAAAACATTGAAGAACTTAACTTATTAGGCAAATGCAGTGGGGTCCCAGTGAGTTTGCCTTGGTGTTGAACTCTCCTGTCTGCCTCTCTGGGCACACAAGGAAAAGCTTTCAGCTGTTCTGTAAACTACATCACATGCAATTTTACCCAAGCCCAAATTAGCAGATTCCCGATTGCACCAAACTACAGACAGAGTAGTTTAAAATCCTCCCACACCAATCTCCACGGGATGTGAGTTGTAATAAAATTAATAGTAGGGCGTCTTCTGCTCCAGTAGAGATCCAGACATGTATAATTCTGATCTCAGGCTGATTTCGTGAGAGATTGGAGATCTTTGGAAGCCCCATTTGGAATCTCCAAACCCAGCAGATTCCTGCCATGCTTCTCCAGAGGAGAAAAAATGTTTCCTGACTTACAAGAAAATGCAGTAAAGGACCACATGGCATAGGCTGATTTCTTGAAGCACAGACCTACCTTTGAAAACACAACTAGGGGTGAAGTGGCGGGGGGGTGGGAGGTTGGGGTACCAGGTGGTGGTATTATAGAGGGCACGGCTTGCATGGAGCACTGGGTGTGGTGAAAAAATAATGAATACTGTTTTTCTGAAAATAAATAAATTGGAAAAAAAAAGAAAACACAACTAGGGGGAGGAGTCAAGATGGCGGAGAAGTAGCAGGCTGAGACTACCTCAGCTAGCAGGAGATCAGCTACATAGCTTATCTAAAGATTGCAAACACCTACAAATCCATCGGCAGATTGAAGAGAAGAAGAACAGCAATTCTAGAAACAGAAAAACAACCACTTTCTGAAAGGTAGGACTGGCGGAGAAGTGAGTCCAAAGCGACGGGAAGATAGACCCCAGGGGGAGGGGCCGGCTCCCGGCAAGCGGTGGAGCAACGGAGCACAAAATCAGGACTTTTAAAAGTCTGTTCCACTGAGGGACATCGCTCCGGAGGCTAAACCGGGGCGAAGGCCACGCACGGTCGGCGTGGCCTCAGGTCCCGCGGGGTCACAGAAGGATCGGGGGTGTCTGAGTGTCGCAGAGCTTGCGGATATTGGAGCGGGAAAGCCGGCTGCAGAGACAGAGCCGACAGTAAGCTCGCAGCTCGGAGTTGCCTTGAACCGGTCGCAATCTCTGTGAGCTCGGAGCGCGGCCGGAGTTTAGGCAGACGCGAGTTACTAGGAGCTGTTCGCTGAGGGCGCACTGGGGAGCGGGGCCCCGGGCTCTCGGCTCCTCCGGGCCGGAGACCAGGAGGCCGCCATTTGTATTCCCGTCTTCCGGAACTCTACGGAAAGCGCTCAGGTAACAAAATCTCCTGAAAGCAAAGCCGATCAGATCACTCAGCCCGGCCCCTGGTAAGGGCGGTGTAATTCCGCCTGGGGCAAAGACACTTGAGAATCACTACAAAAGGCCCCTCCCCCAGAAGATCAACAAGAAATCCAGGCAAGACCAAGTTCACCTACCAAGAAGTGCAGTTTCAATACCAAGGAGAGAGCAGCAGAATTCCAGAGGAGGAGAAAACAAAAAACGGAACTCATGGCTTTCTGCCTGTGATTTTTTAGTCTTGCAGTTAATTTAATTTTTTTCTTTTTCATTTTTTTTCTCTTCTTCTGCTAAAATTTTTTATAACTTTTACCCTTTTCTTTTTTAACGTTTTTTAACTAGATTATCTAATATATATATTTTTCTTTTTTATACTTTTCTTTATTCATTTTCTTTTTTTTAATTCTTTTTCTTTCTTTCTTTCTTTTTGAACCTCTTTTTATCCCCAAATCAGAAGAGATCCTAATCTCTTCAATCTTTTTTTTTCTTAATTCTTTTTTAAATTCTTGATTGAATTTTTAATTTAATCTCTTTTTTTTAATTCTTTTTTTTCTTTTTTTTCTTCCTTTCTTTTTGAACCTCTTTTTATCCCCAAATCAGAAGAGATCCCAATCAGAAGAGATTGGGAGATCCCAATCAAAGGAGATCCCAATCAGAGGAGATCCCTCACCCAATCGTGAGGGGGGAGAAATCCATCCCTCACCCAATCGTGAGGGGGAAGAAATCCCCCCTCACGATTTGGGATCTCTTCTGATTTGGTTAAAGCATATTTTCCTGGGATTGTTGCCACCCTTTTAGTATTTTACTTGCTCCTTCATATACTCTTAGCTGGACAAAATGACAAGGCGGAAAAATTCACAACAAAAAAAAGAACAAGAGGCAGTACCGAAGGCTAGGGACCTAATCAATACAGACATTGGTAATATGTCAGATCTAGAGTTCAAAATGACAATTCTCAAGGTTATAGACGGGATTGAAAAAGGCATGGAAGATATTAGAGAAACACTCTCCAGAGATATAAAAGCCCTTTCTGGAGAAATAAAAGAACTAAAATCTAACCAAGTTGAAATCAAAAAAGCTATTAATGAAGTTCAATCAAAAATGGAGGCTCTCACTGCTAGGATAAATGAGGCAGAAGAAAGAATTAGCGATATAGAAGACCAAATGACAGAGAATAAAGAAGCTGAGCAAAAGAGGGACAAACAGCTACTGGACCATGAGGGGAGAATTCGAGAGATAAGTGACACCATAAGACGAAACAACATTAGAATAATTGGGATTCCAGAAGAAGAAGAAAGAGAGAGGGGAGCAGAAGGTATACTGGAGAGAATTATTGGGGAGAATTTCCCCAATATGGCAAAGGGAACGAGCATCAAAATTCAGGAGGTTCAGAGAACACCCCTCAAAATCAATAAGAATAGGCCCACACCCCATCACCTAATAGTAAAATTTACAAGCCTTAGTAACAAAGAGAAAATCCTGAAAGCAGCCCGGGAAAAGAAGTCTGTAACATACAATGGTAAAAGTATTAGACTGGCAGCTGACTTATCCACAGAGACCTGGCAGGCCAGAAAGAGCTGGCATGATATTTTCAGAGCACTAAACGAGAAAAACATGCAGCCAAGAATACTATATCCAGCTAGGCTATCATTGAAAATAGAAGGAGAGATTAAAAGCTTCCAGGACAAACAAAAACTGAAAGAATTTGCAAACACCAAACCAGCTCTACAGGAAATACTGAAAGGGGTCCTCTAAGCAAAGAGAGAGCCTACAAGTGGTAGATCAGAAAGGAACAGAGACAATATACAGTAACAGTCACCTTACAGGCAATACAATGGCACTAAAATCATATCTCTCAATAGTTACCCTGAATGTGAATGGGCTAAATGCCCCAATCAAAAGACACAGGGTATCAGAATGGATAAAAAAACAAAACCCATCTATATGTTGCCTCCAAGAAACTCATTTTAAACCCAAAGACACCTCCAGACTTAAAGTGAGGGGGTGGAAAAGAATTTACCATGCTAATGGACATCAGAAAAAAGCAGGAGTGGCAATCCTTATATCAGATCAATTAGATTTTAAGCCAAAGACTATAATAAGAGATGAGGAAGGACACTATATCATACTCAAAGGGTCTGTCCAACAAGAAGATCTAACAATTTTAAATATCTATGCCCCCAACGTGGGCGCAGCCAACTATATAAACCAATTAATAACAAAATCAAAGAAACACATCAACAATAATACAATAATAGTAGGGGACTTTAACCCTCCCCTCACTGAAATGGACAGATCATCCAAGCAAAAGATCAACAGGGAAATAAAGGCCTTAAATGATACACTGGATGAGATGGACATCACAGATATATTCAGAACATTTCATCCCAAAGCAACAGAATACACATTCTTCTCTAGTGCACATGGAACATTCTCCAGAATAGATCACATCCTCGGTCCTAAATCAGGACTCAACCAGTATCAAAAGATTGGGATCATTCCCTGCATATTTTCAGACCACAATGCTCTGAAGCAAGAACTCAACCACAAGAGGAAGTTTGGAAGGAACACAAATACATGGAGACTAAACAGCATGCTTCTAAAGAATGAATGGGTCAAACGGGAAATTAAAGAAGAATTGAAAAAAATCATGGAAACAAATGATAATGAAAATACAACGGTTCAAAATCTGTGGGACACAACAAAGGCAGTCCTGAGAGGAAAATATATAGCGGTACAAGCTTTTCTCAAGAAACAAGAAAGGTCTCAGGTACACAGCCTAACCCTACACCTAAAGGAGCTGGAGAAAGAACAAGAAAGAAACCCTAAGCCCAGCAGGAGAAGAGAAATCATAAAGATCAGAGCAGAAATCAATGAAATAGAAACCAAAAAAACAATAGAACAAATCAACGAAACTAGGAGCTGGTTCTTTGAAAGAATTAATAAAATTGATAAACCCTTGGCCAGACTTATCAAGAAGAAAAGAGAAAGGACCCAAATAAATAAAATCAAGAATGAAAGAGGAGAGATCACAACTAACACCAAAGAAATACAAACTATTATAAGAACATACTATGAGCAACTCTACGCCAACAAATTTGACAATCTGGAAGAAATGGATGCATTCCTAGAAACATATAAACTACCAAAATTGAACCAGGAAGAAATAGAAAGCCTGAACAGACCCATAACCAGTAAGGAGATTGAAACAGTCATTAAAAATCTCCAAACAAACAAAAGCCCAGGGCCAGATGGCTTCCCGGGGGAATTCTACCAAACATTTAAAGAAGAACTAATTCCTATTCTCCTGAAACTGTTCCAAAAAATAGAAATGGAAGGAAAACTCCCAAACTCATTTTATGAGGCCAGCATCACCTTGATCCCAAAACCAGACAAGGATCCCATCAAAAAAGAGAGCTATAGACCAATATCCTTGATGAACACAGATGCGAAAATTCTCACCAAAATACTAGCCAATGGGATTCAACAGTACATTAAAAGGATTATTCACCACGACCAAGTGGGATTTATCCCAGGGCTGCAAGGTTGGTTCAACATCCGCAAATCAGTCAATGTGATACAACACATCAATAAAAGAAAGAACAAGAACCATATGATACTCTCAATAGATGCTGAAAAAGCATTTGACAAAGTACAGCATCCCTTCCTGATCAAAACTCTTCAAAGTGTAGGGATAGAGGGCACATACCTCAATATCATCAAAGCCATCTATGAAAAACCCACTGCAAATATCATTCTCAATGGAGAAAAACTGAAAGCTTTTCCACTAAGGTCAGGAACGCGGCAGGGATGTCCATTATCACCACTGCTATTCAACATAGTACTAGAAGTCCTAGCCTCAGCAATCAGACAACAAAAGGAAATTAAAGGCATCCAAATCGGCAAAGAAGAAGTCAAATTATCACTCTTCGCAGATGATATGATACTCTATGTGGAAAACCCAAAAGACTCCACTCCAAAACTGCTAGAACTTGTACAGGAATTCAGTAAAGTGTCAGGATATAAGATCAATGCACAGAAATCAGTTGCATTTCTCTACACCAACAACAAGACAGAAGAAAGAGAAATTAAGGAGTCATTCCCATTTACAATTGCACCCCAAACCATAAGATACCTAGGAATAAGCCTAACCAAAGAGGCACAGAATCTATACTCAGAAAACTATAAAGTACTCATGAAAGAAATTGAGGAAGACACAAAGAAATGGAAAAATGTTCCATGCTCCTGGATTGGAAGAATAAATATTGTGAAAATGTCTATGCTACCTAAAGCAATCTACACATTTAATGCAATCCCTATCAAAGTACCATCCATCTTTTTCAAAGAAACGGAACAAATAATTTTAAAATTTATATGGAACCAGAAAAGACCTCGAATAGCCAAAGGGATATTGAAAAAGAAAGCCAAAGTTGGTGGCATCACAATTCCAGACTTCAAGCTTTATTACAAAGCTGTCATCATCAAGACAGCATGGTACTGGCACAAAAACAGACACATAGACCAATGGAACAGAATAGAGAGCCCAGAAATAGACCCTCAACTCTATGGTCAACTAATCTTCGACAAAGGAGGAAAGAATGTCCAATGGAAAAAAGACAGCCTCTTCAATAAATGGTGCTGGGAAAATTGGACAGCCACGTGCAGAAAAATGAAATTGGACCATTTCCTTACACCACACACAAAAATAGATTCAAAATGGATTAAGGACCTCAATGTGAGAAAGGAATCCATCAAAATCCTTGAGGAGAACACAGGCAGCAACCTCTTCGACCTCAGCCGCAGCAACATCTTCCTAGGAACATCGCCAAAGGCAAGGGAAGCAAAGGCAAAAATGAACTTTTGGGATTTCATCAAAATCAAAAGCTTTTGCACAGCAAAGGAAACAGTTAACAAAACCAAAAGACAGCTGACAGAATGGGAGAAGATATTTGCAAACGACATATCAGATAAAGGACTAGTGTCCAAAATCTATAAAGAACTTAACAAACTCAACACCCAAAGAACAAATAATCCAATCAAGAAATGGGCAGAGGACATGAACAGACGTTTCTGCCAAGAAGACATCCAGATGGCCAACAGACACATGAAAAAGTGCTCCATATCACTCGGCATCAGGGAAATACAAATCAAAACCACAATGAGATATCACCTCACACCAGTCAGAATGGCTAAAATCAACAAGTCAGGAAATGACAGATGCTGGCGAGGATGCGGAGAAAGGGGAACCCTCCTACACTGTTGGTGGGAATGCAAGCTGGTGCAACCACTCTGGAAAACAGCATGGAGGTTCCTCAAAATGTTGAAAATAGAACTGCCCTATGACCCAGCAATTGCACTACTGGGAATTTACCCTAAAGATACAAACGTAGTGATCCAAAGGGGCACGTGCACCCGAATGTTTATAGCAGCAATGTCCACAATAGCCAAACTATGGAAAGAACCTAGATGTCCATCAACAGATGAATGGATCAAGAAGATGTGGTATATATACACAATGGAATACTATGCAGCCATCAAAAGAAACGAAATCTTGCCATTTGCGACAACATGGATGGAACTAGAGCGTATCATGCTTAGCGAAATAAGTCAAGCGGAGAAAGACAAATATCATATGATCTCCCTGATGTGAGGAAGTGGTGATGCAACATGGGGGCTTAAGTGGGTAGGAGAAGAATCCATGAAACAAGATGGTATAGGGAGGGAGACAAACCATAAGTGACTCTTAATCTCACGAAACAAACTGTGGGTTGCTGGGGGGAGGGGGGTTGGGAGAAGGGGGGTAGGGTTATGGACATTGGGGAGGGTATGTGCTTTTGGGTAAATTGGAAGGGGAGATGAACCATGAGAGACTATGGACTCTGAAAAACAATCTGAGGGGTTTGAAGTGGTGGGGGAGTGGGAGGTTGGGGTACCAGGTGATGGGTATTATAGAGGGCACAGCTTGCATGGAGCACTGGGTGTGGTGAAAAAATAATGAATACTGTTTTTCTGAAAATAAATAAATTGGAAAAAAATTAATAGTAGCAAAAGTAGCCGTAATTAGAGTAAATTTTTGCCTGTTCAACTGAACTTAGCACCAGAAGCATCACCTGTCACTCTGATGACCCAACTACGTGGATAGGGATTCAGGAAGCATCAGTCCTGATTCCTAAAAACACAAGAACCTGGTGGCTGTGGGACATCACACAGGATTGTCTGGACACTGACCCTTTTCAAATGCACTACACTGTAGCCTGCACTCTCCTATCTGAAATAAGACAATGGGCTCTCCAGGACATTACAACCCTGGGACAAGTACAGGAATCGCACCTGCCCTGCCCTCTGCACCTTGTATGTGACCTTCTATGCTAGGCCGAGGACGGCAGAGTGGTGGCTGCCTGTGGAAGCGGGGAAATCCAGGTCCACACCCTTTCTCAGGTGACAGGTGCTGTGGGGTGATCCACAGGAGGGAAGCACCAGCCTGAGTCCTCCTCCACCAGCAGGGGGCAGCAGAGCAGCATCAAGAACCACAGGACAGAGGCTGAGGCTGCCAAGGGAGGAGACTTACAGAGATGGCAGGCCTGGGGGTCAGCGGGTTGTCTGTGGTTCAGTCCTCAGAGGCTTTCAGGATGAGCCATCCTAACTCCACAGGCTGCAAGGACCATGCTCTCAGGGTCAGACACATAGTGTCACCCAGGACACTGACAAGAGTCCTGAAACAGTGAGCACCTCACCTGGGAAATTCAGGTCCCCTCTCTCTCCACCAGTGTTCCCAGGGACTGACTCCCCTCTGCTGGGCACAACCAGAGACATCCGATGACTCACACTCTGCCTCTCCTTCCCCAACTCCACCCCAACTCAGACCTGGGGCTGCAGCTCCTTTTTTCAGACCATCGCAGGAGGCAGGAGACAGAGAACTTAGGGTCCCTGGTCCCTGGAAGAAGCATCAACTGCCTCCTTATGAGACTGTCTCCAGAGCGACGTGACTTTCATGGCTGCAGGGACCATGCATCACGCCCTTGAGCTACAGCATATGGGAACATGTGATTGTGTGGATCCTTACAAAATCACAAACCTTGAAGTTGTTTCTCTTGTATTTTCATATGTTCCCATGAAACATTGATGAAAAAAACGAAAAGGAATGAAATGGCTGACAATGCCAATTGCTACTCTGCTGTGGGATAGGAGCTGTCAGAGAGACAGCAGCATTACATTTAAATAGACTAGAAATCCTGATGAATCTCCAGCAACAGGTGGTTGTTTAACAGGTAAGCACCCACTTTTGGAAGTGATGAACAAACCTCAGAATGAGAGTTTCCCATTCTAACGACATGCCAAGGACGGGATCATAGTGTCTGTGGGGGATGCAGAGGGGAACTGAAGCAGCAGGAGGAAGGTACGGAAGCCACAGGACCACCTTTCCCTGAATCAGGTGTTGTCTGCATGTCCCAGAGGAACCAGGTCAGCCCCATGGCCAGGCTCCTGCAAGGCCCTGAGCCAGCCCCGGACAAACCCCAGTCATATGGGATCCCAGCAGGAGTCTTGGGTTATAGGACAGACTCTGTCTGTCTGGGGGACTTGAGACAGTCCTCAGGGGAGGAGAATCAGACACTCCAGGAGAAGAAAGCACCTGGCTGAGGCCCGTCTCTGACTGCTGTGATAACAGATAATAAAGCAAGTGGAAGGATCCCAGCCATGCTGGTGTTATGGGGAAATCAGACTTCTTATGGGTGACTGCATTAGTTTGCTAGGGCTGGGAGAAAACTGCCCCACAAACTGGGGGGGAGGAGCTGAGAACAGAAATGTATTGTCTCACAGTTCTGGAGGTCAGCAGTCTGAGACCAAGGCACCGACAGATTGCTTGTTGATTTGTAGGCTGTGAAGGAAAATCTGTTTCATCTTCTCTCTTACAGCACCTGGTAGTTCTCTGGCAATTTTTGGCATTCCTGGTCTTACAGATTCCTTCTCTAACTTCATAGGGTGGCCTCCCCTGTTAGAATCTGTCTCCAAATTTTTGCTCCCATAAGGACCCCAGTCCAATTGGAATAGGGTCCAGCCTACTCCAGTGTGACCTCACCTGAATTTAAGGAATTACATCTGCTATGATCCTATACTGAAATCAGGGTCCAGTGAGAGATACTGGAGGTGAGGACTCAAACATACATTTGGGAACTGTGGGACATAATTCAACCCACAAATATCCCTGCCAGGGCTGGACACTCCCTCCCCTTGGGGGATGCAGCAGGTAGCATGGGTACCACAAAGCTCTCAGGGATCAGGTGGGGCATAACTAACAAACCCAGAAAAATCCCTGACTGTCTCCTAGCTGACCCATCTGTATGTCTGGGCATCCAGGCTCCATCCTTGCCCTCTGATTATCACCACCGTGAGCAAATGTCGGATATCTGGCCTCCATATTCTCCCATGGATGTCAGAAGTGAGACAAGATCTCATCATCATCAGGAGGTGGGGTACAGTACCTGCTGCCTGCCTGATGGGGTTCCCCCAGGACACCAAGAGTATCTGCTTCTCCTCTAGCTGCATGTGTAGGGCCTTCCAATCCCATCTCAGCTCTGTTGTGGACATGACATGTCTAGAGCCTGTTTAATCCCCCATTGCACTTCTCTGACCCCTATAGAGGGATCAGTGTGAGGAGCCCCAGTCCCTCTGCCCGAGTCTCTCTTCCCTCAGTGCTACCAGCCTTAGCTCTGAGGACCATCAGCCCTCCCTTGCACACCCAGGCCTCAGTGCTACACTCTGTGGTCGGGTCAGAGGGCACACACTGACTGGCAACCTATGTAGTTCAGGTTTGTAGTATCTGCAGAACTAGGTTCTCCCTCCCTGAATGAGGACATCACAGGTAGGACCAACTCTAATGAGACAATGGGGATGACATGACACATATCACAAGGTCTGAAGAAGCAGGAAGTAGTTCTGCTCTAGTTCAGCTGGGATATCCTTGATGTCTCTGTTAGGGAACCAGGACCATGTCCCTGGGCCCATGACCCAGTGAGCAGGATGGCAGCCTGAGAGGGTGTGCCCCTTGTGACCTGTGCAAGGGATAGTGCCTCTGAGGGCCTGTGTGTGTGTGAGAGAGAGAGAGAGAGACAGACAGACAGAGAGTCAGAGAAAGAGAGAGAGAGATTTTAGTGTTGCCAGGAAATTTTGCCCATTTTCAATGGTCCAATACCAAGATTTGTTATGTTTCCATAATTTCTCTCCATCCTTTAAACTCCAGTAGCATTTCTTTATATCATGTTTAAAGATAAAGGATACTAAAAGGAGCAGGAGTGAAGGTTTATATGCGCCTACCACATATGAACCATGATCCAAGCACTTCCCAATTATTATTACCAAAAAAAGCATTCTGATTATCACCCCAACTTACAAAAGCAGAAGCTGAGGTAGGTAGGATGTGTAACTTGCCTTAGGTCAAAGCTAGAAAGTGGCCAAACCAGCAGCAAACCAAGGTCTGTTGACCCCGAAATCCATGGTCTTCATCACCAACCTATGGCCTTTTGTGCTTTCAGGCTAAGACATGGACTCTTCTTAATGCTCCAGAACGTTCTGGCTCCTTTTTCAAAAGCAAGTGACAGCTACTGGGGCTTTGCAAATCAGCCCATCCAACAGAAATAACGTTCCAACCATATTCATAATTTAAAATTTTCTAGTGCCACATTTTAAAAAAGAGAAGAAATGAGCAGAACTTGTTTTCATAGTACACTTTGTCTAGATCAATTTCTTGAAAATATTATCACATCAATATGAATTACATATAAAAATATTTTTTACCATATCTTTTATGCTATGTCTTTGAAATCTGCTGGGTACCACAGAACAACAAAACTTTTCTTTTGGGACTACCCACATTTGATAGTACACAGGTTTTTGTGCCTTGTAGGAGCCATGCACAGAGCAGGTTAAATGCATAAGGTTTCCTTAGGGTAACTCTCTCTACAGTATAGACTCAAGCCAATAGGCTGTTTTTCTTTGGGAAACATGGATGGCAACACTATAAAGATTTGAGCACTCTTCAGAACAGAACCTGGGAGGGCATAGACTGGAATAAAGGAGAGAAGGTGATAACCAAAAGGTCTCAGTAGCCTTGGGATGAGGGCAGAGGGAGCATGGTGAGGGGTCGGTGCAGGGAGGGGGATTGGAAGGGCAGGCTCTGGGACATCTCCTGGATTGGAAATTTGACTTACTCATCACTATCATGGCAAAGGAGAAATGAGAAAATCATATAATCTCTCAATGTTAGATTCTTTATTTAAATGACTGGAGGAAAACTGTGCCTTAGTTTTTATTGTGTCTCATTCAGTGGAACCTGTACACACTCACAAAGGATTAGCAGCTACAGAGGCCTCAGAAGTAGTCATTTTGTTAAACTAGCAATACACTTAGGGGGACATTCATCCCAGGACGCCCAGGGGAGCACTGTGGGTCTTGTTTTCAGAACCCAGTAAGTCCAAATCCCCTGGGTTGTGCTCAACTTCAAAGTGTATGACTGATGCTTCCATTGATGATTCTTGTGTAAAATCAACTCTCCACTTTAGAAACCCACACCTGCTCCTACTTCTGACCTCAGGAAATGACCATAATGGGGCTCTTAAGCTCTGTGTGAGCTCTTTTTTGAGCTCACACAGACCAACTGAAGAATGAAAAGTAGATTTGCATCTGATGCCCCTCCTTCCTTGAGCTGCAAAAACAGAGGATAAGATGGGAGTTTGAAAACTTCAGTCCTAGGAGCACAGCCCAAGAGAAGAGTTCTACGAATTTCCTCTCCACCATGGACTGGGTTTCCTTCTACCTCCTGCCCTTTATTATCTCTACAGGTCAGGGTTCTGCCTCTTTGACATTTCCCCCGAAGTACAGTGCCCAGGGAACAACATCCAGTGTCCAGTTCATTCAGCATCGTGCTTGTGTTTTGTGTTTCCAGGTTTCTGTGCTCTGCCTGTGCTGACTCAGCCTCCATCTGCATCTGCCTCCCTGGGAGCCTCTGTCAAGCTCACCTGCACCCTGAGCAGGGAGCACAGCAATTACTATGTTCTCTGGTATCAACAGCAAACAGGAAAGGCCCCTCGGTATTTGATGAAGGTTAATAGTGACGGAAGCCACAGCAAGGGGGATGGGATCCCCAGTCGCTTCTCAGGATCCAGCTCTGGGGTTGACCGCTATTTAACCATCTCCAACATCCAGTCTGAGGATGAGGCTGAGTATCACTGTGGTGAGAGTCATACAATCGATGGTCAATATGGTTAAGCCACAGTGATACACACAAAGGGGAAATGAGGCTAAAACCACCCACTCTGTCTCTTCTCTTCCCCATGGGGACTCGGGGGAGCTGCTGCATCCCCCTCTCCAGGGGCCTGAGACCTTTGACTATCCCTGGAAACCTGCCATCCTGCACAAAATCCCAAGACACCATTACAAAGAGACAGACACGGGGACGAGCTTAGGTCTTTTTGACAACAGAATATGCTCTTTAATTTGCCATACTGCTGGGAAAGACCAGATCAGCCTAGACAGGAAAATGACCATGAGAGAGTAGCTGGTCTGAGATGACCCCATGAGCCATCAGACCCTGTGCATCCAGAACAGGACTCTTCTCAGAGCTTGGACAGAGATCTCCAAGTTCTGCAGTTTACCAAGGAGGTTCGTTGAGTAAACACCATCACTGTAATTTCACCATGAAGCATAATAGGAAATTTGCCAGTGTTGAATGTCCTGAAGGAAACATTTGGTCCATGAGGGAGGTATACCACAGAGTCGTAAGCCCATGGTGGGTGCAGAGCTGGGGTGTAGTAAGAAAGCAGAATACATGTTAGAATGTATCTGCCAGGACCAACATGGAGCATGGCTTGGGTCTCTCCATCGGTACTCAGTTCTCAACTTTTGGTGCCAAGAATGAGTTCACATGACGCCTATAGGACTTTTCCATGTTCTTCCCAGAAACACAGCTACTGGTACAACAGCAAGGCATGGTGAAGGGGGTGCACCAAAGTGATAACTATATTGACTCCCCGGACTCTCTACCCTGTGAGTGATCCATCTCAAATACATATAATGGGTGGGGGGCCAGCTTAGTGGACATGTTGTTATCTCCATAGATTTTCTGGTTATTGAAAAGCAGCATCTTTCGCACACACCCATGCTTCTGTGTTAACATTGGGCATCTGTATTGATCAAGGTAACCCTGGTCCCTGAGCATAGACCTGAGCAGGGTTGGGAGGAATTGTGATGCTAGATCCCAGGAACTCTGGCCTGGTCCCTGTAGCTAGTGATGCAGCTCTGAGATGGAAATTCCAGGAGCCTCCCATAGCCTGAAAACTCCCACGAGGGTAGGAGGAGAGAAGGTGTCTATTTCTCTAGAGACAGAGTAGGCAAGGGTACAAGAGGAGCAGGAGGAGAGGTAAACAGCAAGTCTCAGACTTGCAGTGACTTCTTTAAACTACATGGTGGGCTGAGTCACAGGGAATCACAGGCTCCTCTTACTCACTCCAGTAAAGGATTGCTTTCTACCAAGGGTTTTCAGAGTTTATGTCCCAAAAAAGTATTCCCACGGCTCCCTCTACTGGGATTTTCCTCACCACATACATTATAGTCCAGAAGATGGTAGGGAAATAATATCCAAACCCACACAATGAATAATCCCACCTCCAAAGGACCCACCTGGGGCCTTCTGGTGTGGATGAGTTAGAAGAAAATAACCCAGTAGGCATGGACAGACAGAAAGATGGACAGGCAGTGAAAACAATGAGAGGGAATGGAAAAGGAAAGCAGAAAAGAGCATTGTCTCTTGTGCTGAGATGGTAACCAATCAATGAGGAAGTGACAACTACAAAGAGTTGGTTAAAGGGGTCAAGGTATTCCATTAGTGGAAATTACTATTTGTGAAGTTTATAACAGGATCAGGGTCTCAGTAAGAGACCACTAGTCAGCTCTTATCCTGTAGAGGTGAGTAAGGAAACTGTCAAGAGTGAGTGTCTCCTCCTGTATCATTCCTCATCAGTGATTTTAGGCTTCACAGATTACCAGGTGATCCTGAGTCGAGGAATGAAAATTTTTGTCAGAAGTTCTGATGTAGCATGTGGCCTTAGCAGAGTCCTCAGGAATAGAAATCCTTTCGTCCCATTGTCTCATTGGGGAACTCTCTTGGCCCTGATGAGCAACTTATTATTTAACACAGGAGCACCTGAAACAGGTGATAAGATCTAGCCAGGAGAGAGGGAAGTTATGTCAGTAACACTGTGAGGAGAGCCCAAGCAGGCTGAGCCTCAAGTGAGAGTATGTTCAAGGATATCTCCTTACCCCACTCCCCTACTCATTCTGCATCTCCCTTCCTTCTTCCCTTCCTTCCCCTCACCCCACCCACTTCTCACTAGTTAACCAATGTTCTCACTTTCAATATCTTACCCTGGAGACGTTTAGAATACCCCCCATGAGTCATAATCTACTCAATTCTTTATCTTCCATTGTGTGTTCCTTTTTTTATGTATTTGTTTTTTTTCCAATTTATTTATTTACAGAAAAACATTATTCATTATTTTTTCACCACACCGAGTGCTCCATGCAAGCCGTGCCCTCTATAATACCCACCACCTGGTACCCCAACCTCCCACCCCCCCCGCCACTTCAAACCCCTCAGACTGTTTTTCAGAGTCCATAGTCTCTCATGGTTCACATCCCATTCCAATTTACCCAAATTCCCTACTCATCTCTAACGCCCCCTGTCCTCCATGCTATTTGTTATGCTCCACAAATAAGTGAAACCATATGATAATTGACTCTCTCTGCCTGACTTATTTCACTCAGCATAATCTCTTCCAGTCCCATCCATGTTGCTACAAAAGTTGGGTATTCATCCTTTCTGATGGAGGAATAATACTCCATAGTGTATATGGACCACATCTTCCTTATCCATTCCATCCGTTGAAGGGCATCTTGGTTCTTTCCGTAGTTTGGCGACTGTGGCCATTGCTGCTATAAACATTGGGGTACAGATGGCCTTTCTTTTCATGACATCTGTGTCTTTGGGGAAAATACCCAGGAGTGCAATAGCAGGGTCATAGGGAAGCTCTATTTTTAATTTCTTGAGAAATCTCCACACTGTTCTCCAAAGAGGCTGCACCAACTTGCATTCCCACCAACAGTGGAAGAGGGTTCCCCTTTCTCCACATCCTCTCCAACACATGTTGTTTCCTGTTTTGTTAATTTTGGCCATTCTAACTGGTGTAAGGTGATATCTCAATGTGGTTTTAATTTGAATCTCCCTGAGGGCTAATGATGATGAGCATTTTTTCATGTGTCTGATAGCCATTTGTATTTCTTGATTGGAGAAGTGTCTGTTCATATCTTCTGCCCATTTTTTGATGTGTTTGTCTGTTTCGTGTGGGTTGAGTTTGAGGAGTTCATTATAGATCCTGGATATCAACCTTTTGTCTGTACTGTCATTTGCAAATATCTTCTCCCATTCCATGGGTTGCCTCTTTGTTTTTTTGACTATTTCCTTTGCTGTGCAGAAGCTTTTGATTTTGATGAAGTCCCAGAAGTTTATTTTCGCTTTTGTTTCCTTTGCCTTTGGAGACGTATCTTGAAAGAAGTTGCTGTGGCTGATATCAAAGAGATTACTGCCTATGTTCTCCTCTAAGATTCTGATAGATTCCTGTCTCACGTTGAGGTCTTTTATCCATTTTGAGTTGATCTTTGTGTACGGTGTAAGAGAATGGTCAAGTTTCATTCTTCTACATATAACTGTCCAGTTTTCCCAGCACCATTTATTGAAGAGACTGTCTTTTTTCCACTGTTTATTTTTTCCTGTTTTGTCGAAGATTAATTGACCATAGAGTTGAGGGTCCATATCAGGGCTCTCTACTCTGTTCCACTGGTCTATGTGTCTGTTTTTATGCCAATACCATGCTGTCTTGGTGATCACAGCTTTGTAATAAAGCTTGAAATAAGGTAAGGTGATGCCGCCAGCTTTATTTTTGTTTTTCAACATTTCCTTAGCGATTCGGGGTCTCTTCTGATTCCATACAAATTTTAGGATTATTTGCTCCAGCTCTTTGAAGAATGCCGGTGGAATTTTGATCGGAATGGCATTAAAAGTATAGATTGCTCTAGGCAGTATAGACATTTTAACAATGTTTATTCTTCTGATCCAAGAGCATGGAATGGTCTTCCATCTATTTCGTCTTCTTCAATTTCTTTCATGAGTGTTCTGTAGTTCCTCGAGTACAGATCCTTTACCTCTTTGGTTAGGTTTATTCCCAGGTATCTTATGATTCTTGGTGCTATAGTAAATGGAATCGATTCTCTAATTTCCCTTTCTGTATTTTCATTGTTAGTGTATAAGAAAGCCACTGATTTCTGCACATTGACTTTGTATCCTGCCACGCTGCTGAATTGCTGTATGAGTTCTAGTAGTTTGGGGGTGGAGTCTTTTGGGTTTTCCATATAAAGAATCATGTCATCTGGGAAGAGAGAGATTTTGACTTCTTCATTACCAATTTGGATACCTTTTATTTCTCTCTGTTGTCTGATTGCTGTTGCTAGGACTTCTAATACTATGTTGAACAAGAGTGGTGAAAGTGGGCATCCTTGTCTTGTTCCTGATCTCAACAGGAAGGCTGCAAGCTTTTTCCCATTGAGGATGATATTTGCTGTGGGTCTTTCATAGACAGATTTGATGAGGTTCAGGAATGTTCCCTCTATCCCTATACTTTGAAGCGTTTTAATCAGGAACGGATGTTGGATTTTGTCAAATGCTTTTTCTGCATCAATTGAGAGGACCATGTGGTTCTTCTCTCTTCTCCTATTAATTTGTTGTATCACATTGATTGATTTACGAATGTTGAACCATCCTTGTAGCCCAGGGATGAATCCCACCTGATCATGGTGGATAATCTTTTTAATGTGTTGTTGGATCCTGTTGGCTAGGATCTTGTTGAGAATCTTAGCATCCATATTCATCAGTGATATTGGTCTGAAATTCTCCTTTTTGGTAGGGTCCTTGCCTGGTTTGGGGATCAGGGTAATGCTGGCTTCATAGAAAGAGTCTGGAAGTTTTCCTTCTGCTTCAATTTTTTGAACAGCTTCAGGAGAATAGGTGTTATTTCTTCTTGGAAGGTTTGGTAGAATTCCCCAGGGAATCCGTCAGGTCCTGGGCTCTTGTTTTTTGGGAGGTTTTTGATCACTGATTCAATCTCGTTATTAGATATCGGTCTATTCAGGTTGTCGATTTCTTCCTGGTTCAATTTTGGTAGTTTATATTTTTCCAGGAATGCATCCATTTCATCTAGGTTGCTAAGCTTATTGGCATATAACTGTTCGTAATAACTTCTGATGATTGTTTCTACTTCCTTGGTGTTAGTTGTGATCTCTCCCTTTTCATTCATAATTTTATGAATTTGGGCTTTCTCTCTTTTCTTTTGGATTAGTGTAGCCAGTGGCTTATCGATCTTATTGATTCTTTCAAAAAACCAGCTTTTAGTTTCATTGATATGTTCTATTGTATCTCTGGTTTCTCCCTCATTGATCTCAGCTCTAATCTTGATGATTTCCCTAATTATGTGTGGAATTGGTTTGATTTGTTGTTGATCCTCCAGTTCTTTAAGGTGTAGAGACAGCTGGTGTGTTCTGGAATTTTCAATTTTTTTGAGCGAGGCTTGGATGGCTATATATTTTCCCCTTAGGACCACCTTTGCTGTATCTCATAGGTTTTGGACCGAAGTGTCTTCATTCTCATTGGTTTCCATGAATTGTTTCAGTTCTTCTTTGATCTCCTGCTTGATCCAAGCATTCTTAAGCAAGGTGGTCTTTAGCTTCCAGGTGGTTGAGTTCCTTCTGAACCTTTCCTTTTGATTGAGATCCAGTTTCAAAGCATTTGATCTGAGAATATGCAGGGAATCATCTCAGTCTTTGGTATCGGTTGAGTCCTGATTTGTGACCCAGTATGTGGTCTATTCTGGAGAAGGTTCCGTGTGCACTTGAGAAGAATGAGTATTCTTCTGTTTTAGGGTGGAATGTTCTGTATATATCTATGAGATCCATCTGGTCCAATGTGTCATGCAATGCTCTTGTTTCTTTATTGATTTTCTGCTTCGATGAGCTGTCTAATTCTGAAAGAGGCATGTTAAGATCTCCTACGATTAGTGTATTCATATCAATATGACTCTTTATCTTGATTAACAGTTTTCTTAAGTAATTGGTGCTCCCATATTGGGAGCATAGATATTTACAATTGTTAGATCATCTTGGTGGATAGTCCCTTTAAGGATTTTGTAGTGTCCTTCTGTATCTCTGACTACAGTCTTTAGTTTGAAGTCTAATTTATCTGATATGAGAATCGCTACCCCATCCTTCTTTTGAGTCCCATTTGCATGAAAGATGCTTCTCCATCCCTTCACTTTCAGTCTGCGTGTATCTTTAGGTTCAAAATGGGTCTCTTGTAGACAGCATATGGATGGGTCCTGTCGTTTTATCCAATCTGAAACCCTGTGCTGTTTTATGGGTGCATTTAGGCCATTCACATTGAGAGTGATTATTGATAGATACGTTTTTATTGACATCGAGTTACCTTTGAAGTCTTTCTTTCTGTAGACTGCTCTATATTTCTGTTCAATGCTATCCTTGGGATTTTTCCTCTTTTATAGAACCCCCCTTAATATTTCCTGCAGTGTCGGCTTGGTGGTTGCATAGTCTTTTAAGCCTTGCTGGTCTTGGAAACTCTTTATCTCTCCATCCATTTTGAATGTCAGTCTTGCTGGATAAAGTATTCTTGGCTGCATGTTCTTCTCTTTTAGTGCCCTGCATATATCTTGCCAGCCTCTTCTGGCTTGCCAGGTCTCTGTGGACAGGTCTGACGTTATTCTGATGGGCTTCCCTCTGTAAGTAAGGAGCCTCTTTGTCCTGGTGGCTTTCAAGAGATTATACATACAATTATAATTCCTCAATTTGGCTATCAGGTGTTGTGATGTTTTTTTGGAGTGTATAATCTTGGGTGGAGACCGTTCAGCCTCTAGTACATGAACCCTGGGTTCATTTGCGAGATTCAGAAAATTTTCATGAAGGACTTGTTCCACGATATCTTCTAGAGTTCTTTCTTTCTCCTCCCCATCAGGGATTCCAATAATTCTGACGTTGGATCATTTCATGGCATCATTTATTTCCCTGATTCTGCTTTCGTGGCATCTAAGCTTTTTGTTCCAGGCTTCCTCCTGATCCTTTCTCTCTATCTGTTTGTCTTCCAGATCACTAATTCTATCTTCTGTCTCAGTTACCCTAGCTTTGAGAGAGTTTAGATTAGATTGGAACTCATTGAGAGCATTGTGGACCTCCTCCCTGGTAGCTTTAAGCTCCGCCCTAACATTGTGAACATCCTGTCTGGTCGCTTTCAGTTCGGCCCTAATCAATTCTGTTTGGTCATCCATGGCTTTCTCCAACCTAGCTATTGCCTGGATAATTGTTAGCCTGAATTCTCTTTCCGACATATTGTCTATGTTGATAGCCATTAGCTCTGTTGCAGAAGGTCCATCCTCTGTATTTTTCTTCTGTTGGGCATTCCTCCTCCTAGTCATTTTGGTGGGAGAAGACTGAACAGATGTAGCTGGATGTATCAACTCTGGTGCAGTCAAGGTGCACCCTGGAACACTTCTGGGCAATCAGGATTCCCCACCCAAACGAGAGACAAAAGAAAAGAAAAAGTAAAAGAAGAAAAAGAAAAAGAAAATAGAGAGAGAGCGACAGGAATGAAAGGGAAGATGAAAGAGAAGGTTCAGCCCAGATGGGCCCCAAGGTATGATTTATGAAGTAGACAAACAAAAAGAGATAAAAAGACTGATACAATTATATGGCAAGAGAAAGAAAAAAATATATATATATATGCAAATAAAGAAAGAACCTCGTCAAAAAGAACCACAAGTGTAAAATTTATATGCTATCAGGACAAACTCAAAAAACACAGAAACACTGGTGGAAGAAGATGGGAGAGTTCTTATAAATTCTCAGTGTGTGCGAGGAAGGTTTTTTTTTTTTGTTTTTGTTTTTGTTTTTGTTTTTAATTTTTTTCCAATTTATTTATTTTCAGAAAAACAGTATTCATTATTTTTTCACCACACCCAGTGCTCCATGCAAGCTGTGCCCTCTATAATACCCACCACCTGGTACCCCAACCTCCCACCCCCCCGCCACTTCAACCCCCCAGATTGTTTTTCAGAGTCCATAGTCTCTCATGTCCCCTTCCAATTTACCCAAAAGCACATACCTTCCCCAATGTCCATAACCCTACCCCCCTTCTCCCAACCCCCCTCCCCCCAGCAACCCACAGTTTGTTTCGTGAGATTAAGAGTCACTTATGGTTTGTCTCCCTCCCTATCCCATCTTGTTTCATGGATTCTTCTCCTACCCACTTAAGCCCCCATGTTGCATCACCACTCCCTCATATCAGGGAGATCATATGATATTTGTCTTTCTCCGCTTGACTTATTTCGCTAAGCATGATACGCTCTAGTTCCATCCATGTTGTCGCAAATGGCAAGATTTCGTTTCTTTTGATGGCTGCATAGTATTCCATTGTGTATATATACCACATCTTCTTGATCCATTCATCTGTTGATGGACATCTAGGTTCTTTCCATAGTTTGGCTATTGTGGACATTGCTGCTAGAAACATTCGGGTGCAAGTGCCCCTTTGGGTCACTACGTTTGTATCTTTAGGGTAAATTCCCAGTAGTGCAATTGCTGGGTCATAGGGCAGTTCTATTTTCAACATTTTGAGGAACCTCCATGCTGTTTTCCAGAGGGGTTGCACCAGCTTGCATTCCCACCAACAGTGTAGGAGGGTTCCCCTTTCTCTGCATCCTCGCCAGCATCTGTCATTTCCTGACTTGTTGATTTTAGCCATTCTGACTGGTGTGAGGTGATATCTCATTGTGGTTTTGATTTGTATTTCCCTGATGCCGAGTGATATGGAGCACTTTTTCATGTGTCTGTTGGCCATCTGGATGTCTTCTTGGCAGAAACGTCTGTTCATGTCCTCTGCCCATTTCTTGATTGGATTATTTGTTCTTTGGGTGTTGAGTTTGTTAAGTTCTTTATAGATTTTGGACACTAGTCCTTTATCTGATATGTCGTTTGCAAATATCTTCTCCCATTCTGTCAGCTGTCTTTTGGTTTTGTTAACTGTTTCCTTTGCTGTGCAAAAGCTTTTGATTTTGATGAAATCCCAAAAGTTCATTTTTGCCTTTGCTTCCCTTGCCTTTGGCGATGTTCCTAGGAAGATGTTGCTGCGGCTGAGGTCGAAGAGGTTGCTGCCTGTGTTCTCCTCAAGGATTTTGATGGATTCCTTTCTCACATTGGAGGAAGGTTGTTTTGATTCTTCCTGGATGTATCTTGATATCTTTGTTAAAGGACTCAACTTTCCTAAGATAAAGAAAAACATAGGTGTATGTATCAAAAAGTTCAGGTTAGAAAGGTATTATGGAATTTGATGTACTGTACAGCTCGCTGTGATGGTAAATAGGTTAAAAAATTACCTATGTTTAAAAAATATATATATATATATATATATATATGAACCGGAATAGTGGAAACGAGTGAATAATACAAGTTTTCCTTTCTTGGTTTGTTTTCTGGGGGAGGGACCTGCCACGTTGGTTGTCAGTCAATGATGTTTCCTGAGTTGAGTCCCCCCGCCCCCCTCAAGGGGTTGGGCTCTGAGGAAACTGATTTTTTTCAGGCTTTTGTTCTCTGGCGGTTTTTTTTTGCTTGTTCACTTTTTTTCCCTCTCACCTTGACCGCCTTTGATGGTTTTTGTAGTATTAGAAGAAATCAAACCACACCCTGATCTCCATCTCAGA
Organism: Neogale vison; assembly: GCF_020171115.1. NCBI lineage: Eukaryota > Metazoa > Chordata > Mammalia > Carnivora > Mustelidae > Neogale > Neogale vison. The sequence goes on along the minus strand of NC_058093.1, from coordinate 215,289,188 downwards.
GAGAAGCCTCAGTCTGGGTGCAGAAGCTGAATAAATTCCCCCTTGGCTGCTGGCAGCGCAGGTTCCAAGTTGCAGACCCTGGGGGCGCAGGATCTTTTGCTCTCCCCAAAGCCAAGGCAGTGGCGGCTGTCTGGGAGCTCCCGACCGCCAGAGAGGTTCCAAGCAGCGATCGCACACTGAGATTTTGCCGCCGGCCCAGGCTGGGAGTGCCCGGATTGCACGCACCTCTTTTCAGAGGCAGCTGTGGGTCGGGCGGGCATCTGGGGCACTGAGAACGGGGCCCTGGTCCATAAGCCCCAGGCTGGGCTTTTGCGTGCCTCTGTCTGGGGAAGAGTTTCGCGCACGCGGCTTAGGCTTCGAAACAATGGCGCGGGTCAAGGAGCGCCCGCCGGGCCTCAGTAACCCAGCAGAGCTCGAGGGACGTGCGCGCGCATCTCAAGCTTTGTGGTAGGGCTAGCGCGCGTTCCGCAGACCAGCGCTGCTCCCATCCCCTCACAGGAGCCGGAACCCACGCGCTCTGGGGCGCGCTGGCGGCTTAGGGACCAGGAGCTGGTTTCACCGCCGCACTCTCTCTGCCTCAGCGCCGGGGAGGCCGTCTGGGACCGGGGACTTAAGCCCCTGTCCCTAGCCGCCCCGATTCCCACAATTTCCCCCCGCGATCCTTTGCTCTTTTGGAGTGCTTTCAACCAGTCTCCAAGTTAATGCTGGTCCCCAGACGCAGAGCACTCTCACTCATATTGGGGTATTACTTTCCCACCGGTCGCCACTGGTGGCTCCCTCCCCCTTTTGTTTATCTTCCGATATCAGTCCGCAATTCCCATTCCGCTTTACCTGCTCACTGGTGTCTTCTGCCCCTGTAGAGATCCAGACGTGTATAATTCTGATCTCAGGCTGATTTCATGGGTGATCGGAGTTCTTTGGTAGGTAATCAGCTCACTTTGGGGTACCAGCTGAAAAGACGCCTCTTCCTACTACCCCGCCATCTTGTCCCCCCCGTGTGTTCCTTTTTCATGTATTCTATCATATACGGATGCAAGATGTATCAGTCTTGATTCCTAAATACACAGGAATCTGGTGCCTGTGGGACATCAGGATTGTCTCGGCATAGACCCTTTCAAATGCCCTACATTGTACCCTGCACTGTCCTCTCTGAAAGAAGATAGCAGGCTAGGCCAGAGCATTTCAACCCTGGGACAAGTACAGGGATTGTACCTGCCCTCCCTCCTCACCGTGTATGTGACCTGTCTGTGCTCAGCGGGGCTGGGCAGGGCAGTGGGCGCAGCTGCCTGTGGAAGGCTGGAAACCCTGGTCCACACCCTTTCTCGGGTGACAGGTGCTTTTGGGTGACCTGCAAGGGGGTAATCTACTGGACTGAATCCTCCTCAACCAACAGCAGAGCTTCAGCAGGGGCAGCAAAACAGAGTTTGCAGCTGCCCAGGATACCAGGCCAGGGGGTCAGCAGGGGTCCAGGGTTCAGTCCCCAGAGACTGATGGGATGGTCCATTCTATCTCCTCAGGCTGCAGGGACCTTATTCTGAGGGTCAGACACACAGAATATTGATGGGAGATCTGACACACTGGGTGGGATATGCAGGTCCTCTTACTGTCCACCAGTGTTCCCAGGCACTGACTCCTCTGTGCAGGTCATGTCCAAGGACGCCCTGACCACTCACCCTCAGCTCATCTTTCCCTCTTCCAGACTGCAGCTCCTTGCTCGGGGGCAGCTAAGGAAGGGAAAGCAGGGACCAGTGAGCCCCTGGTCCCTGGAAGGGGCATCAGCAACCTCCTAGTGAGACTATCTCCAGAGAGAAATGGATGCTTCCTTCTCAGGGCGTAGCTCTGGTCCCTGAGTGGTCCTTGTGCAATGACAGGATCCGCTTCCTGCAGGGACACTGTCTCAAGCCCATATAATATCCAAACCCACACCGTGAACCATCCCACGTCCAAGCCCACATGGGGTTTTCCAGTGTTAATGACTTGGAAGAAAATAACCCAGTAGGCATGGACAGACAGAGAGATGGACAAACAGTGAAAACAATGAGATGGAATGGAAAAGGGAGGCAGATAAAGAGCATTGCCTCTTGTGCTGAGATGGTAACCAATTAATGAGGGAGTGACACCTGCAAAGCATTGATTAAAGGGGTCAGATGATTCCATTAGTGTGAATTATTAACTGCCGATTAGTAATTGGCAGGAATCCCATGCCAGGTGGGATTGTGTGACCTCAGGGACCCACACAAAAACTAGGAAGCTTCCAAAGATTTGTCATGCCCTTTACATGTTTACAAGAAACAATGATGAAAATAATTGTGGTGGCCAATTTCTGCTCTCTTGTGGGATGAGGGCTGTCACAGGGATGAAAATAGCCTGTGTCAATACATGAGACATTGTGAGGAATCTCCAACAACTGCTGGTTGGTTAACAAGTCAACTCCCAGGTAGAAAGGGATGCAGGAACCCCAGAATGAGAGAGTTTCCCAATGTGATGACATACCAAGCAGGTACCAGAGTGCAGTGGGGGCCAGACAGGAGATCTGAGGCAGGAAGAGGTAGGTAATGAGGTCACAAAGCACCGATACTGAATCAGAGGTTGTCTGAAAGCTCAGAGGCCAGCTAACCCCATGTCCAGGATCCTGCAAGGCCCTGAGACAGACCAGTGTAGACCTCAGACACAGAGGTTTCAGACAGAGCCATAGGGTCAGATCCCAGGAATTTCACTATTGAACCCAGACCTTGGAAACCAAGGTTGATTTTCTCACCAGAAAGCTCCATGGAGGAAGCCAGGAGCTCCTGGATTCCTCCTCAGCCACCTATTCTGATCTCACAAGTGAGTAATCCAGTCAGAAAGCATGGAGGAAATATATTTGCATAAATACTAGCAATCACTGCCCCATGGGCCTGGAGGGAATAAGAGAAGCCTGGTTGAGCCTGCCCTGCTGTGGGGTCTCTGGAGGCAGAGTTCTGGGCATCTCCACCATGGCCTGGACCCTTTTCCTGCTCCCCGTCATCACTCTCTGCACCGGTGTGCCCCCAGGCCCTACACACAAGCTCAGACTTCATGGGACCTGTGCTGGGCCTGCCCCAAACTCTGAGCTCAGCACCAACACTGACTCAGTATTGGGTCCCTGGGAATGAGTCCCTGGACCTCACACCAACGTCTCCTATCCTATCCTTTCAGGTTCCGTGACCTCCAGTGGGCTGACTCAGCCACCCTCTATGTCGATGACCCAGGGACAGACGGCTACAATCACCTGCTCTGGAAATGTACTGGGGAAAAAATATGCATATTGGTACCAGCAGAAGCCAAGACAAGCTCCTGTGCTTGTGATTAATAAAAATAATGAGCGACCCTCAGGGATCTCTGACTGGTTCTCAGCCTCTAAATCAGGAAACACGGCCACCCTGACCATCAGCGGGACTCGAGATGAGGATGAGGCTGACTACTATTGTCAGTCCTATGACAGCAGTGTAATGCTCACAGTGACACAGGCAGATGGGGAAGTGAGACAAAATCCACTTCCCAGACTACATTGCACTCTCCTCCATCCCCAGAAGGAACATGGAAAAGCACTGAGCAGGTCTGGCCCAGGAACCCAGGTCTGAGGTCTCCAGAGCTCATCCCCCACTCTGCTCTCAGGCAGTCCTGTACCCACTGGGTCAGGAGACCATGTACCTGACTGCACCAGGCTACTCTGCTCTCTGGGCCTGTGTGTGAATGTGGGACAGAGGGCTTCAGTGGAGGAAAGACAGAGGGAGCCTTTGGTCCAGTGCTCATGATCTCTGCATTTTCCTTGTGCTATGGGCCACTCGTCACACAACGGACCAAGATTAGAGTCCAAATTTCCCAGAGAAGCTGGGCTCCTAAAACCCTGAAGCCATCAGTGGGAGCCACCTAAGTGGAGAGGATGGGCACAGTAGACAGAGGGTCACCCACATACCCTCCTCTGGGCTCACACACCCACCCACTACTGCCTGGAACCCCTGACAGCTCACAGGGGGGGCTCCTCACTGGGAAGTACTTTTGCCTCAGAAATCTGCCTCCCCAGGTTATGCCCCTTCTCAGAGCGAGTCAGTTAAATGATTACCTCAGTCCAGCACCTCGAGGCCCTGCCTCAGGTTCAGATGTCCTGAATGGTCCCAGCTTGAGGTTTCCCCGAAGGTAGGAGGCTGCACCTGATATCTCACTGCAGGCCTCTTCTCCTTCTACTAGAGCTGAGCTCCCCAACTCCTTCCAGATTTCCTGAACATGGACTTCTCCTCAGAGCCAGCTTCCAGGAAACAATGGAAGAGGGCGAACATGCCTGACAGGGTTCTCAGGGAACTGAGGAGACCACTGTGTACCCACAGAGCTGGGCTTTATCACCCAAATCACCAACGTACTTGTCTAATCTCCAGACAGATCAGTTTGTTCTTTTATTTTTATACATTGAAAAAATATCCAGACACACTAGGTGTCCTAAGTTCTGACAGATAGCTGGACGTCACATCCTTCTTGATGGTAAATGGGGATAATGGGGCAGTTGCCACTGCCTACAAAGTGGCCACAAAAAACAAAACCACCACAGGAGAGAGGCACAGAATGGATGCTTCCTCACTTCTACCTTCCATATCCGGGCAAGAATCTCTCTTTACACTCATCCAGATATATGGACAGACAATTCTATGAAATACAGCTCAGCCTGTCAACAGTGACACTTAAGACACCACAGATGATCCCTCATCCACAGAAATCCACCCCCACCCCCACACACCACAGTCTCCAAATAAAGAGAATGTTGGCAGCCAGGTCTCCACCTAACATGCATGATAAAATATCCTGTGAACAGTTACAATCATGCTCATCCCTTTCCCACAAGAGGATAAAAGTATATCATTGTCCACTAGTAATCTTTATGTTTGTCCCTGCCATTTGATAATCTATAACTTCAATAATGAGATGTAAAGCTAACTATTGTTAGCATCTATGATGTTAGATGATGAAGGGATGAAACAGGGAGGTAGAACAGAAACATGTGATTAAAATATAACCAAACCTATTCATGTCAACATAAGGAAGAAACCTTTATTACTTTTATCTTATTCATTTCTTCCACTACCCTGAGGTCAATATGGAGTCTAGAATTACCTTCTTCATTGCCCACTCCATATCCCCCTTCTCTCAGCAAATACCTGATCTACTCATGATGTCCCCCATGACCAAACTTTCACTCTGGAAGGTTGGTCCATTATCAGACCTGCTGAATTGGACTCTGCTGAATTGATGACTGTCGTCACAGTCAATGTTATCCTAGGGGATCTCCTGAGTCCATATACTCCTGTTTACCCAGTTGTGTTGTAGACACACAACTGCACTAGGACAGTCATTATGAAACACCCCAGACAGTGCCCCCTACTTTGAGTCCCTGTCAGGAGGAGTCAGAGGTACCTAAGACACACTCTCCACAACCAGATCAGGGCAGTCACCCTCCCTTCCTCCCACTTGCCTCTGTTTTCCTGGGAAACTAGCCTGTCTGGGCAATCACGTTACCTGCTGCGAATTAAGGAAGCTTATACTGCTGTGAGAAACACATGTTTTCAAATTAAATGATACAAAATATTGAGAGTTTAATTCATTAGGCAAATGCAGTGGGGTTTCACTAAGCTAAACTTGGTGTTGGAGTCCCCTGTCTGCCTCAGTGGGTACATAAGGAAAAGTTTTCAGATGCTCTGTGAGCTATATCATGTGCAATTATATCCAAGTCTGAATTAGCTGATTCCCAATTCACCAAACCACAGACAGGGGAGTTCAAATTCCTCCCACGCCAAACTCTGGGAGATGTGAGTTGTAATAAAACTTAAATCCAAAGAGACTAGCCCATGAATAAACAACCATTTAATAAATATACACCCACCTTACAACATGGTCCTTTGCTATGGAGCCCACTGAATAAGACCAAGATTGGATGGACAAGGGGCGCCTAGGTGGTTCAGTGGGTTAAATTCTCTGCCTTCTGCTTGGGTCATGATCCCAGGGTCCTGGGATCGAGCCCTGCATCAGGCTCTCTGCTTGGCAGTGAGCCTGTTTCCCGCCCACCCCCCTCACCGCCTGCCTCTCTGCCTACTTGTGATCTCTGTCTATCAAATAAATAAAATATTTTTAAAAAAGACTAGATGGACAAGAAAGCTGACCATTGTCCCCGGACATGTCACATTATCCACCTGATTATTACTACCATTTCCTTTTGAGGACACAGTATGATAGACACTGAGATAAAATTCTGTCTCATTCAAACCATAAGTGACTCTTAATCTCACGAAACAAACTGTGGGTTGCTGGGGGAGGGGGGTTGGGAGAAGGGGGGTAGGGTTATGGACATTGGGGAGGGTATATGCTTTGGGGCAAATTGGAAGGGGAGGTGAACCATGAGAGACTATGGACTTTGAAAAACAATCTGAGGGGTTTGAAGTGGCGGGGGGTGAGAGGTTGGAGTACCAGGTGGTGGGTATTATAGAGGGCACGGCTTGCATGGAGCGCTGGGTGTGGTGAAAAAATAATGAATAATGTTTTTCTGAAAATAAATAAATTGGAAAGAAAAAAAAATTCTGTCTCATTGTCTCTCATCTGTCTCCTGTAGTATTTGCCTCTGTCTCTACCACAGGTCCTCTTCATGCCTTCCTATCCCACATCAACTGGACTAAATTCAATCACTGCAAACCATCCTCAATTGGGTCTGTCCCTGCACAGTGGGAGAATTCTCCCTTGGGACATAATCCTCCATCACCTCAATGACAGAATGATGAACAAATGTTCTGAGAAAGTTCCACAGTCTAATGACATGGGAAGCATGGGATCACAGAGCCTCTGGGGAATGCAGAGGGGACACTGTGCAAGAAGATGAGAAAGGTAATGAGGCGACAGGACCACCCTCCCTGTATCAACTGTTGTCTATAACACTCAGACGGCCCTGTCCAGCCCAACGGCAAGGATCCTGAAGCACCACAGACGGAGCCAAGTACAGGTGGCCAACAGGGTGGGCACAGGGAATATCATGTGGTCTTGTGCTCTCTTTCTCTCCTCTCTCTCTCTCTCTGACAAATAAATCAATAAATAGAATCCTTAAAAAAAAAAAAGAACGCCCCACAGTATATGAAATGACACTAAAATGTAAGCAAACTTACAGGACAATTCCCACCAATTCTGCTCCACAACGTGGGACATGAAACATTCTCAGGGAGCAGATACAAACTCTAGGAAGATGAATCGAGCCAGAAAAATAATTAAGATGGAACGTTTTCTGGACTGTAGTTTACACACAAAAGAAAAGAAGAAATATTCACAGAGCATATTGCATGAGAATAACTAACAGAAATACCCTCACACGGCCCTTCTCACTCGAGCCTTTACGATTTTCAAACACACAGTGACAAGAGTTCCCCTATGGAGCCCAGAGGCGAGCACCTCTCCACATGAACCAGATCCGTGAAACCCACACAGAAGCAGATTCTCTCCAGCATCCTGAAAAGGAGCATTCTCATGGGGACCAGGGAGGGCATGAGAGAGGTTTGAGGTAGCCAGGCTAAGCAGTGGACCAAGTAAGCAGTAATCTGAGGTCCCCACCATGGCCTGGACCCTTACAAAATGCTCCCTCCTCATTCTCTCACCCTCCTCACTCCCCAGGTCCTGCCCCAAGCACCGACACAAGCTCAGCCCCCACAGGACTCTGCCCATGACCCTGGCCCTGAGCTCTGCCCAGGGGATGCTGCAGGGGTGGGGCCCAAGAGAATGAGTCCCACAGCCTCCTAAAGCTGTACAACCGATGGTCCCATATACGAATCAGCTGTCCCTAGTAGTGTGGTCATGAGACCCCATTATTCCCAATTACTCAGGGAGAGAAGAGAAAGCAATAGTACAGAGCAGAGCCAGCAGGCCCCAGACCAGGCCACAGCACAGCCAAATGGCCTCCAGCATCCCCACAGATTCTCCAGCCCTAACCCGGGACATGACCCCACTGACACTCCTCATGCACAGGTTGATGGGGCTCCTTTAGAGACCAGCCAGTTTGGGGATGGCAGTGACTCCTGGGATGCAAGCCCTGCAGCCAGGCCTGGCCTCAGACTCTTGCCTGCACTGGTCAAGCTCTGCCCCCACAGAGCCGAGGGTCTGAATCCAGCACACCTGAACTCCACTCCTGGACTCACTTCCACTTCTCTTTTCCTGGGAAGCTAGCTTCTCTAGGCATTAGCTTCAGCAGCTGTGAATGGGGAAGCTTACACTCAACGAAGAAACACTATTGTTATTTTCTTTTTTTTTTTTTAGAACAACAGCCATATTTATTATCAATCACATATGATTCTATATTTGCTTGACGTGTTTCCATGTAGAAAGACTCACAGCTGACAAAGAACCATTCACCCTATTTACAATGGCTTTCCTATATCCAAGCATCTATTGGATGTGCTCATTCTGCCAGACATGCTTCTTTGCTCCCTAATTTTTTTTAGCCCGGCTCAATTCTATCTATATATTTTAAAACTAATTTCAAATTCATTTCTTCAAAAAGATTCCCCCTGTTCTACTCTCTGTCCATCCTGATTGGCTTAATTCTTCCCCTTACTGATCTTCCTCTCACTCTTTTTTTTAATAATCACCCCTAACAAAATTCTGTCTTATAATACTTCCATCTGAAGTGGGATACATTGCCATTGTTGCCCATATCTTAAGTGTCTCCAGTGCTGAAGCAATGCCACCTATGTGCTCTGTATCCCTTAATAGGTCTAGCACAACTTGGGTTATAGCAGTTGAGACTCTTCCACATTTTTTCTGTAGTCATAAGCAGACATCTTAAATTGCTTTTTTTTTATTTTCAGCGTAACAATATTCATTGTTTTTTCACCACACTCAGTGCTCCATGCAATCCGTGCCCTAATACCCACCACCTGTCTCCTCCAACCTCCCACCCCCCCGCCCCTTCAAAACCCTCAGATAGTTTTTCAGAGTCCATAGTCTCTCATGGTTCACCTCCCCTTCCAATTTCCCCCAACTTCCTTCTCCTCTCTATCTCCCCATCTCCTCCATGCTATTTATTATGCTCCACAAATAAGTGAAACCATATGATAATTGACTCTCTCTGCTTGACTTATTTCACTCAGCATAATCTCTTCCAGTCCCGTCCATGTAGATACAAAAGTTGGGTATTCATCCTTTCTGATGGAGGCATAATACTCCATAGTGTATATGGACTACATCTTCCTTATCCATTTGTCCGTTGAAGGGCATTTTGGTTCTTTCCACAGTTTGGGGACCATGGCCATTGCTGCTATAAACATTGGGGTACATACAGATGGCCCTTCTTTTCACGACATCTGTATCTTTGGGGTAAATACCCAGTAGTGCAATGTCAGGGTCATAGGGAAGCTCTATTTTTAATTTCTTGAGGAATCTCCACACTGTTCTCCAAAGAGGCTGCACCAGCTTGCATTCCCACCAACAGTGTAAGAGGGTTTCCCTTTCTCCACATCCCCTCCAACATATGTTGTTTCCTGACTTGCTAATTTTGGCCATTCTAACTGGTGTAAGGTGATATCTCAATGTGGTTTTAATTTGAATCTCCTTGGTGGCTAGTGATGATCAACATTTTATCATGTGTCTGATAGCCAATTGTATGTCTTCATTGGAGAAGTGTCTGTTCATATCTTCTGCCCATTTTTTGACATGATTACCAGTTTTGTGTGTGTTGAGTTTGAGGAGTTCTTTATAAATCCTGGATATCAACCTTTTGTCTGTACTGTCATTTGCAAATACCTTCTTGTTATACCTGTTGTTTTCTTTTACATCCAATGATACATAACATTGTAAGAGTCTTACTAATTAAAGAGGCTACATGTGATCTCAGCCAGCTGACCATGGAGTTGGAGTCTCCTTTCTTCCTCTGTGGGATCCCAGGAAAAGTTTTCTCTGCCCTGTGAGCTGCATCATTGGCAAATGGATCCAAGTCAGAATTAGCAGATATGCAGTTCCACAAAACCACGGATTAGGCTACTTTACAGATCCTCCCACACCGAGCTCCAGGAGATTAGGCCTGAAACAATAATAGTAGTAAATACAGGATTACTAAAGAGTAAGATAAAGATCTGCCTGCTCAACTGAATTTAGCACCAAAAGCATCACCCAGGGATTGTAAAACCCAACTACACAGATAGAGATGCAGGAAGCATCGGTCCTGATTCCTACATACACAGGAACCTGGTGGTCATGGGACATCACACAGGATTGTCTGGACACTGACCCTTTCCAAATGCACTACACTACACCCTGCACTCTCCTTTCTGGAAGAAGACAGGAGGCTATCCAGTGCATTTCAACCCTGGGACAAGTATAGAAATAGCACCTGTCCTACCTCCTGCACCATGTTTCTGACCTTCTGTGCTGGTCTGGGCAGGGCAGTGGGGGCAGCTGCCTGTGGGAGCCTGGGAACTGGTCCACACCCCTTCTCAGGTGACAGGTGCTCTGGGGTGACCCACAAGAGGGAAGGCCCTGGTCTGAGTCCTCCACCAGCAGGGGGAAGCAGAGCTGCATCAGGAGCAGCAGGACAGAGGCTGGGGCTGCCCATGGGGAGCCTCAAGAGGACACCGGGCCTGGGGGTCCACAGGGGTCTAGGGTTCAGGACTCAGAGGCTGTCAGGATATTCCAACCTATCTCCTCAGACTGCAGGGACCTTATTCTGAGGGTCAGATACACATTGTTACCCAGGACACTGACAGGAGTCCTCACACACGGAGCACCACCCTTCATTCTCCACCCGAGATCCCAGGGAGCTGACCCTTCTGTGCTGGGCATGTCCAAGACACCGTGACCCCTCACCCTCTGCAATTCCTGCCCCACTCCAGTCAGACTCAGATCTGGGGCTGCAACGCCCTTGCTCATGAGTGTCTCGGGGGGACAGGAAGTAGGACACTCAGAGCGACAGGTCACAGATAGGAAGGTCTGCAGCCTCCTTGTGAGACTGTCTCCAGAGTGATGTGATTTCCACAGCCTCAGACCACATCTCTGTTCCCTGAACTGTCCTTGCTTCAGTGACAGAACTCAGTTCCCAGGAAGGACAACTAACTATTCAGTCTCCAGAGCTCAAACCCTGTGCACAGATGTGACCCTGGGGATTCTCACAGAGACACAGAACTTGAAGTGGGCCCCTCTGTCAGGGATGGTTTCTGGCACTTTTCACAAGTTTACATGAGACATGGATGAAAATAATGAAAGGAATCAAAGTATTGATGATGCAAGATGCTGGTCTGCTCTGGGGTGGGTGGTGTCACAGAGATAGAAGCACCACGTGGAATAGACTAGAAGTTGTGATGAAACTCCAACAGCCTGTGAAGGTATAACAAGTAAATTCCCATATGCACCATGATGTAAAAATGTCAGGATGCAAGAGTTTTCCATCCTAGGACATGCTGATAATGGGACAAGAATGCAGCTGGGGGAAGCAGAGAGGACGTGAAAAAGGAGGGGTAGACGCTGAGATCACATGACTTCCTTTCCCTGAATCAGGTGCTGTTTGTAGCTCTGCAAGGGACCAAATCAGCCCCATGGCCAGGCTCCAAAAAGGCCGTCCTGGGATGACTCAGCTACCCTGGGCTCAGTGACCCTGGTCCAGATATCCATGATCACCTGTCAGGGAGATGGTATAGAAATCTTCAGTGTACAGTGGTACCAGCAGAAGCCAGGACAGGACCCTGGCTGGTCATATACGACAATAACAAGTGCTCTACAGGGATTCATTCTCTGATGCTAAGACCCCAACTTGGAAGACACAGCCACCCTAAACCCCAGCAGGACCAGGGCCAAGGACAAGGCTGATTATTACTCTCAAGTGTGGGACAACAGCAATGCTCACAGTGACAGAGCCAGACAGGGTTATGAGACACAAACCACTTTCCTATCTGTGTCACACTCTCCATCAGTCCTTGGAGGACTGAGGACAAACAGAGGTCGGGCCCAGGACCCACATCTGAGATTCCCAGACCTCTCTCCCAACACAGCCCTCTAGAGAGCCTCTGCACTGTGTGCATCAGGGTGCCTGTGCAGGAAGCAGGATGAGGCTGTTATGTTTTCTTGCCTAGGGTACTTGTCAGGTATGAAAGATCAGGCTGGAAGGACAAAGAAACATCCATGGAGACAAGACAAGCTCAAAGTGACAAGGCGAAGTCTCAGCTTTCTCTTGAACAGAATCATGGTGGTGTTTTGAGATGGAAGCAATTCTCCTTTACAGTTAAGTCCTCTAGGGCAGCAAAGTGTATGTTAATGGTACAAGGAGTGAAAATTCTGTAGTGGGTCACCTAGAATGTCAGTGAGTATGGACATTTCCAATTCTACTTCTTAATTCCTAGACCCATCAATGCTGGCTATGGGAGAAACAGTATCGTGCATTGGATACATATTTAGTGTAAATATCACCTCCTGCCAAATCTTGCCATGATCCCACAAGGTCTTGCATGTGAGTGGACAATAAAAAAGTCTGTCTAAGAGGCCAGTAGTCCATCATTCCAGCCAGCTGTTTCGAACGCTATGGAGAATGGTAGAACCAGTGAATTCCACACTGTAGAATGTGTAGAACCACACATTCCATAGTGTGCATCAGCACACTACACTCCTTTTCTGAGGTGAAATGTGAGCTTTGGACAGAACCACACTGAATACTGGAGCAGTGGGTAAGGCATTCAGTAAATCCAGGGATCAGAGTTTGGGAAGAAGCACTGCAGTCAAAGAAAGCAAATTCCCATCCAGAGTAAAGATCTCTTCCACCAAGAGCAGAGTAATCACTTCCATGATGGAAGAAGTCTAATGTCATTCATCTGCCACCAGGCTCCTGGCTTATTCCTAAGGGAATGGTCTCATCCTGGGAACTCTGAGTTGGTCTCTGCTCTTGGAAGATTGGTCCCTCAGAAGTAGCCACAGTCATGTCAGCTTTATGAGGGGACAAACCTAGGGAATATCCCATGAATAATCTAAAATCTTGCAACATGGCCACTTTGCTATTGGCCCAAATGACAAGTTCAAGAGTGGATGCAAAAGAAAGCTAATCACTGTCCCCAGATGTGTCACATTATCCACCTGAGTATGAACACCATTTCCCATTGAGGACTCACACTTCTGGGCATTCTCATGAACACAAATAGCTCTGTGTTCATTTGGGGGTGAGATCTCCTCACATATCTCTTCCTCAAACATCTTTTACCACTTTCCTTTATTCCTCCCAAGGCTCTAACCATCCAGCCAAACTGAGTCAGAGAACATAGGTTAGAAATAAGCCACTCTTTCCTTCTCTCTGTCAGGTAAATAAACCAAGCACTCTGCTCACATGGTGCCTTATTGAAAAATTGTCCATATTGTACAGGGGTGTCCCAGATGAGGGCTGCAGGACTATGACTGTTAACTAGCACAGTTGACTGCACATCACACAGGAGCCTCTTAAATTAACCACAGATTTTGCTAGGGATCAGCTGTTCATAGAATTATCCCCACTGGGTCATAATTGTGCCAGACAGAGCAGAGACAATGCAGTATGGGTTTGGGTAATGGCCATCAGACCTTTTCCTCATGCATCTCGCCTGTGCCTTCAGGACCTGGGGAAGTCTGATCTCAAATTTACCTCTTCTGTTCCATGATGGAGAGCTGCTGTGAATACCCAATTCCATGGCCTGGTTGATCTGATAACACAGTTTGTGGAGGCAGCTCAATCACATAGTTACTTAGTGGCGAATTAGGAACCTACAGTCTCTGTTAAGTTTCAGTAGCAAGCCAAAGTGTGTGCCCATTGGAGCTTTCTACTAATACACATGCAAAAAAAATGGTATTTCAGTTCTAGGAACAAAGTCTTTGATTGAAACCACTGTGCTCTGTCAAAATGAGTCTGATTACTAACTTGGACCTGCCATTCATTATGGTAACAACACACACCTTACCATTGGTGATAAAATGGAACTGCCTGTCTCCTAAAAATGCAAAGATTCCCAAAACTACAGCTTTGGCATCCAATCCAGAGTTCAAAATCTCCAGAAAACATATGTGTATATATCATACATATGGGCATATATGTACACAAATACATCTCCAACAAATATACAGCGGACACAATCAGTATATATGTGCACATGTATTCACAAGTATATTCATATATATGTGTGTGTATCAGTATATGATAGAAAGGAGTGTGTGACAGGAATTGGATGTCATGTGTCACAAACACACAAGTGAGCCACGGAGAAATCACAGTGACTGTCAGCCACAAACGGGCTCCTGCCTCCCACTCAGTATGCAGGGAGGCTAACACAGGGCTCCTCTTGTGACTCACCTTCCCGGGAAACATATAACATGAGAATTTTAACACATCCCATGCACCTGTCCCTGATTTTATAACCTATGGGAAAATATCACCTTGGAACTCAACTAGCATAGAATCACAGACACCTAAGGTCATCACTGTCCCCACATCCTCTCACAAACCAGACTCTTCCCCACAGGGACAAACTCCAAGCACACTTCAGTTCTTGTCCCTTTTTGCCATCCTGACAGCAGCCACACAGTCCCCTCTGCAGAGAAACTTCCTCCAGCCTCTCCCCACACATGACATGCCGGTCATTTTGTCTGATGTCATTTCATTCTCTGCACAATCCCAACACTGTCCAGGTTCTCCTATCATTTAAATAACTGAATGATTTGTATTAGTCATTATCCCCACAGGACCAGAAGTTTTAATGCAATGTACACCCATATCAGTCGGAAGCACGAACATTCAAGCAGCTATTTTCTGGCAGACAGAAGTAAGTCTGAAGTCAGATGGTGGTTCTCTAGGTACAACCAATTCCCTGATCCCAAATCCTCTCACTGTGTCTCTCACCATTGTGACTATGGAGATTTTGCTTTGTCTTGTTGTTGACAACAGACCTCAGGATGGCTGCTGCAGCTCCAGCTATCACTCATGGGAACAAGAGAAAGAACATTCATAAATATAGTCAGTTTCTTTCATTCACAGACATAAATCCCCAGAAAGATCCCCAGAAGAATGACACAACTGTGGGTTACCTCTAGGCCACACGATCAATGCTGACGTAGACAGAAATGAGAAATAGTTGGGCTTCTCAATGATTATAGAAGACAAGATGCAGGTAGATGGTGTTGATGATGATGTGTGGTCTCACCAAAGCAACTGTCTCCATTGCTGCTCTGCCCAAGGCAGGAACCCAAGAAAGACTTGGGTCTTCTTCACACTGATTTCCCAGGATGAAACCTATGGAAGACCAAGTGGGATCTGAATAAGATTTTGTTGGTTGAGTGTCCTACTGTCTTTGTCCTTGGAGCAGGAGCTATAATCAGATTATGTGGTGGTCCAGCAGCCAGATCAAGTGAGACAGTCCCTGAGTCCTGTATCTTCTAGTGTTCAGCCCTAAAACGACACTCATGACCACCACCACCCCAGAGACACGACCCTGATACCTCAGATGGGTCCTGCCTCCTCTTCACATGAGCCTCTTCCTATTGTCATAGGTAATCTGATGCCTTATACCTAGTCTTGATGCTGGCAGGAGCTCCACAGAGACGAGCAAATCCTCCCCCGGAGGATGCATGCCAGCAGTGCATGGATCAAGGGGAACCAGGATGTGAGCACTGGGTCATGAATCTCCACCTGGACAAAAGATTTCCCTGCACTTCTAGCTGCCAGTGTGGAGTGGCCACTAGGAGGGCAACAGAGATCACCTGGAAAGGCCTCAGGGATTCTAACTGGGAGGATTGCTTACCAGAACCTGAGACCAGAAGGTAAAGGTACAGATTTACTACACTATCATCACCTGTGCTCTGATATAAAATTCTGACTTGGAGTCTCTCATCTCTATCCTGTGGAATTTGTCTCGGGCTCTAGCATACATCTAGGATTTCATGACGCTCCACCCCACCCCCATTCCTGCTACACTCTGTCACTCTCAATCCTTGCTCAAGCACTAGGTCTGTCCCTTTCAGGGAGGGCTCCTTAGGGGTACTGAGGAACAGCATCTATGACCTGCCCCAGGAGCTCTTCCTTGGCACAGATTCCTACACCACATCAATGGTTCCCTAAAACTCCATGTGCACCTGGTAAGGGAGGAATTTTTTCCTGTTTTGATGTTCACCAATCTAAACTAGAAGTAGGACAAACTGACCTATGATCCTCTAGTGCCTACAGGGGAAACATTCTGTGATGGGTTCAGAAAATGCAGACAGACTCCACCTCACAGCTCAGTTGTGACCATGCCTCCCCAGGAGCCAGGCAGGACATGGAGAGGGATAGAGTTTGGACAGCAAACTATGAGAACACAGGTTGAAAGAGAATCACCTGGGTTGAGGATGGGTTTGCAGGAACTGCCCTCCCATCTCTGCATCCCTTGGAGCTGAGCCCATTTCTCTTTGTGTGTGTGTGTGTGTGTGTGTGTGTTTTCTTAGTAGCTGAGCCCATTTCTAAAACCACAAAGCTCCTCAGCAGCAGTCCCTGAGCTCTGGATCATTTACATAACCAGCAGGTGTCTCCAGCAAGGGGATAAAAGGGGACTGGGAGGAACCCTACCCAGCCTTGAGATTCAGAGAGCAAAATCGAGGGACCTGCAACATGGCCTGGACCCCTCTCCTCCTCGGAGTCCTGGCTCACTGCACAGGTGCTGAGGCCAGGCTCACACTCCCTAATCCCCAGGTTCTGGGACACTCCTGGCCGTGACTCTGAGCTCAGCAGTGGATTGCCACTGACAGACAAGATCCCAAGACCATCTTTTGTCATGAGGGGCTAGTGGGGTGTAATCTCTTCCCACTGTTGTCATTGGCTCTGTGTGCCCCAAAAGGGCTGCACCTGCCCAGGGCAAGGGGAGGAATGGTTCTCATTTGTTCAAAGTTTCTATCCACAAGGCCTGCGCATGGGCCCCAGAACAAAGAGGACATCAGGGTGGGAATTATCTAGAGAATCACTGGGATTTAAACCAGGGGTGGTAGTGTCCAGGGGATGATACTCTGGCTGGAACCTACCTCTCATCTTCTCTCTTGCAGGCTCCATGGCCTCATATGTGCTGACTCAAACACCCTCAATATCGGTGAACCTGGAACAGACGGCCAAGATCATGTGTGGGGGAAACAACATTGGGGGTAAAAATGTTCACTGGTACCAGCAGAAGCCAGGACAGGTCCCTGTGCTGATTATCTATAATGATAAAAACCGGCCCTCGGGGATCCCTGACCGGTTCTCAGGCACTAACTCAGGGAACACGGCCACCCTGACCATCAGCGGGACCCGTGCTGAGGACGAGGCTGACTATTACTGTCAGGTGTGGGACTACAGTGCTAATGCTCACGCTGACACAGACAGATAGAGAAGTGAGACAAAAACCCCTTCCCCATCTGGTCACACTCTCCTCCAGCCCCAGGAGGCCTGTGCACAGAACAGGGAGCACTTCTGGCCCTGCATCTGAGATCCCCAGACCTTCCTCCCCATCCAGCCCTCCAGGCAGCTCTTCACAGGGAGGTCAGGAGAGCATTTACAGCTGACAGCACTAGGCTGCCTACTTCTCTGTGCCTGGGTGTCAACTGCACACAGAGGGACTGGGTAGAAAAAAGACACGGGGAGACATTTGGCCAATGGTCATGATCTCACCATTTCCAAGTGGTGACCATGAGCTAATGCTCTCCCAACTGATCAGGATTACAGTTCAAATTGTCCCAGCTCAGCTGAGTTCCTGAAGCTCTGGAGCCATGAGAGGACCCTCCTCTACCAAAGTGGAACAGATGGGTACAGTAGACACTGAGAGGTCACCCATATCCTCTCTTCTGGGCTCACACATGCACCCACTGCTTCCTGGAGCCCCTGGCCACTCACAGGACAGCTCCTCACTAGAAAATGCTGCTGGTTCAGAGATCCGCTTCCCCAGGTTTCTGTCCCTTCTCAGAGAGGTTCAGGTGAATGATCTCAGAGGCCCAGGGCCCAAGGCCCTCCCTCTGGTTCAGATGTCCTGAAAGTCCCCAGGTGGAGAGCTCCCTGAAGGAAAGAGGCTCATCTGATGGCTCACTCTCTGTGGGTCGCTCTCCTTCTGCCCAGGCTCATTTCCCTTCTCCTTCCAGGTTTTTACACATGCACTTCCCTGTCTCAGAGTCTGCTTCCAGGAACCCAATCTGAGATGACCGGCATCCTGGAGACAGTCCTCAGAGAACAGAAGGGGCCACTGTATATATCCACAAAGCTGGGATACCTCCCCAAAATCCACAAGGTGCATGCCAGTCTCCACCAGATGAAATCCCTTCTTTTATTTCTATATAGGGAGAAAACATGCAGACACACTAGGTGCTCTGGGTTCTGACAGATAGTTGGAGAGTCACATCTATCCTGATGGTGAATGAGTGACATTGGGACAATTGCCTCCTCCTCCAGACTGGCCAGAAGATATTCATCTATGGGAGTGACACACACAAGAAGTGCTCTCTCAATTCTATCCACTGACACACACACATTTGCCCAAGGAGCCTTCTTTACATGCACACTACCAACAAAACAATTTTATGAAATGCAGTCCAGTCTCTCAATGCTGACATGTAAGAAGCCACCAGAGTCCCACCTTATCCTCATGAAATCCACTAGATCCACACAAACCACAGTCTGCAAATAAAGGGAATATCAATAATCTGTCTTCCACTTGATAATATGAAACTATCCCAAGACAACCACAAACAGGTTCTTTCTCCCATAAGAGGAAATAAAATACACTTTTGTCTCCTAGGGATATTTTTTAAATTTATTTTCAGTTTAACAGTATTCATTGTTTTTGTACAACACCTAGTGCTCCATGCAATCCATGCCCTCTATAATACCTACCACCTGGTACCCTGACCTCCTACCCCCAGCCCCTTCAAAACCCTCAGATTGTTTTTCAGAGTCCATAGTCTCTCATGGTTCACCTCCCCTTCCAATTTCCCCCAACTTCCTTCTCCTCTCTATCTCCCCATGTCCTCCATGCTATTTGTTATGCTCCACAAATAAGTGAAACCATATGATAATTGACTCTCTCTGCTTGACTTATTTCACTCAGCATCATCTCTTCCAGTCCCGTCCATGTTGCTACAAAAGTTGGGTATTCATCCTTTCTGATGGAGGCATAATGCTCCATAGTGTATATGGACCACATCTTCCTTATCCATTCGTCCGTTGAAGGACATCTTGGTTCTTTCCACAGTTTGGGGACTGTGGCCATTGCTGCTATAAACATTGGGGTACAGATGGCCCTTCTTTTCACTACATCTGTATCTTTGGGGTAAATACCCAGTAGTGAAATGGCAGGGTCATAGGGAAGCTCTATTTTTAATTTCTTGAGGATTCTCCACACTGTTCTCCAAAGAGGCTGCACCAACTTGCATTCCCACCAACAGTGTAAAAGGGTTCCCCTTTCTCCACATCCCCTCCAACACATGTTGTTTCCTGTCTTGCTAATTTGGCCATGCTAATTTTGGTGTCAGGTGATAGCTCAATGTGGTTTTAATTTGAATCTCCCTGATGGCTAGTGATGATCAACATTTTTTCATGTGTCTGATAGCCATTTGTATGTCTTCATTGGAGAAGTGTCTGTTCATATCTTCTGCTCATTTTTTATATGATTGTCTGTTTTGTGTGTGTTGAGTTTGAGGAGTTCATTATAGATCTTGGATATCAACCTTTTGTCTGTACTGTCATTTGCAAATATCTTCTCCCATTCCATGGGTTGCCTCTTTGTTTTCTTGACTGTTTCCTTTGCTGTGCAGAAGCTTTTGATCTTGATGAAGTCCCAAAAGTTCAATTTCGCTTTTGTTTCCTTTGCCTTTGGAGACATATCTTGAAAGAAGTTGCTGTGGCTGATATCGAAGAGATTACTGCCTATATTCTCCTCTAGGATTCTGGTGGATTCCTGTCTCACGTTGAGGTCTTTTTTGTTGTTGTTGTTATTTTTTTTATTTTTCATTCTCAGCTTTATTTATCTATTTGTGTATGAATGAATGACATCAGTGACATGTATCACTGGGTAAGCTTAAGGTGTACAGTGTGTTGACTCGATATTTTTCGGTTGCAATAGGATTAGCACCATATGGGCGGCTAATGCCACTCTCACGTCTATAATTATCATCTCTTTTTTGGTGGTGAAAACATTTAAGGTCTAGTCTCTTAGGAACTTTGAAGTATACAATATAGTATTGTTGACTGTAGTCACCATGCTGTGTGTGACGAACTCATAGTTAGAAGATGAGTAAGTTCCAGAGATCAAATGAGATTTTTTTTAAAAGATTTTATTTATTTATTTGTCAGAGACAGAGGGAGAGAGAGCGAGCACAGGCAGACAAAGAGGCAGGCAGAGGCAGAGGGAGAAGCAGGGTTCCCTGCAGAGCAAGGAGGCCGATGTGGGACTCGATTCCAGGACTCTGAGATCATGACCTGAGCCGAAGGCAGCTGCTTAACCAACTGAGCCACCCAGGCGTCCCCAGATGAGATGTTTTGATTCCACACAACTGGTAAGTCAAGAGCCGAGACTTGGATAGCCTTGTCTGACTCCCCCTGCTTCTCATGGTGTTTGCCCTTTCCTCTGGCAGCCCTCTGGGTCCTCAGATCTTCCACTGGCTGCCTTCATTTTGTCATACGATGTCTTCTAAAATATCTCTTCAGACCCACCCTACCTGAAGTGCCTCCTTGCCCCAATTTCCCCATCCCTCCTACTCTTAATTCTTTTTTACATAGCATTTATTACAGCCTAGAGGTTTTCTTTGTCACATACTCTACTTCCTTGTGTTTCTCCTTGAGAATATAAGCTCCATGAAAACTGGATTGTTGCTTATTTTATTTACCACCATATGCCTTGCACCCAGCATAGGTACTCAGGGTAGATCCCTAAAAAATATTCATGAGAGGGATGAATTGTCCAAATACTGACTGCCTTGAGGGCAAACTCTGGGAAGACTTCCCTGTGCACTTTGCTGAAGGTAAGGAGGGCACATGTTGTGATGAACACTGGGTGTTATTTGCAACTAATGAATCACTGAACACTACATCAAAAACTAATGATGTACCATATGCTGGCTAAATGAACATTTTAAAAAAATGCTGAACCAAGAAAAAGATTTTTTCAGGAGTTTACCCATTATGAGACCCTCTTAATTCCTTTATATTATTCAGCATTAGTATTGAGGTTGAAGCAAAGGAATTCTTTTTCAAAAAACAAAAACAAAGAAAACAAACATAAAGAAAAAATATCTTCCAAAAACAATTGAGGAAGGCCATATGTTTCACAAGGATCATTTGAATTTATCAAAGACATGTTGAGCACTGAGTCTATATTCAACATTCCCAAGGATACTAGCACATGTTACCTTAACTGGCATCTTTTTCACCATTATTTTATGTTGTTGACTTTCTTTTTTCCCCAATTTATTTATTTTCATAAAAACATTATTCATTATTTTTTCACCACACCCAGTGCTCCATGCAAGCCGTACCCCAACCTCCCACCCCCCCGCCACTTCAAACCCCTCAGATTGTTTTTCAGAGTCCATAGTCTCTCATGGTTCACCTCCCCTTCCAATATCTCACGTTGAGGTCTTTTAACCATTTTGAGTTTATCTTTGTGTACGGTGTAAGAGAATGGTCAAGTTTCATTCTTCTACATATAGCTGTCCAGTTTTCCCAGCACCATTTATTGAAGAGACTGTCTTTTTTCCACTGTATATTTTTTCCTGCTTTGAGACAGATAGAAACTTATGTTAACAAACAAGTCATGCATGGATGCCTGGGTGGCTCGGTTGGGTAAGCATCTGCCTTCGGCTTAGCTCATGATCAGGGTCCTAGGACTGAGCACTGAATCAGGCTCCCTGCTCAGTGGGGAGCCTGCATCTCCCCCTCTTTTGCCTCTTTCTTGCTCTCTCATATATATGTGTGTGTGTGTATATATATTTTTTTTTCTTAAAATAAAAAAAGGAGAAGAAGAAGCCATAGGGACAGACTCCCTGCACTCAGAGGAAGGAAGAAAAGGATTCCAGTGGACTATGCTTTGCATGAAATGTCATTGAGAGACAGTGGATTAACATCTTTACTGAAAGGGGGAAAAAACAGATCTTCACTTGGGGAAAATATCCTTCAAACATGACGTCTAAATTAAAAATGTCAACAATACACAAATACACAAAAACTGACACGATTGCTCATGAGCTGACCCAAAATACAAGCAGTAAATGGACATTCCTCAAGGTTCCTGGATGGTTCAGTTGGTTAAGCATCTGACTTTGGTTAGGATCATGATCCCAAGGTCCTGGGATCAAGCCCCATGTCCAACACCATGCTCAGCAGGGAGCCTGCCACTCCCTCTCCTACTCCCTCTGCTTGTGTTCTCTCTCTCTGTCAAATAAATAAATAAAATCTTAAAAAAAGAAAAGTACATTTCTCAAGCAGGAGAGGTGATTCCAGGAAGAATCTGAATCTACAAAAACAATGTAAGGAGCGCCTGGATGGCTCAGTTGGTTAAGTGTATTCTTTCATCACAGATCATGATCCCAAGCTCCTGGGATCCATCCAGTCCTGCATCAGTCTTCTTGCCCACGGGGGAGCCTGCTTCTCCCTCTGCTTGCTGCTTCCCCTGCTTGAGTGTTCCCTCTCTCTCCCTCTTTCTCACTCTCACTCTATCTCTAGCAAATAAATAAAATCTTTTTACAAAATCAATGTAAAAATCAGAAATGCTAACTGAAGGGACAAATATTAAGACTTTTTTATTATCTAAATCTCTTTAAAAGATACATCACTGCAAAGCAACAAAAATATCCAATGAAACAAAGACAGTCTCTCCAATAAATAGTGCTGGGAAAATTAGACAGCTATGTATAGAAGAAGGAAACTCGACGATTCTCTTACACCATACCCAAAGATAAACTCAAAATGGTTGAAAGACCTCAATGTGAGACAGGAATCCACAAAAATACTAGAGTAGAACATAGGCAGTAACTTCTTCGACATCAGCCACAGCAACTTCTTTCAAGATATATCTCCAAAGGCAAAGGACAAAAAAGCGAAGATGAACTTTTGGGACTTCATCAAGATCAAAAGCTTCTACACAGCAAAGGAAACAGTCAACAAAACAAAGAGGCAACCCATGGAATCAAAGAAGATATTCACAAATGACACTACAGACAAAGGGCTGATATCCAAGATCTATAAAGAACTCCTCAAACTCAACACCCAGGAAACAGATAATAATGTCAAAAAATGGGCAGAAGACATGTACAGACACTTCTCTAATGAAGACATACAACTGGCTAGCAGACACATGAAAAAGTGTTCATCATCATTAGCCATCAGAGAAATTCAAATCAAAACTACACTGAGATACTGCCTTACACCAGTTAGAATGGCAAAGATTAACAAGACATGAAACAACAAATGGTGAAGAGGATATGGAGAAAGGGAAACCTTCTTACACTGTTGGTGGAAATGAGAGTTGGTGCAGCCAATTTGGAAAACAGTGTGGATATTCCTTAAGAAATTAAAAATAAAGCTATCTTATGACCCTGCAATTGCAACTACTGGGTATTTACCCCAAAGGTACAGATGTAGGGAAAAGTAGGGCCATCTGTACCCCAATGTTCATTGCAGCAATGACCACAATAGCCAAACTGTGGAAAGAGCCAAGATGCCCTTCACAGACATATGGATAAAGAAGATGTGGTCCATATGTACAATGGAATATGATGTCTCCAACAGAAAGGATGAATATCCAACTTTGTATCAAAATGGATGGGACTAGAGGAGATTATGCTGAATGAAATAAGTCAAGTAGAAAAAGTCAATTATCAAGGGTTTCACTTACTTGTGGAGCATAAGGAATAACATGGAAGACATTAGGAGGAAAGGAAAAGTGAAGGGAGGGGGGATAAATCTTGGAATGCTGCATCAAAAACTAATGATGTGGACAGAGCGGGGGACAAGATGGCGGGGTAGTAGGAAGAGGCGTCTTTTCAGCTGGTACCCCAAAGTGAGCTGATTACCTACCAAAGAACACCGATCACCCATGAAATCAGCCTGAGATCAGAATTATACACGTCTGGATCTCTACAGGGGCAGAAGACGCCAGTGAGCAGGTAAAGCGGAATGGGAATTGCGGACTGATATCAGAAGATAAACAAAAGGGGGAGGGAGCCACCAGTGGCGACCGGTGGGAAAGTAATACCCCAATACAAGCGAGAGTGCCCTGCGTCTGGGGACCAGCAGTAACTCAGAGACTGGTTGAAAGCACTCCAAAAGAGCAAAAGATCGCGGGGGGAAATTGTGGGAATGGGGGCGGCTAGGGAGAGGGGCTTAAGTCCCCGGTCCCAGACGGCCTCCCCGGCGCTGAGGCAGAGAGAGTGCGGCGGAGAAACCAGCTCCTGGTCCCTAAGCCGCCAGCGCGCCCCAGAGCGTGTGGGTTCCAGCTCCTGTGAGGGGATGGGAGCCGCTCCGGTCTGCGGAACGCGCGCTAGCCCTACCACAAAGCTTGAGATATGCGTGCACATCCCTCATGCTCCCCTGAATTACTGAGGCCCGACCGGCACTCCTTGACCTGCGCCATTGTTTCAAAGCCTAAGCCGCGCGCGCGAAACTCTTCCCCGGACAGAGGTGCTCAAAAGCCCAGCCTGGGGCTCACGGACCCGCGCCCCGTTCTCAGTGCCCCAGATGCGCGCCCGAGCCGTAGCCGCCTCTGAAAAGAGGTGCGCGCAAGCCGGGCACTGCCAGCCCAGGCCGGCGGCAAAATCTCAGTGTGCAATCGCTGTTTGGAACCTCTCTGGCGGTCGGGAGCTCCCAGACAGCTGCCACTGCCTTGGCTTTGGGGACGAGCAAAATATCCTGCGCCCCCAGGGTCTGCAACTTGGAACCTGCGCTGCCAGCAGCCAAGGGGGAATTTATTCAGCTTCTGCACCCAGAATGAGGCTTCTCTCTGAGACAGAGATCAGGGTGCAGTTTGATTTCTTCTAATACTACAAAAACCATCAAAGGCAGTCAAGGTGAGAGGGAAAAAAGTGAACAAGCAAAATAACCACCAGAGAACAAAAGCCTGAAAAAAACCAGTTTCCCCAGAGCCCACCCCCTTGAGGGGGGCGGGGGGACTCAACTCAGGAAACATCATTGGCTGACAACCCACATGGCAGGACCCTCCCCCAGAAAACAAACCAAGAAAGAAAAAAAAAGGACTACAAGAGAACCACCACTACTTCATAGGAAAACTTGTATTGTTCACTCGTTTCCACTATTCCGGTTCATATTTTTTTTTTTACACATAGGTAATTTTTTTAACATATTTACCATCACAGCGAGCAGTACAGTACATCAAATTCCATAATACCTTTCTAACCTGAACTTTTTGATACATACACCTATGTTTTTCTTTTGCATTTTTATTTTTTGAATTCCTTTTTTTTTAAAAATTTTAGTTTAGTTTAGTCTAGTGTATTCCTTTCTATTTTTATCCTCTAATATTCATATAGAGTTAACTTCAAAGTAATCCCCTTTCACCAATCAATACTACCCCTATAGGTAAACCAATTTTTAATCCCCTTTATCTTAGGAAAGTTGAGTCCTTTAACAAAGATATCAAGATACATCCAGGAAGAATCAAAACAACCTTCCTCACACACACTGAGAATTTATAAGAACACTCCCATCTTCTTCCACCAGTGTTTCTGTGTTTTTTGTGTTTGTCCTGATAGCATATAAATTTTACACTTGTGGTTCTTTTTGACGAGATTCTTTCTTTATTTGCATATATATTTTTTTTCTCTTGCCATATACTTGTATCAGTCTTTTTATCACTTTTTGTTTGTCTACTTCATAAATCATACCTTGGGGCCCATCTGGGCTGAACCGTCTCTTTCATCTTCCCTTTCTTTCCTCTCTCTCTCTCTCTCTCTTTTCTTTTTTGTTTTTCTTTTTCTTCTTTTCCTTTTTCTTTTCTTTTGTCTCTCGTTTGGTGGGGAATCCTGATTGCTCAGAAGTGTTCCAGGGTGCACCTTGACTGCTCCAGAGTTGATACATCCAGCTACATCTGTTCAGTCATCTCCCACCAAAATGACTAGGAGGAGGAATGCCCAACAGAAGAAAAATACAGACGATGGACCTTCTGCAACAGAGCTAACGGCTATCAACATAGACAATATGTCAGAAAGAGAATTCAGGCTAACAATTATCCAGGCAATAGCTAGGTTGGAGAAAGCCATGGATGACCAAACAGAATTGATTAGGGCCGAACTGAAAGCGACCAGACAGGATGTTCACAATGTTAGGGCGGAGCTTAAAGCTACCAGGGAGGAGGTCCACAATGCTCTCAATGAGTTCCAATCTAATCTAAACTCTCTCAAAGCTAGGGTAACTGAGACAGAAGATAGAATTAGTGATCTGGAAGACAAACAGAGAGAAAGGATCAGGAGGAAGCCTGGAACAAACAGCTTAGATCCCACGAAAGCAGAATTAGGGAAATAAATGATGCCATGAAGTGTTCCAATGTCAGACTTATTGGAATCCCTGAAGGGGAGGAGAAAGAAAGAAGTCTAGAAGATATAGTGGAACAAGTCCTTCATGAAAATTTTCCGAAACTCGCGAATGAAACCAGCGTTCATGTACTAGAGGCTGAACAGTCTCCATCCAAGATTATACATTCCAAAAAAACACCCCGACACCTGATAGTCAAATTGAGGAATTATAATTGTAGGTATAATCTCTTGAAAGCCGCCAGGACAAAGAGGCTCCTTACTTACAGAGGGAAGCCCATCAGAATAACGTCAGACCTGTCCACAGAGACCTGGCAAGCCAGAAGAGGCTGGCAAGATATATTCAGGGCACTAAATGAGAAGAACATGCAGCCAAGAATACTTTATCCAGCAAGACTGACATTCAAAATGGATGGAGAGATAAAGAGTTTCCAAGACCGGCAAGGCTTAAAAGACTATGCAACCACCAAGCCGACACTGCAGGAAATATTAAGGGGGGTTCTATAAAAGAGGAAAAATCCCAAGAATAGCATTGGACAGAAATATAGAGACAGTATACAGAAAGAAAGACTTCAAAGGTAACTCGATGTCAATAAAAACGTATCTATCAATAATCACTCTCAATGTGAATGGCCTAAATGCACCCATAAAACGGCACAGGGTTGCAGATTGGATAAAACGACAGGACCCATCCATATGTTGTCTACAAGAGACCCATTTTGAACCTAAAGATACACGCAGACTGAAAGTGAAGGGGTTGAGAAGCATCTTTCATGCCAATGAGACTCAAAGGAAGGATGGGGTAGCGATTCTCATATCAGAGAAATTAGACTTCAAACTAAAGACTGTAGTCAGAGATACAGAAGGACACTACAAAATCCTCAAAGGGACTATCCACCAAGATGATCTAACAATTGTAAATATCTATGCTCCCAATATGGGAGCACCAATTACTTAAGAAAACTGTTAATCAAGATAAAGAGTCATATTGATATGAATACAATAATCGTAGGAGATCTTAACATGCCTATTTCAGAATTAGACAGATCATCGAAGCAGAAAATCAATAAAGAAACAAGAGCATTGAATGACACATTGGACCAGATGGACCTCATAGATATATACAGAACATTCCATCCTAAAACAATAGAATACTCATTCTTCTCAAGTGCACATGGAACCTTCTCCAGAATAGACCACATATTGGGTCACAAATCAGGACTCAACCGATACCAAAAGACTGAGATGATTCCCTGCATATTCTCAGATCACAATGCTTTGAAACTGGAGCTCAATCACAAGGAAAAGTTCCGAAGGAAACACCTGGAAGCTAAAAACGACCTTGCTTAAGGAAGATGTGGTCCATATACACTATGGAGTATTATGCCTCCATCAGAAAGGACGAATATCCAACTTTTGTAGCAACATGGACAGGACTGGAAGAGATTATGCTGAGTGAAATCAGTCAGGCAGAGAGAGTCAATTATCATATGGATTCACTCATTTGTGGAGCATAACCAATAGCATGGAGGACAAGGGGCGTTAGAGAGTAGTAGGGAATTTTGGAAAATTGGAAGGGGAGATGAACCATGAGAGACTATGGACTCTGAAAAACAGTCTGAGGGTTTTGAAGTGGCGGGGGGTTGGGAGGTTGGGGTACCAGGTGGTGGGTATTATAGAGGGCACAGCTTGCATGGAGCACTGGGTGTGGTGAAAAAATAATGAATACTGTTTTTCTGAAAAGAAATATATTGGGGAATAAAAAAAAGAATGCTTGGATCAACCAGGAGATCAAAGAAGAATTGAAACAATTCATGGAAACCAATGAGAATGAAGACACTTTGGTCCAAAACCTATGGGATACAGCAAAGGCGGTCCTAAGGGGAAAATATATAGCCATCCAAGCCTCGCTCAAAAAAATTGAAAAATCCAGGACACACCAGCTGTCTCTACACCTTAAAGAACTGGAGGATCAACAACAAATCAAACCAACTCCACACATAAGAAGGGAAATCATCAAGATTAGAGCTGAGATCAATGAGGGAGAAACCAGAGATACAGTAGAACATATCAATGAAACTAGAAGCTGGGTTTTTGAAAGAATCAATAAGATCGATAAGCCACTGGCTACACTAATCCAAAATAAAAGAGAGAAAGCCCAAATTCATAAAATTATGAATGAAAAGGGAGAGATCACAACTAACACCAAGGAAGTAGAAACAATCATCAGAAGTTATTACGAACAGTTATATGCCAATAAGCTTAGCAACCTAGAAGAAATGGATGCATTCCTGGAAAAATATAAACTACCAAAATTGAACCAGGAAGAAATCGACAACCTGAATAGACCGTTATCTAATAACGAGATTGAATCAGTGATCAAAAACCTCCCAAAAAACAAGAGCCCAGGACCTGACGGATTCCCTGGGGAATTCTACCAAACCTTCCAAGAAGAAATAACACCTATTCTCCTGAAGCTGTTTCAAAAAATTGAAGCAGAAGGAAAACTTCCAGACTCTTTCTATGAAGCCAGCATTACCCTGATCCCCAAACCAGGCAAGGACCCTACCAAAAAGGAGAATTTCAGACCAATATCACTGATGAATATGGATGCTAAGATTCTCAACAAGATCCTAGCCAACAGGATCCAACAGCACATTAAAAAGATTATCCACCATGATCAGGTGGGATTCATCCCTGGGCTACAAGGATGGTTCAACATTCGCAAATCAATCAATGTGATACAACAAATTAATATGAGAAGAGAGAAGAACCACATGGTCCTCTCAATTAATGCAGAAAAAGCATTTGACAAAACCCAGCATCCGTTCCTGATTAAAACGCTTCAAAGTAGAGGGATAGAGGGAACATTCCTGAACCTCATCAAATCTATCTATGAAAGACCCACAGCAAATATCATCCTCAAAGGGAAAAAGCTTGCAGCCTTCCCATTGAGATCAGGAACAAGACAAGGATGCCCACTTTCACCACTCTTATTTATTCTCAGAAAAACAGTATTCATTATTTTTTCACCACACCCAGTGCTCCATGCAAGCTGTGCCCTCTATAATACCCACCACCTGGTACCCCAACCTCCCACCCCCCCGCCACTTCATCCCCCCAGATTGTTTTTCAGAGTCCATAGTCTCTCATGTCCCCTTCCAATTTACCCAAAAGCACATACCCTCCCCAATGTCCATAACCCTACCCCCCTTCTCCCAACCCCCCTCCCCCCAGCAACCCACAGTTTGTTTCGTGAGATTAAGAGTCACTTATGGTTTGTCTCCCTCCCTATCCCATCTTGTTTCATGGATTCTTCTCCTACCCACTTAAGCCCCCATGTTGCATCACCACTCCCTCATATCAGGGAGATCATATGATATTTGTCTTTCTCCGCTTGACTTATTTCGCTAAGCATGATACGCTCTAGTTCCATCCATGTTGTCGCAAATGGCAAGATTTCGTTTCTTTTGATGGCTGCATAGTATTCCATTGTGTATATATACCACATCTTCTTGATCCATTCATCTGTTGATGGACATCTAGGTTCTTTCCATAGTTTGGCTATTGTGGATATTGCTGCTATAAACATTCGGGTGCACGTGCCCCTTTGGATCACTACGTTTGTATCTTTAGGGTAAATTCCCAGTAGTGCAATTGCTGGGTCATAGGGCAGTTCTATTTTCAACATTTTGAGGAACCTCCATGCTGTTTTCCAGAGCGGTTGCACCAGCTTGCATTCCCACCAACAGTGTAGGAGGGTTCCCCTTTCTCCGCATCCTCGCCAGCATCTGTCATTTCCTGACTTGTTGATTTTAGCCATTCTGACTGGTGTGAGGTGATATCTCATTGTGGTTTTGATTTGTATTTCCCTGATGCCGAGTGATATGGAGCACTTTTTCATGTGTCTGTTGGCCATCTGGATGTCTTCTTGACAGAAACGTCTGTTCATGTCCTCTGCCCATTCCTTGATTGGATTATTTGTTCTTTGGGTGTTGAGTTTGTTAAGTTCTTTATAGATTTTGGACACTAGTCCTTTATCTGATATGTCGTTTGCAAATATCTTCTCCCATTCTGTCAGTTGTCTTTTGGTTTTGTTAACTGTTTCCTTTGCTGTGCAAAAGCTTTTGATTTTGATGAAATCCCAAAAGTTCATTTTTGCCTTTGCTTCCCTTGCCTTTGGCGATGTTCCTAGGAAGATGTTGCTGCGGCTGAGGTCGAAGAGGTTGCTGCCTGTGTTCTCCTCAAGGATTTTGATGGATTCCTTTCTCACATTGAGGTCCTTAATCCATTTTGAGTCTATTTTTGAGTGTGGTGTAAGGAAATGGTCCAATTTCATTTTTCTGCACGTGGCTGTCCAATTTTCCCAGCACCATTTATTGAAGAGGCTGTCTTTTTTCCATTGGACATTCTTTCCTGCTTTGTCGAATATTAGTTGACCATAGAGTTGAGGGTCTATTTCTGGGCTCTCTATTCTGTTCCATTGGTCTATGTGTCTGTTTTTGTGCCGGTACCATGCTGTCTTGATGATGACAGCTTTGTAATAGAGCTTGAAGTCCGGAATTGTGATGCCACCAACTTTGGCTTTGTTTTTCAATATCCCTTTGGCTATTCGAGGTCTTTTCTGGTTCCATATAAATTTTAAAATTATTTGTTCCATTTCTTTGAAAAAGATGGATGGTACTTTGATAGGAATTGCATTAAATTTGTAGATTGCTTTAGGTAGCATAGACATTTTCACAATATTTATTCTTCCAATCCAGGAGCATGGAACATTTTTCCATTTCTTTGTGTCTTCCTCAATTTCTTTCATGAGTACTTTATAGTTTTCTGAGTATAGATTCTTAGCCTCTTTGGTTAGGCTTATTCCTAGGTATCTTATGGTTTGGGGTGCAATTGTAAATGGGAATGACTCCTTAATTTCTCTTTCTTCTCTCTTGTTGTTGGTGTAGAGAAATGCAACTGATTACTGAGGCTAGGACTTCTAGTACTATGTTGAATAGCAGTGGTGATAATGGACATCCCTGCCGCATTCCTGACCTTAGTGGAAAAGCTTTCAGTTTTTCTCCATTGAGAATGATATTCGCGGTGGGTTTTTCATAGATGGCTTTGATGATATTGAGGTATGTGCACTCTATCCCTACACTTTGAAGAGTTTTGATTAGGAAGGGATGCTGTACTTTGCCAAATGCTTTTTCAGCATCTATTGAGAGTATCATATGGTTCTTGTTCTTTCTTTTATTGATGTGTTGTATCACATTGACTGATTTGCGGATGTTGAACCAACCTTGCAGCCCTGGGATAAATCCCACTTGGTCGTGCTGAATAATCCTTCTAATGTACTGTTGAATCCTATTGGCTAGTATTTTGGTGAGAATTTTTGCATCTGTGTTCATCAAGGATATTGGTCTATAGCTCTCTTTTTTGATGGGATCCTTGTCTGGTTTTGGGATCAAGGTGATGCTGGCCTTTGGGAGGTTTTTGATCACTGATTCAATCTCGTTATTAGATATCGGTCTATTCAGGTTGTCGATTTCTTCCTGGTTCAATTTTGGTAGTTTATATTTTTCCAGGAATGCATCCATTTCATCTAGGTTGCTAAGCTTATTGGCATATAACTGTTCGTAATAACTTCTGATGATTGTTTCTACTTCCTTGGTGTTAGTTGTGATCTCTCCCTTTTCATTCATAATTTTATGAATTTGGGATTTCTCTCTTTTCTTTTGGATTAGTGTAGCCAGTGGCTTATCGATCTTATTGATTCTTTCAAAAAACCAGCTTCTAGTTTCATTGATACGTTCTACTGTATCTCTGGTTTCTCCCTCATTGATCTCAGCTCTAATCTTGATGATTTCCCTTCTTATGTGTGGAGTTGGTTTGATTTGTTGTTGATCCTCCAGTTCTTTAAGGTGTAGAGACAGCTGGTGTGTTCTGGATTTTTCAATTTTTTTGAGCAAGGCTTGGATAGCTATATATTTTCCCCTTAGGACTGCCTTTGCTGTATCCCATAGGTTTTGGACCGAAGTGTCTTCATTCTCATTGGTTTCCATGAATTGTTTCAGTTCTTCTTTGATCTCCTGGTTGATCCAAGCATTCTTAAGCAAGGTGGTCTTTAGCTTCCAGGTGTTTGAGTTCCTTCGGAACTTTCCTTGTGATTGAGCTCCAGTTTCAAAGCATTGTGATCTGAGAATATGCAGGGAATCATCTCAGTCTTTTGGTATCGGTTGAGTCCTGCTTTGTGACCCAGTATGTGGTCTATTCTGGAGAAGGTTCCATGTGCACTTGAGAAGAATGAGTATTCTATTGTTTTAGGATGGAATGTTCTGTATACATCTATGAGGTCCTTCTGGTCCAATGTGTCATTCAATGCTCTTGTTTCTTTATTGATTTTCTGCTTCGATGATCTGTCTAATTCTGAAAGAGACATGTTAAGATCTCCTACGATTAGTGTATTCATATCAATATGACTCTTTATCTTGATTAACAGTTTTCTTAAGTAATTGGCTGCTCCCATATTGGGAGCATAGATATTTACAATTGTTAGATCATCTTGGTGGATAGTCCCTTTAAGGATTATGTAGTGTCCTTCTGTATCTCTGACTACAGTCTTTAGTTTGAAGTCTAATTTATCTGATATGAGAATCGCTACCCCAGCCTTCTTTTGAGTCCCATTGGCATGAAAGATGCTTCTCCATCCCTTCACTTTCAGTCTGTGTGTATCTTTAGGTTCAAAATGGGTCTCTTGTAGACAGCATATGGATGGGTCCTGTCATTTTATCAATCTGCAACCCTGTGCCATTTTATGGGTGCATTTAGGCCATTCACATTGAGAGTGATTATTGATAGATACGTTTTTATTGACATTGAGTTACCTTTGAAGTCTTTCTTTCTGTATACTGTCTCTATATTTCTGTCCAATGCTATTCTTGGGATTTTTCTTCTTTTATAGAACCCCCCTTAATATTTCCTGCAGTGTCGGCTTGGTGGTTGCATAGTCTTTTAAGCCTTGCCGGTCTTGGAAACTTTTTATCTCTCCATCCATTTTGAGTGTCAGTCTTGCTGGATAAAGTATTCTTGGCTGCATGTTCTACTCATTTAGTGCCCTGAATATATCTTGCCAGCCTCTTCTGGCTTGCCAGGTCTCTGTGGACAGGTCTGACGTTATTCTGATGGGCTTCCCTCTGTAAGTAAGGAGCCTCTTTGCCCTGGCGGCTTTCAAGAGATTATACCTACAATTATAATTCCTCAATTTGACTATCAGGTGTCGTGATGTTTTTTTGGAGTGTATAATCTTGGGTGGAGACCGTTCAGCCTCTAGTACATGAACGCTGGTTTCATTCGCGATATTCGGAAAGTTTTCATGAAGGACTTGTTCCACGATATCTTATAGACTTCTTTCTTTCTCCTCCCCTTCAGGGATTCCAATAAGTCTGACATTGGAACACTTCATGGCATCATTTATTTCCCTGATTCTGCTTTCGTGGGATCTAAGCTTTTTGTTCCAGGCTTCCTCCTGATCCTTTCTCTCTATCTGTTTGTCTTCCAGATCACTAATTCTATCTTCTGTCTCAGTTACCCTAGCTTTGAGAGAGTTTAGATTAGATTGGAACTCATTGAGAGCGTTGTGGACCTCCTCCCTGGTAGCTTTAAGCTCCGCCCTAACATTGTGAACATCCTGTCTGGTCGCTTTCAGTTCGGCCCTAATCAATTCTGTTTGGTCATCCATGGCTTTCTCCAACCTAGCTATTGCCTGGATAATTGTTAGCCTGAATTCTCTTTCCGACATATTGTCTATGTTGATAGCCATTAGCTCTGTTGCAGAAGGTCCATCCTCTGTATTTTTCTTCTGTTGGGCATTCCTCCTCCTAGTCATTTTGGTGGGAGAAGCCTGAACAGATGTAGCTGGATGTATCAACTCTGGTGCAGTCAAGGTGCACCCTGGAACACTTCTGAGCAATCAGGATTCCCCACCCAAACAAGAGACAAAAGAAAAGAAAAAGAGGAAAAGAAGAAAAAGAAAAACAAAAAAGAAAAAAGAGAGAGAGAGAGAGAGACAGGAAAGAAAGGGAAGATGAAAGAGAAGGTTCAGCCCCGCTGGGCCCCAAGGTAAGATTTATGAAGTAGACAAACTAAAAGAGATAAAAAGACTGATACAATTATATGGCAAGAATAAAACAGAAAAAAATATATATATGCAATTAAAGAACCTCGTCAAAAAGAACCACAAGTGTAAAATTTATATGCTATCAGGACAAACACAAAAACACAGAAACACTGGTGGAAGAAGATGGGAGAGTTCTTATAAATTCTCAGTGTGTGCGAGGAAGGTTGTTTTGATTCTTCCTGGATGTATCTTGATGTCTTTGTTAAAGGACTCAACTTTCCTAAGATAAAGGGGATTAAAAATTGGTTTACCTATAGGGGTAGTATTGCTTGGGGAAAGGGGATTACTTCTGAAGGTAACTCTATATGAATATTAGAGGATAAAAATAAAAAGGAATATACTAGACTAAACTAAATTAAATTTTTTTTTAAAAAGAGAATTCAAAAAATAAAAATGCAAAAGAAAAACATAGGTGTATGTATCAAAAAGTTCAGGTTAGAAAGGTATTATGGAATTTGATGTACTGTACTGCTCGCTGTGATGGTAAATAGGTTAAAAAAATTACCTATGTGTCAAAAAAATAAATAAATAAATAAATATGAACCGGAATAGTGGAAACGAGTGAACAATACAAGTTTTCCTATGAAGTAGTGGTGGTTCTCTTGTAGTCCTTTTTTTCTTTCTTTCTTTCTTTGTTTTCTGCGGGAGGGGCCTGCCACGTGGATTGTCAGTCAATGATGTTTCCTGAGTTGAGTCCCTCCGCCCCCCTCAAGGGGGTGGGCTCTGGGGAAACTGGTTTTTTTCAGGCTTTTGTTCTCTGGCGGTTTTTTTCTTGTTCACTTTTTTTCCTCTCACCTTGACCGCCTTTGATGGTTTTTGTAGTATTAGAAGAAATCAAACCGCACCCTGATCTCTGTCTCAGAGAGAAGCCTCAGTCTGGGTGCAGAAGCTGAATAAATTCCCCCTTGGCCTCTGGCAGCACAGGTTCCAAGGTGCAGACCCTGGGGGCGTGGATCTTTTGCTCGTCCACAAAGCCAAGGCAGTGGCAGCTGTCTGGGAGCTCCCGACCGCCAGAGATGTTCCAAGCAGTGATCCCACACTGAGATTTTGCCGCCGGCCCGGGCTGGGAGTGCCCGGCTTGCGTGCACCTCTTTTCAGAGGCGGCTATGGGTCGGGCGCGCATCTGGGGCACTGAGAACGGGACGCGGGTCCGTGAGCCCCAGGCTGGGCTTTTGCGCGCCTCTGTCTGGGGAAGAGTTTCGAGCGCGCGTGCGGCTTAGGCTTTGAAACAATGGCGCGGGTCAAGGAGCGCCCGCCAGGCCTCAGTAATTCAGGGGGGAGTGAGGGACGTGCGCGCGTATCTCGAGCTTTGTGGTAGGGCTAGCGCGTGTTCCACAGACCGGCGCGGCTCCCATCCCCTCACAGGAGCCGGAACCCACGCGCTCTGGGGCGCGCTGGCGGCTTAGGGACCAGCAGCGGTTTCTCCGCCGCACTCTCTCTGCCTCAGCGCCGGGGAGGCCGTCTGGGACCGGGGACTTAAGCCCCTCTCCCTAGCCGCCCCGATTACCACAATCCCCCCCCCCTGCGATCCTTTGCTCTTTTGGAGTGCTTTCAACCAGTTCCGAGTTACTGCTGGTCCCCAGACGCAGGACGCTCTCGCTTGTATTGGGGTATTACTTTCCCACCAGTCGCCACTGGTGGCTCCCTCCCCCTTTTGTTTATCTCCGATATCAGTCCGCAATTCCCATTCCGCTTTACCTGCCCACTGGCGTCTTCTCCCCCTGTAGAGATCCAGACGTGTATAATTCTGATCTCAGGCTGATTTCATGGGTGATCGGAGTTCTTTGGTAGGTAAACAACTCACTTTGGGTTACTGGCTGAAAAGACGCCTCTTCCTACTACCCCGCCCTCTTGTCCCCCCAGCAATCTATACTTTTAATGCCATTCCGATCAAAATTCCACCGGCATTCTTCAAAGAGCTGGAGCAAATAATCCTAAAATTTGTATGGAATCAGAAGTGACCCCGAATCGCTAAGGAAATATTGAAAAACAAAAATAAAGCTGGCGGCATCACCTTACCTGATTTCAAGCTTTATTACAAAGCTGTGATCACCAAGACAGCATGGTACTGGCATAAAAACAGACACATAGACCAGTGGAACAGAGTAGATAGCCCAGATATGGACTCTCAACTCTATGGTCAATTAATCTTTGACAAAACAGGAAAAAATATACAGTGGAAAAAATACAGTCTCTTCAATAAATGGTGCTGGGAAAACTGGACAGCTATATGTAGAAGAATGAAACTCGACCATTCTCTTACACCGTACACAAAGATAAACTCAAAATGGATAAAAGACCTCAACGTGAGACAGGAATCCATCAGAATCTTAGAGGAGAACATAGGCAGAAATCTCTTTGATATCAGCCACAGCAACTTCTTTCCAGATACGTCTCCAAAGGCAAAGGAAACAAAAGCGAAAATAAACTTCTGGGACTTCATCAAAATCAAAAGCTTCTGCACAGCAAAGGAAACAGTCAAAAAAACAAAGAGGCAACCCACGGAATGGGAGAAGATATTTGCAAATGACAGTACAGACAAAAGGTTGATATCCAGGATCTATAATGAACTCCTCAAGCTCAACCCACAGGAAACAGATAAACACATCAAAAAATGGGCAGAAGATATGAACAGACACTTCTCCAATCAAGACATACAAAGGCTATCAGACACATGAAAAAATGCTCATCATCATTAGCCCTCAGGGAGATTCAAATTAAAACCACATTGAGATATCACCTAACACCAGTTAGAATGGCCAAAATTAACAAAACAGGAAACAACATGTGTTGGAGAGGATGTGGAGAAAGGGGAACCCTTTTTCACTGTTGGTGGGAATGCAAGTTGGTGCAGCCTCTTTGGAGAACAGTGTGGAGATTCCTCAAGAAATTAAAAATAGAGCTTCCCTATGACCCTGCAATTGCACTCCTGGGTATTTACCCCAAAGACACAGATGTCGTGAAAAGAAGGGCCATCTGTACCCCAATGTTTATAGCAGCAATGGCCACAGTCGCCAAACTATGGAAAGAACCAAGATGCCCTTCAACGGATGAATGGATAAGGAAGATGTGGTCCATATACACTATGGAATATTATGCCTCCATCAGAAAGGATGAATACCCAACTTTTGTAGCAATTTGGACAGCACTGGAAGAGATTATGCTGAGTGAAATAAGTCAAGCAGAGAGAGTCAATTATCATATGGTTTCACTTATTTGTGGAGCATAACAAATAGCATGGAGGACAAGGGGCGTTAGAGAGGAGTAGGGAATTTGGGTAAATTGGAATGGGAGTTGAACCATGAGAGACTATGGACTCTGAAAAACAGTCTGAGGGTTTTGAAGTGGAGGGGGGTGGGAGGTTGGGGTACCAGGTGGTGGGTATTATAGAGGGCACGGCTTGCATGGAGCACTGGGTGTGGTGAAAAAATAATGAATACTGTTTTTCTGAAAATAAATAAATTGGGAAAAAAAAACAACCACATTGAGATATCACCTTACACCGGTTAGAATGGCCAAAATTAGCAAGACAGGAAACAACATGTGTTGGAGAGGATGTGGAGAAAGGGGAACCCTCTTACACTGTTGGTGGGAATGCAAGTTGCTGCAGCCTGTTTGGAGAACAGTGTGGAGATTCCTCAAGAAATTAAAAATAGAGCTTCCCTATGACCCTGCAATTGCACTCCTGCGTATTTACCCCAAAGACACAGACGTCGTGAAAAGAAGGGCCATCTGTACCCCAATGTTTATAGCAGCAATGGCCACAGTCGCCAAACTATGGAAAGAACCAAGATGCCCTTCAACGGATGAATGGATAAGGAAGATGTGGTCCATATACACTATGGAGTATTATGCCTCCATCAGAAAGGACGAATATCCAACTTTTGTAGCAACATGGACGGGACTGGAAGAGATTATGCTGAGTGAAATCAGTCAAGCAGAGAGAGTCAATTATCATATGGTTTCACTCATTTGTGGAGCATAACCAATAGCATGGAGGACAAGGGGCATTAGAGAGGAGTAGGGAATTTGGGTAAATTGGAATGGGAGGTGAACCATGAGAGACTATGGACTCTGAAAAACAGTCTGAGGGGTTTGAAGTGGCGGGGGGGTGGGAGGTTGGGGTACCAGGTGGTGGGTATTATAGAGGGCACAGCTTGCATGGAGCACTGGGTGTGGTGAAAAAATAATGAATACTGTTTTTCTGAAAATAAATAAATTGGGGGGAAAAAAGAACAAAAAATAATAATAATAATTTAAAAAAAAACTTTGAGAAAGACAAAAAAAACTAATGATGTATTGTATAATTACTAACATAGCACAATAAAAATTTTTAAAAGGTTATGTCACTGTCCACAAAAATATAGTAACTATGTATGCTGGAATTTCTGACAGAGGTAAAATAATATGGAGGAAAATCACAGAGAATATGCTGAGAAGTGAGACACAGAAGGATGTTATCAGGTGCTTACATTCCATGTAACATGGCAGCACCATCGGCATGTGGACTTATTGCAAGTTACTGATCATAAGACAGAAAGAACTTACAGCTTGTAAGCAGAAGTAGCAGATAAAATGGAATCATATCAAATGCTCCATTAATCCAAAAAAGATACATGTAAAGAGGGAACAAAGAACACATGGGACAACAAAAAAAAATGATAATAAAGGCAAGATGCTATATTGCAGGGATACTCCTAATCATATTCAGGAAATGCTCTAAACACCACAACTAAAGTCAGAGATTGTCTGATTGAGTTTCACAGCAACACCCAAGTGGATGCTGCTGATCAGATACCTCCAGTAAAGGAAATGACACTGAAATCTATGAACATTTTAGGACAATTCTTACCCACTTCTGCTCCACAGTGTGAGCATGAAACATTCACAGGGAACACGGAGAAAATCTGGGAAGATGAACTGATTCCTTAAAACAATTAGGATGAATGTATTGTTATGTATTTCACGCACAGAGAAAAGGGATGAAATAATCTCAGTGCACATTTCATGAGAATAGGACTAGAAATGCCCCCCACGCCAACAAATTTGACAATCTGGAAGAAATGGATGCATTCCTAGAAACATATAAACTACCAAAATTGAACCAGGAAGAAATAGAAAGCCTGAACAGACCCATAACCAGTAAGGAGATTGAAACAGTCATTAAAAATCTCCTATTCTCCTGAAACTGTTCCAAAAAATAGAAATGGAAGGAAAACTCCCAAACTCATTTTATGAGGCCAGCACCACCTTGATCCCAAAACCAGACAAGGATCCCATCAAAAAAGAGAGCTATAGACCAATATCCTTGATGAACACAGATGCAAAAATTCTCACCAAAATACTAGCCAATAGGATTCAACAGTACATTAGAAGGATTATTCACCACGACCAAGTGGGATTTATCCCAGGGCTGCAACGTTGGTTCAACATCCGCAAATCAGTCAATGTGATACAACACATCAATAAAAGAAAGAACAAGAACCATATGATACCCTCAATAGATGCTGAAAAAGCATTTGACAAAGTACAGCATCCCTTCCTGATCAAAACTCTTCAAAGTGTAGGGATAGAGGGCACATACCTCAATATCATCAAAGCCATCTATGAAAAACCCACCGCAAATATCATTCTCAATGGAGAAAAACTGAAAGCTTTTCCGCTAAGGTCAGGAACACAGCAGGGATGTCCATTATCACCACTGCTATTCAACATAGTATTAGAAGTCCTAGCCTCAGCAATCAGACAACAAAAGGAAACTAAAGGCATCCAAATCAGCAAAGAAGAAGTCAAACTATCACTCTTTGCAGATGACAATATACTATATATGGAAAACCCAAAAGACTCCTCTCCAAAAATGCTAGAACTTGTACAGGAATTCAGTAAAGTGTCAGGATATAAGATCAATGCGCAGAAATCAGTTGCATTTCTCTACACCAACAACAAGACAGAAGAAAGAGAAATTAAGGAGTCAATCCCATTTACAACTGCACCCCAAACCATAAGATACCTAGGAATAAACCTAACCAAAGAGGCTAAGAATCTATCCTCAGAAAACTATAAAGTACTCATGAAAGAAATTGAGGAAGACACAAAGAAATGGAAAAATGTTCCATGCTCCTGGATTGGAAGAATAAATATTGTGAAAATGTCTATGCTACCTAAAGCAATCTACACATTTAATGCAATTCCTATCAAAGTACCATCCATCTTTTTCAAAGAAATGGAACAAATAATTTTAAAATTTATATGGAACCAGAAAAGACCTCGAATAGCCAAAGGGATATTGAAAAACAAAGCCAAAGTTGGTGGCATCACAATTCCGGACTTCAAGCTCTATTACAAAGCTGTCATCATCAAGACAGCATGGTACTGGCACAAAAACAGACACATAGACCAATGGAACAGAATAGAGAGCCCAGAAATAGACCCTCAACTCTATGGTCAACTAATCTTCGACAAAGCAGGAAAGAATGTCCAATGGAAAAAAGACAGCCTCTTCAATAAATGGTGCTGGGAAAATTGGACAGCCACGTGCAGAAAAATGAAATTGGACCATTTCCTTACACCACACACAAAAATAGATTCAAAATGGATTAAGGACCTCAATGTGAGAAAGGAATCCATCAAAATCCTTGAGGAGAACACAGGCAGCAACCTCTTCGACCTCAGCCGCAGCAACATCTTCCTAGGAACATCGCCAAAGGCAAGGGAAGCAAGGGCAAAAATGAACTTTTGGGATTTCATCAAAATCAAAAGCTTTTGCACAGCAAAGGAAACAGTTAACAAAACCAAAAGACAACTGACAGAATGGGAGAAGATATTTGCAAACGACATATCAGATAAAGGACTAGTGTCCAAAATCTATAAAGAACTTAACAAACTCAACACCCAAAGAACAAATAATCCAATCAAGAAATGGGCAGAGGACATGAACAGACGTTTCTGCCAAGAAGACATCCAGATGGCCAACAGACACATGAAAAAGTGCTCCATATCACTCGGCATCAGGGAAATACAAATCAAAACCACAATGAGATATCACCTCACACCAGTCAGAATGGCTAAAATCAACAAGTCAGGAAATGACAGATGCTGGCGAGGATGCGGAGAAAGGGGAACCCTCCTACACTGTTGGTGGGAATGCAAGCTGGTGCAACCGCTCTGGAAAACAGCATGGAGGTTCCTCAAAATGTTGAAAATAGAACTGCCCTATGACCCAGCAATTGCACTACTGGGAATTTACCCTAAAGATACAATCGTAGTGACCCAAAGGGGCACGTGCACCCGAATGTTTCTAGCAGCAATGTCCACAATAGCCAAACTATGGAAAGAACCTAGATGTCCATCAACAGATGAATGGATCAAGAAGATGTGGTATATATACACAATGGAATACTATGCAGCCATCAAAAGAAACGAAATCTTGCCATTTGCGACAACATGGATGGAACTAGAGCGTATCATGCTTAGCGAAATAAGTCAAGTGGAGAAAGACAACTATCATATGATCTCCCTGATATGAGGGAGTGGTGATGCAACATGGGGGCTTAAGTGGGTAGGAGAAGAATCCATGAAACAAGATGGGATAGGGAGGGAGACAAACCATAAGTGACTCTTAATCTCACGAAACAAACTGTGGGTTGCTGGGGGGAGGGGGGTTGGGTGAAGGGGGGTAGGGTTATGGACATTGGGGAGGGTATGTGCTTTTGGGTAAATTGGAAGGGGAGATGAACCATGAGAGACTATGGACTCTGAAAAACAATCTGAGGGGTTTGCAGTGGCGGGGGGGTGGGAGGTTGGGGTACCAGGTGGTGGGTATTATAGAGGTCACAGCTTGCATGGAGCACTGGGTGTGGTGAAAAAATAATGAATACTGTTTTTCTGAAAATAAATAAATTGGAAAAAAAAGAAATGCCCCCCACATGTCCCTTCTTTCCCCAGGCTTGAAGATGTTCAAACACACAGTGATAAGAGCTCCCTATGCAGCCCAGAGAGGAGCAGAGCTCCATGTGAACCAGATTCATGAAACTCACCCAGAAGCACAGAGATTCTCTCTACCAGTGGGAGAAGGAATATCTTCAAGGGGAAAAGTGAGGACATGAGGGGGGATTGAGGTGTCCAGGCTCCAACTGAGGCTCAGGAGACAGAACTCTGAGGTCCTCACCATGGCCTGGGCTTTCTCCTGCTCCCCACCCTACTCTCTGTCCGGGTGCTGCCCCTGGGCCTGCTACAGGCTCAGACCCTGCAATACTCTGAGCATGGCCTTGACCCTGAATTCAGCCCCGGAGACACTGTAAGGGAGGAACCGCTGAGAATGAGCCCCACATTCCCCAGAGCTGCAGATACTGTGGACCTCAGATGACTCTGTCCCACCTGCTAGGGGAGCACAGAGAGAGGACCAAG
The DNA here is from genome assembly GCF_020171115.1 of Neogale vison. Taxonomy (NCBI): domain Eukaryota; kingdom Metazoa; phylum Chordata; class Mammalia; order Carnivora; family Mustelidae; genus Neogale; species Neogale vison. The sequence continues at coordinate 215,246,116 of NC_058093.1, read as the reverse complement.
CAATAATGCAGAGCAGAGCCAGCAGGACCCAGGCCAGGCCTCTGCATGGCCAAACAGCCTCCACCCTCCACAGATTCTCCAGTTCTAACCTCGGACACAAACCCACAGACTCTCCCCACATGCAGGCTGAGGGGCTCCTTTAAAGAACAGCCAGGATGGGGATGGCAGTGAGTTCAGGACAGAAACCCTGCTGCCCAGCCTAGCCACCCTCCCTCCCTCCAATCCTGCTCAAGTTCTGCCCCCAAGGAGCCCAGGGTCTGAATCCAGCACAGTTGGTCTCCACCCCTGGACTCAACCCACTTTCCTCTGTTTTCCTGGGAAGCTAGCCACTCTGGTCTCAACTTTACCTACTGTGAAATGGGGAAGATTAACTCATGTAAGAAATACTATTTTTCACATTAAATGATACAAAACATTAAAGAGTCTCTTTCATGAGAACGACTCAGTGAGGTCTCAGTGACTTAACACCAGTGTTGGAGTCTCCTGTCTGCAAATGGGGGAATCCAAGGAAAAGTCTTCAGCTACACTGGGACGTTCTTCATGGGCAGTTAGATGCAGGTATAAATGAGCAGGATCCCATTTTCACCAAACCAGAGGCTAGGCTAATTTACAAATCCTCCCACACCAAACTCCAGGAGATGTAGGCTGGAATAAGAGAAAAGAGGCAAAAACAGCAATAATAACAATAAAATTAAAGGTTTGCCTGCTCAGCAGAACTTAGCACCAGAAGCATCACATTTTGCTCTCACGACCCAACTACATGAACAGGAATGCAGGAAGCATCGGCCCAGATTCTTAAATACACAGGAAACTGGTGGCTGTGAGATATCACACAGCTTTGTCTGGGCACTGACACTTTTCAAATGCACTACACTGAAGCCTACACTCTCCTTTTTGTAAGAAGACTATGGACTAGGCCAGGGAATTTCAACCCTCATCCAAGTACAGGAATCCCACTTGTTCTGCCTCCTGCACCCTGTATGTAACCTGTCTGTGCTGGGCTGGGCTGGGCTGGGCTGGGCTGGGCTGGGCAGGGCAGAACAAGGTGGAGTCCTTCTCCACCAACAGAGGTAAGTAGATCTGCAGAAGGAGCACCAGGATGGAGGCTCGGGCTGCCCAGGGAGGGGCCTAACAAGGACACCACGTCTGGGGGTCAGAAGGCTGTCTAAGGCTCAGTCCTCAGAAACTGTCAGGATGATCCACCCTGTCTCCTCAGGTTTCAAGGACCATGTTCTGAGGGTCAGACACAGTGTCACCCAGGACACTGACAGCTGTCCTGACACAGTGAGCACCTCACCTGGGAGATTCAAGTCCCCTCTCTCCATCAGTGTCCCCAGGGACTGACTCCTCTGTGCTGGGCACATCCAGAGACACCCGATGACTCACTCTGCCTCTCCTTCCCCACCTCCACCCCCAATTCAGACCTGGGGCTACAGCTACTTTGTTCAAGAATATCTCAGGGAATAGGAGGCAGAGCACTTGGGGATCCTGGTTCCTGGAAGGAGCATCTGCAGCCTCCTTGTGGGACTGTCTCCTGAGTGACGTGATTCTCATGGCTACAGAACGCATGGCTCAGTCACTTGAGCTCATAACATACAGGGATGTGTAATCCTGCGGATACTTACAAGATCACAAACCTTGAAGCTCTTATTCATGGATTCAAGCCCTTTTCACAGGTTTGTATGAAATATTGCTGAAAAAATAATAGGAATGACATGGTTGATGACTAAAATCGCACTTACAAGATTATGAACAAACCTCAGAATGAAAGATTCGTATTCTGTTGACATACCAATGATGGGACCCTAGTGTCTGTAGGGGACACAGAGAGAACCTAAAGCAGGGGGAGGAAGGGAGTGAAGTCACAGAACCACCTCATATTGAATCAAGTGTTGTCTGCATCTCTCAGAGCAACCAGACCCGCTCCATGGCCAGAATTCGGGAAGGCCCCAGGCCAGCCCCAGACAGCCCCCAGGCAGAATGAGTTGGGACAGTGGTTGTATAAATTCCTAGGAATGTGACTGTGATACCAAACTTTGGAGACCAAGGCTCGTTTTCTGACCTGAGGGCTGCTTGGAGGAAGTTGGGGGTCCCCTCCCTACCTCTTCAGTCACTTGGTCTGAGTTTATGAGGGGTTTGAATACATTTGGAGTCCCAGAGAGGAGGAAATTTGCATAAATACTAACAATCACAGACCCTAGAGCCTGGAAAGAAATAAGAGAGGATAGGGTGAGGTTGACCCAGCTGTGGTTCTTAGAAGACAGAACTCTGGGCATATCCATTATGGCCTGGAGCCCTCTCACTCCTCGTCCTCACTCTCTGCACAGATGCTGTCCCTGGGCCCTGCCCACACCCTCAGCCCCACAGGACCAGAGCTGAGCCTGGCCCAAGCCCTGGGATCAGGCACAGCACAATCTCAGTATTGGGACCTTGCAAATGAGCCCCTGGACCTCATTGCAACCTTTCCTCTTCTGTCTTTTCAGGCTCTGTGACCTCCAGTGAGCTGACTCAGCCTCCCTCAGTGTCAGCTGCCCTGGGTCAGACCACTACAACCACCTGCACTGGAGATGAAGTGGAATATGTTTATGTCTACTGGTACCAGCAGAAGCCAGGCCAAGCCCCTCTGATGGTCATTTACGATGATAGTGATCGGCCTTCAGGGATCCCAGAGCGATTCTCTGGCTCCAAGTCAGGGAACACGGCCACCCTGACCATCAGCAGGACACAGGCCGAGGACGAGGCTATTACTGTCAGTCCTATGACAGCAGTGGTAATGCTCACAGTGACACAAACAGATGGGGAAGTGAGACACAAACCCCTTCCCCATCTGTGTCACCCTCTCCTCCAGCCCCAGGAGGCCTGTGCACAGAGCAGTGAGCAGATCTGGTCGAGGTCCCCAGGTCTAAGGTCCCCAGTCTGTCCCCTTCCTCCCAGTCCTCCAGGCAGGCTGCACAGGGTGGATCAGCAGGGAATTTGTAAACAGGTGTTAGAACTCCATTTCCTCTGGGCCTGTGTGAGGAGGAAGAACGACACATGTGAGAAGCAGAAAAGGAAGATATTTTTAAAAGAACCTTTCTTTTAAAAGTTCCCTAAATGAATATGTCTTAAATTTAAAAATAGAGAGGACAGACTCACAGCAGATATGATGCTGCAACAGAAGAGAATGGGGAATTTGATGCCATGGGGATGTAAAGTGTTCAAAATGAAACACACAGTGAAATACCTAATAAAATTAATGAAGGCTCACTGCCCGGAAGACACCATCATGCACCCAGATAGTGTGTAAGTGTGGGGACTTCAGGGAGGGAAGGTGAGGGACTGAGGGTGAAATAAAAAGTCTGTGAAGATATAAACTACAAAAGGCTGCAAATGTGGAGAAACCCAGGAACCAATGTATCCAAGAAGCTCAACAAAGCTTGGGCACGGGGAGCATGAGAGACAGTGGAGGACACGTGGTATGAAATTGCTACAGATCAGAGATGCAGACACTCTCATGGGCAGAGACCTGAGAGGAGAGGAGAATCGTATTCCCTACAGAAAACCAGCATTGTGCTGGGAGCACATTTCTCATCATGAACCATGTAAACTGGAAAACAGGGAGCAATGTCTTCAAAATACTAATAGGAAATATCTGTCATCATTGGTCTTTACTGAAGAAAAATGTCATTAAAAAGTGGAGACAAAATCAATGTTTCTCACACAGCAAACCTCCCAGAACTCATCACCCACAGACCCTCAGCACAAGTGACTCAGAAGGATGCACCTCACACCAAAGGAAAAAATGACTTATGGAAATGTGAGTCTGCACAAAGTATAATAAGCTTGGGAAACCATAACTACATGGATACACCTAAAACAAACTTTAGTGGTTAATGTCTGTAAGTACAGTCAAGTGCTAAGAGCAAAAACAATAGCAGCATGTTTGATTTATAATGGAGGAACAGCTAAAACGTACGATGATGAGACCAAAAATAATGACAGACATGAGACCATGTTATGACGTCCTTACCCTGTACCTGAGTGATGTCGTGTCACTGGGGAAATCTGATAAGATAGGGGATGAAGACTGCAGATCCACAAGAAACCCACCATGGCCTGGACCCTCTACTGCTTCCCCTCCTCACTTGCTGCCCAGGTGCAGACCCAGGTCTACCCAGAGGAACCCCAGAAGAACAGTCCCCAGGGGAACCTGAGCATGACCTTGAACCTAAACACAGCCTGGAGGGTACTGCAGGAGTGGGACCCAGAGAAGGAGCCCCTGAGACTCCTGAACCTAGAGACCTTGTGTCCACTGCAGGACTCATTGACCCCAGTTGTGTGGCCAGAAGACTCCATTCATTCCCTCCAATTTAGAAGAAATAGAGAACCAATCAGTAGTGCAGAGCAGATCCAGGAGGACACAGACCAGGGCCATGTATAACCAAACACTCTCCACTGTCCCTACAGATTCCCCAGCTCTAACCTGGAATAGGACCCTACTGATCCTCCCCACATGCAGGCTGAGGGGACTCCTTTTTAGACCAGCCAGGATGGAGATGGCGGTGAGTTCAGTGACAGGAGCCCTGCTGCCCAAACTGGCCCCACACTCCCTCCCTCCTGTTCTGCACAAGCTCTGACCAAGGAACCCGGGATCTGAATCTAGCATACCTGGCTCCATTCTGGACTGGCCCCCACTTTCCTCTGCTCTCCTAGGAACATAGACCCCCTGGACCTCAACTTTATGTGATATGAAATGGGGAAGATTATACTGATGCTAGAAATACTTTGCTTCCAAATTCAGTGATGTACAAATATGGACAGAATCTTATGAATGAAACAGAGACTGTGGGGTTTCAGTGAGTGGGAAACAGTTTGGGAGTCTCTTGTTCATCCTCTGCAGAAATCCGAGGTAAGGGGCTTAGCAAAAGTGTGACATGTATGATGTGAAATTGCACATGCGGGTCTGATTCCCAACTTCCCTGTTTCATCCACATCACCCGAGAGGCTTGTGTACAAACCATCCTCCCCCAGACTGCTACTGCTAGGGGTTGTAGTAGAAACAGCAGTGGCATAGATGACAGAATTGGCCAATAAAGATTTAGGTGCACATGTGAAGGTTAGTGCTAGAAGGATCGGCTGTTGTACTGTGACCCAGGGTCACTCACTGGGATTCAGGCAGCATCGGACTTGATTCCTAAATGGAGAGAAAGGGATGCCAATAGGATCTCACAAAGTTTTCCTGAACTGTGACCCTTTCAGCATACACTACACTTTAGCCGGCACCCACCCGTTGCAACAGCCAGTGGGACAGGCTAGGCCATATCAACCCCTACACTAAAGGAAGGAATCCAACTTGTCCTGTCTCCTGCACCGTGTATGCAACCTCCCGTGCTGGGCTGGGCAGGGCAGTGGGGGCAGCTGCCTGTGTGAGGCTGGAAACCCTGGTCCACACCTTTTCTCCGGTGAAAGGTTCTGTGTAGTGACCTGCAGGAGGGAAGCAACCGGTCTGTGTCCTCCTCCACCAGCAGGGGGCAGCAGACTTCATCAAGAGCAGCAGGACAGATGCTGGGGCTGACTAAGGGGAGGCTCACTGGGACACCAGGCCTGGGGGGCAGCAGGGGTCCAGGGTTTGGTCCTCAGACCCTGTCAGCATGATCTATCCTATCTCCTCAGTCTCCAGGGACCATGTTCGGAGGGTCAGATTCACACATGGTTACCCAGGACACTGACAGAGGAGTCCTGACACAGTGAGCAGCTCATCTGGGAAATTCCCGTCCTCCTGAGGTCTCAGGGAGGATACCCATCTGTGCGGGGCACGTCCACAGATGCCCTGATCCCTCACCCTCTGCCTCTTCTGCCCCACTCCAAGTGGACTCAGATCTGGGTGTGCAGCTGCCTTGCTTACAAGTGACTCAGGAAACAGGAGGTGGGGCACTCAGAGCCCCTGGTTCCTGGAAGGAGGGTCTGCAGCCTCCTTGTGAGACTGTCTCCAGAGTGAAGTGATTCCCACAGCGTCAGACCACGTCTTTTGTCCCTGTGCTGTCCTTGCTTCAGTGACAGAGCCCAGTTCTCAAGAGTGATCCCTGGCTAACCAGTCCTGAGAACTCGCTCCCTATGCAAAGACATCACCATGGGGACCCTCACAGAGACGTAAAACGTGAAGTGAGTCCCTCCGTCAGGGGTGGTTTCTGGCACTTTTCAAAAACTTATGTGAGACATGGAAGAAAAAAAATGAAAGGAACCAAAGTGTTGAGATGTAGGCTGCTGGACTGTTGGGGGATGGGGGTGTCATAGAGATACCCAGCCCATGAGGAAATAAACTGGAAGTCACGGTGAATCTCCAAGAGCAGGTGATTCTACAACAGTAAATTCCCACATGTATCATGATGAACAAGTGTCATAATGAGAAAGTTTCCCGTTCAACATGACATGTTGAGGATGGGACTAGAGTTCAGCTGGGGGACGCAGAGGGGACCTGAAACAGGAGGGTTAGATGCTGAGCCACAGGACCACCTTTCCCTGAATCAGGTGTTGTCTGTAGCTCTACAAGAGCCCAGCTCAGCCCTATGGCCAGGCTCCTGAAAGGCCTCCATGGAGCTGATTCAGCTCCCTGTGCTCAGTAACCCTGGGACAGATGGCCATGATCACCTGTCAGGGAGACAGTATAGAAATCTTCAGTGTTCAGTGGTACTTGCAGCAGCCAGAACTGGTCCCTGGCTGGTCATATATGACAATAACAAGTGCCCCTCAGGGATTCTCTGATGCTAAGACTCCAACTTGGAAGACACAGCGTCCTAAACACCTGCAGGACCAGAGTCAAATACAAGGTTGATTATTACTGTCGGGTGTGGGACAATGGCAATGCTCACAATGACAGAGGCAGACAGGGTTGTGAGACACAGACCCCTTTCCTGTGTCACACTTTCAGCCCCTGGACGACTGTGGACAAAGCACCGAGGTCTGGCCCAGAGCCCAGATCTGAGATTCTCAGGCCTCTCTCCCAACACAGCCCTCCAGGCAGCCTCTACACCGTGTGGATCAGGGGTGCCTGTGCAGGAGGCGGGATGAGGCTGTCATGTTTTCTTGCCTAGGGTTCTTGTTGGGAATGAAAGATCAGGCTGGAAGGACAGAGAGACATCCACGGAGACAAGACAAGCTCAAAGTGACAAGGCGAAGTCTTAGCTTTCCACTGAACAGAATCATTGTGGTGTTTCTGGGTGGAAGCAATTTTCCTTTAGAACTGAGACCTCTAGGGCAGCAGAGTGTATGGTCATCGTTCAAGGAGTGAAAATCTTGTAGTCGGTCACCCAGAATACCAGTGAGTATGGACGTTCCCAATTCCACCTCTTCATTCCTGGACCCGTCAATATTGGGTATGGGAGAAACAGCATCGTATGTTGGACATATATTTAGTAAATATCACCTCCTGCCAAATCTTGCCACAGTCACACAAGGTCACACAAGATGTTGCATGTGACTGGACAGTAAACAGGTCTGCAAGAGGCCAGTAGTCCATCATGCCAGCCAGCTGTTTTGAATGGTGGAGAATATGGTAGATCCAGTGAATTCCACAGGCATCAGCACAATGCAACCCTTTTCTTTTTTTTTTACAATTTATTTTTTAATTTCTTTTCAGCATAACACTATTAATTGTTTTTGCACCACACCCAGTGCTCCATGCAATATGTGCCCTCCCTAATACCCACAACCTTGTTCCCTCAACCTCCCACCCCCAGCCCCTTCAAGACCCTCAGGTTGTTTTTTAGAGTCCATAGTCTCTCATGGTTCACCTCCCCTTTCCAATATCCCTCAACTCCTTTCTCCTCTCCATCTCCCCATATCCTCCATGTTATTTGTTATGCTCCACAAATAAGTGAAACCATATGATAATTGACTCTCTCTGCTTGACTTATTTCACTCAGCATAATCTCTTCCAGTCCCATCCATGTTGCTACAAAAGTTGGGTATTCATCCTTTCTGATGAAGGCATAATACTCCATAGTGTATATGGATCACACCTTCCTTATCCATTCTTCTGTTGAAGGGCATCTTGGTTCTTTCCACAGTTTGGCGACTGTGGCCATTGCTGCTATAAACTTTGGGGTACAGATGGCCCTTCTTTTCACTACGTCTGTATCTTTGGGGTAAATACCCAGGAGTGAAATTGCAGGGTCATAGGGAAGCTCTATTTTTAATTTCTTGAGGAATCTCCACACTGTTCTCCAAAGTGGCTGCACCAACTTGCATTCCCACCAACAGTGTAGGAGGGTACCCCTTTCTCCACATCCTCTCCAACACATGTTGTTTCCTGTCTTGCTAATTTTGGTCATTCTAACCGGTGTAAGTTGGTATCTCAATGTGGTTTTAATTTGAATCTCCCTGATGACAATGCAGCCCTTTTCTGATCTGAAATGGGAGGCTTCAACAGAAGCCACACTGAATACTAGAACAGCCAGTGAGGCATTCAGTTAAGTCCAAGGTTAGAGTTTGGGAAGAAGCACTGCATTCAAAGAAAGCAAGTTCCTATCCAGAGTAAAGGTCTCTTCCACTAAAAATAGAGCAATCCCTTCCATGATGGAAGAAGTCTAATGGAATTCATCTGCCACCAGTCTTTGGCTGATTCCCAAAGGAATGATCTCATCCTGAGAACTCTGGGGTGGTTTCTGCTGTTGGCACAATGGATCTGAAAAGCAGCCATAGCCATGTCACTTTATGAACAGAAATCCCTAGACATTATGCCATAAGTAACCTCCCAACATGCAACATGGCCACTTTACTATAGGCCCACTGGACAAGTTCATAAGCGGACGCACAAGAAGGCCAATCACTGACCCCAGATGTGTCATATTATCCACCTGATTATTAGTTCCATTTCCCTTTGAGGACTCACACTTCTGGGCATACTCATGGAATGCAAATAGCTCTGTGTTCATTTGGGAGTGGGTTCTCCTCACATATCTCTTCCTCAAACATCTTTCACCGCTTTCCTTTTTGTGTTTCTTCCAAGTCTCTAACCATCCAGCCAAACTAAGTCAGAGACCATAGGTTAGAAATAAGCCACTTCTGTCCTTCTCTTTGTCCAGGTGAAATAAATCAAACACTCTGCTCAAACGTTGCCTTATTGAAAAATTGTCCATATTGTGCAGGGGTGTCCCAGATGATGGCTGCATGACTACTACTGTTAACTAGCACAGTTGGATACACATCAAACAGGAACCTCTTAAACCAAACATCGTTCTTCCTCTGGATCAGCTGTTCATAGGATTGTCCCCACTGGGTCATAATTGTGCCAGACAGAGAAGAGACAATGCAGTATAGACTGGGGTCCTGGCCATTAGGCCTTTTCCTCATGCAACTTGCTTGTGACTTCAGGACCTGGGGAAGCTGGATCTCGAACTTATATCTTCTGTCTCATGATGGAGAGCTGCTGTGAATGCCCAATTATGTGGCATGGTTGGTCAGATAACACCAAGTTCATGTAGGCAGCTCAATCATGTGGTAACATAGTGGCTAATAAGGACTATACAGTCTCCATAAATGTTCTGTAGCAAGCCAAAGTGTGTGCCAGTTGGAACTTTCCAATAATAGATATGTTTTAAAAAAAACTGATAAACTGCCCATATATTTCTGTTCTAGGAACCCTACCATTGACTGAAACCAGTGTGCTCTGTCAAATGAATCTGATTACTAACTTGGTCTCGATATTCGATATTTGTTATGGTAACCACACCCACCTTATCACTGGTGATAAAATGGAACTGCATGTCTCCTAAAAATGCAAAGATCCCTAAAACTACAATTTTGGCACCCAATCCAGAGTTCAGAATCTCCAGAAAACATATGTGTATATACCTCACATAAGGGTATATATGTACACAAATACTCTCCAAATATACACAGCAGACACAATCAGTATATACGTGACATGCACTCACAAGTATATCATATATGTGTATGTGTATAAATATATGATAGAAAGAAGTGTGTGACAGGAATTGGATGTCATGTGGAAACACACACACACACAGGTGAGCCACAGAGAATCCACAGTGACTGTCACCTACAAACAGGACCCAGGTTCCCACTCAGCCTGTAGCAAGGTTCACACAGGGCTCATCTTGTGACCCACCTTCCCTGAAAACATACAGCATGAGAATTCTAACACATCACACGTGCCACTGAGCTTTTCACTTATGAGGAAAATGTCACCTTGGAACTCAACTAGCTTTGAATCACAGACACCTAAGGTCCTCTCTGTCCCTGTGTCCTCACAGAAAGACTACTCTTCCCCACAGGGACAGAATCGAAACACACTTCAGTTCTTGTCCCTTCTTCCCATCCTGAGAGCAGCCCTAAGTACCCCCCTGCAGACAAGTCTCCTCCAGCCTTTCCCCACACACTACCTGCCTGTCATTTTGTCTGATGTGACTTCATTCTCTGCAAATACCCAAACTCTGCAGGTTCTCCTATCTTTTAAATAACTGATTGATTTGTATTAGTTATTATCCCCACTGGACCAGAAGTTTTAATGCAATGTATGCCCATATCAGTTGGAAGCATGAACATTCAAGCAGCTATTTTCCGACAGACAGAAGTAAGTCTGAAGTCAGATGATGGTTCTCCAGGTACAACCAATTCCCTGAGGTCCCAAATCCTCTCAGTGTGTCTCCCACCATTGTGACTATGGAGACTCTGTTTTGTCTTGTTGTTGACAACAGACCTCAAGATGGCTGCTGCAGCTCCAGCTATCACTCATGGGGACAAGAGAAAGAGCTTTCATATATCTAGTCAGTTTCTTTCATTCATGGACAAAACTTCCCAGAAAGATCTCCAACAGAATGACACATCAATGGGGTAGCTCTGGGACACAGGGTCACTGCTGGCCTAGACATACATGAAAATAACAATAGTGGGGCTTCTCAGTGATTATAGAAGACAAGACAGAGGTAGACAGGGTTGGTGATGGTGTGCTATAATACCAAAGCAACTGTGTCCCCAGTGCTGCTCTGCCCGGGGCAGGAACCCAAGAAAGACTTGTGTCTTTTTTCATTAAAGATTTTATGTATTGAGGGGGGACAAGATGGCGGGGTACTAGGAAGAGGCGTCTTTTCAGCTGGTACCCCAAAGTGAGCTGATTACCTACCAAAGAACTCCGATCACCCATGAAATCAGCCTGAGATCAGAATTATACACGTCTGGATCTCTACAGGGGCAGAAGACGCCAGTGAGCAGGTAAAGCAGAATGGGAACAGCGGACAGATATCGGAAGATAAACAAAAGGGGGAGGGAGCCACCAGAGGCGACCGGTGCAAAAGTAATACCCCGATACGAGCGAGAGTGCCCTGCGTCTGGGGACCAGCATTAACTTGGAGACTGGTTGAAAGCACTCCAAAAGAGCAAAGGATCGCGGGGGGAAATTGTGGGAATCGGGGCGGCTAGGGACAGGGGCTTAAGTCCCCGGTCCCAGACGGCCTCCCCGGTGCGGAGGCAGAGAGAGTGCGGCGGAGAAACCGGCTCCTGGTCCCTAAGCCTCCAGCACGCCCCAGAGCCCGGGGGTTCCGGCTCCTGTGAGGGGATGGGAGCTGCGCCGGTCTGCAGAACACGCGCTAGCCCTACCACAAAGCTTGAGATGCGCGCGCACATCCCTCCAGCTCTCCTGGGTTTCTAAGGCCCCGGGGCCCTTCTTGACCCGCGCCATTGTTTCAAAGTCTAAGCCCCGTGCGCGCGAAACTCTTCCCCGGACAGAGGCGCGCAAAAGCCCAGCCTGCGGCTTACGGACCAGCACCCCGTTCTCAGTGCCCCAGACGCGCGCCCGACCCACAGCCGCCTCTGAAAAGAGGTGCGCGATGAACGTGCCCCATCTCGTTTGAAAAGAGGTGTGCGCAAGCCGGGCACTCCCAGCCCGGGCCGGCAGCAAAATCTCAGTGTGCGATCGCTGCTTGGAACCTCTCTGGCAGTCAGGAGATCCCAGACAGCCGCCACTGCCTTGGCTTTGGGGACGAGCAAAAGATCCTGCGCCCCCAGGGTCTTCAACTTGGAACCTGCACTGCCAGCGTCCAAGGGGGAATTTATTCAGCTTCTGCACCCAGACTGAGGCTTCTCTCTGAGACGGAGATCAGGAAGTGTTCCAGGGTGCACCTTGACTGCACCAGAGTTGATACATCCAGCTACATCTGTTCAGTCTTCTCCCACCAAAATGACTAGGAGGAGGAATGCCCAACAGAAGAAAAATACAGACGATGGACCTTCTGCAATAGAGCTAACGGCTATCAACATAGACAATATGTCGGAAAGAGAATTCAGGCTAACAATTATCCAGGCAATAGCTAGGTTGGAGAAAGCCATGGATGACCAAAACAGAATTGATTAGGGCCGAACTGAAAGCGACCAGACAGGATGTTCACAATGTTAGGGCGGAGCTTAAAGCTACCAGGGAGGAGGTCCACAATGCTCTCAATGAGTTCCAATCCAATCTAAACTCTCTCAAAGCAAGGGTAACTGAGACAGAAGATAGAATTAGTGATCTGGAAGACAAACAGAGAGAAAGGATCAGGAGGAAACCTGGAACAAACAGCTTAGATCCCACAAAAGCAGAATTAGGGAAATAAATGATGCCATGAAGCGTTCCAACGTCAGAATTATTGGAATTCCTGAAGGGGAGGAGAAAGAAAGAAGTCTAGAAGATATCGTGGAACAAGTCCTTCATGAAAATTTTCTGAATCTCGCGAATGACCAGCGTTCATGTACTAGAGGCTGAACGGTCCCCACCCAAGATTATACACTCCAAAAAAACATCACGACACCTGATAGTCAAATTGAGAAATTATAATTGTAGGTATAATCTCTTGAAAGCTGCCAGGGCAAAGAGGCTCCTTACTTACAGAGGGAAGCCCATCAGAATAACGTCAGACTTGTCCACAGAGACCTGGCAAGCCAGAAGAGGCTGGCAAGATATATTCAGGGCACTAAATGAGAAGAACATGCAGCCAAGAATACTTTATCCAGCAAGACTGACATTCAAAATGGATGGAGAGATAAAGAGTTTCGAAGACCAGCAAAGCGTAAAAGACTATGCAACCACCAAGCCGACACTGCAGGAAATATTAAGGGGGGGTTCTATAAAAGAGGAAAAATCCCAAGAATACATTGAACAGAAATATAGAGACATTCTACAGAAAGAAAGACTTCAAAGGTAACTCGATGTCAAAAAAAACGTATCTATCAATAATCACTCTCAATGTGAATGGCCTAAATGCACCCATAAAACGGCACAGGGTTGCAGATTGGATAAAATGACAGGACCCATCCATATGCTGTCTACAAGAGACCCATTTTGAACCTAAGATACACGCAGACTGAAAGTGAAGGGATGGAGAAGCATCTTTCATGCCAATGGGACTCAAAAGAAGGCTGGGGTAGCGATTCTCATATCAGATAAATTAGACTTCAAACTAAAGACTGTAGTCAGAGATACAGAAGGACACTACATAATCCTTAAAGGGACTATCCACCAAGATGATCTAACAATTGTAAATATCTATGCTCCCAATATGGGAGCAGCCAATTACTTAAGAAAACTGTTAATCAAGATAAAGAGTCATATTGATATGAATACACTAACCGTAGGAGATCTTAACATGTCTCTTTCAGAATTAGACAGATCATCGAAGCAGAAAATCAATAAAGAAACAAGAGCATTGAATGACACATTGGACCAGATGGACCTCATAGATATGTACAGAACATTCCACACTAAAACAGCAGAATACTCATTGTACTCAAGTGCACACGGAACCTTCTCCAGAATAGACCACATACTGGGTCACAAATCAGGACTCACCCGTTACCAAATGACTGAGATTATTCCCTGCATATTCTCAGATCACAATGCTTTGAAACTGGAGCTCAAGCACAAGGAAAAGTTCCGAAGGAACTCAAACACCTGGAAGCTAAAGACCACCTTGCTTAAGAATGCTTGGATCAACCAGGAGATCAAAGAAGAACTGAAACAATTCATGGAAACCAATGAGAATGAAGACACTTCGGTCCAAAACCTATGGGATACAGCAAAGGCGGTCCTAAGGGGAAAATATATAGCCATCCAAGCCTTGCTCAAAAAAATTGAAAAATCCAGAACACATCAGCTGTCTCTACACCTTAAAGAACTGGAGGATCAACAACAGATCAAACCAACTCCATACATAAGAAGGGAAATCATCAAGATTAGAGCTGAGATCAATGAGGGAGAAACCAGAGATACAGTAGAACGTATCAATGAAACTAGAAGCTGGTTTTTGGAAAGAATCAATAAGATCGATAAGCCACCGGCTACACTAATCCGAAAGAAAAGAGAGAAATCCCAAATTCATAAAATTATGAATGAAAAGGGAGAGATCACAACTAACGCCAAGGAAGTAGAAACAATCATCAGAAGTTATTACGAACAGTTATATGCCAATAAGCTTAGCAACCTAGATGAAATGGATGCATTCCTGGAAAAATATAAACTACCAAAATTGACCCAGGAAAAAATCGACAACCTGAATAGACCGATACCTAATAAAGAGATTGAAGCAGTGATCAAAAATTTCCCAAAAAACAAGAGCCAGGACCTGACGGATTCCCTGGGGAATTCTACCAAACCTTCCAAGAAGAAATAACACCTATTCTCCTGAAGCTGTTTCAAAAAATTGAAGCAGAAGGAAAACTTCCAGACTCTTTCTACGAAGCCAGCATTACCCTGATCCCCAAACCAGGCAAGGACCCTACCAAAAAGGAGAATTTCAGACCAATATCACTGATGAATATGGATGCTAAGATTCTCAACAAGATCCTAGCCAACAGGATCCAACAGCACATTAAAAAGATTATCCACCATGATCAGGAGGGATTCATCCTTGGGCTACAAGAATGGTTCAACATTCGCAAATCAATCAATGTGATACAACAAATTAATATGAGAAGAGAGAAGAACCATATTGTCCTCTCAATTGATGCAGAAAAAGCATTTGACAAAATCCAGCATCCGTTCCTGATTAAAAGGCTTCACAGTATAGGGATAGAGGGAACATTCCTGAACCTCATCAAATCTATCTATGAAAGACCCACAGCAAACATCGTCCTCAATGGGAAAAAGCTTGCAGCCTTCCCATTGAGATCAGGAACAATACAAGGGTGCCCACTTTCACCACTCTTGTTCAACATAGTATTAGAAGTCCTAGCAACAGCAATCAGACAACAGAGAGAAATAAAAGGTATCCAAATTGGTAATGAAGAAGTCAAACTCTCTCTCTTCGCAGATGACATGATTCTTTAAATGGAAAACCCAAAAGACTCCACCCCCAACTATTAGAACTCATACAGCAATTCAGCAACGTGACAGGATACAAAGTCAATGTGCAGAAATCAGTGGCTTTCTTATACACTAACAATGAAAATACAGAAAGGGAAATTAGAGAATCGATTCCATTTACTATAGCACCAAGAACCATAAGATACCTGGGAATAAACCTAACTAAAGAGTAAAGGATCTGTACTTGAGGAACTACAGAACACTCATGAAAGAAATTGAAGAAGACACAAAAAGATGGAAGACCATTCCATGCTCTTGGATCAGAAGAATAAACACTGTTAAAATGTCTATACTGCCTAGAGCAATCTATACTTTTAATGCCATTCCGATCAAAATTCCACCGGCATTCTTCAAAGAGCTGGAGCAAATAATCCTAAAATTTGTATGGAATCAGAAGAGACCCCGAATCGCTAAGGAAATGTTGAAAAACAAAAATAACGCTGGCGACATCACCTTACCTGATTTCAAGCTTTATTACAAAGCTGTGATCACCAAGACAGCATGGTACTGGCATAAAAACAGACACATAGACCAGTGGAACAGAGTAGAGAGCCCAGATATGGACCCTCAACTCTATGGTCAATTAATCTTCTACAAAACAGGAAAAAATATACAGTGGAAAAAAGACAGTCTCTTCAATAAATGGTGCTGGGAAAACTGGACAGCTATATGTAGAAGAATGAAACTCGACCATTCTCTTACACCGTACACAAAGATAAACTCAAAATGGATAAAAGACCTCAACGTGAGACAGGAATCCATCAGAATCTTAGAGGAGAACATAGGCAGTAATCTCTTTGATATCAGCCACAGCAACTTCTTTCAAGATACATCTCCAAAGGCAAAGGAAACAAAAGCGAAAATAAACTTCTGGGACATCATCAAAATCAAAAGCTTCTGCACAGCAAAGGAAACAGTCAAAAAAACAAAGAGGCAACACACGGAATGGGAGAAGATATTTGCAAATGACAGTACAGACAAAAGGTTGATATCCAGGATCTATAATGAACTCCTCAAACTCAACCCACACGAAACAGACAAACACATCAAAAAATGGGCAGAAGATATGAACAGACACTTCTCCAGTCAAGACATACAAATGGCTATCAGACACATGAAAAAATGCTCATCATCATTAGCCCTCAGGGAGATTCAAATTAAAACCACATTGAGATATCACCTTACACCAGTCAGAATGGCCAAAATTAACAAAACAGGAAACAACATGTGTTGGAGAGGATGTGGAGAAAGGGGAACCCTCTTACACTGTTGGTGGGAATGCAAGTTGGTGCAGCCTCTTTGGAGAACAGTGTGGAGATTCCTCAAGAAATTAAAAATAGAGCTTCCCTATGACCCTGACATTGCACTACTGGGTATTTACCCCAAAGACACAGATGTCGTGAAAAGAAGGGCCATCTGTACCCCAATGTTTATAGCAGCAATGGCCATGGTCGCCAAACTATGGAGAGAACCAAGATGCCCTTCAACGGACGAATGGATAAGGAAGATGTGGTCCATATACACTATGGAGTATTATGCCTCCATCAGAAAGGATGAATATCCAACTTTTGTAGCAATATAGACGAGACTGGAAGAGATGATGCTGAGTGAAATAAGTCAAGCAGAGAGAGTCAATTATCATATGGTTTCACTTATTTGTGGAGCATAACAAATAGCATGGAGGACAAGGGGTGTTAGAGAGGAGTAGGGAATTTGGGTAAATTGGAAGGGGAGGTGAACCATGAGAGACTATGGACTCTGAAAAACAATCTGAGGGGTTTGAAGTGACGGGGGGGTGGGAGGTTGGGGTACCAGGTGGTGGGTATTATAGAGGGCACGGCTTGCATGGAGCACTGGGTGTGGTGAAAAAATAATGAATACTGTTTTTCTGAAAATAAATAAATAAATAATAATTTTAAAAAAAAGAATGGAGAGTACAATTAGAATTTTTCATCTAAATTTTACTTAATGACCTAATCAATCAGAAACAGGATCCTTGGTGGAAAACTCTATGACTAAAACAATCATTCCATGGATTTTTCAACTGAAAGGATCATGAAAAGGTCCCTCTAGAGAATTACAATCTGGAGATTCCCACCAGAGCCTTCTTCATCAACAGGACAGTGAACAGCCTGGCACCTCCGGAGGTCGCTGTGGTCAAGTGCAGCAGTGCCCCCACAGACATCTGGCAGAACTGAGAGCATAAGCTGTCTCCTTCAGGACCTGGATCATTCTGGCTGAGGTTGTCCCACATTCCTTCCCAGTCTGAGCAGCCTCCATCACCTGCTGCAAAGGACTCCTGCTGCCTTGTACCTACCAGCTTCTGCTCTTTCTCTCCGTCTCTGGTGACGGGGACCTACACTCTTGTCCCTGCCCTCCTTTCCCTGTCAGGAGCCCCCTTCCATCATGTTACTGCTCAGGAAAGCAGTGACAGGTCATCCACAGGGGACTGAACCAGAGGCAGGTGAAGCCCCTCAGTCACCCTGTGTCTACAGCTGCATAAGACAGGAAGGAAGGAATAGCCACTACTACCCTGATTGTACTCAGCCCCCACGTGACCTAAGGTGAAATAGGGCCGTCTGAACCCACCTTGTGTCAAACTTGTCGCCACCTCAGCAGCTTCCTCTTAGAGGCCCCTCTACGTGCCCAGCAGCTTCCCTGAGCACCTGATTTATTACCTGGAAATTACCTCTTACCACTCCTGACACTTCCCTCTGAGCCCAGAATGCTCACCTTAGGAGAAAAGTCCACATGAGCCCTGAACTGGGTTGGAATCCCAGGTCCCTCAGGCTCCCCACCTTCCTTCAGATTCTCTACAATGGTCCCCAACGGCACTGACTGGGATTTTCCCACTTGTGTCTCACTACTTCTTTCTTCTTCCTGATCTGAGAGCGGCTCCTAGAATCCCTCTTCAGGATGGGCCCTGACCTCTGATCATGGAGCAGCCTGCCTGTTCAGTTCTATCTCATCTCTGGATCCATGTTCTCCAGCACAGAACTCACTACTGATGCCTTGTTCCCCATTCCACCAGGAAGGTTTGCCCCTGCAAGAACACACTGAGGAATAGCAGAGACAGAAGAGTGGAACTTACTTTCCTCACAAAGAGGTCTGAGGTAAGAAGGTTGTTGTTTTCTGGGGGCTCACCAATCCCATGAGCACCCACAGTCTCACTAGTGTTCCCTCCTCTTATCCCTACAATGTTGGTTTTGCTTCCATTCATACTGATGATGTACCCCAAGGAGTGCTCAGCTCCAGCTCTACCCCATGTTCCTCAGGAAAGGTGCTGCTGAATCCCATCACTTCCTTCCTTCATGACAGCAAGCTTTGTGAGAATATCCACCCATTACCTTACATCCATGGTCCACACTGGGCCACGTGGTGAAGCCTGGCTACCAGGGACCTGACAAAAGCAAGCTTCTGACTTTCAATTAGATGTAGGTGACAATGTACACGTAGAAAGGAGTCTAGTCTCCCACCTGGGTCTGCACACCAGTGTGTCTAGTATTGGATCTCACCCTCAAAATGGAAAGCCCTGAGAGCAGATTCTGTCTTCTTCCAGTCAACACATGAGGGGGAATGTATAAGACAAAGTGGGTGAGAATACACATTTTTTAGGGGATGTTCTCTTGTCTCTTTGGGGATTGAGTTGCCATTGCCCCCTATCAGTGCTTCATGCACAGCTGCAGCAAGGAGAACCAGCCTCTAAGTTCTGTGTGCTCCAGTGCCACGCCCCGGGACTACATGTATAACCTACACCACCCCAGAGACATCAATGAGGATGTGTCAAGAGGCCCTTGCCTCTTCAGTCTCTAATAGGATTTCTCATGACTCATCTGAGCCTGTCATGGCTGGTCTATGGGTGGCACAGGCCACACAGTGGAGTGGATCTCCTCCCTTCTGGTCAGCACTTCGTGGATCTGGGAATCACAGCTTGATGAGTGGATTCTGAATCCAAACTTGGACGGACAGAGGACATCTTTGTACCTCCAGCAGCCAGCATGGAACAGCCATGAGGGGGCAACAGAGGTCATCTGGGAAAGTCACCTGGACAAGGGGAGGATCTGGGCATCAGAGGTTCTAATATGCAGGGACTAGTATTGGGACCTAACACCTGAAGGAAAGGTGTCCGTTTCCTAGAGAATCTTACTTCACACTGACTTCCAAATCCCGCTGGCTCCAGGTCTCTTAGATTTGTCTTTTCTAGATTTTCTTACTCTTCTGGCACAGACACTACATCTGTATTTCACCAGCCCATGGCAAAACACAGACACTGTCCAGCATTTTTGTCAGAATTATTTTATATGAGCCTGTCAGCACATTGGGAACACTGAGGCACAGAATCTCTGTAGTGTCCCGGGAGCTCACATCAAGGACAGAATCTTACAGAATGGCAGGGACTCCTGGAATACACTATATGTCCTTGGTAAGGGTGACATTTTAATGGGTTCTGCCTCTCAGGAACTGTGCTTGGGGTAGGATGCTACCCCTATCTTTGTCTTCTCGTTTCACCTTAGAACAGGTTCATAATATTTAGACTGACCTCACCTCTGAGTGCTTCTATGGCCAGACCTACCCAGGAACCGAGACAGGACATAATCCGAGGTAGAGATATCATCCCCAGTTATGGAATGAACAGTTGAAGGAGAATATCATGAGCCAGTGGTTGGGTCTGCAGATGCTGCTCCCCTCTGCTGTGTGCCCCTTGGTGCTGAGCCCTTCTCTGAAACCACAAAGCTCCACAGCAGCTTCCCCTGAACCATGGCTGATTTGCATAACCAACAGATGTTTTCAGCAAATGAACAAAAGTAACCTGTGTGGGTAAACCTGCCAACCTGGACCCTGAGAGCAGAATTGGGCCACCTCTACCATAGCCTGAACCCTTGTCTCCTTAGCTTCCTGTCTCTATGCAGAGATACCAAACCCATGTTCATACACCTCTGACCCCACAGATCTAGGAAAAGGCTAGACCTAATTCTGAGCTCAGCTGGAGGCTACCCAGGGTGGGCAGGATACTCATGATCATTCTGCAACATAAGGGGCTCATGGGCTAGTACCAGAAGGACTGTGATCACTAGCTCTCCAGAACTAACCCTGCCAAGAGAAAAGGGGTGGGGAGTTCCATTACATCACAGATTTCATTCCACTGTCAGGCCTATGGGCCCTTGGGACTGAGACTGGGGTGAAGCGGAACCCTGTGTTCCCACAGTATCCCCGGACCTCAGTCTAGGCTAGGCAGCTAGGAATACCTCCTAAGAATGGGTCTGTATATTCCAACACACCTCTCATATTTTTTTCTTCCAGGCTTCATGGCCTCTTACCTGCTAATCAACCCCCCTCAGTGTTGGTGACTCTGGGACAGACAGACAGGATCACCTGTGGGGGAAACAACATTGGAAGGAAAGATGGTCAGGGGTACCAGCAAAGCCAGTGCAGGACCCCTTGCAGTTTATCTATGGTGATAGCAACTGGGACTAAGGCATCCTTGACTGATTCTCCAGATCCAACTCGGGAACATGGCCACCCTGACCATCAGCAGGGCCATGGCTGAGGATGAGGCAGAATATTACCGTCAGGCATTTGACCACAGTTGTAATGCTAACAGTGCCACAGGCAGGCAGGGAAGTGAGACACGAACCCCTTTCCCGTCTATGTCACACTCTCCTCCAACCCCAGGAGGCCTGTGCACAGAGCAGTGTGCAGGTCTGACCCAGGTCCCCACATCTGAGGTCCCATGAGATCCCACTCCACCCAGCCCACCATTTAGGTTCTGTGCTAGGTGGAAGGCAGAGGAAATGTACACAGACACTAAAACTATGTTTCACCTGGGACTGCAATGAAGGAATGACTAAACAGGTTAGAAGAAGAAATGGAGATATTTTTTAAAGATCAAAACTTTTAAAGTCCCAAAATGAAAATTACATGATCAGAAATACACAGGTGAGATTGTCCGCAGATCTGCTGATACAAAAGCAAAGATTAGAGAGCTTGAATACATGGCCACAAAGCTATTAAACCTGAAACAGAGAGAGAAAAGCTGGGGGAAAAAAGAGTAAGGCCTCTGTGCCTAAGATAACTTCTTGCAGGGTAAAGTGTGTGATTGGAGTAACTACAGGAGAGAAGGTGGGGAGCCCATGGTTAACTTAAAAAAAATTTTCCAGCGATAATAGCCAAAAATATTCAAAATTTGGTGGACACATAAATCAATATATATTCGAGAAGCTCAGTGAACAAGAGAGACAATATAGCACACATGGTAATCAAACTTTTATAGACCAGCGATGCAGATACTCTCATAGCCAGAGAGGAGAGTGTTGTTCTGTATGGAGAACCAGCATCCTGGTGGAAGCAAGAAAACAGAGGAGCAATGACTAAAAATACTAAAAGAAGAAAACCTATAAACCGTGATCTCTACCCAGTGAAAATGTCATTGAAGAATGAAGATAAAATAAAACTTTTCAGACTGCAAGCCTCACAGAACTGATCCCCCACACACTTTCCCTACAAGTAATATTAAAGGATGCCCCATAGGAACAATGACAGAGAGAAATGTAACTTTATGAGAAGATATTTTAAAAAATCAGATATCAGAGCTATATGGATAAATAGAAAAATTGTATAACTTAATGTATGTGATAGTCAATTATTTAAGCAGAAGTAATAACAATAAATTTTGATTTATAATGGTTATAAAAACCAAAATACATGACAATTTTAGCAAAAATGATGGGAAAAGGAAAATTATTTTATCACATTCTTATTGCACCTAAGAATGACTTTGTGCCAGGAGATAGTTTACGTTAGGAAGTGAGGATTTCCACGCCAAAATAAGACATTAAAATCAAAATATTTGAACCACAAAGAGTAAGAGCTGTTAAGAGTACCTTCTTTAGGATTCTCCAGAGAATATGGATCCAATAGGGTATGTATCTCATAAACACCTACATGTACATTCATATGTTACACACAGCGATACAAAGGAGGAGACAGAGAGAGACCGAAAGAAACTTATGTTAACAAACAAGACATGCACGGATGCCTGGGTGGCTCAGTTGCTTAAGCGTCTGCCTTCAACTCAGCTCACGATCAGGGTCCTGTGACTGATCCCTGAGTCAGGCTCCCTGCTCAGTGGGGAGCCTTCATCTCCTGTCTTTTGCTTCTCTCTCTCTCACATAAATAAATAAATAAATAAAATCTTTTTAAAAAAAAGAAGAAGAAGAAGAAGACATAGGTACAGACTCCCTACACTCAGAGGAAGGAAGAAAAGGATTCCAGTGGATTTTGCTTGACAAGAAATGTCAGTGAGAGACAGTGGATTAACATCTTTATTGAAAAGGGGAAAAAACAGTTTTTCACTTGGGGAAAATATCCTTCAAACATGATGTCTAAATAAAAAATGTCCACAATACACAAATACACAAAAACTGACACAATTGCTCATGAGCTGACCCAAAATACAAGCAGTAAATGAATATTCCTCAGGATGCCTGGGTGATTCAGTTGGTTAAGAATCTGACTTTGGCTAGGATCATGATCCCAAGGTCTTGGGATCAAGCCCCAAGTCCGACACCATACTCAGTAGGGAGCCTGCTACTCCCTCTCCTGCTCCCCCTGCTTGTGTTCTCTCTCTGTGCCAAATAAATAAATAAAATCTTTTAAAAAAAAAAGACATCCCTCAGGCACGGGAGGTGATTCCAGGAAGAATATGAATCTACAAAAACAATGTAAGGGATGCCTGGGTGACTCAGTTGGTTAAGTGTCTTCCTTCGGCTCAGGTCATGATCCCAAGCTCCTGGGATCCAGTCCTGCATCAGCCTTCTTGCTCATTAGGGAGCCTGCTTCTCCCTCTGCTTGCTGCTCCCCCTGCTTGTTTGTTCCTTCTCTCTCACTCTCACTCTATCTCTAACAAAGAAATAAAATCTTTTTACAAAATCAATGTGAAAATCAGAAATGCTAACTAAAGGGACAAATACTAGGATTTTTTTATTATCTGATCTCTTTAAAAGATTCATCACTGCAAAGCAGGAAAAAATATCCAATGAAAAAAAGACAGTCACTTCAATAAATTGTGCTGGGAAAATTAGGAAGCTATGTATGGAAGGATGAAACTCATCCATTCTCTTGCACCATACCCAAAGATAAACTCAAAATGGATGGAAAACCTCGACATGAGACAGGAATCCACAAAAATCCTAGAGTAGAACATAGGCAGTAACCTCTTCGACATCAGCCAGGGCGATTTCGTTCATGACACGTCTCCAAAGACAAGGAAAACAAATGCAAAGATGAACTTTTGGGACTTCGTCAAGATCAAAAGCTTCTGCTCAGAGAAGGAAACAGTCAACAAAACAAAGAGGAAACCCACGGAATGGGAGAAGATATTTGCAAATGACAGTACAGACAAAAGGCTGATATCCAGGATCTATAAAGAACTTCTCAAACTCAACACACACAAAACAGATAATCATATCAAAAAGTGGGCAGAAGACAGAAACAGACACTTCTCCAATGAAGACATACAAATGGCTATCACACACATGAAAAAATGTTCATCATCACTAGCCATCAGGGAGATTCAAATTAAAACCACATTGAGAGAGGAGGAGTCAAGATGGCGGAGAAGTAGCAGGCTGAGACTACTTCAGCTAGCAGATCAGCTAGATAGCTTATGTAAAGATTGCAAACACATACAAATCCATCAGCAGAACGAAGAGAAGAACAGCAATTCTAGAAACAGAAAAACAACCACTTTCTGAAAGGTAGGACTGGCGGAGAGGTGAATCCAAAGCGACGGGAAGATAGACCCCAGGGGGAGGGGCCAGCTCCCGGCAAGTGGCAGAGCAACGGAGCACAAAATCAGGACTTTTGAAAGTCGGTTCCGCTGAGGGACATCGCCCCAGAGGCTAAACCGGGGCAAAGCCCACGCGGGGTCGGCGTGGGCTCAGGTCTCGCAGGGTCACAGAAGGATCGGGGGTGTCTGAGTGTTGCAGAGCTTGCGGATATTGGAACAGGAAAGCCGGCTGCAGAGATAGAGCCAACAGTAAGCTCACAGCTCGGTGTTGCCTTGAACCGGTCGCAGGCTCGGTGAGCTCGGAGCGCGGCCGGAGGTTAGGCAGACGGGAGTTGGTAGGAGCTGTTCGCTGAGGGCGCACTGGGGAGCGGGGCCCGGGCTCTTGGCTCCTCCGGGCCAGAGACCAGGAGGCCACCATTTGTATTCCTGTCCTCCAGAACTCTACGGAAAATGCTCAGGGAACAAAAGCTCCTGAAAGCAAAGCTGAGCGGATCACTCAGCACGGACCATGGTAAGGGCGGTGCAATTCCGCCTGGGACAAAGACACTTGAGAATCACTACAACAGGCCCCTCCCCCAGAAGATCAGCAAGAAATCCGGACAAGACCAAGTTCACCTACGAAGGAGTGCAGTTTCAATACCAAGGAGAGCAGCAGAATTCCAAAGGAGGAGAAAACAAACCACGGAACTCATGGCTTTCTCCCTGTGATTTTTTAGTCTTGCAGTTAATTTAATGTTTTTCTTTTTCATTTTTCTTCTCTTCTAATGCTAAAATTTTTTTAACTTTTACCCTTTTCTTTTTTAACGTATTTTGACTAGTTTATCTAATATATACATATATTTTTTTTCTTTTTTATACTTTTCTTTATTCGTTTTCTTTTTTTAAATTTATTTTTCTTTTTTTCTTTCTTTATTTTTGAAGCTCTTTTTATCCCCAAATCAGAAGAGATCCCAATCTCTTCAATCTCTTTTATTAATTCTTTTTTTAATTCTTGATTGAATTTTTAATTCAATCTCTTTTTTTAATTTTTTTTTCTTTTTTTTCTTTCTTTCTTTTTGAACCTCTTTTTATACCCAAATCGGAAGAGATCCTAATCAGAAGAGATTGGGAGATCCCAATCAGAGGAGATCCCAATCAGAGGAGATACCTCACCCAATCGTGAGGGGGGATTTCTTCCCCCCTCACGATTTGGGATCTCTTCTGATTTGGTTAAAGCATACTTTCCTGGGATTGTTGCCACCCTTTTAGTATTTTACTTGCTCCTTCATATACTCTTAGCTGGACAAAATGACAAGGTGGAAAAACTCACAACAAAAAAAAGAGCAAGAGGCAGTACCAAAGGCTAGGGACCTAATCAATACAGACATTGGTAATATGTCAGATCTAGAGTTCAAAATGACAATTCTCAAGGTTATAGCCGGGCCTGAAAAAGGCATGGAAGAATTTACCATGCTAATGGACATCAGAAAAAAGCAGGAGTGGCAATCCTTATATCAGATCAATTAGATTTTAAGCCAAAGACTATAATAAGAGATGAGGAAGGACACTATATCATACTCAAAGGGTCTGTCCAACAAGAATCTAACAATTTTAAATATCTATGCCCCCAACGTGGGCGCAGCCAACTATATAAACCAATTAATAACAAAATCAAAGAAACACATCAACAATAATACAATAATAGTAGGGGACTTTAACACTCCCCTCACTGAAATGGACAGATCATCCAAGCAAATGATCAACAGGGAAATAAAGGCCTTAAATGATACACTGGATGAGATGGACATCACAGATATATTCAGAACATTTCATCCCAAAGCAACAGAATACACATTCTTCTCTAGTGCACATGGAACATTCTCCAGAATAGATCACATCCTCGGTCCTAAATCAGGACTCAACCAATATCAAAAGATTGGGATCATTCCCTGCATGTTTTCAGACCACAATGCTCTGAAGCTAGAACTCAACCACAAGAGGAAGTTTGGAAAGAACCCAAATACATAGAGACTAAACAGCATCCTTCTAAAGAATGAATGGGTCAACCGGGAAATTAAAGAAGAATTGAAAAAAAATCATGGAAACAAATGATAATGAAAATACAACGGTTCAAAATCTGTGGGACACAACAAAGGCAGTCCTGAGAGGAAAATATATAGCGGTACAAGCTTTTCTCAAGAAACAAGAAAGGTCTCAGGTACACAACCCAAACCTACACCTAAAGGAGCTGGAGAAAGAACAAGAAAGAAACCCTAATCCCAGCAGGAGAAGAGAAATCATAAAGATCAGAGCAGAAATCAATGAAATAGAAACCAAAAAAACAATAGAACAAATCAACGAAACTAGGAGCTGGTTCTTTGAAAGAATTAACAAAATTGATAAACCCCTGGCCAGACTTATCAAAAAGAAAAGAGAAAGGACCCAAATAAATAAAATCATAAATGAAAGAGGAGAGATCACAACTAACACCAAAGAAATACAAACTATTATAAGAACATACTATGAGCAACTCTACGCCAACAAATTTGACAATCTGGAAGAAATGGATGCATTCCTAGAAACATATAAACTACCAAAATTGAACCAGGAAGAAATAGAAAGCCTGAACAGACCCATAACCAGTAAGGAGATTGAAACAGTCATTAAAAATCTCCAAACAAACAAAAGCCCAGGGCCAGATGGCTTCCTGGGGGAATTCTACCAAACATTTAAAGAAGAACTAATTCCTATTCTCCTGAAACTGTTTCAAAAAATAGAAATGGAAGGAAAACTCCCAAACTCATTTTATGAGGCCAGCATCACCTTGATCCCCAAACCAGACAAGGATCCCATCAAAAAAGAGAGCTATAGGAGAGGAGTCAAGATGGCGGAGAAGTAGCAGGCTGAGACTACCTCAGCTAGCAGGAGATCAGCTAGAGAGCTTATCTAAAGATTGCAAACACCTGCAAATCCATCGGCAGATCGAAGAGAAGAAGAACAGCAATTCTAGAAACAGAAAAACAACCACTTTCTGAAAGGTAGGACTGGCGGAGAAGTGAATCCAAAGCGACGGGAAGATAGACCCCAGGGGGAGGGGCCTGCTCCCGGCAAGCGGCGGAGCAACGGAGCACAAAATCAGAACTTTTAAAAGTCTGCTCCGCTGAAGGGACATCGCTCCGGAGGCTAAACCGGGGCGAAGCCCACACGGGATCGGCGTGACCTCAGGTCCCGCGGGGTCATAGAAGGATCGGGGGTGTCTGAGTGTCGCAGAGCTTGCGGATATTAGTACGGGAAAGCCAGCTGCAGAGACAGAGCTGACAGAGCCGACAGTAAGCTCGCAGCTCGGAGTTGCCTTGAACCGGTCGCAAGCGCGGTGAGCTCAGAGCGTGGCCGGAGGTTAGGCAGACGCGAGTTACTAGGAGCTGTTCGCTGAGGGCGCACAGGGGAGCGGGGCCCAGGGCTCTCGGTTCCTCCGGGCCAGACCAGGAGGCCGCCATTTGTATTCCCATCCTCCGGAACTCTACAGAAAGCGCTCAGGGAACAAAAGCTCCTGAAAGCAAAGCCGATCAGATCACTCAGCCCGGCACCTGGTAAGGGCGTTGTAATTCCGCCTGGGGCAAAGACACTTAAAAATCACTACACCAGGCCCCTCCCCCAGAAGATCAACAAGAAATCCAGGCAAGACCAAGTTCACCTACCAAGGAGTGCAGTTTCAATACCAAGGAAAGAGCAGCAGAATTCCAGAGGAGAAGAAAACAAACCACAGAACTCATGGCTTTCTGCCTGTGATTTTTTAGTCTTGCAGTTAATTTAATTTTTTTCTTTTTCATTTTTTTTCTCTTCTTCTGCTAAAATTTTTTATAACTTTTACCCTTTTCTTTTTTAACGTTTTTTAACTAGATTACCTAATATATATATATATTTTTTTCTTTTTTATACTTTTCTTTATTCATTTTCTTTTTTTTTAATTCTTTTTTTTCTTTCTTTCTTTTTGAACCTCTTTTTATCCCCAAATCAGAAGAGATCCTAATCTCTTCAATCTTTTTTTTCTTAATTCTTTTTTAAATTCTTGATTGAATTTTTAATTCAATCTCTTTTTTTTAATTCTTTTTTTCTTTTTTTTCTTTCTTTCTTTTTGAACCTCTTTTTGTCCCCAAATCAGAAGAGATCCCAATCAGAAGAGATTGGGAGATCCCAATCAGAAGAGATTGGGAGATCCCAATCAAAGGAGATCCCAATCAGAGGAGATCCCTCACCCAATCGTGGGTGAGAAATCCCCCCTCAAGATTTGGGATCTCTTCTGATTTGGTTAAAGCATATTTTCCTGGGATTGTTGCCACCCTTTTAGTATTTTACTTGCTCCTTCATATACTCTTAGCTGGACAAAATGACAAGGTGGAAAAATTCACAACAAAAAAAAGAACAAGAGGCAGTACTGAAGGCTAGGGACCTGATCAATACAGACATTGGTAATATGTCAGATCTAGAGTTCAAAATGACAATTCTCAAGGTTATAGCCGGGCTTGAAAAAGGCATGGAAGATATTAGAGAAACCCTCTCCAAAGATATAAAAGCCCTTTCTGGAGAAATAAAAGAACTAAAATCTAACCAAGTTGAAATCAAAAAAGCTATTAATGAAGTTCAATGAAAAATGGAGGCTCTAACTGCTAGGATAAATGAGGCAGAAGAAAGAATTAGCGATATAGAAGACCAAATGACAGAGAATAAAGAAGCTGAGCAAAAGAGGGACAAACAGCTACTGGACCATGTGGGGAGAATTCAAGAGATAAGTGACACCATAAGACGAAACAACATTAGAATAATTGGGATTCAAGAAGAAGAAGAAAGAGAGACGGTAGCAGAAGGTATACTGGAGAGAATTATTGGGGAGAATTTCCCCAATATGGCAAAGGGAATGAGCATCAAAACTCAGGAGGTTCAGAGAACGCCCCTCAAAATCAATAAGAATAGGCCCACACCCCGTCACCTAATAGTAAAATTTACAAGCCTTAGTGACAAAGAGAAAATCCTGAAAGCAGCCCGGGAAAAGAAGTCTGTAACATACAATGGTAAAAGTATTAGATTGGCAGCTGACTTATCCACAGAAACCTGGCAGGCCAGAAAGAGCTGGCATGACATTTTCAGAGCACTAAACGAGAAAAACATGCAGCCAAGAATACTATATCCAGCTAGGCTATCATTGAAAATAGAAGGATAGATTAAAAGCTTCCAGGACAAACAAAAACTGAAAGAATTTGCAAACACCAAACCAGCTCTACAGGAAATACTGAAAGGGGTCCTCTAAGCAAAGAGAGAGCATACAAGTGGTAGATCAGAAAGGAACAGAGACAATATACAGTAACAGTCACCTTACAGGCAATACAATGGCACTAAAATCATATCTCTCAATAGTTACCCTGAATGTTAATGGGCTAAATGCCCCAATCAAAAGACACAGGGTATCAGAATGGATAAAAAAACAAAACCCATCTATATGTTGCCTCCAAGAAACTCATTTTAAACCCGAAGACACCTCCAGACTTAAAGTGAGGGGGTGGAAAAGAATATACCATGCTAATGGACATCAGAAAAAAGCAGGAGTGGCAATCCTTATATCAGATCAATTAGATTTTAAGCCAAAGACTATAATAAGAAATGAGGAGGGACACTATATCATACTCAAAGGGTCTGTCCAACAAGAAGATCTAACAATTTTAAATATCTATGCCCCCAACGTGGGCGCAGCCAACTATATAAACCAATTAATAACAAAATCAAAGAAACACATCAACAATAATACAATAATAGTAGGGGACTTTAACACTCCCCTCACTGAAATGGACAGATCATCCAAGCAAATGATCAACAGGGAAATAAAGGCCTTAAATGATACACTGGATGAGATGGACATCACAGATATATTCAGAACATTTCATCCCAAAGCAACAGAATACACATTCTTCTCTAGTGCACATGGAACATTCTCCAGAATAGACCACATCCTCGGTCCTAAATCAGGACTCAACCAATATCAAAAGATTGGGATCATTCCCTGCATGTTTTCAGACCACAATGCTCTGAAGCTAGAACTCAACCACAAGAGGAAGTTTGGAAAGAACCCAAATACATGGAGACTAAACAGCATCCTTCTAAAGAATGAATGGGTCAACTGGGAAATTAAAGAAGAATTGAAAAAAATCATGGAAACAAATGATAATGAAAATACAACGGTTCAAAATCTGTGGGACACAACAAAGGCAGTCCTGAGAGGAAAATATATAGCGGTACAAGCTTTTCTCAAGAAACAAGAAAGGTCTCAGGTACACAACCTAAACCTACACCTAAAGGAGCTGGAGAAAGAACAAGAAAGAAACCCTAATCCCAGCAGGAGAAGAGAAATCATAAAGATCAGAGCAGAAATCAATGAAATAGAAACCAAAAAAACAATAGAACAAATCAACGAAACTAGGAGCTGGTTCTTTGAAAGAATTAACAAAATTGATAAACCCCTGGCCAGACTTATCAAAAAGAAAAGAGAAAGGACCCAAATAAATAAAATCATAAATGAAAGAGGAGAGATCACAACTAACACCAAAGAAATACAAACTATTTTAAGAACATACTATGAGCAACTCTATGCCGACAAATTTGACAATCGGGAAGAAATGGATGCATTCCTAGAAACATATAAACTACCAAAATTGAACCAGGAAGAAATAGAAAGCCTGAACAGACCCATAACCAGTAAGGAGATTGAAACAGTCATTAAAAATCTCCAAACAAACAAAAGCCCAGGGCCATATAGCTTTCCGGGGGAATTCTACCAAACATTTAAAGAAGAACTAATTCCTATTTTCCTGAAACTGTTCCAAAAAATAGAAATGGAAGGAAAACTCCCAAACTCATTTTTGAGGCCAGCATCACCTTGACCCCAAAACCAGACAAGGATCCCATTAAAAAAGAGAGCTATAGACCAATATCCTTGATGAACACAGATGCAAAAATTCTCACCAAAATTCTAGTCAATAGGATTCAACAGTACATTAAAAGGATTATTCACCACGACCAAGTGGGATTTATCCCAGGGCTGCAAGGTTGGTTCAACATCCGCAAATCAGTCAATGTGATACAACACATCAATAAAAGAAAGAACAAGAACCATATGATACTCTCAATAGATGCTGAAAAAGCATTTGACAAAGTACAGCATCCCTTCCTGATCAAAACCCTTCAAAGTGTAGGGCTAGAGGGCACATACCTCAATATCATCAAAGCCATCTATGAAAAACCCACCGCAAATATCATTCTCAATGGAGAAAAACTGAAAGCTTTTCCACTAAGGTCAGGAACACGGCAGGGATGTCCATTATCACCACTGCTATTCAACATAGTACTAGAAGTCCTAGCCTCAGCAATCAGACAACAAAAGGAAATTAAAGGCATCCAAATCGGCAAAGAAGAAGTCAAATTATCACTCTTCACAGATGATATGATACTCTATGTGGAAAACCCATAAGACTCCTCTCCAAAACTGCTAGAACTTGTACAGGAATTCAGTAAAGTGTCAGGCTATAAGATCAATGCACAGAAATCAGTTGCATTTCTCTACACCAACAACAAGACAGAAGAAAGAGAAATTAAGATGTCAATCCCATTTACAATTGCACCCCAAACCATAAGATACCTAGGAATAAACCTAACCAAAGAGGCTAAGAATCTATACTCAGAAAACTATAAAGTACTCATGAAAGAAATTGAGGAAGACACAAAGAAATGGAAAAATGTTCCATGCTCCTGGATTGGAAGAATAAATATTGTGAAAATGTCTATGCTACCTAAAGCAATCTACACATTTAATGCAATTCCTATCAAAGTACCATCCATCTTTTTCAAAGAAATGGAACAAATAATTTTAAAATTTATATGGAACCAGAAAAGACCTCGAATAGCCAAAGGGATATTGAAAAACAAAGCCAGTTGGTGGCATCACAATTCCGGACTTCAAGCTTTATTACAAAGCTGTCATCATCAAGACAGCATGGTACTGGCACAAAAACAGACACATAG
Organism: Neogale vison; assembly: GCF_020171115.1. Taxonomy (NCBI): domain Eukaryota; kingdom Metazoa; phylum Chordata; class Mammalia; order Carnivora; family Mustelidae; genus Neogale; species Neogale vison. Next base: position 215,213,951 of record NC_058093.1, on the reverse strand, counting down.
ACCAATGGAACAGAATAGAGAGCTCAGAAATAGACCCTCAACTCTATGGTCAACTAATCTTTGACAAAGCAGGAAAGAATGTCCAATGGAAAAAAGACAGCCTCTTCAATAAATGGTGTTGGGAAAATTGGACAGCCACGTGCAGAAAAATGAAATTGGACCATTTCCTTACACCACACACAAAAATAGATTCAACGTGGATTAAGGACCTCAATGTGAAAAAGGAATCCATCAAAATCCTTGAGGAGAACACAGGCAGCAACCTCTTCGACCTCAGCCGCAGCAACATCTTCCTAGGAACATCGCCAAAGGCAAGGGAAGCAAGGGCAAAAATGAACTTTTGGGATTTCATTAAAATCAAAAGCTTTTGCACAGCAAGGAAACAGTTAACAAAACCAAAAGACAACTGACAGAATGGGAGAAGATATTTGCAAACGACATATCAGATAAAGGACTAGTGTCCAAAATCTATAAAGTACTTAACAAACTCAACACCCAAAGAACAAATAATCCAATCAAGAAATGGGCAGAGGACATGAACAGACGTTTCTGCAAAGAAGACATACAGATGGCCAACAGACACATGAAAAAGTGCTCCATATCACTCGGCATCCGGGAAATACAAATCAAAACCACAATGAGATATCATCTCACACCAGTCAGAATGGCTAAAATCAACAAGTCAGGAAATGACAGATGCTGGCGAGGATGCGGAGAAAGGGGAACCCTCCTACACTGTTGGTGGGAATGCAAGCTGGTGCAACCACTCTGGAAAACAGCATGGAGGTTCCTCAAAATGTTGAAAATAGAACTGCCCTATGACCCAGCAATTGCACTACTGGGAATTTACCCTAAAGATACAAACGTAGTGATCCAAAGGGGCACGTGCACCCGAATGTTTCTAGCAGCAATGTCCACAATAGCCAAACTATGGAAAGAACCTAGATGTCCATCAACAGATGAATGGATCAAGAAGATGTGGTATATATACACAATGGAATACTATGCAGCCATCAAAAGAAACGAAATCTTGCCATTTGCGACAACATGGATGGAACTAGAGCGTATCATGCTTAGCGAAATAAGTCAAGCGGAGAAAGACAACTATCATATGATCTCCCTGATATGAGGGAGTGGTGATGCAACATGGGGGCTTAAGTGGGTAGGAGAAGAATCCATGAAACAAGATGGGATAGGGAGGGAGACAAACCATAAGTGACTCTTAATCTCACGAAACAAACTGTGGGTTGCTGGGGGAGGGGGGTTGGGAGAAGGGGGGAAGGTTATGGACATTGGGGAGGGTATGTGCTTTTGGGTAAATTGGAAGGGGAGATGAACCATGAGAGACTATGGACTCTGAAAAACAGTCTGAGGGGTTTGAAGTGGCGGGAGGGTGGGAGGTTGGGGTACCTGGTGGTGGGTATTATAGAGGGCGCGGCTTGCATGGAGCACTGGGTGTGGTGAAAAAATAATGAATACTGTTTTTCTGAAAATAAATAAATTGGAAAAAAAAAAAAGAAGTCCTAGCCTCAGCAATCAGACAACAAAAGGAAATTAAAGGCATCCAAATCGGCAAAGAAGAAGTCAAATTATCACTCTTCGCAGATGATATGATACTCTATGTGGAAAACCCAAAAGACTCCACTCCAAAACTGCTAGAACTTGTACAGGAATTCAGTAAAGTGTCAGGATATAAGATCAATGCACAGAAATCAGTTGCATTTCTCTACACCAACAACAAGACAGAAGAAAGAGAAATTAAGGAGTCAATCCCATTTACAATTGCACCCCAAACCATAAGATACCTAGGAATAAACCTAACCAAAGAGGCTAAGAATCTATACTCAGAAAACTATAAAGTACTCATGAAAGAAATTGAGGAAGACACAAAGAAATGGAAAAATGTTCCATGCTCCTGGATTGGAAGAATAAATATTGTGAAAATGTCTATGCTACCTAAAGCAATCTACACATTTAATGCAATTCCTATCAAAGTACCATCCATCTTTTTCAAAGAAATGGAACAAATAATTTTAAAATTTATATGGAACTAGAAAAGACCTCGAATAGCCAAAGGGATATTGAAAAACAAAGCCAAAGTTGGTGGCATCACAATTCCGGACTTCAAGCTCTATTACAAAGCTATCATCATCAAGACAGCATGGTACTGGCACAAAAACAGACACATAGACCAATGGAACAGAATAGAGAGCTCAGAAATAGACCCTCAACTCTATGGTCAACTAATCTTTGACAAAGCAGGAAAGAATGTCCAATGTTAAAAAGACAGCCTCTTTAATAAATGGTGTTGGGAAAATTGGACAGCCACGTGCAGAAAAATGAAATTGGACCATTTCCTTACACCACACACAAAAATAGATTCAAAATGGATTAAGGACCTCAATGTGAGAAAGGAATCCATCAAAATCCTTGAGGAGAACACAGGCAGCAACCTCTTTGATCACAGCCGCAGCAACATCTTCCTAGGAACATCGCCAAAGGCAAGGGAATCAAAGGCAAAAATGAACTATTGGGATTTTTTCAAGATCAAATTCTTTTGCACGGCAAAGGAAACAGTTAACAAAATCAAAAGACAACTGACAGAATGGGAGAAGATATTTGCAAACGACATATCAGATAAAGGACTAGTGTCGAAAATCTATAAAGAACTTAACAAACTCAACACCCAAAGAACAAATAATCCAATCAAGAAATGGGCAGAGGCATGAACAGACGTTTCTGCAAAGAAGACATACAGATGGCCAACAGACACATGAAAAAGTGCTCCATATCACTTGGCATCCGGGAAATACAAATCAAAACCACAATGAGATATCATCTCACACCAGTCAGAATGGCTAAAATCAACAAGTCAGGAAATGACAGATGCTGGCGAGGATGCGGAGAAAGGGGAACCCTCCTACACTGTTGGTGGGAATGCAAGCTGGTGCAACCACTCTGGAAAACAGCATGGAGGTTCCTCAAAATGTTGAAAATAGAACTGCCCTATGACCCAGCAATTGCACTACTGGGAATTTACCCTAAAGATACAAACGTAGTGATCCAAAGGGGCACGTGCACCCGAATGTTTCTAGCAGCAATGTCCACAATAGCCAAACTATGGAAAGAACCTAGATGTCCATCAACAGATGAATGGATCAAGAAGATGTGGTATATATACACAATGGAATACTATGCAGCCATCAAAAGAAACGAAATCTTGCCATTTGCGACAACATGGATGGAACTAGAGCGTATCATGCTTAGCGAAATAAGTCAAGCGGAGAAAGACAACTATCATATGATCTCCCTGATATGAGGGAGTGGTGATGCAACATGGGGGCTTAAGTGGGTAGGAGAAGAATCCATGAAACAAGATGGGATAGGGAGGGAGACAAACCATAAGTGACTCTTAATCTCACGAAACAAACTGTGGGTTGCTGGGGGGAGGGGCGTTGGGAGATGGGGGGTAGTGTTATGGACATTGGGAGGTATGTGCTTTTGGGTAAATTGGAAGGGGAGGTGAATCATGAGAGACTATGGACTCTGAAAAACAGTCTGAGGGGTTTGAAGTGGCGGGGGGTGGGAGGTTGGGGTACCAGGTGGTGGGTATTATAGAGGGCGCGGCTTGCATGGAGCACTGGGTGTGGTGAAAAAATAATGAATACTGTTTTTCTGAAAATAAATAAATTGGAGGGAAAAAAAAAGAAGATGTGGTATATATACACAATGGAATACTATGAAGCCATCAAAAGCAATGAAATCTTGCCATTTGCGACAACATGGATGGAACTAGAGCATATCATGCTTAGCGAAATAAAGTCAAGTGGAGAAAGACAACTATCATATGATCTCCCTGATATGAGGAAGTGGTAATGCAACATGGGGACTTAAGTGGGTAGGAGAAGAATCCATGAAACAAGATGGGATAGGGAGGGAGACAAACCATAAGTGACTCTTAATCTCATGAAACAAACTGTGGGTTGCTGGGGGGAGGGGGTTGGGAGAAGGGGGGTAGGGTTATGGACATTGGGGAGGGTATGTGCTTTTGGGTAAATTGGAAGGGGAGGTGAACCATGAGTGACTATGGACTCTGAAAAACAATCTGAGGGGTTTGAAGTGGCGGGGAGTGGTGGTAGGTTGGGGTACCAGGTGGTGGGTATTATAGAGGGCACGGCTTGGATGGAGCACTGGGTGTGGTGAAAAAATAATGAATACTGTTTTTCTGAAAATAAATAAATTTGAAAAAAATGATAACACACACAATAAAATAAAATAAATAAAACCACATTGAGCTATCACCTTACACCAGTTAGAATGGCCAAAATTAGAAATACAGGAAACAACATGTGTTAGAGAGGATGTGAAGAAAGGGGAACCCTCTTACACTGTTGGTGGGAATGCAAGTTGGTGCAGCTGCTTTGGAAAACAGTGTGGTGATTCCTTAAGAGATTAAAAATAGAGCAACCCTATGACCCTGCAATTGCACTACTGGGTATTTACCCCAAAGATACAGATGTAGTGAAAAGAAGGGCCATCTGTGCCTCAATGTTCATAGCAGCAATGGCCACGGTCGCCAAACTGTGGAAAGAGCCGAGATGCTCTTCAACAGATGAGCGGATAAAGAAGATGTGGTCCATATGTACAATGGAATATTACTCAGCCATCAGAAAGGATGAATACCCAACTTTTGTTTCAACATGTATGGGACTGGAGATTATGCTGAGTGAAATAAGTCAAGCAGAAAAAGTCAATTGTCATATGGTTTCACATACTTATGGAACTAAAGGAGTAACATGGAGGATATTAGAAGGAAAGGAAAAGTGAAGGGGGAAATCGGAGGGGGAGATGAACTTTAAGAGACTGTGGACCCTGAGAAACAAACTGAGAGTTTTGGAGGGGATGGGTAGGGAATGGATGAGCCTGGTAGTGAGTAGTAAGGAGGGCACATATCCTATGGAGCACTGGGTGTTATACATAAACAATAAATCTTGGAATGCTACATCAAAAACTAATGACATATTGTATGATAACTAACAACACGGTAAAACTTTTAAAAAGGATATGTCACTGTCCACACAAATATAGTAACTATGTATGCTGGCATTTCTGACAAAGGTAAAATAATATGGAGGAAAATCAGAGTGAATATGCTGAGAGATGAGACACAGAAGGATGTTATCAGGTGCTTACATGCATGTAATGTGGCAGCATCATCAGAATGTGGACTATGGCAAGTTACCCATCATAAGACAGAAAGAACTTAGAGCTTGTAAGCAGAAGAAGTAGATAAAATGGAGTCATATCAAATGCTCCATTAATCCGATTAAGATACTTGAAAAGAAAAACAAAGAACACATGGGACAACAAGAAAATAAAGGCAAGATGCTATATTGAAAAAAACAGTGCTAAACACATTCAGGCATGTTCTAAACACCACAATTAAAGACGGGGATTGTCAGATTGATGTCACAGCAACATCCAAGTGACTGCTGCTGATGGGAAACCTCCAGGAAGGGAATTGACACTGAAATCTAGACTAAACATTTGAGGACAATTCCTACCCAATTCTGCTCCACAATGTGAGCCATGAAACATACACAGGGAACAGAGAAAAAATCTGGGAAGATGAGTTGAATCCTTAAAATAATTAGGATGAACACTTTGTGTTATGTATTTTACACATAGAGAAAGGAAGAAATAATCTGAGTGCACATTTCATGAGAACAGGACTAGAAATGCCCCTACATGTCCCTTCCTTCCCCAGGCTTAACGATGTTCAAACACACATTGACAAGAGCTCCCTCTGCAGCCCAGAGGGGAGCACAACTCCACGTGAACCAGATACCTCTGAAACTCACCCAGAAGCACAGAGATTCTCTCCAGCAGTGGGAGAAGGAATAACTTCAAGGGGACAAGTGAGGACATGAGGGAGGCTTCAGGTGGCCAGGGTCCAACTGGGGCTCAGGATACAGAACTCTGGGATCCCCACCGTGGCGTAGACCATCTCATGCTCCCCACACTATTCTCAGCCTAGATGCTGCCCCTGGGCCTGCCCACAGGCTCAGCCCCCACAATACTCTGAGCATGACGCTGACTCTGAATTCAGCCCAGGGGATGCTGTAAGGGAGGAACCCCTGAGAATGATCCCCACAGTCTCCTGAACCTTCAGTCACTGTGGACCTCAGATGACTCCGTGCCCCTTATAGAATAGCCAGGACACAATTGGCACCCTCACCTGCTAGGAGAGCACAGAGAGAGAACCAAACAATAATGCAGCGCAGAGCCAGCAAGACCCAGGCCAGGCCTCTGCACGGCCAAACAGCCTCCACCCTCCACAGATTCTCCAGTTCTAACCTCGGACACAAGCCCAAAGATTCTCCCCACGTGCAGGCTGAGGTGCTCCTTTAGAGAATAGCCAGGATGGGGATGGCAGTGAGTTCAGGACAGAAGCTCTGCTGCCCAGCCTGGTCTCACCCTCCTTCCCTCTGGTCCTGCTAAAGTTCTGCCCTGAGGAGTCCAGGAGACCACAACACCTGGTCTCCACTCCTGGACTCAACCCACTTTCCTCTGTTTTCCTGGGAAGCTAGCTACCCTGTTCCCCACCTTACCTACTGTGAAATGGGGAAGCATAACTCATGTAAGAAATACTTTTTTCATATTAAATGATACAAAACATTAAAGAGTTTCTTTCATGAGAATGACTCAGTGAGGTCTCAGTGAGCTAACCCTGGTGTTGGAGTCTCCTGTCTGCAAATGGGGGAATCCAAGGAAAAGTCTCCAGCTTTTCCACTACACTGTGACCTTCTTCGTGTGCAGTTAGATGCAGGTATAAATGAGCAGGATCCCATTTTCACCAAACCAGAGACTAGGTTAATTTACAAAGCCTCCCACACCAAATTCCAGGAGATGCAGACTGGAATAAGGGAAAAGAGGTAAAAACAGCGGTAATAACAATAAAATTAAAGGTTTGCCTGTTCAACTGAATTTAGCATCAGAAGTATCACCTGCTGTTCTGATGACCCAGCTACATGGATAGGGATGCAGGAAGCATTAGTCCTGATTCCCAAATACACAGAAACCTGGTGGCTGTGGGTCATCACACACGTTTGTCTGGACAATGACCCTTTTCAAATGCACTTGCACTGTACTTTGCACGCTCCTTTCTGAAACAAGACTGCAGGCTAAGCCAGGGCATTTCAACCCTGTGACCAGTACAGGAATCACACCAGACATGCCTCCTGCACTTTGTATGTGACCTTCTGTGCTGGGCAGGGTACAGGTAGGGCAACTTCCTGTGAAAGCCTTAAAACCCTGGCTCACACCCCTTCCCAGGTAACAGGTGCTCGCTCTGGGGTGACCAACAGGAGGGAAGCTCCTGATCTGAGTCCTCCTCCACCAGCAGGGGGCAGCAGAACTGCATCAGGAGCACTGGGACAGAGGCTGGGGCTGCCCAGAGAGAGCCTCACAGGGACACCAGGCCTGGAGGTCAGCAGGTTGTCTGAGGTTCAGTCCTCAGAGACTGTCAGGATGATCCATCCTATCCCCTCAGGCTGCAAGGACCATGTTCTGAGAGTTAAACAAACACAGTGTCGCCAGGACACTGGTGGGAGTCTTGACACAGAGAGCACCTCACCTGGGAAATTTTGGTCCCCTCCCTGTCCACCAGTGTCCCCAGGGACTGACTCCCCTCTGCTGGGCACATCCAGAGACACCCGATGGCTCACACTCTGCCTCTCCTTCCCCACCTCCACCCCAACTCAGACCTGGGGCTGCAGCTCCTTTGTTCAAGAGCATCTCAGGGGGCAGGAGGCAGAGCACCTAGGACCCTGGTCCCTGGAAGGAGCATCCGCGGCCTCCTTCTGAAACTGTCTCCAGAGTGATGTGATTCTCATGGCTACAGGGACCATGGCTCAGGCCCTCGAACTCATCACATATGGGAACATGTGATCGTATGGATCCTCACAAGATCACAAACCTTGAAGTTATTCCTCATGGACTCAGGCCCTTTACACAGGTTTGCATGAAACATTGATAAAAAAAAATTAAAAGGAATGAAATTGTTGGTTATACCAATTGCTGGTCTGCTGTGGATGGGAGCTGCATAGAGACAACAGCACCATGTGTAAATAGACTAGAAATCCTAAAGAATCTCCAACAGTAGGTGGTTGTTTAACAAGTAAGCACCTACTTACAAAAAGATGAGTCTCAAAATGATAGAGTTTCCTATTTTGTTGTCATGCCAAGGATGGGACTACAGAGTCTCTGGGGGATGCAGAGGGAACAAGAAATGAGGGAAGGAGGTAATGAGGTCATAGGACCACCTTTCCCTGAATCAAGTGTTTTCTGCATTTCTCAGAGGGACCAGGCCAGCCCCATGACAAGGATTCTGGAAGACCCTGGGCCAGTCCCAGACATGCCTCAGGCAGAATGGGTAGGGACACTGGTTGTGTTCAAACCACAGGAATATGACTATGATACCATATTTGGAGACCAATGTTCATTTTCTGACCTGAGAGCTTTTGGAGGAAGTTACGGGATCGTTCCTTCCTCCTCAGTCACCTGGTCTGAGCTCACAAGTGGTTTGAGTCCCAGAAAGGAAGAAATTTGCATAATTACTAACAACCACATAACAGTAGGCCTGGAAAGAAAGAAGAGAGGCCAGGGTGAGGCTAGCCTAGCTGTGGTTTTCACAAGACAGAGCTCTGGGAACATCCACCATGGCCTGGACCCCTCATTCGCTCCTTGTCCTCATTCTCTGCACAGGTGCTCTCCCCTGTCCACACTCTCAGCCCCACAGGACCTGAGCTGAGCCTGCCCCAAACCCTGAGCTCAGGCACAGCACAGCCTCAGTATTGGGACCCTGGGATGAGCCCCTGGACCTCATTGCAACTTCTCTTCTGTCTTTTCAGGCTCTGTGGTCTCCAGTGAGCTGACTCAGCCACCCTTTGTGTCAGTGGCCCTGGGACAGACGGCTACAATCACCTGCACTGGAGAGAAGGTGAAATATAGTGCTATACACTGGTACCAGCAGAAGCCAGGACAAGCCCCTCTGATGGTCATTTATGCAGAGATTGAGCGACCCTCTGGGATCCCAGAGCGATTCTCTGGCTCCAGGTCAGGGAACACGGCCACCCTCACCATCAGCAATGCACAGGCCGAGGACGAGGCTGACTATTACTGTCAGTCCTATTACAGCAATGGTAATGTGCACAGTGACACAAGCAGATGGGGAAGTGAGACCCCAACTGCATCACCCTCTCCTCCAGCACCATGAGGCCTGTGCACAGAGCAGGGAATACTTTTGGCCCAGGTCCCCTCATCTGAGATCCCCAGATTTTCCTCCCCATTCAGCCCTCCAGGCAGCTCTGCACAGGGGAGTCAGGAAAGCATTTACAGCAGACAGCACTAGGTTGCCTGCTTCTCTGGGCCTGGCTGTCATCTACAGACAGAAGGACTGGGTAGAAAAAAGACACAGGGAGACTTTCATCCAGTGGGCATGATCTCATCATTTCCACATGTGGTCAATGGGCTAGTGCTCTCCCAGCTGAACAGTATTACAACCAACAGGTCCCAGCTCAGCTGAGCTCCTGAAGCCCTGGGGACATGGGTGGAGACTCTTCTACCACAGTGGAACAGACAAGTACAGGAGATACTAAGGTGTCACCCACATCTCTGAGGCTCTCTATTCTATTCCACTGATCAACATGTCTGTTTTTGTGCCAGTACAAACTGCCTGGTTGATTACATCTTTTAATAGAGCTTTAGTCCAGAATTGTGATGTCACAAGCTTTGGTTTTCATTTTCAACATTCCCCTGGTTATTTTGGATCTTTCTAGTTCTATACAAATGTTAGGATTATTTATTCGAGCTCTGTAAAAAATGTCATTGGTATTTTGGCAGGGGCTTCACTGAATGTGTAGATTGCTCTGAGTAGCATAGACCAAGAATATGTATTTTTCCCACCCATTAACGTGGAATGTTTTTGCATTTCGTTGTGTCTTTTCCCAAGATTCTTTCTTTTTTTTTAAGATTTTATTTATTTATTTGACAGACAGAGATTACAAGTAGGCAGAGAGGCAGGCAGAGAGAGACGTGGAGGCAGGCTCCCTGCTGAGCAGAGAGCCCGATACACGGCTTTATTCCAGGACCCTGGGATCATGAACTGAGCTGGAGGCAGAGGCTTAACCTACTGAGCCAAGCAGGCGCCCCTCAATGTAGTTGTTTTTTTGAGTTTTTTTTTAATTTATTTATTTTCAGAAAAACAGTATTCATTATTTTTTCACCACACCCAGTGCTCCATGCAATCCATGCCCTCTATAATACCCACCACCTGGTACCCCAACCTCCCACCCCCCGCCACTTCAAACCCCTCAGATTGTTTTTCAGAGTCCATAGTCTCTCATGGTTCACCTCCCCTTCCAATTTACCCAAATTCCCTACTCCTCTCTAACGCCCCTTGTCCTCCATGCTATTTGTTATGCTCCACAAATAAGTGAAACCATATGATAATTGATTCTCTCTGCTTGACTTATTTCACTCAGCATCATCTCTTCCAGTCCCGTCCATGTTGCTACGAAAGTTGGGTATTCATCCTTTCTGATGGAGGCATAATACTCCATAGTGTATATGGACCACATCTTCCTTATCCATTCGTCCGTTGAAGGGCATCTTGGTTCTCTGCATAGTTTGGCGACCATGGCCATTGCTGCTATAAACATTTGGGGTACAGATGGCCCTTCTTTTCACGACATCTGTGTCTTTGGGGTAAATACCCAGGAGTGCAATTGCAGGGTCATAGGGAAGCTCTATTTTTAATTTCTTGAGGAATCTCCACACTGTTCTCCAAAGAGGCTGCACCAACCTGCGTTCCCACCAACAGTGTAAGAGGGTTCCCCTTTCTCCACCTCCTCTCCAACACATGTTGTTTCCTGTTTTGTTAATTTTGGCCATTCTAACTGGTGTAAGCTGATATCTCAATGTGGTTTTAATTTGAATCTCCCTGAGGGCTAATGATGATGAACATTTTTTTATGTGTCTGATAGCCATTTGTATGTCTTCATTGGAGAAGTGTCTGTTCATATCTTCTGCCCATTTTTTGATGTGTTTGCCTGTTTCGTGTGTGTTGGGTTTAAGGAGTTCTTTATAGATCCTGGATATCAACCTTATGTCTGTACTGTCATTTGCAAATATCTTCTCCCATTCCGTGGGTTGCCTCTTTGTTTTTTTGACTGTTTCCTTTGCTGTGCAGAAGCTTTTGATTTTGATGAAGTCCCAGAAGTTTATTTTCGCTTTTGTTTCCTTTGCCTTTGGAGACGTATCTTGAAAGAAGTTGCTGTGGCTGATATCAAAGAGATTACTGCCTATGTTCTCCTCTAGGATTCTGATGGATTCCTGTCTCACGTTGAGGTCTTTTATCCATTTTGAGTTTATCTTTGTGTACGGTGTAAGAGAATGGTCAAGTTTCATTCTTCTACATATAGCTGTCCAGTTTTCCCAGCACCATTTATTGAAGAGACTGTCTTTTTTCCACTGTATATTTTTTCCTGTTTTGTCGAAGATTAATTGACCATAGAGTAGAGGGTCCATATCTGGGCTCTCTACTCTGTTCCACTGGTCTATGCGTCTGTTTTTATGCCAGTACCATGCTGTCTTGGTGATCACAGCTTTGTAATAAAGCTTGAAATCAGGTAAGGTGATGCCACCAGCTTTATTTTTGTTTTTCAACATTTCCTTAGCGATTCGGGGTCTCTTCTGATTCCATACAAATTTTAGGATTATTTGCTCCAGCTCTTTGAAGAATGCCGGTGGAATTTTGATCGGAATGGCATTAAAACTATAGATTGCTCTAGGCAGTATAGACATTTTAACAATGTTTATTCTTCCAATCCAAGAGCATGGAATGGTCTTCCATCTATTTGTGTCTTCTTCAATTTCTTTCATGAGTGTTCTGTAGTTCCTCGAGTACAGATCCTTTACCCCATTGGTTAGGTTTATTCCCAGGTATCTTATGGTTCTTGGTGCTATAGTAAATGGAATCGATTCTCTAATTTCCCTTTCTGTATTTTCATTGTTATTGTATAAGAAAGCCACTGATTTCTGCACATTGACTTTGTATCCTGCCACGTTGCTGAATTGCTGTATGAGTTCTAGTAGTTTGGGGGTGCAGTCTTTTGGGTTTCCCATATAAAGAATCATGTCATCAGCGAAGAGAGACAGTTTGACTTCTTCATTACCAATTTGGATACTTTTTATTTCTCTCTGTTGTCTGATTGCTGTTGCTAGGACTTCTAATACTATGTTGAACAAGAGTGGTGAAAGTGGGCATCCTTGTCTTGTTCCTGATCTCAATGGGAAGGCTGCAAGCTTTTTCCCATTGAGGATGATATTTGCTGTGGGTCTTTCATAGATATTTGATGAGGTTCAGGAATGTTCCCTCTATCCCTATACTTTGAAGCGTTTTAATCAGGAATGGATGTTGGATATTGTCAAATGCTTTTTCTGCATCAATTGAGAGGACCATGTGGTTCTTCTCTCTTCTCATATTAATTTGTTGTATCACATTGATTGATTTGCGAATGCTGAACCATCCTTGTAGCCCAGGGATGAATCCCACCTGATCATGGTGGATAATCTTTTTAATGTGCTGTTGGATCCTGTTGGCTAGGATCTTGTTGAGAATCTTAGCATCCATATTCATCAGTGATATTGGTCTGAAATTCTCCTTTTTGGTAGGGTCCTTGCCTGGTTTGGGGATCAGGGTAATGCTGGCTTCATAGAAAGAGTCTGGAAGTTTTCCTTCTGCTTCAATTTTTTGAAACAGCTTCAGGAGAATAGGTGTTATTTCTTCTTTGAAGGTTTGGTAGAATTCCCCAGGGAATCCGTCAGGTCCTGGCTCTTGTTTTTTGGGAAGTTTTTGATCACTGATTCAATCTCGTTATTAGATATCGGTCTATTCAGGTTGTCTATTTCTTCCTGGTTCAATTTTGGTAGTTTATATTTTTCCAGGAATGCATCCATTTCATCTAGGTTGCTAAGTTTATTGGCATATAACTGTTCGTAATAACTTCTGATGATTGTTTCTACTTCCTTGGTGTTAGTTGTGATCTCTCCCTTTTCATTCATAATTTTATGAATTTGGGCTTTCTCTCTTTTCTTTTGGATTAGTGTAGCCAGTGGCTTATCGATCTTATTGATTCTTTCAAAAAGCCAGCTTCTAGTTTCACTGATACATTCTACTGTATCTCTGGTTTCTCCCTCATTGATCTCAGCTCTAATCTTGATGATTTCCCTTCTTATGTGTGGAGTTGGTTTGATTTGTTGTTGATCCTCCAGTTCTTTAAGGTGTAGAGACAGCTGATGTGTTCTGGATTTTTCAATTTTTTTGAGCAAGGCTTGGATGGCTATATATTTTCCCCTTAGGACCGCCTTTGCTGTATCCCATAGGTTTTGGACAGAAGTGTCTTCATTCTCATTGGTTTCCATGAATTGTTTCAGTTCTTCTTTGATCTCCTGGTTGATCCAAGCATTCTTTTTTTTTTCAATTTATTTATTTTCAGAAAAACATTATTCATTTTTTCACCACACCCTGTGCTCCAGGCAAGCCGTGCCCTCTATAATACCCACCACCTGGTACCCCAACCTCCCACCCCCCCGCCACTTCAAACCCCTCAGATTGTTTTTCAGAGTCCATAGTCTCTCATGGTTCACCTCCCCTTCCAACTTCATTGTTTTTAAATCACTTCCATTATCATCATTTGGTTTACAATAATATATTGTGGTTTCCTTCAGAGAAACTATATCTTTTGTTTTGTTTTGTTTTGTTTTGTTTTGACATTTTTTTTCCAATTTATTTATTTTCAGAAAAACAGTATTCATTATTTTTTCACCACACCCAGTGCTCCATGCAAGCTGTGCCCTCTATAATACCCACCACCTGGTACCCCAACCTCCCACCCCCCCGGTCTAAGGCCATACCACCCTGAACGCGCCCAATCTCGTCTGATCCAAGCATTCTTAAGCAAGGTGGTCTTTAGCTTCCAGGTGTGTGAGTTCCTTCTGAACTTTTCCTTATAATTGAGCTCCAGTTTCAAAGCATTGTGATCTGAGAATATGCAGGGAATTATCTCAGTCTTTTGGTATTGGTTGAGTCCTGATTTGTGACCCAGTATGTGGTCTATTCTGGAGAAGGTTCCGTGTGCACTTGAGAAGAATGAGTATTCTTCTGTTTTAGGGTGGAATGTTCTGTATATACCTATGAGGTCCATCTGGTCCAATGTGTCATTCAATGCTCTTATTTCTTTATTGATTTTCTGCTTTGATGATCTAATTCTGAAAGAGGAGTGTTAAGATCTCCTACGATTAGTGTATTCATATCAATATGACTCTTTATCTTGATTAACAGTTTTCTTAAGTAATTGGCTGCTCCCATATTGGGAGCATAGATATTTACAATTGTTAGATCATCTTGGTGGATAGTCCCTTTAAGGATTATGTAGTGTCCTTCTGTATCTCTGACTACAGTCTTTAGTTTGAAGTCTAATTTATCTGATATGAGAATCGCTACCCCAGCCTTCTTTTGAGTCCCATTGGCATGAAAGATGCTTCTCCATCCCTTCACTTTCAGTCTGTGTGTATCTTTAGGTTCAAAATGGGTCTCTTGTAGACAGCATATGGATGGGTCCTGTCGTTTTATCCAATCTGCAACCCTGTGCCGTTTTATGGGTGCATTTAGGCCATTCACATTGAGAGTGATTATTGATAGATACGTTTTTATTGACATCGAGTTACCTTTGAAGTCTTTCTTTCTGTAGACTGTCTCTATATTTCTGTTCAATGCTATTCTTGGGATTTTTCCTCTTTTATAGAACCCCCCTTATTTTTTCCTGCAGTGTCGGCTTGGTGGTTGCATAGTGCTCTAAGCCTTGCCGGTCTTGAAAACTCTTTATCTCTCCATCCATTTTGAATGTCAGTCTTGCTGGATAAAGTATTCTTGGCTGCATGTTCTTCTCATTTAGTGCCCTGAATATATCTTGCCAGCCTCTTCTGGCTTGCCAGGTCTCTGTGGACAGGTCTGACGTTATTCTGATGGGCTTCCCTCTGTAAGTAAGGAGCCTCTTTGCCCTGGCGGCTTTCAAGAGATTATACCTACAATTATAATTCCTCAATTTGACTATCAGGTGTCGTGATGTTTTTTTGGAATGTATAATCTTGGGTGGAGACTGTTCAGCCTCTAGTACATGAACGCTGGTTTCATTGGCAAGATTCGGAAAGTTTTCATGAAGGACTTGTTCCACGATATCTTCTAGACTTCTTTCTTTCTCCTGCCCTTCAGGAATTCCAATAATTCTGACATTGGAACGCTTCATGGCATCATTTATTTCCCTGATTCTGTTTTCGTGGTTTCTAAGCTGTTTGTTCCAGGCTTCCTCCTGATCCTTTCTCTCTATCTGTTTGTCTTCCAGATCACTAATTCTATCTTCTGTCTCAGTTACCATAGCTTTGAGAAAGTTTAGATTAGATTGGAACTCATTGAGAGCATTGTGAACCTCCTCCCTGGTAGCTTTGTGCTCAGCCCTAACATTGTGAACATCCTGTCTGGTCGCTTTCAGTTCGGCCCTAATCAATTCTGTTTGGTCATCCGTGGCTTTCTCCAACCTAGCTATTGCCTGGATAATTGTTAGCCTGAATTCTCTTTCCGACATATTGTCTATGTTGATAGCCGTTAGCTCTGTTGCAGAAGGTCCATCCTCTGTATTTTTCTTCTGTTGGGCATTCCTCCTCCTAGTCATTTTAGTGGGAGATGACTGAACAGATGTAGCTGGATGTATCAACTCTGGTGCAGTCAAGGTGCACCCTGGAACACTTCTGAGCAATCAGGATTCCCCACCCAAACCAGAGACAAAAGAAAAGAAAAAGAAAAAGTAAAAAAAAGGAAAAGAAGAAAAAGAAAAAAGAGAGAGAGAGAGAGACAGGAAAGAAAGGGAAGATGAAAAAGAAGGTTCAGCCCAGATGCGCCCCAAGGTAAGATTTATGAAGTAGACAAACAAAAAGAGATAAAAAGACTGATACAAGTATATGGCAAGAGTAAAAATATATATATATATTTTTGCAAATAAAGAATGAACCTCGTCAAAAAGAACCACAAGTGTAAAATTTATATGCTATCAGGACAAACACCAAAAACACAGAAACACTGGTGGAAGAAGATGGGAGAGTTCTTATAAATTCTCAGTGTGTGCGAGGAAGGTTGTTTTGATTCTTCCTGGATGTATCTTGATATCTTTGTTAAAGGACTCAACTTTCCTAAGATAAAGGGGATTAAAAATTGGTTTACCTATAGGGGTAGTATTGATTGGGGAAAGGGTATTACTTTGAAGTTAACTCTATATGAATATTAGAGGATAAAAATAAAAAGGAATATACTAGACTAAACTAAAATTTAAAAAAAAAGGAATTCAAAAAATAAAAATGCAAAAGAAAAACATAGGTGTATGTATCAAAAAGTTCAGGTTAGAAAGGTATTATGGAATTTGACGTACTGTACAGCTCGCTGTGATGGTAAATAGGTTAAAAAAATTACCTATGTGTAAAAAAAAAAATATGAACCAGAATAGTGGAAACCAGTGAACAATACAAGTTTTCCTATGAAGTAGTGGTGGTTCTCTTGTAGTCCTTTTTTTTTTCTTTCTTTCTTGGTTTGTTTTCTGGGGGAGGGGCCTGCCATGTGGGTTTTCAGTCAATGATGTTTCCTGAGTTAAGTCCTCCAGCCCCCCTCAAGGGGGTGGGCTCTGGGGAAACTGGTTTTTTTCAGGCTTTTGTTCTCTGGCGGTTTTTATGCTTGTTCGCTTTTATTCCTCTCACCTTGACCACCTTTGATGGTTTTTGTAGTATTAGAAGAAATCAAACAGCACCCTGATCTCCCTCTCAGAGAGAAGCCTCAGTCTGGTGCAGAAGCTGAGTAAGTTCCCCCTTGGCCGCTTGCTGAGCAGGTTCCAAGTTGCAGACCCTGGGGGCGCAGGATCTTTTGCTCGTCCCCAAAGCCAAGGCAGTGGCGGCTGTCTGGGAGCTCCCAACCGCCAGAGAGGTTCCAAGCAGCGATCGCACACTGAGATTTTGCCGCCGGCCTGGGCTGGGAGTGCCCGGCTTGCGCGCACCTCTTTCAGAGGCGGCTATGGGTCGGGCACGCGTCTGGGGCACTGAGAACCGGGCGCTGGTTCGTAAGCCCCAGGCTGGGCTTTTGCGCGCCTCTGTCAGGGGAAGAGTTTCGGGTGCGCGGCTTAGGCTTTGAAACAATGGTGCAGGTCAAAGAGCGCCAGCCGGGCCTCTGTATCTCAGGGGAGCTTGAGGGACGTGCGCGCATATCACAAGCTTTGTGGTAGGGCTAGCGCACGTTCTGCAGACCGGCGCGACTCCCATCCCCTCACAGGAACTAGAATCCACGCATTCTTGGGCACGCTGGCGGCTTAGGGACCAAGAGCGGTTTCTCCACCGCCGCACTCTCTCTGCCTCCACGCCGGGGAGGCTGTCTGGGACCAGGGACTTAAGCCCCTGCCCCCCCCCCCCGCTATCCGTTGCTCTTTTGGAGTGCTTTCAACCAGTCTCCAAGTTAATGCTGGTCCCCAGACGCAGGGCACTCTCGCTCCTATTGGGGTATTACTTTCCAACCGGTCGCCACTGGTGGCTCCCTCCCCCTTTTGTTTATCTTCCGATATCAGTCCGCCGTTCCCACTCCGCTTTACCTGCCCACTGGCGTCTTCTACCCCTGTAGAGATCCAGACGTGTATAATTCTGATCTCAGGCTGATTTCATGGGTGATCGGAGTTCTTTGGTAGGTAATAAGCTCACTTTGGGGTACCAGCTGAAAAGGCGCCTCTTCCTATTCACCCGCCATCTTGTCCCCCTAGTCTAATCTTTATTATTTCTCATCTGCTCCTTCCTTTAGGCTTTATTTGCTCTTCTTTCTCCAGATCCATTAGGTATAAATATACCTGTGTATTTGTGAATTTTCTACTTCCATATGATTATCTTGTATAATTATGCACGTCCCTCTTGGGACCACCTTTGCTGCAATTCAAAGGTTTTGAACTATTGTGTTTTCATTTTCATTTGCTTCCATAAACTTTTTTAATAATTCTCTAATCTCCTGGTTGACCCATTCATTCTTTCATAGGATGCTCTTTAATCTCCATGTATGTGAGTTCCTCCCAAATTTCCTCTAGTTACTGAGTTCAATGTTCAAAACATTATGGTCTAAAAAAATACAGGGAATAATCCCAAAGCTTAGGTGCTGGTTGGGCCCAATATGTGACCCAAAATGTGATCTTTTCTGGAGAAAGTTCCATATGCCCTTGAGAAGAATGTGTATTATGTTGCTTTAGGATGGAATTCTCTGTATATATCTGTGAAGTACATCTGGTCCAGTATGTCATTGAAAGCCCTTGTTCCCTTGTTGATCTTCTGTTTAGATGATCTGCCCATTTCTGTGAGTGAGCGGTTAAAGTCCCCTACTATTGTTATATTATTATCAGTGTGTTTCTTTAAGTTGGTCATTAACTGGTTTATATAATTGACATTTCCCATGTTAGGAGAAAAAATATTTATAATTGTTAGATCTTCCTGTTAGATAGACACTTTAAGGATGATACAGTGTCCCTCTTTATCCCTTGCTACAGTCTTTGGTTTGAAATCAAATTTGTCTAATAGGAGGATTGCTACTCCAGCTTTCTCTGATGTCCATTAGCATGATTTTTCTCCGCTGCCTCACTTTCAATCTGGAATTGTCTTTGGTTCTAAAATCAGTCTCATATACACAGCATATGGATGGTTCTTTTTTTTTTTTCATCAAATCTGATATCTAATGACTTTTGATTGGAGCATTTAGCCCATTTACATTCAGGGTAAATATTGAAAGATATGAACTTAGTGCCATTGTATTACCTGTAAAGTCACGTTCCTTTATATTGTCTCTGTTCCTTTCTGGTCTGTGTTACTTTTGGGCTCTCTCTTCACTTACAGGATCCCCTTTAATACTTCTTTCAGGGCTGTTCTCATAATGATAAATTCTTTTAGTTTCTGTTTGTCCTGGAAGCTCCTTATCTTTCCTTCTATTCTGAATGACAACCTTGCTGGATAGAGTATTCTTGGCTGCATTTTTTCTCATTTAGTACCCTGAGTATATCCTGCCATGCTTTCCTGGACGGCCAGGGCTCTGTGGATAGTTCTACTGCCAGTCTAATGTTTCTAGTCTCATAGGTTATGGACCTCTCATCTCAACTGCTGTCAGGATTTTTGCTTTATCTCTGATATTTGCAAGATTCACTATTATAGGTTGGGCTGTTGATCTATTTTTATTGATTTTGGGAGGTCCTCTGTGCCTCTGGAACTCGAATACCTGTTTCCTTCCCCAGATTTGGATACTTCCCAGCTATGATTTTCTCAACGACAACTTCTGTCCCTCTCTCCCACTCTCTTCTTCCTCTGGGACCCAATTATTGTAATAGTCTTCCACTTTATGGTATTGCTGATTCCTTGAGGCCTCCCCCTCATGACTCATTAGTTGTTCTTCCCTCTTTTCCTCAGCCTCCTTATGCTCTATCATTTCATCTTCTACGTCACTGACTCTCTTCCGCCTCATTTACTCCAGTTGTTAGAGTCCCCATTTTCCACTGCATATCAGTTAAAACATTTTTTATTTCAGCCTGATTAGCTTTTAGCTATTTTATTTCTACATAAGGAATTCTCTAGTGTCTTTTATGCTTTTTTTCAATCCCAGCTAGAATCCTTATAATCATTATTCTAAATTCTACATCTGATGTTTGACTTATATCCATATTAATTAAATGTATGCCAGAGAGTAGTACTTCTGATTCTTTCTTTTGTTGTGAAATCCCCCTTCTCATCACTTTGTCCAGAGAAGAATACATGAACAAAAGAACAAAATCAAAAACATCAACTATGACCCCAGCAAAATGTACACTAAACAAACACAAAGAGATCAGTAACCAAAAAAATGAAGGGGGTGGGTAGGAAAAAAGAATATACTCTAAAAGACACTAGATCCCAAAATTGAAAGGGAATAAAAACATATATATACAAAAATAAAATTGAATACAGTGAGGGGAAGCCAAAAGTGAAAAAAAATGTATCTATCTAAAGTAAATGTAAAATGAAAATTTTAAAAATAATTAAAAACAATGAGTTGATAAAATAAGAATCTTGTTGAAGAGAATAAATAGGAAAAAAGTAAGTAATTTAAATTAAAGACTCAAGAGTCATGAGGAAAAACCCTCAAATTCTATATATTATTTTCCCCTACCACAGGCATTTTTCAGTTCTGTGTGATCCATAAGCTTGTTGTTAGCCTGATGTTCCTGCTGGTCTTCTGGGGGAGGGATCCGCTGGGCTGATTCTCTCTGTGTCTTTGCCCTGTGGAGTGGCACTGCCCCTGGCCAGGGATCAGGCTCAGTGTAAGCTGCTTCGGCTGCCCTATGTGCTTTTGTTCTCTGAAGCCTTTCTGCACCTCAGTAGAGGATGAGACTGAAAATGAAAATGGTCCAGTCTCCAGTCCTGGAGCTCAAATATTGCAGTCCCCACTCTTCAGTTGATCCTCAGGGAAAAAGTGTCAGTCACATTTGTGTGAACCAAACTCCACAGATTCCTTTAGTGTTCACCAGCCTGCTCCTCCAGGTGAAGGAGGGAGTGTTGTGGCAGTTGTCATGGCTGATTTTGGGGCCTCTAGTCAGAGAGTGGTTGCCTGACCATGCCACGGTTCATGGTTTATGGTAACACCTGGCCGAAAGCCCACTCCTGGCTTGCTGATTGCCACTGATTTCCCCATTCCCATATGTGGGAACTCTACCACAACTGATCTTCTCCTTCTCTTCCTGTGACTCCAGTTTCCTGAGACCACACTGTTCCACCTAGGATTCAGCCCTGTCTTGTCACTGGAAGGCTCCTCAGGCAGGGATGTCCCTCACCAGAGCAGACTCTGTTCTATCATCTTATGGTAACAGGTTTCTGAGGCTCCCTTTCCCCATGGCTAATCTTCCCATATATCCCCTCTGATTGACTTCTGCACAACTCCTACCTTGCCTAAAAGTGCTCACACTTTGTAGAGTTGCAGCAGTTCCTTCTGTTGAGTCTGCAGATGTTCAGAATGATTTGATAACTATCTAGCTGAACTCCAGGGACTAGATGAAACAAGGGTCCCCTACTCTTCCACCATCTTCTATCCTCTATGACAGACTCTATTCTTAGACTGTTTTTTCCACATCACTACAGGAGCTAGGAACTGAACCAAGCTCCACTGACAGGAACAGGACAGTTAAGCCACATGTCCCAGGTGGCACAGTAGGACCTAGGGAAATAAACAGAGAAGTGAGATCTTCCATAGTGGCCTTACACTGTGAAGCTCAGTGAGCACACAGTCCCCTGAGGTAGGGGGTGCTCCCCAAGATGCATCGGCATCTGCACAGTTCCAGGTGGGGCCCAGGCATCTGCAGGTGGAACATCTCGCAGCCCCACCAATGGTGTTCCAGACACATCTGCATACGTTTACCCCATTCCCCTGCTCTTCCCAAAACAGATGAGATGCCCACAGACAGGCATCGTGTGAGGCACAGCTTTCTGTCCTCCTTCCCACCCAGGGTCCATGGTGTTGGGCCCTGCCCTCACCTGTGTACACATTTCTCCCTCCCCTCAGGGCTGGTTCTTTCATTCCTGACTCTGCCTCTTGTCTTCCCCAGAACTCTCTCCTCTCCTCTCTCACAGGCTCCATGCCTCCCCTAGCCTGAGGCTGACTCCCTCTGTGTCAGTGGCCCTGACCAGGCCTAAGATCCCTGCTCTAGCGATGAGTTCATATGTGAACCTGCCTCTTGGCATCAGCAGAAGCCAAGCCTGGTCCCCCAGCTGGTATATATACAGATATAAGCGACCATCAAAGCCTGATTCTGAGGATGCAACATGGGGACATGGCTCCACCAAGGAAAACCAGACTAAGGGCCAAGACTAGGCTGACCATTGCTGTGACACTGACTGTGGCAATGGGAGTACTTGGCAGTGACTTAGGTGACACAGAAGGATGGAGGATGGGACACAAACTGTCCTCCACAGCCTGGTTCTCACTCTCCCCTACCCTGCCCTCTGTGCAGCAGCTGGTCAGGCCTAAGAGCAGGTGTCCTCCCTGGTTCCAGCCTGGGCCCTGAAAGAGGGGAGACTCCCACAGGTTCTCTGTCCTCACATCTGAGTTTGCCCTACTGAGCAATGACAGAGTTGGGGGGCTCTTCTGACTATGGGGATGTAGTCAAATAATATAGTAGATAATACAGATTAAGGATGTTATTGTACATCACATGGGCTCCAAGTATAATCACGGTTCACTCAGGAGGGAGAGAGTTGTCTCAGACAGCTCATTTCTGTGGAAATTCATCTTCTCTGTGGCTATGGGCAGCCTAGGTGGGCTCCAGGGGCTCTGAGTCTCCTCTGAGACTCTCAGGTAAGGGTCCCCACATCATGAAGGGCTGCCTCCGGGATCCTGAAGAAGGGAAAACGTCCCTGTTGCCCCGGGCACATGCCTCCTTAAGTTTCATAGAAATTGTGGAGGAAGTGCAGATACAACATTTGGGCCCACCTGGGGACTTTCTGCTGGCACCAGTATCCTCCCACTGCCCCAGGACACCTGCACCAAACACATCTGACCCTTAGCTGACATCGGACCCACATGGACTCACTTCCACCCATGTAACCCTGTGTTTTGACCTCAGCTGCATTAGAGCCTCACCTGTAGCTCTGAAGGGAAAGAACATCTCCAACACATGAATGGATTTTTTTTACATAAATGGAATTAATCTTCCTGATTCTTTGACTTGTGGTTTTAAAACTGATTTATAGAGCAATTCTTTGAGGTCAAAAAAAGAGATAAGGAATTTATTAAGAAGGAAGAACAGAAGCCTCCCCTATTTCTGTCCTTGCTTGTGTCAGAGGGACACCTACCTGTGGGGGAGAGACAGGTCAGAAAATTATTTTCCCCACACAAATTATGGCAAGTGTAATTGGAAACTTTTGTCTAAAAATTACTTCTTGGCTTGATGAACTAGAATGACAAACGTTGGTGAGTCTCTTTGTGACAGAAATAATATTTCCAGGGATTTTTTTTCAGGTTAAATGACCATTAAAATGTCCCTCACCTGGCAGAACTAAGAGCAAGAAGTTGTTTCCTTCAGGACCTGGAACATGCTTGCTGAGGTTGGCCCACATCCCCTCGCAGTCTGAGCAGCCTTCATCACTTAGTGCAGGGGATTTCTGCTGCCTTGCACCAGCCAGCTTCTGCTCTTCT
The DNA here is from genome assembly GCF_020171115.1 of Neogale vison. NCBI lineage: Eukaryota > Metazoa > Chordata > Mammalia > Carnivora > Mustelidae > Neogale > Neogale vison. The sequence goes on along the minus strand of NC_058093.1, from coordinate 215,190,616 downwards.
CTCTTCTACTCCAGGAACCAGGGACTTGCTCTCCTCTCCCAGCCTCTCTTCCCTGTCAGGGACACTCCTCCCTCATGTTCCTGCTCAGCTCAGCCAATCTGTGGAGGGAATGTTAGGGAAAGCAGTGACAGATAATCCACGTGGAACAAGACAGAGAGACAGATCCAGAGGCACAAGTAGACCCTGGTCTCCCTATGGCTTTAGGTGGGTCATGGGGGAGGGGAGGAATAATCGCCACTGCCTTGAGGGCCTCACCCCCAGGAGTACTAAGGAGCTCAAGGACACACAGAAGGAGACATCTGTGTCAACCCTACCCCCACCCCAGTAGATTCCTCTTAGAGGCCATTCTCTGTGTCCAGCAGTGGCCAAGAAACCCTGACTTATTACCTGGAAATTGCCTTTTACCACAACTGATACATCTCTCTGTGCCCAGAATGATTATCTGAGGAGAAAACTCCATACTGACCCTGAACTGGGTTGGAATTTCAGGTCCCTCAGCTTTGTCCTGTTCTTTGAGATCCTTTATCCTCCCCACCCCACCGAAGGGCAAAACTGGGTTCACAGGTCTCTTCCTAACCTGAGCAGTGCCGGAGTTACCTGTTCAATAGGGACTGTGTCTTGGTCATGCAGAGTGCCCAGGATAGAATGGGTGCCAGTCATAGCAGCAATGTCCACAATACCTAAACTGTGGAAAAAGCCAAGATTCCCTTCAACCAACAAATGGATAAAGATGGTATGGTTCCTATATACAATGGAGTATTACTGTGATGTCAGAAAGGGTGAATACCTACCGTTTCCAGCAACAGGGATGGAACTGGAAGGGATTATGTTGAATGAAATAAGTCAAGCAGAGAATGACTATTCATAATATGGATTCACTCATATGTAGAACATAGGGAACAGCACTGAAAACCATAAGGCAATGAAGGAAGAACTGAACAGAGAGAAATCAGAGAGCAAGACAAACCATGAGAGACTCTTGCCTCCAGGAATCAAACTGAGAGTTAAAGAAGGGATGGGGTCAGGGGAGGGAATAAGAAGGTGATGGGTATTAAGGAGGGTATGTGTTGCAATGAGCACTAGGTGTTATGAACAATAAATCCTTAAATATTACAGCAAAAACTAATGATGTACTATATGTTGGGTAACTGAATATTTTTAAAAATATAATGTGTGTTCAGGGAACACACGATGAGTAGGGCCCAGACCAAGGACAAGCCTGACTCTTACTGTCAGGTGTGGGACAACAGTGTTCATGCTTACAGGGACACAGACAGGGAATTGAGACACAAACCCTTTCCCTGTCTGTGTCACACTCTCCTCCAGCCCCAGGAGGCCTGTAAGCAGAGCAGTGAGCAGATGAGACCATGGTACCCACACATGTGATCCCCAGGGTTCCCTCCCCTCTACCCTCCAGGCAGGCTCTGTACAGGGAAGTTCATGAGTGAATTGGAGGCTGACAGGACTAGGCTGCCCTGCTTGTCTGTATAGGTACGAATCAGGGACAGAGGGCCTGGGTAGATGGAAAGACAGAGACTTTCATTTCCCTATAGTGGTCACTGGGCTATACTTTTACCCAATTGCCAAGGATTTGAACCCAGAAATTCCCAGCTCAGCTGAGCTCCTGAAAACCTCGTCCATGGCAGCTGGGATTTTGAGTGAAGCACACAAGGGCAGTGGACACTGTGAGGTCACCTACATCCCCTCTTCTGAGATCACTCACCCACCCACCCCTGTGGGAGGCCCTAAAGGCTTACAAGGGAGCTCGTCACAGGGAAGTGCTATCCTTCAACAATCTGCCTCCCCAAGTTTCAGCTTCTTTTCAGAGAGGTTCAAATGAATGACGGCCTTAGTCCAAGATCGCACGAGCTTGCCCAGGTCCAGATATCCTGAAAAGTCCCAGATTTATAGCTCCTTACAGGAGGGAGACCTCACCTGATATCTCACTGTGGGTCTCTTCTCCTTCTGCCCAGTCTGACCTCCCCAGATACTTCCAGATTTCCTGCACATGCACTTTTCCTTCTCAGAGTCTGCTTCCAGGAACCCAGTCCTGGAAGGCAGTCATCTCCAACAGGGTCCTCAGAGATGTGAGGAGGCCAAATTGTCCCCACAAAGCTGGGGATTCTCAAGTAATCATCAATGTGCTTGTCCAATCCCCAGACAGATCAGATTGTTCCTTGTATTTTTATACACTGAAAGAAGATCCAGACACAGTAGGTATTCTGAGTTTTGACGGATAGTTGAAGAGTCACATCCATCTTGATGGTGAAAGAGGGATAATGGGGTAGTAGCTGCTGCCAACACAGTGGCCAGAAGAAACACAAACACGGGGATGAGACAAACAATGGGTCCTTCTTTACTTCCACCCCATATCTGTACAGGAATCTCCAATTATCCCTAGTCTTCCCAGACATATGGACAGACAAAAATTCTGTGAAACACAGCTCAGACTGTCAACAGTGATACTTAATAAGACAACACAGTCCCCCCTCATCCACATGAAATCTTACAAGTTCCCCATTAACCTAAACACCAAGTAAAGAGAATGTGGGCAGCCATGTTTCCACCTAACATGATAAAACTCTCCAGGAAATAATTACAAACATGCTCACCCGTTCCCCACAAGATGATATAAAATACATCTTTGTCTCCTAATGATCTTTATTTTTTGTCCCAACTGATTTGATATCCTACAACTTCAATATTGAGATATAGCATTCACTATTAGTAACAATGCTATGTTAGATGATAATGGGATAAAACATGAAAACAAAACAAAAACATACAATGAATTTATATCCAAACATATTTATGTCAACATGAAGAAGACACATGCTACTTTTATCTGGCTCATTTATGCAACTACAGTGTGGTCAGTGTGGTGTCTATAATTACCTTCTTCACTGCTCACTCCATATTCCCCTTCCCTCAGTAAATACCTGAGCATGTCCTGATCCTCACCAGTTAAAACCACCAAACCTTCGTTCTGGAAGAAAAGTCCATTATCAGACCTGCTGCATTGGGTTGTGGTGAATTGAGAACTGTAATCACAGTCCTGGAGAATGCTAGGGGATCTCCTAAATCCCTATATTCCTGCTTGCCCCGATTGTCTTGTAGACACACAAGTGCTACATGATAGTCATTATGACACACCCAGCAGTGCCCCTAGTTTGAGTCCCTGAAGGAGAAGTCAGAAGGACCCATGACACACTCTTCACAACCAGAGCAGGGCACTCACACCCATCCCTCCCGCCTTGATCAGGCTCTGCTCTGACCAGGGTCTGAATCCAGCACACATGAGCTCCACTCCTGGACTCACCTCATTGTCCTCTGTTTTCTTGAGAAACTAGCCTTTGTGGGTACTCACTTCACCTACTGTGAAATGGGGAAATTTCTACTGATGTGAGAAACACTCTTCACCAAATAATGTCATAAAATATTGAAGAGTTTAACTTATTATGCAAATGCAGACGGGTCTCAGTGAGTTACCCTTGGTGTTGAACTCTCCTGTCTGCCTCTGTGGACACACAGGAAATTTTTCAGCTACATTGTGACTTGCATCACATGCAATTTTACCCAAGTCCAAATTAGCAGATTCCCAATTGTACCAAACTAGTTTAAAATCCTCCTACGCCAATCCCCATGGGATGTGAGTTGTAATAAAACTAATAGTAGCAAAAATAGCAGTAATTAGAGTAAATTTTTGCCTGTTCAACTGAACTGAGCACCAGAAGCATCACCTGTCACTCTGATGACCCAACTACAGAGATATGGATGCAGGAAGCATTGGTCCTGATTCCTAAATACACGGAAACCTGGTGGCTGTGGGACATCACACAGGATTGTCTGCACACTGACCCTTTTCAAATGCACTACACTGTACCCTGCACTCTCCTTTCTGAAACAAGACAGTGGACTATCCAGGGCATTACAACCCTTGGGACAAATATAGGAACCGCACTTGCCCAGCCTCCTTAACCTTGTATGTGACCTTCTGTGTTGGGCTGAGGATGGCAGAGGGGCAGCTGCCTATGGAAGCCTGGAAACCCTGGTCCACACCCTTTCTCAGGTGACAGGTGCTGTGGGGTGACCTGCAGGAGAGAAGCTCCTGGTATGAGTCCTCCTCCACCAGCAGGGGGCAGCAGAGCTGCATCAGGAGGAGCAGGACAGAGGCTAGGGCTGCCAGGGCCATTCTCACACAGACACCAGGCCTAGGGGTCAGCGAGTTTTCTGAGGTTCAGTCCTCAGAGGCTGTTAGGATGATCCATCCTCACTCCTCAGGCTGCAAGGACCATGTTCTGAGGGTCAGACACACAGTGTCACCCAAGGCACTGACAAGAGTCCTGAAACAGTGATCACCTCACCTGGGAAATTTGGGTCCCCTCCCTGTCCACCAGTGTCCCCAGGGACTAACTCCCCTCTGCTGGGCACATCCAGAGACACCCGATGACTCACACTCTGCCTCTCCTTCCCCAACTCCACCCCAACTCAGACCTGCCTCTCCTTCCCCAACTCCACCCCAACTCAGACCTGGTGCTGCAGCTCCTTTGTTCAAAACCATCTCAGGAGGCAAGAGGAAGAGAACTTGTGGTCCCCGTTCCCTGGAAGGAGCATCCGCAGCCTCCTTGTGAGACTGTCTCCAGAGTGACGTGATTCTCATGCCTGCAGGGACCATGGCTCTGGCCCTGGAGCTCACAACATATGGGAACTGTGATCATGTGGATCCTCACAAGATCATGGTCCTTGAAGTTGTTTCTCCTGGATTCAGGCCCTTTTAATATGTTCCCATGAAACACTGATGAAAAAAAAAAGGAAACAAATAGTTGACAATGCCAATTGGTGGTCTGCTGTGGGATGGAGGCTGTCATAGAGACAACAGCATAATGTGTAAAAAGACTAGAAATCCTGATGAATCTCTGGTAGCAGGTGTTTGTTTAACAGATAAGCACCCACTTTTGCAAGTGATGAACAAACCTCAGAATGACAGTTCCCCATTCTGACGACATGCCAAGGATGGGATCATGGTGTCTGTGGGGGATGCAGAGAGGCCCTGAAGCAGGAGGAGGAGGGTAAGGAAGCCACGGGATCACCTTTCCCTGAATGGGGTGTTGTCTGCATGTCCCAGAGGAACCAGGTAAGCCCCATGGCCAGGCTCTTTCAGGGCCCTGAGGCAGCCCCAGACAGACCCCAGGCAGGCGGGATCCCAGCAGGAGCCTTGGGTTATAGGACAGACTCCCTACTGCTTGTAGGACTTGAGATAGGCCTCTGGGGAGGAGAATCAGACACTCTAGGAGAGGAAAGCACCTGGCTGAGGCCCCTCCCTTGCTGCTGTGATAACAGAGAATAAAGCAACTGGAAGGAGCCCAGCCAGGCTGGTGTTGTGGGGAAATCAGACTTCTTATGGGTGACTACATTGGTTTGTTAGGGCTGAGAGAACAGAGCCCCACAAACTTGGTGGAAGGAGCTGAGAACAGAAATGTATTTTCTCACAACTCTGGAGATCAGCAGTCTGAGACCAAGGGACTGGCAGATTTGTTGTTTTCTTGTAGGCTGTGAAGGAGAATCAGTTTCATCCTTCTCTTACAGCTCCTGGTGGTTCTCTGGCAATTTTTGGCATTCCCGGTCTTGTAGATTCCTGCTCTAACTTTATAGGGTGGTCTTCCTTGTCAGAATCTTTCTCCAAATTTTCCGTTTCATAAGGAAACCAGACCAATTGGACTAGAGCCCAGTTTAACCTCATCTTAATTTAACGAATTACATCTGCAAAGATCCTATCCTGAAATCAGGGTCCAGTGAGAGATGCTGGAGGTTAGGACTCAAACATACATTTGATCCCCCAGAGGGATCAGTGTGAGGAGCCCCAGTCTCTCTGCCTGAGCCTCTCTTCCCTCAGTGCCACCAGCCCAACCCTGAGGCCCATCAGCCCTCCCCTGCCCACCCAGGCCTCTGTGCTGCACTCTATGTTCAGGTCAGAGGACACACACTGACTGGCAACCTATGTAATTCAGGTTTGTAGTATCTGCAGAGCTAGGTTCTCCCTCCCAGAACTAGGACGTCACAGGTAGGACCAACTCTAGTGAGACGATGGGGATGACATGACACATATCACAGGGTTTAAAGAAGCAGGAAGTAGTTCTGCTCTAGTTCAACTGGGACTTACTGTGATGTCTCTGTTGGAGAACCAGGACCATGTACCTGGGCCCATGACCCAGTGAGGAGGATGGCAGCCTGAGAGGATGTGCCCCTTGTGAACTGTGCAAGGGATAGTGCCTCTGGGGGCCTGTGTGTGTGTGTGTGTGTGTGTGTGTTAGAAAGAGAGAGAGAGAGATTGATTTTAGAGTTGCCAGGAAACTTTGCCAATTGTAAATGTCAAAACCCAAGACTTGCTATGTTTCCATAATTACCACCCATCCTCTAAACCCCAGTGACTTCACTTTATATCATGTTTAAGGATAAAGGATATTGCGATGCCTGGGTGGCTCAGTTGGTTAAACGGCTGCCTTCGGCTCAGGTTGTGATCCCAGCATCCTGGGATCGAGTCCCACATTGGGCTCCTTGCTCAGCAGTGAGCCTGCTTCTCCCTCTGCCTCTGCCTGCCATTCTGTCTGCCTATGCGCTCTCTCTCTGACAAATAAATAAATTTTAAAAACCTTTTTTTAAGAAAGATAAAGGATATTAAAAGGAGCAGGAAGAGGAAAGATTTATGTGTGCCTACCACATATGAGGCATGATTCCAAGGACTTCCCATTTATTAAATTGTTTAATCATGAATATGCTACAAAAAAGCATTCTGATGATCACACCAATTCACAGATGCAGAAGCTGAGGCAGGTAGCATATGTAACTTGCCTGAGGTCAAAGCTAGAAAGTGGCCAAACAAGCAGCAAACCAAAGTCTTCGGACCCCCAAATCCCTAGTTTCCATCACCAACCTATGGACTTCTGTGCTTTCAGGCTAAGAAATGGCCCCTTCTTAATGCTCCAGAAAGTTCTGTCTCCTTTTTCAAAAGCAAGTGACAGCTACTGGGACTTTGCAGAGCAGCCCATCCAACAGAAATAAAATTCCAACCACATTCGTAATTTAAAATTTTCTAGTAGCCACATTTTAAAAAAGAGAAGAAATGAGCAGAACTTGTTTTCATGGTATACTTTGTTTAGATCAATTTCTTGAAAATATTATCACATCAATATGAATTACATATAAAAAATTTTTTACCTTATCTTTTATGCTATGTCTTTGAAATCTGCTGGGTACCCCAGAACGACAACTCTTCTCTATAGGGACTACCCACATTTGATAGTACACAGGTTTTCATGCCTTGTAGGAGCCATGGACAGAGCAGGTTAAATGCATAAGGTTTCATTAGGGTAACTGTCCCTCCAGTATAGACTCACAGCCAGCAGGCTGTTTTTCCTTGGGAAACACGGACGGCAACACCATGAAGATCTGAGCACTCTTCAGAACAGAACCTGGGAGGGCATAGACTGGAATAAAGGAGAGAGAATGAAGACCAGAAGGTCTCAGTAGGCTTGGGATTAGGGCAGAGGGAGGATGGTGAAGGGTCTGAGCAGGGAGGGGATTCAAAGGGCAGGCTCTGGGATGTCTCCTGGGTTGGAAACTTGACTTATTCATCACTGTCTTGGCAAATGAGAATGATAAAATCATTTAATGTCTCAGCATTAGATTCTCCTTTTAACAGACTGGAGGAAAATTGTGCCTTGAGGCAACTATTTTTATTATGACTCATTCAGTGGAAACTGCGCACATTTACCAAAGGTTTAGCACCTACTGAGGGCTCAGAAGTAGTCATTTTGTTAAACTACCACTACATGTAGGGTGACATTCATCCCAGGGGGGCTGGGGGGAACTGTGGGTCTTGGTTTGAGACCCCAGTAAGTTCAAATCACCTGGTCCATGCTCAAGTGCAAAGGGTATGACTGATGGTTCCTTTGATGATACTTGTGTTGTACAGAATCAACTCTCCACTCTAGAAACCCACACCTGCTCCTTCTTCTGACCTAAGGAAATTACCATGAGGCACTTAAGCTCAGGGGTTAGACAAAAGCTTCCACAGACCTACTGAAGATGGAAAGTGGATTTGCATCTGATGCCCCTCCTTCCTTGAGCTGCAAAAACAGAGGATAAGATGGGAGTTTGGAGAGTTCAGTCCCAGCAGGAGATTCAGAGCAGACTTCTACGAAGTTCTCCCCACCATGGACTGGGTTCCCTTCTACATCCTGCCCTTCATTTTCTCTACAGGTCTGGGTTCCACCTCCTTAGCATTTCCTTCCAGACACAATCTCCAGGGACTACTGTCCAGTATCTGGTACATTCAGCATCATTCTTGTGTTTTGTTTCCAGGTTTCTGTGCTCTGCCTGTGCTGACTCAGCCTCCATCAGCAAATGCCTCCCTGGAAGCCTCGGTCAAGCTTACATGCACCCTGAGCAGGGAGCACAGCAATTACTTTGTTCGCTGGTATCAACAGGAACCAGGGAAGGCCCCTCGGTTTTTGATGAAGGTTAATAGTGATGGAAGTTACAGCAAGGGGGACGGGATCCCCAGTCGCTTCTCAGGATCCAGCTCTGGAGTTGACCGCTATTTAACTATCTCCAACATCCAGTTGGAGGATGAAGCTGAGTATTACTGCGGTGAAAGCCATACACTCGATGGCCAAGACGGTTAAGCCACAGTGATACGCACAAAGGGTAAGTGAGGCTAAAACCTCCCACTCTCTCTCTCCTCTTCCCCATGGGGATTCAGGGGGAGTGGCTGTATGCCCCTCTCCAGGGCCCTGAGACATTTGCCTCTCCCTGGAAACCCTGTCACTCTGACCAAATACGAAAACAACATTACAGAGAGACTGATACAGGGAATAACTAAGGTCATTTTGACAACAGAACATTCTCTTTCATTTCCCATACTTCTGGGAAAGATCAGATCAGCCCAGACAAGAAAATGACCCTGAGACAGTAACTGGTCTGAAAAGAAAGCATGAGCCATCAGACCTTGAGCATCCATGATGGGTCTCTGCTCAGGGAATGGACAGAGATCTCAGAGTTCAGCTTACCAAGGAGGTTGGTTGAGTGAATACCATCACGATAATTTCATCATGAAGCATAACAGGACTCTTGCCAGTGTTGAATGTTTTAAAGGAAACATTTGGTCCCCAAGGGAGGTATGGCAGAGAGTCTTAAAACCATGGTGGGTGAGGAACTGGGATCTAGTAGGAAAATGTTGTGCATTCTAGGATGTCTATGATGGACCAACATGGAGGCCTCGGTTTCTCCATCAGTAATGAGTCTTAACTTTTGGTCCCCATGCTGTTATAGGCCTTTTTCAGGTTCTGTCCAGGAGCACATCTACTGGTACAATAGCAGGACATGGTGAAAGGGGTGCACAAAAGTGATAAATATATGATTAACCTGAATCTCAATCCTATGAGTGATCTATATCAAATGTATATGATGGTAGAGGGGCAAGCTTACCGGACATGTTAATCTCCACAGTTCTTCTGGTATCTGAAAAGCAGCATCTTTCACACAAACCCACACTCTTGTGTTAACGTTGAGCATCTCTATTGATCAAGGTAACCCTGGTCCCTGTAAACTTGAGCAGGGTTGAGAGGAATTGTAATGCTGGATCCCAGAAACTCTGGCCTGGTCCCCTTAGTTAGTGATGCAGCTTTGAGATGGAAAATCCAGGATCTGCCCATAGCCTGGAAAACTCCCAAGTGGGTAGGAGGAGAGAAGGTAGCTATTCCTCTAGAGACAGACTAGGCAGGAGTACAGGAGGCGCAGGAGGAGAGGAGACAGCAGGTCTCAGTCCTTCAGGGACTTCTTTCAAGTACATGCTGGACTGAGTCACAGGGAATCACAGGCACACCCTACACACTCAGTAAAGTGTTGTTCTCTACCAAGGGTTTGCAGAGATTGCATCCCAAAAGAGGACTCCCATGGGTCCCTCTAGTGGGAATTTTCTTCCACCACATACATTGTGGAAAAGACATTCCAGAGGATGGTAGGGAAATAATATCCAAACTCACACAGTAAATCATCCCACCTCCAAGCCCACTTGGGACCTCCTGGTGTTTATAGCTTGGAAGAAAATAACCCAGTAGCCTTGGACAGACAGACAGATGGACAAACAGTGGATGTGATGACAGTAAATGGAAAAAAGAGGCAGATAAAGAACATTTCCTTGTGTGCTGAGATGGTAACCAACCAATGAAGGAGTGACAACTACAAAACATTGGCTAAAGGGGTCAAATGATTCCATTAGTGGCAATTACTTCTTTTGTCACATTTATAACAGGATCAGGGTCTCAGTAAGAGACCACCGGTCAGCTCTTGTCCTGTAGATGTGAGTAAGGAAAGTGTCAAGAGTGAGTGTCCCCTCCTGCATTGTTCCTCGTCAATAGCTTTTGGCTTCACAGATTGCCAGGTGATCCTGAGGCCAGGAATGAAAATTTTTGTCAAAAGTTCTTATGTAATTTGTGGCCTTAGCAGAGTCCCCATAATAGAATCCTTTAGTGCCGTTGTCTCATTGGGGGAATCTCTTGGGCCTGATGAGAAACTTATTATTTAACACAAGGAGCACCTGAAACAGGTGATAAGATCTAGCCAGGAGAGAGGGAAGTGATGCCACTAATACTGTGAGGAGAGCCCCGGAAGGCTGAGCCACAAGTGGGAGTATGTTCAAGGAGATCTCCTTACCCCACTGCCCCCTACTCATTCTGCATCTCCCTTCCTTCTCCCCTTCCTTCCCCTCGCCCCACCCACTTCTCAGTACTTATCAATGTTCTCACTTTCAGTATCTTTCCCTGGAGATGTCTGGAATACTCCCCATGAGTCATATTCTACTCAATTCTTTATCTTCCACTGTGTGTTCCTTTTTCATGTATTCTATCATATATGGATGCAAGATGTATCAGTCTTGATTCCTAAATACACAGGAATCTGGTGCCTGTGGGACATCAGGATTGTCTCGGCATAGACCCTTTTCAAATGCACTACACTGTACCCTGCACTCTCCTCTCTGAAAGAAGATAGCGGGCTAGGCCAGGGCATTTCAACCTTGGGACAAGTACAGGGATCGTACCTGCCCTGCCTCCCACCGTGTATGTGACCTGTCTGTGCTGGGCTGGGTTGGGCAGGGCAGGGGGCGCAGCTGCCTGTGGGAGGCTGGAAACCCTGGTCCACACCCTTTCTCGGGTGACAGGTGCTGTTGGATGACCTGCAGGGGGAAATCTCCTGGACTGAATCCTCTTCCACCAGCAGGGGGCAGCAGAGCTTCATCGGGAGCAGCAAGACAGATTGGGGCTGCCCAAGAGGAGCCTCACAAGAACACCAGGCCCAGGTGTCAGATGGGGGCCAGGGTTCAGTCCCCAGAGACTGTCGCGATGATTCACTCTATCTTCTCAGGCTATAGGGACCTTATTTTGAGGGTCAGACACACAAAATATTGAAGGGAGAACTGACACACTGGGTGGGAAATGCAGGTCCTCTCAATGTCCATCAGTGTTACCAGGCACTGAGTCCTCTGTGCTGGGCATATCCATGGACGCCCTGACCACTCACACTCAGCTTATCTTTCCTTCCTCCAGGCTGCAGCTCCTTACTCAGGAAGAGCTGAGGGAGGAAGAGCAGGGACCACTGAGCCCCGGGTCCCTGGAAGGGACATCAGCAACGTCCTTGTGAGACTGTCTCCAGAGAGAAATGAATGCTCCCTGCTCAGGCCACAGCTCTAGTCCCTGGGTTATCCTTGTTCAGTGACAGGATCAACTCCCTGCAGGGACACTGTCTCAAGCCCAGAGCTCATGTCATGTGGGATCCTGTGGCCTTGGGGACCAGGAAGCTTCTAATGATTTGCCATGATCTTTACATGTTTACATGAAACACTGATGAAAAAATAATGGTGGCTAATTTCTGCTCTCTTGTGGGATGAGGGCTGTCACAGGGATGAAAATAGCCTGTGTTAATACATGAGACATTGTGAGGAATCTCCAACAGCTAGTGGTTGGTTAACAAGTCAATTCCCAGGTAGAAAGGTGTGTGCAAACCTCAGAATGAGAGTTTCTCAATGGAACCAGAGTGCAGTGTGGGATAGACAGGGTACCTGAGACAGGAAGAGGTGGGTAATGAGGCTACAGGAGCAACGTTCCCTGAATCAGGGGTTGTCTTCACTCTCAGAGAGCCCAGTTCAACCCATGGCCAGGCAGCAAGCCTGCACAGGGCCTCAGCTGTGCCTGCCCCAAACCCTGAGCTCAACACCAACACTGATTCAGTATTGGGTCCCTGGGAATGAGCCCCTGGACCTCACACTAACCCCTCCTCTTCTGTCTTTTCAGGTTCCGTGGTCTCCAGTGAGCTGACTGAGCCGCCCTCTCTGTTGCTGACCCAGGGACAGAAGGCTACAATCACCTGCTCTGGAGGGCCCAGATCTGAGATTCCCAGGCCTCTCTCCCAGCACAGCCCTCCAGGCAACCTCTGCACCCTGTGGATCAGGGGTGCCTGTGCAGGAGGCAAGATGAGGCTGTCATGGTTTCTTGCCTAGGGTACTCTTTGGGGATGAAAGTTCAGGCTGGAAGGACAGAGAGAGACATCCACGGAGACAAGACAAGCTCAAAGTGACAAGGGGAAGTCTCAGCTTTCCACTGAACAGAATCATTTTGGTGTTTCTGGGTGGAAGCAATTTTCCTTTAGAACTGAGACCTCTAGGGTAGCAGAGTGTTTGGTCTTGGTACAAGAAGTGAAAATTTTGCAGTGGGTCACCCAGAATGTCAGTAAGTATGGACGTTCCCAGTTCCATCTCTTCATTCCTGGATGGATCAATGCTGGCTATGGGAGAAACATCTCATATACTGGACACAGATTCAATGCAAAAAATATCAGCTTCTGAAATATCTTGCCACAGTCCCACAAGGTATTGCATGTGACTGGACAGTAAACAAGTCTGCAAGAGGCCAGTAGTCCATAATTGAAGCCAGCTGTTTTGAATGGCGGGGAACATGGTAGAAGCAGTGAATTCCGTGGGCATTCACACTGCAGCCCTTTTCTGATGTGAAATGTGAGCCTTGACAGAAACCGCACTAAATACTAGAACAGTGGGTGAGTCATTCAGTAAGTCCAAGGGTTACAGTTTGGGAAGAAGCACTGCAGTGAAGGAAAGCAAGTTTCTATCCAGAGTAAAGGTCTCTTCCAATAAGAACAGAGTGATCCTTACAATGATGGAAGGGGTCTAATGTCATTCCTCTGCCACCAGGCTCCTGGCTGATTCCCAAGGGAATGGTCTCATCCTGGGAAATCTGGTCTGGTCTCTGCCCTTGGCAGATTGTTCCCTCAGAAGTAGCCATAGACATGTCAGCCTTGTGCGTGGACAAACCTAGGCATTACCCCATTAATAACCTCCCAACGTGCAACATGGTCACTTTACTATAGGGCCCCTGGACAAGTTCAAGAGTGGATGGACGAGAAGGCTTCACCACTGTCTGATGAATGTCACATCATCCACCTGATTATTAACACCATTTCCCTCTAAGGACACACTCTTGTGGGCATTTTCATGGAACACAAATAGCTCTATGTTCATTTGCAGGTGGGTTCTCCTCACAAATCTCTTCCTCAAACAGCTTTCACCACTTTCCTTTTCCTGTTTCTTCTAAATCTCTAACCATCCATCCACACTGAGTCAGAGAACATAGGTTAGAAATAAGCCACTTCTGTCCTTCTCTCTGCCCAGGTGAAATAAATCAAACATTTTGCTCAGATGGTGCATTATTGAAAAATTGTCCATATTGTGCAGGGGTGGCCTAGATGAGGGCTGCAGGACTACTGCTGTTAACTAGCAGAGTTAATGTTCCTGTGTTCCTGGCTGCACATCACACAGGAACCTCTTAAACCAACCATGGTTTTTCCTCTGGATCAGCTGTTCATAGGATTATCCCCACCGGGTCATAATTGTGCCAGACAGAGCAGAGACAATGCAATATGTGTTGGTGTCATGGTCTTCAGACCTCTTCCTCATTCAGCTCACCTGTGCCGTCAGGACCTGCGCAAGCCTGATCTTGAATTTACCTCTTCTGTTGGATGATGGAGAGATGCTGTGAATGCCCAATTCCCTGGCGTGGTTGGTCTGATAACACTCAGCTCGTGCAGGCAGCTCGATCACATAGTAACTTAGTGGCTAATAAGGAGCATACAGTCTCTGTTAAGGTTCAGTAGCAAGCTAAAGCATGTGTCAGTTGGCTCTTTCTAATAATAGAGATGTAAAAAAAAACACAAAACGGGTAAACTGCCATCTATTTCAGTTCTAGGAACACTGTCATTGACTGATACCAGTGTGCTCTGTCAAATGAGTGTGATTACTAACTTGGTCCTGCCATTCATTATGGTCACAACACCCACCTTATCATTGGTGATAAAATGGAACTGCATGTCTTCTAAAAATGCAAAGACCCCCAAAACTACTACTTTGGCAACCAATCCAGAGTTCAGAATCTCTAGAAAACATGTGTATATACCATACATATATATACAAATATATCTCCAACATAAACATAGCAGACACAATTAGGGTATATGTGCACCCATACTCACGGATATATTTGTGTGTGTTGTGTGTTTATAAATACATGATATAAAGGTGTGTGACAGGAATTTGATGTCATGTGGAAACACACACACATAGGTGAGCCAAGGAGAAGCCACAGTGACTGTCAGCTAAAACAGGCTCCCATTTCTCACTCAGTTTTCAGGGAGTTTCACACAGGCTCTTCTTGTGACTCATCTTCACTGGAAATATAGAACATTAAGAATTCTAACACATCACACCTGCCACTTAGGTTTTTTTTAACATTTATTTTTTCTTTATTTTCAGCATAACAGTATTCATTATTTTTGCACCACACCCAGTGCTCCATGTAACCCGTGCCCTCCACCTGGTACCCCAACCTCCCACCCCCCACCCCCTTCAAAACCCTCAGTTTGTTTTCCAAAGTCTATAGTCTCTCAAGGTTCAACTCCCCTTCCAGTTTCCCCCAATTCCCTTCTCCTCTCTAACTCCCCATGTCCTCCCTGCTATTTGTTAGGCTCCTCTGCTTGTTTCTTAGGGAAGAGCCTCTCCTCGTTTTGCTCCTCTCTGGTGGCTTCCCATTCAGTTTTCTTCTTCTTCTTTTTTTTTTAATACTAAACTTCAGGTAAAGAACCTTTTTTTAAAAAGATTTTATTTATTTATTTGACAGACAGAGATCACAAGTAGGCAGAGAGGCAGGCAGAGTGGGGGGGGGGAAGCAGGCTCCCCGCTGAGCAGAGAGCCTGATGTTGGGCTCGATCCAAGGACCCTGAGATCATGACCTGAGCCGAAGGCAGCGCTTAACCCACTGAGCCACCCAGGCACCCCCCCATTCAGTTTTCTCTCCCTTCCCCTGTGATTATCAAATGGCTTCATGCATAGGTGGAACTTAAGACCCAGGGCAGGGGATCACAGTGGGCTTTCTTTCAGTGAGGTTATTGTGTACCTTTCCATGTTTGACCTCATTTTGCTTTTCCTGGGAAATGACCCATTCCAGTGATGTGTCCATTGTGTCTGGAGAGACGGGGGTTCTTCACTCTTGCTCAGCGAGTTGGGATCCTGAAGCCGGTGTCAGGAGAACCTCCTCTGTGTTCCTGTTATTGGTGCTCTTGTAGGGCCTCCCTTTCCTTCTCTGGAAGACGATGAGAGATCCAGTTGTGCAATGTTTTCCAGAAGGCCCTCCAGCTCCAATTTTCCAGGGGCTAGAAACAGCCAGTTTTGGTTTAGTCCACCAAACACGGGATTACAATAATTCCTTCAACTACTTCATGAGACACACAACCAAGTAGAATGGAAACACCAGAGGAGCATAGCTCCAAGGGGACGTGGGTGAAATGCTTTTACAACAGCCAATATCATAGGAAGGTGTGTTTTTTCTGTGATCACAGAGGTGGGCACTGGCCTTTCCATATCAAGAGATGTCACCTTTGTCTTTGAACTCTTTCACTGATCTTTTTTTTTTTAATTTTTTCAAATTATTTATTTATTTTCAGAAAAACAGTATTCATTATTTTTTAACCACACCCAGTGCTCCATGCAATCCATGCCCACTATAATACCCACCACCTGGTACCCCAACCTCCCACACCCCCACCACTTCAAACCTCTCAGATTGTTTTTCAGAGTCCATAGTCTCTCATGATTCACCTCCCCTTCCAATTTACCACAACTCCCTTCTCCTCTCTAACACCCCTTTTCCTCCATGATATTTGTTATGCTCCACAAATAAGTGAAACCATATGAAATAAGTCTCTCTACTTGACTTATTTCACTCAGCATAATCTCTTCCAGTCCCGTCCATGTTCCTACAAAAGTTGGTTATTCGTCCTTTCTGATGGAGGCATAATACTCCATAGTATATATGGACCACATCTTCCTTATCCGTTCGTCCATTGAAGGGCATCTTGGTTCTTTCCATAGTTTGGCAACCGTGGCCATTGCTGCTATAAACATTGGGGTACAGATGGCCCTTCTTTTCACGACATCTGTATCTTTGGGGTAAATACCGAGGAGTGCAATTGCAGGGTCATAGGGAAGTTCTATTTTTAATTTCTTGAGGCTGTTCTCCAAAGAGACTGCACCAACTTGCATTCCCACCAACAGTGGAAGAGGGTTCCCCTTTCTCCACATCCTCTCCAACACATGCTGTTTCCTGTTTTGTTAATTTTGGCCATTCTAACTGGTGTAAGGTGATATCTCAATGTGGTTTTAATTTGAATCTCCCTGAGGGCTAATGATGATGAGCATTTTTTCGTGTGTCTGATAGCCATTTGTATGTCTTGATGGGAGAAGTGTCTGTTCATATCTTCTGCCCATTTTTTGATATGTTTGCCTGTTTCGTGTGTGTTGAGTTTGAGGAGTTCATTATAGATCCTGCATATCAACCTTTTGTCTGTACTGTCATTTGCAAATATCTTCTCCCATTCCGTGGGTTGCCTCTTTGTTTTTTTGACTGTTTCCTTTGCTGTGCAGAAGCTTTTGATTTTGATGAAGTCCCAGAAGTCTATTTTCGCTTTTGTTTCCTTTGCCTTTGGAGACGTATCTTGAAAGAAGTTGCTGTGGCTGATATCGAAGAGATTACTGCCTATGTTCTCCTCTAGGATTCTGATGGATTCCTGTCTCACGTTGAGGTCTTTTATCCATTTTGAGTTTATCTTTGTGTACTGTGTAAGAGAATGGTCGAGTTTCATTCTTCTACATATAACTGTCCAGTTTTCCCAGCACCATTTATTGAAGAGACTGTCTTTTTTCCACTGTATATTTTTTCCTGTTTTGTCGAAGATTAATTGACCATAGAGTAGAGGGTCCATACCTGGGCTCTCTACTCTGTTCCACTGGTCTATGTGTCTGTTTTTATGCCAGTACCATGCTGTCTTGGTGATCACAGCTTTGTAATAAAGCTTGAAATCAGGTAAGGTGATGCCGCCAGCTTTATTTTTGTTTTTCAACATTTCCTTAGCGATTTGGGGTCTTTTCTGATTCCATAAAAATTTTTGGATTATTTACTCCAGCTCTTTGAAGAATACCGGTGGAATTTTGATCGGAATGGCATTAAAAGTATAGATAGCTCTAGGCAGTATAGACATTTTAACAATGTTTATTCTTCCGATCCAAGAGCATGGAATGGTCTTCCATCTTTTTGTGTCTTCTTCAATTTCTTTCATGAGTGTTCTGTAGTTCCTCAAGTACAGATCCCTTCCCTCTTTGGTTAGGTTTATTCCCAGGTATCTTATGGTTCTTGGTGCTATAGTAAATGGAATCGATTCTCTAATTGCCCTTTCTGTATTTTCACTGTTAGTGTATAAGAAAGCCACTGATTTCTGCACATTGACTTTTTATCCTGCCACATTGCTGAATTGCTGTATGAGTCCTAGTAGTTTGGGGGTGGAGTGTTTTGGGTTTTCCATATAAAGAATCATGTCATCTGCGAAGAGAGAGAGTTTGACTTCTTCATTACCAATTTGGATACCTTTTATTTCTCTTTGTTGTCTGATTGCTGCTGCTAGGACTTCTAATACTATGTTGAACAAGAGTGGTGAAAGTGGGCATCCTTGTCTTGTTCCTGATCTCAATGGGAAGGCTGCAAGCTTTTTCCCATAGAGGATGATATTTGCTGTGGGTCTTTCATAGATAGATTTGATGAGGTTCATGAATGTTCCCTCTATCCCTATACTTTGAAGCGTTTTAATCAGGAAAGGATGCTGGATTTTGTCAAATGCTTTTTCTGCATCAATTGAGAGGACCATGTGGTTCTTCTCTCTTCTCATATTAATTTGTTGTATCACACTGATTGATTTGCGAATGTTGAACCATCCTTGTAGCCCAGGGATGAATCTCACCTGGTCATGGTGGATAATCTTTTTAATGTGCTGTTGGATCCTGTTGGCTAGGATCTTTTTTAGAATCTTAGCATCCATATTTATCAGTGATATTGGTCTGAAATTCTCCTTTTTGGTAGGGTCTTTGCCTGGTTTCGGGATCAGGGTAATGCTGGCTTCGTAGAAAGAGTCTGGAAGTTTTCCTTCTGCTTCAATTTTTTGAATCAGCTTCAGGAGAATAGGTGTTATTTCTTTTTTGAAGGTTTGGTAGAATTCCCCAAGGAATCCGTCAGGTCCTGGGCTCTTGTTTTTGGGAGGTTTTTGATCACTGCTTCAATCTCGTTATTAGATATTGGTCTATTCAGGTTGTCGATTTCTTCCTGGTTCAATTTTGGTAGTTTATATTTTTCCAGGAATGCATCCATTTCATCTAGGTTGCTAAGCTTATTGGCATATAACTGTTGATAATAACTTCTGATGATCGTTTCTACTTCCTTGGTGTTAGTTGTGATCTCTCTCTTTTCATTCATAATTTTATGAATTTGGGCTTTCTCTCTTTTCTTTTGGATTAGTGTGGCCCATGGTTTATCAATGTTATTGATTCTTTCAAAAAACCAGCTTCTAGTTTCATTGATACGCTCTACTGTATCTCTGGTTTCTCCCTCATTGATCTCACCTCTAATCTTGATGATTTCCCTTCTTATGCTGCCACTTAGTTTTTAACTTATGGGAAAATATTGCCTTGGAACTCAACTGGCATTGAATCAGAGACACATAAGGTCCTCACTGTCCCTGCATCCTCACACAAACCAGACTCTTCCCCACAGGGACTGACTCCAAACACACTTCAGTTCTTGTCCTTTCTTCCCATTCTGACAGCAACCCCACAGTCCCCTCTTTAGAGAAGCCTCCTCCAGTCTCTCTGCACACACGACCTGCCTGTCATTTGGTCTCATGTCATTTCATTCCCTGTACGTCCCCCAACACTGCATAGTTTTTTCTATCATTTAATTAATTGCTTGCTTCTATTAGTTATTATCCCATCTAGCCAGATAGTTTTTAATGCAATGCGTGTCCATCTCACTTGGAAGCATGAACTGATTCAAGCAGGTATTTTCCTACAGATAGAAGTTAAGTCTGAAGACAGATGCTGGTTCTCCAGGAACTACCAATTCCATGAGGTCCCAAATCCTTTCACTGTCTCTCCCACCACCACTACTATGGAGGCTTTTCTTTGCCTTGTTGTTGACAACAGAACTCAGGCTGGCTACCACTGCTCCAGCTATCATAAACCAATAAAAGATAAAGAGCACTGAATAAATCTAGTCTGATTCTTTCATTCACAGACAAACTCTCCAGAAAGGTCCCCAGCAGAATGACACATCCATGGGCTAGTTCTGGGCCACAGGGTTAATACTGACCTAGACAGACCTGAGAATAACAAAATGGGGCTTCTCAATGATTATAGAAGGCAACATGCAGATGGACAGGGTTGGTGGCAGTGTCACTAAAGCAACAGTGTCCCCAGTGCTGCTCCACTCAAGGCAGGAATCTGAGAAAGACTCATGTCTTACTCACACTGATTTCCCAAGATGGAACCTATGGAGACTGTTCTCTAGTCTCTGTCCTTGAAGCAGGAGCCATCATCACACTACTTGATGCTCCAGCAGCCAGATCAAGTAAGGCAGTCCCTGTCCTGTGTCCCCTGGTGCCCCACCTCCAAACTACACCCATCACCACCACCACCACAGAGACATGAGCCCTGATACCTCAGATGAGTCCTACCTTCACATGAGTCCCTTACTATTTTCATGGGTAATCTGACTCCTCTTGCCTGGTCTCAAGACTGGCAGGGCCCTACACAGAAGAGCAAACCCTCCCCTGGGGCCAGCAGTGCATGGATCAGGGGGAATCAGGATGTGAGCAGTGGATCCTGAATCTCCATCTGGACAAAGGATTTCCCTGCACCTCCAGCTGCAAGTGTGGAGCAACCACCAGGGGGCAGCAGAGATGACCTGGTAGTAGGTCATCTAATGTAAAATTCTGACTTGTGGCCTCTCATCTCTATCCTGTAGAATTTGTCTCTGGCTCTAGCACACATCCAGGACTCCATGAATCTCCACCCCACCCCCATTCCTGCTACACTCAGTCACTGTCAATCCTTCCTCAAGTACTGGGTCTGTCCCTGGCAGAGAGTGAACCCTGGGGATACCAAGGCACAGCATCTATGACCTGTCTCGGAAGATCATTGGCACAGAAACCTGAAGCACCACAGTGGCCCCCTAAAACTCCATGTACCTCTGGCAAGGGAGGAATTTTGTTCCTGTTCTGATGTTCACCACTATAAACGAGGAGTAGGACACTCAGTGACCTATAATCCTCTAGTACCTACAGAGTAAATGTTCTGTGATGGGTTCAGAAAATGCAGACAGAATCCACTTCACAGATCTGATGTGATCATGCCTGTCCAGAAGTCAGGTCAGGACAGAGAGAGGCATAGAGTTTGGACCCCAGACTATAGGAACACAGTGTGAAAGAGAATCCCCTGGGCTAAGGATGGGTCTATAGGGATTGCCTCTCTCATCTCTGTCCATGGGAGCTGAGCCCATTTCTTTTTTTTTTTCTTTTTTTATTAACATATAATGTATTATTTGCTTCAGGGGTACAGGTCTGTGAATCATCAGTCTTACACAATTCACAGCACTCACCATAGCACATACCCCCAATGTCCATAACGCAGCCACCCTATACCTCCCCACCCATCTCCCAGCAACCCTCAGTTTGTTTCCTGAGATTAAGAGTCTCTTATAGTTTGTCTCCCTCCCTGGTCCCATCTTGTTTCCTTCTTTCCCTCGCTACCCGTCACGACCTCCTGCCCTGCCTCTCAAATTCCTCATATCAGAGAGATCATATGATCATTGTCTTTCTCTGATTGACTTATTTCACTTAGCATAATACCTTCCAGTTCCATCCACATTGTTGCAAATGGCCAGATTCCATGTTTTGATGGCTGCATAATATATATATATGGATAAAGAAGATATGGTCATATATATACTGAACTATGGAAAGAACCCTAATGTCTATCAACTGATGAATGGATAAAGAAAATATGGTAATAGGGGAGGAGTCAAGATGGCGGAGAAGAAGCAGGCTGAGACTACCTCAGCTAGCAGGAGATCAGCTAGAGAGCTTATCTAAAGATTGCAAACACCTGCAAATCCATCAGCAGATCGAGGAGAAGAAGAACAGCAATTCTAGAAACAGAAAAACAACCACATTCTGAAAGGTAGGACTGGCGGAGAAGTGAATCCAAAGCGACGGGAAGATAGACCCCGGGGGGAGGGGCCGGCTCCCAGCAAGCGGCGGAGCAACGGAGCACAAAATCAGGACTTTTAAAAGTCTGTTCCGCTGAGGGACATCGCTCCGGAGGATAAACCGGGGCGAAGCCCACACGGGGTCGGCGTGACCTCAGGTCCTGCAGGGTCACAGAAGGATCGGGGGTGTCCGAGTGTCGCAGAGCTTGCGGATATTGGAACGGGAAAGCCGGCTGCAGAGACAGAGCCGACAGTAAGCTCGCACCTTGGAGTTGCCTTGAACCGGTCGCAAGCTCCGTGAGCTCGGAGCGCGGCCGGAGGTTGGGCAGACGCGAGTTACTGGGAGCTGTTCACTGAGGGCGCACAGGGGAGCGGGGCCCCGGGCTCTCGGCTCCTCCGGGCCGGAGACCAGGAGGCCGCCATTTGTATTCCCGTCCTCCGGAACTCTACGGAAAGCGCTCAGGGAACAAAAGCTCCTGAAAGCAAAGCCGAGCAGATCACTCAGCCCGGCCCCTGGTAAGGGCGGTGTAATTCCGCCTGGGGCAAAGACACTTGAGAATCACTACAAAAGGCCCCTCCCCCAGAAGATCAACAAGAAATCCAGGCAAGACCAAGTTCACCTACCAAGGAGTGCAGTTTCAATACCAAGGAGAGAGCAGCAGAATTCCAGAGGAGGAGAAAACAAACCACGGAACTCATGGCTTTCTGCCTGTGATTTTTCAGTCTTGCAGTTAATTTAATTTTTTTCTTTTTCATTTTTTTCTCTTCTTCTGCTAAAATTTTTTATAACTTTTACCCTTTTCTCTTTTAACGTTTTTTAACTAGATTATCTAATATATATTTTTTGCTTTTTTATACTTTTGTTTATTCATTTTCTTTTTTTTCAATTCTTTTTTTTTCTTTTTTTCTTTCTTTCTTTTTGAACCTTTTTTTATCCCCAAATCAGAAGAGATCCTAATCTCTTCAATCTTTTTTTTTCTTAATTCTTTTTTAAATTCTTGATTGAATTTTTAATTCAATCTCTTTTTTTAATTCTTTTTTTCTTTTTTTTCTTTCTTTCTTTTTGAACCTATTTTTATCCCCAAATCAGAAGAGATCCCAATCAGAAGAGATTGGGAGATACCAATCAGAAGAGATTGGGAGATCCCAATCAAAGGAGATCCCAATCAGAGGAGATCACTCACCCAATTTGGGATCTCTTCTGATTTGGTTAAAGCATATTTTCCTGGGATTGTTGCCACCCTTTTAGTATTTTACTTGCTCCTTCATATACTCTTAGCTGGACAAAATGACAAGGCGGAAAAATTCACAACAAAAAAAAGAACAAGAGGCAGTACCGAAGGCTAGGGACCTAATCAATACAGACATTGGTAATATGTCAGATCTAGAGTTCAAAATGACAATTCTCAAGGTTATAGACGGGATTGAAAAAGGCATGGAAGATATTAGAGAAACCCTCTCCAGAGATATAAAAGCCCTTTCTGGAGAAACAAAAGAACTAAAATCTAACCAAGTTGAAATCAAAAAAGCTATTAATGAAGTTCAATCAAAAATGGAGGCTCTCACTGCTAGGATAAATGAGGCAGAAGAAAGAATTAGCGATATAGAAGACCAAATGACAGAGAATAAAGAAGCTGAGCAAAAGAGGGACAAACAGCTACTGGACCATGAGGGGAGAATTCGAGAGATAAGTGACACCATAAGACGAAACAACATTAGAATAATTGGGATTCCAGAAGAAGAAGAAAGAGAGAGGGGAACAGAAGGTATACTGGAGAGAATCATTGGGGAGAATTTCCCCAATATGGCAAAGGGAACGAGCATCAAAACTCAGGAGGTTCAGAGAACGCCCCTCAAAATCAATAAGAATAGGCCCACACCCCGTCACCTAATAGTAAAATTTACAAGCCTTAGTGACAAAGAGAAAATCCTGAAAGCAGCCCGGGAAAAGAAGTCTGTAACATACAATGGTAAAAGTATTCGATTGGCAGCTGACTTATCCACAGAAACCTGGCAGGCCAGAAAGAGCTGGCATGACATTTTCAGAGCACTAAACGAGAAAAACATGCAGCCAAGAATACTATATCCAGCTAGGCTATCATTGAAAATAGAAGGAGAGATTAAAAGCTTCCAGGACAAACAAAAACTGAAAGAATTTGCAAACACCAAACCAGCTCTACAAGAAATACTGAAAGGGGTCCTCTAAGCAAAGAGAGAGCCTACAAGTGGTAGATCAGAAAGGAACAGAGACAATATACAGTAACAGTCACCTTACAGGCAATACAATGGCACTAAAATCATATCTCTCAATAGTTACCCTGAATGTTAATGGGCTAAATGCCCCAATCAAAAGACACAGGGTATCAGAATGGATAAAAAAACAAAACCCATCTATATGTTGCCTCCAAGAAACTCATTTTAAACCCGAAGACACCTCCAGACTTAAAGTGAGGGGGTGGAAAAGAATTTACCATGCTAATGGACATCAGAAAAAAGCAGGAGTGGCAATCCTTATATCAGATCAATTAGATTTTAAGCCAAAGACTATAATAAGAGATGAGGAAGGACACTATATCATACTCAAAGGGTCTGTCCAACAAGAAGATCTAACAATTTTAAATATCTATGCCCCCAACGTGGGCGCAGCCAACTATATAAACCAATTAATAACAAAATCAAAGAAACACATCAACAATAATACAATAATAGTAGGGGACTTTAACCCTCCCCTCACTGAAATGGACAGATCATCCAAGCAAAAGATCAACAGGGAAATAAAGGCTTTAAATGATACACTGGATGAGATGGACATCACAGATATATTCAGAACATTTCATCCCAAAGCAACAGAATACACATTCTTCTCTAGTGCACATGGAACATTCTCCAGAATAGATCACATCCTCGGTCCTAAATCAGGACTCAACCGGTATCAAAAGATTGGGATCATTCCCTGCATATTTTCAGACCACAATGCTCTGAAGCTAGAACTCAACCACAAGAGGAAGTTTGGAAAGAACCCAAATACATGGAGACTAAACAGCATCCTTCTAAAGAATGAATGGGTCAACTGGGAAATTAAAGAAGAATTGAAAAAAATCATGGAAACAAATGATAATGAAAATACAACGGTTCGAAATCTGTGGGACACAACAAAGGCAGTCCTGAGAGGAAAATATATAGCAGTACAAGCTTTTCTCAAGAAACAAGAAAGGTCTCAGGTACACAACCTAACCCTACACCTAAAGGAGCTGGAGAAAGAACAAGAAAGAAACCCTAAGCCCAGCAGGAGAAGAGAAATCATAAAGATCAGAGCAGAAATCAATGAAATAGAAACCAAAAAAAACAATAGAACAAATCAACCAAACTAGGAGCTGATTCTTTGAAAGAATTAATAAAATTGATAAACGCTTGGCCAGACTTATCAAAAAGAAAAGAGAAAGGACCCAAATAAATAAAATCATAAATGAAAGAGGAGAGATCACACTAACACCAAAGAAATACAAACTATTATAAGAACATACTATGAGCAACTCTACGCCAACAAATTTGACAATCTGGAAGAAATGGATGCATTCCTAGAAACATATAAACTACCAAAATTGAACCAGGAAGAAATAGAAAGCCTGAACAGACCCATAACCAGTAAGGAGATTGAAACAGTCATTAAAAATCTCCAAACAAATAAAAGCCCAGGGCCAGATGGCTTCCCGGGGGAATTCTACCAAACATTTAAAGAGGAACTAATTCCTATTCTCCTGAAACTGTTCCAAAAAATAGAAATGGAAGGAAAACTCCCAAACTCATTTTATGAGGCCAGCATCACCTTGATCCCAAAACCAGACAAGGATCCCATCAAAAAAGAGAGCTATAGACCAATATCCTTGATGAACACAGATGCAAAAATTCTCACCAAAATACTAGCCAATAGGATTCAACAGTACATTAAAAGGATTATTCACCACGACCAAGTGGGATTTATTCCAGGGCTGCAAGGTTGGTTCAACATCCGCAAATCAGTCAATGTGATACAACACATCAATAAAAGAAAGAACAAGAACCATATGATACTCTCAATAGATGCTGAAAAAGCATTTGACAAAGTACAGCATCCCTTCCTGATCAAAACCCTTCAAAGTGTAGGGCTAGAGGGCACATACCTCAATATCATCAAAGCCATCTATGAAAAACCCACCGCAAATATCATTCTCAATGGAGAAAAACTGAAAGCTTTTCCACTAAGGTCAGGAACACGGCAGGGATGTCCATTATCACCACTGCTATTCAACATAGTACTAGAAGTCCTAGCCTCAGCAATCAGACAACAAAAGGAAATTAAAGGCATCCAAATCGGCAAAGAAGAAGTCAAATTATCACTCTTCGCAGATGATATGATACTCTATGTGGAAAACCCAAAAGACTCCACTCCAAAACTGCTAGAACTTATACAGGAATTCAGTAAAGTGTCAGGATATAAGATCAATGCACAGAAATCAGTTGCATTTCTCTACACCAACAACAAGACAGAAGAAAGAGAAATTAAGGAGTCAATCCCATTTACAATTGCACCCCAAACCATAAGATACCTAGGAATAAACCTAACCAAAGAGGCTAAGAATCTATACTCAGAAAACTATAAAGTATTCATGAAAGAAATTGAGGAAGACACAAAGAAATGGAAAAATGTTCCATGCTCCTGGATTGGAAGAATAAATATTGTGAAAATGTCTATGCTACCTAAAGCAATCTACACATTTAATGCAATTCCTATCAAAGTACCATCCATCTTTTTCAAAGAAATGGAACAAATAATTTTAAAATTTATATGGAACCAGAAAAGACCTCGAATAGCCAAAGGGATATTGAAAAACAAAGCCAGTTGGTGGCATCACAATTCCGGACTTCAAGCTTTATTACAAAGCTGTCATCATCAAGACAGCATGGTACTGGCACAAAAACAGACACATAGACCAATGGAACAGAATAGAGAGCCCAGAAATAGACCCTCAACTCTATGGTCAACTAATATTCGACAAAGCAGGAAAGAATGTCCAATGGAAAAAAGACAGCCTCTTCAATAAATGGTGTTGGGAAAATTGGACAGCCACGTGCAGAAAAATGAAATTGGACCATTTCCTTACACCACACACAAAAATAGATTCAAAATGGATTAAGGACCTCAATGTGAGAAAGGAATCCATCAAAATCCTTGAGGAGAACACAGGCAGCAACCTCTTCGACCTCAGCCGCAGCAACATCTTCCTAGGAACATCGCCAAAGGCAAGGGAAGCAAGGGCAAAAATGAACTTTTGGGATTTCATCAAAATCAAAAGCTTTTGCACAGCAAAGGAAACAGTTAACAAAACCAAAAGACAACTGACAGAATGGGAGAAGATATTTGCAAACGACATATCAGATAAAGGACTAGTGTCCAAAATCTATAAAGAACTTAACAAACTCAACACCCAAAGAACAAATAATCCAATCAAGAAATGGGCAGAGGACATGAACAGACGTTTCTGCCAAGAAGACATCCAGATGGCCAACAGACACATGAAAAAGTGCTCCATATCACTCGGCATCAGGGAAATACAAATCAAAACCACAATGAGATATCACCTCACACCAGTCAGAATGGCTAAAATCAACAAGTCAGGAAATGACAGATGCTGGCGAGGATGCGGAGAAAGGGGAACCCTCCTACACTGTTGGTGGGAATGCAAGCTGGTGCAACCACTCTGGAAAACAGCATGGAGGTTCCTCAAAATGTTGAAAATAGAACTGCCCTATGACCCAGCAATTGCACTACTGGGAATTTACCCTAAAGATACAAACGTAGTGATCCAAAGGGGCACGTGCACCCGAATGTTTCTAGCAGCAATGTCCACAATAGCCAAACTATGGAAAGAACCTAGATGTCCATCAACAGATGAATGGATCAAGAAGATGTGGTATATATACACAATGGAATACTATGCAGCCATCAAAAGAAACGAAATCTTGCCATTTGCGACAACATGGATGGAACTAGAGCGTATCATGCTTAGCGAAATAAGTCAAGCAGAGAAAGACAACTATCATATGATCTCCCTGATATGAGGAAGTGGTGATGCAACATGGGGGCTTAAGTGTGTAGGAGAAGAATCCATGAAACAAGATGGGATAGGGAGGGAGACAAACCATAAGTGACTCTTAATCTCACGAAACAAACTGTGGGTTGCTGGGGGGAGGGGGTTTGGAGAAGGGGTGAAGGTTATGGACATTGGGGAGCGTATGTGCTTTTGGGTAAATTGGAAGGGGAGATGAACCATGAGAGACTATTGACTCTGAAAAACAGTCTGAGGGGTTTGAAGTGGCGGGGGGGTGGGAGGTTGGGGTACCAGGTGGTGGGTATTATAGAGGGCACAGCTTGCATGGAGCACTGGGTGTGGTGAAAAAATAATGAATACTGTTTTTCTGAAAATAAATAAATTGGAAAAAAAAATTAAATAAATAAATAGCAAATAGTTCAAAAAAAAAGCAAATATGGTAATATACATATATATAAAGAAGATATGATTATATATATAAAGAAAATATGGTAATATATATATAAAGAAGATATGGTTATATATATAAAGAAGATATTATATATATATTATATTATATATATTATATATAATATATATTGTATTATATATATTATATATAATATATATTACCATATCTTCTTTATCCATTCATCTGTTGATGGACATTAGGGTTCTTTCCATAGTTC
Source organism: Neogale vison (assembly GCF_020171115.1). Taxonomy (NCBI): domain Eukaryota; kingdom Metazoa; phylum Chordata; class Mammalia; order Carnivora; family Mustelidae; genus Neogale; species Neogale vison. The sequence continues at coordinate 215,162,155 of NC_058093.1, read as the reverse complement.
AGCTATTGTGGACATTGCTGATATGAACATTTGGGTGCCTGTACCCCCTTTGGATCACTACATTTGTACCTCTAGGGTAAATATCCAGTACTGCAATTGCTGGGTCATAAGGAAGCTCTACTTTCAACTTTTTGAGGAACCTCCATGCTGTTTTCCAGAGTGACTGTACCAGTTGCATTCCCACCAACAGTGTAGGAGGGTTCCCCTTTCAGAGCTGAGTCCATTTCTAAAACCGCAAGGCTCCTCAGCAGAAGCCCCAGAGCTCTGGCTCATTTACATAACCTGCAGGTATCTGCAGCAAGAGCTTAAGAGAAGCCACTGAGGAACACTTCCCAGCCTTGAGCCTCAGGAACCATCACTATGGCCTCGATCCAATTCCTCCTCGGATTTCTGGCTCACTGCATAGGTACAGAGTCCAGGCTCACACCCACCCCAGACCCGGGTTCTGGGACACTCCTGGGCCTGATTCTGAGATCAGAACTGGACTGTCAGTCAGGGGGCAGGATGATCAAAACCCTGCTGTGGGGTGAGGGGCTGGTGATAATGCCCCACTGTACACCCTGGCTCCTTGTGATTCCCAAACAGCTGCACCTGCCCAGAGAAACATGTGCAGGCGCTTTTCATTTGTTCAAGGGTTCCATCCACCAGGCAGGCCCAGGGCACCCAGAAACTAAGATGACAGCAGAGTGGAAATGACCTAAGGAATTGAAAGAGCTCAATCCAGGAAGGTGGGCACATATAGTGGATGATATCCTGGCTGTAAACCCACCTCTCATCTTCTCTCTTGCAGGATCCATGGCCTCCTATGTGCTGACTCAGCCTCCCTTGATGTCAGTGAACCTAGGACAGACGGTCAGGATCACCTGTGGGGGAAACAACATTGGAAGTAAAAATGCTCAATGGTACCAGCATAAGCCAGGACAGGCCCCTGTGCTGATTATCTATGGTGATAGCAAACAGCCCTCAGGGATCCCTGACCGGTTCTCAGGAACCAACTCCAGGAACACTGCTACCCTGACCATCAGCGGGGCCCGTGGTGAGGATGAGGCTGACTATTACTGTCAGGTGTGGGACAGCAGTGCTGATGCTCACAGTGACACAGGTAAATAGAGAAGTGAGACACAAACCCCTTCCTGTCTGTGTCACACTCTCCTCCAGCCCCAGGAGGCCTGTGCACAGAGCAGGGAGCTCTTCTGGCCCAGGTTCCCTCATCTGAGATCCCCACACCTCCCTCCCTATCGAGCCCTCCAGGCAGTTCTGCACAGGGAGACCAGGAGAGCATTTACAGCCGACGGCACTAGGTTACCTGCTTCACTGGGCCTGGGTGTCATCTACAGACAGAGGGCCTGGGTAGAAAAAAGACACAGGGAGAATTCCATCTAGTGGTCATAATCCCATCATTTCCATGTGGTGGTCATGGGCTCATGCTCTCCCAACTGATCAGATTATAGTTCAAATTGCCGCAGCTCATCTGATTTCCTGAAGCTCTGGGGACATGAGAGGAGCCTCCTCTACCAGAGTGGAACAGACGGGTACAGTAGACACTGAGGGGTCACCCACATCCCCTCTTCGGGGCTCACACACGCACCCACTGCTTCCTGGAGCCCCTGGCCACCACAGGGGAGCTTCTCACTAGAACGTCCTGCTGGTTCAGAGATCTGCTCCCGCAGGTTTCAGTCCCTTCTCAGAGAGCTTCAGAGGAATGATCTCCAGAAGTCCAGAGCCCAAGGCCCTGCCTCTGGCTCAGATGTCCTGAAAAGTCCCAGCTGGAGAGTTCCCTGAGGAAGGAGGCTGATTGGATGGCTCACTCTCTGTGGGTCGCTCTCCTTCTGCCCAGGTGGATTTCCCTTCTCCTTCCAGGTTTTTAAACATGCACTTCCCTGTCTCAGAGTCTGCTGCCAGGAACCCAATCTGAGATGGCCAGCATCATGGAGACAGTCCTCAGGAGGCCACTATATATATACACAAAGCTGGGATGTCTCCCCAAAATCCACAAGGTGCATGTCCAATCTCCACCAGATGAGATCCTTTCTTCTATTTGTATACTAGGAGAAAAAGGTGTAGACACACTAGGTGCTCTGGGTTCTGACAGACAGTTGGAGAGTCAAATCTATCTTGATGGTGACTGAGTGACAATGGGACAGTTGCCTCATCCTCCACAGTGGCCAGAAGATACTCAACCACAAGGGTGAGAAACACAAGGGGTGCCGCCTCACTTCTACCCCCCACATTTTACACAAGGAGCCTTCTTCACACCCATCCTACCCAGAAATATGGACAGAAAACAATTTTATGAAACACAGTCCAGTCTGTCAATGCTGACACATAAGAAGCCACCAGAGTCCCACCATGCCCCATGAAATCCACTAAACCCACACAAACTACAGTCTGCAAATAAAGGGAATATCAGTAACCTTGCTTCCACTTGATAATATGCAACTATCCTACAACAACCACAAATAGGTTCTTTCTCCCATAAGAGGATACAAAATACACTTTGTCTGCAGGGGTATTTATTTTTGTCCCATATGATTTTATATCTGAAACGTCAATACTGAGATAGATAGTTTCCTGCCATAAACACACCTGTTGTTAGACGATAATGGGATGACACAGGTGGAGAAAACATAAACATATGATTACTATACATCCAAACACATTCTTACAACATAAAGAGAAATGTGTGTTACTTTTGCATACTCATTTCTGCCACTACCCTGTGTTCAAAGGGCACCTACAACTACTTTCTTCAACACCCATTCCTTGATCTCCTCTCTTCAGAGAATGCCTGAGCTAGTCCTCATCCCAGCCAGTTGGAAGGACTAAACCTTCATTTTGGAACACTGGTCCATTTTCAGACCTGCTGAATTGAACTGTGGCACATTCATGACTGTAACCACAAACCCAGGGACTACGAGGGGATCTCCTAAAACCATACAAACCCCCGCTTGCCTCACTTGTGCAGTGGACACCCAGTCACCCCATGACAGTCACTATGAATCGCCCCAGCCAGCACCCTCACTGTTACTCCTGACCCACTCCCAGGAGGCGCTGAAAGAAATAAGACTCTGACTCTGCTCACAGAGCTGGGCAGTCAGTATGCCCCGGGGATCACCATCCACAGCACACACTCCATGTGGCTGGTGAACGTGTCCATTCTGAAACAACTTTTCAGATCATACAGGATCTGGAGTTTAATTCAAGCTCCCTTACCCAGAGCAGGTCAGTGAAGTGGCCAAGTGGGACCTAGGTAGATAAGAAGATGAAGTGAGATTTTCCATGGTGCCTAATCCCCACAGCAAGCACACAGTCCTGGGGATGGGGAAGGGGTTGCTCCCCAAGATGCAGATGAAGCTGCAGCTGAACTGGGTGAGGCCCAGGAATCTACAGGTGGTACAGCTCCCCAGTAAGCCTGTGGTACTGCTTCTCCAAGGATCCCTCTCCAACTGGTTTCACTCCTGCTCTGCTGCTGGTCCCAGCTGAGGTGAAAGGCCCACAGGGAGGCACAGTGGAAGGCACAGGTGCCCCACTCTCCCTCCCACTCAGGGTCCTGCACTCACTGTGTCCACATTGCCCCCTCCCTTCACAGGGCTGTGACAGTCACTTCTGACTCAGCTGTCTTCCTCCAGCACCATTTCCTCTCCTCTCTTGGCTCTGTGCCTCCCCTGACCTGAGACCGACTCCCTCCCTGTCAGTGGCCCTAATCAGGACCAGGATCCCTGCTCTAGGGATGCGCTCAGGCATGAAGACGCCTCTTGGCAGCAGCAGAACCCAAGCCTGGTCCCCCAGCGGGTATATATACAGATATGAATGACCATCTGGGGCTGATTCTGAAGATGGAACATAGGTAAATGGCCCCCTGAGCATGAACAGGACTAAGAGCCAGGACTAGGCTGACCATTGCTGTGCTACTTAACATAGCATTGGGAGTGCCTGGCAGTGACTCAGGTGACATAGAAGGATGGAGGATGGGACATGAACCAACCTGCCATGGTTTGGCTCTCACTCTCACCTGTCCTCTGAGCAGCTGCTGGCCAGGCCTAAGAGCACGAGTCCTTCCTAGTCCTGGCCTGGACCCTGAAGAATGGGAGACTAGCAGGTTCCCTGTCCTTAGATCTGTGTTTACCCTACTGAACAGCAGAAGATGGGGGGTGGGGCTGCTCTGTGGGCACTGTAGTCAGGTTTCACTGTAGATAATACAGATTTAGGGTGTCATTATATATTACATGGGTCCTAGATTTAATCACGTGTCACTCAGGTGGGGAGACAGCTGTCTCAGACACCATAATCCTGCAGGAATTTCTCTTCTCCTTGAGTACAAGCAGCCTGGGTGGGCCCCAGCGGCCCTGTGTCTCCTTGTTTTCCTGGATGAGGTTTCCTAAAACCTGAAGGTTTTAGGTTTCCTAAAACCTGAAGGGCTGCCCAAAGCTTACTGAAGAGGGGACCAGGCCCCTGCTGCTCCAGGACCTTCTCTTCTTTAGGTTTTACAGAAACTGAGGAAGAAGAACAGACACCACCTTGGGCCCCACCTGGAGACCTTCTCCTGGCACCACTGTCCACCCATTGCCCCAAGTCACCTGCACCAGACAAGTCTGACCCTTAGCTGATCTCTGACCTACATGAACTCACTCCCACCCCCTTGTGAGCCTATGTGGTGGCCTCAGCTGCATTAGGGCATTACTGTAGCTCTGAGGGAAAATAACTTTTCCATTATTTGAAGAAATTTGTATCATAAGTTCAATTTCTCTCCATGATTCTCTGACTCATGGTTTTGAAATTGGTTGTTAGAGCAATTGCATGAGGTCAAAGGAACAGATGAGAATTTATTAAGAAGGAAGAGGAGAAGCTTCCGCCATTTCCACCCTCGCTTGTGTTAGAATGATACCTTCCTGGGAGTAGGAGACACAGAAGTGAAATTATTTTCTCCTCACAAAAGAAGGAGAATACGATTGGAATCTTTCATCTAAATTTTACTTAATGACCTGATCAATCAGAAACAGGATCTTGGGTGGGAATCGCTATGACCGAAATAATCATTCCAGGGATTTTTCACAAAAAGGATCATGAAAAGTTCCCTCTAGAAAATTACAATCTGGAGATTTCCACCAGAGGCTTCTTCAATGAGGACAATGGATAGCCCGGCACCTCCCTCCCTGGTCATCAGGGTGGTCACTGTGCCAAGAACAGCAGCGCCCCCACAGGCAGCTGGCAGCACTGAGAGGAAGGAGCTGTCTCCTTTTGGGCCTGGACCATTCTGGCTGAGGTTGTCCCTCATCCCCGCTCAGCCTGGGTAGCCTTCCTCACCTGCTGCAGAGGAGTCCTGCTGCCTTATACCTACAAGTTTCTGCTCTCTCTCTCCCTCTCCGGGGACTAGACACCTGCAGTCCTCTCCCTGCCCTCATTTCCCTGTCAGGTGCACCCTCCCCTCATGTTGTTGCTCAGCTTAGCCAGTCTATAGACATTGGGGAAAGCAGTGACCGGTCATCGCGTGAGACAAGACAGGGAGACAGGGCCAGAGGCACATGCTGCCTCTTAGGCACCCTGTGACTGCAGTTGGATAAGACTGGAGGGGAGGAAGAGCAACTACTACCCTGAGTGTCCTCAGCCCCCAGGTGAGCTAAGGCGAACCCACGCTGGTCTGAACCCACCTTGTGTCAAACCTGTCCCCACCTCAGCAGCTTCCTCCTAGAGGACCCTGTATGTGCCATGCAGCTGCCCTGAGAACATGATTTATTACCTGGAAATTACCTCTTACCACACCTGAAGCATCCCTCTGTGCCCAGAATGCTCACCTGAGGAGAAAAGTCCACATGAACCCTGAACTGGGTAGAATCCCAGGTCCCTCAGTTTCCCCACCTTCCTTCAGATTCTCTACAACAGTCTTCAAGGGCACTGACTGGGCTTTTCCCACTCATGTCTCACTACTTCTTTCTTCTTCCTGACCTGAGAGCTGCTCCTGGACTTCCTCTTCAGGATGGGCCCTGACCTCTGATCATGGAGCAGCCTGCCTGTTCAGTTCTGTCTCATCTCTGGATCCATGCTCTCCAGCACAGAACTCACCACTGATGCCTTGGTCCCCATTCCGCCCAGAAGACTTGTCCACTGCAAGAACACACTGATGAATAGCAGAGACGGAAGAGTGGAGCTTACTTTCCTCACAAAGAGGTCTGAGGTAAGAAGGTTGTTATTTTCTGGGGGCTCACCAATCCCATGAGCACCCACAGTCTCACTAGTGTTCCCTCCTCTTATCCCTACAATGTTGGTTTTGCTTCCATTCGTACTGATGATGCACCCCAGGGAGTGCTCAGCTCCAGCTCCTACCCCATGTTCCTCAGGAAAGGTGCTGCTGAATCCCATCTAATTTCTTCATTCGTGAGAGCAAGCTTCATGACACCCATGGTCTACACTGGGCCACATGGTCAAGCCTGGCTTCCAGGGACCTGACAAAAACAAGCTTCTGACTTTCAATTAGATGTAGGTGACAATGTACACGTAGAAAGGAGTCTAGTCTCACACCTGGGTCTGCATACCAGTGCGACTTTTATTGGATCTCACCCGCAAGATGGAAAGCCCTTAGAGCAGATTCTGTGTCTTCTTCGGGTCAACACATGAGGGGGAATGTGCAAGACAAAGTGAGTGAGAATACACATTTGTTAGGGGATTTTCTCTTGTCTCTTTGGGGATTGAGCCGTCATTGCCCCCTGTAGGTGCTGCACTCACAGCTGCATCAGGGAGAACCAGCCCCTGAGTTCTGTGTGCTCCAGTGCCAAGCCCCGGGACAACCTGCATGACCTCCACCACCCCACAGACATCTATGGGGATGTGTCAGGAGGGCCTTGCCTCTTCAGTCTCTAATAGGATTCTTCATGATTCATCTGAGCCTGTCATGGTGGGTCTATGGCTGGCACAGGCCACACAGTGGAGTGGATTTCCTCCCTTCTGGTCAGCACTTCATGAATCAGAGAATCACAGCTTCATCAGTGGAACCATAAGATACCTGGGAATAAACCTAACCAAAGAGGTAAAGGATCTGTACTCGAGGAACTACAGAACACTCATGAAAGAAATTGAAGAAGACACAAATAGATGGTGTCCCATGAGCATGTTCCATGCTCTTGGATCAGAAGAATAAACATTGTTAAAATGTCTATACTGCCTAGAGCAATATATACTTTTAATGCCATTCCGATCAAAATTCCACTGGCATTCTTCAAAGAGCTGGAGCAAATAATCCAAAAATTTGTATGGAATCAGAAGAGACCCCGCATCGCTAAGGAAATGTTGAAAAACAAAAATAAAGCTGGCGGCATCACCTTACCTGATTTCAAGCTTTATTACAAAGCTGTGATCACCAAGACAGCATGGTATTGGCATAAAAACAGACACATAGACCAGTGGAACAGAGTAGAGAGCCCTGATATGGACCTTCAACTCTATGGTCAATTAATCTTCGACAAAACAGGAAAAAATATACAGTGGAAAAAAGACAGTCTCTTCAATAAATGGTGCTGGGAAAACTGGACAGCTATATGTAGAAGAATGAAACTCGACCATTCTCTTACACCGTACACAAAGATAAACTCAAAATGGATAAAAGACCTCAACGTGAGACAGGAATCCATCAGTGGATTCTGAATTTAAACCTAGATGGAGGACACCCTTGTACCTCCAGCAGCCAGTGTGTAATAGCCACCAGGGGGCAGCAGAGGTCACCTGGGAAAGCCATCTGGACAAGGGGAGGGTCTGGGCATCAGAGGCTCTGACATGCAGGGACTAGTATTAGGACCTATCACCTGAAGGAAAGGTGTCCGTTTCCTAGAGAATCTTACTTCACACTGATTTCCAAATCCCACTGGCTCCAAGTCTCTTAGATTTGTCTTTTCTGGATTTTCTTACTCTTCCAGAACAGGCACTACAACTGTATTTCACCAGCCCATGGCAAAACACACTGTCCAGCATTCTTGCCAGAACTATTCTATATGAGCCTGTCAGCACATTGGAAGCACTGAGGCACAGTTTTTCTGTAGTGCCCCGGGAGCTCACATCAAGGACAGAATCTTACAGAACAACAGGGACTCCTGGGATACACTATATGCCCTTGGTAAGGGTGACATTTTAATGGGTTCTGCCTCTCAGGAGCTGTGCTTGGGTTAGGATGCTACCCCTATCCTTGCCTTCTCATTTTACCAAAGAACAGTTTCATAATATTCAGATTGACCTCACCTCTGAGTGCTTCTATGGCCAGACCTACCCAGGAACCGAGACAGGACATAATCTGAGGTAGAGATATCATCCCCAGTAATGCGACAAACAGTTGAAGGAGAATATCGTGGGCCAGTGGTTGGGTCTGCAGATGCTGCTCCCCTCTGCTGTGTGCCCCTTGGTGCTGAGCCCTTCTCTGAAACCACAAAGCTCCACAGCATCTACCCCTAAACCATGGCTGATTTGCATAACTAGCAGATGTTTCCAGCATATGAACAAAAGTGACCTCTGTGGGTAAACCTGTCAACCTGGGCCCTGGAGAGCAGAATTGGGCCACCTCTACCACAGCCTGAACCCTTGTCTCCTCAGCTTCTTGTCTCTATGCAGAGATACCAAACCCATTTTCACACACCTCTGGCCCCACAGATCTAGGAAAAGGCTGGACCTGATTCTGAGCTCAGCAGGGGGCTATCCATGGTGAGCAGGATACTCATTATCATCCTGCAGGATAAGGGGCTCATGGGCTAAAACTGAAAGGGCAATGATCACTGGGCCTCCATGACCTTTGAAGGACTAAACCTGAAGAGGTAAAAGGGGCAGTGGGTTGTATTAGATCACAGGTTCCATTCCCCTGTCAGGACCATGGGCCCTTGGGACTGAGATTGGGGTGAAGGGATACCCTGTGTTCCCACAGAATCCCTGGAGCTCAGTCTAGGCTAGGCAGCTAGGAGTATCTCTTAGGAGGGGTAGTCCAACCCATCTTTCATATTTTTGTCTTCCAAGCTCCATGGCCTCCTACCTGCTGATCAGCCCCCCTCAGTGTTGGTGACTCTGGAACAGACAGACAGGATCACCTTTGGGGGAAACAACATTGGAAGAAAAGATGGTCCGTGGTACCAGCAAAGCTGGTCCAGGACCCCCTGCAGATTATCTATGGTGATAGCAACTGGGACTAAGGCATCCTTGACCGATTCTCCAGCTCCAACTCGGAAACATGGCCACCCTGACCATCAGCGGGGCCCATGGCTGAGGATGAGGTTGAATATTACTGTCAGTCATTTGACTGCAGTGGTAATGTTCACAGTGACAAAAGTAGACAGGAAAGTGAGACACAAACCCCTTCCCCGTTGGTGTCACACTCTCCTCCAACCCCAGAAGGCATGTGCACAGAGCAATGAACTGGTCTGAACACATCCCCACATGTGAGATCCCCAGAGTTCCCACTGCACCCAGCCCAGCAGTCAGGCTCTGCATAGGGTGGATCACAGAGAAAATGCACACAGGTACTAAAACTATGTGTCACCTGGGACTGGCATAAAGGAATGACTGAACAAGTTAGAAGAAGATATAGAGACATTTTTTAAAGATCAAAATTCTTTTAAGCCACAATATGAAAATTACATGATCAAAAATACACAGGTGAGATTGTCAGCAAAATTGATGCTACAAAAGTAAAAGTTAGTGAAGTTGAATACAGAGCAATGAAAACTGTTAAACCTGAAAGGGAGAGAGAAAACCTGGAAAAAATGAATAAAACCTCTGTGCCTAAGATAACATCATGCAGCCCAAAGAGTGTGATTAGAGTAACTAGGGGAGAGAAGATGGGGATCAGGTGGTTAATAAAAAAATATTTCCAGAAATAATAGCCAAAAATATTCAAACTTTAGTGAATACATAAACCAATATATTCAAGAAGCTCAATGAAGCTTGGGCACAGGGAACATGAGAGACAGCAGAGCAGACATTGTAATGAAATTGCTACACACCAGTGATGCAGAAACTCTCACAGCCAGAGAGGAGAGTCAAGTTCCCTACAGAGAAACTAGCATCCTGATGGTAGTGCATTTCTCATTATAAGCCTTGTGAGCAAGAAAACAGAGGAGCAATGTCTGAAAACACTTAAAGAAGAAAACCTATCAACCTCAATCTCTACCTAGTGATAATGTCATTGAAAAACGAAGACAAAATAAAACTTTTCAAACTGCAAGCCTCACAAAACTGATCACCTGCGCACTTTCCCTACAAGTAATAGTAAAGGATGCCCCATAGAAACAATGACAGAGAGAAATGTAACTCTATGAAAAGATATAAAAAGCATCAGATATCAGAGCTATATGGATAAATAGAAAAAAATTATAGTTAATGTCTGTAAAAAGTAGTCGACTATTTAAGCAGAAATAATAGCAATACATTTTGATTTATAATGGTTGTAAAAACTAAAATATATGACAATGTTAGCAAAAATGACAGGAAAAGAAAAATCGTGTTATCGCATCCTTATGGTACCTAAGGATGACTTTTTGGCATGAGGTACTCTGATGAGTTAAGAAGTGAGGATTTGGAGACTGGGACAAGATGGCGGGGGAATAGGAAGAGGCGCCTTTTCAGCGGGTACCCCAAAGTGAGCTGATTACCTACCAAAGAACTCCGATCACCCATGAAATCAGCCTGAGATCAGAATTGTACACCTCTGGATCTCTACAGGGGCAGAAGACGCCAGTGGGCAGGTAAAGCGGAATGGGAACAGCGGACTGATATCAGAAGATAAACAAAAGGGGGAGGGAGCCACCAGTGGCGACCGGTGGGAAAGTAATACCCCAATACGAGCGAGAGTGCCCTGCGTCTGGGGACCAGCATTAACTTGGAGACTGGTTGAAAGCACTCCAAAAGAGCAAAGGATAGCGGGGGGAAATTGTGGGAATCGGGGCGGCTAGGGACAGGGGCTTATGTCCCCGGTCCCAGAGGGCCTCCCCGGTGCTGAGGCAGAGAGAGTGCAGCGGAGAAACCAGCTCCTGGTCCCTAAGCCGCCAGCGCGCCCCAGAGCGCGTGGGTTCTGGCTCCTGTGAGGGGATGGGAGCCGCGCCGGTCTGCAGAACATGCACTAGCCCTACCACAAAGCTCGAGATACGCGCGCACGTCCCTCAAGCTCCCCTGAGTTACAAAGGCCCGGCCAGCGCTCTTTGACCCACGCCATTGTTTCAAAACCTAAGCTGGGCCGAAACTCTTCCCCTGACAGAGGCGCGCAAAAGCCCAGCCTGGGGCTTACGGACCAGCGCCCCGTTCTCAGTGCCCCAGACGCGCGCCCGACCCACAGCCACCACTGAAAGAGGTGCGCGCAAGCTGGGCACTCCCAGCCCGGGCCAGCAGCAAAATCTCAGTGTGCGATCGCTGCTTGGAACCTCTCTGGCGGTTGGGAGCTCCCAGACAGCTGCCACTGCCTTGGCTTTGGGTACGAGCAAAAGATCCTGCGCCCCCAGGGTCTGCAACTTGGAACCTGCACTGCCAGCAGCCAAGGGGGAATTTATTCAGCTTCTGCACCCAGACTGATCTGAGAGGGAGATCAGGGTGCGGTTTCATTTCTTCTAATACTACAAAAACCATCAAAGGCGATAAAGGTGAGAGGAAAAAAAAGTGAACAAGCATAAAAACTGCCAGAGAATAAAAGCCTGAAAAAAACCAGTTTCCCCAGACCCCACCCCCTTGAGGGGGGCGGGGGGACTCAACTCAGGAAACATCATTGACTGACAACCCACTTGGCAGGCCCCTCCCCCAGAAAACAAAACAAGAAAGAAAAAAAAAAAGGACTACAAGAGAACCACCACTACTTAATAGGAAAACTTGTATTGTTCACTCGTTTCCACTATTCCGGTTCATATTTTTTTTTTTTACACATAGGTAATTTTTTTAACCTATTTACCATCACAGCGAGCTGTACAGTACATCAAATTCCATAATACCTTTCTAACCTGAACTTTTTGATACATACACCTATGTTTTTCTTTTGCATTTTTATTTTTTGAATTCCTTTTTTTTTAAATTTTAGTTTAGTTTAGTCTAGTATATTCCTTTTTATTTTTATCCTCTAATATTCATATAGAGTTAACTTCAAAGTAATCCCCTTTCCCCAATCAATACTACCCCTATAGGTAAACCAATTTTTAATCCCCTTTATCTTAGGAAAGTTGAGTCCTTTAACAAAGACATCAAGATACATCCAGGAAGATTCAAAACAACCTTCCTCACACACACTGAGAATTTATAAGAACTCTCCCATCTTCTTCCACCAGTGTTTCTGTGTTTTTTGCGTTTTTCCTGATAGCATATAAATTTTACACTTGTGGTTCTTTTTGACGAGGTTCTTTCTTTACTTGCATATATACTTTTTTCTTTCTCTTGCCATATAATTGTATCACTCCTTTTATCTCTTTTTGTTTGTCTACTTCATAAATCTTACCTTGGGGCCCATCTAGGCTGAACCTTCTCTTTCATCTTCCCTTTCTTTCCTGACTCTCTCTCTCTCTCTCCCTCTCTCTTTTCTTTTTTTTCTTTTTCTTTTTCTTTTTCTTCCTTTCCTTCTTTTTTCTTTTTCTTTTTCTTTTCTTTTGTCTCTCGTTTGGGTGGGGAATCCTGATTGCTCAGAAGTGTTCCAGGGTGCACCTTGACTGCACCAGAGTTGATACATCCAGCTACATCTGTTCAGGCTTCTCCGACCAAAATGACTAGGAGGAGGAATGCCCAACAGAAGAAAAATACAGAGGATGGACCTTCTGCAACAGAGCTAACGGCTATCAACATAGACAATATGTCGGAAAGAGAATTCAGGCTAACAATTATCCAGGCAATAGCTAGGTTGGAGAAAGCCATGGATGACCAAACAGAATTGATTAGGGCTGAACTGAAAGCGACCAGACAGGATGTACACAATGTTAGGGCAGAGCTTAAAGCTACCAGGGAGGAGGTCCACAATGCTCTCAATGAGTTCCAATCTAATCTAAACTCTCTCAAAGCTAGGGTAACTGAGACAGAAGATAGAATTAGTGATCTGGAAGACAAACAGATAGAGAGAAAGGATCAGGAGGAAGCCTGGAACAAACAGCTTAGAAACCACGAAAACAGAATCAGGGAAATAAATGATGCCATGAAGCGTTCCAACGTCAGAATTATTGGAATCCCTGAAGGGGAGGAGAAAGAAAGAAGTCTAGAAGATATAGTGGAACAAGTCCTTCATGAAAATTTTCCGAATCTCGCGAATGAAACCAGCGTTCATGTACTAGAGGCTGAACGGTTTCCACCCAAGATTATACACTCCAAAAAAACATCACGACACCTGATAGTCAAATTGAGAAATTATAATTGTAGGTATAATCTCTTGAAAGCCACCAGGGCAAAGAGGCTCCTTACTTACAGAGGGAAGCCCATCCAAATAACATCAGACCTGTCCACAGAGACCTGGCAAGCCAGAAGAGGCTGGCAAGATATATTCAGGGCACTAAATGAGAAGAACATGCAGCCAAGAATACTTTATCCAGCAAGACTGACATTCAAAATGGATGGAGAGATAAAGAGTTTCCAAGACCGGCAAGGCTTAAAAGACTATGCAACCACCTAGCCGACACTGCAGGAAAATTTAAGGGGGGTTCTATAAAAGAGGAAAAATCCCAAGAATAGCATTGAACAGAAATATAGAGACAGTCTACAGAAAGAAAGACTTCAAAGGTAACTCGATGTCAATAAAAACGTATCTATCAATAATCACTCTCAATGTGAATGGCCTAAATGCACCCATAAAATGGCACAGGGTTGCAGATTGGATAAAACGACAGGACCCATCCATATGCTGTCTACAAGAGACCCATTTTGAACCTAAAGATACACGCAGACTGAAAGTGAAGGGGTGGAGAAGCATCTTTCATGCCAATGGGACTCAAAAGAAGGCTGAGGTAGCGATTCTCATATCAGATAAATTAGACTTCAATCTAAAGACTGTAGTCAGAGATACAGAAGGACACTACATAATCCTTAAAGGGACTATCCACCAAGATGATCTAACAATTGTAAATATCTATGCTCCCAATATGGGAGCAGCCAATTACTTAAGAAAACTGTTAATCAAGATAAAGAGTCATATTGATATGAATACACTAATCGTAGGAGATCTTAACACGCCTCTTTCAGAATTAGACAGATCATCAAAGCAGAAAATCAATAAAGAAACAAGAGCATTGAATGACACATTGGACCAGATGGACCTCATAGATATATACAGAACACTCCACCCTAAAACAACAGAATACTCATTCTTCTCAAGTGCACATGGAACCTTCTCCAGAATAGCACATACTGGGTCACAAATCAGGACTCAACCGATGCCAAAAGACTGAGATGATTCCCTGCATATTCTCAGATCACAATGCTTTGAAACTGGAGCTCAATCACAAGGAAAAGTTCCGAAGGAACTCAAACACCTGGAAGCTAAAGACCACCTTGCTTAAGAATGCTTAAGCAATTAATGTTTGATCAACCAGGAGATCAAAGAAGAACTGAAACAATTCATGGAAACCAATGAGAATGAAGACACTTCGGTCCAAAACCTATGGGATACAGCAAAGGCGGTCCTAAGGGGAAAATATATAGCCATCCGAGCCTTGCTCAAAAAAATTGAAAAATCCAGAACACACCAGCTGTCTCTACACCTTAAAGAACTGGAGGATCAACAACAAATCAAACCAACTCCACACATAAGAAGGGAAATCATCAAGATTAGAGCTGAGATCAATGAGGGAGAAACCAGAGATACAGTAGAACGTATCAGTGAAACTAGAAGCTGGCTTTTTGAAAGAATCAATAAGATCAATAAGCCACTAGCTACACTAATCCAAAAGAAAAGAGAGAAAGCCCAAATTCATAAAATTATGAATGAAAAGGGAGAGATCACAACTAACGCCAAGGAAGTAGAAACAATCATCAGAAGTTATTACGAACAGCTATATGCCAATAAACTTAGCAACCTAGATGAAATGGATGCATTCCTGGAAAAATATAAACTACTAAAATTGAACCAGGAAGAAATCGACAACCTGAATAGACCGATATCTAATAACGAGATTGAGTCAGTGATCAAAAACCTCCCAAAAAACAAGAGCCAGGACCTGACGGATTCCCTAGGGAATTCTACCAAACCTTCAAAGAAGAAATAACACCTATTCTCCTGAAGATGTTTCAAAAAATTGAAGCAGAAGGAAAACTTCCAGACTCTTTCTACGAAGCCAGCATTACCCTGATCCCCAAACCAGGCAAGGACCCTACCAAAAAGGAGAATTTCAGACCAATATCACTGATGAATATGGATGCTAAGATTCTCAACAAGATCCTAGCCAACAGGATCCAACAGCACATTAAAAAGATTATCCACCATGATCAGGTGGGATTCATCCCTGGGCTACAAGAATGGTTCAACATTCGCAAATCAATCAGTGTGATACAACAAACTAATATGAGAAGAGAGAAGAACCACATGGTCCTCTCAATTGATGCAGAAAAAGCATTTGACAAAATCCAGCATCCGTTCCTGATTAAAACGCTTCAAAGTATAGGGATAGAGGGAACATTCCTGAACCTCATCAAATCTATCTATGAAAGACCCACAGCAAATATCATCCTCAATGGGAAAAAGCTTGCAGCCTTCCCATTGAGATCAGGAACAAGACAAGGATGCCCACTTTCACCACTCTTGTTCAACATAGTATTAGAAGTCCTAGCAACAGCAATCAGACAACAAAGAGAAATAAAAGGTATCCAAATTGGTAATGAAGAAGTCAAACTCTCTCTCTTCGCAGATGACATGATTCTTTATATAGAAAACCCAAAAGACTCCACCCCCAAACTACTAGAACTCATACAGCAATTCAGCAACGTGGCGGGATACAAAGTCAATGTGCAGAAATCAGTGGCTTTCTTATACACTAACAATGAAAATACAGAAAGGGAAATTAGAGAATCGATTCCATTTACTATAGCACCAAGAACCATAACATACCTGGGAATAAACCTAACCAAAGAGGTAAAGGATCTGTACTTGAGGAACTACAGAACACTCATGGAAGAAATTGAAGAAGACACAAAAAGATGGAAGACCATTCCATGCTCTTGGATCGGAAGAATAAACATTGTTAAAATGTCTATACTGCCTAGAGCAATATATACTTTTAATGCCATTCCGATCAAAATTCCATCGGGATTCCTCAAAGAGCTGGAGCAAATAATCCTAAAATTTGTATGGAATCAGAAGAGACCCCGCATCGCTAAGGAAATGTTGAAAAACAAAAATAAAGCTGGCGGCATCACCTTACCTGATTTCAAGCTTTATTACAAAGCTGTGATCACCAAGACAGCATGGTACTGGCAAAAAACAGACACATAGACCAGTGGAACAGAGTAGAGAGCCCAGATATGGACCCTCTACTCTATGGTCAATTAATCTTCGACAGGGGCGCCTGGGTGGCTCAGTGGGTTAAGCCGCTGCCTTCGGCTCAGGTCATGATCTCAGAGTCCTGGGATCCAGTCCCGCACCGGGCTCTCTGCTCAGCAGGGAGCCTGCTTCCCTCTCTCTCTCTCTGCCTGCCTCTCTGTCTACTTGTGATTTCTCTCTGTCAAATAAATAAATAAAATCTTTAAAAAAAATTAATCTTCGACAAAACAGGAAAAAATATACAGTGGAAAAAAGACAGTCTCTTCAATAAATGGTGCTGGGAAAACTGGACAGCTATATGTAGAAGAATGAAACTCAACCATTCTCTTACACCGTACACAAAGATCAACTCAAAATGGATAAAAGACCTCAACGTGAGACAGGAATCCATCAGAATCCTAGAGGAGAACATAGGCAGTAATCTCTTTGATATCAGCCACAGCAAATTCTTTCAAGATACGTCTCCAAAGGCAAAGGAAACAAAAGCGAAAATAAACTTCTGGGACTTCATCAAAATCAAAAGCTTCTGCACAGCAAATGAATCAGTCAAAAAAGCAAAGAGGCAACCCACGGAATGGGAGAAGATATTTGCAAATGACAGTACAGACAAAAGGTTGATATCCAGGATCTATAATGAACTCCTCAAAGTCAACACACACGAAACAGGCAAACACATCAAAAAATGGGCAGAAGATATGAACAGACACCTCTCCAATCAAGACATACAAATGGCTATCAGACACTTGAAAAAATGCTCATCATCATTAGCCCTCAGGGAGATTCAAATTAAAACCACATTGAGATATCACCTTACACCAGTTAGAATGGCCAAAATTAACAAAACAGGAAACAACATGTGTTGGAGAGGATGTGGAGAAAGGGGAACCCTCTTCCACTGTTGGTGGGAATGCAAGTTGGTGCAGCCTCTTTGGAGAACAGTGTGGAGATTCCTCAAGAAATTAAAAATAGAGCTTCCCTATGACCCTGCAATTGCACTCCTGGGTATTTACCCCAAAGATACAGATGTCGTGAAAAGAAGGGCCATCTGTACCCCAATGTTTATAGCAGCAATGGCCACAGTCGCCAAACTATCGAAAGAACCAAGATGCCCTTCAACGGATGAATGGATAAGGAAGATGTGGTCCATATACACTATGGAGTATTATGCCTCCATCAGAAAGGATGAATACCCAACTTTTGTAGCAACATGGACGGGACTGGAAGAGATTATGCTGAGTGAAATAAGTCAAGCAGAGAGTCAATTATCATATGGTTTCACTTATTTGTGGAGCATAACAAATAGCATGGAGGACAAGGGGCGTTAGAGAGGAGAAGGGAATTTGGGTAAATTGGAAGGGGAGGTGAACCATGAGAGACTATGGACTCTGAAAAACAGTCTGAGGTGTTTGAAGTGGCGGGTGGGTGGGAGGTTGGGGTACCAAGCGGTGTGTATTATAGTGGGCACGGCTTGCATGGAGCACTGGGTGTGGTGAAATATAATGAATAATGTTTTTCTGAAAATAAATAAATAGAAAAAAAGTGAGGATTTGCACCCTGAAATAAGACATTAAAATCAAAAGATTTGAACCACAAAGAGAAAACGCTGGTAGAGCACCTTCTTTAGGATTCTCCAGAGAATATGGATCCAACAGGGCATGTCTCTCTATACACCTACATGTGTATTCAAATGTTACACAGAGAGATACAAAGGAAGAGACAGAGAAGCTTATGTTAACAAACAGGTAGTGCAGAGGCACCTGGGTGGCTCAGCTGGTTAAACATCTCCCTTTGGCTCAGGTAAATATCAGGATCCTGGGACTGAGCCCTGAGTCAGGCTCCCTCTTCAGTGGGGAGCCTGTATCTCCCCTCTTTCTGTCTGTCTGTCTGTCTCTCTCTCTCTCTCTCTCTCTCTCAAATAAGTAAATAAATAAAATCTTTAAAAAAAAAAAAAGGAAGCATCCATAGGGACAGAATCCCTGCACTCAGGGGAAAGAAGAGAAGGATTCCAGTAGATTTTTTTATGGTGGAAATACCAGTGAGAAACAGTGGATTAACATTTTTACTGAAAAGAGGAAAAAACTATTCTTCATGTGGGGAAAATGTCTTTCAAACATGAAATCTAATTTAAAATTTCCACATACACAAAAACTGACACAATTGATCAAAAACTGACCCAAACTACAAGCAGCAAATGGACATCCCTCAGGGTGCCTGTGTGGCTCAGTCAGTTAAGCATCTGACTTCAACTGGGTCACGATCCCAAGGTCCTGGAACCAAGCCCCCTGCTCAGGAGGGAGCCTGTTAACTCCCTCTCCTGCTCCCCTGTTTGTGTTCTCTCTCTCTCTGTCAAATAAAAAATAAAATTGTTTTAAAAATGGACATCCCTCAGGCAGGGGAGGTGATTCCAGGAAGAATCTGAATCTATAAAAACAATGTAAGGGTCCATATCAGGGCTCTCTACTCTGTTCCACTGGTCTATGTGTCTGTTTTTATGCCAGTACCATGCTGTCTTGGTGATCACAGCTTTGTAATAAAGCTTGAAATCAGGTAAGGTGATGCCGCCAGCTTTATTTTTGTTTTTCAACATTTCCTTAGCGATTCGGGGTCTCTTCTGATTCCACACAAATTTTAGGATTATTTGCTCCAGCTCTTTGAAGAATGCCGGTGGAATTTTGATCGGAATGGCATTAAAAGTATAGATAGCTCTAGGCAGTATAGACATTTTAACAATGTTTATTCTTCCGATCCAAGAGCATGGAATGGTCTTCCATCTTTTTGTGTCTTCTTCAATTTCTTTTATGAGTGTTCTATAGTTCCTCAAGTATAGATCCTTTACCTCTTTAGTTAGGTTTATTCCCAGGTATCTTATGGTTCTTGGTGCTATAGTAAATGGAATCGATTCTCTAATTTCCCTTTCTGTATTTTCATTGTTAGTGTATAAGAAAGCCACTGATTTCTGCACATTGACTTTGTATCCTGCCACGCTGCTGAATTGCTGTATGAGCCCTGATATGGACCCTCAACTCTATGGTCAATTAATCTTCGACAAAACAGGAAAAAATATACAGTGGAAAAAAGACAGTCTCTTCAATAAATGGTGCTGGGAAAACTGGACAGCTATATGTAGAAGAATGAAACTCGACCATTCTCTTACACCGTACACAAAGATCAACTCAAAATGGATAAAAGACCTCAACGTGAGACAGGAATCTATCAGAATCTTAGAGGAGAACATAGGCAGTAATCTCTTCGATATCAGCCACAGCAACTTCTTTCAAGATACGTCTCCAAAGGCAAAGGAAACAAAAGCGAAAATAAACTTCTGGGACTTCATCAAAATCAAAAGCTTCTGCACAGCAAAGGGAACAGTCAAAAAAATAAAGAGGCAACCCACGGAATGGGAGAAGATATTTGCAAATGACAGTACAGACAAAAGGTTGATATCCAGGATCTATAATGAACTCCTCAAACTCAACACACACAAAACAGACAAACACATCAAAAAATGGGCAGAAGATATGAACAGACACTTCTCCAATCAAGAAATACAAATGGCTATCAGACACATGAAAAAATGCTCATCATCATTAGCCCTCAGGGAGATTCAAATTAAAACCACATTGAGATATCACCTTACACCAGTTAGAATGGCCAAAATTAACAAAACAGGAAACAACATGTGTTGGAGAGGATGTGGAGAAAGGGGAACCCTCTTCCACTGTTGGTGGGAATGCAAGTTGGTGCAGCCTCTTTGGAGAACAGTGTGGAGATTCCTCAAGAAATTAAAAATAGAGCTTCCCTACGACCCTGCAATTGCACTCCTGGGTATTTACCCCAAAGATACAGATGTCGTGAAAAGAAGGGCCATCTGTACCCCAATGTTTATAGCAGCAATGGCCACAGTCGCCAAACTATCGAAAGAACCAAGATGCCCTTCAACGGATGAATGGATAAGGAAGATGTGGTCCATATACACTATGGAGTATTATGCCTCCATCAGAAAGGATGAATACCCAACTTTTGTAGCAACATGGACGGGACTGGAAGAGATTATGCTGAGTGAAATCAGTCAAGCAGAGAGAGTCAATTATCATATGGTTTCACTCATTTGTGGAGCATAACCAATAGCATGGAGGACAAGGGGCGTTAGAGAGGAGTAGGGAATTTGGGTAAATTGGAAGGGGAGGTGAACCATGAGAGACTATGGACTCTGAAAAACAGTCTGAGGGGTTTGAAGTGGCGGGGGGGTGGGAGGTTGGGGTACCAGGTGGTGGGTATTATAGAGGGCACAGCTTGCATGGAGCACTGGGTGTGGTGAAAAAATAATGAATAATGTTTTTCTGAAAATAAATAAATTGGGGGAAAAAAAAGCTTTTGCATAGCAAAGGAAACAGTCAACAAAACCAAAAGAGAACCGATGGAAAGGGAGAAGCTACGTGCAAATGACATATTAGATAAAGGGCTAGTATACAAAATCTATACAGAATTTATCAAACTCAATACCCAAAGAAAAAATAATCCAATCAAGAAATGGGCAGAAGACATGAACAGACATTTCTACAAAGAAGACATCCAAACAGCAAACAGACGTGGTAAAGTGCTCAACATCACTCAGGCTCAGGGAAATACAAATCAAAACCTCAATGAGATACCACTTCACACAGTCAGAATGGCTAAAATTAACACATCAGGAAAAGATAGATGTTGACAAGGATGCGGAAAAAGAGGAACTCTCCTACACTGTTGGTGAGAATGCAAGATGGTGCAGCCACTCTGGAAAACAGTATGGAGGTTCCTCAAAAAGTGGAAAATAGGGGCACCTGGGTAGCTCCGTGGGTTAAGCTTCTGCCTTTGGCTCAGGTCATAATCTCAGGGTCCTGGGATTGAGCCCCGCATCAGGCTCTCTCCTCAGCAGGGAGCCTGGCTCCCCCTCTCTTTCTGCCTGCCTCTCTGCCTACTTGTGAGCGCTCTCTCTCTCGCTCTCTCTCTCTATCTCAAATAAATAAATAAAATCTTTTTTAAAAAGTTGAAAATAGAGCTACCCTACCACCTAGCTATTCCACTACTGGGTATTTAACCCAAAGATACAAATGTAGAAATCCAAAGGGGCATGTGTACCCCAATGTTTACAGTCTCAGTGTCCACAATAATCAAACTACGGAAATATCCTAGATGTCCATCAACAGATGAATGGATAAAGAAGATGTGGTATATGGAATATTATGCAGTCCTCAAAAATGAAATCTTCCCATTTACAACAACGTGAATGGAACTAGAGGGTATTAAGTTGAGTGAAATAAGTCAATCAGAGAAAAACAGTTATCATATGATCTCATTGATATGAGGAATTTGAGAATTAAGACAGTGTATCATGGGAAAAAAATGAAGCAA
The DNA here is from genome assembly GCF_020171115.1 of Neogale vison. NCBI lineage: Eukaryota > Metazoa > Chordata > Mammalia > Carnivora > Mustelidae > Neogale > Neogale vison. The sequence continues at coordinate 215,140,314 of NC_058093.1, read as the reverse complement.
GATGGAGCTAGAGAGGGAGGCAAACCATAAGAGTCTCTTAATCTTGGGAAACAAACTGAAGGTTGCTGAAGGGGAGGGGGTTGGAAGGGATAGGGTGGTAGGTGATGGACACTGGGGAGGGTATGTGCTATGGTGAGCACTGTGAATTCTGTAAGACTGATGAATCACAGACCTGTACCCCTGAAACAAATAATACATTATATGTTAAGGAAAAAGGGGAGGGAGGGAAGGAAGGAGGGAGAGAGGGATGGAGGGAGGAAGAGGGAAAGAAAAGCAATTCCTCACATGGAGCCAAATGTCCATGGATCAGGGACTCAAGATCAGAGCAATGGATTCAGAATCTCCACCTGGAGGAAGGTCTTCCCTGCACCTCCAGTCACCAGTGTGGGAGTGGCCTCCAGGGGACAGTAGAGATCATTTGGCAAAGTCTCCTGAACATGGGGTATGTCTGGGCATCAGGGATTCTAGCTGGGAGGGAGAGTTTGTCACCACCACCTGAGACCTAAAGGAAAAGTCGTAGAGTTTCTGTAGTGTCATCTTCACCATCGACATGAAATTCTAACTCCATGTCACTCAGATCTGTGTCTCCTAGAATTTGCCTGCCTCTTGCACAGGTCCAGTATTTCGTGCCTCTCCAAACCAGCCCATTTCTGCTAAAACCCAGTCACTTTCAAACCTCGCCCAAGCACTGCATCTATCCCAGGAACTGAGTGCACACTGGGGAGACTGAGCTACCGAATCTAGGAGCTCTAGAAGCTCTCCCTGAAGACATCACCTACAGCACCTCAACAGCTCCTGCAAATATCCATGTGTGCTTAGCAAGTGAAGAATTCTCTTCATCTCATGGTCACAAGCAGGGATCTGGGCAGAAACTGGAGCAAGGAGAGGACATTTCAGAAACAACTACAGGGAAAGTTGATAAAGTAGAACCCCCTGGGCTGATGGGAGGTCTTCAGGGTCCACCCCTACCCCTCTGTGTCCCTTGGGGATGGCCCTTCTCTGAAACCACAGAGCTCCTCAGGCAGAGACCCTAAGCCCCAAATGATTTGCATAACCTGCAGGTGTTACCAGCAAGGGGATAAGAGAGGACTGGGGAAGAATGTTCCAGCCTAGGGTCTCAGGGAGCAAACTGGGGCACCTTCATCTGCCTATGTCGCGGTGAGCACCATGGGCTGGACCCCTCTCCTCCTGGATTCCTGGCTCACTGCACAGGTGCTGAGCCCAGGCTCAGACCCACCCAGACACACAGAACTGTCATAAGCCTGGCCCTGACATGGAGCTCAGCAGGGCACTGCCTGTGGGGGCAGGATGCTCAGGACCCAGCTACAGGATGAAGGGCTAGAGGGCTCTGTGTGAACCCTAAGGGGCTGCACCTGCCCGGGGAAAGAGGGTCAGGGTTCTTGTTTGTTCAAAAGCTCTACCCACCATCCAGGCACAGGGTTCCCAGGGCCTGAGACATATGAGAGAGGTGCCCTGTATGCCCAGAGTATCCCTAAACTCCAATCTAGGTGAGGAGGGTGTGGGCTTGCTAATGACGAAAACCCAAGTTTGAAAAACCCCCTCTCCTTTTCTCTCTTACAGGTTCTCTGACTGCCTACGTGCTGACTCAGCCACCATCAGTGTCAGTGAACCTGGGACAGATGATGGCCAGCATCACCTGTGGGGGAGACAACACTGGAAGTACGTATGTTTCCTGGCACCAACAGAAGCCGGGCCAGGCACCCATGACAATTATCTATACTGACAGCGGCCAGCCCTCAGGGGTCCCTGACAGGTTCTCTGGCTCCAGTTCAGGGAACATGGCCACACTGACCATCATTGGGGCCTGGGCTGAGGACAAGGCTGACTATTATTTTCTATCATATAAGGGTGGTAGCGATAATGCTCGCAGTGACACAAGCCGATGGGGAAGTGAGACACAAATTCCTTCCCCATCTGTGTCACCCTCTCTCCCAGCCCTAGGAGGACTGTACACAAAGCATGAGCAGCTCTGACCCAGGTATCCCCATGTGTGATCCCCAGGGTTCCCTCTCCCCACTGACCTCCAGACAGACTCTGCATAGGAAGGGTCAGGGATGCATTGAGGGCTGACAGAACTAGGCTGCCCTGCTTGTCTGTCCTGGGTAAAAATCAGGGACAGAGGGCCTGGGTAGGTGGAAAAACAGATTTTCATCTCCATATTGTGGTCATTGGGAAATATTTTCACCTAACTGCCCAATATTTGAAGCCAGAGATTCCCAGCTCAGTTGAGCTCTTGAAACCCTGGTCCATGGCAGCTGGAATTCTGAGAGGATCAGACAAGGGCGTTGGACACCGTGAGGTCAACTTTATCCCCTCTTCTGAGATCACTCACCCACCTACCCCTGCAGGAGGCCCTGACAATTCACAGGGGAGTTCCTCACAGGAAAGTGCTGTGCTTCAAAAATCTGCCTCCCCAGTTTTCTGCCCCTTTTCAGAGAGGTTCAGTTTAATGATGGCCTCAGTTCAAGATCCCAAGGGCCTTCCCAGATTCAGATGTCCTGAAGGGTCCCAGCTTTAGAGCTCCCTGCAGGAGGGAGACTCCCCTGATGTCTCACTGTGGGTCCCTTCTCCTTCTGCCCAGGCTGACTTCCCCAGCTCCTTCCAGATTTACTGCACATGCATTTCGCCATCTCAGAGTCTGCTTCCAGGAACCCAATGCAGGAAGGCAGGCATCCCAGACAGTATCCTCCAGGACCTAAGGAGGCTACTATATACAAAGCTGGTGTTTCTTTCCCAAATCACCAATTTGCTTGTCCTAGACAGTTCAGATTGTTTCTTGTGTTTTTATACAATGGAAAAAGATGCACACACACTGTGTGTTCTGGATCTTGAAAGGCAGTTGGAGAGTCACCTCTATCTTGATGCTGAATGGGGGATGATGATGCAGTTGCTGCCGCTGACAGAGTGACCTGAAGAAACACAACCACAGGAGTGAGACCCCAAATGGGTCCTTCCTCACTTCTATCCCCAAATCTGTACAAGAATCTCTCTTTAACCCCACCCTACCCAGAAATATAGACAGACAACAGTTCTGTGAAACACAGCTCAACTTATCAACAGTAACACTTAATAAGACACCACAGTCGACCCCTCATTCACATAAAATCTGACAAGATCCCCACAGACCATAGTCTCCAAATAATTAGAATGTTGGCAGCCATCCTTCCACCTGATATGATAAAACTATCCCATGAACAATTACAAGCATACTTACCTTTTCCCCACAGGACATAAAATAAATTTTGTCTGCTAGTGATCTTTATTTTTGTCCCAGCTTAACTGAGACATAATGTTAACTACTGCTAACACATATGATGTTAGATGATAATGGGATCAGACAGGAGAGCAAAACTGAAACACATTATGACTATATATCCAAATGTATTCATGTCAAATAAGGAAGAAATCTTTATTACTTTTATCTTATTCATTTCTTCCACTACCCTGAGGTCAATATGGAGTCTAGAATTACCTTCTTCATTGCCCACTCCATATTCCCCTTCTCTCATCAAATACCTGATCTATTCATGATGCCCCCCATGACCAAACTTTCACTCTGGAAGACTGGTCCATTATCAGACCTGCTGAATTTGACTGTGCTGAATTGATGACTGTCGTCACAGTCCTAGGTATCCTAGGGGATCTCCTGAGTCCATATACTCCTGTTTACCCCAATTGTGTTGTAGACACACAATTGCCCCCATGACAGTGATTATGAAACACCCCAGAAAATGCCTCTACTTTGAATCCCTGCTAGGAGGATCCAGAAGAACCCATGACACACTCTCCACAGCCAGATCAGGGAAGTCATACTCCTCCCTCCCACCCTGGTCAAGCTCTGCGCCAGGGAGCTCAGAGTCTGAATCCAGCACACCTGAGCTCCACTCCTGGACCTGCCCCACTCTCCTCTGTTTTCCTGAGAAGTTAGCCTCTCTGAGCACTCACTTTATCTGCTGTGAAATGGGGAAGTTTATACTGATGTGAAAAATACTTGTTTTCAAATTAAATGGTACAAATTATTGAAGAGTTTAATTAATTAGACAGACCCAATAGGGTGTTGGAATCAACTGCCTACCTCTGTGGGCACACAAGGAAAAGTTTTCAACTATTCTGTGACCTGCATCACATGCAATTTTACCCAAGTCTGAATTAGCACATTCCCAATTTCACCAGACAACAAATAGGGTAGTTCAAAATCCTCCCACACCAAGAACCAGGAGATGTGAGCTGTAAAAAAAAAAAACTTATAGCAGTAAAGATGGCTGTTAAGAAGAATAAAGTAAAGGTTTGCCTGCTCAACTGAACTTAGCACCAGAAGCAACACCTGCTATTCTCTTGACCCAACTACATGGATAGGGATGCAGGAAACATCAGTCCTTATTCCCAAATACACAGAAAACTGGTGGCCGTGGGACATCACACAGTTTGCCTGGACTCTGACCCTTTTCAAACGCACTACACTGTACCCTGCCCTCTTCTTTCTGAAATAAGACAGAAGGCTCTCCAGGACATTTCAACCCTGGGACAAGTACAGAAATCCCACCTGTCCTGCCTCATGCACCATGTATGTGACCTGGCTGTGCTGGGCTGAGCAGGACAGGGGGACAGCTGCCTGTGGGAGGCTGGAAACCATGGTCCACACCCTTTCTTAGGGTGACCGGTGATCTGGGATGACCTGCAGGAGGGAAGCTCCTGGTCTGAGTCCCCCTCCACCAGCAGAGGGCAGCAGAGCAGATTAGGAGCAGCAGGACAGAGGCTGGGACTGCCCAGGGGGAGCCTCACAGGGCCACCAGGTCTGGGGGTCAGCAGAGGCCCAGGGTTCAGTCCTCAGGAGGAAGCTGGAGTGATCACTCCTATATCCAGCCGCTGAGGAGTCCTTGATCTGAAGGTCGGACACACAGTGACACCCAGGACACTGACAGGAGTCCTGACACAGAGAATGTCTCACATGGGAAATGCAGCTCCCTGCACTTTGTACCGGTGATCTGGAAACTGAATCCTCTGAGCCGGACATGTCGAGAACCCCCTGACCACTCACCTTCTGCCTCTGTTTCCCACCTCCAGGCAGACTCGAGCCCAGGCTGTAACTTTGCTGCTCAGGAGCAACTCAGGGTGAAGGAGGATGAACACTGGGAACTCCTGGTGCCTGGAATGACCATCCACAGTCTCCCGATGAGACTGTCTCCAGAGTGAATGGATTTTCACTACCTGAAGCCACAGTTCTAGTCCATTGAGCTGTCCTTGGTTCAGTGACAGAATCCAGCTCCTGCAGGGACCCTGGCTCTGGCTACAAATCTCACCCCAAGTGGGAAGAAATGACCCTGGGGACCCTGACAAGACATGGAGCTTGATGGTGGTTTTTTAACTTAGGGATGGTTTCTCATGAAATTTGCATGACTGTATCTAATATTGATGAAAAAATAAAAGAAAACTATTGACAATGTCAATTGCTCCTCTGTTTAGGATAGGGGGTGTCACTCAGAGACAAAATCACCATGTGACTATAGACTAGAAGACGTGATGCATCTCCAACAGCAGGTGGTGGGTTAACTAGTGAACTCCCACAGACAAAAGGATACACTTAATTAATTAATTAACTAATTAACTAATGAGAAAGTTCCACAATTTAATGACATGCGAAGCATGGGATCACAGTGCTTCTGTGGAAACAGAGGGGACACCACACAGGAGGATAAGGAATGTAATGAGGCCACAGGACCACCCTCCCTATATCAGTTATTATCTGTACTCTCAGAGGGCCCAGCCCAGCCCCACAGCCAGGGACCACAGAGGGAGAAAGACCACAGAGGGAGCCAAGGACAGATGGCCAGCAGGGTGGGCACAGGGAGTTAGTTATGTGGTCTGATCCCCAGAAAGTGCCTATGACCCCAGACCCTGCAGACAAAGGCTGATGGTCTGAACTGAGAGTTGGCTGGAGGAATCTGGGGGCTCCCCTCTGCCTCCTCAGTCACATGTTCTGATCTCACCACTGGTTTATCATGTAGGATCCCAGAAATGGAGGAAATTTGCATAAGTACTAACAATCACAGTCCCAAGAGCCTGGAAGGAAATTAAAGAGCCTGGGGTAGAGCCCAGCAGGTTTGTGGGTCTTAAGAGGCAGAGCTCTGGGCACATCCACCATGGCCTTCACCCCTCTTCTGCTCCCCATCCTCACTCTCTGCACAGGTGCTGCCCCCAGGGCTGCCACATGCTCAGTCCCCAAAGAATTGAGTTGCATCTGAAGTGAACCCTGAGCTCAGACCAGCACAGGCTCAAGATTGGCTCCCTAGGAGGAGCCCCTGAACCTCACACCAACCTCTCCTCTTCTGTATTTTCAGGCTCCATGGCCTCCAGTGCTCTGGTTCAGCCTCCCTCGGTGTCGGTGTCCCTGGGACAGACGGCTACCATCACCTGCTCTGGAGAAGTACTGAGCGAATACTATACACAATGGTACCAGCAAAAGCCAGACGAAACACCCAAGCTGGTCATTTATAAGGACACTGAACGGCCCTCAGGGATCCCTGACCGATTCTCTGGCTCCAGTTCAGGGAACACACACACCCTGACCATCAGTGGGGCCCGGGCCGAGGATGAGGCTGACTATTACTGTCAGTCATCAGATGGAACTGGTACTACTCACGGTGACACAGGCAGACAGGGAAGTGAGACACAACCCCTTCCCCATCTGTGTCACACTCTCCTCTATCCCCAGAGGCCTGTGCACAGAGCAGTGAGCAGCTCTGACCTAGGTCCCCAGACCCAAGGTCCCCAGACCTCACTAGCCACCCCACCCTTCAGGCAGTACCTGTATAGGGTATATCAGGGTTGATTTGGGGCTCCTGAGATTGTCTGGGCCTGAGTGTGTTTGGAATTGGAGGGCCTGGGTGGAAGGATAAGCTGAAAGAACCTCCATCCATGGTCATTGACCGTGCATTTCCATATGGTGGCCATGGGCCACCCCTTCACTGACCAGGATTAGAGTCTGGAATTTTCCAGCTCAGCTGAGCTCCTGAATTCCTGCCGGCATGGCAGCTGGGGATTCTGAGTGGAGCAGACCAGTGCATTACCCACTGAGGCCACCCCTCTTCTCGGCTCATACGCGCCCCCATTTTGTCTGAGGCCCTTGGCAGCTCACAGGGAAGCTCCTTGCTGGGAAGTGCTCTTGGTTCAGAAGGTGGCTTCCCCCCAGGTTTCTGATCCTTCTCAGAGAGATTCTCTTGAACGATGGCCTGAGTCCAAGATCTCAAGACCCTTCCTCAGGTTCAGATGTCCTGAATGGTTGAGAGGTCCCTGCAGGGAGGAGACCTCATCTGATGGCTCGCTGTGGGTCCCTTCTGCTTCTGTCTAGGCTGACCTCCCCAGTGCACTTCTCCAGGAGTTTGCTTCCAGGAACCCAATGCAGGAAAGCTGGCACCTCCAAAAGGGTTCTCAGGGATCTGAGAAGGCTATTTTTACCCGCAAAGCTCAGGTTTGTCCCTCTAAACCCCATTACATGTGTCAAAATCCCCAACAGATCAGTTCATTCCCTGTGTTTGTTTTTTTTTTTTTAGATTTATTTATTTATTTATTTATTTGACAGAGAGAGAGAGAGAGAGATCACAAGTAGGCAGAGAGGCAGGCAGAGAGAGAGAGAGGAAGGGAAGCAGGCTCCCTGCTGAGCAGAGAGCCCGACGCGGGACTCGATCCCAGGACCCCGAGATCATGACCCGAGCCAAAGGCAGCGGCTTAACCCACTGAGCCACCCAGGCGCCCCCATTCCCTGTGTTTTTAAACAATGAAAAAGGTGCAGACACACTAGGTGCTCTGCGTTCTGACAGACAGTCGGAGAGTCACATCTATCCTGATGGTGAATGAGGGCAATTGGGAGAGTTGTCTCCTCCTCCAGAGTGGCCAGATGAGACTCAATCACAGGAGTGAGACCCCTGATGGCTGCTGCCTCGCTTCTATGCCCACCTCATCTTGCACAGGAATCTCTCTACCTCCATCCTACCCAGAAATATGGACAGACAATTCTGTGGATACAATCAGCTTGTCAATGTTGACACTTAATAAGCCATCCCAGTCCACCCCTCATTCACATGAAATCAACCCAACCCAGGCTAACCACAGGCTCTAAATGAAGAAAATATTGGTAACTTTTCTTCCACCTAATATGATGAATCCATCCAATAAACAATTATAAACACACTCACCCTTTCCCCACAAGAGGAATCAAAATATACTAATTGTCTGTAGTGATGATTGTTTTTGTCCCAGCTGATCTGATTTCCTCTAATTTCTATATTGAGATATAAAATTAACTATTAACACATCTGTTGTTAGACAATAATGGGATAAGACAGGAGAATAAAACAAAAGCATATGGTTAATATATATCCAAACATATTCATGGAATGAGGAAGAAACACTTGCCCTTGTATCCTGCTCATTTCTTCACTACCTATGGTCAAGCAGTGACCTGCCCACCCCATATTCCCCTTCCCTCAGCAAAGACCTGAGCTAGTCATCAACTCTGCCAGTTGGGACAACCAAACCTTCATTCTGGAAGATTTGTCCATTATTAGATCTGCTGCATTGGATTGTGGTGAATATATGACTGTAATCACAGTCCCAGGGAGTATTAGGGGACCTTCTGAATCTATACACCTACCTGCCAACCCCAAATGGGTAGTAGATACCCAAGTGCCCCATGATAGTCACCATGAGTCACGGCAGCCAGTGTCCCCTACTTTTCTGGTGCCTCACTACAAGGAGGAGCCAGGAAGGGCCACAGCGCATCAGGGGTTCTAACATGCAGTGAGTGTTAGTTACCATGATCTGAGATCTGAAGGGAAAGCTGTCTTCCTTCTTGAGTATCATGTTTGACACTAATGTACAAAATCTTTTGGCTCTTTCTTATGCTGATCCAGATCTTGCAGTAATTGCCCATTTATCTGGCACAGATTTGGAACTTCTATCTCTTACACACACCCCAGTGGTGTGGAAGCTCTCAAAGTCTATAAACACCCCTCCCACTGAAAACACACATCCCTCTCCCACCCCTCCTCTTTGCTCTGAGAGCTTCCTTGTCCTACTACAAGGAGTTCCTCCTTTCCCCCTCTGTCTCCAGGAGGCTGGTGCCAATTTTTTTCCTTTTTCTTTTTCCACTCCAAGGATACAATAACCATTACTCAACCTCATAAATTATAACAATTTTTACTACTTAATGCATTTTTGCTAGCAACTGGAATTAAAAATGTAATTTTAATTTCGCATGAAGCATTCTTAGAATTTACTACCAAATTTCATTCTCTTATACTCAATTCATATCTTTTGAGCACATAATGTGTCTCTGCCCTAGCCAGGGCACATAGGAGATACTGAGAAATTAGTACCACCACCTGTCCAGGAGCAGACACACACCTCCATGAACCCTTAACAGCCCCATGTGCCCCTGGCAAGAGAGGAATTTTACTTAGATTCTGATGTTCACAGCTCACAAACTGTGACAGGACACTGCCCCTGTCTAAGAATGCAAGGTTTTCCTGGAGTGGGGATGAGGAAGGTCACTGCACTGGGGCCTGGGAGTGTCAGAGGAGACACAGCATGGAATGTTCTGAAGGTGGAGCTGGGAATGGACCAGCATGCAGCCTCACCACAACACAAGGATGGATGAGACACTTACGAGTCCTGGGTGATATTAACCACCTCCCTCCTGAGCCAGAATGGAACAGAGGGAAGAGAAAGATTGTTCTGGGGGTCCAGAACAATCTCAGCATCACCACCATGACTCTGGCCACCTTGATGACAGGATCCAGGAGGATTCTGTGAGCAGGACTTAGTTTCCCTGGAAAACAGACTCTGTTTCTCCAATCAGAATAGCCCAGGAGCTATGCCAGGGCACAGCCTAAAACTGGAGTTGTAGCCCAGACTACAGAACAACAAGAGGGATTCTCTGAGCTAAGGGAATCCAGTCTATGCCCCTTGGGGCTGAGCCCTTCCCTTTCTCCAACCACAAAGCTCCTCAGCAGCAGCCCCTGAGGCCTGGCTGATTTGCATAACCAGTAGGTCTGTCCGGCAGGGGGATAAGAAAGGCCTGGGAGGAACTTTGCCCAGCCTTGAGCCTTGGGAGCAGAATCAGGGTGCCTCCACCATGGTCTGGACCCCTCTCCTCCTCAGCCTTCTTGCTCACTGCACAGGTGCTGTGCCCAGGCTCACTGGGATCCAGTAGGGGACAGAATCTCTTCACCTTGCTACAGGATGAGGGGCTAGACAGGAGAAACCCGCTACTGTGCTTACTGGCTCTGTGTGAGCTCTAAGGAACTGCACCTACCCAGAGAAAGGGTCTGGGGGCTCATATTGGTTCAAAGGCTCTATCCAAGGCTCTGGGTCCTTGGGCTGAGATTGCTGGGAAGGAGCAACTCTGGGGGCCAAGAGAACCCCTGAAGCTCAGTCCAGGCCAAGAAAGCAGAGTCCCCTCAGCTGGGAGCCCACATCTCATGTCCTCTCTTGCAGGTTCCACAGTCGCTTATGAGCTGACTCAGGACTCCTCGGTGTCAGTGAACCTGGGACAGACGGCCAGGATCACGTGTAGGGGAGACAACATTGGTAGTAAATATGCTTACTGGTACCAGCAGAAGCCAAGCCAGGCCCCTCTGCTAATTATCTATGCTGATAGCAACCGGCCCTCAGGGATCCCTGAGCGATTCTCAGGAACGAACTCGGGGAACACTGCCACCCTGACCATCAGCGGTGCCCAGGCTGAGGATGAGGCTGACTATTACTGTCAGGTGTGGGATAGTGGTAATGCTCACGGTGACACAGGCAGATGGGAAAGTGAGCCACAAACCCTCCTACCCAGACCTGACACTCTCACCAGCTGTCTGAGCAGCTGCAGGCCTGAGGGCCAGGCATCCTCTCTGGTCCCAGCTCCGACCCTCCAGGGTTGGGAGACTCCAGCAGGTTCTTTGCCCTCTCAGGGTCTCTGTTTACCCTGCTGAGAAATGGCAGGTATGGGCCTGTTTTGAGTCATAGAGGCTGTCGTCAGCGCCCTGTGGGTCCAGACGTCCCCCGACTAGCTGATCCCTGGGACTGCTTTGTTCCCTCTCCAGGTTTAGCTCCTCGCTCGCTTCCCTCAGGACTGATCAGAGGAGTCAGGATACTGGAAGGAGGGGTGCCTGGGTGGCTCAGTCGGTTAAGCAACTGCCTTTGGCTCAGGTCATGATTCCAGGGTCCTGGGATCGAGCCCTACATCGGGCTCCCTGCTCAGTGGAGAGCCTGCTTCTCCCTCTCCCTCTGCCTGCCCCTCAGATTATTTGTGCACTCTCTCTTTCGTTCTATCTCTCTGGCAAATAAATAAATAAAATCTTGTTAAAATTTTAAAAAATAATACTGGAAGGGAAGGACACAGCTACTAGCTGGCCTCCAGCTCACGGCAGTCCTGCTTGTTGATTTATGTGATCACCCTGCGCTGAGACCCAGGACATTTATGCATTAGAGAAGAGCCTCCTTGGGGGAGGGGGACAGGGCCTGCAACTGAACCCTCGGCAGCATGGCCCACCCACCTTCCAAGAATCGGGGTTCAAGCTCCCTGCTGCTTTGTAAGTAGACGTGTAAGGTTTTGACCATAAGTTTATAAAACGTTCTCAATGTTCTTCTATATGTAGAGAGAGAATGTAAGTGAGTATCATCATGATTGGACGCCCACTCTTTTTGAAAATTCTTCTTTAACATTTGGAAATTTTCCATCTTTCTTCCCTCATCTTGAACTTTGTTTTCACTCCATACCCTGCATTGAATTTGACCTGCTCATACATTTTTACACCTGAGTCTTTTATTCATTATCCTGTCATGCATTTCTGTCCTAAAAATATACATTAAGTTTACATTCTAAAATTCAGTTTCACAGCCTGTGACTTTGAGCGTTAAAAGTATTTTCTGCCACACCGAGTTGGCATCTTAATTTTTCATAGCAGTATGTAATTGAAACAACAAAAACATATTAAAATTTACACAGATAATCATTAAGTAGTGTCAATTTGTGAATCCACTGATGAATATGAGATCCGGCCAGAATGAAGCAAGGCCCTGCATCTATTCTGTTCTGGCTTTCATTTTTATGACACTCAAAGAAACCTTCACCTCATAAACAGAACTTTTGTAATAGAATTTCACTCACAGAGACTATGGACTCTGAAAAACAATCTGAGGGGTTTGAAGTGGCGGGGGGGTGGGAGGTTGGGGTACCAGGCGGTGGGTATTATAGAGGGCACAGCTTGCATGGAGCACTGGGTGTGGTGAAAAAATAATGAATACTGTTTTTCTGAAAATAAATAAATTGGAAAAAAAATTTAAAAAAAAAAGAATTTCACTCACAGAACTGAGCTTCTTCCTAATTATATGCCAAAAAACATTAGTGGTTGATGGTCAAAATTATTTTTTTCAATTGTCTATTAGCTTGCAGCTCTATCTCAAATACTTTTAATTTTGCTGAAAGCAAAGAATTAGAAACCGCCTGCCTTTGAGAGGATTTGAACTGGTAGACAGTTTGATGCACCACTTGACCCTTTCTGGAATGAAGGGTTTATTACCCCATCTGCTAGAGATGCCTGCAAACAGCCCTGCCCTCATCTGTCAGCTCCCTTGATGAAGAGAGCCACCCAGAGCTGAGCCGTGTTCCTGCCCTGAACAGCTGGCCTCTGAAAGCTGATGAGTGTGAAGGTGTTGAAGACAGGTCCTCTCAGCCCACTTGGGGAAGCTGAGAAGGACCATCCCAACAGCAAAGCTCCACTATAACTGATTCTTTCCTCTGCCCATTCTGCTTCACACCCATCCCTTGCACATGGGTTGGTCCCAAGCATTCTCTATAAACCTCCTGCAGTCCAGCTCCATCCCAGAATCAGTTCCCTGTACAGAGGTGTCACCCAGCATTTGTTGTCCACTTTCCCAGGTTTACATCAGGGACACACACCAAGAAACATAACTAGAAGTTACTGAGAGACCTCTTGTGCATGATAGAGTTTAAAAGACTGGGAAAAAAATTAAAATCTGTAATTGTCTTGCATCTTTGCAAACACAGTATTTTTTTTTCCTTTATTTATTTATTTTGAGAAACACGCTTTCATCTTCTCATGTGCTGCAGGTATATTTTTCCTTCAAAACTTGGTGGTGCCGACTTAAACCATTCAATCCAGGAAAAGCCCCACTGTGTTATCTAAATGGCAAATCCAGTCCTCACTGTCAAAGATACTATTCAGATGTGCTTCTGTTAGTAATCATCTGGCTGTATTTGTCAACACATGTAAACATCTGGGTGGGTATTTGGGGGAATATTACAAAATCATTGAAAATCAAAAAAATGTGTCTGGAGACATGGTCAAGCAATAAAATGTTGATATTATGTGATTATCCATTTTATAATAACTTTTTATGAATGAGTTTGGTTGCTAGGCTATTTGTCCATATTTTTTAAATTTTTTATATTTTATGAACATATATTTTTATCCCCAGGGGTACACGTCTGTGAATCGCCAGGTTTACACACTTCACAGCACATACCCTCCCCAATGTCCATAACCCCACCCCCTTCTCCGAACCACCCTCCCCCAGCAACCCCCAGTTTGTTTTGTGAGATTAAGAGTCACTTACGGTTTGGCTCCCTCCCAATCCCATCTTTTTTTTTTCAATTTATTTATTTTCAGAAAAACAGTATTCATTATTTTTTCACCACACCCAGTGCTCCATGCAAGCCATGCCCTCTATAATACCCACCACCTGGTAGCCCAACCTCCCACCCCACCCCCGCCACTTCAAACCCCCCAGATTGTTTTTCAGAGTCCATAGTCTCTCATGGTTCACCTCCCCTTCCAATTTACCCAAAAGCACATACCCTCCCCAATGTCCATAACCCTACCCCCCTTCTCCCAACCCCCCTCCCCCCAGCAACCCACAGTTTGTTTCGTGAGATTAAGAGTCACTTATGGTTTGTCTCCCTCCCTATCCCATCTTGTTTCATGGATTCTTCTCCTACACACTTAAGCCCCCATGTTGCATCACCACTTCCTCATATCAGGGAGATCATATGATAGTTGTCTTTCTCTGCTTGACTTATTTCGCTAAGCATGATACGCTCTAGTTCCATCCATGTTGTCGCAAATGGCAAGATTTCGTTTCTTTTGATGGCTGCATAGTATTCCATTGTGTATATATATACCACATCTTCTTGATCCATTCATCTGTTGATGGACATCTAGGTTCTTTCCATAGTTTGGCTATTGTGGACATTGCTGCTAGAAACATTCGGGTGCACGTGCCCCTTTGGATCACTACGTTTGTATCTTTAGGGTAAATTCCCAGTAGTGCAATTGCTGGGTCATAGGGCAGTTCTATTTTCAACATTTTGAGGAACCTCCATGCTGTTTTCCAGAGTGGTTGCACCAGCTTGCATTCCCACCAACAGTGTAGGAGGGTTCCCCTTTCTCCGCATCCTCGCCAGCATCTGTCATTTCCTGACTTGTTGATTTTAGCCATTCTGACTGGTGTGAGGTGATATCTCATTGTGGTTTTGATTTGTATTTCCCTGATGTCGAGTGATATGGAGCACCTTTGCATGTGTCTGTTGGCCATCTGGATGTCTTCTTTGCAGAAACGTCTGTTCATGTCCTCTGCCCATTTCTTGATTGGATTATTTGTTCTTTGGGTGTTGAGTTTGCTAAGTTCTTTATAGATTTTGGACACTAGTCCTTTATCTGATATGTCGTTTGCAAATATCTTCTCCCATTCTGTCAGTTGTCTTTTGATTTTGTTAACTGTTTCCTTTGCTGTGCAAAAGCTTTTGATCTTGATGAAATCCCAATAGTTCATTTTTGCCTTTGCTTCCCTTGCCTTTGGCGATGTTCCTAGGAAGATGTTGCTGTGGCTGAGGTCGAAGAGGTTGCTGCCTGTGTTCTCCTCAAGGATTTTGATGGATTCCTTTCTCACATTGAGGTCCTTAATCCATTTTGAGTCTATTTTTGTGTGTGGTGTAAGGAAATGGTCCAATTTCATTTTTCTGCACGTGGCTGTCCAATTTTCCCAACACCATTTATTGAAGAGGCTGTCTTTTTTCCATTGGACATTCTTTCCTGCTTTGTCGAAGATTAGTTGACCATAGAGTTGAGGGTCTATTTCTGGGCTCTCTATTCTGTTCCATTGATCTATGTGTCTGTTTTTGTGCCAGTACCATGCTGTCTTGATGATGACAGCTTTGTAATAGAGCTTGAAGTCCGGAATTGTGATGCCACCAACTTTGGCTTTCTTTTTCAGTATCCCTTTGGCTATTCGAGGTCTTTTCTGGTTCCATATAAATTTTAAAATTATTTGTTCCATTTCTTTGAAAAAGATGGATGGTACTTTGATAGGAATTGCATTAAATGTGTAGATTGCTTTAGGTAGCATAGACATTTTCACAATATTTATTCTTCCAATCCAGGAGCATGGAACATTTTTCCATTTCTTTGTGTCTTCCTCAATTTCTTTCATGAGTACTTTATAGTTTTCTGAGTATAGATTCTTAGCCTCTTTGGTTAGGCTTATTCCTAGGTATCTTATGGTTTGGGGTGCAATTATAAATGGGATTGACTACTTAATTTCTCTTTCTTCTGTCTTGTTGTTGGTGTAGAGAAATGCAACTGATTTCTGTGCATTGATTTTATATCCTGACACCTTTCTGAATTCCTGTACAAGTTCTAGCAGTTTTGGAGTGGAGTCTTTTGGGTTTTCCACATAGAGTATCATATCATCTGCGAAGAGTGATAATTTGACTTCTTCTTTGCCGATTTGGATGCCTTTAATTTCCTTTTGTTGTCTGATTGCTGAGGCTAGGACTTCTAGTACTATGTTGAATAGCAGTGGTGATAATGGACATCCCTGCTGTGTTCCTGACCTTAGTGGAAAAGCTTTCAGTTTTTCTCCATTGAGAATGATATTTGCGGTGGGTTTTATCATAGATGGCTTTGATGATATTGAGGTATGTGCCCTCTATCCCTACACTTTGAAGAGTTTTGATCAGGAAGGGATGCTGTACTTTGTCAAATGCTTTTTCAGCATCTATTGAGAGTATCATATGGTTCTTGTTCTTTCTTTTATTGATGTGTTGTATCACATTGACTGATTTGCGGATGTTGAACCAAACTTGCAGCCCTGGGATAAATCCCACTTGGTCGTGGTGAATAATCCTTTTAATGTACTGTTGAATCCTATTGGCTAGTATTTTGGTGAGAATTTTCGCATCTGTGTTCATCAAGGATATTGGTCTATAGCTCTCTTTTTTGATAGGATCCTTGTCTGGTTTTGGGATCAAGGTGATGCTGGCCTCATAAAATGAGTTTGGAAGTTTTCCTTCCAGTTCTGTTTTTTGGAACAGTTTCAGGAGAATAGGAATTAGTTCTTCTTTAAATGTTTGGTAGAATTCCCCCGGGAAGCCGTCTGGCCCTGGGCTTTTGCTTGTTTGGAGATGTTTAATGACTGTTTCAATCTCCTTACTGGTTATGGGTCTGTTCAGGCTTTCTATTTCTTCCTGGTTCAATTTTGGTAGTTTATATGTTTCTAGGAATGCATCCATTTCTTCCAGATTGTCAAATTTGTTGGCGTAGAGTTGCTCATAGTATGTTCTTATAATAGTTTGTATTTCTTTTGTGTTAGTTGTGATCTCTCCTCTTTCATTCATGATTTTATTTATTTGGGTCCTTTCTCTTTTCTTTTTGATAAGTCTGGCCAGGGGGGTATCAGTTTTATTAATTCTTTCAAAGAACCAGCTCCTAGTTTCGTTGATTTGTTCTATTTTTTTTTTTTTTTTGGTTTCTATTTCATTGATTTCTGCTCTGATCTTTATGATTTCTCTTCTCCTGCTGGGCTTAGGGCTTCTTTCTTGTTCTTTCTCCAGCTCCTTTAGGTGTAGGGTTAGGTTGTGTACCTGAGACCTTTCTTGTTTCTTGAGAAAAGCTTGTACCGCTATATATTTTCCTCTCAGGACTGCCTTTGTTGTGTCCCACAGATTTTGAACCGCTGGATTTTCATTGTCATTTGTTTCCATGATTTTTTTCAATTCTTCTTTAATTTCACGGTTGACCCATTCATTCTCTAGAAGGATGCTGTTTATTCTCCATGTATTTGGGTTCTTTCCAAACTTCCTCTTGTGGTTGAGTTCTAGCTTCAGAGCATTGCGGTCTGAAAATATGCAGGGAATGATCCCAATCTTTTGATACCGGTTGAGTCCTGATTTAGGACCGAGGATGTGATCTATTCTGGAGAATGTTCCATGTGCACTAGAGAAGAATGTGTATTCTGTTGCTTTGGGATGAAATGTTCTGAATATATCTGTGATGTCCATCTCATCCAGTGTATCATTTAAGGCCTTTATTTCCCTGTTGATCTTTTGCTTGGATGATCTGTCCATTTCAGTGAGGGGAGTGTTAAAGTCCCCTACTATTATTGTATTATTGTTGATGTGTTTCTTTGATTTTGTTATTAATTGGTTTATATAGTTGGCTGTTCCCACGTTGGGGGCATAGATATTTAAAATTGTTAGATCTTCTTGTTGGACATATCCTTTGAGTATGATATAGTGTCCTTCCTCATCTCTTATTATAGTCTTTGGCTTAAAATCTAATTGATCTGATATAAGGATTGCCACTCCTGCTTTTTTCTGATGTCCATTAGCATGGTAAATTCTTTTCCACCCCCTCACTTTAAATCTGGAGGTGTCTTCGGGCTTAAAATGAGTTTCTTGGAGGCAACATATAGATGGGTTTTGTTTTTTTATCCATTCTGATACCCTGTGTCTTTTGATTGGGGCATTTAGCCCATTAACATTCAGGGTAACTATTGAGAGATATGATTTTAGTGCCATTGTATTGCCTGTAAGGTGACTGTTACTGTATATTGTCTCTGTTCCTTTCTGATCTACCACTTGTAGGCTCTCTCTTTGCTTAGAGGACCCCTTTCAGTATTTCCTGTAGAGCTGGTTTGGTGTTTGCAAATTCTTTCAGTTTTTGTTTGTCCTGGAAGCTTTTAATCTCTCCTTCTATTTTCAATGATAGCCTAGCTGGATATAGTATTCTTGGCTGCATGTTTTTCTCGTTTAGTGCTCTGAAAATATCATGCCAGCTCTTTCTGGCCTGCCAGGTCTCTGTGGATAAGTCAGCTGCCAATCTAATACTTTTACCATTGTATGTTACAGACTTCTATTCCCGGGCTGCTTTCAGGATTTTCTCTTTGTCACTAAGCCTTGTAAATTTTAGTATTAGGTGACGGGGTGTGGGCCTATTCTTATTGATTTTGAGGGGCGTTCTCTGAACCTCCTGAATTTTGATGCTCGTTCCCTTTGCCATATTGGGGAAATTCTCCCCAATAATTCTCTCCAGTATACCTTCTGCTACCCTCTCTCTTTCTTCTTCTTCTGTAATCCCAATTATTCTAATGTTATTTCATCTTATGGTGTCACTTATCTCTCGAATTCTCCCCTCATGGTCCAGTAGCTGTTTGTCCCTCTTTTGCTCAGCTTCTTTATTCTCTGTCATTTGGTCTTCTATATTGCTAATTCTTTCTTCTGCCTCATTTATCCTAGCAGTGAGAGCCTCCATTTTTTATTGAACCTCATTAATAGCTTTTTTTAATTTCAACTTGGTTAGATTTTAGTTCTTTTATTTCTCCAGAAAGGGCTTTTATATCTCCAGAGAGGGCTTCTCTAATATCTTCCATGCCTTTTTCGAGCCCGGCTAGAACCTTGAGAATTGTCATTCTGAACTCTAGATCTGACATATTACCAATGTCTGTATTGATTAGGTCCCTAGCCTTCAGTACTGCCTCTTGTTCTTTTTTTTTTTTTATGCTGAATTTTTCCACCTTGTCATTTTGTCCAGCTAAGAGTATATGAAGGAGCAAGTAAAATACTAAAAGGGTGGCAACAACCCCAGGAAAATATGTTTTAACCAAATCAGAAGAGATCCCAAATCATGAGGGGGGAGAAAGGGGATAAAAAGAAGTTCAAAAAGAAAGAAAGAAAAAGGAAAAAAAAGAAAAGAATTAAAAAAAGAAAATGAATAAAGAAAAGTATAAAAAAGAAAATATATATATATATTAGATAAACTAGTTAAAATACATTAAAAAAGAAAAGGGTAAAAGTTAAAAAAAATTTAGCAGAAGAAGAGAAAAAAATGAAAAAGAAAAAAATTAAATTAACTGCAAGACTAAAAAATCACAGGGAGAAAGCCATGAGTTCCGTGGTTTCTTTTCTCCTCCTCTGGAATTCTGCTGCTCTCCTTGGTATTGAAACTGCACTCCTTGGTAGGTGAACTTGGTCTTGGCTGGATTTCTTGTTGATCTTCTGGGGGCGGGGCCTGGTGTTGTGATTCTCAAGTGTCTTTGCCCCAGGCGGAATTGCACCGCCCTTACCAGGGGCCGGGCTGAGTAATCTGCTCGGGTTTGCTTTCAGGAGCTTTTGTTCCCTGAGCGCTTTCCGTAGAGTTCCGGAGGACGGGAATACAGATGGCGGCCTCCTGGTCTCTGGCCGGAGGAGCCGAGAGCCCAGGGCCCCACTCCTCAGTGCGCCCTCAGAGAACAGCGTCCACTTACTCCCGTCTGCCTGACCTCCGGCCGCGCTCCGAGCTCACCGAGCCTGCAGCCGGTTCAAGGTAACCCCGAGCTGCGAGATTACTATCAGCTCTGTCTCTGCAGCCGGCTTTCCCGTTCCAATACTCGCAAGCTCTGCGACACTCAGACACCCCCGATCCTTCTGTGACCTCGCGGGACCTGAGGCCACGCTGACCCCGTGTGGGCTTCGCCCCAGTTTAGCCTCTGGAGCGATGTCCCTCAGCGGAACAGACTTTTAAAAGTCCTGATTTTGTGCTCCGTTGCTCCGCCGCTTGCCGGGAGCCGGCCCCTCCCCCCAGGGTCTAACTTTCCGTCGCTTTGGATTCACTTCTCCGCCTGTCCTACCTCTCAGAAAGTGGTTGATTTTCTGTTTCTAGAATTGCTGTTCTTCTTCTCTTCAATCTGCCGATGGATTTGCAGGTGTTTGCAATCTTTAGATAAGCTATCTAGCTGATCTCCTGCTAGCTGAAGTAGTCTCAGCCTGCTACTTCTCCTCCATCTTGACTCCTCCCCCGGCTATTTGTCCATATTAAATTTGCAACATACAATGCAACAGTTACTATGTTGTGCCTCACAGATTTATAAATAGATATGAGGGTGTGTGAGCTTTGGAGAATAATGACATCAGAATCAGATATAAATTACATTAGTATTGGTAGCCATCAGGATGGAGTGCTTTCTATGAATGTAATAAAGGAGATTATACCACTCTCTAAGGAGGTGCCTTGTCCGGATGAGGACCTGCCAGGACGATTGTTGCTGGCAGACAGTTGAAAGAGCTGTGGCTGCTACAAAGCCACCACCTGCCATGCAGGTCCTCACCATGCTCCCAGGTATCAATCCGACGTTGGAAAGGGCCTGGAAAACTGGGATTCGCTATGCAAATATCAACCCACCTGGTCAGCTGAGGCTGGAACCTCAGGACCCTGGCCACACCCACTCCAGAACCCCGTCCTCCGCTTAACCCCACTCCCTCAACAGGTTTCTCAGAGTTCCGGACACAGCCAGGATTAGTGTGAGCAGAGTAAGACACTGTCATTGCGTGTAAAATTTAAGGGAGGACCCCAGAACTCAGTAATCAAGATAAATAGTATCTAATGCAGTATTTTTTTAAATCGTAATGAATGCAGAAAAACTCCATGCAAAACTGTAAGTCAGGTCGGTATCCCACCCTACACTGGACTGACTCGATTCACTCGCCTCCCCACCCCACCCCCAGGTGATGGTTCCATGGGTGAGTTGGGCGTCAGGGAAGATGAAGAACCAGAGTCCAGCCTCTGCACCCTCCCACCTGCCCCACTGCTGGAACCCTTCCATGGCCTCCCCCACCAACCCCTCCGGACTCCAGCCCTTTGTAGGGTTTAGCCTCCTTCTACTGCTGGTCTCTGCTGCCCCCTATTGGACTGTCCTCTTGGGACTGCACTCCAGGCGACTAGATTGGGAGCCTTAAAGGTTAAAGCCCCGAAATGTTCTGAAGCATCCTCACCCTTCAGGTCCAGGTTGGCCCCACCTCATGTGAGAAAAAAAGAAAGAAAGAAAGGGAGAAAGTGAGAGAGAGAGAGAGAGAAAGAAAGAGAGAAACAGAAAGAAAGAAAGAAAGAAAGAAAGAAAGAAAGAAAAGAGAAAGGATGGTCCTCCCAGTTCTCAGAATAGTACTGGTAAGTTCCAGAACATCATGTTTACACCAAGTTGTTGTGTGTCTTGGAAAGAAACTCTCCCTCTCTGTGCTGCAGTTTCTTCATCAGTTGAAGGAGCTAGAAGGTCCCCACCAGCATGGTGAGTCTGTGACATCTAGAGAAGCAGTAGAATTCCCTTTCCATTTGCTGGAGGAAAACTGGGGGTGTGGTGAGACTGCCCCTCCAGATCACCAGAGGTGGGGAGGTCTTCAGGGTTCCTGGGGACCCCTTGGAGGGGAGCTCAGGAGCTGCAGAGCCAGACCCTGACTCTGAATATTCTGAGAGATTCCAGAACACTTGTCACATCCCTGGACAGACACTTTGTGACACACACACACACACACACACCAGAACAACAGTGAGATGAAAAGTCCCAGCCAACTTGAGTTTGGCGTGGAAGGGAGCAAGGAGCTGAGGAGACCTGGTCACAGGCAGTCTCTGAGGTCTGTGGAATAGAGAGTGGGCAGGAGACTGATCAGCAGGAGGCAGAGGGAAACCTCTGACATGGGAATCAGGGCTGAAGTGACTAGACAGGGGCACAACCCTTCCACTCCATGAGAGGAGGGCTGGGACAGAGGACAGAGGAGCCAGGGACCCTCAGCAGGGAACCCACCAGGACAGCCATACCTGAACTCCTCTGGCCCAATGTGAATCCAGCCCTTGACACTTCTCAATCCAGGGACGATGTGAGGGGCAGGCTTGAGTGGGCCAGAGCTGCAGCTGCACCAGCTGGGAAAACCAGCTCATCCCTCAAGAGTCCTCCAGGAAACAGCCCAGGCCCAGATTTCTGACCACAGCCACCACAATAGGATGTGGTCTTTTACGGTGGCTGCCCAGAGGCTGTGGCAGGTGCAGGGATGGGCACAGCTAAGAAAGCCCCTTTTTCTTTCCAAGACTTGGGGCTGTCCTCTGAAGGACCACAACTTCTGGGCCTTAGGTAGCAAGTGAGTTTCACACCCACACAGGGATGCTGGAAGGGAACAGCTTCAGCCTGGACCACTGAAGCCCATCCTTCCCCAGCCCTCATGGTGCCAAGGTCAGAGGCATGGCCTTCATCCCATGGAAAGGACAATCTTGGCCAAATGTAGCAGGAAAATTAAGGTATGCTTGACTCAAAATATGGGCCAGACAACTATTAAGGGACCTCCCAGGAAAGTCACTTGGGCAGGCCCTGGGAGGCCTCTTTTAGAGCTGCTAACATAGAAATGAGAAGCTGCAAACCCAAATTTGAGCAGGTGTATGAAAGACCTTGCAGCAGAAAAGGCAACTGGAAAGCAAGATAGGAGGTGCTGGGTGACAGGCGGGATCCTGTCACCTGCTCTACACTGAGCTGTGTGACTTCACTAGACCCGGAGAGTGGAATCATCATCAATAAAGCATGTTCTGGAGCCATGCCAGGGCCAGACCTCTGCATAGAATCTGCTTGAACATCAATTTCCTCATCCTCAAATGGACAAGACAATCTCAGCCCAGCCACCAGTTGGCCCCATTTCCTGCATCAGTCTCATTACATTAGATTTTATATTCCTGGGCTTTCCAACGGACTCCAACCCAAAGCACCTGTGCGGCCCATCCCTCCTGCACCCCTGCCCAACAGAGCCTATATCTTGGCTCCCTTGTAAGCAAAGCATGAGCCTTCCAGATGGACAGAAGGCTGAAGTGCAGGGGACAAGCTCACTCCTAGATTCTCGATCACCATGCAGCCCACTCCCAGAATGACTTGGCTCCTGCATTCACTTTCAATGGACTTTACTTTTTTCACCTGTAAAGCAGGCACACTTGCCCCCACGACATGCCAACGGTTGTTCTAAAGCCCAAATCTGAGGGGCAGTCAGTCAACACCTGCTACCTCTGGGCTTAGCAGTCACATGATCTCATTCATCTTCATGACTGCCCTGCTGCATAATAATCTAAATCTAAATCATAATCTAAAATCTAAAATCTGTCCATTTTACAGATGAGGAAACTGAGGTCCAGAGTGACCTAAGTCTGGAAGGCTTCAACATTCTTGAGCCTGATGTTACTCTTTGAGTGAGGGATATAGAATCACTCCCTGCAGGGCCCTTGTCTGGCTGAGATGACCAAAGGCTAAACAGCCATTCTTGACCAAACCTGCCAAGGAACTGGAATGTGAAGGGACCCAGCCTGGGGGACTTGTCAGAAGAGAATCCCTAGCCCCAGTTCCACCTCAGTGAATCAGGCCTTGGTGATTCTTGATCCACGGGCACTCAGCTGCTCCCTGTGGCCCCTTCAAGCCCCAGGGAGATGCTCCTTAGATCTGGGACACCCGTGGGGAAGAGGGAAATAAGGTAGTTCAGGTAGGCCCCACCCAGGGCCCCAGGAGCAGGGACTGTGGGCGGACTTCAATGGGAGGAGGTGGAGCCCAGTATGTGACCACAGCAGGGCAGTTGGCGGATTTCACTCTGAGGGAGTTCCCCAGGGGTAACAGCCATGAGCCCTGAAGAGGGTTGGGCACTGGGTGTAGGGACCAGAGAAGGCCCAGGCAGAAGACAGGGTCATATGGGCCAGGAACACTGGGAAAGCTGCTGTCAGCAAGAGGGACTAGTGGCCCCTCTCCAGCAAGTTCAAGCCAAGCTTCCAGCCTGAGGGCAGATGAGGCCCAAGACAGGCCAAGAGAGCTGTGATGGCCCCCGGGGGGGGCAATGCCCTGACCCAGGCAGCGCTGGCCCCTACTGCTGCAAAGCCTGGCCATGGGCACCCAAGTCCTGCTGTCCCCAATGCAGCACCACCAAGCACAGCCCCAGCAGAAAGGAGCTTGTCCAGCTTCCGAAGCCTATGAGACAGGTAAGGAGCCAAAAGAGTTATGGTGGGAATAATTGGAGCTCCCTGAGGTGGGAGCCAGGAGTGGGCATCCAAAGAGGAGAGCAGCAGTGAGGGGAAGAAGGGAGTGAAGGAAGAATCAGCCAGAGAGAAGGAGCTTGGGCAGAGACTGGCTGTATTTAAAGTGCTGATATTTGTCCTCCACGGATTTTTTTTTTGCATTGATTTTTAGCTTTTAATATTGCATAAAAATACGATTTATCTTGATGACTGAATTTTTGGCACCCCTTAAATTTTGCACTAGTGCCACCCCTGCCTCACACTTGTCCTCCGGGTAGGGCAGAAACATGGAGGCAGGAGCAAGGTGTACCCAGAGGCACTAATCATTTTAGAAGCAGAACGCCTCTCTCTGTATCCCAAGTTAGATCCTGCTGTTATCCCCATCTTGCAGAGGAAGGTAGGGGTCCAGAGACATAAATTGACCTTCCCAAGGTCACAGAGCATAGGCACAAACAGTCTGGGGACTAGAAGTCCGAGGCCCGAACGCTGTGATCCCATCATCGTGTCCTGTGTTGAAACAAAATGGTGCAACAGAAGAGGTGGTCTGCAAGGCAGTTAGGGGAGCAAGGGCTTGACTGCGTCTCCCCCAAGGATGTCCACTCTGCAACTTTTTCATAAATACTTACAGGAGCCAGGACTGGGGACCCAAAGAGGGTAGACCTGAACCAAAGAGGTCACAGGCACAGGGACAGATCACACTGATCTGACAGATGCACGGAAACTGAAGCGTGAGGCTGGCGCTCAAAGCACTGGGAGATGCCTGGGCTGCGTGCAGGGAGCACAGGCGCAGCAGGGAGCTCCCTGCCTGAAGCAGGGATGAGCATGCGCCACACCGTGCTGTGCGTTGTGTTTTATCGGTGCGTCCTTGATCTTGGGGTACAGGGGAGTTGTTGAGGGATTTAAGCAGCAGACTGTCAGGGTCGGATTCGTGTTTGGAAAACTGTTTTCAAATAGGAGACTAGTGTGAGGCCAGATTAGAGGACCAAGGACGGATAACGGCCAAAGCTTGCACCTTGGGGATGGGGAGGAAAGGCCAAGTACCAAGATCTCCTATAAAATTAGCAAGTACCAAAGTTTGACCAGGGAGGAATGGGCACTCTCATGGACTGTCTATAGAAAGTCTAAAACGTATAACCATCTTAACAATATGCAGCAGGTCACTTTTTAAAAGTATATATATTTAAATTGTGTGATTACACTTCTAGGAATTCATGGGATGGTGAGGGTAGGGGAGGAATAATCAGAAATGTAACCAAAGGTTTACAAAAAAGAATGGCTAGCTCAACATTATTAATGGTGGGAGAAAACTGGAAATAATCTAAATATCCAACAGAAAGGGTGTGACCAAATACCTTTGGAACATCCATCATAAGAAATCTTACACAAGCCTCCTAAACTCTCTTTCTGAAATTGGGCTTTTTTTTTTCTCTTTCTGAAATGTGTGCACATTTTCAAAAGACTGTCCGAAAATATAGAAAAATATCGATGGTATGTCTCTGGTTGATGGGACTTCAGCTCATTTAAATTTTTGCTTTCTAATTTTCTATACTTTTGAAAATGTACACAGGAAGATATATGTTTTGTTTTTATCTTCTAAAATAATTTTAATATAAAAGTAACATGTACTTGTAAAAAAAATAAAAGATTAAGCAAAGAAGTATATTAAAGAAAAAGTGTAATGTTTCTGCTTACCATCTCCACACATCTTACCCTAAAACCCATTGTCCAGAGATGACCACTGTCAGGTTGGCCTATATATTTCTAATCCTTCTCCCATGTGGGTTTGTCCCTGAAAACACACACACACGCATCTAGTTGGTTATACATCCATTATTTGGAAAAAATGGAATCATACTTTGCATATTATCCAGCAACCAGCTTTTTAAACCGTTTTTTACTGATGTTTTCTATCTCAATCTGTATGGATCTCCCATGCTCTTATAATGGCTTTGTAAGACTTCAAAATTTGGATGACCCAGATGGTATGTAATCATTACCTTAACAGTCTGAGGGGTTTGAAGTGGCGGGGGGGTGGGAGGTTGGGGTACCAGGTGGTGGGTATTATAGAGGGCACAGCTTGCATGGAGCACTGGGTGTGGTGAAAAAATAATGAATACTGTTTTTCTGAAAATAAATAAATTGGGAAAAAAAAATGGAAATTTAGGTTGTTTCCATTTAAAATATAAATTACAAGTGATGCTGTCACAGAAATACCCACATATGTGTGCATATGTTGTGTGTGCTTGAAGTGCACTTAAGTTTCTACTTTGGACTAATGACTAAACTGGAATTATTGGACCAGAGAGAATGGGCTTTTGAAATGTTCTTTATATACTACCCAAATGTCCTTCTGCAAGGCTGTCCCAGCTTATATTCACTGCAGTGAATGACAGTGCCCTTTCCTCACATCCTTCCCAATACTGTGACACTGCTGACCCTTTTTTATTTGCTCATCCCTGATGAGTATTAATGAGGATGTGTTTGTGTTTAATTGCGTATGTGATCGTGGGTGAGAGTTCTTTCCTTCCATATTTTTTTGACTGATTATGTTTTCACTGTGAATTTTCCTGTCGTAATTTTGCCTATTTTTCCATTTGATTCCTTGTATTTTCTTATCAATCTATAGAAACTCCTCATATATTTGTATGTGAATCCCTGGTTAAGTGTATATGTTGTAAATATTATTTGGTGGAATTTCCTTTTCATTTTATGACTATGGAATAAGATTTGACAGTGTCATTGGTGGATGTGTCTTCTGGTCCCTTGGGTCAATAAGATCTCCCAAAACATTCTACTGTCCCTTAAAAGGTAGTGGCTGGGAGGGCAGAACGGCCGATCATGGGACTCCCCCACCAGGATATGAACCCACAGCCTCCCCAAACCATTCAGTCTGCTTCCTGTGCTTGCAAAGGGCTTCTGGCATCAGGGGCTTCAGAAAGTCCAGCTTGGACTTGGCAAAAACACCACCCAGGATGGTTGGTAATAGCATCAAAGGGCCAAGGTCAAGTGGACCTTTTTAGGTAGCATTAACTACCTGCAGGTTCAGTGACTCCTCCATCTGATGGGAAGGGTCCATGGCGGCAGTATTTCCTCTCTGTTGACCCTCTCCTATGAGGACAGGGCAGCACATGCCCATGAAGGGAGTCCCTTGATCTCCTCTTTATTCTCCCAATGACACCTTGATATCTAGGGAAAAGAAGAAATGTAAATAGTTCCCTATTGTTCCCCACTTTATAGAAGGATGGTCAGTTCCCTCCATCTTCCCCTACTGATTTATCACTGTGTGATAACCTGGTAAATTCTTAGATCTTATGGATCAGTTTGGGGGTTCACACAAAGGTCATCCTTTGTGCATGATGGAAATGTGGCTTCACATATGGACATCGGTCCAGTGGGAGCCTCTTCGGGAGACTCCTAGGTACACACACATGACCCCAGGAGATCTCTAAGCTCCTGCTTGCTGATTGAGGATATACTCGAGCTCATCTGTGCCTACCCACCTGGGGCATGAAATCAGTCACTCACACTAGTTCCAGTTAGTGGGAGTGGGGATTGAAGACTCTTTGAAAGGAACAGAGCAGAAGTCACACACCAGACCATTCCCGACATGAGACCAGATAAGGGATTGGCTAGAGCTGCTCCCGAGGTCATCGGGACACAGGTTGGCATGCTCTACAGAACCAACCAAGACCTAACTTAGGACAGTCCCTAACTAGGACATTCCCAAGAAGAAAAATCTGAGCTTTCTAGCATGATGGTTGGGGACATAGGAAAGTTCCAATGGTTCATGAACACATACACACCTTCTTTTAATTGCAAAGGAAGGTTTCAGAGGCAGGGTTCACCCTCTGCCCTCAAATTATGGTGTCACCAAGAATTGGGGTTGTTTGAACATGCTGAGAGGGGATGTCCTGTTCATGTGCATGGAACCTAATTCTAAAGGATACACAGGCCCTCCATAGACACAATCCAATTCCCAGAGATAGTAGTACCAAGAGCAGATCACGTATCAGCCTCCTTTGGAAGAACTGTTTCCAAGGATCCTGTTGCACAACACATGAAGTCACTGGTCCTGTCATCTGCTAGGATGGGGGCCGTGTGTCTCCTTCATGCTGAGCAGACACCAGCCTAGAGGAGTGCCCCCACTTCCACCACCATAGCTGCAGGTGGGGGCTATTGGATAAGGCACAGCCTCCCAGGAGGGGTTTTTGTATGAGCCTGTGTCACAGTGTCTGGAGTTCGGCGGAGGAACCCAGCTGACCGTCCTAGGTGAGTCTCCTCAACTCCCTCCTTCCTTCCCTGCTCTCCCAGAGGTTTGGGTGATTTTCTGCCTTTTTCTTTTGTTTCTTTTGTGTCTTGTCTCAGCCTTGGTCATGCTTTCACCTGGGATCCCAGCCTCTGGGACCCTGACCTCCTCCTCTCCCCACATGGATTTTCCTGCTTACTTCTTGGGTCATCACCAGCCCCTTACCTCCGACCCGAGAGGCAGGCAATGGTTGGGATGACTAAACACTCCTCAATCTGTCTGCCAGGGTCATGCTGGGTCCTACGTGTGCTCTGTTCTGGTCCCTGTTGCTCCACACTTATCTCTGGGAGGCACTGGGGTCCGCCATCCTAAAGAGAAGAGGGCAGAGAGAGCATTGGGGGGATGACCATTTGGTGCCTTTAGAGGGACCCAGCACCCTCGGGTCCTAGGCTGGCGACACACAGGTTAGAGGTTCTGAGAAGGCCCCAGGGCTCTGGGACAAGGATCCAAGGATGGTTGCAGGGGTGGAGTGGTTCCCGCCGGCCTCTCCAGGCGGCTGCCCAGAGCTCTATGGGCAGAGAGCCAAACAACACTGCCAGACAGGAGAGAGCAGGGAGGACAAGGTGCTCCAGTCAGGAAGCCTGGAACAGGGTCATGGAACGACAGGGTGTAGGGAAAAGACGGACTCCTGGCTCTTATGGGAAACGACCAGTTACAAAATGAAAGCCAGTATGGACAGTATGGCTACTGAACTGACTAACTGGCCAGGGGAAACACCAAAGGACAAGGCAGAGGGGACACCCAAGAACCTTCAGGCAGACCGTGATCTTATGGGGTCCTTGGCTCATTACAGACTTCAAGAGAGATACATTTGGGTAAATATAATTGCCACAGAGGAATGATCCAGAGGCCTCCAGAACAGAAATACCAGATCACAGGAGACCACTACGGGGACAGACAGAATGTCACGGGAAGAGGCCAAGAGAGTGAAAGCCAGACATTTGTGTGAAAGGCCAGGGCCCAGAGGGTTCTTAAGTCAGGAGATGGCAGGTGTACAGTGTGACAGCTACCCATGAGGGATGGGAAATAGTTGGAGGAAGATGCAAGCCACCCTCTTGAGAATAATTGCTCAGACAGAGGTTGGTCCCTAAACAGGGGCCCATGCCCTGGGCCTGGACACCCAGGCCTGTGGGTGTCTCTAAACCTGATGTTAGAGACACTAACATGAGGGTCTCCCGCAAATGGAAAAGGAATCAATGACCCACTGCGCCCACCATGCCCCGCAGGTCAGCCCACGTCCGCACCTTCGGTCACACTCTTCCCGCCCTCCTCTGAGGAACTCGCCGCCAACAAGGCCACCCTGGTGTGCCTCATCAGTGACTTCTACCCCAGCGGCGTGACGGTGGCCTGGAAGGCAGACGGCAGCCCCGTCACCCAGGGCGTGGAGACCACCAAGCCCTCCAAACAGAGCAACAACAAGTACGCGGCCAGCAGCTACCTGAGCCTGTCGCCTGACAAGTGGCAATCTCACAGCAGCTTCAGCTGCCTGGTCACGCATGAGGGCAAAACCGTGGAGGGGAAGGTGGTCCCCTCACAGTGCTCTTAGGTCCCTGAGACTTCCAGGGATGGGGGCCTTCCTCTCCCAGATACCCCTTTGCCAGCTCACCATGCCCCCCTGAGTCCCCACCCAGGTTCTGCTCAGAGCAGACAGGTCACAATGCCATCCCTGTTTATTATTTGCTCAATAAAGATCTCATCATTTATCATCTGATATTTCTGATGTGTATTTTCTATCTGGTTGTGCCTAGGTTAAAGTTTCGGTAGTTAAGGGAAGGAAGGGACAGTTATGGAACATTTGGGTAAATATGAGCTCTGTTTGTCCCAGTCAGTGACACATAGCAGGAAAAAGTCCTGAGGATCTGGGAGCGCCACCATGCGATCCTTGTCACCTGTAATGTGCAAAAAGCTGACTGAGAGGGACCAGGGGGCCTACAGGGGTAACAGGGAGAAACGGGGAGGGTTCCAGGGGCTAGCAGTGGGCACAGACAACAATGGGAAGGAAGGTGATCCTTGAGCCAAAACAATGGCTTTTCAGAGCAGGAGGGAACTTCCCTGTCCCAATACAAATGACCCAGAGGGAGAGCGATGACCACCCAATGAGCAGTCCATGTTTGGCCCATTAGCAGGGAGCCAGGAAAGCTGTGAACAGTGCACCTTAGAAATACATTTCTCAAACTTCCACAATGCCTGTCGGCTATGGAAAGACCATAGCAAGTTCTACAGCAAACAGTTTAACATCTTGTAGCCTAACACTCCCCAACCTTGTTGACGCTCCCAACCAACTCAGGGAGCCCTGGAACACTCTCCAAGACAGCAGAGTGCCCTGCACTAGTGCTGAGATCTAAGAGTCAGGCTGAAGCACAAGGAAGCCCAGTTTATGTTCTGATGGGCCTGGGTCAGGTTCAGGATCAAAGTGGCCCTAGCAGGGGGCTGGCCCTCAGTCAGTGAGGTCAAGGAGAGCGCTACTCTCTGGGTAGGTTATGAATGAAGCCGATGATGTTGGCCTGCGTGTGGTGGAGATTTGGAGGACTGGGTCAGTGAGAAAGGCAAGCAAGTGGGCATCCAATGATTGTCCCTGGGACAGAGAGTCAACTCCATTCAAGGAGTTTAGTTGGACTGGGGCAGATAAGTCAGGAGGGTGAGTGTGGCTTGAGGACTACAGCAAGGTCAAGCTTTCCCAAGCATTAGGGCCCTCCGCCCTCCTACGCATGGGCCCACAGGACTTTCACTCACTGGGGCTCAATCCTGACTGCACATGCAGTCTGGTGTCAGACATACACTCCCAGGGCCCTGAAGCAGGCCAGGTAATCCCCCTGTCTATGTCTGGAGCTTATGGGGAACGAGGAGGCGCCTTCACCAGAACTGCTAGGGAGCTGAGTCAGGCCAAGGACAGAGCCTACAAAGCCAGGGAGTTTAAGGACCACAATGGTACAGAGCACAGGGACCCCTTATTAAGGTTTCATCCTGCCACTCCCACCCTAGAGAACCCTAAGATGTAGAAGGAAGAGTAGAGGGTCCTGGTATCACACAGCATCTGATGGCCTCATTTCATGGATCTGACTACAGAGGCCCAAATGAGGGAGAAGACCACCCAGGTCTCCTTCATTTCCATGGCCCTGCAGGCAGAAGCCCGGAATCTCCCTGCCTGCCGTAGGACCCCTCACTTCCTGTAAGTTTACATTAAGGAAGAGAAAACACCAAAATACAAAGATGGAGGAATAAGAAGACCTCCACATTCATAAACTCCGGGTTGCAGTTTATCAATTCCTGATGATGCTGATCCAACAACAGAATAATTGCTCTGTAATGAAATATTTTGAAGCAAGCTCCAGATATCATATCTTCTATAGATAAATATTTTATTTATGGAGTGACAGATAAGGTCCTAGCAGAAACAAAAGTATTATTATCAGACCTACACAAACACTATGAATAAACCATTTAATCCAAAACTCTTTTTCTCATCAGAGTTATCACAATTGCCATAACAGAGCTCAAGGAGTTACATTTCAGGTCCTGTTCTTATTTGATGATATTTCCTTTTATGACTATAGAATAAGGTTTGTCACTGTGATTGGTGGATGAGTCTTCGGGTCCCTTGGGTCAGTAAGAATGTCCCAAATCACTCTACTTTCCCTAAAATGATAACAGCAATGATGGCAGAGATGCCAATTCTGGGAATCTCCCATGTGGAAATGAAGCCACGGCTCCTCTGAAACATTCAGTCTGCTTCCAGTACCTGCAAAGGGCTTCTGGCATCAGGTGCTTCAGGAGTGCAGTTTGGACTTGGCAAAACCACCGCCCAGAATGGGTGCTACATTGCATCAAAGGGACCGGGTCAAGTGGACCTCTTTAGGTAGCATTAACTACCTGCAGGTTCACTGACTCCATCCATTTGATGGGAAGGGTGCCTCATGGCACCCATGACATTGACCTTGACCCATGACAACTCATTGGGTGGTCATCGCTCTCCCTCTGGGTCCCTCTGTCGTATGTCCTTTCTGTCCTCCTTCTCCTGCGAGGAAAGGGCAGGACGTGCCCATGAGGGAAATGCAGGTGTACAGTGTGACAGCTACCCAGCTGCAGACCCTAGCTGGGTAGCTCCTAGTCCTAAAGACTGCTCTTTATTCTACCCATGGTGCCTCTGATATCCAGGAAAAAGAAGAAATGGAAACTATCCCCTATTGTTCTCCATTTATAGAAGGATGGTATGTTCTCTCCATCTTCCCCTGTTGAATCATCACTATGTGGGGAACTGGTAAACTCTGATCTTATGGATCACTTTGGGGGATCATACCAGGGTTGTCCTCTATGCACGATGGAAATGTGGCTGCACATATGGACCTTAATCCTGTGGAGCCTCTTTGGGTGGCTCCAGGGTAGACACACATGACCCCAGGACACCTCTAAGCTCCTGCTTTCTGATGGAGGATATACTCTAGCTCATCTATGCCTATCCACCTTGGGCGTGAAATCAGTCACTCATGCCAGTCTTGGTTAGTGGGAGTGGGGAATGAAGACTCTTTGAAAGGAACAGAGCAGAAGTCACACACCAGACCATTCCCAACAGGAGACCAGATAAGGGATTGACTGGAGCTACTCCCAAGGTCATCTGGACACAGGTTGGCATGCTCTACAGAACCAACCAAGACTTAACAGTCCTAACTAGGACATTCCCAAGAAGATAAATCTGAGACCTCTGGAGTGCTGTTTGTGGACATAGGAAGTTTCCAGTGGCCCATGAACCCAGACCCACCTGCTTTTAACTGCAAAGGAAGGTATTGGGAGGGAGAGGACACACAGGGCCCTCACCTCATGGTGTCACTAAGGAACTGGGATTGCGTGACGATGCCGAGAGGGGATGTCCTGTTCCTTTCCATGAAACCTAACTCAAAAGGACATACAGGCCTTCCACAAACTATTCTACGTCCTGGCAGACAGTAAAACCAAGAGCAGATCAGCTATCAACTCCCTTTGGGAGAATTGTTTCCAAGGATCCTGCTGCACAACACATGGGGTCACTGGTCCTGTCATCTGCTAGGGGTGGTGGCCGTGTGTCTCCTCCAAGCTGAGCAGACGCCAGCCTAGAGGAGTGCCCCCACTTCCTCCACCACAGCTGCAGGTGGGGGGCCAGTGGGTGGGGCACAGCCTCCCAGGAGGGGTTTTTGTATGTGCTTGTATCACTGTGTTATGTGTTCGGCGGAGGGACCCAGCTGACCGTCCTAGGTGAGTCTCCTCAACTCCCTCCTTCCTTCCCTGCTCTCCCAGAGGTTTGGGTGATTTTCTGCCTTTTTCTTTTGTTTCTTTTGTGTCTTGTCTCAGCCTTGGTCATGCTTTCACCTGGGATCCCAGCCTCTGGTACCCTGACCTCCTCCTCTCCCCACATGGATTTTCCTGCTTACTTCTTAGGTCATCACCAGCCCCTTACCTCCGACCCAAGAGGCAGGCAATGGTTGGGATGACTAAACACTCCTCTATCTGTCTGCCAGGGCCGTGCTGAGTCCTACGTGTGCTCTGTTCTGATCCCTGTTGCTCCACCCTTATCTCTGGGAGGCACTGGGGTCCGCCATCCTAAAGGGAAGAGGGCAGAGGGAGCATTGGGCGGATGACCGTTTGGTGCCTTTAGAGGGACCCAGCACCCTCGGGTCCTAGGCTGGCGACACACAGGTTAGAGGTTCTGAGAAGGCCCCAGGGCTCTGGGACAAGGATCCAAGGATGGTTGCAGGGGTGGAGTGGTTCCCGCCGGCCTTCCAGACTGCCGCCCAGCGCTCTATGGGCAGAGAGCCAAACAACACTGCCAGACAGGAGAGAGCAGGGAGGACAAGGTGCTCTAGTCAGGAAGCCTGGAATAGGGTCATGGAACGACAGGGTGTAGGGAAAAGACGGACTCCTGGCTATTATGGGAAACGACCAGTTACAAAATGAAAGCCAGTATGGACAGTATGACTACTGAACTGACTAACTGGCAAGGGGAAACACCAAGGGACAAGGCAGAGGGGAAACCCAAGAACGTTCAGGCAGACCGTGTTCTTATGGGATCCTTGGCTCATTACAGACTTCAAGAGAGATACATTTGGGTAAATATAATTGCCACAGAGGAAAGATCCAGAGGCCTCCAGAACAGAAATACCAG
The DNA here is from genome assembly GCF_020171115.1 of Neogale vison. Taxonomy (NCBI): domain Eukaryota; kingdom Metazoa; phylum Chordata; class Mammalia; order Carnivora; family Mustelidae; genus Neogale; species Neogale vison. The sequence goes on along the minus strand of NC_058093.1, from coordinate 215,105,729 downwards.
ATCACAGGAGACCACTACGGGGACAGACAGAATGTCACGGGAAGAGGCCAAGAGAGTGAGGGCCAGACATTTGTGTGACAGGCCAGGGCCCAGAGGGTTCTTAAGTCAGGAGATGGCAGGTGTACAGTGTGACAACTACCCATGAGGGATGGGAAATAGTTGGAGGAAGATGCAAGCCACCCTCTTGAGAATAATTGCTCAGACAGAGGTTGGTCCCTAAACAGGGGCCCATGCCCTGGGCCTGGACACCCAGGCCTGTGGGTGTCTCTAACCCTGATGTTAGAGACACTAACATGAGGGTCTCCCGCAAATGGAAAAGGAATCAATGACCCACTGCGCCCACCATGCCCCACAGGTCAGCCCACGTCCGCACCTTCGGTCACGCTCTTCCCGCCCTCCTCTGAGGAACTCGCCGCCAACAAGGCCACCCTGGTGTGCCTCATCAGTGACTTCTACCCCAGCGGCGTGACGGTGGCCTGGAAGGCAGACGGCAGCCCCGTCACCCAGGGCGTGGAGACCACCAAGCCCTCCAAACAGAGCAACAACAAGTACGCGGCCAGCAGCTACCTGAGCCTGTCGCCTGACAAGTGGCAATCTCACAGCAGCTTCAGCTGCCTGGTCACGCACGAGGGCAAAACAGTGGAGAAGAAGGTGGTCCCCTCACAGTGCTCTTAGGTCCCTGAGACTTCCAGGGATGGGGGCCTTCCTCTCCCAGATACCCCTTTCCTAGCTCACCTTGCCCCCCTGAGTCCCCACCCAGGTTCTGCTCAGAGCAGGCAGGTCACAATGCCATCCCTGTTTATTATTTGCTCAATAAAGATCTCATCATTTATCATCTGATATTTCTGATGTGTATTTTCTATCTGGTTGTGCCTAGGTTAAAGTTTCGGTAGTTAAGGGAAGGGACAGTTATGGAACATTTGGGTAAATATGAGCTCTGTTTGTCCCAGTCAGTGACACATAGCAGGAAAGAGTCCTGAGGATCTGGGAGCGCCACCATGCGATCCTTGTCACCTGTAATGTGCAAAAAGCTGACTGAGAGGGACCAGGGGGCCTACAGGGGTAACAGGGAGAAACGGGGAAGGTTCCAGGAGCCAGCAGTGGGCACAGACAACAATGGGAAGGAAGGTGATCCTTGAGCCAAAACAATGGCTTTTCAGAGCAGGAGGGAACTTCCCTGTCCCAATACAAATGACCCAGAGGGAGAGCGATGACCACCCAATGAGCAGTCCATGTTTGGCCCATTAGCAGGGAGCCAGGAAAGCTGTGAACAGTGCACCTTAGAAATACATTTCTCAAACTTCCACAATGCCTGTCGGCTATGGAAAGACCATAGCAAGTTCTACAGCAAACAGTTTAACATCTTGTAGCCTAACACTCCCCAACCTTGTTGACGCTCCCAACCAACTCAGGGAGCCCTGGAACACTCTCCAAGACAGCAGAGTGCCCTGCACTAGTGCTGAGATCTAAGAGTCAGGCTGAAGCACAAGGAAGCCCAGTTTATGTTCTGATGGGCCTGGGTCAGGTTCAGGATCAAAGTGGCCCTAGCAGGGGGCTGGCCCTCAGTCAGTGAGGTCAAGGAGAGCGCTACTCTCTGGGTAGGTTATGAATGAAGCCGATGATGTTGGCCTGCGTGTGGTGGAGATTTGGAGGACTGGGTCAGTGAGAAAGGCAAGCAAGTGGGCATCCAATGATTGTCCCTGGGACAGAGAGTCAACTCCATTCAAGGAGTTTAGTTGGACTGGGGCAGATAAGTCAGGAGGGTGAGTGTGGCTTGAGGACTACAGCAAGGTCAAGCTTTCCCAAGCATTAGGGCCCTCCGCCCTCCTACGCATGGGCCCACAGGACTTTCACTCACTGGGGCTCAATCCTGACTGCACATGCAGTCTGGTGTCAGACATACACTCCCAGGGCCCTGAAGCAGGCCAGGTAATCCCCCTGTCTATGTCTGGAGCTTATGGGGAACGAGGAGGCGCCTTCACCAGAACTGCTAGGGAGCTGAGTCAGGCCAAGGACAGAGCCTACAAAGCCAGGGAGTTTAAGGACCACAATGGTACAGAGCACAGGGACCCCTTATTAAGGTTTCATCCTGCCACTCCCACCCTAGAGAATCCTAAGATGTAGAAGGAAGAGTAGAGGGTCCTGGTATCACACAGCATCTGATGGCCTCATTTCATGGATCTGACTACAGAGGCCCAAATGAGGAAGAAGACCACCCAGGTCTCCTTCATTTCCATGGCCCTGCAGGCAGAAGCCCGGATTTCCCTCCCTCCGGTAGGACCCCTCACTTCCTGTAAGTTTACATTAAGGAAGAGTAAAACACCAAAATACAGAGATGGAGGAATAAGAAGACCTCCACTTTCATAATCTCCAGGTTGCAGTTTACCAATTCCAGATGATGCTGATCCAACGATAGAATAATTGCTCTGTTATGAAATATTTTGAAGCAAGCTTCAGATATCATATCTTCTATAGAAAATATTTTATCTATGGAGCGACAGATAAGGTCCTAGCTGAAACAAAAGTATTATTATCAGACCTACACAAACACTATGAATAAACCATTTAATCCAAAACTCTTTTTCTCATCAGAGTCATCACAATTGCCATAACAGAGCTCAAGGAGTTACATTTCAGGTCCTGTTCTTATTTGATGATATTTCCTTTTATGACTATAGAATAAGGTTTGTCACTGTGATTGGTGGATGAGTCTTCGGGTCCCTTGGGTCAGTAAGAATGTCCCAAATCACTCTACTTTCCCTAAAAAGATAACAGCAATGATGGCAGAGATGCCGATTCTGGGAATCTCCCATGTGGATATGAAGCCACGGCTTCTCTGAAACATTCAGTCTGCTTCCAGTACCTGCAAAGGGCTTCTGGCATCAGGCGCTTCAGGAGTGCAGCTTGGACTTGGCAAAACCGCCGCCCAGAATGGGTGCTACATTGCATCAAAGGGACCGGGTCAAGTGGACCTCTTTAGGTAGCATTAACTACCTGCAGGTTCACTGACTCCATCCATTTGATGGGAAGGGTGCCTCATGGCACCCATGACCTTGACCTTGACCCCTGACCACTCATTGGATGGTCATCACTCTCCTTCTGGATCCCTCTGTCGTATGTCCTTTCTGCCCTCCTTCTCCTGCGAGGAAAGGGCAGGACGTGCCCATGAGGGAAATGCAGGTGTACAGTGTGACAGCTACCCAGCTGCAGACCCTAGCTGGGTAGCTCCTAGTCCTAAAGACTGCTCTTTATTCTACCCATGGTGCCTCTGATATCCAGGAAAAAGAAGAAATGGAAACTATCCCCTATTGTTCTCCATTTATAGAAGGATGGTATGTTCTCTCCATCTTCCCCTGTTGAATCATCACTATGTGGGGAACTGGTAAACTCTGATCTTATGGATCACTTTGGGGGATCATACCAGGGTTGTCCTCTATGCACGATGGAAATGTGGCTGCACATATGGACATTAATCCTGTGGGAGCCTCTTTGGGTGGCTCCAGGGTAGACACAATGACCTTAGGACACCTCTAAGCTCCTGCTTCCTGATGGAGGATATACCCTAGCTCATCTATGCCTATCCACCCTGGGCGTGAAATCAGTCACTCATGCCAGTCTTGGTTAGTGGGAGTGGGGAATGAAGACTCTTTGAAAGGAACAGAGCAGAAGTCACACACCAGACCATTCCAAACATGAGACCAGATAAGGGATTGACTGGAGCTACTCCCAAGTTCATCTGGACACAGGTTGGCATTCTCTACAGAACCAACCAAGACTTACCTTAGGACAGTACTAACTAGGACATTCCCAAGAAGATAAATCTGAGACCTCTGGAGTGCTGGTTGTGGACATTGGAAGTTTCCAGTGGCCCATGAACCCAGACCCACCTGCTTTTAACTGCAAAGGAAGGTTTTGGGAGGGAGGGGACACACAGGGCCCTCACCTCTTGGTGTCACTAAGGAATTGGGATTGCATGACGATGCCGAGAAGGGATGTCCTGTTCCTTTCCATGAAACCTAACTCAAAAGGACATACAGGCCTTCCACAAACTATTCTGCGTCCTGGCACATTAAAACCAAGAGCAGATCTGCTATCAACTCCCTTTGGGAGAATTGTTTCCAAGGATCCTGCTGTACAACACATGGGGTTTCTGGTCCTGTCATCTGCTAGGGGTGGTGTCCGTGTGTCTCCTCCATGCTGAGCAGACGCCAGCCTAGAGGAGTGCCCCCACTTCCTCCACAACAGCTGCAGGTGGGGGCTACTGGGTGGGGCACAGCCTCCCAGGAGGGGTTTTTGTATGAGCCTGTGTCACAGTGTCCCGTGTTCGGCGGAGGGACCCAGCTGACCGTCCTAGGTGAGTCTCCTCAACTCCCTCCTTCCTTCCCTGCTCTCCCAGAGGTTTGGGTGATTTTCTGCCTTTTTCTTTTGTTTCTTTTGTGTCTTGTCTCAGCCTTGGTCATGCTTTCACCTGGGATCCCAGCCTCTGGGACCCTGACCTCCTCCTCTCCCCACATGGATTTTCCTGCTTACTTCTTAGGTCATCACCAGCCCCTTACCTCCAACCCGAGAGGCAGGCAATGGTTGGGATGACTAAACACTCCTCTATCTGTCTGCCAGGGTCGTGCTGGGTCCTACGTGTGCTCTGTTCTGGTCCCTGTTGCTCCACCCTTATCTCTGGGAGGCACTGGGGTCCGCCATCCTGAAGGGAAGAGGGCAGAGGGAGCATTGGGGGGATGACCATTTGGTGCCTTTAGAGGGACCCAGCACCCTCGGGTCCTAGGCTGGTGACACACAGGTTAGAGGTTCTGAGAAGGCCCCAGGGCTCTGAAACAAAGATCCAAGGATGGTTGCAGGGGTGGAGTGGTTCCCGCCGGCCTCTCCAGGCTGCTGCCCAGAGCTCTATGGGCAGAGAGCCAAACAACACTGCCAGACAGGATAGAGCAGGGAGGACAAGGTGCTCCAGTCAGGAAGCCTGGAACAGGGTCATGGAACGACAGGGTGTAGGGAAAAGATGGACTCCTGGCTCTTATGGGAAACGACCAGTTACAAAATGAAAGCCAGTATGGACAGTATGGCTACTGAACTTACTAATTGGCCAGGGAAAACACCAAGGGACAAGGCAGAGGGGACACCCAAGAAGCTTCAGGCAGACCGTGTTCTTATGGGGTCCTTGGCTCATTACAGACTTCAAGAGTAAGTAAATATATTTGGGGAAATATAATTGCCACAGAGGAAAGATCCAGAGGCCTCCAGAAGAGAAATACCAGATCACAGGAGACCACAGAGAGTTCTTGTCATCCACTCCGAGGACAGGCAGAATGTCACGGGAAGAGGCCAAGAGAGTGAGGGTCAGACATTTGTGTGACAGGCCAGGGCCCAGAGGGTTCTCAAGTCAGGAGATGGCAGGTGTACAGTGTGACAGCTACCCATGAGGGATGGGAAATAGTTGGAGGAAGATGCAAGCCACCCTCTTGAGAATAATTGCTCAGACAGAGGTTGGTCCCTAAACAGGGGCCCATGCCCTGGGCCTGGACACCCAGGCCTGTGGGTGTCTCTAACCCTGATGTTAGAGACACTAACATGAGGGTCTCCCGCAAATGGAAAAGGAATCAATGACCCACTGCGCCCACCATGCCCCACAGGTCAGCCCACGTCCGCACCTTCGGTCACGCTCTTCCCGCCCTCCTCTGAGGAACTCGCCGCCAACAAGGCCACCCTGGTGTGCCTCATCAGTGACTTCTACCCCAGCGGCGTGACGGTGGCCTGGAAGGCAGACGGCAGCCCCGTCACCCAGGGCGTGGAGACCACCAAGCCCTCCAAACAGAGCAACAACAAGTACGCGGCCAGCAGCTACCTGAGCCTGTCGCCTGACAAGTGGCAATCTCACAGCAGCTTCAGCTGCCTGGTCACGCACGAGGGCAAAACCGTGGAGAAGAAGGTGGTCCCCTCACAGTGCTCTTAGGTCCCTGAGACTTCCAGGGATGGGGGCCTTCCTCTCCCAGATACCCCTTTGCCAGCTCACCATGCCCCCCTGAGTCCCCACCCAGGTTCTGCTCAGAGCAGGCAGGTCACAATGCCATCCCTGTTTATTATTTGCTCAATAAAGAACTCATCATTTATCATCTGATATTTCTGATGTGTGTTTTCTATCTGGTTGTGCCTAGGTTAAAGTTTTGGTAGTTAAGGGAAGGGACAGCTATGGAACATTTGGGTAAATATGAGCTCTGTTTGTCCCAGTCAGTGACACATAGCAGGAAAGAGTCCTGAGGATCTGGGAGCGCCACCATGCGATCCTTGTCACCTGTAATGTGCAAAAAGCTGACTGAGAGGGACCAGGGGGCCTACAGGGGTAACAGGGAGAAACGGGGAAGGTTCCAGGAGCCAGCAGTGGGCACAGACAACAATGGGAAGGAAGGTGATCCTTGAGCCAAAACAATGGCTTTTCAGAGCAGGAGGGAACTTCCCTGTCCCAATACAAATGACCCAGAGGGAGAGCGATGACCACCCAATGAGCAGTCCATGCTTGGCCCATTAGCAGGGAGCCAGGAAAGCTGTGAACAGTGCACCTTAGAAATACATTTCTCAAACCTCCACAATGCCTGTCGGCTATGGAAAGACCATAGCAAGTTCTACAGCAAACAGTTTAACATCTTGTAGCCTAACACTCCCCAACCTTGTTGACGCTCCCAACCAACTCAGGGAGCCCTGGAACACTCTCCAAGACAGCAGAGTGCCCTGCACTAGTGCTGAGATCTAAGAGTCAGGCTGAAGCACAAGGAAGCCCAGTTTATGTTCTGATGGGCCTGGGTCAGGTTCAGGATCAAAGTGGCCCTAGCAGGGGGCTGGCCCTCAGTCAGTGAGGTCAAGGAGAGCGCTACTCTCTGGGTAGGTTATGAATGAAGCCGATGATGTTGGCCTGCGTGTGGTGGAGATTTGGAGGACTGGGTCAGTGAGAAAGGCAAGCAAGTGGGCATCCAATGATTGTCCCTGGGACAGAGAGTCAACTCCATTCAAGGAGTTTAGTTGGACTGGGGCAGATAAGTCAGGAGGGTGAGTGTGGCTTGAGGACTACAGCAAGGTCAAGCTTTCCCAAGCATTAGGGCCCTCCGCCCTCCTACGCATGGGCCCACAGGACTTTCACTCACTGGGGCTCAATCCTGACTGCACATGCAGTCTGGTGTCAGACATACACTCCCAGGGCCCTGAAGCAGGCCAGGTAATCCCCCTGTCTATGTCTGGAGCTTATGGGGAACGAGGAGGCGCCTTCACCAGAACTGCTAGGGAGCTGAGTCAGGCCAAGGACAGAGCCTACAAAGCCAGGGAGTTTAAGGACCACGATGGTACAGAGCACAGGGACATCTTATTAAGGTTTCATCCTGCCACTCCCACCCTAGAGAACCCTAAGATGTAGAAGGAAGAGTAGAGGGTCCTGGTATCACACAGCATCTGATGGCCTCATTTCATGGATCTGACTACAGAGGCCCAAATGAGGGAGAAGACCACCCAGGTCTCCTTCATTTCCATGGCCCTGCAGGCAGAAGCCCGGAATCTCCCTGCCTGCCGTAGGACCCCTCACTTCCTGTAAGTTTACATTAAGGAAGAGTAAAACACCAAAATACAAAGATGGAGGAATAAGAAGACCTCCACTTTCATAAACTCCGGGTTGCAGTTTATCAATTCCTGATGATGCTGATCCAACGACAGAATAATTGCTCTGTTATGAAATATTTTGAAGCAAGCTCCAGATATCATATCTTCTATAGATAAATATTTTATTTATGGAGTGACAGATAAGGTCCTAGCAGAAACAAAAGTATTATTATCAAACCTACACAAACACTATGAATAAACCATTTAATCCAAAACTCTTTTTCTCATCAGAGTTATCACAATTGCCATAACAGAGCTCAAGGAGTTACATTTCAGGTCCTGTTCTTATTTGATGATATTTCCTTTTATGACTATAGAATAAGGTTTGTCACTGTGATTGGTGGATGAGTCTTCGGGTCCCTTGGGTCAGTAAGAATGTCCCAAATCACTCTACTTTCCCTAAAAAGATAACAGCAATGATGGCAGAGATGCCGATTCTGGGAATCTCCCATGTGGATATGAAGCCACGGCTTCTCTGAAACATTCAGTCTGCTTCCAGTACCTGCAAAGGGCTTCTGGCATCAGGTGCTTCAGGAGTGCAGCTTGGACTTGGCAAAACCACCGCCCAGAATGGGTGCTACATTGCATCAAAGGGACCAGGTCAAGTAGACCTCTTTAGGTAGCATTAACTACCTACAGGTTCACTGACTCCATCCATTTGATGGGAAGGGTGCCTCATGGCACCCTTGACCTTGACCTTGACCCCTGACCACTCATTGGGTGGTCATCACTCTCCCTCTGGGTCCCTCTGTCGTATGTCCTTTCTGTCCTCCTTCTCTTGTGAGGAAAGGGCAGGACGTGCCCATGAGGGAAATGCAGGTGTACAGTGTGACAGCTACCCAGCTGCAGACCCTAGCTGGGTAGCTCCTAGTCCTAAAGACTGCTCTTTATTCTACCCATGGTGCCTCTGATATCCAGGAAAAAGAAGAAATGGAAACTATCCCCTATTGTTCTCCATTTATAGAAGGATGGTATGTTCTCTCCATCTTCCCCTGTTGAATCATCACTATGTGGGGAACTGGTAAACTCTGATCTTATGGATCACTTTGGGGGATCATACCAGGGTTGTCCTCTATGCACGATGGAAATGTGGCTGCACATATGGACATTAATCCTGTGGGAGCCTCTTTGGGTGGCTCCAGGGTAGACACAATGACCTTAGGACACCTCTAAGCTCTTTTCCTGATGGAGGATATACTCTAGCTCATCTATGTCTATCCACCCTGGGCGTGAAATCAGTCACTCATGCCAGTCTTGGTTAGTGGGAGTGGGGAATGAAGACTCTTTGAAAGGAACAGAGCAGAAGTCACACACCAGACCATTCCAAACATGAGACCAGATAAGGGATTGGCTGGAGCTACTCCCAAGTTCATCTGGACACAGGTTGGCATTCTCTACAGAACCAACCAAGACTTACCTTAGGACAGTACTAACTAGGACATTCCCAAGAAGATAAATCTGAGACCTCTGGAGTGCTGGTTGTGGACATAGGAAGTTTCCAGTGGCCCATGAACCCAGACCCACCTGATTTTAACTGCAAAGGAAGGTTTTGGGAGGGAGGGGACACACAGGGCCCTCACCTCTTGGTGTCACTAAGGAACTGGGATTGCGTGACAATGCCAAGAGGGGATGTCCTGTTCCTTTCCATGAAACCTAACTCAAAAGGACATACAGGCCTTCCACAAACTATTCTACGTCCTGGCAGACAGTAAAACCAAGAGCAGATCAGCTATCAACTCTGTTTGGAAGAATTGTTTCCAAGGATCCTGTGGCACAACACATGGGGTCACTGGTCCTGTCATCTGCTAGGGGTGGTGGCCGTGTGTCTCCTCCAAGCTGAGCAGACGCCAGCCTAGAGGAGTGCCCCATTTCCTCCACCACAGCTGCAGGTGGGGGGTCAGTGGGTGGGGCACAGCCTCCCAGGAGGCGTTTTTGTATGTGCTTGTAACACTGTGTTATGTGTTCGGCGGAGGGACCCAGCTGACCGTCCTAGGTGAGTCTCCTCAACTCCCTCCTTCCTTCCCTGCTCTCCCAGAGGTTTGGGTGATTTTCTGCCTTTTTCTTTTGTTTCTTTTGTGTCTTGTCTCAGCCTTGGTCATGCTTTCACCTGGGATCCCAGCCTCTGGGACCCTGACCTCCTCCTCTCCCCACATGGATTTTCCTGCTTACTTCTTAGGTCATCACCAGCCCCTTACCTCCGACCCGAGAGGCAGGCAATGGTTGGGATGACTAAACACTCCTCTGTCTGTCTGCCAGGGTCGTGCTGGGTCCTACGTGTGCTCTGTTCTGGTCCCTGTTGCTCCACCCTTATCTCTGGGAGGCACTGGGGTCTGCCATCCTGAAGGGAAGAGGGCAGAGGGTGCATTGGGCGGATGACCATTTGGTGCCTTTAGAGGGACCCAGCACCCTCGGGTCCTAGGCTGGCGACACACAGGTTAGAGGTTCTGAGAAGGCCCCAGGGCTCTGGGACAAGGATCCAAGGATGGTTGCAGGGGTGGAGTGGTTCCCGCCGGCCTCTCCAGGCTGCTGCCCAGCGCTCTATGGGCAGAGAGCCAAACAACACTGCCAGACAGGAGAGAGCAGGGAGGACAAGGTGCTCCAGTCAGGAAGCCTGGAACAGGGTCATGGAACGACAGGGTGTAGGGAAAAGATGGACTCCTGGCTCTTATGGGAAACGACCAGCTACAAAATGAAAGCCAGTATGGACAGTATGGCTACTGAACTGACTAACTGGCCAGCGGAAACACCAAGGGACAAGGCAGAGGGGACACCCAAGAAGCTTCAGGCAGACCGTGATCTTATGGGGTCCTTGGCTCATTACAGACTTCAAGAGAGATACATTTGGGTAAATATAATTGCCACAGAGGAAAGATCCAGAGGCCTCCAGAGCAGAAATACCAGATCACAGGAGACCACTCCGGGGACAGACAGAATGTCCTGGGAAAAGGCCAAGAGAGTGAGGGTCAGACATTTGTGTGACAGGCCAGGGCCCAGAGGGTTCTTAAGTCAGGAGATGGCAGGTGTACAGTGTGACATCTACCCATGAGGGATGGGAAATAGTTGGAGGAAGATGAAAGCCACCCTCATGAGAATAATTGCTCAGACAGAGATTGGTCCCTAAACAGGGGCCCATGCCCTGGGCCTGGACACCCAGGCCTGTGGGTGTCTCTAACCCTGATGTTAGAGACACTAATATGAGGGTCTCCCGCAAATGGAAAAGGAATAAATGACCCACTGCGCCCACCATGCCCCACAGGTCAGCCCACGTCCGCACCTTCGGTCACGCTCTTCCCGCCCTCCTCTGAGGAACTCGCAGCCAGCAAGGCCACCCTGGTGTGCCTCATCAGTGATTTCTACCCCAGCGGCGTGACGGTGGCCTGGAAGGCAGACGGCAGCCCCGTCACCCAGGGCGTGGAGACCACCAAGCCCTCCAAACAGAGCAACAACAAGTACGCGGCCAGCAGCTACCTGAGCCTGTCGCCTGACAAGTGGCAATCTCACAGCAGCTTCAGCTGCCTGGTCACACACGAGGGCAAAACCGTGGAGAAGAAGGTGGTCCCCTCACAGTGCTCTTAGGTCCCTGAGACTTCCAGGGATGGGGGCCTTCCTCTCCCAGATACCCCTTTGCCAGCTCACCATGCCCCCCTGAGTCCCCACCCAGGTTCTGCTCAGAGCAGGCAGGTCACAATGCCATCCCTGTTTATTATTTGCTCAATAAAGAACTCATCATTTATCATCTGATATTTCTGATGTGTGTTTTCTATCTGGTTGTGCCTAGGTTAAAGTTTTGGTAGTTAAGGGAAGGGACAGTTATGGAACATGTGATATTATCCGCTCATCGTCGAATCAAGGAACTCTGAAAGGACCCCCTCTGAGCTCTGTTTGTCCCAGTCAGTGACACATAGCAGGAAAGAGTCCTGTGGATCTGGGAGCACCACCATGCGATCCTTGTCACCTGTAAAGTGCAAAAAGCTGACTGAGAGGGACCAGGGGGCCTATGGGGTAACAGGGAGAAACGGGGAGGCTTCCCGGAGCCAGCAGTGGGCACAGACAACAATAAGAAGGAAGGTGATCCTTGAGCCAAAATATGGCTTTTCAGAGCAGGAGGGAACTTCCCTGTCCCAGTACAAATGACCCAGAGGGAGAGCGATGACCACCCAATGAGCAGTCCATGTTTGGCCCATTAGCAGGGAGCCAGGAAAGCTGTGAACAGTGCACCTTAGAAATACATTTCTCAAACTTCCACAATGCCTGTCAGCTATGGAAAGACCATAGCAAGTTCTACAGCAAACAGTTTAACATCTTGTAGCCTAACACTCCCCAACCTCGTTGACGCTCCCAACCAACTCAGGGAGCCCTGGAACACTCTCCAAGACACCAGAGTCCCCTGCACTAGTGCTGAGATCTAAGAGTCAGGCTGAAGCACAAGGAAGCCCAGTTTATGTTCTGATGGGCCTGGGTCAGGTTCAGGATCAAAGTGGCCCTAGCAGGGGGCTGGCCCTCAGTCAGTGAGGTCAAGGAGAACGCTACTCTCTGGGTAGGTTATGAATGAAGCCGATGATGTTGGCCTGCGTATGGTGGAGATTTGGAGAACTGGGTCAGTGAGAAAGGCAAGCAAGTGGGCATCCAATGATTGTCCCTGGGACAGAGAGTCAACTCCATTCAAGGAGTTTAGTTGGACTGGGGCAGATAAGTCAGGAGGGTGAGTGTGGCTTGAGGACTACAGCAAGGTCAAGCTTCCCCAAGCATTAGGGCCCTCCGCCCTCCTACGCATGGGCCCACTAGACTATCACTCACTGGGGCTCAATCCTGACTGCACATGCAGCCAGGTGACCCCTGCAGTGGCTGGGACCTCATTCAATAATGTCCCAACCCTTGACACATTCATTTACCGTTGGATTGGGGATGAAGCAGTGATGTCAGCCTGCATAAAGGAGTGCCTCGGGAGTACAGGTCAATAAGAAAGGCCACTATGCTGGCCTCAGGAAAGGCTTCCAGGGATTGTCCCAATGACAGAGTCAATTTGAATTCAGAAGTAGAGTTAAGGCAGTTCAGACCAGCCTGAGACCCATGTCAAGTTCAGGCTTCCCGGAGTACACAGGGTCTCCAAACACCAGACCCATAGGACTCCTCCATCTGCCATCACTATGGCTTTGTCGAGAGTACACCTGCTGTTTCTAGTCATAGACACAATCACTCCAGGGCCTGAGGCACACATGTCAACCTCTCAGAGATACAGGCCCTGCTCTTTCTGCCAGTCCTCCAGTCCCTAGGTTTGACAGATACCCTGTCTGAACCTCCAGCTCCTCGGGGACATGAAGCTGCCTTCCACAGACTTGCTGGGGGGCAGGGACTGCCCCAGGACAGAACTTTCAAATGCTATGCTCTCTTGGGCCACACTGCATCAGAGGATAGGGGTTCCCTTGTCGCTTTGTCACAGCCATGGGTCCCCATATCTACCTAGGAGATGGTAGAAACACAGGGATCAGCATCTTCCTAAGTCCATTTCTCAGACAGAAACACTAACACCTCAGGGAACAAGGGGACTACTCAGGTCTCCTTCATCTCATGGTTCCTGCTGGAAAGAATGACACCCTACCCAGAGCTAGTGTCACCCCAAGACAAAATGTTCTATTCATTGTTTTAAGTTTGCAGTATGAAAAAACTGAGGACACAAAGAGACAAGACAAAGAAGAGCCCTCACATTCCTATCGACCAAGTCCCCGAGTCATAGTGACCCACTCACAGCAGAATAACTCCTCATATGCAGCATTTTAAAACAAATGTAATGTCATATCATTTATTCTGTATATAATTCATTTGTGAACTGGAAACATGGAAACTGAAAGAGAATGAGTACAACATCATTACCAATTCTAAGCAGAAACCATCAATAACTTCTTTTTTAAATTTTTTATTTAAACTCAATTTGGTTAACATATAGTGTACTATTAATGAGGGTAGATTTAGTGATTCATCAGTTGCATGTAACACCCAGTGCTCATTACAACAAGTGCCCTCCTTAATGCCCATCACCCAGTTACCCCATCCCCCCACCTAACTCCCCTCCCGCAACTCTCACTTTGTTTCCTATAAGTTTGAAAAGTTGCTTATGGTTTTCTTCCCTCTCTGTATTCATCTTATTTTATTTTTCCGTCCCTTCCCCTATGTTCATCTGTTTTGTTTCTTAAATTCCACATATGACTGAAGTTATATGGTATTTTTCTTTCTCTGACTGACTTATTTGTTAAATAGACTCTAGTTTCATCCACATCATTGCAAAAGGCAAGATTTTATTCTTTTGAAGGCTGAGTGGTATTCCATTGTATATCTCTATACCATATCCTCTTTATCTATTCAAGCACCATGGACTTCTGGTCTCTTTCCGGTTTCGCTATTGTGTACATGCTGCTATGAACACTGGGCAGCATGTGCCCCTTCGAATCACTGTTTTTGTGTAGGGTTGTTCTATTTTTAATATTTTGAGGAACCTCCACACTGTTTTCCAGAGTGGCTGCACCAGCTTGCATTCCCACCAACAGTGTAAGAGGGTTTCCCTTTCTCTGCATCCATCCCAACATCTGTTGTTTCCCAATTTGTTGATTTTAGCCATTCTGACTAGTGTGAGGTGGTTGTTTATTGTGGATTTGATTTCTATTTCTCTGGTGACAAGTGATGCTGAGCATCTTTGCATGTGTCTGATGGCCATTTGTATGTCTTCTTTGGAGAAATGTCTCACTCATTTCTGTCCATTTCTTCACTGGATTGTTTGGTTTTGGGGTATGGAGTTTGATAAGTTCTTCAGAGATTTTGGACACTAGCTCTTCATCTGATATATCCTTTGTAAATTTCTTCTCCCATTCCATAGGTTGCCTTTTACTTTTGCTGATTGCATCCCCTGTTGTGCAGAATTTTTATCTTAACGAAATCCTCATAGTTCATTTTTGCTTGTGTTTATCTTGCTTTTGGAGATGTGTGTAGTAAGAAGCTATTGCAGCCTAGGTCAAAGAGGTTGGTGCCTGTGTTCTTCTCTAGGATTCTGATGGATTCCTACCCACATTTAGGTCTTTCATTCATTTTGTGTTTAATTTTTGGCATGGTGTAAGTAGTGGTAAAAGTGGTCCAGCTTCATTCTTCTGCATGTGGCTGTCCAGTTTTCCCAACATCATTTCTTGAAGAGACTATCTTTTTTCCATTGGATATATTTTCCTGCTTTGTCAAAGATTAGTTGACTGTAGAGTTGAATGTCCATCTCTGGGTTCTCTGTTCTCTTCCATTGATCTATGTGTCTGTTTTTGTGCCAGTACCATACTTGCTTGATGATTACAGCTCCGTTATTGCTTGAAGTCCAAAATTGTGATGCCTCCAACTTTGGTTTTCTTTTTCAACATTCCTCTATCTATTAAGGGTCTTTTCTAATTCCATACACATTTTAGGATAGTTTGCCACAGCTCTGAAAAATGCTGATGGCTTTTTGATAAGGATTGCTTTGAATGTGTAGATTGCCTTGAGTAGCATCAACATTTTAGCAATATTTGTTCTTCTAACCTGTGAGCATACAATATTTTTCCATTTCTTTGTGTCTTCCTCAATTTCTTTCATAAGCATTCTATGGTTTTCAGAGTACAGATTCTTACCTCTTTCGTTGGGTTAATTCCTATGTATTTTATGGTTCTCCAGTGTAATTGTAAATGGCATCGATGCCTTACTTTCTCTTCTTCTGCTTCATTCTTACTGTATAGAAACAAAACTGACTCTTGCAAATATGACAGTACAGACAAAAGGTTGATATACAGGATCTATAAAGAACTCCTCAAACTCAACACACACAAAACAGACAATCATATTAAAAAATAGGCAAAAGATATGAACAGACACTTCTCCAATCAAGACACACAAATGGCTATCAGACACATGAAAAAATGTTCATCATCACTAGCCATCAGGGAGATTCAAATGAAAACCACACTGAGATACCACCTTACACCAGTTAGAGTGGCCAAAATTAGCAAGACAGGAAACAACATGTGTTGGAGAGGATGTGGAGAAAGGGGAACCCTCTTCCACTGTTGGTGGGAATGCAAGTTGGTTCAACCACTTTGAAAAACAGTGTGGAGATTCCTCAAGAAATTAAAAATAGAGCTTCCCTATGACCCTGCAATTGCACTCCTGGGTATTTACCCTAAAGATACAGATGTAGTGAAAAGAAGGGCCATCTGTACCCCAATGTTTATAGCAGCAATGGCCATAGTCACCAAACTGTGGAAGGAACCAAGATGCCCTTCAATGGACAAATGGATAAGGAAGATGTGGTCCATATACACTATGGAGTATTATGCCTCCATCAGAAAGCATGAATACCCAACTTTTGTAGCAACATGGACAGGACTGGAAGAGATTATGCTGAATGAAATCAGTCAAGCAGAGAGAGTCAATTATCATATGGTTTCACTTATTTGTGGAGCATAACAAATAACACAGAGGATATGGGGAGATGGAGAGGAGAAGGGAGTTGGGGGAAATTGGAAGGGGAGGTGAACCATGAGAGACTATGGACTCTGAAAAACAACCTGAGGGTTCTGAAGGGGTGGGAGGTGGGAGGTTGGGGGAACCAGATGGTGGGTATTAGAGAGGGCACGTATTGCGTGGAGCACTGGATGTGGTGCAAAAACAATGAATACTGTTACGCTGAAAAGAAATTAAAAAAAAAAAAGAAAGAAACGCAACAGACTTCTGTGCATTGATAATTTATCTGTGACTTTACTAAACTCCTGTATCAGTTCTAGCAATTTCTTGGTGGAGTCTTTGGCTTTTCTACACAGAGTATCCTATCGTCTCTGAAGAGTGAAAGTATGACTTCTATACCAATGTAATGCCTTTTCCTTCTTCTGTTGTCTGATTGCTGAGGATAGGACTTCTGTACTATGTTGAACAGAAGTGGTTAAGAGTGGACATCCGTGCTGTATTCCTGACCTTAAGGGAAAAGCTCTCAGTTTTTCCCCATTGAAGATGATATTCACTGTGGGTCTTTCATATGTATCTTTTATGCTGTTGAGTTGTGTTCCCTCTATTCCTAAAGCCAGAGGACTTTTATCAAGAAAGGATACTGTATTTTGTCAAATACTTTTTCTGCATCTATTGAGAAGATCATATAGTTCTTCTACTTTCTCTTATCAATGTTGTGTATCAAATTGATTGAATTGCAGATGGACTTCTTAATCTCAAAATAATATTCTATTTTTCTGCAAAAGCCTTACACTTCTCGTAAGTGAATTCATGGAGTGATATAAATGATGTTGTTATTTGGTGGTATTTTCTTTTCCTTTTGTGACTATGGAGTAAGGTTTGCCTCTGGGATTGGTGGATGTGTCTTCAGGTCCCTTGGGTCTGTAAGAATCTCTCAAATCACTCTACATTTCTTTGCAGTCAAGTAGCCATGGGGGCTGAGCTGACAGTCCTGGGACTCTTCAACGTGAATATGAAGCTACAGCCTCCCTGAACCCTTCAAGCTGCATCCTCTTCCTGCAAAGGGCTTCTGGCATCAGCAGATTCAGGAAGTCCAGCTTGGACTTGGCAAAACCACCAGCCAGGATAGTTGGTTTCTTTGCATCAAAGGGCCCAAGTCAAGGTGACCTTTTTAGGTAGCATTAACTACCTGCAGTTTTAGTGACTCCATATGATGGGAAGGGTGTGTCATGGCAGTACTTCTGCTCTGTCTTCCCTCTCCTGTGAGGGCAGGGCAGCACATGTCCATGGGAGAGTGCCTTCATCTTCTCTTTATTATCCTCATGACACCTTTCATATCTAAGGAAAAGAAGTGTTCCCCCACTTTATAGAAGGATGGTAGGCTCCTTCCATTGACCCTGCTAAATTATCACTGTGTGATGACCTGGTAAACTCTGGGATCTTATGGATCAGGTTGGGGGATCACAACTGGGTTTCCTCTGTACATCATGGAAATGTGGCTGCACAGATGGACATCAGTCCTTTGGGAGCTTCTTCAGGTGGCTCCTGGGCACAGGCACATGATCCCAGGAGTTCTCTATAATCCTGCTTCCTGATTGACAACCAAGTCTAGCTCATCTGTGCCTACCCATCCTGACTGCAAAATCAGTCACTGGTGCCAGTTCTGGTTAGTGGGAGTGGGGATTGAAGACTCTGTGAAAAGAACAAAACAGAAACCATACACAGACCCTCCTGAACATGACTACAGATAGGTAATTGGCAGGAGCTGTTCCAAAGGCCACCTGGACACAGGTTGGCATGTCCTACAGGACCACTCCAGACTTTTCTTAGGACAGTCCCTAACTAGGACATTCCCAAGAAGATAAAACTGACCCCTCTGGAGTGATGGCTGGGGACATAGGAAGTTTCCAATGGCCATAAACCCATAAACCCTTTGTTTTTCCCTGAAAAGGAAGGTTTGGGAGGGAGGGGAAACACAGGGCCCTCACATCGTGGTATCACTAAGGAATTGGGATTCTTTGAACATGTGAAGAAGAGATGTCCTGTTCATTTCCATGGAACCTAACTCAAAAGGACACACAGGACTTCCGCAAACTATTCTACGTCCTGGCAGATAGTAAAACCAAGAGCAGATCAGATATCAACTCCCCTTGGAAGAATTGTTTCCAAGGATCCTGTTGCAGAACACATGGGGTCACTGGTCCCATCATCTGCTAGGGGTGGGGGCCGTGTGTATCCTCCATGCTGAGCAGATGCCAGCCTAGAGGAGTGCCCCCACTTCCTCCACCACAGCTGCAGGTGGGGGGCTAGTGGGTGGGGCATGGCCTCCCAGAAGGGGTTTTTGTATGAGCCTGTGTCACAGTGTTAGGTGTTCGGCGGAGGGACCCAGCTGACCGTCCTAGGTGAGTCTTCTCATCTCCCTCCTTCCCTGCTCCCCCAGAGGTTTGGGTGATTTTCTGCTATTTTTTTTTCTCTGCATGTCTTGTCACAGCTTTGGCCATGCTTTCACCTGGGATCCCAGTCTCTGGGAACCCAACCTCCTCCCTTCCCTGTATGCATTTTCCTACTTACTTCTTTGGTCATCACCAGCCCCTTACCTCCGACCTGAGAGGCAGGCAATGGTTGGGATGACTAAAAACTCCACTTTCTCTCTGCCAAGGTCATTGTGGGTCCTATGTGTGCTCTGTCCTATCTGGCCCCTATTTTTCATCCTTGTCTCTGGGAGGCACTAGGGTCCCCCATCCTAAAGGGAAGAGGGCACAGGGAGCATTGTGGGGATGACCGTTTGGTGCCTTTAGAGGGATGGAGCACCCTCAGGTCCTAGGCTAGGGACACACAGGTCAGAGATTCTGAGAAGGTCCCCAGAGCTATGGGACACTGGATCCATGGCCAGGAATGTTACAAGTGTTAACAGCCTCACCTGGGCCTCCTAGGTCTACAGTACAGAGGTCTGAGCTGGCATGGGGGTCTCAGGGAAACTTGCAACACAGAGGGCTGTGCAGGGAAGAGAAGGACCTAGAGAAAGTATCATGCAATGACGGGATGCGAAAACTATGTAGACTCCTGAGTCTCTGCAAGACGTACATCCTGTCCGCACGAAAGGCAGAATCTAGGACATAAAGGCTCTAGGGATGTGACTGGCTCACAGGCGATGAACGGAGAGGCTGCTGAAAGATTTGGAATAACGGAGACCTTAGGACAGACAGATAGACTTTATGGGATTAGTGAAGTTCCCACTCCATCCAGGACAGCCCAGGAGAGTTAGTTCTAAGTAAAAACAGAATCATTAGAGCAAAGACTCTAATACCCTGAGCACTGGAGTCTCAGCACTGAATGTCCTCAGGATTATTCAACCAGTGGTCAGACAGCTCACAGAATCACCTGCGGGACTGAGAAACAGACAAAGAGCCCCAGACAGACACCATCAGAAAGACAGAGGAAGTAGGAGCAGGAGTGAGATGTGGCCATCTGTGTGAGGAGAAATGTCCCAGGAGAGTGTCAAGATGAGTGCAGGCAGGTGTCCCACTCAAAGCTTCCCAGCAAACGTACTCAGTTGTGTAAGGAAAAACTAAAACTGCCCTCCATGGCCTAAACCTGCACACACTGAGTTGAAACAAGGAAACGTAGTGGGTACTCAGGTACATGTACATCACAAAAAAATGGCATCAAGTGACCGATGATGGATGATAAGGGTCTTACCTCCTTCCATAATACCTCTAACAGGTCAGCCCACGTCGGCACCCTCGGTCACACTCTTCCCGCCCTCCTCTGAGGAACTCACCACCAACAAGGCCACCCTGGTGTGCCTCATCAGTGACTTCTACCCCAGCGGCGTGACGGTGGCCTGGAAGGCAGACGGCAGCCCCGTCACCCAGGGCGTGGAGACCACCAAGCCCTCCAAACAGAGCAACAACAAGTACGCGGCCAGCAGCTACCTGAGCCTGTCGCCTGACAAGTGGCAATCTCACAGCAGCTTCAGCTGCCTGGTCACGCACGAGGGCAAAACCGTGGAGAAGAAGGTGGTCCCCTCACAGTGCTCTTAGGTCTCCGACACCCTCCCCCACCCAGCGGGGCCTGGAGACACAGGACCTCCAGGACGATCTTCCCTTCCCCCAGGGTCATCCCAGCCCTTCTCCCTTCACCCCATCAACACTCAATAAAGTGTCCTTTATTCGATCAGAAATCATCCTCTCTGCTCATTGCCTCTCAAACACTCTGTGTCCTGAACTTGACCGCCTTTAGCTGAACATATAATTTTTCTGCCTCGGGGGGAAGGGGTCTGCAGAAGACGTCCTCCTGGTTTTGGGAGGGGAAGCTTCACTCTCACCTAAAAGGACAAAGAATATTCCAAACAGAAAATACCTACAGGAGAACCAAGATAGAAGATGACCCCTCACAAAGGCTCTATGCATTCTTTTCTTTGTGGGGACCTTGGCCACAGTCAGTCATTGCTGCCCTTGCTGACATTGGCTCTCCGTTCTGTGGGGATAATGTTCGAGGGTCTCCCCAAGCCCGGGCTCTCAGGATCTGGAACTAGAACCCATCATAAGACGTCCACTCTCCTCTCCTTGTAGGGCCCTCCTCTCCGGGCCGTGAGTTCCCTGGGTTTCTTTCCCCTGGGGACCTTTCCCACGATCACATCCTAGAACACCTGCCATTCCTTAGGGGACACCCTGACCTGACTCCCCCGGGACATGGTTTGTGCCCTCTACCACAGACCCTCCCCGTCACAGTCAGGGCAGAACACTCTGCCAGGACACTGGTCACTCCCACGCTCAGCCCCACTCCCACTGGGGGCTCCTCCTCCCACGCTGCCCCTTGGTTCCCACTTGGATTCCTTCTGTCTGGGAGACAGACACCAGCTACGCTCTCTAGGACCTTCCCAGGCCAGCCAACCCAGGAATCCGCCCCTTGAGCTGGGGTGACCTGCCTGGGGCCTCTGTGTTAAAAATCTAGGGTCAGATTCTAGAAATGGGCTGCCACAAGGTCTCTCAACTGACTCATGGACTTAGGAGTTAGTGTGGGTGCTGAGCAAGAAAAACAACGCACGCACACGCACAGTGAACACAAACATCCACACGATGCACACACACGACGACCACACACGATGACCACACACAAAGGCACTGGTCCCTTTCCAAACGCTGCCATGCTGGGCAACTCTCGCGAGGACCGGGAAGTGCTAGAGTACAGGGTCTACTCCGAGTGCCGGGTAGAACGTGAGCAAAGAACGCTCTGTCGCCTCAGTCCCCACCAGCGCCAGTCAGTGCCAGATGGAAGGCCA
The DNA here is from genome assembly GCF_020171115.1 of Neogale vison. Classification (NCBI taxonomy): domain Eukaryota; kingdom Metazoa; phylum Chordata; class Mammalia; order Carnivora; family Mustelidae; genus Neogale; species Neogale vison. The sequence goes on along the minus strand of NC_058093.1, from coordinate 215,084,329 downwards.
GGAGGTTCCAGTCCACGATGGTGTGAGACAAGACACATGATGAGCTCCCGGGGTGGGGGGGGGGGAGCAGTGTGCACGGGTAGGTCCCGGCACATCAGGGAGGAGAGCAACAGAGCTGAAGCAGCGTGCCACCGACTCACAGAAACCAGCAGGCTAGGACTGTGTGTCCCCTGCCTGACATCAGCAGCTGACTTCCCAGCTCTGGGTGCCAGCCAAGGCCGTGGGGGTCAGGGCCCCCTCACCATTTGAAGGTCCGTTGCCAGGGTACAGCATGTGTCCACAGTGCTGGGGACACCCTGTTCCACAGGCCAGCAAGACCCCCACAACGGAAGTCCAGGAGAACTGCTGGAAGCAGTCACTGCCTCCGCACCCCCCGGGTCCCCCGGGTCTTTCAGGTGGACATTCAGCCCATACATCGCTACAGTGACATCTGCCCTCCCTGGGATCAGGTCGGGGACTACACACTAACCACCCCCTATTCCTTCCTCATGAACCAGCAAGGACAACATTCTGGAGCTCAGGGCCCACTGTAGGGATCCAGAGTGCTTGAGGGGAACCTGCTTCTCCTCCCACCCACTTGCCATTTCGGACCCCAAAACTGCACGGCCTGCGTCAGCACGTGCTGACGATGTTGTGGTATCCAAGACCCCTCCACGAGTCCCAAGTTTGCAAAGGGGTCCCAGCTCTATCATGTCTGTGTGAAACAGGCCTCCTCACACTTTCCACAAGGACACCCTGATACACATCTCCTTCCTAAGGATGGAGTTCGCTGGGAATTCCGAGGCCACAGGCAGACATTCTCCCCAGCTCCTCACCACGACTGAGGATGGATGCCCTCTGAACTCTCCATGGACATGAAATTCCAGATGCCCAGGTGCCACCCCCGCCATCGCCCGCCCATCTGGCCGGCCAGCACCCGTGACAAAGACACTGCACTTTGGGCCTCCCGAGCAGCTGCAGGTGGGCCTGGGGCAGGGCTGGAGGGGCTCACAGAGGGTTTGTGTTCGAGGCTGTGTCACAGTGTGCTGTGTTCGGCGGCGGGACCCAGCTGACCGTCCTCGGTGAGTCTCCCCCTTGCCCTCCTCTTTGGGATCTTGGGTACAATTTGGGGGTGTGCTTCACTCCTTTCAATCTGGACAGGGCTGAGGCTCAAGGTCTGTGGGTCTGTACCATTCGTCCGCTTTGTCTGCGCCTCATGCCTCCACTGGCGTCATCTTCTCCGATGTCTGTTCAGAGCTGTAGGGGACCAGACCCCAAACCCTGAATAATCCCCACCCGGTCCTCTATGTGGGTCCAGCTCCCTCCTGAAAGGAGAGTTCTCCTCTGGGTTCAGGGAAACGGGGCTCCCCACTCAGGGTATTGGCTTCATGGGTCTGGGAGCAATTGGGGTGGTGGACAAGGAAGAGGGAGGCTCAGCCTGCCATCAGGGCCACTGGATGAGAGAAGGAGGCTGGAGACTGCTCAGGCTGTGGCTATTAACTCTGGAGTGCCCCCAGACAGAGGGCTGCCTGGAACACAGTGAGGATATCCTTAGTCTGCTGACCCTGGAACAAGCAGGGGGATGAAGGATAAGGGGTCAAGGATCAAGCCGGGAATTCAGATGAGAAGGGGGCCCAGGGTGTTGGGAACACCCACCTCCGTGGGGACAGTCAGACACATGAACAGGACAGGTCTCAGGACACTCAGGCAGCAGAGGTCCATCCCTTCCCAGCCCACCACAGCTGGAAACACCCTGAGCAGGTGGATATTTGGCTCAGGGGACACTGAGAGGGACAGATAACAGGGAAAGTGCCTGCCAGGCACTCAGAAAGTCTAGGACAGACGGATCTCTCAGCACAACTTTGCAGAGCAGGCAGAGCCCTAGAACAGAGCTGCCCCAGCCTCAGAAATAAAAACACAGCTCGCATGAAAACTGTGCCTCTGCGGACTCTCTGCAGCCGGGCACCAGGGGCTTACAGCCCTTCCCCACTCAGCATCCGTACCCGCGGTTGGGGATGTCTGTTGGAGGGAGTCAAGGCTGATGTGAAGCTGTGAGGGGTCTAGGGCCAGGACTCCTACTTCTCACCTGGTAACAGAGCCCTACAACCAGGGACAGGCCAGATCTAGGAAATCTCGGGTAAGCAATCTGGGGGAGGTCACATGGAGAATGAGGTCCAAGTACAGACAGAGGCCGAGGGCTCCCGGGGCCTCAGGGCCAGTCGAGCCAGGTCTGGGGGTGGCCTGGGTGAATTCCAAGGCAATGTGTCCTGGAGAGAGCCTGAGACCATGGAAGGGCCCAGAAACTAGAGGCCGTGACACTCAGAGTCTCCCAGCAGAACATGAGTGACCCAGCCCAGGCTGACCTGAGCCCAGGACAGCAAGGGCCACCTGAGGCCCAAGCCAGGGACATGGCACAGCTGCATCCGTACATCAGGACAGAGGTAGGAGCTGACAGAAGAAACCTCTGACCTTGACCTGCTGCCCTCCATCCCCACAGGTCAGCCCACGTCCGCACCCTCGGTCACGCTCTTCCCGCCCTCCTCTGAGGAACTCGCCGCCAGCAAGGCCACCCTGGTGTGCCTCATCAGTGACTTCTACCCCAGCGGCGTGACGGTGGCCTGGAAGGCAGACGGCAGCACCGTCACCCAGGGCGTGGAGACCACCAAGCCCTCCAAACAGAGCAACAACAAGTACGCGGCCAGCAGCTACCTGAGCCTGTCGCCTGACAAGTGGCAATCTCACAGCAGCTTCAGCTGCCTGGTCACGCACGAGGGCAAAACCGTGGAGAAGAAGGTGGTCCCCTCACAGTGCTCTTAGGTCTCCGACACCCTCCCCCACCCAGCGGGGCCTGGAGACACAGGACCTCCAGGACGATCTTCCCTTCCCCCAGGGTCATCCCAGCCCTTCTCCCTTCACCCCATCAACACTCAATAAAGTGTCCTTTATTCAATCAGAAATCATCCTCTCTGCTCATTGCCTCTCAAACACTCTGTGTCCTGAACTTGACTGCCTTTAGCGGTGAACATGTAATTCCTCTGCCTGGGGGGAAAGGGGTCTGCAGAAGACGTCCTCCTGGTTTTGGGATGGGAAGTTTCATTCTCACGTGTAGGGCCAGAGAAAATTCCAGAGCAGTAGATACGAACAACAAAATCAAGATAGACCACCTTCCCCAATGTCTCATTACTTGTTCTTTTGTGTGAACCACATCAGTCACCAGAAAGCAGGCTTTCTCTTGGTTCTCCATTGACTCCTGGATAATGTGTGATCTCCTTCCTGGACCTGGGGTCTCCATATCAGGGACTAGCTCTTTTCTGAGATGTCTACTCTCCTTTCTTTGTATCTCCCTCATTGCCATGTTTTGGCTGGTTATCTACCCCGTATAGATATTCCCTATTTTCAGCCTAGAGTATTCACCCTTCCTTAGGTTACCCCCTGCTCCTGCCTCCCCAGGAACACTGTCCTGTGCCCCTCCCACAGACGTCTCTTTCACACTCAGTACTGGACCCTCAGTCCCTGGACCCTAGTCACTCAATCCCACACTGCCACTGAGGACCCCTCCTCCTCCCACATGTGTCATCAGGTCCCAACTGTATTCAGGGTCCCTGGGAGGTGGGGACCCCTTAGAGTCCAATACACCACTGATCCCATCACAAGCACTAAACCAAAATGTCCATGGGTAGTCACTGGGGCCATGAGTTCAAAATCAAGTTTACATTCTGTAGTGTGTGCTGGACAACTGTGAACCATGAGCCAGCTCACCCTCTTAGGAGGTGGCAAGGGACCCTGAGAACCAGGAAGACTACTGTGCTAGGAGCTAGCTCAGAACCTTGGGACCCAGCTCCACGTCCCACAGACAGACTGGACACATGCACACGCATGGTCAGGTTGTATGCACATGCCTGTACATATGCATGTCTGCTATTGCACACATGGCCAGGTTGGGCATGTGTCTAGGATGTGTGGTGGCATCCAGAAGCCTCCATGGCCTCCGCTCAGCCAAGGGCACAGGCCCCATCATGTCTGTGGTGGAAACAGGTTTGTCGGTTCTGCCGGGTGGCATTCCCCAAGCAAGCTGGGCCACACACAGAGCTCCTTCCAGAAAGCTACCTGGGATGGGATATGTCACTCAGACACTCCCCGCTGCCCCTCCATGGCTCAGGACGGGTGGAAGCTCACCCCCCTCCACCACCAAGGACCTGAAGATGTGGGTGGGGAGGGAGCCCCCTCTCAAGCTCCCATGGGCCAGACCAGCCCCCACAAGGAGGAGGCTGGACCTTGAGCCTCCCAAGCAGCTGCAGGTGGGCCTGGTTTTGTCGGGGCGGCTGTGTGCTGCCGGGGGCGACAGAGGGTTTGTGTTCCAGGCTGTGTCACTGTGTTATATGTTCTGCAGAGGGATCCAGGTGATTGTCCTAGGTGAGTCTCCCCTATTCTCTCTTTCCTGACCAGAGTCAAATTTGGGGGCATTTTTCTCTCCTTTCTGTCCTGACTCTGACTGGGGTCTGAATTGCTCTGGCAATCTGGAAAGTTCACTTTTTGTCTGGCCATCTCACCCCCTGTAGCCTATTCCCACTCTGCAGCACCCGGTGGGGACAGGATGAGCCAGTTCCTGTGACCCCTTCCTGTCCTCGATGCTGGGACTCAGATCTTCTTCTCCAGTTGACCATCCCCTCTGGCCTCTGGGATAAAAGGAATCTTCAATTTTCCTCATGGGGTAGTTTCATTCTTACCCAGAATAGCCAAAAGAATATTCCAGAATAGAAGACAGGCCAGCAGGACAAGACAGCCCACCCTCTGCTCCTTCCTATGTTTACCATTCTTGTGTGGACCATGTCCCACCCCAAGCGGTCTTCAGGCTAATGGCTAAGCTCCTCCCTGGAATCCTGGGGTCTCACTGGCTGGGAAGGGAGGAGAGCCTGAAAGACAGACACCATGTTAAAGACAGAAGGACCAAGCTGGACAGACAGAATCCCTGCATGAAGACACTAGGGAGAGTTACCTGGGGGAGATCTCGGGCAGACCAATGCTGGAGGACAGATGGATTTCTCAAGGAGCTCTAAGGTCTCAAGGCTGATGCAAGCCAGGAAAAGGACAGCTCAGGGCTGGGGTGCCTCAGGGGTGGGATGAGGACAGGTGAACCTGCAGAGGGACAGAGACTAAAGAGAGGGTACCAGGGCTCCCCCAACTGAGGCATTGAGATGCTCCCGACAGGCCTAGAGGGCTTTTGCCAAAGCTCACGCCTGTCATCCCCAGCCCTGCTCCGGGCACCCAATCAGCGCTCAATAAAATGTCCTTTTGTCAGTCAGAAATCATGCTCTCTGCTAATTTCTTTGGGTCTCACACTTGATTAGCAGCCTCTCCAGGATTCTCAGGGTGACATGCATATGATCGAGGTAGGAAAGTAGCCCAAGAGGAGAGGCCCACACTCTCCTTGGGGCATCTCTCGGGATAGGAGGAGTCTGGTCACTAGAACCTCTGTCTCTCTGTCCTCTCCTTCCACCATTCCTCCTCCAGCACAGAACCATGCCCATTCCCAGCTATCTCTCTGGTCGGAGGGGCCATGGCTGTGACCTCCAGATAAGCTCTACCTCCCTGACCTTGTGGGGACTCTCTACACCCTGATGTCCTTTCTTTCCTCAACCTGGAAACCCTGCTCTGCTCTGGGCCCCCTCTGCTCCTGGCCTTTGTCCCCCTATGCCCTCCTCTGCCCACCCTGCCCAGGTCAGCTTCTGTCCACTTCACTTCTTCCCTGTCTCTCCCTCAGGCTGGACCACCCATAGGGTCCAGGACACTCCAGTAGCTTGGTTTCACAGGCTCTTGAATCTGGACTTGAATTGCTCACTGGATGGCAGGTTCAGAGATGTAAGAGGAATAGAAGGAAGTCAGGAAGAAAGTGTTGCACATAAGGCCTGATGGGAGGTTTGGGCATCTGCAAAAGCTCTGAGTTCCCCAGGAATCAGTGCGAGGAGGGAAATAGGTAACCCACAATTTCTCTGAGAAAGACACCCTGCTGAAGGGAAACCGGTGTCTCAATGCCAAGGCCAGTATCTTGTACCATAATAAAACATGGAAATCTGTTTCACCCGAGGCCTCCCCAGGGATGGTACTTGGGCTCAGACACACACACAGATAACCATCCAATTTCCTCAGGATACATCAATGACCTTGAGGACGATTCCGCTGCCTCTGCATGGAGAACCCCCTGTGTTCCTGTCTCCATTACCGCCAGGTCACCATAGCCCGGTGGGGCGGTGGGGAGGTGACCTAGTTACAGTCCCCTGATTTGGCCCAGTGCATGCCCACCAGGCAAGCTCCTGCACCTGGACCCAGAATGGACCCCCTGGAGCCAAGTACCAGCGTCCCACACCCACTGCAGGCCCAGCCCTCACCCACTCTGCCTGATGGCCCCTTGGCTACTCTGGGGCCTATGAACCACTCCCCATTTGTGCCCCAGCTCTGCCAAAGAAAGATGAGGTACTATTCCAAGTGTGAGGCTCAGAAAGTCATCCATCATTTTCTGGGGGCCAGAGGAGGCATCACTTATTCAGAATTCTCTCCATTCAACCCTGGAAGTCACTGGGGAAAGCAGAGTCCATCTGGGAATGTTCTGGGTGGTGCTGCGGGGCTCTGGAAGCCTGGGGTTCTGGCCACTCTCAAACATGAGGGGTGGTGAGTAGAGCCGGCCCAGCACCCACAGCCCTTCTTGCTGGGCCACTGGGCTCCCACTACCCCCTCTGCACTCTGGGGCCTAAAGGGGGGTGGGCCAGGCATGTCACCACTCAGTGGTGGCCACACTGTGTCCTGGGTAAGTCGCTCCCTTGCCCCTTGAGTCCATTCCCTGTGGCTGCTGTCACAAATCACCACAATCTTAGCTCCTGAAAACAACACACACTTATTATCTTACAGATCTGGAGGTCAGAAGTCTGAAACAGGTCCCAAAGGCAGAAATCAAGGTATCACTGGGCCGCTCCTTCTGGGCGTTCCAGGGGAGAATCTGTGACCATATTTCTGGGCTTGTGACACCCCCTTCCCTCTTGCCAAAGCTGCAGTGGCATCTTCAAGTCTCTCCCTTTCTCTCTAACCTCTGCTTCCACTGCCACAACTCCTCTCTCTCTCTGACTCCCTACCTCCCTCTTCTTTTAGAAAGACTCTACCTGGGGCCACCCACATAATCCAGGATCACCTCCCCACCACAAGTCCTTAATTCCAGCACATCTGCAAAACCCTTGTTGCCAGGTAAAAAACTATATTCTGGGGGTTAATAGGTGGACACCTCTGGGAACCTTATTCAGCTCACTATAACTCCATTGCCCCATTCCCTGGGTGTCTGGGAACTTTCTTCCATATTCCTTTCTCTCCCTGCATCCTGCTCAGTCTGGGCCACCTTTGGGGCCTCCTCAGCCCAGGCTCTCCCCCCCTTTTCTCTGGTCTCCTTCAGGCCCTTCTCCTCCTGGGGTCACAGGAAAAGGACTTTGATTTTAGCTACGGCTTTGGGGTATTCTTTCCAGGAGGTCCCCAGTTAAATGCTTTCTAGGCCTTACCTATCACTGCCTTCTATCTTTGGAGGAAGAGCCTATTATACTCCTTGTCCTAAGAATGGAGACACCAAGGCCCAGAGACCCTGAGTGACTTGCCGAAGGTCACAGCAGGGAGTCAACCTGGACACCCCATCACTACCTACTCCAGATCTCAGCTCCTGACCCCAGGTCACAGGCCACTGCTGGCTCCCTGTCCACCTCAGCCAGGCCCTCCTGATTTGTCCAGCTACCTCCCTAGAGAGCTCTGTGCCCCTCTGAACTCAGGTCCCTGTCCCGGGGCCAACGAGGGACCGAGGAAAACAGAGCCTGAGTCGGAGTGTCTGGAGTCCTCACGCCCCTTCACCTTCCTCTGGGTCAAAAATCAGGGTCAGGGCGCTTGGGGGAGAAGCCAAGAGAGGGTCCCCTCCCCCTGGAGGCCCCACTTCAGGCTCAGTTCTGGGAGGTAAGGGTCACAGCAGGGCTTACGTTGGTTGCCCTAGCACCAAAAGCATCAGTCCTTGGCAGTTGGCTTCTCCAGCTCAATCCCCCAACTCCCTTGTCCCAGCTGCTGCCCATCAGGATCTGTAACACCTTCAGTTAGGGGATGATGTCCTGAGGGAAAAACACACAAAACTCCTGGTATGGGGTTCCAGGGGAAGGGGGTCCGGTGCCAACCAGAGTGGCTGCTTAAGGGCAAGCTGTCAAAAGGCCCCATTGATTCAAGTGGCATTCTCCAGGTAGGAGGCCAGGACAGAACACACCCTGACGGGTGAGGTCACTGGGCTGCTTTTCCACTCAGTTCTTGACCACCACCCCCACCCCAGTCCGCTTCCACCCCTGCCCTTTCCTGCTGAGGACCTTCCGGAACTCCTGTTTCCTCCAGGATTACGTCTGGAAGCAGGCGTTGGTGGTATAGTGGTGAGCATAGCTGCCTTCCAGGATTACATCTGGAGATGTGAGATGTCCCCACAGCTCCAGGAGAAGGTGCAGAGGGGCGTCCAGCAGAGGAGACGGGACTTCTAGAACCTTCAGACCCTAGGATGGACAGACACCCTGTGAGGAAGTATGGGGCTGGGTGGGGATGGGGATAGTGGAGCGTGGTGCTCTGCCCTGTGGGACCCACCTCCCAAAAACTCTCCTACCCAACCCTCAATGAAATGTTAGTGACACTCTTCCCTGAGGTCACTGCAATTGCATGTCACTCCAGTCCCCTTCCCCTGGCCCTACCCAGTCTGACTGCTGCACTGATGGCCAGTAGTCAGGGCTGCCTCGGGGCTCCCTGCTCCCTCTCCATCAGCGAGCTATCTCTTGGGCCCAGCACCAGCTTTCAGGCCTCCACATCTCCATGTGAGGAGCCACTGTCCCTGCCAATGGCCATGACAGGACCACAGACATGATCCCAGGGAGAAGTAAGCCGGAAGTAATGAAATGCCTGGATCAGAGATGGCCCATCTCTGACCCAACAGACTCTTGAGGATTCTATTTCCCAATCAGAAATTAACGGGGTGTCTGTGTGTGAACCCATACTCTAACAGATTGTGTGGGAAAGCCCCCTAAAGCTGGGTCGCCGGGCACTCCGTCAGGGCCTCTGACCTCTGACCTCCCTCAGTTATCGGGCACCCCCAGGAGCTTCCAAGGCACTTGGTCACTCCAGAGTAGACCATCTGGAGCCCCAGTCTGCCCCTCAAGCACCCCACCCCCATGCATGCTCTGATCCTCCAGGATGGCACAGCCGGGCCAATTCACCTGCCTGTCACCTTCTCCTGTCCCCTTGGCCGTAAACCTACTCTTTCTCCCACCCACCCCCACAATGCATCTTGGATGCCACCTTCTGTCCTGTTGCTACCTACCTCTCCCCTGCCCCCACCTCCAGGGGTCCATGTACCCCTTGACCCTGTCTCAAACCAGGGTCTCCTGTCACCCCCCACCTGTCCCCTGCATTTTGCCAGGGCACCAATGGCCCTCAAGTGCCCTGATCCAAGGGTCTCCTCACCATCCTCCTCTCTGCCTAACTTCTGGGCAGACTTGAGGACTGCACACCATTCTTACCATCTTGAAATCCTCAGGCCCCCAAGGCCCATCTCATGAGTCCTCCTTTCTATCTTCCATCCTCTTCCACCCGCTTTGTTCTGCTGTCACCCATCAGGGCCACGGGGAGCTGGCCCCTGCGCCTACTCTTTCTTTCTCTCTGTAAGCCATGAAATGGATCTAAAAAGGTCTCTTTTTTTTACCGACCCAATCTCCCAGCCTGGCCTTGGGGTCAACCACCCAACCAGACTGCTGACGTCACTCTGGATGGTGGTGGCCTGCTCCAGCAGAGTGATGCAGGACTCAGAGATGCAGGATGCCCCGAGGTGGGGACCATACCTCCCTTCATCCCACAAACCCTTGACCGGATGCCAGGCTAACGTCACTGGGGCTCCCCATGGCTGCTTCCCTGTGGTGGGACTGTCCTCCCCCTCGAGATGTTAGCCCACTAGCCATATGGATGGTGACCCCTTGGCTGAGTGCTGCTTCTGGGGAAGCTTGGCACTGATGTCTGACATGCATGACCTGTGTAATTCCCAGACCACACCCCAGGCAGGTGCTAATACCCCCCCAAACACACCTTAAGGTTGAGGAGGCAGACGTTCCCAGAGCTGGTCAGGGTCACACAGATGGAAGATACCCAGGCCTCCAGACCCAAGGTCACCATACCTCCCCCTACCCCATACCAGACAGGAAGCTGTGCCTGCCTGGGTCCTGCGAATATCCAGGAATCCCCAGCCTGAAGCCACTGTGTCTTGTGAGGAGGCCATGCCTGCATCAGACCAGGAAAAAGTGCTAAGCATATAGAACCCCACAACCTCCAGAAATCAGAGGCATCCTGAAGGTTCTGTGGAATTCTTCATTCTACATTGACTGAGGGTGGGTAGGAAGCGGGCAGGAGGGGAGTCATGGGAGGACTCTGAATCCAGAAAGCAAAGCAGGGGCAAGTGCTATGTACCAATTTCACAGATGAGAGAACTGAGGCTCTGGTGGTGGATGGGCAGGGGCACCGCCAGGGTCACATGGCCGGTTGCTGCCGACCTGCTCCCCAGGCTCTTTCCACAGGAGCTCAGCCCAATATGATATGTCATTCATTCATTCACACCCTCCTTCATTCAACAGTCCCTCAGTGAGCACTGCTGTGGGCCAGGGCTGAGTGCAAGGGACCAGGGCCCCATGCCCAGGAAGAGCTCATATGCTAGGGAAAACAGCTGTGTAGACTGCCACTGACCCCACCCTCATCCCTGAGCCCCCACATCAGCTCCCAGCCCAGGGAGGATCTGATGCAGCAGATTCTGCTCACTTAAGATTGAACCAACAGAAACATCATCAGGATGCCATCACAGTCCCTCATGGACCCTTGATGTCCCTGTTAGGATTGTCATAGCCCATTTCACTGAAGGTCACTGAGCATAAGGGTTGCACTGGGGCTGCCCTGCCCAGGTAAGAGCAGGTTCATCCCTCCCTGGAAGGAGTGATGGCCCTGGGGCACATCAGGCAGGCAAGTCCACGTAGGATGGAGAAGGGGGACAAGTCTCAGGAGGGTTGACCTGGCCCTGCCTGCCTAGCTGTAGGACCCAGGGCAGCCCCCTCCCTTGGGGCTTCCTTCCTACTGGAGGCCTGGGCTGAAGGACAGGACTGGGACTGAGTCAGATGGGGGAAGGAGGCTGTGACTTCCTTCTCAGCCCAGAAGACAGAGCCCAGAATAGCCTCAGGCTGGGGAGGGCAGAGGGACCTGGGGGGATGGGCGAAGAGAGGTGTCAGCTCTGGGACTTGGTGTAGGGTAGGAGAGGGAGATGACTGCAGAGGGCCCTGGGGGATGGGAGGGAGAAGAAAGAGGGGTGTCAGCTCTGGGCCCTGGGGGAGGGGAGGAGAGGGAGGTGGCTGCTGAGGGCCCTGGGGGAAGGGAGAAGGAGAGGTATCAGATCTGGGCCCTGGGGAAGGGGGAGGAGAGGTGACTGCTCAGAATATGGGGAAAGCCCAGGGCTCCTGCTGAGCTGAGCTAAGTGACTCACCCATCCACCCAGCCCCCCTCCAAGCCTGCACAGGCACCAAGATACTGCTGCCCAGCCAAGCCTGGACAGGAGGACACCCTCTTCCTCCACCCTCCAGTACTCACTGAGTCCAGCAGCAGTGGGAACAAGGTGTGACCCCAGCCTGTGTTTTACGGAGACATAGACACTACCAAGAAACCCTCATTTCCCAACACAAGATCCAAACCTGGGTTTCCAGGCACCTGGATAATATAGTTTCAAGGAGCGTCAAACAGCTCCCCACTGGAAAGCCCACTGGCACGACATAGCACAGTGACAGTCCACACCTCAGAGTGGGCTTCCCTTCACCCTCTGTCCCTTCCCACACAGCAGTGTCCTCTCCAGGGCCTCTATGCCCTCCCACCCCCCACCCCAGTTCTGCATCTTCCTGTGTGATCCCACATCTAACCTCCCCCATGTGGCTCCTGAACAACTTGTGGGGGAGGAACAGTAACCCTGGCCCCACACACGGGAATGTCTCAAACCAGCGTCTGCAGAGCTGACGGGGTCTTTCCCAAACACACTGCTGGGCAACGTCCCGAGGCCTCGCTCCCTCTAGAGTGATCTGGGGGACCCTCTGCTCCCATTCAGACTCCTTGAGCAATTGCTGATGACCACAAATGTCACAGAAGGTAAGGGCCAGTTTTTCTAAAAAGCTAGTTAATCACTTGGGATTATGGCAAACCTTATTTGGCCAGGAACCCCATAAGCGACAGTCACCCCCAAGAACCCCATAAGGGACAGTCACCCCCAAGAACAGAACACCTGTGCCTAGTGAGGGGTGGGGTAGTGCGGGGGACCCGCATCCTGGATTTCCCTGGACATTCCCAGTTCAGGCCTGTGTTCCAGTGTGCTTATTTTTTTTTTTAAGATTTTATTTTTTTTTATTATTTATTTGAGAGAGACAGGGAGAGAGAGCATGAGTGAGGAGAAGGGCAGAGAGAGAAGCAGACTCCTTGTGGAGCCGGGAGCCCGATGCGGGACTCGATTCCGGGACTCTGAGATCATGACCTGAGCCGAAGGCAGTTGTCCAACCAACTGAGCCACCCAGGCGTCCCTCCAGTTTGATTATTAATAGCAACCCTTCCACTTCCAGAAATGTCCCAGTTTGAATGATAAATTTTGATCATCTGAGCTCATAGCTGTTTGCTGAACGACTGAATGATCCTCCTTATAATGAGTTAAAATGGGGTGTCAAGGCCAGCTCCGGGCCCCAAAGTCAGCCGTGAGACACACCCACAGCCTGGCACCCTCCAGAGCTCTGTGAGCCAGCCTTGACAGGGGCACCACGATGGGACCGGCAGTTGCCAAGATGACCTCACCAGGGGCCACAGCCGGTGGTCACCATGGGGTTCCTGGTCTCTGCGGGCCCCACCCAGAGCCCCCAGGTGTGAGCTCACACCAGCCCAGGCTGTGAGAGACCTGGAATCCTAGAGAAATGTCTTGGGAAACCAGAACAGGGACCAGGGACAGGGCTGGGTGGCTTCTGTGGCCAGTGTCACAGAGCCGGAGTCATCAGACACCCCTGTGTCCACACTGGGGTCAACTGATGGTCAACATGATGGTCAACACAGCTGATGGTCAACATGACCCACGGGGGCACCCCCTCCCCCTTTGTAGTCACACCCTCTTCCTACAGCCACATGAGCACCCTTGACTTGCTCAGGGTGGACCTGGGACACCTCAGCATCCAGCCCAGGGACATCTGATGTCAGGGTTAATGGACACCGAGGGTCCACCGAGCCACCACTGTACCCAGTGCTTTGTGGTCCGGAGACTGGACCAGCCATGTGTCTTCACTAGGTGCCCATCCTTCATGGGGAGATGTAGGCTCTCCTGACCACCCTGGGAGGACAGAGAAAGCTGCGGCCAGACCAGGCCTCACTCCCAGCAGAGGACAGAAAGACTGCCACGGGCCAGACAGTAGAGTGCAGCTCTCTGAGGGAAGGGGTGCTGGTCCCAGTGCTGCAGGGCAGAGCAGGCTGGAGAAGGTGGGACCCCAGACCATCTGGGAGGCCCCATCCTCAAGGGCTCCTAGTCAGACAGGGGCTCCAACTCAGTTCTCATGTGACCAAGGCCCAGCATGGATGAGGCTTCAGTGTAGACACGACCCAGAACAAATTCACCTGCTCAACATCTCTTTCCTGAGCACCTACTATGTGTGGGCCCACAGCAGGGACAAGGCAGGCGCGACCCTGCTCGGAGCACTCATGTTTGGGGGAGATGGAAGCAAACCTAACAGGTACATGAACGGTGTGGCCCAAGAGACAGGGTTTGTGCCTTGGGGAAAATAAAGTGGGGTGAAAGAAGCCAGGTGGCATCTGGCCGGGGTCTCCCAACAACACAGCTGGAAGAGGCCAGGGGCTAGGAGGATCCCTGACTGGGGGCTGGGTCCCTATAGTTAGAATTAGCTGCTTGGGGCCTCAGTTTCCCTTCTGTGCAACCTGGTTAACAATAATGGAACCTCACCCCCTGAGGGAGGGGTTTGACAATCATGGAAAATGGGTGTGTTTTGTTTGTCTCTGTGGTTGATTCTCGTTATCATTGGGCTGTTCCAACTCCAGTCCGCCTCAGGCCAGCACCCAGACCCGCAGCTGGTCTCCCCACAGACCTGGCACCCTCACCCCAGTGCAGCTGGCCTAGTGAAACCAAGAGCCCCCAATCCCCAAAATAGCTGGGGAAACCCAGACCGGCCCCAGTCCCAGTGGCAGGTGCCTCTACCTCCCCAGAGGGGGCAGGGGTTCCAGCTCCAGAAGATTCCACAAGCCCAGCTGGAGAAGGGCCGCACATCCCAGTATCAAAGCCACCCAAGCCCCTGTGCCCAGGCCTGAGGTGGGCAAGTTTTGAGATCACAGTAAACAGTCAGGAGCAGTATTCTGTTCTAGAATACTGTGTTCATGTCAATCCTCCCCCTCTTGGGATGCCTCATGAACCTTCTTAGGTGCCACGCATGGAGCTGCTTCTGACCATGGGACACAGGCAGACACTTGTCACTCAGAGGAGGCCTGAGTAGCTGGTCAGGGCTGGATGTAGGACCCTGGGTCACACCTCACCTGTGCTCCCAGACGTGGAACTCTAGGGATTGGGCCAAGTACAGGGAAGTGGGGACGTAGACCCTCACGATTGCTGTCCTGGGAGCCCCGAGTCTGGGTAGCCTGGAAGCACAGCTGCCCCTCAGGAGAACTCATGGGGTCCTTCCTCAGTAGTCAGGACCTCAGATCAGTCAGTCACTCATCTGTCAGTCCACACATCCATTTGTTCATCTGTCCATCCATTCATCATCTATCCACCCATCCATCCACAAAGGCTTTCTGGGGCTTGGCCTGTGGAGGGGTTCTCAGCTTTCCATGTCCCAAGAAGGGTTGGGACTGGCCTAGCCAAGATCAAAGTGAGACCTGGAGTGTACTTACTTCATCTTTGGAAGAGGGACTTCAGGTACAATTCACTGCCTAATCCGGCCCTATACTGGGAGCTAGAGCTAGATGCTAAGGGCAAATGTGGGCCAGCATGGTAAGGCCTGATGGCCCCCTGCCTAGTGGGTAACCAAACTCCCCAAGCTCCCTGCCACCCCCATTATAGACCTTCTTGATCTACCCTCTAGGCTGACCTCCCCTATTCTCTTCTTACCCCTGCCCCATCCTTCCATAATCAAAGAGGCTCCCAGGACATTCCAGGGCTCTGAGGTCTTGGTGGGAATGGGGAATGGGAACCCAGTATTCAGCACAGTTATGCCCAAAAATGACAAATCTGTTCCACCAGCTCATTCTGGTGGGGGGCACCACCAGTAATGCCCCCAGTCCAGGGAAGCCAGGAGCCAGGCCTACTGGCCTCAGCCATAACACCATGTCACCTGACACATGAGATATGAAGTGTCCCATGGGCAGGCCCCGGGGCAAGTGTCCCTGCTGATGACACCAAGGGAGTGTGGCCCTCACCCCAGCCATTGCCAATCAGCTCATCAACCACTGTTCATTCACCTCACCCCTCACCTACCCCTCAACAGACACATACATGCCTGGCCCTGGTCAGGTCCTTGGAGGTGAAGCTAGGACACTGGACATTCATCCCGGCCCAACCTGGAGCTCACAGTGCAGATGAGACTCTCCTCCCCTACAAACATTAGTAGAGAAGACAGGGAGTAGGGGATTCTGGGGGTCATGCACAGTAAGCAAATGTGGTCTGGTGGCAGCAACAACTTCTGTAACTTCAAAACAGGGCCTGGGAGCTAGACACCCAGGGCTAGAAGGACAGAGGTAGGGAGAGCATCCTGGGGGGCGCAGCATGAGCAAAGGAATAGAGTGGAACAGTAGCACCCCTCAGCTGGTGCTCTCCAGTTCCACTGAAGCCCCTGACCCCTCCACCTTGAAGACCCCAACCTCCTGTCTCCCATGCCACCTGGCCTGCCATCCTGTTCACCACCCAGAAAGCCCTTGGATTCTGTGCCACATGACTGGGTTCTGCCCTGGGGAGGAAGGAGAATCAGACAGTGACCTCTGGGCAGAGAAGGGACTCACAGAGGATGCTGGGAAACAGGGTCCCAGGGGCGTGTGGGAATTCTCTGGGGTGGAGGAGTGGTCAGTGCCTTAGGCCAGGGACAGAAGGGGCAAGAGACAAAACACACATGCTGAGCCAGCCAGTGGGCTGGAGTGTCCAGAGTCCCGGAGCCTAGCAGAAGGGCAGTGGCAGAGCCCTGAAGGCTTCAGCACTGACGAGAGCTTTGGTTGCAAAAGCAATTGATCCCTAAGACCCTAGTGAGTGGCTTATTGTCGCTGTAGCACTTACAAAACATGGGGCACATGGTATTCAGCTGAGCCCCTCAGGGTTTCTGTGAGGCTGACAGCCAGGATCATCATCCCATTTCACCAGTAGGGAAACTGAGGCTCAAAAGGGTTAATATCCCGGAGTGAGTCGGAGCAGCTCCTGCGACTCCCAGCCTGGGACCTCCCATCTGATGGATGGAGAGACTGAGGCCAGCAGAGGATGGGGCCCTCCTGAGCTCACACAGGGGTGCACCGTGTAGAGAGCTGCCCTCTGCCAGGCACCAGACATGCTCACACGCGGTGACCTCCCGCTATCACTCTGCAGCCCCAATTCCCTCTCAGGGTGCGGAAAGGAGGTCCAAGTGTGGATGTCAGGCTGAGCCAGGTCTGCAGACCCCAGTGAGAGTCCCTCTACCCCATGGCTGAGAGGAGGGAGGGCCAGCAGGCAAAAGGCCTCGGGAAAACTCTGCGGTGGAAGGCCAGGCCCCAAGGTCAGGCAGGCAGGGGTCCCCACCCACAGACAAGCTTTCTCCGCCCTTGACCTTGGGCAATTTGCGTCCCTTCTGTGGGCCTCAGTTTCCTCGTCGTACAAGTAGGGAGATAACTCACCTCTCCCCCACAGGGTGGGTGTGGGGATTCAAGATGATGCCTGCGACTTGCCTGAGCGAGGGTGACCCTCAGCAACCACCAGTTATTGCTGTCATCTCCTGGGCTCTTGCCCAGGGGACAACTTTGGCATGCTGTATGACCTTGGGCATTTCGCTTGCCCTTGCTGAGCCCCAACCTTCCTTTCTGCTCAGGGAGAGCTGGGTGAGGAGCCCCAAGGATCAGAAATTGGGAGGAAACTAGGATTTCTGGATGCAGGGTTTGCTCAGGGAGGCCCTGGATCTCCAGGGGCAGCGAAGCCCAGAGTGGGAGCTTGGTGGGGGAGGAGAGTCAGGCAAGTGGCTGACATGCCTACAGCTGGCCACCCCTGGGAATCCCCAAGCTAAAGTTAACCCCGCGTTGGCTGAAACCAGAACTCCGAGTAACCAAAAGAGAGAAGTAAGGGGAAGAGAAACCCAGCCTGTAGCCAGCAGGGCGTGGGATGTGCGATAAACAGGGCCAGGTGTGGCTGGGGACTAGGACAGGGGCAGTTTCAGGGCTGTAACCGGATGTTTGTACAGCTCACAGATGGGGGTGGCAGACCCCTCCCCAACCTGGCCTCCTTCGAGCCCTGGCCAGGTTGTGGTGCTGCCCCCTGGCTGCCTCCTTGAGCTCTACCTTGAGTCCTGGAATCCTGGAGGGCCAGGCCTTAAGGGATCTCAGAACCCACCAGGGGTGGTCCTCCACTGCCAGTAAGGCCCCAAGGAAGGGAGGAAGGGATGACCAGCACAGAAAGGAGGGCCGGAGCTCTGGAACTCCAGTCTTAGGTCCTCCCAGCAGCAGAATGAACAGGTGAGTGGACCAGTGGGTGAACACAAGCATTCTGACTTTCCAAGACCTCATGATTCCCAGGGGACTCAGGGAGACACAGTCCAGCCTTTCTGGAGGACATTTATCCCCTGTGTCCATGGCCTGTTAAGGTACTTCCATTTGATCCCAGAGTCCTGTTTCTAACAGTCCTATGTTCAGACAGCCTAATGTTCACAGCTCCAAACAGCCTCAGATAAGTGCCACGGGCCACTTCCACAGTGGGGGACAGTGGGACAGGCTGATGATAAGACGAGGTCTCGTCTGAGCCCATCCTTGTGAAAAGGACATGACTGTATGCAGAGAAAATCTGGAGGCATACACACTGACATACCAACCGGAGACCTCTCTGGTAGTGAGAACAGATGTTTGCTTTATTTTCCTCTTTATTCGTTTCTGTATTTTCTGATTTCTCAAAGAACATGTGTTACTTTTATAATCAGAAAACGAAACAATAAACTGTTTTAAGATCAATGATCCTCTAAAAATGGTGTCTTGGAAGACCTGAACGGCATCTAATGTCTTGAACATGCTGTTAGCCCAAAGAGGTTGCAAGACAGGATGTTACATATGTGAGCATGTGTCTCTGCCTCTTTTTCCATAATTACACCCATATCTGTGTCTCTGAGCTGGAGCCAACTGTGGCTGAAACTACAGATAAGCTTGGTTTCCATTTTGCACATTTGACTTTTCTGATTTTTCTACAACAATTATGCATTTATTGTGTGATTCTGAAAAAAAAGGGGGGTTTTCTCACTTAAATAAGCATATTTATTCCAATCACTTCACATCCAGCAAATATTTCAGGCAAGGTACACAGTTTGGGATGACATGAATGGAGAGATGGAGAGCCATCCCTCTTGGGCAGTGGTAAAATGGGTGGAACGTATATGGAAAGAGGTCATTTCAGTGCTAACATGGATTCTCATCCCTAAACCTCAGGTCCTGTCCACATTCATGAAACTCTGTCCTAGCTCCAGCTCCGCACAGAGACAGGAAGCAGAAAGGAAGTTGCTAGACCATTAATAAAAGAAGGTATTCCAGGGGTGATGAAGAATTAGCAGCAGGTATTTGGCAAGGAAGATTGGAGGAAAGCAATGCCCTTTAAAGGCAGTTGAAGACAGAGGAGTGAGAAATTTCAAACCAAAAGTTTAAGCAATTTCTGCAAATAGTAATAAAAAGCTTCCTGCAAATAAAACAGATTAGTGTGGGGCAAGGTTAGTCCAGAATTGACAGCTATGAAGGAAAGAAGCACTCTCTGAAGACCAGAATAAATTTTGAGAGTTTTTATCTGTTCCTTGGACAGAAAGAATTATATGGGAGTTCAGAGCTTGGTATGCACAGGTGGGAAGACCTAGGTTGAGAAACTTCTCTGCCACATAGATGACAATATACCTTGGCAATGACTCCCTCTCCCCAAACTGTGATCTAGTCAATATCGATCATATTAGTTGTTACCTCCTATGTCCATTGTGAGGAATGCAAAAGAAAATGTGCACAAATTCCTTCCCAGAAAGCCTGCTTCAATCATTGAATCATTGAAACAGGTTAAAAGTTGCTACTTTTAAAGGTTAAAAGTTGTACTCTTCAGTACCCAGACTTGGTTAATTCTGATCTTCTTTATATTAGTAATATCGTGAGTTGCATAGATGTCATTTCTCTTACATTCTTAAAATCTTGAAAGAAACTCTCCACTTAAGGGGCACCTGAGTGGCTCAGTGGATTAAGCATCTGACTCTTAGTTTCAGCTCAGGTCGTGATCTCAAAGTCATGATTTCAGGGTCATGAGGTCGACCCTTATGTCAGGCTCCTCACTCAGTTCAGAATCTACATGAAATTCTCTCTCCCTCTCCCTTTACCCCTCCCACCCATTCTCTCTCTCTTTGTCAAAAAAGTCTTTTTTTAAAAACCTCTCCACTTAAGGTCATTGCCACCCATCTGTTCTATAAGTAACGATAAGGACAGCCACTGTTTCTTGGCTGTTCACTCCTCCCTTTCTCCCCCCCAAAATACAAGTTTTTATCCCACGTTTTAGTCATGGGCTAAAATTACCTAGAGTGACCTAGAGCCCAAAAGAGCAGGAAATCAACAGCCACCACTCTAGTCTGTCTGCTCCGTGCCTCAGCTTCCCCTTCCAGGACCCTCACTGACAAAGGGAAAGATGCTGCCCCCAAAGAGATGTGGCTCCTTTCCTGGTCTGCAGTTCGTCTTATCCCCAGCTCAGTACCTGGGAACTGCAAGGCTCTCAACAAACAATCTGAATGAGGGAAGAAGGAAAGAAGAGAGGGATGTGTGCCCTGGGTGAATGATTGATGAATGGGTAGATGGGTGGTTGGAAAACTGAAGGATGGGTAAAGGAGTAGGCAAAGTGATGGGTCATGGATAGGACAGTAATTAGATGGGTGAATGGACAGACAGATGGTGGGTGGGTAGATCCTAACCATGAGAAACACAGACCTTTGGCACCTGGCAGCTCTATGCAGTGTCTGAACTCAACACTTAGGTTCTGATGCTGATGCTGACTTGAGGGTGACCTTGGAGTTGTCATTACCTTAATGTCTCTAAGCCTTGTCCCCTCCCAGGCAACCAAGATGTGGGTCAGTACCTGCCCTGTGCACCTTACTTACCTCAACTGCTGGGAAGTCAATTGAAAGGATAGACAGGAATGAAGGTGCCTTAAGAGCTCTAGAGGGCTTCCCAGGTGCACTATTGGCGTGGAAGGACCTTGCAGGTCATTAAGCTAACTCCCCCAGAGTTGGATCACAGCTTGTGGGAAGAGCCTGAGCTTGGAGCCCAGACAGGCCTGGGTTCCAGTCCTGACTCCACCTTCTAAGTGCTTGACGTTGGCAGAGGTGACTGTCTTCTCTGTGATGTGCAAGCGATGGCAGTGACAGCCATCCCTCGGGGCTATGTAAGGATTCAGGGGGATAATTCTGGAAACTGCTTAGCCCAGCACCTGGCGGGTATAAAATAATGGATCTGAGATCTGCTGTCTGGAGTCACCAAAAAAGAGTCTCAACTGCCCCCTCCCCAAGGTAGGAAGCCCTGGAGGCCAGAGATATCCTAGGATATCTAACTCAGAAGTTCACAAAACCCTGAAATGTATCTGTATAAATGTGCATTGTGGGGAGAGATTCAGGGCTTTGGGCAGAAAGCGGTTATGGCCTTCTGAGAGTTAATCATACTGATCTAATCTATAACACTCATTTAGGAAAATGAGACCAGAGGCTCACCCAAGCGCACTTTGTGGGGCAGAGAACAGCAAAACCCACAGGGATTCAGTCCACTGTGAGAATTTCCCTGCCCAGGAACAAGGCCCTGCCTTGGAACACAGGCCTGAGATAGTATTACCGCCACCCGGAAGCAGCATGCACCAGGCAGAGGCTTCCAGGTTTAGGGAGAGCGGGGATAGAAACAGCATGGGCCCCAATTTAGATGGGGCAGTAAGACCGTGGGAGAATTTCAACTTTCTTTTTAAATTTGTCTCTCAAAGTTGTTATAAGAAGGTTTGAACAACAAAGTTAAGTTGAGGGAGAAAGAGGTAGTGGCTTGTAGAAAAACAACTTGACCTGCTCCCCAGGGACCTGCAGTTCTAGTTCATGAGCTCATGTTAACAAAAACCATCAAAACCAGAGTCTGAAACGAAAAGAGTTTCTCAAACACGAGTGTGATGGAGAGTCGGCCAGAGGACGTGGAGCGGAGAATCCAGGAAAGGGATCACTGAGCCTGGAAGAGATTTCTCTCCTACATCAGGGCCATCCTAGCAGAGAGATTCAGGCACCTCCGGCTGGAGGGGTCGGGGGTGTGCAGACTCCAGGCCCGGGTGGAGGCAACAGGATGTCGATACACAACAGCGACACAGGTGTCAGCTCGGCCTAAGGAAGAATCACCTTGTTTGTTTTCGGAGTTCCTCTGAAAATAGTTTATTGGTCTTGGTCTTTGTCAATAGCCTGAGACGTACAGAAAAACAAACCGGAGGGGGAAAAAAGCACCCCTCACACTGCACTCAGAAGAGCCCCAGCTGATATTTTGATGGATCTCCTTCTATTTTAATCCTATCTTCATTGTAAACTATAACAACCACAAAATAAATAAAGTGCATCTGTAAATTTAATAAGTGACAACAGCAGTGGCAACAGCTACACAACATGGTGAGTGTTCTAGGTGACCCAGCTGTTCATTTTAAATGGTGAACTCTCTATGATGTGGACTGTTCATTAATTAGCCCCTTGGGCTCTGAATTTGCCCAGGACCTCAGCGGCCCCTGAGTCAACCGTCCCTTTACTCTTTCCCAAAGTTCTATGTTTTCTCTGTGACCTTGAACCAACTATTTCTCAGCTTCACCTGGTTTTGAACTTCCCATAGATCCAGTGTGACTGGATGTGTTTTCTCTCTCTCTCGACACAGCATCTGTGCTTTCCAGCCCTGCTGACCTGACAAGGCTCCATTGTTCGTCTGGGCTGGCGCTGACAAGCCACCACCTGGCCATGCCTGGTCCTGGGCAACATTGGGCAGGTCTGCCCCCTCTGGAACCGGCCACCAACACCTCTGGAGCCCAGAGTGAGGTTTCTCTGGGGCCCTGGCATGGGACAGTGTGTTGTTTTCATTTGTTCTCTTCTTAAAAATGGAGACAGCTTAGTTTTTTCCTGATTACAAAAAGAAATTCAAAGATTCTTTTAAAAGAAAACAGAAGGAAAGTATAAAGAAGTGGCCAGCACAGCCTGGAGATGGCTCTGGTCTTATCTGGTGTACATCCTTCAAGGCTTGACCTTGCATTTCACACAGACAACAAATAGGTGACAGATGATAGATGATGGACAAGATAGGCAGATGATAGATGACGGACGATGGACAAGAGATGATAGGCAGATGATAGATGACGGACGCTGGACAAGAGACGATAGGCAGATGATAGATGACGGACGCTGGACAAGAGACGATAGGCAGATGATAGATGACGGACGCTGGACAAGAGACGATAGGCAGATGATAGATGACGGACGATGGACAAGAGACGATAGACAGATGATAGATGACGGACGATGGACAAGAGACGATAGGCAGATGATAGATGATTGATAGACAATAGACGAGAGCTAGATGGAGACCTTTTGTCTCCGAACAACACAGCCACACAGGGGTGAGGAAACATGGATGTGCATCACCCTTGTGAGCCCGAGGCTCTAATGACACTCGGGCAGCCTGTCCCAGGTCCCACCAGGGCCAGTGTTCCATACATAAGGCACCCAACGCTCTAGCCTCCTTCCTTGCGCATCAGTCCCACCACAGACCTCAGATTGACCATGGCCACATGGATGGAATATCCTGCCTGTCTAAGGCTTTAGAAGAATGTTACAGACAGACTTCCAGAAAGGCAGCACACACCCCCCACACCCCCTAGAGCCCAGAAGTCCTGCCTAGACCCTGAGGAAGGGACAGCTGGGATGTGGACAGAGACACACCTGAGGACACTGCCCTCCCACCAGTCCCACTCTGATCTCAGCTCTGCCCTGAGGCAGGGGGCAGGGGGGCCTCTGAGACATCTTCCCAGCTTCTTGGGGCACCCACCATGGGGTGATCCCTCCTCAGGAGGTCTCAGACCCCTCTCCCCAGTGATTACTCTGTGAATCCTAAGCAGCACCAAGCCCCAGGTGGGAGGAGAAGGCTCAGCGTTGTGAGCTTGGCCTCTGGCTGATCTAAGGGGGCTGGGAGGATATGAATACTGGAATGGGGGGCTGTGGGCCAGGGGCTGTAGAACCTACATGTGTGGGGCTCTGAGAAGGCACCAGAGGCCCTGCTAGTTGTCCCCATGTTCAGGACCCAGGGAGGGGATTTGGTCCCCGTTGCCCCAGATAACATATGGTTCCTCCATTTCTGAGGCCAGAGGCCCATCTGGCCTTCTTGGGGCAGCTGCCCTTGATGTGGAGGTTGGAGGGGAGACCTCCAGCATCAGGGCCTGGTGCCTCCATCCTGGTAGGGAAGGGTATTAGAGCCTGAGCTGTCAGGCCCATCAGGGGTCCTGGCTACCCAGGAGCCAGAGAGGAGTTGGGGATGGGGGTTACTGGGGGGTCCCAGAAGGGACCTTAGAGACTGGGCTACATACACCCAGCTTTCACAGGAGAAACTGAGGCCTGCAGGTGGCAAAGGACCTGCCCGGGGCACACTTAAGCCTGGCCACCAGACTCAAGGTCAGTGTTCTCTCCTACATGGCCCTCACATGCCCTTGGCCCTGAGGGGGTCCTGCTCTCCACTGGGCTCCAGCTCTGTGACCTGTACCCTGAGCCTCAGCATAAACTACTCTGGGATAAAGATCCCTCAAGGTCCACAGTCAAGTTCAGGAAGTCAGCATTCCCCATTCCAGGCCTCCCAGCCTCAGGCTCCTCTCTGGTCAACAGGCCCCAGCCTGGCTTAGCTCATGCAAACCCCGTGCCTGCCTGCCTCCCTCCCTCTGGGCCTGGAGCGCTGGGGCACATTCAAGACTGAAAATCACAGCCCAGTCTCTCAGCTTCTTGCTCAAGATCCTGCCAGCCAAGATCCAGGCTCAGGGGCAATGTCCACAGGCGGGCCCGTGTGATCTTTCTGTCCGTGGGTCTCTGTCCCACCTCAAGCAGCCAGCACACGAGGGCCACAGGAATGGTGTCTGGTGCTTATTTGTTGTGAACGTGAAGGCTGCACGGTGCCTGAGAGAAAAAGCAGTCCCCTCATATAGGCCTTCCTTCCAGGCCTCAGGGAGCAGAGAGACCACACCGCCTCACACCTCACGTCTCAGGTTCCTTCTGACAGGCCAGCCTCTCCCTGCCCAGCACTTTCCCAGCCCGAGGGGCCTCAGTGCCCCCGCAGAGAGGACTTCGGGCCTTCCGGGAGCTGACCCCACAAGCGGGATGGCCGAGGGGTTGGGAACCCAGCCAGGCAGTCACCGTGCACAGTGCCGAGGTGTCCCCCACACGGGGGACATCACCACCTCCCCTGACCATCCTCTATGGGCCACAAGGGAGGGGTCCTGGCTGCGTTTCTGGTCAACATATCCCGAGTGTCCCTGTACAGTGCAACACACAAACACACATACACACACAAACACACATACACACGTGCATGCACAAGTCACACACCCTCAAGCTCACGCGTGCTCACATTCAAGGTCACACAGGTGACAGCCCCCTCTAGCGGCTATAGTTGTCACTTCTCTGAAAGGTCACAGTCAAACCAGTAATACCACAGGACTGTTCATCAGAAATCTCAGATGCCCAAGTCTGGGAAGATCATTCTGTCCTTTCACACGGAGAGATGTGATTTGTCCAAGGCTATACAGTGGGTAACACGGAGCCCTGGCCGCTGGCTCCCAGGCCAGTGTTCTCGCCCCCTCCTCTGAGGCCCAGGTGCTGATTCCAGTTCATCCCAGTTCCCAGGGTCCTGCTAGAGCCCAGAGGCTGGGTCTACTCCCAGAGGAAGAACTGGGACAAAGGAGTTGAGGGTTTTGTACCCCCACCTCCTTCAAACATAAGTTTCATGACCCACCATGAGGGAAGAAAGTGTCCTGGGGATGAGGAATTTCAGAACAGGTTCCTCTGTGCTAAATGGGAGGGAGTTGGGAAGGGAGGGGGCTGCACTTTACAGAAACACAAAAATACCAAGAACACTGACAAACACCTGCCACCCAGAAGCAACCTATGCTAACCTGTGGTCAGTTAGCTCCCATCTTCTTTTTTTTTTTTCCCCAATTTATTTATTTTCAGAAAAACAGTATTCATTATTTTTTCACCACACCCAGTGCTCCATGCAAGCTGTGCCCTCTATAATACCCACCACCTGGTACCCCAACCTCCCACCCCCCCGCCACTTCAAACACCTCAGACTGTTTTTCAGAGTCCATAGTCTCTCATGGTTCACCTCCCCTTCCAGTTTACCCAAATTCCCTACTACTCTCTAACGCCCCTTGTCCTCCATGCTATTGGTTATGCTCCACAAATGAGTGAAACCATATGATAATTGACTCTCTCTGCTTGACTGATTTCACTCAGCATAATCTCTTCCAGTCCCGTCCATGTTGCTACAAAAGTTGGATATTCGTCCTTTCTGATGGAGGCATAATACTCCATAGTGTATATGGACCACATCTTCCTTATCCATTCATCCGTTGAAGGGCATCTTGGTTCTTTCCATAGTTTGGCGACTGTGGCCATTGCTGCTATAAACATTGGGGTACAGATGGCCCTTCTTTTCACGACATCTGTATCTTTGGGGTAAATACCCAGGAGTGCAATTGCAGGGTCGTAGGGAAGCTCTATTTTTAATTTCTTGAGGAATCTCCACACTGTTCTCCAAAGAGGCTGCACCAACTTGCATTCCCACCAACAGTGTAAGAGGGTTCCCCTTTCTCCACATCCTCTCCAACACATGTTGTTTCCTGTTTTGTTAATTTTGGCCATTCTAACTGGTGTAAGGTGATATCTCAATGTGGTTTTAATTTGAATCTCCCTGAGGGCTAATGATGATGAGCATTTTTTCATGTGTCTGATAGCCATTTGTATTTCTTGATTGGAGAAGTGTCTGTTCATATCTTCTGCCCATTTTTTGATGTGTTTGTCTGTTTCGTGTGGGTTGAGTTTGAGGAGTTCATTATAGATCCTGGATATCAACCTTTTGTCTGTACTGTCATTTGCAAATATCTTCTCCCATTCCGTGGGTTGCCTCTTTGTTTTTTTGACTGTTTCCTTTGCTGTGCAGAAGCTTTTGATTTTGATGAAGTCCCAGAAGTTTATTTTCGCTTTTGTTTCCTTTGCCTTTGGAGACATATCTTGAAAGAAGTTGCTGTGGCTGATATCGAAGAGATTACTGCCTATGTTCTCCTCTAAGATTCTGATAGATTCCTGTCTCACGTTGAGGTCTTTTATCCATTTTGAGTTGATCTTTGTGTACGGTGTAAGAGAATGGTCGAGTTTCATTCTTCTACATATAGCTGTCCAGTTTTCCCAGCACCATTTATTGAAGAGACTGTCTTTTTTCCACTGTATATTTTTTCCTGTTTTGTCGAAGATTAATTGACCATAGAGTTGAGGGTCCATATCAGGGCTCTCTACTCTGTTCCACTGGTCTATGTGTCTGTTTTTATGCCAGTACCATGCTGTCTTGGTGATCACAGCTTTGTAATAAAGCTTGAAATCAGGTAAGGTGATGCCACCAGCTTTATTTTTGTTTTTCAACATTTCCTTAGCGATTCGGGGTCTCTTCTGATTCCATACAAATTTTAGGATTATTTGCTCCTAGCTCCCATCTTCTACTAAGAGATGAAAACCAACTGGACATCCTGGATTCCCCTTTTTCCACCCCCACCCCTAAGTTCCATGCTTTCCCTGCTTCCTGGAAAGAAAACGAGCACCATTCATTCCCCAGGTAGAAACTTATCTGCTCCAAAGCCTGACATTGCTTTATGCCCTGGGGGACAGGACTGTGACCTAAGAGACCAAGTCCCAGAGCAAAGTTACAGCAAGTGGCAGAGGCCAGAACAAACAACACGTTCTGCTGCAATATGTGGCGTGATGAGTTCCTTACAGAAAGGAAGGGGTTAAGGGGGAGAGAGTGACAACTGTAGGTTTAGATGGATGGTCTGGAGAGGCACTCCTGAAGAAAGTGAGAGGACCAGCCCAGGTAGGTGACTAGGGAAGAGTGCTCCATGCAGAAGGAACAGTAAGTACAAAGGCCCTGGGGTGAGGTGTACCTGACAAATTACAGGAACAGCCAGGAGGCCAGTGTGGTCCCATCCAGGGAAAGGCAGGAGGCAGGAGAGGGAGCCAGTGTGTCCCTGGGGCCCTGCAGTTTATGCTGAGCCCTTGCATTTTACTCCAGGTTCTCAAATGTACCCGGACACCACATGGACATATCTTGCTCCTTCTAACTTCCTACACAGATAAGGACTGAGCCGGATGGCTCCGTGTATGACTAGACAGCACAGTACTGGCCATCCCGGTAGATGGATGAACACTGGACCAGTTCTGGTTCCTCCTCCACAAACACTGGCCCAGGGAACCCTGGTGTCTCCGGTGCACATACCACTGCTTCTGGGGGGCGCACACCAGACCTGGAACCGCAGGAGCAGAGGGCGTCTGTATTCCTGCAACTGAGGGGACATGAGGCATCTATGGTCACTTTTACTCTGAGCTGGAGCTGGCTCTCATTTGCACCTCAGGGACAGGCCATGGCCCGGGGCCCCATGTTCGCACCCTTCCTTGGATTGTTGAGGCTCGCAGGTTGCTGCCCCCGCGGTAAGCATCCCCCCCACGGCACTGGGAACCCAGATAAAGCCCCCTTGCATCAATTGGAGGTCACTAAGCCCCTCGACCCTTGTCCCCATTCTCCCCCGCCTAGTGTGACCCTGCACTCTCAAGCCTCAGTTTGCTGTGGCGTCACTCGGAGGTCCTGAGCCCACCCCACCATCCTGGTCTCTTGTTTGTTTGGGTCCACAGGCGCACGCGAGAGCGTGCTCTTCTAAGGATAGATCAGAGACCCCTGGTGGCCGAGGAGGATGAGGCGAGTCCAGGAGCCCAGGCGAGATTGATGGAGGCTAGAGCCGGATGGGATGGGGCGCCCAGCCACCCCCACCCCAGGAGAGCAGAGAGCCCTAGACCGCCTCCCTGGGACCCACACTCTGGGCAGAAGCTGGGCCAGCGGTGTGCCCATAGTACGGACACCATCAGGTCACCTCCTGGGTTGTTCTAGGTTCTAGGTCATCTGGGACAAAGAGGGAGAATTCTGAGTGGGGCAAGGGAGGGGAAAATGTCCTTGATTGTAACCCCGAAGTTGCCCAGATGGCTGGGAAGAAGAACATTCATCTCAGGCAAGAGGATCTGAGCTTCTAATTGGAATCAGCTTCCCTGACTTCTCCCTCCACCTAAAAAAGGTACAGGTGTTTTGTACCTTGAACCAGTTCTCAGGGGAATTTACCAACCAATTCGGGGGAAAAACTGATATCTTTCCACATTGAATCTTTCAGTCCATCAATATCCTTCCCCCTCTTCCATTAACAGGTTTTAATAATTCTCAACGAAGTTGTATGTAGACTTTTCCCCATAGGCAAATGGCTTGGGTATCTCTTTAGCTTAATCCCTAGTTAACTGATATTTTTAATTCAGTTGTAAATTGTATCCTTCTTAAATGTCTTTTTGTATTCATTGGCTGATATATAGAGATATAATACATTTCTATATTTGAAATTGGATCTGGTAAATTTGCTATACTTTTTTATAGGTTCTATTAATTTATCTGTACATTTTGTGGGACTTGCTACATACTTAAACATACCATCTGTGAATAACAACAATTTTGTTACTGTTTTCTCAGTTCTTACACATTTCGTGTCTTTGCCCTGCTTACTCCCTCTGCTGGTACCATAACACAGGTGCCCCAGGGAGAATAATAGGCATCCTTGTCTTGTCACGAAGGGATGTTTTTAAACATCTCATTATGAAACATGATGCCTGGTATAATTTTCTTTAAAGATTCTCTCATAGATCAAAAAAGTTCTAGGAACGCCTGGGTGACTGGGTAGGTTGAGCATCAAACTTGATTTCTGCTCAGGTCATGATCTCAGGATCACGAGATAGAGCCCCACATTGGACTCTGCATTCAGCTCAGTGGGGAGTCTACTTGAGATTCTCTTTCCCTCTGACCCTCCCCCCACTCATGTGTGCACTCGCTTTCTAACTCTCTTTCTCTCTAAAATGAATAAATAAATCTTAAAACAAAGTCCTGTTATATTCTATGTGCGATGGGTCTTTTAACGTCATTTGTTGGATTTTATTCAAAAGAAAAATGCTTTTTCTACATTTTATTATATGGTTTTTTATCATTGGAAATTTTTGCCCTCTTTCTATAGTTCTTGATAAATTCACCAGGTCATTTTCAATTTCAGTCATATCATAAACCAACCAAACTCTCTGCTATCTTGTTTCATCATACCCAATGAATATTTATCATCCATTTCTTCAGTATTTGCCCTCCCCTTTCTGTCTGCCTTCATTCTATTCTTCTTTGAGATTATTCTGTTCTGTTGTAGCTTTGCAGAACATATGCTAATTTTCATGCTTTTTACTTTCTATCAAATTTCAATATACATTTTAAGGTTATTCATTTCCCTCTGTGTACTACATTAGCTGTATCCCTTAAGGTTTTTATGTAGGAATTTCATTATTGTTCAGTTCAAAATATCATCTTAAAATTTGAATTCTTCTCTAAACCACAGGGAGCATTTTATTTATATCTGAACATAGGAGTATGTCCAAACTTTATACTCAGTAGTGAAAAACTGAGAGCTTTTACCCTAAAATCAGGAACAAGATAAGGATGTCCATTCAAACCACTTTCATTCAACATAATATTGGAAGTCCTAGGTAAAGCAATCAGACAAGAAAAAGAAATTAAATGCACCCAAACATATAAGGATATCTAGTTTCCCATTGCCATTTCTAGTATTTTGCTTAGAGAACATACGCCAAATGATTTCAGTCATTTAAAATGTATTTAGGCTTACTTTATGACCCAGTATGTGGTCAGTTTTTGTCAGTGTCCCTTTTCTTCTTGGAGGGAGTATACATACTGTAATTTTGGATTCATATCCTATAAATAAGTCCATTAGGTCATGTCATTTAAGTCTTCTGACCTGCTATCTTCTTCCTCAAGTTAGTTATTTCAAGTTATCACTTAGCCCACCATTTCTGGAAATGGATGCTCTTCTCTAAATGACTTTCTTCATGAAACATTCATTTGTGAAATGTGTACCAAGCATTTATGTTGTACAAGAGTAATGTCTGGGGGGCACCTGTGTGGCTCAGTGGGCTAAGCCCCTGCCTTCGGCTCAGGTCATGATCTCAGGGTCCTGTGTTCTCAGGGTCCAGCCCCACATCGGGCTCTCTGCTCAGCAGCAAGCCTGCTTCCTTCTCTCTCTCTCTCTCTCTCTCTGCCTGCCTCTCTGCCTACTTGTGATCTCTGTCAAATAAATAAATAAAATCTAAAAAAAAAAAGAGTAATGTCTGGGCTCCTTACATTTCCAACACCTTAGTTGCCCTTGTATGATGGAACTTCTTGGCCTTTTCCCTGCAATATTTGAGGCTGGGGCAAAATTAATGGGTAACTCTCCATACTTCCAGAACATCTGTGCAAACCTCTGTTATAGGTGGTGTCAGTCAGTGATCCTGTGGAGCACAACAAAAAGTGGCCTCACAGGGCGCCTGGGTGGCTCAGTGGGTTAAGCCGCTGCCTTCGGCTCAGGTCATGATCTCAGGGTCCTGAGATCGAGTCCCGCATCGGGCTCTCTGCTCAGCAGGGAGCCTGCGTCCTCCTCTCTCTCTCTGCCTGCCTCTCTGCCTACTTGTGATCTCTCTCTGTCAAATAAATAAATAAAATCTTTAAAAAAAAAAAGTGGCCTCACACAAGGTAAGAATTATTGGTTCACATAACTGGGAATCCAGACATGGGACACTCAGGGATGCCTGAACCCAGAGGTCCTGGCTCTATTCCTCTAGGACTCTCCCTGCTCTGCACTGTCCCCACATTGGCTGGCTTCCTTTATGATGGCAAAACAGTTCCAGCGAGCAGGACTGTTATAGCAATCCAAGCAGACTGAGACAGTCAGGGACTCAGAAGGATCAAGGGTCACTATATGAAAATTAATGACAAGGAATGAGTGAGAAGAGGTATAGGAATAGGCTTCTTGGAGTAGACAGCATGTGAAGCCAGTCCCATCCCATACCACCAAGTGACATGTGAACGCTCTCTGCAGAGAACTCAGGAATCATGTTCACAAAATGGCATACTTCACAATGTCAGTCACCTTCATTCCCAGCCATCCCAGTGTTTGCCCAATGGGCTTATGAACAAAGGGGCCAGGGTGACAGGCTTGGAGGCTGAGCGTGAGCTCATCAGATACATGGTCTATCAAGGCTAAACTAGCTACTGCTGCCATCTAGTGGCTAATTTGCCCAGAGCACTTTTCCCTGGGGAACCCACGAGCCACCTGGTGGCAGGTTGATTCCATTGCACTTCTTCCCTCATGGAAGGGGCACAAATTTTGGATGTGGATTTGTCTTCGATGCCTGTAATCCTTCTTCCAGTAATACCAGCCCTGGATTCTTGGAATGTCTTAACTACCATCATGGTATTCCCCCACAGCAGTGTCTAATCAAGGAAATTATTCCACAGCAAAATAACTGTAGCGTGGAAATGATTGGTCTTAAATCATTATTTATTAAATAATGGGGTATTAAATCATACCCCATTGCCCAGAAGCGGCTGCCCAGGCTCCTTGGGGGATCCTGGGTGGTCCAGCCTATTAGATGTCCAGCTCAATTTCGGCTCAGGTCACCATCTCAGGGTCGTGAGTCCAGGCCCCATGCTCAGCTCCACGCTGGGTATGTAGCCTAAAAAAGTAGGGGGGGGAGAGGGTGGCTTACTAAAGATTCAGTTATGGCACATTGAGAGATAACACCATGAAATATGAAATATGGGCTTCTGTCTTATAAGATTCAGCTTTGATTCTTTGAATCAAAGACCCTTATATGATGCAGTCTCTCCCCAGAGCCAGAATACACAAGTCTGAGAATCAAGGGATAAAAGGGAGAGTGGTTTCTCCCACAATCAATCCTAATAATCTACTCAAAGAATGTTTTCTTCCTGTCCTGGCAGCTTTGAGCCCTGCTGCTTTGGAAAATTGAGTTCCTAAGAAGATAATGCTTCCACCAGAGCACATTAAATGCTTCCATTAAATTAAAACACAACAGGCATAAAAAGGGGCTACTCTACTAGTTGAATGGATTGTTCTGGGTTTCTAAGGAGAGCTCAGGTTGGTGCTACACAGTGGGGACAGGGAGGGCTTTGTCTAGAACCCAAAGCACTAAGCGTCTGAGTACTTCTTAGTACTCAGAGCCTTTAAGAAAGAAGGTTTAGATCTCCCCCTCAATCACCAGGTGAAGATCCATCACCAGCTGAGGTTCTAGCTACAGACAAGAGAAATATCAAATTGGTAGAGGAATAAAAGTAATAGATATCAACTATGGCCTCATGACTAGGGTCACCAGACTTAGCAAATAATGTCAATCCCTGGTTAAATTTGAATTTCAGGTAAACAACAAATAAGTCTTTGAGTATAAGTATCTCCTGTGCAATATTTGGAGCATACGTATACCAAAAAGTATTCAATGTTTGGGCATCCTGTATCTTATCTGGCAGCCCTATTCATGACTAATGGGAAAAAAAAAACTTTCACTTTTTTCTTTGCTTGTTTTATGTATGTATTTGTATTAGCCATTATCTCTTTTCTGCTTCTCATTAACATTTTATATACAAGTTGTTGGAGGTTAGCAGAATATTCAGTGGAACTGTGAATGATTTTGAGGAGAAATTAATATATTTGGCTGTGGAGACAATGTCCCTTCGTAGCTTATGTCTCCTCATTTGGGAGAGAGTACAGAGGTAATTACATCTTAATTGGATGGAAAGTTGTTTTGCCAGCTACTGCAATGCTAAACATTGCCAATAGAGGGTGATGGAGGGATGTTTCGAGGCCATAGCAAGAAAAGAGTGCCTCACTTATTTTCCAGCTTTCCTCCTGTCGAGTACAGATGTCAGTGGATGGATGTGTAAATGGTCCAGTTTCACCTCAGCAGCCCTGAATGACCAGCTCCAGCCTCTCACACTTTCCAACCAGGGTGGACCACTTCTATACACCAGCCCTGGCTGAAGCCCTGTGCCAAGATTCTGGCTTGTACTGCCTGAGAAGAGCCAATGTTACACAGCCTCCCCTCTCAGACTACATCTTTTCCTTTCTGAAATACTCGTTCATTCATTCATTCAAGTATTTAATGATCATTTGCTCCACTGCAAGAACATGTTGAGTCTCCCTCTTCAGACTGGGCAAAGTTGAGGGATTT
Source organism: Neogale vison (assembly GCF_020171115.1). Taxonomy (NCBI): domain Eukaryota; kingdom Metazoa; phylum Chordata; class Mammalia; order Carnivora; family Mustelidae; genus Neogale; species Neogale vison. The sequence continues at coordinate 215,050,646 of NC_058093.1, read as the reverse complement.
ATTGACTCTTGTTTTGTCCAATCACACCTAACGTGGTGTTTCACACACAGTAGGGTTCTTTTCCAGTTTTGCCACTAATAAACTCCCCAAGCCTGTTTCCCTGTCCGTGTCTCTAAGCAATCAGTATACCCGATGGGGTGCTGGTGAATGTTGAACAACCAACTCAGAGTGTGTATGTTGCCAGCGGGCGGGGGTGGGGTGGGGTCACAAGCTGGTACAAGCAGTCTCCGACACACCACTAACTGCCAACAGCTGGTGCTTCTGGAGCTTCTTTCTGGGCACTAGTTGGCTTCCTGTGCTTCTGTACAAGCGGACAGCGACATCTAGCGGTAGAGCCAAGCAGGTCCCAAACCACACATAGTATGGGAGTATGGGAAAAGAAATAGAAACACCATCTTCACCGTCCCCGCCCCGACACCTCCCAAAGTTTTCTCCCCTTTGTCTTATTCTGCCCAGGGGTCCACAATCTCCAGAAAAGACTCAATGCCTAGGAGGAACCATGATGGGAACCCATGAAGGTCTTCCTCCCTTTTGGGTGTAAGCGGCTCCAGGGGCTGGAATAAGATGTGACCTTATAGGGCAGTAAATTCCCATGTCATGCCAGCAGATCACCACTGCAGACCAGCAGCCTATCCCCAATGGTGAACTCAAGAACAGCATATCAGTCAAAGCAGTCACCACACCATCCCTAAACAAGAGTCACCCAGCTAGCATACCCGGAAGCATTTGTTCATGACAAGTCTTCCTCCTGGGATGTGGAATTTGGCCCCGAACCCCAAGGTTTTTCTTTGGTCCAAGACTTCCCTGATTTCATGTGTCACCCTTGGTTCCTAGATCTCAGAACCTTATATCCCCACCTGTGGTACGATAGGTGGAGAAATGAGGGTAGCCTCTAGAATAGGAAAACCATTACACCTAACTCTTGGCCACCCCAATCCCCAACAGATTGTTGACCCTTAAAGGTCAATACTTGAATCTCTTCAGTAGTGTACTCTTCCCCCCACCCAACCCCCCGATAGTGCATTCTTCTAGAAAGCTTCTGCTTAGTCCAGGACTCCTTTATCCCCCAGATCCCTGGAAGGACAGGATTATTGATTCAAACCTAAATCCCTGGCTGCTAGCTCTACAGGCCTGCTGTAGCTGCATCCCCAGGCAGCTAACTATCTCCCCACCCCAGGAGCTGGGGTTAAATACTCCTGCAGACCTGTCCAACCCGTACCACCACCACCACCACCCCACACACACACATTACCTCTGCAATGGTGAACCCCTTCTAGGGACCAGCTCTGGACCACACCCTGTGACACATTTCTTTCCCTCTGGAAGGCTGTACATCTCTGCAAAGCCATGCCCTTTTGGGAAAGGTCTGGATCTTAGCCCTGTGTGGCATCCCTCTCCTAAGCCCTTAGTTTATTTATTGGCCAGCCTTGATTTACCTAGAGGTTGTGGGTAGTAAGTACATGAGGGCACATATTGGCACCTTCTTTCACCCTTTAGATAAGTTAACTCCTTATAGTAAATGTTTTCTGATCAAATTACTAGTGCGGTTTGTCTTCTGACTCGGCTCTAACTGACGCAACAACACAGCATCAGAAGATGGCCTGAAAAGGGTCATCTCCAAACTTCTGCTATCGCTGGTATAAAGGTCAAAACCAAAATTTAAAAACACCTTCTTCCAGAGGTAAGTGGGAGGTGGGAAAGGGGACGTACCGTGAAGAAACTGATTCAGGGTATGTAAGGACCCCTCACTCACCTGTGACCCTGTATAGTCAGATAAAACCTAAAGGGACCTGGGCATGTGGGAAAGATTTTGAATTCAAACATAACCCCCCCAGCACAGGTAGAAATAAATTATCATTAGCTAAAAAAAGAAATCTACTTCATCAGAGATAAGGCTGATCATTTGGGGGTCATCTTTATCAAAGACTTCTTGAGAAAACTACCTACCTGCGGGATACAGTCCAATATTTTGCATCTGGCTTTCCCAAAACTTCTAGGCTCCCTCCCATTCCATGTCCTCCGTACTCTATTCCATGTACTCTCAGTTCTAACGGGTGAGGCCTCCAGGTACCGGGTCCAATAGAATGCAAACAGTCAGATGCCACAGGGAATAGCAAAAAGCAAATGTGGTAACCGAACAACCCAACTGCTGATCAGCCCAAAGCTGGAGTTAAACAGGACAGGACAGATCACCCAGTGAGAATATAGGCAGCTTTCTTTGGGACAGTCATTGCAGGAAGGGAACCAAAAATGGATGCAGGTGTTCTTCCCTCACCATTAAGAAACACTGAATACAATGTCTCCTAGGATTTGTGAGATTTAATCCCAGGACAGCTAAGTCAGAGCATCCTGTCCAGGAGTGTACAAATCAGAAATTTCTGATGGACTCAGATTCTGTGGTAGCTTGGAACAAAATGGAGACACTTTTGCAAATGCCTCAGGCCTAACTCTAGTTAAGGACGATGGGCTGGGCATGTGTCCGAAAGCACATACAGGCTATGTCACATTTTATACAGGAATATAAAGAAATAGACTGTGTTCCTTTACTCTTGCCCCTCCCAGAGGCTTCATATGATGAGACCAAGGCTAGATGTTCAGCTTTCTTTCTCTTTAAAACATTTCCCTGTTTCCAAGTCTCATAGATGGAGGAAATTATTCTGTCATCTCTCCATACCCTTAATGATGCCTCAGAGTGTAGAACTTCTGACTTCAGGGATGGCCTCACACAGGATGGCCCCCAGTGTCATGTTTTTCAAAAATGATTATTCCTCGATCAGTCTTAGGGCTTTTTATATGGGAAATCTCATGGAAGATGGGAAGACAGAAGAGGTTTGGCCAGTGACAATTAAAACCAACATTCCAGAACAAACTACTACCAAAGAGGATGGATTTTGTTTTTTCCTAAACGATCCTTCAGAAATAAAATAAGGAACCAGAGTCCCTGGACTGATTGTCCAATTACACTAAACAGAGCACAGACTGTAGCTCAGGAGTACAAGATCACAGTTTTGGACTAAACACGAGGACAACAGGCTTCTCGTTCTTTGGGTCACAAATCCAGGCAATTTGACCTGACAACCAGTAGAGAGTAGGCTGGGCAAGGGGGCAAGTAGGACACCTGCTGTTAGATCAGTCCCAATGGGTGCCTTCTCCACTGGAATATAATGGGTGGGAATAATTGGTTCTTAACCATTAAGATGATTGCTCCATGAAATAGGGGAGAAAAGAGCTGGAATCATAGGGACCCCAACAAAGGAGGGATGTGGATGTGTTATGTCCTTTGAAATTCTAGGTGTAAAACAATAAGCCCCAGACCAGCCTCCCTTCATCTTTTCACCACTGGCCAGCAAAATGGAGAGGAAGACCATACTGTGACACTGCCATCATCCTTTCTTTGTAAGAACTGCAAAAATCTGCTGAGCTAGCTTCCTGAATCCAAAACCATAGGTTAACTCCGGACACTGACTTGGCAAGAATACTGGACTAGAGATTTAGGGAATCACATGTCTTAAATGTCCTCCCAATAAGTCCAAACCCACCCCACCCCCAAGGGAAATGCCAGCCAGCAGCCTGTGGACATGCATACAGATTACTTACCTTGGCCCCTCGGCTAACTCCAAATTTGCTTCCTTGTCAAGGGTGATCATATTTACTGGGTCATACCCACTTTGCCACAAATTAAATATTGTCAATCAGAAATCACTGTGCTAACATGTTTTATCGCTGGGGGGTGTCAGAGACCCCTAAATCTAATCCAGGCTTAAGGTGGGCCATACAAAATTTTCCCACTAGGTGGCGTGAATGCCAGAAGAAGCCAGGCGCCCTGAACAGACTGACTTCCCCTGTGACCCAGTCCCCTGACAAGGTGGAGAGAATGAATCCAATCCAATCCTAAAAGACTACCTTAGGAGCTAGCTGGATTATGAGTGCCCTTTTACACCAGAAGAGATAGGAAAATTAAAATTAAAGATAACAAGAATTTTATTCTACAAATTAATGTGCGGCTAGCAAAAAAAAATAATTAAAAATTAAAGAAAGAAGGTGGGATGTTTGAGTCACTGGGGCATCTATTCTCAAGTCTTTTCTGCAGTGGAATTTGTGTAAGCATCCGGCTGAGAATCCATTTCCAGACTTCCAAAAACCACTGGGGGAGAGGAAAGTTTCAAAAAGCATTTGCAAATGACAATATGAAGAGTTCCATAGATCCATTCCCCAGCAAAACTGGTAAAATTTTAAGCTTTTATTATATATTTATTTATTTGTTACACATGTTAATTCTTTTTTTTAAGATTTTTATTTTTAAAAAAAGATTTTTATTTATTTATTTGACAGAGATCACAAGTAGGCAGAGAGGCAGGCAGAGAGAGAGAGGAGGAGGAAGCAGGCTCTCCACTGAGCAGAGAGCCCAATGCAGGCTCGATCCGAGGACCCTGGGACCATAACCCAAGCCGAAGGCAGAGGCTTTAATCCACTGAGCCACCCAGGCGCCCCATACACATGTTAATTCTTAAAATATACCTATATTTTAAGAAATAATATACATTTTATATAAAAAATATTTGAAGTATATATACTTCATATGTATAGAGAGATAGATAGCCTCTGGAAACAGACCTGAAGGCATACAGCTAATGAAATATTTATTCAAGAAAATCTACTAAAACGTGACAAGAGCAGTGAGAATCTGTAGCATTCCAATCATAACCTGTTCCCTTCCTCCCCCAGTGTGATGGAAACTCCACTCCTAACAAGTGAAGCCAAGGAAAACAAGGCACCCTCCTCACCAAGCTCCAACTTAAAAGTGATCGTATGTTCCAGAGAAGGGCAGTTCATCAGCATTTTTCCCCCACATGCACCCCCCAGTTACCTGTCGCAGAGGCTAAATTCCAGGTGAGTGTGTCAAGACATCAGGGACTTTCTCCTGCTCAGTGCTCACTGTGACACAAAGGCACTCCCTTGGAGACGGCACACTGAAAAGACTGGGAAGCGCATCACCCTTGCTGAAGCTTGCTCATGAAGTGGAGATTCTACAGTGGGAGCAGCAAGCCAGGAATTCAAAGGCCCCGAGATGAGCGCTTGGTTCCTAAAGCAGAGCTGTCGCTCAGAGAGAAGCCATCACTGATCCTGCCCCAGGCTCAGACCTACAGCTTAGAGACTCTGCCCAGGGACAAAGGCAGGACAAAACAATGATCTCTGAAGTCCTACCCAAGTGAACTGGCTTTATTTGCAACAGAGTATGAGGAAGCCCAAACCTAAAGGCACTCTGACAACAATGGAGCTTGTGGTGAAACACAATTAAAAGACGTCTGTTAACTTCATTAGAGATAACACCTAAACCATAAGCCAGCTATTTTACCAGGGAAAATCAGGAAGAGACAACTAAGAAGAGCCCTCCTGGGGTCAGAACAAATCTCAAACACTGACCTCAAAATCTATCCTGGCAAATAAGCCTACACTTAATTGGATCTGTGAAGCAATGTATGCCATTGTTGAAAATGGTAAAGCAATCAGCTGCAGTAAGTGAAGTTTATCAGATGGGCATGGTCAGGGAAAGAGGTTCTAGCCAGGGCAATTAGGCAAAAAAAGGGGGCAGGGGCATCCAGATTGGAAAAAAAAAACAAGTAAACCTATCTCTATTGCATAACCTTAAATATATAGAAAATTGTATATAGAAAATCCTAAGGAATCCACAAAAACACTACTAAAGCTAACAAGAAGTTGGGCAAAGTTGCAGGATGTAAGATCAATATACAAAAATCAGTTGTGAGATGTTGATCAAAGGGTAGAGTTTCAGTTATTCATGATGAATAAATTCTGGAGATCTAATATACAGCATGATAGCTGTAGTATACTATATTGTATACTTACAATTTGATAAGAAAACGTATCTTAAATGCTCACCACACTCAAAAAATTACAGCTATGTGAGGTGATGGATGTGTTAATTAGCTTGATTGTGGTTATCATTTCACAGTGTATACACATATTAAAATATATTATACACCACAAATATATACAATTTTGTAAAGGTTTTATTTATTTATTTACATATTTTTAGACAGAGAGTGCAAGCGGGGGGAGATGCAAAGAGGGAAGGAGAGGAAAGGGGAAAGAATCCCAAGCAATCTCAGGGCTTGATCTCACAACCCTGAGATCATAACCTGAGCCAAAACCAAGAGTCAGCACTTAATCAGCTGACCCACTCAGATGCCCTAATTATATAAAATGTTTACTTGTCAATTATCACAATAAAGCTGGGAAAACTCAATTGTATTTCTATTCACTAGCAATGAACAATCCAAAAATGAAAGAAAGAAAACTATTCTATTTACAGTAAGATCAAAAAGAGTATATACTGGGGCTCCTGGGTGGCTCAGTGGGTTAAAGCCTCTGCCTTCAGCTCAGGTCACAATCCCAGTGTCCTGGGATCAAGCCCCACATCAGGCTCTCTGCTCAGCAGGGAGCCTCCTCTCTCTCTCTCTCTCTCTCCCCCTGCCTCTCTGCCTACTTGTGATCTCTATCAAATAAATAAACAAAATCTTTTTTTAAAAGGGGGGGGTATATGCTTAGGATTATACTTAACATAGTGAAAATTGTATACTCTGAAAACCACTAAACATTGTGGGAAAAAATTAAAGAAGACCCAAATAAATGGAGATATATCCTATGTGCATGGATCAGAAGACAATATTTTTAAGATGAAACGCTCTCCAAAGTCTACAGATTCTCATAAGAACCCCATCTGGTTTCCTTGTAGAAATTAGAAAGCTGATCCTAAAAATAATATGGAAACTCGAAGGACCCAAAATAGCCAAACAATCTTGAAAAAAAACAAGGATGAAGAACTCACAATTCCCTATTTTAAAACTTACTACAAAGCAACCAGTAACCAAGACAATGTCGTAGTGACAGAGGGACAGATATATAGATCAGTGTAACAGTTTTAAAAGTCTAGAAATAAACCCATATTTCTATGGTCAGTTGATATTTGATAAGGTTGCCAAGAGCATTCAATGGGGAAAAAATAATCTTCTCAACAAATGGTGGTGGGAAAACTATATCCACATGTAAATGAATTACAACTGGACTCCTACCTCACCCCATATACAAAAATTAATTCAAAATAAGTCAAAAGTCTACATGTAAGAACTAAAACTATAACACCCGTAAAACATTTTGGGGCACCTGGGTGGCTCAGTCGTTAAGTGTCTGCCTTCGGCTCAGGTCATGATCCCAGGGTCCTGGGATCAAGCCCCGCACTGGGCTCTCTGCTCGGCAGGGAATCTGCTTCTCCCTCTCCCCCTGCTTGTGTTCCCTCTCTCACTGTCTCTCTCTCTGTCAAATACATAAATAAAATCTTTATTAAAAAAACATATGGTTAAGTTTTATGATCTTGGATTAGGCAATGATTTCTTAGCTATAACACTGAAAGCATGAACAACAAATGAAAACAATACATAAATCGGACTTCATCAAAATTAAAAACTTTTGTGCTCCAGAATACCATCAAGAAAATGAAAAGGCAACTCACAGAATGGGGAAAATATTCACAAATCATATATTTGACAGGAAACTTGGGCTCAGAATATATAGAGTACTCTTACAACTCAATATAAAAAGACATCCCAACAAAAAAAATGTGCAATGGATCCAGATAGACATCTCTCCATAAAAGATATACAAATAGTCAATAATCAAATGAAAATACGTTCAGTATGATTAGTCATTTAATTTACATTAGGTTAAAACTACAATGAGATACTACTTCAAGTACATTAGGATTGTTATAACCAAAAAGACAAATAGCAAAAATTGTTGGTGCAGTTATGGAGTAATCAGAACTCTCATACACCACTGGGAACAACTCTGGTGCAGCAACACTGGAAAAGTATGGAATTCCCTCAAAAAGGAAAACATAGTGTTACCAGGTATATGGTAACATTTACATATATATTTATATGTGTATATATATGTACACATAACATATACATATCAAAACATATACATGTATATGATTCAGTGATCCCATTCATCACATATACTGAAGAGAAAGGAAACCATGTATCCACACAGAAATGTATACACAAATGTTCAAAACAGTATTAGTTATAATAGCCCAAAGTTGTACCTTTTATTTTTTAAAATATTTTATTTATTTAAGAGAGACAGAGACAGATCACAAGCACAGGGAGCTACAGGCAGAGGGAGAAGCAGGCTCCCTGCTGAGCGAGGAGCCCAATGCAGAGCTCCATCCCAGGACCCTGGGATCATGACCTGAGCCAAAGACAGACACTTAACTGACTGAGATACCCAAGTGGCCTTTTTTCTTTTCTAAGATTTTATTTATTCATTTGACAGAGAGAAAGCACAAGAAGGAGAAGAGGGAGAGGGAGAAGCAGACTCCCTCCTGAGCAAAGGAGGGCCTGATGCAGGACTTGATCCCAGGACCCTGAGACCATGACCTGAGCCAAAGGCTTAAGCATTAAGCCACCCAGGTGTCCCCCAAAGTTATGAATTTTAGAACATTTTATCAATTTTAGAACATCTTCACAAACTTAAAGACATTATACTAGGTGAAGAAAAGCCAAACACAAAAGGCTACATATTGTATGATTCTGAAACGTCCAGAAGCTATAAATCTAGGTCTGGGATGGGATCAGCGGATTAAGGGATGTGGGATAACTGCTAAAGGGTATGGGGTTTCTTCTGGGGGTGATGAAAATTTCTAAAATTGATTGTGGTAACATCTGCAAAACTCTGTTAATGTACTAAAAACCACTGAATTTCATACTTTAAATATTGGAATATACGATATATAAATTATATCTCAATAAAGCTAGTTTTTTTTTCCTGAAGAAAAGAACATTCTGACCAGTATATAGTAGTAGGAACCAGATTTGCCCTCCTGCATGAAACAATGAAAAAAACAACACAAAATAAATGGGGGGAAAATGGTTGTTGAGTCACTGGACATCAGGCAATGAAAGAAGATAATCCATGAGGAATGAGAATAAGGTGAGCCCTGTAAATACCCCAGATTACTCTATGGAGAGAGTTTCCAGGTTGAGGATCAGAGTGGGGAGAATGCAGACAGAGCCCAGTGGTCTTCTGCATTAAGACATAAAGATGCTTAGGGATCCAAAACAGCTAGAGTTCATAGGCCATAGTGTCAGAAAAGAGAGCTGAACATAGTGCCAAAAAATAGAAAATCTGACAAATCTTCAGAGGGTCACCCTCAAGTATTCAACTAAATAGTCATCAGTGCAAGCATTTAAGGAAACTACCTGAGGCCAAGGAAAACCTACCCAAAATAATTACAGAGACCAATACCCAGAGAAAATGCAGGGCTGAAAATAATGTCTCTTCTCACCAGGGAGCATGAAAAACCTCACAATTATAAAGCTTGGGTGGAGTACTCAGAAGAGTTTGCTTGACGAGTACGGAAAATTAACCTTAAACTTAATGCTCTTGTGGACTCACCTAAAAAAAAATCTCAAGAGCAAGTCTGGAATTGATTAAGCTATTTCCAAGTAATTTAACCACATACCAGAACAAAACTCAAGAATGTTTGTTAGAATACAAAAATACCTAACACCCAATAAGATAAAATTCACAACATCTGGCATTCAACCACAAATGACCATGCATGCAAAGAAGTAGGAAAACATGATCTGTAATAAGGAGAAAATCAACTAATCAAAACTGACCCAGAATTGGCACTGAAAATAACTGAATAGACAAGGACATTACAGCAGTTGTTATAATGTTATTTCATATGTCCAAGAAGCTAGAAGAGAGACCAAATATGCTAGGTAAATACATGGAACTTTTTTTTTTAAAGATTTTATTTATTTATTTGACGGACGGAGTCACAAGTAGACAGAGAGGCAGGTGGAGAGAGAGGAAGGGAAGCAGGCTCCCTGCTGAGCAGAGAGCCTGATGCAGGCAGATCCCAGGACCCTGGGATCATGACCTGAGCCGAAGGCAGAGGCTTTAACCCACTGAGTCACCCAGGCACCCCTGGAACTTTTTTTTAAATCAAATATCAAGAACTACAACATCTGTGCTGAAAAATATACTAGATGAGATTAATGTCAGATTAGAAATTGCAGAAGAAATGAATTGAAATGTGAATTGAATTTTGATTGAAAAAATAAACAGAAAAAAATAAATAAATAAAATAAACAGAACATCAGTAACCTGGGGGATAACTTCAAGTGATCTAATATGCATGTATTTGGCATGTCTGAAAGAGGGGGGGAGGGGAGGCATTTTTTTAAAAATCAGAAAATTTTCTTAATTTGATGAAAATCATATACTAACACATGTAAGAAATTCAACAAGCCTAATCACAAAAACATGAAGAAAACCCTATCAAGGCATATCATAATCATCACATTTCTTAGACCAACTCATTTAAGAAAAAATCTTTAGAGTGGTCAGAGGAAAAATTTCTCTGACCATATTATGTACAGAGAAATGAAGATAACGATGACAGCAAATTTCTCATTAGAATTAATGAATATAGGAAATGATGGAGCAAGATCTTGAACATATTGAAAGAAAAAAGTGTTTTCCTGGAACTCACCCAGTAAAAATGTCTTTCAAAAAGAAAGCTAAGTAAAGATTTTTCAGACATATGAAAGCTGAAAGAATGTCCCACCAGCAGACTGCACACAAGAAATGCTATAGGAAGTCACTCAGGCAGAAGAAAAATGACACAAGATAGAAGTCTGGATTGTCACAAAGGAATGAAGAGTACAAGAAATGGTAACTGTGAGAATAAATATAAAAATTTTTAAATTATTATTTAAATCTCTTTCAAGGATAATGAACTTTTAAAATAAAATAAGGTATATAAATTAAAATTTAAAATGTATAATAAATATAAAGTACAATGTATGACAATATCACAAAGACTGGGGAGGAGAAATAGAAGCATACAATTGTAGTTCTTATACCAGATATGAAGTGAAATAATATCACTTGAAGGTATACTGGGTTGAGTTAAAAATGCATAATATAAGCTCTAAAGCAACCACTGAAATAACATAACTAGGAGTTATAGCCAATAAGCCAACAAAGGCGATAAGTTGAAAAGCACATGTGCATGCCTGCACACACGCACACGCACACGCACACACCCCAAAAGAATCCAAAAGAAGAGAAAAAAGAACATATGAGATAAATAAAAAACAAATAGCATGATGGTATATGTAAACACAACTATATCCATGCTCACATTAAATGTTAAGTAGCTAAACATGGTAATTAAAATAGAGATTATCTGATGAAATAAAAAAGCAGGACCCAATATATGCTGGCCATAAGAAATCCATTTAAATATAGACACAAGTATGCTAAAAGTAAAAATGATAGAAAAAGATATACCATGCTAACACTAATCAAAGAAAGGGAAAGTGATTATACTACCATAAAAATAGGTTTCAGGGCAAATAATATTACCTGGCACAAACAGGGTCATTTCATAACAACAAAGGAATCAATTCACCTTAAGGACACAAAGTTTATGCATCATGTTATGGGAGAGCTATTTGTTGGATATACAAAAAAATTTAAATAGAGTAAACAATAGTAAGAGGAATTTTCAATAACTATGCAGTGAATTTGATTTTTTTAAGTTTGCTTTCAATGGTTAAAAAAAAGTTATAAAATTAGTTACCTGAAATCAGAAATAAATGTTCAAAAAACCTGCTATGGTTTTTAACAAAATTTGAGTTTGTAATTTTTGCCAACTTTGAAGTAGCTTAGATTCCTGCCCTAGAAAGAAAAACATTTTAGATGGAAAGATGACAAAAGGAATTATTATTTTAGTTATGGTAATTTGTTAGAAAATTATGAAAAAATGTTTTTAAAAATATATTTTACAAAAAGGGAAAGATTTTTCAATTAAGCCCTGAAACAATTGCCCATAGTAGGCCTTTCTAACAATGCCAAAAATGAATAGATCCATATTTTGAAAATTTGCAAGTACTTTCCTTAAGTTTAGTTGACTTAATTGACCTTAGTTGACTCATATCATGTGATATGAGACACAGCTCAATTTGTATTTTGTGTTTTGAGGAGTTTGTTTTGTTTTGTTTTTTAGATAGGTTCTGAGCCCAGCATGCAGCCCAATGCAGATCTTGAATTTATGACTCTACGATTAAGACCTGAGCTGAAATCAAGAGTCAGACACTTAACTGACTGAGTCACCAAGACACCCTTCAATTAATACTTTGAATGCATTTTGTCTCAAAGGATATCCAAACCTATAAGAAATGTTGCCAATTCATGCCCCAAAAGATCAAACTTGAGACATGGATATTTTTAACTTTTTACATTTATCAAAGAAGAATTTCAGCTAAATATGAAAAAAAGCTGTTCCTGTAACAGACAGAGCTCCTGCTACGTTAGTTAGGTCAAAACTCCAGATTTAAACAAGGGATTTTTAAACAAGGGATTGATGTTTCCCTTACTGCTTTATTTCACTCTGTGATATATATTAAAAAATACCTGTGCTTAATTTTTGTTACAGATTCTGTGGAAAGTATTGTGGCTAGATATAGTTGTCAAAATCATTCAATTTGTATGTGCAAATAATGTAAGTAATCATTTTATAGAACTGTTAGAAGAAATAGGAAGCAATGAATTTAATGATGTGCTTTTGCCAATGCTCATTGGTTGAGTATTAGAAATTTTACAAGAATTACTGTAATTTCAACTGTCATTCAAGATTTTCTTGAAACAAAAGGAATGCTTATAGTCAATATTCAGTAATTGAAGACCAAAAAATGGCAATCTGTACTTATATTTTTCACTAATAGGTACTATGCCTGAATTAGCTAAATATGAACACTCAAAGAAAGGAAGAGCTTATTTGTAACCTAGCTAGCCAAGTACTGGAATTTATGTTGAAATTGGAGCTTTATGATACAAGTCAATAATAATGTCGGGGCACCTGGGTGGCTCAGTCAGTTGAGCATCTGACTCTTGGTTTTGGCTCAGGTTATGATCTTAAGGTTGTGAGATCAAGCCCCGTAGCAGGCTCTATGCTCAGCAGGGTATCTGCATGAGATTCTTCCTCTTCCTCTCCTTTTGCCCCTCACCCTCTAAAATAAATAAATCTTTCAAAATAATAATAATGATGATGACCTATGCATTCTCCTAACATAAGTTGATTTGTCAAAGATTTTAATTGTAAACTGGCTATGTTATGTAATTGGCAGCCAAAACTACAAAAAATGTGAAGAATGCTTTGTGCTATTCATCAGTTTAAAATGTTTTTCAAACTATGTAATGCCTCTTTGAATTCTGTATTAATAATACTGAGTTGACAACAGAGTTAGTGAATTACTTAATTTGGATGGATATAATTTTGAAAATGATATGCTTTTGCTTCCAAGTCCAATAAATTCTTTTAAAAAGATTAACCAGTTTTGCCATTAACTTAAAGGAGAATGAAATTTTGTTACTTACTCAGTTACTGTAAAACTTTTAAGTAGGTTTAGAACAGCTTGGTATATGAATCTACTTTTTCAACTGTAAATTTTATTAAATCTAAATACAGATCATGAAAAGTTAGCATGTGAACTGAGATGTGCTGTAAGTGTAAAATATATACCAGATGTTGAAGACTTAATGTGCAAAAAGAATATATAATATCTCAACAATTTTGACATTGATTACATATTGAAATGGTAATATTTTAGACATAATGGGTTAAATAAAATGTATTAAATAAGTTAATTTTACCTGTTATCTGTTTACTTTTTTTAATGTGGCAACTGGAAATTTTTAAATTATATCTGGGATACACAGCAAAGGAAACAACAAAATGAAAAAGCAACCTACAGAATGGCAGAAAATATTTGCAAATCTTACACAAGCAGACCTCATTTTATTGCACTCCACTTTACTTGCACTTGGTAGACACTGCATTTGGAAGGACTGCAGATTGAAGGACTGCAGCAATCCTGAGTTGAATAAGTCTATCAATACCATTTTTTCCAATAGTATTTGTGCACTTCACATCTCTTTGCCACATTTTGGTAATTCTCACAGTATTTCAAATTTTTCATTATTATTGTATTTGTTATAGTGATGTGTGATTATTAATTGTTTTTGAATCTGAAAATTCAAATGATGGTTAGCATTATTTAGCAATAAAGTATTTTTGATTAGGTTATTTGCATTTTTTAGATATAATGCTATTATCGCACACTTAATAGGCTCTGGTATGTTGCAAACATAACTTTCATATGCACTAAGAAACCAAACAATTCATCTGATTTCCTTCATTGCAATTTTCGCTTTATTGCAGTGGTCTGGGAGTAAATCCTCAATATCTCCAAAGGTATGCCTAATCTGATAAAGGGCTAATATCCAAAATATAAAAGGAATTCGTCCAGCTCAATATCACAAAAACAAATAACCCAATTAAATATTGGGCAAAGGCCCTGAATAGAGAGTTTTCCCAAGAAGACACAAATGGCCAACCAGTACATGAAAAGATGCTCAACATCACTGATCATCAAAAGAAATATAAATCTTTTTCAACATTCCCTTGGTGATTCAGGGTCTTTTCTGGTTCCATATAAAGCTGGGGGCATCACGTTGCCTGGCTTCATGCTATATTACAAAGTTGTGATCACCAAGACAGCATGGTATTGGCATAAAAACAGACACATGGATCAATGGAACAGAATAGAGACTTCAGAAAGACCCTCAACTCTATGGTCAACTAATTTTTGATAAATCGGGAAAAAACATCCAATGGAAAAAAGACAGTCTCTTAAAAAATGGGAAAATTGTACAGCTACATATAGAAGAATTTTCTCTGGGAAAATTGGGCAGATACATATAGAAGAATGAAACTGGACCATTCTCTTACACCATATACAAAGACAAACTCCAAATGGATGAAAGACCTCAATGTGAGACAGGAATCCATCAAAATCCTAGAGGAGAATGTAGGCAGTAACCTCTTTGACATTGGCCACAGTAACTTCTTTCAAGACCCATCTCCAAAGGCAAGGGAAATAAAAGCAAAAATGAACTTTTGGGACTTCATCAAGATAAAAAGCTTCTGCACAGCAAAGGAAACAGTCAACAAAACTAGGAGGCAACCCAGGGAATGGAAGAAGATATTTGCAAATGACATTACAGATAAAGGGCTGGTATCCAAGATCTATAAAGAACCTCTCAAACTCAACACTCAAAAAACAAATGATCCAGTCAAAAAAATGGGCAGAAGACATGAATAGATACTTCTCCAAAGAAGACATACAAATGGCTAACAGACACATGAAAAAATGTTCAACATCACTTGGCATCTGAGAAATACAAATCAAATCCTCAAGGAGGGGCACCTGGGTGCCTCAATCAGTTGAATGTCTGCCTTTGGCTCAGGTTGTGATCCCAGGGTCCTGGGATCGAGTCCTGTGTCAGGCTCTCTGCTCCACGGGGAGCCTGGTTCTCCCTCTACCTGCCCCTCTCCCTGCTCATAGGCACACGCTCTCTCTCTCTCTCTCTTTCTCTGATAAATAAAATCTTTTTTAAAAATCCACAATGAGATACCACCTTACACCAGTTAGAATGGCAAAAATTAGCAAAACAGGAAACAACAAATGTTGGCAACAATGTGGAGAAAGAAGAACCCCCTTACACTGTGGATGGGAATCTAAGTTGGTACAGCCACTTTGGAAACCAATATGGAGGTTTCTCAAAAAGTAAAAAAATAGAGCCACTCTACAGCCCAGCAATTGTACTACTAGATATCTACCCCAAAGATACAGATGAAGTGAAAAGAAGGGTCACATGCACCCCAATGTTCATAGCAGCAATGTTCACAACAGCCAAACTGTGAAAGGAGCCGAGATGCCCTTCAACAGATGAATGGATAAAGAAGATGTGGTTCACATATACAGAATATTACTCAGCCATCAGAAAGGATGAATACCCACCATTTGCACTGATATGTATGAAACTGGAGGGGATTATGCTACATGAAGTAAGTCCATCAGAGAAAGACTACTATCATATTGTTTCACTCATGTGGGACATAGGGAATAACATGGAAGACCACAGGGGAAGGGAGGGAAAACTGAAAGGAGTGAGGGAGAAAAACCATGAGAGACTATGGACTCTGGGGAAAAAACTGAGGGTTTCATAGGGGAGGGGGAAAGGGGAGGAGCTAGCCCAGTGATGAGCATTAAAAAGAACACATGTTGTGATGAGCACTGGATGTTATACCCAAATAATGCACCACTGAACACGCCATCAAAAACTAATGATGTACTATATGGTGGCTAAATCAACATAATAAAAAATAACAATAATTTTTAAAAATGTTAAAAGCTTAAAAAAAGAATATCAATACCAAAATAAAAAACAAAATGAAATAAAGTAAAATTAACATAAACAAAAATACATACACTATATATGTAAAAATAAAAATTGAAAAATAATAAAAGATAAAAAAGGAACTGAAACTATAAGAAAATTAATGAAAAAATAATTAAAAATATAGAATAAAGATAACAAATTTAAAATGTCTTTTTAAAGAAAAGGAAATATAAATCAAAACCACAATGGGCTATTACTTCAAACTTGGTAGGATGGCTATTATCAAAAAGACAGGATATAACAAGTATTGACTAGGATGTAGAGAAAAGGGAAAACACTACTGGTGAGAATGTAAATTGGCACAGCCTTTGTGGAAAACAGTATAGAGGTTTTGCAAAACATTAAAAATAGAATGATTACATGATCCAGCAATGCCACTTCTAGGTATATATCCAAAGGAAATATAGTCATTATCTCAAAGAGAAATCTGTACTCTCATGTTCACTGCAGCATTACACAGTAGCCAAGATGAAGAAGCAACCTAAGTGTCCACGGACAGGGGCATGGATAAAGAAAATGTGGTACATATGTACACAATAGAATATTATTCAGCCTTAGAAGAGAAGGAAACCCTGCTATTTGCAACAACATGAATAAACCTGGAGGACATTATGCTAAGTGAAATAAACCGGGCACAGAAAGACATATGATCTCACTTATATGTGAAATCTAAAAAAAAAAAGGTCAAACTCATAGTAACAGAAAGTAGAACATAATGATGATTACCAGATTACCAGAAGCTAGGGCAGGCCTGGGGGGGAAAGGAGAGATATCGATCAAAGGGTACAAACTTTCACTTATAAGATGAATAAGTTCTAGGGACCTAGTACACAGCAGGGTGACTATAGTTCATTATAGTGTACTGCATACTTGAAATTTACTAACAGAGTAGATATCAAGTGTTCTTAACATACATACACACAAAGTGGTAATGGTGATTGATATGTTAATAAGAGCATATAATTATTTCAAATATATACATTTATCAAAATCACCTACACCTTAAATATCACTTACATCTTAAATATGTATGATTTCTGCCAATCGTACCTCAATAAAGCTGGAATAAAATAAAATAACATCTGTGATTCATAGTACATTTTTTTCTGGATAGCACTGAAGTTAAACTAGAACTATATAATTCCACTCTGGAGGCTGTGATCATAGACCAGTGACTGACTACTGATAGGTACAAGTCTCCCCCTCCTTGTGATCATAAGTTCAATTTGCTTATTGCCAGAATCAAATGGGTTAACATGTGCAAAGAAGAAGGGGGTCTGGTACCTCGCAAGAACTATTATGTTAGCTATTATTATTGTTAAAAGCATTTTTTTTTGGTGGTGTTAGTATCATTAACCAAAAATTCTGAAAAGACAGTTAAGCAGAAAGACACCTTTCACAGAGACATCAGAGTAATGCTTGACCCAGATTTTAAAATGCGCACAGCACCAGGAAAAGATCAAATTGCAAAATGTGGGGACCCCTCTGGAATCCGTTGGTCCAAGCAGGACCCCGATTAGGGTGAGGCAAGTGAGGCATTTTCCTTGGTGCAAAATTGAAGGGGGCACTGAAAAACTCGGGGCTCAGGAGAAATATTATTCCAATGTACTTGTTTTACTAAATCCCAATTAACCCAAGTCTACAATGAACCAGATAGGAAAATCGTACATAAAGACAGAGGCGCAATCACTGGCTTCTCACTTGACCCCAGGCTCCAAGACGGCTCAGAAAGATGCACTGTGAACTGACCCTGCCTCTGTAGCCTCACGCTTGGCCCCACCCCAGCCCAACTCACAGTGTCCCCAAATAAAAGGAGTGCAGTCCACACAGAAGAGGCATTGCCTGGAACAGCAGTGACGAAGGACTTTTCGTGTTCTCACCTTATAGACGAACCCCTAAGGAAGGAAGCATCTACAGTCTGGGGGGAGCTGGGCGGTGCTGGGCCCCGAGGCCTGCCGGGAACTCCCAGGCTGCCCTGCGGCCCTTCCCGAAATGCCCTGCCATTGCGGAGCCACATCCAAAGCCAAGCCAAGGTCAAAGCCCTTGCCGCCTCCTTTGACAACCCGCTCTGCTCCCCTGGCAGAAGCGCCACCATGGGCTTGTTGTGGAATGACATCCCAAGTTGGAGCACTTTGGGCTCTGGCGTCAGCAGCGCCCTAGACATCCTGGTGATGGTTTTGTACTTCCTGTTGGTCCTGGGCATCGGGCTGTGGGTACGTCGGGGACCGGAGGGGAGGGCGGAGCCCTGGACACCAGGCTGGTTTTACCTGCTCCGTGCCAGTCACCGGGTCCCCACCTCGCTTCCCGCCCCACCCTTGTACCCTCTCATCCCTGTCCTGGCCTATGCAGAGCCTTCCCCGGAGACCTCTCCACCTTCCACCTACCCAAGAATAAATAAATGCAGGTCCTCAGTAATGGAGCCATCCTTGACTAACCCCACGTTTCCCCACCACCCCTCAAATAAACAAGCAGGCCCAAATCCCCCTGTGCCCACTCCCTGGAACCTCAGGGTGTTTGGTAAGCCGTCCTTGTTATGATCATCACGATGATGGTGGTAATAATGACAGCCAGTGCTGATTAGACCCATAAGTGCCAGGTCTGTCCTGAGTGCTTTAACTTCATCTTTAACCCTCACAACCATGCTGTGAATAATATACTGTCATTCCCTCCAATTTCACGGTTGAAGAATCTGAGGTTCAGAGATGTTCAGTAACAACCAGGGAATGACTGTGTTCAGATTCAAACCTAGAGCTGCCTGATCTGACTCATGAGCTTCACCCCTTTGCCTTGTGAGCAGAATCTCAAAGGTCACATGTAAGTTAGGGCTCTAAGCATTCCCTCTGAATTTGAATGAAAAGTGGTTCTGTGTTTTGTTTTGTTTTTCTTCCTACAGGGTTCTCTTAAGAGGGCAGAGACCGTGTCTCCGTCACTGCCCTCTGCCCACTAGTGCTTAGCATGTAAGCACTCATATCTTTTAACCATACTGCCTAGGACGAGCCTGCCTGCATTCCAGTGAAAGATCAGATGGATATAAAAGCTTTGGCTGGTGTCATGGTGTCACCCTTCCTGTAAGCTATTAACAGTCAGAAGCTTCTGCCTAGCCTCCTTCAGCAAGCAGGAGTGTCTGGTGACTGCCACCATTCACTAACCAGTGGGAAAGTTCTCATTCTGGGCCCCCACCCAACTGAGGCTTTTCATGCCCATGTGACCTTTACTTTGAAACATTTCACCAGATCATGAACAGGATTTTACTGTGCAGAGTCTGGCCTTTCAAAAATGCAATCATTGGACACTCTTTTTGAGGGCTTACAGTAAGTCATTATGCTGCTAGGAAGCACATAGAGTAATGAAGACATGGTCTCCATCCTATTAAGAGAATTTTGTACCAGAAGAGAAAATATAGGCCCTTTATTCCAAACATAAAGGAGAAATCCAGGGTATTTATCCAGATCATTCAAACAAAAGATTTTTTTTTAATTGGCCTCAGGGCTCCTTGGGTGGCTCAGTTGGTTAAGCGTCTGCCTTCAGCTCAGGTCATGATACCAGGGTCCTGGGATTGAGCCCTGCATCTGGCTCCCTCCTCAGCAGGAAGCCTGCTTCTCCCTCTCCCACTCCCCTGCTTATGTGCCCTCTCTCGCTGTGTCTCTCTCTCTCTGTCAAATAAATAAATTAAATCTTAATTAAAAAATTGGTCTCGATTATAAGAAACATCTTCTGAGTGGCCTGTGGACACAGGGGTGCTGAGTATGAGTACTTGTTTTGGGATCCTTCCCCCAGCGCTCGTATTGAATTAGGAATCCCCCACCCAACTTTCTTCCAGGCCTAATTTTGGGGCCTAAGTCTGACCAAGGTCAAAGGACTAGTAAGCCATCTGGTCATTTCCAAAAGAAACCTGCTGTTCCTTCTGTTCTAGGAGCCATAAAATATTCACAGTTATCCAGAATGCTTCCGTCTTTCTCCTTCTTTATATTAGTATCTTTCCATTTGTTCTTTTTGCAGATCATATACTGTTTTTAATTAGGAAAGTATTATATGCTCATTGTAAGAAGTAAAAAGATGCATAAATAAGGAATGTTACTATTCTTCCCCCATCCATTTCCATCCTTCTGAGATAACCATGGGTTGTGTATACTTCCTCCCCTTTCTCAGTGCTTATGTAAGCATGAGGATACATATGTAGAGTTTTTTTTTAATATTTTTAATTTATTTATTTGACAGAAAGAGATGACAAGCAGGCAGAGAGGCAGGCAGAGAGAGAGGAGGAAGCAGGCTCCCTGCTGAGCAGAGAGCCTGATGCGGGGCTCGATTCCAGGACCCTGGGATCATGACCTGAGCCAAAGGCAGCGGCTCAACCCACTGAGCCACCCAGGCGCCCCCATATGTAGAGTTTTTGTCTTGTCTTTACAGAAGATGTGATCATGTCATACACATTACGCTGCAGCTCACTTTTTCCCCCCTTGCTATATATGGAGAGAGTCCTATAGGTCAATAGATAAGAGATTCAGCTTGTGTTTTTATTAGCTGTCTAGTAGTCCTACAAACATGTATTCTTCAGCTTTTTCCTACTGACACTTAGATTGTTGCCAGGTGTTGTTTTTGATGTATTGGTTCTTTTTTTTTTAAGATATTTTTTATTTATTTGACAGAGAGAGAGGTCACAAGTAGTCAGAGAGGCAGGCAGAGATAGAGGAAGAAGCAGGCTCCCTGCTGAGCGGAGAGCCCAATGCGGGACTCGATCCCAGAACCCTGAGATCGTGACCTGAGCCGAAGGCAGAGGCTTTAACCCACTGAGCCACCCAGGTGCCCTGTATTGGTGCTTTCTTTTTTCATTTAAATTCAATTTAATTAACATACAGTGTATTATTAATTTCAGAGGTAGAATTTAATGATTCATCATTGTAATTAATGCCTTTTTGATGATTACTTAATTCCTTTGCAATTACCATTATCAGAGGTAATATACATTGAATATCTTTGTCTCTATATTTTTGCATATTTGTGTGATTTCTGCAGTGCAGATGCCAAGAATATAGAATTTTTTCCATTGAAATGTGTTCTTGTGTAAAAAAATTTTTTTCAGCATAACAGTATTCCTTGTTTTTGCACCACACCCAGTGCCCCATGCAATCCGTGCCCTCTCTAATACCCACCACCTGGTTCCCCCAACCTCCCACCCCCCACCGCTTCAAAACCCTCAGATTGTTTTTCAGAGTCCATAGTGCTTTTAATCTGTGTAGCATGGATTCCAAAAATTAGAACTGCTGGATCAGAAGTGTATGTTTACTTGAAATTTTAGTAGCTGTTACTAATGCCAACCCCCAAAGCTTGTGAGACTTACTTTAATTTTCTCACAAGCAGGATATGATCATGCTCTTTTCCCTAAGACTTAGTTATTACTCTCCCTGTGTGTGTGTGTGTGTGTGTGTGTGTGTGTGTGTACTTTGTCATTGTGGTTTTGATTTGCACTTCCTAGACTCCTGGTGAGGTTGAGCATCTTTTTATGAGTTTATTGTCCATGAATTTTCTTCTCCCGTGAATAGCCAGTTTATTTGCCATTTTGTATTTGGGTTGTTTGACTTTGCTATTATCAACTTCTCTGTCATTTGACTTGCTCATGTTTCCCCCCAAGCTATCCTTTGTCCAGATCGGTGTCTACTACGGATATTTGGGACCAGATAATTCACTGTGAGTGTCTGTCCTATAGTTAGTTATAGGAAGCTTGGAAATATCCTCAACTCCTACCCATTCACAGCTAAAAATACGTGCAGACATTGCCAAACATCCTCTGGGTTGATGGGGCAAAAATCACCTCTGGTTGAGAACCACTGGTCTGAACTGTTAATGGTATCTTTCTGTCATTTGAGTTTTTGTTAGCTTTGTGGAAGTCAACTATCTCTCTTTTCCTTTGTATCTTGTAGGTTTCCTGCTTTGCTTAGGAAAGTTTTCTCCCAATTCCAAGATCATACAATTATTATCCTAAATTTTGTTCTACTATTTCATAGTTTTTCTCATATTTAAATATCTAGAACATTGAAAATTTATTTTTATGTATGATGTGATGGATGAGTCTAGCTTTATTTTCTTGCACTTATTAAACCCCTTTTCTCACTGAACTGATAGCTTACATTCGCACAGATGGGACTCCTTCTGAAAGCATTCATCAATTCCTGTCTGCCGAGCCCTCCAGGAACCTGGGAACTTAGTCTTTGTTGCTGATGCCTTGGCTCTTACAGGATGATACAGAGGGGAAAACCTAAACTTTTTTTTGGTTTGTTTTCTCTTTTATCAGTGTCACCCAGGAGGGCTTTGAGAAAGTGTTGGCTGTATCTTCTTCCCCACCAACATGGCTGCTATGGTTGTGTTATTATTCAAGAAAGAGAGCAGGGAGAAAGGAAGAGGCAGGGACAGATGCTTAAGCCACCTTCTTCCCAGGATCTCTTCTGCTTACTGAATAATCCTCTCTTTCCATAAAGAGAGGATGCTTTTATTCATCTGAGAACTGTTTTGTAAATTCCTTTTATAAGTTTTATTGCTGATACCTTCCTTAGAAAAGTTTAGCTCTTCACACAGCAAGACCTTGATAAGCATTTAGTGAATAGATGAAGTGAGACTAACTTAATATGTCTGATTTGGAGTGTTGTTTCTTTGGCTTAAAGAAGGGGACTCCATTAAAATGCAGATACCCCAGATGGCAGTTTTTAAGTTCACTGTTCCCACAGAAACACATTTCTGTCAACTAGCTGCCATCCTTAGGTCATGCTGATTCTGCGCAATCCAGGAAATCCACAGGATTGTCTTTTGATCACATCAGGGTCTGGGAATCAGAGCTAGGAGCCTGAGTAAAGAGGATGTGGATATGTTGGAAGGACACCATAGTAATGGCAGACTGATGTCCTGGGAGAAGCTAGGCACATGTTCATATTTGCCATTCCTGAGTGATCCAGACATTCTCTAACCACTTATCTCCCAGACTTTGCTGGAGACTATGGCACTGGTTAACTAGCTGGGAATGACTAAAGCAATATTATTTTCCCAAGAGTGTACAAAAGTGAATGTCCATGCAATCAGACCTGAAATAGACTAGCCTCCAGCTAGGCAGCCTTGAGCCTTCACTGTAACTCAGTGGGTAGGGGCTTCTATTCTTAAAAATAAAGAAGGGGAGAATAGATTTGGGGATCTCTGCTAAAGAGAAGTGAAGATGGTTGTTTGAGAGATCGATGTCTTTGGAGCAGTTTGTGTCTTGTATTCCTTTGTTTGCTTTTTTTTTTTTTAAGATTTTATTTATTTATTTGACAGAGAGAGATCACAAGTAGGCAGAGAGGCAGGCAGAGAGAAAGAGGAGGAAGCAGGCTCCCTGCTGAGCACAGAGCCCAATGCGGGACTCAATCCCAGGACCCTGAGATCATGACCTGAGCCGAAGGCAGCGGCTTAACCCACTGAGCCATCCAGGCTCCTTTGTTTGCTTTTAAGGCTATCCTATCAAGCAATCGTGGAACAGTAAAGACTCCTTCCTGGCTGGCCGCAGTCTAGCATGGTGGCCAACGAGTAAGCCTTGCGCATGGCAATCCACGTGGGGGGCCGCACGCTAACTTGTCTATTACTTTAATGTAGATGTCTTATCCCAAAAATAATTTGAAGTTGCTCAACCAGGAAAGTCATTCCATTAGAGTTTGCATAACTCTGAAGAAGTTTCTTACCAACATGTTTCCATTTAACTCAGTTGAATTTGCTAACCGTTTATTAGGTGCCTCATATATACAAAGCATTGTTCTAGGTTCCAGGAAACAGGCTGGAAATAGACAGTATTGTCCTCTGCAAGTAAACACTCTAGAATGGGAGTTGGATGTGTATCCCACAAATCTCAGCACGTCACAGTGCTGTACAGTGAGTCTGGTGGGAGGTGCACAGGCCAGGTATGGATGAAAGGTAGACTCAGGCTTGCTGGGTGGAGGTGGTGCAAGACAGGAAAGGCCTTACAGAGATAGGATTGTTTGAGCAAGATTTGAAGGTGGAGTGGGTGTTTGGCAGGGAGAATGTGAGGGTATTCCAGGCAGAGAGAATAGCACATGGCAAAGCTTGGAGGTGTGGAATAGCTTGATGCTGGATGGAGGGAGACAGAGTAGAAACATCTTTTGTCTTTTATGTATTAAATAAGTTTTTCATTATTCAGAGTGATTCCATCTCAGAAGAGCACCTCAAAACTCCCACAGCAGCAGAGGCAGCTGCCTGTCCATGACCCTGTACCCATGATGGAGTGGGTAGGGGTGCCCCAAGGGAGGAGAAGGATGTAAGTAACTAGCAGGGCCCAGAGTTGAGGACCCAAGCCAAGCCTGAGCTAGGGCCACCTTATAGCTTATTTTGTAAAAAATGTACATTCATTTCCTGCACAGGACTGTAAGCTATATCAAGAGCATTGTATAAGAAGCAGAACCTTTCTCCAATATTCTTTGCTCTCAAATGTTAACCGGTCTTTTTTTTTAAGATTTTATTTATTTATTTGACAGAGAGAGAGAGATCACAAGTAGGCAGAGCAGCAGGCAGAGAGGGGGAATCAGGCTCCCTGTTGAGCAGGGAGCCCGATCTAGGGCTCCATCCCAGGACCCTGAGATCATGATCTGAGCCGAAGGCAGAGACTTAACCCACTGAGCCACCCAGGCGCCCCAAATGTTAACCAGTCTTAAAGCAAAGATTTGGTTTTTCACACTGGGGTAATGCTTCAAAGAAAGAAGTCTTGTCTCAGGAGGAGAAGGTGCCTTTATTCAAAGGAACAAGGAAATTTCACTTATTAACTGTGATGGATCCAACAACATAGCAGAAATGGCTTCACCTCGGGCGCCTGGGTGGCTCAGTGGGTTAAGCCACTGCCTTCGGCTCAGGTCATGATCTCAGAGTCCTGGGATTGAGCCCCGCATCGGGCTCTCTGCACAGCAGGGAGCCTGCTTCCTCCTCTCTCTGCCTGCCTCTCTGCCTGCTTGTGATCTCTGCCTGTCAAATATTAAATAAAATCTTTTTTTTTTTTAAAGATTTTATTTATTTATTTGACAGAGAGAAATCACAAGTAGATGGAGAGGCAGGCAGAGAGAGAGAGAGAGGGAAGCAGACTCCCTGCCGAGCAGAGAGCCCGATGCGGGACTCGATCCCAGGACCCTGAGATCATGACCTGAGCCGAAGGCAGCGGCTTAACCCACTGAGCCACCCAGGCGCCCCTTAAATAAAATCTTTTAAAAAAAAAAAAGAAAGAAAGAAATGGCTTCGCCTCTTAGCTGTGAAGGGGAAAAGCGGTTTCCTAGTGTTAACTCTCTGAGTTATACATGGATCTTCTTTTATATATATATAAACCTGATTTAGAAAGAGATTGAATACAGCAAAGAAATATTTGCAACTGGCCTCCTCCCTTAGTTTATTTTTCTGCGGAGGATTCTAGCAACACAGTCTCTTCCTGAGCTGTGAGGGCCTCAGTCTTTTGCCTAAGCCTCTTTTAGACCTGAAGCCATGTTTTCTATACCCATGTTTTCTATATTTCTCTATACAGAGAGAAATGGCACTCTGTTTCCCACATTATCTTGTGTAACTGACACTTGTAATGGTTTTCAGGAAACACTAACATGGTTTGGCCTCCCAATGTTTATGTATATTATGATTTATTAATTTCTTTGCTGTGACTTCTCTTTTCATTGTTAGGATTATTACTTAATGATCAAAATATATTTTAATATAATATATTTTATTTGTATATATTTACAAATATTTCATTTAATAATATAATATATTATTAAAGGAAATTGAATCAAAAGAATGACTTTTGCCACTCTGGCTTTCTTTTTTGTTTTATATTCTTCTTTAATTAGCAGATATCTGATGGGTATCAATTGCTCTCATCAAGGCCCACCACATGACTTATTCTTTTCTTCCTTTTTCTTTCTTTCTTTCTTTTTTTAATTGTATATGGCTTATTCTTTTTTTTTTTTTTTTTTTTTTTTTTTTTGGTATATGGCTTATTCTTGTGCCCAGTTCCCAGCCCTCATGTCAGCTGGCTTGACAGTGATGAAACTCTGAGACTTTCTGTCCTCCTACCTCCCTGTTTTGTCGCCTTTCTCTCTTCCAGCTGCCTACCCAGCCGCTCATGGTCAGTCTCCCCGGCTGGCTCTCCCCCATCTCCCTTGCTTGTGGATGCTGAAGGTCCCCAGAGCTCACATTTGACCACTTCTCTCCAATTACACTCACACACTTGGCAACTCCTCTAGCTCGTGGCGTTGAATACCAGTTACATGCTAACAAATCCCAGGTCTCTCCTGTGAACTCCAGGCTCTCTTGTGATGCCTGCACTATTCAATACCTGCACTTGAGAAGTCTGTCAGGTATCCCAAACAGAACAAGCCCCAAAGGCAGCTTCAGACCTTCCTCCACAAGTCGTATCCTCCCTCCATCTTTCCTGCCTCCTGAATAGCAAGTCCATCCTTCTGTGCTGCGGTTGACAAACATGTATGCTTTAGTCTCTCTTAAACCCGACATCCCATCCATCAGGAAATCCTGTGACTTGATCTAAAAGGTATCTTTCAAATCTGACCACTTCCCATCAACTCTCCCTCCAGAGTTGCTGCTTTTGTCTCTCACCTGGATTAATTATAACAGCTTCTTGGGCTCCCACTTTAACTACCTTGACCCTTCTATATCCAATCTCAGCAGAGCAGCTAAAGGGAACCCTCTTGGGACTCCCATGTTACCCAGAATGAAAGCCCTGCCACTTACAATGGCATGTATTAGAGCACAGATGATCTGTACCTCAGACCTTGCCTCTCAGGATTCCTGTCCCCAGCACTATCCAGTGTCCTTGAACAACACAGCTGTGCTTCTGCCTCAGGGCCTTTGCCCCTGCTGCTCTACTCAGCTGGAGCGCTTTCCCCAGAATCCCCGTGGCTTGCTCCCCCACCTCTTCTGGTCTTCCTCAGCTCTTCTCTCAGTCCACCCTGACCACCCAATATCCCAGTACTTCCTATCCACTTCCTTATCTTTTTTTTTTAAGTCTATAGTGTTTATCACTATATATCATGATATAAAATAATCCTTGGAGCACCTGGGTGGTTCATTACATTAAATGTCTGATTTTTTTAATTTTATTTATTTATTCATGAGAGACAGAGAGAGAGAGGCCAAGGCAGAGGGAGAAGCAGACTCCCCGCCGAGCAGAGAGTCCACTGAGGGACTGGATCCCAGGACCCCAGGATCATGACCCAAGCCAAAGGCAGACGTTTAACCATCTGAGCCACCCAGGTGGGCCCGTAAGTGTCCAATTCTTTGTTTCAGCTCAGGTCATGATCTTGGGGTCTTGGGACTCCTGGGATTGAGCCCTGCATTTGGCTCCATACTTAGGAGGGAGTTTGCTTAAGATTCTTTTCCCTCCTCTCTCTCCCTTTCCCTCCCCCTCTGCTCCTCCCCTCACTCAGGTGTGCATACACACTCTCTCAAATAAATAGATAGATAGATAGATAGATAGATAGCTTTAAAATAATCCTCTAATTTATTTTGTTTATTCTCTTTTCCCCAAAAGAATGTTAGCTTCATGAGGACAGGACTTTGTGTCTATTCTACTCACTAATGTATCCCTAATATCTAGAACAGTGCTTAAACATAGTTGGCAGTGGACTTTTATTACTAGTTATTGAATTAATGAGTGGTGCCTTTTAAACCTACCTTTTAATTTGGGTTGCCTGGGTGGCTCATCAGGTTAAGCCTCTGCCTTTCTGTTCAGGTCATGATCTCAAGGTCCTGGGATTGAGCCCCGCATCAGGTTCTCTGCTCAGCAGGAAGCCTGCTTCCCCCCCTCTCTCTTCCTGCCTCTCTCCCTACTTGTGATCTCTGCCTGTCAAAAAATAAATAAAATCTTTTTTAAAAAACCTATCTTTTAATTTAATAATGTGCTAGTATCTTCTGACATCTATAAAACATAAATAGGTGGATTTATTTTATATGCAGTTGCATAGCATTATATCATTTGGACATTCCATCATTTATACACCATATTATTGGGCAATTTAGATTATATATAACTTCTCACTGTTATGGTAAATGTAGTGATGTAGTGAACATTCTTTTTTTTTTCTTTTTAGATTTTATTTATTTATTTGAGAGAGAGAGAGGTGGCAAGAGAGAGCACAAGTAAGGAGAAGAGGGAGAAGCAGGCTCCCGCTGAGCAGAGAACCTGACATGGGACTCAATCCCAGGACCCCAGGATTATGACCAAGCTGAAGGCAGATGCTTAACCAACTGAGCCACCAAGGTGCCCCTATAGTGAACATTCTTAACAATAAAAATAAAAATAACTAGTAATACTTGAGGATTTATATGTGTCACTTCTAAGACTTTTTTTTTTTTTTTTGCCTTACAATTGTCACCGTTAAGGTATTTAGTGTCTATATGTTCTCAACTGTGTCTTATTAGTGTGTTTTACTTTTTATACTTATATTTTTTTAAAAAAAAACCTTCTTCGTCTGTTTAATCCTTTTAGTCTTGAACACTAGTTTTTCTTACATCAATATTGTCAATACTGGGGTGTCTGTTTTTACCTAAAGGTTTTGTTATTTGTCCTTTCTTGATAATTTGGTTTTAAATCTATCTCATGTCAACAGCATAATATTTGCACTTTGGTTTTGAATGGAGTGGCTATCCCTACTCAGCTAAAAAGCTGTCATTGGTTTAGGAGGGATTTTGCTCATTTAAATACCTCTAGGATTTTTTCTTTTGAAAGTAACAGATGTTGATGGTAAAAAAAAAAAAAAAAAAAAACGAAAGTTGCAGTCTAAGTACAGAATTTGAAATTTTCTCATTCCATCTCTATAACCATAATTCCAGGAATATTTTGTTATATGTATATATTTATATAGCCAGAATCACTCCCATACATATTTTGTGCAAGTGTAAGATGCACACATAAAATTTTGATAAGATTGTATTATACATACTGCTTACCTTATTGTTAAATGAAAAGCTCCTTTATTCTTTCTGTATGCTACATTGTATCTCACCATATTCTAGTACCTTAGTATTTTAACCAGTCTCTTACAGCTAATTAGTTAAATTATTGATATTTTTAACTTATTTGAAGCAATGATGAAATCACATTCTACTAACATTTCCAAAGTAGGGAACCACAAGGAAGTTGCTGTGGCAGGTAAAGGGTGGTTCCCTAAGAAAGGCCATCCTTTTCTTTTCACTTGAGTTTACATTTGTGAAAATGATTCTTGGAGCTGGACTGAGAGTTCTGATAGGTGATCACCTTTTCATTATCAGATAGGTGCTTCTCTTTTTGCCTCAAATATTGGCAGTGGCCACTTTCTGGGCCTGGCTGGAATAGTCGCAACTTCAGGGATTGCTACTGGGGCCTTTGAGTGGAACATGAATAATACCTCCTACTGCCACTAACCTCCCTCTTTACCATTGTCCAAATAAAACTCATAGACATAAAAACTTGCTTTCAATCTCCAGTAAATAAATATTGAAGACTTCTGGAGAAGACATGGAAGAAAGGAACCAAGTCTTTGAATTCCCAAAAAAATTGTGTCAGTTTTTGTTCTTGGTTATTAAAGTTAATGAAGAGACAGAAAATGCTTACATTCCAAGGGTCATAGCAACACAGTGAACAAAGAACTAATCAGGTAGGGAAAAGAGAAAAAATCTTATTAACATTTAAGTTTATGTGTACATATACATTTGTGCTTAAATATACATACAGATATATATGCATACATGTGTATATGTGTGTATATATACACAGAAATGTATGTACATATTTGTGTGTATATATGTGTATGCTTGTATATATTTGCAGTATGTATTGAGAATGGGCTTGATTAAGCTCTTTGAAATATTTAACTAATTATGACAAAACTCCTAATTGACCTCCTAAGAATACCAAATTTCAACTATAAAACTTATGAAATTGATTATTTATTTAATCTGTGGGATATATTTGTTATAGGACATGGAATTTGTTCACTATATAAGTTCAATATGAGTGAATTTATAAGTCTCAGGCTTATTAATTTATCTCTATATAAATCATCTGACTTTTCTGGATAAATCAGAAAGCTCCTACTTTCTGAGTCTTGACTTTCTACAAAAATAAAGAATACTTCTAGAAGAGTCAGTTTCAAACCTAGCAAGAAGCCTGGTTTTTACCACAATTCACCTATCAGAATTTACTAGCATCTGCTTTAATATCCAGCTCACCTTACCCCTTCTTTGTAAGAAAGCCAGAGCCAAATTTATTACTTAATTTCAGTAACTTGTATGAAATTTTGGTAGAGTTTCTCCCCCATTTCTCTGAATGGTTTCTAATTTTTTTAACTATCTTTTAATTATAAGCCATCTTTACTCTGATCTGGAAGTAGGCAAACAATAAATTAAAATTAAGTCCCCTGAAAACTGGCTCAGTTAACTCCCCAAAATTAAGAATGCTCTCACTCTTTCATAGGTTTGTTACACTGGAAGGTGTGCACTTGGGCTGTTGTTTGTAAGTTTCCCCGGTGCTGATACATTTGTTAGTCTCAAAACAGATAGTCACTGAGATTGCATCTCATTTAAGAGCCCAGCCTAATTCTTCTTCTTGGTTCCAGGCTCCGTTTCTTCTCTGTGTTCTCGGTTGGGTATTTTCTCCCACTTATATTAAAGCTGAGGTGAGTGTCCATAATCAGTTAATCTGTTCTCTATAAAAAATTTTTTTCTTACAAATATTGCAGGTATACATAAAAGCATCCTGGAGGACAAGTTAAATTTCTCAGTCTTTTGATTCTTGCACTAACTTCCCTAAATCCTAAGAAGTGCCTAAAATAACATCATTCTGCCTTGGGTACGCAGATACCAGTAACTCCCCATTGTTTCACTCTGGGACTTATTCAGGGATTCACTTTTTAGGGCTTTTACAGAAAATGTTTTAAAACTTTATCTAAAAATAAGACCCAAATAAATGAAGAGAACAAATATGTTAATGACTAGAAGACAATATCCTAAAAATGTTAGTTCTTTCCAAATTGGTCTGTACTTGGAATGCAATTCCAAACAAAATCCAAACAGGATTTTTTAAGAAGTTGATGTGATTCTAAAATGTATGTAGGAAATAAGGGGATAAAGACATGTCAGTGTCCAGCTAAGAGAGACAGAGTCCATCTAGGCTGCACATCTGTGAAGACATGTGGACTGACATCATCAGCATGGTGGAATAAAAGCTTTCTACTCTCTTCCCTCAAAGGACACCAATTTAGACAATCACCCATAGATAAGAGGGCCTCCGCAGAAGTCCAGAAGTCCACTGGAGAAGTTCT
Organism: Neogale vison; assembly: GCF_020171115.1. Classification (NCBI taxonomy): domain Eukaryota; kingdom Metazoa; phylum Chordata; class Mammalia; order Carnivora; family Mustelidae; genus Neogale; species Neogale vison. The sequence goes on along the minus strand of NC_058093.1, from coordinate 215,018,922 downwards.
AGCACACTGCTGGAGAAAAAGAAAATCCAAGATTAGACATATTGAAGAGGGTAAGGGAAACAATTTCAGTGTACCTATGTCATTCCTCCCCCAAGGTGGCACAGCTTACTGCCAAGAGAGATCTTCCCGGCCTGAAATTTCTCCCACAGAGGAAATTGATAGCATGAAAGTAAATGCCCAGCTATGAAGTTGTGCAGGAGTCTGCCAAGAAGACCCACTTATTTCTCACATCCAGAATACAGAGGTGTGCTACACATCTTAGGGGGTAGGAGAGGGAGTGACTGAGAAAACAGCAGCCAGGGTTCTCAGAAGGCATCAGAGCAACCCAGATCCTACTAACCACTTTGAAGACTTATCAGGAAGCCTGCCAGGGAGTCACTGGGGTCTCCTGACCTACAGATACCCCCAGCTGGCCCAAAGGGCACCCATCCAACATGCCACACACGTCATCCACATACACCTCCATCCCATGGCTAGCTCCTTTGTGCACCTCTGATGGTGGCAAGAGTATGTCTTTTTTTGCAGAAAGTTAGTGAGCATTCACAGAAAATAAGACTAGCCCTGGAACTGGGAGAAAGCACACAAAGTTTAGTATTCAGCATTGCCCTAGGGAAAACAAGGAAAGGAGAGGCTGTCAGAACTTGACCTGGCTTTGCAGAATCAAGAGAAGATATATAATCTTAAAAATCCCCACCCCCAAAAAAGGAACAAGAAGTGTGGAGCAGGTGTATCCACAGAAAGGTCTGAGAAATCTTCAGAATTTCTAGCAAGGCTTACAGAAGGCTATTTCTCTCCAAAGTCCAGTCAGTAAAGATGAGGAGGTGACTGCTTCCTCAAATGCAAAGACAGTAATACAAAATTTGAAGAACATGAAAAATCAAGGAAGCATGGCACCACCAGAAGAATAGTTTTCCAGTAACTAAGTCCAAAGAAATGGAGAGCTGAAATTTGTTTAATAAATAATGCAGAATAATTGTTTGAAAGAAGTTTGGTGGCTAAAAGAAAACACAGAAAGACAATTCAATAAAATAAGGAAAATGGCACATGATAGAAATGAGAAATTTAATAGATAGAAATCATGAAAATAAACATGTTCTGAGGTGGGAGAATACAATGGATGAAATGAAAAGTACAATATAGAACATAAATAGTGGACTGGATCAAGCAGAAGAATCTATGAAGTAGAAGACAAGTCATTTGAAATTATTTGGTCAAGGGGCAATGAAAAAGAGCTACAAAAGCCTATGAGACTATGGGATATCATTAAGAGAAACAACCCACACATCATAGGGCTCCCAGAAGGAGAAAAGAGATGAAAGGGACAGAAAGCTTATTTAAAGAAATAATGACTGAGAACCTCCAAAATCAGGGGAGAAATTTGGATATCCAAGATCATGAGGATCATAAGTGTCCCCAGTTTCAACCCAAAACTATATTTTCCGAAACACATCATAATAAAATTGTCTAAAAATCAAAGAGAAAAATTAAAAACAACAAGAAAAAAATCCTCACACACAAGGGAATGCCCATAATGCTATTGGCAGATTTCTTAGCAGAAGCCTTGCGGGCCAAGAGAGAGTGGGATGATATATTTAAAGTGATAAAAGGAAAAAAAAACCTACCAACCAAGTATACTTTATGTGATAAAGTTATCCTTCAGAAATGAAGGAGAAATAAAGGCTTTCCCAAATAGACAATAGCTGATGGAGTTCATCACCGCTACCTCTATCTTACAAAAGTGCTGAAAGAAGTTCTTCAAGCTGAAATGGAAGTGCTACTAAGAAACATGAAAACATATGAAAATAAACAATACCCTGATAAAGGTAAGTATATACACAAATTCAGAGTAGCCTAATATTTTTTAAATGGTGGGATGTTAATCACTTAACTCCAGTTTAAAGGTTAAAAGACAAAAGTATTAAAAACAACTATAGGGGCGCCTGGGTGGCTCAGTGGGTTAAGCCGCTGCCTTCGGCTCAGGTCATGATCTCAGGGTCCTGGGATCGAGTCCTGCATCGGGCTTTCTGCTCAGCAGGGAGCCTGCTTCCCTCACTCTCTCTGCCTGCCTCTCCATCTACTTGTGATTTCTGTCAAATAAATACATAAAATCTTTAAAAAAAAACAACTATAGCTACAATTATTGGTTAATAAATAAATAATATTAAAAGAAGTAAATTGTGGCATCAAAAAATGTTGAGGTGAGGAGTAAAAGAGTACAGTTTTTGTATGTGATCAAAATGATTGCCTTAAAGTAGACTATTATAACTATGAGAAGTTTCATGTAAACCCCATGGTAACCAAAAAGCAAAAAGTTAACAGTAGATATATAAAAGATAAATAGGAGGAAATGAAAGCATACTGCTAAGGAAAATCATTATTTCACAAAGGAAGATAGCAAGAGAGAAAGAAAATAACAAAGGAATTACAAAACTACCAGAAGACAATTAATAAGATGGCATTAGTAAGCCCTTATGTAAGTAAGGTTTGTTAATATCTCCAACACCTCATGTCATTACCTTTTTTTATATACTGAGAGTCTCAAGATTTACTCTCTTAGCAACTTTTAACTATATAATACAATATTGTCAATGATAGTCACCATGCTAATTTTAAAATCCATTTAGCCACTCTATGCCTTTTGATTGAAGAATTTAATTCATTTATATTTAAAGTTGCTAAGAGAGTAAACCTTGAAACTCAGTATAAAAAAAAAAGGTAATGACATGAGGTGTTGGAGATATTAGCAAACCTTACTGTGATAATCATTTCACGAGTATTTGTATATCAAATCATGTTGTACACCTTAAACTTACACAGTGTTTTATGTCATTATATATCCATAAAGTTGGAAAAAGAAATTAAATGTATGTAAAAAGGCAAAAGCATAAGAATAGCAAAGATACTCCTATCAAAGAAAAATAAGGTTTTTTCCTACAGATATCAAGACTTATTATAAAGCTATAGTAATTAAGACACTATGATAGTGACACAAGGATAAAAACATTAGCAAGTGGAAGAGGAAAATAACCCAGGAATACTCATATATATGGACATTTGATTTATGACCTCAGTGGTGCTGCAGACCACTGAGGAAAGGGTCAATAGATTATCATATTTAAAAAATCAGATTGGATGCCTATTCTATACAAAATAAATTTAAATTGATTAAAGACTTAAATAGGAAAGGTAAAAGATTTCAAACTTCATAAGGAAGTACAGCATGACTTTATGTCTTTGAGACAGAGAAAGATTTTAAAGTAAGTTGGAAAAAACTCAAAGCCCAGCTGACCACCAATGTACACATGCATGCATGAGAACACAGGGAACCGAAAAAAGAAACTAGAAGGAGCTCTACCCTGCAGAGACAGAGCTACACCTCTGAGATCTGTGGCTTTATAGTGCCTAGGACTCAGTACATTACCCAGCCCACCCAATGTAGGCAGTGGATAGCAGAAGTCTTACTCATAACAGAGGGCTGAAAAAACAACAGAAAATTTATGTGAGAGCTCCAAAACCAAAGGTACCAAAGAGAGGATTAACCCCCAAATCTGCATATAAATTCTGCAAGAAACCCTGACTGCCAGACTACTCAATTGCCAGGAAAACCTCTAGACCAGGCTAAATTAGCAGCAGCTAAAAGCTAAAAAAAAAAAAAAAAAAAAAAAAAAAAAAAAAAAAAACCCAAGCAGAGACATCAGCTGCTACACCCTGCAGGGTGGGGGTGGGAGATGGGATGGCATGAAAGATGTTGCAGTTTGAGTCCAGGGAGGTTAACTGCCTAAAAAGCAAGAAACAGCAATCCTCAGAACAAAACAGATTCTAGAATGCTGTATCATATGATCGATGATGGCCAGTCTGCAACCAAGAATTATTAGACATATAAAGAAATGGAATTATAAATGTGACCCAGAGGGTGGCGCCTGGGTGGCTCAGTGGGCTAAAGCCTCTGCCTTCAGCTCAGGTCATGATCCCAGTGTCCTGGAATCGAGCCCCACATCAAGCTCTCTGCTCAGCAGGGAGCCTACTTCCTCTCTCTCTCTCTCTGCCTGCTTCTCTGCCTATTTGTGATCCCTGTCTGCCAAATAAATAAATAAAATCTTTTTTAAAATATTTTTAAAAATGTGACCCAGACTCTAAGAGAAAAAGCAATAAATAGAAACTGACTCTGACCAGGCCCAGATGTTGATTTAACAAACAAAAGACTTCAAACCTACAATTATAAATACGTCCAAAGAAGTAAATTGTGATACCATTGAATAAGCAAATAGGGCCTCTCAACAGAGAAACTGAAACTATAGAAAAGAACCAAATGGAAATTCTAGAGTTGAAAAGCACAATAGCTGAAATGAAAAGTTCACAAAGGGAGCTCAAAAGCACAAATAAGATAGCAAATGAGGGAATCAATAAACTTAAGGATAATAGGAATTATTATTACCCAGGAGAAAGAACAGAAAGGAAAAAATATGAAGAAAAAGGAAGAAAACCTCAGGACCTATGATATAATATCAAACAGTCCAGCATGCATTTACTTGATATCCCAAAAAGGAGAGAGAAACAGGCAAGAAAAAAATTTTTTGAAGAAATAGTAACTGAAAATATACCAAATTTTGGTGGAAAATGATAATTTACTGCTATAAAAATCTTAACAAACACCAAAAACACACTAAAAGCTACCCTTAGGTTTACATCATAGTCAAACTGCTAAAAGCAAAGATAAAGAAGAAATTTTGAAAGAAGTAAAAGAAAAAGAACACACTACATGCAGGGGAGAGATGGTACAGTCAATGGATGAGATCTAGATGGAAGATATAATGGATATCAGGTATAATGGAAGCCAGGAAATATTTGAATGACATATTCAAATGCTGAAAGGAAGAAAAATCTGTCCACCAAGAATTCCATATCCAGTAAAAGTACTCTTCAAAAATGTAGATGAAATGTGTATAAATATCAAATCATTATTTGTATACCTAAAACTAGTATAATGTTATATTTTACCTTAATTTTTAAAAACTTAGTGCAAAAATAAAAAGAGGGTGACTAAGTAGAGTAAGATTTCTCAATTAGGACAAAAAACATAAACCACAGAGGAAGAAATTGATAGGACTTCAAAATAAAATTTTAAACCTTAACTCTTCGAAAGATATCTTTAAGAAAGTGAAAAGTCAAGCTAGGGATTGGGGGGAAATATTTCTAGAACATATTTACAACAAAAGACTTATATCCACAATGTGTATTTTGTTTTTCTAAAAAACCTTAAAACTCAGGTTTTAAAATTTTTCAGTATTTAAAGTTTTAAATAGCTGTTTCGCCAAAGAAAACAGACAAATGGCAAGTAATCATATGAAACTATCCTCACTACAACTGATCATTAGGAACATTATGTAAGATGCCACTGTACCAGACAGAATGGCTAAGAGGAGAACAACTGACACTAGCAAGAGTTGGAAAGGTGTGGGGTAACCGAGACTCACACGTTTCTTGAGGAAATGCAGAATGGCATGGCCACATCAGGGAGGACAGTTTGGCAGTTTCCCCACAAATTAATCCTGACCACCCAGACAAGTATTTCCTTAGATCTAGATTTTTATGTACTCTGGAGAAATGAAAACACATGTCCACACATAAATTTGTACATGAAGCTTCATAATGGTCATGTTTCTACTAGCCAAATCTTGAAAAAATCTAAATTGCAGTAGAAGAGTGGAGGAACAGCACACAACATCATATACCAAGCAGCATTAAAAAGGCCTCCTACAACCATGTGGCTGAGTCTCAAGAACATTAGGCCACTGAAAGAATCAGGACATTAAAAAAGAGTACACAGTATATGATTTCATTTATTTAAAATTCTAGGAAACATCTGTAGGGAAAGCTGATACTGGTTGTCTGAGACCAAGGGTGGGGTGAAGGCCTTGATTGCAAATCCTAGGGGGTTCTGTGGGGGTGTTAAAAATGCTTAATATTTCAAGTATGGTGGTAATCACATAACTGTATGTATTTTCCCAAAGTCATCAAACTTGACACTTAAAATGGGAGAATTTCACTGAATAGAGCTACCTTACAACCCAGCAATTACAGTACTAGGTATTTAGCTAAAGGATACAAACGGGATCTGAAGGGGCACTTGAGTCCCAGTGTTTATAACAGCAATGTCCTCAATAGCCAAACCATGGAAAGAGACCAGATTTCCATCAACAGATGAATGGATAAAGAAGATGTGGTATATATACACAATGGAATATTATTCAGCCATCAGAAAGAATGGAATCTTACCATTTACATCGACATGGCTGGAACAGGAGGGTATTATGCTGAATGAAATAAATCAATCAGAGAAAGATGGTTTCATTCATATGTGGAATTAAAGGAACAAAACAAAGGATCATAGGGGAAGGGAGAAAAAAATAAGATGAAATCAGAGAGGGAGACAAACCATGAGAGACTCTTAACTATAGGAAACAAACTGAAGGCTGTTGGGAGGGAGTAAAGGAAGGATGGGGATAATTGGGTAATGGGCATTAAGGAGGGCACATGATGTAATAAACACTGCGTGTTACATGCAACTGATGAACTATTGAGCCTTACATCTGAAGCTAAAGATACATTATAAGTTAACTAATTGAATTTAAATAAAATAAGTTTTAAAAAAATAGTGAAAATTTTTAAATATTTGTAGAGAGACATCAAAAATGTGGGAAAGCTTACTTGCCATGCAGCTTAGTGTCTGCAATGATGAAGCCATAATCCCAGGAAAACTACCTCAGATTGTGACTGTATTTTGGGATAAGGTCTTTAAAGAAGTAACTAAGGTAAAAATGAGGTCATTAGTGTGGGCCCTAATCCAGTAGGACCTTATAAGAAGAGAAAATTTGGGCAGAGACATATACAGAGGTAAGAGGGTAGGAAGACACAAGATAACAGCCATCAACAAGCCAAGGACAGAGGCCAGGAATGGACCCTTCCTTCATGGGTCCCAGAAGAAAACAAGCCTGCTGAAAGCCTCCAGAACTTCCAGCCTCAAGAACTATGAGACTGTAACAGTTCTTTTTTTTTTAATTTTTATTTATTTATTTGACAGATTACAGTAGACAGTGAGGCAGAGAGAGGAAGGGAAGCAGGCTCCCTGCTGAGCAGAGAGCCTGATGCGGGGCTCGATCCCAGGACCCTGGGATCATTACCTGAGCCGGAGGCAGAGGCTTTAACCCATTTAGCCACCCAGGCACCCGGAGACTGTAACATTTCTATTGCTTAAGCCCCTCGGTCTGTTGCACTCTGGGATAGCAGCCCTAGCAAATGAATTCAATCAGCAAGTGTAAAGTAGAATCACCAAGAAAGAGTCATATATGACAGTATATGATTAATAACCCAATAGAAGGTGGGGTGCCTGGGTGGCTCAGTGGGTTAAGCTTCTGCCTTCAGCTAAGGTCATGATCCCAGGGTCCTGGATCGAGCCCCACATCGAGCTCTCTGCTCAGCAGGGGGCCTGCTTCCCACCCCCCCCCCGACCCCTTTCCCTCTGTCTGCCTCTCTGCCTACTTGTGACCTCTCTCTGTCTAATTAATTAATTAATTAATTAGAATTTTTTAATTAAAAATATATAGGTATATATGTAAAAGAACCAAACAGAAGGTGAAAATATTGAAGTCATAGGTGTTTAGGAGAGGATACATGGTCCCTGTGAAGCCCACAGGTAAGTTTTCATAAAGCAGATGGATTTTGAGGTAGAACTTAAAATAGACACATGTGAGCAGGTGCACATGAGGATTCTCAGGGCAGGTGGGACAGTTTACATTTAACTATTATTTATTCACCTACCACGAGCCAGGCTCTGTGCCTGGGTCCAGGAATCTAATAAACAAAGAGGCACACTCCCTGCCATGGGGTGCCCACAGTTGGAGACAATGGAAGTCAAAATGAAGAGGATTGTTGGGGACAGCCAGCACATGCACAAGAGCATGAGTACAGAGGACTAGGTTCAAGAGCTGTTGAGTCAAGTTCTGTCTCTCCTGAGCACTTGTTATATTTGTAGTATGTGATAAGTCATTTGATTTTGCTCTGCGGAGTACTTCGTGAAGGTGATTTGTCATTAGACCTGTTCAGTTAGCAGGATTCCCTTCTGCATTCAGGAGATTACACAGAAAGCTGGGTTCTTGAAGACAGTACTATTTCCTCTCCTTTTTTATTTCCCCCCTCCTAACAAAGCCAGAGTGAGTGACCCTGCTATACCGTATATTCCTGGCCCTTTCCTACCATCAGCTGTATCTCGGTGACAATCAGTATATTGCAAGCAAGACTCATCCCTGTGGGTCTGCCTCTTCTGGCACTGTCTGGTGATGACTTCTTTTTTGCTTATACAGGTGACGACAGTGCCAGAATATTTGAGGAAGAGGTTTGGTGGCTTTCAGATCCAGCTCCTCCTTGATATTCTGTACTTACTCCTCTATATCTTTAATAAGATCTCAGTGAGTTGTGCAAAAGTCAGCCCAAGAAAGAAAACAGAGGTGAACAAAAATTCAGTAGGCAGGAGAGTGCTAGATTGGTCTCAGCAGTTTACTCTGGGACCCCACAAATTGCTTACGGCCTCTGCTATCTAAGTGAGAGGAGAGAAAAAAATAACCGAATAATACTTACAAAAAATAAAGTCAGAGGCATCTTCTTCTTTGTGCCCCAAGCCTAAGTTATATGTCCATCCTTTGTATTTTCAGAGAACACTGGGCTTACCTGTGTCATGTCATTAGGTGATGTCATTCCTCCGCTTAAAACAATTCAAGAGTTTTCTACCACCCCTACAAGAAAACCTAAGCCCCTTGTTATGATCTGTAAGGATGTCAGGTTCTTGTCCCTGCCTCTCAGCCTTGTCTCCTGGTCTCCTCCCTCGTTGTCATCAGGCTCTGGCCACACTGCCTGCCTTATTGTTTCTCAAACCCACCAAGCTTATTTCCACTTGAAGCCTTCAACACTTGCCCTACATTGTGTCTGGAATGTTCTTCCCCCAGATTTTTCAAATATCACCTCCTTGGCGAGGTCTTCCGTGGGTTTCATGAGATTCCATGAATCATGAGATTCCAGCCAATCTCTACTCCATTATTGGATTTTTATTTTCTCTGTAGTACTTGTTACCATGTGAAAGTGAGTTGTTTCCTTGATCATTATCTGTCTCCTCCACTTCAGTGCAAGCTTCTGTAGGTCCAGGGCCTTTCCTGGCTTCTTCACTACATTACCCACTATGCTGAGAAAATGATTAGCACTTAAGACATTCGATTCATGTTTGGGGGTTTTTGTTTTGTTTTTGTTATTGTCTTAGTAACCAAATGAGAGTGTCACTTACCACACTGCATAGAATTGCCTATTTAGTATCTGTCACTAAATATAGGGTCCCTGAGGACAGCAGCTGAGTCTTAGTAACTCTTGTGTCTTCTAAACCCTGTTGAGTATCTACTATATTGGCACTTAGTAAACATTTGATGAATAAATGGATAGATGAATGTTGGGTTCCTTGTATCGCTACTCTGGAGACCACAATAACAAAGTAAGAGAAGAGCCAGTTAAATGATATGCACATGTTTTAAAATCAGTGCCAGCTAAGCCAAGGATCAACAAATCTGGCCTGCAGGCCAATCAGCCTCGTCTTCTCCTTTGTTTGATCTAAGAATGGTTTTTTTTTTTTTTACAGTTTTAAATGGTTATGAAAAACAGAGACAAGTATGTGGCCTGCAGAGCCTACAGTATTTACTATCTGGTCTTTTAGAGAAGAAGCTTGCCAGGGCCTGATGGATGAGCTGACCCCTTTACCTTTTCCCAATGGCAGAACTGTAGCAACGGCTGTCTTTGCACAGACTCCCTGCTACAATGCTCCAGGGAGGAAGAGGCTTAGTTTTGTCTGAACTGAATTAACTGGATTAACCCAAGCCCTAAGAGTGCTGACCTTGCTGAACTCATGGGGCACAAGTCTCTCCGCCCAACAGAACTTGGGTAGATTTAGTCTCTATCCATTAGCAATAAAGTAGGTGTGCTAACCATAGACCACTTCCTGCAAATGGCTTCTAGGGCCTTTATGATACTGCTGTTGAATGAGCTGGAAATGAAAATGCAGCTTGTTGCCTGTGTACTTATTTCAGGTAGAGATCTGTACTGGTGCCATGTTTATGAGACTGGTTTGGGGGTTAGATATCTATCTGGCCACCATAGTCTTGCTGACAGTTATTGGCATTTATGCCATCACAGATGAGGTTACTATAACCATGCACATATTTATATTGACACCAAAGCTCTCCTCTTATAGTGGAGTGGTAGTAGGCATTCAAGCAGGGAGTCTCCAGCTTTTGCATTTTTGCTAAGTCTATAGATCACATTGCTAGACCCAAGGGGGTGGAACAGTATAAATAATTGTGGTGGGGTGCCTAATTGGTTTCCTACCTCTAGAAATCAGATCAGGCCTGTGGGAGCTTTCTGAGGGCACTGGCAAGGATGGCAGTGATCATGTTTGAGGTGGGCCACGGCCTGACACTTCAGACTGCCAGGTAATGGAGTAGAAGCAGAGAGGGAATGAGGCAGATGCAGCAGCTATCGGCATCCCGGTCACCTGGTAAGCTGGTTGAGCCATCAGATGGGATCTTTTATGTAGGCGTTTCTGTCCCAGAGTATCCCCCTAGGTTTTGAGAGTGGAAGATCTCATCACTTGTTTTTTCCAGCCACAACACAAATCTTAGATGCTGGTGAGTCTCCTCACACTCCACATCACTACCACATACCACTTAATATTCTGTGATACATATCCTGATTCTTCATTGATTGTGTCACATAAGAAATCATACCTCCCAGCTCTCAAACTTCTTAAGAACAAAAACCATTGTGTCCTGCACATAATGAGCAGTCTGAGACACATGATAGGTGCTTATTAAGTAGTAAGAATGAAAATGATGGCTAATACAAATCAAGTATCAGGTACTGCTAGGTATTGTCTTATTTAATCACCACAGCCACCATGACGCATTACTGCTGTTGTTATCCCCATTTTACAGATGAGGAAAAGGAGTTACTCGGTTAAGTAACTAGCTCATGAGAACACCAAGAGCAGAACTCATAGCTGGTCTCTAAGCACCAAAGTTCAACAGGTGATCTAATACAATATAGTATCTATAATTGCAGGTACACTTATCTTAATATGAAAGTTTCCTTCCACTAGGGTGAGATAATGACCTTAGTGAGGTTGGTGTTACGCACTGCTCCGTAGGTCAGAGATTGGTCTTACATAAATCTAGAAGGGAAAACTCTTGGCTTGGGTGTTGAAAAATTATTGAAATGATATGTGAATATGGTTGAAGGACTGTGACTCCACAGAGCATATTGTTGAGCCCCACTGAATCAGAAATGATAGAATCAGAGTCACATAATCCTCAGTCTTACCATTTAGTAAGCATTAGTGTGCCATCAAGGATACTAAGTGCCTTATTGCTGGAACACAAAATACATGTCAGGCATGAGCCAAGGAATTTTTTAATGAGCTGAGAATCAACAACTAATTTGAGTGACAAAACTGTCTAAACTATAAAACACACGAAGACATTGTATTTAATTGCGTACGAGTATTAAATATCAACATTTTTTAAATCAGCCAAGTTCACCCCAATAGTTGAAAATGACATCCAGTTAAACTTTAAGAGCAGGTGGAATATTTCATTTAATGTTAGCAATTATATCTCTAAATAACTATATATTCTTCACTGTTACAGACTGAATATTTGTCTCCCCCCAACAAAAATTCATATGTTGAAACCCTAACTCCCAATTGTGATGGGAGGTGGTACCTTTGGGAAGTGATTTAGTCTTGAGGGCAGAGCACTCATGAATGGCATTATTATTCTTATAAAAGAGACCCTAGAGAACCCCCTCACTTTTCTACCATTTGAGGACACATTAAGAAGATGGCCATCTGTGAGCCAACAAGGAGATTCTCACTAGACACCCAATCAGCCAGCACTTGATCTCAGACTTCCTAGCCTCTGGAGTGGTGGGAAGCAAATATATAGTTTATAAATCACTCAATCTATGGTATTTTGTTATAGCAGCCCAAACAGACTGACATTTTCTGAGAAATGTAACGGAATTTTTAAAATTGGGGCATTCATATTAGTTCTTCTGGTAAGTAAACTATTTTAAAGTATTGGAATAATTGTTTTCTTTTAAAAATATGCAAGAATTTATACATCCAAATGAGTGTTGTTCAAACTAGTCACCATGAGACCCCATGTATATATAATTATAATTTTTTATTTTTTATTATGTTCAATTAGCCACTGTTTAGTACATCATTAGTTTTTTGATGTAGTGTTTAATGATTCATTAGTTATGTATAACACCCAATGCTCATCCCAGCATGTGCTCTCCTTAATACCTATCACCCTGTTACCCCCTCCCCTCACTCCCCTCCCCTCTGAAACCTTCAGTTTGTTTCCTGGAGTCCATAGGCTCTCATGGTTCGTCTCCCTCTCTGATTTCTCTGCCTTCAAATTTCCCTCCTTATGGTCCTCCAAACTATTGCTTATGTTCCACATATGAATGAAACCATATGATAATTGTCTTTCTCTGCTTGACTTACTTCACTTAGTATAATCCTCTCCAGTTTGATCTATGTCAGTACAAATGGTGGGTATTCATCTTTTCTGATGGCTGAATAATATTCCGTTGTATATATGTACCACATCTTCTTTATCTATTGATCTGCTGAAGGGCATCTTGGCTCCTTCCACAGTTTAGTTATTGTGAACATTGCTGCTATGAACATTGGAGTACATGTTCCCCTTCTTTTCACTACATCTGTATCTTTGGGATAAATACCTAGTAGTGAAATTGCTAGGTCATAGGGTACCTCTACTCTTCACATCTTGAGGAACCTCCATACTGTTTTCCAGAGTGGTTGTACCAGCTTGCATTCCCACCAACAGCATAAGAGGGTTCCCCTTTTCCCACATCCTCGCCAACATTTGTTGTTTCCTGTTTTGTTAATTTTTGCCATTCTAACTGGTGTGAGGTTGTAGCTCATTGTGGTTTTGATTTGAATTTCTCTGATGGCTAGTGATGTTGAGCATTTTTTCGTGTTTCTGTTACCCATCTGTATGTCTTCTTTGGAGAAGTGTCTGTTCATGTTTTCTGCTCATTTTCTGACTGGATCTTTTTGGGGGGAGCAGGGGAGTAATGGCTATCCAGTTTTTTTTTAATTTAATTTAATTGTGTGTGTGTTTGAGAGTTGCATTTGAGAAGTTCTTTTTTTTTAAGATTTTATTTATCTATTTGACAGGCAGAGATCACAAGTGGGCAGTGAGGCAGGCAGAGAGATGGGGGGGAAGCAGGCACCCCACGGAGCAGAGAGCCCAATGTGGGGCTCGATCCCAGGACTCTGGGATCATGACCTGAGCCGAAGGCAGAGGCTTTAACCCACTGAGCCACCCAGGTGCCCCGCATTTGAGAAGTTATTTATAGATCTTAGATATCGGCCCTTCATCTATAATGTCATTTGCAAATAACTTCTCCCATTCCATGGGCTGCCCCTTAGTTTTGTTGACTGTTTCCTTTGCTCTGCAGAAACTTTTTATCTTGATGAGGTTTGAGAAGTTCACTTTTGCTTTTCTTTTACTTGCCTTTGGAGGCGTGTCTTGAAGGAAGTTACTGTGACTGATGTCTAAGAGGTTACTGCCTATGTTCTCCTCTAGGATTTTGATGGATTCCTGTCTCACATTGAAGTCTTGTGTCCATTTGGAGTTTATCTTTGTGTAGAATGTAAAGGAATGGTTCAGTTTCATTATTCTATATGTAGCTGCCCAATTTTCCCAGTACCACTTATTGAAGAGATTGTGTTTTCTCCATTGGATATTATTTTCCTGATTTATCAAAGATTAGTTGACCATAGAGTTGAGGGTCCATTTCTGGAGTCTCTATTCTGTTCCATTGATCTATATGTCTGTTTTTATGCCAATACCATGCTGTCTTGGTGATCACAGCATTGTAATATAGCTTCAAATCAGGCAACATGATGCTCCCAGCTTTGTTTTTCTTTTTCATCATTACCTTGGTGATCTGGGGTCTGCTCTGTTTCTGTACAAATTTTAGGATTGTTTGTTCTAGCTCTTTGAAAAATGCCAATGGTATTTTAATAGTGATGGCATTGAAAGTGTACATTGCTCAGGGCAGGATAAACATTTTAACAAACTCACACAGGTAAACAAATAAAAATGTACATGGTGAGAGGGTTGGGAGTCAAGATGGCAGAGAAGTAGCAGGCCGAGACTACTTCAACTAGCAGGAGATCAGCTAGATGGGTTATCTAAAGATTGAAAACACCTACAAAGTCAATGGGAGATCGAAGAGAAGAAGAACAGCAATTCTAGAAACAGAAAATCAACCACTTTCTGAAAGGTAGGACTGGTGGAGAAGTGAATCCAAAGCGATGGGAAGATAGACCTTGGGGGGAGGGGCCGGCTCCTGGCAAGCTGCGGAGCAATGGAGCACAAAATCAGGACTTTTAAAAGTCAGCTCCACTGAGGGACATCGCTCCAGAGGCTAAACCGGGGTGAAGCCCACACGGGGTCATTGGGGGTGTCTGAGTGTCGCAGAGCTTGCAGGTATTAGAATGGGGAAGCCAGCTACAGAGACAGAGCCAAGGAGTGAGCTCACAGCTCAGGGTTACCTTGAACCGGTCTCAGGTTTGGTGAGCTCGGAGCGCGGCCGGAGGCCAGGGAGACGGGAGTAAATGGGTGCTGTTTCTCTGAGGGCGTACTGAGGAGTGGGGCCCCGGGCTCTCAGCTCCTCCAGGCCGGAGACCGGGAGGCGGCCATTTTCATTCCAGTTCTCTGGAACTCTACAGAAAGCACTCAGGGAACAAAAGCTCCTGAAAGGGGGGACAAGATGGCGGGGTACTAGGAAGAGGCGTCTTTTCAGCTGGTACCCCAAAGTGAGCTGATTACCTACCAAAGAACTCTGATCACCCATGAAATCAGCCTGAGATCAGAATTATACACGTCTGGATCTCTACAGGGGCAGAAGACGCCAGTGAGCAGGTAAAGCGGAATGGGAACAGCGGACTGGTATCGGAAGATAAACAAAAGGGGGAGGGAGCCACCAGAGGCGACCGGTGCAAAAGTAATACCCCGATACGAGCGAGAGTGCCCTGCGTCTGGGGACCAGCATTAACTCGGAGACTGGTTGAAAGCACTCCAAAAGAGCAAAGGATCGCGGGGGCAAATTGTGGGAATCGGGGCGGCTAGGGACAGGGGCTTGAGTCCCCGGTCCCAGACGGCCTCCCCGGCGCGGAGGCAGAGAGAGTGCGGCGGAGAAACCGGCTCCTGGTCCCTAAGCCGCCAGCGTGCCCCAGAGCACGGGGTTCCGGCTCCTGTGAGGGGATGGGAGCCGGTCTGCAGAACGCGCGCTAGCCCTACCACAAAGCTTGAGATGCGCGTGCACGTCGCTCCAGCTCTCCTGGGTTTCTAAGGCCCTGGGGCGCTTCTTGACCCGGGCCATTGTTTCAAAGTCTAAGCCGCGCGCCCGCGAAACTCTTCCCCGGACAGAGGCGTGCAAAAGCCCAGCCTGCGGCTTACGGACCAGCGCCCCGTTCTCAGTGCCCCAGACTCGCGCCCGACCCACAGCCGCCTCTGAAAAGAGGTGCGCGCAAGCCGGGCACTCCCAGCCCCGGCCAGCGGCAAAATCTCAGTGTGCGATCGCTGCTTGGAACCTCTCTGGCGGTCAGGAGCTCCGAGACAGCCGCCACTGCCTTGGCTTTGGGGACGAGCAAAAGATCCTGCACCCCCAGGGTCTTTAACTTGGAACCTGCACTGCCAGCGTCCAAGGGGGAATTTATTCAGCTTCTGCACCCAGACTGAGGCTTCTGAGATGGAGATCAGGAAGTGTTCCAGGGTGCACCTTGACTGCACCAGAGTTGATACATCCAGCTACATCTGTTCAGTCTTCTCCCACCAAAATGACTAGGAGGAGGAATGCCCAACAGAAGAAAAATACAGAGGATGGACCTTCCGCAACAGAGCTAACGGCTATCAACATAGACAATATGTCGGAAAGAGAATTCAGGCTAACAATTATCCAGGCAATAGCTAGGTTGGAGAAAGCCATGGATGACCAAACAGAATTGATTAGAGCCGAACTGAAAGCGACCAGACAGGATGTTCACAATGTTAGGGCGGAGCTTAAAGCTACCAGGGAGGAGGTCCACAATGCTCTCAATGAGTTCCAATCCAATCTAAACTCTCTCAAAGCTAGGGTAACTGAGACAGAAGATAGAATTAGTGATCTGGAAGACAAACAGATAGAGAGAAAGGATCAGGAGGAAGCCTGGAACAAACAGCTTAGATCCCACGAAAGCAGAATTAGGGAAATAAGTGATGCCATGAAGCGTTCCAACGTCAGAATTATTGGAATCCCTGAAGGGGAGGAGAAAGAAAGAAGTCTAGAAGATGTCGTGGAACAAGTCCTTCATGAAAACTTTCCGAATCTCGCGAATGAAACCAGCGTTCATGTACTAGAGGCTGAACGGTCTCCACCCAAGATTATACACTCCAAAAAAACATCACGACACCTGATAGTCAAATTGAGAAATTATAATTGTAGGTATAATCTCTTGAAAGCTGCCAGGGCAAAGAGGCTCCTTACTTACAGAGGGAAGCCCATCAGAATAACGTCAGACCTGTCCACAGAGACCTGGCAAGCCAGAAGAGGCTGGCAAGATATATTCAGGGCACTAAATGAGAAGAACATGCAGCCAAGAATACTTTATCCAGCAAGACTGACATTCAAAATGGATGGAGAGATAAAGAGTTTCCAAGACCGGCAAGACTTAAAAGACTATGCAACCACCAAGCCGATACTGCAGGAAATACTAAGGGGGGTTCTATAAAAGAGGAAAAATCCCAAGAATAGCATTGAACAGAAATATAGAGACAGTCTACAGAAAGAAAGACTTCAAAGGTAACTCGATGTCAATAAAAACGTATCTATCAATAATCACTCTCAATGTGAATGGCCTAAATGCACCCATAAAACGGCACAGGGTTGCAGATTGGATAAAACGACAGGACCCATCCATATGCTGTCTACAAGAGACCCATTTTGAACCTAAAGATACACGCAGACTGAAAGTGAAGGGGTGGAGAAGCATCTTTCATGCCAATGGGACTCAAAAGAAGGCTGGGGTAGCGATTCTCATATCAGATAAATTAGACTTCAAACTAAAGACTGTAGTCAGAGATACAGAAGGACACTACATAATCCTTAAAGGGACTATCCACCAAGATGATCTAACAATTGTAAATATCTATGCTCCCAATATGGGAGCAGCCAATTACTTAAGAAAACTGTTAATCAAGATAAAGAGTCATATTGATATGAATACACTAATCGTAGGTGATCTTAACACGCCTCTTTCAGAATTAGACAGATCATCGAAGCAGAAAATCAATAAAGAAACAAGAGCATTGAACGACACATTGGACCAGATGGACCTCATAGATATATACAGAACATTCCACCCTAAAACAGCAGAATACTCATTCTTCTCAAGTGCACACGGAACCTTCTCCAGAATAGACCACATACTGGGTCACAAATCAGGACTCAGCCGATACCAAAAGACTGAGATTATTCCCTGCATATTCTCAGATCACAATGCTTTGAAACTGGAGCTCAATCACAAGGAAAAGTTCCGAAGGAACTCAAACACCTGGAAGCTAAAGACCACCTTGCTTAAGAATGCTTGGATCAACCAGGAGATCAAAGAAGAACTGAAACAATTCATGGAAACCAATGAGAATGAAGACACTTCGGTCCAAAACCTATGGGATACAGCAAAGGCGGTCCTAAGGGGAAAATATATAGCCATCCAAGCCTTGCTCAAAAAAATTGAAAAATCCAGAACACACCAGCTGTCTCTACACCTTAAAGAACTGGAGGATCAACAACAAATCAAACCAACTCCACACATAAGAAGGGAAATCATCAAGATTAGAGCTGAGATCAATGAGGGAGAAACCAGAGATACAGTAGAACGTATCAATGAAACTAGAAGCTGGTTTTTTGAAAGAATCAATAAGATCGATAAGCCACTGGCTACACTAATCCAAAAGAAAAGAGAGAAATCCCAAATTCATAAAATTATGAATGAAAGGGGAGAGATCACAACTAACACCAAGGAAGTAGAAACAATCATCAGAAGTTACTACGAACAGTTATATGCCAATAAGCTTAGCAACCTAGAAAATGGATGCATTCCTGGAAAAATATAAACTACCAAAATTGAACCAGGAAGAAATCGACAACCTGAATAGACCGATATCTAATAACGAGATTGAAGCAGTGATCAAAAATCTCCCAAAAAACAAGAGCCCAGGACCTGACGGATTCCCTGGGGAATTCTACCAAACCTTCCAAGAAGAAATAACACCTATTCTCCTGAAGCTGTTTCAAAAAATTGAAGCAGAAGGAAAACTTCCAGACTCTTTCTATGAAGCCAGCATTACCCTGATCCCCAAACCAGGCAAGGACCATACCAAAAAGGAGAATTTCAGACCAATATCACTGATGAATATGGATGCTAAGATTCTCAACAAGATCCTAGCCAACAGGATCCAACAACACATTAAAAAGATTATCCACCATGATCAGGTGGGATTCATCCCTGGGCTACAAGGATGGTTCAACATTCGTAAATCAATCAATGTGATACAACAAATTAATATGAGAAGAGAGAAGAACCACATGGTCCTCTCAATTGATGCAGAAAAAGCATTTGACAAAATCCAACATCCGTTCCTGATTAAAACGCTTCAAAGTATAGGGATAGAGGAAACATTCCTGAACCTCATCAAATCTATCTATGAAAGACCCACAGCAAATATCATCCTCAATGGGAAAAAGCTTGCAGCCTTCCCGTTGAGATCAGGAACAAGACAAGGATGCCCACTTTCACCACTCTTGTTCAACATAGTATTAGAAGTCCTAGCAACAGCAATCAGACAACAGAGAGAAATAAAAGGTATCCAAATTGGTAATGAAGAAGTCAAACTCTCTCTCTTCGCAGATGACATGATTCTTTATATGGAAAACCCAAAAGACTCCACCCCCAAACTACTAGAACTCATACAGCAATTCAGCAGCGTGGCAGGATACAAAGTCAATGTGCAGAAATCAGTGGCTTTCTTATACACTAACAAGGAAAATACAGAAAGGGAAATTAGAGAATCGATTCCATTTACTATAGCACCAAGAACCATAAGATACCTGGGAATAAACCTAACTAAAGAGGTAAAGGATCTATACTTGAGGAACTATAGAACACTCGTGAAAGAAATTGAAGAAGACACAAAAAGATGGAAGACCATTCCATGCTCTTGGATCGGAAGAATAAACATCGTTAAAATGTCTATACTGCCTAGAGCAATCTATACTTTTAATGCCATTCCGATCAAAATTCCACCGGCATTCTTCAAAGAGCTGGAGTAAATAATCCAAAAATTTGTATGGAATCAGAAGAGACCCCGAATCGCTAAGGAAACGTTGAAAAACAAAAATAAAGCTGGCGGCATCACCTTACCTGATTTCAAGCTTTATTACAAAGCTGTGATCACCAAGACAGCATGGTACTGGCATAAAAACAGACACATAGACCAGTGGAACAGAGTAGAGAGCCCTGATATGGACCCTCAACTCTATGGTCAATTAATCTTCGACAAAACAGGAAAAAATATACAGTGGAAAAAAGACAGTCTCTTCAATAAATGGTGCTGGGAAAGCTGGACAGCTATATGTAGAAGAATGAAACTCGACCATTCTCTTACACCGTACACAAAGATCAACTCAAAATGGATAAAAGACCTCAATGTGAGACAGGAATCTATCAGAATCTTAGAGGAGAACATAGGCAGTAATCTCTT
The DNA here is from genome assembly GCF_020171115.1 of Neogale vison. Lineage (NCBI taxonomy): Eukaryota > Metazoa > Chordata > Mammalia > Carnivora > Mustelidae > Neogale > Neogale vison. Next base: position 214,998,988 of record NC_058093.1, on the reverse strand, counting down.
CGATATCAGCCACAGCAACTTCTTTCAAGATACGTCTCCAAAGGCAAAGGAAACAAAAGCGAAAATAGACTTCTGGGACTTCATCAAAATCAAAAGCTTCTGCACAGCAAAGGAAACAGTCAAAAAAACAAAGAGGCAACCCACGGAATGGGAGAAGATATTTGCAAATGACAGTACAGACAAAAGGTTGATATCCAGGATCTATAATGAACTCCTCAAACTCAACCCACACGAAACAGACAAACACATCAAAAAATGGGCAGAAGATATGAACAGACACTTCTCCAATCAAGAAATACAAATGGCTATCAGACACATGAAAAAATGCTCATCATCATTAGCCCTCAGGGAGATTCAAATTAAAACCACATTGAGATATCACCTTACACCAGTTAGAATGGCCAAAATTAACAAAACAGGAAACAACATGTGTTGGAGAGGATGTGGAGAAAGGGGAACCCTCTTACACTGTTGGTGGGAATGCAAGTTGGTGCAGCCTCTTTGGAGAACAGTGTGGAGATTCCTCAAGAAATTAAAAATAGAGCTTCCCTACGACCCTGCAATTGCACTCCTGGGTATTTACCCCAAAGATACAGATGTCGTGAAAAGAAGGGCCATCTGTACCCCAATGTTTATAGCAGCAATGGCCACAGTCGCCAAACTATGGAAAGAACCAAGATGCCCTTCAACGGATGAATGGATAAGGAAGATGTGGTCCATATACACTATGGAGTATTATGCCTCCATCAGAAAGGATGAATATCCAACTTTTGTAGCAACATGGACGGGACTGGAAGAGATTATGCTGAGTGAAATCAGTCAAGCAGAGAGAGTCAATTATCATATGGTTTCACTCATTTGTGGAGCATAACCAATAGCATGGAGGACAAGGGGTGTTAGAGAGTAGTAGGGAATTTGGGTAAATTGGAAGGGGAGGTGAACCATGAGAGACTATGGACTCTGAAAAACAGTCTGAGGGGTTTGAAGTGGCGGGGGGGTGGGAGGTTGGGGTACCAGGTGGTGGGTATTATAGAGGGCACAGCTTGCATGGAGCACTGGGTGTGGTGAAAAAATAATGAATACTGTTTTTCTGAAAATAAATAAATTGGGGAAAAAAAAAAAAAAAGCTCCTGAAAGTGAACCCTATCGGATTACTCAGCCCAGCCCCTGGTAAAGGGCAGTGCAATTCTGCCGGGGGCAAAGACACTTGCGAATCACTACAACAGGCCCCTCCCCCAGAAGATCAACAAGAAATCCAGCCAGGACCAAGTTCACCTACCAAGGAGTGCAGTTTCAATACCAAGGAAAGCAGCAGAATTCCAGAGGAGAAAGCAAAGCACGGAACTCATGGCTTTCTCCCCATGATTCTTTAGTCTTGCAGTTAATTTAATTTTTTCTTCTTTTTCAATTTTTTTTCTCTTCTTCTGCTAAATTTTTTTAACTTTTACCCTTTTCTTTTTTAACGTTTTTTTAACTAGTTTATCTAATATATATTTTTTTCTTTTTTATATTTTTTCTTTATTCATTTTCTTTTTTAATTGTTTCTTTTCTTTTTTAATTGTTTCTTTTCTCTTTTTTTTTTCTTTCTGAACCTCTTTTTATCCCCTTTATCCCCCTCATGATTTGGGATCTCTTCTGATTTCATTAAAGCATATTTTCCTGGGGTGGTTGCCACCCTTTTAGTATTTTACTTGCTCGTTCATATACTCTTATCTGGACAAAATGACAAGGCGGGAAAATTCACCACAAAAAAAAAGAACAAGACGCAGTACCGAAGGCTAGGGACCTAATCAATACAGACATTGGCAATATGTCAGATCTAGAGTTCAGAATGACAATTCTCAAGATTCTAGCCAGGCTCGAAAAAGGCATGGAAGATATTAGGGATACCCTCTTGGGAGACATAAAAGCCCTTTCTGGAGAAATAAAAGAACTAAAATCTAACCAAATTGAAATAAAAAAAACTATTAATGAGGTGCAATCAAAAATGGAGGCTCTCACTGCTAGGATAAATGAGGCAGAAGAAAGAATTAGCAATATAGAAGACCAAATGACAGAGAATAAAGAAGCTGAGCAAAAGAGGGACAAACAACTACTGGACCATGAGGGGAGAATTCAAGAGATAAGTGACACCATAAGATGAAACAACATTAGAATAATTGGGATCCCAGAAGAAGAAGAAAGAGAGAGGGGAGCAGAAGGTATATTGGAGAGAATTATTGGAGAGAATTTCCCCAATATGGCAAAGGGAACAAGCATCAAACTCCAGGAGGTGCAGAGAACCCCCCCTCAAAATCAATAAGAATAGGCCCACACCCCGTCACCTAATAGTAAAATTTACAAGCCTTAGTGACAAAGAGCAAATCCTGAAAGCAGCCCGGGAAAAGAAGTCCGTAACATGCAATGGTAAAAATATTAGATTGGCAGCAGACTTATCCACAGAGACCTGGCAGGCCAGAAAGAGCTGGCATGATATTTTCAGAGCACTAAATGAGAAAAACATGCAGCCAAGAATACTAGATCCAGTTAGGCTATCATTGAAAATAGAAGGAGAGATTAAAAGCTTCCAGGACAAACAAAAACTGAAAGAATTTGCAAACATCAAGCCAGCTCTACAGGAAATATTGAAAGGGGTCCTCTAAGCAAAGAGAGAGCCTAAAAGTAGTAGATCAGAAAGGAACAGAGACCATATACAGTAACAGTCACATTACAGGCAATACAATGGCACTAAATTCATATCTCTCAATAGTTACCCTCAATGTTAATGGGCTAAATGCTCCAATCAAAAGACACAGGGTATCAGAATGGATAAAAAAACAAAACCCATCTATATGTTGCCTACAAGAAACTCATTTTAAACCCGAAGACACTTCCATATTTAAAATGAGGGGGTGAAAAAGAATTTACCATGCTAATGGACATCAGAAGAAAGCAGGAGTGGCAATCCTTATATCAGATCAATTAGATTTTAAGCCAAAGACTATAATAAGAGATGAGGAAGGACACTATATCATACTCAAAGGGTCTGTCCAACAAGAAGATCTAACAATTTTAAATATCTATGCCCCCAATGTGGGAGCAGCCAACTGTATAAGCCAATTAATAACAAAATCAAAGAAACACATCAACAATAATACAATAATAGTAGGGGACGTTAACACTCCCCTCATTGAAATGGACAGATCATCCAAGCAAAAGATCAACAAGGAAATAAAGGCCTTAAATGACACACTGGACCAGATGGACATCACAGATATATTCAGAACATTTCATCCCAAAGCAACAGAATACACATTCTTCTCTAGTGCACATGGAACATTCTCCAGAATAGATCACATCCTCGGTCCTAAATCAGGCCTCAACCAGTATCAAAAGATTGGGATCATTCCCATATTTTCAGACCATAATGCTCTGAAGCTAGAACTCAATCACAAGAGGAAATTTGGAAAGAATCCAAATACATGGAGACTAAACAGCATCCTTCTAAAGAATGAATGGGTCAACCAGGAAATTAAAGAAGAATTGAAAAAAATTCATGGAAACAAATGATAATGAAAACACAATCTTTCAAAATCTTGGGATACAACAAAGGCAGTCCTGAGAGGAATATACATAGTGGTACAAGCCTTTCTCAAGAAACAAGAAAGGTCTCAGGTACACAACCTAACCCTACACCTAAAGGAGCTGGAGAAAGAACAAGAAAGAAACCCTAAACCCAGCAGGAGAAGAGAAATCATAAAGATCAGAGCAGAAATCAATGAAATAGAAACCAAAAAAAAAAAAATAGAACAAATCAATGAAACTAGGAGCTGGTTCTTTGAAAGGAATAATAAGATTGATAACCCCCTGGCCAGACTTATCAAAAAGAAAAGAGAAAGGACCCAAATAAGTAAAATCATGAATGAAAGAGGAGAGATCACAACTAACACCAAAGAAATACAGACAATTATAAGAACATACTATGAGCAACTCTACGCCAACAAATTTGACAATCTGGAAGAAATGGATGCATTCCTAGAGACATGTAAACTACCACAACTGAATCAGGAAGAAATAGAAAGCCTGAACAGACCCATAACCAGTAAGGAGATTGAAACAGTCATCAAAAATCTCCAAACAAACAAAAGTCCAGGGCCAGACGGCTTCCTGGGGGAATTCTACCAAACATTTAAAGAAGAACTAATTCCTATTTTCCTGAAACTGTTCCAAAAAATAGAAATGGAAGGAAAACTCCCAAACTCATTTTATGAGGCCAGTATCACCTTGATCCCCAAACCAGACAAGGATCCTATCAAAAAAGAGAACTACAGACCAATATCCTTGATGAACACAGATGCTAAAATTCTCACCAAAATACTAGCCAATAGAATTCAACAGTACATTAAAAGGATTATTCACCACGCCCAAGTGGGATTTATTCCAGGGCTGCAAGGTTGGTTCAACGTCCGCAAATCAATCAATGTGATACAACACATTAATAAAAGAAAAAACAAAAAAATAAAAATAAAAATAAAAAAAAGAAAAAAAATAAAAGAAAAAACAAGAACCATATGATACTCTCAATAGATGCTGAAAAAGCACTTGATAAAGTACAGCATCCCTTCCTGATCAAAACTCTTCAAAGTGCAGTGATAGAGGGCACATACCTCAATATCATCAAAGCCATCTATGAAAAACCCACCGCAAATATCATTCTCAATGGAGAAAAACTGAAAGCTTTTCCGCTAAGGTCAGGAACACAGCAGGGATGTCCATTATCACCACTGCTATTCAACATAGTACTAGAAGTCCTAGCCTCAGCAATCAGACAACAAAAGGAAACTAAAGGCATCCAAATCAGCAAAGAAGAAGTCAAACTATCACTCTTTGCAGATGACATGATACTATATATGGAAAACCCAAAAGACTCCTCTGCAAAAATGCTAGAACTTGTACAGGAATTCAGTAAAGCGTCAGGATATAAAATCAATGCACAGAAATCAGTTGCATTTCTCTACACCAACAACAAGACAGAAGAAAGAGAAATTAAGAAGTCAATCCCATTTACAATTGCACCCCAAACCATAAGATACCTAGGAATAAACCTAACCAAAGAGGCTAAGAATCTATACTCAGAAAACTATAAAGTACTCATGAAAGAAATTGAGGAAGACACAAAGAAATGGAAAAATGTTCCATGCTCCTAGATTGGAAGGATAAATATTGTGAAAATGTCTATGCTACCTAAAGCAATCTACACATTTAATGCAATTCCTATTAAAGTACCATCCATTTTCTTCAAAGAAATGGAACAAATAATTTTAAAATTTATATGGAACCAGAAAAGACCTCGAATAGCCAAAGGGATATTGAAAAAGAAAGCCAAAGTTGGTGGCATCACAATTCCGGACTTCAAGCTCTATTACAAAGCTGTCATCATCAAGACAGCATGGTACTAAAAATAAATAAATAAATAAATAAATAAATATTTTTTTTAAAAAGACAGCATGGTACTGGCACAAAAATAGACACATAGATCAATGGAACAGAATAGAGAGCCCAGAAATAGATCCTCAACTCTATGGTCAACAAATCTTCGACAAAGTAGGAAAGAATGTCCAATGGAAAAAGGACAGCCTCTTCAATAAATGGTGTTGGGAAAATTGGACAGCCACATGCAGAAAAATGAAATTGGACCATTTCCTTACACCACCCACAAAAATAGACTCAAAATGGATGAAGGACTTCAATGTGAGAAAGGAATCCATCAAAATCCTTGAGAAGAACACAGGCAGCAACCTCTTCGACCTCAGCCGCAGCAACATCTTCCTAGGAACATCAACAAAAACAAGGGAAGCAAGGGCAAGAATGAACTATTGGGATTTTATCAAGATCAAAAACTTTTGCACAGCAAAGGAAACAGTTAACAAAACCAAAAGACAACTGACAGAATGGGAGAAGATATTTGCAAACGACATATCAGATAAAGGGCTAGTGTCCAAAATTTATAAAGAACTTAGCAAACTCAACACCCAAAGAACAAATAATCCAATCAAGAAATGAGCAGAAGACATGAACAGACGTTTCTGCAAAGAAGACATCCAGATGGCCAACAGACACATGAAAAAGTGCTCCATATCACTTGGCATCAGGGAAATACAAATCCAAACCACAATGAGATATCACCTCACACCAGTCAGAATGGCTAAAATCAACAAGTCAGTAAATGACAGATGCTGGCGAGGATGCGGAGAAAGGGGAACCCTCCTACACTGTTGGTGGGAATGCAAGCTGGTGCAACCACTCTGGAAAACAGCATGGAGGTTCCTCAAAATGTTGAAAATAGAATTGCCCTATGACCCAGCAATTGCACTACTGGGTATTTACCCTAAAGATACAAATGTAGTGATACGAAGGGGCACGTGCACCCGAATGTTTATAGCAGCAATGTCTACAATAGCCAAACTATGGAAAGAACCTAGATGTCCATCAACAGATGAGTGGATAAAGAAGATGTGGTATATATACACAATGGAATACTATGCAGCCATCAAAAGAAATGAAATCTTGCCATTTGCGACTACGTGGATGGAACTAGAGGGTATCATGCTTAGCGAAATAAGTCAATCGGAGAAAGACAACTATCATACGATCTCCCTGATATGAGGAAGTGGAGATGCAACATGGGGGGTTAAGGGAGTAGGAGAAGAATGAATGAAATAAGATGGGATTGGAAAGGAGACAAATCATAAGTGACTCTTTATCTCACAAAACAAACTGAAGGTTTCTGGGGGGAGGGGGTTGGGAGAAGGGGGGTGGGGTTATAGACATTGGGGAGGGTATGTACTATGGTGAGTGCTGTGAAGTGTGTAAACCTGGCGATTCATAGACCTGTACCCCTGGGGATAAAAATATATTACATTTTTATAAATAATAATAATAATAATCAAATAAGAAATTACTAAGGGGAGGTGAACCATGAGAGACTATGGGACTCTGAAAAACAATCTGAGGGTTTTGAAGGGGCGGGGGTGGGCGGTTGGGGGAACTAGGTGGTGGGTATAGGGAGGGCACGGATTGCATGGAGCACTGGGTGTGGTGCAAAAACAATGAATACTGTTACGCTGAAAAGAAATTACCTGGGTGGCTCAGTGGGTTAAGCCGCTGCCTTCGGCTCAGGTCATGATCTCAGGGTCCTGGGATCAAGTCCCGCATCGGGCTCTCTGCTCAGCAGGGAACCTGCTTCCCTTCCTCTCTCTCTGCCTGCTTCTCTGCCTACTTGTGATCTCTCTCTGTCAAATAAATAAATAAAATCTTTAAAAAAAATTTTTTTAATGTACATGGTAAAATACTCGTTGCCCTCAGTTCCTCAGTTCACCTCCCCAGAGGCAACCAGTGTTAGTGTTTTGTGCATATCCTTCCAGAGATATTCTTCATATATACAATTATTTTTTAATCTATGAGATGGATAGATAGGTAGAATCCAAAAAAATATTTGCAGACTGTTTTCCACCACTGGTACTATATCAAGGGCAAATTTCTATGTCTGTGAATAGAGATCTACTACATCTTTTTGGTTTTGTATTTTTAATAAACTTTATTGAGAAGTACACAAGACAAAATATGTAACTAGATGAAATATCGCAAAATGAACACACTCTGGTAACCAGAATCCAGGTCAAGAAGTTATCTTTTTGTTTCCTTGCTTTCCAAACAGCTTTTGTTTCTTTTCCTTCTCTTATTACATTGGTCAGGGCCATTAGGGCAATGTTGAGTAGAAGACAGAGTAGTAGAAGAGACAACAGGCATCCTTGTCTTACTTCCAACTTAGAGGGAAAGCTTTGGATATATTACCATTAAATAAATTATTTGCCGTCAGTGTTTTATAGATACTCTTTGCAAGACTAGCAAATTCTCTTCTGTTCCTAGTTTGCTACAATTGTTTATCATGAACAGGTTTTGAATTGTAGCAAGTGTTTTTTTCCATTTCTACAGAAAAGATTATATTGGGGCGCCTGGATGGCTCAGTGGGTTAAAGCCTCTGCCTTGGGCTCAGGTCATGATCCCTGGGTTCTGGGATCGAGCCCCGCATCAGGCTCTCTGCTTGGCAGGGAGCCTGCTTCCTCCTCTCTCTCTCTCTCTGCCTGCCTCTCTGCCTACTTGTGATCTCTGTCTGTCAAATAAATAAATAAAATCTTTTTAAAAAAAAAAAAGAAAAGATTATATTATTTTTCTCCTTTATTCTGTTAACACAGTGAATTGTTTTGAATGTTAACTCAATCTTGCATTCCTGGAATAAACCCAGCTTATTGAGGGATATCCCAAATTCCTCTCCAAAGTGTCTGTATTAACTTGTATTCTCAGCAATATATGTCAGAATATGTGTTCCCTAACTTTTCAGCAAATAATTGATGTTTCAAGACTTTTTTAAAATCTGCAAAATAAGTGAAGAAGAAAAAGTATATCAATTCTTGTTTTACTTGGAAGTTCCCAGATACTGATGAGGTTGAACATCATTTCATATACTTAGTGACCATTTGTAGTTCCTCCTTTGTGAATTACCAATTGATATTCAACATCATATTTTTTCCGAATAATTTCCCTTGGCTGTCAGTGTATAGTTCTTTATACATGACTCAAATTTCTTCTTTTAGCCTGACAAAATTTTAACTCGATTTCAGTCATATAAATTTTAAATTTTGAGATCAAATTTATCAGCCTTCCTTCTCTTTTTTGTGTCCTGTCTATGAATATACTCCCTAACTCAAGATCATAAAGATATTCTGCTTTTATCTAATAACTTCATACTTTTTTATTTCACCTTTTTTTAATACACATGGAATTCATTTGTAGATGTGCCATGAGGTGTCTTATTGATTTTATAGTCAGTCACTATTCTTTCATTGACTAGTTTTGACTCCAAATGATTCTGAGCACATTTCAAAACTCAAGACTGTATCAAAGGAACATGGGTTAATATGCCAAAATAAAAGGGTTGGGGTTTTTTGTTGTTGTTCGGTAAGTGGAATTAAGGGTGTTTTTGTGCCTTTTAAAAAATATTTTCGGGCGCCTGGGTGGCTCAGTGGGTTGGGCCGCTGCCTTCGGCTCAGGTCATGATCTCGGGGTCCTGGGATCGAGTCCCACGTCGGGCTCTCTGCTCAGCGGGGAGCCTGCTTCCCTCTCTCTCTCTCTGCCTGCCTCTCTGTCTACTTGTGGTCTCTGTCTGTCAAATAAACAAATAAAATCTAAAAAAAAATATATATATATATATATTTTTTTTTTCTTTAGGGGCACAGAGGGTGCTCAGTTGGTTGAGCAGTCAACTCTTGATTTCAGCTCAGGTCATGATCTCAGGGTCATGATATCTAGCCCTGTGGCAGGCTCCAGCACTCAGCAGGGAGTCTGCTTAAGGATTCTCTCTTCCCCTCTGACTCCCCACCCCACTCTAAAACAAGTAAATCTTTAAAAAAATTTTTTTTCTTTACTGTTAAGATTGTATAACACTTAGAAATTTTCAAGTTTGACATTTGATAAATATTTTCTTGGCATTGCAGGAAAGTTAATATTAATTTGTTTTGGTCAAGATTCTTAAGAGAGCTTGTGATAGAACTTTAGTTCAAAACTGAATATAGATCAAAAGCTTCTGGACAGCAGAGGAAACAGTGAACAAAACAAAGAGGCAACCCACGGAATGGGAGGAGATATTTACAAATGACAGTACAGACAAAAGGTTGATATACAGGATCTATAAAGAACTCCTCAAACTAAACACACACAAAACAGATAATCATATCAAAAAATGGGCAGAAGATATGAACAGACACTTCTCCAATGAAGACATACAAATGGCTATCAGACACATGAAAAAATGTTCATCATCACTAGCCATCAGGGAGATTCAAATTAAAACCACATTGAGATACCACCTGACACCAGTTAGAATGGCCAAAATTAGCAAGACAGGAAACAACATGTGTTGGAGAGGATGTGGAGAAAGGGGAACCCTCTTCCACTGTTGGTGGGAATGCAAGTTGGTGCAGCCACTTTGGAAAACAGTGTGGAGATTCCTCAAGAAATTAAAAGTAGAGCTTCCTTATGACCCTGCAATTGCACTACTGGGTATTTACCCCAAAGATACAGATGTAGTGAAAAGAAGGGTCATCTGTACCCCAATGTTTATAGCAGCAATGGCCACGGTCACCAAACTGTGGAAAAAAACAAGATGCCCTTCAACAGACGAATGAATAAGGAAGATGTGGTCCATATACACTATGGAGTATTATGCCTCCATCAGAAAAGATGAATACCCAACTTTTGTAGCAACATGGATGGGACTGGAAGAGATTATGCTGAGTGAAATAAGTCATATTTCATATTTCATATTTCTCATAAGAGAGAGTCAATTATCATATGGTTTCACTTATTTGTGGAGCATAACAAGGGGAGATGGAGAGAAGGGAGTTGAGGGAAATTGGAAGGGGAGGTGAACCATGAGACTATGGACTCTAAAAAACAACTTGAGGGTTTTGAAGGGGCGGGGGTGGGAGGTTAGGGGAACCAGGTGGTGGGTATTATGGAGGGCACAGATTGCATGGAGCACTGGGTGTGGTGCAAAAACAATGAATACTGCTAAGCTGAAAAGAAAAAAAATTTTTAAAAACTGAATATAAGCAAATAAGTATAAGCAAATAAGTATCTTCTTAACTCAAGTAAGTAAAAATTCCAGGAGCACACGACCTTCAGTGATGGCTAAATCCAGGGTTCTGAATGAACCAGGTAGACAAGAGAGCTTCAAACTGTTAAACTAGCTTAGAACTGCAAAGAACGGAAGCAGGAACTTTTGGTTCCTTAAGCTGAAGACTCCTGGGACAGATTCCAGTTAGCCCAGTTTGGATCTCATATCCATTCCTGACACATCAGTTGTTGTCCATGGGATAGAGAGTATTGGGCAGGCCCCAGGGCATGTGGACAGTTTGATGAGGCCCACCTAAGCCACACAGGATGGAATGCAACTGGGAAGAGGGGTTCTCCTACCAGAAGTAGGAGGTGGGGTGTGGGCATACAACATGATTATCTACTATACTTGTTTCTCTTTGGAAGAGGACATTTAGTCTTGACTATTTTTCAATCCACTGTGCTTTTTATACTAGGTACAGTCCATGAAACTTGGACTCACTTTGCAATCTTGGGTCTTCAAACATGTGTTACTGTATAGTTTCGGGTACTGATAAATTTTATGGTGTTTCAAGCTTTTCAGGAAGTGGGAGGATACCAGAGCTATTGCATAAATACCCAGACAGTAAGCCAGACCTAATCCGTAAAGGAAATTGGACTGCCGATGCAGAATGTTTTAGTCCTCACCTGGATTTTTTCCAAATCTTCCGAGATCCCATCACTAGAGACCTCCCATGGCCTGGAATCATCTTTGGTGTCTCTACTCTCTCCTTATACTACTGGTGCACTGATCAAGTAACTAGGCATGGTACAGTTGAAGTGGTTGCATTGGAGGCTGTGGTCCTCAGTGCATTCCAGGTTTTCCCAGTCTCTCCAACCACAGGCAACAGTTGGTCTGTCTACACTCAGTGATCAGGGGTCCCTTAAAGTCCTGATTTATTGCCTAAAGAACTTGATAAGAAATTCTGTTTAAAAGGAATTTCAGGGCACCTGAATGACTCAGTTGGTTGACTACCTTCAGCTCAGGTCATGATCCCAGAGTCCTGGGATTGAGTCCTGCATCAGGTTCCCAGCATCATGGGGAGTCTGCTTCTCCCTCTGACCTTCTCCTTTCTCATGCGCGCTCTCTCTCTCTCTCTCTCTCTGTGTCTCAAATAAATAAATAAATAATCTTTTTTAAAAAATTAGAGGAATTTCATAGCCCCTTCTATAATATATCAACTTTTTAATTTTTTTCTTCTTCACTATCATTATCTTAAAAAAAATCTTTTTGGATATGAAATATGTCAGTTCTCCCCAACTGTGCCCATAAATTAATGCAACCAATCAGTTTTTCAGTTTGCTTTTTTAAGGACTCAAAACTTATTCTAAAAATTATTTGGCTCACTGTCAATGGTAGATCATTAAATATATTATGAAATATTCATATGGTGCAAAGGCAATAAACAAATAAAAAAGAAGTACAGATACACACAATAAATTGGATGATCTTCAAGCTTGATACCAAATAAGAGCTAGATACAGATACCTAGGCACTGCATGAATACATTTTTATAAAGTTTACCACAGGCAGTGCTAACTTATGTCATTTAGGAATTCACAGTAAGTGGCAAACAAATTATAAAAGAAAAGAAAGAAAATCATGAAAGTGATCATTTCTGGAGCAAGGGAAGGGGTTGAGATGAAAAGAATAAGTCACATGACAAGCATTATTTATAAGTACCACAAGGTGGAAACAACCCAGATGTTCACTCATGAATGAGTGAACAGAATATGCTTCTGTTCATTGGAGTATTATTCAGACATAAAAAGAAATGATGTACTGACACATGTCATAACTTAGATGGATCTCAAAAACATTATCCTAAGTGGAAGGAGCGAGATACAAATAATCATTTAATGTATGATTCCTTTTATACAAAATATCCAGAGTAGGCAAATCCACAGACAGAAATCCAATTAGTGTTTGCCAGGGGTTGGGAGAGGAAAAATGGAGGGAACAGCTTAATGGACATGGGTGTTCTTCCAAGGTAATGAAAAAGTTTTGAAACTAGAGAGAAGTGTGATTGCATAAGCTTGGGAATTCACTGGGGGCTATTGAATTGTTTAAAATGGTTTGTTATATATTACATTAAGTTCACCTCAATTATAAAAAAAAAAAAAAGGCCACAGAAAGGCTTCTGGGATACCTACAATGTTCCATCTGAATTTGGATGGTTGTTAAAGTATATGCTTTTAATGTGCTACAGTGTGCTTTCATGTGTTACATAATGATTTTTTTAAAGATTTAAACATTTTATGGAAGAATAAAATGCTACAAATTGCTAGCCCGAGTTTGAAACTGAAGAACAAAGGGGGAGAACTTGCCAAACCAGATTTTAAACATCTACAAAGTAGCAGCAATAAAAACAGTTTGAAACATCCAAGAATAGATACATAGACTAGTGGGAAAAAATAAAGAGGTCAGGAAGATTCTTGTACTTATAGAAATTTAATATGTATCCAACAGGCTTCAGAAATCAATGAGGGAGACACATACCCTTTGATGATGTTAGAAAACCAAGAGACTATTTGGAGTAACAATTCTTCACCCCCACCTAACACTTAGTACAAAGGTGAACTTTGAGTGGGTTAAAGACTTAAATGTGGGGGAAAAAATGTGGAAAGAAAAGCTAGACATTATTAAGGAGGATGACAGAATATTTTTGAGACAGAGTGGGGAGAGTACAAATGATATTGATTTGATCACATTACATATAAGTACTTTTTTTTAAAGTACTGTGGAAAAAGTTGACAGATGACAGATTAGAGATTATTAGAAATGTCTATTATGAACAAGAGACTAATAGCAAAGCCACAAGAAAAAGGAATCCAGTAGAGATGTGGGTAAAAGATCATGATAGGCAATTTATAAATAAGGAAATTCAGACAAGTATAAAACCAGCATATAACCAGAGTTATGAGGGAAGTGCAACTCAAAACCACAAGGAAACTGGCAAAAATTAGAAAGACTGGTAATGCCAAGTGTTGGAGAGACTATGAATGTTTAAGAACCCTTGTGAACTCCTGGTGGAAGTATAGACTGGTGCAATCTATTCTGGAAGGTAATCCAGCAGTATTTGATAAGAGTAATTATACTGTACTCTGAGCTAGCAGTGGTGCTCCTCAGAAGCTACCTAAAATACCCTCATGCAAGTTCATGAGGGATTATATATGAGGCATTGATCACCATGTGATCATTGACTGTGCTGGTTACTCCAACGTGGGTAGATGAAATGGCAGGAGGGGCATTAATACTGTGGAATACTATGCTGTCATAGGAGCTAGATGATACAAAACTGATAGGTCTTTAAAATGTAGTGAGTGGACAGACAAGAAACAAGATGAGATCCAGAGCACTATATGTGGGTATTCTCTATAATGTAGCTCTGGTTTTTTTAAATTTGTATTCCTGTCCATTTATTATGTTTAATGATGCTTCTTTACCTAAAAGATAAGAAAAATCTTTCTACATTTTACTTTTCAGTTTCTTCTACAACTTTAAAAGTTGCCTCTAACCTTCCACATCTGACAATGGGTAAACTAGATTTCCTAAACTACCTCCAAAAACAGTTTTCTAGTTATATTGGGTAAAACATAACAAACATCTTTTTATAGTCATAGCAAAGCTCATAAGAAGGAAGAAAATCCCTGGAGACTGAAAAACCAAGGAGAACTGAACTCAAGAGAGTTAAGCTGACAGATACACTGATGGTGCCCTGACAGTATTTACCAAGCCAGGATTTCCAAGGCTTAGATTTAACTGGCCATGTGAGAACAGGAGAAAGGCCTTGAGTTCATGAGTAGTGTAGAGTGAAGGCTGTACCATCAGTGAAAAGGTAGACCAGGAAAATAGCTGCCCACCAGCAAAGAGAAACAAAATGCCCCAACCCGAGTCCCAGGAGAAGGAAAGAAGTCTCCCCTAAAGATTCACAAGGGCAGGCTGGCCTTCCTATACATTTGGGGTTTTTATTAAAATTTTAACTTAATTCCCTGTATTATCAGGAAAAGCCCATGGGAAGAAATGAACATAAACTCATCCAAAATTTGTTGCATACAAACCTGGCAAGAGTAATGGCAGATTTCCCCTGGAAGGATGCACCCTCAACCAAGGTCTTGCAGCATTCCCATAAATAAATGCCTGCATAACATGAGCCCCTAAAACAAAATTTAAAAATACAGAAGAATCAAACCACCTTGAACAAGAAACAGCAGAATTAGTACCCCAAATTTCAGAAAACTGAGGTATTAGATACCATAACTTTTTTAAAAGTGTGTATAAAGAAATAAAAGGGATATCTGGGTGGCTCAGTCAGTTAAGCATGTGCCTTTGGTTCAGATCATGATCCTAAGGTCCTGGGATCAAGTCCCACATTGGGCTCCTTGCTCAGTGGGAAGCCTCCTTCTCCCTCTCCCTGCCATTCTCTCTCTCTCCACATCTCTGAAAAATAAAATCTTTTTAAAAGTAAAGAAATAAAAATGGAACTGAAAACCTTAACACCTTTCTACAAAAACAGATATGAAAACTCAAACTTCTAAAAATGAAAAATATGCTCATTGAAATGTGAAAATTTGTAACTGTTAAAATAGCATATTAAAGGGACGCCTGACTGGCTTAGTGAGAGGAGCACATGAGTCTTGATCTACATCATGTGTTTGAACCCCACATTGGGTATGTAGAGACTACTTAAATAAATAAATAAACTTTTTTAAAATAGCAGATTAAGCACAGCTGAAGGAAAGAAATTGTCATCTGAAAGCAAGAACTGAAGAAACTATTGAAAGCACAAAACTGGAAAGTGTGAAAGAGAAACAAAATGACACAGAAGAGAGAATCAGGATTAAAATATATTTCATTGGAGTTCCAAAACAAAAGGAGAGAGAAGCAATATTTTAAGAGAAAGTGTGAGAATTTTTACAATTGCTGAAAGAGCAGGAAGCATCAGACTCCAGAATCACAGTGAATCAAGCATAGATAATTTACAAATCCACACAAAGAAATGTAATGAAACCATAGTGAAAGTCTAGAACATGGAAGACAAGGAGAATTTGAAGGGCACCTGAGGGGAAATATTACTGATAAAAGAAGACAGTTATACCAACAACAAACTTCTCAGCTTCAACAATGTAACCCAAAGGTAGAGGTGTAAAATTTTCAAAGTCCTTAAGGAAAATGTCACTTCTAAAGTACATGCGCAGCTAAGGTATTATTCATGACCAAGGGCAAAATCAAGATATAACCTTCCCTAAAGAAGGACTGAAAGATGTACGTAAAGAAAAAGGAAATACTCATGAGCAAGAAGGAATAATTAGCAAAGAAATTAATAGGTACATGAGCAAATGGGCTGAAAAATAAGAATTACAAATACAAGAGGTGAAAAACAGGACAAAACTGAAATATTGTACCACTATTTGGAGTTAAATCTGTCTGTGGACTCTAAATTGTTCAGAAGGGTGGAGATGTTGATTTACTTTGGACTTGAAATTGTACCTATGTGAAAATTTTAAGGGTCATTATTAAAAACAGAAGTAGTCGGGTGCCTAGGTGGCTCAGTCGGTTAAGTGTCCAACTCTTGATTTTACCTCAGGTCATGATCTCAGGGTCATGAGATCTAGCCCCGCATTCAGCTCCAAGCTCAGCACAGAGTCTGCTTGAGATTCTCTCTCTCCTTCCCATTCTTCCCCTCCCCCACCTCAACTAAATAAATAAATCTTTTTAAAAAAACACAGAAGTACAATATATACCTTCAAACTTGTAAAGAAAATTTGAAATTAAGAAAAATTGTTAATTAAAAGAGAGGCAAACAAACTGATGGAAGGAAAATTGTTAACTTTGGCCCACTATCATTTTTAAATGATAATCCTCTCCTTGCCCCACTTTGTAATATATGACACTAAACAAAAGTGCTTAGGGCTTTCTACATGGAATTTCTGCATTGCCTTTATAATCACCCTTCCCTCAGAACGAGAGTTGAATTTCTGCCCTTGCCCTACTCCTTCACCCCCTCCCTTGAGAGACCCATTCTTTTTTTTTTCCCAATTTATTTATTTTCAGAAAAACAGTATTCATTATTTTTTCACCACATCCAGTGCTCCATGTAAGCTGTGCCCTCTATAATACCCACCACCTGGTACCCCAACCTCCCACCCCCCCCCACCACTTCAAACCCCTCAGATTGTTTTTCAGAGTCCATAGTCTCTCATGGTTCACCTCCCCTTCCAATTTACCCAAAAGCACATACCCTCCCCAATGGAGAGACCCATTCTTAAATCCATGGGACTAAGCAAAGACCAGGAAGTGCAGCCTAGCTGCCCACCCCCACCTGCTCCACAGAAGCCCACATACATTGAGATGTTAGCAACAGGATGCCAGTGGACCTCCCAAGAAGCAGTACCTATTGGTTGAAGAGGACCACTTTGGGGTTCTTCCTCCCGGTATTGAAATAATGCATTTGGAAAATAAAGACAACCTAAAGAGGAAAATGACAGTCCTGCTTGTTAATTTCACCATGCTAGCATGAATCACTATTACCATGTCAGTTAATTCCTGTGCACTTTTTTCTCGGTGTGGAGTCACGGTGTATATGCTGCTGCTGTATCCTGTATGCCTCTTAGTTACCATCACACTGTGGGCATTTTTTCCATTATCTAAATGTTCTGCAGAAACATACTTTCAGTAAATATATAATACTGCATTGTTGTGATTCACTGGACCATGTCTTTATGCACTTTCTTAAATGCTTCTCCACCTGCCAGCTGTACCATTCTGTTCGGCCTGAGTGCACAATGCTTCTTATGGCAGAAGCACCATGAAACGGGTCGTGAAACATCTCCTAGGAGATTTTGCACTTACAAGGTCTACACTAGTTCTAGTTCATTTCAATTTAGATGAATGAAGTCGGCCCCAGTTCTGAGAACCCTTTTGATGCTGGGGACCCAATTTTGCTTTGATGTCATGAGGGGCCTCTTCCTTCTACCTGGCAGGGGAAGTCTGTGGCCTCTAGAAGGGAGTCTCATCCTTGCCAGGGACAGCTTGTAAGCACTGTGCCTCCATAATTGGTGTGCAGTGCTGACAATGAGGCCAAGGTCACGCACACACCATTCCTGTCCCCTCAGGCAACTGTGCACTGAGCAAAACATGTTCATTGGTCACATGAGCCTCCTCTGGCCCTGGATGCCCTGGAGATGCCTGGATGATTGGGGTGAGCAGCTCAGCAAAAACCCACCAGAGGGCACATCCTGCCGCTGCAGCAGGTCACAATTGTCCTCTCTGCTACACTGAGGTGGCCCAGGCTTAAAACGCTCTGCTAGAGCCACCATCCCCTCTCTCACTCCTCTGTGTTTCCTTGGCAGATTTTTTTAAAGATTTTATTTATTTATTTGACAGACAGAGATCACAAGTAGGCAGAGAGGCAGGCAGAGGGAGAGGGAGGAAGGGAAGCAGGCTTCCGGCTGAGCAGAGAGCCCGATGCGGGGCTCAATCCCAGGACCCTGGGATCATGACCTGAGCCTAAAGCAGAGGCTTTAACCCACTGAGCCATCCAGGTGCCCCTCCTTGGCAGATTTTTGTCCAGCGATGCCTGGCAAGGAAGAACATTTCTCATGTGAAAGGCAGCTGAGTCCCTTGTGGGTGTCTGAATCTGCTGCCCATGTTCAGCATAGTGATGCCAGGAGTGATCAGCCGTGTCTTACTCCCAGGTAAATCCTTAATGCTGATGTGTTCAAGCTGATCACCTTCTTTTTCCTGAAGAGACCTAGAGAGTATTTGGGGTCATCAGGCCTCCCACAGTGTGGGGATTGAGATGCCCCAATTGCCTTTAAGGGAGCTAAAGAGTTCCAATTAAGAGTGCAGCTGAGCAAAAGTCTGGCAGAAACCATGGTTGGAGGTGGCAAGAGAGAAATTCCGTGAGAGAAGTTTGGATAGGGAAGAGCCAACCAAGGCTCCATGCAGCCAGAGCTCAGTCCTGGTCAGGGTTTGGAGGCACAATCTACAAGAACGCTCACTTGCTCCTCCTGAATCATGTGCATCACCATGACATACACGCCTGGCAGTGGCAGGCACTGTACTGGGAACCTGATAGATGCTGTCAATGCTGGCTCAGATCGTGAGGCTTTTGTAGCCTCAGTGAACAGATGAGGAATGTCAGAGGGGGAGCTCAATGTAAGCCCCCAAAGTGGGTCTGACTCAGGTCCATGTTCTTCCCCATAAATGCTATCAAAACATCTTTGTTTCTCTTAATGAGCTACCATAACTCTGTGGATGTCTCTCATTCCCATTTCAACCTAGCTTTACTATCTGTACTGTCTCTCAGAGTATCTAGTTTGTTTATTCATTAAACCTACATGGAGTGCTTTTTCTGATAGGTGCAGCCACTGGGACAAAGCAGGTGGCTTCCATGGGAGTCTTCTGTGGCTAAGCTTTGACAAGGCCAGACAAAATGCAAAACACTAATTATTGCTAAGTAATGTGTGTAGGAGACTTCTCTAAGTCTAATTCATCCTTCGGTCTGCCCCAAGACATGCCTCTTCTTCTTCTTTTTTTTTAAGATTTATTTATTTATTTGACAGCTCACAAGTAGGCAGAGAGGCAGGCAGAGAGAGGAAGGGAAGCAGGCTCCCCACTGAGCAGGCTAAGCGGCTCCCCACTGAGCAGAGAGCCTGATGCAGGGCTGGATCCCAGGACTCTGGGATCAGGATCTGAGCTGAAGGCAGAGGCTTTAACCCACTGAGCCACCCAGGCACCCCCCCCTTTTTTTTTAAATCCTAATTCCCTTCCAGCTTTAACAGAGAGAAAGGCTTTGTTTCAACATTCCCAGATTTGGTCTTTGGCTGCCAGGTGACATTTTGGGGTCTCATTTTGGGGTGGATGAATAATCCATCTGCCTTCCTGACACCTACGAGGTAGTGCTTCCTCGTAGGTTAGGAAATACACTATTGTGCTCTCTAGGACACCTAGAGTGCCCTGGGCTTTGCAAACCTGCCTCCCCACCCCACCCTACCCCACTTCCCAGCACAGATTTCCCTACTCACTGAGGAAGAAGACTCACAGAATCACATTTATCTTGGACTCTAGATAGAAAGCTGCTAAGGGAAGTAGAAAAAAGATGAGGGAATGGCCTCTCTCTCTCTAGCTAGAGTGGGCTTCAAGAACGCAGACTCTCTCCAGCCTTCTGACCAAGGAGTGAACAGAGTTGATGGAACACATTGGTGGGGAGCCCTTAGGGTGAGAAGAACCTGGAGTCACTTGTCTTTAGCCGTCAGAAATGGCCAGACTCACATATCCATTAGCACATGCCAGGTGTATAAAACCAGGGAGCCATTTATCATGGAAGTTTGGCACCTGTCCATATTCCTGGAAGAGTATGGTTTTCCAATAACCCAAATGTTCTTGGCCCTAGATTCTGAGTCTCTCTCCTGGCCAGAGCTGGGGGCCAGACACTGCCAGCTGCCAAGGTGTGATTCTCAAAATTTAGTTTTCCGTGTAGGCCACTATATTATTTGGAGTTCTTGGTAGAACATAATATGTACATTTTTAGCTCCTCTTCCTTCTGAGCAAGTGTTACCCTCAGGCCATCTGGTGGCAAGGTGGTTGCCAACAGCACCAGGCTTCTATCCCACTGACTCAACAACACCCACCAAGTGTTTCCTTCCCCAATTGTTTCAGCAAAAATCCCAAATGAGTCTCAGTGAACTCACTTGAGTGATAAGGACCAGTTGTTGCAGCCAAGGAGAAGGAATTTCCAGAATAGCCAGGCCTGGTTCCTGGGCCCTTCTTATACTACGCTGAGTGTCACAGAGGTTCTGTTACAAGGAACGTGGGCAGATGTAAATGCATGCAGCTGCCCCTGAGTTTTTAGTCTTCCTCAAGATGTTTGGTAACCAGTGCTGAAACTGGAAAGACATCCCCAGTCAAATAGCTCTCCCCATAAACCAGGACAATACCCTGCGTCTTCATCATCTAAGTTGCTTTGTCATTTGGGGTTTTTTCTCAGATGGTAACTTTATATCCCTAATTTAAGCTCCTGAAGGACATCACATTCACTCCCTTTATATACCTTTGTCCAGAATTTCTTCCAAACACGCTGAAATAACACTCCTATGAAGACCAAGCAAGTAAGGTTTGGGGTGGCTCATGGATTAATAGGTGGATGAATAATCCATCTGCCTTCCTGACACCTAGCGGCCATCCCTGAAAGTCTTGTCTAGGTCACATTAACATTGGAGTCAAGCAGTCCATTAGTAGAAGCACTATTTCATCTGGCTCCTAGGCACCTAATTCCCAGCCCCAAGATCCCAAGGAATGTAAGATCATGAACTGGAGCAGTCACGAGTAGATCAAGAATCTGACATACACATACACATACACATAGAATTATCTAGTTTGCTTCCCTTTTGCTCCCCTCAGATTTTAGAGCTCTAAGGCTGCCACATTGGTGTTACTGCGACCTCTCTTACAGATAAAGTGCCATGTGTTGTTGTACCTTCCTTATGTGAGAAGTACTGTGGCATCAGAACTGGGTGCAGCTCCATCACCTACCCAGCGCTGGTGGTAAAGCTGCTGCCCGAAGGTAAGAGATGGACCCCCATGATCTGTTTTCCTACTGGAGCCTATGTGCCCTTGGTCTTTAAGTGGAGGGTTAGGAGAAAAGGAGCCGCAGATGGCTTATCTACCAGGCAGCCCATCTTTCTTGGTAGAAATGTTGACTGTGAAGTAAGAGGGATATCAGTGATGTAAAGGGAGTCTCACTTGCCCTGAGGGAAGGAGCCAGGCCTCCTCCCTCTTCATTTCTCACACACTCACACAAGGTGCACACACTCTTAGAGGTACAGCCCATGCCCACGATTTACGTTGTTCACTTCATGAGCTTAGCTCGTGCCTTTGCTCTTTCATTCCGCAGGAGGGCTGCACTCTGTGCTAGGCATGGTCCTAAGCCATGAGAACACAGAGACGACAAGACCTAGTCCTGCTCTCACAGAGCTCAGGTCCAGTGGGGGGACTAAAGAGACAGGCAGCTCAATGGCTTTCACTGCAGTGAGCCCATGAACTCATCTCAGCTGTCTCCTCAAATCCCAGAGAAAAGGCCAAACAAATAGTACTTTTTTTTTTAAATCACACAGTAGCTCTGAAGAGTGATAGGAGCTCTAGAAATCAAAATTGAGATGTTTCCATAAAAATCCAATAGAGAGGGGAATCTGACTGAGGGTAATACTGACCATCCCCACAGTTCAGAAAGGAAGTTGTCCATGTTCTGCAGCTAAATCTGTCCTTGAGTACCCAGGACTTTGAGTGAGGGTAGGCAGTGGGGTACTTGAAAGGAAGTAGCTGTAAGGACACCAGGCTTTGCCTGGTCAAGTAGCCCACTGAATACAGTGGGGGCCTTGCTACGGTAGGCCTCCAGTTCAGGCCCCAGTTACCCTCCAGCCTCAACCATCAATACATAGAAATCTCTCTGTGGAGCAAAGTCCCTGCAGTATGGCAGCCTTTCAAAAGGTGAAAATACTGGATTATTATGTTATACTTCACACTTCGTGAGTGCTTGATCTCTGTTAGGCATTATGTTAATCTGTCCACTTAATTTATCTTAATCTTAATAAAAGCCCTGTGTGGTAGGTACCTTTATGCCCACTTCACAGATGAGGACACTGAGGCACAAGAAGTCACATCCCTTGCCTCCATTCCAAACCTTCTCTGGGCCTCTGAATTCTCATCTGGACAAGTGGAAGAGCAGAGGTGTCCATCCCACAGGGCTGTAGAGAGGATTTTACAGGATAACACCCAAGAAAATAGTCTGGCACAAAGTAACCACTCAAGAGCTAGCGGCTCTCCTCATTACATAAAGACACAGCAGGACACTAGTAAGTCCCATCACAAAGCAAGGACAAATATAATGCTTTAATCTGTCTTAGATGGAATGCCACTCCAAATAAAATTTGAATGTTTTGTAGTATGTAGAAAAGTGCCTTAGGAGGCCTGAGGCATTTCCTGGCACGGACAGAAAGCTGGAGGTCCAGGAAACGTCTCTTCTCTTCCAGGCATACAAGGCTTGATGCTGTCTGCACTTTGGGCCTCTCTCATGTCCTCCCTGACTTCTATTTTCAACTGTGCCAGCGCCCTGTTCACAATGGACATCTATAACCAGATTCGGCCTATAGCCACTGAAAAGGAGCTCAAGGAGCTCATGGTAACAGGAAGGTGAAGGACTCCTCTAATCACACTAGTTACTGCTTATTAATGAAAACAATGCCCACCAGAATTATGTGAAAAATTTAGGCTATCATACTGTATATAGATAGAATTATCTTATTTAAATACAATATGGTTGTACTTTCTTCCTGCAGTTCTGCAATGAAGATGTATTTTTTTTTTAATCACAAAGAAACGTGTTTCCATTTGGGGGAAAAAAAAACAAGTAATAATCACAATGATTAAAAAAAAATGCTAGCATAGTTTAATGTACCCCCCCCAAAATAGTCCTTGCAGGGAAATTTACATAATTATCTCCTTGTCTCATTTAGTCCTCCTGACAACCTTTAAAGGTAGGTTTCACTGTTTTTATTCTCACTGTACCAATGTGGGGGAAGTGGCTCAGAGAAGAATTGGTCTAACTGAGATCACATAGTATAAGGAGGAGAACGTGTCCATGTCAGGGCCATGCTGTTAACCATGATACCACATGGCACCACGCTAGCATAGGGTGGTGAATGCATATGTATAAAGCATGGTTCCTGTCTTTATTCCATAAGTTTCACATTGGCTGCCCACAGACCACATCTGGCATGCACACATTTAACTTGGCCTACCTTGTGTCTGAAACACTTCTTTTATCTCATATCAAGATGCGTAGTGTTCATTTATTTAATCTGTCTAACCCCTGAATTTGAGCTTGTTTTTACATGTGATTAGCACTCCATAGTTTAAAACCACTTTTCTGAGAAATCTTAAGAAACAGAACCAGTTTTATTCAAATTGTTACAACATGGGAAAAAACGAAGACTTAAATTCATTTTATGAAACTCAAGAAATGGATGTGGCCAAACCTAACAAAGATGGCACCAAAAATTGCAACTAAAGACTAATGTCACTTTTATATATCAGTGCAAAAATTGTAAATAAGATATTAGACACACATCTAACAATATATTAGAAGAATGTTAAAAGAATGCTATCTCATTACCAACTGGGACTTTCTTCCAGAAATAGAAGATCATTGAATATTGGGAAATGGATAATATAATTCACCATATTAATAGATCAAGAGTAAAATCATGTGTATCTATTCCCAGATGATGAAAAAGTATTTGGTAAAATAGGTAACTTTCAACATGGTAAAACATGTCTAGATCACCCTAAAAGCCAGCATCATGCCTAATGAAGGCGCTAGAAAGGAAGAGGCAAGAATGCCCTCCCTTACCACTATGTTTATACTAATAATATATAAAGAAGATCAACAGATGAAGTTAGCTGACTAAGACTGTTTTTAAATTTTATTTATTTATTTGACAGACAGGGATCACAAGTAGGCAGAGAGGCAGGCAGAGAGTGGGGAAGCAGGCTCCCTGCTGAGCAGAGAGCCCGATACAGGGCTCAATCCCAGGACCTTGGGACCATGACCTGAGCCGAAGGCAGAGGCTTTAACCCACCAAGCCACCCAGGTGCCCCCTGACTAGGACTTTAAAATAAGCATGACTAACATATATAAGGAAACAGAGGAGGAAGTGTACAAAACAGATGAAAAACTTGAGAATTTTGCCAGATAACTAAAACTTACAAAAATGAAACGGTTTTTCTAGAATTGAAAAGTAAATAATCTGAAATTAAGAACTCCATGGGGACACCTGGGTGGCTCAGTTGGTTAAGCAGCTGCCTTCAGCTCAGGTCATGATCCCAGCGTCCTGGGATCGAGTCCCGCATCGGGCTCCTTGCTCGGCAGGGAGCCTGCTTCTCCCTCTGCCTCTGCCTGCCTCTCTGTCTGCCTGTGCTCGCTCTCTCTCCCTCTCTCTCTCACAAATAAATAAATAAAATCTTTAAAAAAATAAAAAAAATAAAAAAGAACTCCATGGATGGGTTAACAACTAGATTGGATATAGCAGATGACATGTTAATGGAGTGGCACTGATGGAATGACAATATCAAAACCAAAACACACACACAGAAAGAATATATATGTGGAATGCAATCAGAAAAATAATATATATGTATCACTGTGATCAAAGAAAGAGAGGAACAATTTGAATAGAAGCAATTTTGAAAAGATAATGGCAAAGAATTTTCCAAAACTGTTGGATAGTTATTCAGAGATTCAAGAATTTTCATAAATTATGAGTAGGATAAATACAAAGGAAATAGACTACATTATGGTGAAACTGCTGAAAATTGAATATAAAGAGAAAATCTGTAGAGCAGCCAGAGGAAAATAAATCACACTACCTTCAAGAGAGGACCAATGACACTAATAGCAGAATTTCCAACAGAAACTATAAAAGCCAAAAGACAATGGAATTACACTTTCAAGTGCTAGGGGGAATACTGCCAACATAGAATCCAATACCCATCAAAATATATTCTCTAAAATGAAGGTGGAGTAACATATTTTCAGATAAACACAAGTTGTGAGAATTTATTACTTTAGATTTTCAGTATAAGAAATACCGAAGGGAGTTCTTTCAGCTGAAGGAAAATAATCCAGATAAAAAAATTGAACTTCAGAGAAGAATGAAGAGCACCAGAAAGAGCAAATATCTGGGAAATATAAGCAGATATTAGCTGTTGAAAATATCAAAAAGGAAAAATGTCTGTGGGATTTGTAGCATGTGGAAGCAAAATATACTAACAAGAG
This sequence comes from Neogale vison, assembly GCF_020171115.1. Classification (NCBI taxonomy): domain Eukaryota; kingdom Metazoa; phylum Chordata; class Mammalia; order Carnivora; family Mustelidae; genus Neogale; species Neogale vison. The sequence goes on along the minus strand of NC_058093.1, from coordinate 214,973,459 downwards.
TAGCAGAGAAAATAAGCAGAGGCGAAATGGAACTTTAATTTCAGATGTGGTAAAACACAAAACTTATACCAGACTATAATATAGCAAGGGTGCATGTAATCTCATCTCTAGAATGAGCAAAAAAGAATTGCTCAAAAATTTTTAACTGACAACTTGCTTAAAGAAAAATATGGGATAACTCATAAACTATTTGATTAGCCCCCAAGAAATTAAAAGGATAAAATATAAAAGAACATAAAAGATAAGTCAACTAAAATAATAATAATATAGGATGGCACATATAAACCCAACTGTATCAGTAATTTCATGAATAGTAAGTAGACTAAACACCTGAGTTAAAATGTTGAGATTATCGGACTATAAAAAAAAAAAACTATATCCTCCTTAGAAGAGACATCTTTTCTCCAGTTTTGTTGAGATATAATTGACATATAATATTAAGTTTAAGGTGTATAACATAATACTTTGATATATGTATACATTGTGAAATGATCACCACAAGTTTAGTTAATATGCATCACCACGCATAGTTACAGACTTTTTTCTTGTAATAAGAATTTTTTAAATTGACCATCTTAGCAACTTCCAAATATACAATACAGTGTTGCTAAATATAATTACCATTCTGTACATTATATCCCCAGAAGTTATTTTTCTTAAAATTGGAAGCTTGTACCTTTTAACCTCCTTTATTCATTTCTTCAATTCCCTCTCCACTTCTGGTAGCCTCCAATCTGCTGTCTGTTTCTAGGAGTTTGTTTAGATTCTACATGCAAGTGAGATCAGACAGTATTTGTCTTCCTCTGTCTAATTGATTTTACTTAGCATAACGCCCTCCATGGATAGCAAGGTCCATCCATGTTGTTACAAATGGCAGGGTTTCTTTCTTTTTTGTGCTTGAATAGTATTCCACGGTAAATACATATCACAGTTTATTTATCCAGACATCCATCAGTGGACACTTAAATTGTTTCCATGGTTTGGCTATTGTAAATAATGCTGGAGTAAAACCGGGGCTACAGATATCTTTTCATAACAGTGATTTTGTTTCCTTTGCATATATACTCAAAAGTAATTTTGCTATATTATATGGTAATTCTATTTTTAAATTTTGAGGAACTTCTATACTGTTTTGCATAATGGCTGCAACAATTTACATTCTCATCAACAGTATATCCTGTTCCTCTACATCCTCCTTAGTACTCAATATTTTTTATCTCTTGCCTTTTGGATAATAGCTATCAAATATGAGATGATAGCCCACTGTGGTTTTCATTTGCATTTCCCTGACAATTAGTAACATTGAGCACTATCTCATGTACCTAGGGGCCAACTGAATAACTTCTTCAGAAAAATGTCTATTCAGATCTTTGCCCAGTTTTTAATTGGATTATTTGGTATTTTGTTTTGTTTTGTTTTGCTCCTAAGTTGCATATGAGTTCCTTACATATTTTAGATATTAACCCCTCATCAGATGTGTGGTTTGCAAATATTTTCTCCCATTCTGTGGTTGCCTTTTCATTTTGTTGTTTCTGTTGCACAGAAACTTTTTAGTTTGATGTAGTCCCACTTGTTTATTTTTGCTTTTGTTGCTTGGGATTTTTGAGTCGTATCCAAAAACTCTTACCAAGACCCACGTCAAAGAGCTTATTCCCTACATTTTCTTCTAAGAGTTTTATAATTTCAGATTTCATATTTAAGTCTTCAATCCATTTTGAATTAATTTTTCTAAGTAGTGTAAGGTAAGAGTTTAGTTTCATTCTTTTTCTTGTGAATATCCTATTTTCCCGGAACCATTTATTAAAGAGACTGTTTTTTCTTCATTGGATATTGTTGGCTCTCTTGTCTGATATTAGTTGACTATGTATGCATAGGTTTATTTCTGGGCTTTACAATTCTTTTCTATTGGTTTATGCATCTCTTTTTATGCCAGTGCCATACTGTTTCGATTATTATAGCTTTGTGATATAGTTTGACATCAAGAAGTGTGATACCTCCAGCTTTGTTTTTCTTCCTCAGGATTTCTTTGGCTACTCGGAGTCTTTTGTCATTCCAAACAATTTTTAAGATTATTTTTTCTAAGTCTGTAAAAAATGCCATTGGAATCTTGATAAGGAGTGCATTGAATCCATAGATGGCTTTGGGTAATATAGACATTTTCATAATATTGATTTGTCTAGTCCATGAACACAAGATATCCTTCTATTTGTTTTTTTTTTTCAATTTCTTTCAACAATGTTACAGTTTTCAGTGTAGAAATCTTACACCTACTTCTTTAAATTTATTCCTAAGTATTTTACTGTTTTTGATGCTATTGTAAATGGAATTATTTTCTTTATTTCTTTTTCAGGTGACTCACTGTTAGTGTATAGAAATACTACTGATTTTGTACACTACTGTATGTTGATTTTGTATCCTGAAATTTCATTGAAAAGAGACATCTTTAAAATAAGATTGAGGAAAGCTTACAGAAAACATGGTAAAATACATACCATGCCAATAGAAACATAGAGGCAGAAATTTTAAACAATATATTAGCAGATCCAACAACATAGAAAAAGAAAAATACACCTTGACCATCTGGAGCTTTTTCCAGAAGTGAGAGAACAGATTTATTTTTATTCAAAAATCAATCAATGTACTTGACCACATTAACTGAAAACAGAAGAAAATCATACAGTCACCACAACAGATGAATTTAGAATTTAGAAAGTCTAATACCTATTTATTTTTTTAAATCTTAGAAAATTTAAAAGATTTTCTTTACATATATATATATATATATATATATATATATATATTTAAAAGCTTAGATGTATCATACTTAATGCTTACATTTTCCCTGAGATTGGGAATTAGACACATATGTCCACTATAACCACTTTTATTCAACGTTGTGCTGGAGATGCTATTCTGCACTAAAGGTATGAAAAGGAGACAAATGTCATGAGGATAGAAATAAAATTATCATAAAAGGCTTTGTAGACAAACTGTTAAAATTTAAAAGTGAATTTAACAAGACTGTTACAAGGTAGAAGTACAAGAATCAATCATATTTTACATATTATCATTTATAATGTCATTGAACTATATCAGATACCTAGGAATAAATCTCACAAAAATGAGAAAATTCCTGAAAATTACAAAGCATTGTTGATAGAAATTAGTGAGACCTAAGTATATAAAGGAATATACCATAAGTATATAAAGGAATATATACCTAAGTATATAGGTAAGTATATACTTAGGAAAGTATATATACCTAAGTATATAAAGGAATATACTATATCGATCAGTTAGAAGTTTCAGTATTGACAAGATATTCTCTCTATGTTATTCTACATATTCAGAGTAATCCCTGTCAGAATTGCAGTAGCTTTTTGTGTGTGTGTAAAAATTGACAAACCAGTTCTAAAATTAAGAGAGAAAAGGCAAAGAGCAAAGAATAGTCAAGGTGGGGTGGGGGGAGAAGGAAAGGAAAGGAAAGAAAAGAAAAGAAAAGAATAGCCAAAGCAATTTTTCAAGATGAACAAAGCTGGAGGATTTGTTAAGCGATACCAATAGCTATTGTGAAGTGATACTAATAAGATAGTATGGTTTTGGTACAAATATAGACAAATCGAAGGAACAAAGTACAGAATACAGAAGGCCCACAGGTATATAGTCACCTGATTTATGGTAAAGATTTCAGGATAATGTAGTAGGGAAAGTGATGGGGAGAAGGATTTTCAATAAATGGTCCTGGGTTATTTGGCTATTCATGGAAAAAAGAATGTTGACTCTTACCTCACAGCATACACAAAATCTGTATCTGTTGTATATCAGATTGTGAAAGATAAAATAATAAAGCCTTATTAAGGATTTATTTATTTATCTATTTATTTGAGAAAGAGAGAGCACATGTGAGTGGGGGAGGGGCAGAGGGAAAGAATCTCAAGGAGACTCCCCACCAAACAGGGAGCCAGATGTAGGTTTAGATCCCGTAACCCTGAGATCATGACCTGAGCCAAAATCAAGAGTCAGCTACTTAAACTACTGAGCCAGCCAGATGCCCCAAACAATAAAGTCTTTATAAGAAAAAAAGTGGTCAACATGACAGTGGGTTGCCAATCACACATCATTTGCATCAGCTGTACCTTTCTTAATATGGCTTAAATAAATTTTTAATTCATCTAGAATTATGGTCACATATCAGAATTAAACTTAATATGGCTTAAATAAATTTTTTTTAAGTTTTTATTTATTTATTTGTCAGAGACAGAGGGAGAGAGAGAGCGAGTGAGCACAGGCAGACAGAGGCAGGCAGAGTCAGAGGGAGAAGCAGGCTCCCTGCCGAGCAAGGAGCCTGATGTGGGACACGATCCCAGGACCCTGGGATCATGACCTGAGCCGAAGGCAGCTGCTTAACCAACTGAGCCACCCAGGCGTCCCAAATAAATTTTTATTAAATTTATTTTAATGTCTCTTTTTAAAATTAATTTATTTTTTAAAATGTCCCTTTTTTAAATTAATTTATTTTTTAATTTAAATTTAATTAATTAACATATGATGTATTATTGGTTTCAGAGGCAGAGGTCAGCGATTCAAAAGACTTATATAACACTCAGTGCCTATTATATTATATCATGTGACCTCCTTAATGTCCTTCACCCATTTCCCCATCTTCCCACCTCCCTCCCTTCAGCAGCCATCAACTTGTTTCCCATGATTAAGTCTCTAATGGTTTGTCTCCTTCTCTGGTTTTGTCTTGTTTTATTTTTTTCTCTCTTCCGCCATGATCCTCTCTTTTGCTTCTTAAATTCCACATATCACTTTTCTGCCCGTGGACGCCGCTGAGTAAGCATCGTTAAAGTCTCCCCTCCCACCGCCATCATGTCTAAGTCAGAGTCTCCCAAAGAGCCTGAACAGCTGCGGAAGCTCTTCATCGGAGGTCTGAGCTTTGAAACAAACGATGAGAGTCTGAGGAGCCATTTTGAGCAATGGGGAACACTTACAGACTGTGTGGTAATGAGAGAGCCAAACACCAAGCGCTCCAGAGGCTTTGGGTTTGTCACATATGCCACTGTGGAGGAGGTGGATGCAGCCATGAGTGCAAGGCCACACAAGGTGGATGGAAGAGTTGTGGAACCAAAGAGGGCTGTCCCAAGAGAAGATTCTCAAAGACCTGGTGCCCACTTAACTGTGAAAAAGATTTTTGTTGGTGGCATTAAAGAAGACACTGAAGAACATCATCTAAGAGATTATTTCGAACAGTATGGGAAAATCGAAGTGATTGAGATCATGACTGACCGAGGCAGTGGCAAAAAGAGGGATTTTGCTTTTGTAACATTTGATGACCATAATTCTGTAGATAAGATTGTCATTCAAAAATACCATACTGTGTGGGGCGCCTGGGTGGCTCAGTGGGTTAAAGCCTCTGCCTTCGGCTCAGGTCATGATCCCAGGGTCCTGGGATCGAGCCCCGCATCGGGCTCTCTGCTCAGCAGGGAGCCTGCTTCCTCCTCTCCCTCTGCCTGCTTCTCTGCCTACTTCTGATCTGTCTCTCAAATAAATAAATAAAATCTTTAAAAAAAAAAAATACCATACTGTGAATGGCCACAACTGTGAAGTAAGGAAAGCACTCTCTAAGCAAGAGATGGCTAGTGCTTCATCCAGCCAAAGAGGTCGAAGTGGTTCTGGAAACTTTGGTGGTGGTCGTGGAGGTGGTTTTGGTGGGAATGACAACTTTGGTCGTGGAGGAAACTTCAGTGGTCAAGGTGGCTTTGGTGGCAGTCGAGGTGGTGGTGGATATGGTGTCAGTGGGGATGGCTATAACGGATTTTGTAATAATGGAAGCAACTTTGGAGGTGGCGGAAGCTATGATGATTTTGGCAATTACAGCAATCAATCCTCAAATTTTGGACCCATGAAAGGAGGCAATTTTGGAGGCAGAAGCTCTGGCCCTTATGGTGGTGGAGGCCAATACTTCACCAAACCACGAAACCAAGGTGGTTATGGTGGTTCCAGCAGCAGCAGCAGCTATGGCAGTGGCACAGAAGGTTTTAATTACTGCCAGGAAACAAAGCTTAGCAGGAGAGGAGAGCCAGAGAAGTGACAGGGAAGCTACAGGTTACAACAGATTTGTGAACTCAGCCAAGCACAGTGGTGGCTGAGACATGTTTTAGACAATACTCATGTGTATGGGCAAAAAAACTTGAGGACTATATTTGTGACTAATTGTATAACAGGTTATTTTAGTTTCTGTTCTGTGGAAAGTGTAAAGCATTCCAACAAAGGGTTTTAATGTAGATTTTTTTTTGCACCCATGCTGTTAATTGCTTAATGTAATAGTCTGATCATGACGCTGAATAAATGTGTCTTTTTAAAAAAATATTCCACATATCAATGAGATCATATGATAACTGTCATTCTCTGATTGACTTACTTCACTTAACATAATACCCTTTACCATCCATGTTGTTGCAAATGGCAAGATTTCATTTTTTGTGGCTGACTAATATTCCATTGTATATATACCATATGACCTATATATGTATATGTACATGTATATGTACCATATCACCTTTATCCCTGAAATGTCCTTTTTTGTCTCTAATAATAGTACTTGTCTTGAGGCTTATTTTGTTAATAATATATCCCACCCTGGCTTTCCTATGTTTAGTGTTTGTAATATCTTTTACTTTTAAACTTAAATATACTTAAAGTGAGTCCCTTGTAGACCACATCATAGTTGGATCTTGATTTTTTCTCTGACAATCTCTGCCTTTTAACTTAAGAGTTAAATTCATCTGTATTAATATCATCAGTATGATTGGAAACGGTTTTTAATATTTGATTTTAATTTCTTTTGGTTGCTCTCGGCATCATAATAGGCATGATTAACTTATCTTTTTCTACTTAGAGTTAATACTGTATTATTCTATGTAAAACATAAATGCCTTAGAATAGTATATTTTCTCCTTCCATCTTTTGTGTTATAGCTGTCATATATTTTATACCTATGTGCATATAAACCCCATAATACAGTGATAACAATATAATTTTTGCTGTAAGAAGATATGTAGCATTTTATTTATCTTTTTGGTGCTCATCATTGCAACTTTTAGGTTCAAGTTTCCAATATGTGTCATTTCTCTTCACTCTGAAGAATTTTCTTCAGCATGTCTTATAATTCAGGTCTGCTGGTAGGTTCTCTGGTTTTGGTTATTCGAAAATGTTTTTATTTTGTCTTTATTTTTTGAAGGATACTTTTTCTGGGTATAGAATTTTGGGTTGACACTATTTTTTCCTACCACCAGGGTCTTATTTTCCCCAAACATGCATAGTTCAGGGATCAGTCAAGGGCATAAGGAAAGTTTATGTATAGCTTGGATCTCCTTGCTCTGGGGCTCCCTTATTTCCAGAAAATTTTCCCCCAACATTTCCAACCACTCTAAATTCCCAACCTCCATCTTCTAACACCTCTGCCTAGTAAGAGTGAGGCTCTATGCCTAACTTCTAGTCACCCACGCCATGCAGACTAGGCAGGGCATTCAGAAAAAAAGCCGGGTAATGTAGATAGCACCCAATATGATTATATTCTTTTCAAGGATTAAATTCTCTTTCATTTCTGCCTGCCTTTGGCTCCCTTCAGTGTTGTTGTTTTATATTTGGCCCAAAATTTGTCATTGTTATCTGTGGGAGGGTTAGTCCCAGGCAAATATCCCATCATTACTCAGGTGGGAATTCACATCCTGTGTCTTCTTTGACTATCAAAGAATTAGTCCTTTATAGCTTATCATTCACTCTAAATAATAATTTTTAAGCCCTTGTTGACATAGAACTAAGATTTATTCATCTTTCGGATGACATTTGGTCTAGTGTAATTTTATATATGAACACATAATTTTAAATCTTTTACTTAGCAAAAGCAATGAACATTTGGAGCTTGTACTCAGTTTTGTAAAATTTTCAGTAAAATTTAAATAAGTTTCCGAACTTGTTGAAATCTCCAAAATCATGTGCTATACTAATCTGTCTGAAATTCCTTAAAACATGTTAACTTCAAGAAATTAATATTTTTCCATGGAATTTTAAGCATAACTGCCAAAACACAGCCTCCAAATGTGAAAATCTATCCATGATCCAGGAACACACAAATGGACACTTCGTTTTACTTGTTCAGAACTTAAAGGATTTTTATCTGAAGACTTATGTGGCTGTCTCCTCTGTCCCATACTTATGAATGGACATCTGAATTTAACCTAAGTATAATTGAGCTAATAGCATGGCTTATACATATTTTATTGGCGGGGGAGGGAGGGAAGCTTATCAAATTGCTATTGACTATTGATTTAGTTTAGAGGTTTTTTGTTATAATATTATTTACTATCACCATCATCTGGGTCTCTGTTATACAACAGAATACAGTGAGCAACTTGTTTGAATACACACATGCCGTTATGAGTTACCTGACCCCACCCATTGCTGCCATCTTCCTGCTTGCTGTATTTTGCAAGAGGGTCACTGAACAAGTAGGTGTTGGCAAGGCCACTGCATGACACAGTGTGAGGGCTTCCCTTCATATCATAGTTGTTGTTGCAAGAGCTGCCCTAGAAGGGTCTTTTATGCTTCAAGAGTTCACACCGTTGTATCATTTGCTTTTCAAGAAATGATTTCCTCCTGGACAGATTTGGTCTGAATTCCTTCATGAGTGCAGGGAAAAGGTAAACTCTGATTTGTTTTCCTCCCTTTTGCAGTATAATCCACTCAACTATGCCATAGATGATGCAGTGTGCATCCTCCTCCCTCACACACATCTGGGTGTAAGAAATATTATTCTGCTGCCTCTGTACATGGATGTGTCATACTCAGAAATTTCATACTCACAGGGAGATGTACAGTCATGAACTCCTTTTGCCTTTCCTGCAGTGAAGACCATCTCTTCTAAGCATACTTGAAACTAAAGATCCCAGGGTGCCTGAGTAGCTCTGTAGATTAAACATCTGCCTTCAGCTTGGTTCATGATCTCAATTTCCTGGGATGGAGCCATGCGTTGGGCTCCCTGCTCAGCAGGAAGTCTGTTTGAGATCCTCTCTCTCCCTCTGCCCCTCCCTCACTCATGCTTTCTCTCCATGTGTCTCATAAATGAATGAATATAAATTTAAAAAAAAATAAAAGATCCCAATGATTCAATCATTTTATCCATAAGACATTTTTTTTTAGGGACGCCTGGGTGGCTCAGTTGGTTGGACGACTGCCTTCGGCTCAGGGCGTGATCCTGGAGTCCCGGGATCGAGTCCCACATCGGGCTCCCAGCTCCATGGGGAGTCTGCTTCGCTCTCTGACCTTCTCCTCGCTCATGCTCTCTCTCACTGTCTCTCTCTCTCAAATAAATAAATAAATAAATAATCTTAAAAAAAAAAAGACATTTTTTTTTAGAGAGAGGGAAGGGTTTGGGGAGGGGGCACAGAGAGAGGGAGAGAGAGAATCTTAAACAGGCTCCATATCAGCACAGCACCCTACACGGGGCTCAATCTCACAACCCTAAGATCGACCTGAGCTGAAATCAAGAGGTGGACACTTAAACTGAGCCACCCAGGCATCCCATCCATAAGCCTTTGAAAGCATAATTTGTCAGAATATTTTCATTAGTTTTTTTAATCATAACCTGTTTCCCCTAAAAGCACTGAGTAACTGGACCTTGTACAAGTTCCTGAGCACAGTGTATGAGGTGCTACATGATTTGGCCCCTAACTCTTGGCTTTTGCCCTCTCCATGCACAGCCCTCAGGCCCCAGCCATTCTTAACCATCTGTAGTGCTGATTACCTAACTGCCCTGTGCCTTCTCTGGCCTCCCTTCACATGCATAGACTGTTCACTTTGCCAAGAATATCTTTTTCCTTTTCCACCAGGCTGGTGCTCCCTATAGATCCATCTCAGATATCCAGTCCTCCAGACCAACCTGCTAGTGCTCCCTGCTCTGCTCAGTTCAAGACTCAATTTAGCATCAAGAATGTGGGGGGAAGGTGGCTGGGCTCTGTAGATGCCCAAGCTGCTTCTCTCTGATCTGCTGGGAGGGGCAGGGGCAAGAGAGGCAGGTTGTCATGAGAATCTGCCTTCCATCAATGACAACAACATAGAGTTATTGGAGCCTACTGCCAAGGAGAACTGGGGATCTGGTCAGCGATTCCCTGCTACTCCTGCTACTACATTGTTGGTACCATCTTTGACCTAAAGAGTTTCTCCAGGCCCTTCTCCCCACTCTGCTTCAGATGGTGTGCTCATCTGGCTTTTGCTGCCCACCTGTTTCTAGATCTTCCCTTTCTGCACATCTCCGTCAATAAATGGTTCCTGTGGATTCCCCTCCTGGCTTTTGGTTTTAGGTTTTTCTCCAAGATGCTTGCCCATATACCCTATACTATCTATACTTGCCCATATACCATATACTGTCTCCTCTGACATCTATCCCCATCTAAGTCAGGCTCCAGATACAGCTCCAGAGCCAAGGTGAAGTCCTTACTCTTAAAGAGTAGACAGTCTGATTGGAGGAGACAGATGATATCCAATAAGCAGAAAAAGATTTCTGATAGTGATGCAGTGTTGTTTAAAAGTTTAAAAAGGGTAGTGGAGGGTGACAAGGCAGGCTCTGGTGGCAGGAGCTATACAAAAACCTTAGCCAAGGTGGTAGGAGAAGACTTCTAAGAAAATGACCTTGAATCGGAACCGTGAAGGATGAGCCAGAAATACCAAGATCTAGGCAGAGACCCAGAGAGAAGGGCAAGCACAAAGTCCTGTGCCAAGAGCAAGATGGGCAGATTCAACATGCAGGAGGAAGGTTGCACACAGTGGCTAAAGTGGAATGGCCAAGGGTATAGTGGCAGAGCCAGGTGAGGTCAACTGAGGGGCAGGATTGAGATTGGACTCTGACGGTGGGCCATGAGAAGCTTTGGGAGAGTTTAAGCAAAGCACTTACTAATACATACTTTGTAGAGGTCCATCTGGCTTCTGTGGGGACAGTGGGCAAGCAAGAGGCCAGATAGGAAGGCCAACTATGTAGAAGTAGATAGCAGTTCAGGATTAGGGTGGTAGCCATAGGGTAGAGGGATGCTGACACATTTTAAGAGGCAGAGCCAACAGGATTTGCTAAAGAGTTGGTGGCAGTGCCAAATGGAAAGAAAGAGGGCAGGGATGACTCCTGGGGTTTCAACCTGAGCAACCAGGGAGATAGAGGTGTCACCCACAGCCATGGGGGAAGACTGGGGTCCTTTTGGATACTTAATGTTTGAGATACCTATTCATTATCTTACATAGAAGTGTTCCCAAAGTTTTTTAAGTTTTCTGATTGACCTTAGAGAGACTGCAGGTATGTATGGAGACTGCAGGAAGTATGGCCTCCTCACTGGTGCTTACATTCTGCTTCCTTCCACAAGGTATTTAAAGCCTTTGCTGTGATGAGTTTAACTTCAGAACACAACTAGTGGGCAAGTGAGGCTGAAGGTTATGTCTCACCACCCATCTCCCTCCAGGTGACTCCCTTGGGGCTCCTCCTTTGACCTGACGCCTTCAGGGGGTTGACCAGAGGATTTCTGATTGGCTTTTCTCCAATGTTCTCTGAGTTTGCCTACGGACCCTGGATCCCCCTACAGAACCCCCTGATCATCTGCGGTGTGCACTACCTCTACTTTGCTGTAATTCTCTTCGTAATTAGTCATTTCACATTCTGGGGGATCTCCTTATTCACAGACCTGATTCTGGATAAACATGTAAGTGCTGTCCTAAGGATGTTCTGGGGTCAACCTTCAGTCCCAGTGTCCCGAGGAGCAGTAATTTGGCTCCACTAGTTTTGGAGAGAGTGATTGAATTCCTGCATTCTTTTTGAAAGGGGAGGGCTGGGGCCTGGGAGTGGAGGATGGGTCAGAAATAGGCCCTGCCTCAAAAACAAAACTAAACTGAAAAGCTTTTCAACAATCCACCATTTAGGTATTCACTCAGAATGAGAACTACCCTGAACGCGCCCGATCTCTCGTCTGATCTCGGAAGCTAAGCAGGGTCGGGCCTGGTTAGTACTTGGATGGGAGAAGTTTGGCTTTTAAAATGCAAATTTTCCTTAGAAGTGTTAAGTATGATTTAATGTAATCAGGGCAGGCCCCCTGCCACCTACCCTCAGGGAATTAAGCCAGCAGGAGGGGGAGGGAACAGGAATACGGGCAGCGCCTGTGGCTGGCTCAGGGCTAGGTGACTCTCAGCCTCCTTCTGTGTGGCCATTCCAAGCTCCTAGGAGGCAGGGATCAGTCACCCCAGTTGGAAGTCTGGACTCAGAGAAATTAAGTTTCTTGTCCAAGGTATGAAAACTGGGTAAGTGGCAAGGCTGGGCCCCAATCTGGCTCCACTACATCACCTCCATAAGCATGACCAGCCGGCTTCTCACTACAGGGACTTGGCCAAGCCAGAAAGCCCCATAGCATCCAAAGTTTAGGGGATAGCTCAGTAGGGAGATGGGTCTGTGAGATCTACATGCCTGTCTTGCAGCTTTTCTTGGGATCTGGGTAAAAGCCATAAACTTGGAAGACTACCTCCTGGTACCCCCCCACCCTACCCCCAACCTTGAGCTTGCTCTCTGGCAACACTTCTTGCTCTGTAGTATCTGTTTGATTCATTCCTCTCCTGTGCACAGAGCCCAGTTGGGAAAGGGATGGACCACATGGGGAAGACAGCCAGGATTGTCTGGGATGTGCACGCCCACTGCCTCAGTGACAGCAGGGAGACTTCCCTGGTCCCAGCACCTTGAAAAACTGGCAGTGGGTGGTGAACTCGATTTCCTGTTGCTTGGGGTCTTAATTGTTTAGATGGTCTGCATTCTTTTCTCCTGTTCTCTTCCTCTCAACTTTTTAGCTGTGCCCACTTCTCAAGCAACCAAGTACTTGTTGAGTGTTTCCTATCTGCCTCCCAGTATACCAGGTGCTCTGGAGTACAGAAAGCAGCTGCCAGAGGGGAGGGAGAGATGAACAGGAAAATTGGATCAGTGTCAGCGGGCCAGGCCCTCTCCTCACCGCCTACCAGAGGGGGCAGGACAACAGGGATTGCACACGAAGCCAAGCTCTTCCAGCACACCCAGCAACCTCTTCCACAGGGACTGATAGTACTGTTGGGAAGGCGAATGCATACATATGGCATCATCAGGAAGCAATTAAAGGCTAAACCCCGTCTCTGTCATTAGCACGACAGAATTTTAGTTCTGACGTTTTAGTCTGAGAGGTGGGGCTCCAAACAAGTCTTAAAATGGGCTGGATGGGGAGGGGCCTGTCCAGCCCATTCATGTCCCTGCCATATATTAGGTTTGGTGGTGCTGGGATTCAAAAACAACGAGCCTAATATAATGGATCAAAATCTATTCTAGGATAGGTTTGGTGGAAATGTTCACTTGTTGACACTTCAGAAACAAGCAACAACAATTGGCTGGATTTGTTACTTCCCCAAGTTTCCATGTGAGTTTTCAGAAAAGGAAAAAAATCACAGAGCAGAAGGGAGGGGAGCGGCCTACTGCATATGCAAATGCCTTGTTGAGTTTGAGCAACTCAGCTCAGGGCAGGCCAGGTAAACCAGGTAAAGCCTCTTCTTGACTGGGTTAGTGCTCAACTCTGACAGCTAGGAAGAGATTCTGGAAGGAAAGCAGCTCTCTGGTCTGCCCTGTCCACTCATCTGGTCGGAGGGCCTCTTCCTCCACCCAAAGAAGCAGACCAGGGGGGATGGGCAGCTGCTCCCACCCTGAAGGGCAAGGTTCCTGGACTCTCTGAGCCCTGAGCACATTGCCTACCACTGCTTACTGTACCGCTGAAGGACACAGGCCCAGGCGGGTTGTGTCACTCTGTGCCAAATCCACACAAGCACATGGTATCAGAGCCAGAACTGAAATCCAACTGAAATTCCTAAGTGCCACGTTTTTCCTCAGTCCATGTTCCTTCAGTCTCTTGTTGAAGTTGAACCACCAGGTCTCCTCTCAGTCTTTGGAGACCCTAGTGCCCAGCTGCTGGCCATGGCTGGGTCCTGTCTGTGTGACAGGGCCCTGGGTAGTGACATGGCCCTGCTCTCCCCCCAGCTCCACCAGCTCTTTTGGAGCTTACGAGACATCCAAGAAGCAAGTGTAGATCTGGACGAAGAGATACAAGTGAAGAAACCTGCACCCCAAGCGCCCCAAGCATAGCCAGGTGAGAAGGAAGAGCCAAACCCTGCAGGGGGTCCTGTTCAAAGTGTTCTAGGTAGGTGTGGCCCAAGCTGCCATTCTGGCACCTCTGACTCCCCTTCCAGAAATGTTCTTCCAGGCAGAGGCCCCCTCTGGGGTGTCTGTTGAGGCTGAGATATCTCTAGACATCTGTGTGGAGCCTTCTGGGCTGGGGAGAAGCAGCAGATGCAGTGAGCCACCCGTAGAGGGGCAGGTAGGGGGAGGAGACAAGGGGTCTGACATGGGGCTTGGGCACAAGCAGAAAGCAAAAGGCACTCCAGGAGATGAGGAGGAGCCAGCAGAGGGAAGACAAACACTGATGGGCAAAGAAAGATGAGGCCTTAGGACTGGCCACTGAATTAGCCACACAGAGATGGTGATGTACCTCAATAAGAGCAGTCTGAGGGAGAAGAAGGAGGGGTGCTCTAGGGAAGAAGTCTGAAGACAGTTAGAATTCAGTCCCAGCAAGCAGAGAGAGAATGTTGCAGGGAGGAGCTCCAAAAGGCCCAGAGGAAGGTTTTCAGCAGATGGGGTCAGAAAGGAAGTGTTGGGGCCACCGGGTAGGGTGACCTGAGCTTCTTGCAGCCCTGACGCAAACAGGGATAAAGGCCTAATGAGATTAGTCCTGAGTCTCAGGCGGAGAGTGCCTGGGGAGGCTGAGAGTTTAGAGGAGGAGGCAACAATCTGGGGCCCCCTTCACCCCTGCTAGGGAATTTTAGAGCCCAAAGAGGCCTTGGGCTCCCTCCTGCTCTCTGTAGAGGAGGCCTTGGACAGGTGCAGAGCAAGGGAGTAAACTCTCCTGAGCATGGCTGATCCACACAGCTGGTGGATGCAGGGCTCCCTGGGAATTTCTCTTCTCTGAGTGGGAGAAACGAGCCTACTGGGGGCCCACAGTGTGCCAGGTACTTGTCCTTGGTACCCCTCCCAGTTCCTCTTCTCCCTCCACAGTCATGGGGGAATGATGATGATGATGATAATGACAGTGGCTAATATTTACTGCCCACTTGCAATGTGCCAGGCAGTGTCAAAATTATACCTCTGTGTGATAGGTACAATTAGTATCCCCATTTAGAGATGGAGAAACTGAGGCACTGAACAGTTAACTAACTTGCCCCAGGCTCCACAGATAACAAGGCAGTGGTGGAGCTGGGACTTGAACACAGCCAAGTCTGACTCTAAAATGTGTGCTCTTGGTCAATGGCCCTACCACTCCCCATCATATAGCATGGGGGCTGTCATCAAATGATAAGTTGCCTTTTAGATACAGCAGCCTCTTTGGGGTTGGCACCTACATGATGATATGACATGGGTGTCCATGTTATATGGACTTCTCAGCACTGGCAGCAGAGATTATATCCCTGACTTTGGGGTACCCTGGCTGCAGCCACCCTCCCCTTGTAACAGAGGGTCCTCTATCCCCAGCTGATGGGTTCCATCATTGCTGGTGCCGCCTCAGCCTTGGGACACAGCTGGCATGGAGGATGCCCAACAGAATGAGACAGAGAACACAGCTGGATGCCTGCTCTCAGACAGAAATGTGCTCATCTTGTCATCAAGGAGGAAACTGTTTCCAGGCGGCAGAGGCACCTACTGTGGTATGTGGGAGCTAGCCGTGGTGCTGACCTGCGCCTGAGCAGGCCCAAGGTGCAGACCGCCAGATCTGAACGAACAGAATTGAGCAAGCCCCAGAAGGTGTTTTCACTAATCTAAATAGAAACTTTCCTATAATTCCTAGACTTCCCTCCTTTGCCTCCTGGAAAACACTTCCCATTCAAGTGCCCAGAGTGCCTTATTTTGGGCCAGACTTGCAAGACTGATACCTGCCTGAAGACATTACCTGAGTGCTTACCAAGGAGATCAGCGTCTGATTCCAGAAATCAGGGGATTTCTTCCATCCTCTGGAGAGTAGTGACTGGGGAGGCAGATTCAGAGGAGCAGTCACTTGCTCTAGACCTATTCAGCTGTGTTCGGGCATGTGCCTAAGACAGAGAAGGGTGGTCACTCCAGGATCTGGACCCAGTGGAAGGTTCTACCAGTGGAAGGCGAGCATGACCCCAGGTAGTTCCCACCCCCACACATACCTTAGCCCCTTATCCCACCTCTCCCATGTCTCTGAGGATGGTGGTAGGTATTCTGTGGCGGGGGCTCAGGAGAGATCTTCATTTTGGAGTCTTTCGGACTTTCTGTGGGACTGACCACTGAGATGTGACACCATAGAAAGTCCTTCTTGTGTCCTGATGTTTGCCTGTTCCCTCTGTTCCAGACATATTCAAGGAGGACCAAGGCTGCGTCTGAAAGGCCTGGGATGTGTTTTGTGGCTGGAGCCATAGCCAGGCCCCAAACTGGCCCCAAAAGAGGTAGCCAAATAGAGTATGGGGTGTGCTGCCATGTCTGAAAGGATAGAGCACATGTTGGAAGGGACAAAGTGCCATGATATGTCTGAAAGGACAGAGCATGGTGCCACATTGGAAGAGACAGAGTGCTGTGACACATCTAAAGGGACAGAACACAATGACATGTGGGCAGGGATAAAGTACGCTGACATGTCAGAGATACCCTTCTGGAGAGAAATTGCCAATGCCTGCGGGTTCCTCTCGATATCAGCTGAAGTCCTACTGCACATCTAAGGCAGCTGGGGCCCAGGGGCATCTGGGAAGAGCAGGCAAACCACAGCCTCTTCCAGACTACCTCATCATCCAGTAGAGAAAGTCTTTCCTACCAGGAGACCAGTGGCTATGGTACCAAGGATTACACTAATGTAAACACTCCCTCAGTGTCACAAGTCAAGTGCCACCAGCTGCAGGGCATGTGTGCTGAGGGGACAGGGTGAAGTCCATTTGTGACTCCAGAGACTATGCAAATGAGAACATCTGCTCCTTTACGAAATGAGTCATTTTCTCCAAATGGCTCTACTGCATAAACACTGACTTTCACTTTAAATTTAATTTTGGCTTTTTATTTCTAGATATATTTGGGATTTTTGCTTGTGTTTACTTCACTGGAACTATTTCCTTCCTATACCCAGCCTCCATTTGCTTTGTGCTCTCCTCCTTTTTAAAGGTATACCCTGCTGGCAAAGATCCCATGGAGTACAAGCCCCACCCCCACATGGGGTTCCCACCACAAGTGTTTTGCCCACTGCCAATGACCTCCCACGCCAGCTGGAGCCAAGGCTGCCCATGGGTGGGACTTTAGCTCCTGCCTGGACCACTGATGGAGCTGAGGCAGTTTCTGCTCAGTGGAGCAGGCCTCCAACAATTCAGCACTGTCTGGCTACAGTCACACTGCACCCTTGAAAGGCAGGTGGAGGGGAAACCTTCCTCCTTCCAGAGCTCTTTCCAGTCCCTCCCAGTCTGCCTGCAATTGGCATGTTATTGAGCACTGGGGCCAGGAGCTAGACTCCCTTAGCTGTCAAGTACAGGCCACTCCCAGGCTGTGTTTCTGCAAGGATTCCCTAAGCTGCTCCTTCCTCTTCCTTCTTCTCAGAAATAAACTATCTGTGTCATTAGAAAAAGTTCTAGGTGCCTTGAAGTGATTTGGCAGAGGCCCATCCAGCATCACAAAAATCACATTCTGAAGGCACATTCACATGTAGTCTCTCCTCCCTAGTTTATCCCTTCAGCTGAGATTTTTGAGTGCCTACTATGTGCCAGCCACTGCAATAAAATAGCTGCTAACAGAGCATAGGCACCAAAGTGAAACACTAGCTGTGACGGCCAGCTTTTAGTGCAGCCTGTGGTTTTGCTGCCAGGGGTAAGGGCATTATCACTTTCAAGACACAGAATCACCCTTTGTGGAAGTACTAGAAATTAACCACATTTTACAGGGAAGGAAACAGACTCGGCAAGGAAATTAAGTACACTGGGAATGGGCATAGGGCCTGGAACAGCCCTGCCTGACATCAAGGCCACACACACTGGCCCACCACATGTCGTGTATACTGCAGGGAGGCCTACCTAGTCTGAGTCAGAGAAGGCCTCTTATGATCAAAGATGGAGCTCAATTAGCTGGACAACAGAAGGGACAACATGCAGAAAGACATGAGGTAAGAGTACAAAGCATGTTTGAGGATGCCAAGACATGACTTATGTGTAGAAGAACCATGGGAGATGGGAAGGGCAAGGTGGACAGGAACCTGACTTGCCTTATATAATTTGGGATCCTAAGTCCCTGGGAGCTTCAGTGGGGAAGTGACAGGATCAGATTTGCTCTGCTACTGCTGAAATGATGAAAAGGAGGCAGGAACACCCACCAGGAGACTGTTTAGAACAATCCAGGCAAGTTAGTGGCAGAGAGAAAATGGCATCAAGAGAAGCCAGCAATTAGAAGTAATAGAACTTGACTGATTAAGGGAGAGGCCAGCAATTAGAATTAATAGAACTTGATTTGTGGAGGGAGAGGTCAGAATGACTCTCTGAGTTAAGCACGTGGGCAAAGGGCACACCAATTCTAAAGACAGGCCACACTGGAAAAGGAACAGATGTGGGAGAAAAGTTGAGCACCACTTGGAACATGTTGAGTTTGAGATGCAAGAAGATACTTACTGTCATCTTGACAATTTTACATCTTCTGATCCATGAACATGTTATGTCTTTTCATTTATTTAGATCTTTCTTTCAACAATGTTTTGTTTTCAGTGTCCAAATTTTGCACTTCTCTTGTTAAATTTATTCCTAGGTATTTTATTCTTTTCAATGCTATTGTAAATGGAGTTGTTTTGTCAACTTTGCTAAGGTTGTTTACTAGTTCTAACAGCTTTTAAGTGTATACCTTGGAATTTTCCATATATAAGTTCCCATCATCTGCAAAAAGAGATAGTTTACTTTTTTCCTTCCAATCTGGATGCCTTTGACTTCATTTTCTTGCCTAATTGCTTTGGCTAGAACCCTCAGTACAATGTTGAATTGAAGTAGTGAGAGAAGACATTTTTGTCTTGTTTCTGAACTTCAAGAGACTGCACCCAGTCTCTCACCATTGAGAATGATTGTAGCTAAGACTTTTTGCAAAAGTTACCCTGTATTGGATTTTTTGGATTTTCTTTTTTTTTTTTAAGAAATGAATATCAGATTTCATCAAATGCTTTTTCTGCATCTATTAAGATGATCATGTGATTTCTATCCTTTATTGTATGTGTATATATATTACATTGATTCAGTTTCAAATGTTAAACCAACCTTGCATTCCTGGGATAAATTCCATTTGTCATGGAATATAATGCTCATTTTTTTTTAAGATTTTATTTATTTGACAGAGAGAGACAGCAGGAGAGGGAATACAAGCAGGGGGAGAGGGAGAAGGAAAAGCGGGCTTCCCACTGAGCAAGGATCCCGATGCAGGGCTTGATCCCAGGACCCTGATACCACAACCTGAGCCAAAAGCAGATGCTTAATGACTGAGCCACCTAGGGGTCCCAGTATAACGCTTTTTAAATATGGCTGGATTTGGTTTGATGATATTTGATTGAGACTTTATGTCTATATTCATAAAGGATATTGGTCTGTAGTTCTCTTATGATGTCTTTGTCTGGCTTGGCTATCAACTAATTTTGGTAAAATTCACCCCAGAATAAGTTGAAAAGTGTCCCATCCCCTTCTGTTTTTTAGAAGAGTTTGTGAAGGATTCTTATTAATCATTGCCTAGAGAAATTTAAGGGTAGACATTAAGTTGGATAGAAGGATCGAGAACTCAGGAGAGAGGCTGAGACTACAGACCCAGATTTGGGGGAGACAAAGCAGTGGGCAGGCCTAGTTAAGAAGGGAACCTGGTAGAGGGGGCCCACAGCCAGGCAGGTGAGATTGTATGGGAGAACAGGAGGAGAGAGGGCCTAGACAGAGCTGTGAGAAACACGAACACTACTGGTCATGTGGAGAGAGAGGGTTTTACAAAGGAGACAAAAGAGAGTACAGCAAGAGCCTTGGAAGGAGGCCCAAAACAGCTACTACAGAAAGGGAACATCCATACCTGGGCCACAGCATGGGTCAAGCACAAAGAGTACAGGATCTTGGTAGCAAGATGGTCAGTAACCTTGGCCAGTGGCCTTGGCCAAAGCCCTTCGGTGAAGCAGTAGAGGTGGAACCAGCATGCTATGTGTTGAAGTGAGATGGGGCCCCAAGGAAGTAAAGGTCTTCAAACACCTGTTTTACTGAAGGAGAAAAGGTTTCCTCTTTGGGAGCCTATTTTGAGAATATTCCCTTGAAATACCAGCTGGGCTCAGCAGCCAGTCCCCTTGGGCTAATCCTCTAATTCCAGCAACACAAACTTCTCTGTTTCTTCTAGGAAAGTGAAGGCCCCAGTCAATAAAAGAACTATAAGAAGGTGCTCGTTTGAGGGTTCTGGTTCTCCTGATGTTTATTCAGGAAGGACTGGGAATCCCATAAGCCTGGGATGCTCTGTCCCATAGGAAATATGGCTGCCAGTTCGTGCTATAATGAGAAAAACCTTGTTTGAGGCGGGGAGCCTCAAAAAGCTCCCTTGAAGCTGAGCTCCCCTCCTGCAGTTTCTCCAAGAGGAGTCAGAACTGGTTTAAGAACCATCATCCTGCCAGACCAGGCAGGGAAATCTGAGGGTGGTTAAATGTTACCCGGGCCTCCTACCCTCTGCAGCCTGGCTTCTCCTCCAGTGCCTTCAAGCTCTCCAGCCTCCTTTGCTAGTTTCATCTGGGGAACAAGAGAGGCAGGTGGAGGCTCAGGTGGAAGGCTGGCAAGAGGGCTGCCCTGGGGCTAGGGAGTGGTTGGCTTTGGCCAGCTGGGAGCTTGTCCTTATGACATCTTTGTGCTGTCAGGAAGATCCCTGTCCTGGGCATGCATGCCTAGGGGGCCTCATACAACTCACACTCCTCCTGAAAGAGCCCACATGAGCTGGCACTTCAACCTTCCCTCCTGAGAGAGGGGGGCAGAACTGGCTAAGCAGTTCAGTGCCCAACCACACCCAAGGGCCTGATCGCTCAAGTATCTAAAGCTTGGGTGGGCCAGATCCAGCTGTGTTCATTCCCCCAATATAACTCCTAGCTCCTTCTTGTACCTGGAAGGCCCAGCCCTACTCTCTACATTCTGAGGGGACTCTTAGATGCAACAGAGAGCTGGTATGCCATCCTTCCATCCCTGGGCCTTGGACTTAGCCCATGCCTTCTCGCCTGGCCACCATGACCCAGTCCTTCAGGGCTGGGTATTTCCACTTTGTAGGAGAGAGGGAAGATGTAGCCACACTCTAGGACCATAAAATGCCATTCAGACCCAATATAAAGAGATTCAGCCCATTTATTCAGGCAAGCAGCTTATCAGGTCTGGCCCAGCAAGTGGCTCAGGGTTTCCACTCAATGACTTTGATGGCGATCTGGGCTGCCCGCCGCACTGCCTCACTGGGGTCCTCCTCGAGGGTGCGGAAGACGGGCACATGAGACTGCAGGAACTTGCGGCCCTCAGGAGCTTCAGCCAGCATGGTGAGGGCCTTGGTGGCATTCAAACGTGCCTTGCTCAAGGGTGAGGACAGCAGGTTCAGGAGCGGGTGGATGGCTTCTGTGTCCAGGGCGGCATACTTTCCTGTGGGCCACCAACACCAGGCATTCCTCAGGGAACCATCCTGTTCCACCTCCACCCACCCCAGCCCGACTCTGGCCTCTGGCCTGTGCAGCCTTGGGGGAGGTACCTTCCCTCACTCCAGTGCAGGCCGTGGCACCTTCCTCTGCCTCCAGTCTTGGCCTCCTCATTCCTGCCCCTCAACTGGCTTCTCCCCACCCACCCTGATGCCTGTCCTGCAATCCAGTTCTCTAAGGCAACACAAAAATTAAAATCCAATTGTTTGTTTATGTGGCAAGTATTTCCTGAGCACTACTCTGCTCCAGGCACAAAAACTCACAGAGTTCTTTCCCTCCTGGTACTTACAGTCTAGTGGAGGATGCAGACATTAATCTGTAAAGGAGACACCCCTCCTGAACCTTCGACATCTTTCTGCTGTCTTGGCCTGCTAAAAGTCCAGGTAGTTGCCCCCTACTCCCTGGCTTCCTGCCGTGCTCAGTGTACTATTCTCTGTGTGCTAGAACCTGCACAGCCACCCTCGGCCCTGCTGACTTCCACTGTCCCTTAAGTCAATACCCACGCCCCTCCCAGAGGAGGTTTGGCCCCTGTCCTGTGCCTGCTGTATGCTATGCTTCTCCTCTAGGTCATCAACCCTCTGCCACTCCCCCCAAACTGTTTGCAGGAGGCTGAGATACAGGGTCTAGGTCCCTACCACCCAGCACAGGGCCTGGCACATGGCAGGGGCTAGGGGCCCTTGGCTGGAGTGCCAGATCAGTGAAAAGTGGCTTCACATCCCCAATTTCCAGGTGTTGCCTGGGCCCACAGGGAGCTCTGGTCCACCAAGAGCTCCCGCAGGAAGCCCAAGCAAGACACTGCACTGAAGACTCCCCACCAGAGGGATATACACACAAGGGGAGCCCCTGCCTTGGTAGTCAGTGTCTTCATTGCACAGTTGAAAGGGGGCTGTGGCTGTGGGGAAGTCCCCAACCTCTCCTCCTCTGGTACGTTTCAAATTCCACCATTAGCATCAAGTGGGGAATGGCTGAGAGCCCCAGTTCTGGGGTAGCTTTGTGGCATGCTGATTGAGAATCAGAGACCCAGTCAGTCCTCCATGGAACACCAAGAAAGCACAGGGCACAGGGCTGGTGTGGGCAAATGTATGCATGGGGAAAGACCGAGAGCTTTCAGCAGTCACATGGGATGACCCACCCTGGCCTCCAAGTGGGGAAACCAACTCCAGGTGCTCCTGTGGCCAGGACTGGATGACTTAGCATGGAAGCCTGACTGGTTGGGGGCAGGGGGAGTCCCCAGGTGGGAGAGGTAATTTCATACTCTTATTTGCTCCCCACCCCTACCCATTGAAAAAAAAAGTAATTTTGATCAAAAAACAACATGGAAGCAAGGGTTCCAGTGTTCATTTAGGCCTTAGGATAACCAAATCAAGGATGGCAAACTACATAATTCATCCCAGAATTGAGACATACAAGGGGCCTGGGTTGGAGGCAGGAATTCCAGGCCCAGGGAATAGCCTGGTAGGAGGGGACAGAGGTCCTAATGGGAGTGACCAGGGAGGGCCACAGGTAGGTGACCCACTGAGGCCAGGAAGAAGAGGGACGGTGGAACCTTGGCCCAAAAGTGAAAGACTTCAACAACAGACCAGGGGAAGTATTTTGGTAGGGCAGGGAGAGGGCATTACCGGGATGCTGAGCACAAAATGAGAGTTCTGGAAAACTCGCAGGGGCAGCCAGCATGCGGGAGGCTGCAGTGACCCCCACCCCTGCACAGCGGATGCAGCTGGCCACCTCACCTTGGGTGGTGACCATGGCATACATGAGGGCCCCAGCGGCATTGGCCTGCACCTCCTCCACATTGTCCTTCAGCAGGTGCACCAGAATGGGGATGACGTCATGCTGCCACACCTGGTTCTTGCCGTCCAGAGGAATGCTGGGCCAGAGAGGGGACAGCTGTGTGATTTCACTTGACAAAGAGGAGGGGGCTGGAGAGCCTAGGACCACCCCAGGGGACAGCAGGAGAACTTGTGTTGGGACCACCACTGGGGGTCTGGGCCTGGCCAGGGGGTACCAGGGCACAAGTGCGGGTGTGAGGTTTGGGTCTTCCCCCCATGCTGGGACAACCTGGGAGCACAGCCCGCAGCCACTGAAGGCCAAGCTGCAGAGGAACCAGGGGGTGACGGAGACTGGCCCTAAGGTATCCCATGAAGAAGAAACCAGACGTGTTTCTCCCAGCCCTAAGATGGGGAGCAGCAGGACCCAGGGACACTCATTTTGACTCCATGCAGGAGCCAGAGCTGCCAGAGATGGGCTAAGGCACGGAAGTGGCGAGCTGCCAGGGAGACACCCGTGCAGAGCCACCCTCAGGGGAGAGGACGCTGTAAGTCACTTCTAATCCTGGCACTGTATGAAGCTGTGAAAATGAATGTGCTGGGCTCCCCACGGGCTCCCTTTGGGAACTTGATCAAAGATGTAGAGTCTTGGGCCCCGCCAGCAGGGATTCCGTGTGTTCATTCATTCCCACGGCCAGGGCTGACGAGCACCTTGGCGGGACCTGGTCCAGGATGCGGAGACAAGAGCACAACTGACCGTGGGGCTAGATGATTCTTTGTGGTGGTGGCAATCCCATGTGTTGTGGGATGCTGACCAGCATCCCCGGCTTCCCCCAACTCGATGCCAGGAGCGCCCTTCTCCCTCAAGTTAGAACAACCAGAAATGTCTCCAGACAGTGCTGTCTCCCAGGGGACCAAAGCTCCTCTGTTTCGAAGCCCTGCTCTCCACCAGCAATCAGAGCAAAGCCCTGTCTTCAGGAGCTCCCCTGAGGGGTGACATATGAAAAGTAGGGCATGGTGAAAGACACAGGCAGGCCTGGTGGAGGTCACCACTTTCTAGAGCAGGTAGGGTCCTCCGAGGCTTCACTGCAAGACCTCTGAGCAAAGTCCAGATGGTGATCGATCTGGGATGGGGCTCCGGAATCTCCATGTTCACAAGCTCCCCAGGGTCTGGATCGGGGGCCAGACCTGCCAAAATGCTGGCCCAGGTCTCTAGAAAGAATGCCAGCTGGAGGGACAGTCAGGGCTAGGGGAGGCACAAGGTGCCAGGATGTAGGCAGTGGCCATATCTAAGATATAGACTTGGGGGGATGAGGGACCTCTGCCTTCAGAAAACTTCTCTGTTTAGGATCACATATGTCCTCCCTGCCCCCCATCCCTCCCTGCTCTGAGGCGTTGTGCTCCCTCAGGTTCCAGGCCAGGATTTAGACTCTGATCCCGTGTGACCCTGGGTCACCAACGACTGGACACATGTGCCCTCCGTGTCCTTACCTATAAAAGGTAATCACCCCCCTTGCAAGAGAACCGCTTGTAGATAATGACTGGTGTCTATAGACAACTTAGTAACTTCGAGCATCACACTTCTGTGCTTGCCTTCCTCACAAGGAGGGGGGACAAACCATCTTGCTTTGCCCAGGACTGGGGCCTTCTTCTGGCGATATGGAACCGTGAGTGGTAAGCTCACAGGCCAATAGGACAGTGCCCCTACGCCAGGGGACAGGGAGCTCTGGGGCAGGCTGGCTTCCTGGGGGGCCGGGAGGCAGCACAGGTGCCTTCTCTGAGCCTAAACAAAAGGCTCCAGGCTGGCCGCCCCTGCCCGCCCACTCCATCCGCGAGGACCCAGGCTCACCTGACTGCAATGAGCGTACGGGCAGCTTTGCTGCGAATGTCGTTGTTGGCACTGAGGAGCTTCTGCTTCAGGAAGGGCACCACACCGCTACTCAGTGCCTCGGTGGCATCCACCATCAGGCAGGCAGCCAGTGTGTCCAGGAGAAGCCCTTGGATCTCTTCCTCCTCCCTCTGCAGCTTCCACACCAGGGAGGGGATCAGGCCACTGTTGACAATGCCCTGGGCTCCTACAGGATGGGAAAGGGTACTGAGGCTGGGCCAGTC
Source organism: Neogale vison (assembly GCF_020171115.1). Lineage (NCBI taxonomy): Eukaryota > Metazoa > Chordata > Mammalia > Carnivora > Mustelidae > Neogale > Neogale vison. The sequence continues at coordinate 214,947,790 of NC_058093.1, read as the reverse complement.
ACCCCGACCCATTCTGGGCAGCAAGAGGGGGGAGGCGAGGCCTGCAGAGCTGGTAGGGGAGAGGAGATTCACAAATGCCCCTGGCTGCCAGACCCCTGAGCAGCTAGCAGGAGTTAGCTTGTCATCTGGGGATGACAAGCCAGGGTGGAAACCACACAGCCCTGGAGGATCCCCAAAAGTGCCATCCTTTGGTCACCTGTAACTGGGGGGAGCGGGGGGGGGGAGGGCATCAGCCTTCAACAGGTGCTCAGGAGCCTGAGAAGCAGCAGCCATCCCTGCAGGGCCCAGGCATAGGAGGAACGACCTTGCACAAGAAGGAAGGTGGGGGGAACAGCAAACCTCCTCCTTCCTACCTACATCTCTAAGCCACTAGAAACCCCAGATCAATCTGGCCAGCCCTTGGGGAAAGGAAAAAGCTTGGAATCAAATCTGAGGCACAAATGAACAGGCCACCATCTTATATACAAAAAGAGCTGTGCCTCTAACCAGAGGTAGCAGGAAATCCATAGACTCTGGCCAAGGGGGTCTAAAAAACCCGCAGGAGGGGCACCTGGGTGGCTCAGTGGGTTAAAGTCTCTGCCTTCGACTCAAGTCATGATCCCAGGGTCCTGGGATGGAGCCCCGCATCGGGCTCTCTGCTTAGCAGGGAGTCTGCTTCCCCCCTCTCTCTCTCTGCCTGCCTCTCTGCCTACTTGTGACCTCTCTCTTTCTCTGTCAAATAAATAAAAAATATCTAAAAGAAAAAAAAACGCAGGAAGGGGGGCTCTACATAGCAGCGTGGCTGGGACACCGGGACTAGGAGAAGGTGGGGAGGCGAGGCTCCTCAAGAATGGGTTCCACTTCCCTCCATTCAGTTCCTTCTCCCTCCTGAGGGATGTCCAGAGGGGAACCCAGAACCAGGTCCAGGCAGCACTCCTGAGGGGCTCAGCTCCCCTGTGTTCAGAACTGCTCCCTGGGGAGTGAGCAGGGCGATGCTGGGGAGGGCATACTCCCCCTTCCCAGCGCTGCTCCCCCCACCCCGCCCTCTTCCTGGACTCCCCAGTGGCCCACACCACCCACTGAGAGGCCGTGTATATATAGCCCCCATGGAGGTGGCCATCAGCAACACCTCTCTCTTCCGCCTCCCCAGCTAAACCCTCTAATTTACTCTAGAGAGACAAATCAACAGGTTAATTAGCCTAAAGGTCTCTAAGTGCCAATTAGCACCAGGGATTTCCTCTTTGAAGACATCACTCCACCTTCCTCCCTCACTTCCTGAGGACATCAAATGGCAGGTGCCCCAGGGTGAGGGAGGTGGAGGGGCATAGATGCATGTCCAGTGGCTCCCTCTGCCCCTGACCAGCTTCTCATTGGGGTGTCCCAGTACAGCAACCAGCTCTGCCACATTTGTTCTCAGGGCATTCGCAACACAGGAAGAGCAGTTACCCGTTGCTTTAAGAGCACTGCACTTTTTAAAATTCAATACACGCAGATTTCAAAAAATGCCTGGCTTGGACTCCTTAATGTATCCTGCTGTGTGATCTTAGACAAGTTACCTAACCTCCTGGAGCCTGTTTTCCTCGATATGCAAACCAGCCTAGCCGGCAAGGAATTGGGCAATGCCAAGGGGTAATGATTGGTGGGAGCATGCTCCCTGGAAGGGACTATCACATAAGCCCAGAACATCTGGACCTAGCATCATAAGGAATTCCACCACCACTGAGACCCAGTTACAAGCAAAGGCATGTGGGGTGGGGGTGAGGGTCGAGGAGTGGGTTGCAAAGACAAAAGCTGAACCGCCCTTGCCCTGCGGGAACACAGCCCCTCTCTCCCCTTCAGCCTCACCCTCCCCATCAGGCCCCAGCCAGACCACACACCTGGCCTTCTGCTCTAACTCCACTGCCCACTGGGGCACCTGCCCCACAGGCTCCCTACCTGCCCCAGCCATTGGATCCGACTCTACCACAACTTGACCCAGACAGCCCCTCCCCAACTCACTGCAGGCAGATGACAGTTGGACTTGCCAAGGATTTTGCTGCCTGGAAGGATTTTGCATAGAGGGAGAAATTTCCTAGCTGGGGGACACCTGAGCAAAGGCCTGGGGATGAGGAATTTGGGCATCATCAAACTGGAGCTTGATTGTGGCTTCACTTGCACCTGGATCTGGGCTTTCCAGAGACTCCCTCCTCCCATAGGTGTTGCTGGGCACAGGCTCGGAGGAGGAGCGTGAGGAAGAGTTGAAGTCAAACTGCTGGAGGCCATCACCTCCACTGCTCCCTCCCTAGGTAAGGAAACCAAGGCCCAGAGAAGCAATTCGAGTGGATGAGGTCACACAGCAGACTGGGGTAAAGCTAGGGCCCTGGGCTACTTTGGGGTTTTTTTCCGCAGGCATTTTTCTTGGGCTTCCACTCCTAGAAATGCTGAGCACCAGGACCCGAGTTCATTCTGAGACAGAGGGAGAAGATTAAAAATAAAACGCGTGCCGGGTGTGCCTCTCTACTCGTTCACTTTGCTTTTCAGCTAAAAGGAGAGTTGCAGGCCTGGCTATTTATAACTAACCCAGATCTGCAATGGTTTGTTCAAATTGGGGTTGGGGGGCTGCACAGACCCCAAGGAAACAAAGTGCAGAAACCCACTCAGTCCTGCCACAGCCTGAGAATTGGTCAGCGGGGCTTAGGAGAGCAGATCAAGCTGGGAGACGAGCCAGAGAGGATGGTGCTATGGGCATCGAGAGATGAGCAAGAAGCCACCACCCCCATCCTTGGGTAGTGGGGAGACAGATGGCAGTCTGCCAGGACCCATCATGACAACACAGGTTCGTACTCAAGTAGATGAGGAATTCCAAGGTCCTAGGGATTCTGAACATGCAGGAAGAGAGGCCCAGGCAGGCTGGACCCCATGGGGCAGCAGGGCAAAGGTATGAGGTATATGTACTTGGGGAAGGCCCTGGGTCTGGCATGGCTGGTGTGTCAGGATGGATTCATTGGCTGATGGCCAAGAAAGCTCCACCAATCCCTCTGGAATTGAAGGGACATGATGCCCAGGGCACAAAATGCCCTGTGGTTGAGGTTTGGTCATTTCCTGGAGGATAGCCTGATAGCACCTAGAGAGGCCGCTCCTCGGCCATCTGTCCCTGCTGGATTGGTGAAGTATGAGGCTCAATGAACAGGGCCTTCCTCTTTCCATCAAAAGGGTCCCAACTGTTGTCTCCTGGTCCTGTTTTCCTGGCTAATAAGGACTGAGGACAGAGTGCCAGCCCCTGCCCCAGAGCATCCAGACCTCACTGCAACCCACCCACCCAGGGTTAGAATCATGTGGCCCCCATTCCCTGAATTGGTGGCATGCCAACCCACCCCGTTCCTGTGCCTATCTCTGCTCCTGGGGACACATCCCTGTCCTTAGCTTATGTGGCCTCTCATAGCACATGATGTGGCTGACCCCACTCACCTCTCAAGACACTCTCTTCCCAAGGTACCAGGACCCTCTACTCGCTGGTTCCCAGCCACCTCTCCCACTGGTCCACCATCTGCTTAGCAAGCACCATCCTTCCTCCAGCATCTCCTATCATGTGGGCCTCCTGTATGGCCCCTGCCCTCCCCACTCTGCCCCCCACTCCATCCCTCTATCTTGGCTGCAGCCAGACACCTGCTGTCACTCAGTGATCCTACAACTCTACGCTGAACTCGGCTTCATGGAGAATCTCTGCTTTCTTATTTTCTGAGGGCTGACTAGTTGACATTTTGTTATTTGATTCTGTATATTAGGACAATGTACATTAATGGGACCACATATACAGCAAACAAATATGAAGCAAAACTTGTCATCCTCCTTCCCAAATTTAAAAAAACTAATCCTAAAACTCTCCAGTGGTTCTTAGGCTAACATCCCCAATCTCACAGAAGGGCCACTAGCCTAGTGTGACTGTCCCCACTCCAGCCCTGTATTCTGGCACCCACACCTGCTTGCTGGCTCCAGCCCATGCCAGCTGATCTTCCACGGGTTCCTGCAGGCATCATGGCTCCATCACACCCAGTGCATTTCCCACCTTGAAACATGCTTCTCCGCTGCCCCAGGTCATAGGCCACCTCCATCCTGGTGTCTCGCAGTGCCCAGTTCTCCCCCTGCCACATGTCTCCAGGGCCCTGGTGGGTCTCCTCCATGAGGCTGCACACAACTATAATGGTGGATTATTGCCCCACAGACAGGAAGGTCTACCAGGCAGGGGTCTAAATCCCAGAACCGTGCCTGCGCAGAGGTCAAAGTAAATGATTGTTGTATGAAGAATTGTGATCTTTGGTGTCCACCAGACTCAGGTGAGGGAGGCAGCAGCCAGCCCTTTTAGGCTATTTCATGGGCTAGCTGCTGATCTCACCCTGGACTGCAGTAGAGGGTCACCCTACACTGACCTCTAGGCTTGCCCCTGCAAACAGCTCCATTCGGACCTTGATCCTACAACAGAAACTGCCCTTGCCCCTCTCTAATGCTGTGCCCACATGTATTTCCCCTCAGAATCACTCTCCAAGGACCCTTTACTAGAGTCCCCCTTAACAGGGAAGGAAACTGAGGCTCATCCAGGTGAAATAACCCCACCCCAAGGGTGTACAGGCAACAGAGCCCAGTCCATGCTTCCCTCCTACCCCCTCTCACCTCTGATCCACACCAGGGCAGGGCCTGTGCCTGCCATCTAACTGGTATCACAGCCATTGGCCTCTGAGTGGTCCTGTGAGCAGAGGCCCAGTCTGACCCAACCAGGAGGGTTGAAGGCACACACCCAGAGAAGCCCCCCTCCATTTTTGGCCACCTCCCTTTGGTTCTCACTGGCCCCCTCCAGCAAGCACTGTGCCAGGTCTAGGTTCGCCTCACGATGCCCATCACTAGCATCTGTCCTGTCCCTGACAGTTTAGGTAACTTATTCACAGGTGGGTATGTCAGTCACGGGGTAAGGGTGGGGGGCAAGTAGTGCAACAGTCTCCATCTCAACATCTCCATCTCAACAGTCTCTCATCTCATCCTCAGCAGAGGAAACATTCCCAGAGCAGTAATGGAATAATCTTGCAATGCCACAGTGCCCAGCCTGCCGAACCAGACCCCTAGCCCTGCCTTCTGACCACAAACCTGGACTAGGATGACCACCCAATCTGCCCCTGTCAATGGTCAATTCCAGTGCTTCTGCCCAGTGTGGGGTGATCCTTATAATGTGCCCATGAGGATGTAAAGTGATAAGGAAGGTGTTAACTGGGGGAATCTGACATTTTTACCAGGGATGCTCTAGAATACAGAAAGATTCAAGTTATAATGATGGAAAAGACAGAGGCATTAATATCTTGGCTCTCTGGCCAAAGTCTTTTAAGCACAGGAGTGAAGGGCCCTCCTGGCTCTGAGGCCCACAAATGGGCTCCCGCTGAAATTGAAAACAAAACTTGGCAGACTGGCTCAGGTGCATTTTGCTGGCCATGGGATGACTTCTACCTTCTACCAGCTTCTCCAAGGCGGCAATGGAGGATCCTGGTCTTAACGGAGCCGGCTGCCTCCCACCTCTCTGATCTGGGGGACATATCCTGGGCCCTTCTCCCTCTCCTCCTTTTCAAGGCAACCTTCCGTAGCCCAGGATTGCCAGGGACCCTGAAGAGCCCCTACACGCTGGGGGAATGTGCAGCAAAGATGACTAATGTCCCTCCCATCGCTGCACCAGCCTCACCGGTGTATACCTTAAAGGTTTGCATAGCCTTTTACGCGTTCTAGTGGACTGTCGAGACAATTCAAAGAAGCCGGTGCCACTAGCCCCACTTTGCAAAACAGGCTGAGAGGTCAGTTTGTTGCCCAAGGTCGCGGAGCTCATAAAGTGCTGAACTGCGTTCGAATTCAAACCCAGGGAGACGAGCGGGGGGAGGAGGGTGCCTGGGCCATCCGACACTCTTAGGCTCAGTCTCCCGCTCTGCGAGAAGCGGTCCCGCTGGGTCAGCTCCGCGGCTTCAGCGCAGCAGACTCCCAAAGACGCCGGTGCGGACAGCGCGTGCCGGACTGCGGCGAGCCGGAGCCACGGCCCCGCCCCTACCCGTTGCCATTGGACCTCACATGCATCCGTCAGCCACTCCTGTCCAATGAGAAGAGAGCCGGCGCTAGTGGCGGGGCGGTGGCGCCCAGCGCGTGGTCACCGACGGGCGCGCGGCACCCCCGCCCGCGGTTGGCCTGGCAACGCGCTGCACTCGCGGCTCCGCCCCCTGCCGGCGGCAGCGCGGCGCGGGGCGGGTGGACCCGCGGGCGGGCGGCGGGCGGCGGGCGGCGCGGGAGAGCGGGCGGAGGGAGCCAAGCCGGCCGGAGGGTGTGCGCCGCCCGTGGTCCGGTCACGTCCCCGCGCGGGTGCCGCCGCCCGCGTAGTGCGGAACGAGGGCGCCGCGGCCCGCGCTCGCCGCCCCGCCCCGCCCCACCCGGAGCAGCTCGGCCGATGCACCGTGCGGCGGCCAGGAGGTAAGTGAGCGGACCCGCGGCCGCGGCGCGCGGCAGAACCTTGGGGTGCTGGGGGAGCGGCTGGGGCGTCCACCCCACCCCCACCCGGGGCCCCGCCCGGGCCTTTGTGCTAGGGATCCGCCCGGGCTGGGGGCGCCGGGGAGCAGCGAAAGGGATGCCTGACCAGGGTGTGGGCGACCGGGACGGAGATGTCCGCGAGGTGGGCAGGGGGCGACCGCAGGCCCGGCAGGTGCTGGGAAGGGGCGCCACTCGGCCGAGGAGCCGGAGGGAGGGGGCGGCTGCGGGCCCGGGAGGTGGGCAGGGGCTGCCAGGGATGCCGCGTCGGGCCCCCCCCCCAGAACAGCCGCCGGGAGACGGGGCCAGACGACCTGCAGGAGAGGCGCTGAGGCGGGGTCTCTCTCCCAGGGGAGCGGGGAGGAGGCGACCCTGGGCGGCTGGAGCGCCGACGCGTGGCCTTGGCTGAAACGGAGGAGAGGGCCCCGGAGGCCTGGGCCCGGGGCCGAGTGGCTCGCAGTTTTCCGTCATCGGTCTTGTAGAGAACAGGTTCCTTGGAGGCATTTAGAGCAAGATATGAGTATCAACCTGCTGCGATTATGATATGTTCCTGGCTCAATATTTTTTTCCCTTAAAAGGCGGTGGGGGTGTTAGGGGGTGTTGGGGGGAGAGATGTAAGGGCCTCTGAGCTGGGGCTCCATATCCTGCGGGAGATCCAAGGGGGCTCTGTCTGCAGGGCGGTGCTGAGCCTGCCTGGGTGATGATGGCAGGAATCCGCCTAGGCCAAGAATTGGGGTTCTCTGTCACAAGAGAGAAGAGGATGGGAAGGCAGTGCTGCGACCAGGGTTCCCTGGAGTCCCTGTCTCAGGATGCAAGGACCCGCCTGGTAGGCGAGGTCTGCCTGTTTTGGTGAGGCAGCCCAGCCCCTGATGAGCTCCCTTCTGCCCAAGTGATTTCCCTGCCCTGGGGACTCACTCCTGCTGCCTTGGGTTCTGTCTGGAGGAGGCTTCTTGGCCAAATTCAATTAAACAAATATTTACTGAGCATTTGCTCCCCCAGAGCCTGGCGCTGAGGTGGGAGTGGACTGGGCCTGCCCTCCCGGGACTGACTCACCACCCCACAGGGGAGAAACATCTCTGCTCAGATAACCCAAACCTGAGCGTGGATGCCGGTGGCCTCTGGAGGGACCTCAGAGATGACCTGGGCTGGAGTTAGACAGGCTTATGGGCAAAGTGACATTTGAACTGGAGCTTGAAGGATGTGAGCACAGCTGGAGTGGGCACTGTGGACAGAGAGGAGAAAATGGACCAAAGCGCAAAGAGGACACTCAGGCAGTTAGGTCTGGCAGGAGCATAGGATATGCTTGGGAAAGCACAGATGGTATGGCGGGAAGGGTTGGTGGGAGATGCCCAGGGGCTGACGGAGCTGGGGAAATGGAACATCCCATTTCTTGTTAGCAGTGGCTATTTGATGGAGGCCACAGTTTAGTTTCTTCACCTGTAAAGAGGAGCAGCTCTGTTACCTAGTGGCTGGTGTGGGCCTGGGGAAGAGCTTGAAAGACTCCAGTTCCAGGCTCCTTGCAGCCTAGGATTCCCCTTCCAGGCACCTTGCCTCATGGAGAGGGTCAGGGTACTGGATTAACCAACAGCCTGGCCCACTTCCTAGCCAGGATGGAGAATGAGATTTAGCTGGTGACTCTGCCCCTTTGGGGTGTGGATGTTTGTGAATAGTAATCAAAGAGGCTTGAGAACCTCCAGTTAGGGGCTGATCGCATGGGATGAAGTGGTGTGCCTTCAGCATTCCTCATGCTCCGGGGATAAGACTCTGACATTTGATTTAAAACTCTGGTGTGTTCCTCTAACAGACGTTGATCTTCTGCAACAGGAGGTGAATAAGACATAGTCTCTCTCCCTCAGAAGGCCAGTGTCACTTTCCACCCTAGATCTGCTTGCTTGCTTGCTCCCAGGGATGTTTTCACTCTCCCTCTGAAGGGGCTGTTTATTACTTATCTGTGTAGCCAACCCCCCAGCCCCCAAAAACACACCTACTTTTGTCTTTTCGCCAAGGCTCATGTTGCTGTGGTGAAAGCAGGGCCTGCCTGTCCCCGTAGGGGCACGGACCAGGCCAAGAGGGACAGAGCCGCTTCACTCTTGTTCCTGTTGCCAGGCCACATTCTGGGCACCTGCTATGGGATTCTAGATTTGGGACACAGAGTGAATCCCTCCCTTTGACCCCAACTTCTCAGCTCTTCTGTTTCCTGGAGTCTCAGGAATTCCTTGGTCCAGATCTCAGGAGCTTCTAAGGTGGTTCCAGGAACTTCTGGGTAACCAGGTGGACTTGGCAAGGCTACCCAGAGCCCCCTGTAGGACTCTAGTGGGATAAAGAACAGCATAGGGGGAAGGCTGGCCTGACACTCAGGGTGTGGCCTCAGCAGCCTCAACCTAGCTGTGTGGTTTTCTCATGGGTACACACATGTGATGACAGTGTGTACTGTGCCTTCCTTCCCTGGATGCGAGGATGAGGCAGCCCTGTACTGTCCCCTTGCCAGCCCTCAGAAGACCTAAAATGACATGTGGCCCTAGGGCATTCTCATTGCTGCTGACTATAGCAGGGCTTGCAGGAACTCTGGAAGAGGTAGATTAGCACACTGCTCTCCCACAACCCCAGGAAGGAAACCTGGGGTAACTGAGCCTCCAGGCATAGGCCAGCAGGCACTGTGGTTGGCAGGAAAGAGGGCAAAAGGAAATGGATAGAGGCATCAGGGCAGATGCTGAGGACAAGCCCCACAGTGGTGGCCTGATACAGCTTAGGCAGACCCGGGAATGACATGGGAAGGCCCAGACTCCCCTGGGGGAGGGGAGAGCCTCCAGTCGAGGCCTCCAAAGACATGGGTCAGGCCCTGGCCCTGTCACCCCCATCCTGACTAAGTTCCTTTGTCTTCATTCATCAACAGAGCCGAGAGTTCCCTGCCCGGTCCCTGTACCAGTCCCTACGTAGGTCCTCCCTATGGATTTCGCCCCTTTACACAGGTCCACACTGTCAGGGGAAACACTTCACAGGAGTAAACTCACAGGAACTAACCACAGGGACTGTCTGACCACTCCTGGAACACACAGGAGATGTCAGCCCTCTGTCCAGAGCCCGAGGAGATGGAAACGGTTCGTGCATACATTCATTCCTTTGGGTAATATTTACCAGAACCTGCTGGGTGCTAGGTGCTGTGCCAGGCACGGGGTAAGGTAAGGAGCAGGACAGACACAGTGTCTGCCCTCATGGAAACTCAGGGAGGCTTGCACAACACCTGTGTGACTGACTGCCAGGTAAGGTAGGTGTCATAAAGAGAACTAAAGAAGAGAGTACAGAGAGGGTGGGTCAGGGGGCCGCTGTGTGGAGGGGCCATTGGCACAGTACCATGGAGAGCAGCAGGTGAGCTGTGACTGATGGGGAGGAGCATCCGGAGGGAGAGGGCAGGTGCCAAGGCACTGGAGCTGCTGGGGGCCCCACCAGAAAGCCAGGTAGCCAGAGCCCCATAGGGTGGGGTGGTTTATGGAGTGGCTCAGGTAGGACTCTGCAGGCCCTGGCGAGGCAGGAAGCCCTGGGGTGGTTTGGAGCAGAGAAGAGATTCAAACTACTTCCACTGTTAAAAGACCTGTGTGGCTGATGGGCATGGGGGCAAGACCAGAGGGCCATGAGGGGCCGTTACAGCAATTAGGGGGAGGAGGCTGCTGACACAGGGCAGTGGAAACAGTAGGGGTCATGAAGAGTGTTGGTTGAGGATTTATTTTTAAGAGGACTTGCTGATGGAGAAGAGGCAAGGACAGCTCTGGAGGGATGGCAGTGGCATTGGCAGAGAAGGAGGATGCGGGAAATTGGCACTTGGCTTAGACATGGCTGTTATGTGGTGGTCAAAGGGGAAAGAGTGAGGCTGGAGGTAGAAACCTGGAGTCCTTGGCACCAGGTGTGTGGGACTGGCCTAGGGTACTTGGAGATCAAGGGTAAGTTGGTCTAGAGGGACTGAGTCGGGCCTCGAGGCCCTCACCACTGAGAGGATGCGCTGAGAAGGAGCTTCCAGAAAGTAGAGATTTAGAAAGATGGATAAGCAAGTAAGGTAGAAGCACTATCATGGTGGCAACATGATGGGGGACAGGTTGCTGCCGAGGGGTATGGGGGCAGTGCGGAAGAGGATGTTCCCAAGGGGGCGGATCTCTAGAGGCAAACATTGAGGTATGTGTGGGGTGCATGTGGACTAAGCAACATGGTGGGTAGGTCCAGCTACATAATTTGTGGGGCCCTTGTTAAGTTTTTAAATCTTTCAAGACAACAGAGCATTGGCACTGGGAGGGCAGTGCCATGGGGGCATGTGGGCTGTGTTTAGCACTTGGGGCCACTAGGGTCAGTCGGAGCCAGCCTGCGAACCTCAGCCTGGCCTCCTGTGAGTGTTGCTTCCTACCTCTCTGTCCCTGGACCCCCTGTGGCCTTGGGCAGGGGGCGCAACTTGAGGGCTGAGGGCTGGGCAGTCCGTTGGCAGGACCCAGGTGAGCATGGCGGGTGGCTTCACACAACAGTGGCTTCCTTGAGTTCATCTCTTTTCCAAAGGAACCTGCTACATCACAGAGTTTTAAGTTATTTGCTTCTAAATTAAGGTATAACTCTCTTTTAGAGACATCCCTGGAGAATCCATCAAAAAGTGCTAAGAAGCGAGACTGTTAAAAACCACGGTGCAGGGAGAGGCCTCACAGTGTCAAGCCCCAAATTCCTTCCAGCAGCCTCTAACCAGAAACACACTCATCCCTGAGGGCTTGTCCAGGCTGACCGTGGCTCTCCCGGCAGACCGGGCAGTGGTTTGAGCAAACCTTTCCGAAAGAGACCCTGCCTCCACTGACAGCCTTCCCCAACCCCTGGGATGGAGAATGCTGCAGACCAGCTTCTGGGACCTGAGTCCTAACACTCTCAGCAAGGCCCCATGCCACTATGAGTCATGGAGGTCAAGGTTGTGGTGTTGGAGCAGAGGACAGTGGGCTCAGTTGTGCACATTTCCCCCAGAGCCCAGACATAAGCATTCACTGGGACAGCAGCGGGATCTGCTGTGGAGTACAGCGGGCAGGTGCCTTCGGCTCACTTCCACTACCAGTTTCTCCAAGAGGGGGCTGAATTCTACCTCAGTTTTGTCCTCACAGTTGAGATGGAGACATGGGGAGAAGATAGGGTGGCTTTCCCCAGTGGGTGATTGCGTCTCTTTGCCCCCTTAGCATTCATCATGATGTAACCTACTACCTGTCTTATTTGTGTTTACCATCTCTCCTGAACCTGAATGTAAGCTCCAGGAGGTCAAGACCTTTGTCTGCTGTTTGCCACTGTCAATCCAGCCCCCAGAGCCTGGACTTGCCACAGTAGGGTCTCAGCAAATCACCGTTGGAGGGGGAAGTAAAATACTGGTGAGAAGACAGGGCGAACAGGAGCTTTTGTGCCACATTCATGCAGAGGCTGGGCACCCCCAGATGGCTGTAGCCCTCACACTGCAGAACCACTGCTCTAGCTTAGTCCTCCACTCCCCAGTTATGCTTTTGGGTCCCCAGTGTGTGTTCGGGCTTTAGGTTTGATGGACAAACACAAACCACCTACAGATGGACACCACTGGCTGGGCGCCAGTGAAGCCTGGTTCACTCCCAAGCCAAGACAGGTGACTGTCCAGCTTCTCAAACTGCCATCACAGACACAGGTCCCTGCCACTGGAAATCAGAGGCCTCCGGCTGACACCTGGCCCTGCAGTGTTGGGGTGTGCCTGGATGAGGCCTTGGTCAGACATGGGCATTTCAAATGGTTGTGACATGTGGCATGTCCATGGGAAGCTGTCCTAAGAGAGCAAGTCAAGATCCTGGCAGTAGGACAGGAACACAGTGCTCTGTGGTGACCATGCGATGGCTGAGTGGCCTTTCCAGATAACCCCTGTGCCCCCAAGATTAGCTCAGCAGAGCAGCCAGGTGCAGAGGAAAAAGTACTAGATGGGAAATCCGGAGGCCTGGGTTCTAGTCCTGTGATGTTGATGCCGATAAATTCTCTGCACTCACAGAGCCTCGGTGTCCTCACCTTTAAATTGACCTTGGTCAGAGGTACAGATAGTTTTCATTTCTTGTACCAACTCTGGAGTGGCTGCCCCAGGCACACAGTGTTGAGAAGGTTCCCAAGGCTGAGTTGTGGCTTAGAGGGAAAGTGGTCATGGTTGGTGAGGGACTCCTACCATGGGTACTGGGGGAGGATTTATACTTGGAGGTCTTCACCAGGGACTGGCCGACCCCACCTGCCTCACCCTCACTCTCGGCTAGAAGCTGCAGCTCAGTCTTCATCTCTCTTTCTGTGCCCCTTCTTCTGGACCCCAGCTCTGACCCCCAGATTAGGTGAGAACTCGCCTCCTCTTCAGTGCTTCCGCAGCCAGCATTCTGAGTCTAACAGACAGCTCAGGTCGCTGTGGACCTCTTCCTGTGGCAGCTTCTTTCTATACCCCTAATGAATGAGCAATTGAAGGAGCCTCAGGCTCATAGGCTGCCTGGAATTAGGACCCCAGGTGACCACAAAAATGGTGTTGTAGCAGTGAGGACAGTGCAGGCAAAAGGAGGGAGTGACAAGGGAGGGGCAGGGGACCAATCCGTGGGGTCAGGTGGTTCTGTCAAACCTTAGCCATGGGGCTGCTCACGCAGCTTCACCAGGGCGAACATGGGAAATTGCTCCAGTTGCCCAGAGGGACTTCTGAAGACCCTCCTTGACCAAGGGTTAGAGGACTTGACACCTACAGCCTTCACCCTGGCTCCATCAAGTCCTGATGACCTGAGCTAGTAATACCCTACCTCTACACCCCCTGGCCTCCATGGCAGCAGGCACCCCTACCCACCCTATCTTCTGCAACCAGGCTGTCCTAACTGTGTGCAGCCTCTGGCCTGTACCACATGTCCCCTCTCACTTCCTGTGGCCCCGTGAAGTAACCACCAGGGCCCCAGCCATCCAGACCACCAGCCTGCCCCCATCAGCACATGTGAGGTGCAGTGGCCCTGTCTCCAAGCTGATCTTCCTCCAGCGTGGTCACCCTCCCTCACCCACTCCGTTACCTCTGATATGCTGTGCAAACATATTTCTCGATAAAATGCCGGGAAGAAAAATAATTAGAGTGTTGCTTCCATTATCCAATTTTTGATTAATCAAACTCTCTTTGTCCTCGGCCAAAATCTATTCATTTCCCTTAAACACTGGGCCAGTGCCAGGCATCGATTTCCTCTATGATAACACCACGCACGTATGCATGCACATCTCCAGCCCTGCCCCACGCCATGGCAGGGAGGAGGGCGTGGAAGCACTGACGGGGCTGTCTGTGCCCCAACACCACCCGCCCCCTCCAGGAAGCCCCACAGCCATGCCACACCCATCATCCCTGCCCCAGCTCCTCAAGCTCCTCAACTGGGCTCAGCTCCTCTGTGGCCTGCATCCTTGTGTGTGGTAGTCCTGTCTCGCTGGCTGTTTTGGGGCTCTCCTGTGGCAGGTGAAGAATGGAGGACCAGTGTTGGTAGGGGGAGTGTGGAGGGAATGGCCGCTGTAGCTGCTGAGGCCTGGGGCAGAGGGTGAGCTGCAGCCCCAGGCTCTGGCTTGTCACTGGCACAGCAAGGCTGGGGCTGGATGAGGAGGCCAAGAGTGGGGACCAGGGCTTGTGAGGGAACCTCAGGGTCTTGAGGTTGGGGTAGAGTCGGGATGGGGGCAAGCTTTCAATGGCAGCAATGGGAGCCCAGTCCTGATAGGCTTAGCAGATGAAGGGACATCCTGAGCCAGTGGCTCAGAGGCAGAGCAGTATCAGAGTTGGCCAAGGCTAGATGGGAGGGGGCCACACATCTGTGGTGTCCATCTGGGGGAAGGCCAAGGGCCTTTCTGGAAAACTTCCCAGAAGTCCCTGCTGTCCCCTCCCAGTGATGAGTTGGCCCTTCCCTCACTCAGTACAAAGGGCTGAGGTGGATTTTGCAGCACCTACTCCCTGTCAGGTACCTGTGGGCGTGTGGGACACATCAGTGACAGACCAACAGCCCCTGCCCTGTGAAGCTGGCGTTCTGTAAATGTGAGTAGGGGAGGGCAGTAAATATGATAAGGGAGTTATGCAGCCACGATGTTAGAACATACAGTGTTGTGAGACATTTGGGGAGTCATAAATAGGATGGGCAGGAGGGCACCTCTGCACCATTTGGGGAAAGGATGGATTGGCCCTCTGGACAAAGAGTGTTCTAGGGATGAGGGAAGAGGCCCTGAATTGAGGTGTGGATGACACTTGAGAGACAGCAGGCGGGCTACTGCAGCAGGGTGGAGTGGAGGGAGCACACACCCTGGGGCCCCAGACTCTGGCTCAGAATTGAGGTGGCCAGCCATGGGAAGGTTTTGAGCATAGGAGAGGTAGATTCTCTGCCTTGTAATACGACAAGGACCCCCCTGGCTGCTTGGGGGGGGGGCAGAGTGCTGGGGCCAGGAGAGAGAAGGGGTGTCTGAGAGGTCACTGTAGCAGTCTCCATTGAGAGGCTGGGGGCTGGGAGGTAGGTGGCTATTTGCAGACACAGGGCTCTCCTGAGGCCAGCCCTGACCCGAGGCTCTGGATTCTGTCAGAAAGGGAGCGGAGTGAGCAGAGGGAAGGCAAGCGGTAGACGCCACAGGTGCCCTCAGATCCCCTTCCCTGCAGGCGCACTGTCCCCCACCACATCAGTGTTACCTACCTGCTCATGGCTGCACCCCTTGCTGGAGAACTGCCTTGGGCCCTGGGAGGCTCTGCCCTATCCCTCGAGGTGGTACAGCCTTGATTTCATTCAGGCTCCAGAGTGCCCAGGGATCAGGCTGCACCAAAAAGGCATCTGAAACCACACCTCTGCCTGGTTCCCTCCCTGGCCCCATTCTGCCTCTTTCTCTCCTGAGCTTGCTCCCTCAACCAGTCATGGGCCCAAGAATCCCCATTTCAGGCTCTGCTTCTTGAGCACCCCATCAACAGGTCAGAGGCTGCTGCTGGCTTGCAGACTCCTAGGGGTGGCTGGGCAAAGGTAAGAGGGCAGGGGCCCCAGACCCACAGCCTGCAGGCTCGCATGCATTCAGGAGGCTGGGGAAGCAGACGGTGGGGTAGGGCAAGGTGAAAAAGGGAACAGATGGGAGATAGTGCTCACCTTCCAGGTGGGGAAGCCAAGAAAGGAGCTGCAGGGCGGCAGGAGGGGCTCAGGGAAGGAGCTATGCACTTGCCTGGCCCATAGAGTCCTCAGCAAAGAGGGTCTGGCCAGGGGGGTAGCCAGGGTGGAGGATGGGATCTTGGGCCACCACACTCAGAGGCCGGAACTTGCAGGGCAAGAGACTCAGTGAGGTTAAATCAGAGTCTCCACCCAGGTGCTTCTGGGCCTGACCAAAAGTCACCAGTTACCTTCGCTACAGAAACAGGGAGACAGGCTCCACCCCAGGCAGCAACCCCTTCCACTCAAGTTTCAGGGCTACGTGTCTTCCCTGCCCATCTGGGCCTCCTTCCCCCTTGTATGTTGAACCTTTCCGTTTTTATTTATTTATTTGCTCCTGGCCCAGAGAAATCTCTGGCCTGATTTCCTCCTGAGTCAGTGTTCCTCAGGCCACGCTATCACATCTCATCTGGTCAGCCTTCACGCTGTGGGCATCCGGAGCCACAGGACAGTATGATGCCGCAGGGAAGGGCCTCCCTCCTCATCTTCAGCGGTACCCTGAGGCCAAGAGCCTGCCTCACTGGGGTAGAGCCATTTGTCAGGGCCTCTCTGCAGCTGGGGACACGGCGCACTCAACCTCGGTCCTTCTCCTGTCCACCTGCCTCGGGCTCTGAAATAAGCAGGGAGCTAGGAAGGGGCCAAGAAATGGGGGGCTTCTTTTAAGGGAAGCCCATCTGTCGGGTGCCAGTGCCAGGCCAGTCGGGCCAGCTGAGGGGACATGGATAAGCTAACCCACTAGCCAGGGCCCTGGTGGCTGTGGGGAAGCACCAGAGAACCCATCGGTGCGGAGCCATGTTTCCCCAGCTCCAGAGTGTCTCGCGTGTGCACGTGCTCCCGTTTTTCAAAGACGCTGTTGTGATAAATGAAATGATGGATCATTTACAAACTGTATAGAAAGCATGGTGCTCAGAAACCCTCTTACCCCCATCACCAATACTCACTGGATGAATAGGGGTGTTCTGTGCTCACTGGAGAATGTGCCCTGCACTTTGGCGCCCACCGCTTAGAGTCAGTGGTGTCTGGCCCCAAACCTGTGGGTGCCATCCATATTTGGCATTGTGACTGCGCCCTTGAATACTGCACAAGCTGATGAAATATGAACGTAAGGGGAACTTTTGTGGAAACTCAGTGGATGCTCTGGAAAGCCTCAGTAAAAGCTATGGTTGGGTTTGGTGTGGGCAAGACAGCAGTAAGACAGGGACAGAGAACCATGATAACCCAGGATTCGGGTCCGGTTACTTTGCCACCACACGCCACATGGAGAAAGTCAACTGGATGTCACCCGTAACGTGCTGTGGTTTGAGAAGGAACAGTGACAGCAACTCCAGCAAGTGAGCCTATGCTCTGAGAAAAGATGGCCTGCCCCAAAATTGGGGGAGGAGTTTATGATTTTCTGTTTTAAGTTAAAATGTTTAAAGTTCAGAATCATTTCTTATGACTCCCTGCTTTACGTCGTGTTTCAATATGCCAACCAGCCAGCAGTCCCAACTTCGGTGGCAACTTTTGGTCCTTAACGGATCTTAAAAATATACCCATAATTATGGTATATATAATTATCTATAGGGTTGGTGTTGTTGGTGTTGGTGTTGTTGTTGACAAGAGAACAGGGAGGGGTAGTCCCTCTACTTAGAAAGGTTGTCTGTGACAGACAAGGGCTGGGGAAGGGGCTGCTTGACTACACTGGAGAGCTCCCTCCTGGACAGGCCAACCTGGAAGACCATTCCTCAGGACCACCCCAGGGGAGAGGCCAGGAGTAACTTGCAGGCAATTGGGTGTTCCTCAGCCTGAGGGAGAACAGGAGATGCTGGTACACCAGGCAGGAGGGCCAGGGTGCAGAGATGCCCTGTCTCCCCCTACACCCTGCCTGGGCTTCTGTCTTATTTTCAGCAAGAAGAGAAATGATCGGGATAGGGTTGCGGGGGCGGGGCGCAAGCTGGCTAGGGCAGGAAGGGGCAGGGCAAATTACCAGGGGTGGTAGGAGGGGAAGACAGAAGGGTTCTGGAGGATCTTGCCTACAGCTTGGGAAGGGTGGGCACAGGCAGAGGGGTCCAAGTCCCCTGCTGGGGTCCTAGAGGGCCAGTTTGGGACAGCAGTATACCCTCCATGCAGGCCCCCAGTCAAGGTCATGTGAGGTAACGCACTCAGAAGGGAGTTCTGGGAAGCTTTGGAGCTGTGAACCAGTAATTTTTGGTCTTCGTCCATCTACCCATCCATCTGTTCTGCACATCTTTACAGAGCTGGTGAGGGAGAGGGAGAGGGAGGGTAAGGTGGGCCTCGAGCAGGAGGCCAGACCCACCCGAGGGCTTGGTGGGTGTGCTCAAGGTAGGTGCGTGCAGGCCTGCCAGCAGCCCAGAGGCCAAGGAAGGGCCAGTCCTGGGTGAAGTCCAGTCCAGCATTGAGCCAATGGCACCCAACACTTCACTCAAGATAACACAAGGCCAGGTGGCAAGTCACCACTGAGCCTTTCAGGCTAAGGGGGCCCCCTGTCACTGCAGTGGTCAGGGAGCCCTCCCAGGGAGAGAGGCTCTTGCCTGGCCTCAGAGGGAGATGTTTTCAGTGGGGTGGGTTGGGGCGGAGCACTGTGGCATGGGAAACACGAGACACAGCCAGGGAGGCGAGGACCAGGCTTCTGGCAGGGGTCACAGGAAGAAAGAGATGGGGTGTGGAGCCAGGCTTTCCCTAGAGGGTAGCTCCTAAGAGGGTGGTCTATCCCTGTCCCCATCCAGTATTACTGGCATCAAGGCAAGCAGGGGCTTTTATCTCCTCAGGAAGATATGACTTTTTCATCCAGAAGTATGTGTTGTGTCAAAAACCATCCAGGCATTTGGAATGGGCCGACCCAGATTCTGCCATACGTGCTGTCGGTCAGGCCCACGAGCTCTAATGTGTGAGGGAGATGTGGTGCATTCAGCCTCACTTGCTGGCCTTGCTTTGCCAGCCTTTCGGGAGAACCCACATGTCCAGCATCCCACACAGGGAGTGGCAGCAGACTGCCCACAGGTCTGGGGTGGGTTGATGCACCCCTCTACCCCCACCAAAGGCACTTCCATGGGAGAAAGAGGGTCTCAATTAGGATGGCTTCTGCCTTCTGGCCCCTGGGGGCGGGAGTCCCTGCCACAGCAGCCATCACTGAGCCACTCCCTAGGAAACCATGGGAAGGACAAGGCTTGGGTGGGCCTGCTCTGAGCTGGGCCCAGGCCCTGCAGGGTCTTCTGCGGCCTAACCAACCACCTGGGGCGGTGTCCCCTTAGGTATCCCCATCCTGCCTGCCTCCTGCTCTGGCCCGCCTCCCACCCTCACACAACAGCAGCTTCTTATGATCGTGTCTTATCCAGTGTCACCTCCCTGGACCTTCCTGCCACATGACTCCGCACCCCTAGCCTCCATAGTGCTGTCCATTTATCAGAAGTAGCTTTGCAGACTTACATGCTCACAGTCTCCGCAGCCAGAACACGCGCTCCTCGGGACAGACTCAGCTTATTCCACCCCTCCCCAACCCATGTCCCCAAGTCCAGAGCAGAGACTCTGCACACCAGGCTTGATTCCCTGGTGCTTGTTTGGGGCCCAGTGGTTAACAGATTGACTGCTTGTCTGGATCTGAGGGTAGAGGGCCTGGGTGCAGATGCCCAGTGCACCTCATGCTAGGTCATTTAGTGACAGGAGAAGCAGCAGGGGGTGCCCTGATGAACAGGCAAATGGAACCAAGCAGAAGAGAGAGCAACAGGTGGGGATGGCACCCTTTCTGAGATGACAGACAGCCTCTGAATTAGGACAAGGGATGCAGTACTGACCCTCCAGCCTCACTGCCTCTGCCCCCGGGGTAGAGGACCTCTGGGCTCAGGTTCCCTGATGCTCACATCATATGAGGTGGCCTGAGGCCACAGCTGGGAGCAGCACCCGGCCTCCCCGTGAGGAGGGTAATCCTTTTTCATTTCGCTCTCGATCCCTTTCCTTCAAGGAGAAAATCCCTGTTTGGTGCCAGTGTGACTCTCGCACCCTCCAGTGCACTAATCCTGGTCGTTTAACAAACAGCGAGAACTCTGCAGGCCCTTCCACAGGCAGCGTCCCTGCAAGCCGTGGCGACACCAGCTCGTAGTTTAGGTTACTTCTGCCTGTGGTGACTCCAGCTTTCCATTTAAGTAGGAATATGAAGTCGTTCTTAAAGTACAGCCATTTCAGTAAAAAGTGCAAGTTAACATAAAGAGCAACGCTAAGTCAGAGTGGGTGAGCAAGCTGTGCTGGGGGGACAGAGGTCCCCAGGGTGGGAAAGCTGAGCCCTGCAGGGTCAGGTCCCCCGCTCCTCAGACCCTCCTTCCTACCTCTGTATGGCATACAGAAGGGGCCACTGATACTGTGGAGGGCTAGCGGGTGGGTACAGTGGTGCTGGAGAGGCAGATGCCCTAGCTCGGGCCTTGCCCCGTTCAGACTGGGAAGAGGCGAGGAGTTGGAAGGGAAGGGAAGTCCGACCCAGCAGAAGAACTGGGCATGGAAAGGTCATTGGCTTATCCAAGACCACAGAGGAGCTGCCAAGAAGAGCCCCGCAGGTCCAGGTTGGGCTCTGAGAAGGAACCCAGTGCACGACACTCAGGCAGGAAAGAGGGAGGACAAATGTCAACTGAAAAGTAGAACACCAGATTCCAGGACGCCAGGCATGAAAGGGCAGTGGGAACCATTTCCTTACTAAGAGGGGAGGAAAACTGATAATCAGTGACCGAGCAGGCAGAGGCTTTTCCGGACCTAATGTTTCCAAAATAGAGCCTCGGTGGGAGCTGAAGCAGGGACAGCAGTTCCGGAGGGCAGGGAGGGGGACCCGCTCTCTAGAAGAAGAAAATAGGAACGGCCTGGGTGAGTTTGGCCCCAGGAGGCCATGGGAACCCCTTCTGACCTGCCAGCCGAGGCCAGCCAAGCTCAACAACGGAGGTGTGTGGGCCCCAATGCGCCTGTCCTCCTTCCAGTGCCTGCAGACGCCGAGCCATGGGCCTACGGGGACTTGGAGCAGGGTCCTCCCTGCTCTGCCCAGGGGCCTTGACCTGCGGCAAAGCCTGAGGTCACAGATACCGGGGATGGGCCGACACCCTCCTCCCACTCCAGGTCACCACAGAGCAGCTGCTGGGTGCCAAGGTGGAGCTGGCAGGTGGGAGAGCTGCTGCTGCCAAAGCGGAAGGTATCTGAGCAAGCTGGGGTGGTGGGTGGGGCCAGGGGACAGTAGTGCTGAGTCATAGCCCTGCCCAGGCAGGCTGATGGTTGGCCTCCCCAGGGGGCGATGGGCAGGCAGCTCTGGGTCAGTGGAAAGGCCAGGACCTCAGACTGATGATCCTCACACTGAGAGGGGCTGAGCACTCCAGGGAGCATCAGGCTGGGGGCGTGTGTGAGGGAAGACTTGGGGCCTGTGCATGCCCTGGGTATGTGTGGTCTAACCCTGCCTGCTGGCCCTGAAACCTGGGCTGCCCTCTGCCTCTGGGGTTCTACCCGTCTCCCCCACCCCCGCCCCACAGCTGGCCATCTGAGTGGCCTCTGCTTGGACGCCAGACACAACTGTGCCTCTCTCTCCGGTCAGTCTAGCTGCGGGCTTGCCTCCTCAGTGGGGCCAAACTCCCCTCCCTGGCTCACCCCTTTCTGATGGTCCGGGACTCAGCGTGGAGTGGGCTTTCCTTGGGTAGGGAGGAGTCCACAGAGTGTGGGGCTTGGCTTCTTGTTTCCACCTCCCTCCAAGGAAGTGGGTGCGTGGTGATGAGCGGGCCCGCCTGCCAGGCCAGGCCTTCTCCAGTCCTGTAAGCTGATAAGCTGTCTGCTCTCCCTGTCGACCCTCTGGCTTAGCCTGGCTTGGGCAGCAACACCTTGGTGACCTTGACTCTGGGCTCTTTTCCTCTGGGGGGAGGGCCCGGGATGGGGGGGCTGGTGTCACACAGCCTGGCTCTGCCCTGCTCTGCCCAGGTCCTTAACTCAGCTATGACTGAGGACAATAGTGGCCATGACTCTGTGCCAGGCCATGTGGGGCACACCTGGGGAGAGCCGGCTCCTGATGTGGTGGGCATCCGGGGTACAGAGCGCCAGAGTGTGGAAAGGCCCCAGAGAGGCAATACCTTACTCCCAGCCCCTCGCTCAGGGCTGTTACTTAGCATCTGTGATGGGAGTGGAGACTAGAGAGGGTCATGTCGGGGGAAGGGGGCAGTGAGACATGAGGATGGGCTGAGCCTGTCAGGCAGAGAGCAGGAACCAGGATTGGGGGCCTGGGGGCAGGGCAGGGAAGGTCTTAAAGAGAATATGTGGTGTGTGTGCCCAAGTGTCTGGCCTTGAGGCTGTGGGCAGCTTTCTGTTGAGGGGCCCCTCAATAGACTCTGGGTTTGGGGTTTGCACCCTGCCAACCTTTACGTAATAGGCAAGCGAGTAGGTGAGTTAGGGAGACCTGGGAGGGGCCCTAACGGAGCAGAGCCCACCATGGCACGCCTGCCGCTTCTTCCCAGCGTCCCCTCTCCCAGAATGGCCCCACTCCCAGCCTGCTGGCCAGACCCCAGGGTGCCCTGAACCCTACCACCACTCTGTCGCCAGACATCGTCTACCATACAGCCTGTGTGTCCCCCGCCCCTAGCCCGTGCCCACGCCGCTGCCCTGTCACCTGGATAGCTGCACGCAGGAGTCCATCCTGTTTGATTCACATATAGGGCACTCCTCACTCAAACCCTGGCTGGCATCCAGCTCTCTCAGAGAGAAAGCTGGAGCTCTCACAGTGACCTTCTACTGCCAGCCCCTCACATATGACACCATCTATCCACCTTCCTTCCTGTCCCTTAGACTGGCCTAGCACATTTTCACCTTTGGAACGGCAGTTCCACTCCCCTCACCATCTGCTCTATTACCTGTCAGGGAGCAGGCCCTGCCCACTTCATGGACCAGCAACCTTTACCACAGCACCCCCGACCCTACTTATGTGCAGCTTGGCCCCCTTCTCCATCACAGATCATTTGCTGCCTTTGATCTAATTCTCACCTCCCTCCACCTGTATAAACTCAGGCATGGGTCTTTGCTTCGTTCGGCAGTGCCCCCCGCCCCAGCCCAGGTGCCAGGCTCAAAGGCCCAACTCCGCTAAATGGTAAGGAACGCCGGCTCCTCCCCTTAGCCCCTCTCATGCACCTCACTGGCTTCACGCTGTGGCCCTCTGTATGTGGTATGTCCTCTGTTCCCTGCATGCCATAGGTAGCTGCACACAGGTACGTGCACGCACTTACACATTCCCACACATGTCCGTGGACCTGCACACAGGCGCATGCCTGGACCAGTGCACACGCACATACACGGTCCTACGAACAGACACATCTGCCTGTGTGCGACCCCAGACACACACACACACACACACTCAACCACATGGTCATAACCATGCACCCACACAGTGGGTGCCCCTGACCAACCTTGCCTCCTCCTCTCACCTGTGACTTTCTCCTTTCTATCCAGCCACTCTGACCTTCCTTCAGCTCCCCATTCACACCATGGTCTCTCTCTCCCCTTGCCCACAGGGCCTTTGCACATGACCTTCCTCTGCCTGGTACAGTCTTTCACTCACCCATTCCTCAGTAATTTCCAGCCAGACCCAGAAGCCAGACCCAGAAGCCTCAGTAATTTCCAGCCAGACCCTGTGGTGAGGGGACTGTGGGTATCAGGCACTGGGGACCCATGAGCAGTTATCAAACCAGGAAACAATGTGGTCATCCAGCCCTTGGTCCTTTTTCCCTGGGCTGGCTAGGGAGTTTGAGGAGGCCCCCTAAAGCCTTGGATCAGACTGAGAGAGGACTGGCAGGAAGCTCACATAAAGGCAAAGAAGCCAGGCCTCAGAATGGGAATAAACTGAGGTCCCATTTGGACCTTGGCATAGACACTTGTTCACAGGCCTCCCCTCCCTGTATCTGTGCACAGCCCAGTTCCTGCCACCAGTTCCAAGGCACAGAGACTGATATGCCCTGGGACATAGCTGAGCCCTGCAGAGCTGTAGGAAGAATTCTGAGTGGGCCTTCTGCTTGTTTGGTTCTGGTGACTTGAATGAAGAGGGTGCCTCTAATAGAGGGACCCACCTCAGATGTAACTGCCCCATGCAGATGGCAGAAGTTCTTGGACTTGGGCTGATGCACACAGTCGCCTCCTGGGGGCTGTGTTTCCTTCCCCTTTACTCCCACATTGCCTTGTGGCTTCACTGGTCAAGGACCACATGGCCAGCCCCAGGCTGCCCACCCACTGCCCCCAAACTGCACTCCTGATTCTCAGAAGCCCCGCTCTCGGCCTTGGGGTTGTGGAGCGCGTACCTCCCCAAAACGCAAGTCACACCTCCTTGGACAGGGGGGCTTTGGACTGAAGACCAGGTGGGCGAATCTTGGTACCAGCTGGGGGCCATTAGTCAGGCATTCCAGTCCACAGAATGGATGATGTGGTCCCCAAGCAGCCCTCCACTGGTCGGGGGAAGCCAAGACCAGGCAGGGGGCCTGCCTCTTTCTCTTGTACCACATGGCCTCCTCACTCTTTTTATTTTTGGGGTAGGGTTAAGCCGCTGCCTTCGGCTCAGGTCATGATCCCAGGGTCCTGGGATCGAGCCCCGCATCGGGCTCTCTGCTCAGCTGGGAGCCTGCTTCCTTCTCTCTCTCTCTCTGCCTGCCTCTCTGCCTGCTTGTGATCTCTCTCTGCCAAATAAATAAATAAAATCTTTTAAAAAAATGGACATAAAACTTACATTTTAGCCATTTTTAAGTTTGCAGTTCCATGGTTTTAAATACATTAATAATGCTGTGCAACCATCTGTCTCTATGAATTTGACAACTCTAAGGACCTCCTAGACATGGAATGACATAGTATTGATCCTTTCGTGACTGGCTTCTTTCACCGAGTGTGAAATCCTCAAGGGCCATCCCTGTTGTAGCAGGTGTCCTTCCTTTTTAAGGCTGAATAATATTCCTTTGTGTGTGTGCTTTACGTGTCCACTCATCTGTCAGCTGCTGCTGGGGTTGCTGCCACCTCTTAGCTGTCATGGTTAGTGCTGTTGTGAACACAGGTGTACAAAAATCTCTCCAAGACCCTGATTTCCATTCTCTTGGGTGTATACCCAAAGTGGAATTGCTGGTAATTCTATTTTTAGGGTTTTTTTTGAGGAAGAACCACCCTCCTATTTTCCGTAGCAGCTGTACCACTTTGTATTTCTACCAACAGTATGTAAGGGAGCCAATTTTTGTTCATCCTTTTCTTGTTGTTGTTGTTGTTGTTGTTTTAAAAATATAGTACTCATCCTTCTGGGTGTGTGGTGGTGTCTTACTGTGGTTTTGATCTTCACTGCCCCGACAGTCAGTGATACCTAGCATCTTTTCATGCACTTACTGGCCATGTGTTTATCTTCTTCGGAGAAATGTGCATTCAAGTCCTTCACCCAATTTCCAGTCATTTGTTGCTGCTGAGGTTTACTTCTCTGTATATTATAGATATTAACCCCTTATTTTTATTTAATTTTGTTTATTTTTTAAATTTATTTTATTTGCAGGTATTTGCTTCCAGCCTGTATTTCCCTTTTTACCTGTTGATAGTGCCTTTTTTGCACAAAATTTTGTAATTTTTATGCAGTCCGGTTTGTCTCTTTTTTCCTTTTCATGTCTGTGACCTTTGGTGTCATATCCAAGAGACCATCGTTAAATGCAATGCAATGCAGCTCTTGACCTATGCTTTCTCCTCAGATTGCTATAGTTTTGGTCTTACATTTAAGTATTTGATCCATTTTAAGTTAATTTTTGTATTTGGTGTTCAGTAAGGGCATCACCATTGTTCTAAGGAAACCCCAGCCTGGCAGGAGAAACCAGAGAAAGGGAGGGCACAGAGGAGAGAGGCACAGGCCACAGGTGGGGACAGGGTGCCCTGCTGGTGGGGTGGCAGGCACTCGTGAGCTGACCTGTGAAGATAAGATTGGGTTCCGGTACAGGAGCAAGGCAAGCGGCCACTGAGGAGCAGCAGCCCCAGCTGGCCGAGACAGCCCTCCAGAGGACAGTCCGGTGCTCAGCTTGGCAGGCTCCTCACGCCCAAGCTGCAAGGAGAGGGATTTGGGTTTGAAAAGAATCTGGCCACAGGGCCATCATGCATGGCACTGGGAGGATGTGGCCGGTGTTTTGGTCCGTTTGGGTGTAACTCCACATGGAGGCAGGGGACTTCCGGCACAACCCCAGGCCGTGTCACCTCTTTGGGCTAGACTATTTCCTAAGAGTTAGGTCACTTCAGGGTGCCTCGAGGCATGTAGACTTGGTGCCTGGTTGCTGCTTACCTAGGTGGCAGCAAACGGTGGTAGGAACCTGCCACTTCAGGTGTGACCTTTGTCCCTATCACTGACCAGCCCAGGGAAAACTGGCCACTTGGGGTCTGAGTAGACCTCAGATACTCAAACACAAATTAAGGAAAACAATAGTGACAACATGGGGCACCACCAGCATGGCTGGCCTTGCCTTCAGGAGGGAGGGCACTGGCAGGGGGGGGTCCCCAGGCGCCCTGGGCAGCTGCGGGATTTTGGACTCCTTTCTACACCTGAGGGCCTGCCGGCTCATCAGTAGGACCCAGGGAGCAGCCACCAGGTCCCTGTTCCACACTCTCATAGTCCAGGATGGAGAGAGGCAAGCCTGGGTGGCATGAGAGACAGGGCCTTGTTAATGCCCTGATACTTGTTTACAAACCTCTCTTAGAGGGACGCCTGGGTGGCTCAGTTGGTTAGGCGGCTGCCTTCAGCTCAGGTCATGATCCCGGTGTCCTAGGATCGAGTCCCACATCGGGCTCCTTGCTCAGCAGGGAGCCTGCTTCTCCCTCTGCCTCTGCCTGCCTCTCTGTCTGCCTGTGCTCGCTTGCTCTCTCTCCCTCTATCCCTGACAAATAAATAAATAAAATCTAAAAAAACAAACAAACAAACCTCTCTTAGAATAAAAGTTCATTCAAGAAGATACGAAATAGGGTATAATGCAAAGAAGAGGAAGAAAAAATAAAAAGACCCTTGTGATCCCACAACCTAGAACTCACTGCTGCTTGAATTCCTTCCCTGACCTCTGCTCACATGGCAGGTACATGGCGGGCATGTCCCCCACTCACGGTCCAGTGGGACTGTGGATGAAGGGCAGAGTTCCTCAGCTTCTTCATGCCTAAGCCTCTCTCCCACCTGTGCTCACTGCGTGCCTGTGGTGTGCAGGATACTGCACGGCTCCCAAGCCCCAGGGAACGAGGGCTGAGCACACAGGCCATGCTTGGTTCTAAGGGACAATCACAGGTGATGAGGACACTGGGGTACTGGCTGCCCCTGGCTGGGTTCCAGGCCCTTCACTGAATGCTCTACCCCTAAGAGATGCTCGAGACTGGTGAGGGACAGGTTCTGTAATGTGGAGTCAAGTGCACAGGCCACACAGCTGGGATGAGACTCATCATCCTGGAAGCACTGGGTACACATGAAGGTTCGACTGAGGGGGAAAGGTAGCATGAGAGGTGCTTGCTGGCCCCCTGGCCATGGAGGCAGGTGGGTCCAGGGAAAGAACAGGCCTCAGGGCCTGCTTCAGAGCAGAACTGCTGGGCCTGACAGGCACAGAGGCCAGCTGGGAGCATGGACGGTTGAGGAAACGAGATGAGGCCCCTGGCTCTCAGCGTCTGTTGGCCTTGGGTCCTTCCCATCCGGGCCTGCCATGAGGCGGTGGGGGCTTTAGAGGGGAGGGATGAAGGCTGCCTACAGCAGAATGAGGAGGCTGCCAGAGACAGCCAGGCCAGGGCAGAGGTTGCAGGAAGGAGGCAAGAGTTGTGTGGGGCAGGCTGCCAGGTAGGGGCAGAGCCTGAGCTCTGGGTCTGCCCTGGTGGGGAGGGCCCTGGCCCAGCGGCTCATAGGTCATTGGGAGAGGCCTGGGAAGAGCTTGCAGCTGAGAGCTAGGTGCTGAGGTGCTGACACCCTGCCCAGGGTGTGAGTACAGCTGTTCTTTATTGACCATCAGTGTGGGAGTACGGACATGAAAGACATAGCCTGGGACCTCGGAGCCTGTGGACTGCCCCCTTGCCTTGCCTTGGACTCAGCGATTCCCAGTGCCCTCAGATATACTCTGTCCTGGCTTGCCTCCCACACCTGGGTGCTGCCCTGCACCCCATAGCCCCTGCTACCCCAACTCAGCCCACCCTGCCCATGCCCCCCCTCCCCTCCTGCACTGCTACCTCACCCACCAGGAGCCAGGCTTCTGTCCACCCTGTGGGCTCCCAGCCCGGGGCCTCTGCCTTGCTCTGCTCCTTGCCTATCTGCTTACACCAGCCCTGGCCAGCCTTCTTCTTGTGAATGTCCTGCCTTGAGAGAGAGCAGGAATGACCCAGCTCCCACAGGAGGTGCTAAGGGGGATTACCCAGTTACCCTGGCATGGGACCCCACCATAAACCAAGGAGGAGCCAAGCCCCATTGATGCTGTGGCACATGTGGGTACAGCCCCTGCAGCTACAGGAGAGCGTGAGGGAGGTGGGGGGAGGACATCACAGTTGGATCATTGTATTGAATCCTAACCACCACCAGACCCAGAGACTGAGGCTCTGAGAGGGTGAGGTTGGCCGGGTCCAGTGGGCAGGGAGGGGCGGCAGGGCCCCAGGCTCACTCCCTCACTCCGAAACCCTAAGGTTAAAGTCCTCATATGGCTCTGGGCACGCTCTCCTCAAGCACTAGGCTCCGGGCACACTGGCTCGCAGGAGGGGTGCGGGGCGTGGCTCCCAGGCACATTTGTTTCCGCTGTGGGTTTGGGCGCAACTCAGCAGAGGTCCGAAGAAGGGAGGGAGTTTGATTCACTGTTCTTTAGGCTGCTTCCCAACGAGGTCCGAGGTCTCCCTTTACCACCCAGCCTGTGGTGGGAGGAGGCTCACCCTCTTCTCTGTGTTGGCAGGTGAAGGGCGGATGCCCAAGGCAGGGGGGCCGCAGGGAGCGCCCGTGGCACTGGTGGCTGGCCTTGCAGCCACGCTTAGCAGCCCCGCCGCAGCAACCAGCAGCCCGACGGCAGCAACCTAGGCAGACGCTAGAGTACAGCTTCCCACCACCGGGAGGACAGGGAATGACTGTGGCCCATCGGGTCCCACGGTGGCCTGGGCAGGTGGAGTGGCCCTAGAGGGAGGGCCCGGCCACCTCCTTCCCCCAGGCGATCACCATGCCAGCTGGAGAAGAGGTGCTGGGGCAGGGGCTGCAGTGTGGCATGACCTTGCCCCCCCACCCACTCTGAGCACCTCGAGGGCAGCAGGGCTCTGTCTGCCGGGCACACCTGGCTCGCATCTCAGCGTTCCCTGCTTGGTGGCGACAGGGAGAGGCACCCCGTCCCGTGCTCTGCATCTGGGCCTGCCGCTGCCGGACCATGGGATGTCGGCAAAGCTCAGAGGAGAAAGAGGCAGCACGGCGGTCCCGGAGAATTGACCGCCATCTGCGCTCAGAGAGCCAGCGGCAGCGCCGTGAGATCAAGCTGCTCCTGCTGGGCACCAGCAACTCTGGCAAGAGCACCATCGTGAAGCAGATGAAGATCATCCACAGCGGGGGCTTCAATCTGGAGGCCTGCAAGGAGTACAAGCCCCTCATCATCTACAACGCCATCGACTCGCTGACGCGCATCATCCGTGCCCTGGCCGCTCTCAAGATCGACTTCCACAACCCGGATCGTGCCTACGACGCTGTCCAGCTCTTCGCGCTCACGGGCCCTGCCGAGAGCAAGGGCGAGATCACCCCGGAGCTGCTGGGCGTCATGCGGCGGCTGTGGGCCGACCCTGGAGCGCAGGCCTGCTTTGGCCGTTCCAGCGAGTACCACCTGGAAGACAACGCCGCCTACTACCTGAATGACCTGGAGCGCATCGCCGCGCCCGACTACATCCCCACCGTTGAGGACATTCTGCGCTCCCGGGACATGACCACGGGCATCGTGGAGAACAAGTTCACCTTCAAGGAGCTCACCTTCAAGATGGTAGATGTGGGCGGGCAGAGGTCGGAGCGCAAAAAATGGATCCACTGTTTCGAGGGCGTCACAGCCATCATCTTCTGTGTGGAGCTTAGTGGCTATGACCTGAAGCTCTACGAGGACAACCAGACGGTGAGTGTGCCGGGCTTTTCCTCTACTTGTTGCTACCACTGCTGGCTCCTTGGAAGTGGGTGGGCTTGAGAGTATTGGCCAGCACGGCCGGAGAGGCTGCAGTCAGAGGGGGAGCCGTGGTGGTGAGGAACTGTCCAGGGAGCATGGTGTGGGCGTAGTGGCCATCATCGGCACTCAAGGACCTTGGGGTAGCGCCTGCTGTCAGCTCTCTCAGTGGCCACCCTAGCATGGACAGGTCCCACTCTGACCTCGGGGCCCCGGCAGGCCCTCAGCGCTCTGAATGCTCTCTGAGTATCAATCACCATACCCTCAGGCTCCACCAGGTAGGGGTGCCCTCACCCAGCTGCTGACAAGGGGCTCAGAGACCCCAAGGTACCCAGGTGGCCTGAGGTCAGTGCCACAAGAAGCCCATACCTCATGCCTGAAATACTCAGGGCATGGAGGCCACCCTCTGCTGAGTGGGGCCTGCTCCTCAGCTGCAAGGGCAAGTTGCTTGGAGCCCAGAGGAGGGGCCCTTGGACACCTGAGTGTCAAGGAAGGCTCACTGAGGAGGAGAAAGGGGAAGCTGGGCCCTGTGAAGAGCTTTGTTTCCCATGAGGTTGGGGGGGCAGTCAGGTGCATTGGGGGAGTAACCTTGGAGGCTGGGAGGGAGGTTGACAGCTCTGCCACACAGGAGTGGGAACAGGGCCCAGGCCAGGCATTCAGGTGTCGGTCCGTGTAGCAGTTCACTAAATGCACAGAACTTCTACCAATCCCAGGCACTGTGCTGGGTCCTGGGAACTGCAACCACAACCCCATATGGATCCTGGGAGTCTGGTGGTGACAGGGTTCAGAACTGTTTCTGAGGTTTATTCCCCAGGGGTTGGGTGGGTGTGGGGAATCTCTCAGGCCCTCAGCCCTAGCTAAGGACTACTATGTGGAGGAGGAGGTCAAAGGCAGGTGGTAGGTGAATGCCCCAGAGAGTGGGGGCAGTGCAAGGAGGGGCCAAGGGGCTACGAGGGTTGGTGCTGAGCCAGTGGGGGCTCAAAGGGGAGCTGCTAGGCAGGGAAGGAAGCTAATCCGCTGGCAAGGATGGGGTGGCCACACGATGCAAGCTCAGCCCTCAACCAGAAGGTCCAGGTCACAAGGCACCATAGTGTCCTTGGGTGCCCAGGAGTGGTGGTAGGGGCTGAGCAGCTGGATAGCATGGGGGAGGCCTGAGATGCCCCACCCAGGCTGCCCTGTGGAGGAAGCTTTGTGCCAGGCAGGAACACTGAGCAGAGACCTGGAATCTGCCCTTAAGAGGCCTTTGATCCTGGGGGTGAGGGGCGTGGGGGCAAACAGGAGTCTGCAAGTAGCTGTAAGTGGTGTAGGACTGTGGGTACCAGCAGCTTGGAGAGGCGGTGGGCTAGCAGGGGTTGGGGTGATGATGGTCATGGTGGGGGACCCACCATGCTGGGAAATGGGGGGCAGGGTTAGCCTCCAGGGTTCAAGGGATCAGGCGATGGCAAGGAAGAGGCTTGGTCCTTCACTTTTCTAAGGCAGGTGGTGGCTTTATTCTTTGGGTTTATCCAGGAGTCTTACTTGAGCCTGCAGCCCCAAGAAAGCCTGTGGGTAGCTGCAGGCTGTGGCCACTGTGCTGGGTGTCTGAGCACTTTTCTGTACGGAGAGAGGGTCTTTGGCTTTCATCAGGTTTCCAAGGAAGTCCAGCCTCTTGGAGGAGGGGAAATAAACAGCTTCAAGTAGTCATGGAGATAGGAAGCAGGGCTCCCCTCATCTGCCCTGTGTGCATCCAGGGGTCTCTCCAGAGCTGTGCCAGGCAGTGACAGGGTAAGGGGTCTGGGCTGAGGACACTGCATCCATGGGGCAGGGCAAGCCTGCAGCTCCCTGTGGTCAGGGCAGCCTTGCCCCTAGCACTATGCAGTTTCTAGGGGTTCTAGCTCCTCTTATTCTTCTGCCAATACTCACTTCAGTGCCATGTATGGTTCTGGGCATAGGAAGCATCACAGACGACGGGCAAAGTCGGGCTCTTCGATGAGGCATTGCTCTGGGCAGACGGCTTGGGGCTGACCTGGCCAGGATGCAAGACCAGAGTCAGGTGCCCAGGTGAGGCCCCATAACAGTGCCAAGGCAGGTCTGCCAGCCACACGGTGCTCCCATGGTCAGCTCTCTGGGCTTCTGCCTGTTTCTGCTGTGTCCTGAGGCTGGTGACAACCTGTGCTCTGGTGCCTTCCCGGGGCCTAGATCTCAGGGCTGCTTCATCTGTCATCTTCAGCACAAGCATGGCAGGTTCTTTCAGCACTGGGCCAGGCTCCCACACTGTCTGTTGGCAGGGTCTGTTGGCCAAGCCTGTGGCCACAGGTGTGGCAGGACGTGGGAGGCGGGATGCCTGGGCCCTAAGCTGGTCCCGTGTCTCATGGAGGGATTTGGCTATCATCTCTGCTCTCTGAGCCTGTCAACTAGGAAGCGGCCCAAGTGTCCTGCAAGATGGGCCCAAAGCCAGGCCTTCTCCTGCCTGAGGCCTGACCGGCTCCGCCTGGCCCATTCCCTACCTCCTCACTGTCTCTCTCCTCTCTGCTCTGGCCTTCGTGGGCTTGTTTCACTCACATGCTCTACTGTCTCCAGCCTTAAGGGTGTGACTACCCTGCCTCTGCCTGTCTCAGTCCTTCAGGTCTCATCTCAAGAGTCACCTCTTTGAAAGGCCTTCCCTGACGCAGCACCAGCACACCCCTCCATTGCAGCCTGTCATTACGTATGGGTCCCCACTCATGTGCTGGTGAATGGCCGCACAGCTGGGCTGGGTGGACAGATGGCTGGACAGGCAGCCCCATGCAGGCCCTCACATCTCTAGCCTACTCCCGGCCCTGTGCCTGGGAGGCCCATGGCTAGCAGCCCTGGGCAGGGATGGCAACCCCTGGCCTGGCTGGGGACGTGGTTTCTGGAAGACCTATATTTGCCCCCTGTAGGGCAGCCAGGCTCTGGAGCTGTTCAGAGAATTTTCTAAAGGGAGGGGCTAGCAGCCAGGCCTGTACCCCACCGCTGCCACCACCCTGGTCTCCACAGGCCTGGGGAGGTACTTATTCCCCAGAAAAGGATATTCTTCATGAGAAACTCAAGTGAGGCTGGAAATTCACTGGATTCCAAATAGTTGTGACCTTTCATGCTCTACCAGCAGTATCTCAGGATGGAAAACAAACAGGCTGCCGAGGAAAGACAATAGCCCCTGTGGTTTCTCCAGCCGGCTGGCCGCCACGGTGGGCTGGCCGCCCAGGGGAGAGCCGGGCCAGGCGGAGACAGAGCCTGCCTCTGCCGGCGCCTGCAGGCAGCTCCTATCACCACCACCGACCCGCCTCTCTGTGTCCCTGCCCTCCTCCTGCCAGCCAAGGCGAATGCAGCCATCGGTAACAGGACGGGGCTGCCCCCCATGCCTTCTTTGCAAGGGCCCGCAAGTGTCCCTGGGCCCCAGCAAAGGCAAGGTAGCCAAGAACCAGCCGTGCTGTTTTTTGCAGAAGCTAAGGGAAACTGGGGGCCTGGTGCTACGCTCTGGACGTGGCTCCTCAGAGGTCTTCTCTCCCTGTCGGCTCTTGAGTCCTCATCTTCTCTATGACAGTGGGCTGGCAGAGCCCCCCGCCCCCATACCTGGCAAATGAGCCACAGCCACCACCACCACCTCCCCCCATCCCCCACCCGCTGGCATCTGCGTCAGCACGTTGTCAGGGGTAACGTCAGGATCTCTAGGCTCCTGGGCATGGAGGGCTGTGGAGGGCTGCAGTAAGCACAGGACAGCACCTGGGCAGGGGAGGCAGATTCTGGGCTGTCCGTGGACCACGGCAACGAGCAGATGCAAGGAGCCATGCCCAGCCTTCATAATGATTCCCCACCCTGATCCTGGAAGGATTTAATGGGTCCTGGGCCTGCCTGGGGCCCCATCGCCGCATATAGCCCTGGCAGGCACCTAGGGGCTCCAGAGCCTATGGTGGGCCCCTACTGTCCCTCATGGGGCCCCCTCAGAGAGCACAGGAGGCTAGAGCACAAACCAGGGGTCACCTGACTGATCCTGTGAGGCCGTGGCAGCTGTGCCTGTTGTCCTGGTCACGGGTCGGGGGACAGGTGGGGGTGCCCAGGCTTAGGACAGTCATGGTCCCTCCCTTAGCCACACCTGCTTCCTGAGGCCAAGCCAGGGCTCCCTGCCTCTGGCCTGCCTTTTGTGGCAATGCCATTTCTGGCAGCTCTGCCTGCCTTCTGGGCCTGTCCCATGGCCTCTTCCAGGAGTAAAGAGAGATAGGGCTTTAAACTCAGAGACTTTGAAGTGGCAGGGGGGGTGGGAAGTTGGGGTACCAGGTGGTGGGTATTATAGAGGGCACAGCTTGCATGGAGCACTGGGTGTGGTGAAAAAATAATGAATACTGTTTTTCTGAAAATAAATAAATTGGAAAAAAAAAAAAAAAAAAGTAAACTCAGAGACTCGGCCATTGCCCCATTCGGGCACAGAGGCATACTGGCTAGCCACTCATCCCACTGTGACAGCCCCAAGAGGCTGTGTGCCCCAGGCCCTGCCCCCGCCCCTTTAGTACCCCACCAGGTGGGGCCCCAGCACCCTGCTGCGAACCCCTGGAAGGCACAGGAGGGTGGACACCTGCCCCCCAACCTCTACCCCTGCAGATCTGCTAGTGGACTCTGCAGCTGCTTAAAGGTAGAAGATTCTTCAGAAAAGACAGATGAAAAGGTCTAAGTATAAAGTATCAAAGTGTTCTCATGTGAAAACCCACAGGGAGCTCACTAGTTGCCCATTTTCTGGTGGAGCTGTTGGTGTTCCCGGCCCTGTAAGGGGCCTGTTGTGCACCTGCTGTGTAGCTGCTCTGCAGATGCAAGGCCTGGACTAGAGGCCAGACACTGAGGTGAACCCAACTTTCCCGACGGCACAAGGAGCTAGGTTTGGGGGGAGGGGGCAAACACGCTACACGGTTGTGGTGTCATTTCTACAAACCTTATGCTGTCCTGGGACACCTGCCCCCTCCTTCAGAACCTGGCAGTTCCCTGGTGTCCCCTGCTTTGCTTTCATGCAGGATCAACTGTGGCCACAGCAAGGTGTGGCCTGGGCCACAGCAAGGCTCTGGGGGAGGCATGGTGTCCCCACTGCTTATCCACAGATACCTGACTGACATGTGTTGAGGAGGGTCCCTGCAATTATGGGTAGGACACAAGGACACGTCCCTCAGGGCGTCAAGTTCTGCAGCTGGCAGGTACTACATAACCAGACTCCAGACTGTGATTGTAACCTCTGCTCAGCCCTGGGCAGTGGCCCCGCCTCATCCTGGGACTCTCAGCTCCCAGGGGAGCTGACCTCAGTACAGGTCCCAGGCCCCCCACCCCATGAGGCCAGGCCCAAAGCTCCATCATCCTCCTAGTCTCTATGGCATGTGCTGTGGGCACAGGGCTAGCACACAGTGGTGCTTAGCAGACTGGACTGGGCAGGAAGCATGCAGGCGGGGGAGGAGCCAGAGGTCAGGGCCATCTTCTGGGTGTGCACCTGCTGGGACACTCAGCCCTTCTGGGAAGCCCCTGAAAGGGCCGGGCCCTAAGTGGGGGTCATGTGCAGTGTGCCTCAGAGGAGGGGGCTGCTCAAGGCTGTCCTACAAACTGTCCCCGCACCCTAGCACTGCTTTGTCATTCAGCACTAAAGGGAGCTTGGTGGTGGCGTGGTGTCATGAAATGACATGTTGAAGGTGATACAGTGGATTGCAGGAAACAGGCTTTTATCTATGGTTAGCAGAGCTGGTGATCACAGAGCTGGGCCAAAGGAGGTGATTAGAATGGGCAACAACCAGATGTGGGTGATACCCCAGCTTAGTTTTGTCCTTTAGTGTCCTAACCAGCCAGCTTTGCAAATGGGGAAAATGGGGCCTAGAGATCATGTATTGTGTGTCCCAGGCGTGAATCTGGCTCTCAGGGGATGGGGAGCTGGCACTGCTCCCTCAGGGATTCTCCCACATCCTGTAGGTACAGGGGTGCTCCAGGGAGAGCCTTATGGGGTGGACTGCCTTCCCCTCCTTGGGCTCAGAGGACTTGAGTCAGGGTTGGCACTGCCCCCCTACACCCCATCAGTGGCAGGACCACAGGCAGTCCAAGCAGAGTATACCCCCACTCTGCCTCCTGCTCCTGACCCAGTCGAGGACATAGATCCAGGAATTGTGCCATGGGGACTTGGGTCTGTGCCGGGAAGGCATGCCATCGACCCACATAGAGGCCGCCAGCTTTCCCCCCACATACCCTCCACCGCAGCACGGGTCTCCCTGAGTCTCTCCTTCCGATCTCATGGTGTGCCAGGGCCACACTCAGTTTGTTGCAACCTCTGCAAATCACAGATGATCCTGGGGTATCAGAAACCTCCTGGACCAGACCCAGGAGGCAGGCCCTGGCTGGCAGAAGGGCCAGGTTTCCTTGGAATGGACAGTCCCAGGCACAGATCTGAGCTGCTCTGCTGAGGCAAAGGCATTAAGAGGGTCAGGCCATGACGGTGCAGGTACAGCAGGCACGGGGCTCGGCTGGCCACACACTCTCCCCAGCGGCATCCCCTTTACAGCATAGACCAACTCTTTCTCTCTGTGGTTGGCTGCAAGGGGGACGGGCACACATGTACTCACAAATGGGTTGCTGTCAGCTCAGAGGTGCTGTCGGTACTTGTGAACCGTCCCCACCCCCCAACTCCATGTGGGTTCCTTAGGCCCTGTGCCCGTCCAAGGTCCTTTGCCTTGTGGCCCAGCCCTTCTCCTAGCACTAACAGGGCGAAGGCCACCTGGTTCTCACCTCAACAGACCCTGGCTGTGAGCCCATTGCCCTGACTCAGTGAGTGGCCAGTGGCAATGGGTACTTGCTCCCCCAGGGCCCTGGGCTTGGTGTGAGTTCCCATGGGGTGTCGGCTCCAGCCTGCGATAAGCAAGGGCAGAGTGGAGACAGGGCAGAGAAGGCAGTGGCCATCAGCCATCACTCCCCCACAGCACAGCCTGATGCCTAGATGTGATCCCTAGCACTTGCCAACCGATAGTTCAGTTCCTCTGGCTGAGACCTTCTTCCCTCTTTTCCCAGGGAGACGTGAGGCCACTGAGTCCATTGTCAATAGCAGTTTCCTCCATTCCGCCTTCCCTGTTGCACTGGAAGCTTCCAAGGGCTCCCATTTCCTGTCTACCTCTATGCCTAACTCCTTGCCCTGAGTAAGTTCTCCATCAGATATCTGCCAAACAGAAGGATGAGACCATGCCCTGGGCTCAGGCCCACCTGCTGCTCAGTGTGACCAGCCCCGCCATTCCCACTCCCAGCTGGCCAGTACCAGCTCCACACTGCAGAGGGGAGCTTCAGGATCCTAATACTGCCTTTCCGTTTAGCCCTACCTCCTCATCCTTGTGGACCCAGCTCTGCCTGGAGCATCTCAGCCACCCTTCCATGGTAGTCACCTCCTGCTGTATCACTAGAGTTCCCTTCCCCCACCGCCCCCCCAGGCACAGGCTGTCACTAAGCACAGCTGGGACATCATTCCCGTCGCTCGCCTCTTCCCCCACAACAGACTTTGCCACGCGCTTTGGCAGAATCTGCATGGGGATGTCCACAGTGTTCCTCGGATCTCTGAGCCTGGTGGCTCTCCCCAAACAGGAAGTCAGCCAGCTCAGACTCCAGTGTGGGCCTCCCTCAGAGACAAGCTGGGGTCTGCCTCTTGCCCTAGCGCTGACAAGCCTGGGGGAAGAGGAGCAGGCAGGTGCTCTCTGCACTGTGCTGGCAGAGCCGGCCCCCCACCTGCCTACGGGGTTGCCGAAAGCCAGGTTAGCAGCGGCAGAGCCTCCCTGTCTGCACACCAGCCGGCAGCCGGCTGGAGGGCTGGAGCTGGCCAGTACCAGCTCCCAAGTGCCAGGTTTCCGAGTTTTACAAACTCTGTGAGCTGGTTGCCATTGTGTTGGTGGCTTAAACTCATCCAGGAGAGAGTATTCACATGACAGAAATTGGCAAATGCTACAAATCAGCCCCCTCCTGGCTGGCTGTTAAACATTCGGCACCCTACTGCAGCTAGTGACCCCAAACCCTAGCCAGGAGGGCCTGTGCCGGGGCAGGCTCACTGAGAGGTGAATTACAGCATTCGCTGTCTGCATCTTTCTGGAGAGCTGGGCAGTGTCCCTCTTTCTCAGACTCAGCAGTTCCCTGCTCTGGCCCTGTGACCACAGGTGTGATTTTCTGTTCACATTCATCCCATTAGAGAACAGTGATTGGCCAAAGTGGCTCCACGCTCATCCTGAGTCCCCCCTCCCACTCTCCCCAAGCAGATTTACGAGAAGCTTTCTACACAGGAAAGCAGACTCAGAGCTGGGTAGTTTTGCTTTCTCTCTGTCAGCACGTTAGCAGACTAACATGAGACCATCTGCTCAAGCTCAGGCCTGTCCTGTGTTCTTCTCCACCTGAGAGGACAGGCCCTTAGGGTATTCATTCAGGAAGCATTTCTCACACACCTCCTGTGTGCAGCAAGCTCACGATCTAGGCACAGAAATGATTATGTCTCCTCCTCCCGTATGGTCAGATGAGATCGGCCTCACGTAGTCCCAAAGGGCTGGGGTGGCTCTGCCAGCACCCACTGGCCCCGTGCTCTCTGTGGCCAGCTTCAAGGCACCCCTGTGAAGCAGCTGTCTGGGAAGGCCTACTCTGCCCCGGAGACCAACTTGCAGGAGAGAAGCGGGGGGCCAGGCATCAGGGACCTGAGTGGATTAGGATGTAAGTGGGAGTAATGATCTGTGCTCATTGTGGACCTTGCAGAATCCAGCCTGGCTCTGGGCGCTGGAGCAGCCAGCAAAGGCAGGACCAAGGGGCTCTCGGGGGGCGGGTAGTAGAGAGCTAGGGCCCCAGCTGCCCTGCCGAAGGGGCAAGATTCCAGGAGCTGCATCCTATCCTCAGCAGGCTACAGTGGACATTGGTGCCCGCATACCTGGGGACAGCAGAACTGGGGTTTACTGGAGCAGTTGTGTCTCCTGCCATTTGTGCACCTCCCCCTCTGCCACCTGATCTGCTCTAGAGGGTGCCCCTTCCACTGATGCAGAACATCTCCATTCTGTGCTCACTGGGAGCTGCACAGTGGAACTTGCCAGCCTCCATCCCACCCGGCCACCCAGCCAGTGGGGTAGTTAATTTCCCCTGCATTTTAGTTCTTTACGCACGCATCGAAACAGGCCTAGGTTTTAAGATACAGGTTATTATTGTTTTAAGGGATTTCTATAATCCGAGAACTGAAAAACAGCTTGTCCACTTACCAAGAACAGAGTGCAGGGAGGAGACTAAGAGCAGTGGGGGACCAAGCTGACTTGGGGACCCTCATTAACTAGCATAGATGGGACGTTGGAGGTCTGCAATCCAGGGGAGTCCCACAACTGCCCTGAATAACACCAGAAATGGGTCTGTGCTAACCAGTTCCAGGTGGCACTCCTCTTTGCCCATCTATAGGGTGCCGAGGCCCCACCGGCTCTGACGTCTAGTGTTTCTGGGAAGATTAGAGTAACCATCAACTGGGGGGAGGGGCAGGCTATGGGCATCTGAGGGGGACACTGAGGACAGAGCACAGCGAAATGCACCCCTACTCCCTGTGCATGGCTCCCGACTGGACCTATGTCCTCAGGCCCTGAAATCAAGCTCTGGCTGGCCTGGGAGCCAAGGCTACAGCTTCCCCTAATCCTGCCTTCCTCACCCACAGCTGTCATCTCCCTGGCTCATGCACTTTCTCTAATTTCGTTAATAAAATCACAGTCAGCCCAAGGCCCTGGGCTGACCAAGGCAACCTTTAGTCTTGGATGGCTTCCCACCCCTGGGCCAGCAGGAAAGGCACTAAGGGGAGACTTCTACGCCAAGGCTCTTTATTCAGTATCCATCGGGCTCCCCAGCACACCCCCTGTGGTTCCTCTTTCAGCCTTGACTGCCCAAGGACAGGACCCCAGGCAACGAGAGGGAGCAGTACCTGGCCACATGGGACCCCTGGTCTTGTGCAGCTTCCGCATGAACGATCGGATCCAGTCTTGGCTTCCTCATCTGTAAAGTGGGGCAGTCCCTCAGCTCAAGGACAAGACATGGTTTTGATGATCTCTGCCTTTACCTGTGCCTGTGCTTGGTGCCCACAGGGCCTGGAACTGTGGGGCTAATGCTCTGATGGAAGAGAATACAGGTGTTGGGAGTTTAGACCCAGGGTAGATCAGCAGGACAGGGAACCTCTCCCAGACCCTATGGCCTCCCCTGTGACCCTGCCTGCTGTGGGTGACAGGGAAGGTGGTACGGGAGTCAGCACAAGCCTAAGAGGAATGTGGTACCCTCCTGCCATTTCATTTCCTCTCATAGGAGATAGCCATGAGCTCCCCCTGGACTAGCATGTGGGCTGAGCCTGCACACAGCTAAGGTCCCCCAAGGCCAAGGTCAGCCTACCACAGAGCAGGCTGGGGCCATGGCTGGCCTGAGCTGAGACTGATTCCCCAGGGTGATCTGTTCCCCAGGGAGCCTATTGATAGCCATACTGCCTACTGTACACCCCGCCCCAGTCCCACACATGACTCGCAGGGCCAGGCTGTAAGTTCCCCACAGGCTATGATGTGACATCATGGAGCACAGGCAGTGCTGGACAGGGCTCTCACGGTCTGCTCTGACACTCAGACACTCTGGCTTTTTGTAGCCCAGCTGACCAAGGGACCTGGCATGGGGCTCTCAGAGCAAAGGCACTGTGGCACTGCCAGGCCTGGGCCAGGACATGTTCCTCCCAGGAGGCATTCCAGTCCCCCAGTTACAGTGGTGTGGGGAGGGCAGGAGGTCTCTTCTGGCCAGCAAGGAACCTGTGGAGGTTGGAGGCCTAGTGATCCTCGGGGCTGTCCCACTGTGTGAGTCCAGCCTGTAGGCAGTGAGGCCATGACTGATCAGCTGGCCTCTGGCACACCCTCCCCCCAAGTCTTGTTCCTGCTCCCACCTACACTCTGTCTGCTGGCATAGCTGCTGAGGCTCTGTAGTCCCACAACCCAGACTGTCCTGCCCACTTATGGCCCAGCCTGAACATCACCCTGAACCACCCTCATGCTCTCCCCCAACACTGCCTATCTGGGACAATGCACTGGCACAGCCGTAGTGAAGCAGGTGGGGACAGGAAGAGGTGGTCAAGGCGTTTGGGGGCCCATGCAGGAGGCAGTGACTTCTGAGCCACACATCCTGAAGCCCAAGGCTTTCTCCCAAGTGAAAACAAGGGCTTGAGGCCAGAAATGGGGCCCTTCCCACTTTGTCTCACCTCCCAGCCTTGCCTATGAACAGGCTGAGAGGCTGGGATAGAGCTGGCCAGAGAGAGCACCAGGAAAGCACTGTCTGCTGCTGAGAGCCTAGCAAGGTATGGGGTGTGTGTATGACAGTACCAGCATCCTGGGCAGGATAAAGCCAATAGCCACCGCCTTGGGCAAATGCAGTGATAGGCCCTGGGCCAGCAACAGCCACTCCCAGGCTGGAGGTCCCTGTCGTGGCAGTGCCTGGGATCCGTGGAGCGTCCCACGGCCTGCAGAATTCCCTAAATCATGTCCCTATTGTATGGCTGTACCAATATGCACATGGCAGTTCTTCCTTGGGAGAGGTTCTGCCACTGATCAGATTCTCACTGGAGAGGACACCCCAGAAGATTGCACTAGCCTCCTTCGCCCCCTGCAGATGGAAAAACAAGGGTCAGGGCACTAACGGCCCATAGACAAAGGTTCGTCATTAAGATAGCTCTGCCCTCCCTGTCCCCAGCTTCCCATGTCCCTGCAAGAACTGGCTGCCACCGCTTTCAGCAGCCTTTGCTCCTGGAGGTGTTGCCTAGGACTATGCCCAGGAGTACAGAAGCATGTTCCTTGCTGAACAGGATCAGGCTAGTGGGTTCTTGTGGGGGTGGGGGTCCCTGGAGCTGAAAATACGGAGAGTTTTTTGCACCACCATTTCCTCCCTTGGTGACAGTGATGGTCTGCAAGCCCCAGGCCAGGCCTGTAATCTGTGTTGCCAGCTTCCAATCCGCACGCACCTGTGTCCTGCTGTTTGCTAATTTCCCGTCAGTGACTGACAGCAGGGGGACTTGGATCAAGCTGGCAAGTTTTAACATAAAAACAAATAAGAAACAGTTCTCATTTCAGCTGAAGCAGAAACGGATTGGGACTTTGAGAGAAGCATTCCTCCGTTAGGTG
The DNA here is from genome assembly GCF_020171115.1 of Neogale vison. Classification (NCBI taxonomy): domain Eukaryota; kingdom Metazoa; phylum Chordata; class Mammalia; order Carnivora; family Mustelidae; genus Neogale; species Neogale vison. The sequence continues at coordinate 214,905,868 of NC_058093.1, read as the reverse complement.
GTGGACTGTGGGTGGTGGTTAAGGTGAGGGCAGGCGGGGCCACAGCCTAGACTCCATCCAACACTGCCAGTGGCCTGTTGGGTGGCCCAGGGGCACCTGCCCTCTCTGGGCCTGGACATGAATTGGTGGAGCAGAATATGGGAGCTCCAGGGGTCCCAGAGCTTTCAGAGCAGATGCTTCCATGTTGTCCTGAGAATTTGCTGCCCCAAATACCTAAGCTACCTTCTCAAGTGACAGGATGCTCCCCACCCACGTGGCACTAACCCCAGGGCTCTGTCTCCTGTGTGGATGCTTGTGGGAGTGGGATAGTCCTTTCCATCTCTAAGATCCTATACATCATTGATTCTGAGGTGCAGTGAAACCAGAAAGCAAAACCAAGTGAGGTGTGTATTTGTGGTGCTGGTGTCCTGGTTGGCCAATTCAGACTCCTGGGGGCACAGCTTAGTCAGCTGGGACCCCAGGGGTGTTGTGTGGCCTGGGCTGCCCACGTCCAGGCCCCTTGTCCCTTGCACAGCTCCTGAGGAGTCCAGGCAGTCCATAGGTCTGGGGCACAGCTTCAGCTCAGAGCTCGGATGGCTGTGTGGGCCGTCCGAGTGGAAGCTCGGCCACAAGTGGCCACAAGTGGAAGCTGAGCTGGAGTGACCACACTTATATTGAGGTGCCCTGACTCTCAGCCCTGTGCCAAGTACCGTGGGAGAGTTGGTGGTAACCAGGCCTCAGCCCTTCCTCTCCAGAGGCTGGCATCCAGGTTGGGAAGACGAAGGAGGGCAGAGGACAGAGACTAGACCCCCAGACGCCATCATGGGGCCCTGCGTATAAACCTCTAAGCCCCCCATCGTCACAGGGTGTGCCACTCACTACACAGATGAGGGAACTCATGTTCTAAGAACAAGTTCCCCAGGTGGCCCAGGTGGCCCTCCGTCACCTTCTAAGGAGGACCCTTGGCTCTACCCTGCCATGGGGGGTAGAGGGAGTCTGAGATGCTGCCACCCTTGCTATTATTTTGGGTCCCCCTAGTCACCCTCCATGTACACATGGGGAAGCCAGGGACCAGCAAACAGAATGGCCCATGGAAGGTGGGTGCCAAGCTGGTGGGAGGCATTAGAGGCAGGTGGTCCAAAGCTAAACTGGCCGAGGCAGGAAGTAGCTCTCCCCTGTCTCTGGCAGGTTCAGAGGGGTTTAGGCTATTAGGACCTGAGTTTCAGCTTTTCCAACAAACTGTTATCTTGTTTAAACAGACTTTGCTGTTTAAATGACAGGCCTAGCCGGTGCTGTTACTATGAACGTTGCAACTGTCACTGGATTGGGGGGCAAGGGGACAGGCAGGCAGTGACTCTGACTTCTGCACTGGTTGGAACATACCCCTACGGCAAAGATGCCCCATTTATTGCTGGCCTGAGGCCTACAGGGCTGAGCACTTTAAAATGGGCCACGCCTGACCCTCCCGTCCCCTTCCCTTCCTGCATAGGTGTGCAGCAAGCAGGAGCCTGGGAAAGAAGGAGAGAAGGTGGTGGGAAGGTCAAGGGCCCCATGAAAACCTGGGACTGTCCAAGGGCATGAGGTGTACCACCCTGAGTTGCTAATCTTTGTGTGCCACATGCTAATCTCCACTCTAGCCAGGGAGTCCTGCAGCCTCAGGGCTGTTCGTCCACAGGTGGCAGCACAGGCTGGCAGGGGGAAAGGAGGTAGGAGCAGGAGCCAGGCAGGCCCCCCACCCCAGCCTGCAGAGTTGGGGTCTGGGGCCTCTACGCAAAACCCCCCAGGGCTGGCCATTGGGGTGGGAATGGGAAAATAAAACCTGAGACTGCATCCACTAAAACACAGGATCAGGTAGTTGCCGATCGTTTGAGAGCCGGAAGAGCTCCTGCTTATCAAATGCCTTTTCAGCCCGTTTTGCTGGATTGATCCACTGAACAACGGAGCTCAAGTGAGAAAGAACACAGGCCAGCTGTCAGTGAAAGACCAGGGCCACGCAAGACCTGTCTTGGGGAGGGAAGCCTGGCCCTGCTATCCTTAGTGGCCCCTGCCATCAGCGTCCTGGGCTGGGGAGGAGGCTGGGAACAGGGTGAGGCCATCTGTGGGCCAGGCCCAGGGCCGTGCACCTGTGCAGGAGGGCAGGGCAGGGCCCTTGGCCTGTAGCTCCTCCCACCCCACCTGAGCCCCACATTCACGGCTGTCACACTGATTGATCGCCAACAGCGCGCGCCATCTGGCCCTGCTGCCGTCACCCCACATTCGGCAGACCGCCCTGGCCGGGTACTGGAGAGACCAGTGCCCCTGACAGACAGGGCACTGTGCTCACGGCAGATGATGAGCAGTAATGACAAGGTCCAATGGCGCTTGAAGCTGTGTCGCAAATTAACAGACAGTTAAGGTCATGACTGGGGTGCTTCAGGTGGGGAGGCGTCAGGGAGGGCATTGGACAGTGACCCTCTCTGTGGGAACCCCAGAGAAGGAACAGCACAGCCATAGCAGAGGCCCTCAGGCAGGGAGGGGAAGGATGTGTCAGGGAGCTGGGGGAAAGCACCCTATCACCGTCTACGATAGAAGCGACTGGAAGGGGTAGGCTTGGTTGTGGTAGGGCCATGGGGAGAGCCACAGAGCAGAAAGTTGGGAGACAGTCTAGCAAGAGATGAAGGGGGAGGACTTCAGGGAGAGGTGTAGATGGATTCCAGTTGTGTCTGGAGGTACCATCAATGGGACGGGATGCAGGCAGAGCCCACAGCCTGACATGGGGTCCTCTGCATGCCACAGCCACCTGCTCCCCCAGCCTCAGCTAGGGTGACTTCTGGTGGCAGAAGTCAGCTCATTATTCAGTGCCCAGCCTAGACATGCTCCCTGCCCTGTGCCACCTGCCCTCCTGCTTGCACAGTGTGGTGCTGGACAGCTAGTGGCATATGTGTCCTTCCCCTAGGGGAGCTCCGTTCTCATAAGCCAGGACTGCCCCTTGCTCTTCTCTCTCTCTCGAAGCAGGAGTCCACACTACACTCAGTGGGAGCTTAAGGTAGAGCCCAGTGACCAACTGGGGTCCAAAGAAAAGGGACTGGAAGGGCAGCCAAAGCCACGGGTGGGAAGGTGGGCCTGCATCTTGGTGCTGTGGCCAGTGGTGCTCAGTGGGGGGTGCTGAGTGTCTAGCTTCCTCACGCTGTTGCCTGTTGACCACATTTCTATTGTGACTCACTGCATGAGAGCCGAAAATAACTGCCATCTCCTGGCTAGCCGGACCCGGAGCTGTCGAACAAAGTTCAAGGAGAACCAAGGCAGTCCTCCATGGGCCTGGTCAAACAGTGGTGGGCAGCCCTGTTGGAGCAGAACAGAGTCTGAGAGCCCCGCACCCAGGCCCCCACCCTAAAGGGTTGCTTCCTGCCTCAGTAAGGGATCAGCCACTTACCCTCCCAGACTGTCCCACACATGCCATCTGGGGAGCCCTAGAGCTGAAATAAGCCAGGGAGAAAAGGGGGGTCAGATGCTGATCTGAGTGGACACCTGACGAGGGGTCAGAGAGCAAGGGTAGCCAGGGCCTACACTGGGGAGGCCTGGGGCTGGGCCTGGGGCCACAAGAACAGAGTGTGATAGGAAAGCATGGAGTGGGAGTATGGATGGTGCAGAGGAGAGGAAGCCCCCCGTGGCTGTGACAGATGGAGGGGAGAGAGTGGCAGGAGCTTCTGTCCCTGTGCATGGACAGCGCTGTGTCCATCTTTCTCAGCCTGGCCATCCTGAGGGCTTAACCACAGCCTCAAGACCAGTGTAGCTCCACAGCCTTGAGGACCTAGGTTTGGAGGATGGGCAGCTGACCTGGGCCTGGCAGCAGTGGAAAGTGGAGGCTGTCCTGAGGGAGAATGCTGCTCGCCCCAGAGGCCCTGAATGCCCGGGAGGAACGAACAGTGAGTGACAGTGCTTCCTGGCTCCCCCACATTGCCTTGGTGTTTCTCCTTTCTGTGCTGTCCCTGCAGATTGGCTCCAGGGACGGTCAGGGGCTCATCGATTCATTAGCCTCATTAATCCAGTTCTCCAGTCTGGCAAGGCAGCGTTTACGTTTGCGGGAGGAAGAAGTGGGAAATGCTAACCAGATTGGTCTGAAAATGACCCCGGTCTCCAGCTCTGTCCCCAGACATGTCCCCCCTTTCCTGGGGCCAATAGCAGTGGGAGGGGTGGCTGTAGTTGTCTGAGACTCTCCTTGGGATGGGAGTGGTAGGTCTAGGAGCTGGGCCTAGGCAGGCCAGGCAAACCCTCTGAGCCCGTTTCTACATCTGTAAAATGGGAACATTGGGAAGATCCCCTTATAGCCTCTTTTCTGAGATGAACAGAGCTAGACATCCAGGCATCATGGAGCCTCCACACAAAGGAAGCAAGGTCCAGAGCCATCAGGGGCAAAAGTTGAGTCTAACACAGCCACAGGCTAACACTGCCAAGGGCAAGGCACTATCCAGTAGTCCCTCAGTAACACTGCCAGCATCTAACCTCCTCTTGCATGGGGAGGCCCCCTCCACCCAGGGGTACTTCAGCCAGGTCACTGGGAGGACCTCCTTTCTCCACTGCCCACTATCCTGTACAGTTGGGGACAGTTGAGGGTCCCCTCAACTCCCAGACCCCCTCCCCTCCCCTCCATCCCAACAAGGAGGTAGTTATGGCCAACATTTCTCAGGCCAGCCGGCCAGGGCCAGGCCTGTGTGCCCCTGTGAAGCAACGCCTGGCCCAGTTCAAGATCAGCAGCCTCCTCCTGCCATTGGTCTGTGTTGCGGTGTGAGGCTCTGAGGGTGGAGGCTTTCTCCTCAGTTGTCATGGAAACAACAGTGAGTCTGCTGAGCATCTGAGTACTCAGCTCAACAGCGGGAGGGGAGCAGCCACCCTGGGCGGCAGCTGCTGTGACAGACTCTCAGCAGCTCAGCATTTGGAAGGACCCAAGGGGCTGCGGTGCTCCTCAGCCTGGCGAGCCCAGAGGGCAACTCAGAGAACTCCTTGCCTGCTGTCTCCCTGTGGGTGGCTGGGCCATAACCACATCGGCCCTCTTGTCCGCACAGGATTATGGTGATTTCTGTCCAGGCATGAGTGAGCTGAGCACAGAGGCCCTGCCCTCCAGGAGACACTTCCAGTGAGGGGACACATACTGTGGGGCAGAGGAAGAGAGTGGGGAAACACAGATTCCAGCAGGCGACAGCCTTGAGCTGGAGCTGCCTGGGGAGCTCCGAGCATCCTGTCCCCGTCCCTGCAGGCGTGAGCCAACATGACTCAGGCCTCCTCCACCTGCTCCCGCAGTGGGCCTCTGCCAAGGAGCGGCACTGCTGCTCCCTATGTGGTTTTTGCCTGTCTGCCCACCCATTCTACTGTCTCCCAAATGTGTCCCAAGCCCCTCACTTTCAGACAGGTGTGTACAGTGCTTCCCCCTCCCCAACTCCAGCTCAAACGAGAGTGGCAGGCCCGCCCTGGAGCACAGCAATCTGTCCACAGGTTCAGGATGCCGTCACAAATCTCCAGTCTCCAGCCAGGCAAGGCAAGGTGAGCTCAGCCCAGCAGCTGGGGAGACCCCAGAAAGTCTCAGGCCTGGGGTGTTGTGGCACATGGGAACAGGAAGTAGGCTGACAGGAGGTGCTTCTCAGCAGAGGTGAATGGCAAAGGGTGTCCTGGAGCCCAAGAAGGCTGCTTGACCACAGTTCCTCACTGTTGGCCGTAGCTGCTCTGAAAGGAGAGCAGGGTATCCTAACATTGTGACAACAGCACAAGGCCTGAGCCCAGATGAGGCTCTGCTGGTCCTAGCATCCTTCTTACCCCTGAATCCCACCCTGTCTCCTGCTCCTCAGAGTACCTCTCCCTCCCCCACTGCTTCCCCTAGGGAACTGCCCCCCACCCCACCCCAAGGCACAGTTCAAGGAGGCCTCCTTGAAGAGGAGTCTGGGGCTTGCACTCTGCTTCTTGCCACTACCACCCTGTCTACCTGCGGGGAGATACATTCCAGGGTTTTGTACCTCTGAGCACCCCATGAACAAGCTGGAGTCCAAAAGAGACCTGAACCCTGGAAGGATGAGGACCCTCAGTGGGCTGGCTGGGGAAGCAAAGGGCTTTGGGCCACCAGCAACCTGCAGTCTGGGCCCAGACTGGCCTCTTGCTCCTGAAGCCTTGGTCTGGGGCACCCCACAAACAGCCTCCACCAGCTTCCCTTGGCCACCCAGCAAGGCCACCTGAGCACCCCCAGGCCATCCTAGACTTCTCTGCAGCTTTACATGAAGAGAAATATACACATACTCCTCTCTCGCCCCCAAAGACCTGCCCCCCGCCCCCTGCTTCCTTGGAGACAAAGAATAAGCTGTTTCCCTGGGTGACTGACACAATCCTTGAAGTAATTTTACTCTCGAGGCACAACCCTGTCTGTCTTCACACCGGGCAACAGCTGCAAACATGTCTAACACAGGTCCCGCCCACCCCACGCTCCTTCCTGCCAGGGACTCAGGGCACAGGTCTGAGGGTGGGGCCCGCTTGCCCTCCTCCCTCTGGCAAAGTCTGGGGACACCAAAGCCCTAGTGGGGCTCAGGATGGGCCGGGGAAGTCTTGGAGGCTTCTCCCACCTACCAAGCCCAGAGTTTAGGATGCTGGGCCTCCCCTGCCTCCCCTGGTCGGGGGAGGGGCAGTTGGCATTGCAGTGAGGGTGGCTACCAGGCTGACCACTGGGACATGCCATTCAGTGGGTCAGCACTCCCCCACCCATGAGACCACACCCGCCAGCTAACAGGCAGCTCCCAGACCTTGGTGCCCCCAAGCTTCCACCACAGAGGAAGCCCCAAGGGGCCAGAGGCTTGGCTGTTACTTCGTAAAGGGTGCCAGTTTTGAGGTCCAACCCCAAATGAAACTTCCCCTTTGGCCTATTCAGCCATGGTGCTGCCAGGCAACCTCAGTGCCCTGGTCCTGCTCTCAGTGCCCTTGGAACCTGGCACTTTGCTGCCCGGGGCCAGGCCCGGTGGCCCAGCTGCGGGGTGGGTGGCCACAGGGCTGGCTCCATCCATTGTGAATGGAACTCATTCATGTGCATAGCCCAGCCTCCCAGCCCTACTTCCAGTGTGAAAAGCTGAATTCACAGTTCCCAGGAACAAACACTCCAGGCTTTTCTATAATGCACAGACTTGAGTTTCCCAGGTTATAACAAGACTGACACCTCATCCTGAAGATGAGGAAACTGAGTCCCAGGGCAGGACAGAGCCTCCCAGGCTCTGGAGCCCAGCTGAGCCAGTGCTAAGGCCCTGGCCCCCCACTGCATCCCCTCCATCCCCTCTAACAGCTTGTCCGCACTAAAGCTCCATGCCTTTGCTGATCTTTACTCTAGTGCCTTTCCCTGCCCTACCCCCTACAAGGCGCAGGAGAGATGCCCCCTCCAGGAAGTCTCCCTTTTTATCTCAGTCATACCCATGATGGCCACCACAGCCATGAGGACTGAGCTTTCCCTGAATGTCACACTTTAGTTCTCAGCCACCCTGAGAGGGGGCAATGCAGGTGGGGAAACAGGCTTGGGATAGCTAAGAGCCAGTGGCTGGCAGATCAAGGTTCTGACCCTCATTGGCACCCTACAGCCACCACACCACCTCATTCATTTCATCCTCCCTAGGACTGGCTCGCTGAGAACAGGGCCATTGGCTCACCTCTCCATCACCCTTACGCTTAGAACAGCATCTCATGCAGAAAATCCCCTGGAGAAGGTCTACCAGGGAGATAAGGAAGGAGTGTGGAAGTGTTGGCAGACTGGAATTCCAAGTCACCTGGACCCCAGGGTGCTGGGAATTGTTGAAACCTTGATGTCACCAGCATTTTATGTGAGGTCTAAGGCTGGAGACCCCTGTGGACTCCTGGTTGGGCCAGCTGCCTTGCCCTGTGCTGTGACCACAGTGAGCCCTGTACCGGACCCTGGGGGGTGGGAACCTGGTGGAGAGGGAGCAGGCAGGGACTCAGAATGGGTCAGTACAGAGCCTTCCCCAGTCATGCAACATATCACATGCTACCACCTCCTAGCATATCCCCCACTCCATGAAATATGCCCATCAGTAGAGGGTAGGCCCCCCAGTTGGCCTCTCCTGTGTTCCAAAGGCCTGGTTGATGGTGTGTTCAGCATGAGTCGGCATTTGCATACGGCTGCCCAAAACCAGTGTGATCTTGCAGGGTAGACAGGTACTGGTCCCATCACCCTTGGAATGCGTGTCCACATGATGTTGGGAACAGGATGGACTGAACTAGTGTTCTATAAGGACTACAGAGCTGGGAGCTGGTATGGAAACCAAGGGAACCTGGAGCGGGCCCAGGCCTCCTGGGGGCCCCACAGGGAGCAAGGAGCAGAGCCCACACAGCCTGCCTTTTCCTAGAATAGGATAGTAGGGGACCCATGTGATGTTAACAGGCCAGCAGAGGTGGCTGAGCAACTGCATCGGGTCAGGCACACCTGGACAGGTGCCACATGCCTGTGCCAGATGGGGACTCAAGGCCCAAGAGGTAGCTAGAGGACCCAGGCCCCATACAAATGACAAAAACCAGGAGTGTGAGTCTTTGTGTACATTTTCTCCATTAAAAGCCAGCACCCTTTGTGAAGCTGGTATCCCTGCCTTCGCCTCACAGATACGGGGCTGGGGCGCCAAGAAGCAGGCATTTTGCCCAGAGTGACACAGTCTAGAGGCAGTCTGTGCAAGACATCTCAGAGCAGGTAAGGGCCAGAAACAGGGAGTCACATAAAGGCAGGGGCTGGGAGAAGGATGGGAACACCCAGATCATGCAGAGCCAGTGTGCCCCATGAGGGGTTCCTGATTTTGCCCCAGGAGCTCAGTCAAGAAATTTGAGGACAGAGAGGGTTTCAGAGCATGCTCATGCCCCTTCCCCATAGCTTGGCCCTCCATCCAGGGGTGGTCAGTGAGTCACCACAAATAGGACCTGTGTCCTAACAGAACACCTGTGGTGGCCTATGAGGAGAAAACAGGAAGGACCCTGCCCTCTGGGCACACTGAGCAACAGGTGTCTTTCAAAGGAGGTGCGATGGATGGAGGTCTTTCTCTCGCCTGCCTGCCCAGAGTTCGGTGCTGCCGGAAAGTGACATGTACATTACTGTACAGGTTTGTTAGGCTTATGGTAAAGAGACACTGAAGGGTCCCCAGCTCCACAACCAGGCCACCGCCCCTAGTGTGCCCCAAAGGCGTCTAAAGTTGCAGATACGCCGCACCCCAGACTGCATACTCTTACAGGTTGTGGAAGCAAGCTGCATGAGGCTCGGGAAGCTGGTACAGGCTTTGGCAGGAGGAAGGAGGGTTGTAGACTGAAATGAGCCCCTAAGAAGGACAGATTAGAAAGACCCACAGCAGGCTGGTAGCCTGGGAGTCATTAGCCAGCTGCCTTACCTGTTCCCCTACCTTTCTTTAGAAACTACAGTGCCTTGGGAGGGCTGAGCAGTGCTCCCCCCAGTCATGGAGGGAGCCAGAATTCACTCAGAGAGGGACCCAAGAACCATGGCCTGGAGGACACCGGCTGGTCCCTCTCCCTCAGGCAGGCCAGTGAACTCTCAAATCAGTGGGAGTCAGACATGCTAGAAGAGGCCGTGCAGGAAACATCTGGACCAACCCCTTTGCCTGTTGTGGGGCCCATTCCACTCATTTACAAAGTGCAAGGGCTGTCCTTGAGTGTCCGTGCTTGGGTTCAAGGCTGGGTCTCTGAAGCAGCCCTCTGCCACCCAGCCAGCATGCAAGGAAACCAAAGGCAGCCCTGCCATGTCATAGCTCCTGGGCTTGACCTATCAAATCGGGGAGCAGTGGTCACTAGAGGTGCTCCGCCTGGCACCTGGGGCTGTCCTGTGCACCACTAAAAAGCTAAGGGAACCTCCTGTGAGGAACTAAGCCCCACGCCAGTGAGCACAGGGCCCGGTGGCCGTCGCATCTCCAGGCTGAATAGTCACAGGAGGCGCCCTGAGGAACCAAGTGAGAATAGAGGTGCTGCAGGGCCCCGGAACCTGTCGGGCTGGCTGGCTGAGCCCAGGTCTGCAGAGAGGCCTCTCTCCCTCCAGCCCATGGAGCTGTTCCTGCACTGGGACCCATGGTATCCCAGAGCAGCTCTGTGTGGGCAGTGCAGGGAGGGGGCCTGCTGCCAAGAGCTGAGAGGAGATGACAGACCCCCTGTGCCAGGGCAAGGGTAGTGAGTGGCATGGGAGAGCACCCACAGGGCAACAGCGGCCTCACACCAGCACCTTCCTTTCTCCTCGCAGTGGTCCTGACATTGAATGCCATGACCATCCTATTTTGTACATTTTGTACATGAGGAAACTGAGGCCCAGAGAAGAGAAACGACTTATTCAAGGCTCATCAAAAACTGATGGTGACAGCAAACACCAGGCCTCTGGCCCCAGACCCTGTGCTTATAACCAGGGACGGGGATAGCACTTTTGTGACACCAGGAGAGCCTTCGTAGAGAATCAGAACTGAGGGGCAGCATTCCCCTCACCAAATGCAGGCTCCCTTTCGCACCCCAGCTCACCCTGGCCATGGGTGTCAAAATGAAGCTGGTCCGCTCCAGGCCACCAGAGGTGCTGAGAGTAGCCATATGCCAGGTGAAGGCCTCTGCTGCCAAGTTCAACACTAAGCAAAGACTCCACACTCACAGGCCAGAAAGCTCCTTAGAAACAGGTCATTAGGGGCACCTGGGTGGCTCAGTCAGTTGAGCATCTGCCTGCGACTTGGGCTGTGATCCTGGGGTCCTGGAATTGAGCCCCATGTCAGGCTCCCTGCTCATCGGGGAATCTGCTTCTCCCTCTCCCCTTCCCCCTCCCACTGGCTGTGCCTTCTCTCTCTCTTTCTGTCTCAAATAAATAAAACCTCAAAGTTGGAGGGGCACCTGGGTGGCTCGATTGTTAAGCATCTGCCTTTGGCTCAGGTCATGATCCCAGGGTCCTGGGATTGAGCCCCACACTGGGCTTCCTGCTCAGTGGGAAGCCTGCTTCTCCTCCCACTCACCCCTCCTGCTTATGTTCCCTCTGTCACTGTCTCTCTCTCTCTCTCTCTCTCCTTGTCAAATAAATAAAAATCTTTAAAAAAAAAAAAAAAAAAAAAAAAAAAGAAAGAAAGAAAGGAAAGGAACAGGTCATTACATTAGGTCCTGCCCAGTGACATCCACAGGCCACCTGAGGGAAAGCCTATTCAGTGGCACTGAGTGTATTTGGACCTGTCTGAATAGTTGTGGGTTTTTTTGTTTTTTTTGTTTTTGTTTTTGTTTTTGTTTTTTGCAAATAGCCAAGAAATGACTTCTTTACCACTCCAGGGACAACATCCAGCCACCCAGCTGCCCTCGACTGTCTGACATGGTTTATTACAGATCACTGATTTCTCACCGTTGGGTTGAGATTCCCACCATTGCCCACACTTCTGATAGGAATTGTCTATTCCATGTATTTATATGAATGAACGTGCAGACAAACCCCAGACTCTTAGAAAGGGCCATCTTGCTGGTGAGCAGGCCCTGGAGAGAGCTGGCTGGGTATCAGAGCCCCAGGCTGGCACTGCTGGGTGGGTGTGCTTTCTTCTAGGGGAGCCACCTATGACCACTGCTTTGCTGGCAGCTAGAGTGGTAAAGGCAAGGAGGGCTTCTTGCTGGAAGAGAACCAGTTGGGGCGCCTGGGTGGCTCGGTGGGTTAAGCTGCTGCCTTCGGCTCAGGTCATGATCCCAGGGTCCTGGGATCGAGTCCCGCATCGGGCTCTCTGCTGAGCGGAGAGCCTGCTTTCCTCTCTCTCTCTCTCTGCCTGCCTCTCTGCCTACTTGTGATCTCTGTCTGTCAAATAAATAAATAAATAATCTTAAAAAAAAAAAAAAAAAAAAAAGGAAGAGAACATGTTGGTAGAGACACATGGCTCTTAGCCGAGCCCTGGGAGTAGGCCTTTCCAAGCCTTCATCTCCCAATGTGTAAAATGGGTAGCACCCCTGTTTGCAGCACAGACATGCCCTGCAGGCTTCTCAGATTCGGGGTGCAAGAGGATGTTTGTATCAGGCTAACAGAAGTTTCACAGGACAAGAGGGTGATGTGCTAGCAATGATTCCAAAGCTGCCCCTGGCTTCATTTGCCCTAGGGGCCCAGCAGCCCAGACTGCATAAGGATCGTGCCCAACCCTGGCTTACCACCTTTGGGGCCCTCAGCAACAGCTAATGACACCAAGTGGGCAGAGTCACAAGGGAACTGGGTGGCAGGGGGAACCCCATCCAGGCCAAGGAGGAGAAGAATGGGGCCATAGCTGGTGTCCAGACCAAGGGCCGGGGGGTTGGGGAATGGGCAGGAGAGGCCCTAAAGACCAGACTGAGGGGCTGGGACTTTATCCTGGTACAGGGTGCATAGCCAGACATGTGCTGCAGGAAGGTGAACAGGGGTATGGGGGTGGGAGAAGTCAGGGGAGCTTCTGGGAAGAAGGGGCCTACAGGTCAGCTGCAGAGGGTGAATGGAACATGGAGAAAGGAGGAAGGAAGACGCAGAGGTGGGGCGGAGAGGTGAACCCATGGCACTCATTATCCCAAACTCACACTCATGTAGTTTCAAGAGTTACTGCCCAAAACATCATGTTCCTTTTACAGTGCTCTGTGCTTTGAGGTATCAGGACACTGCTCTGCCCACTTGGGATGCAGAAATGCACGTGTCACAGTGACAGTAGCACCATGGGCTCTGAGTCCCCAGGGGTAGCCCCAGGGCCCCACCCTTCCCACGTACCATCTCCTGGCTTTGCCCCCACCCCCAACAGAGGAGCCTGGTGCAGCGGCAACACAGGTGTAGGCCACGAGCACCGAGGGAGCAGTAGGGGGTACAGGTGGAGCAAAGCATTTAGCCCAGTGCTTCCTAAGCTCTGAAGCTCGTGTATGTTTCCACAAGCCGGTCTCTGGTCAGTGTGTCCCCCAGGCAGTGTGGAATCCCACCTGGCAGCACTCGCACAGCCACAGTGTCTACACAGACAGATTTTGTGGTTATTCTTTGATGCCCATCATCCCCCAGGTGTGTAAATAATGGCCAGTGTGGTTACCTGTGGTTTGTCCCAAGGAAGAGAGAGCAGCAGGAAACCTGAGCCCCCAGATGCCAGGGAATCGAGCAGAGCCCCAGGATGGGGCAAGGGCCCCACGTGAGGGAGCCTCCTGTTCTGTGGTCCTAGGCAGTAGCGATCCTCTCAGCATTTTGCGAGGCACTACCAAGGGCATGACTGCCTGTAAGGAAGTGCCTGAGTTCCCAGATTCCCAAGTAAGGAACGTGAGGCTTGGAGAGATGTCTAGGGTCCAAAAGCTTGCCAAGAGGTGTCAGTCAGGTGGAGGTTCATGTGGGACAGGAAGGACTGGTCAGTTGGGGCTGAAGTTAGGATCCCGGGCTGTGTGCTGAGCAGAAAGAGTGGCTGAGGTGGCTGTGGGGTAGGAGGGGTCATGTGGCCGTTAACTGTCCCAGTGCCACAGAGGGCCTGCCCTCAAGGGACCAACCAGCAGAGGCCTCAGTGTGAACTCTGGCTAGCACATATGCATTATTTCAGCATGTTGGGGATGCCCTCCTGCCCCTCCACTGCCTGGACTCCACAGCCTGCCCAGAGCTGCTGGGCTCAGACCCGGTATAAGAGCGCCCCTGGCTTTCACCCCCAGGGACCCAGCAGATACCCATTCTAGGACCCTGGCCATGTCCTGACTCCTCTGCCTGGCTCCCAACCCGTGAACCCCAATTCAACACCCAGGGCCCAGCCCTTGGGGACTGGCCTGCTAGGTTCCACCTGCTGGTGGCCAACCCATCCCCCACACCCCAAGTCCTAGACCTCTGTCTGGGCTCTATCACCTGGCATGAGAGCTGGGACCTGTCACCAGCCCTTAGGGCATGCTCAGCCAGTGTTTGCTCAATGAATTAATGCATGCGTGCTAACGACTCCATCTGTTATTTATCTGATGCGAAATTTGGGGTCAGAAGCACAGGCCCTGATTATGACATCATTCCTAAGAGAATTGATAGCTCTGTTAGGCTTTACAATGTGGCTTCCAAGAATCCATTAGAGCTAATTACTCCCCAGTAGAATGTGACATTCCTAGACCACCACTTATCTCACATTTGGGAACATTGTGGGGCTCCTCCAGGCACTTGCTGGGGCTGGGGTTCCTTTATCTTGTTTCTACAGAAAGGTCACCGCCCCCCCCTTTTTCCCAAGACCCCAAACCACTCACTTTCCAGAGTTTCTGGTATTCCTGAGCTCATTCTAAACAAGGCACAAGATCAGTTTTGGAAAATAGGAACTCCAAGGTGTCTATGGAATCCCAGGGCAGCCTCTCTGAGGTGGGAGAGTCATGACAAGTACCTCTGAGCTTCCTCTCCCCACTCGAGCTGGTTCCCTCTCAGCACTGGTGCTGTTCCATTATGTACCTCAGACAGTTCCAAATCTCCAGGAGAGTAGGGTTTCACTGAGGCATCCTCCTGGACACCCCCATCTGGGGTGACCTCACTTAGGCTAACAGCACTGCCCATCCATGCTGCAGTTAGCCTTAGCTCCTGGCCGTGGAACTTGGAGCACATTTCCCGTCTCCCCAAGCCTAAGTTTCTTCATCTGTAAAATGGGAATAGGAAGGTGCAAGGTCTGAACCAGCTGGCATGCTGTGGCCACACCATCAGCACCAGCTGTGGCTTCCTTCCTCATTCCCAAACGACTGGTGATACAATCTGGTCAGAGAGTCCTGAAATCCGACACCTCAGATCTAAACTAAACCAGTTCCGGGCTTTGTTTGGACATTTGGCTTGTTCATTTTATTTTGAAATGAAGGGTAGCTTTTGCCATAGTAACTCACCAGCAGTCCTTTTAGAAGCTAGAGTCATCGGTTCTCTGTGGAAACGGTGGGTTTGGGAGTCACACAGATGTGTTATGTTCCTTAAAAACTCAGTTACTACAACCCATTTAAGGTCCTGAGACGGGGGTAAATAAGAGCCAGTGCCACTGGGGTCACTGAGCCTCCTGGGCCACTTCCCTCACATAAGCCCAAGATCCTGGCAGGGGCAGAGGGGACTGAGCCTTCCCCAGCTCTCTAGATCGGAGCCTTTGGTTTAGAAGCACAGGCTCTCCACTCACAGATCTGGCTGAGGACTGACGGTGCCATGTGACAGCCCTGAGGCTTGGAGGATGGGCCAGAGCTGCTGGCTGGGCAGAAGGCTGGCCACACTCAGGGTGAGGGAGACGTGATGGCAGCTCGGGCGCGTTGAGCTAGCACAGGATAGCAGGAGATGAGGCCCTCAGCTGTGAGTACGGAGTTGCCCGGGTCCCTGTGGCCAACGGACGCTGTGCAGCAGCCCCAGGCCGCAGAGGAGGGTCTGATGAAGCAGAACATCCCCTTACAAAGACATGTCAGGGTGCCGCAGGTGGGACCAGCCCCCCAGAGCCTGTAGGAGGCAGGCAAAGACAGACTTGGCCTGGCAGAGGAAGGACTTCCCACCAGGAGGGTGGTATTTCCGGGGCCAGTGCCGGACTGGGAGAGCCTGCCACAGGGGGCTTCCTCCCATCAGGGCCGCCGGCCTAGAGCCTTTCCATGCTGCATCCCCTGATTAACGCCAGCATTTTCCTGCCCACAGAGTCGGATGGCAGAGAGCCTGCGCCTTTTTGACTCCATCTGTAACAACAACTGGTTCATCAACACCTCACTCATCCTCTTCCTGAACAAGAAGGACCTGCTGGCGGAGAAGATCCGGCGAATTCCGCTCACCATCTGCTTCCCGGAGTACAAGGGCCAGAACACCTACGAGGAGGCCGCTGTCTACATCCAGCGGCAGTTCGAGGACCTGAACCGCAACAAGGAGACCAAGGAGATCTACTCCCACTTCACCTGTGCCACCGACACCAGTAACATCCAGTTTGTCTTTGATGCGGTGACAGACGTCATCATACAGAACAATCTCAAGTACATAGGCCTTTGCTGAGGAGCCGGGCTGGCCAGTTTGCCTGTGGCAAAACCCCTGGGGTGTCACACACCCCCACTCGTGCTAGGGAGACGCAGCCCAGGGGCAGAAAAAGGGGGAGGCCTGATGAATGTCCCCTCCGCCCCTCCACCTCCTTGGCCCCCACGTTTCCGCAAACATAAATATATATGGATAGATTGCTAGGTAGGTAGACACACACACACATGCGCACACACACAGTCTGGAGATGGCCAAGTTCCCCAAAGTGTTGGAGCCTCTTGAAGACTTAAGCAGCTGTCACCAAGTTCACTACAAGCCCTTCCTGCCCCTTCACCTTGCCTTCCCCAGTCGGCCCCACTCTGCATGGGGGGGGGTTGTCCCTGTG
Organism: Neogale vison; assembly: GCF_020171115.1. Classification (NCBI taxonomy): domain Eukaryota; kingdom Metazoa; phylum Chordata; class Mammalia; order Carnivora; family Mustelidae; genus Neogale; species Neogale vison. Next base: position 214,889,600 of record NC_058093.1, on the reverse strand, counting down.
GGACTAGGAGGAGAGGCACCTGGGTCATCTGGAGGAACACCAGGTCTGCCCAAGCTTCGGATTGGGGACCTTGCTACTGACCGGAAGGGAGGACGAGAGCAGGGTCCGTGCGCCTTCCCTGGTGGCCACGCCTACTGCTGGCCTGCTCTGTACCATGTTGGTTCTGGAACCAGGGTGCGAGGCCAGATGACACCACTAACCAGACCTCTAGCCACTCACAGCTCTTTTTAAACAGCTTCAGAATATGCAGCAAAAATCCACACAATAACAGGAGTGGCACGATTTGTTTCGAACTCGGCCAGCTGGATTCCAGCTTTTCTTCTACCAGTCTGATGTTTTATAAATCAAACCCTGGTTTTTCTTCTCTGACATCTTTTTTTTTTTTCCAAATCTCGTGGTGTTTCGCAGAAATATGGAAAATTTCAAATGCAGTTGAGTATTCTTTTTTAAAATGCAGATTTCCAAAACATATTTTTTTTCAGGTGGTCCTTTTTGTGTCTGGCTTGCTGATTGTAAAAGTTGTTACCTGGATGAGCCTGTCCCTCTGCTCCCGAGCGACACTGGGGCTGACGGCCACCCTGTGGCAGCCTTGTAGGGCCGCGTTGTACATAAGCCCATGCAGCGTCCTCCTGTTTCCGGTGCGGTTTCTGCTTCGTTTTTATTTCAGAAAATAAACGTGATGTATTTCAAGGAGGTTCTTCACCGAGGAGCGAACAAACAGTAGCTAAATGTCTTGGTGTTTAAAGAGTAAATTATTCGTGGCTTTGCAAGTGGAGGAAGGGGAAGCGAGAGATGGGGCCCCAGCCCCTGCATGCCCTACACCCGAGATGGGCCGAGAGCTACTTCGACTCCTGTGAAGGCTCAGCCGGCGTTGTAGCCTGAGGGAGGCCCTGCTGGGACCTTGCACTCTGGCCCTGCCTGTCCCAGGGCCTGTGGCACCTGCCACCATGAAAGGACCTTAGCCCAGGGCTGCATGTAAATATGAAACCCCTGCCATCAAGAGGGAAGGCACCGCCAGAGCCCTTGCCAAACCTCCTTTTCTCTCAGCCTCTGTTCAGTATCCGTATGTCCAAGGTCAGTGTGTAGGATCACAGCCAAGGACTTTAAGAGATGTACGGAGGGAAAGAGGAGCTGGTGATTGTATGAAAGTTAAAGATTGTCTACTTTAAGAAAATAAAATAACCTGAATGAGCTGAGCCTCGTGCTGCCGTGCTGTGAGTGTGAGCGGCTGACCTGTGGGACAGTGTCCGGAGACACCATCCAGGTCCAGCTTGCATTTTCCTCTCCCCTGATCCACACATTCAGGCACAATCACTTTGAAATGAACATCAAGAATAAACAAGCTCGGGATGCCTGGGTGGCTAAGTTGGTTAAACGACTGCCTTCGGCTCAGACCATGATCCTGGAGTCCTGGGATCAAGTTCCGCATTGAGCTCCTTGCTCAGTGAGGAGCCTGCTTCTCCCTCTGACCCTGCCCCTTCTCATGCTCTCTCTCTCACTCTCTCTCAAGTAAATAAATAAAATCTTAAAAAAAAAAAAAAAAGAATAAACAACCTCAAGTGAGGAAAGAAAGTGTAAGAAAAGGGAGCCCTGCCAGGCCCGTGTGTCTGGAGGGGCTGAGGTTTGGGGGTGATGATGGCTCTAAGACCCCCGCACAGCACTGCCCCAGGCTGCAGCATCCCCCAGAACCCTCCCAGCCTAAAGACCCCTCTGCCAGAGTACAGGAGGCGGACAGCCTGGAGGGTGCCAATAATGCCCAACCATGAGGGTGGGGTCCTGCAGGGGGTGAGGAGGAGGGGTCCCTCACCATCTCCCCATCTGCTGACACTGACTTGTGTGGTTAGGGGCATCTCCATGTACTGGAGAGCACTAATTAGGAGTCGAGTATGTTTGTTCACCCTGTACCAAGTACCTTACACATTATTTTAACACCTGTACCACATAGCAGGTTGTTAGCTGTGACCCGTTTTACAGATGAGAAAAGGTGCTCAAGTCAAGGTCAGGGACTGGTGGAGCAGAGAGGTGTTTCCCACAGCCTAGCCCTACTCCTGATCACTCTGCACCCAGACAGCATCCCACAGGGAAGCGCAGAGCCACTCTGTACCTCCTCCTCAAATCCGGGACCTACACAAAGCTCTGAGTGAGGACCAGCAGGTGGGGAGATACACATTACAGGGACACAAGTACAGATCAGGCTCTCTCCCTTCCCCACCCCGGGCCCTCATGGGGATTCCCTTCACACCCTCCCACATCACCAAACAGCAAAAACCCAAGGGGACTTTTGTATAAGAAGAAATAGCGTAATCTTGGGGACTTATTTTATGCTTTTAATGCCAACTGTGAAAAAAGCAGTAATTTCACCATGAGCATCCTTCACCCAAAAATACATAGCTAGAAGGAAAATAGGATTCTGCCTTCCCTCCTGATGTGCTCAGGGGTGGGAGGTGGCTTCCCTGGGCCAGTGCTCCCAGTTCCCAGAGTCCAGTCAGCCGACTCTCCCAGGGCCCCATCTCCACTGCAATCTGTCTGCACTGCATTTTTTTTTCCTTTTACACCTCTGTGATCTGCTACATGAACTGCCCCTCCCTGCCTCATTTCACTGACCCCTCCGACAAGTATGTTTCCCATCCTCTCCACTTCCACGACATTTCGGAGACCAAGTGCCTTTCATTTCATGTCGTACGTTGTCTATTTTTATTGAAGTGTATTCGGCATTCCATCCTTTTAGTTTGAGGTATTCCCCTTAGTGATTCAGTACTTCAATATGTGTTATGAAATGATCCACATGAGAAGTCTAGTCACCCTCTGTCTGTGCTGGTTCTTCTCTGGTGGGCCTGCAACATCCCCCTTTTTCTCTGCTCATGATCCAAGTATGTCCTCCCCATGCTCAAGTCCAAGATGGCCCATCTCTTGGGACCCAACCTGCTGGATGTTTGATGTCCCCTCCCTCCCACATTCCCCTGCATGAAGTACCCATGCCAGGGCAAGGTGGGAATGGGCTCTGGCCCACCTTCTTCCTCCACTGTGCCCAGACCATACCCAGTATGGAGAAGTCACCTGCTAAGCTAAAGGTCCAGGAAAGGTCCACCATAAGTCAGAGGGAAATGAGCTCTGGGACCAGCAGCAGAGGGGTCGGCCAGAGGAGGCCAGAGTTGGCAGGAGGGCTAGCCTAAGAGGAGAGGTCTATCCTGTGCAGGAGGAGCTGGCCCAGCCTCGCCATCTGCAGGTGACTAACAACAGCCCAGGTCCCACGATGCAGCCAAAGACTCCCTCTCCTAGGGCACACCTACCACGTGGGCTCTGGGGGAATCGCCATCTGCCCCTATAGCTCTTGTGGTCACCTGAGACAGAGCAATGGGTCACTGACAATAATCCCAGCTCTCCTTGGTGACTGCTCACCGCATGGCTCTGGGCTGAACCTGGTATGCAGTCACCTGATTCAATCCTCCTCAGCTCCTGAGAAGCCAAGATTACTGGCTCTGTATTATAGAGGGAAAGGCAGAGACCTGGAGGGGGGGATGACTTCCCAGCATCACACAGTGTATCAAGTGACCTGACCAGGCCTGGGTCCCCAGGGCCAGTGCTCCATCTGTCCACCCTCCCTGGAGCCCATGCAAGGCCCTGGCCATCTAGGACAAATGGGTATGGGGTGAGGGTCTGCTGCCTCAGGGGCAAGTGCCGGGAAGGGCTACAGTCCCCCATGAGGATGAGGGGGCCCCACCAAGGCTGGACGGCACCCTGGGCGCTCGCCTAAGAGATAAGCTGGGTGAGGGGTTTCAGTGCTGATGTAGGTCCAAGGCCAGGGGCCAGCTGCTTCTGCCCTGCACAGTCACCAGAAGGACTTGACCCGCTTTGTGTAATGAGCTGTCCTCAACTGCCTGGGAATATGAAAGCTTTGTGGAGAGGGCTGAGAGAGACTGTCTGCTTCAAGAGAGCCCAGAGGGATAGCTGCTGGGATGGTGACCTACCTTGACTGGGCCAGACAGGGAAAGGCTCTCCTGGCTGGAGAAGGCCAGTAGATGGGGAGGGTGAGAGGAGACAAGGCTTCAGGCAGGTGCACCAGGCTGGGAACCAGGTGGACACAGTCACCGTTTGGGGGCATCATCCTTTGCTAAGTCTGGGAAGGGAGCACAGACTGTCAGGCTGAGGACATGCTTAGGGCCGCCACACCCTGTCCTGAAGGCAGGTGAGAAAGGACAGGCCCACCCCTCTAAGGCAGCCAGCCCCCTCCCTGCATTCTGTGGTGTCAGAGCCAAGAGGAGCTGGGGTTGTTCCAGGCCACCTCCCCAGGCAGCCCCTGAAGAGAGAAAGGAGTGCAGCAGCTTATCTGCCCAAGACTGCCTGTCTGAGGCACACTGCAGAAAGGGGGAGAACACCGTGTTTTGCTTCTTCAGCAGACCCTCTCCCTAGGCTTCTGCCACTCCCACCCCTTCAGCTCCGAAGTCCCCCCACACCTCAAGATTCCCAAGATCGGAACTGCATCTGACAGCAAGCCCCGTCCCTCCCCAGGCCCACACTGCTCCTGTCTGAGGCTGAGGAGCCCGTCTCCACAGGAGAGGACTGAGCACAGCCTCTGGTGGGTGCTGGCCCCTGGGCAGGGAGGGGCACCTACTTTTACCCCCCACAGCCCCATGCAAGCCAAGGCTGTCTACAGTGTGTCAGAGACAGAACAGTCCCTGCACCGTGCTGCTGCCACAGCTGGGCCAGCAGCTCAGAGCTCGGTCCAGACTCACAGATGCACCCAGTCACCCTGGTTCCAGGCCACCATCAGAGGGCCCAAGGGGCCTGGGCCGTGGCCAGTGGGGCTGGTAGGGAGACACTTCTAGGGCCTGGTGCTATTCAGCTGCCTCCCAAAATCCAGTTACAGAAGAATCCTCGATTTTGACATCAGAGTTCTCTCCTGTAACGCCAGCCACAAAACAAGACCCATTTCTGCATGTAGTTAGCAGAAATGAGGGAGCCAACAGAGATTCCCCCAGAATTCCCAGCGGTTACCCAGGGCCCGCCTGGCAGGGAACCTGGGCTGGAGGCTTCTGCCTGGCGTTTGCCTCCATAATCCTGCTTTCCCTTCGCCTGACTTGCAGCACCCCAGGGCCTGAGAGGAGAGCCAGGCCAGGTCAGGCAGTCATCGGTCCTATGGCACCCCCTGCTGGTTACTATGGGAAACCTCAAAGCTCGCCAGATCCCTCCAGGCCCAAGGACTCAAGAGGGAGGACCTTCCCCCCTTCCCGTGCAGGTAGCTCATACTATGGAGGGACACGGACGGAGCAATTGAGGCAAAGTAGCTGGACCAGATCAAGGGCCCAACATGGTTGTTGAATTGATGAAGGAGAGAGGGAGCTAATTGCCACAAATAACTAAAAAATGATCCTTTAAAATATGGCATAAAGGGGATGCCTGGGTGGCTCAGTTGGTTGGGCAGTTGCCTTCGGCTCAGGTCATGATCCCAGCATCCTGGGATCGAGTCCCACACCGGGCTCCTTGCTTGGCAGGGAGCCTGCTTTCCCCTCTGCCTCCGCCTGCCATTTTGTCTGCCTCTGCTCCCTCTCTCTCTCTGATAAATAAATAAAATCTTAAAAAAAATATATGGCATAAAGGCTGCTAACACCAATATCTATTGAGTGCTGGGCACGCGGCTAGGTGCAGAGGATGCCTTTTGGTGTGGCAGCAGATAGAAAACCTGTACTGATGACCACCAGCCGGAGAGCCAGCTGAGCCCAAACTATGCCTCACACAGGCACCCAGACTCCCATGCCCCGTGATAAAGCCGAAACTACTGCCCAAGATCACACACTGGTTAAAAGTACACCCATGAAGAAGATGCACCCACCCCACCCTGAGACCCAGTGAGGACACCACCTGGGACACAGCCACACTGACCACACCAGAAGCCACAGTGCTCAGAGTCCCCCCAGGCAGACTTCTTGGGGCATCTGCCCTAGCCTATGTCTCTCTCTCCCCACCAACCACTGCTACACATCCCTCACCAGAGTGTCCCAGGCCTCCCTTGCAGGCACCTCACAATGAGCAGCATCTAAGGAAGGCTATGGTTCAGGGTGTGGCTTGCTCCTGGGGTCCATGGTAAGTCTTGTCCTAACAACGGCCCCCCTACTCTTTGCGATGTGCCCAGTGCTTGTGGCTTCCAGAACAATTTTGCGGGAAGGAGATAGAACCAGGCCCTCCCCACCAGAACACAGATTACCATAGAGTTTCTGTAGCTAAGACCAGACTGGCAAGGTCTAGACAAGAAGACCTGTAAACAACAAACAAACAAACAAAAATCCAGGCCAGGTACCTTCACTAGCTAAATGTGAAAAGCAAAACTCTTACACTTCTAGTACAAAATAGGGCAGAATATCTTCATGAGCACTGAACACACACACACACACATACACACAGAGGGAAAGACTGATAAAACCAACTACATCCAAATGGAAAACTGCTGGGCTAATGAACAAACAAACAGTGAAAAGCCATGCAACAGCCCAGGAAATGTCATTTGCAATGTGTGCACATAGCCAACGAAGGATTAGAATCCAGGATGAATGAAACGCTCCCTCAGATCAATAAGAAATAGAAAAACAACTCAACAGAATTCTCAGGCTCCAGGGAGGCACCTGGCAGGAGAGGCGAAGCCGGTGGCGCCAGGCAGAGGAAAGATGCCTCCTCTCCCAGCCACAGGGGACGGCAAAGCCATACAATAGTGCAACAGCACAGCATACCTAGAGGTTGCTGTTGAGGGTGCACAGCAGGCTATCTCCTGCCTGGAGGAGGGAGGGAGGGGAAGCAGTGGCAATATCTGGCCAAGCTGAAGGCCGTGCATCTCCCGCCTCCACAAGGATGCTGTCCTCCAGCAGAGGGCTTGGAGGGACTCCAGGAAAATCTGAGCAGGAACATTCGGGATCAGAAACAACCAGCCTTCCCCCCTGAGCCAACCAGGGGTAAGTGTATTGAATGTCAGCGTTACGTTCAAACAGCAGAAAGGTATGCAACAGTTAAAACAGTCAAACAGAGCCTGTGACATGGCATGGCTAAATCTCAAAACTATAACATTAGGTTAAGTGGCAAGGGGATGCATTCAACCAGATCCATTGGCATTGAGTTTTAAAACATGCGGGACGAGATCTCTGTATGACTACATCCTTGGTAATATATAAAGATGTGCATTAGGGATATAGTCAGAAATTACTGGGGGCTCCAGGGAAGGCAGAAGAAAAGGTGCTGGGTGGGGAGGTTCACAGGGTGCTTGGACTATTATTTAAAAAAAAAAAAAAACAAGCAAATGGGAAATACAGTGAAATGTTAAAACTTAACAAAGCTGTGATGGTACATGATGTTTACTCTCATTATCTCTGTATTTCTCTGAAGGCTTAAACAGATCGCAATAATTTAAGAGAGCTGGCTGGGAGCTCCACACCCCAAGAAGGAGCATTCCCGTGTGGTGAGCACAGGGCATTCATTCAGCTCAGCCCTGAGTGCCGGCGCTTCACAGACACCCCACTCTCCCAGTGGCCCTCAGTCATGGCCTCAAGAGAGAACCAGCCAAGGTGCGTTTGAGAAAGTTACATGTGCCAGCTCCCAGAGACAGATCCTGTTGGCCTGGGATAGGGCCAGGGATAAGTTCAGTCTTTCAAAAGACCACCAGAGGGTTCTGTGGTCTGGCCTAATGTGTTCCCTAACATCCAGTTTGGCCCAGCTGGAAGAAGTCTTACTTCCCGGATGGGCAGCAATCCTGGGTCCCCAAGGGCTCCACTCCTTTGCCCTACCTCACGGAACCTCATCCCATTAGTCAGTTCTCTCTGGGCCCTCAACTCAGCGAGAGCTCATGCATGGAGGTGAGTGTTTATGCCACGTTTCATGCAGGGCAATGTGCAACACGCTTGGCGAGCATCTTCTCACTTGCCCTCGCTTCCCCATCCAGAGGCAGGCAAGGAACCAGGGGAAGGGCAGAGAGAACCCCGGGCCATCTCAGTCCTGGGCTATGACACCTTTAACTTAAGTCACCCCCTTAAGGCCTTGATATCACTCCTCTCTGAATGAGTCCCCTGTTTAAAAAAAATGTGCATTGCACCACGTGACAGGGCGGACGTGAACCTGACACAAGTCTGTCACCCTGGACTCTGCATCTAAATCTAAGCAGAAACACTCAACCAAGGGGGACCTCAAGCCTGGTGGGGGAGGGGCAGGCTTCCTTTATTCCTTAAACATGCTATGGCACACTTCACAAATGAGGACATTTATAGGGCTATAATCATCAGGGAAACACAAATTAGAACCAAAATGAGACCAACCACCCACCCCCCCAAAATAGCTAAAATGAAGAGCCAGGAAAGATCAAGTGTGGGTGAGGATCGAGGGCGTGTGCTGCTGGTGGGAGTGCAAACTGGTGTAAGTATTTTAGAAAACCATCGGTGGTAGCTTCTAAAGCTGAACATAAAGCTGTCCTAGCCGCAGCAAGTCCCCTCCCAGGTATGTCTCAAAAGAAACGCCTCTCTACACCCATCAAAAGACACTCACGAGAATGTTTATGGACACTCTGTTCTTGGGAGCCATTCGCTAGAAACAATTCAAGTGTCTGTTGGCAACAAAGTGGGTAAAGAAACTAGTGTACTCATATAATGTGAATACCATAGTCCAGCGCAAATTGTCAAAAATCATACATGGATCTCTGCGATAAAACGCTGAGCACAGAGAAAGCTAGAAACCAGACATTACAGGATGAATGTTTCCACTTAGGTAAAATTTAAGAAAAGGCATAAAACAACCTATAGTTTCATGTACAGGAGATACTGTTTCCCTTTGGGTGAGGGGTAGTAACTGGTCTGGGGCACGTGGGAAGTTTTTAGAGTGGTGGCGATGCTCTAGAAATTTCTCAGTCTGTGTGGTGATTCCATGGCATGTTCACTTAGTACAACTTAATAAAACATTCATGTACAATTTGTGCCTTTTTGATATGTACGTTGTACCTTAGTAAAAGCATAACTTTTTTTTTTTTTAAACATGCTCTAGACTGTGACCTGCAGCATGGCGCATGAGTGACCCGGAGAGGAGACCGAGGGGCCACCTGAGTGCCCACAGAGAGCCTACCTGAGGGCAGCTGGGCCACGTGCTTCAACGCCAGGTGCAGATTCTCTCGGCAGGCTACCTGAGGGTCGTTCAGCAGGTAGGACAAGGCAAGGAGGACATCGTGCTCTAAAAAGCCCTCTCTGGGGAAAAGAATTCAGATTTAGACACAGTTAAGACCATGCTCAGAGAGGATCCAGTAAGACCAAGGAGGAAGTTGCCCACCCGCAACAGGCATGGACCACGTTCCTCTGGCTTCCAGGGAAAAGAGAAAGGCTAGAGGTGGGCAAGCCATTACACCAACCCTAGAGGCCATGAGAGCGGTGTGGCTTGTGTGCCAGTGGAAGGAACCACACGTTGGAATCACACAGCTCTGCCCCTTCCTTAGGTAGGACTCCAACTGCTCTGCGTGCCCCTGGATTCTTCCTTTCACTCTTGTGAGTGTCAGTCCTGTTATCTGTAAAATGGGGATGAGGCAGCAGAATCCCACAGCTGACCTACCCTGAACTTCAGGGACCCACCCACCAGGGCACACACCCACCAATGCTCCAGGCTCTGCAAACCCTGTCCCTCGAAGCCCCTGCCTCTCCCCCCACCCCCCGAGCTGAATGGGGGGCTTGCCAATAGCCAGGGGCTTGCCTCCAAGCCTATGTATGCCTGTTACACTGCTTGTGATAATTATATAAGTTAATTAACTATTAGATAAGCCAATTAGATGTGAGAAGAGGTTTGTTGGTTTGTTTTTGTGTGTTTTTTTTTTTTAATTTCCTTATGAAAACAAAGTTGATTGCTTTGGGAAGACTCAAAAGTGAGTCTCAAAAAAAAAAGTGAGATGACTATAAATTCTAAAAGGCTTTTACATGCAGATTACTCCATTAATGTCTTTGAGTTCTCTGCTCTATTGGAAAGAAACTCGAGCTGCAAATTAGATGATATTATAGGTGTGGTTTAAGCAAAAAAAGATGACAGGAAATATCAACCAGTGGGTCCACACCCAAGAAGAGGTCTGGGTGGCACACCAGGATTGGTGAATGCCGAATTATTTGTGTCTGGGATTAAAATGAACAGTTTAAAGGGAATGTACAATTTCTTCAATTGCTGGCTTTATGACTTCCTTTTTTTTTTTTTTAAATAACTAACTCACTGCTGGAGCCAAGCACATGTGGTGTGAGGGCTTCTGAGCTCATATCTCTCAGGGCTGAGCTCAGTGAGAACTCAGTGTGATGCCCTTGCCCACCCAGGACCTAACACAGGAAGTGCCCAACCAATCGTGCTCATGCCATTGTTGGCCAGGATTTAACCTACAGTGAGTTCTGAGTCATTCTGGGACAAGAAAATCCTAGCGGGGCACCCAAGTTGCAGGGGACTTCCCTGACTGCCCGTCATGAGAGGGCCTCTTCAGTCAATTCTGGTCCCCCACTCCCTGTCACTCCTGCTTTGTAAGGCTGGGGTGTTTGCCTTGAGGACATCTGCCTCCCTCACCCACAAGTGAGCTAGAGGTAGGCCAGGACAGCTAGGCCTCCTGGAAGGCCCTCCCATTTGTGGGCTGTTATACCGACAGACTCCTCAAGGTGACAAGACATCAAGCCCCGGGCTACTGCCCCCATCCTCTCTTCCTGTTGCTGCCTGTATGGGTACAAGAGGTACAAAAGTATCCACATGACCAGTTACTTAGAGCTTGCCAGGCTCCACAAGCTACTGGCTTTAAGTTACAGGCTCACCACAGAATTTAGGCAATCTCCAGAAATCAGCCTCTGTTACTTTGGGCCCTTTGCATTCTTCGTCTACTATGCTATGGTGGAGCAAGCCACGGTTTGGGAACCCTGGACCCTGGTATCTTGGATATCCTGGTATCTCCTCACACCTGGAGGTCGCAGTGGGAGGGATGGCAGCTGAAGGACAGTGCAGGCCAGGCCAGAGTAGGCCTTTGGTCAGTGATATTTGCTTCACTGCGTGTCACCCCATCCAACCCTGCCACCGTAGCTATGTCCAGGAATCCTCACCCCCCCCAACCTCCTACTGCCACGAAACAAACTGGCAGGCACCCCCACTAGGCTCACAAGTTCCTTGTACCTGCCCAAGCTCCAGGCACCTCTCCCCACAGTGTCTGTCAGCTCTTGTGGGTTAACCATTTAATGTCCACATCAGGTCAGAGAGAGAAAAGAGGAGTAGGAAGAATGAGAGGCTCTTCAGTCCTTGATGCTCGTAAGTATTAAAGCACTTGCCCTGGGTCTGTCTCAGCAGACATTTAACCCCCTGCCCCCACGAGCAGGTGCAGACGAGGACAATGAGGTACAGAGAACTTGGGGAGAGGTGGGACTGAGCAACCTTACATTTCGTGAGATGCCCTGACACCCCTGAAAGGATCTCCAGCTTCTGCAAAGGGGCATCTGTTGTTTACATCAAAGCAGCCAGACGATAGTGAGCACCCTGCCCTTGATTCCTTCTTTCTGGGTGCATGCACCCTGGGCAGCAGCACCTGGGCAGGGCTCCAGGGCTGTTTGTGATTCTCCGCGCTGTTTGCAGCACCAAGTAAAACTAGTCATCCCAGGTCAAGAGTGTGAACTAAACGGATATGGGAAAGCACCTCCACCCTCCCCTCAACACACACACAGACTGAGAGACAAAAATTCAGAGATTCAGGGTCATCCAAGGGCCTGCCACCCAGGGGAGGGGTATGGCTCACAAGCATGACATGGGTTTCCAGAGACAGCTGCCCACCTGCCCACGTTATGGGTCGCCATGATGTGGAGCACCTCGGTGGTCTTTATCCGCACCAAGTCATTGCTATCCTTCAGCAAAGCTTTCAGGCTCTCCAGGCAGCCTACAAGGCACAAAAATCTTTAAACACTTACCAGTCTCAGAAATCAACTCACCTGGAAGTCAACAAGTGAGCCAATGTTGGGCAACAAAAGACTACCGCTGCTTTGGGGGCTGAGGGAATAGTGTCAGTTGTGAAGTAGTTCCAACTCACCCAAGAGGTCTCTGTGTGCCAGAAAGGCTTGCACAGGGGACTGTGTTATCTAACCCCCTTCACGTTTCCAATCAATGTCTTGTGTCTTAGTCCACTGCAGGATTAAGAAAATGGCCTTCACATTTGGGGAGACTGAGGGTCAAATTCTCACCCCTGTCCCCAAGTGGTCATGTACCCTTGAATAGGTCACACCTAGGGATGCCAGGTTGTGTAAATAAAAATTCAGCTTTATTTATTGATCTACCAACCCTAGCCTTGTACCCCTCCTCTGAACCTCCAGTTTTCTTACGTCAGTTTTCTTATCTTCCCTCCCAAGGCAGGTGATATCTGAATGAAGATAACATAGGCAAAAAAAAGATAACATTGGCAGTGCACCTGGGTGGTGCTAGCCCAGAGTCAGGCTTATTAAACAGCAGCTCTTAGTACTGAAGTTCTACCCGGTGTCCTAGGCCCTGGTTCCAGGAACCACAGCCAAATCTGCAATCAACTGGCCCTTCAGTACTAAGGCTGGAGGGAGAAGCCACAATTCGTCCATCATGTGCCTCATCTGGGAAACGTGTGACCATGTCATGAAAATCACCTCAAGCCTTATTTTGATAATTAGCAGAGTGGGAACCAAGGGACATAGTTCCCAGATACATGTGTGGTTTTAGTAAGGGGCGAGCCTATCTTTTGTGACAGTCTCATGGATGAGATAGATAAACAGCACTCTTTGATGGATCTGTGGCCACCTGGTTGAGCCGTAGCAGAGGGGACAGACTTGTGGCTCTCAGTGGGATGCTGGTGTGTCTGAGCAAGGACGGACTGACAAACCCAGAGGGACACGGTGAAGGGGCTCGGTCACCTCAGCTCCTCCCACTTCTGGCCACTGTGTCTGTCCATCCAGACCCTGGTCATGGTCACCTGGGCTGTGACACACTCACCTATGTCGATGGCCACATAGACATGCTCAGGATCGTGCATGAGGTCACAAAGTGCCATGAGGGCTTTCTGCCTTGTCAGCAGGTCCTCCGACTGCAGCTCTTCGTTGAGCTTGGGCAGGGCCCGACAGCCATAGGCAATGGAGGCCTGGGCAGGGTTGATGTCAGGGGGCAGGTACATGGAGATCCGGGCATGGGCCATGCTTCCACGCCTGCAGAGGACAGCTCTCTAGCTCTCAAAACAAAAACACTGCAGAACCACTGATTAAGAGAAATCAAAAAGGTGTCATTATTACCACTGGGATTTAGAAGCTACTTCTCATTTGATCCTCGAAACTGTAAGGGCAGTCAGGTGGGTATCTTTACTTTCTTTCTTTCTTTCTTTCTTTCTTTCTTTCTTTCTTTCTTTCTTTTTTTTAAGATTTTATTTATTCGTTTGAGGGAGAGAGAGTGAGAGAGAGCAGGAGGAGAGGGAGAAGCAGACTCCCCGCAGAGCAGGAAGCCCGGTGAGGGGCTTGATCCCAGGACCCTGAGATCATGACCTGAGCCGAAGGCAGACAAACAACGGATTGAGCCACCCAGGCACCCCCTTTACTTTCATTTTATGGTTTAGCAAACTGAGGCTGAGAGCAATGAAGGAATCTGCTCAAGGTCACAGTAAAGGTAAATAGCAGCCCAAATTGCAAACTCCAGAGCTCTCCCATGCTTAATGAAAGAGGGACCACCAATGCTTTACAGGATGGTCCTTGGGTCAAAGGCACCAAAGAGACAAAACAAAACAAACCAGCAAACACGAATGTGGCCACCACAGATGGTGCTTATCTTACACCAGCATCATCTAGTATCTAACTCAACTACTCCAGGATTTGTGTTATCCCAATCTTACAAAGGAAGTAGTTGAGGTCTGAGGGTAGGAGATGGCTTCAGGTTATGGAACTGAGAAGGCCAGGAGCCAATGTTTAAATCAAGGTCTAGTTCATTCATCTATCAGGGACCCATATTCAGATGCTGCTTCTCCTTATTTTTTTTAAGTATTTTTTATTATGCCCAGTTAGCCACCGTATAGTATAGTATTCAGATTCTACTGACACATCCACAGAAGAAGGAATTAAGCTTAAAGTGTGACTGTAAGTGGTGTGGCTCAGTATAGCTGACCCTTGAACAATACAGGTGTGAAATGCATGGGTCCACTTACACATGGATTTTTTATAAAACGGTACTTTTTTTTTTTTTTAGTTTTTTTTTTAAGATTTTATTTGTTTATTTGACAGAGATCACAAGTAGGCAGAGAGGCAGGCAGGGGGGGGGGAAGCAGGCTCCCTGCTGAGCAGAGAGCCTGATGTGGGGCTCGATCCCAGGACCCTGAGATCATGACCTGAGCCGAAAGGCAGAGGCTCCAACCCACCGAGCCACCCAGTCGCCTCTAAAACGGTACTTTTTTTACACACTACACTTTGCACATATTTTTTACATAACTACTGAATGTATTCTCTCCCTGATACCCCTCTTAATAACATTTTTAAAAATCTAGCTTCCTTTATTGTAAGAATATAGTATAGTATACAATAAATAAAACATAACATACGTGGTCATGTACGGTGTATGTTATCGGTAAGGCTTCTGGTCAACAATGGGCTTAGTAATAGTTAAGGAGGGAGTCAAAAGTTATAAGTGGATTTTAGGTTGTGGGGGAAGGGTAGTGTTGGCACTCCTGACCCCTATGTTGTTCAAGGGTCAACTGTAATTAAGAACGGGGTCCAGACCTAGGCCGTGGGTGGCCCTTGACAAGTTACTTCTGTCTGTGTCTTTCTACTGCTGCAAAAGGAAAGTGATAAGAGCACCTCCTTCCTTCCCTGCCAGAGTGCACCTCCTTCCTTCCCTACCAAGGAGCCTGGCACAGCAGTCTCTGAATATGTCCTCTGTGGCTACTGTTACGGTGGTAGTGGTTCCTGCAATTAGTCCCAGTGACAGTCCCAGCCCTGTAGGAATGCTCAGCTTCGGTAAAGGAGGTGAGCCTGACTTTGATTCTGGGCACCAAGTGACCGCCCGGGGCAAGAGGAGAGGGGCCCTGGCTAGAAGGAATGTGGCCTTTTCTGGGCTCTCCGAGCTAGGAGTAGTGGGTGCTGGGGACAGGGTCCTGCCCTCTTCTAAGGAGCATGGGTTAGGGAGGTAAGAGGATGAGAGCCCGGTGTGAACAGGAAGAGGTGAATCTGGGGACCCACCCCCACCCCCGCCCCATCCCTCCGGCGGCCGCTGGCTCACCTGCCTCAGCCCGGGGTCCCGGAAGCCCTCGCCCGTTGCCAGGCGACCGGTTGCCAGGCTACCCCACAGCGCCGCAGCGCCCATCGCGCAGGCGCGAAGGGCCCCGGGGCCGGAACCAGCTGTAAAGTGCGAACAATGATGTTTTACAGGGTTACGGTGAAGAACAAAGGCGGCTCAGCTTTGTTCATGGTACAGAAGGGAAGCGAAGTGACTGTACTCTGAATTGAATCCTGCATGCCTTTAATCCTCAGAGTAAACTCGGGAAGTGATAACATCCAGTTTACCGACAAACAAACTGAAAGGTTCAGTAGCTTCCCCTAAATTACCCTGGTCTGATCCCTGAACTGTCTAGCCCTGGCTCATGCTCCTTGATCTGCAATCTGATTACCTGCTAATGACACAGATCAGACCCGCAGTGGAGCAAACACACTGCTGGCTGGAGCAATTGCTCTTGAAAGGAAGCCAGACCCATCCATCACCTGCATAAAACCGTCCCATGGCTTTCACCTGGTCTCAGGACACAGTCCAAACTCCTAGCCTGCTACTCAAGGCCCTAGGTCATGACCTCCTTCAGCCATGCTGGATTCTTTTAATTTCCCAAATGGTCAACTCTTTCCTGCCGGCTGAGATGCTTGTAACACTAACCACCTCTTTACCCTTCAAGACACAGCTCAGGGCGCCTGGGTGGCTCAGTGGGTTAAGCCACTGCCTTCGGCTCAGGTCATGATCTCGGGGTCCTGGGATCGAGTCCCGCATCGGGCTCTCTGCTCAGCGGGGAGCCTGCTTCCCTCTGTCTCCCTCTCTGCCTGCCTCTCTGTCTGCTTGTGATCTCTCTCTGTCAAATAAATAAATAAAATCTTAAAAAAAAAAAAAAAAAGACACAGCTCAGTGTACACTTCCTCCATGAATCCTGTTCTCTCCCCAACTCCAAAGTAGTAAATAACCCCATAATTTAATTAACCCACAGGCACAGTTCCTCCTCTAATTCTCTATTTCTGTTTCCCCCCAGCACACTCCAACTTCCCAGAGGATGGAGGCCTTGTCATTCCTGTTTACTTGCCTTTCCAGTGCCAGGAATTTACTAGAAATTTCAGTCAATGTAGCATAAATGAATGGTTAATAGACTTGAATCAAGTTTAATAATCTACAAAGCACTTTCACGAACTTGTGTGATCTTCACAAAGAACCTTGAAGTTGATAGTCACATCTGTTTTATAGCTGAGTAAACTGAGGCACAGGAAGAGGTAGAGCAACTCACATAAGTCCATCCCCTAAGCCTGCAGCCTTAGCACTGAAACTTAACTAACAAAGGCACCAGGTATTAGCCTCCAGCACAATTAGCTTTGGAATGAAGATCACTACTCTGATCTGTGTGCCCAGGATCCCATATTGTGATGGGGAGATCTGCCCCCTACTGTGGTTCTTCAAAGGACCTAGTTATAAAGGATCTCTAACCCAGAGCCTCCTAGCTTTTTTAGGAAGATGGTGTGGAGAGCGCTGGAGTAGGAGTCAGGAAATCTGGTTTTGAATTCTAGTTCTAACTCACTAGGCAAATTCTTTTTTGTGAGCCTTAGGTGCCTTGTCTGTGAAATTAGGGAGCCAAATTGAGTAGATACTCAAAGCTGGGAACCCTGGGCCTCTCAGAATCTGGTTAGAGTCCTTTTTTTTTTTTTTTTTTTTAATTACCCTTCAGTTTTATTATTTTTCAATCTCTTTTTGTTAACTTTTAAAGATACAAATAACATTATATAGGTATATATGTTAATTACAAAACATAAAAATATAATGTGTGAATTCACCACCAAGAACATTCTGAATGCCTGCATCCTCTTCCCCTATCCTATAGCCCATCTTCCTCTCCAAAGCTAACTACTCTCTCATTTTATGATTACAGTCTTACAAGTGCCTCTAGAGGCCATCTAGCCCATATGCCTCACTCTTCAAACAGAAACTAGCTTATAGGAGCTTATTCTGTGCCCAGGTCAGCTTTTAAACAGCCATTAATTACAGAAATTAATTTTATAAAATTAGCTCTAGAATCCAGGCATATGATATTCAGGCATCATTAGTTTCAGAACTATGCAGATTAAGTTTAATGAACAGTAGGCCACTGCAGGGGACTGGACTCCAATCAAAGGCCAATGGTGTAGCAAAAGTTCTTATGCCATGATTGCTGAGAGGAGAAGGTGTCTGTCGGAGAGACTTGAAGGAGGAAAGCACGCCAAAATACATCAAGGCTGACCTGGCAAGGCCAGAGATAGGGAGATGTTATTTATCATCTGTTTTCCAAATTGTTTATTTTCAATTGAGTTATTTATTGAATAAGCAATATATGCCCATAGAGGAAAATCTAGAAAGTATGAAAGTAAAATGTCTCCATCCCTCCTCAGTCCCCAGCCAACAGGTTGTCCTAACCTGTAACAACCACCACTGGTATCTTTACAGAGCTAAGCTAAGCTTATACAAGTAAATATGATTCATTTACTTTTTATTGTAGCAGCATACTTCAGGGTTCTCTACCTTCTTTTTAAAAATTTAATATTCATTCACTCCCTTAACATTCACTCAATGTCTGCTATGCCCAGGCACTGTTTAACCCATGTGTTACATGGGTGAAATAAACACAAACACCCCTGCTCTTGCTGCAGCCAGTGGGGGGAGATAGACAACCAACATAAACAACAGTTTTATAGTATGTTAGAAAATAGTAGGTGCCTGGGAGAAACAGAGAGGAATAAGGGGTTGGGAGGATGTTACAATTGTAAATAGGCTGCTTTGGGGAGGCCTCATCTAGTGGTGTTATCTGAGCAGATGTGAAGGGGAAGGAGGTGAGCAATGTGAAGATCTGGGGAAAAAAACATTCCAGGCTTAGAGAACAGCCAGTGCAAACACCCCGGTGCCTGATACGTTGCAGGAACAAGGAGGCCAGTGGAGCCTGTGTGGGATTTGGGGATGGGGAGTAAGCGGTAGAAGATGAGAGGAAATAAGGCCAGAGCAAATTACATGAAACCTCTTGGGCCACTGTAAGGATTTTATTAATCTGAAAGAGATGAGGAGGCATTGGACGGTTTGGAGCCAAAGATTGCTGGTGATTTGATCAGTTTTAACAGGAGGAGCCCTGGGGCGCTGAACTGGGAATAGGTTTAACAGCAAGGGTAAAGACAAGGCGACCAGTTGGAGGGAGAGAAGATGATGGTTTGTACAAAGGCAATACCAGTGGAAGGGGCGGGCGGTAAGAGGATGATGGACAAATTTTCAGGATAGAAACTACTGGATTTACTGATAAATCAGATACGGGTTCTAAGAAAAAGGAGTCAAGGGATCTTGGATATCCCTCCATACCAATATATAAAGAAAAACACGAACTATTTAGATAACCAGAAAAAAATCGTACTTAATATTATGAAAATAAATATTTAAACACCTCACGTAATCCCTACCCGTTCGATTAAACTACCATCTTTCCCAAGAAAGCAGAGTGTGAGAGTCTCTCCACTCCGCCTCCGCCCCGGGGTCCTGGCCCCGCCTCCTGGCCGCCCTGCCCCTGCCCACCGCCCGCCTGCCCGATCCCGCCTTCGTTACCATGGTGATCGCCGGCGGTGGCGCAGTGTCTTGGAAGCGCCTGCTGCTCCCCCAAGAGGCTCCGGTTGCTACGGTGACCGCCCTTCGGAACCACGTGTGGGACTCTTTCCGCTGCGAGCTCCGCCCAGACCCCCGTCCCCGACGCCCGGGATTCGTCAGATGTCGGCGGGTCCCGCAGGGCGCTAGTTGCTATGGTGATCGCAGCCACAGGCCCCACCAGAACAGGCCGCGCAGCTTCCAGAGCCTTTGCCACCTCCGCGGGTGAGTCGGCCGCCCACTCTGTCCCACCTTAGTCCGCACCGCTAAGACCCCGTCCCGGAGGCCCTGCTTGGGAGGGCGTCACGGCCTGCAGCCGTGGGGCCTCCTCATTTCCTGAGCGCCTGCCCTGGGTCAGACCCGTGTGAAGGAGAACGGGATCAGATCCGGGAGGATGATAGGCCTGGTTAAGGACTTGACCAAGTCTACGCTAGTGGGAAGAGGAGGAGGACAGGAGACGCAGGGCTGCACAATAGGGGTGAAGGGACCAGGCGTTGGGTGCGGTAAAGCGACAGGGGGAAATGCCTGACGGCTGAAACCTAAGGCCCTTCACCCACCCAGAGCCTTCAGACCTCGGAGAGGAAGAGCAGGGGACCACTCCAGTCCCGATTCCTACCCCTGGGCTGTGATGATGCATAGCTTGGCATTTGTGGTAAGGTCGGAGAGGGACCACTCCTGGTTAGACACCTGGCAGGAGGAGACACAGGTCTCCCTGACTTCTAGGCAGGGCGGGGAAAGCCGGGTCCTCTCCACGCCCACACCAGCCAAACTGCCTGCTGATGGAAAGATAGGGCCTCTGGCCAGTTTCCCTGACGGAGAAAGAGACGTGGATCAGTGTTTATAGCTACTGAGTCCCCAGGGATTTGTGCAGCTCCCTAACTCTCTGTCCCCTGCTTGATTGGTTCACAGGACACTCTGCAAGGATGAGGTCCTCGCTAACACCTTTGGGGCCGCCGGTTAGCAGGGACCGCATCATCACCAGCTTCCCTAAGGTAGGGAGGGTCATTAGCCAGCCTTTTCCATATACGCTACTCTCCAGACACCCTGTCCACACCCACATTTCCCCACCTGCATTCATCACTGGAAACAAAGCAGGAGCATGGGGGAGGTCAGTCCCTCTCTAACAGACCCTGGGAACTACTAGACTTCTTTAGAAACAGGGACACTTGGCCCTGACTTGCCCAAGGTGGACCAGCAAATTAAGGGTGACAGCAGGAGACAATGTTGCATGGAAGTTAAAAGTACAAGCTTTGCAGTCAGACAGTCCTGGGTGTGAATTCTGACTCTGTCTTTAAGCCATGTGACTGTGGGCAAGTTACTCAACCTCTCAGACCTGCTGGTACATAAGGATAAAAACTCACATTGGGTTCCTGGCTGTTGGTGAACGGGAAATCCCTGACCTGAGTCGTGCTCACTGCTGTTTTTTTGTTATCATTACTATTATCAAAATAGCACTCTAGTTTCCTGACACCAAATCCAGCCTCCTCTTTCCTTACCATTCTGCCTCCGGTTCCTGCTGCAAATTGGGCTCTTCCATGTGTATTAAAATCTAGTATTAATCGTGTCAGGCAATGCAAATTGGTCCAACCCCTAGACGGGGCGTGGGACAATTTTTCCCACCATTGCAATGCCCCTGCCTTCTGATCCAGTCATTCAAAGCCAGGCCTTAGAGCAGTTCATAAAGCAGGTCAGATACAATGTAAATGTCCTCCAGGGGGAGCTGCTTCAACAGCAAAATGCTACTTCTGCCACAAGAGACAGAAGCTTCCCTTCAGGAGTGGATGTGCAACGAAGGCCAGTCAATTAAGTAAAAAGGCGAGGAATGGAGCAGTGCGCCTAGCATACTCCCATGGGTGGAAAAAGGAGAGGGGAGAAAACAAATGTATGTGTTTGTTTCTACTTGCCAAAAATATCTCTGGAAGGACACAGAAGATCCTTCCATTAGTGGTTGCCTCCATGTGACTTGGGACAGGTATAGAGGGAAGAATCCTCTCCATGGAATGACCTCTCTGTCTTTTTAATTCTGTGCCCAGGCTGGTAAGGAGGAAGGAGGTGACTGCAGACTTTGGGTAATCTGGGTCTGTGAGAAGTCATATCTTCTCACCTTTTCTGCCTCTACACACCCACAGAGAAAGCAGTGGTGCCTCGGACCTGGGGACAGCTCCCCCAGAATTTTCCATCTCAACAGAGGCCCAAACAAATTGCTTCCCTAGAGAGCTTGACTGTGGTCACTAGGAATGATGGACCCTAATGTTTAGTGAGCTGAAAGGAAGGGAAGTGTGATCGGCTCAAAACAGTTCAGGTCTCATGGGACAGAGGACTCCATTTCCGGAACAGATCAGCAAGGCTCAGAGAGGTAAGGAGGGCTGCCTGGAGTCACACAGCTGGGCGCTGCAGAGCCGGGACTTGACCTGGGTCTGACTCCAGGGCTCCAATGTTCCCCTACCCTGAGAGGCAGCCTGGGGCATCCATCGTGGCTTCATCCAGAGTGAGATCCTCCCCCATCCTGTGTGTGGCAGTTCATCCTCTATCCCAGGGCCACACACTTCAGACCTGAGAAATGCGTGGTCAGGTGGGGCAAGCCCCTTCTCTTACTCTGTGCCTCAGTTTCCCTGTTTCTAAAATCAGCTCTCACTTTCTGCCCAGTCTTCCCTACTACATTTCTTCAGTGCACCCAAAATGGTGGGATTCCTTCAGTGATCATCACCATGACCAGGCTGTCCCCCGTTTGAAGCTGACATGAAAGTCAACAGGAGAAAGCAGCCTGCTTCCTCATGAGGTAGCTGACACTGTTCCACACGAATGTGGGCTGCGAAACTAAGCTCTTCACTACATTACCCATCTGATCTTCCAACGACCACATGAAGAGCTGCTGCTTTGAGTGTCCTCACTTTGCAGATGAGGAAATGGGCTCACTGAGGTGTTGTGACTTGCCCTTTTGTAAAGCTCCTTCTTCTAGTCTTTGCTGCCTCCACCGTGCCTGGGGGACATATGCCTAATGGGGAAGATGGGCCAGGAA
The DNA here is from genome assembly GCF_020171115.1 of Neogale vison. Lineage (NCBI taxonomy): Eukaryota > Metazoa > Chordata > Mammalia > Carnivora > Mustelidae > Neogale > Neogale vison. Next base: position 214,867,744 of record NC_058093.1, on the reverse strand, counting down.
AGAGCCCATCTCAGTGCCTGGAAACTCAGAAGAAACACTACAGCTTGGGGTGGGGTGGGGTCCTTGTCACAGGGGAGCCGAGAGTTCAAGCAGTGCCCCGAAGGACAGAACAGGTGGCCCCGGGGGACCACTGTCATATCACAGCAGAGCACACCAACAGCATCCAACGATGCCCTTTTCCCCACGTCCTTAACCACATTCCACCCCCAGCCTCCACCAATCTGAGGGCAAAACACAGCAGTCGCCTTCAGTTTCCTTAATATCATCTTTTCCGATTACAAAACAAATGTGTGTTCAACATATGTTGTAATATCTTAATAGCCACGAACATTTGTTGACTGCTTAGTATATGCCAGGCTGGGTCTGCACTAATGGCTTCACAAGCATCATTTCATTTTATGCCCCCAGCTTACAGATGGGGAAATTAAAGTTCAGATACATTAGATAGCTTCCTGGGATCACACAACAGCTAATGGGAGACACAGGTCTTCCTGACCCTGCGGTCATGTTCTTCAACCATAACCCAGACCTGCTTTCCAAGAACTGGGGAAGACCCCAAAGAGCCCTCCAGGACATTTTCCATTCATACAGACAACACATTTTTAAAGCAAAAATGGCATCCAGGATCCACAGAAGGCATGGAAGGATCTTGGAGTTAAAAGGGCCCTTACAGCCCACCCCTCTTCTCACCTAGAGAGGTCCAGAGAGGACAGAGATCTGCCACATGCCCACAGCAAGGACACAGCTGCTGCTGGTGAGACCCCACTCTCTGAGTTGCCACCTGGGGCCTTTGGTCTGACCCGGCCCCTGCTGCTGCTCCTCAGGACTCACAGGAGCTTGGAGTCAGGGCCACTGAGGGCACAAAGGATGGATGTGACAGGGGGGTCAGGGAAAGCTAACGAACCGGAGTTTCAAGGTTTGGGAGGGAGGCAATGCTGGGAGGCAATTCACCACCTCACTGCCCTGCTTGGTGATGGAGTTGCAGCTTCGCAGGATGAAATGCCCATCTGTCTGTCCCTTCCAGTGGTACACACCTGATGCCTGCCTGCAGCTCAAGGAACACTTCCATGGACAGGTCAGCGCCACCTGCCAACGCAGGAACACAGGGACCGTGGGGTGAGTGACCCCATGACCCAGGGGACACAGGATGTGGGGGGGGGAGGCAGCGGCAAGGAGTGAATGCATGGATGAATGTATGAAGAACAAATGAAACACTTACCCAGACCACACCCATACAGTCCAGTACGGGCCTGGAGCCGATCGGCATTTTTGTCTGGCTTTGCTGCCATAGAGAACATCTACCATAGAGAACGGCTTTCCCTTTTCTCAGTAAGTCACGGGGCTGATCTTCAGCCCAAGGGCTCGGCACATGTGTGCTTCCTTTGTCTGGAATGTCTTTCCTACCCTTCCGCTCACCAGCCTTTTCCGTGTACGCTACTCTCCTGTCCACACCCTGTCCACACCCACATTTCCCCACCTGCATTCATAACCGGAAATAAAGCAGGAGCATGGGGAAGGTCAGTTCCTCTCTAACAGAGCATTAGGGGAGTCCCGTGCTACCCCCACTCCCCAGTCTGGGTTGGCCACAGTGCCCCCCTGGGTCCCAGACACTTATCTCACAGAATTATGAGTTTGCCTCTCTGGATTCCCCACTAGACCCAGCCTGTGAGGGCCAGGGCTGTGTCTGTTCTGTTCCCACCTCGGTAGCACCTGGCGCCACCTAGCCCTGCCAGCACAGGGACCTCGCAGCAGTTACTCCTCTCTCTCTCTTTTGAAATTTTTAAAGATTTTATTTATTTGACAGAGAGAGCACAAGCAGACAGAGTAGCAGGCAGAGGGAGAGAGAGAAGAAGCAGGCTTCCCGCTGAACAAGGAGCCCGACACGGGGCTCGATCCCTGGACCCTGGGATCTTGACCTGAGCCAAAGGCAGATGCTTAGCCAACTGAGCCACTCTGGCACCCCAGTTACTCCTTCTCTTAACACGCAGGGACTGGGGCCTGCTTTGCCTCTCCTCCTGAGGAGCTCCCAGCTGTCACACAGGTGTGGTGAGCTTTCGTTGCAAGCCCGGCTCAGAGGTTCCCCAGGGGGTGCAGAGTGAGGCCAGGCTCAGGTCAAAATGGCCATCCCAGCCATGGTCACGGAATGAGAGCACCGGCCTTCAGTTAGGGAGGGCCGGTTCCGGACAAGGTACTTCACCCAGATTACCTCTCTGACCCTTCACAATGGCTCTGGGAGATGGGAAACTGAGGCACAGTGGGTGCCCCCATAAAACTTTGGCAAGTGGAGTCAGGTCCACCCTGCTCTGGGACCAGAGGCCCCCTGGGAGCAGAGAAGACACAGCCTCTGTGCCCCCACACATGACCAGGGAGCTGTACCAGGTCACCAGGTGACACAGGTGCCTTCTTGCTGTCTGCAGGCAGAGGAAGTACCTTGTCAGAGGTTTGCCCATTGAGCTCCTTTGGCATGAGCTGCCGAAACTTCCACCCACAGTCCCAGGCATGGTGGCATGGTGCCGCAGGGAGTGCAGGATACACACAGGGTGGGGTTGGGTTGGTGGCTGCTTTCAGTGAGCAAGGTCCCTGGAGAGCCCAAGAACCTCACAGCCAGTTTACCTCAAGCCATAGCCCAGAGCTGAGTCCTGGCCTGAGCCCTGTCCCCTGCTCACCTCGTGGGGGCTGCGTGGCCCTTGCAGACACCTCCAAGGCAGTTAGGTGACAGAGGTGTCCTGCTTGCAAAAAGCAGGAGCTCGTGCAGCCCCAGGCATGTGTCGGAGGGTGCGGGCGCTCTGTCCCCGTGGCTGTATCCCCTGCATGTTGACACTGTCTGCACCCTTGGCATGCTCCAGGTTCCTTACTGCGCATGCCCCCAGCTTGGACACAGCTGCACCTGGGACTTCTCTGTCTTCTCCATCAGAACAATACTCAGGCTCCCCTCACGCCCAGTTCTGACCTTCATAACAGGGCTTGGGCCCATTGGGGTCAAGAGTATATAGCCCCAGGGACAGCAGAGTCCCAAGAACAAATGCAGGCCCTCCTGCCCTCCCCTTGAGTGCCAGGGATGGAGACAGACATCCCAGAGTGCCCCGTACCCTGTCAAGGACTGAGACGTGGCTCATGAGTGGGGAGATCAGGGAAGGAAGGGCCTGTACGTGTGAAGATGCTCTGTGGCCATGCTTGTAAGAGACACAACCATATCCCTCACAGGCTGCGGCTCTCCAAGGTGGTTGTCGTTGGCGATCTCTACGTGGGCAAGACCAGCCTCATCCACAGGTGCGCCCGCTGGCCACGCCTCCTGGCATTGGTTGTCACGCCTTTCCCTTGGAGGCCCAGTTAACATTGTCATAGTCAAAACTGTGTGGCTTCTGGGAACCACAGCTCAGAGCGGGTACGAGGCATCAGGGAGTGGCAGGTCGGGCGGAGGGGTGCAGCGTCCTAGGACCCTGGCATTCATGACACCATCCCCCAGGACCATGGGCTCAGACTTCACTGGCCCTGACCTTTGCCTTCCAGGCTGCCGCAGCCCCTCTTCCCCAACACAGTTCTCAATGACAGCTCTGTCTGTCTTCTCTGTATCTTTGTGGACCATCATCATCTCCTTATATTCCCTCTGGGTGGCCATTTTGTTGCCTGCAGACTTGTACTGTCATGAGCAAAGCTTCTACACATAGCCTCTCTGATGACTTCCTCGACTCCCGCAGGTTTTGCAAGAATGTCTTTGACCGTGACTACAAGGCCACCATCGGGGTAGACTTTGAAATTGAACGCTTTGAGATCGCTGGCATCCCCTACAGCCTGCAGATGTAAGTTGCCCTCATGTCACACCATTTCCTGTGTGGCTCCTGGGTGGGCTCTGCGGAGGGAGACCCATGGGGAAAGCCGCGGTGAGCTTCTTCTGGACTGTGCCCTGTGGTGTTCAGTGAGGACTTCTCTGGACAAACAGGAATGGGTATATGACCCTGGGCTTTTCCAGTTCCTCAAAGCCCCATATACTCCCTCACCCCATGGGTGTCTCACGTTGGTCATCAGACCTGGGGAAGTCCTCACAGCCTGTTCCCACCTCGGTAGCCTCTGGCGCCACCTAGCCCAATACCTGCTGCTCACGTTTTGGCTTCAGGTCTCTGCCTCTGGCCTGCCTGGACCTCAGTGATCCCATTCATCAGGCCAGCAGGGTCGCTTCTGGCAAGTCACTTCAGACCTCTGTGTATCTTTTCTCATCTGGAAAGTGGAGCCCAAAATGGTCCTGCATGCTAAGGCCTGGTGGAGACCACCTAGTCCACGTGCCTTCCCTAGGCTTGACATACCCCGCTCCTCCTCCTCACCCCTCTCTCTGACCCCACTCCCCCGTGTCTCTCTCCCTCTGTCTGTTTCCCTGCCAGACCCCATGTCTCTGCCTCTTGGTAGCCTGCTGGCTTCAGCTCCTCCCCTCTAGTTTCCCTCAGAACAGCCCAGAATCTCTCCTCCAGGCTCACACTTTCCCATCAGGGCCCTGGACCCAGCTGTCCATCTCCTCTGGCACCTGGAAGATAGAGCAGCTCTGTCTGTGTCATTAGCCCTTCCAGGTTCTCCTGTGTGGCCTCCTCCCTTTCCTAGGCTCTCCTCCTAGCTGCCCCTATACCCTTCTTGCTTGCTGCCTCTGTCCTGGTCCCTTCCCTTCTCTTTTCTCTCTCTCTGAGGGGGTCACACCTGCTCCTCTGGTTTCATTCCTCAATCCTCTAAGCTCTGCCTGGGCTTACCCTGGGGATCCATGGTCATCAGAATGGAGTTCACCTTCTCATGGCCTCAGCTCTTAACTCTGTCATGATAATGCCTGCTTCTCTGAGAACAGCTCCAGTGCAGTCCTAGACACAGATGGCACCACCGAATCTTGCCCAAGGGAGAGTCAGGGCCAGACCAGAGCAGAAGAGGCCGTGAAAATGCAGGGCTGCAGGGCTGCAGGACCGAGGGGCTCTGAAGCCACAGAGCTGATGGGACAGCCAAGGTGGAGCCAGGCAGAGAACGGCCTGTGCTGGGCTCCTCCTTGTGGCCACCAGCCTTATCTAACTAGAACAGATACACTGTCCTGGCTTACCTTCTCATTGTCCCTCCACTGCCAGCTACCCGGTTGGCCCCATCTCCAAGCCACCCTCCTAGCTTCCCACCCAGCATGATCTTCAGAAGCAAAAGACAGTATGAATGAATTAATGACAGAATAGGGCCAAAAAGTTCTGCATCATGCTGAATCACTTCAAAAAAATTGCAGACTATTGAGCTCTTATTCATGACTTGTCTGCTTTTCCATTTATGGCAGAAAGTTTAATTATGATCTGTTAATTTTAAAAAGGGATGGGTTTTCAGACTCAGATCTGCACAGTGACCACCTGCCTAGTTCTAAACCAGAGCCAGTAGATCTCAGTATGTGTGTCCCCTATCCTATACTGTGCCAATGGCAGATATCATTAATCAATTGTTGCATTCTTTTCCATAGAACCAGGGGCTCCCCTTCTCCAGAGAGCCAGAGCTACCAGATCAGAGTCACCCTGGAGATACAAACCACATCCCTGTTAGACACCGCCACCCCTCCATTGATCTAGGCAGTGGAACTAGGGCATGCCTCTCCCCCACGGTGAATCCAGTCAGGGAATTGCCCCATGGGGCACCTTAGGAAGGAAATCATGAGGAATTGTGGGTGGGGACCTCTGGCTGGTAGTTGGCACAAGCCCTCAGGCCTGTCTGCCCACAGCCCCACCAGCCTGCTGGCTCAGACCACTGCAATTGCTTAATCTGCCCCCTCTCTTTTTCCCTTTCTATCTCTGCCACCACACAGCTGGGACACAGCAGGGCAGGAGAAGTTCAAGTGCATTGCATCTGCCTACTACCGGGGTGCCCAGGGTGAGCATCCGGGTGATAGCAATGGTGGGGCCCTCAGCCACGTACAGCAGGAGGCTCCCACTGGGCTCATAGCAAGAAGTCCGGGTCCTCTTCACGGGTACCAAATCCGCCCTCCAAGAACCACTGAGAAAATCCCTGGCCAGTCCTCGGGGCTGAGGAGACTGCCTTTGAGCCAGCCGGGCCTGGGGTTGGCCTCGGCAATCACATCCTTCAGGGACCCTGTGCTGGCTGATGCTCCCTGGGAGTCTCAGCCAGTTTCAGCTCAGAAGGATGCTCAGGGAGAGGTGCATGTCCAGAGACCCCAGAAAAGAAGAGCATAGTCGACTCCTGGAGGAGGTGCAAGGAGGCGAGGCTGGAGGGTAGGAGCAGAGGGGCCACAGAAGGACTGCACCTGCCAGTGGGGGTCGGGGGGTGGCCCAGGCACTGGACAGGCCTTGCAGACAAGCTCCCCACTCCAACCCTAGCTCCCCCAGTGGTTTCAGTGAGAGACATGAGAGCCATTCACAGGATCCAAAACCAGGCTCACGTTATGAGACCCATTTACATCTACTCGGTCCTGGTAAGAAGAAATCATAACATTGCCATTTGAGGTTTGGGAAAAAAGCAAAACCAGGAAATAAACCATGAGTCCCTTGGCCTTGGGTTGAAGTTCCAGCTCTGGCCTGTCTTCTAAGGGGGACGACACCCCTTGAAGATGAGGTGTTAGGCACCTGGTACAACCCTGGGAACTGCAGCCTGGCCTGCCACCGTCACTATTCTCAGTATTCTCCTTTGCTTCATTCCCCTCTGCCTCAGGGGGCCTCTTGCAGCCTTCAGCCAAGCTGCAGGTAAAGTTCTGCCTGGCTCTGCTCACACCCCCAGGCCTAGTAGAGAGCCGGCCTTTCTGAGCCGCATGGGACTCCCCTCAGGACTCCAGCAGGATCCTGGACACCACAGAACCTGGGTGGAGCCAGAGATGAGAACCACCCAGCTCCTCAGACATTGTTCCCCTAAAGCTGGTTGTTGCTAATTGCCCTCATAACCATAGCTGCTGTTGGTCGAAAGTCCTATGTCAGGCCCTCGACCCAAGCTTGTAAAAACAGCTGTTCTTGCTTAAACCTCACAGCACCCCTGAAAGCCTGAGGTATCGTTCTCACCATTTCACAGATGGGGAAATTGAGGCTCTCAGCAGTTAAGGCCCTCACCTGAGCTCTCTTGGCTGTAAGTGGCAGAAGGAAGAGTTGAACACAGAAGCCCATGAGCTCATCTTGCGTCCCTAGATGTCCTCTGGGGCTGGGCCTCTGGATATGGGTCGGAGAGGGCTGTGGGTAGGAGGTCCCAAGAGGCAGCCATGGGGTGTCTCCTTCCTAGCCTCCATACTGGGGATTAGGGCTGATTGCCTGGGGGGGACTACTCCAGCAGTTCTGCGGGAGCCAGGCTCCTCTCTGGGTTTCTCTTGGGGAGCAGGGAGCTGCCTGAGGGGAGCCCCTCCTTGTACACCATGTTTGTCTCACCTACTGCTGACCAGTTCTTGGCTTCTCCCTGTGTCCAGTGATCATCACAGCCTTTGACCTCACTGACGTGCAGACCCTGGAGCACACCAGGCAAGTCTGAGACTCTCTGGCCTTTTTGGTCCCCTTTGGTTCTGGATCTCCCATGAGCTGGGCCCCCCATGGGCGGTGCAAGGGACCATACTTGCTTGTCAGAACTGACTGCCCAAAGACCACATACTGTCCCGTTACCATATTATCCCTTAAGATTGGCACCCACCTGCTGAAGGTGGGACCAGCTCAGGGTACACAGCCAGGCCTGTCACATAGGAGCCGGGACTCAGGAGGGCTTGCATTTGCTTTAAAGTTCTACTGTCACCATCTTGAAAGTTTTAATCGTTGCTGGTTGAGGGACCTCACATTTTCACTTTGCTCTGGGTCCTACAAATTATGTATACATCCAGTCCTGTCTGAAGGAATACCCCTGGGGCTATCTTGGGCAGAGACCTGATCATGGGAGCTGGTAACATGACCAATTCTAGGGGGTCATCTGCTTCTGCTGGGAATCGCCCAGTTAATGAACCAAAGTCCTCTTTACCTCTCTTTGGTTTGGGACATTCATATCCCATTTATCCCAAGCCCTGTGAGGGAGGTTGGGGTGATCATTCATGGGTGAAAGGGCAGGACTCCCCCAAGGTGACACAGGGTGAGGGCAGAACCAGGGCAGGGTCCTCACCTCCCCTGACCAGTGCTTTTGGGTCCCTGCCCACCTGCAGTCCAGCCAGAGCTCAGCTGGTAGCAGGACCAGCGCCCCATTCAGCCAGCTGGTCAACCCACTCTGCCCTCCCTGAAACTCAAGACTCAGTGCTCCCAGCCCTGGAGCAGACCCACATCTGCATCCCCCATCCCGTGGTCTTCCTCAGATCTCTCTAGGTGGATGGATGCCATCAGCCTGTCTCCCTTCTGTGCCTTCTAGGCAGTGGCTGGAGGACGCACTAAGAGAGAATGAGCCGGGCTCCTGCTTCGTGTTCCTTGTGGGAACAAAGAAGGACCTTCTGGTGAGCACACCAGATCTAGAGGCCTGGTATGGCCCTCGGGAAAATGCAGCCACTTTCAATCCAAGCTTGGGGAGGGAAGGGGAGGTGCTGATGATGTGCCTAGATGGAAATTTGAAGACCCAGAGCTGAAAGTAAGGGGCACCTGTGCTCACCTCATCAGAGAGGAATCACTGGGACCTCACCCCTTGGGGAAGGCGTACCCTCTGCCCATGTGCTGGGGAGGGATGAGCTGGGGAGGGCAGAGGCACAGTGGGGAGCGCCCCCAACAGGAGGGCCTGGAAAGCTAGGTCAGGAGGGCTGCTTCTCCCAGTCAGGGGCTGCATGTGAGCAGGCAGAAGTGGAGGCTGTGCGTCTGGCCAACGAGATGAAGGCGGAGTACTGGTCGGTGTCAGCTAAGACAGGTGAGTGGGTGCGGGGTTGGTGCCCCAGTGGGCATTGGCAGTTTCCTTTGGCGGCTCTGTGGCATGCTGGTGACCATGCAGGGTCTTCCACTGCCTGAGAGGAGTCTTCTCATCTCTAGGGGGAGACCGGAAGTATGGCCAGCAGGAAGAGCAACACCTGGCCCTATGCCCATGTTCTCTGACACATCCCCCTTCCTCCTTGAGGCAGAGCCAGGGAGCAGCAGAGCTGGGGTTGGAATATAGCCCTCTCCTGTAACCACTGTACCATCCTGCCCACCCATCCTAAGGTAGCTGGGTAAGAGGCACCTCCTGGCACAAAGAAAGACCCAGTAACTGGGGTCTCCCATCCCTTGCCTCATGTTATCGTGGAGAACACTGCAACATGGCTCACGGCCCCCTGGCCTTCATTCATAGCCCACCAGTCTGTCCTCCAGGCACATGGGGCCCCCAGTCTGAGTCCCCAGGCCCTGAGCTGCCCTCATCCATAAGCCATTGCTTACTCCAGCCCTGGTAAGATGCCTAATGTCTCCGCCTCAGTATCCTTATTTGGGAAATGGGGTGATGCTGTCCATCTCATTTCATTTTTTACTATGAAACATGTTTTAAATTACAAAAGCCATATGTATTCACTGAGTAAAAATTAGAAAATGCAGAGAAGCAAAGGAAGCACTTAAAAAGCACAAGTTGTTGATTGCGATGGGGGATGTTAAATGAAATAACATGCAATTATTTCTGGCTCATAGAAGGACCCAGCAGCTCTGGGGACTCTGGAATTATGCCTTGTGTTCCTTGCCCCAGGTAAGGGACCACAGTAGACCTCTGACCAAGGACTAGGGGAGGCAAGGATGGGAGTATTAAGGGTGGGCACCACGAGGCAAGGGGGAAGCACAACCTCCAGCCTATCATGGATGGCAGTGCGCATACCCAGTTACCTCTGCTCCTTCCTGACAATGACCCCCATGCCCTATGGACCCACCCCCTCCCTGCTTTGAGTAATGGAAGATTCACTGAGAGTTCCCCATGGGCCAAGCAAGATTGCCCTGTGCAGTTGTATAGTTTGTATAGCTGCCCAAAGGTAGTGCACAGGTCAGGGGCTGGAACCTAGCCCTGTGCCCAGACGGGTGGCCTTCTCCAGTCCTGTCTGAAGGGATAGTCCTGGGGCTATCTGGGGCAGAGACCTGATCAAGGGAGCTGGTGACATGACCAATTCTGGGAGGTCATCTGCTTCTGCTGGGAATCATCCAGCTAATGGACCAAAGTCCTCTTCACCTCAATTTGGTTTGGGACATTCATATTCTGCACAAAGGATGTGTGGAATATGAAGGATATATCTCTCCTTCTATTTTCAATGACAGCCTACCTGGATATAGTATCCTTGGCTGCATATTTTTCTCGTTTAGTGCTCTGAATATATCATGCCAGGCCTTTCTGGCCTACCTCTGTGAATAGGTCTGCTGCCAATCTAATATTTCTACCTTTCTAGGTTACAGACCTCTTGTCCAGCGCTACCTTTAGTATTTTCTCTTTGTTTCTGAGACTTGCGTTACTATCAGATGAGGGGATGTTGACCTATTTTTATGGATTTTGAGGGGCTTTCTCTGTGCTTCCTGGATTTTGATGCCTGTTTCCTTCCCCAAATTAGGGATGTCTTCTGCTATAACTTGCTCCAGTATACCTTCTGACCCTCTCTCTCTTTCTTCTTCTGGGATCCCAATTATTCTAATATTGTTTCATCTAATGGGATCACTTATCTCTCAAATTCTCCCCTCGTGATCCAGTAGTTGTTTATCTTTTTCTCAGCTTCTTTATTCTCCATCATTTGGGCTTCTATATCTGAAGGAGGATGCACAAAGGCTCTATGTGGGAGTTGACAGCAGCTGCCCACTGGAGAGGTACTCAGAAGTGACAGGAAAACAGACACCCTTCCGATCTCCACACATCCCAGTGCCAGGCCCACAGGAGATGCTCAGTGCTTATTAATTGGAAGAGAAGACGCTGGGAAAACAAGGCTCAGAGATTTGAGGGACCTTCCGGGGCTGGGGGCCCCAGAGCCCCCGGAGGTGGGAAGCCAGGTTGGCCAGCCCCAATCACTTGCACCGTGCCACCCTAGGCAGCCCCACAGGTGGGCTGCCCCGGCATCCACACCCACTGGCTCCCAAATTCATCTCCAGATAAGGGCTGAGGCAGTGGGGTCAGGGCCATCTCTTGGGCCCACAGGGGAGAACGTGAAGGCATTCTTCAGCCGCGTAGCTGCCCTGGCGTTCGAGCAGTCGGTTCTACAGGACTTGGAGAGGAGGAACAGCGCCCGGCTCCAGGTCGGCGATGGAGACCTCATCCGTACGTACAGACAGCAGGACCAGGGGCTGGGGAGCAGGCTTGCAACCTAAAACTCACATCCACCAGCCTCCTGTCCCAAGAGGCCACTCCCTTAAATTGTTCTCCCATGCAGTCCTCTTTGGGGAACTCTTTTTGTCATGATTCTGATGTCGGGCCCTCAGCCCCCCTGACCCTTCCTGCCAGCTCAGACTCACTCCCTGGCTCTCTTTGCCCTCCTGGCATCTGCCTCATGAACCAGACGAGGTATCCCTAGCTGCGTGAATGTGTCCCTGCTTTGGCTCTCCCCATCTCTGTCTTTCCCCATGCTGTTCCACCATCTGGAATACTTCCCAGACCTATTGGCCTGTGCCAGGTCACCAAGTCCTTGACTGAGAGGCCTGGGAGGTCAAGCTCAGCTCTAACCAGCAGAGTCGCTGGAAGGTGCCAGTGGCAGGGGAGGGAGGCTGCCCCATGTCAGCTGCAGGTGTTAGTTGGGGCCACATGACTTCTCCTGTCCTTACAGGAATGGAGGGGAGTCCACCTGAGACCCAGGAGAGCACGACATCCTCCAGCCTGGGTTGCTGTTAGCTGGAGCCTGCACCAGAAGCCTCTACTCGCTGCACACACATGGGCAGTGCCTTCCGCGACCGTGGAGTGGTGACGTGAAGCCATCTGTGTCTGCCCACCCACCGTCCTGAGCCCCAGAGCTCAGCCTCTGCTCGTTAGCAGGTTGGGAGCCAAAAAAGGCCCACACTGGCTGCCCAGGAGTACCCCCACAGCCCTGCTGGTGGGTGCACTGCAGTGATCTTCTGGAAGGCCAGTGTCGCCTACAGAGTTGCCAGACACTCACCGCCCCCAGCCTTGAAAGTCCTCAGAACCACAGACATGAGACCCTGGTGACTCATGGCCCGCCTCTCTCGCCCTTGGCACACATGAGCTGCCCACACAGGCACTCTGCCAGCTTTCCTAGGTCAGCCTCAGGATCCTTGTCTTCTCAGTGGTGAGGGCAAGCAGGACTTGTCAAAAGCCAGCATGTGAGGGAAAACCCACCTGTCATCCCTGCTTGGTCCTTTCCTGTAATCACCAGGACTTGCAGTTCTAGGCCTCAGAGCCCTAGGCCTCACTGCCCACTGTCCCTCTGCCACAGATTTGTGGAATCCCTGGGCAGCCTTGCTCCTCTGATGGAGGATAGACAAGAGGGTCTCTCAGGCTCCTTCTGGCCAAGAGATCATCTTTGGCTTCTCCTTGATTCCTAGGATCCTGTCCTGTTGGTCAGTGGACGAGGATGGGCTAAGCAGGCCATTCATGCCTCTCTGGCCCAGCTGGACAATGAATTTCTCTGGCTGTGCTATGGGAAGGAGGCTGCCCAGCTGCCCCTGGGGTGAATTACCTCTGCATGCCTTGTGTATGGCACTGTCCTGCGGTTACTGGCAATAGTCACCCAGATGCTGCTGGGCCAGTGCCCATAATTGCCTCGCCGTCCCTCTCTCCCTCTGACCTGCACAGGAAAGGCCTGGAGAATGAGAAAACGCTAGGTGTGTGCCTCTCAGTACCTTCATGGTGGCATCCGTGGATCTTTGGAGGATGTCAGAGGCCCTCCAGAGTCTAGCCAGTTCCCCATCTACACCACCCCTTACTGCACATCCAGAACAGGCAGGAACAATTCAGGCCTCCCCTCCCCAGCTCCCACCCAGAGTACCTGCGATCCCTAGCCCCTCGTGTTGCTCTTCTGTGGAGGCTGTGAACTTCCCCCCGCCCCTCCCCCACAGCCCTGGGATGAGCCCACTTATCCCCATCCACCCCAATCCACAAGGAGATGGACACCTTGGGGTATATCCTACCTGCTTCTCTGAGATGGTAGGCATTTTGCAAACAGCTCCTCTGGTCAGTGCCCCCCCCCCACAGCGCCTGGCACACTGGGAGGGCCCAGCGCAAGCTGGTTGGCCCACAGCAATTTGCCAGATGCTGGTTGGGGAAAAACACCGGCATCTTTTTCTATTCAGTCCCCCTTCACCATATTTTATTGCTCATTTTTTACAGATCTAAAACACTTCTTTACATATATCACTCTTGAAGGAATTCTGTGCTTGTTTATTGTAAATCAAAACAAGACACTACAAGGCTTTGTATGCAGAGTGAAAGCCCACCCCCCACTCCCGTCCTTGGAAGTAAGTGTTGTTAACAGCTGTGGGAGTCCTTCCAGATTATTCCTGGGCAGCATTGCCACATGTGTTGTCTCATTTGCTGTTTGGCCAGAATGATCTCTCACCACACATGCTGCCCGGCAGCCTGCATTCTGGTTGACCTGCGGGAGCCCTGTGTGCACATGGACCCGGCTTATTCCTTTAGCAGCTGCCAGTTTTCCTTTGGGCGATGGACCAGAGTCCCAAGTGCCCTGCCCTCTGAGCAGGACATGAGGTTTGTGTCCAGCTTCAACCTTTTACTGAAGTTACTGTGGTGACCATCCTTGTGGTTGTAGCTGGGTACACTCGGGATTCCCAAAGAGAACTTGCTGGCCCTTCTGAGGACTGGTGGCCCAGCTTGGTCCACTCGACACAATCTTGGAATGGGAGGTTGGGGGGTGCAGGCTGCACCAGGACCAGGTTTGTGGCACACAACAGAAAACGTCATGGGATGGAGGAGCCCAGTCACAGTGGGCTGGCCTCTCCAAGGGCGCCCTCTCCTCCTGCCTTCAGGTCCCCGGATTAGGGGGGCAATAATGGGGACCTGCTAATAGCTGCTGAGCTGGAACCACAGTGTCTCAGGCGCACCCACTCTCTGTAAGTAGCCCTTTATTAAACTCTCCCTGTGTTGTCCACTGTGCATGCTTAGTTGTTTCCCACCAGCTGATACAGTCTCCTGTCAGAATCAACACGTCAACAGAGAGGTTCTCTTCAAACACCTCAAAATGTGACTGTCAGTTCTGGGGTAGAGACCCAGGACTAGATCCAAATGGTTCGGAAGAGGCTTGTCCCTCAGCCATATGTCCCTGCCAAGCAGGTTTGCCCATGGGACATTATGTCCCTTATATGTCTATCCCCCAGTCAGGCAGTCCCAGTGCGCTGTCACCCAGGGTTGTGACCCCAAAAGAGGTTTATTCGCATAGCCCCAACCACACCCAACCCTCCTCAGAGTCCTCAGCCTGAGCCCCCACGGTTTTAGTAGTCCCCAGCCCTGCAGCCAGGTGACCTGTGATGAAGAATCCCCAGTGACCCAGAGTGGGCCACTTGCTCCCAGCCTCCTTAATCTAGTGCCCTGGGCATCGACTCACTTACCCCTGCCCCAGCCCCTCTTTGGGCCCCTAGAATGGAGAGGGGAGGCTGAGGATCCATTCAACTCTGACTTCAGCAGTGGGGTGAGATGGGAGCCACCCCCAGATGAACCTCACTCTCCAGAGAGACCTAGGACGTCTTAAGCCAGGAGACCCAAGGTTACCTAAGATCTAAGTAACTGGAACAAAGAGATGGGCAGAGGATCACTTCCATTCACACAGATGAGAATTAGGGTACCTGGGAAAGGCCCAGGGTCACAAGCATTTCCAAGCCTGCCGGAGGGATATGGCAACCATGGAGGCCCAGAGCAGGGACTGAGAGAAGGCATGGGGTGAGGGGGAGCCTTCAGAAGAAGCAGCACACAGCTCAGGGAAGGCCCTCCCCTTCTGAGGAAGAAGGCGCTCCTGAAGACTGGGGTGGGGTGGGGGGAGGGCCTGGGTCCACGGTCACCAAAGAAGCCCAGGACTTGAGGCACTGCCCCAGGATAACACCCTCCCAGCAGCTCCTGGGCTCCTCTGCCATCTGCTGTGGCCTCCCCATGTCACCTCCCATATGTCGGGCCTTCCCCTGAGGGAAGTTGATAGGCAGACGGGAAATGTGGCTGTCACACCGCCTCCACCTCTTTCCAGGCAGCCTAGATCCTTCCCAGCTTCCACCCCCACATCCAGGCGCCTTCCCAGCATTCAGGACCACCAGCCACTTGTCTGAGCCTGCGCCCCAGCCTGCTGTCTACAGGCCCTTTGCTCTGCTTGCTCCCCACCCTGTCTCCAGGGACACATGGTGGGTGTTCTGAGAAGCAAAGTAACCCCAGGGCGCTCTTGTGCCCCACGGGTGGATGGTACCCCTCGGCCTGAGGGTGCTCTGGGCCTCTGACCACGAGAAGCCACAGCCCAGACCATCTCACAGGCCATGCCTTCAGGAAGAAGTTCATCTTGTTCCCACCCCTTCACTCTCTGTGAGGGCTGGAAACGGCAGCCAGGACCCCCCCCCCCAACTCCTGCTGGCTGCAGGGGCCTCATCAATAATTGATCCTGCAGAAGGCAGGTGGAGTTCTAGCTGAGGGGGCCCTAGGAGAAAAGACACACACTCACTCATGTGGAGCCCTTGGCCAAGGACATCCTACTGAGATAGATCCATGCTCCCCGTTCTGGGCCTGGGGCTGGCGGGCTGGAGGAGGTGCCCGTCCAGCAGGCACCGTCCAGCACAGCACACACAAGCAGACTGAAGAAAGCTGTATTGATCGCCCTAGTTTTCTGATCTTGCCTGTAGTTCCCTGGGGCTGATACATGACAGATGATGGATGACAGATGTCAGAAAGGGGTCACATGGCCACATCCCACTTGAAGGAAGCCTTCCTCTGGTCTCCGGGCCCCAAAGTGGGTGGGGATGAGGGTACAGACAGGAGAAAGGAAAGAGCAAGAAAAGGCCCAGATAGTGAAGTTGGTCTTAGGTAGGTCTTCAGGCAGAAAGCCCTGCTGACTTTATAATGACACCTCTGACAATCGCACCTGATGGCACAGTGGTCAGGAACACCAATATGGGACTTGGGCAGGCTGGGCTCAAGTCTGTGCCCCCGCATTACTGCTGTGCGACTAAGGAGTCACTGTCTTTTTCTCTCAGCCCTCTCTCTTCCTCCTGCCAGGATGATAGCTATGAGGGGGGAAACAAGTCACATCTATGGAGCCCCTAAGCCCCAGGCTGGGCAGCTGGTGAGGGCTGGGTAGATGGAAGGCTGTGCAATTCTCATGGGCAATGCCACTGTGCCCACCCATGCAGTGCCTTTGTGTTAATTAGAAACAGGTACCCTGTGAAGTGTGTAAACCTGGCGATTCACAGACCTGTATCCCTGGGGATAAAAATATATATTTATAAAAAATTTAAAAATTTATTAAAAAAAAAAAGAAAAGAAACAGGTACCCATGCACTTCCTTCAAGAGTTAAACATAGACTCACCATATGATCCAAAAATCCCATTCCTAAGAATATTCACCAGAGAATTAAAACAAGGACTCAAGTGCATGTTATACATGTTCAGAGCAACTTGATCCCAGGACCCTGGGATCATGACCTGAGCCGAAGGCAGAGGCTTTTAACCCATTGAGCCAATCAGGCGCCCCAGAATATCATTCAGTCTTAAAAAGGAATGTAGTACTGATGCGTGCTACAACATCGTTGAACCTTGAAAACCCTATGCTAGAAGAAAGAAGCAAAACACAAAAGGCCACACATTATTTGAATCCATTAATATAAAATGTCTGGGGCGCCTGGGTGGCTCAGTGGGTTAAGCCGCTGCCTTCGGCTCAGGTCATGATCTCAGAGTCCTGGGATCGAGTCCCGCATCGGGCTCTCTGCTCAGCAGGGAGCCTGCTTCCCTCTCTCTCTCTGCCTGCCTCTCTGTCTACTTGTGATTTCTCTCTGTCAAATAAATAAATAAAATCTTAAAAAATATATATATATATATATACACAAAATGTCTGGACTAGGTAAATCTATAAAGACAGAAAGGTTAGTGGTTGTCAAGGGTTGGAAGGAGGGAGAAATAGAGAGCCACTGGGTAATGAGTGCGGCATTTCTTTTTAGTTTGTGGTGATGTAAAAGTTACATATGGTGGGAGACAGAGGGAGAGGGAGAGAATCTCAGTCAGGCTTCAGGCAGGGCATAGAGGCTGACACGGGGCTTGATCCCACAACTCTGAGATCACGACCTGAGCTGAAATCAAGAGTCAGACACAACCAACTGAGCCACCCCGGCACCTGGTTACAAAAATATTTTCTAACTAGATACAAGCTCTATGGTTGCACAACACCGTGAATATACTAGATCTCTCTGAACTGTTCACTTTAAAACGGTTAATTTTGTTATGTGAATTTCACCTCAGTTTAAAAATAGCCCTTCTTGCTCATGGCATTTGATATCCATATGTTAGAAAACTGCTTTTATAAACTGATTTTGTGAGAAAAGACACCTTTTTACAATTGCTGTCACCACCAATATTCATATCTACTAGGTCTAAGCAGGGAACCATGCCCCCTTTGATGTGTGCCCTCGTGCAGTGCACATCCTGTCTAACTGTAGCTGGCAGACCTGCTCAGGAAGTCCCCAAGGGAAGGGGTGACCAGTCCATTTTATAAAGAACAAATGGAAATTTCCTGGTTTCACACTAGTGGGGCCTTCTGACTTCAGAACGATACAAAGAACAGAGGCTATGGAGCTGAAAGATGATCTCGAGCCTGCCCACAGCTGAAAGGCTGGGTGACATGCAAATATGTCCTCATCTGTGGTGTGTGGAGTGGAGTGAGGTTGAATCCCTGGGCTCATGGGATCATTCAAAGAGATGCTAGAAAAATGCTCCTCCTTACCTCTAGGTCAGTAGGATCAGGGGCTGCTTTTATCCAGGTTGGGGACCCAAGGGCTGGCTTAATTTATCCTCCAAGATTTTTGTTTTTTAATAGAACAGCTTTATTAAGATAATTTGCATACCATACTATTCACCCTTTTCAAGTGTATCATGGAATAATTTTTAGTATATTCACAAAGTTGTTCAAAACCTAGAACAATTATCTAGTTCTAGGACATTTCTAAAAAGAAACGCAATGACCTTTAACAGTCATTCCCCATTCCTCCTACCTCCTTATCCCCAGCAACCACCAACCTACTTTCTATTTCTAGAGATAAGTCCATTCTGGACATTTCATATAAATGGAATCATCCCTTAGCAGAAGTTTTTCAAGGTTCATCAATGTTGTAGTATCAGTACTGCATTCCTTTTTGTGGCCAAATAATATTCCATTGTGTGGATGTACCGCATTCCGATTGACAATTCATTTGTTAGACATTGGGCTGTTTACACAGCGAGTTTCGACGCATTGGGAGTTCTGCATTCTATCCAGCAGAGGGGGCTGTTGGGTCCCAGCCGCTTCTTCCAACAAAGGGAAAGGGCAGCCTTGGGGAGGGGTTTGCCAGCATCTCTCTCTGGGTTCGGGGATGGCTGAGGATGCCTGAGGGGGTGGGGTGTGAGGTGTGTGTGTGTGTGTGTGTGTGTGTGTGTGTGTGTGTGATTTTTTTTAACACGATAAATGTTTTTTGTGTGTTTGATTTCTAAATAAATTTCAGACCACATAACCACATCCCAGAAAATGTAGGAAATTGAGGGAGACATCACCAATAATCTTATTTCTTTTTCCCCCTTTAGTTCTTAGATGAAAAACAACAACAACAATATCCTTTGGGAGTGATGGAAATGTCTGTTATCTGATTATCACAATGGTTTCAAAAGTGTATTACAAATGTCAAAACTCATCAAACTGCTCACTTCAAATACGTGGAGTTTATTGCACATGAGTTCTATCTCAATGAAGCTGTAAAAAAATAAAAAATAAGATTTTTTCATCACCAAAGATAGGCATTTTCATTATGAAGAATTCAGAAAAGCATAACGACAAAGAAAATGAATGTCACTTGTTCTTCAGGGCTCGTGGAGGCCCTGGTGAAGTCCGGCTGTTATTCACAGGGGCCCTGCTGTCCTCACTGTGTCTTCATCCCTCGGGACTCTTGGGTCCCTGTCATTTCTCTGGCCAGTGGCTCTCAGTCTCTCTGCCTCTACTTCCCTCCTAGTCCAGCCCTTAACCCTTCCTCACTCAGTACCGCTGGGAAGCCAGGAAGAATCTCCTATGGCCATAAATACCAGCTATTCACTAAGAATGCTCCCATTTCGGTCTCTGGTCTTGACAGCTCCTTGGTGCCCCAATCCCACTCTCTGTGGATGAGCTATGGGCACCTGAACATCCTCACATGGGCACCCCAGTTTCCCCATCACACTCAATGACCCATTGTCCATGTCATAGTTGATCCTTCCTCCCTCAACAGCTGATCCATCTATATGTCCAGAACAAACCTGGAATCTGAGCCCCTCTCTCTACTGCCTCGCTTCCACCCTAGTCTAGTTCTGGGATACCAGTGCCTCTCCTCTGGACTGGTGGCACAGTCCCTGCCCACTTACCCTGCTCCCAGCCCCTACTTCCCACCTGTCCACAAAACAAATCTGAGCAAGTCACCCCACTGCTTATGGCAGATACTGTGGGCTATTTGAATTTAAATTAATTAAAGTTAAAGCCAACTAAAACTTATTTATTTATTTATTTATTCAACATTGAAAGATTTTATTTTTAAGTAATCTCTACACCCAAAGCGGGGCTCCAACTCACAACCCAAAGACCAAGAGTCGCATGCTCCACTGACTGAGCCAGCCAGGCACCCCCAAACTGAATTTTAAATCCAACTAGATTTTTCCAGTTCTTCGGTTGCAGCAGCCACACACATTTTGAGTGCCCGGCAGTTGCATGAGGAAGCTAGTGGCTGCTGTTTTGTTCAGTGCAGAGTGTAGAACATGTCCGTCACGGCGGAAGGTTCTATCCGACAGTGCAAGCTTGGAACCTTCCAGAGGCTTCTCCTTGCAATTAGAATAAAAGCCAAACGTCTTACAAACATTCTTACAAGGCCCTGCCTCGCCTCTGATGTCACCTCCTGCCACCCACGCCAGCCTCATCTCCTAACCCAACTGTGCTTGAAACACACCCAGAACTTTAACCTTTCCTCCCCCCACTCATGTCCCTCTTTCTCTCTGGGTTGTGTGCTCCTCCAGGCCACACACACGTCCGATTCCTCTTTCAGCCAGCACTGGCTGAGCATCTACTATGTGCTGAGCACTGGGGAGTCAGTCAGGAACAAGACAAACAGCTGCCCCAATCCCTTGGGAGTTTAGATCTAGCTGGGGACAGACACCTAATGGGGGATTGAGAGTGTTATGTATCTGGTCCCCATGTTTCTCCTCATTCCTTCCTCCCTGGGGGAGGGATGGATGATAAGAAAACTCCGCAGAAAAAGACCAGAGACCCAGGGTGGGATTGTTTTTAGGAAAGCACCAAGGATGAGAGGAGTGTCCTTGCGGCCAGAAGAAGCTATCTCACAGAGGAGATAGCCACTATCTTCCAGTTTATGAATTAAGTTCGCTTATGTATACAACATTTGAGGTAGGGCTAAACTGGGGCCAGCAAACCAGGGAAACCTCTCTAACAGTTGAAGCCTCCCCTCCCAAAGTATCCTTTTTTTCCCAGGTGATTAATGATGATGTCCCGGATGGGCCCATAATTCCCTGCCTTGGAAGTGGAGGGCTTCCATCAGCAAGGGAAAAAAGCAGTTTGTGCTTTTGGAATTCTCTCTGGAGACAACCAGGCAATGGAATTCTGGAAGCCTGCCTGTCCCAACCCACTGGGTGACCTGAGCAGGTCATCTGAGGAAGGCAGCTAATACTGGTCACAGGCCGCTACATGCCACACCCTGTGAGGTCAGGACTTCACACCCTTTTTAAAGAAAAGGTCGCTGAGGATGTGCTGGGATTCCAGCTTCAGCTGTCCACCCTCAAAGTCAGGGCATCAACTCATTCTGTTTCTTCGCCTGCCAAACAGGTTTTGAAGGGTGGGATGGGGTAGGCTTGCCTGCCTTAAGGGGGGGTGGTGGTGGTGGTGGTGGTGGTCTGCAACATAAAGGAGGTGGGATACTGGCGACACTGGGCCTCAGAAGGGAGGAGAGGCCTGCAGAGGGCGGCAGTGAGCTGTGCCTGGAAGTGTCTGGCTCAGGGACCCAAGAGTTTTCCTGTAACGCTCCCAGGTAACCTTTCAGAGCACCAACCTTAACACGCAATCAAGGGAGGAACATCCCATGCCATTTATCATAATGTGATTCATGTCTGCCCCAGCTGGGTGCTTTAAAGATGGTACTCACATTTTAGATAAAAGGGTAAAACTGAGGCTCAGAGCAGGAAAGGGAAGTGTCCAGGTCACAAAACCTGGAGTGGGGAAGACCTGAACCAGAGCCAGGCTGGCCTGGCTGATAGCTCTGGGCTCTGTTCCTTCTAGATTAGATGCTGGGGCATCTGTTCCAGGTGTGAGTGGACCCAGGGAGGGGGTCAATATAACCCCTTACATCCATGCAGGGACAACAGCCCCTGGAGACAGGTATCTTTGTTCTCATTTCAGTGCCAAAGGAAACTGAGGCACAGAGGCAGAGGTGGTCAGCACTCAGGCCCAGTTCTTTGGCTGACAAATCCTGTTTCCTGTTTCCTCATCCAGCAGCCTGGTTTGGGCATTTTCGTTTGGGTATTTCGCTTCCGCTGTGTGCCTACCATCTCTGGGCTTCCCTGGATACAAGAGATGATTTTGTTTTACTGCCGGCTCTGTGCTGTCCTGTCCTCCACTCAGTCCTGAGGGTTATGGTGGAGACTGGCCACCGCCTTAGGGGGAGACTAAAACACCTAAGTTCTGAGTCAGGCAATCGGGAAAAACTAGGCTGGCCTCTGAAGCTCAGGAGAGGCCAGTGGACAAACACAGCTCAGGACCACAGGGAGAGCAGAGTGGGTGTTCAGTGACCAGGGGGAGAAATTCCTGTTAATTATCTCTGCGACAATGCCCTGTGGCAGCTGTTGCATCAGTCACTCCAAGACCACAGCGCTGGGGGCCCTTGGCACACAGTCGCTACTGGCTCTGGTGGCCCAACCCGGTCCTCCCTGCCTCCCTGGATCACCCGCCCCTCCCCGGCTCCCGTGTGCGGACGTGTCCCGGCGGGTGGCCCCTAGAGCTCTCAGCCCTGACGCTGGAGAGCGGCTGCCGGGTTGTGGAGACGTGAGGATCCAGGTGTTCCTGTTCCAGGAGTGCAGAACTCGCCAGGGCCTCCGCGTCGGACGGCGGGGTTCGCTACCGCGGGGGACTGAGTTTCCCAGGGCGCGGAAACCGAGAGAGGGCAGTGACCGGGTGGGGGCGCGGCCTCCCGGCGGCCCCTCCCCTCATACCTCCCCACCCCCCTCCCACCCGGAGCCCTCTGCACGGCCCCTTTAAGAGGCCCGCCCGGCTCCGTCAGCCGCGCCGCGGCCACCGCCCCCCGGCCCTCCCCTTCCTGCGGCGCCGAGTGCGGGCCGGGCGGGAGTGCGGCGAGAGCTGGCCGGGCAGAGCGCTGTGCCCGGGAGGCGGCGGCGGCCGGGACGCGGCGCGGGACAGAGACCAGAGGAGCGCGCGGGCGGCGGCCATGGGCTAGCGGCGCCGGGCCGACGGGAGGGCAGCGCCCGCGCCGCGCCGCGCGGAGGAGCCCCGCACACAATAGCGACGCGCGCAGCCCCGCGCCCTTCCCCCGCCCTCGCGCGCGCCCGCCCCCCTCGCGCGCGCCCTCCTCCGCGCCCCGCGCCGCGCGGGGGAGCCGAGCCCGCTGCCTCACCTGCCGCCCGGGAGGGGGCGGGCATTGTTCGCCGGCCGCTGCCGCTGCCGCTGCCGCCACCACCGCCACCGCCGCGCGGGGCCATGGGGGCCGCCCGGCGCCCCGGGCCGGGCCTGGAGAGGTGGTCTCTCCGCCGCTGAGGCGGGCCCCGTGCGCAGGCGGGCGGCGCAGGTGAGGACGGCCGCGCCATGGTGGACCCGGTGGGCTTCGCCGAGGCGTGGAAGGCGCAGTTCCCGGACTCCGAGCCGCCGCGCATGGAGCTGCGCTCAGTGGGCGACATCGAGCAGGAGCTGGAGCGCTGCAAGGCCTCCATTCGGCGCCTGGAGCAGGAGGTGAACCAGGAGCGCTTCCGCATGATCTACCTGCAGACGCTGCTGGCCAAGGAGAAGAAGAGCTACGACCGCCAACGCTGGGGCTTCCGACGCGCCGCGCAGCCCCCCGACGGCGCGGCCGAGCCCCGCGCGTCCGCGCAGCGCCCGCTGCCCGCGCCCGCCGACGGCGCCGACCCGCCGCCAGCCGAGGAGCCCGAGGCCCGGCCGGACGGAGAGGGCTCCCCGAGCAAGGCCAGGCCCGCGGCCGCCCGCAGGCTAGGGGCTGCCGTGGCCGCAGACCGGGAAGACCGGGGCCCACCCACCAGCGTGGCGGCGCTCAGGTCCAACTTTGAGAGAATCCGCAAGGGCCACGGCCAGCCAGGGGCGGCAGAGGCTGAGAAGCCCTTTTACGTGAACGTCGAGTTTCACCACGAGCGCGGCCTGGTGAAGGTCAACGACAAAGAGGTGTCCGACCGAATCAGCTCCCTAGGCAGCCAGGCGATGCAGATGGAACGTAAGAAGTCCCAGCACGGCCCTGGGCCGGGCCTGGGGGACGTACCCAGGCCCTCTTACCGGGGCCGATCCTCAGAGAGCAACTGCGGCCTCGACGGCGACTATGAGGACGCGGAGCTGAACCCCCACTTCCTGAAGGACAACCTGATCAACGCCAATGGCGGCAGCAGGCCCCCTTGGCCGCCCCTGGAGTACCAGCCCTACCATAGCATCTACGTCGGGGGCATGATGGTGGAAGGGGAGGGCAAGGGCCCCCTCCTGCGCAGCCAGAGCACTTCGGAGCAGGAGAAGCGCCTTACCTGGCCCCGCAGGTCCTACTCCCCTCGGAGCTTTGAGGACAGCGGAGGTGGCTACACCCCGGACTGCAGCTCCAATGAGAACCTCACCTCCAGTGAGGAGGACTTCTCCTCGGGCCAGTCCAGCCGCGTGTCCCCCAGCCCCACCACCTACCGTATGTTTCGAGACAAGAGCCGTTCACCCTCACAGAACTCGCAGCAGTCCTTTGACAGCAGCAGCCCCCCGACCCCGCAGTGCCAGAAGCGGCATCGGCAGGGCCAGGTCATTGTGTCGGAGGCCACCATCGTGGGTGTTCGCAAGACTGGGCAGATCTGGCCCAGTGATGGGGACAGCTTGTCGGGCAGGCTGACTCAAGATGGCACCTTCCATGGAGACGCAGGTGGGTACCTCACCAGCTTGGGTGGGCACACCTGCACCCTGGCTGGAAACCATTGAAAAGAAAAGGGGTCCGATGACCTGGGGAGGAACAGGTAGATACTTCTTTGGACTGTCCATGTGCTGTTGTGAACAGGAAGGATTCCTGCTGATCCTACATCTGAACAAACGACCATCCCCCACTTTCTCCTGAATGCAGATTCACAGTGTTTGGACTGGGATTGGGTTGGGAGGGGCAGTGTGTGGGCATGGTAGGTGGCTGTTCCTTTGGTTCTAGAGCAGTGTGCTTCTTGTACGATTCTGTGGGTTGAGACCAGGGTGCCCTGGGCAGTAATCTCCTCACCCTTTGATCACTCCATCTAGGCAGTGGGGGTAGTATTAAGAGGGGGCCATCTCTGCCTTCTAGATCAGGTACTTTCAGTGGGGATTGATCGGTGTCTCGGGAATTCCCCGCCGCCCCAACTGTGCCTGTCCTGGAAGACACTAATGGGGAAGCTAAGATGTTGCTAGCTGCTCCCAAACCATGCAAGTGTCAGGTTTGCTTGCTAACCAGCAGCCCAAATGCAAGTCAGAGCAGGTGAAAATAAGAATTAGGAGGAAGGGAGGTGACAGGCAGTTCTGACTCAGTGGGCCCCTGAAAATCCACGGGGGTGAAGATTTTATCCAGGGCTGAAGCAGAGCCACACCTTTTCTGATTTGCCTGCCTTTGATGGGAGGCATACCCATCATTACTCACCCGTAGTCTCCTGTGTGCCTCTTACCCCAGCTCCATTTTCTCATTCTTCCAGGCACTCTTGCCTCCTTGTCTTCCCAGGGATGAGTGTACACTGGTGCTCATTTTGGCCTCCTCATCCATGGTGTGACCCTTGGTCCTAAGATTAAACCTGTGAGGTTGTGTATAGAACTTCTAGGGCAATGGGTTTTGGGGTCCAGGCATGGTTTGTAAGATTGGAGTAAGGAGAGGGTGGCTGGGTGTGGGGCTTCGATGGACTGGTAGGGGGGTTGGATTTGAGGCTGTGGGAGGACTCTTGGTATCATGGTCCCTTTTGGGCTGATCCAGTTTTCTGCTCCATTGATTTTTCTTTTTCTGCTGATGGAGTTGTATGTGCTTCCATCATCAGAATCCTCTTGAAACAAGTAAGGCTATTTTTGGCTCTGTCAAGTGTATTTTTTGTGATTGGTGGTCTTTTGTGTGTGTTTTAGAGACATCCAGTTACTGATTTACATTTCCAGCTGGGGGTGGCTATGACTTGCTGCTCAGACTTGTGGCCTGACCCAGCTGCATCCCTTAGGTCCCTCGCTGGGGGGTGGAAGGCTGTAGTATTTAGAAGCCTGTTTTACAGGGATATTAGCTCCCCTGGGGTCTGGAGGATTGCCCTGAGGTCACTGGGCACCATCCTTGCCTGGCCAGCTGTCGACTGAGTGAGCCAGCTTGAACTGGCCCTCAGTGCTGGGACGTGGAAGAGCATTATTAAAATAGAGAAAATGAGAGACCTTTCCTGGAGACCTAGAATCTGAAATGGTATTCTCTTGCTGATGGTGAATTCTGAGTTTCCAGAAGTGGGGGCTGGTCAGACCAAATGTATTCCGGTAGGTTGCCCTTCAGTCCCTCTTCCCTTCTCAGCAGCTCCATCCAGCCTCTCATACAGCTGCTGCAGGCGTGGGACCCTGGATCAGTGTGTAACTCAGGGTAAGCTCTCAGGAAGTGGCCGAGGGGTGAATTTTACAACTTGGACCCCACTCTTAGGATTTTCTGGATCTTTCTCTGAATGTCCTCAAGGCCCCATGTTCTCTCTCCTGTTAGGTTTTAAAAACTGGTTTTCAGCTCTGTACTCAGCACTCTTCTGAGCGTTGTGGCTAGAGGCGAAGGAAGGGAGCCTGTGCTGGCAAAGCCATCTGTCTCTTTCTGGACTGTTTCCTGATGTTCTTTAGAGGGCCGTGGGACCTGCTGGCCAGGGCTGTACCCTGCAGAGGGACAGTGAGGAAAACCACAGTGTGGGAGGGAGTGGAAGCATCCTAATTTTTCATAGCAGCAGACACGGAGGCCCGGCTCTCATGGCTTCAGAATCCCTTTGGATGAGGTGCTCTCGTGTATTTCAGTTGAGGGCCCCTGGCGTTGGAGGGAAGAAGCTGGAATGACCTCTGTGTGCCAGGCATGGTGGCAGCGTGCCTTCATGCAGGGTCCCCTCACAGGTTCTTCCATCACCCCGTGGTGGGTCTGCCCAACCATAGGTAAGGACAAAACCAGGAGGTAGCAGAGCTGGGATTCCAGGGGTTCCAAGTCCCTATGGGAGTGCAGATCCATTCCTTCCTGAATATGGCTACCTGAGAGTACTCTCTGAATCGCCCTGCATTGCACTTGAAAATCCTGACTGGGTTGGCCCAGGAGTCCTTCCCCTCCGCACACTCAGGATCCATCAGCTATGAGCCCTGCTGTGCGCAAGCCCTTCCCTCTCTACATTGCGGGCTACATAGAAGGGGAGTATGGTTCTGGCCATCTGGGACCTTCCTTGTTGATGGGAGACAGGAACACACACAGCACTTATGTGTTCAGAGGGAGTGAGATCAGGGAAGCTTCCGGAGGCAGCTGTGATGGAGAGAGGGCTTGCCTGTCAGCACACGTCCAGCGGCAGCAGGTGGGGGAAGCTGGGTGCCCTGAGATCAGTGTGAGCCAAGGCTCAGGGGGCACTCATGTCAGGCCCCTGTGGCTCTGAACTGCTGTTTTTTTTTTTAGTTGTAATAAAAAATATGTAACAAAATTCACCATTTTAACCCATTTGAGCCATTTTTAATGTGCAGCTCAGTAGCATTAAGTACATTCACACCCTTGTGTCCCCATCGCCACCCTCGTCTCCAGAACCTTTTCCTCCTCTCCCACTGAAACTGTCCCACTGAACAGCAGCTTCCCATTTCCTCTCCTGGAGTTCCTGGAAACCGCCACTGTGCTGTTTCCTAATTTGACTACTCTTAGTACCTCTTGTAAACAGAGTCATCTGTTTAAACAGAGACAGAGACAGAGGATCTGTCTCTCTGTATCTGGCTTATTTCACTTAGCAGCATCTCCCCAAGGTTAGCCACATGGTAGCACAGGCTCTGCATGTTTTGAAGGCAGGATGGTGGGCCTCGAACTTACAGCCCCGAGATCAAGAGTCCCGTGCTCCACTGGCTGAGCCAGCCAGGTGCCCTACAGGTCTGAGGAATTCTTGAACTGAACCAGCTCAGTGTCTCGGTCCCTTTCCAACTATCAGTCATGAGACCGGACCCCAGATCCCGTGTTACTTTATGGGCTCTCATACGAGTTGCTGCCCTGTGTTTTCACATCTCTGTTAAGCGCTTTAATTTGGTCTTTGAATTCCGCCAGTGTGTAGTCACCAGAATGATTAGTGCTTTGTTTCTCCCTTGGGTGATTGAATGGACTGGCCACCAGTTAGACTGAATAATTCTGGGCCAGGAAAAGGTCACTTAGGCCTTGCACTGGCTTGATCATCATCTCTTTAAATCAGACCCTGTGGTCCTCTTTGAACTGACTCTAGTCTCCTCTCCATGAACAGACGCAGGGTGGACAGAACCAACCAGGTGGAGTCTGAAACCATTAAGTCATCAACAGGGTGGAAGTGGAGTCTAGTTCAAATTTTACGAGGGTTTTCTGATTCCAGAATGGAATCCTTGTTTGGGGAACAGAATGAAATATTCTGGAACCCTTCACTAAGGAAGGAGCTAGCTGGGAGTGCTGTTGCTTTGTGTGGGTCCAGGACAATGTGCCTTCCCCATTCCTCCCTTTTACCTCATTTGTTGCTTCTGGCTTCAGTAGCCACCTGCCCTCCTTGACTGGGAGTCCTGTGGGCCTGTTTATGTGACTGCGGCCCTCACTAGGACAAAGCATTCGTGTGAACCATATTCTTGATCCAGTCGGGAGAAGACATGGCAATGCTTGAGGCCCAGGGTACAGCTGACTATTGTGGTTTGGGGGGCTTCCTCATTCACAGTGAATGGATAGGCATTTTCAGGTGTACTCAGGTTGCCAAACAATAATAGGCCTGAGTTTTGACGCAGCTGCCCCAGGTTTTTGGGGTTTTTTTAGATCTATTTATTTATTTTGGAGAGAGAGCAGAGGTGCATGAGTGGGGGGAGGGGCAGAGGGAGAGAGAGAGAGAGAGAATGTCAAGTAGACTCCCAGTTAAGTGCAGAGCCTGACAGAGGGCTCAATCCCATGACCCTGAGATTATGACCCAGGCCAAAACCAAGAGTCAGGTGCTTAACTGATTGAGCCACCCAGGCACCTCCACGGCTGCCTTTTAGATCAAGGTTCAGGAGGTAGTGGCGGTGCGTTTAATTAATTAAATTATAGTCCCACGAGGGTCCCTCACCTTGACTAGGATACTATGACGTAGGATTTTGTTTTGGGGATTTTTGTTTTTTGTTTATTGTTTTGTTTTGCTTTTAAAACAATGGAGTAAATTAAGTTAAAATGTTACTTATGTAACATGATAGGTGTGTGTTTCTTTACTGGGGTATAACATACATAACCAGATGTGTCATTTGAACTGTTGTTAAGTTTATAATTCAGTGTCATTAAGTACATTGACATGGCTCTGCAACCATCACCACCATCTATGGCTGGAACTTTTTCGTCTTGGGAAACTGAACTCAGTGCTAACTCATCTTCCCTCTACTTCAGTCCCTGGCAGCCACCCCTCTTCTCTCTGTCCCTGTGAGTTGGCTTATCCTAGGTGCCTCTTGTCAGTGGAGTCACATAATAGCTGTCCTTCCGTGTCTGGTTGATTTCACTCAAGTAGGGTTTTGAAGTTGCCAGGAGCAGTGTTCTCATCCTTAATTCCCATTTCTGGTCCTTAATAGGTATGTTTAGGAAAACACCTGTTAGTCATGGAGCTACTTCCTTGGCTTTCACACCCACGTTTTGAAGTGGCCCCAGGTATTAGTTTGCTAGGGCTGCTATGACAAAACACAACAGGTTGAGTGATTCAAATAATAGGAATTTATTTTTCCTTTGTTTGTAGAGGCCAGTAGTCCAAGATCAAGATGTCGGCAGGGTTGGTTTCCTCGGAGGCCTCTCTCCTTGGCTTGACTTGCAGATGCCTCCCAGCTTGTCCCCTCCTCCCCCATTGCCTCTTTCCATGGTCATCCCTCTGTGCTCCTGCTCCCCTCATGTCTCTCTGTCCAAGATGTTCTCCTTTTATAAGGACACAGGGCATATTGAGTTAGGGCCTACCATAATGACCCCATTTTAACTTTATCACCTCCTTAAAGACCCTGCCATCTCCAAATACAGTCATGTTTTGAGGTACTTGGCGATTGGGGCTTCAGCATATGGATCAGAGGCGGGGGGATACAGTTAAGCCCACAACACTCATTGAGTCCCTCATTGGGCAGCAGCGAAACGGCTGCTGTGACAGAGAGAGAAGGTGCTTGTGCTGGCCTCACCTGCCATGTTTTAGGAAGTACTTGAGGGATGTGTTGTTTGGTGCTACAGCAGCCTCGCAGAGCCAAGAAAACAAAGCCTGGCATTAGGAGGACTGTGTCTTCCTGCTTCATGGTTACCATACCTCTCACCTTGCTGAAGAAGTTAGCGGTTGGACCCTGTCATTGCTAGGATTCTTTTCTTCGATTCTTTGATTTTTTTTTTTTCCCCTTAAAATTCTAGGTTAGGAATATGGTGCTTCCCATATCTTTCATCTTTACCTACTTTTCTGTTAGCAAGGCAACCACCTCTCCCCATTCAGTCACCCGGCAGTGTTTATTGAGTATCTGCTGTGTGCCAGGCCTCATCTCTGTGGAAGTTCTCTCTTTCCTTTATTCATGGATTTGTGGAGAGGCTAATCTCCAAAGGGCCTTGTCTTTAAACTAACAACACGCGCACCAAAATAATAATAATAATAATAATTTGTTTAATTAAGAAAAAAAGTAAAATAAAAACTAACACACAAAAATAAAACCTTTATGATGTTCTGGCATCTTCCCTATGTATCTTCCTTTCACTGTATTTTTGCAGCGATTTCCTGTTAATCCTGTGTCTGATTGGCTTCCTTCTCCAGGGAAGTGAGCGCCTTAAGACAGGACCCTGCCTTCCTCGGTGTCCTAGGATGTGCTTTACTCTAGGCTCTTAACCATGTGTGAGGAGTGGTGTCCTGAGCACATGTCGGTCTGCCCATGTCTTGGGTATTGTGGATGTTTGTGTGTCAAAGACAGGATGAGACCCCATTTCTGGGGTCTCTGTTTGCTCAGACCCTTCTCTGGTTCTTTTTAATCCTGCTTCCCCCAACCCCATCAGATAATCAACATCAGATTTTCGGGGCCCAGTGATACCACTTGCCCAGGAAGGAAATTATCTGAAGATTGTTTTTCCTTCTTTGCCGAGCCTTGGTCTTCCCGGGCTCAACCTTAGTGAGCTTTCCCGAGTCCTCAGACGGGGGCCTGCTAATTAGCTGTCTTGGCTTCTAGCACTTGCAGTGGTGACCTTGCAAAATGACTGTGCACAGGGATGGCTGCTGGTGCCCAAGGGAGACGTGGCTGGCGGGTTCAGAGCTGTGCCTGCCTGCCGAGGTGTGCTGCTGCGGGAAGTCTGAGGCCCCGCTTGTGTGGTAACTGCAACTTTGGTGGAGACTGGTTCATGTGCCCTTGAAACATTCTTATGACATGGCTGGAGCAAGATCATTAACTTAATTATATGCCATCAGCTGACTGGGTCTGAGGGGGTGTGGGACAGACACGCCCGCCCAAGGTCAGGCAGTTGGTGGAGGGGCTAGTGCTGGCCTTTCTCCTCAGACCATAGAGTGATGCCAGTCACAGGAGTGTGGGCACAGAGTCTCACAGAGTCTCCTCCCCCAGTAGGGGGAGGGACGTTCAGCAAACACGTTTCAGACAGGAATGGTGCGGAGTGTCAGGAGACAGGCTTCCCAGCAGGTCATTTTCGGTCTGCTGGGGAGACAGCCACATAAACCTTAGTGTTGTGATAGGCATCATCCGGTCCCAGCCTCCGGGCAGGTCCAGGAAGGTATCAGCAGGGGACCAAGAGGACAAATACGTTGGAGGACGCTGCTCATCTGCCTGCCTTTTCCACCCAGTGGTCAAGAGCTGAGGGGGGGTGGCCGGAGGATGCTCTGCTGGGAGCAGGTTCCAGGAGGTGCAGAGGGACAAGGCCCAGCTGGGAGGATGGGACAGAGACGGCTGGCCACATGTACGGAGGGTCAGTACGTGGCCCAAGGAGCACGAGGAAGGAATTCTGGCTGGCCAGGAGGCTCCAGGGGACCTTGGAAGAAGAGGGAGAAAGACTTCCTGCTGCAGTCAGGGATGGAGCAGCCCAAGGGGGATCCTTCACTCGAATTGCCTCTTTTGGCTTAAGAAGAGCCTTTGAAGATTCACCACATTTTAATGGCTTGACCTATTCCTTTTAACGTATGCTGCTGGAATTAGTTGGAATGCCAGTAGAGCAGAAGCAATATTTATGCACATATCCTTGTAAGTGACAAAGTGGATATTCTAGAAGTAATCTAGAGGCAACATACGTCAGCCTAGTTTGGGGCAAGAATGCAGACAATAAAGGTAGACCCAGGGTGTGGTCCTGCGCAGGGCATTGATTCTGCGGCCTGAAGACCATGAACCCCTCCTTTGAAGGCTCTGAGAGAACTTGAGTGCACAGAGTGGATGGTCCCCGGGGGTCTGGCCCCCTGTCTGGTCTTAAGGAGTTGCCCCCTCAGGCATCTAATGCTGGTTGATTGCACACCACTTAGCAAGAGATTCTAAAGGAGAAATGCATAATTCAGGAGGGGCAGGCCATTTTACCCACTTGGCTCAGCAAGAGTGCCCAGTATGAGCTCCAGGGGTCCCAGGGGTCTGCCATGGCCATGGGCCCCCTCTGTTCCTTCTCATAGTGTGTCCTCTGGGGTTGAGTGGAGTTCTTGCATATGCAGTATGCAGCATGTATTTTTCTGCCTTAAGGCCCCAGGTGTGAGATTCCATCAGCCCAGAGAGCCTGGGACTGCACACCCATGTTGCTGAGCCCTCCTTCCTGGGACATATCTACCCCCATGGTGGATAGAATGTGTTCCCCATTGCAAGGCCTTGTGACTTTGGGGGGCCTCAAAGCTAGAGACTGGAGGAAAAGTGAGACCTCTTGATTTTTCTCCTAGAGTCCCCCCTACCCCGTCAAGTTTGTGGAGGGAAGGCTTAGAACCACATCGCTCTTACTTTTAGTGATTGTAAAGCCTCAAGAGAGGAAATAAAAACTGCAGACTTTCTTATTTTAATAGGAAAAAAACGAGGAAGATGGGAAGCTCTGGAAATTACTAATGCTTTGGCATATACAGGCTCTGTCTGCGGATTTCCTAAGGCTTTACAGACCAGAGGGCATTGCCTGGTGTATATAGTTGGGGAGGATATTGGAGAGCTGGGCATGGCCCCAGCAGGGTGCCTCTGAGGTCGGGGGGGCAGCTCCTGGGGCAGGTGGGCGGGGTGAGGAGCTGGCCCCCATGGTGAGCAATGGGGCATGGGGAAGAGGTTTCCCCAGAGCGTCAGGGGAATCAGGGTGGCCCACGATGTTCCCCAGCTACACCTCACCCCCTCCCTGAGAGGCTGGGGCCATCAGACCTGCAGCATGACTGGGGACATGCTCCTTTTGAGAGCTCCAGAAAGTCTTTTGCTTGAAGACCTGGGGGCAGATGCAGTTTCCATCCCATCTGGTGCCTGGGATGGTGGGCAGGTGGTTGTCTGGTTTTCCTCACTGACCCTCTATAAACCAGGAGCTGCATTCCCACCTTGTGGGGGTGGTTCTTAAATGACTGAGGTAGAGGGGTGCCTGGGTGGCTCAGCTGGTTGAGCATCCAACTTGTGATTTCAGCTCAGGTCATGGTCTCAGGGTCGTGGATCAACCCCTGCATGGGGCTCCGCACTTAAAGTCTTTTTAAAAAAATGGCTGAGGTAGAATTCACACCACAGAATTCACTCATTTAAAGTGTACAATTTAGTGATTTTTAGCATAGTCATAGGGTTACGCAAGCATCACCACTGTCTAACTTTAGAAAAATTTTTCATCACCTCAAAAGGAGACTGCTCCCATCAGGTACCATGACCCCCTCTCTGCCACAGCCTCTGGCATCCAGTAGTCTACTTTCTGTAGATTTGACTTTATTTTTTTTTTTAAGATTTTATTTTATTGTTTATTTAGAGAGAGAGAGAGAGAGAGAGAGAGCCGGGAGAGAGAGAGAGAATCTCAGGCAGACTCCCCACTGAGCACAGAGCTGGACTCAGGGCTCAGAGATGTCACAACCCTGGGACTAAGACCTGAGCCAAAACCAGGAGTTGAATGCTTAACCAACTGAGCCCCCCTGGCATCCCTAGATTTGCCTTTTCTGGACATTTCACATGAATGGAATTGTGTAACATGTGGCCTTTTTATCTGGCTTCTTTCGCTTAGAATAAGGTATCAGGGTTCATCTCTGTTGTAGCATGCATCAACACCTCCTTCTTTTTGGTAGCCAAATAATATTCCAGAAGGTGTTTTGGTACCTGGCTGGCCGGGCCCTTACTACTGCCTGGGCACACTCTACTGGCTCATGGGGGTCCCGGTCAGACCTTGAGGCCTGAGAGGACTGTGTGTGGAGGTTCTGGAGGGATGGGTGGAGCCTCCTTTTCCTTGGGGGAGCGCCCTGGGGGAATGGGGTGCCAGAAGCCAAGCTGTGGCTAAGAGTTGGCTGGCCTCACCAGAACTTGATTCAACCTCAGCCTGAGGCTCCATGTCATAGTCTGTCAATCAGGAACCTGCTTGTTCAGAGGTAGCATTTTCCATTCACAGACCTTGAAGATTGTGGTCTTCCCCTAGGTGCCCCCCCCCTTTTATTGTGGTGAAATACTAGAACATACAATGTATCATTTAAACCATTAAGTGTCCAGTTCATTGGCATTGAGCACTTTCACACTTTTCAATAATCACTGCCATCCATCTTCAGATTTTCTCATCATCCCAGGCTGAAACTCTGTCCCCATTAAACAACAGCTTCCCACCCCCTCCAACCCCCAAACCCTGGCACCCATCATTCAGAAAGTATTCTGCTCCAGGATGTCATATACGTGGACTCATACAGTACTTGTCTTTTTGTGTCTGGTTTGTTTCACAGAGCACAATGTTTTCAGTTTCTTCCTTAAGCCTTTTGGTGCCAGGCCTGGGTGGTGGCTGGACAGACAGCAAGTCCCCCCAGGGACTGAGCTGACTGAGGCCTCCACTCAAGGGAGAAGAGCAGCCGGTGCTCTGGGCATCTGCTGCATTTGCTGAGTTTTGCATTTTTCTCTGATAGGGGCCCCTGTGGACAAGTAGCAGGGACCCTCATGGCTCAGGTTTTAGGTGAAAGACTAAAGACCATCCGATTGTTTGGGCTTCTTCTGTACTTGAATAGTTAGGGGGATCTTTGTCTCGTGACCCTGCCTGGTGTCACGGAGCGGCTGTGATGCAAGGCAGGGGAATGCAAAGGCTGAACTAGCAATGCTTGGTCTCCTCTTTGGAGGAGAGGTGGTCGCCACAGTGGACTTGACCATCCTCCAGTTGGCTGGAAGTCCCAGTGGCCTGACTTGTAAATTATCTTGGGCTGATGCTCAGCATAGTACATTCACTCTCTTGGGGGAGGTGAGGGGATGGGTGTATGCCAGCTGTCGTGTGCAAAAATGGTATTTGTGTTTGCCTAAGTCTTAGACCCTAGACCAGAAAATGTGATTCTTTCATGAATGTTGATTTCTGAAAGCTTTCTGCTTTCCTGTGGGAACATAGATGAATGTGTCTATATTCATATTTGGAGGTATGGGATTGTTACTAGAAATGTATTTTTTTTTAAAGATTTTAATTATTTATTTGACAGAGATCACAAGTAGGCAGAGAGGTAGGCAGAGAGAGAGAGAGGGGGAAGCAGGCTCCCTGCTGAGCCGAGAGCCCAATGTGGGGCTCCATCCCAGGACCCTGAGATCATGACCTAAGCCGAAAGCAGAGGCTTTAACCCACTGAGCCACCCAGGTGCCTCTGGAAATGTATTTTGTAGGTGCTTTTTTGTTGTTGTTTATTACAGTTGCTTTCTTAATTTAGAAAGCATTGCCATTTTCAAACCCCCATGAAGGAAGAAAGAGAGGACACTGAGCCCCGTTGCTCAGAATCTGCCTGGGCCCGTCTCACCTATCCCTCTCTCTCCCTCGTATTCCGTGTATTCATTGTTGCCTTTTTTTTTTTTTTTTTTTTAGATTTCATTTATTCATTTGACAGAGAGAGATCACAAGTAGGCAGAGAGGCAGGCAGAGAGAGAAGGTGAAGCAGGCTCCCTGCTGAGCAGAGAGCCCGATGTGGGGCCCTATCCCAGGACCCTGAGATCATGACCTGAGCTGAATGAAGGTGGAGGCTTAACCCACTGAGCCACCCAGGCGCCCCTGCCTTTTTTTTTTAACTGTGGAAAAAAATGACACATAATGTAAAATGTACTGTCTTGACCACTATGTGCAGAGTTCAGTAATGGTGAGCATTTGATTTTTAAAGAGGCAAAGGTGGCAGGGAAACACTGTTCTTCAGGAGGGTTTGTCCCTCCCCTGTTCTAGGAAATAGGAAGATTGGTTCAGACTCAACCCTTAGCCGGGGTATGAGGAGCCTGCAGACCAGGGTTGGAGCAGGGACAAGCAGGCACTTGAAATACCGTGATGTGAGAAAGGTCTCAGGCTTCTGTGGAGAGAGTGGGGCTGTGGGGCGCACGGGTGGGAAGGCCCCGTGTCCTCTGTCCCGTGTCCTTGGGGAAGAGGGCTAGGAGGATGGTTCTAGGTGGAAAGGAGCTTAGAGACTGGGAAGTAATCACCATGCTAGGAAACAGCAGAGCCTGTTTGGTTGGAGAATTTATGTAAAATGTGGGCAACAGGGGAGGTGAGAGTGGATATAGGAGGGTCAGGTCATGCTGGACAGGTCCTGGAAAACAATCTGAGTAGTGCTTTCTCGAAGGGTAATGGGGCAGATAGTAGGTTGTTGGGAGGGGAAGGGATGCCTTTGGATACCTCAGGAAAAGCATTTGGCAGGAGTGTACAAGATGGTCTGGTGGGAGTTGGGGCCCCTGGAGTTGTTGTCTTGAGAATGAGTGGGGCTGAGGGGAGAATGGAGAGGACGAGAGCAAGCGGACAGTGGGAGGAGGTGACAGAAGAGAACAGAGGCGAGCCTGGTAGAGTCTGGGGGTTGGCAGCCTGGTAGAGTGGGAGCAGCAGGCTGCAGACCTTTAGGAAGAAGGGCCAGGCAGGACAAGACCAGGACGACTGACATCCCAGCAGGTGTGTGGAGAGAGAAGGCGGCTTGAGCAGGCCTGAGGTTTGCATGTTTGGGGGCCTCATGAGAGAGGGGGCAGTCTGAGATGAGAGGGGAAGTGTGGTGGGGGGAGTTCATGTTGCAGAAAGGCGAAAGAGTCAGGGGTTTAGGATCGGAGTTCGCGAGAGCTCCCCGAGTGTGTACCCATGGGCTTGCTTGTTCCCAGGGTCCAAATAGAAGCTCCAAGGAGGTGATCAAGGTGTGTGTGGGGGTCAGTGGGGAGGTTAGCGGTCCCAGCAAAGGAGTGATTGAGTTACTGCTGAACAGTGACCAGGAGTGATGTGGCTTTCAGGGGCCCGGGCCTTGTGTGCATGGGATGGTGCTTCAGAGACATTGGCCTTGGCCTGGCTCACCCAGGGACACAGGAGGTTAGGGAGGTGAATGAGGGGTGGGAAGATCTTGAGGGGACAGAGATGAAGGGGGCTGTAAGGCCAGAAAGCTCGTTTGGGAGAGCAGGAATTGGGGCCCCTTAGCTGGTCTGAGAGGGAACAGGGAGGTCCGCCATGTGTCTGGCACTGGGGGGAATGGGACAGTGGCCATGTGGGTCATGTCCCCGTGGTTGGTGGCCAAGTGTGGCTGGAAAGGAATGCAATGATGAGCCATGTGCTAGTGGGGTATCAGATGCGGAGCCTGTGGCTTAGGGGCCCCGGTGAGTCATGGTAATGGTCTGGGATCTGAGACCCACGTGTGTGAATGCCCAGTAGGGAGGCCC
The DNA here is from genome assembly GCF_020171115.1 of Neogale vison. Lineage (NCBI taxonomy): Eukaryota > Metazoa > Chordata > Mammalia > Carnivora > Mustelidae > Neogale > Neogale vison. Next base: position 214,830,562 of record NC_058093.1, on the reverse strand, counting down.
TTGTGGAACAGGGTCTTGTCATGGAGCAGTCAGATGGGCCCACCCTTGCCCCCGAAAGCAGCTGGTGAGTCACTGTTAGAATTTGGCCCTAAGAAGTCCGGGTTGTGATTATTAACTAAGTCTGGTTTCCTCTCCTGCGGAATTTCTTCAATGGCCAGCTGGTATGAGTTGGGTGGCAGATTCTCCTCTGTGGATCAGCAGGCAAGGCTCCAGAAGGGCTGTTTGGGGTTCGTGTGTGGAGGAGTAGAGAGGTGCTCTAGAAAGGGGTGTGAGTCTCCAGAAGTAGACCCGTGCGGGTCTAGAAAAGAATGCCCATGGCTCCAGAAAGGGGCGTGTGAGGAAGTGTCAGAGACTTAGTCCCAAACATTCCTTTGTCATCTCCCGGCTTCTCTGGCCCCATGAGCCCTGTGGTTGCTTATTTATCCCTGCTTAGTCTGCAGTCTCAGGTTCCAGATACTCTGGCAAGGAAGTCCAGGAAGGTTAATGCGCGGAGGCCCAGCCTGCTGGCTGGCTGGGGGAGGCATTTTGCTCCAGCCGCTCAGGAAATGTCTGCTGCATTGGGCTGGACAGCCGGGCCTCCAGAAAGCCAGCAAGGGGCCTGCTTCCCTTGCTGCAGGTGCAAAATTGGCACGGTTGGCTACTGGGGAGCAATAAGCAGGGGTGCAGCCCGGGAGTGTGGGAGGGTATATCTGAGAGAACGGAATAGGGATGTCTCCTTCTCATGTCTTTCTCCTTTCTCCCTGGCTCCCTCAAGTATGTGAATTAATGGGAGCCATTCCTAAGGAGAGGAGGGTCTCTTACATTTATTGAATTCTGAGTTGGGCATGACTGGACAGGAGCAGAAATACAACCGACCTTGGACATCAAAGGCCGAGGCAGGACCTGCAGGCATCACAGTATGTGCTCAGACACCCCTGCTGGCCTGACTTTCAGGCTCCAGGGTGCACAGACCAGGCAGGAGCAATAGGGCAGGATCCGTGGACTGTCCTTGGCTGTTCCCTCTCAGAGCTGTTTTGTGTTGAAGGTTCAGAGGGGTTTTTGAAAGCCTGGGCCTGGCTGTGGTTTACTTGGAAAAGGTCTGGGGGTTTGCATTCGACTGCAAACCTTTTAAGGGTCAGCAGGCATAGCACATGGCGTCTAGGAGGCCAAGATTTTCCCTGATATTCATGGAAGTGTGCAGACCTTGGAATGCCATAGTCATACTTTCTGCTTGGTGCAGCTAAGCCTAGAGGCTGCCAGCAGAGTGGTTACAGGAAATGGGGGTATTTGGCCTGGCAGAGAATGAAAGAAGTAGGTCTCCACCCCAGCTGCCCACATAGACTGCCTCTGCTATGGCTAAAACAGCCCCACACACATGTCCATGGCGGGTCACTCCGGAGGTTCTTCTTATTTTGTTTTGAAAATTCATAGTGTCTATGGGTCAGCAGTCATGGCGTGGCTTAGCTGGGTCCTCTGCTCGGGGTCTCCCAAGGTTGCAATCCAAGTGTTGCCCAGGGCCCAGGCTCCTGTCCTTCCCATTTGCGGGCTCTGTGTCTCTTCCAGTTTCAGCTTGTTGGCAAAAATCCAGGTCCTTGTGGTTATGGGACTTAGGTCCCATTTTCTTGCTGGCTGTCAGCTGTTCTCAGCTCTCAGAGGCCGCCCCCTTCCTAAGCACTTCACACATGGCTGTTTGATTTCTTCCGCTAAACCAGCTTGGGTTTCTGGAAAAGCTCTGTGCATGATTCCCTCTGCAGCCAGGGTTGAGAACCATGCTCCGGGAATCCACAAGTGCTTGTTCTGTGTTTTGAATGGTTAACAGGTGGAAGAGGGCATGGGTTGCTTTTAGGTCGGAGCTGGAAGTCTGACCTGTTCAGGGAGACAGGCTTCGGCTCAGTGTTAATGGAGATTTTCTTTTCTTCCTGACTTGATAATAATTTTTTTTTCTTAAAGATTTTATTTATTTAGTTGACAGAGAGAAAGATCACAAGTAGGAAGAGAGGCAGACAGAGAGAGGGGGAAGCAGGCTCTCTGCTGAGCAGCGAGCCCGATGCGGGGCTCGATCCCAGGACCCTGAGACCATGACCTGACCAAAGGTAGAGACTTAACCCCCTGAGCCACCCAGGCGCCCCTTGATGATAAAATCTTATGTAGCTGAGATCCTGCTGCATTAGTTGGGTGTCTTCCCCTTGTAGGTTAGGGAGAGCCTTTTCTTTTTTACTTAATAGTCTGTAAACATTTTGAAGGACCATATTGTTACTTTGTGATAGAGTTACAGTTTAACTGGTCTAAGTTTAATTAGTTTTGTTGGACATTTTGAAGTATTTACTGAGGGGGGAGTCTGGGTGGCTCAGTCAGTTAAGTGTCCGATTCTTAGTTTTGGCTTAGGTCATGATCTCAAGGTTGTGAGATTGAGCTGGGTTTTGTAGGTGTGGAGTCTGCTTAAAAGTTTCTCTCTTCCTTTCTTTCCCTCTCCCCCGGCCCCAATTCTCACACACACAGTCTCTCAATAAAGCAGAGCGAAAAAGTATTATTTACTGAGTGTAGTTGGTAACTGCAGTATTTCAGTGAGCATCTTTAAAAAAAGATACTCTCTACACCCAATATGGGACTTGAACCCACGACTGTGAGATCAAGAGCTATATGATCCACTGACTGAGCCAGCCAGGTGCCACAGTGAGCATTTTTTTTTTTTTTTTAAAGAAAATTTTTACTGAAACATAGTTCACATGCCATACAATTCACCCATTTAAAGTGTACCATTTGGGGCATCCGGCTGGCTCAGTCAGAAGACTGTGCGACTCCTGAACTTGAGGTCATGAGTTCGAGTCCCATGTTGGGGGTGGAGACAACTTAAATAAATACCATAAAAAAAATAAATTTTACCATTCAATGGTTTTTGGCATATTGCATTAATATTTTTAAATTGTGGTAAAATATACGTAACAAAATTTACCATTTCAAACATTTTTTAGTGTCCAAGTCAGTGGCATTAATTACCTTTACACTGTTGGGCAGCCCTCAGCACCGTCTATTTCCAGAACTCCTTTCATCCCACAAACCTGAAACTCTGTCCCGTGAAGCAGTAACCTCCCAGCCCCCTCCCCTAGCTCCTGGCAACCCCCATTCCACTTCCCATCTCTATGAATCTGACTCTTCTAGGGAGTCTGAGTGGACTCATATAGTATCATTGCTCATTTCTTTGAGCGTAAAGGCTCCTCCATGTCATAGCATGTGTCAGAATTTCCTTTTATTCTAAGGCTGAATAATATCCATTGTTTGTGTATTCCGCATTTCAAGTGTATAGTTCAGTGGCATTACAGTCAGTGAACATCTTCTTCTGTGGGTTTCCATTTGCATTTCTGCCCCCTTCTTCGAGGGTGGGCCTCTCAGGGGATTTACCGAGTCAGAGGTGTGGATGGTGTGAAGACCCTTGATGTCTTCTGCCCAGTTACCTTCCGGAAATGTTCCAGTTTACTCTTGGTTTTATAGTTAATCCTTTGCTCTCTTTGGACCTCTCTCTTGCCCCTTTCCTTTTGTAGGACTTTAGTGAAGTGGTTCCTTCAGGAGATTTAAAAAAAAAAAAAAAGAAAGAAAAAGAAAAAAGGCAGCCTTCTCCTGAGGCAAGGGGAAGGGAAGAGGGGCAGCAGGGGGAGGGGGAGCTTGAGGCAGGGAGAAGCTTGCCTCTGTCAAATCCGAAATTGTGATCTGGGGTTTTTGTCTTAGAGAAGCAGGATCTGAGATTAAGGTTTGGTTTAGGAGGCATCTGTCCTAAACTGGGTCCCCTCATGACTTGATGTTCCTTGATGTTCCCCAGAAATAACCAGTCCCGTGGGCCTGGAATTGGGAGAGGCCCTGAGCAGGAGCCACACCTGTCCAGTCTTTCGTTTGGGAAGCTTCCCAAGGTCACGGGCTATATGACACTTAGTTCTTTGTCAGCTCGGTGGTTCTTGGTAGGGAAAGAACTCCCCATCCCCTTGTTTATCATGAGACTTGCTAGTTTATTGCTACCCTGGGCTGCTTGTAACTGAACTGGAAAAGCATTTCAGCTTCTCTTCCATGTATCCCGGCCATGGATTAGGCCTGCTAGATAGTGTTGTCCAGTTAATTCTGGTCCACGGAGTTCTTGCCTGGCTTTAATGGAGTCTCCAAGGAAGCCGAATGCCATGGTAGAAAAGGGATTTTATGGGAGGGAGAGGAGCTTGCCTGGCCACACTTGGCTGGCAGGGAAACCTTTTTCGCAGGGGGCCTGAAGCAGTCTTTCTGTAAGACCCCACCGGGTCTGGCTTGCCTGCAGTGACTGGGGTCCAGGGAGCCTGTGGTGAGCCAGCCAGGGGGTGGATTTGGTTCTGTGTGCAAGTTTAAATGGAAACTGTGATGCTTTTTTGAGGGCTGATTTGTCATTTTTTCTTGCCGCCCACTGGCCAGCCCTTGGGCTGGGAGCAGGTGCTCGAAGGCTGTGCCGGTGTCACCTGGGCAACATGCTGAAATGCAGAGCAAGGCCAGACCGAAGTGGGAGGGGGTGAGGGCAATGTGGAGGGTGTCTGCCTGGGCGGAGGTGATGGTATCCAGGCAGGTGGCTGGCAGGGGGAGGCCTGGTCATGCCAGCTGGTGTCTTGCCAGACAGAGCACAGCTCTGCATAGTCAGGAAGGCTTGTGCTAAGGCTAGCACCGAAATGAGCAGGACTCACGTGTGTGGCTGTTGCCTGCGTGCATCTCCAAACCAAGGTGTGAGGACATTGGTACCTTGAGGCCATTGTTCCCCTTCATCACAGATGACTGGTCCTCCAGCGGCCTGTCGCCTGGTGTAAGCCCCACCTGAGATCAGAGTCCAAGCCTTGCTGCCTGCAGGGGAAGCTCTCTGTCTGGCCCCTGCCATTCTTTGCTGAGCATTCTCCTTGCCAGTGGAGCAGGGACTGTGTCGGAGCTAGCCAGTTCTGGAGTTGGGTCGGTCAGTCAGGAGGGCTCAAGGACGGAAAGGAGACTCTGTTGACTGTCTGCACTCCAGTGGGGCATGGATGCCTCCATGGAAGTCTGTACTTTCCTAAAGAACTTTCTCTTTTGCCGGCTCAGCTCTCTTCTGAACTTTGACTGGCTAGGACCCCCAGAGTGTGCGAGTGTTCCCTCTTGGGCAGTCTGGCAGGAGAGAGAGGATCCCCCCTCTTTACTGGAACTTTGCATTTGGGTTTGGCTTTGCTCTTTGTAATGGAATCCCAAGTGCCTTCCAGGATCTGAGCCTCACTCCGTCCTTCAGGGAGCTAGGTGGTGCCTGCAGTATCAGTGCTCAGACAGCAGGAGCTTAGAACGGTCAGAAGTTTCCAAGGCAGAACCTGGATTTGAACCACAGGTGGTTATCTGAGCCTTTGCTCTTTGCTCTGCAGTCCTGGGTATTAAGTAGGTCCTCATATAACCGTTTAAAATGTCATCATTTAAAAATATGAAAACCATTCTCAGATCCCACATCACACAAAAACAGGCAGTGATGGGTTGGTTTTTGCTCACGGGTTGGAGTTTGCTGACCCCTGTCCTACAATAAACTGCCTCCTAATTCCTGGTGGTTGTGAAATAAGATGACAGAGCCCTGTGTGGGTGTTTCCCATGTTCAGGAGCCCTCGTTAATGTTCCTCATGGAACCTGGGAGGCTGGTGGGGTCACTCTGCCGCCCCACCAAGGGCTCTTCCCTCCAGCAAGTCACCTGAAGGGGCAGAGCTGGGATGGGAAATGATTGCCTGGTTCACAGTTCCCGACTGCTTTCCAGACCTGGGTGTTCATCCCCCAAAACAAGGCCGAAGCCAGGTGGTGGGACATGACCTTCATGGTACTTTGCTCTCCGTTTTTGTTTGTGTCCGGAAATTTCCATAACAAAAGATTCTCAGAAAATCATCATTTATTGATCAAACTGTAAAGGAAACCCTCTACGTTGAGACAACGGGGTCTCCGAATCCTGAATCTTCCTCAAGCCCCAAATGTGTGTGAGTAGACTTGCTCATGTGTTTCCTAGTAGCAGATGTTCCAGAGAAAGCAGGAGCTGTGCGTTAGCCACCCCATCCATCGTCCCTTCATCAATCCATCATCCAGCCAGCCAGCCATCTGCCTTAGTCCATTTGGGCTGCCGTACCAGAGTGCCGTAGACTGGGTGGTTTATAAACAGCAGAAATCTGTTTTTCACAGTTCTGGAGGCTGAAAATCCAAAATCTCATCACCCCCAGATTTGGTATCTTGTGAGGGCCTTCTTCCTGGCTTATAGAGGGCTGTCTTCTTGCTGTCCTCCCATGGTGTAACGGATGAGGAAGTTCCCTGGGGTCTCTTTTATAAAGGTCCTAATCCCAGTCATTAGTGTTCATTGGGACGTTTAGCCCTAATGACCAAATCACCTTCTGAAGGCCCCGCCTTATAATACCATCACACTGGGGATTAGGTTTCAACATACAGGTTTTAGGAGGACACAGACAGTCACCATCCATCATCCATTTATCATCTGCCCTTCCAGACATACATCTATCCATCATCTGTCCATCCACCCATCACCCATCTATCCGTCATCCAACCATCCCTCTGTCCGTGTGTTCATCTGAGGTTTGTGTGCACCTGCTACACAGGGTCCAAGCCCTGTGCTTGGGTCTTGACATAGTCCTTGACTTCAAGAAGCCTGTAGATGGATAATGTGATGGAGCTCAATACCAGCTGGGCACCAGAAAGGGGCTAACTCTGCTGGGTGAGCCTAAGGAAGGCATCTGGGAGAGGGTGGCCCTTCAGTTGGGTCTTGAATGGATCTAAATGGAAAGGAGTATGTTAGGCTCTTGCAGGGGTGGGGGAGATGGAAGGCACTCCAGGGCAGAGACAGACCTATGCACAGAGGCAGGGGGGAGTGGGACGGCGCGGCTTGCCGCATTTTTCCGTGAGGCTCGGGATGGCTGGAGCACGGCATTGGGACAAGGGGACTGGCTGGCCATGAAGGGGGGCAGTCTGGTGTGCTGCTTTGGTCCAGAGAAAGCCCCTGGTGGCATTTACCTGGAGAAGGGGTGAGTGTGAGGTGTGAGAGCCGTCCTGGCAGCCACTGGCCTTGCTTAGTTTCCCCCCTCGGTGTGCGCAGCCCTCTGTGGGTTTCTGAGTACTTTGTGGACAGAAGTCCTCCCAGCCTGGGCAGCAGGCAGCTCCGTTCTGGCTGAGGCTGGTGCACCTGCCTGCGCTCACCTTTGTTGTGGCTTCTTGGCTCACAGCCTCCTTTGGGGGAGCACCAGCCCAGACAGTGTGGTATTTTGTGTCTGTGTGCAAAACAGACACTCTTGAGCTTCAGTGTTTGTGCAATTCTACGCTTCGCTTGGCTCCGCACAAGGATGGCGTGGGCTATCCGGAAACCTCTATGAGGCCTTCTTGGTGGGTGGGAGAACCTCGGGCTGGAACAGCAGAAAGAAGCCGCACTTGGTGCTTCAGCATCCTTCCTCCTGGGCCCGTGCCTGGGGCTGGTTGAAGGATCCTCCCCGGCCCAGAGCGAGCATGCTTGCTTACAACGTAGGAAAGAGTCCTTGCAATTTGTCTGTCGGCTTAATTGTGATAAATGACCAATTACCATGAAGTTGTTCACAGTGTTAGGCAGCCACCACCGTCCCTTTCTATACCTGTTTTTATCATCCCAAGCTGAAACTCTGTCCCGGTTAAACACTAACTCCCCACCCCATCCGAGCTCCTCCCAGTGCCTGGCCACCACCGTGTTCTACTTTCTGTCTCTGTGAACCTGACCACTGGAGGTACCGCTTGTCAGTGGAATCCTACAGCACTTGTCCCGCTATGACTGGCTTATTGCACTTAGCAGAATGTTTTCAAGGCGCATTCACATTAGAGCATGTATCTGAACGTCCTTCTTTTTGAAGGCTGAGTAGTATTCTGTGGGAGAGATGTGCGACATTACTTGATGGATTCGTCCATGGGGAATGCTTCTGTTGCCTCCACCATGGGCTGTTCTAAATAATGCTGGTGTGAACCTGGGTCTGCAGATCCAGCGGGTCTTTTTTCGACATCAGATTTTTGCATTTATTTGCCTCCCTTTTAGCTGTTTGGTTTATGTATGTATTTTTACCGAGCTATCATAGGCATGTAACACTGTATTAGTTCTAGGTGTATAATGTAACGATTTAACATTTGTGTACATTACGGGATGATTATGGCAGTAAGTTACCAGGCAGAGTTACAGATTTTTCTCTTCACCGCATTGTTTTTAAGTCAATTCCCTTTCCTCTTTTAACAGATTTCCAGTTACAGGAATTTTTGTGCATGTTAGGAAAACAAAATTTTGAGTCGAGTAAGAAAAAAAAGTATGTATCTTGTAAATTATCGGTTCTTTTTTTTTTTTTTTTTTAAATACCAGAGATGGAAAAAAGTGCAGTGATGCCAGTTGTTTTGTGCATGTGTGTGTTGAAATGCAGTTTGTAGACAGTGAATGCCCTTCTTTTTGGTGTGCTCTTCTGTGAGTGATGACAGAGTTGTGTAGCCACCATGACAATCAAGATACACAAATCCATCACTCCAAAAAACTCTATCACTCCAAAAAGTGCTGTCATCCCGGAAAGAGCTGTCACCCCCAGGAAAGTCCAGTGCCCTAGAACGTTCATCACCCATGTCCTTTGGAGGCGTCTCTTCCACCTGCAGCCACCGGCAAACACCGATGTGCATTCTTTCCATGTGGCCTTGCCTTTTCCCAAGTGTCCTATAAATGGAATCCTACAGAGTGTAGCCTTTTGGGTATGTCTTCTGTCACTTGGTGCAGTGGCGATTCATCTGAGTTGTGTGTATTGATAGCTGATTTCATTTTGTTGTTGTTGTTATTGTTTTATTTATTTTTTTAAAGATTTTATTTATTTATTTGACAGAGATCACAAGTAGGCAGAGAGAGAGGAGGAAGCAGGCTCCCTGCTGAGCAGAGAGCCCGCCGCGGGGCTCGATCCCAGGACCCTGGGATCACGACCTGAGCAAAAGGCAGAGGCTTTAACCCACTGAGCCACCCAGGTGCCCCTCATTTTGTTTTTTTTTTTTGGTTTTTTTTTTTTAAATTTTATTTATTTATTTATTTATTTATTTTTAAAAGATTTTATTTATTTATTTGACAGAGAGAAATCACAAGTAGATGGAGAAGCAGGCAGAGAGAGACAGAGGGAAGCAGGCTCCCTGCTGAGCAGAGAGCCCGATGCGGGACTCGATCCCAGGACCCTGAGATCATGACCTGAGCTGAAGGCAGGGGCTTAACCCACTGAGCCACCCAGGCGCCCCCTCATTTTGTTTTATTAACGAGGAGTATTTTTTCACATGGGCGGGTCAACGCAGTTCTTTTCCTTTCTGTTCCATTCAAACAGCATTATTAAAGTAGAGCTCACATACCGTACAGTTTACCCATTCCAAGTGTACCATTCAGTGGCGTTTAGTATGTTCGCGGGTTTGAGTGATGCAACCACCACCTCTGTCTGGTCCCAGAACATTTTCGTCCCCTCCAAAAGAAACCTCCTACCCAGTGGTCTCTCCTTATCCTTCTCCCCTTAGTCCAGGACACCCTAATCTGCTTGCTGTCTCTGTGGATTTGTCTTTTCTGGGCAGTGCATGCAAATGAGATTATACAACGTAGGGCTTTTGGTGTCCTTTGCTGTCCTTTTTTAATGGTTTCTTTGGAAGTCCCGTCTTCCAGGTCATGTTGTATACTGGAGGGTGGGTGGGTGGTGAGGAGCTGCTCCCCTCCTTGTGTTCCTGGCTCCTCCTGAACCTGGCCTTTCTGGCCTGGTTTTAGGCTGCTCCCCTCAGGGTACCAGGGAACAATCCCCGTCTAGGCTTCTGGCTCCCCTTTTGATAACCCAGGTTTCCACTTCTCTTCTCCTCAGCCTCCCTTTGGGCTTAGATCCCAGAGGTAGCACGTGGATGGGAGGTCGGAACCTTCAGCCTTTGAGAAGGGCCTGTAGCTTTCCTGTGTGCCTGTCCCTGCTGTGAGTCCAGCAGCTGAGTTCCCCTTTGTCAGGTTTGTTGCCAGATTGACCAGGCCACGGGAAGGGAGCTGGGAGCAGGAGAACAGTTGCCCTGGCATACGGCCATGATGATCACCCATGGCCTGGAATCCAGGCTGTGGACTGAGGACTGACTCTGCATACTGTTGGCAGATGTGCTGGTTCTGTGCAGGGTGGGCTGTGACCACAGTCGATCCCTTCACCACCCATAGTCCTTGGACCCGTAACTTCTGACACAGGTCCCTGGGAACCTCCGTGATATTTGGAGTCTACAGGGACACCCATTGCCTAGGACCCCAGGGCCTTAGCAAGCAGTACACTGGATTCTGGGACTTCCCAGAGGTGTTGCCGCATAGGTACGTAAGCCCAAGGGCTCTCAGGGCCTGAAATACGCCCCATGGAGCTCTGTGGGGGGGTGGGGCCGTCAGGGGCACAGTTCCTGTTCTGGGAATGCAGGGGGCTTCTGGGGCTGGATAGCACTGTAGACTTGCACACTCGCCATGGAGTGTGAGCATGGCATCTCCCAACACACGCCATAACCTCCGGGACCGCCCACTCTGAATCTGATAGACAGGGTGTTTATAACTTCGCACTTTGGTGTGTTTCCTCATTTGAAGAGGAAAACAGATGCACCTGCTCTCTGGCCAAGAGACGTGGCAGGTGCAAACTGTACACCCAGTTCCGAGTATTATCCGGACAGAGGAATGAGTTACTTGGTCATAAATCAGGGTCTTGTCTGCAGAAGACTTGGCAGCGTGAGGAACGGCTCGGCGATCCATCTCCATTGCTGGAACGGTGGGGCATTTCATTCCCTTGGACACTCCCTCAGTGAGGCGCCCCATTTAGCTGATGGGCCGCCAAGAAGGAAGGCAACACTTCAGTCATTTTAAGAGCCAGAGACGATTGTATGATTCCACTTTGAAACTTCTGGAAAATGCATGTCTGAGAATTGATGAAGGATGGTGACTTTTCTTCATCTGTAAATCAGTAGTCATCTGCTCGGGGACTTGCCGTGAAGATTCGGTGAGGTGATGCAAGAAAAGCACTTAGCCCAGCTGTTGGCTCGCCTCTAGCGCTCCTCATTGTGTTGTTGTGACCATTGTTGCTCTATGACAGCTAGCAGGAGAGGATGTTGGCTGGTTCATCAGCTGGCTGGACGTTTGGGTTTGATTGTGTTTTTTTTCTTTAAGGGACCAAAGTGGAAGATGAGAAGCTGCCTTTTTTTCATCAGAGTTGGAAAAACCCAGAGTGTGCATTTCCAAGCAGTGATTTTTTTCAAATGTTTTGGTTTTGTTTCAGGAACAGAGCCCTTCTTTTGAAATGACATTTTAGATCTCAGTATAGGGAACAGACGAGAGAAGAGCCACAGGAGCCTAGCCTGGTCTAGCTCAGCCTCCCCGAATGGGCCCTGGCCCACCCCCGCCTCCACGTGGCTCCCAGGATCCTGGCTTGTGGCTGATTCTTTCATTCTGTGTCTACTCTCCTGGGGGCAGCAGCTGGGGATCTGTGGGGAGCCTCTTCCTGGAGATCTGTGTCCTGGGTCTTTTCCAAGTGGTGTTGGCTGGCTTGGGAGCCTGGCCCAACTTCCCTCCCAGAGTAGAGAAACAGAGTTGGTCCGTAGAACGACCTGCTCTTTTTGGCGGCGATGTGGGGTGAGGTGAGGGGGCTCAGCAGCTGTGAGCCTGTGTGTGTGAGTGTGTGCTGTCCAGCCTTGCATTGGCAGAGGAAAGAGGCGGGGCTTTCTGCCAGTCACAGAACTTTGCTTTTCCTCTTTTTCTTTTTAAATCACGATAAAATGTTTTAAGCATGAAGTTCAGTGGCATTAGGCACATTCACATTGTTGCGTAACCATCACCATCATCTCCAGAATTTTTTCATCTTCCCCAGCTGAAACTCTGTCCTCATTAAACTCCCCATCGTTCCTCCCCAAGGCCCTGGCAGCCACCATTGTCCTTTCTGTGTCTTTGAGCCTGAGGACTCTAGGGACCTCATTTATGTGAAATCATAGAGTATTTGTCCCTTGTTGGTTGACTTATTTCACTGAGCATAATGGGAGTTTCATCCCTGTTGCAGTGTGTATCAGAGTTTCCTTCCTCTTTAACACTAAATAATATTCCTTTGTATGGACAGACCACATTTTGTTTACCCCTTCCATCTATGGACGTTTGGTTTATTTTTGTCTTTTGGCTATTATGACTGATGCTGCTGTTAGAAGGGGTATACGTGCTTTTACTCCTGACACTTTGCAAATGGTCCCTCCTGCATGAGCACCTGGGGCCCCACTCAGCTACCATGGGAGATGGGAGAAAGGAACCATTCTCTTTCAGTGACTGCCAGGAGCCCACAGCCCTCTGGAATGTAGCAGGTTGCTGATAAAAAGGACTGGAGTTCTTGGAAAGGGGCGTTTCTGGCTGCAAGTCCTACCTCCGTTTCCAGCCACCTTCTCTGCCAGGGGAATTTGAGTCAGCCACTCCTGGGAAGTGGTGAGCCTCTGATGAGGTGGGGGAGATGAGAGAGTGTTTCTGTCTGATTCCAGCTGCTCCTGGGCGAGTCAGTGACAAAACGAGAACAAAACGAGTGGGACAGGGATCTGCTTGATTTGACATTTTGCTTCTTACGTGGAACAGAGTGGGCAGGTTGGGCCCAGTCCTGGGATAGGACTATGGTTCTGCACCCCGGTCGGCAGTGTGGGAATTAGGTTTGGAGCCTGCCCTCAGGAGACGGAGCATGTAAGAGGGATATGGGATCCGTGAATCAAGGGAGGAGTCAGATGGTGACTGAGACTCCAGGAATTACACCATTCCTGGAAACCTGGGTCATTCTCTAGAATAACCAGATTCCCATCATGCCTAGGTTGGCTCAGTCACTTAAAGCGGCCAACTCTTGATGTTGGCTCAGGTCATGATCCCAGGTTCCTGGAATCAAGCCCCACATTGGGCTCCTCACTGAGCAGGGAGTCTGCTTGAGATTCTCTCTCTCTCCCTCTCCCCCTCCACCCACTCATCCTCTCTCTCTCTCAAATAAATAAATCTTTTAAAAAAACAGAATAACCAGATTCCCATGGATTTTGCCATGTTCAGGAAATCTGGCAGAGTTGGTAATTATAAAGCCTAACTGAGAAACATTTTAAACATGGCCTTCTGTTTCCCTTGAGTTATTGGGAGGAAGCTGTGGGTGCATTTTTGGGTAGGTGTTCCAAGCTCTTTCCTCTTTGGTTGGGACTGGGAGCCTTGATAAGTGTCAACAGCCCCTGCTTTCTTTTTTCTTTAATTAATTAACTTATTTATTTAAGAGAGAGAGAGCAGAAGAGCAAGCATGAGCCAGGGGAGGGTGGGGGAGAGAAGGAGAGAGAGAAGCAGGCTCCTCACTGAGCAGGGAGCCTGATGCAGAGCTAGATCCAAGAGCCCTGGGCTCATGACCCCAGCCAAAGGCAGATGCTTAACCATCTGAGCCACCCAGGTGCCCGACTGGAGGACAGCCTCACTTTGGATCTGTATGGGGCATTCTGCAGAAAGCAAAACGTGAGGTTACTCCTAGCCCCTTTTCATCATGCTTCAAGGGCATCTTTCTCTTTGAATTCTAGTGTCTCCATTGTTGAAAAGTTATTAACATGTTTATAAGCTCAGACCCAGTCATCCCACCCTAGGGTATTTTTCTAAGGAAATAGGACTCCCTCCTCCTTTTCCTTTCTGATATTATTATGTGAAGCTATTCATTGTGTTCATAACAGTGGAAAACTGGAAACAAAACAAACGCCCTGCCGTAGAAAAGGGGTTACAGTAACTTGGTGGACTGTTCTGTCATCATCGAATGATAAGGATGAAAACCGTGTAGTGGCGTGGAACTCGTTTCTACTGAGAGTGAGGCACGGCGCTGTGTTATGTCCAGATGTGGACATCTTGCTGTCCATAAATCAAGGAGATGAAGTTGTTCGAGGTTCTTCCTTTCAATTTTGGCTTCTACCATGTCTCGTATTAGGTTTAAAAATGAAAATTCTCCTTATGCTATTCATTGGGCGCCTAGCCAGAGGATGACGGGGGTGGAGGTGAGGGTGGGGCGTGCAGGCATGACCTCGGCAGCCTGGACCTCAGGAAGAAGACGTCTGGAGATAGGGACTGGCACTGTGGGACATGTTTTAGCTCCCCTTCCTGTCACCTGGGCAGAGGGTGGGTGGGTCTTGATGGCAGCACAAATGGACCCAGGCTGTTGGAGGTGTTGTCGCCTACCTCCATAAGGTAGGTGTGGGCCCAGTCAGCACAATACATCCCGATACAGGAAGAGAGGACATCATGGGGACCCTCATGTCCAAGGACACTGCTGTCTGGTTGATTTGAGTTGGGGTCGCAGGTGTATTCGTCTATCCCCCCCGTTCCTTTTTTGCAGGTTACTGCTGTTCCCCTAAACCAATGGTTCTTTGTAATCTCCTTGAGGGATTTTGTGAGTTTGAGAGTGCTTCAAGATAAAAATTTAAATAAATTGCCTGGGGTGAACCACGCTCTGCCTGTGCATGGGACAGCGTGAGCATTGGACAGAGGGCATTCCCATGCAGGCTTTGGGGCTCTGGGCTGTGCCGGTGGGCACTGGGCTTAAGTTACAGCTGCCTGCCCAACTGTGAGCAGGGCCAGCTGCTGGGACAGGAGAGGCCTAGACACGCACACATCCTGCTGGAGGAAGAGCTGTGGCTCAGGTAATTGAATCCTGCCTTGTGGAAAAAAGTTGGGTCTTGGCCTGACTGTGGCCATAATATCAGGGAAGGGGTTTGAACCTGCCCCGAGCGAGTAAATGGGCCTCGTTCCAGGGGAAGTGTGGGCTGTGGAATAACCCTCCTCTAATGAGAGAATTCCTTTCCTCTTGCATGGGGAGCTGCATGCAACTCTCTGCATTCCTATTCTCATTCTTCTATTCCTCCTGAACTACCAAGCCTTTGGAATGCTGTTGACTGATCCCTCTGGCCCCCATGCCTGGGGTTTGTGCTCTGATCTGATCTTTGGCTCCCCAGGCAGGTCAGGAACAGTGGGAAGCCCACAGAATTAGGTGAGCGTCATGACTGCTCCTAATGCTAGGCAGCCCCGGAGCTTCTGTCCCCTCATCCCCTTCACTTCCCTGAAGGCCATGTAAGGGTTCCATGAGGTGACCCAGGTCAGAGCCTCGTGCCCAGCAAGCATGAATTGCTCAGAAACCAAGTTCCCCTCCTTGAGTTTAACCTTTTCTTTAACAGCTGCAGAACTCTAATTAGCCAGAATTTAGGGGTACCTTCCATATTGAAGGCAAATGAAGCTGGTTTATGCTCCCTTTTCCCCCACCTTGTCCCAGCACAGCCTCTGTCTCTGCTGCTGTGCGTCTGAGAGCTGGGAAAGTGCTGCCTGAGGCCTCGGTCTCAGGGGTAACAGTGAGGAGAGAGGGGTCTGGTCCTGGGTGGGGCAGGGTGACTAGTGACAGCCTGGCAGCCTAGCCTGGGGCTAGCTTCAGCATGGGCAGTGGTGGCTGGAAAACAGCCTGACCGCATGCAGGCCTTCACTCGCCCCTTGGGCCACAGGTGACTGGTCAGGCATGGAGGATTCTGGTCCTCCTCGTGAAGACCTTTCACTCCCAGCCGGGGGCAGTGGGGCCACCGTCCGCCCACTGCTGGGGGAAGAGAAGGGAGACAAGGCAGAGGAGGCCCACCGTAAAGGGCTGATTTTTCTGTCCTGGAATGAGCCAGCTCTGAGGGCAAGTGGCTGTTAGCAGCCAGGATGAATCGCCTATTTACTTGTTTCATTAAGAGGCTCCTTGCCCGTGGGAGAGGTCGCAGCCTTGCCTGCCCTTTGCGGGGAGGAAATGGTGTTTACAGAGCGGCCAGCTGGTGCAGGGTGAGGGGTGGCGAAGCCCTCTTTAGAGAGCCAGGAGGGCCTGGAGCGTGCCAGCCTGTTCCTGCCCTGCTACTACCCTAACGGCTGTGACAGTGGATGAATGGAGCGAAGGCTGGGCCAGCCAGGCCGTGAAAACAGGAAACCTAATCTTTTCAAAATAATCCAGGGGGAGGGGAGAAAGTGAAGTGAAGAGAATCAACTGACAGCCCGCCCCTGTGGGGGAGGCGTCTTCCAGCGCCTGGGGCTTCTCAGAGCTGGGAATTGCAGTGAGTCAGCGAAGTTGAGGGTGCTCTCATCTTCCAGGTCTGTCCCTGACATTAGATGGTGTTTTAGTGGGAAGCCCCCACCCCAGCCTCCCACCGTGCCTCAAACCATCCCCTATTGCCTTGACTTGTCTCCCTCACCTTGATTGTGACCCTGCTCTGCCCTTGGGCATAGCCCCTGGTCCCCCCTCCTGAGGTCAGCCAGTGGATACACCAAGTGTGTCTTCACAGGGCCCAAGCCACCCTTGGCCTGGGGTCCACGACCACATTTGCCAGATCATCAGGCTGCAGGGCATACCCACACTGTTTTCTCATCCTTCTTGGGCTCTGCCCTGGTGGCAGAACAGCTCCCTGCTCCCCACTAGTTCCAAGTTCATCCTCCCTTGTGCTTTCTACACGGCATTCTTCACTTGGAATGTCCCTCCACGTGTCTCCACCTGCCCAGATCCATGTGTCCTGCAGGGTCCAGCTCCCATGCCACCTTCTTCATGAGCTTCCTTTGTCCCACCCCACAGCCTCCTCTCACCCTTTACTTGTCTCCCTCTTCTGACCTCTCCAAGCTACCCTTCACGCCTGCCTCCTACACGTACTGTCTAGGCTCCTTTGGTAATTGTGTGTGCACCCTGCCTGGCCTTCTGGAGCTGAGAGCTATCCTGTTATCACTCCTCTCCCCAGGAGGACTCAGCCCTCTCCCTGGGTTGGCCGCTGCCGTGTGTGTGTGTGTGTGTGTGTGTGTGTGTGTGCGCACGCGCGCGCGCGTGTTTAATACACAGAGGGGTTAGCTCACCTGTCAGCCACTCTCTGAGACTGGGCACGGGCTCCCTTGTGAGCTCCAGGTCCAGCAGAGCATACAGGGTCTCTGCTGTCCCCCACCCTTCTTATCCACGAGGCACTGCATCCTTCAAGTGGGAGCCATGGGGTCCCTCCCTCCCTTTGTCCAATATGCTTCTGAAAAGGAGGAGGGTTGTCCTGAGGTTTTGCCTACAGTAAAGTGAGAGCCGTGTGTCAGGTTCGGGTGTGCTGTGGTGGGGGAATAACACCCTTGGAGAAGTGGAGTGCAGACAGCACTGGGGGTGGGAGGGTGGTTTCGGTGTCTGCCAGCCCCCGATGCCCGCTCTGTGCGGGTTACTTTGGCTCTGTGGCTCCAGCTGCTTTTGCAGCAGCATTTGCTCCTAGGCCTGCAGTGCTGAGAGCCTGGGGATCTCGGAGCCTGAGACCCTAGGAGGCATCCTGAGGAGTGCTTTCCTTCCCAGGCCATTGGAAAACTTGACCCACCCAAGGGAGTCTGTGTGAGTGTGAGCATGTGTGAGCACATGTGAGCATGTGTGTGTCCATGTGCTACACCCCTGTGTGTGCACATGAGTAAGCCTGTATGTGTGCACCGTGCAGCCCACACATGGGGAGAGGAGCAGTGGCTCCAGGCTGGGCATTGGGCTGTCCCACATTTTCTTAGTGTCTCTAAGCCTTGACTCTCAGATGAGGATGCTGACCTGCTCCTCACGTGGCTCTGAGAAGGTGAAATGAGAGCCTTGTGATGTCCCAAACGTGGTCGTGTGTCCCAGACAGGCCCTTGACACAGGCACAGCGGCTCCCTTCCCACCCCGCACTTCAGACCATCAGCCTTCCTGACTTGCTGGGTCTCGCTCGGCTCAAGGAGAGGATGGGTGATCAGGCTATTCAAAGCCCCGGATTCCAGCTGCCAAGGGGCCTGGTTAAGTTCTCCATCCTTCCACGGCTCAGTGGGGCTGTCATTAGCCTGGAGATTTCTGGTTTGTTTGTAGGCCCCGATTATAGGTGTGTTCACCTTAACAGCCTGCACAGCGGTGACCAGGGGCTCTCACCCCCTTCTTCCCCGCCTCCAGGCACTGTGCTTCTCTCCTCATTCCCTCTTCCCCAGTGAGCCCTGAGCCAGGCCCTGCCTCTTCCTGCCTTTCCAGCGGGCAGAGGGTCTGGTGTTTGGGACCCGCTGCTCAAGGGCAGTGACAGGAGCACTCGCCCTTATCTCAGCCGCCAGCCTGGAGGGCCCGTTTATCTCTCCCGTCCACACAGTCTAAAGGAAGCTGGTGCTGAAACAGCAAATGTTGGCCCAACTCCACAACAGGAAGACAGGCGTGATCGTGGGTCCCCGGCATCAACCATGGCTGCCACACAAGCAGTTCCTCCTGCTGGTCCCTGCGGCTCTCTTGTCCCATGGCTGCCTCAGGTGGTTTTTCAGACTGGCATTTATACTTCTGACTTGGTTACATTTTCTCAGAGCTCTTTGTAGACTGTGCAGTGGGATAGTGGAGGTGGCTACTGCCCCCTCCCTGGCCTCCTGGGCAGGACTCGGAGTAGGCGTATTTCTTCTAAGACTTATTTCCCACCTCCATGGCTGGGAATATCAGCTATGATCTTCACCTGAGCTACCTTGTGAATGAGTGAGAAGAATGGGCCACGTTCTCCCAGGGGAGGGCAGGAGGAGAGCCCAATTCCCACTTTCCCAGGCACTGTGATGCTGTCAGTCTGCCCAGAAGAGGAGAGACCCCCTCTAAAACCTGAACAGAGTAGGCTGATGAGGCCAGAGCTCCTGGGGGCTGGAGCCAGGTGTTCTCATCCATTTCTCTGATCCTCTTGGCCACAAGGCATGGGGGCAACCATAGAGACCTTGCAGGCAGTCTGGGCATCAGGGATAGTTGGCTGGGCTGCCCCAGGAAGGGCGTGCCCAAGCAGGAGGTGGCCAAGCCTGCCTGGAGCCATATTGAGATCAGCTCCCCTCTGAGACATGTGTGTCCTGCTTAATGAAAGAAACAGTTCAGTGTCATGCTTTTTCTGGGCCTGGATTCCCCTCTCCCATTTAAATACAGAGGAGGACACCTGACCCTGACCCTGGACCCGTCTGGAGCAAAGACGTCATTCCAGCCCAGAGTAGCATGCATTGTGATTATTTTGGGACTTCCTTTTCATGCACCTCTGGGCTCACTCACTTGGTGGACCCCACCCTGCCTCTCAGGCCCTGCCCGTGGCAGGCTGGCCAGGTCAGGTGGAGGGTGTGGGCTCTGCCAAAGCTGGGGCTGCCAGCCAGAACCCAAACTGCAAGGCCCATGCTCCAGGCTCTCACACCTGAGACTTGGAAGGTGTGACCTGAGCTCCCTCCTGCCCAGTCTTGCTGGCAGCTGTTCAGGACTTTGTTTTGGAGGAAATCCCTATGGATCTGGAGGAGGCTGAGATATACCAGGACTTGTTCCTCACTCTTACCTCTTGTTTGTATCTCACTGACACCATTGTCTATTTGTATTGTGTCCAGCAGCTTGGGGGATGGGTGGAATCGCAGACCTGGGAGTCTACAGTAAGGAATTCCAGGTACCCTCGTGCCTTCCTGTATCCTTTTCCATCCTTTGGCAGCACTTTTCCAAGACTTGTCCCCTTTTCCAGCCTTTGCCATCTGGAAGCTTGGGGGCCAATCAGCTCATTTGACATGGTTAACACAGTCTAGAGACCTAAAACATTCTTTTGGTCTTCTTCCCTATGGTCTTATTTTCACACTGTTTAATTTCTTAAGGCTGCCTCAGATCCTTTTGGAAATAGACGGGCAGAAACCTACACAAACAAACTCCCCACCCAGCCTGTCATACTCCCTTGCCCACATCCTGCTCTCCTTCCCAGGGACCTGGAGGCCTGCTGAAGTGGAGGCCCCTCCTCAGTTGGGGCAGGCAGGGTGTGGTGTTGCCTTAGACACTGTGCAGACCTCCTCCTTGGGCTCCCAAATGATTCATTTCCTTCAAATGGCCTATACTGTTTTCCAGTACAATCTCTTGTTATGTGTGAATCAAGATCCTGGCTCATGTTTTCTGCCTTGACCGAAGTGATCTTTCCCTTTAGAATTATTCCTCCTGGGACGCCTGGGTGGCTCAGTTGGTTGGACGACTGCCTTCGGCTCAGGGCGTGATCCTGGAGTCCCGGGATCGAGTCCCACATCGGGCTCCCAGCTCCATGGGGAGTCTGCTTCGCTCTCTGACCTTCTCCTCGCTCATGCTCTCTCTCACTGTCTCTCTCTCTCTCAAATAAATAAATAAAATCTTTTTAAAAAATTAAAAAAAAAAAAAGAATTATTCCTCCTATAGGGTGCAAATTCATTCTTTTATACTTGTTGGTACTTTGAGTGAATGTGTGAGTATGATTATGAGTATGAGTGTGTATGTGTGTGGAGGGAGGTTATTGTCAGGTGCTGCACATCAAGCGAGCTAGGGAAGACGTGCTTTTGTCTCAGGGCGTGTTGCCTATGCTAGCGGGTCCTTGGTTGCCTATGCTAGTGGGTTCTTGGCAGCATTTAAATGCCTGGGCAAAGATGAGGAGAATTCCTAATCTTCATAACAAATTTCTAGGTCCACAGTGATGGCAAGAAACACCCAAGTCCTGAAACTGAGGAGAGGAAGGTGGTTGGGGCCTCTTCTTATCATTTAGGCCAAGGAATAGTTCAGTCTGGCCCACTACTTGCTTTTATGAATAAAGTTTTATTGGAACACAGTACACTGATTTGTCCATGCATGATGTACGGCTGCTTTCATGCTGTAATGGCAGGGTTGAGTAGTAGTGGTAGATACCACATGACTTGTAAAGCTGAAAATATTTACTAGCTGGCTGTTTGCAAGAAAAGTTTGCTGAGCCCTAGTATAGGATAGAACACAGAGGTGGAAGACCCCAGAAAGCATTCCTACGTAACAGAGAGTCTTTTTCTCTCCAACAGTTTATCTTTTTTTTTTTTTTTTAAGATTTTATTTATTTGACAGAGCGAGAGAGGGAACACAAACAGGGGGAGTGGGAGAGGGAGAAGCAGGCTTCCTGCTGAGCAGGGAGCCTGATGTGGGGCTCAATCCCAGGACCCTGGGATCATGGCCTGAGCCGAAGGTAGACGCTTAACCATGAGCAACCCACGTGTCCTCAGTTTTATCTTTTTAATTAGATTTAATATGGTTAGTCTCCTCAGTACCACCTGAGAGGGGGCCAGAAGGAGGAGGGTCCTGGAATTTGAGTTCACGGAGCATAAAATCTCAGAACAGCCCTGCCAGGATACTCCCATTATCCCCTTGCCAGTAGAGGTTCCAGAAGGTGTGTCTTCTGCACGGTGTCACTTAGCCCAAAAGCAGGGAGGGAGCTGTCTGGTGCATGCTGTCCTCTGGTCTAGCCCTCAGAGAGAGAATAGGGAATTAGCCAGCATCTGTGCTGCCCTGTGGGACAGAAGGAAGAACATCTTGACTGTAAGCATGGTTAAACACTGGGATAAGCTGTCAGGGGAGGATGAGAAATTCCCATCTGAGGAGAGCTTTGGAAGATACGAACCATTTTCAAGTGTATTTTCAATGCCTGGGTTTTCAGCTACTTGGTGACAGGGCATTGACCGTGGTGGTCCTGGAAGACAACCTTTTGACCTTTCTGATTTAGCAGTTCCCCACCACCCACACCCCCACTGGCCTTCTTCAGAGCAAACTCTTTGGTGGTCAGATCACAACAGCTCCAAGGCCCTGAGTTTTGGAGATTTGTCTTCTGGAGTGGTTCTTGCGCCAAAGAAATCTTCCAGAAGGCTGGACCACCTCATGAGGTCCTTATGTCTATGTGCTGAGCCTGTCTGTCCATCTCAGGTTACCATCAGCCTCAGGGCTCCTTTCTCCACAACTTTTGTCAGCCTAGTCACACAAATGGTTGGGGGCACAGGGGTCAGGGTGGGTGGTTCCCAGAAGGTTCCAGGGAGAGAAAGTCAGACTGAGAAGTTGTAGGAAGTTTCCAGGAGAAAGTTGATGA
This sequence comes from Neogale vison, assembly GCF_020171115.1. Classification (NCBI taxonomy): domain Eukaryota; kingdom Metazoa; phylum Chordata; class Mammalia; order Carnivora; family Mustelidae; genus Neogale; species Neogale vison. The sequence continues at coordinate 214,808,716 of NC_058093.1, read as the reverse complement.
ATGGATTGGGGCTTCCTTTTCCTCCAAGACAGATGCCTTTTACTGTCCTGGTGGACTGAAGAACATCCGCCTGGGTTTGTCTGAAGCACCTTCTGTAGTCAGACGAACCCAAACAGAGGCCAGTGGGAAGGTAGTAGGATGGAGATAGGGCAGATTTGCCTTTGGCGAGAGCAGACTTTACCAGTCTCCTGACATCACAACCAGGAGCCCTTCCCTTGAATTGTGTGTGTAGGTCTAAGTGGGTCCTCCAGCCACGCATTTTGCAAAGAAGTGTACTCTCTGCATGAATTCAAATCAGAAAGAGCCTCCCTAAGAAACAAGTAATTAGCAAAGTAAGGATCAACTGTATTTCTTGTCTTCTGCCGAGACTGCACGAGGAGCTGCTAGAAGCCACCGCAATAGCTGGGTCCGATCTGGTGGGCACCTGCGGAGTCGAATGCTTTTTCTGCACCTATTGATATGGTCATGTGGGTTTTCTTGTTAAGTCTGTTAGGAATTTTGAGTGATTTTTGAGTGTTGAACCAGCCTTGCATTCCAGGGGTTAAACTCTATTTGGTTGTGATACGTTACTCTGTGTGTGTGTGTGTGTGTGTGTGTGTGTGTATGTGTACATGTTTGCTGCTTTTCATTTACTAGTATTTTGTTGAGCATTTTTGTATCCAAGGTTCATGACAGAATAACTGTTCTGTAGGTTTTTCTTGTTCTATCTTTTTTTTTTTTTAAGATTTTATTTATTTATTTGACAGGGAGAGATCCCAAATAGGCAGAGAGGCAGGCGGGTGGAGGGGGAGCAGGCTCCCCACCGAGCAGAGATCCAGATGCAGGTCTCAATCCCAGGACCTCGAGATCATGACCTGAACCGAAGGCAGAGGCTTAACCCACTGAGCCACCCAGGTGCTCCTTGTCCTATCTTTGTCTGGTTTCAATGTGAGGCTAATGCTGGCCTCATAAAATGGGTTTGGAAGTAATCTTTCTATTTCCTGCAAAAGCTTGTAGAGAATTGGTATTATTTCTTTTTAAATGTTTGGTAGTGAAACTGTCTGGACCTAGGCGATTTTGTTTGTTTTTGTAGTTTTTCAACAGCAGATTTGATGTCTTTAGTAGACATAGGACTGTTCAAGTTATCTATTTCCTTTAATTTGATTGAATTTATTTTTTTTCAAGTTATCTGTTTCTTTGTAAAAAAAAGATTTATTGCTTATTAGTGTTTGGGGTAAGGGCAGGGGGAGAGGGAGAGAATCTCAAGCAGACTCCCCACTGTGCCCAATCCCACAACCCTGAGATCATGACCTGAACCAAAATCAAAAGTCAGATGCTTAACTGACTGAGCCACCCAGGTACCCCCTCAGGTTATCTGCTTCTTGAGCGAGCTCTGGTAATTTCTGCCTTTCAGGGAATTAGCCCATTTCATCTGTGTTGTCAAATTTATGTGCATGAAATTGTTTGTAAGATTTCCTTTTTGATGTCTTTGGGATCCACAGTGATATTTGCTCTTTCATTCCTGATTTTACTAATTTGTGTGTCAGTCTGGCTTTATCCATTTTAATGATCCCTCCCTACCACAAGAATCAGCTTTTTTCAGTTATTTTCCTGGTCCTTTTTTTTTTTTCCAATTTTACTGTTTTCTGCCTTTATTATTTCTTTCTTACAGGTTTATTTTGCTCTTTTCATCTTTGAAGATGGAAACTTAAATTATTGACTTGAGACTTTTTTTTTTTTTTTTAAGATTTTATTTAACTATTTGAGAGCAAGAGCACAAGCAGGGGCAGAGGGAGAAGCAGTCTCCCTGCTGAGCAGGGAGACCAATCTGAGGCTCAATCCCAGGACCCCGGGATCATAACTTGAGCCAAAGGCAGATGCTTAACCGACTGAGCCACCCAGGTGCCCAAGACCTTTCTTCGCTAATATAAACATTTAATATTATAAATTTTCCTCTGGGCATTACTTTAGTTACATGCTTACATATTACCATATGTTGTAGTTTTATCTTAATTCCCTTTAAACCATTTACCAGTTTCCCTTGGGACTCCCTCTTTGACCTATGGATCATTTAGTAGTGTCTTGTTTAATTTCCAAATATTTGGGATTTTTCGAGATGTCATTCTGTTACTGATTTTTAATTTCTTTATGATCATAGCCACATGAATTAGTTTCCTATTGTTGCCATAGTAAATTTCCATAAACTTAGTGGCTTAAAAAAATACAGACTTTAAAAAAAAAAATTTAATTTTTAGATTTTTTTTTTAAGATTTTATTCATTTAAACGCCTGGGTGGCTCAGTTGGTTGGGCAGCTGCCTTCGGCTCAGGTCATGATCCCGGCGTCCTGGGATCGAGTCCCACATCGGGCTCCTTGCTCAGCAGGGAGCCTGCTTCTCCCTCTGACTCTGCCTGCCACTCTGTCTGCTTATGCTCCCGCTTGCTCTACCTCTCTCTCTGACAAATAAATAAATAAAATTTTTTTTTAAATCTTAAAAAAAAAAAGATTTTATTCATTTATTAGAGAGCATAAGCAGGGGGAGGGGCAGAGGGAAAAGCAGACTTCCCGCTGAGCAGGGAGCCCAACATGGGGCTCAGTTCCAGGACCCTGGGACCATGATCTGAGCTGAAGGCAGACACTTAACCAACTAAGCTATCCAGGTGCTCCACAATGCAGATTTATTATGTTACAGTTCTGGAGGTCACAAATGCAAAATGTGTCCCGTAGGCTAAGTCTTAGTTTTCTTTCATCTGAGGTGGTTGCTATTTTGCCTTCATTCCTGAAGGATATTTCCACTGGGTATAGCATTCTGGGTTCGTGGGGTTTTTTAAATCCATTTTCCTTTTTTTTTTTTTTTTTTTAAATTTAAAAGAGAGAGCACACGCACATGCATGAGCAGGAGAAGGGACAGAGGGAGACGCAGACTCCCCACTGAGCAGGGAGCCCAACTTGGGGCTCGATCCCAGGACTCTGGGACCATGATCTGAGCCAAAGGTAGACACTTAACTGACTGAGCCACTCAGCTGCCCCTGACAGTTCTTTTTATCTAGCACTTTATTACCATTATTATTATTATTAATATTCCTTCCTCTGACTTCTATAATGGCAGGTGAGACACCTACAATCATTTGAATCTTTGTTTCCCAAATGTAATATGTTGGGGATTTTTTCTGGCTTCCTTCAAGATTTTTTATCTATGGTTTTTAGCACTTTGATTTTGATGTGTCTGGTAGTGGTTTTCATTGTTTATCCTGTTTGGGGGCTCACTGCATTTCTTGGATTTATACATTTATGTATAAATGTGTAAATATTCACCTAATTTGGGAATTAGTCAGCTGTGATTTCTTCAAGTATTTTTTCTGTTCCAGTCTCTCTTTTTTGGGACTCTTGTGACATGACCATTATATGTTTTGAGGTCTCACAGATCCTTGAGTTTCTACTCCAATTTTTCTCACTCTGGATAATTTCTGTTGATCTGTGTTTAAGCTCATTGACTCTGCTGTCATCTCCTTTCTGATACTGAATTCCTCTCCAGGAGATTTCTTACAGGTATTATTTTTTGGTTCTAAAATTTCTTTTAAAAAGAAAAGATTTTATTTATTTATTTGACAGACAGAGGTCACAAGTAGGCAGCGAGGCAGGCAGGATGGGGAAGAAGGCTCCCTGCTGAGCAGAGAGCCGAATTCGGGGCTCAATCCCAGGACCACCCTGAGATCATGACCTGAGCTGAAAGCAGAAGCTTAACCCACTGAACCACCCAGGCGCCCCTGGTTCTAAAATTTTTATTTGGTTCTTTTGTTATAGCTTTTCTTTCTTTGCTGAGGACTCCTATTCTTTCCATTTGCTTCAAGAGTCTTTGCCCTTACTTCTTGGAGCGTGATTCTGATAGCTGCTTTAAAATGTATTCTGATTATTCCAACATTTGGGTCATCTGGGGGTTGATGTTAGTTTGTTGCCTTTTCCTCTGACAACTTAGGTTTCCAGGTTCTTTGTTGAGTAATTTTGGATTGTCTCCTGAACATTTTGAATGCTCTGGTATGAGACTCTAGATTGTTTAAATATTCTGGAGATGTTGATGGAGGTGTTGAAACAGCCAGTCAACCCAGTTAGGTTCAGACTGCACATCCTAACCCACTTTCTGTGGCCTCTGGTTCCACTCACTACCCGCTGTGCACCAGGTGGGGGTCAGTCTGCAAGCTGGGCAGTAGTAGCGGTTCTCACCTTCGTGGTTCAGGTCCCAAACCTCTGCTGGTTAAATGCAAGTGGTTTCACACATAGGCAGCTTGGGGGTGAGCCAAGGACTTCACACATAGACTTGAAGGATCCTTCCTCTTCCTGATCTGCCCCGCACTCTCTACTTCCCCTTCTTCTGACTAGAAAGCTGGGCTCCACCTTCCCCATGCTGTTACCCGAAGGTCCACTGCCACTGTACCGATGGCAGCAGGGACTTCATTTCTTTGATGGCACTCTCCTAGTACAGTGTGGAGAGGGCACAGGACTCTACCCCATAGGGCTCCTGCTGCTGTGTCTGTGGGAAGGGGATGGGGTGCCTCGCTTATGCCGGTGCTCACCTCCGTGAAGCACAGTAGGTGGGATTAAGAGTTTAATTCACTGGATCCCTCCTTACAGGTCCTTTGTGTAGAGAAAGCAGGTTTTTCTGTTGTTTGGGTTTTTCTTCCTTTCTGTCTGTGCCTGTTGGCACTCTGGGGATACTTTAGTGCCCAAGCTGGGATAGATGGGATGCAGAAACTCCCAGCTCTTCCGTGTGTTACACTGTCCAAACCTGTGCAGTCTACAGCAAACCCAGCACAGGCTATGGGCTTTGGGCGAGGATGACCTAGCAGTGCAGCTTCCTTAGCTGCGACAGATGCTCCCCTCTGGAGGGGAATGTTAATGGACAAAGCTGAGAGCATGGGTAGGGCTGGGGGGCCTGTGGGAAATCTTCAGCTTCTTCCCATTTTGCTGTGAAACTAAAAGAAGTACAGGTTAAAACAAACAGAAAACCTGAGAAGGCCCTCCTGGGGCGCCCCTCCAGTCCTGAGATGCCTATCCAGTGCTTTTGCTCATAGCTGCCTTTCCAAGTCCCGTGATAGCTATTTCCTATGTTTGGTCCAGAATTTCTAGCTGTAGTGAGTGGGAAAACTTGTCATGCACATACTTAGTCTCACCTGGAACTGGAAGTTCAAGCTTTCTGCCTTTGAATTTCCTTCTATGTGCAGTGGTGTTCCCTGGGATTGGCCCCTATCCATGGATATCATTTAGAGGGGTACAGTCTGTGCTCATCACCTCTGCCTTCCCCAGTAACTTATCCCCAAGCCCAGCTCCTCTGACACTTGCACTGTGGATTTACGCCCGGACCTCCTGGCGTTGTCCCCCAGCAGCCCCAGCAGCTTCCAATCTGTGATGCCCCAGAAGCACCTCTTTGCTTCTTGTTGGTTTATTCATCAGTATCCTACCCCCATTTGCTCAGTCATGGCTCTGCTTCAGGCCATTCTGTTGATTTCTGTGGCCCCACTCGGAGGTTCTCACAGGGTAGGTATAGCTGCCCACATTTCTAGAAAGAGAAAGGCTTCCAACTCTGAATTCATGGAGATCTTTGGCAAGATTGGGAATTCCTGGCCAGAGGATCCCAGAAATCGCCTCCCCACTCTCGCCTGTCCCGCATGCCAAGACCTGCCTTCCCCCCAGCCTGCTCACCAGCTGTCATTCCTGGGAGCACCCACCCTGTGCAGTTGTCATGGACCACATAGCATTCCGCCATGGAATGTGCTCCATCTTGCTGTGGGGTTCTAGCTTCTCTGGAGCAGGGGACACAGGTGGAGTGGGGAACACAGCATCCAGAACCATCTGACAGGACAGATGGCATCAGGCGAGCTTTTGTTTTCCCATTTGCTGAATGGGAGTGACACTGGGAACTTACGGGGCTGTGTTGGGATTAGCAGTGAGGTCTGTGAAGCCTGGCACCCTGTAGGTGCCTGGGAAAGAGGGTGGGGTCGTTTCTGGGATGATTTCCCTGCTCCACTTCGTATAGGAACCAGCAGCACATGCTGGGTGTTGGGTGCCGTGGACTCAGGCTGTCTCGTTTGGAGGCAGCCTGGCTGTGTTCCAGCCACCCCCTTCCCTCCACGGGAGTGGAATCCAGCAGGAATGCACGTGGCGTTCTTCCCTGGATACTTGGGCCACCTGCACCGTCTGGCAGGGCTCAGGGGGCACATGGGACTTGTGAGTTATGTCCCCACCCATGCCTGCTCCCACATTTATGCCCCATTTTCAAAGGGAGAATCTGACCCCTGGCTAGAGCTGCAGATGGGGGAGGGAAGTCCCACACAAGTTCGTAAGTCTTTGAGGGTCTTCCTTTCCTCTTTCTCAAACCTTCCTCCTTCCCTCTGTGGCCCTGTCATGCCTGCCTGCTGCTCAGGGCACCTTTGGCCTGTCTGAAGAGTGCCATCCTTTAGTTGCTGAACCACCGTGTCCCAGGATGTGCTGTCGACTTAGTAACTCTGACCTTAGCTCTATTTCCTAACTTTATGTTGCTTTTTTGGCTCCCCAGCCAGATGTAAGCCTCAACACTCAGCGCTCACCCGAGGATAGAGCCTGCTGATTTCAAAGCCTCAGGCCCAGCCTGGGTGATAGAACCCGGGACCCCCAGTGCCCCTGAGCAGGTGCCATCCTGGAAGCTGCAGCATGCCAAGCACAGTGCCCGGCACCTTCTCCTCAGGGTTTGCTGGCCAACTGAATCCTTTTCATTGATGAGAAACCTGGGTCCCAGAGAGATGCAATAACTTGCCAAGTTCTCCCAGGTGGGCAGTGGTAGGGCTGGGTTTAAGCCAAGATCTGTGCGGCCCTACATTGGGTCAGCAGCTCAGGTGTGACCAGCCTGGGGGTGGCGGCCCTTGCCACCTGGAGATGCAGGAGCCTGGGGGCAGATGGGGCCTCACTGGGCCTAACTGGGATTGAGGGTCCAGCCCAGCTCAGCCCCTCCCAGCTCTGTGTCCCTGCAGCTGGTCAGCAGCGAGCTCACCTGATGTACCTGTGGGCACTCATGGCTCTGTCGTACCCCAGCCTCAAGGTGAGATGGCCAATGAGAGGGGCTGTGATTGCTGCTGGGTCACCGGATGGAGGGAGGTCATGTTAACGAGGACTGTTCTGTGGGCCCTGGCCATTAAGGCAGTTTGGCAAAGACAGTCAGGATCTGCCAGCCAAAGAACCTGGATTACTCCCTTGAGTGGATGCACATGCCCCCTACCTATGCATGTGCCTGCACACACACGCTACATGCACACGCTCATGCCACACGTATGCAGATGTACATACACACAGAGGAGAGAAAATATTGAGGGACAGAAATAGGCTCAAATGATAACAGCCTGTGTTATCAAGATGATAACAGACTTGGGTCCAGAGCCCTGGAGAGAAGAATCTTTCCAGACTTTTGGGATCTGCTGGAAAATCTCCCCTCTGGGGCTCCTCTGCTCCTGCTTTGGTCTTCTAAGACCACTTGAGGTCTGCAGGCAGGGCCCCAACCAGAGCACAGTATCTGCATTTGAGCCTCCAGAAGCCCCATGTGCCCGCCTGAGGCAGCGTCTCCCTGCTTGGATACTCAGTTCTTGAAATGTGCTTCGCAGCAGCCTGTGTAGGCTCTGGGCTCTGGGCTCTGGCAGCATCTCCATGCCCCCACTGGCCCTTCTCCTGGCAGAAGCAGCCTGCGGCACTTCTCCACCCGGTGCTGACAGGCTGTTCTTGTTTGAAAACAGAAGACACCATTTCTGCTTCCCCCACTCCCTTCCCAAAACACAAGGCTCGAGTTCAAGCACACCCTTGAAGTGCTGGCTCTGCGTGTGCACATAGTGGGCCCTTAGCGCCCTGGTCCCGTCTCTGCCAGCCTTTTTCTGCCAGTCCTCAGAAGAGCATAGCAGCCCTGCCTGCTGCAGGAGCTGTGCCAGCCAGGGCCCGTGGAAAATCATTCGTTAGGCCATGGGCACGTGGGGTCAGTGGGCAGACCTTGGAAGCTTTCCCGCTTGTCCGGGACCCAAAAAATCACTTTCGGTTTTTGTGACTCAGAGATGAGCTCAACCCACACACCCTTGAGATGTTCTGAAACTCAGGGCCGAGTCCTCCGGAGGGCTGTCAGCTGTGGGATTGTCTAAGAGAGCGTTTTTATAGAGACCCTTGCACAGAACTCTCTGGAGATAAGTAAATAGAAATTTTACCATGTATTGTACCAGCTTTAAAAGGAGGGGGGTTGCCATTAATATCATGTTTCTTGGCACCCCCATGTTTGTAGTTATGTATATGGGTGGTTGTCTTTTGGTTTTGAACTGCGCCCTGGGAGGTGGAGGGAACCAAGAGCTCAAATAAGTCAAGCGGAGAACAGTGCCTTTACAAATGCCTCCCCCAGATGGTTAGGGGCCTTAGGACTCCGGCTCTCCTAAGGAGCTTCTGAGTCGTTGAGGAGGGACTAGATGTGGGTTGTAAAGTAGGTCAGAAGCTAGGTAGGCTCTTACATACAGTGTTTGGGAAAAAGTACCCAGGGGAGTGTTCTCCTGATGGGCAGGAGGTGACCATCAGGTTAAGTCAAATTTGGGAAGGATTCATCAGAGCAGCAGGCCCTGAAGATCTCGTAGAATTCAGAGGCCCAGGGAGGCCATCTGGACGGAGAAGGTGTGAGCCGAGGCCCAAAATGGAGCATTGGCAGGGGGGTGGGGGGCTCACTGCTCAGGGGGCAGGCTGGTGAGGGTCAGCACTGGCCTTCCAGGCTCAGCAGAATGTTGTACCCCATACTCCCCTCAGCTGCAGTGAGGATGGAAACCAGGGTGGGCTTGAGGACAGAGCCTCAGTTCCCGTTTCACTTCACTGCTCTGGATTTCCTGAAAGCAGTTCTACTAGCCTGATTTCTGGGTTAGATTATTGGGTATAGACTGGGTACATGTTTCTCCGATTAAGGGAACCCTCCACTTGGGGTATAGAGGAAGGACATCAGTGTCCAGGCCCACATCTTCGAAGGCATTCTGTGAGGGGCTGCCGAAAGGAAAGGATGTGTTACATCACCCAGGAGGTGTGGGTCTTTCTGGAAACTTGGAATATGACGGGCTTGCGTTTATATCAGAGTGTGTCACCTTATTACCCTAGCTCTGAGGCCTTCCGTAGGTCACCATGCTGGGCACTGCTGTCCAGTTTCTGACATCGCCTAAAGAAAAGTGGCTTTGTCCAGGCACATTCGTTGCGCTCCTGCTGTCCTGTGGGCTCTGAGCAGCCCATGGCTGTCTCCTCCCCCTAGGCTTCACCTTGCAATAACAGGGTACACCTTGGCTGAGTGGGGTAGGGAGCTAGGGGATGTTTATCTGCACTGCTGCTGTGGTACTGACTCCTGGAACTTCTTTGGGAGGCTGGGCGAAAACTGATGGCTCCAAGGTAGTCAGGGTCCTACCGTCCAAACAGGCCAGCCTGACCTTCCAATTGCCCCCGGCTCTTTTAGTGGCCTTCCGGCTAAGACCAGAGCCTGGCTCAGGCTGGATTAAGGCAAGACCAGGGAAGCCTATACCTGCACAGCTGAGACTGGCTTTAAGAAGACAGAACACACCTCAGGAGCCCTGGGCATAAGCTGTCAGAGGTCCTTTAACAAGGGCTGAGAGGGGACGCACATCTGTTAGAGGCCTGCTCTGTGCCAGATGCTGCTGGGAATGCGTGGTCTGCCTGGGTCTCCACGTGCTCACCTCTACGGGGCGGGGTGGGGGGAGGGATGGCGGTGCCACTGTGGAGGTGAAGAGATGCCTGGAGAGCCCCCTTGGGTAGCAGGCTAGAGTCTAGTTCGTGAAGAGCAGGAATCGGCCTCATTCTCTTCCAGTCTGTGTGGGAAGTATAGTCCTGGGCCCTCCCCAGAACCTGAGTGAGGTACCAGCCTGGTAGCATGACTGCTGGGCACAGTGACCCGGGTGAAGCAGGCTGTTACTCTACTATGTGCAGTATTTCTGGGAGAAGTGCCAGGCTCACAACTGGTGTCCAGTATCTCTGGGAGCCTTTCCAGATGCCTCATTTCCCCTGGGATCTCAGCATTCCTGAGGGAAGGGCCTCTTCCTAGAATGTGTACCCCTGATGGACCCAGGGCCCTCTGTGGTGCAGTGGTCCGCTCTGCCCGCTGTGGCTTGAATCTCTCTCTGGAGGACTTGCTTCTCCTAAAAGGTGCTTTTTCAGAACTGAGCATACCGCAGACCCTCTCAGCAGGACCTGCCTGGTGTGCTGGCTGGGCTGGCCGGTGGCAGAGATGGAGGCCTGAGTGGCCAACTGGCCGCTCTGCCATTGGGGAGGGGGTCTTGGGTATGTGCATTCTGTCTCCTCCCGCGGTGCCAATGCCCAGGAAAGCAAGAGGGAAGATGGGCCTGGTTCCCAAGCCTGGCTGACTGGGGAGTGAGCATGGAGCCTGCACCAGGCTGTCACACTGTGATGACAACTGGGATTACCACCTACGGTGATAATTCCCACATGACAGTTTCAAGTTTCAGGTCAAGAGCTGAAGCTAGTCCTCTGTCTCCTCTTTCATCTGGACAGAGATCCTTGCTGGCTTGTTTCCTTGCTCATTCCTCAGCTGTTCTCAAGGCCTTCTGCTCCACAGAGACCCTGTGACCCGCAGACTCTGCACCCCAGGGATTTGAATGGGGAAAGCTCTGCTCCCACTGATCCTGGCTGCAGAAGAGAACAGGGGGAACCCCAGAAGAGACCTGCAGGATGGAGGAGGGCCACAGCCTCCCTGATAGACCCGCAATGGTGTGCTGAGAAGGGCAGAGTGGAGCTGCCATTTGGAGCCCTGGTGGGCTCTGCATCAGGGCAGATGGATGGGGTCACCCTGCCAGGTCACCCTCTGACCCACAGCAGCCTGAGTCCCAGTCCATGCCATGGGTTCTGCTAACACATGGTTTGCCGCCCAGAGAAGAATCTTCCCAGTAGCCCCAAGCACGTGAGCTCCTTCTCTCCACCACCACCCCCTGCCCCTGCCCCATGTCCTTTCCCAAAATAGAGCCTTCAGCCTCACAAGGAAGTAGAGGCTAATGCTGAGTGCCCTAGGAAAAGCCAGGCAAGAGGTAATCGTGCAGTTTTCTGGACAGGAGCTCCAGTAACAACCGCAGGAATAGCCGAGGCTTCTGATAATTATGATGAATGATGCTTATGCTATGGATGCCTCCTCCCTCTGGCAGGAGAAAGGTAGCCTGCTTGTCACCCCCTCAGGGTGTGAGGGTGGAGTGTCATTATCCCCATTTCACTGGTGGGAACATGGAGAGATGAAACGAGCCTCAGAGTGGCTGCCGTAATCCCAGTTTGTTTGTTTCTTTTTTTTCTGGGATGATGGAGGAAGGCCCTGGAGGTTGGATTGGGGGGGCGGGGTGTGGAGTCTGGGAACAGAGGCATTGCATTTCCTTCTCCAGATATGCAAGTCAAGGATGGTAGAGCTCCTGGCCACTTGATTCAGGGGCACAGAAGGTTTTCCAGAGAAAAATCTGTTCTGTCCTAGACTTTGAGAACCTGCTGCCTCCTGGTCTGTTCCCTTGTTTTTGACATCGGGCACTTCTCAAGTTCTGGTGCAGAATGTAAAATATCCCCCTTGACTCCTGCCACCCCAGCTCACCCCCGGTTCATCCCCAGGATGCCTGAAGTCAGGGATCGAGCTCGGGGTGAGGCTAGACCCTCTGAACCTCCAGGAGGAGGCCTTGACCAGGCACACCTGCCTGGCTGGATCCCTGCTTTTCAACTCAACTCATTAGCTGCGGGCCTCAGGGAATGTTGCTTCCACATCTAGACTTTTCAGGTTTTTTTCTGTGAGACAAGATATTAGCTTTCTTGTAAAGGTGTGAGGACTTGAGGCCAAGCATCTGGACAGTGCGTTACCATGACTGTGTGTTGCCCCCATAGAGGTCTCAGAGCCCCCGACTCAGGCAAACATCCCAGGTGCCTTCCCCTCTTTGCATCTAGAAGCCAGCGAACCTCTCAGGAATGCCATAGATTGGGGTGACCCAGGACTAGAACAGAGAGGAGCTTCAAGACTAGCCCCCAGGACTGATCCAGAGCTATCATTCTGTAGGGCAGGAATGTGGGCAGACAGGAGGTTCCCTTGTCTGGTGGGAAGTGTGTGACTCCCAGTGGAAAGGACCTGGGCCTTGGAAATCCATGAGGATGGAACAGGGCTGTGGTAACAAAACCCAACAGACCGGGAGACTTAAACAAGACATTGATTTGTTACAGTTCCAGAGGCTGGGAGGTCCCAGATGAGTGTGCCGGCCAATCAGTTCCTGATGGAGACCTTCCCGATCTGAAGACATCTGCCTTCTTGCTGTGTCCTCACATATCAGAGGGACAGAAGAAGTTCTGATGTCTCTTCCCCTTCTTAAAAAGGACACTAATCCTGTCATGGGGGCCCTACTCTCATGACTCATAACCTCTTGGGAGGTTATGAGGTTGAGATTCTCATCTCAATGAGGTTGAGATCAACCTAATTACCTCCCAAAGGCCCCACATCCAAATACCATCACATTGGAGGTTAGGGCTTCAGTAAGTGAACTCAAGGGGGACACAGACATTCAGCCTGTAACGGGCTCACAGGCATATTGTCATTCTCCCCCCAGCATTGGTCTCTGACTTGTGGGTGCTGTGAGCTTATCATTTTGATTCCTTCAGTTTCCTTATTTGTGTAGAAAGCCCCCTTTCAGAGGTGAATGAAGGGAGCAAACTGAGCTCCCCTTGTCAGGTCTTGAGGTCAGGAAGGAAGAAGGTGCTGGGGTTTCACTAAAGTCTCCTGCCTTTCCTGTTCTCCCCTTGAGGGAGGGCCAGTTGGCAGAGTATTTGGGCAGGGGTGTCCAGAATGCTTGGCTTCTAGAATTTCTGATTTGTACAGTTGGAAGACATCCTGGTCTTGAGTAGCACAGTCTGGGGCAAATCTGCAATAGCTTAGCTTCTGATGGAGAGCGGCACTGGTTAAGACGAGCCCAGGAGGGCGTGAGTATTTTGGGCGGCTGCAGGGTGTGAGGCTCAGGGCTGGCCTATGAGGCACAGTGGCTGCTCTTTTCTTCTTTCTCTGCTGTCTGAGTCTGGAATGTGGAGGTGCTGTGGGTGTGCTGCTGAGCGTGGACAGCCCCCAAGTGGCTGCAGCTGGCTGGCTGGGCAGAGTCCCATTTCCATATGTGGGTGAATCATTGACCACGGAGACACTGGGAGGGAAGCGGCTTCTCAGAGCCTGTACCCGATCTCCATAATTACTGTATGTGTTAGTTTCCTAGGGCTGCCTAACAAAGAACCACACACTGGGTGGCTCACACAAGAGACATTTATTGCCTCACAGTTACGAGGCTGGAAGTCCGAGACTGAGGCGTTGGCAGGATTGGTTCCTTCTGAGGGCTGTAGGGAGAATCTGTCCCAGGCCTCTAGTTTGTGTTTTTTTGTTTTTGTTTTTGTTTTTTGTTTTTTTGGTTTGTAGATGACTGTCTTCATGTTAACATGACATTCTCTGTGCTGGTCTGTCTTTAAATTTCCCTCTTCTGAGGCACAGTTGGTTAAGATTCGACTCTTGGTTTCAGTTCAGGTTGTAATCTTGGGGTTGTGAGATCAAACCCCACATTGGGGTCTGTGCTCAGCACAGAGTCTGCTTGAGATTCTCTCTCTCCCTCTGCCCCTCCCCATTGCTTGTGCTTTCTCTAAATAAATAAATAAATAAAATATTTTTAAAAATTAAATAAATTTCCCTTTTCTGTAAGGACACAATTGTATTGGATTTCGGCCCAACCTAATGAACTCATCTGAACTTGGCAAAGTCCGTGTCTCCAAATAAGGTCACATTTGGATGTGTTGGGGGTTGGGACTTCAATATGTAAATTTGGGCAGTGGGGAGACACAGTTCAGCCCATAACTCTGTGCTTCATTCTTCTTTTTAGAAAAATTTCTAAACCTGGCAGATCTTTAGTTTTTTGTCTAGGGTTTGTTTGGGGGGGATTAATACAACATTTATCATCTTTTATTTTTTTTTTTTTAAAGATTTTATTTATTTATTTGACAGAGAGGGATCACAAGTAGGCAGAGAGGCAGGCAGAGAGAGAGAGAGAGAGAGGAAAGCAGGCTCTCCGCTCAGCGGAGAGCCCGATGCGGGACTCGATCCCAGGACCCTGGGATCATGACCCGAGCCGAAGGCAGCGGCTTAACCCACTGAGCCACCCAGGCGCCCCAACATTTATCATCTTAACTCTTTTAAGCATATCATTCAGTCCTGTGAGATACATTCACATTGTCATGCAACCATCACGTCCACTTATCTCCAGAACTTTTCCTTCATCCCAAACAGAAACTCGGCATGCTAAGCAGTAAGTCTCCGAGCTGCTGACAACCCCCATTCTATTTTCTGTTTCTATGAACGTGCCTATTCTAGGTACTTCCTATTGTCATGGATTGAATATTTGTGTCCACCCCCCATTCATATGCTGAATCCCCAACTTGAAACATGATATTTGTAGATGGGGCCTTAGGGAGATAGTCAGAAGAGACCCAGGGAGAGCTAGCACCCTCTTTCTTTCTACCCACCCAAGACAAGGCCTGTGAGCACACAGCAAGAATGAATGCATCTGTCTGCAAGCCAGGAAGAGAGTTTTGTTTTGTTTTGTTTTTGTTTTTCCTGAATATAGCACTGTTTATTTATTTATTTATTCATTTATTTATTTTATCGATTTTCAGCATAACAGTATTCATTATTTTTTTACCACACCCAGTGCTCCATGCAATTGGTGCCCTCTATAATACCCACCACCTGTTACCCCAACCTCCCACCCCCCCACCACTTCAAACCCCTCAGATTGTTTTTCAGAGTCCATAGTCTCTCATGGTTCACCTCCCCTTCCAATTTCCCCCAATTTCCTTCTCCTCTCTAACTCCCCATGTCCTCCATGCTATTTATTATGCTCCACAAATAAGTGAAACCATACGATAATTGACTCTCTCTGTTTGACTTATTTCACTCAGCATAATCTCTTCCAGTCCCGTCCATGTTGCTACAAAAGTTGGGTATTTATCCTTTCTGATGGAGGCATAATACTCCATAGTGTATATAGACCACATCTTCCTTATCCATTCTTCCATTGAAGGGCATCTTGGTTCTTTCCACAGTTTGGCAACCGTGGCCATTGCTGCTATAAACATTGGGGTACAGATGGCCCTTCTTTTCACGACATCTGTATCTTTGGGGTAAATACCCAGGAGTGCAATTGCAGGGTCATAGGGAAGCTCTATTTTTAATTTCTTGAGGAATCGCCACACTGTTCTCCAAAGAGGCTGCACCAACTTGCATTCCCACCAACAGTGTAAGAGGGTTCCCCTTTCTCCACATCCTCTCCAACACATGTTGTTTCCTGTCTTGTTAATTTTGGCCATTCTAACTGGTATAAGGTGATATCTCAATGTGGTTTTAATTTGAATCTCCCTGAGGGCTAGTGATGATGAACATTTTTTCATGTGTCTGATAGCCATTTGTATGTCTTCATTGGAGAAGTGTCTGTTCATATAGGAAGAGAGCTCTTACCAGAACCCAGCCCTGTTGGCACCTTGATGGTCAACTTCCAGCTTCCAGAACTGTGAGAAAATAAATTTCTGTTGTTTCATAGACTCAGTCTGTGGTATTTGGGTAGGGCAGCCCCAGCAAACTGATACATTCGTATCAATGGAATTATGAGGTGTTTGTCTTTTTGTGACTGTCTTATTTCACGTGGCATAATCTCCTCAAGGTTCACCTGTGTGGTAGCATGTGGCAGGACTTCCTTCTTTTAAGGCTGTGTAGTACTCCGTTGTATGTGTACGCTGCATTTTGTTATCCATCCATCCATCCATCTGCCGTTGGACACTTGGGTTGCTTCTGCCTTTCTGCCATTGGGAATGATGCTGCTCTGAACGGGGGTGTACGTGTACTTCCTTTCCTAACTCCCCCCAGGCTTCCTTCAGGAAGGTCAGTGCTGAGGTGGAGGTGGGGAAAGTGGGTGTTCCTCCTGCCCTTCATGGCCTAGCCCTGGCCTGGGCTCCATACTCTGACCCCCAGAACGGGGAAGCCCTTCCTTCCCACCGTCTTTTCCCTCTTGCTCTCCACTTTTCCTTTACAAAGTGGGAATAGAATGGGAGGAGGGAGTACCCACAGCTGTGCAGTGACCATGTGCCTCACTTCCCACATTGCTCCCAGACCACAGTCCTGCCCTCAGTGCTAGCCTCTCTCGAAGGGCCCTGCTCACCTCTGTTGCCTTGTGCTCTCCACGCCCCATGACTCCTCTGGCCGATTGCTTGCAGCCAAGCCTTGGCCTCAGGTGCTAGAAACTCATTATCCCCTTTGTTCTTCCTTTTCTCTCCATGTGAGTCCACTCAGTCTGGGCCTGTTCGTGGCATTTGTTGTCGTGATGTCCATTCTTCTGAAACCAGGCCCTCGACCCATTTGCCTGGAGTGACCATTACAGAAGCCTCCAGCTGGGTCCCACCTGCCACGCCATACACAGATAGTGCTGCCAGAGTGTCCCTGCCCGTATTCCCTGGGTCCCCCTCTTGGTCAAGAGCTCTGTGACCCTTGATACCGCCTCTAAATCATTTCCCGGGTCCTTGGCCCAAAGCCCAAGGCTCTTTCCATCTTTACTTCTTCCTGGCCCTCCCGCCTCATTCCCAGCTTATCGCCTTTCCCAGGCCTTCCTCATTCTCCCCCTCTCCCCCACACACCCCCCTACCTACCGCGTGGGGTACCTCTGCAGCCCCTCTACTGGTTGAAGGCCCAGTAGTTCTTCCATCCCACAGAGACCTCACCTCTGTGAAGCCCTTCGGGCCCTCTCCCCAAGCTGGCCACCTCTTAGCCCATGGCATCACTTTCGGGCCATGGGCTGTGCCTCTGTTGGTCTCCTGGGGCTGCCATTACAAACAACCCTAGGTTCAATGGCTTAAAACAACAAATGCGTGTTCTTCCACAGTTCTGGAGGCAGAAGTCCAAATCAAGGTGTGTTGCAGGGCCCTACTCTCTCTGGAGGCTCTAGGGGAGAATCCTTCATCACCATTTCCAGTTCCTGGTGGCCTGGTGCGTTTCTTGGCTTATGACCATGTCATTTCAGTCTCTGCCTCCAGTTTCACACAGCCTTCTCCTCTCCTGTCTCTCATAGGAACACTTGGCTTTAGGGTTAGGGTCCATTGGATAATCCTGGGTGATCTCTCAGAGTCCTGAATTTAATTATATCTGTAAGGACTCTCTTACCAAGATAAGTTCCCTTCATGCATTCCAGGTGTTAGAATGTGGACATATCTTTTGGGCGGGGGGGCACCATTCAACCCACTATAGTGTCCTTCCCACCTTCATGTTCTGTGGGGAGCCACTGTCCGCCTCTCTGACCTCAGTAGGTCTTGGAGTGGTTACTTCCTTGGGGAGATGGTCTCTGCTGCCCCACCTGAGGGTCTGAGTGCCCCCCATAGGTGGCTTTGCCATAATACATGTCATGTGACTCCTGGGATTCTGCTGGCTCCCCGGGGGCTGGAGCTGGGGCTGTGGCACCTGTTGTTTTGTACCCAGCGCCCAACAGGAAATAGAGGTGTCCTGCGTCTTGGCTGAATGTCGGGGACTCACTAAATATATCAGCTTGATTGTCTGAGGCCAAATTGCCTCCAAGAAATCTTTCTGAACCTTGTCAGAGAATCATGGTAGTGCTGGAGAAGAATAATCACATCATCAATGGCCAAGGGCTGCAGCTTCCCAGCGGGTGTCCCATCCTCCGCCTGCCCCACCCTGGTGCCATCTGGTTCCAGCCCCAGTA
Source organism: Neogale vison (assembly GCF_020171115.1). NCBI lineage: Eukaryota > Metazoa > Chordata > Mammalia > Carnivora > Mustelidae > Neogale > Neogale vison. The sequence goes on along the minus strand of NC_058093.1, from coordinate 214,790,949 downwards.
CAGAAGTGATCTTTCCCTCCTTGAGGATCAGGTGGGTCCTTGGAGACAGAAGAACATCTTTTAACAGCTCTCTCGGGGCTAACTGGGGAGTCCTTGTCTACCCACACTGGGGACATTCAGTCTTTATTGCTAAAAGTCACCCGCAGCGTTGACCTTGTGGTGATTCAGTCTCCAGCCAGCTGGAACCCAAGCCCCGGGTGGAAGAGTCATGAGAGCTATTGTATTAGTCGGCCTATCTCCTCCGCGAGGGCTCAGCCTTGTTCAGGGCATCTCAAGCTGCCTCTTGCTGAGGCATTGGTCCCTGAGCAGGGCAGGCTCAGGCCCTTCCTGACAGGCATTTTCTGCTCTGTTGGGGAGACTTGACTAGCCCCAGGGCCTTCTTTGTGCCCCAGGCTGGTCTGGACCGTGACCTTCCACTACCCAGGCAGCTGGGGCTTTCCATGCTAGCTTGGTGATGTCATTGTTGGGGTGGCAGCATAAAGGACGAGAGCCCCCGGGTCCTAGAGTGCCTTTCCTCTCCCACAGAACCAGGGGCTCTGACAGGTGGACTCTCGCCAGGGTATGGTGGCCAGCTAGATGGGGGACATCTTGTTTGTGCAGAATTTTGGGCCCCTCTCGGTCTAGATGCAAGAAGGAACAGCTGCCTGCTGAGGGTAGAGCAGAAAACAGAAAGACCACCCAAACCAACCGCATAGCTTAGAAAGTAATGCAGCCTGTGACTGCCTGCGGGTGGCCTGGGGTTATGGTGCCAGGCAGTACTGACGTCTGTCCGGAATGATGTTCTTGGTCTTCAGGAAACAGCTGTTCCGGGTTCCCTGTTTTAACAGAGGAAAACAGATCTTTTTTTTTTTTTCTCTTTTTCTTTTTGAGGTGGAATGACAGAACATAAAATGAAACATTTCAAAGCAAACAGCTCCCCATTAAGTATTCTCAGTGTTATGCGACCACAATTGCTGGTCAGTTCCCAGACACCCTTATTAGCCCAGAAGGGAACCCCGTACTCATGAGGCATCTGCTTGGTGTCTACTCTGGAAATTTGGTAGAAACAGAATCAGGTAATCTCTGGTCTTTCAGGATTGCCTTCTTCACTCAGCGTCACGCCTTCGAGGTTCACCCATGTTCTTGTCTCTATCGGTACTTCATTCATTTGAAGACTGAATGATCCCGTTGTATAGATAAACCACAATTTATTTATCCGTGTGCCAGCTGATGGACAGATATTTGGGTGGTTTTACTTTTTGGCTGTTAGTGAATAATGCTGCTTGAACATGGCTTGAGTTATCCCAGTACAAGCTTTGCTTGGAACCCCTGTTCTCACTCCTCTGGGTTGTAGGCCTCAGAGAGGAAGCTCTATGTCCTGTGCTTACCAGGCTCAGCCCTTTAGGAACGTGTTCAGAAGGTGACCCAATAGGCAGGTCACACAGATGGAGCCAGGGGTAGTCAGGCTTCACCTGCTCTTGTCTCAGAGACGCCTTTTCTTGTCTGAAAAATAAGCATCTAGAAGCTCCTGGTCACCAAAGGGTCAAGGTGGATTCAAGGACATCAGCGCTGGGCCTCGCCCAGAGGAAATGCCCAGCAAAAGCGTAGCAAGTCATTTGCGCAAACACTGGCTTGCTCTGGCACTTGTGAGGCTTTTCTGCTCTTTGGGAAACTCGCTCCCCGGAAGCACCACAGATATTCTCCCGACTGCGCCTGGGGTTCTGCCACATAATAAAGAAGCCAGCGGAGCCCCACGCGGCCCATCCTGCAGGTAGAATCTGCTCCCAGTGCACAAGTTGGTGGGAAGAAGGCTCAAGGCCATGCATGAACGTGGCATCCAAAGCCAACTCAGCTCGGACCTATAGAACCTGTGTGCTCTTCAGTGAGATCTGGCTCTTTCTGTCCCAGCCAGGGTTTTCTGAGCCTCTCTGGGAGGCGCAATGCCCAGCTGGCAGGACCCGCCTCTCTTACCGTTCATGGACGTGAGCTGCCATCTGGAAATTACCAGCCCCATGGCACTTTCAGCACAATGCTGGATGCTTGCAACCCAGGAGAGGTGCAGGGCCTGGGGGAGGGGGGCGGGAGTGGGAAGAGCAGGGCTTCTGCAGATACGATGAGGTGGAGGGCTCAGTGCCTGCCTCTGCAAAAACCTGTTCACAGCAGCTGGCAAGCCACCCGAAGGAAGATGGTGTCTGAGCCTCTTTTACTTCAGTAAATAAGTATGACCTAGCCCTTTGCTGACAGTGTAGACAGGCATAGGAGACCACCCTGCCTCAGTCTTAATGCGTGATTGAGTTCCTCCCACCCCATACCCAAGTTCCCAGGGTCCCTTCTTATCTCTCCACCTTGGGATGTGTTTATCAGGATCCCTCTCCTGGCCCTTTCCAGCTGTTTCTATGTCTGTTCTGGGTTGGGAGGGCTGAGAATATGATCTTTGTTCCTTCTGAAGATTTGCTTCAGCCTCTCATCTCGGGGTGCATTGGTCAGAGGGTGGAACAAGAGCTGGGATCTGGGCCCCACACCTGTGGCAGCAGCAAGGCCACAGAAGCAAGATCTGAGGACCCTCCAGGTACATTGGGTCCAGCAGGGCCTCCTCTGCTTGGCTACAGCCAGGAGACCTGTGGCCGGGGATCTGGGATTGGTTCTACACACATTTCCCAGGAGCCCTGTGGCAGAGACCCCAGCAGGGCCTGGCAGAGGCCTTGTTGTGCGATGCATGCTTCCTGGCTCACAGATAGGAAAATGGGGAAGGAGTGTTGAAGTTACTGGAGCTGTTTGATCCAGGGCTGGGCTAAGGGAAAGACAGGCTATGGGGAGCAGCTGGGGGCCCAGGACCGAAGAGGAGCTAAGAGCATTTGGGGCTTGGAGGGCAGATACACTGTGGCCCTCTGAGGGCAGGGAGGACAGCCCCTACAGGGCTGTGGACACATGTGGTGCTGTGCTCCTGAGGAGTCCTGCGCCAGCCCCGGGTATGACCTGTGATTACCAGAGTCTTCCAGGCTGTCAGGGATCTCATCCAGTCTGGGTCAGGAAGATGTGGGTGGACAGGGAAGTGGCCTAGAAAAGGTGACGTGTAAACTCTGAGAGCAGAGGGATAGCTGCTGGGGACAGTGGCTCCACCGGTTTGACTGGTTGGCAGTGTGACAGACACCCTGACTCCTTTGATGGTTATACATACTGAGCAGGAGCAAGGCCTTCCTTTCTTGTCCTTGTTTTTTTTTTTTTTTTTTTTCTTGTTTGTTTAAGATTTTTATTTGACAGAGACATAGCGAGAGAGGGAACAGAAGCAGGGGGAGTGGGAGAGGGAGAAGCAGGCTTCCCTCGGAGCAGGGAGCCCGACACGGGGGCTCAATCCCAGGACCCTGGGATCATGACCTGAGCCGAAGGCAGATAGATGCTTAATGACTGACTGAGTCACCCAGGCGCCCCTCTTGTCCTTCATTATTAAACACATACACATGGAAGACTATAGTGGAGCCTGAGGACCTGCCACCTAGCCTGCTCTCATCAACTCAGGGAGCACACTGCTTGCAAGTTTTGATTCTGTGTGTGTTTTAGATGTGGTTCCAGGGGGCTGTTGGTGATGAAGGGGAGGAAGGGAAGCTCCCCTGGGTCCTCCCAGCTCAGCTACCCAAGCGTTGCCGCTATCTGGGAGGGACCTTAGGGTTGTGTGCGTGTACTTTGTACTTGTTACATAACATAAAATAGAACGTTTTAATCACTTGCAAGCATGTAGTTCAGTGGCCTTAAGCACATTCACGCTACTGTGCGGCCATCAGCACCATCGCTCACCTTTTTCCTCTTCCCAGACTGAGATGCTGTACCCACAAAACAATAACTCCCCAGGCCCTCCACTCCCAGCCCCCGGCAGCCACCATTCTCCTGTCTCCATGAATCGACTATTCCAGGTCCTACCTAGAAGTGGACTCACACAGTCAATTTGTCATTTCGGGACATGCTTATTTCCCTTCAGATAGTGTCCTCAAGGCTCGTCCATGTTGTGGCCTGGGTCAGAATTGCCTTACTTTTAAAGGCTGAGTAATAACCCATTGTGTATCCATCCCACATTTTGCTTATCCGTTCATCCCTCAGTGAACACTTGAGTTGCTTCCACAGTTTGGCTATTGTGAATGATGTTGCTAAGAATATGGGTGTGCATATACCTATTTGAATTCCTGCTCTCAGTTCTTTTAAGCATATACCCAGACATGGGTATATGCTTAATCATATACTTGATCACACAGTAATGCTGCATTTAATTTTTTTTTAAAGATTTTATTTATTTATTTGACAGAGAGAAATCACAAGTAGATGGAGAGGCAGGCAGAGAGAGAGAGGGAAGCAGGCTCCCTGCTGAGCAGAGAGCCGGATGCGGGACTCGATCCCAGGACCCTGAGATCATGACCTGAGCCGAAGGCAGCGGCTTCACCCACTGAGCCACCCAGGCGCCCTGCATTTAATTTCTTAAGGGATTTTTTAAAAAAAATATTTACTTACTTGAGAAGGAGAATGCAAATGACTGAGCATGAGCTAGCGGAGGGGCAAAGGCAGGGAGGGAGAAGCAGGCTCCTCAGTGAGCAGGGAGCCCACTGCGAGACTCCATGTGGAATCATGACCTGAGCCGAAGGCAGATGCCCAACAAACTGAGCCACCCAGGCACCTGAGGAAATTTTTTTTTTTTTAATGTTTTATTTATTTTACAAGTAGGCAGAGAGGCAGGCAGGGAGAGAGAGAGAGAGGAGGAAGCAGGCTCCCTGCTGAGCCGAGAGCCCGATGCGGGACTCGATCCCAGGACCCTGAGATCATGACCTGAGCCTAAGGCAGAGGCTTTAACCCTCTGAGCCACCCAGGTGCCCCAGGAATTTTTTTTTTTTTTAACCAGTGTTGTCCTTGAGGTGTGAGAAGGGGATGTGGTCTGGGCTGACTGGGACTTATTCCTCCACTTGGCAGGGGTGGGGGTGGCTGCCTTTTTTCCTCACATCAAAGACTAGATTTTAGATTTGCAGAGTGCTGGGATTGTGGCTGCTAAGCCGACTGTCCTGGAGAGGAGGAGGTTTTGGATTTCACTGTGCATGTCCCTTTTCCACGCTAAGCTAGCCGCTGTCTGCCAGCTCTTAACGGGCCTCTCTCCCTGCCCCCACCCTGCCCTCCTCCCTGCTGGTTAGCTGCTCCAGAGATCAGCCTCAATTCCTGAGCCTCTTGTAGCTGTCGGATCACAGGCCCTCCCCCGCTGAAACCAGTATTTGCCTTCAGCTTTGGGTAGAACTAGGCTTACCTCAGCCATCAGGTGCCCAGTCCTTCAAGGTAATGAGACCCTGAGAGGTTTTCCCAGTAGATATTCCTGGTAGAAGAGGGGAGAGCAAAGCCCCTGCTCCCACTTTGCTCTAGTTCTAGGGAAATGGCAGTTCCCAAAGCCTGCGGCCCCCCCAGGAATATACTTCATTCCAGGAGGTAGTGAAGAACTGTGGTGTGAGAGGAAGACTGGTCCCTGCATGCACTTAGGATGAGGGATGAGGAAAGGGGGGCTTTCCTCTTTGCCTGTCACATTGACATTGAAGCAGGCTGGGGGTTCTGGATTAGCTGGGACAGTGGGCTGAAGCGTCCCATGGAATGTACCTAGCACTGACCGCTGTCTGGACTCCAGACTTAAAAGCGTTAGTTCCTCGGACATCAGTTTGTGGAGATGCATCAGAGTGGGAAGCACCTGGGTTTTGAATTGCCCTGATCCTCATAATTACCCTGTTGAGTCAGCTATGGAACCTGGTTTCCCTCAGTCTCACCTGGTGGAGGTGAGGTATCCACATCAGAGTCAGTGGCCCCACACAACCCTGGCCTTTGGGCAAACCTTCACCAGGCATTTGGTTTTACGTGGGGTTTTAATCATGTTGTTGCTAAGCTAGCCCTTTGTTTTGCACATGTGGACTCTTGGGAGTATTTAGAGGGAGCCCTGGGCCCCCCCAAATCTGACCCTCAAGTTCGTACTTGGGTCTGACCCTCAGGTTCTTACTTGGGGCATCACTTGGTGTTAATGTGACCTGGGGCGCAAGTGCAGTGTGGTCATAGGCCAGGACATCAGGTGGTGATGCTCAGAATAAGGGTCTTCTTCCAGGTGAAGAATATGTTGATTTCTTAAAGCATTGTTATTTTAAAAAAAAAATAGTTTAAAGTTTCTTAGAAAAGCTAGGTGGACAGTGAAAATTCTGAGCTAATATAAAATCCAGGTCCAGAGGAGGAGCTGGGAGCAGAGGAAGGATGCTGTTGAAGAAGGTGAGGTCAGAAGATAGGCAGGGCATGGCTAGATGATCTGCACAGTGACCTAATGTTTTATTTTATTTTTTAAAGATTTATTTATTTATTTGACACAGAGAGATCACAAGTAGGCAGAGAAAGAGGATGAAGCAGGCTCTCTGCTCAGCAGAGAACATACAAGGGTTGTATCATGGATGTTGAGAGGACAGGAAGTCCTCTGTGTTCATTTTGGTTAAAGAAATCTGTGATTCCTCCAAAAGGAAGTAGAAGCTGAAGTCAAACCTGTTTGGGGGGTGGGTTGTGACGCTAGGGTTCTGTATGAACAGGGTTTGTGCTTTTTAATACATTTGAACCCTTCCCTTCTGTCCTCAGGGATGCTGAGCAAGAGCTAGTTAAGTGCCTTTACAGATGCTTAGGAGGAGGAGACAGAACCTGGCTTTGGCCTCTGACTGTCCTGGTAGGACAGTACATACCCCAGCAAGGTAACATGTGGTGATCGTATCAGGAACCCATGAGGTAGTCCAGGGATTAGGGAGACCAGGGGATATTAGTATAGCTTATTAGGGGACATGGTAGGAGCCCACCCAGCTCTGAGGGTCCCCCAGCCTATCTGCTAGCCTGTGCTGGGGCCTTCTGTGGACACATACAGCAGCAGAGCTCAGCCCGACCTTTGCGATCTGCACCTGTACGGAGAGAGCAGGGGCACAGCAGGGTTGACAGGACAGCAGGGTGCCGGATGCTATCTCTTGCTGGCGCAGCAGTCTTAGCCCTGCTTCCTGCGGGAACCGCCAGGAAGCCTTTGCAGCCACCAGGGCCCAGACCTCCTTGAATGTCTGATTCCGTGGGTCTCTTGTTTTTGAAGCTCCCCAGATAGCACGAATGTATAGCCAGAACTAAGGACACCTGTGAGAGGGCATGTGACCTGCTGGGCCCCAGACATAGAGGATGTGGGAGACGCAGAGGTGGAGGCAGCTGGGACGTAGGTAGATGAGTCGAGCCGGGCACTGGCAGCCCTCAGAGCCGGGGGTGGTGAGCACCTGGTCAATCCAGCCACAGCATCTCTTGGCTGCCACATGGAAAGAACTGGAAACAGTTCCCCTCTAGAGTTGCCTAGGAGGTCTCTGCTGCCTGGCCTAGGTGGTATGGTGACACCAGCGCCTGGAGCTTGAGCCCCAGACTAGGTATGCTTGGTGGTGGGAGTTGTTAGAAACTTGTAAGTAAACAGTGCAGAAGCCACCTGTGGTGGTGACTTTTGGACAGGGCTGGTTGCTGGTGAGTCGTGGTAAAGGTGATGTAACCCAACCAAGATGGCCTCACGGAAGTCCCATTGGCTATGAAGGCACACATTAGAAAGAGTTAAGAAGTGACTGTCACATCAGGCTAGGAGCAGACTGGGCCCTTGTGGGTTAATGTCTTGGTGAGGATTCACTGATTTAGAACAGTTTTGAAAACAGAGCTACAGAAAGGCAAGTGAGGACACCCAGGTGGCTCAGTCGTCAAGCGTCTACCTTTGGCTCAGGTCATGATGCCAGCGTCCTGGGATCGATCCCCTGCATCAGGCTCCCTGCTCAGTAGGGAGCCTGCTTCTCCCTCTCCCTCTGCCACTCGTGCTCTCTCACTCTCAATTTCAAATAAATAAAGAAAAATCTTTAAAAAAAAAGAAAAGAAAAGAAAGGCAGGTGAAGGGGTGGTATGGACTTTGTGATTTAGCTGGGGAGGAAGGGTCAATTGTCTTCAGTTGCCTTTAGGATTGGAGGTGTTCTGTATAACCAGAGAGCCCCACAAAGCAGGGAGCCGGCCATAGGGTAGGCCACTCTGTCCTCACAGGGATGCTCAGATCGGGGTAAAGGTGGTCTGGGATTCTGCCAGACCAGATGGGAAGTGGGATGAGAGTCAGCCAAGGGAGCAGGGTGGAGTGAGGGGAAGGGGCTACAGTGCCCTTTCCATGGGTCGGGCCTGGCAGGCCTGGAGCACTGCTCACGGTGGCCAGGGCTTGCACCTGGATCAGCATGATCTGTGCTCCTTGCCCCATCAGATCCCCTTGGACAGGTACACAAGGACCACCCCTGAGAGCAAGATGTTAGCTAGCATTGGGGGTCCATCTTTCTGTAACAGCTCAGACCCATCTACAGGACAGATGTGTCCCAGACAGTGTCCCTGCTAGCATCCCTGCAAGCCCGGTCTCATTTTCCGGGGAGCGTGCCACTTTTTTGGCCCCACCTTGCCATGTGGTCTTTGCTCAGCTGGTTGTGAAGTTGAGGTCAGCCTACCTAAGATCCTTGTTCAACACCTTTGGGTGACAGACATCATCAGCCGATTGCCTGCTGGAACAAGAGGGGTGTGCCCCCCCCCCAGCCCCGGCAGCTGGCCCTCCAGCCCCTGACCCTCTGGCCAGCTTTCCCTGTCTCTAACAGCTGCTTCTCTACACACACAGATGCATCGTTTGGAACACCTCCTGGGTATGGCTGTGCTGCAGACCGGGCCGAGGAACAGCGTCGGCACCAGGACGGGCTGCCTTACATCGATGATTCACCCTCCTCATCACCCCACCTTGGCAGTAAGGGCAGGGGCGCACTGGCCTCGGGAACCTTGGAGTCCACCAAAGCGGTGAGTCCCAAGGTGGTAGGGCCAGGTGTGAAATGGGGCTTGGGCTTGGCTCTGGACTGCTGTCCAATTGATGAAGGCGCCCTGGAGCGCATCTACTCTCTCAGGGGTAAGTAGCCAGTAGGTGATATCAGGAGCAACCAGTGGTTGAAGTCACTAAAAACCCCTTCTTCATTCCCCCATCTGGTGTACCTGTAGTTCCAGAGATAGCCTCCCGGGGACTTTGAGCAGGGAAATGATGGTCCGCTGAGCTGGAAGAGGCAAGCAGCACCTGCTGAGGCTGAGAATGCCACTGCCATCCTACTGGCAGGATGTGGTGGCAGCCCCAGCCATGGCGCCGAGGGGCAGAGGACAGGGGCAATGTCTGGGCCCTTCCCTGTGCCACATGCAATGCCCTCGCTCCTTTTTACCGAAAGGGCTGCTGTTAATGACTCTGTCCATTTGGCCAGGGTCTTTCCCTTGAGGTTTCATTGTCATTAACAATCCTGTAGTCCTCTTCACTTTGGGACATGACAGATAACTTCTCTCTTTGGTTTGTGTCTGGTGATGTTCCCTCCAGGTTTAAAAATGAGAGGGATCTGCTTTTCTCCATTGTTGGTAGAAAGCGCTAGAAGTGTATCTTTTCGCTGCGGCTGGTTCTCTGCTGGGCTGGTGCCTTCGCAGTGGGATTGCTTCTTCCTTATGCTCTTGTGATTTCTAAAGACCCTGGCACTGGGCAGAGCTGCTCGTCCTGAACTGTGAGGTTGGGAGGGGAAACCCGTGCGTAACACATACACACACCTGTCTTGTGCAACTTTTTTGTCGTTGTTTTTAGGATTTTATTTATTTATTTGAGAGCTAGAGAGAGACAGAGAATACAGGTGGTGGGAGGAGCAGAGGGAGAGAGAGAACAGACTCCCTGCTGGGTGGGGAGCCCGATCCCGGGACCCCCAAAGCAGATGCTTAACCGACTGAGTCACTCAGGCATCCCCATTGTGCAGCTTTTTATCCAACATCTGGTTTTGCTGTTTTACAGATTAGGAAACTGAGGTTCAGAGAGGCGAAGTTACTTGCTCAGAGTCACACAGCTACCAGCTTCGAAGCCTTGCTGAGTTCCTCAGATGACACTCGTGTAACCACCTTGCCTTTGTCAGTGCACTCCCTTGCTTCCTGCTTCACAAGCACGCTGGTACAGATGGGGATCTTTCTGGTCCTGAATAAGTAGGCTGAGTCCTGAACTTGGGATGAGGCTGCTCCAGGAGGCTGATCTGCCCTCCCTGTGCCCCAGACCCCATGCAGCTTGGCTGCCCACCCCCACCAGGCGCCTGCTCTCAGACCTCATCTACACTGACTTGGAGTTCTGCCCTCCTCACCTTTTAGCCACAGTTCAGGGGCTTATCTGCAGTGGAGCCTGTCCAGATCCCAATGCCTTCTCCCTCTTTGGGTGCCCCCATGGGAGCCCATAGACGTGTCTCACATCTGTGCCTCCCAGCAACAGCACCCAAGCGTCGTGGTTTCTCTACGTCCTTGCCAGTACTTGTTTTCTGTTTTTTTGATAGTGGTTATCCTAACGGGTGTGAGGTGATAAGATGGGAATTTAATTGAAAAAGGGCTGTGTAACCTTGTTCCAGAAGCCCAGTGGTTAGGTGCTTGGAAGCACTTTCCATTGCCCTGGAGATAGACATGGTTTTGACTTCCTGGTTTCCTTGCCCGTGCAGTGCCCGGACAATACGACTTTCTTCTTTCATTTTTTATTTTTGGTTCAAAGAAGACAGCTGTCACTTTCTAGCGCCCACAGCCAGCATGCTAGTCTTGAGACCCCAGGTTCCCTGTCCCAACCAGCTGGGTTCAGGGAATCCCTGCTCAACTTTCCCTACCCTCCCAGGGAGTGCTCCTCTCCCTCTGCTGAGCTTGAGCTCAGTCCCTTCTAGGGACCCTTCTCTGTGAACTCCTGGATGACAGGTCTGTTCTATGAACGCCTGCCCCCAGGGGAAGGTAGGGAGTCAGCAGAGGCCAGGAGCCACCTTGCCTGGGGTGCTGTGGGAAGGACCCAGGCCACATTGGGTGGGTACTGGTGACCAAGGTTACCTATGACTTTCTCCAGCCCTGGGCTTTCCGCGGTACCTCCCCATCTTGACCAAGCTATTTCTTCCTTGAGTGATGACTATGTGATCCCAGATGGGGACAGAAGCTGCAGGAGAGGGCAGGCTCCCCCAACCCAGGCAAGCGCCATGAGGCACACATCCACCATTTCTTCATGGCCAGGTGGGGCTATGTGTTAGCAAGCCCCTTGGGGTTGCTAGGAAGAAGAGCAGTAGGCCATTTTGATGACCACTGCTTCTCTGCCCTAGGAGGGCAAAGCTGGCATTACTGACCTGAGGCACTGTTATGGACACTCCTGGAAGCTATGCACAGTGCTGTGGGCTAGCAAGTAACCTTCCTTCAGCAGTGTCACGGAGAGGGGTGAGGGTCTGGCGTCATCCCCAGCTGCCGTCCTGTGGCCTGAGGAAGCAGGGCCCATGGTTTGCCACGTCAGCACAGTCAGTCCTTCCTGGGGTCCTCAAGAGTCCCGACATCATCCCTTCTATTTGTTTATAAGGGGCGGCATTGAGGCGCAGAGAGGGGAGCCGACATTGTCCAGCAGCCCCTGCCCACTGGGCTCTGGGACACACTGTGACTCTGCTCCCACAATGACCTGCCAGGTCCTATCCGCAGGGTACCAGCAAGGGGGAAGCCCAGAAGCACTAGACCTCAGCACGAAGGGGCTGATAACACCTCAGCCCACACTTCTCATGTTCAGGGACGCTTCAGGGAGTGGTAAAGCTGCACGGGCCACCAGCCAGGGGCTTCTCGTGGGCGTATTGGGGCTGAGAAAGCAGATACACACTTGTGTACTGTTGCTTTGCAGAACTGGCCATGCCCATGGACCCTTTGAGGGTTTTGTTTTGGTTTTGGCTGGGGGTGGGGGGGGCGTTGATTTTTTTTTTTTTTAGAAGGAAGCCAAAGTAAACACACATGTTCAATCAGTCACTCCTGCTCAGAAGTCAAATTTGCATTTTTTATAAAGGAAGTAAATGTCTGGCTTAGGAGTGTTTGAAGACGGACTGATCTGCTCTATAATTTTGCTACTGGCCATCACCACACTGAGTGTATCTGGTCACCCGTTGCGCTCATGGAACAGAAGTTGTAACTCTGACTTGAGCTTTCATCTGAGCAACCACAAGTCCATTCACTTTTGTGATTCAGTGGTTAGGTCAGTGGTTCAAATCACGCTTCGATTGCATGGGTGCTCAGCGAGGCTTTGCATCAAGCACAGGAGGATAAGTCATGCCTGCACTCCTGTGGCTCATCTTGGTCACACTGCCCAGCTCTGGGTCCTGGCTTATCCAGGGATACTGTTTGCTCGCACCTGTCCTCCCGGCAGAGCTGGGGACAGCAGAAGTTTGGCCAGCCCACCTGTCCTCTTCCTCCTGAGGGCCCTCGAAGGGTGGTTTATCCAGGGGCAGGCACAAATCATACTGGATGTTGGCACTCTTTCTTCAGAGGACTCTGGGACGCCAGGATCCCCCCAAGCTCTGGTTCTTACGCAGAGGCCAGCCACTGGCCCTCTGCTGGCTCGGCTTCAGGACGACTGCCAGCCCTGTTGCCAGTGAAGGCATGGCCCCTGCCAGAAAGATAGACAAGTGTCCTTTGTCCAGCAAACTGGCTTCCAGCTCCCAGCTGGGAGCAGTCCACCCCTTCCACAGCCGGGGTTTTATACCCTGATCACCCTGCCCCCGCCCCCACCACGTTGGGGCTGGGGGTAAAGTGTATTCCCTGAATTCTGCCCTGCTATCCATACTCCTGCCACTCAGTTCCAGCTCCTGCCCTTGTGGATCTGCTGGCGGTTCTGTTCACCCAGGTCCCTCTGTCAGCCTTTTCCCCCTTGTCATGCCCAGTTTGTTTTTATCCACTCTTTCAGCCCCAGATCTGTGTGGCTTATTCCCTTCTCTGCCTCCTACCCCCTCCCCGGCAGAAGCTTTCCAGCTGGCCGCTGCCTTTTTCCAGCTGCCCTTCTCGTCTGGCTTCCTCTCCACCCAGATCTCCCTACCATCATAGTCCTGACTGGATTCATGTGCCCTTTCCAGAACTGGCACGAGCCCAGAGCAGGGTTATAAATAACCCTGGCCTTGGCCCTGCCCTTTGTTCCCTCATCTTCTGTGTTTCTTTCCTGCCCTTTCCTTTAAGGTGCAGTTGGCTGGCTTCTGAGCCATCCTTGTCAGCCCCCAGCCCCGTGCCGGAGCTCAGGAGATGATTCCTGGTCCACAGAGAGGTGTTCGCACCCATGTCTTCTCCCCAGTCCAGGACATTCCCCCGGCCAGACGGTCCACTGAGCTGACCACGCCCTTCGGAACGGGGAGAGCTGGTGTTGGCGCCATCCTGCCTGCGCTCTTTTTCCTCCCAGCTTTCCAAATTGTGTGGGTGGGAATGAGACGCACCGCCATCCACGTGAGCACCGGCATCTCGTGCTGGGTGGGGCTCCTCCATGTCCTGTCCCCCCCCCCCCCGCTGCCCACCACACCCCCACCGTGCTCACAGTAGCAGGATTGTTCCTTAGGACACAGCAGGGCGGGGTGGGCGCCTGCTGCTGCTCAAAGAGCCCGCTGTCCCCTTCACCTCTACATCTTCCCTTGTTTGGGGCACACATGGCACCTGGACATGGTGGGAAGCATGTTCAGGGGTAGCTGAGAGCTGCTTCTCCAGCATGCTGCCCCCATTCATGTTGTGACCTTAGTGGGCTGAGATGAAAGGAGGTGTCACGGTCCCCTACCCTGCATGTCCGTGCACCGCGTGCTGCAGCCCAGGCCCTGGAATGGGCTAAGCTGACAGTTCTGGATCCTAGCGCTGGCTTGTCAAACACATAGGGGTTCCAGAAGGAGCACTCAGAGCTTCTCAGAGATTGAGCCTGAAGGAGGCCTCAGCCAGGAGTTCTGGATCCCTTCGTGGGTTTGTGTGTTCATTGTGTCATCCTGGAGCACCTGTGTGTTCAGGCACTATGCTGGCACAGAAAGTTCCAAGATCAGGCACGGCATGCCCTTGAGCTTTCTGCCTGTGGAGCCACTGCCCAGTGTGCCCTGGGGGAGAGGGCCTTCTGAGGGGGATGGGACCTGAGTGTTCTTTCCCTGGAGTGATGCTTAGCCATGATCATGGTGGCTGCCCCCTACACATGCTTGAGTCCACATACACACTTGTTGGGCATGCACACATGTACACACATATGCAGGCACCTAGCTCATGCACACTAAGGGATTCCCAGAGCAAAGTGCTGGTTTAGGAAGACTATTGGGATGGTCCAAGTGGGTAGTGAGGATGTGATACAAGCCCCAGGGACCCAGAAAGCAGAAGCAGATGGGGCTTGGGGATCACGTCTTCCTTTTCCAGTTTACACCCAGCTAGCTGATGCCCAGGGCAGGAGCACAGTTGCCTAAGACCATGATGTTCCCCGGGCAGGCCTTGCTCTGTGGCTCTGTCCCCCAACTCCTGTCCCTGGGTGCTTCCCACTGGGCCAGCCATCTATACCACACAGTGCCTCCCTTCTGCCAGGCCAGGGAAGTGGAAAGGGCAGCAGGGTTGGGGGCACACAGAGGGGCTATGCTGGGGGGTTCTGATTCTAGGCTTTTTAGAGACACTGTGAAACTTGAGCTGGCTTTAGGTCCTTCCTGGAACCCAGTGGTTCTCACGTAGAGGTGATTTGGCCCCAGAGGACATCTGCAGACATTTGTGGCTGTCCCAGCCAGGGGTAGGAGGGGATGCTGCCCAACACCCTACAAGACCCCCCCAGCATCCAAAATAGAATCCTTCAACCCTGGATGTCAGCAGGGCCAAGTCAGGAGCCCTGACTCCTGATCTCCCCTGTGTGGTTCCGGAAAGTGGACCGTAGGGATAACCGTCTGGTTTTACACCCAGGGGCTGCCGCGGTGTGGTTGCTCATGTTCATCTGCAGGTGGGAAACTGGTGGCAGAACAGGCAGGGATGTCTATCACTTTCTGTGGACTACAGTGGGGCCCATCAGAACATGGTCAGGCTGTGGACACAGCCGTCTCTGATACCAAGTCCCTCACTGGGGGTCGAGGGGTGCGTTGGGAGGAGTGGGCAGGAAGTCACAGAGCAGACTTCATTGCCTTTGGCATCAGCTTTGGTGTTGGGTTACTGGGCCACTGTGACAAAGTACCACAGAGTGGGGGGCCTTGCCCTGACTGTTCCACTTCACACTGCCCATTTCCCATCGTCAGACCAAGGGTGGCCCTCCAGAATTTACTGTGGTCATGAGCGAGTGGTGGGCTTGGCAAGGCCCCCATGTCTCCCTTTATTTCCCCACAGAGACTTTCCCAGAGGCTTGACCTCAGGCTGTTAATAAACAGGCCTTCCTCTCTTAGAGGGGCCACCTCAGGCATCATCCCCCAGGTCTGACCTTAGTCTGTTTCTCCTGCAGAGCGAGCTGGACTTGGAAAAGGGCATGGAAATGAGGAAATGGGTCCTGTCTGGAATCCTGGCTAGCGAGGAGACCTACCTGAGCCACCTGGAGGCCCTGCTGCTGGTGAGGAGGGAGTAGGGACTGAGCCAGGTCCCAGACCCCAGGGCACCAGTCAGAAGTCGGCACCCTCCCTGGAGGGTCATTCCACCTCTGGAGAAGCTGGACCTCCCCGTGGGGTGGTGGATAACAAGCATAAGACAGGTGCCAGAGCAAGCTGGCTTTGAATTTTTATTTTTAGTGGGAATTTAAAAAGAAAAGCTCATATGGCACATAACCGTGATTTTCTGTGGTCGTACCATACACCTGAAAATAAATGGTGAGCCCTCTCATCAGTGCCACCCTCACGGGTCACCTTTGCTGCCTCTCCTGTGCCCTCTTCCAGCCCATGAAGCCTCTGAAGGCTGCAGCCACCACCTCTCAGCCTGTGCTGACGAGCCAGCAGATCGAGACCATCTTCTTCAAAGTGCCTGAGCTCTACGAGATCCACAAGGAGTTCTATGATGGGCTCTCCCCACGCGTGCAGCAGTGGAGCCACCAGCAGCGAGTGGGTGATCTCTTCCAGAAGCTGGTGAGTGACTCAGAACAGGTGCACAGCCGCCTTCCCGGAGTTTGTGGCTCTGCAGGGGTCAAGCCTCTGCCTTGACCTGCTGGTGTGTGTTGCCAAGGGCTCTGGGACACAGAACCCTTATTTTAATTTTAAGTAGACTCCACACCCAACGTGGGCCTTGAACTCATGACCCCAATATCAAGAGTCACATGCTGTACCGACTGAGCCAGCCAGGCGCCCCTGGAGATTTTTTTTTTTAAGTGGCCTATGGAGGAGGGACATGCTCAGTAAATATTAAAGTAGTAGAAAAAGTGGCCCTAGAGCCTGAAGGAGGGCCCTGGAGGGGTGGGGTGGGGTCAGGAGACGAGCCGTTGTGTGACCCTTAGCTCCTACCACCAGCTGTTTTCAGAACCCTGAGGCGATTTGATGCTGACTTTGAACATGACACCCTCATGCTTTGTAGAAATCAAGACTGGTTCTTTTTGTGACTGCAGAGCCTGGACCCAGGCACAGCCTCGAAATGGAAGTTAGTCTGGCTCCAAGTAGTGGGGTGCAAGGAGGTCCCCAGGTGCCCATCCCACCTGAGCTAAGGCAGCCAGATAAGGCAGCTCCTGTCCTTACCACTGTGGGGGTGAGAAGATAGAGGAACTGCACAGGGTAACTTGCTGGGACTGTAACATTGGGTTATCTCCAAAAGGAGTGCTTTTCCTGCTGCCTTCAAGGGCCATAACCTGAAGGACACAGGTGATGCTGGCTGGATGACAGAAGAAATATTTCTGAACGGGCTTACTGAGCCCGTATGGACGAGGAATCTTTTTGGCAGAGGTGGCTGTGGGTCCTGGTTCAGGTCCCAGAGGCAGAAGCACCCTCTCAGGACAGAAGGAGTCTACTGTGAAGGCAGGTCAGGGGCCTCTGTGGCCCTCTGCTGACTACAGGACCCAAGAAACCAAGGATATGGCTTTTAAAAACTCAATGGGACCTATAAAACCTAGCAGTCAGATGAAAGAGGTTGTCACAAGCCAGGCCGCATCTGGTCTGCATTTAACAAGAATTGGTTCAAAGTGCTTCTTCAACCAAGATGTAGGTGAGGTAAAACTTGTCCAGTGGGAGGAAACAGTTAAGGCACCTGTGGAAGGAAGGAGAAAACTCAGATGAGAGCTGTCCGATTGATGTCTGTCTTCCAACGTGTGTGGTTCCAACATGTGTGGAAAGGAGCCCCGGCCTCCTTTGCGGGTCTGATGCATGGAGCCAGTCGGTCTTTCCAGGAGGAGGCTGTGGAAGACGGGCATCTGGGTAGGAGGGCCCAGCATCTGTCCTGGGAGTATCACTGAAGGCAGGTGCCAGGCAGACCCCTGTGACGGAGGTTCTCCCTCTGAGGATCCCTAACCTGAGCTGAGTTCAGTCTGGGCCCCCTGAGCACATCTCCCAAGGGAAACCAGTCCTCCAAGAGTAGAGGTGGCCCAAGGTCACAGGCAGAGCATGCTCCCACTGGGCTGCCCAGACTCCCAGCTGGTCCAGACCCAGTCCTTGCCTTGGCTCACACCTGGGCTTGAGTGTTTTGCTCCAAGGTGTGGCCTTCCTGTTGGCAGTCCCCTCTCTCCACTGCCCTGGGCTGCAGACACCTCGGACTCTAGGCTGGAGCGAAGATGTAAAAAACACAGAAAACTTTTCACTTTTTTATTCAGATTCCTACCACATGAGACCCTTTTTCCTCTGGCCAGAAAATGGGAGGACATGTTGATGCAGCCCCACCATCTCTGAAGTGCCCCTCTCCCGTTTCTCTCTGTGTGCATTGTCCACAGGTTTAAACCTAGTAGATTTGGCTCAGCCTGCAGCCCTCCTGAGAACTCGAGAATCATGTTGTTGAGAAGAAACTGCACCCAATACGCTTTCCCAAATAACATTCTGACATCACTCAGAAACTTGTCTTTCAAATTATCATAGTCCGGTGAACACCAGAATTTGGGAAGTTTCCTCTGGTTTCCCCGGTGTCCTTGAGCCACCTTTGTGGGTCAGACGCTGCAGCAGACTAGGGAGAGAGGTGGGGTGGCCACGGGACATCATGCCCCGGGAACCAGGCCCATGAAGAGTGTTCGTGTGTGCTGCCCAGCTGGGTGCAGGGGCACCCCTGTCCCTTTCTGACAGCACAGCAGGGTCAGCTCCGTTTCACCCCATTAGGCTCCCCAGCTGGGTAAGTCTTGGGACAGAAGGAGCCTGTAATGCCCTGCCCCAGCCGCGGCACCTCCCCCCTGCCCCGGGATTTGTGAGCCTGCCTCCCCTTCCTGCGGGAATGGATGGGTTTAGTGCTGCTGCTTGGAGTCTGTTCCTGGCTCAAATTTTATCAGGCTACTCTTTTGTTTTTCTAATCATTTCCAGCTTCCAGAGAGGTGCACAGATAGTTCAAGAACTCCCATTTGCCAGAGCCACCACTGGTAATATTTTGCCGAGTTTGTTTTATCTTTTCCTCTCTCATTTTTATATAGGTGCGTGCACACACACACACACACATACACACACATCCTGAATAGTTTGAAAATAGCTTGCAGATAGATATGCATAGATATGCCCTTTTACCCCAAATACTTCATTGTGTATTTGATAAAAACAAAGACAAGCTCTTCCATAACCACAGAGTACAATGATCAAATTCAGGAACTTTCACAGTGGTGAGGCACTGTTACCTTGTCCGCAGTCCATATGCAGACTTCTCCCAAGTTAGCCATCGTGTTCTTTTTTTTTTTTTTTTAATATTCATTTATTTATTTGAGAGAGCACGAGTGGGAGGTTAGGGGAGAGGGAGAGAGAGAATCTCAAGCAGGCTCCACACTGAGCACAGAGCCCAACATGAGGCTCGATCTCTGGACACTGAGATCGTGACCTGAGCCAAAATCAAGAGTCGGACGCTTCACAGACTGCCCCACCCAGGCGCCCCCATCACGTTCTTTGTAGCCGCCTGCATTCTCTGATTCAGGATCCAATCGGAGCTCACAAGATGGACTCAGTGTTCATATCTCTTTTGTTTTCTTCGGGCTATACCAGTTCCTTGGCCTTTGCTTGTCTTTCATGGCCTTGACATTTTTTTGAAGGGTACTGGCCAGTTTGGGCTTGTCTGAGATTTCCTCAGGAATAGATTCAGGTTCTGCGTTTCTGGCAAAAACTGAATAAACCACAGCAGTGATGCTGTGTCCTCAGTGCCTCGTATCAGGAGGCACGTGATCGCCATCGATCCCATTACTGGTCCGGCTCCGTTTTGGGTTGGCTAAAAGTGTGAGATTAGACTGCTTGGCACTTGGCAAAAGCCACATGGAAGATGCGAGCTCCTTTGGGAAAGGGAGAGGAAGTAATGGAAGGGGTTCTCCTCTCTTAGACCTCATATCGGTTTGCTAGGGCTGCTCACCTGGGCGGCTTGCACAACAGAAATCTATTTCCTCACAGTTCTGGAGGTTGGAAGTCCGAGATCAAGGCACTGGCAGGGTTGGTCTCTCCTGAGGCCTCTCTGCTTGGCTCGCAGATGGCAGCAGTCTCCCTGTGTCTTCACGAGAGTTCCTCAGTCTGTGTACTTATCTCTCATGAGAGCCCCAGTCATACCGGATTAGGACCCGCCCCGACAACTTCATCGCATCTTATGCCCTATCTCTAAACACAGTTGCATTCTAAGGTGCCGGGAGTTAGGGTTTCAACATAGGAATTTTGAGGTGACGCCTATTGACAGTAATGTCCCCTCAGGGCTCCTGACCACATTATCTGAAGCAGATAAAAAAAGCACCATAGCTTTTAACCCCAGCTCTGTTCTCAGACATCTGCTGTATGACGTGTTTGTTGACTTATTTATTGTGTATCTCTCCTGCTGCTGGCCCCACTGTGTCTGAGCGATTTGCGGCTGTGGTGACAGTACAGTGCCTAAAGCAGGTCTTCGTTGTGGGGGAGGCGTTCAGTGAGCCACAGAGGAGGGAGAAAAGGAAGTGCTCTGGGTCTGACTGTTGTCCTGATTGGCACTTGGAGATGGAGTGACCAGTCAGGGTGATTTGTGCAGGAGGGGCCAGGCCGGGCCTCCATGTAGCCCCCACAGGGAGCAGAGCCAGAGACCAGACCGTGCCAAGGACTTACCCAGCATCTGGGACTGTCATCTGAAGAAACATAAAATTCAATATAAATGCAAATGCATATAAAACAAAATTCAGATTCAGCACAGAACAAACACCAGGATCAGCTAAAGCTTTAGGCTTCCAGCCCTTGGTCTGCAGTGGGAAATCCTGGCTAGCAGGTCGCCGGGGTCCTCCATTTCCCTCCCCAGGCCTGGCTGTGCTGGTACAAGATGAGGGCTGGCTTTCCCTCAGCTGCCTCTGAAAGTGACCTGGGGCCCAGAGGTGGTGGCAGCTTTCCCCCCGCCCCCACACACCCATGGAAGTTGTCACTCAGTTGGGTATCTGATCAGCAGGGTATGTGAAGAGACCCTCTATTAATACCTTTGGTTTGACAAAAGACAAAATGCCTCTCACCTTGGGGAGAAGGGATGGGGAAGCTGGGTGATGGACAATGGGGAGGGTATGTGCTATGGAGAGTGCTGTGAATCTATAAGACTGATGAGGGGCGCCTGGGTGGCTCAGTGGGTTAGGCCGCTGCCTTCGGCTCGGGTCATGATCTCAGGGTCCTGGGATCGAGTCCCGCGTCGGGCGCTCTGCTCGGCAGGGAGCCTGCTTCCTCCTCTCTCTCTCTCTGCCTGCCTCTCTGCCTACTTGTGATTTCTCTCTGTCAGATGGATAAATAAAATCTTTAAATAAAAAAAAAAAAAGACTGATGATTCACAGGCCTGTACCCCTGAGGCAAATACATTATATGTTAATTTTAAAAATAATTTTAAAAAATAAAAATTAAAAATAAAATGCCTCTCACCTTGCAGCTGGCAGCCAGCACGTCTCCCACATGCCAGGTGTGGCTTGTGGTACCTGGACCCCTTGCCAGGTTTGGGCTGGGCTCATGTCTAGACAGTGGGAGCCCCTCTTCTCCAAGGCCAGCTAGATTGCATAGGCCTTATGTGTGTGAAGGGATTGGACAAGAGTGGAGCACTGTGGCCACCCCAAGCCAGGCCCAACCTCCCTGTCCACTATGGCCTCCTGCGGCCAGAATGTGAAAGTGCCTCCCAACCCCACCTATGTAGACTCTCATCCTTGCTCAGGGACAGCCTTGCATTTTAGACGATGCATTTTACATGGTGCTGGTGGCACCGTGTAAATGAGTAGAGTGGGAGGAATCAGCAGCTGTGGAAGGGAGCCGTTACCTGCCCTGGGCTGTGAGTCACTTCTCAACGTGTCACTTGGAAGGGAGAACATGCTCAGTGCGTGGGGAGGGGAAGCAGGTGGGAGGCGACAGCAAGGAAGAGGTGAGGTGACTGCAGCTCTGTGCTGTCTGCTGTCCCTGTGCTTTCTCGAGAGCTGTGCACAGAAGCCCATTTCTCAGAAAGATGAGAAGCAGTGGCACCTGCCCTGCACCTGTCCCACACTGTTCCTTCTTCCCTGCAGGCCAGCCAGCTGGGTGTGTACCGAGCCTTTGTAGACAACTACGGAGTTGCCATGGAAACGGCTGAGAAGTGCTGTCAGGCCAACGCTCAGTTTGCAGAAATCTCTGAGGTACTCGTGACACTGTTCAGACAGGTGCACCCCTCCACCTCCCCCGGGTGGGACGTGGGCCGGTCGTTGGTACATTATGACCCGCAAGAACAAAGCACATCAGGCCAAGTTCTGACTATAAATCTCCGCTCTGTTTCCAGAGGCTTCTGGGTTAGCTCTGTCAGCCCTGTGCATGGGGGACACAGGAGGAGCAGCCCCACAAGAGCCCTGCGTCCCCCAGGGCCAGGGCCCAATTCTGGGGCTCTGCCAAGTGCCCCAGACACACACTCTCTTGTGCCATCTGTGTGCAGTAATGAGTGTCCATAGTTTTGTCTCGTTAGCAGAGGTCTGGATGTGAGGGTCCTGGGCTGACGAGGCACCTGGTCACTAGAGAGCAGCCTGGGAGCTGTGCTGTGCTCTATTCCTCTGGGGGAACGTCGCTTGCCGGGGAGACTAAGCAACTAATAAGGGGTATGGGACTGAAGAAAGCTCCAGGCTGGAGCTCCACAAGCACTGAAACCTTGAGCCCTGGAGTGTTAGCATGAGGGGCCTCTAGAGAGCACTTCGGATACAGAGAGGACAAGCAGGCCACCCCTGGACCAGAACCTGCAGCACTGGCCTCTCCAGGCTCTGGAGGGGGTTTTCCACATCCTGTGTCTGCCCTGTGCAGTTGGGTGACATTTTCCTCTTTCTGGGCCTGTCATTACTTGTGATGGCTCCAGCTCCTCCGAGCTCTGACTTGCCTTCCCTCCGCTAAGCAAGGATTCTGGGCAGAAAGAGTCCATGAGAGAAATTAGCATAAGAAAGATAGCTGGAAACTAGAAATAGGTACTGAGTGGGGTCTCCCTTGCTGAGAGACAGTCATACCCTACTGTCATACCTGGCTTTGTTCTGGGGGCTTTGTGCCATTTTGTAATTTGTCGTGAGGTGGGTATTGTGGGTGCTGATTATCTCTCATGGTGGCAGTGGGTGCCATGCTGCTCCTCCAGAGCCTGTGGGGGCAGGCACTCCCTGCCTGGTGCTGCTGGTAACAGGCTACATGCACCCAGGGTTCTATCTAGGCTGTCTCCAGACATCCCTCCCTCTCTGCTCTGCTTTGCCTAGAGCATTGAGGCCATACCTTTCTTGAGCTCATTCACTTAGCAAGCCCACCACTCCTAACAGCTGGGGTGTTGGTGCAGAATCCAGAGTGACCTTGGCAAATTAGAAACATAATCCTTTAAGAACAGGCTATAATTAAAGGGGGCCACGTTCAAGTCCACCCAGACAGGTTCCTATAGAGGAAGGAGGAAGCAATGGTGAGACACCACCCAGGCGTCACATCGTCCCATGAGAATCTGAGCTGAGGCAGGGGTGCTGGGAGAGAGGCAGCTTTCCCTGGCCCCTCATGAAGCTTGTACCTTGGAGGTGGCATCCACTTGGGTTCTCCACCGTGTTTTTGAAGGAGACTCAGAGACACAGAGCAAAACTAAACCAAAGGAAACAAGCAGCAGGCCATGAGAGGTTGCATTCCAGGGATGGGAGCTCAGATGTGGGGACTGGATGGTCACCTCTAGGATGGGGAGCAGTGCAGCGGTGACCCTTCATCTGCTCCTGGTCCTGAAAATGAGCCAGAGCAGCATCCACTTGGACTAGAGTTGCCCAAGCTGGGATTTCATGGAATGCCACTTCCCACACGAGAGATACGGAGAGTTCTGGCAAAAGGGCCTCTGGGTCAAGTTAAGTTTGCGAACTGTGGGATTAAGCCAGATGTGTAAGTCTCCTTGAAGCAGGACTCCTGGACCTACCTCTGCACAGTGTGCGTGGTGCGGCCCAGGAGCACGTGGTGTGAGGGCTCCTCCAGGCTCACGAGAGCATGGACCCCGAGTTTTGCAGGGGCTTGTGTTCTGCTCTCACACCCCCTCACACACACCTCCGCACCCCTTGGGAACTGCTGAGGCAGACGTACAGAAGAATAATCACGGTGAGGACCGTTCAACTCTCAAGAGAGGCACCAAAGTGCATTGTGGAGTTTGGCCCCAGTGAGCTGTAAATACCATCGTTTTTAGTCATGAGACATTGACTATAGCACGAGAGGTTGGGAAAGCCATCTCTGAGCCCCTTCCTGTTCCCTTCCTGGTTTTCGTTTTTGTTCAGCAGCCTGGTATTGGGATTAACCATAGCTTCTTCCTGGAGGTGATTCCAGGTACACAGGGATCATACATCCTCGTTGCTCTGGGTATGTTGGACCCAATCGATGATGCCTTTGATGCAGTTGTGGGGAACATGACCTACCTACCAAAAAGCTCTGCTCTCCTCCTGGGGATCATAGTGCCTGTTCATTAGAAACTACAGGCCTGCCTTGCTTTATTGCACTTTGCAGATACTGCATTTTTTACAGACTGAAGGTTTGCAGCAACCGTGTGTTGAGCAAGTCTCTCGGTGCCATTTTTCCAACAGCATTTGCTTGCTGTGTCACATTTTGGTAATTCTTGAAACATTTCAAACTTTTCCATTGTTATTCTATTTCTGGTGATGATCAGTGGTGATATGACTTCCTGAGAGCTCAGATGATAGCATTCTTTAGCAATAAAGTATTTTTTAATTAAGGTAGGTACATTGTTTTCAGACCTAGTGCTCTTGAACACTTAATAGACTGTAGTATACTGTAAGGATAATTTTTCTAGGCCCTAGGAAAAAAAAAAAAATTCACTGGTCTTGCTCTATTGCAATACTACCTTCTTTGTGGTGATCCAGAAGCAAACCTACGAGATGTCCAAGGTATGCCTGTACATTTGGGAAGTCAGGAGAGGGTGGGAGGAGGGGGAATCCAGTGTGGGTCTCAGCAGTGAGGGGGCCTGCCCTGGCCATTTCCAGAGGTGAGTGCTTTTCCAGCCCTCCAGCCTGTTGCACACTGTTTAACTTCTCTGAGAAAGTGATTCTGTTTGTTAAGGAAGGACACTGTGGTTTGCCTTATTTTTATAGGCTTCTGTATGTCTGAGGCTCTCGACCAGGGGTGATTTTGTCCTCTACAGACGACTGAGTAATGCCTGGGGATTTTTGATTGTCACAACAGGAGGGGGCATGCTCCTGCTATAGGTGGGGGCCTGGGCTGCAGCCCCGTGTCCTGTGATATCTAGGACCCACCCGCACAGTAAGCAAATCCAGATCTCTGGCCCTGAATGTCAGCAATCCCTGGTGCCCAGGGCAGGCCTTGTGTTCCACCCACCCTGTATTTCATGCTTTGGTCCAGGACATACACACATCCCCAAGACTTGCCTCCCCTAAGGTTTTATGTAGTGAAAGAAGGGTGAGTTTTCTGCAGAAGGTTGCTGGCCACTGGACTTGCTGCCACTTCAGTGCTACCTCAGTTGTCCCGTGTAAAAATGTGCTTTTCTTTTTGCAGAACCTGAGAGCCAGAAGCAACAAGGATGCCAAGGACCAGACGACCAAGAACTCTTTGGAAAGTGAGTTCTCTGGGCTGAGGCCTCTTCGTGCTGCCCGTGGGGACAGCTGCCATGAGCCGATGGGGCATTTGCTAGAAAAGCAAACAGGGCACCCTATTGGGGTGACAGGGAGACGGGTAAAGTGGCACTGGGTGTGCTGAGTGGTGAAGGACATGGTCAGGTAGCAACCAGGAAGGACGGTAGGAGTTTGCAGACACCCATAAACCAGGCACTGCTGGGCATTTAAAATGTCATCATGTTGTCCCCAATGGCCCTGTAAGGAGGATTTTATGTTCCCATTTTTCAAGTGACAGGACAGATTTAGAATGAAAGGAACTGAGCTGGAACCACAGGTCCTACATGGCCAAGCAGGGGGAAAGCCAGAGCTGTCAGGCTCCCCTAGGCCCGTGTGTCCAACCTCTTCACTCTGGGCAGAAAGCAGCCTCAGCACTGATAGGTCACTTCTTGGTTGCAGTTGTTAGGATAGCGTGAAGAATTGCGCTTCCAGAAAACAGCAGACCTGGCTCTGCCAAGCAGAGCTTCACCGTGCTCTGAGTCTCAGCTTCTCATCTGTAAAATGGGGCTAACGATGCATGTCTTACGGTAGTGGTGGGAGTCACGTGAGGAAACGCACCTGACATATGTCAGGACCCACGTGCGCATCTGCGCCCGTCATGGGCTGGGCTCACCGTCCTGATGGAGAAGTGGGGGCTGCCAAGGCTGGCCAGGGCTCCTGTGCTGCTGGAGGCCAGGTGTCTGAAAACACTTACAAAGCCAAGAACTGTGTCGGCACCTGAGTAAGTTTCCACTGTCCTCAAAGTCGGGGCTCCAAACTGCGCAGGAATGGGCATTGCAAGTGACATGCTGGTCTGCTCCCAGGAGACCCTCCGAGCCGGAGAGCCGGTCTCCTGCCATGATTGGGACCTTGTCAGCCCATGTGCACCAGGTGCTCATGGGTTCCCCAACTCCAGGGGGAGGGACATCAGCTTGGGTTCTGACCAGTAGCTCTGCACTCAGCCTTTAACGTCACAGACCGAAAGCTCAAAGCCATGGGCTCAGTCTTCTAGGTGCTCTGAGTTGGCGCTTGTCTCTGGGTATGGATTGGTTCCCAGGGCTGCTTTCTCTGCCCAAGCCCTTCCCACGAGGACAGGCAGGCGGGTGGTCTGGGGCTGCTTTCTCCGTGCATGGCCACCTCTCACCCTGCCCATCTCTCTGCAGCCCTGCTCTACAAGCCTGTGGACCGGGTGACCCGCAGCACGCTGGTCCTGCATGTGAGTCCCCCACCTGGGACCATCTCAACCCTGGGGTTCTTGGCTTCTGATGTTCATCAGTGCTGCCCACCCCTTACCCCTGTTCCGGCCACACACCTTTATTGATGATGTTAGAAATGAGAGGCTCACAGGGGGGTGAGGGGGGACAAAGCAGGTTTGCAGGGGGGCCTGGGTGCTCTTGAAGAGGAGGTCCCAGGTGGGAGCATCCTGTCCCAAGTAAGAAGGGCCTCCAAGGTAGATGGGGTCAAGGCACTGAGAGTAGATGCCTTGCAGGGCCCCAAGGATGACCGCTGCCTCCCAGCCTGGGGAGAGGGAGCGTGGGGAGGGCTCGCCTCACTGGGGCTGCTCCCGAAGGCAGCAGGGAAGATGAAACTGGCCCCTAGTCCTACTGCCAGGTGACCCTCTTCACTTATATTTAAAACAAGTTGTACATGCATTTTTTTTTTAAGATTTTATTTATTTATTTGACAGAGATCACAAGTAGGCAGGGGGGATGGTGGTGGCAGGAAGCAGGCTCCCCGCGGAGCAGAGAACCCGATGCAGGGCTCGATCCCAGGACTCTGGGATCATGACCTGAGCCAAAGGCAGAGGCTTTAACCCACTGAGCCACCCAGGCGCCCAGCTTTTTTTTTTTCTTTTTTTTTTTTTTTTAATTTACAACCAAGTCACCTAAGTGCATGAGGTTTCCATTTCCTTTCCTGCTTCGTCCCCACCACCACCACAGGAATTCTTTCATGCACATACCGACATATGTGAACATCTTTTTTGATTACATAGAAGACATCCTGCTATATGTATCATTCCACACTTTGCTTTTTTTTGATACTATGTGGTGGAGATTGTCCCACTTCAGCCCAAACAGCTCTGCCCCATAGAATTTAAGCGGTGTAGTATTCT
The DNA here is from genome assembly GCF_020171115.1 of Neogale vison. Classification (NCBI taxonomy): domain Eukaryota; kingdom Metazoa; phylum Chordata; class Mammalia; order Carnivora; family Mustelidae; genus Neogale; species Neogale vison. The sequence continues at coordinate 214,763,878 of NC_058093.1, read as the reverse complement.
GTTGAGTGCACTTTTTTTTTTTTTTTTTTTAATTTGACAGGCAGAGATCACAAGCGGGCAGAGAGGCAGTGGTGGGGAAGCAGACTCCCCGCTGAACAGAGAGCCCGATGCGGGGATCGATCTCAGGACCCTGAAATCATGACCTGAGCCGAAGGCAGAGGCTTAACCCACTGAGCCACCCAGGCACCCAGAGTGCACATTTCTTAAATCTTTTTTTTTTTTTTTTAAGATTTTATTTAAGATATTTCTTAAGAGACAGTGAGAGAGGGAACACAAGCAGGATGAGGGAGGGAGAAGCAGGCTTCCCGCCGAGCAAGGAACCTGATGTGGATCTTTATTCCAGGACCCCGGGATCATGACCTGAGCCAAAGGCAGAGGCTTAACGACAGCCTCCCAGGCGCCCCTTAAGTGCACATTTCATAATTCCTCACTATCTTCTGATAAAGAGGGAGATGAGAGGCATGGTGTAGAGGGCTCTGGCTGGTGGCCTGTTGAGCAGAGCCTCCGAGACCTTTATCTGTCCCCTTTCCAAGCGTCCTGACAGGAAGAAACCAGAACCACTCAGAGGTGGCATGGGGGTTCTGGGACCATGAGCACCAGAGCTTTCCTCCAGGCTTATTTCATCTCAGCAGAGGAGATCTGAAAGCTAAGGGGGGTTCGTTTTTCTGAACCAAGGAGCTGTTGACCTTTCGCATGAATTACTTGCATTCCTAGTGGAGAAGGAGTCAGCGTTTCCATCTGTATTCTAAAGAGGTTTAGACTCTTCTCTAAAGCAGGAGGAGCAGGGAAGGCCACGTGCTTTCTCCTGAGCTGGCACAGACCAGAGGTCCTGGACAAGGCCAGTTCTGCCCCCTAGAGGACATGCAGCAATGTCGGAGACTTTCTCATCCCAACTGCCAAGGAGGAGCGCCAGCATCTAGTGGGTAGAGGCTGGGGTTGGGGAGGGCTGATGTCTTACAGTGTACAGGAAAGCCCCCACCACAAGGAATGGTCCAGCCCAGAATGTCATGGACCTAGGTGGACAGGGTCAACCCCAAGAGCAGGAGCCCCTGTTGACAGCTTGCATACAGCATGGACTTGTGGGAACACCGTCTAGGTTTAGGACCTGCTTATGGGATGGTGCTCGGCAGGCACTGCCCGCCTAGCCCTGGCCTGTCGGAGAGCTGTCCTGGGTTTGCCTGGCCTGTGTCTGCAGTTTGCACACCATGGTGGGTGCCAGGGCTGGGCTCCCTCTGACCTGAGTCTCCTCGCCTGACACAGGACTTGCTGAAGCACACGCCTTCCAGCCACCCCGACCACCCTCTGCTGCAGGATGCCCTCCGTATCTCACAGAACTTCCTGTCCAGCATCAACGAGGAGATCACGCCCCGCCGGCAGTCCATGACTGTGAAGAAGGGAGAGGTGAGCCAGCCTGGGGACAGTCAGGGTGCGCCAGCCTCCCCACTGGCCAAGGGGATGTTGGAGCCCTCTCTGGTCCTTAGGAGACTGTGCCTCCTGTTCAGCCTAACACAGGAAACGTGGTACCTTTTAGGGTGTTGACCCTAAAACCCAGTCCCCAAAGCAGGATGTCCAGGTGGAGTTGCCAGACTGCTCGCCTCGCCTGGCCACCTCTTTTCCCAGTTGGTGGGTCGTGTCCAGGACATGCCTTCTTTTCCCTACACCCTTGTCAGCTCCGGGTCCCCAGCTGAGGAGACCGGTGAGAGAGATCGTTTTGTCTGGAGAGATCTAGTTCCTCCTGAGTGTTCTCTCTGTGAAAAACAGTTCGAGGTTTCCTCTCCTATCTGAAGGTGGAACATTCCTATGAAATCTCTTGTAAGCTAAAATGCTTTAAAAATGAAGAGGCTGTCACCATTGGTGAAGCGAAAATCTTCTTCAGGTCTATTTTGGTTACTGAAAACTCATGTTTTCAGGACTCATGTAGGTCTTTGGTAAAGGCAAACTTTTGAATAGTGTGGGAAACCCGTATGACCAGATTTAAGGACTTAAAAAGGAGGAGGAGCGGGAGGTACAAGCAGTTTGTGGGCTTGCTTGTCTTCAGCTAGGAGGAGTCTCTCCTTCCTCCCTCTCTCACCGAGAGCCACCCCAGGAGGGGCCCAGTGAGGTGTGGGCAGGTGCCATCCTGGCAGGCAGCACTTAGTGAGAGAGCTGAGCTGCGTAAATCAGGGAGGCCAGCATCTAGCACAAGTGTGAGCAGCATCAAGGCAAAGAGACTGACCTGTGGCCGCTGGGCTCTTGTGCGGGGATGGGAGCTGTATGGCCCAGGCAGGACACCGCCAGCTGTGAGCCTGACGGTAGCTGTCCCTGAAAGCCACTTCTTCCTCTTTCTTCTGGTTCACGTGCAAGGCGCTCGGCACTGACAGCTCACCCTTCTGCAGTCAGGGTTTCTCTTCGTCCTTCACCTGGGCTAGCAGGCAGGCCCCTCAGATCTGTCCTCCCTATTCCTCTTTGGGAAGTAGGTACCTGAGTGCAAGGCAGAAAGCTCGCATGGGCCCAGAGTCTCATCAGGCTTAACCAGGAGCGAGGGGCTTGGTCAGATTTCTCATGGTGGGCCAGGGTCAAGGAAGAGGGAGGTGTACCCTCCAGTCCACCCTTCGGGTGGGTCCAGACCCTAGAGCCAGGTCGACACAGAGATCCGATGCCAACATTGGCATGAACTCACCCACCACATGGCTTGGACCGTGCTTGCTTCTCTTTCCTGGATCTGTTTCCCCCTTTTACAACAGGGTGGGTACTCGGACCCGGGCACCCAAAGCTCACGACTCACGGCAACGGTGTTGCCGGCAGGCAAACAGAAGCAGTCTCTGAGCTCATGGAAGGCAGGAGTGGGTCCCCAGCACCTCCCAGGGTCTCCACACCCAGTTGTCTGATATCGAGAACCTGGGGGTGGTGGGGTTCAGCTCTCCTTTCCTAGAGCAACAGCAGCACCCTGCCCCTGGGTCAGCCCCACTCCAGCTCAGGGACTCCGGAGGAGTGCAAAGCTTTGGCCTAACCGGATGTGGGATTTTCTTCTGTCCAGACTCCTTTTGGGTTTGTGCCCAGCTCACCTTTCCCTCCTAGGACACCTCTTTCTCCTCTGCCGACTATTCTGAGAGCGATGTCCTCCTGGGAAGCAAATACGTGAGTCTTTTCCCTCTCAGCTTTTCATACAGGGCTGAGTCTGCCCTCAGCACCCGCATCCTGCTGTTCAGGATCCCTGGAGAGAAATACCTTCTTGCTCCTCGCCTCAGTGAAGGTGGCTGCCCTAGGGAATTGAGGAAAATCAAATGTTACCTGGGAGGTGGCAGCCCAGCCCTTGTCCCGCATCTGTTACCATAGGCTTCATTCCATGCTGACCCATCATTATGGTCCCAGGGTGACCCTGGGAAGGTGACCCAGGAAGTCTGTTGGGGCTAGCCAGTTCATGAAGAGAAGGGCTTTTATCTCCACCCACCTCTCCCCTACCGGATCTGGCCCTGTTGGCCTCAGTGATACTTGCTTAGTGAGAGGGATCACTTGGGTACCTCAACTAAACAAGGAGAGGGAAGCTAATCCCTCCCGAGAGGTTGTGAGTCTGACTCGCATGCACCTTCTCTCCGTCCCAAGCATGGTAAGGGATGGGGGGTGGCCAGCCCAGTATGACAGATAGGTGCCCATGCTCATGCTCCCCACCCCCACCATCCCAGGCACAGACATCACTAATCGATCAGCCTGAGGACATACTTCAGGGTGCCCAACCCAGTTTACAGTCCCCAGTGTGGTAGAAAGGGTGCTAGAAGGGCGGTCCCCCAACCTGATTCAGCCCTGCCCACCACTTACCAGTGGTTTTAATTTGGGAAGCCCTTATTTCTTTGCCAAGTGTCTATAATCTAAGGACAGTGTCAGGATCTGCAGCCCTCCAGGGGGCCGTTGTGAGACAGAAAGGGTCTCATGATCTCTGAGGGGGTGTCTAAGAGCAGGGGTGATGATTTGCCCACATGGGCACCATTCATGTTGGAGATGGTAGGAAAGCATCCTCTAGATCACCAGCCAGGAGAGAATCTGCAGGTCCCAGGAGGGGTGGGGAGCTGCAGGCTGCTTCCTTTTAGAATTTGCAGCTGGGGAGAGTCCGAGATTTGGAAGTACCTATTTCTTTTTCCTGCTTGTGTTCTTGTCTCTAAATTTGGTATATAACATTGACTATTAAGCTTCCAAAGGGAGAGAGAAAGTGGGCTTCTGAGTTCCCCTAATGATTCTGTGAGGTTAGAGGTATTTTCCAGGTGAGGACACTATGGCTCAGAAAGGTTGAATGACTTGCCCACAGTCACACAGCCACTAAGTAGCCAAGCCAGGACATGAGGCCAGGTGTGCCATAGTACCTGTGCACCACAGGTGTGTTATGACTTTTGATAGCCCCTCCCGCACTCCCCCACACCCTTGCGAACCCACAGGACTGTCCACCCCTCCTGGATCCCTGTATAAAGAGCTACCTGGACATAGGTGGTCGTAAGGAGATGTGCCCCTTTGGTTTGCCAGAGCTTTAGGCTCTGAGTGGAGCCCCATCCTCTGCTTCTCCTGCTGGGAGCATGGTGGAGGGCGTTGGGGGCTCTCTGTTTCTAGCTCTCTTGACAGTTTTCTAGGGAGAGGAAAGGTACCTCCATTGGCCTGGATGTATGGAGATATCCCCACAGTCACTGCTGGCCCTCTCAAGAGGTGGCCTCTCTTCCTGCTCAGCCTGGGTCAGTCAGGGCACTGGCAGGCCCCTCGTGATCCCTGAGCTGGGCCAACAGCCCCAGCCCCCCTCTGTGGCTCCTGTAATCTCATCACCCTTTATAGCCAGTCCCCACAGCTCCAGGGCTGTGCTCTTTGAGGAAGAGGGACTTTGCCAGCATTACAGGTGCCTCCTTGACCCTGAACTGTAGCTGGCAGATGGTCTCGCCAGCCTGTCTCCTGGCCCTCGCATCCCACGGGCTATGAGCGACAGGCATTTCCCAGGAGGACACCGTCCTCAGCCAGCCAGGAGCCGATCAGGACCAAGAGGTCCCACTGGCACATTTTTTTCCCAGGCCTGGGACCTGCAGGCTGGTAGCTGGGTGCTCCTTCATTTAACTGAATGAACTTTAAGCTGCCAGCTGATTTCCCCATGCGGCTGCCTGCCTGTCTGTTCTTAGCACCGCACCATGTGCTGCCCGGCATCCCAGCTCAGGCTGGGAGACAAATGGAATGATCCTGTGTGGTGTCTTGTTTCCCAAGAGCCAGCCTTGTCTTGGAGCCATTTTCTACCCAGGTTCCCAGGTGCCCCAAGCAGCAGAAGGCAGGTGGGCAGGCTGAACAGGAGCCCCCAGGGAGGTGTCGCCAATGTAGGCTGAGGCCAAGGGGTAGTGAGGCTCAGGCAGAGGAGAGGGGAGGCCTCTGGCTTAAGGATTAAAGAATTGGAAATGTCAGACCCTGTGGCAGTTTACAGGGGTGCTGCAGGAGGGGGTGGGCATGAAGACAGCCAAAGGGTTGGGGTTCCCAGCACCACCAGATCCCGTGTTTGGTGACCTCAGCAGTGCCGTCTCTGAGCCTTAGCTTGGTCAGCTGTGGGATGGGGCTGTGTTGTCCAGTTTCAGAGGATGTCCACAATGAGTGGGCCCCATCAGGGCAAGGCTGGTGCTTCGTGTCTAGGCCTTTTAAACTCAACCTTTCATAAAGTTCATAAAGTTCTCCACTTGTCTGGGCCCAGGATCTGATTCTTCCAGGAACGTGGGTATGTTACTTAACTCTGAGCCTTTCCTTCTCTAAGAGTGGTGGAGTTGGAACCTGCTGCTGGGTACAGTTCGGCCAAGTGCGAGATGTTTCAGGAAGCACTCTGCACAGGGCCCAGCAGAACACCTAGCCAGTGCTCAGTGAACATTCCTACTGTGTGTCAGCAGCATGCTGCCCCGGGCTCACCCTGCCTTCTATCCAGCAGGCTCCTGTCCCTTCCAAGCAACATTGTGCTCTGACTTCATCCCCCCGATTGGTTGTCTTACGATGATGCATCTCTCCAGGGAATGGGAAACCAGAGGCTCTCTCAGGGACCAGGGAGTGGAGGTGTGCTCTGCAGGGAGGCCAAGTGGGCAGGTGCCAAGAGCCCTAGAACAGTTATAAGGGCAAGAGAGTCGGGTGGGGCCCTCAGCACACACTGGGCTGCAGAGACACTTGTTACTCCACCTGATGAACCTCCAGATCCCAGTGACTTACCCTGCAGCCGGGGCTGCTCTGATGGGCAGTGTCGGCTGGGCTGCTCGCATGCAGCCAGCGACCCCCAGTTTCAGTCCTCACTCTGTGGGCATGGGAATGAGGGGGCCCAGGCTGCCAGCTTCCTCCAGGGCCACACATTGTGAATCTGGTCCACGCTTAGAGCCAAGCCAGGCACCCTCAGCCAGCAACTGATGCCACTTGCTTTGGCCACCTTCCATGTTCTCCTCTCTGCCCCCACCTGGGCCCTCCTTGGCAACCCTTCTTGTTCTCACCTGGCCAGGCCCCACTGGCTTATCACTAAACTCCCAATTCCTATCCCTGACAAAGTTTCCTTGCACCCCCTCCATGGAATCGTCTCTGGCTTCTTCGTATGTGCCGCAGTCTACTCCATTGCTTGAACGAAGTGCCATCTGCTGGGGGTTCAGACAACAGGCTTTTATTTCACACAGTTCTGGGGGCTGGGGGTCTCGAGTTCTCGAGGTCAGTGTACCAGCATGCTCAGGGTCTGGTACGAGCCTATTTCCTGGCCCACAGACGGCCGCCTTCTCACTGTGTGCCCCTACGGCTTTTCCTCACAATGTGCATTTGGAGAGAGCTCCGTTTTCCTCTTCTTAGAAGGGCACCAGTCCCATCATGGGCTCCCACCTTTGCAGGCTCACCTAAACCTAATTGCCTGCAAAGGTCCTGCCTCCAGACACTGTCACATTGTGGGGTTAGGGCTTCAACATAGGGATTTTGGGGTGGACACAAGTATTAGTCTGTAAGAGTACACTTCTTCCAGATGCCTCCTTCCTGGGTGGGCTCTTCTGGGGGTCGGAGGCAGTATTGCCTAGGTGACAGCTGAGGGAGGCCGGCCAGACTAGGGGAAGACCCCTGAGGAAGGAGACACCCCTCTTCCGGAGATGGTGGACACATAATGTAACCTCACTGGCCTCAGTTTCCTTGTCTGTAGGAATGAGGGTGATAGTACCCACCCCCACCCCAGTCATCACGAAGTGTGAGAAGCCCAATGACAGGGCACCTCTCAACGCAGGGCCTGGACCTGCAAAGGACTTGGCTTATGGGAGCCAATAGCCCCATGTGGGCACATTTAATCCTCTGAAAAATGCCACCAGGCAGGTGATTGCATCCCGTCTTATCTTTTAAGGCAGCCAAGGCTCAGAGAGATAAATTGGCTGAGCCAGCGTCATCACTGCAGAGAAGAGAGGAGGGTGGGCTGCGGACACCTCACTCCCTGGCAGCGTGAGCTTATCACTCTTTCAGGGAGGCAAATGGTGTCCCCTCTAAAAAGGTGTTCCCCACCTGGAATGTGGTGGTAGGGGGACTCCCCAAGTGGAGTGCCTTCCCCAGCACCATCACTGTTCCACCCCATAGTGTACACAAAGACCTGCACATGAGGGGACACACTCTCCGATATAAACAGGGACAAAAACACACACCCATACCTACAGAGGGACATGGGGGGACACATAGACCCATGGACACACAGGGACATGGAAACATCTAGAACGATATATAGAAACACAGGAACATGACACACACATGAGGACACAAACACAGAAATATATATACAAGGGACACACACATGGGGCAACACGGAGATCAGGACCCATACACTGACGGGGATACACACTTACAAAGACATGCCTGCCTACATGGGGACACACACAGAGAGACACAGAGACACATGGATTCTTTTTCACACGAACGCACTCCTGTGGCACCCCCCCAAGGGGCTGGCTTTCCTGAGTCACTGTCCCATAGACCTTGAGAATGGTGCTGCCCTACCCTGGGGTCCAGCAGGTTCCAGGTCTTCTCCTACAGCTCTACCCAGGGCTGGGGCTGTTTGCTCTGCATGAGATGCTGAGGCAAAGGGACAGTCCTTTCTAGCCACCTGACTTCACACCATCTTTAGACCACAGCCCACAGTGCCATGGGGCTGTGACCCAGTGCAGCCAAGCTGTGTGACCCTGCTGTATCCCCTCAAGGGGACACAGGTGGGCTGCACCAGAAGTTGTTGCTGCGGACAGGGCTAGTGAGCATTTCCAAGTGGGACATCTTCCGGGCAGACAGGGTCCTCCTGGCTCTACACTGGTCCCATGTGTGCTGGCAGGGCTTCTCTGCAGAAGCCCAGGATCTGAGAAGAGGCCAGGTGATGGCCACAGGGTCCAGCAGCCCCTCGAATGCCTCAGGCAAAGGGCAGAAAAGTCCCTCAAAAACTTGCTGTTGGGCCTGCACCTGCTTCATCCCTCCTTCATTTCTGTCCTCCTCTCTGATGTCTATCCTTTGCCTCTCTCCTCCCTGAAATGGTGTCTGTGCAGATAAGGGTTTGTTGTGGTTTCTTCATGAACCTGTTTCAGCGGCAGGATCCCTCTTCAGCCTGGGGCTTTGGGCTGGACTCTGAGCAGGGCTGATCCCAGACCTAGGCCGGCTGACCTCCAGAGCCAATAGGAGGCATCTACCCAGGCATCAGGGCCCTAGGCTGTGCATTCAGCGTGGGACTACCAGCCCTAAGAGTCAGTGCCTCAGGACTACCCCTGGGCCTGGGGAAATATGGACAGAGGCAGTGTGATGCCTGGCCCTCCCCTCTCCCTCACACTCCCCTTGCCTGCTGCCCTGCCCCCTCCCCCCAACTCTGGTCTCTCTCCTGGGGTCCAGGCTCCCTTTGTGGATTTACCAGGGTATAGTTGGGGGCCTGTTTTCCTGGGGCAGGAGACCTCTTCTGCCCAATTCCTGGATGTTTTCTGTTTGGGCATGCCAGAAGACCCCAGGGTGGCCTGGGGTTCAGAAGCAAGACCCAGTGCCTCCTCTGGAGGGAGGGCAACTGTGACAAGACAGGGAAAACTCACAATGAAAGAGCCTTACTCTGAAGATAGCCACTGCTGTCCAGTACCCGCACACTGCAAGGGTCTGGCAGGTGACATGCACGACCCGCACCCTCTGCTTTCCCTTGGAGACAGAGCGTGGCACGGAGCAGGGCTCAGACTGGGATGCTTTGGGGGCAGTGGGCTGACTAGGAAGTGTCGGGGCTCCCTTGGCTTTGGGGCTTCTCTTAGAAAGATGAGAGTTTGCATAGGCAAGAGTTTACGGGGAGGGTCGTGGCGACTGTCACAGTATCCAAATAGAGTCTGCCTGTCAAAGCCTCCCAAGGCTGCCCACTGAGCCAGGGGTCTGTGTGCTCCTCATAGTCAGCCATGTGTCCTCTCCACACAGCAGGGCAGGCATGTGGGCTGCCCCAAGCACCAGGGAATACTCAGTGGTCTTGTGGAGGATGAATGCGACACTTCAGCTGAAGGTGTGAGCAGCAGGACCTTGTAGGAAGAGAGGGTGGGCTGGCTGAGAGGTGGAGGAGGGTGGGCGCTGCTGGGATTCTGGTCATTTCTGATGTGCTGAGGAGTCTACTTCTGAGCTGGACATTGGGGGCCCTCTGCTGGTGGTGGCCAGAAGCTCAGCCGCTTTGTATGGAGAAAGGATCCATGTCCCATCACAGAGAGTCCCTGGGCTGGAAGACCCTCTCCTCTGTCCCTGCTGCAGAGGCATCTATTCATTCATTCCTCTGGGACTTCTGGGTCCCAGGAGCCTTCACAGACCTGCTCCCTGATGAGGACCCACCAGTCAGGTTTGTCCTAGGCTTTGCCCTAGGGTCTCCAGCTCCGTGTGGACGTTTCTCCAGGTGCACACAGTTTCTTGCTTCCCGTAGCCTCCAATGCCAGGTGGGCTGTCTGCCCATGCCAGGCGGGCAGGGGATGAGTGACAATGAGTCATGGCCTTGGAACGCAGGCAGTCTTCCAGCGCTTCCACTTCATGCTCTTCCATTTAAATCATTCGCTCCCTGGAACCAGGGGCCAGCTGGCCATTGTAACCTGAGCTGAATGTGATAGTGACGTGTGGCTTTTGCACCTGGGAGTGCTGGGGACCAGCCCAGGCTATACTTGCTTCTGGGCAGCTCTGCTGGCTCCAGGTCTTTCAGAGAGTCTGGGAGAGTTCGGGAGGCACAGGCTCCCCAAGAAGAGTCTGAGGTTGCAAGTGGCAGGGAGCCAGGCGTGAGCCTGCCAAGCACACCAGGGGCGGGGGTGGGGATGGAGATACCTCCAGCTGGGGAGATGCTATGGATATGGATCACTCCAGTATATGTACCTGATCCTCCAGGCCCTTCCCTGGCCATCGCAGTGAGGAGTGGGGAGTCACCCTCTCTGGAGGGCCTTCCCAGAAGTCAGGGTGGCTGGGTTCCCACTAAGCATCTGGTCTCTCTCCCGTGGGCTTTTGAATTCCAAGGACACAGTCTGCTGAGCATCTCTGCTTGCTCAATCACCTGAGTCCCCTGCCTGGGACAGGTGGTAAACCTCTCCGAGGCTCCCGTTTCTCATCTGTGAGATGGGCACAAGGACCTGCTTGCAGGGTATCGTGGGGATCACATCCGATGATGAGGCCCTGTGCTCACACAGCGTACCTGGAATGTGCATGGGGAAGGGGGAGGCTCTCCACATCAACCTCTCATCCTATCTTTGTGTCCTTGACACAGCACTGTGTTGACCCTCATGAGGTGCCAGGCATTCTTTTTCAGAAGAATTACCAATTTACCTTGGTGTGCCATTCAGCTACCCGCAGAGCTGTATGAGCCAGTGGGAGTGTTCTTGTCTTTTAGATGAAGCACCCGGGTGCAGAGGCACGTGGCTTGCTGGCGGGCTGGTGCCTCCTATCTGCCTGCTCAGTCTAGGTCCAGTGCATCCTGGGCAGGTCACCTCAGACTCAGGCTGCAGGTATCTGGGCATCTTATGTGGGCTTCTGCCCGTCAGGGGGCTCTGACCCTAAGAAGCCCAGAGCACAGGGTCCCAGCTCTGGGTCCCCTGCTGGGCCTCCTGCTGCCCTCAGAACTAAGCCAGGCCTTCCTGGAGCACCCTGGCCCTGTCTCCTCTCCGCTCACCAGGCTGCCCCATCCATGCTCGTCTCACCGTGGGCCTGTGCTATGATGGTCCTTCTGTAAGAAGGCCTCTTGCATGGCCAGCCTCTTACCTGTTCTGGGTCTCCAGTTGCTGCCCTGCAGAGGCAGGGACCACCCTGCTCACAGGGGTTTCCTGCCATCGTTTTCTCTGCACACCACTGACATAGCTGTAATGTCCCCCTCCCCAGCCTTCAGGCCAGTGGCTGGTACCCTGTCCACTCATCCTCCTCCACAGGCCAAGCACCCGAGAAGCTTTGCTGAACAAAGAGAAAAGCATATGTGTGTGTTCGCTGAGATGGGGGAGCACTGGAGACTGGGTCTGAAAATGGGAGACTAAGTCAGTGAAGGCCCACCCCCCCCCGGCCCACTTCCCTGACTCAAGTCCCCACTGCACCCCACAGCACCGGCAGCTGCTAAAGGACAGCTTCATGGTGGAGCTGGTGGAGGGGGCCCGTAAGCTGCGCCACGTGTTCCTGTTCACTGACCTACTCCTCTGTACCAAGCTCAAGAAGCAGAGTGGGGGGTAAGTGACGACACGATGCTCGTCCTGCCAGGTGGGGAGGGTCTTGGGGCCGGGCGTGGGGCTAGTCTCATGGGTAAAGGAAACCTAGCTTTCTTTTTTTTTTTTTTTTTTTTTTGCCCCCTCGGTGAAACTATGTGTCCAGGCCACTTTTCTTTAGGTCACGTTTCCAGCTGGCCATGATGCCAGGCTCAGGGTGAAAGGTCACCACTAACAATTTGGGGACATTCTAGGTCAGGATCAGTGACCAGTCTTTTATCTTCTACAGCGGAAAGGGAACCTACCTGATGAGGTGCTCTTGGGGATCCGTCATGTCATGAAAAAGTGGCAGGTCAGAGAGCTGCAGGGTCTGGTGCAGGCTGGCAGGTGAGGGAGCAGGGTGGGGAGTGGGGAGCATCACTAGACCATCCCGGTACTTTGTCTCCCCAGTCCTGGTGAGAGCTTCTAAATTATTCTCGGCCTAGGCTACGCACCACCCCCCAACACACCCCTCCCGGGAATCAGACCACCCAGGTTGCACCAGCTGTAAAGGAAATAAGAGATTATATTGAGAAAGACGAGAACTGGGCTCTTTCCCCCGTTCTGCCATTACCGTACTGAGTACACTTAAACCAGTTACCTCAGAAGACAGCCTCAGTGTCCCCTTCTGTCACAGCAAGGGATTACCCCCAGGAGATCTGTAGACCCTCAAACTCTACAGCTCTGGGGGTTTTCTGCAGTCCTGTCCTGTTGGTGGATGCCCCCCACTGATGTGCTCCCACATTAGGGAGCCTGTGGGCCGCCACCATCTCAACCCAGGATGAGGTGGATCAGGCCTAAGTCACACAAGCAGAGTGCCCATCACTAGGGGTCACCGGGACTGGGTCCCCAGTGTCAGCCAGAGGCCTTATGCCAGCCTGTCACACAGATCACAAACTAGGTTTCAAGGTCTTGTAAACTATGCGAGCCTCAGACTTAGGCTTTTCCGGTTCTTGAGAGCAGTGACATTAGCAAAGGAGAAACAGTCCATGTGTTAATGTGCTATTTCCTCCCCCAGCAAAACCCAGCAGTACGACTGCAAATGGTACATCCCACTTACGGATCTCAGCTTCCAGACGGTGGACGAGTCAGAAGCGGCTCCCAGCATCCCACTGGTGCTGGACGAGGAGCTGGATGCCATGAAGATCAAGATATCCCAGATCAAGAACGATATTCAGAGAGAGAAGGTGAGACCAGTTGGGAAGGAGCAAGGCTAGGCCCTGCAGCTGGAGCGGCAGCAGCCCTCACACCCGGGTATCTGGTGTCTGATCCACTTCTGGCCTTGGCGACCTGCTGGGATCCCTGCGAGCCCGCCTTCAGGCTTGGAGCCATCCAGTGTGTGGAGTGGGGGAGGTGCCCGGCTGCACCGATGGAGAAAGGATCCCAGGAAGGGGAATCAGCCCCTGTAGGTGTTCTAGACTGGCCCAGGCAGGCCCTTGGTTGTTTCTGGAGAGATTACAAGACTTGAGGAACAGTGAGGGTTCGCATGTAAGGTTAGCCCCGGCCAGAGCAGGCACCATGCGGTGGCCACAGACGAGGTGGGTCACCAGAAGGTTGGGCTTTGGTTCAGGGATGCCTGGCTGAGGTGGGCCGAGCAGGATGGGGGTCCTCCTCCCCCTGGCCTACAGCTCCACACCCCCCATTCCTGGCCTACGGCTCCACAAACCCTGTAGGCCGAGGAAGGCTCTGGGAGCAGTGGGGACGGGATGGGCGGGAACAGGTAGCACGGGCACCCGGGATGGAAATGTGACCGTGTGGCCTCTCCCCACAGAGGGCAAACAAGGGCAGCAAGGCCATTGAGAGGCTGAAGAAGAAGCTGTCAGAGCAGGAGTCGCTGCTCCTGCTCATGTCTCCCAGCATGGCCTTCAGGGTACACAACCGCAACGGCAAGGTGAGCGCCCGCCACGATCTCACTCAGCCAGCTGGGGCCTCCCCCTGCTAGCCCCGGCAGATGCTTCTGGCCCCCTGGCCCCCGGGTCCCATGTAGCTGGAACCTCGCTGTGCTGTGGCCGAGACCCACCGCCCAGCTGGGTGGCAGCTGTGTTCCCTGGCTCCTGTGTGACAGGTACAACAGCAGCACTTTACCTCTGGAGGGCGCTCCGACACCACGAGAGGCTTGCTAGTTCAGTACCGCACACCCAGGCCCATGTGTCCTTCAGAGCAGTGTTTTGGGCCAAAGCCCCCAGATTGACCTCAGCCCTTCTAGCTTGGAGGTGGCGGGGTCTCCAGGAAGTCTGACTAGGGCAAGGGGTTCACAGGTTTGTGCAGACCCAAACCTCAGTACAGGGATTCTGTCTGGGGACATTGTGGGCCTGAGGGGGACTTTCTGTCCTGAGTCTGGCTCCTGGTGCCGTCTGGAGTCTGGGCCTCTCCCTCGCTGGGCATCTCACATGGCTATCAGCGGGCAGCCTAGGGAGGCAGCTGGTGGGCTCTATGAGAGCCTCATCTCTGGGTCACAGCTCAGGGCCTATGTGTCAGACACAGGTGGTCTGGTTTTCAGGTTCAGAAAATAAATTGGACCAGCCCTCACTTCTGCAGATCCCAACTGGTTACCTTCTCTGTGGCCCTAAGTCACAGCATGCCATGCCCTGGCCCAGGCAGTCCAGGCAGGGGGCGGGTTCCAGAGGCAGAGCTGCGTGGGGCATGGGAGCTATGGCCGCCTAAAGCCCAGCTGGCAGGAAGGGTGGAGAGTGCCAGAAACACAAGCCAAGCTGTGAGCACACTCAGCCACCAGGCTCCAGCCAGCCTTTGGCACCCGGGTATGTGTGTCTTGGAGGGGTGCACTGCTGGAGCACATGTGGACAGTGATGGGGAGTGAAGGTAGGCAGGATGCATTCTCCTTCTCCTTCCCCAGAGTTACACGTTCCTGATCTCTTCTGACTATGAGCGTGCTGAGTGGAGGGAAAACATCCGAGAGCAGCAGAAAAAGTGTAAGTGGCATCTGCAAGGAGAGACTTGAAACCCCGGGGCTGGATATTCATCTCCTCCTATGGTTTCAAGCCTTTTCTTCCTGAGGGCTGGGCAGTGGCTCTCTTACCCAAGTGATGCTATGTGAGCTCTGGTTCAGAAAATAAATTGGACAGGAGCTCCTGTAGGGCCCTGCCCTCTATGCCCACTTTCCTAGGCCTCCCCCACAACCCCTGTATGTCACCCCCACTGCTTTCTGACCTTCCCTGTGAATTCTCCCTCTCCCCCAGTGCCTTTCCTAAATTCCCCACCTCCCTCCTGAACCTCCCTACTCTGATGCCTGCCTGTCCTCTGTGCCCCCCCCCCACCCCTGCCTGCCCTGCCCCCTGGTCTCCCTCACCCCCCCAGCAGGTGCTGATGCCAAAGAGGCCCTTGGCTGGACCCGCCCAGGCAGCCACACTGTGCTAGTCCCAGTCCTTGTCCAAGGGGCCAGCACTTGATCACTCATAGGGTAGGGTGCTCACTCTTCTCTGGGATGGTCCCTTTCCTGGGTGCTTACCTCTCTTAGCAGTTTTCACCTTCTCCTGAGCTCAGAGCTGCCCCTGGGCCTGTCTGGCAGGCTTCAGGAGTGGGAAGGCAGACCCTGCCACAAGTCCCAGGGTTGCCCCACTTGGGTCCTTCCTCTGCACCCGAGCTGTGTGGTTCAGGATTCCCAAGCCATCCTTGCTAAGAGGTTCCCAGGTGTGCTGCATGTGGCACTGTTTTGAGAGTACCTGCAGAGAGAGCCAGGCTGAGCATGGTGTCCCAGGTAGGCTGGGAGCTCCACACGCCTCTGCCCTGTCCTGAGCTCCCATTCCTCCAGGCTTATTGTCCTTGCCTGTGCTGAGCCGTAACCACCCTTCCCCCGCAACACACACACAGTGCCTGCTGCCCTGCCTGGGCTCGTGTCCCAGGTGTGCTTTTATAACCAGGGGACCCCAACCATTTGCAGCATGGCAGCATCTATTCCCTGCTCAGCACTGCAACAGAAATCAGCCCCCTTTCCTCACCTGGTGGAGATCCAGGGACCCTTGTTGACAGAGCTCAGGGCAGGGCTATGCTGGGTGTCTGTGTGGAAAGATGCTCCAAGCCGCCGTCTCACAGTTGCCTTGTGGCTGTGCTTAGGTGGCAGGCCCGCTTTTGTGTTTGCAAGCCTTATGGTAATTCCTCCGAGCCCAACCTCAGCCAAGGCCACGCCTTGTTTGGCCATTTACCAGCTCCTCTCTTGGGAGCAAGCAGCTCGCCCCCTCCTGGCCACCACAGCTCATCACCATGGTGAAGGTCTTGCGTGGGGACATCAGAGAACACCCTCTGGGTGTCCCGGTGGTCTGGGGAACCATGCAGGCTGGCTGGTTGATGCACCTGGTTTCTACCCTCTCAGGTTTCAAAAGCTTCTCACTGACGTCCGTGGAGCTGCAGATGCTGACCAATTCGTGTGTCAAACTGCAGACCGTCCACAGCATTCCACTGACCATCAACAAAGAAGGTGGGCTGTCCTCCCAAGGGCTGCTGTCCCTGTCTGCTGTCAGCACTGTCTTTGGGACCATAGGTTTCTGAAAGGAATGCGTGTGCTGCTAGGGTCTTGTCAGCCCCTGCCAGGAGTGGATGGGACGGGTCAGGGGTGGTCTGTCCCCAGCTGCTGGGTGGTTGAGGAGACACATGACTTTGTTCCTGGTCATACGACACATCTCAGATCCTCTGTGCTCTGAGTCTGGCCTTGCTTCCCTGTCCTCCCTTTGGTCATGCTGCATTTTGCGTCCACTCATCCACATACTTATGTCTACTCATTCCTGCTCACGGGCACTTGGGTTGTACACACGTCCCCTTTCCTGTCCTGGGAACCTTATTACTCTTCACCTCAGTCACAGGTCTGCTGTGCTGTGAACCCAACTCAGATCCTCAGGTCCCTGAGACGGAGGCTACAGTGGCTATGTTTCTGGCTCATGACATCCCCTGGCCCCGAGCTGAGCAAATGGCCGTCACATGGTGTTCCCCTCGAGGGTTGGTTTTGAAGCAGAGCCTGTCACCTGCCTCCCTGTCTCAGGAGCATGGATGCTTACCTCTCTGCTCTCTTGCACAGATGATGAATCTCCCGGGCTGTACGGGTTCCTGAATGTCATTGTCCACTCTGCGACTGGCTTTAAGCAGAGTTCAAGTAAGTGGTTGGTTTGGGGAGGAAGGGAACAGGGCACTGACCTGGAGGCTGTGAGGAACCAGGGTCGTGACTCAGATTATCGTCAGATGCCTTGGACCCTAAACCCTGTGAGGTCCTGTGGAGGTTGGCACGCCTAGTGGACTGTTACCAGTCTCTGGTCCCTGGTCCCTGGTCCCTGGTCCCTGGACCAGATGTGCAAGCTGCTGAGCTGTCCCCTGCAGGTAGGTCTTGTAATTACAGGCACTGGGATCTGCTACTGGCAGGAGGCATGGCCTGGGTTCCAAGCTGTGGAAAGCTGGGCCTTGGCCCAGCCAGCAGAGTAGATTTGGCTGCTGAGAGCTAAATGGATCCCCTTTTCCTCCCACCCCTCCGAGGTGGGGAGCGCCTTGCAGGTGCTCAGGCGGGGGCTGGTTGCATTTCAATCTAGGACAGCACAGGCTGCATCCCTCAGCATGCCACTTCCTCATGAGTCCTCCGGGCCCCTTGTAGGAGGATGCAGGACAGGGGCTGTGCTGCTGTGCTTTACACTGATGTTGCAAAGCTGAACGAGAAATCACTGATAAGCCACAGCCAAGAAGACAGAATTTACAAACCGTGTGTGTGTGTGTGTGTGTGTGCACACGTATAGGACTTGTGTTCAGAGTATGAGGAACTCTCAGAACCGCAGTGCAAAGGAGACAACCTAGTTTTTAAAAATGAACGAGAGATTTGAATATACTTCACCAAAGAAATATAGGTAGCTAATTAGCACGTGAAAAGGTGTTTATGGTTGTAGGGAGATGGAAATTAAAACCACAGTGAGATCCCACTTCATACCCACTGGGATGGCAATAATCAAAAAGGTGCACAGTGATAAATGTCGGTGGGAGTGTGGAGAAATTGGAACCCTCAGGCCCTCCGCTGGTGGGATGTGAAAGGGTTCAGCCTGGAACCTGGAAGACAGTTGACGGTTTCTTAAAAAGTTAAACACACCTCTACCGTGTGACCCAGCAGCCCTGCTTCTAAGTATTTACTCTAGAGAGATGCATGCATGCTCACATAGAACACGCCATGTTCATCCACGTGACGGAGCGCCACTCAGCAGTAGAAAGGTACAGAGTACTGATAAAGGCAACCACGGGGATGAATCAGAAGAGAATTATTCCTAGCAAGACACCCCATTCAAAAGACTACATGTCATATCATTCTGCTTGTCGGAAATTTCTAGAAAATCACCGTTTGGAGACAGAAAGCCTTGCAGGGGTTTCCTGGGGCTCAGGGTGGGAGGAGACTTGTCTGCCGTTGAACTCAAGGGGCCTTTTTGGAGAGAGGGCAGTGTCCTAACACAGTGGCAGTGCTGTTTGCACAAGTGTTTAAATTTTCTGAAAATCCCCAAACTTGTAACAGATGGGTTCTGTAGTATGCAGATGATAGCTCCATGAAGTCATCACACAGATGTAATTGTTCCCCTTGGCGTACCGGCCTCATGCCCCCCTCACATAAATGCTAGTGTTTTTAAGGGTTCCATATAGGCCTTCACTATGAATACTCCCTCCTTCCTGTGCCCGGGGACCTTTCCATCAACAGCGCATATGATGCCTAGCTCCTTCCCCTCCATCCCACTCTGCTCTCCTGGGCCCCCTCTGTTATCTTTCCATCTGGGTCCTCAGCATCCACACTCCAAACTCCGCATCCCCACAGTGACCCTATCACTCGGGCCCCTAAACTTGTTCCTCTTATGTCCTGTCCCAGTGAGAAATGCCTCCGTCCACCCCATGGCCAGGCCAAAAACCACCGTGTGGTTTATTGGCCATATCCATAAGATAACATTCCCCGTCAGCGAAGTTTCATTGTTACCTCTGGCCCCTTGCCCCAGCCTTCTTCTAGACCCTGGCAGTGGCTTGCTGCTGGTCCTTACCCGTACTCCCCCTGTGCCCACGATTATCCCAGCAAGGAGCTATTTGTAGTGCCCCCCCCCCGCCGGCCCCGGCCTGCAGCACCGTGTACCCATTAGGTTGGTAAGCTCAAACTGCGCAGGTGGTAGGCACTTCCTCCGGCTCCGCCCCTCTATATGCATCCTCGTCTTGGTGGTCATGGTCCATTCATCTCTGCCCAGGTCACCAGCCATAGGGCTTTGCTCACATAGAGGCTGTAGTCAGGGTTTGGCAGGTGGCCAAGTGAACACACACATATTCTGAGAGCTGCTGGTTCTGTTGCACTTTGGGATGGAATCGTTGCATGAGGTGCTGGGACTCCATGCTGGCTGCTGGTGTGTTGTTTTAAAAAGAAAATTAAGGGGGCTCCTGGGTGGGTCCGTTGGTTGGGCATCTGCCTTCAGTTCAGGTCCTGATTCTGGAGTCTCAGGATTGAGGCCTGTGTCAGGCTCCCTGCAGTGGGACGTCTTGATTCTCCCTCTCCTCTCCCTCTGCTTCTCCCCCCGCTCAAGCTCTCTCCCTCTCACTCATTCACCCTCTTGCTCTCTCTCAAGTAAATAAATAAATTCTTTAAAAAAAAATAAAAGAAAGAAAGAAAGAAAATGAAGGCCATTTTCCCCTGATTTTGAAAATGTCCAGGAACAAGAATTCCTGTCTCCTTCAAGGGTCCTTTCAGTTGGACTAAGAATCAGATTGTCAGGAGACCAACTAACAAGAGAAAATTAATAGCATTTAAACAGGAAATCCACATGGACTTGGAAATTACAGAGCTGGTCAGGCAAAATGAGGCATATATGTCATTCTGAACTAAGGAAAAGGGCATAGGGGTCTGGGAGTTCGAAGGACAGGAATGCACATGACAGGGCAATAAGAACAGATGTTTGGGGATGCCCAGGTGGCTCATTTGGTTAAGTATCTGTCAGGGTCCTGAGATCGAGTCCCATATCAGGTTCCCTGCTCAGCGAGGAGCCTACTCCCTCTGCATGCCAGCCTGGAAACTTTACTCGGTAAGTTTCCTACTTGTGCTCTCTCTCACTCCCCCTCACACACAAATAAATAAAAGCTTAACAACAACAAAAAAAGTTTGCCCTGCCATACTGATGGGTCACTCAGATAAAATTTATCTCTGCTCATAACCCTTATTTTGAGAATCCCCTCTCCCCAATCTAGATTCTTCTGTATAGTTAAGGAAAGGGCAAAAGTTTCTCTTGAGCCCATAGAGTCTTAATTACCTTCAGCTCAGAGTAATCGCCATGTCACAGTGGCCTATCTTGGGGCAGCCTGCCCTTGGCCCCCTACAAAAAATAACCCCTGCTGTCATAGAAAATGCGGGTAACGTGGAAAAGTGCGGTCACCTTCCGTGTGTCGTCCTTCTGCAGATCTGTATTGCACCCTGGAGGTGGACTCCTTTGGTTATTTTGTGAATAAAGCCAAGACACGCGTTTACAGAGACACAACGGAGCCCAACTGGAATGAGGTGAGCTACTACTTCCAGATACTTCTTGAGCTCTGGCCCTGGCAGGCAGGCCAGGATCTTGTCCCTGTGGACAGTCTGAACCATCCCCCTCCCCCGCCTGGGGCTCCCTGATGGCTTCCCACCTCCCAAGGCCTTGCCACAGCCAGCATTCCACCAGCATGCCAGGAATCTCCTGGGAGGAGGGGGGCTAGTCCAAGAGATTATATCTCTGTTCCTGAGAATCTAACCCCCACACACACACATACATTACAAAGAAACAGCCTGGAGAAGCTTTTGGAAAACGAACTTAAAAGGGCTTTTTGTGCTGCCTTTGTTACTGCTTAAGTGTTTACTTGGTAAGTTTCCATAGCGTTTTTCCCTCGGAAGTTGGAATGAGCCCTATGACCCTCTTGGATTCTGGAAGCCTGAACTCCGCCAGCCAGGGCTGGGGTAGGGACCTGATTTGCTTGTCCCGGGTGTTGGGTTTGTAGAGTTTGCTGCTCTGTTCTCCTTCACTTTGGAGAGCTGTTGTGTTAACTTGCTTACTGCCTTGCCTTGAGCCTTTAGGAGTATAGGAATGGATACAGAGTGGTTAATATTGAGGAAGCCTCCAGATCTGTGAGAATGCCATTTCCCAGTTTCTGAAGCAGCTGTGGCCCTCAAAGGCTTCATGCTTAAAGATGTGGGTGGGGACATACCACGCAACCCCCCTGCAGAAAAAGCGGCTGAGTCCCACCTGGCTGCCTGGTCCAGCTCAGGTCCTGTGGCTCATAGAGCCACGGGACCAAGCCCCCAGCTCTCCTTTCTTGGTGTCCCCTACTCTGATCATCAGACTTGATGCCTTAGCAGGTCTGAGGGCATGAGGATTGACCAGGCATGATAGCTCTGGGCATCCCTGCAGAAAGGGTGGTGTTCCGTGGCAAGGGAGCAGCAAAGCCATGTGGAACCACCAAAGACTTTGCTGGGAGCAGGAGGGCTGTGACTGACAGGGTTAGTGAGGGAGGGGTTGTGGACACAGCACAAAGGGTTCAGGTGCAAGCCAGCAGTGGAGGCTCAAAGAACCAAGGCACGAGGGTTCTAGACCAGCAGGTCACCTGGTGGCCAGCCTGGGGGTACGTCTGGATCGTCCAGGGGTGTTCCGTGTTCCCAGGACACCCGCCCTCCCCACCCCCATGCAGGCTCAGAAATCTCTCCTTTTTTCTTTTCCGTCACCCTCTTCTCCATTTCCCCACCACGACCCTGTGCTGGCAACAGCACTGGTGTGAAACACAGAATTTACTGAAGCTATCCTGAGGTGATGGAGGAGAAAGTTAACACCACACATCCTACAGTAGACAGCTCCAAAGCCTACAGGAGCAGTTCTTTCGTCTCCTCTGTCACCTCTCTGGGGCAATTTTTTTTTTCCCCTTTCAAATACATTGATTTTTTTAGAGCAGCTTTAGGTCCAGAGCAGAAAGGACAGAGATTTGCCATAGAACCCCGTCCCCAAACATGCAGAGCCTTCCCCACTAATCAGTGATTCTATACTGGCACGTCATATCACCCAGAGTCCACAGAAAACTGCATTTGTGACCAACACCCCTGAGCTTCTGGTGAAGGTGCTGTGGGGACTGCCCTTTGACATTCTGGCTTCAGGAGTTTGGATTAGATGTTAGAGGTATTCAGAGCTTCCAGAAGCATCCAGGCTGGGCCACAGTGGGGCACTCACAGGGAAGTAGCTTCTGAGGGTCTTCGTTGCAGGACTAAAGTGGAGAGGGTCTTGAGGCATGGATCCTTCTGGGGCAGTGAGGAACCCACTGGGCTTCTCTTCCTCTCACAATGAGGGACTTTCCTTCTTTCTTGGGACTTCAGGAATTTGAGATTGAGCTGGAAGGCTCCCAGACCTTGAGGATACTCTGCTATGAAAAGTGTTACAACAAAACGAAGATCACCAAGGAGGACGGCGAGAGCACAGACAGGATCATGGGCAAGGGCCAGGTCCAGGTGAGGCCTTCCCGCTCCTCTGCTTCCTGCAGAGTTCCTCTGCCCACCGCTGTGTCCAACACACCCTCGTACACCTGCCTCTGGGCCGGCCCACACCCTCTGCCGGATGCTCGCCATTCTATTCCCAGTTGACCTGGGACACAGAGACGGTTCAGCTCCAGGGATCAAGGGCAAGTGCTCCCAGATTTGGAGAGGGACCGTCACAGGTCCTTTCCTGCTCATCTCTCTGTTTGAGTGTCTGTCATGCCCCATCTTGTCCCCAAAGGAAGTTCAGTTTGACTTGTTCTCACAGCCTGGGCTTCAGTTCCTCCATGGTCTCGTGTTTCCTGGGCCTCACCTGTGCAGTTCTGCACGCGACTGGAAGAAGCCCTGATATCCGTGTTCCTAATGGGCCTCTTACCAAATCCGGCCAAGCAGGTTCCTCCCTGCCCTGCCCTGGGCACCAGACTGCTCCAGCTCCTCTCCTACCCTCCCACCCTCCCCTCCGGTAAAGCCTCCAGCAAGAGTGGGCTGGGCATTCCAGGTGAAGTGGTAGGAGGCTGTCCACAAAGCCCCACCTCTCTGCCCTGAGGGCAGGACATTGCTTTTAGTGCTGAAATTCTGAGCAGCATGGATGAAGGAGAAGGAGAGTGACTCACCCCTGAGTAATTTCGTCTTCTTGTGGGGGGGCACATATGTTCGTCCTTCAGAGGAGAGCAAGTCCTCACTTAGCTCCAGACCCCCTCTCTGTTTTGCCCGGTTTTCAGGTTCTGGTTCCCTAGGTTTTCACAGCTGCCTTCTTTCCTACCCTGGAAGCTTATTTGGGAATTCAATGGCTCAGGGCCTCCAGGGACCCCCTCATACCCTGTACCTGAGACCAGGTCTAGAAGCAGAAATGCTCCTCTGACTGCCTTGTATGTGACGACCCCCCCCACACACACACAACCTACCTTCCAGCGGACACCACCCCGTAGCCCACCCCTTCCCAGGAGAGCCGCCCCAGGGCCTCAGCTACCCCCGACAGAAAGGAACTGGGGATGGACTGGCCTGGGGCAACCGTCCAGCAAGTCCACTAAGGTTTGGGATGCACACTGGGGTTCAGTGGGGTGGCCTTGCCCAGCACAGGAAAAGTGGGATTCTTGGCCCCTCTCTCAGATGGTATAACTGGGGCACAGGGGCCCCCAAACAGACCAAGTTGGGCTACTCACAATTGATAAAATCCAAAGGCAGAGAGACGAGAGGTAGTGAGACAAGAAAGGGATTTACTTCAGTGAGGCCATCACTGGGAAGACAGCAGGCTAGTGTCTCAAAGACTGTCTCCAATATGCTAAAAATACCTGCAGGTTTACAGAAGGAAAGTGTGGGACTAAGGTCGGTGGGTGCCTGCAGGTGGGCAGTGAAGGTCAGGTGGAGCACTGTCCTGGGGTCAGTCACGTGGGGTCTTGCTGAAGTCAGGGCAGTCCTCACTGCTTGAGGGGAGGGCTGTGGTTCTCATCATGGGATCCTTTCCCCGCAGGGTCTTTCGCCTGAGTTAAGAGATAAGCTGGAAAGAAGAGCAGAGTCAGGAAGCACTGACTGAGGTTGAAATGGAGGTGGTTGAAATGCTTTGTCACTGGGCATGGTCTTTGAGGGCCGACAGCTGGTCCAGGGCCAGCTGGTAGATGTCCTGCGCAGGGGTCCTATTGTGGCTTGGTTGCTGAGGGAGAAGCGTATGGTTCTTCCTTGTTCCCCGTCAGCCTGATAAACTGTTGAGCCAGTTGTAGGGGTCCTGGTAGCGAAGGGCTTCTGGATGGAAGAAGGAGAAATGCAAGCTGGTGCTTTTCAGCTCTTGCACTTTTGGGGTCCTGTCCAGGGATCTCTGACAAGTCAGGTCCGTTCCCCAACCAAAGTCACCCCCTTGAGCCGGACACAAGTCCCGTGTTGACGGAGGCGTGCACCAACTGCGAAGTTGGGGTGATGTCTGGGGGCTGGCTCGCATGCTCAGTGCGGACCCTCACCACTCTGCAGCTCATGTGCATTGACTCCCCAGTGTCCCTGAGATCCAACCCCATATTTCCTCATAGGTCTTATTCACCATCTTGGCTCAATAGAGAGTCCCATGGATTGAGTCAGCCACTTCAAGGGACTCTTCTCCTTTTAATGGACACAGACCTGTTTTCCAGATTTTGCTGTTCTGGGAGCATGCTGGGGCTGGACATCTTTGAGGACTGACGTGTTTTGGCACCTGGTGGGCAACGGTCATAACTCTGGCCCTTTGAGTTTTCAGGCTGTACTCTGCTGCTCAGCAACTAATGTGTTCCCCTTGCTCGCCCTCCCTTCTCCCTCTCCATAGTTGCATCTGCCCCCAGCCCGGGCATCCCTCCCATACACCCATTCCCTGACCCCCCCATCTTGCAGAGAGCCCCAAGGCAGGCTGAGGATGCAGATGGACTGGTTGTCTGGCTTTTTTAAGTCCTTTTTAAGTCCTTCTGAAAGACTGAGGGAGGCCCAGATTCCACCAACCTTTCACTCAATTCATTCAAATCCTCCAATGCTAGAGTCCCAGGGGTGGTAGGATTTGAACCAAGGCCTCTGAGCACTGTCACTGGGTAATCGGGTATCTCAGTGGAAAAGAGAAAAGAAAGGATATTCATCCTCTTCTTGTACTGTGTTGAGCCGTCTGTGGAAACCCTTTGCCTTGATACTACTGGATGTAAACAAAATATCCTTTTATGAGCACAGCCTATGCTCTCGGACACACTAGGGGTGCCAGGTGTGCTCCCCGCCCTGTCTTGCGGAAGAAAAGAGCCGTGGGGTTGTGGGGGATGGCTTGGGACATCTCTGAGGTTCTCTGAGGGGTGCTCCTCAGTGAACACGTTCCCTTTCTGTTCCTTCTGGTAGGCAACATAGGACAGGAGTGGACTCTGCTTAAAAAAAAGGAAAAGAAAAGAAAAAGATCGTGGCTGACCTTGTTAGAACATTAAGGTTGACTGTATTCAGCAGGATGTAAGTATAGGGACCCTGCAGTGAGGTTTTGCAGCAGGGGAGAGAAATGGAGCCCAACTCTGAATGTGACAAGGAGAGAGGGAATTTATAGCCAAGAAGCAGGGTGTGGGGGGATTGTTGGTTGGAAGCTACTAAAGGGAAACATCAGGGGTAAGGGGAAACATCAGGGGTAAATCAACCTAACGGGTTCCTTTCTGAAAGGAGGCCAGGGCAATCAGACATTACCCAGAGGTGATGGGGGGGCGAGGAATCTGGTCACTTGTCGAAGGTCATCAGCTATCAAAGATATCAGGGGATGGTTTTTGCTAAAATTGAGCTCTTGGGACATTCCCAAGAACAAGGTCTAGTTGGAAAACAACTCAGAACAGCCTGCCTGGTGTGGCCCAAGGGAAACCCTCTGTCTACTCCCTCAGCCCCAGTGCACCTCCTGGGAGCTAGGGCAAGTCACCACTGCCTGCATAAATGTATTTCCTCCCATGTAAACTGGAGCCGGTTGCCATGGAGCTGGCCGTGGGGGTCTTCAGTGGCCACTGCTGCTATTATTACTCAGTGTCGTCACTGTTGGTGGAAGAAGGCGGGCTCTGGCTCTGTTTCTGCTTCCATGGAAGAGCTGAGTGAGTGGGAAGCCTGGCCAGCCAACATCGGCCAGGAAGGAATCCCAGCATGACACAAGGTCCATTTGTGACTCACACAGAATAGGCAGTGGCTGGCCCTGGCCCTAGAGACCCCCATTCCTGGTGGGGCCTGCTTACAAGCCAGCTTCCCCAGGAGCAAGAAGGCAGGAAGTCAGAGGAGGAACGGTGATGACCCCCTGTGTCCCTCAACTCCCCCAGATACTGTTTTCTGAGTGGGGCTTTTCCCAGCAATATCAGGCCCCTTCCAAGTATGCCACGTGGGAGGGACATAGAGCCCTGCCCGCCCTGTTGCTGGGGGTCTGGGGAGGGGGGTTGGGAATAGCATGGCCTTCCCCCACCCAAGTGCTACCCACCCCCCACATATGTACATTGCCTGAACAGTTGAGTGTAAAGCCCTCTCTGTGAGATGGAGAAGGTGCAGCACCCCAGGATTGTCAACGGGGGGCCAGGGAGAAGTCCAAGCTGGCTAGAAGGGCAGAGGCCGGACAGGCCCCTCTGAGGGGCGAGGGATGGAAATCAAGTCTCCAGCAAAGCTGCTCACACACCTGTCTGGGCAGAAGGTGTCGGAGTCATCTGGGGAGCCGGGTCCCAATTTCCTGGGGCTTGATCGGGCTCCCTTTCCTCCTCCATGTGGTACTGATGAGCTGAGGGTTCAGGAACCACCGGTCTGAGTCTCAGGTTTCAGCCCTTGCTCTTCAGATGACTGGCCAGATCCCCACTTCCCCTCCTAAACAATGGCATTTCCACAATAGGAGGGTGGAGGGCTCCCCCTCCTAAACCCAGGATGGGTGAATTGGTTTGTTCACAGCATCAGGCCATCCCAGAGAGAAAGGCAGAAGGACCAAGTGTAGAACAGGGACGCAGCCCTGGGGGTGCCAGCTGTTCAAGAAAGAGTCAGAGACTTGCAAACCTGAGCCCTCCCGTGCAGACAGGTGCATAGGGCCCCACTGATAGTGTTCCCTGAGTCCGAGCCAGCAAAGCCATCCCTGTCCTATCAGCAGACACCAAGAGCCCGCTGTGCCGCCCTAGTGATGAAGGGCCTCCTGCATGTCAGGCCTCAGGGACCCCGAGAACAAGAAGACATGTGCTCCTATGTTTCACGGAGCAGAGGGTCTCAGGAAGGAAGGAAGCTGCAGATGTACTGAGAGCCAGAGCAGGCCATGACCTGGGGTGGCTGCGTGGCTTGGATGCTGCAGTTATTTTGGGGGAGTCAGAGGACAGGAAAATCTTCACTGAGTTGGGGTCACTGGGTCTGGGGCTTCAGGGGAAGGATTTTCCCAGGTGGAAATGTCAAACGTCCTATGCTCTGAGCTGAGCAGGAGCACAGGACTGATGAGATTGCATCAAAGCCCAGAGAAATTGGAGCCTTGCAATTATTAGGAAGTTCTTTCCTTCTTTCCATCTTTCCCTGCTCTCTCCTCCGTTTGCCGATTTTCTGTTGCTAAACCCCCTCCACGCTGTTTCTTCTCAGTGATTAACTTTTATCAAACCCTAGAGTTTTGTCTTCTCCCATTTCTCCTGGTATTTTGCGTGTCTCATGGGGCACACCACTCATTCCAGTGGGATCATCAGAGTTGTTTTTTCTTTCTAACATTTTTTCTGAGTCTTGGATGAGATTGGGGCCTCGGGGTTCTGGTTTGTCTGTTTTCAAACTTTGTTTGAAGCTTTGTTCGAAGCTAGTGCTTGGGGTGGCCGTATGTGGGTTCCCAAACTCTGCCGGCCCAAGTTGCTAGCCTCATGAGTGGAAACCCAGTTGGATACAGACCGACAGGTCCAGCTGTGCTCCCCCTTCTGGGGGTGCCCTGACACCCATGCTCCAGCCCTCACCAGGACCTTAGCGTGAGGTCATACTGTGAGGTCTTTCTGCTCGCGGGCATCTTCTCCTCCCCCCACTCCCCGCAGCTGTGCGAATGTGGGGACGCCACGAGCACTTGTACATGCATGACAGCCTGAACCCGGAAGGAACCAAAAGTGTCCATTAGCTGGTGGGTCCGTAAACCAACCGTGGTATATCCGTACGGAGAAATACAAGGCAGCCGTAACAGGAAGGACCTTCAGATACACGCTTCATGGGTGGACTACGAGGACATTGTACTAAGTGAAATAAGTCAGACAAAAAAGAATGAGTGACCTGGGATTCCACTTAACAGGAGCTACCTAGAACCGGTGAACTCCTAGGGACTGAGAATAGAACAGAGGTTCCCAGGGGCTGAGAGGGGGTGGAAGTGGGGAGTTACTGCTTCACGGGGATGGTGTTTGGGATGATGATGAAGTTTGGCGGTAGATGGTGGTAGTGATTACACAACACTGGGGATGTGCTTAATGCTACTGAATTGTGGATTTAAAAATGGTTCATTTTATGTTTTATATATATATATATGTATACACACACGTGTATATATTTTTTAATCTCTAATATTTATAATGTATAATATTTTATGTTATCTATTACATATTTTATAATATATAATCATTAATGGTTATAATATATAATGGTTAATGGTTATAATATATAATGGTTAATATATAAAATATATATTTTATAATATATAATATATACATTATATATATTTTTTTTTAACTTCCAATTTTTAAAGAGTTTTAACTTCTTTAAAGAGTTAGCATGTCCACAAGGTGAAGGGATGGGCGTGATAGCCCAGACTCAGCGACTTGCGTCCTTCATGGAATCCCCCACCACTAGAGGAACAGTCAGCCCCTGCAGCATGGTGGGGAAGCCACCTTTGGGAGGCTCAGCACCCTCACTCAGAAGAAGGCAGGTATCTGTCACCCGGCAATGCCAAGGGACCAAATGTTCAGTCTGTGCCAACACGTGTTGTAATCCATGTATATGAAAAATGTTTACATCATATATCCCATATACACGTGTCTTGACACGGAGGTACCACACCAAATGAAAAAGAAGAAAGCCCTGTGCTTGGGGCCCATACGAGAGGCAGACATCAACAAAAGTGAAAATAAGAGCTGTGGTCAGGCAGGCAGGAGATGGGGTTTGGGAAAGATGTGGTTTTCAGTCAGCTGGTTGGGGAGAGCAGATACTGTTAGAAAGGAACCAAGAGACCCAGCCTTTCATCACCCAACCACACAACGGTCCATCCACGCAGACACTCAGCACGCTACGGCATCCTCTATTGGGCGGAGGGATGCCTTCCTGGGTACCTGTTGGGGGCGCTGGGGGTTGCTCAGAGATGAATGAGATACAGCCCCTGTTGTGGGTAAATGAGCAAGGGAAGAAACCCGTGTCACCTCTGGAACTGTCTGGGAGAGGTCCAAAGTGTCTCTTGTACCAGGGACGTAAAACGGGTAAGATTGTTTAATAAACTTATGAGGAAGATTTTAGGCTTTAAAAGCTATGAACATGTAAAAAACATGTGAGCAAATCCTCCTTGTCCAGATTCCCCAAGATTTGCCTCAAGAAGCGTACCTCTGTCCTGGAGAAGAAAGTGTGGCCATGTGACCTGGGCCCTCCTTGCTTTATTGTGATCCATTCTGGGAGCCTATATCTTATTTTCCTCAACTGGAATGACATACAGTAACTCCATCTTAAGTATACAATTCAGTCATTTTTAGTAAATTTACAGAGTTTTATAACTCTCACCAACAATCCAATTTTAGAATATTTCCATCCCCCCAAAACCATTTCATCATTCCCATTTATAATCACCTGCTGTTCTTACCCGCAGACCCAGGCTGATCTGCTTTTTTGTCTACAGATTTGCCCATTCTGTGTATTTCACATAAATGGAATCATTCTGTATTATGTGGTCTTTGTGACAGGCTTCTAACACTGAGCACGTTTGTGGGGGTCACCCACATGCTAGCAAGTATTGGTTATGGCCGGATCATAGTCCATCCTATGTATCCATTCACCATGCTGTGTTTATCCACCAACCAGTTGATGGACACTTGGGTTTCCAGCTCAGGGCTATTACGGTTAATGCTGCTGTGAACGTGTGCACACAAGTCTTGGTGTGAACGGATGTTTTCATTCTTCCCGTGTGGAAACCGGGGGTGGAATTGCTGTGTTGGGCAGCCAAGTTTAGCTCTACGAGGATCTGCCCTTCTTTTCCAGAGTGGCTGCTGTATTTTATATCCCCAGCGGTGGTATCTGAGGGCTCCCCTTTCTCCACAGCCTCCCCAGCACTTGTTATCATCTTAGATGTCCTAGGCAGTGTTCCTTTATCCATTTAAGTGATGCTGGAGCCTGGTGGGGACCAGAGAAGGGCAGCAAGAAATTAAAGATGTGGACGCTGGAGCTCAAGAGAACAGATAGTAGCAATAAGAGCAGAAACGGGAAACCAGATTTCCCTCCCAGAGAGATTTCTCTGGGTGTCTCTCAGAGGACCCATTCCAGGGAGGGAGTAAGGTTACAGTGCACACGTGGGAAATCCTTTTGGGCTGTCCCGGGTGGTGACAGTGGACACAGAGGGAATGGGTATTGCCTCCTTTGGGTGGTTTAGTCCTGCCTCTCGGGCTGAGGGCAGCGCCTGGTCCTCAGCAGAGCCACCCAGACATGTGGGAGCAGCCGTCCACCAGCCCCACCGCCTACCAGTGTCCCCCCACCTTGCCTAACCCCGGGGAGACAAGCTAGAAACCAGCCCTTCCTCCAGAGAACATTGGTGAGCAGAAACCGCCCCCCCACCCGCCCAGTCCCTGTCCCCCATCCCCCAGCAGCAGCCACATTCCTTGCCGAGACCTTGAGACCCCGAGGGGCCCCCACGGGCGTCTGGAGCACCATTTCCTGGTCCTCTCTCCTCAGTCATCTATTTTCCCAGATCCCAGTCCCGCCTTGTTTACTTCTCTGGTCCTTGAAATAGCCGCACGAGAGCGCGTGCCAGCCTTGAATGTCGTTTGGAGCCCGACTGCCCCAAGCCTTGGGCCTCATCATCGTGTTATTCTTCATGCTGCTTCCGCTCTGCTCGGCACACTCTGTTCTTTGGAGCCAAGCCAGCCCGGGGCTGGTCTTTCCCACTGGAGCTGCTGCAAGTCCTGGGGGCTGGGTGAGGAGCCGCCTGGCAGCTCCATGGGCCAGCTTCTGGCCACAGCCTCTGGGGCAAGGTGGCGATGGGCCTGGACCTTGGTGCTGGCTGTGGGCAATGACAGTGAACACCCTCCACGGGGCTGGCTGTGCCAGGGGGTGGGGGACGCGGGGGGCCGTGGGATGTCTGCTTTGAATCCAGGCAAGACTCCATACTATTCTTGGTGTCCCTGACTGGGGTGGTAGAGGCTCATAGGAGGGGGGTGTCCCTAGAGCACTTCCAGCCATGAGGCAGGCAGGCTAGCCAGGCAGACACATGTTACTCAGTGTTTCCAAAGGCACCCACAGGAAACCAGCCACTTGAGAAGGAAGCTTGACTTTTCTGAGCTTTAAAGAAAACTGACTCAGAGTTCCCGTAACCAATAGGCTGCTGGTGGGGGATGGGGCTGTATTTTCCAAACACACACAAAAAAGGAGAATCCAGGGGTAATCCGGAAACTTTGACCTTGGCGAGCCAGGCTGCAGGGGTGGGGCTTCCTGACAAGCGTGGTCAAAAGGCAGTGGAGGCCGGGAGCTTGTCACGCTCCTGTCTAGCCACATCGGCCTCTCAGAACAGCAGGGCCAAGGATGCGAGAGATGCTGTCTGCCCCTGCCGCCGTACAGGGCGTCCTGCGGTACTTCCACCCCAGCCGGGTGGGCCGGAGCCGGCTGGTCTCTGCCGAAAAGCACTTGTGTGCTCGGGGCACCGCCCTGTGGACCTACATCCGAAACCTCGTGTGCAAGGGCAAGGTGGGCAGAGGGGTGTGCCATGGTTTCCCGGGGGAGGCCATGTCGGGGCAGGGTCCCTGCTGTCTGGATGTGGTGCTCCGTTGCTCTGCTTGCTGGCTGCACTGGGAGAGGGGCCCAGGGATACCGTTCCCAGGAGGGACAGGGAAGGGAGGGTCTCCTGCTAAAGCTGCTTTTGTGTCTCCCTTTAAAGAAAACTCCCAGTGGTGGTATGAAGCTCTCCCTTTGCTTAGGAGCAGAAGGGATGGTGTCTGTCCCCTTCCTTCCCAGACAGCTAGTGCACAGGAGTTGGGGGTGAGAGGCTGGCGGTGCACCCCACCTTTACCTTGTCTCACCGCACCTGGTCCGGTTGAGAGTGTGGGGCCCCAGCATCATCCCCTCATGCCACCCCTGGAGGAGGCCATTCCCCCAGCTGGATGCCTGGGATTCGCTCTCTTGGGGAAGTTGGGTTTTCCTTTTCTGAGTGGTTTGTGACTGCCTGGTCCCTGCTCACAGGCCCTGCCCCTCAGAGTTGGGGTCCCTGTGGCCCAGAAGTCTGGCCCCTAAGGAATGAGAACCTGTGACCCTACAGTTGCAGGAGGGAGACACTCTGCCACCCTTTGTTTTTTCTGTGTCATTCTGTCCATGCATTTCAGATCTCTGGGGATGTTAACCAGTAGGCCCTTGAAGGGGAGGTGATGCCTCGCTGCCCCTACCAGGAGTGCCTGTGCTGAGCCTCCGTGCCAAGCAGTGTAGGGAGAGAGGCTCAGGTGGCAAACACCTGAGTTGTAGCTGCCGCTGGACCTTCTTTCCTGTCCTGCACAAGGCCCATGTGGCTCTCACCCCTTGGGTCTCTTGTAGTGGGTAGATACGGGATGCTTGTTCTGAGCACCGCTCTGTACCTGGTGCCGTGCTCAGTACTATCCGTGTGTGTGTGTGTGTGCGCACACATGCACGCACACGCACAAGTTGGTGTGTGCAGCAATTACGAGGCACAGACCCTGCTCTCCAGTGGTGTGTCTAGTTGCAGACACGAAGCGAGTGATGAAATCACAAGGCCCTGCAGGAGGAGCGCCAGGTTATACGGTGTTGGACAGTGGCTCCCTAATCTGCCTTTATATCAGAATCCCTTGGGGAGGTTTCTAGTTAGGTGAATCCCAGATTTCCCCTCCTTTCCCCTCGCTGCTGGTGCAACTCTGGGAGTAGAACCCGGGGAACTGTTTTTGAAACGAGATCTTCCCAGGTGTTCATTTGTCCAGCCCAGCCCAGTGGTGTGGAATGTGTGCTTACCAAAACAGGGAAGATGGAGTCCTCCTAGATGGGGGGGGCCCTTGGCCTGACCTTGAAGGTCAGGGTCTCATAGCAACATAGGCTGTGGGGTGAGATTCAGCAACATGGTCCTACAGGCTGGTACTCAGACAGTGCTGTGTGGGGTAGAAGTCGGAGAGGGTGCAGAGGGCCGCCCCAGGACCCATCACTGGCTGTGTGATTTGGAGCTGGGCTCTGGGTCCTTCTGGTCCTGACTCCGAACCATAGAACTGGCCTGGACTGGAGACCCCTCCTGCATGGGCTCCTACCACCTAGCACGCTCAGGGGGAAAACTGTCCCAGACTCTTCATTGGCATGCCCTCTGAAAGCTCCTGTTGAACTTGGGTTTCCCAAAATATCTAAGCCAAATGCTCAGCCTCCCTGAGCTGCACATGGCGCCTGCAATGGTTGGTGAAGGGGAGTAAGTTGACCGCCAGTATGGACTTGAATTCCCCGTGGGAAGGGACAGAGGGAGGCACAGGGCCCTGAGCCATGAGCCTGGGACCTGTGAAGTAAGGTCTAGGAGCAGGAGGGCTCTCAGTTTCCAAGGGTTTTCTAGCAAGTTCTCTTTCAGGACCCCTCTTGGCCTCCAGACAGAGGTGCCAACAGAAATCCAGCTCTAATTCCGACTTAGGTGTGGAGAAGGCACAGGCTTGGGCTGCTTCCTGGCAGGGTCTCTGTGCAGATCTCAGGGTACCTGATAATCCTAACTGCTTGCTTTCAGCTGGACCCCCAGGCCCTGCAGGACAGAGACTGGCAGCGGACTGTCATCGCCATGAACGGGGTATGTTGGCGCCTACTTTTCCCACAAGATGAGGGTGGCACCGATTCCTTCCAAAACAATCAGAAGGAGGCTAAGCCTGAGATAGTATCTGAGGTGGGGCATGGCTGGAGGAGGGAAAGGCACCGCAAAGCAGGGTCACTACGGGCAGGAAAGTATCCACTGGTGGCTGGAAAGTAATCCCCAGCGTCCTCCTTGAACAGGATAGGCAGGACCTGTAGAAACTGCAACCCTGATTAGTTTTCAGGGTCCCAGAAGGATTTAGACCTTTTAAAAAAAAATAACAAAACTATTACATACCAGAAAAGGTCTGGGCATATGTGACAAAATGTTAACATTTGATAGATAATTCATGGCTTTTTGTATGTTATTGTCTGTACTTTTTCTGTTGTTTTGTTAACTATTAAGAAAGAAAAGCAGTGGGAGTTAGGGTTTGGGGGGCAGTGTCCTGCAAGAACCAACCCTTGAATCATCCTGACCGGTCCGGTGCTTGCTGAGTTGGGCCAGGGACCCACCCTACACTGGGATCTTAGCCCACTTGCTCGGGGAGGGGGAGTGATTTGCCAAGCCCCCTGCGCCTCTGGGAACTCAAGACTGTGAGTCCCAGAAAGTTGAGAGGGCCGTGCCCCTGCCTCCCCCTGCAGATTGAAGTGAAGCTCTCTGTCAAGTTCACCAGTAGGGAGTTCAGCTTGAAGAGAATGCCTTCCCGAAAACAGACGGGCGTCTTCGGAGTCAAGATTGCCGTGGTCACCAAGTGAGTGGAGGGGGGCTAGAGTTCATATGTCTCTCATCCCTGGGCGCAGTGGGCACTCCTCCTCGCCAGGTGTTTCTTTTTTATTTTTTCTTTTTTTTTTTTTTCTTTTCTTTTTTTTTTTTAGATTTTATTTATTTATTTGACACGCACAGAGAGAGAGAGAGATCACAAGTAGGCAGAGAGGCAGACAGACAGAGAGGGGGAAGCAGGCTCCCCACCAAGCAGAGAGCCTGATGTGGGGCTCAATCCCAGGACCCTGGGATCATGACCTGAGCCGAAGGCAGAGGCTTGGTTACACTGAGCCACCCAGGCGGCCCTCGCCAGGTGTTTCTGAAGGAAAGAACAGGTGAGGGTCTCCCCTCTCTGTACACAGTCCTCTGTGTGCAAGGCCGCCTCCCAGGCCCCCAGAGCACTCTGTGTGCTTAGTTGCCTCCCGTGTTTACGGTGAAACGTGGCCCTGTCAGCTTAGGAATATCCTCTCCCCCTTCTTGCAGGCGGGCTCCCACACTACTGGAACTGTGCAAGGTCAGGGTTTTTTTCCCTCACTCAGAATCTCTCCTGATCAGGGTTCCTGTAGAATGATGCCACCTTGACCCCTTGGTCAGGTCAGCTGCCTGGAGAAGTCTATGTTTGAGAGCAGTTCTCAGGGACACAGATCTCTCCCTGCCAGGATCCATCATTCACTTCCTCCATTTGGAATCTGGCCCGGCCCCTGACCTCACTAGTCGTCTGGGCCGGGGCCTGCGTCCGATATTCCCCGGACACCTAATTGTGTCTAAACACCACTCCCCGCCCCCAGCTGCACCCCAGTTGTCCCCAGGGTCTGGGGCCTGAGCAGAGAGGACTATGTCAGCGGTTATTCAAATAAGTGCTGCTGATGGGGTGGCTGGGGAGGGAGCTTTGCTGGGCTGCTGAATCCAGGTGCTCAGCTAGGCCGGAGCAGACACTCCAAACAGCATGTCTCCCCTTTCTGAAGTATTCCTACTCCAGGGTCCCGTGTGGAGGTACCAGCATTGTGCATTGTTAAGACGTGAGCGAATAGTGTTTAGAATCCCAGGATTCTGTATGCTGATTGGAGGCGGACCTGTGGAGTCATTCATCCGGCAGATGGTGGTGGAATGACGCTGTGTGCAGGGCTTACCTCTCTCACCTCTTGCTGAGGCTTGGAGGGATCAGGATTCCCCTCACACAGCAAGTGGGTAGCAGGGCTGAGACTGAGTCCAGCACCCTGTGCGGCCACCTGTTTGCCCAACACCTGGATCTTTGTAACTGACTTCCTATAGCTGATACCACTTCGAAAAGCCTCCTGACCTCCTAAATCCTGTATAATTCACAGGCATCCAGCTACCTTAGAAAGGCCCTAATAATGGCGGCACCTGGGTGGCTCAGGGAGGTGTCTGACTTTGGCTCAGGTCACGTTCTCAGGGTCCTGGGATCCAGCCCCGTGGCGGGCTCCCCACTCAGCTAGGAGTCTGCTTGTCCCTCACCCTCTGTCCCTCCCCTGCTCGTGTTCTCTCTCTTTCAAATAAATAAAACCTTTAAAAAGGAAGAACAAAGCCTTCATAAGATGTAAGTGATGGTAATCATGAGCTGTCACAGCAGAGGGAAAGCATGCAGACAGGTCTGTGTGAGCCCAACCCTGGGGGCCTCCATCACCCCCATCTCCAGGTGTCCAGATGTACAGATGGGGTGGTTCTAGCCTCAACGCAGCCTGAGCTGGAGCACCAGGCATTAAAGGCACTGCCTCTCCCCTGCAGGAGGGAGAGATCCAAGGTGCCCTACATTGTGCGCCAGTGTGTGGAGGAGATCGAGCGCCGGGGCATGGAGGAAGTGGGCATCTACCGCGTGTCTGGAGTGGCCACAGACATCCAGGCACTGAAGGCAGCCTTTGATGTCAGTGAGTGTCAGCCTGGGCAGCGCGGGCTGGGGGTGTGGGTGTGGTAACCGTGTGCCTCCCATGGCTTGGCTCGTGAAGGCTCCATACCTTTCCTTTACTGTTTTAGTTTTCAAATGAAAAGAAAAGGGAGCGGTGGGAGGCGGTTCTGCAGAAGCCCATTCTCCTGTCTGAACCATGCGTGATGGGTCCCATGGAGTGGGACCAGGGGCTTCTGTGGGGCCACCCCACCTCGTGCTGGGGTTTAGTCTGCTTCCACCAGCTGCAAGAGAGGTACTGACCAAAGCCCAGGAGTCAGTGTGGTCTATTAGAACTTGGTGGAACTGCCTTAATCCCCAGATGAGGATGCTGAGACCCCAGAGGCTTCTCAGAGTAGAAGGGGGCAGAGACAGGACTTGGTGCCTGTGTCCTCTCCCCTCCCTGGCTTGTGACACCATGGTCCAGAGGGGAGGCACTGGTTTGAAACTCTGGAGTGGAACAAATAATCCCGTAATTATGTTATTTATGATAACATAAATAATGTTATCAGAAGATGCCTGTAGCCAGGTGGTCACTACAGAGCAGAGCACCCCCAATCCCTGCCCAGGCAGTGTCTGGCCTCCACCAGCCTCACAGCCCCTCATGGTGGCTCAGCTGCCAGGCCACCCCTTGCCCATCAAGGGAGGGGTGGGGAGGACGCCTCCCATGTCAGAATCACCGGTGTGCTTGGAAGAAGATAAGCTGCTGAAAGGAGGAACCCCAAAAACCAGCCTGCTGTGGGCTGTGCTAGGCCGAGGCAGGGAGAGCAGAGCCCTCTTTGGGATCCCTGAGTAGGCCGTGCTTCATGTCCGCACTCCTTCCAGATAACAAGGACGTGTCGGTGATGATGAGCGAGATGGACGTGAACGCCATTGCCGGAACGCTGAAGCTGTATTTTCGTGAGCTGCCAGAGCCCCTCTTCACCGATGAATTCTACCCCAACTTTGCCGAGGGCATTGGTGAGCATGGGAGGTTCCCCCTCTCTACCCGGTCCGTGTTTCAGTCCAAACTTGGTGGGTGGCAGGGGGACTGTGTACCCGGCTGGTACCAGAAGGCCTCTGCCCATCCTTACAGGGCCTCCCATTGTCCGCATCCCTCCAAGTGGCCCCAGAGGGTGAAACAGCCGCTACCTCTGTGGACGCACTGGGGTCTGGGGTCCTAGAAGCTCCTTGCTCCTCACTGGAGTGCCTGCCCTGCTCCTCTAACCCCAGGTCCTAGTCCCATCAAGTGGGGCTTCAGGCCCAGCCTAACCCTACGTCAACTGGAAGGTGGTATCCGAAGTGGGGGTACTGGGGCCCAGGGGACACAGGGTGATGAGGGAGCTGCCAGGGTCCCCCCAAAACTCCTACCCCTCTTCCTTTACGTTTCATTCCATGCTCAGCTTCTCATGCCTTGGGCTTTTCCGAGCAGAAGGTGGGAATGGCCAAGCCAGCCAGGAGGGCAGCTATGCCTAGCATCTTCTGCCACTGGGGCCTGTCAGCCCTCTGGGATACAGAAAAGGCACCCATCCTGGGGTCCTCACTGGGGGCCAATGCTGTGTGGGTCAGGGTGATGATGGGCCTGGACTGTGCTCTGCCCTCTGACTCGGGCCCCAGGAGGGGCCTCCAGCTTGACTGTGACCCTGAGAATAACATCCCTCCCAATCCCCCCTCCACCCCCCAGCTCTGTCAGACCCTGTTGCAAAGGAGAGCTGCATGCTTAACTTGCTGCTGTCACTCCCAGAGGCCAACCTGCTGACCTTCCTCTTCCTTCTGGACCACCTGAAAAGGTAACCCCAATTCTTCCTCGGGCCCAGGGTTCCAGGACCCCCAGGCCACAGGGCAGTCTCTCTTGTGGCGCACTGGCTCCTGTCGCAGTCCATGGCTCCTAGGGACCTTGCCACTCACCCGCACTCTCCAGTCTTAAGGGAGGAGCGAGATGCTTCAGTTACAGCCAGTGGCTAGGCTTTCTTTCCCCAGCAGATCACGGCCCACAGCTGGCCCAGCTCCCTGCCAGCCTCGGGTGCTCTTCATCCTCGGCCCCTCCAACCCAAAAGAAGCCGGGTGGGGTCTGCTTTTGGCACGACCAGGGGTGGGGTGTCTGTGTTGTAGAGTCAGCCCAAGGCAGAAAGATGGGGCCCACTGTCATGTTTCCTGAGTTCGGCGGGGTGGTCTGGCCCCTCTGTCTCACCCCCACTCTGAAAGCTTTGTCACAGTAGCACCCTCTGCTTTGGCCCTCTGCAGGGTGGCAGAAAAGGAAACAGTGAACAAGATGTCCCTGCACAACCTTGCCACAGTCTTCGGCCCCACACTGCTCCGGCCGTCAGAGAAGGAAAGCAAACTCCCTGCCAACCCCAGCCAGCCCATATCCATGACTGACAGCTGGTCCCTGGAAGTCATGTCCCAGGTATGAGGAGACAGACTCCAGCTCACACTGCCTCACCTCACAGAGGTGGCCTCTGCCTGGCCCTTGCGGGGTCCTGCCAGTCATTCCCACCCAGCTGTAAAGGGAAGGGGGCCGAGATGCAGAGAGAGGGACTGAGGCCATGTGGCTGAGGGGTGGGGGGGGCGATGGGAGGACTCAGGCCACTGCCCTTTCTACTGTTCCTTCCTGGGGCTTCTCAGGGCTGGCCTGGTATTCCTTCAGGGACGCTCAGATTTCTTGCCAGGAGGAGCTCATTGTCACCAGCACACACTGCAGCTATGAGCATCCCTCTGAGCCACTTGCCTCTCTCCTCCTCCCTGCTGTGCCCTGGCAGGTCCAGGTGTTGCTGTACTTCCTGCAGCTGGAGGCCATCCCTGCCCCAGACAGCAAGAGACAGAGCATCCTGTTCTCCACTGAAGTCTAAAGGCCCAGTTTCATCTCTGAGAGGCCGGTAGACCGGCCTGGAAACCTCCTGGCAAATCGGGCTATCCACAGAGCGGGAACCGGATCTTCTTGAGGAGTAATTGGGCCGCCTTGCTCCCAAGGGCTGGACCACCTGCCTAGAGACAGCTACCCAAGGCAAAAGGCTAAGTGGCCTGGGCAGTTATGGGCCTCGGGGCCCTTTGGGTCTGTGAGCTCCCGCCGGGCCTCAGATTGCGGTTTTCCATGCTGCCACCAGAGGGCGCACCACGCCAGCATGCCTCGGCGCGCAGGCCTGGCCGTGGGACCAGGCGAAGGGAGTGGTTTCTACGAACTTAACTTACCAGAGTTTAAAAGATTTCTACTGGATCACTTGTCAAGATGCACCCTCTTCCAGGGAGAAGGGAACATGACCAGATTCCCTCACTATGGTGTCTTGAATAAACACTGATGCTGCTTCATACCGTGGGGGCCACAGCCCTGTCCCTGTGTGGGTGGGGGCTTTTCAGTTTCCCTGACTTAGAAATTTGACTCTGTTTGTTTAACAGGGTTTGAAAAGCTAAGTCAACACTGTGTAGCGTTTGACCCCTTTTGCCTCCTTCCTTTTCTTTCTTTCTAGAAGGAGCTCTGTCCAGATATGGGTCTTCCTATTCTGTCCTGTTGCTTTGTTTTTGCTATTCATGTCCCCTTGGAAGGCAGCTCCCCATGGAGCCATGTAACGTCTGTCTGTCCGTCTGTCTAGGACCAACATCAGGGGGAGGGAGGTCCAGGCTGTGCACTTTATGGCTTCTTCTCCAGAGATAGTGACCCTGTCCACTGCCTGCTGGGCAAAGGCTCTACTCTTCAGCTTCAAAAGGCCTCAGTCTCTCTGGCTTCCTCCAGCCCATCACCCCCTCTGCCAATACCCTCCCTTCCCCTGATCGTCCCCCTCACCAAACAGATCACTTGATTCTCTCGTTCTCTGCTGAACAAACTCAGTACTAACTTTTGTAAAGTTTCCTCTTGGCAGCAACAGCTTGCTGACAGCTTGTTTTAAACTTTGATCCGAATAGCCTTTTGATACTTGAATATTTTTAAGTTTTCTACATAGCTTCAAATTTTTTTCCTAACAGATTCAGATACCTAATACGATATTAGAATGTACTCCATAGACAGTCCGTGTCCCAGTGACATTTTGTCTTCCTCCCCACTCTGGCTCTTTTTCTCAGGAGCCCATTCTAAAGTCTCCTGAGCATCAGGAATGGGGGAATGTTAGGAGCAGGGGGGAGCTGTTCTGCCAGCCAGGCTCAGGACGCTGGGCTCCTATCCCAGAGCAGGCGGAAGGACAGACACACACACACACACACACACACACACCGCCCCTGGCCCCTGCTGCCCACCTCTCCTGTTCTCCAAATACCAGTACAGAAGCCAGGACATTTCCAGTAACCCTCCTGACCACCTTAGAAAAAAGAGAATAAGGGAGGCCACTAAGTTTTAAAGAAACAAATCTATGAATAGTTGCTCTTTTTTTTTTTCTTTTCTTTTTTTTTTTTTTAAATTAAAAGAAAGGGGTTAGGATGAGGAGAAAAGAAACCAGGAGAAGCCAAGTTTCCGTGCTGGTCTTGCAAGAAGAGAGGATGTAGTGAACCAGAGGAGGGAGGTGATGGTGTGACTCAGGAAAAGGTGTTTGCTTGTCACGTGATTACACCAGTACCTGGTGGCAATGTCCTATGATCCTTCCCATGTCCTGCGTGGCAGGGGTGGGGATGGGAGGGCTCACTTGACAAGGCAGTTCCTGCCTGAACTTGCAGCACATGGTGGGGGTGGGGGGCATGTGCCTCCAAACATCTCCTCTGCTTATAGACCTGTTGAAGCGGGGAGGCAAGGAAGGCGGCAGAAAACAGTCTCTTGAAGGTATTATGTCCACATACTGTATTTATTTCTCTGTGCTTTATTCTTGCAAGGAGAGCAGACCCACCATTTTAACGTAATGCTGTTCTCCTGGGGAGCTTAGGGCAGGGAGCGGAGTCCTGTGCCCTCTGCACATTTCTGGATGCACGGGGTTTCTCAGGCCTCCAACTCCAAGCTGTCTCTGGCCTGGCTCCCCATCCCTGTCCATCTTAGCAACCCACCAGCCCCGCAAGGGGAACACACTTGGCTTTGAAAATCTAAACCCAGCCCTTGTTTCTGTTCCCCTGGTGTCATGATTTGCATCTGTCACATTGAAACTGGAAAGCAATATATCCGTGTCTGTGCCAATTTTCGTTCCCTCTCCCATACCCTCCCCCTTTTTACTTTTTATTTATATAGAATTTGTGCTGTTTAATGACGGAATGACCACTCCTTCTCGTGTAGCTGTAAAAGCGCGCTTTTTGCCGGGCCACAGTGGCGGCGGTCGCTTTGGGGCCCCCGCCGCCCATGTTGTCCCATCATACATACGGGACATGGGTTGGTAACGCCAGCATAGGGCGCCTCGGGACCTAGAGCCCAGACGTGACCTTCCACGAGGCTCGGCTGCTGGACTCTGCCGTGAGAAGTGATGCTTTCCCGCCCTGGCCCCCTGAGTCTGGAGCTGTGAGCTCAGCTGGTCTCAGCAGCTGCATTTCTGCTTTGGGCTCAGCCCTCCCTATACCACCATGAGGCAAAGGACTGCCCACACTTTCATTAAAGTTACCTGAGACTACTTGTATCAGTGGCAATTGCTCCATTCAGAAGAAAAGCCATGATTGGAGCCCCTGGGAGGTGCCAGGGGTGGGCAGCAGGGGACAAAGAGGGCCTGGGTGCCGCGGAAGGCAGTACACCTGGGCATGAAGAAGCCAGGCCCCGTGGGGTCGACACACCACAGGCAGGTGGGCAGTGTAGGGGATGACCCCGGAGCCCTCTGGCTTAGGGGAGTGAGTGTACCGGCCATGTCAAGCCCAGGGCCAGGAAGGGCTCCAGCCACACACAGCCAGACCCCTGCACTGGCCCATTGGTCTCCATGGTTTCTGCTGGCACTGAGGCTTGGGGAACATGGGTCACCCTTAGCTGCCACCAGCCTTATACTCAGAAAAAAGCCTGTCTGGCTGACAGGGAAGTTGTGCCCAGGGCGGAGACAGGTGTGGGTCCTGGGTGCTGCTTGGGAGGAGCTGGGGCTGCAGCTCTCCTGGTAGATAGCAAATGGCCAGTGGGGGTCTTCCTCAGACCCCCAGGGGATGAGGGTCTCCTGGTGACTCCCTGGTCAGCTCCCAGGGGCTGGGGCAGTGTAGTAGACTGGACTGATTCTCCCTCTGGCTGGCCACCCATCACCGCTGCCTGTAGGGTATCACCAAGGCAATTTCACTGAGCCAAGTGTGGGGCTGTCCTGGAGAGAGACGGGGCTGGATGGCAGCAACCCTTCACCAGCTTGTGGCGACCTAGAGGAGGTCACACCAGGAGTACGACAGGATGCCCTAGGGATGAGCCTCCACCCTCAGAATCTCCAAAGGTCTCAGAGCCCTTTCCCACAGCACCCCCAGCATTTTTCCTCCCACAGGATCTCCTCCTCCAACACCCCTCCCACAGCCCCCCACTGTGCCCCCCACAGTGTATCCCTGAAGGCATTGTCTCCCAGCACCCCCTCCCACAGTGAACCCCCCCCCACAGCACCCTCCCCCAGAGCATTCTCCCACAGTGCCCCTTCCCACAGGTTTAAGTATTAACCTTGGGTCTTGCCTGCACTGGAAAAGCTTCACATACACCATGCCATCCGTCTGCTCTAACATCTGCCAATGAGGAACAGCCTGCCATTGGCCCTTCTCCTCCAGAGTATTTGACGCCTAAAAGGCTCCAGTTAGTGTTAGCTCTCTCTATCCCTGTTGTCCTGGTCCTATTTGAAAACCATTAATAATAATAATAATAATAATAAATGTTAATGCCCTACTGCATCTCTCTTACTAGGATTTGGTATTTCAGGCAAAAGTTGACTGCACCCAAATGCCTAAGAGCAGGCACCATGACCAGCTGAGTCCAGGCCAGTGATTCCCAATCTGAGATCTAACCCAAAGGGTCTCTTAGTCCAATCCCTTTACTTGATAAATGGGGAAACTGAGGCACACAAAACACAAAGCCACGCCCACCTGCCACCGCTACCAGTGTCCCAGAACTGGTCGATGAGCAGAGGCTAGGGTGTCTGTGTTCAACTGACCCCCAAGCTTGCCCCGTTTCTGCAGGACTGGACAGGGCTAGACCTTGACCACCAGCTTTGGCCTATACCTAGCAATGCTCATGTGGGCACACGAGCTGAGGCCTCCAGGTGTCCCACACGCACACATTCTGACAAATAAAAGGAGAGCAAAATTTTGTGTAGAAATCTCAGAAAAACTTGTAAACCTGCCCCCCCGAAAAGAATGCCTCAATTGCCTTAAAAGGAAACCTTTCTGTGGACTAAGGATAGGCCGTCGCAAATAGCCCTGGAAAGATAAACAGAAAAAGTGAAGGGGTGACAAACAGACCGGCTCTTGAAGAGGCCCAAATGGCCTCCTGGAGTAGCTGCCATGGGTCAGCCAGCAGCCTTGGGGCTGAGGGTCTCGCCTGGAGGAGGAGGGACTGTCAGTCCTGGGGGAGGGGGTGTTGGAACTCGGCTGGAGGAGAGTGGGGGGGTGCTGCCAGAAAGGTTCCTGTGTCTGTCACGCCAAAACTTGCATCACAGAAAAGCCAGCCAGGACCAGGACAAACAGGCACCCATGTGAATGGTTTCCAGGAAGACAAGGCCCTATTGCCCCTCTCTGATGGGTCCAGATTGGGAAGGAAACCAGCTGCTTTGAGGGAACTGAGGCTGCTAATCTGTGCACTCCCGAGCGAGATGCTTTGAGCGCCCTGGGCCGGGCAGCCAACTGGACATAACGCGGCCATGCGTCCTGGGAAAGGCCTTCTCGGGGCTTCTCAGACAAGTTAGCTAGAACAGTGAGGGCTCAGTCCTTGCACTGGCTCCTTTTCCACACCCTCCTGTGGCAGGGGGGTGGGGGGAGACTGGTCCACTCCTGACCAGAAACTCTTCCTTAGGGTTTTCAGTCACTGTGTTGAAACCCGAGCTTGGCAGCTAGGGTTGTGTAAGTTCCAGTGGGATTCTGGACAAAGAGGGGGACTTAGAAATGGGGTCTAAACAAGTTCGGGTCCCAGGTAGCTGCCGACTGAGTGGCCACAGAAGTGGAGGATGCCAGGATGGTGGCCAGCCCAGACCCAGGAACTCCCCAGGGGTGAAGGGCTTGAGTGACCACAGACACGTGGACCTCCCAAGCCTGTGGCATAGCCCCCCAGGGCCAGCAGG
Organism: Neogale vison; assembly: GCF_020171115.1. Lineage (NCBI taxonomy): Eukaryota > Metazoa > Chordata > Mammalia > Carnivora > Mustelidae > Neogale > Neogale vison. Next base: position 214,719,558 of record NC_058093.1, on the reverse strand, counting down.
GGAAATCCAGACCCACCCAGAGGGAAGCAGGTGCTCATTTAAATACATCTATAATTTAGGGGCGCCTGAGTGGCTCAGTGGGTTAAAGCCTCTGCCTTTAGCTCAGGTCATGATCCCAGGGTCCTGGAATCAAGCCCCACACTGGGCTCTCTGCTCTGCAGAGAGCCTGCTTCCTCCTCTCTCTCTCTGCCTTCCTCTCTGCCTACTTGTGATCTCTGTCAAATAAATAAATAAAATCTTTTTAAAAAAATAAATAAATACAGCTATAATTTAAATTACATGATGGGCTGGTATTGACAGACCCCCCCCCTTCCCCTCAGGATTTGCTGTCTCAGCTCTGATCTGTGTCTGACTGGTGCCCCAGTGAGCCCCACCCCCCACTCCCTCCCAGCTTCAGGGGGACACAGGTCAGAAGGAGAGAAAAAGAGGGGAGTAGTTGCTGTTTCTTCTACTTTTCTGAAAACAGTATTGACAATGTTGGGGAGTGGCGACCAGAAGTTATTTGGACCAAGCTAAGGTATCCGTGACCTTTGTGTTCTCCATTAGGTAAACACTCCCGGGCTGCACTACCCAGCTGGGGGGCCCTTTACACTGGTGATGGCCAGGGAACAACTCCCAGGGCTCCTGGTCCAGGACCGATGACTTAGGGAGTCCTAACCCCTCCGGGCAGGCTGGTCTCGGGCCTCTGAGCTTCAGCCTCCACCCCATAGGTCCCTTTGTGCCAAACTTGTTCTCTGCTGAGCCCATACTGGGGTTCCAGCAAGAGGTAAATCCCTCTTCCACCCAGCTGGTGTTACCCACATCCTCCAGACCCTCCCACGGCTGACCTAGAATTTTCCGCTATGTCATGACTGTTATGAATGGAATTGTGTTCCCTCGCAATTCATATGTTGAAGCCCTAACCCTCAATGTGACTATATTCAGAGACAGAAGCCTATAGGGAGGTAATTAAATGGAGATCCTCGTCTGATAGCACTGGGGTCCTTATGAGAAAGGAGCACACACCAAGAGATGCATCTCTTTCTTCCTACACACATGGACACAGAGGAAAGGCCATATGAGGACACAGTAAGAAGGAGCTCGTCCGCAAGCCAGGAAGAGAGGCCTCAGGAGAAGCCCCTCCCTCCTGTGGGATTTTGTTACGCAATCTCAGTTGACTAATACTGTGGCCTCTGTCCTTTGGCCCTTGGTACTCTGGAATGTGGAACCAAGCTTGGAATCCAAGTCTGCTCTGTGGGGGTCAAGTATGACCACCCAGAGGGAAGGGGTTGTCACCCCCTCATCTAGGCCTCATTCGTGAACCTCACAGACAAACACGTAATTGTGGCCCCCTCTTCCCTTACAGTTGATGACAATCTCTTCTAATTCAGAGTAATTCTGTGGGTCCAGTGGGTGACCTAACCATAGCTACCATCCAGATATGGCATGTACGGGTCACCCCAAGTTGAGGCCCCCATGCTTGCTGGTCTCACTGTGAGGATCTCCAGACAACGGTGAAATTTAGGGGCCCAAAGCCTCCAGGCAATCTTTCCCTACCCCCTCAGCTCCTGAGCCTCAAGACCCCCTCCCTCAGAGTTCTAAGGTCCCAGCTCAAGGTCAGGGCCCATGCCTCCTGGGCCATGCGGGTGGGTGAGAAATTGTAGCACCTGTGAGGTTGGTCAAGGCTGACCCCAAAATGCAGCAGGGCAGGGAGGCCTCAGGACACTGAGGATTTCCTAAGCCCAGTGGAGTAAAACCCAATGGGAAAACAAGGCTGGGTGCTGGACAGATTAGCGTGCACTGCCAGGAGGCACATACTGTGGTCTTTGGCCGCAGTGGTATGTGGCCTCTGCTCTCAAGGTGCTTAGGACTAAAGCCACACATGTATCCCAGCTGGACCATGTGGTCCCCAGAGCAGGCTCCTGGTCATCATTCTCTCGGATTCTCCTTGCAAGAGCATTCTCATGTTCAGATAATACCAAGCTTTTGAAAGAGGAAGTGGCTCTTCTGTTGTCCCTGTAATGGGTGACTTGTGCTCCCTGCTCAAGGCCTGTCCCCCTGGAACCTCATAATTTGATATTATTTGTCATAAAGGTCATTGCAGGAATCATTGAGGTAAGGACTTCAAAATGAGCTCCTCACAGATGAGGGTGTGCCCCCAAACCAACAACAAATGTTCTTGTAAGAGACAGAAAAGAAGACGCTGAGACAGGCAGGAGGAGTGCCATATGCAGATGAAGGCTGCGACCGGCATGATGCATCTGTGAGCTGATGATTGCTGGCCTCCAGAAGCCAGGAGAGAGGCAGGAAACAGATTCTCGCTCCAAGAATCCAGAAAGAACTACCCCTGCTAACACCTGGATTTGGGACTTCAGCCTCCAGAATCGAGAGAGAACCCATGACAGCCTCAGGAAACTAATACAGTCACCTTGCTAGTAAATCCAACACCGTGACCAGGTCCTGGCTTTCCAGCTTCTCCTTCTGTTCTCCCACCTCCCAGTGCACTCCTGCTCAAAGCAGACATGGCTTGTCCCTCCTGTGTCCTAGGGCCAGAGGCTGAAAGGTTGGGGCAGGAACCTTGGAGACAGACTGTGGGATCATCTCCAAACACCATACACAGCCCAGCCTGGGGGGTTTGGCCATCCTGCCTGCTTCTCTTTTGCAGTGTATTCAATAAACTTACATCTCCTTTGTTCTGCCTTGGCTGAATTCCTTCACCACCTGTACCACTGGTCTCCACTCCGTTGGGATGCCCCACAGATCCCAACACAGCTGTCCCATAAACACACCCAGTTGGCTTCTGGCTCCCAGAAAGCAGAAGAAAAGTTAAAAAACAGCTCGTTCTTGGGTGCCTGGGTGGCTCAGTGGGTTAAGCCGCTGCCTTCGATTCAGGTCATGATCTCAGGGTCCTGGGATCGAGGCCCACATCGGGCTCTCTGCTCAGCAGGGAGCCTGCTTCCTCCTCTCTCTCTGCCTGCCTCTCTGCCTGCTTGTGATCTCTCTCTGTCAAATAAATAAATAAAATCTTTAAAAAAAAAAACAAAAAAAACAGCTCGTTCTTGACCCCTCCACCCACCTTTCTTCTCCTTCCTCATGAAGCTCCTGGTAACAGCTACCTGCCCTTGCAATCTTGCCCCTCAGTGCCCACTTCCTTTATGTCCAGGTCAGCCTGACTGTGGCTGGAAGCCAAAGGCTGTTCACGGTCCTGATGCCTCTGACATAGCTGCCTTTCCCTCCTGCTGGTCCCTTCCTTTCCTGGCTTCTGTGACCAAGCTTGGCCTGCTGACCAGTTTAAAATTAATTCCCCAGGGCCATTTTATGTTTTCTCAATAGGCGTGTCTTTCTTTCCTCCAGATCTTTCTAGAACTTCTCTGAATTGCTTTCAGGGTGCTTGCTTCGGCAGCACGTATACTAAAATTGGAATGAATTGCTTTCAGGTTTTCCTGCAAAAACAGTGTGCTTTGGGTTCAAAACAGGATAATAATGTACTGTTATGTCCCTCTTTTTTTTTTTTTTTTTTTTTTTTGATTTATGGGCCACCTAGATGGTTCAGTCAGTTAAGTAACTGTCTTCAGCTCAAGTCATGAACTAGGGTCCTGGGATCAAGCTCTGCATTGGGCTCCCTGCTCAGAAGGGAGTCTGCTTCTCCCTCTGCCCCTCTCCCCTGCTTGTGCATTGTCTCTCTCTCTCTCTCAAATAAAATCTTTTTTTTTTTAAGATTTTGTTTATTTGACAGAGAGAGAGAGACAGCAAGAGAGGGAACACAAGCAGAGGGAGTGGGAGAGCAGGCTTTCTGCAGAGCAGGGATCCCAATGTGGGGCTCAATCCCAGGATCCTGGGATCATGACCTGAGCCAAAGGCAGACGCTTCACTGTCTGAGCCAGCCAGGTGCCCCTAAGCCCCTCTCTTTTTACCCATTTGGTTAAAATTTCCCCACAGTTAATTCTACCCACAAAAGGAGAATTATTCCTAAAGAGCTACTAGTCCTGAACATGGTTCTCAGAGATGTGGGCATGTTTGGAGCCTTGTGTTGTGTGCAGAATCCCAAGAGGCTCCTTTGCTAGGGATGTGGTGACACCAGCTGGGGGTGCAAATCCAGGATCTAGAAGCCAAGATTTGTTGTGCCTCTTGGATGACTAATTTCTCTCACTGAACCTGGGAAATAAGGCTGGTTAGACACTGACACTGGGAAGTGCCAGACACAGGCCAATGAACATTATTCAAACCTTTGTGTTTTGCTGGCTCTCCGGCTTATCCCTGCTGTCCCCGTGTTCCAACCAAGATGTATATTTGTTTTCCAGAGATCCCCAGGGCTAGGTGGAGTTGAATCAGGAAGCCGAAAGGGTTATTGCTTTCTGTGGATTAGGACTTGGACACTGAGCAATGATAAGAAGAGCCATGTCCCAGGCCCTTACCATATGGCAGGCCCTGCCCTTGGGATGTTTACAAACACTAAGTGCATCATTACTGCTTATTAGCCATGTGGTTTCCGTGTCCCAAAGACTTTGAAGAGAAGCGGGGTGTACAGGGGCACAGAATAGGGTGAAACCCTGTTATGTAGTCTCCCAGCACCGTGACTGGTGCGGAAGCATTGCCACTGTTCACAGACGAGCTGGAGAGGAACTGGCTTGAGGTCATAGAGCTAGTAGCTGTCTGTGCCTGCTTTTAAGCTCAAGTCTGGGGGCCCAAAGAGCTGCTGGCCCGTGAAAAGCAGCAGCCCCATTCCCTTCTCACTGGCCTCAGTCTCCCTGACTGTGTTGTAAGAAGGTCTGATTCTGTCTGATCGCTATAGGCCATAAGGGAGGTGGATGCCTTGTCCAGAGCAGGTTCCCTTCCTGTATCTCTTCTGGGTCACCTGCAGGCCAGCTGGGCATACCAAGGAGCTTCTGGGGTTTCAGGCCATGGTTGCAGGCATGTGGGTCCCTCCTGGAATGAGCAGCATGGCCGTGGAAGGCCAACAGCCCATCTGTGCTTGCAGACACATCATTGCTCAGCTGACAGTTGTGTATTTCCTGGGACCCAGAGCTCCCCTGGCTCTGAGGGAGGCATGTCAAGAATCCTAAGCTCCACATCCTGGCACTCGAAGCTGATAGCTTGCTAACTGCTGCTAACTGTGGGAACAGTCCAATGAAAACTTGGCCTCCGGCCCCTGCCATTTGACTCTTCCAGCTGTGGTGTAGATGAAGCAGCTGGGCTTGAGTGGGGCTTGAGTCAGTGATTGGGGTGGGCATCGGCGTGAGCTGAGTGGGTCGGCAGGAAACCAGCAGGACTGAGCTCAGAGGGGTTCCTGGCTGTGCAGCTCAGCCCATCTTCATGGTGACAGGACCCTAGCATGGCAAGGTCTGCAGGGGCCTGACTAGAAGGGCACTTTCAGCCCGTGAATGGATCATCACAGTGTCCCAAACTCTGAGGCTTGGCCAGGCAGAGATGTGGGGCCCTGGGACGAGCTCAAATAGATAGATGACCTCCTGTAGGCAGGCAGCCCCTGGCTTCCCCAAGTCCTCTCTTGCTCCAAGTCAGTGGCTGACCCAAGTGCCAGAGCTTTCTGCCCCTCTGGTGCTGGGGAACCAAGGAGGATGACCAAGGACAAAGGATGGAGTATGGGTGAGGTTGATGGGACTGCCCAGATGCCTGGGCGGCATTGAGACCCAGCCATAGACTGGCATGAAGTCCACATGGTTGGTTCTGTGTTCCACCCTCAGATCTGTCTCTTCGCCTCTGACCCTGTCACTAGCTCAGACCTCGCAGAACCATGAACAGGTCCCCTGACTGTTGAGGGTCGACTTCGCCACTCTGTGCATGCCACAAGGCCGTCCTTCATCTTGTAGCATGTCACTTCCCTGTCCCCAAAATGCAGGGACTAGTCCCTGTCTACACTACTGAACCCAAGTTCCCAGGCCTGGTGGGGAAGACTCTCCCTGCTCTGCGCCCACCCCCACCCCTGCTGGTGCAGCCGTGCTTGCTCCCTGCTGCCCGGCTCCTTTAGTCTTTGCTCTAGAGGATGCCCTGTATGCCTTCAGTTCCTTGCTCTTTCTCCTGCTGCCCACCACCCTGGATGTGCCCTCTCTATATGGAAATGCTGCTGAGGGGCTCCTGGATGGCTCAGTCATTAAGCATCTGCCTTTGGCTCACGTCATGATTCTAGGGTCCTGGGATTGAGCCCTGCGTCGGGCTCCCTGCTCTGTGGGAAGCCTGTTCTTTCTCTCCCTCTGCCCCTGCTTGTGTTCCTTCTCTTGCTGTCTCTCTCTCTGTCAAATAAATAAATACAATCTTTGAGGGGGGAGTAAAGGAAATGCTTCTGAAATGCCACCTCCTCTGACAATGCTGCTGATTCCTCCAGGACATCTTAGCAACAGCTCATGGGATTTAGGATCAATTCATTCTGCTGCCGCAGCCAGAGAGGACTCTTAGAGGCTAGGGGCCTGGTCAAAGCCATCTCTGCCCCAGCCCCTGCCCCAGGCACAGGGTCTAGTTCCACAGGCCTGATGGCTGCTCAGGAAATGGCGGCAGCTTTCTGTTTGGTCAAAAATGGCTCTTTTGCTTTGGAATTTCAATGAGAGAACAAGTAGGTCAGTAGTTTGGGCTCATTAAAAGTACTTCGCTGTGGGCAGGAGTGTTCATAGGTGTAAGGACCTATTTAGAAACTGTCCCTTCTCCCCTTCCCCCAAGGGATTTACCTGGAGACAAGTCCCAGAAACCAGCTTCAGGTAACAAAGCCCAGATACAAAGGTGGGTCAGGCCAGGTGGAGACATCGATCAGTGGGGAGGATGCATACTGATTCCCTGGTTACCAAGGAGTATGGGCCCCGCCCTTTGGGAGCCCTTTTGGCACCAATCTCAATTAAGGTGTAATAGGCTGGGTCAAATGTCTACTAGGGTAAATTGTAACTCAGTTGGTCACCTAGCATCACTGTGGAGTTTCCTGTGTGTGTTACAATCTCATTGGCCACCTGTGCGTGGCCAGGCCTGACCACATGGCCTTTGCCTTAAAAGCTAGTCTGTGAAACAGAGAAGGGTCGCCCTCTCTTGTAAGATGTGCATCCCCGAATGTTCGGCTAGATTCTTTTTTTTTTTTTTAATTTTATTTATTTCTTTGACAGACAGAGATCACAAGTAGGCAGAGAGGCAGGCAGAGAGGGAGGAGGAAGCAGGCTCCCTGCTGAGCAGAGAGCCCGACTCGGGGCTCAATCCCAGAACCCTGGGATCATGACCTGAGCCGAAAGCAGAGGCTTTAACCCACTGAGCCACCCAGGCGCCCCTGTTCGGTTAGATTCTTGATGCTTGGGGTGAAATAAAGCTTTGCTTGACTTTCACTTTGTATCAGTCTCGCTCCTTTAATCACGGACCCATTATTGGGACATAACATATGGGGGCTCGTCCGGGATTAAACGATGAGAACTGAGCCAGCATCCGAATTTCTGGGAACAGCCTCGAGGTAAGATCTCACAGATTTTACTCTGTGGGATCCGCCGATCTTCAGGTGCTCTGTGAGATCGGTTGGTCTGTCTGGGTGGAGCTCCAGGTATAGCCCACCGGGGTGAAGCCAGACACGGCCATGCTCCCCAGGGCTGGAGAGGATGCGGGGACTCCCCTTCCCTCCACTGGTAGATCGCCAGGGGGTTCGAGTCCCCCTAAACAGTCACGGGGTTCGAGTCCCCCTAGGTGGTCACCTAGGTGGTCACCTATGCAGTCAGGGGGTTCGAGTCCCCCTAGGCAGCCAGGGGGTTCAAGTCCCCCTGGACAGCCAGAAGATCAAAAAGTCCCCACTGGTGGCAGGTTCTGGGTAAGAACTGCTGGGCCTGCGGTTGTCTTTGTCTTGTCTTTTTGTTGCAAACAGAGAGTAAGGGAACTCTGACTCTTAATGGCTATAACTGGAGCCAAATGGGGTTAGTCTAAGGCAAGACAGAGACTTTATTTTATTTTTTTTAAGATTTTATTTATTTATTTGGCAGAGAGAGATTACAAGTAGACAGAGACGCAGGTAGAGAGAGAAGGAGGAGGAAGCAGGCTCCCTGCTGAGCAGAGAGCCCGATGCGGGACTCGATCCCAGGACCCCGAGATCATGACCTGAGCCGAAGACAGCGGCTTAACCCACTGAGCCACCCAGGCGCCGAAGACAGAGACTTTAAAAAATATTCCCAAGCAGCTGCCGAAACAACTTTGTTTTGGGGACATTTCTTGCCCTCTCTGGCCCGATGGAGACTGCCTAGCCCCTCCCCCTTGCTGGTGGGAAAGCATGGTGTGTGCTCCTCTCTTTGAGCTGATGAGCCCTAGAACTGGGAAACCTTTCTCTGCATTCTGGTGGCACTTTGTTCTGTTCCTCACTGTCAGGAAACAAGAAAAGCACCCCCTGGACCTAACACCCCCCACTCCGGATCTTCCCACCCGGGTCTCAGGTAAACATTCGAAAAGGAGTGGGCCCAGGTGGAATGCAAATCAGTATTTGAACTAAGTTAAGCTTTTTGGGTTAATTAGGATAAACATGTCTTTTGAGTTAACAGTAGTAAATGTGAAACTTCAGAATTTTTACTTAAGGTCAAAAAAATCTGTGTTAAAATCTGTGTTGAAATCTGTTAGCAAAGAGATGACTAAACTGATGATTGTCTGTCTCAGAGTTTCAATGGGTAATTGTTAAAGTAGCTTTCAAAGTCTTTGCTAACCTGAAACTGAAATGCCCAAATTCCAAGACCCCCCAAAGATGACCACCAGAGTCCAGAATCAAAGCCAAACAGCAGGGCGCCTGGGTGGCTCAGTGGGTTAAGCCGCTGCCTTCGGCTCAGGTCATGATCTCAGAGTCCTGGGATCGAGTCCCGCATCGGGCTCTCTGCTCAGCAGGGAGCCTGCTTCCCCCTCTCTCTCTCTGCCTGCCTCTCTGCCTACTTGTGATTTCTCTCTGTCAAATAAATAAATAAAAAATCTTTAAAAAAAAAAAAAAGCCAAACAGCAAGGGGTCGTTTATTACGAGTTCGAACCCAGACCTCCGCACACTCATTACCGGTGACACTAAGAGGTCCTGTGCTCAGGACCACAACATCTTTTTATACACTATTTTTGGGGAGGCAGGGGCTTAGCATACATCATAGTATCTGTGACAAATCACCATGTAGCGCAGGAAAATAAAAAAGCAACTCTATAATATGACTGGTGCGCTACAGAGCGGGAAAAGGCTGGGAACAGATTATTGGTTAGGTCAAAGTGCTGTCATTCTTCAAACTGCTTAGTTGGTGTCGCTAGGGTATGTGTCACCTCAGGATTGGCCGGGGTCTCCCTGTCAAGCCGCGGGGCGCCAGATCGCTATTATCTCTTGCACCCAGAGCTGGGTGGGGGGTCCGGGAGCGGTCATTCTGTCACGTCCAATTCTGGGTGGGGGTTTCTCTCGCGCCAGATGGCTGTTATCTCTCGGCCCAGAGCCGGGTGGGGGGTCCGGTAGCGGCCATTCTGTCAGGTTCAATTCTGGGCGGGGGATGTGCGGTTACAGAGTATCTATAGAAAGTCTGCTGGTTATTTCTCCATCTCCTTATGGGTTAGCAAGCGAAGGTACAGAAGCAGAAATAGAGGTTAGGTGTATAATGGTCATAATTTTATTTCCTAAGCTTCTCAAAACTTCAACCAAATGGGATAAAATGCTAGAGCGCTGGTTGCTAGAACTAGGTTTGTGCTTTTGAAATCTGTTTGTAGGGCGCCTGGCTCCGTGGGTTAAGCCGCTGCCTTCGGCTCGGGTCATGATCTCAGGGTCCTGGGATCGAGCCCCGCATCGGGCTCTCTGCTCAGCGGGGAGCCTGCTTCCTCCTCTCTCTCTCTCTCTCTGCCTGCCTCTCTGCCTACTTGTGATCTCTCTCTGTCAGATAAATAAATAAAATCTTTTAAAAAATGAAATCTGTTCGTAAACATGTTTTGTTCTTAACTAATAGATAAATTTGCCATCTAAAGAATTCTTTGTAACAGTTCACAATTGGTTTATATTTTTTTAAAGATTTTTTATTTATTTATTTGACAGAGAGAGATCACAAGTAGGCAGAGAGGCAGGCAGAGAGAGAGAGAGAGGAGGAAGCAGGCTCCCCGCTGAGCAGAGAGCCCGATGCGGGACTCGATCCCAGGACCCTGAGATCATGACCTGAGCTGAAGGCAGCGGCTTAACCCACTGAGCCACCCAGGCGCCCCACAATTGGTTTATATTTAATCTTCAGTAGAGGTTAAGGTATTTCTAAGAGTACAAAATTCTGTTAAGTGTAATTAAGACTGATGGAAATAAGGGAAACATCTCAGTAGAAAAGTGGGAAATATGTAAAAAGGAGAGAAAAATACCAGATGCCTGATCCTGTTTGAATAAGAAAGAAAAACAGGCCCAGGGCCACTGTCTGAGCTAGATCCATTCCTAAAGAATGGACGGGAGATCCGGTGTGGGGAGATGTCCAACCTGTTTGAATTTGAAGAGTTCCTGACTGTGTGAATGTGTCTGTATGGCCCCACCGCTTCAGCTACAGAGTCTGAGTGGGCTGCACCCTGAGTCTCGCAGGGCGTCATATGGCATAACGGTCATCTTCTCCACGGAGTAGCCTGGTCCGGGGTTTATATGGACAGACCTTAGCTAAGACGCTCCTAAGTTCCCGCGAGGGACGCGAGCAGGACAGCCTCTGAAAGATCCCCCTCCCTTTGTCTGCGACATCATTCATGATGGGAGGGAAACCCAGAAAACTCCTATCTTAAGACTGCACGCTGAAAAATAAAAAAAGGAAAGACACTGGTATAGAAAAGCTGGTTTTCTCTCCATTTAAAAGGGCAAAGTTTTCTTCGGTTAATTGAAATGTAAATAGTTTTCTCCTTGCCTGCCCAGAGTTGTACACGAGATCTCTTTGGCTCTTAAGTCTTCCTTGATATGCTAAGTTACTGATAAGCCTTGGGTTACATTTTGTAGCTATTCTAGAGGTTCTATAGAGTTCCTAGAGTTTAATGTTTTCATAAGGGTCATCACTTGATATTTAACTATATCTGTTCTGAGTTTTTTCATTTGTATTTGTTTTAGTTCTCTTGTAAGATGAATTCCACCTTAAAGGAAATTTCATATGGGAAGACTTTCAGGACAAATACAGGTCTTTGATATGTTAAAATCCTGGGAACTGGGGCGCCGGGGTGGCTCAGTGGGTTGGGCCGCTGCCTTCGGCTCGGGTCATGATCCCAGGGTCCTGGGATCGAGCCCCGCATCGGGCTCTCTGCTCAGCCGGGAGCCTGCTTCCTTCTCTCTCTCTCTGCCTGCCTCTCTGCCTGCTTGTGATCTCTCTCTACCAAATAAATAAATAAAATCTTTAAAAAAAAATAAATAAAATCCTGGGAACTTAAATGGGTAAAGATTTACAGAAGTAAGGGCTACATTCAGACTAAACCAGAATTAGTAACATGGGACTAGATAAACTGAAGGGTTGTAATGTTGTGTCTCTTAATGTTTTAAACATTACTGGTTCTGTAATGTTTGCTCCTCTAGACTAGGGAAACTTTTTCTTAAGTTACCTGTAACTGATAGAGATGTAAAGGTGTTCATTTGTTTTTTTTTTTTTTTAAGATTTTATTTATTTATTTGACAGAGATCACAAGTAGATGGAGAGAGAGGCAGTCAGAGAGAGAGAGAGAGAGGGAAGCAGACTCCCTGCTGAGCAGAGAGCCCGATGTGGGACTCGATCCCAGGACCCTGAGACCATGACCTGAGCCGAAGGCAGTGGCTTAACCCACTGAGCCACCCAGGCGCCCTAAAGGTGTTCATTTGTAAGCGAATCAAGGCATTCAACTTTTCTCTCTATTGGAACCCTCTGAAACCAAAAGGGCTCAATAAGTTCTTCCTTCGCAATCAGTCATTTGCATAAGTTCAATAAGAATCTGTTCTCCTTGTAACAGGACAGCATTGGACACTGGATATTTTACCAAGGCTTTGACTGGAATGTCATATTTGAAAAGACTCAGATATGACCAGCTTAAAGGAACTAAGGTTGACTTTGTAAAACCTGGAGCTGTAAAGCCCTTTGGAACTGTTGGCCTGATACCTTGCTCACAGAGTTCCCAGCAGCCTCACCAGGTGAGTAAAGAATGTCACTCCCTGGTAGGAGGAGGAGCCTCAAGATACTTTGGGTACCTCAGGGAGAGGAATTTGCCCAAGTCAACAGGTATTACAGGCATATCTGATGGCAAGTACGTAGCTTGGCTTCTGGCCCGGAGAGGCTACTAAAAGTTCAACCTAGAGATTCCTTATAAAAAGTTCCAGCAAAGCAGATTCTAAAAGATCTATATGATTACTCACTGTTCTTGCTGAGTTTATGTAAATAATTAGGCCAAGTTTGTTAAAACTGGACTCGCTTTTCAAACGAGTTAGTCCTGATTTGGCTTTCTCTGGAAATGAGAGTTATTTTGGAGAGAAAAATTATGTTTTAATAACATGGCTTTATGGATGTTAAATTCTAGATTAGATTGTTATTAAATGTTTGTTTACCTAAGCTAGACAACTTAAGGTAAACTTCAGAGAAGTTGCACGATAACTCGTGTAAACGATCTTGCTTTTTCCAGTCAGTCAGCCCCAGATATAAGGAGGAAACTTCAGAAAATTGAAGGATTTGAAAGGAAGAATCTGACTGAGTTAGCGGGAATAGTAGAGAAAGCTGCTGAGGACTATAGGTCTTGCTTGCAGAGGATGAGAGCTCTCTTACAGACTCTGCAGGAAAAAGGGTATCAGGTGTCAGCAATAAAAACACAGCTTTGACTGCCTTTGGCTCAGGTCATGATCTCAAGGTCCTGGGATCGAGTCCCACATCGGGCTCTCTGCTCAGCAGGGAGCCTGCTTCCCTCTCTCTCTCTCTCTCTGCCTGCCTCTCTGCCTACTTGTGATCTATCTCTGTCAAATAAATAAATAAAATCTTTGGAAAAAAAAAACACAGCTTTGTAAGAGCCACACCACATACTTAGGTTTTGGTCTCCATGAGGGAGTTTCTTGGGATGTTGGGCTACTGCAGGCTGTGGATACCATGGTTCCTGGAGATGGTGCAACCTCTCTACGAACTGACTAAGGGAGGACTCACTATGGTAGAGTGGACTAAATTAGACTATAAAGGAGACTGGGCTAAGACTAGGAGAAAATTAGTAAGCCAAATACATCAGGGCACTCATTTGGGGACATGCAAGTTTAAAGAGCTTATAGGCAAGCAGTTCTAGGTTTCTAAATTAGGGTGTATGGCTCAAGATGTGGTTGATAGATGTGTTCAATGTCAGGTGGTAAATGCAGAAAGAACTAGAATGGGAAGAGGGAAAAGAGAAAGAGGTTGCTATATCAGAAATGACTGCTCAGTCTGTACTCCAGTCACTGCAGGCATTATAGTCTGTCTTAAAAGAGCCCATGCAGGGACCCGGACTGCCCACACTGGGACAGAATCGGAGGTGGAGCCACATCCTCGCCAATCCAGGGACTTAGTTTGGGTGCCTGCTGCCAAGTGGAAGGCTTAGAGCCTTGCTGGAGAGGACCATTTACTGTCATCCTGACCACCCCCATGGCAATAAAAGTAGAAGGCATCAGGGCCTGGATTCATGCAGGTCACGTCAAACGAGTTGAGGATGAGAACACCCCCCCCCCCAGAGGTGGATGCTGCTGCCAATGGACCCTGCCAACCATGGACTAAAACTAAGACTCAAAAAACAATGAGTTCATTAAATTCATTGTTGGCCCTGTTGTTAAGATATAGGCGGGAGGTATAAGCAGTTGCGAATAAAAAAGAGAAGGCTTAACTTACTGTTTCTGATAAAAGGAGTGTATAGAACTGGCTAAAAAGTCAAAGATTTGACTAGTCTCCAAAGAAAAGGGGGGAATGTAAGGACCTATTTAGAAACTGTCCCTGCTCCCCTTTCCCCAGGGGATTTACTTGGAGACAAATCCCAGAAGCCAGCTTCAGGTAACAAAGCCCAGATACAAAGGTGGGTCAGGCCAGGTGGAGACATCGATCAGTGGGGGGGATTCATACTGTCTCCCTGGTTACCAAGGAGTATGGGCCCCACCCTTTGGGAGCCTTTTTGGCGCCAATCCCAATCAAGGGTAATAGGCTGGGTCAAATGTCTACTAGGGTAAATTGTGACTCAATTGGTCACCTAGCATCACTGTGCTTGGCACGAAGTAAAGCTTTGCTTGACCTTCGCTTTGTATCAGTCTCGCTTCTTTAATCACGAACCCATTATTGGGGCATAACAATAGGAACTTTGTTTCTTGTGTTTGAGGATAAGTTTTTAAAAAATAAAATCAGGGCACCTGGGTGGCTCAGTCAGTTCAGTGTCTACCTTCGGCTCAGGTCATGATCCCAGGGTCCTGGGATCGAGTTCTATGTCAGGCTCCCTGTTCAATGGGAAGTCTGCTTCTCCCTTTCCCTCTGTGCTTTCTCCCTCTCTCAAGTAAATAAAGAAAGCCTTAAAAAAAAAAAAAAAGAAAAGAAAATCATGACCCTTATGCAAATATAAAATAAACATGTATCAAAGAGTTTACCTAACTAGTTAATTAACCAAGGGAACTGGTAAGATGTTACAATCTGCTCGAAGGAGAATCCAAAGGTCAGATACATTTATAGAACAGAAATATTGAAATTGGGGCGCCTGGGTGGCTCAGTGGGTTAAAGCCTCTGCCTTCGGCTCAGGTCATGATATCAGGGTCCTGGGATCGAGCCCCGCATCGGGCTCTCTGCTCAGCAGGGAGCCTGCTTCCTCCTCTCTCTCTGCCTGCCTCTCTGCCTACTTGTGATCTGTCTCTCAAATAAATAAATAAATAAAATCTTTAAAAAAAAAAAAAAGAAATATTGAAATAAACTTGCAAAAGGAGGCCAAACTGACTTTTCCACTGTGGGGGAAGGTTGTCCTTAGATAAGAGCCATTTGCACTTCTATCAGTTTTCTATAATTTACAGAGTCGTAAAAGAGCTCAAAGACAGTAAAAAGCTCAGAGCCTTTTTTTTTAATAACTTCCTGTTATGAAGCTCCACAGCTATCTTTTAAGATTTTATTTATTTATTTCATAGGCAGAGATCTCAAGTAGACAGAGAGAGAGGAGGAAGCAGGCTCCCTGCTGAGCAGAGAGCCGGATGTGGGGCTCGATCCTAGGTCCCTGAGATCATGACCCCAGCCGAAGGCCGAGGCTTTAACCCACTGAGCCACCCAGTGGTGGCTCAGAGCCTTTTTTAAGTACCAGATAACCTAGGACCTTTTTTAAGTACCAGATAACCTAGGACCTCTTCCAAGGATGCATAGCTTTTCATCGGAGAATCCAGGTATCTTTTTTTGCATGATGCGATTTTCCTTCCACTAACAGCTCACAACTGGAGATAACCCAAATGCCCATCAGTAGGAAAATGGATAAAATGTGGTATTGTAAATTCATACAATGGAACACTATACTGTAACCGTAATATTATTAATTTTGCATGCCACAGATGCATGCAAGAAGACAGATGAATTTTATTGACCTAATGGTGAGTGAAAAAGACTGAAAGAATCCAGGTTTCCCCTGCAATCTGAAAGTAAAATGTTTCTATGAAATCTTTCATACACTGAAATGGCACAAAGAAGCAATTATCATTCATTTATATGATAAATACACACTAGTGGCGCCCCCAAACACCCGCCATGGGAAGTACACTCAGCATCCCAGCAGCAAGCTGTCATAGGCTTGAACTGTGTGAGCATTTTTTCTGCTTTATCTGAGTTTATTTTGTGCATCTGTTGGCAAGATGTGTCCTAAGGTATAAGAAAAACCCAAGAGGTTACTTTTGGCGCCACTAGTGCTGCTCAGAGTGTCCACCTCCTCTGTTAACTGCTGAATAATGGCTCCCAAACCTATGAGGTACTAAACCCTGGAAACTGTAAATGTTACCTTATTTGGAAAAAGGGTCTTTGTGGATATGATAAATAAAGGATTTATCGGGATTTATCTTGGATTATCCAGATGGGCCCTAAACGCTGTCACAAGTGTCTTCATAGAAAGGATCAGAGGGAGATTCCTGCATCAGGCTCTCTGCTTGGCAGGGAGCCTGCTTCCCCATCCCCCTCTCTGCCTGCCTCTCTGCCTACTTGTGATTTCTCTCTCTCTCTCTGTGTCAAATAAATAAATAAAATCTTAAAAAAAAAAAAAACCACCCAGAAACACACAGACAGACAGCTAGTAAATAATGAAGCCAGCACGCAAACTCAGCCTGTCTGGTTGTGAGGGCCATTGCCTTAGTCCTACACTAGGGTTGAATGATTATCTCCAGAGTTGTTGTTTGTTTGTCTTTTTTTTTTTTTTTTTTGAGGGAGAGACACAGTGAGAGAGCATGAGAGGGGAGGACAGAGGGAGAGGCAGACTCCCCATGGAGCTGGGAGCCTGATGTGGGAATCGATCCCAGGACCCCGGGATCCTGACCTGAGCCGAAGGCAGTCAATTAACCAACTGAGCCACCCAGGCGCCCTTATCTCCAGAGTATTAAAACAGGGGCACCTGGGTGGCTCAGTGGGTTAAGCCACTGCCTTCTGCTCGGGTCATGATCCCAGGGTCCTGGGATCGAGCTCTGCATTGGGCTCTCTGCTCAGCCGGGAGCCTGCTTCCTTCTCTCTCTCTCTCTGCCTGCCTCTCTGCCTGCTTGTGATCTCTCTCTGCCAAATAAATAAATAAAATCTTAAAAAAAAAAACCAGTATCTATTCTGGTATTTTTTTTAAAGACTTTTCTTATTTATTTGACAGAGGGAGACACAGTGAGAGAAGAAACACAAGTAGGGGGAGTGGGAGAGGGAGAAGCAGGTTTCCCACTGAGCAGGGATCCCAATGTGGGGGTCCATGTGGGTCTCAATCCCAAGACACTGGGATCATGACCTGAGCCGAAATCAGATGCTTAAGGACTGAGCCACCCAGGTGCCCCATATATTCTGGGTTTTTTAATTTTAATTTTTTTTAAAGATTTTATTTATTTTATTTGACAGAGAGAGAGATCACAAGTAGGCAGAGAGGCAGGCAGAGACAGAGGGGGAAGCAGGCTCCCCGCTGAGCAGAGGGCCCGATGCGGGGCTCGATCCCAGGACACCGAGATCATGACCCGAGCCGAAGGCAGCGGCTTAATCCACTGAGCCACCCAGGCGCCCCTAATTTTAATTTTTTTATTTTTAAAGATTTTATCTATATATCTGAGAGAGAGAGAGAGCGTGAGAGGGGAGAGGTCAGAGGGAGAAGCAGACTTCCCGCTGAGCAGGGAGCCTGACGTGGGACTCAATCGTGGGAATCCAGGATCATTACCTGAGCTGAAGGTAGTTGCCTAACCAACTGGTATTTTTTTTTTTTTAAGATTTTATTTATTTATTTGACAGACAGAAATCCCAAGTAGGCAGAGAGGCAGGCAGAGAGAGGAGGAAGCAGGTTCCCTGCTGAGCAGAGAGCCCAATGCGGGGCTGGATCCCAGGACCCTGGGATCATGACCTGAGCTGAAGGCAGAGGCTTTAACCCACTGAGCCACCCAGGCGCCCCTAACCAACTGGTATTTTAAAAAGAAAAATACCAGGGACGCCTGGGTGGCGCAGTTGGTTGGACGACTGCCTTCGGCTCAGGGCGTGATCCTGGAGTCCCAGATTTGAGTCCCACATCGGGCTCCCAGCTCCATGGGGAGTCTGCTTTGCTCTCTGACCTTCTCCTCGCTCATGCTCTCTCTCACTCTCTCTCTCTCTCTCTCAAATAAATAAATAAAATCTTTAAAAAAAAATAAAATAAAAAGAAAAATACCAGTATCTGTAGTAGGCTATAATTTATGTTAAAAAGAGAGAGAGAGAGAGAGAAGCAAAAGAACTTATCTGTTTATTTTGCATATTTGTTTATATTCATAAAGTATCTCTAGAAGGATATCAAGAAACAATACAATTAGCTGCATTTGGGAAGAGGAACTACAGGAATGGGTTACATCTGAAATAAAATTAAAACAAAGAACTAGGGCACCTGGGTGGCTCAGTGGATTGAGCCACTGCTTTCAGCTGGGGTCATGATCTCAGGGTCCTGGAATTGAGTCCCGCATGGGGCTCTCTGCTCAGCAGGGGGCCTGCTTTGCTTCCCTTCCCCTCTCTCTGCCTGCCTCTCTGCCTACTTGTGATCTCTCTCTGTCAAATAAATAAATAAAATCTTAAAAACAAAACAAAACAAAGAACTATAAGGGAATTATATGAACAACTTCATCCCAACGATTTTGAAACATCAACACAGAGCTACTTTCTTGCAAAAATATAGTTCAGCAAAGATGATACAGGGAAATTCTGTCTTAGGGTGTCTGGCTAGCTCAGCCTGTAGAGCATGGGACTCCTGATCTCAGGGTAATGAGTTCAAGCCCCATGTTGGGCAGAGAGCCTACACAAACAAACAAACCAAAAACCTGTCAATCTAGAACCATTAAAGAAACAGAATGCTTAATCTAAAATCTGCATCCTAGCCCCTCAGAAGTGTGAGACGAAACCAAAGAAAAACACCAGGAACTGGGTAATATTACAGCAAATTCAGCGAACATTGAAAAGAAAAATCCTGGGACGCCTGGGTGGCTCAGTTGGTTGGACAACTGCCTTCGGCTCAGGTCATGAACCCGGAGTCCTAGGATCGAGTCCCCTATCGGGCTCCCAGCTCCATGCAGAGTCTGCTTCTCCCTCTGACCTTGTCCTTGCTCATGCTCTCTCTCAGTCTCTCTCTCAAATAAATAAATACAATCTTTAAAAAAAAAAATTAAAAAAAAAGAAAAGAAAAATCCTCTTAAACATAATCTTCCAGACAAAGAAGAAAACGAAGTCTCCTCAACTCATTGTGACTTGATTAAAAAATTAATCCCAAATCAGACATCCACAGCACAAGAGAGCAAAAGACCAAAATCACTCACGGACATACACGCAAAAATGCTAAATAAAATACTAGCGAATAGTCCAGCAATGCTAAACATTTATCAAGTCCAATTTTTCTTTTTTTCTGGGAAATTACGATGATGGAATAAAAATTTATTAATGTAGTCCGACCTAAGGAAGAAACCTGTATGACAACTGTGACCTACAGAACTTCCTTAACTTGATAGAGGCTATTTAGCCTCACGGTTTTGGTGGCTCAGTTTAGTGTCTGTGTTCCCGGCCGCACGGGGAGCGCCAAGAGGGCAGGGCTTGTGTGTTTTTATCACCACTGTCTAGCTCGTCGCCTAGCACTGTCCTTAGCACAATGTAAATGCGTGCTGCATGAAAGATGGACCTTTAGCTGAGGTAAGGTTTGGGAACGCGAGAGCTCTCTACACTCATCACCCCGCCCCGTCGAACACACCATTCAAGACCCTCCGCCATCCACAGCTCCAGCGAAAACCCCAAAGCATCCGGAGCCCTTTTTTTTTTTTTTTTTTTTTTTTTTTTTGGTGGCTGTGCCGGTGACAATGCGCCTGCGCTAGCCGGAGATGGGAGGGACGCGAGCGGAGCGGCCGGGGCTGTAGACGCCTGCGCGGCGGCGGGATGTAGGCAGGGCCTTGCGGCGCCTGCGCAATCGGTGGCGGCTGTGTGGGGCGGGACAGGGGCGGGCCGAGGGCGGGGGCCGCCAGGGAGGCAGGGCGGGCTGGGCGAACGGCGCCGCGGGGTTGGCTGCTGCCCTAAGGCCGGACTCAACGGATTCGGGCCGCGCCACCGGGCGAGATCGCCGCCCGGCCCATCCCGGAGCCAGCGAGCGAGCGAGCGAGGCGGCGCCGCGCGGTAAGAGCCAGGGCCGGGTCCCCTCAGTGTGCGCTGGCGGGCCGCGCAGCCAGGCCCTGGCGGCCCCGCAGACCCCAGCGGCCCCGCGCCTGCGCGGTCCCCCGCCGGGGCCCCCCCCTAGCCCGTCCGGCGCCTGCGCCGTCCCCCTCCGGGGTTTTTGGGCCGACCCCCGGGTACTCCGGCGGCTCCTGGCTGGTGTATGCGGCCCAGGTGGTTTTGGGCTCCTCGCCTGCTGGTCCCTCCGAGCCAGGTGGCTGAGCGTGTCCCTCGCGCTTTGTTTTCCCCGTGCCCCAAAAGAGGCTGGGACAGGCGCCCCATAGCCCTGGTCCTTTAGTCTCCTTCCCCCGGCGGAGACACCGCTGCCCGGGGCTCCGAGGACTTGGCTCGGGGAGTAGCGCCGCGGGTGGGCGGCGGACCTGTGGGCTCTGCTTCCGCTGGGGTACGCGCCCCCACCCTCTCCCCGCTCAGAGGGAGGTCATCCTTAAGCGAGCGGAAAGTTGTTTTTTTCTTGAGACTTGGTTAATTGCATCAGAGAGAATATGAATAATAGTTTTTTATTGAGGGAATTTTGCATTTTCCTCAACCTGGTAATTGTGTGGCATACGTGGTTATATTTAAGACATCATAGTTCATTGTTGGGCACCTCTCCTGGAGATGACTGGAAAATAAATCAGTTTCCATGTAGTTTCAGCCTATTTACAAGACCAAGTAAGGATTCCAGTGATAATTCAAATGTAGAGAGATTTGATTTGTTGTGCCCTTGATAATTTACCGGCAAGTACGGGAGGGTCCAGGAAAAATTCCCATAAATCCACTGCTCTATATGGATTGCAGGGAAAAGTGTGTTGTAAAAAGAGCATCTCTAGTCACTGATAATATTTTCTAAGATTACAGCAGATTCAGGAAACTAAAAAATGTTGCAGAGCCCAACAGTGTTTCCAGGAGGATGTATCTTGAGATGAAATCAGAGCTTTGTAGACATCAGGAGACATCAGCATAACACATGTAGGTTATGAAATGGTCAAACCAATACTGACAGGTATATCTGTAAGGAGAAGTGGGTTATTGGTTTGGGGAAAGTCGTTTTATGTAAAGAAATAGCTAACTGATCCAGTAATTTTTTTTCTTCTTTAAAAATGACCTTTCCCCCTTTGATTTACTTTACACCAAGCAGTCTTTAAGACTCAGCAACTTTAGGTAGCTGGAGAATGTTTCTTAATAGCCTGTGTATACTCTAGGTATGTAGGGATTTTCTTGACATTCGTTTTCAGTAAGAAAGTGAATATTGCCCATAGAAAAGCTTTAAACTTGAATTTTTAGGGTGTGTATTTACATTGTGTTGTTTTGAGATGGGATTTCTGTAAAGCAGAAGTTCTTTTTATAAACGATTTGACACAGTACATTCTTAATTTTACATGACTCAGCTGATAGTATTGGTTCGGTTCAAAATTATTACCTGGGTTGGGTTTTCATAATATGTAAAACTTGCCGTATAACTATATACATATTAATTTTTTAATTTTTATTTTTTAAAGATTTATTTGTTTGAGAGAGAGCGTACCCATGGGTGTGTGTGTGCCCATGAATGGGGAGGGGCAGGGGGAGCCAGTCTCAAGCAGACCCCTCACTGAGCATGGAGCTGGGCCTCCATCCCAGCACCCTCTGAGATCACGCCCCCAGCCGAAATCAAGGGTGGGATGCCCAACCAACTGAGCCACCCAGGTGCCTCAAACCTTATACGTATTTAAGTCACAAATGCTAACTTGTACTTACCATTATGCAAACTGTCCAGCTCAGTAGAGGACTGGTGATAGGGTATCAGCAGGCTAGAAATGCTTTCTTGGTTTTATGGCTTGGGGCAAATCATTTGCCCTTTCTGGACCTTCCTTTCCCTATCTGTAAATGCGAGGGATGGCGGAGGAGGGAAGAGATGGAACAGAGCTCCAGTTGCCACTTTTTTTTTTTTTTTTTTAAGATTTTATTTGAGAGAGAGGGAGAGAGATCACAAGTAGGCCTAGAGGCAGGCAGAGAGAGAGCAGGGAATCAGGCTGCCTGGTAAGCAGAGAGCCTGATGCAGGGGCAAAGGCAGAGGCTTAACCCATTGAGCGACCCAGCCCACCCCTTTTTTTTAGATTTTATTTATTTATTTGGCAGAGAGAGTGAGAGACCGCGAGAGAGGGAACACAGGCACAGGGAGTGGGAGAGGGAGAAGCAGGCTTCCGGAAGAGCAGGAAGCCCGATGCGGGGCTCAATCCCAGGACCCTGGATCATGACCCGAGGTGAAGGCAGACACTTAACCACTGAGTCACCCAGCTGCCCCTAGTTGCCACTTTTAAAACATTTAATGGGTCCTTGTCTACAGAGTTCTCTTCCCTCCTAGTAGAAATGGGTCTTCTCATCTGTTCCATGACATTGTTTGTGGTCCCTCTGGAAAGACAGTGAGTGAGGCCATGGTAAAACTGGTGAGAACAAATCTTGGAGACTCTTGGTCAAACCCCTGAAAGGGAGGGTTGAATGGGCCTTAGGGTCTAGAGAAAAACAAGGGCAATGAGAGGAGTTTTTCATTAAATTTATTCAATGAAAGGACTGCCCTTTCTAAAAAGTATATATATGTATCATTTTCTTGGTGTTGAAATTAAGCATTTTTTAATGAAATGTTGATAGTAAATGATGGTATATGATGATTGTAAGTGGCAAATACAAGGTTGGTTATCTTATCACAATAAGATATTTTTAGAAATAAAGTCTAAAATCTTTTGTTTCATTATTGTTGTTAGGGAGTTCAAAAAGTTCTTAGGGCTTTTGGTGGTAAGAATATTAAAATGGAGATTATTTTTTAAGAGTAAATATGAGGGGGCGCCTGGGTGGCTCAGTGGGTTAAGCCGCTGCCTTCGCCTCAGGTCATGGTCCCAGGGTCCTGGGATCGAGCCCTGCATCGGGCTCTCTGCTCAGCCGGGAGCCTGCTTCTTTCTCTCTCTCTCTGCCTGCCTCTCTGCCTGCTTGTGATCTCTCTCTGTCAAATAAATAAATAAAATCTTAAAAAAAAAAAAGAGTAAATATGAGTTTACTTTGTGGCCATCTGTCCAAATCCATAGGCAACTGGGAAGATTGGTTAAATTTGCTTGGTACTAAAGATGTTACTATTCTGATTATTCTTTCCTACTGGATATAAAATGTCAGGAAATTTTTTTGTGTGTGCTTCTGCCAACAAAATAAGCCTAGGCAGGGAAATTCCTCCTGGTGGTTGGAATTGTTAGTGGTGAATAGACTAGCTGCTGAGGTAAAGAACCCCCATGGGGTTTCTCTCTGAGCTCAGAAATCTTTTTAGTATTGTGGCCTCAGTCTTTTACTGTGAAACATAACCATTGAGAAATTAGGCTTACAGACTGTATTTCAGATATATTGAGGGGAAGAAGTGGCAATGGTTTGTTCCAAAGGAATGTAGCAGATGATCTTTCTGTCTGTGAAGTCTTTAAAATTCATCCTGGTCTGCTGTTAATAACAAATAAGATTTAGTTATTGTCAGTCTTTTTTTTTATATTCACAAAACTGTAGTATATGAAAATGTATCAAACACATTTTTTTTTAAAGATTTTATTTATTTATTTGACAGATAGAGATCACAAGTAGGCAGAGAGGCAGGCAGAGAGAGGAGGAAGCAGGCTCCCTGCTGAGCAGAGAGCCGGATGTGGGGCTCGATCCCAGGACCCTGGGATCTTGACCTGAGCCGAAGGCAGAGGCTTTAACCCACTGAGCCACCCAGGCACCCTATCAAACACATTTTAAAAGTGTCTAGTTAAAATGAATAATGCAGTGTAATTCTTTGTAATACTAATTTCTGGGCTTAGAGGACTGACTGCTCTCAGCTACCTCTAAGTTCCCTATTTTTTTTTTTTAAAGATTTTATTTATTGGGGTGCCAACAGAGAGAGATCACAAGTAGGCAGAGACACAGGCAGAGAGAGAGAGGAGGAAGCAGGCTCCCCGCTGAGCAGAGAGCCCGATGTGGGACTCGATCCCAGGACCCTGAGATCATGACCTGAGCCGAAGGCAGCGGCTTAACCCACTGAGCCACCCAGGCGCCCAAGAAATTGCAATTTAATATCATTATTTCTTAAACCTTTACTGCCCAAACGCATCAAATTAAAACAAAAACAAAAAACCCAAGGTGGAAGGTATCCAAGGGGAATGAGGGAAGCAATACAGAACAAATGCACATTCCTTCCAGAGCTGGGAACAAAGATAATGCCCAGATGGTTTCTAGGTTATAAAACATGTATGAGACAGTCCCTCCTTCAAGAAGTAAAATTTGAGTTAAACACTAAGATACAACTAAATAGACTCTGCAAATTGGTGCGTACAACTGGAGGGTGTCTCACAGCTGGAGAGGTCAAGTGCACCTAGAGTAAAACTCCCAAGGGCAAAGACTTAAAGTAATCTCTACTTCCTTGGCAGTGCTAACATGCCTAGCACATAACGCACCCAGCAGATGAAACAACCTTTGGTCAAGCCACACACTCTGCTATGCACTGTGACGTCACTGGCTAGTGGAGGGAACAGACAAAACACAGGGCACCAAATCCTCACTAGACAGGAAGCTGGACAGGTAAGCAGGAAATAGATCAAGGGATGCCTTCAAGGCAAGGTAATATCTAAGTTGAGTATAAGGTGATAATGGGATGAAGTGAGAGAAGAACATTCCAGCAGAGGGAGACACGGAGACTGGAGAGAGTTAAGGGACCAATAGAGGTTCAACAAAACTCTGCGAACCATCAAAAAAGGTGGGTGGGGGTATGAGAATGGAGGCCAAAGCCCAGTGATGAAGCATCCTGGATAACAAGATAAGGATTAGTAAATCTGATTATGAAGACAGTGGCAGCTGTTGAAGGACTTAAATTTGGTGGTGGGGATGTGGGATGACTATATTTTGCAAAGACACAGGCAGGAACGAACCGCTGGATTTAACCAGAAAAGAACTACAGTGATGATGTGGGGAAAACACTGTTAACAGATCTGCACTCTTTTCTAGTAGACAAATTTCCTTTTGGGAGTTACCCAATTATTCTTAAAAATAGAGAACTTAGGGGTGCCTGGGTGGCTCAGTGTTAACCCACTGCCTTCGGCTCTGGTGTGGTCTCAGGGTACTGGGATTGAGTCCCGGATCAGGCTCTCTGCTTGGTGGGGAGCCTGCTTCCCCCTTCTCTCTCTGCCTACCTGTGATCAATCTCTGTCAAATAAATAAATAAAATCTTTTAAAAAATAAATAAATAAATAAATAAATTGCAATTTCTTTATTGTGCATATAACATAGGGAACATAAATGATAAAGGGAGGGGCCCCTGGCTGGCTCAGAGGGGAGAGCATTTGACTCTTGATCTGAGGGTTTTGAGTTTGAGCCCCATTTTGGATGTAGAGATTACTTAAGATTTTTTTTTTTTTTTTTAGATTTTATTTATTTATTTGACAGAGATCACAAGTAGGCAGAGCAGCAGGCAGATAAGGAGGGGGAAGCAGGTTCCCTGCTGAGCAGAGAGCCCGATGCGGGGCTTGATCCCAGGACCCTGGGATCATGACCTGAGCAGAAGGCAGAGGCTTTAACCCACTGAGCCACCCAGGTGCCCCAAGATTGTTTTTTAAAGACTTGTTTATTTTCAGGGCAAAAAAAAAAGCATCTGCCTTAAAAAAAAATAAAAAGACTTGTTTATTTGCAAGAGCAAGCTCTTGTATGAACATGTATGCATGTGAGTGAGAGGAGAGGCAGAGGGAGAGAATCCTCAAGCAGACTTCCGGCTGAACGTGGATTCCCCACTCAGGGCTCCGTCCCATGACCCATGAGATGATTACCTGAGCCAAAATCCAAGAGTTGGATGCTTAACTGACTCAGCCACTCCAAAAATAAAATGTTAAGAAAAAAATGATAAAGGGAAAAGATACTTTGTCTATTATAAAAAGGCCCCATATTACACTTCTTTTCAAAAGAACTGAGGTTATACAAAGAAAAATAAAAAAGACCCTGGTTAAGGGTGCCCGGGTGGCTCAGTCAATTAAGTGTCTGCCTTCTGCTCAGGTTATGATCCCAGGGTTCTGGGATCAAGTTCCACATGAGGCTATCTGCTCAGTGGGGAACCTGCTTCCTCCTTCTGTCTGCCACTCCCCCTGCTTGGGTGCAAGGGCACGCACTCTCTCTCTCTCTAATAAAATCCTAAAAAAGAAAAAAAAAAAGACCCTGGTTAAGCTTAGGAAAGAGTCATGCAGAAAACCTAGGAGGACTGTTCAGATCTGTGAAGAAATACTGGTTAAAAATTAAAATTGTCCATTTCTTCCTCTCTCCCTCCTTCTATTCTTGGGAAAAAACCCAGGTCAGCCATTTTCCAGTTGCACCTCTTCTACTGAGAATTCCCAAGGCAGTCTGTTGGGGCTGCTTTTTTTTTTTCCAGAAGAGTCACCATTGGACACTTTCTCCTAAGAGAAGCACCTTTTCTCCTACTTGGGAGACAGCCAGTGTCCTGAGTCCCTCTCCCTCTTTCCCTGGAAATTTCTCCTTGTTGTGGTTTGGTTTTATCCTACCAGGCTCAAGGATTCTTGAGCAGGACCTATTGGATTTCTTCTTGCACACTTTTCTTTTTTAAACTTCAGTGGATTTGAGCCAGTCTTAAATCTTCTCTCTCATGTTCTTTCTTGTTCTCCCTCTCTGGCACTCCTCATTTTCTGCAGACTCCATTGAATCCTTACGGTTACCCAGGTCTGCTGTGTCTCCCCCGTTACCAATTACCTGCTGACCTTTTCAACCTATCTCCCTCCTTTTCAGTCTTCATGCCAACCTCATTGCAGTCTTATTCATCCTTGCCTGGTGTCCCCCACGCAAGGCCTCCAGCTTTTCATTTTTTTAAATCTTCTTTTTTTTTATCTCCTTCTTGCCTTAGGCCTTGGCCCTCACTCCTTTTCTTTTTTTTTTCTTTTTTAAAGATTTTATTTATTTATTTGACGGAGAGCGATCACAAATAGGCAGAGAGGCAGGCAGAGAGAGGGGGAGCAGGCTCCCCTCCGAGCAGAGAACCCGATGCGGAGCTTGATTCCAGGACCCTGAGACCATGACCTGAACCAAAGGCAGAGGCTTGACCTACTGCACCACCGAGGCGCCCCCGCTTTTTTATCATTCTTTATTATTCATGTATTCGTTTGAATACAAGAATACCTGAGTGTCTGTATTCATTTGAATGCATGACTGATGTATTCATGTATTGGATCGTATATTTGTTTGCAAACATGTATGTTTTTTAAAAAATAACAGGATTATTGAGATATATTCAAATACCATATTCAAATACCATAAAGTTCACTCTTTTTGAAGTGTACACTTCAGTGCTTTTAAGTATATCCATAGAGTTTTGCGTTGATCACCACTGTCTAATTCCAGAACATTTTCATCACCTCAGAAAGAACCTTTGTTCTGATTTTTTTTTTAAAGATTTTATTTATTTATTTATTTGACAGAGAGAAATCACAAGTAGATGGAGAGGCAGGGAGAGAGAGAGAGAGAGAGGGAAGCAGGCTCCCCGCTGAGCAGATAGCCCGATGCGGGACTCGATCCCAGGACCCTGAGATAATGACTTGAGCCGAAGGCAGCAGCTTAACCCACTGAGCCACCCAGGCGCCCCCTTTGTTCTGATTAATAGTCATTCCCTATTCTCTATTCCTTCCAGCCCCTGGAAATCCCTAATCTACTTCTGTCTCTGTAGATTTGCCTGTTCTGGGCATTCATAGAAATGGAATCATACAGTTTGTGCCCATTTGTCTGCCTTCTTTCGTTTAGCATGATCTTTTTAAGCATTGTCCATGTTGTAGCATTTATTAGTACTTCATTCCTTTTATGGCCAAATAATAGTTCATGTTGATGGACATTTGGTTTTTTTCCACTTTTGGTGATTATAAATAATGCTGCCCTGGACATTCATGTGTAGGTTTCTTTGTGGTTGAATATTTTCAGTTCTTTTGGGTGTGTACCTCAGAGTGGAGTCACTGGGTCACGTGATTCCTGTGCTAAACTTTGAGGAACCAACAAATTTCCAAAGCTGCATCATTTTACATTCCCATTAGCAGTGTATGAGGGGTTCAGATTCTCCACCTACTCATCAGTGTAAGGTTTTGCGAGTATACTTAAAAAAAAATTTTTTTTTGACACTTCTTGTTTTCTTCACTTAGTATTTCTGGAAATTCCATTAAATCAGCTGGCATCACTCTGACTCATTGTGATTAATAGCTTCATAGTAGTATTCCATAGTAAAAATACACCATTTAGTCATTCAGTTCAGCAGAGTTATTTATTTATTTAGCTTTATTTAGTTTTCTTAAGGAAACTCTGTGCCCACTGTGGGGCTCAAACTCACAACCCCAGGATCAGGAATCATAAGCTCTACTGATGGAGCCAGCCAGGTGCTCCATCAGTTCAGCGGATATTTATTATGTGACTTTTTTTTTGTTTTTAAACGATTTTGTTTATTTCTGTGACAGAGATCACAAGAAGGCAGAGAGACAGGTGGGGCAGGGTGTTGTGGGGGGAAGCAGGCTCCCTGCTGAGCAGAGAGCCTGATGCGGCTCTATCCCAGGACCTTGGGATCACGACCTGAACCGAAGGCAGAGGCTTAACCCACTGAGCCACCCAGACACCCTATATTATGTGGCAAGATCTTAAGTGCCGGGCACTTCCAGGCTCTGGGGCAACAGCATTGAACAAAACAGACAAAATCCTTTGCACTCTTTGGATTTACTTTCTGGTAGGGGAGTGGTGAGAAGTTAGGAAATAAGTAAGTAATGCAGATTGGGTTTTACCAGTGCAGTTTGAGTCTGTGGCAGCTTTCTGAATAGTGTAAAGTACTAAAGGCTAGAGATTACCCTAAATGTTACAAGCTACTGTAAGTCTGTATTCATATTAATCATTTGCAGGTAAAAGTAGAAACATTTTCATAAAGGAAAAAATAGAAAACAACCAACTGCTAAATGTGGATATGGAATTTTTGGGCAGATAAACTGATGAGCCTTAAAAGGTCTTGGTAACAAAGTTTCCTTTTTTTTTGAAGTTGGTTCCACACCTAGCATGGAGCCCAACACAGGGCTTGAACTCAAGAGCCTGAAATGAAAACCTGAGCTGAGATAAAGAGTCAGAGTCCATCCTGCTGAGCCACCTAGGCACCCCAAAGTTTGCATATTTATAAATTGTATCCAAGCCCTCTTGCTCTAATGATCAGTAATAGACACCTTTTTCCAAAGCCAGGTAGAGTATGTATGTGTTACAAGTTTTTGATAGATGTAGCTAAGAGTACTTTTGGGTGACATGGCAAAACTTGCAGGCCCATACAAAAGTCTTATTTTTCTTTCTGAACTTTTATGTATTTATTATATTGCCCTGTGAATTATTGAGGTTGTCACTATAGTAAGGCCTACTCTAAATTATTCATGCTGATGCTTAGGGAAAATAATCTGGATCTTCTAGAGTGGTTAAGCCTAGAGGGAAAAATGATGTCCATCCGTACAAGGACAGATTTATATTGATATGCAGCCAACCCCTCTTGGTTGGTTCTAGAAGTACTGCAGTTAAACATTTCTGTTCTGAGTATTTTTTTTTTTTTTAAGATTTTCTTTATTTATTTGTCAGAGAGAGAGGGAGAGAGAGCGAGCACAGGCAGACAGAGAGGCAGGCAGAGGCAGAGGGAGAAGCAGGCTTCCTGCCGAGCAAGGAGCCCGATGTGGGACTCGATCCCAGGACGCTGGGATCATGACCTGAGCCGAAGGCAGCTGCTTAACCAACTGAGCCACCCAGGCGTCCCTGTTCTGAGTATTTTTATATTGGACTTGGTAATGAAGTTAGAAATGCACCCTTTAGACACATACTTAACCTTCCCGTTCAGTTCAAAGGCTTGCTTGGCTGGACCTAGCTCCATCATAACGGAATGCAAGTCATTTATTAGTAACCAGAATTTCATTGTAATGAATAAAATATTTTGCAAAAAAAGTTTTTTGGCATTCAGTTACTGATGCTCCTTTGTTTTGTTTTTAAAGATTTTTTATTTATTTGACAGAGAGAGAGACAGAGATCACAAGTAAGCAGAGAGGCAGGCAGAAAGAGAGGGGGGAGCAGGCTCCCCGTTGCAGAGAGCCCCAGTCCCAGGACCCTGAGATCATGACCTGATCAGAAGGCAGAGGCTTAACCCACTGAGTCACCCAGGTGCCCTACATTCCTTGTTTTTTAAAAAAAGTGCAACCTGTAAGTTTATGTTAAAGTTGTATTTCTGAAGGCTTAGTGTAGAATATTAATGTTAGTCAGGAAGCTGTTGAGCTGTATTGGGATTCTCTCTCTCTTTTTTTTAAAGATTTATTTGACAGAGAGACACAGTGAGAGAGGAAACACAAGCAGGGGGAGTGGGAGAGGGAGAAGTAGCCTTTTTGCCAAACAGGGAGCCCAATGTGGAGCTCCATCCCAGGACCCTGGGATCATGACCCGAGCTGAAGGCAGAGCAGACGCTTAACGACTGAGCCACCCAGGTGCCCCTGTACTGGGATTCTTAATCACTTCCTCTCCTGTCTTTTGCTGTGATTCCCTCAGCCATCATACACGTTGGGTTGGGTTCCAAAATTTTATTTATAAAACAAATACATGAGTTTTATGAAGTCTATATTAATAGTACTGTGGAATCTAATGAGCATCTATATCCACAGAGCTGAAAAAGCATATATTTCATGTGTACCTTTCATTAAATGTGGTCCTCTCACAACACATCTTGAGGTAGTTTTTTAAATAAGATTTTATTTATTTATTTGACAGAGAGACACGAGAGAGGGAATACTCGCAGGGAGAGTGTGGGAGGGAGAAGCATGCTTCCCACTGAGCTGGGACCCTAACATGGAGCTTACTCCCAGGACCCTGGGATCACAACCTGAGCCAAAGGTGGGATGTCCAATGACTGAGCCAGCCAAGCGCCCCATATCTTGATGTAGTTAGCACAACTATTATTTTCTTTAATTTTGTAAATGAGGAAATGAGGTTAAGAATACAGAGTTAACCAGTGGCCAAGATTGGATTTGAGCCATAGTTTCTGACTAAAAGTTTTTTTTTTTTTTAAGATTTTATTTTTTTATTTGACAGAGATCACAAGTAGGCAGAGAGGCAGGCAGAGAGAGAGAGAAGGAAGCAGGCTCCCCGCTGAGCAGAGAGCCCGATGCGGGACTCGATCCCAGGACTAAAAGTTTTATGTTTTTTTTTTTTTTTTAGATTTTATTTATTTATTTGACAGAGAGAGATTACAAGTAGACAGAGAGGCAGGCAGAGAGAGAGAGAGAGAGAGGAGGAAGCAGGCTCCCTGCTGAGCAGAGAGCCCGATGCGGGACTCGATCCCAGGACCCTGAGATCATGACCTGAGCCGAAGGCAGCAGCTTAATCCACTGAGCCACCCAGGCGCCCAGTTTTATGTTCTTTTTACTATGATATGCTGCCTTTCAACTAGAATGCATTTGTCATAAGGCTGAAGGAACTACAGTGCTATTTAGCCTGGAGAATGGAAGACTTAGGTGGGCATTGTTTCTCTTGTAATTGAAATAGTTGAAGGAATTTATTTTGTGTTGCTTTGGCAGATATTCTGATAAATGGCAGTTCCAATTTCACAGATACTTAGCTGCATAAACTGCCCAAATATTGAAGGAGCTGCCCCTTTCGAGTTACTACCTGGTAACAAAGGCTGCAGGATGTCAAGGGATGATGCCTGACCTATTTTACCGAAGTCTTCTCTCCACTTGCTCCCCTTCTTTGCATCCTCCCTCTGCATCCTTTATTGCCTGAGCACTTAGCTGGGCCTCCTCTCTTCTCTTTCTTGCATCTTTTTTCTTAACCACTCAGAGGCAAATTTTAAGTGTGAGATGGTCTTGTGTTTGATTGGTTCATTTTATCACATTTGGAGTATATCCTTGTGATAAGATTTAATGATAATTCTGTTCTTTTTGGTTCATTTTATCACATTTGGAATGTATCCTCTTTTATTTTATTTTTTAAGATTTTATTTATTTATTTGACAGAGATCACAAGTAGCAGAGAGGCAGGCAGAGAGGGAGAGGAAGGGAAGCAGGCTTCCCACTGAGCAGAGAGCCTGATGTGGGGCTTGATCCCAGGACCCTGAGATCATGACCTGAGCCAGAGGCAGAGGCTTTAACCCACTGAGCCACCCAGGCGCCCAATTTTATTTTATTTCTTTTAAAGATTCTGTTTTGGGGTGGCTCCGTTGGTTAAGAGTACCACTTGTGATTTTGGCTGAAGTCACTCTCAGGGTCATGAAATCATGCCCTCCATCAGTCTCTGTGTTCAGCTCCTTTCCCTGTCCCTCTCTTCCCAACTCGGGTATGCACACACTCTCTCAAAAAAAAAAATTCTATTTTTAAGTAATCTTTACACCCAGCATGGGGCTTGAAGCCACAACCCTAAGACCAAGGGTCACATGCTCTACTGACAAAGCCAGGTAGGCACCCCTCCTTCTGTATTATTTTCAATAAAATGACAGTAAAGTATGAATTTGGAATTTATTTCCTGATCCTATTCTTAGAGGAATTTTTTTTTTTTTAACTGGAAATGAAAATTGAAGATGGTATACTAGGCTGGTAGGCTAAGGAGAGGTTTATTATGTAAGTATGAGATTCTCTAATGAAAGGCTAATTCAGTATTTACTTTCTCACTGAAGGTTAATATCGTTGGAGATAAGCGCCCAAGGTTCTTACCTTATTTTATTCCCAGTTGCATGTGATTGTGCAAAATTTTGCATAGAAAAAGCTTCATAGGTGCTGCGTTTGCCTGGCCAAAGGAGTTACCAAAGGAGTTATTGCAAATGCGCAGAGACATAGCAAGCAGTGGTAGGTTCTGTGTTGACATGAGTGACTTCTGAGAAAGGATTATTAGGATTCTCAGTCACTG
Organism: Neogale vison; assembly: GCF_020171115.1. NCBI lineage: Eukaryota > Metazoa > Chordata > Mammalia > Carnivora > Mustelidae > Neogale > Neogale vison. The sequence continues at coordinate 214,686,910 of NC_058093.1, read as the reverse complement.
CACACCTCTGAAGGTGGTTTCAGAGATTAGTGAGGTCAGGAAGAAAAAGACCTGTCATCTCTCAGAAAGCTGATGAATTTTTTTTTTAAAGATTTTATTTATTTATTTGACCGACAGAGATCACAAGTAGGCAGAGAGGCAGGCTGAAAGAGAGAGAGGAAGAAGCAGGCTCCCTGCCGAGCAGAGAGCCCGATGTGGGACTCGATCCCAGGATCCTGGGATCATGACCTGAGCTGAAGGCAGAGGCTTAACCCACTGAGCCACCCAGGTGCCCCGAAAGCTGATGAATTTTTGCATAGCAGTTACTGTTTTGTCTTTTGTCAATGAAATTAAAAAAAATTTTTTTTGTCAGAAGCCCAGACTGGGTATTTGTTCAGTGATTCTCTGTGCCATGCTGCAAGTGAGACGGTCAGCTAAGAGAATTCTTCATGCAGATGTACCATACAGTGCTTTTTAAAATTAAAGTTATCCCACTGGTATCTGGAGCCTTTAGCAATGAACCATTGTGAATATCTGATAGGCAGCTAACTGAGGTTAGTGTAGGAACTTCCCATTTCAGCTGATGTCTGATGATAAAACAGCCCTCCCAGCCCCCACTGGAAGGCTTTTGAAGAGTGAGGAGGAGGACCCAGCTACTTTGAAGGCAGTTCATTTGGTGTAGGGGCATCTCTGATTATTAGTTGTTCCAGAATCTGCCTCTTGATAACTTTTAGTGACTAGTGCTACTGCTTTCTGGATCTTTTCAAATTTGAAAATAGCCATTATTTTTTAAACAGTCTAATGAGTTGAAAGTTTCTCTTTGACTTGTTTCCAGAGCCTTATATTAGCATTTTAATACTCCGATTTTCTAAGTTGGAGGTAAGATGCTGGGATGACTTTTGTATGGGGATCTATTCTTCTTCTTTTTTTTTAAGATTTTATTGTATTTTATTTTTTAAAGATTTTATTTATTTATTTATTTGAGAGAGAGAGAGAGAGAGGCAGGCAGTGAGAGAGAGCATGAGAGGGAAGGTCAGAGGGAGAAGCAAACTCCCCACGGAGCTGGGAGCCCGATGTGGGACTTGATCCTGGGACTCCCGCATCATAACCTGAGCCGAAGGCAGTTGCTCAACCACCCGAGCCACCCAGGTGTCCCTTTTTTTTTAAGATTTTATTTATTTACTTGACAGAGATCACAAGTAGGCAGAGAGGCAGGCAGAGAGGCAGGCAGAGAGAGAGAGAGGAGGAAGCAGGATCCTTGCTGAGCAGAGAGCCCGATGTGGGGCTCCCTCCCAGGACCCTGAGATTATGACCTGAGCCGAAGGCGGAGGCTTTAACCCACTGAGCCACCCAGGTGCCCCGGGAATCTATTATTCTTAATATCTGCTACTAGTAACCTTTTACTGAAATTCACAGTATGCTAACATCATGTAGTAGTGTTGCGAAATTTTAATTTTTTATTTATTTTATTATTATTATTTTTTCAGATTTTATTTATTTGTCAGAGAGAGAGAGCACAGGCAGAGGGAGAGGCAGGCTCCCCGCCAAGCAAGGAGCCCGATGTGGGATTTGATCCCAGGACCCTGGGATCATGACCCGAGCCGAAGGCAGACGCCTAACAGACTGAGCCACCCAGGCTTCCCATGCGAAATTTTACTTTTTAAAAAATTGGAATGAAGAAGTAGAAAGAAACATATTTTACATGTTCAGTTTTTTTTTTAAGATTATATATATTTGAGAGAGAGCACGCACACATGAGATTGGGGGGGGCACGGAAGGAGGGGGAGAAGCAGATTCCCTGCTGACCCTAGGGTCATGACCTGAGCCAAAGGGAGACACTCAACTGAGCCACTCAGTAGCCCCTCTGTTTTCCTTAATATCTGAATGGAAATTCTGACGGGTGATTGAGCTCTATTGCTTAAACTTGCAATACATTACTCATGCAGTGAAGAACAGTGTAGTCCTAAATCGGCAACAGCAAAATCAGTGTAATTGAGTTACATGGTTTATCTCAGCATTCAAGAGTGTGGACCATGACATTTTGAACTCAGAAGGAAGTGCTTTCCCACTGATTTTTCTTTTTCCTTCTTACATCCTTATCTTACCACTAATGAGTGAGCAGAAGGTCTCCACGTCTGCAGTTACAGGGTATCTTATAATAGGAGTAAACTGTGTAACAGGTGGCTAACTGGTATGTCTAGAAAGAGTTTACTAGGATTTACTTATGACAAACATGTCCTTTTCAGCACTGATTCAGGCTGTTCACCTCATAGCTTTGATTCTTGTCTTTTTGGGGCGTTTGGTTCCATCCTCTATAGTTATGGGCTGTGGCAGAGCTGGCAGAGCTGGAGAGGAGGGAATGCTATAAGCCATATCTGCTGTTCGTTTCCAAGGCACATCCCACCATAATTAAATGTCTCTGAACATAGAGCACTCTGGAGGCCCTCAGTACTCGCACTGTACAGGCCACCCCTTGAGAAAAAGAAAGACAATCCAGGGAGTTATCCAGTTGTGGTGGACTGGTGTGGGCTTTGGAGTCAGACCTTGGACTTGATAATCATATCCATCTCCTTAGATGAAGGAGGATTGAATGAAATGAAGTGTGTGAAATTTCTAGTGTAGTGCTTGGCTACAGTGGTTGGCCCACAGGTTTTACTTTTCCTTCTTTCCCTCTTGCTAGTAAGGTTTCAGAGGAATGGGAGAGTGGTAGAGTTTGATCATCAGGTCATCAGTTTATGCCAGGCAGCAGGGGGACTGCAGAAGGAGGTACAGGTAAGAAAGGAGGCCTTATGCCTCCTTCTCACATTTCATTCTGGGAGATCAGAGAAAGCCCTTCTTTGAGCTCTCTGTCCTTTAGCAGGAAATGTGGACGGAAACCAGAGGAGTAATAGGCCTGTGGCAGAGACATTCCCTTCCTGTCAGCCAATTCTGTTGAGTTGGCTTTTTCAGCTCAACAGAATGTCTGTGCAGATATGGCCCTGTATATGGTAAGGTACAAAAAAATGGAGATCTTCTCTTCCTCCCAGGCTTAAACCAATCCCTGTATACCAAGGTTTCTGAGTCTTGGCACTATTGATGTTTTGGGTCATACAGTTCTTTGTCGAAAGGGGCTGTTCTGTGTACTGTAGGATGTTTTGACTATCCCTGGCCTCTAGTACTCGATGTTAGTAGCACCTCTACCCCCATCGTGATAAACAGAAATGTCTGCAAACAGTGCCAGTGGTCCCCAAGTGGGCAAAACTGCCCACTATTGAGACCATGACCTTATACTCCATAGACATAAGGAAAAAGGACTTCTCAGTATTTTAAAATTAATTTTCATTTTATGAACCAGTGAAATGCTTGTTGAAAAAGATTTCACTTTTATTAAATCAAATTCAAATTCGAATCTTTTTTTTAAAAAGGGGGCACAGGGAGGGGGGAGAGGGAGATCGGGGGAGAGAGAGTTTTTTTTTTTTAAAGATTTTATTTATTTATTTGACAGAGAGAGAGATCACAAGTAGTCAGAGAGAGAGAGATGAGGAGAAGCAGGCTCCCTGTTGAGCAGAGAGCCCAATGCGGGACTCGATCCAGGCCCCTGGGATCATGACCTGAGCCGAAGGCAGAGGCTTAACTCACTGAGCCACCCAGTCGCCCCGAGAGAGAGACTCTTAAGTAGTCTCCACACCTATCATGGAGCTGGATGCAGGGCTCCTTTCTACAACCCTGAGAACAAGACTGGAGCGGAAATCAAGAGTCAACTGCTTGACCGACTGAGCCACCCAGGTGCCCCATTTGATCTATTTTAACTTGTTTAGTTTAGAAGGACTTCCTTTATGCTGTTGACAAAATAATTCTCTATTCTAAATTTTTGACTTTTTGGTTGAACAATTGGGAACTTTTTTACTATTTTTTTAAATGAGTTTTTCAGTGTAATTTATTTAAAACAAAATGCTTCCATTTTAAATGTACAGTGTAATGGGGTTTGAAAATGTATATGGCCATATAAGCAGCACCTCTGTCTAAATACAGAGTATTTCCATAACCCCCAAAAGTTCTCTTACATCTTGTTCAACTAATCTCCCCTTCTTCCTTCCCTAAGCAACCACTGATCTGCTCTCTGACACTATAGAAAAGTTTGCATTTTGTAGAACTTCATGTAAATAGAATGTATCAGTCTTCTTTCTTTTTTTTCCTTTTTAAGCTTTATTTATTACTTGAGAGAGAGCAAGGGAGAGGGGCAGAGGGGGAGGAAGAGAGAAAGAATCTTCAGCAGACTCCTTGAGTGGGGAGCCCAGTGTGGCCTCAGTCTCATGATCCTAAGGTCACAACCTGAGCTGAAATCAAAAGTCAGGTGCTTAAAGGGCTGAGCCACCCAGGTGCCCCTCAGGCTTCTTTCATTTATCATAATGCTTTTGAGACTCATCCGTGCCGTTCCATGTTATCAGTGGATTTTCCCTTTTCTTGCTGGGTTTTATTTCATTATATAGCTATACCATAGTTTGTCCATTTCCTTGTTGATGGGCATTTGGGTTGTTTCTGGTTTTGGGGGTATTGTATGTATTTTTAAAAAGCTGCTATGAGGGACGTCTGGGTGGCTCAGTTGGTTGGACGACTGCCTTCGGCTCAGGGCGTGATCCTGGAGTCCCGGGATCGAGTCCCACATCAGGCTCCCAGCTCCATGGGGAGTCTGCTTCGCTCTCTGACCTTCTCCTCGCTCCTGCTCTCTCTCACTGTCTCTCTCTCTCAAATAAATAAATAAAATCTTAACAAAAAAAAAAAAAAAAAAAGCTGCTATGAGGAGCGCCTGGGTGGCTCAGTGGGTTAAGCCTCTGCCTTCGGCTCAGGTCATGATCTCAGGTTCCTGAGAATCGAGCCCCACATCGGGCTCTCTGCTTGACAGGGAGCCTGCTTCCTCCTCTCTCTCTCTCTCTGCTGCCTCTCTGCCTACTTGTGATCTCTGTCTGTCAAATAAATAAATAAAAATCTTAAAAAAAAAAAAAGCTGCTATGAACATTTTATGTATGTCTTTGTGTGCATATATGTTTTAATTTCTTTTGGATAAATACCTGGGGCTGAATTACTGGATAATAACGGTATGTGTTTAAATTTATGAGAAACTGCCAGAATGTTTTCCAAAGTAGCAGTACTGTATTATACTTCTAGCAGCAGTGTGTGAGAGTTCCAGGTGTTCATGTCCTCACTGACACTTAGTCTCTTTCATTTCTTTTTCTAGTCAATTTTATTTTATTTTAAATTTTATTTATTTACTTATTTATTTTTAAGCTCTATACCCAGTGTGGGGCTTGAACTCAGAACCCTGAATCAAGAGTTGCATGTTCTGGGGCACCTGGCTGGCTCAGTGAGTTAAAGCCTCTGCCTTTGGCTCAGGGTCCTGGGATCGAGCCCCGAATCGGGCCCTCTGCTCAGTAGGGAGCCTGCTTCCTCCTCTCTCTGCCTGCCTCTCTGCCTACTTGTGGTCTCTGTCAAATAAATAATAAAATCTTTAAAAAAAAGTTGCATGTTCTGACTGAGCCAGCCAGGTGGCCCTTTAAGCTTAACTTTTTAAAAAGGTTTTATTTAGGGGCGCCTGGGTGGCTCAGTGGGTTGGGCCTCAGCCTTCTGCTTGGGTCATGGTCTCGGAGTCCTGGGATCGACCCCTTCTCTCTCTGCCTGCCTCTCTGCCTACTTGTGATCTCTCTCTGTGTCAAACAAATAAATAAAATCTTAAAGAAAAAAAAAAGGTTTTATTTATTTGAGAATTAGAGAGAGCATGAGTGTGGGGCAGGATACAGAGGGAGAGAGGGTCAAGCAGACTCCACATGAGCAGGGAGCCTAACACCGGTGCTTGATCCCAGGCCCCTGGAATCAGGACCTGAGCCAGAGGCAGACACTTAACCAACTGAGCCACCCAGGTGTCCCCCCACATTTTAAGCTTATTTTTAGGGGTACTGGGGTGGCTCAGTCGTTGAGCATCTGCCTTCGGCTCAGGTCCTAATTCCGGTGTCCTAGGATCAAGCCCCTGTGTCGGACTCCCTGTGTTTATTCCTCTCCAGCTCCTCCATGCTTGTGTTACCTCTCTTGCTATCTCTCTCATAAATAAATATCTTTTTAAAAAAATAAGCTTATTTGTAAAGGATTTTTTACACTGTTAGATTTGAATGGTGAAATGCCAAGAAAATATTTCATTTTGTGTTTTGGGTCAGAGAGTTCGTTATAAATGTAAAAATAGATTAGTGTTTTTAATGGCTAACAGTTTATTTTATGAATATAGCATTGTACTGTTGGGTAACTGCCCGCCAAAACTCTGAGCATAAAGCCGTGGCTTGAAGGGGTCCTGAATAAACTTTTTCTTTTTGAAAATATTCACAAACCTTGGCTGAGGAGGGAATGGCCAGAGGAGACTCAAAATTTCTTGCATTCTGGGAGTTTGAACTTCGGGAACCAATTTGTTTTGGACTAAATCTGGAAAAATAATTTGTGTACTATAGCCAAAATTCTTTTAGGCTGTTTTTTTCCAGCCTTGTCACTAGTCTGGAATGTTAAGTATTGTCAGTTTAACGGCCTTTCAGCAGCTTATATTAAAAAAGAGCTCCAGAAATGGATCTGAAGAGGTCTTGGTATAACATTAGGTTTTTGAAAAGAGAGAGAAGCAAACCAAGAGCAAAGGCTTGACTATAGAGAACAAACTGATGGTTACCAGAGGGAAGGTGGGGGGTGGGGAGATGGGTTCAATAGGTGATGGGGATTAAGGAGCGCACTTGTGATGAGCACTGGGTGGTGTATGGAAGTGTTGAATCACTGCGCTGTACACCTGAAACTAATATTACACTGTATGTTAACTAACTGGAATTCAAATAAAACTTAAACCTAAAAAAATAGGTGTTTCTCTGTTACTATTTAGAAAGCAGTAAGAAGACATGGTTCTAATTTTGAAAAATCCAGGGAGCCTCTAATTTCTAAAGATTTCCTTGTGTTCAATCTGGTAGAATAATAGAAATCATAAATTAATACTAGTGGGCTTCTTTCTGGCCAAAACCAAATGGACATGGAATTGTGCTTTTGAATTTTTTTGCTGATAATTAACTCCTTTTCTTAGCATCCTGTCTATCAGTAGCTATAGTTAAGTGGAAAGAGCACACATTTTGGGCAAGCTGTTTACCTCCCTAACCCCAGTTTCTTCCTCCTTTCCAGCCACGTAGGGTGATGATGAGAATCAGGTGTGCTGATGGAGCACTGGCCTTTCTTGCTGATGGTCTCCAGGCAGCTTGCTTTTAACTTAAACAACAACCTCACCACCAGCAAAGTGTCTCTACCTCCTCATGACTGTCTCCCCTTAACAAAGCCAAAGTTTTGACAAGGTCTTTATCCTTCATCTCCTGCTCAGTTTTTTATCACATTCCACTGCAGTCTGACTTGGCCCCTGACCTTTCTCTTGGGGTTGTGAGCCCCACTCGCTGTCAGCTCCTTAGTGCTAACTTCAGTATCCATTTGGGCATGGTTGGTCAGTGTGGCTTTTCTCCTGTTGATACTCCCTTCACAGAGCGTGACCGGATGGAAAGGAGGAAGCTGGGAGGGAAAGTGGGAAATCAGAGGGGTAGCTGTTTTTTTCCTTCATCTGTGACCATGGGCGTGCTTAAGAGGGGTACACCCCTAGGGTTAAGGAGAGGACACTGGGGCGAAGTTCCTTCCTTCTCAGGGCTGCAGGTGGAAGTGGAGAAGAGGTGGATCTGAATGCCCCCTTTTTCTCTCAAGTCATAATGTGAATCATTGATTTCTGGAAACAGTACCATAACAAGACAAACTACTATATTAAATGTGCACATTAGTTGATAATCACACCCTGATTTTAGGCATGAATTAAAATCAGTGTCAGGGCACCTGGCTGGCTCAGTCAGAAGACCATATGACTCTTGATTGTGAGGTCGTGAGTTTGAACCCCACGTTGGGTGTAGAGATTACGTAAATAAGTAAACTTTAAAAAATCGGTGTTAAAAATGAGAAGGTATTGTGTTACAATAAAAATAAGCGTTTGAGGGGCGCCTGGGTGGCTCAGTGGGTTAAAGCCTCTGCCTTCGGCTCAGGTCATGATCCCAGGGTTCTGGGATCGAGCCCCGCGTCGGGCTCTCTGCTCCGCAGGGAACCTGCTTTCTCCCCTCTCTCTCTCTGCCTGCCTCTCTGCCTACTTTTGTGATTTCTCTCTGTCAAATAAATAAAATCTTTAAAAAAAAAATAAGCGTTTGAAAATTGTCACTAAGCATTATAATTGTCAGCTGCTTAGTAATCATTGAAGTATTTTGAGCGGTAATGGACTTTTATATGTGGATCCAGACTAATCAGAAAGTTGTATGTCCAAAACCATTTCACCTTGGCTTCTCTCCTTCCTCTCCCTGTTTCATGCATCTTGCACACACGCCCACTTGCACGTGTGCAGGGTTTTGACATGACAGGGCTCACACTTTTCCTCTGAGTAATTTCAATGGAGTCACTCTGAGTTTGTAAAATGTTTACATTTAAATGCATTTTTCTGATTGTGTGTCATAATTCACAAAAGAAGGGTTAGAAATATGTATGTGTTGAGGAATTCACTATTGGATCAGTTGACTGCATTAGGATTTATCTAATTAAAACATTTCTTACTTAATTTTTTCAGCGTTCTGTTTGGTTTTTGTAGCCCACATGCTTTATCAGATTGGTTTTTTGGTTTTGATTGGTTTAGTAACCTGTAGTTAGTTACTGACTCCGGTGTGGCTAGTTTCCTAATTTTCAGTTTTCCCTTGACTATGTGATTCCTTCTCCTCCGTGTTTTAAGTCTGTTCTTATTTTACATTTTAATATAATTCCTACATTTCATATACGGAGTTTGTGAAATAAGAGAGAAATGTATCTATATCATTTGGGCTGAAACCCTTTTTGGATTTTTAGTGGCATGTTGATAGGCACAAAAAAGTCATACCTAATCAACAGTTTCCTTTTTTTTTTCTTTTAACAGTTTCCTTTTTAAAAGTAGTTTTGCTTCCTGGTTCTGAATGGTATAAATTATGAAATGGAATTTTTGAATTTCTGAAAGATCCTGATCCATCCTCCTTGCCTTATAAACAAGGCTCACAGAGTTAGCATGACTTATCAAGGTCATGCAGACTTGTCAGGCTTGCAACCACAATCCAGGTCTCTTGATAATCACTCCAATGAGCTCCTTACCATATATTTTCAGTATTTCCTGATATATAATTTTCAGTGGGAAAGAACCAGAAGCAAGTGTTGTTTGTTGACATCTATGTGCAGTAGTATATAATTTAATCTAAGTAGTGAGTATAAACAGTCTTTAGTCATTCCTTATAAAGGGTTTCTCTTTCAAAGTGTCTTTTGAATTGCTGCTTTTATTTTAATAAGGCCATTAGTCATACTTGGGGCATGCAGAGTGTTCTTTCTCTACGTTCTGAGAGCTCACATTTATCCCATCTTTACTGTGGGCTGTCACCCTGCTAAGCCGTTTAGGTTCATTACTTTAATCCTCTCAACATCCTTATCAGGGAGGTAGCATTAGCAGCCCATTTTACTTATGAGGAAACTGAGATTCCAGAGAGGTCGAGTAACTTGCCCAATGTTACATATTTGTTTGTGCGAGGTAGGGCAGTCTCCAGGGTACTGGTTGTTTTAAAGGAGCAGAGTCGATTTAAAAATATCAATTAAATAACAGTTAAATTTAAATCATTTTAAATAGCAATACATTTTGCATAACAGAAGGAAAAAGAGGCTCTAATGGAGGTGAATAGGAGGCATTCAGAGGAAAAAGTAGTGACCTAAAGTAGTGACCCTGTCAAGATCCTGGTGTGTGGGGGCACCTGGGTGGCTCAGTGGGTTAAAGCCTCTGCCTTCGGCTCAGGTCATGATCTCAGGGTCTTGGGATGGAGTCCTGAGTCGGGCTCCCTGCTCAGTGGGGAGCCTGCTTCCTCCTCTCTCTCTCTGCCTGCCTCTCTGCCTACTTGTGATCTCTCTCTGTCAAATAAATAAATAAAATCTTAAAAAAAAAAAAAAAAGATCCTGTTGTGACTTGATACACCTGGGTGGTTCAGTTGCCTTCAGCTCAGGTCCTGATCCCAGGGTCTGGGGATGGAGCCTGCATTGGGCTCCCTGCTCAGTGGGGAGCCTATTTCTCCCTCTGCCTCTGTGACACCCCCTACTTGTGCTCTCTTGCGCCCGCGATTTCTCTGTTAAATAAAAAAATCTTTTTTAGAAGTCCTGGTGTGACTGTAGGAGGAAGAGATGGGGATGCCCCTGTAGTTGCCATCAGGTTCCTGTCCCACATGCTGCCAGGGCTGAAGGTGCTTCTTTTTTTTTTTTTAAAGATTTTATTTATTTGACAGGGAGAGACACAGCAAGAGAGGGAACACAGCAGAGAAAGTGGGAGAGGGAGAAGCAGGCTTCCCGCTGAGCAGGGAGCCCAATGTGGGGCTCAATCCCAGGACTCTGGGTCCATGACCTGAGCAGAAGGCAGAGGCTTTATAAACCACTGAGCCACCCAGGCGCCCTGGTGCTTCTTGATGAGGTTGGGGCCTTAGCTCTCTGACAGTTCCCAAGACACTGTGTTCTCTGTGCAGGGTAGCTCCTTCTTGATGCAGTATCCTGACAGTAAAGATAAATTTTCCAGGTCCTTTTGGGATTATTTTTGAAACTTGATTGATGTGCTCCCTATAGGTGGGTAGTTGGTGAGGATGGAGTTTCTGAGTCACTGAGATAAATTGCCATCCCTGATCTTGGCTTGTTGCACATTTTTTTCCCCTCCCAACCTTTGCGCGTCGGAAAGGTGAATTCCCCTGAAATGAGTGTATCAGAATTTTTGTTCTTTTTCATTGTCTATACAGGTTATTTTGTCCAGGAACTCTACATTTAAGTTTTATCAGCTCCTCTTATAGGAGAGAAAACAGAGTGGCAAAGATAGAAAGTGATTAAGAGTCTGCACAGTTGCACAGCTTGTGTGGCAAAGCTGGAGCTTGAACCTAGCTCTCCTGATTTTAGTTCAGTACTCTGCTGCTGTTTGAGACCTGGAGGGAAACTTGTCTTTGCTCTGACCCATGTAACATTGTCATCAGTTCTATGAATTTTGCTAAAGTAGAAGGTTTTTGGAGTCAAAAGCTACCTTTGAAATTCCTTAGAATCCGGGGCGCCTGGGTGGCTCAGTGGGTTAAGCCGCTGCCTTCGGCTCAGGTCATGATCTCTGGATCCTGGGATCGAGTCCCGCATCAGGCTCTCTGCTCAGCAGGGAGCCTGCTTCCTCCTCTCTCTCTCTCTGCCTGCCTCTCTGCCTACTTGTGATCTCTCTCTGTCAAATAAATAAATAAAATCTTTAAAAAAAAAAAAAAAAAGAAATTCCTTAGAATCCAACCTCCTTGTATTGTAGTTGAGGATCCTGAATGGACATGTGACTTAGGTTAAAGACAGCACTTGTTTGAGGGAAAACTCTGAGTTTTAAATCAAAGTCAGAATTTTAAGATATCCTAAAGGCTTTGAGCTGAAGGACCAAATGAAAATTTTAGCAGATACAGGTGTAAATTTTTTTCAGAATATAAATTACACAGCTATGAAAAGGAGAACAGTGAGGTGTTTCCAGTTTCTTCAACATTTCCATGTGTTTGAAAATTTCTGTAGTAAAATGTTGGCAGGTGGTTGGGGAGAGAAAAAGCAGCTTAGGGGCCGTTTGCATGAAAAAGACATGTGAGGGGTGCATGGGTGGCTCCCGTTGTTGGGTGTCTGCTTTAGGTTTGGGTTGTGATTCCGGAGTCCTGGGGTCGAGTCCCATGTCGGGCTTTCTGCTTGGCTGGAAGCCTGCTTCTCCCTCTCCCTCTCCCACTCCCACTCCCCCTGCTTGTGTTCCTTCTCTCACTGTCTCTCTGTCAAATAAATAAATAAAATCTTAAAAAAAAAAAAAAAGATGTGAAAACATGTGAGTATTAGGTAACCATGAACTCAGTGTGTGCTTCTGGTAGTTCATAGAAAAGCAGCTTTTCTTTTGATTAAGTTAAGAGCTTCAGTGTCTACATCAAGAGAAGTAATAGTCACACTGAGCTCTGCTTGCCAGACCAGATCTGTGTAGCATCGGTGCCCAGTTCCGAGAGGCAGATGGTGTGGAATCTGGAGGTGTGGCTGGAGATTCATGGGGGTTGCTGTGGAAGAAATGCAGACTTAGAGTAGCACTGTGCTGGTGTTCAGATTCTGGGAGAGGGGCGGCTTTAGAGTAGTACTTTTATTTATTTATTTTTTTAAAGATTTTATTTATTTGTGAGAGAGAGCACTGGGGAGAGGAGCAGAGGGAGAGGGATAAGCAGACTCTGCACTGAGCATGGAGCATTGACCATGGAGCCCAGCGCGGGGCTTGATCTCACAACCCTGAGACCATGACCTGAGCGGAAATCAAGAGTCTTAATACTTAACCAACTGAGTCATCCAGGTGCCCCAAGAGTGGTACTTTTTTTTTTTTTAAAAATATTTATTTATTTATTTGACAGAAGAGATCACAAGTAGGCAGAGAAGACAGGCAGAGAGAGAGGGAGAAGCAGGCTCCCTGCTGAGCAGAGAGCCCGACGTGGGGCTCGATCCCAGGACCCTTTGATCACGACCCGAGCCGAAGGCAGAGGCTTTAACCCACTGAGCCACCCAGGCGCCCCAAGAGTGGTACTTTTGAATGGAGAGCTTAAAGTGAGGTCAGAGGAAGAGAGTTAGAGGGAAGGAGATTCCGATCAGGGTTTCTCATGCCTGAGCTCCGCCAGCATGTTATGCTGCTTCAGCTTATCCACACCAGCACCAGGTTCCTCTTTAGGATTTGTAAATCCTAATTAGGGCTGCACTGACTTTAGTCTGTCTGTAGTTTGCCATCCTGTTTTGGACAAAGGCCAGAGCTTGACTGGCCTGCTGGGCCCTTTCCCATTTCTGTATTCTAGTCAGACCCAAGTTCTTGGAGTCCCTCAGGTGAGCCCATGCTTTCTCATAACTCTCTGAGGTGCACCTCTCAGCTGGTTCCTGAGAGACAGAACCGAGGACTAGCTCTTTCTACTGCCATTGTGCCTTGTATATCTGTTTACCTTGTTTTATCAGCAGAATTTATGAAGGATGGTATCCTCTTCACTGCTTGTTTATGTATCTTGATTCTCCCAGTAAACTGTGAGCTCCTTGAAAGTAGGTATTTTTGTCTTAATTATCTTTATGTGTCCATGTATTTATTTATGCCTTGTCTGACTAGTGTCCTAGAGAACTGGCATTTTCCATGGCACAAAGTATTGAGTGAATGTTGAGTGAATAATGACTTGCTTCAGAACTTTTTAGTAGTCCGTTTCCTTCAACAGTAGATGTTTGTAACTAGAAGATTTTTTTGTTAGTGATGTTGCATGCAGGATTTCCTATAAAATGGCCTCCAAAATGTTTACCATTTTTAAGAGTCTGTGGTTTGATTTTTTTTTTTTTCAAGTAATCTCTACACCCAACATGGGGCTTGAACTCATGACCCTGAGACCAAGAGTTGAATGCTCTATCAGCTGAGCCAGCCAGGCGCCCCGTGGCTTGACTTTTAAGTAGTTTTTTCTCTACCGTATCTGTCAGGTAAGAGATGGCCCTTTATTTGTTTTCTTCAGTAGGTTTTAATTATGTGATCTCCTTGTAGATGTATAGAAAACTCAAGCTTCCTGTGTGGCTGTGGATGTGTAATTAGCTTTGGGTAGGGCTCCTGGAACTTTAAATCCTGTCCTGGGGAGTCCCAAGTACAACGACATCCTGGTGAGAGTTCTGGCCACCCAGACTGCAGCCTTCTTAATGCAGGGTTATTTCTGTAAAACGAGGGCAGCTGTGCTTCTGCCTGCCATGCCTAACAAATAATTATTTTAAATGAAAAAGTAGCAGGTATCTATAAATTAATGTGATTATAGCTGAGAATTTTATTTTTACAGCTGTAACTTAATACATACTGATTTAGAACTGGTGATAAATTTTGTGCTCTAAAAAAGATAGATTTTATATTAAATAACATGACAGGGGCGCCTGGGTGGCTCAGTGTGTTGAGCCTCTGCCTTCAACTCGGGTCATGATCTCGGGGTCCTGGGATCAAGCCCTGCATCTGGCTCTCTTCTCAGCAGGGATCCTACTTCTCCCTCTCTCTCTGCCTGCCTCTCTGCCTACCTGTGATCTCTCTCTCTGTCAAATAAATAAATAAAATCTTAAAAAAAAAAAAAAAGAATATCAGCACTGATCCAAAGGACAGATTGATAAATCTAGAAGTTGCGCAGTATAGTTTTAGTGTTGTTACATTTTGTTCATATCTTGTGAAATATTTGTTGAGATGAAAACTACACATGCCTGATGAAGTTCTTGTGTGTGGTTGCACTGGGGACCATATGGAGCAGTGGGCAGGGTATGGAGTTTGGATTCATGCTGCTGTCACTAAAGAATGCTGAGTCAGGGAGAGTGAGTTACAGTCTCTGAGCCTCTGTTAATGCCTCTATGGGCTCTTGTGAGGATTCATTGAACTTTTACCAGGTAGCGCACAGCTGGGAAATGATGCCTGCCCCATGGGAGGAGCTCAAGGCCTTCAGTGCCTTTCCCTATTTTGGGCGCAGTGCATCAGTTTTGATGTTTTTAAGAAATATTACTTGAGAAATATATCTGACATACTTCATGGATTTATTGTAGTTTGAGATTATTCTTAGTATTTATGGAGTATTATTTAGTATACTTAGTATTTATGGAGGCAGGATCCATACTGTTACTGTGAGAACTACTTTTTTTTTTTTTTTTTAAGATTTTATTTATTTGTCAGAGAGAGGGAGAGAGAGCAAGCACAGGCAGACAGAGAGGCAGGCAGAGGCAGAGGGAGAAGCAGGTTCCCTGCCGAGCAAGGAGCCCAATGCAGGACTCTATCCCAGGACTCTGGGATCATGACCTGAGCCGAAGGCAACTGCTTTAACCAACTGAGCCACCCAGGCGTCCCGTGAGAACTACTTTTTATTCCTCCCAAACCTTGACTTCTCTGGACTAGAGGTAGATTTTTTTTTTTTTTTTTAAAGATTTCATTTATTTGACAGAGAGAGACCAAAAGAGAAGGAACATAAGCTGCAGGTGTGGGAGAGGGAGAAGCAGGGTTCCTGCCAAGCAATCCCAGGACCCTGGGATCACCCAGGCGTCCCTGGACTAGAGGTAGTGATGGGTGCTGTTGACAGCTCTGGGCAGGACTGGGGAAGAAATAGTAGTAACTTTCACCACATCCCCTTTTCAACTTTCTTTTTTTTTTTTTTTTTTAAAAGATTTTATTTATTTATTTGACAGAGATCACAAGTAGATGGAGAGAGAGGCCGTCAGAGAGAGAGAGAGAGAGGGAAGCAGGCTCCCTGCTGAGCAGAGAGCCCAATGCGGGACTCGATCCCAGGACCCTGAGATCATGACCTGAGCCAAAGGCAGTGGCCCAACCCACTGAGCCACCCAGGCGCCCCCTTTTCAACTTTCTTTTTCTTTTTAAAATTTTATTTATTTATTTGTTAGAGCCCAAGCAGGGGAAGTGGCAGGCAGAGGGAGAACCAGGCTCCCCACAGAGCAGGCAGTGGGATGCAGGACTCAATCTCAGGACCCCAGGATCGTGATTTGAGCTGAACACGAATGCCCAACTGACCCAGGCGTCCTTTTTTTTTTTTTTTTTTTCCTTTCATTTTCAGGCACTTGAAGTGCTATGAACTATGCTGGTCCTTTCCCTCCCCTCTGTAATCTCTCCCATGCCCAGGGGACTCTAGAGATTCTCGAGGCAGGGTTATTGATTCCTCCTTATTAACCAGGTAGGGGCCAAGATCTGGTGAAATAGCATCTGTTTACGAGGATCTTTGCCCTTTGATAGGGGTCATTTTAGAAAATCATGGAAGCTGGGGCTCCTGGGTAGCTCAGTCAGTTAAGTGTCTGCCTTTGGCGTAGGTCATGAACCCAGGTTCTGGGATCAAGCCCTGCATCTGTCTCCCTGCTCAGCGGGGAGCCTGCTGCTTCCCCTCCCTCTGCCTGCTGCTCCTCCTGCTTATGCCCTGTGCTCGCTCTCTGTCAGATGAATAAATAAAATCTTTAAAAAAAAAACAAAAGAAATCATGAAAGCTTTTTTTGTTGTCTCAATGTTTGGTGGTTGCTGTTGAAATTTAGTACGTAGGGGCCATGGAATTCTAGATTAAATGAAGTGTCGGTTCTGCAAAATCAAAATTTTTCCTGTGACCTGCCACAACTTTGGAATATCTTGTTGAATAATTTACGTAGATCGAAAAAAACTGTTTATGGCTGAGCCTAGAATCAATTCCATTTTACACAAAGAAGGCATTTTTTAAGTGTAGTTTTGGTATAGATGGAATTTTTCAGGAATGCAGTTACTGTAGACATTGAGGAGAAATTGTTTTGTTTTCAGCTTTACCAAGGGTATTAGTCAGGGTTCTCCAGAGGAACAGACCAGTAGGATCTACACAAACACACACATGCAAGTAAGCACACAGAGAATGATTATAAGGAGTTGGCTCACATGATCATGGAAGCTGAATTAGTACCAGAATTTGTAGTCAGCAAGCTCGAGACCCAGGAGAGCCAATAATGAAAGTTCCAGTCTGAATCTGAAGGCCTGAGAACCAGGAGAGCTAACTAACTGATGGTGTAAATTCCAGTCTGAAAGTTGGTGGGACCGAAACCCAAGAAAAACCAGTTTTTCAGATGGAGTCCAAAGATGGGAAAAAACCAGCATCCGAACTCAAGGAGTCAGGAATCCCTGTGAATTCAAATGTTTATCTCATTCGGAAACATTCTCATGAAAAAACCTGAAAAACAAAACAAAACAGATCTTGAAAAAGAAAAAGAACCATCCTCACACCCAGAATAATTTAGCCAAATATCTGTGCACTTCATGGCTCAGTCAAGTTGGCATATAAAATTAACCATCACACTAAGAGAGATTCATCCTTTAAGAAAACAGGTTGTTGATAGCATGTATGATAGATGGCATGGGATCTGAGTTGCAGTACTATCAAGTGCCCAAGTCAAGACTATCTGTAGTCAGATTCACAGTGAGTTAACTTAGAGGTGTGGATTTCTTACTGTTTTGTTCCTCAGATAGTCTTGCTTGAAAATTCACATATTGAAATTCACATCTATTTTATTACAATTTACTTTTATTTTTTATGTTTTAGTTGCCAGATTATGTAGATATTTTTAGAAAGTATCTGTGTGTATATAATAAATAGGTTAGTTTTGGATTCCGATTTAGTGGTAAAGTTGTGTTTACGTATTTCTTGGAGAAAGGGAGCTTTGGGTCCAGTGTTGGTGAGGGTGAGTGAGTGGTCTAAAATCTAAGATCTCAAGCTGCCACTGTCTTGGACCAGTGTGTTTCTTAGCATTTCTTAGCTTTTGGCTGTGCTGCTTGTCTTCTCTCTGATCTTTGCAAAACTGTAGTCCTTTTCTTTTCTTTTTTTTTTTTAAAGGTTTATTTATTTATTTGACAGAGAGAAATCACAAGTAGGCAGAGAGGCAGGCAGAGAGAGAGAGAGGGAAGCAGGCTCCCCGCTGAGCAGAGAGCCCGATGTGGGACTCGATCCCAGGACTCTGAGATCATGACCTGAGCCGAAGGCAGCAGCCCAACCCACTGAGCCACCCAGGCGCCCAACTGTAGTCCTTTTCTTTATCTTATCAGGTATTTTATAATGTTCGGATCTACTTTCTTGAAGTCCTTGTTTTGATGTTCATTAGGTTTCTTTTTTTTTTTTAAGATTTTATTTTTAAGTAATCTGTACACCTAACTTGGGGCTCGAACTCACAACCCTGACATCAGGAGTCGCATGCTCTTCCAAGTGAGCAACCTAGGCTCCCAGGTGTTTTTTTTTTTTAAAGATTTTATTTATTTATTTGACAGAGAGAGATTACAAGTGGGCAGAGAGGCAGGCAGAGAGAGAGAGGAGGAAGCAGGCTCCCTGCTGAGCAGAGAGCCCGATGCGGGACTCGATCCCAGGACCCTGAGATCATGACCTGAGCCGAAGGCAGCGGCTTAACCCACTGAGCCACCCAGGCGCCCTCCCAGGTGTTTTTTATTTTTGTTTTTGTAACCACTTTATTGAGATATAATTCATGTGCTGCACAATTCACCCATTTTAAAGTGTAAAATTCAGTGGTTTTCAGTATATTCACAACCATTATCACAATCTGATTCCAAATGTTTTTTTTTTTTTTTTAAGATTTTATTTATTCATTTGACAGAGATCACAAGTAGGCAGAGAGGCAGGCAAAGAGAGAGGAAGGGAAGCAGGCTCCCTGTGGAGCAGAGAGCCCGATGTGGGGCTTGATCCCAGGACCCTGAGATCATGGCCTGAGCCAAAGGCAAATTGTAATAAAATAGATGTGAATTTAACCCACTGAGCCACCCAGGTGCCCCTGATTCCAAGTGTTTTATCCCAAAAAAGAAACCCTGTATCCATTAGCACTCAGTATCCATTCCTGCTACCCTAATCTTTGACAACCTCTAATTTACTTTTGTCTCTTTGAATTTGCATATTCTGGACAATTGGTATGACCAGAATCATACAATATATGATTCTTTGTGTGTGGTGTCTTTTATCTGGTATAATGTTTTCAGGGTTGTACTGTGTATTGGTAGTTCATTTCTTTTTTTATGCCCAAATAATATTCCATTGGATGGATATAGCACATTTTGTTTATCCATTCATTGGTTGTTAGATATTTGGAATTGAAACAAAAAGTTACTTTGTATGCAGATGGTGTGTAAATAGAACTATGTGATAGTAATATGTATCCCATAAATAACAAATACATGTTGATAAGTAAAAATTTACAGGCTAACAATTCTGTGATAGTTTAATTTGGAAGCAGTATTTTTTTCCCCCAGGGATTTTATTTATTTATTTGACAGACAGAGATCACAAGTAGGTGGAGAGGTGGGCAGAGAGAAAGGAGGGGAAGCAGGCTCCTGCTGAGCAAGGAGCCGGATGGGGGGCTTGATCCCAGCACCCCGGGATCAGGACCCGAGCTGAAGGCAGAGGCTTTAACCCACTGAGCCCATCCTGGTGCCCCTAATTTGGGAGAATTTTTTGAGATGGTTTGGGTTGTTTCCAGTTTGTGGCTATTATGAATAATGTGTCTGTGGACATTTGTACATAAATTTGTGGACAAATGCTTTTATTTCTCTTGAGTATAAATCCAGGAGTAGACTTGCTGGATCATATGGTAACTGTCTTTAAGCATTTGAGGAACTGCTAGACTGTTTCCAAAGTGGCTGCGTTGTTTTATATTCCTTCCAGCTTCATGTGAGGATTTTAATTACTGCACATCCTTTACAACATTTGTTACCATTTTTTTTTTTTTTTTAGATTTTTAAAAAAGTAATCTCTACAGCCAGTGTGGGGCTTGAATTTATAATCCCAAGATCAAGAGTTGAACGCTCCACCTACTGGGCCAGTCAGGTGCCCCTCTATCTTTTTGATTATAGCCATCCTAGTGGGTGGAAAGTGGTAGTTCCTTAGGTTTTACGTGGTAACAGCAAGAAAGGGACAGTCTGTTACATTGTCTAGTATGGTAGCTACTGTGTACCTTTACGTTTAAATTGGTTAAAATTAAATAAAAATAAAAATGCATTTCCTCAGTCATACCAGCTACATTTTAAGTGCTCAGTAGCTACAAGTGGCTAGTGGTTACTTACTGTATTGGACAGCACAGATATACATAAAACATTTTTATAATTGCAGTAAGTTCTATTGGATGGTGCCTGTCTAGGAACAGTTAATTTGGATGAGTAGGCAGAGAATGATAGAGGGTCTGAGTGGTGTAGAAAGGAGTGCAGGAGTGGAATTTGGAGAAGAAAAGAAAGAAACTTCAGGGAGTCATCTACAAGATATGAGACTTAGAAAAGAGCAGGCAAATAAAAAGGGAAAGTGAAAAGTTGAAGGAAAGATTCTTAGGAACTTGATTTTTCCACAGTACTTTGAGTTAGCGATGGGTCCAGTGTCATTCCTTCGTTTTGTCGGTGAGAAAAGCATAGACTTGCTGCTGTTCTTTGGTTGCTGTTAATAATAGTGTTCTTTTTGCTCAAAGGCTTTATCATGTTGAGGGCTGGAGTAGAGCCCCCTTTGTCCTGTCTCACTGTTCCTGCCACCAAACCAGTTGGTACAGTTTATATTATGTCAAGGCAAGATAAATCTGGAGTGTCTGAGCTTAGTGTCAGTCAAGTACTCATTAAGGCTGTTGGGATGAGCCTTTCTTTTCTGAGGGGCTATTCTGTAAGTTTATTTTTGTTGTATGTAGAAATCTTCACAGAATAGAACAGCCTTTTTTTGTGCTCACTGTAGTTTCTCAAGGGTCATCATACACAAAACTGCTTACATTCAAATAGGCTTTCATTTTTGTGAAAGCCAACCTGGTGTGTGACATCTTTCTAAACCTGATATTACTTATTGTAGGTATTGCTTTTCTAGCTTAGTTAATAAAGATATATTTAAGGGTTTATCTGAGTGCAGTTTTGTGTGCAGCTGGTGTTATTTCAAGTTGTCTAAGCTGTGAAATCAAGCATGAGCTGTTTAGGTGGTAGTCTTGTCACATTCCTTATAGGTGTATAGATGGCCTTGTTTTTTTTTTTTTATTACTTTCTTTTTTTTATTTTAAAGGATTTTTTTTTAAGATTTTATGTATTTATTTGACAGAGAGAAATCACAAGTAGATGGAGAGGCAGGCAGAGAGAGAAAGAGGGTAGCAGGCTCCCTGCTGAGCAGAGAGCCCAAGGCGGGACTCGCTCCCAGGACCCTGAGATCATGACCTGAGCCGAGGCAGCGGCTCAACCCACTGAGCCACCCAGGCGTCCCTGGCCTTGTTTTCTGAACCAAAAAATCGACGTTTATGTTCTCCTTCTTTGTTTTAAATTTTATTTATTTGAGAGCGTGAACGCGCATGAGAGGGAGCATGAGCAGGGTGAGGGGCAGAGGAAGAGGGAGCAGCAGACTCCCTGATGATCAGGTAGCCTGATGTGGGCTTCATCCCAGGACTCTGAGATCATGACCCGAGCCAAAGGCAGATGTCCAGCTGGCTGGGCCACCCAAGCATCCTTGAGGTTTATGTTCTGGTAAGGAATTTTGTTGCTGCTTCTTGATAAAAGAGATATCCTGGGAAATATATTTAGATCCTAAATGATAGAGTTTCTGGGATGTTCCTCTTGGTGTAGGTGAGGTTATGACAACAGATACTTGAAACTAGGCTTATGCTGGATAATTTGGGAAAATACGATCACCCTTAAATACCTGCACAATGGCCAATTCTCAAATGCCAGGACGGTTTTTGCTTCATTAAATGCTAAAGATAATGTATGCTGTGTCATATTTAGCTAGTTCCATTAGCAATCTAGGATATTCCTTTTTTTTTCCTTATAGAGAGTGTGTGCATGTGCTCCTCTGTGGGGGGTAGGTAAGAAGGGTAGAGGGCGAGACGATCTTAAGCAGGCTCTAGGCTGGGTGCCTGGGTGGCTCAGTGGGTTAAAGCCTCTGCCCTCAGCTCAGGTCATGATCTCAGGGTCCTGGGATTGAGCCCTGCATCAGGCCCTCTGCTCAGAGGGGAGCCTGCTTCCCCCTCCCCCTCTGCCTGCCTCTCTGCCTACTTGTGATGTCTCTCTCTCTCTGTCAAAAAAAAAGGCTCCAGGCTTAGCATGGAGCTTGATGTGGGTGGGCTCCGTCTCAGTACCCTGAGTTCATGACCTGAGCCAAAATCAGGAGTCAGACCCTCAACCAACTAAGCCATGCAGGCGCCCCCAGGTTATTCCTTTTAATGACCGAGCTAGAATGCACAAAGTAGTTTCACGTTAGTAATATTCAAGGAGGAAACCTTAAAACGTGGGGTACATTCTGATTAATAAGTCTAAGAGCTTTTCAACTTTTTAGTTTCTGTATCAATATCTAGCTTTCAAACGTTTTTATTTATTGCATGGTAAAATTTTTCAGAAACAAATTTCTAAAGAGCTTCCTTCCAATTGTGTTCTTAGTGTAATGTCATTTCTTTCCACAGATTTGTTTGTAAATGCATCACAAAGAGGCAACCCAGAATGAAGAAAGCAAGCAGGAGTGTTGGCTCAGTGCCTAAAGTGTCTGGGATAAGCAAAACGCAAACAGTAGAAAAAACTAAACCTGAAAACAGTTCTTCAGCATCTACAGGAGGCAAACTCGTAAAACCTGGAACAACAGCATCATTGTCAAAGGTATTAACGTGGCAATGTTTGACTATGTGATGGATTTTAGGAGGAGTGAATCTTTTTTTTTTTTTTTTTAAGATTTTATTTATTTATTTGACAGAGAGATCACAAGTAGGCAGAGAGGCAGGCAGAGAGAGAGGAGGAATCAGGCTCCCTGCTGAGCAGAGAGCCCGATGCGGGACTCGATCCCAGGATCCCGGGATCATGACCCGAGCCGAAGGCAGCGGCTTAACCCACTGAGCCACCCAGGCGCCCCAGGAGGAGTGAATCTTAATAGGATGTTTGATTTATTAACTAAACATCCTTTAGGGTTCGCCCTCTGCTGGTGCTGGGAACACATAGACTTTGAAGAGTTCACAGTATGGTAGACTTGGTGTGTTTGGTCTGGCTTTACAAATGAAACCAAATAGTAGACTTGCTTATGAAACGTATCATTGAGCACTTGTCTTGTGCAAGGTTCTTGTGTCAGTGTGAGCTGGAGTTAGCGTCTTTCTTCAAGGAGCTTGTGGGGTAATGGGTGGAGGTTGTCACCTACATGTGTAAATGAAATACATGCAAAAAAGTCAGATTCTCACAGGGGAGCAGGAGGATAGTGTAGGCATTTCAGGAAGACATTGTTGCTAGCCTGGGAAGGTTTTAAGAATATATGTGGTAGATCTTAAAGAATGACCAGTAATACCATTCCTGAAACACATATATAAAGAGTATATGTGGTAGGTCTTAAAGGATGACCAGCAATACCATTCCTGAAACCCCTAGGTAGGGTATTTTTATTCCCACTCCACCGCCTTGCACACCATAACTGTTACTCTTTTCCTGACAACCGATCTGTATTAATCCCATTAAAATTGGGCAATGTTAATTTAGTTAGCACATAACTAGTTTTTTTGTTTGTTTGTTTTATACTCTTTCCAAGGCTGGTTTAGTTCTTGTTAGTACAGAATGGTGACTGGGCTTTAGAAGTAGACAGACCCAGACTTTCTATGCATGTGCTTCATAGCACCATGATTAGGATGAGAGGAGGAATGTATGGAAGTGAATTAGCTCAGAGATTGGCACATGGCAAGGGCTTCATAAATAACAGGTAGTAGCTTTTTTTTTTTTTTTTTTTTTTTTTTTTTTAAGATTTTATTTGTTAGAGAGAGAGCACATGAGCAGTAGTGAGGGGCAGAGGGAGAGGGAGAAGCTGGCTGCCCGTGGAATAGGAAGCCCAACTTGGGATTCTATCCCAGGACCATCAGGACCTGTATTGAAGGCAGATGCTTAACTGAAGGAGCCACCCAGGCATCCCAGATACTAACATTTTTATTGATTATCTCTAGAAACTTCTACTGGCTCAGGACTGATTTCTGAAAAGAATAGTCTTTTTCTGTGGGTGCTCTCAGTGTCTGTGTTGGTTTTGACCACTCAAGGGACAAGGTGACTCCGGGCTGTTTTTCTACTGGTCATATCTTAGATATATTGCACAGAGGTTCACACAGTCTTCTAGTCTTTCTCAGTGCAGAATCCACTTATTTGTTCTTTGCTTGTTTGTCCTGGGAATTTTGTGTTTTGCTATTTTGACTCTGGAGAGGGTTAGTCTTGTAGGGAAAACTAAGCACTGTTTCAGACGTGATCCATTCAAAAGCCTTTTGTCTAGGCAGGGCTTTGATGGATTGTGGCTTAATTATTATTTTTTTTTTTTAAAGATTTTATTTATTTATTTGACAGAGAGAGATCACAAGTAGGCAGAGAGGCAGGCAGAGAGAGAGAGGAGGAAGCAGGCTCCCCGCTGAGCAGAGAGCCCGATGCGGGACTCGATCCCAGGACCCCGAGATCATGACCTGAGCCGAAGGCAGTGGCCCAACCCACTGTGCCACCCAGGCGCCCCATGGCTTAATTATTTTAAGAAGCACCTCATAGAACAGCTAATGAGGGACTTCCTTATATATGTTGAAAGATATAGCTGGAAATGCTGGTTTTTCTATTTCAGGTTTGTCAAAAGTAAGCCCAGACTTACTCCATGGGCTTGGAGGTGCCCCCAGATTTTCTCCTTGCTGCAGTTTTGATGAGTTACTGGGTGTCATCCTATGGCCCAGAGGATGGTGCCAGAAATAGACCTTTGCCCTACTTCTAGAATCAAAACCTTGAATTACTTCCTTGATGACAGTGCTGCCACTCTTTTGTGTAAGATAGCTGGCATTTTCTGACCTAACTGGTTACTCACTTGCTGGGGGTGTCTTTGGAGTGGAGTACTGTGTGACTGGGTACCTGTTATTTACGTGACTGGAAGAACAGGTTGAAACACTGGCATTGGATGTGTTCTACTGCTTTTCTTCTGTTGTCTCCTCATCAGTGGCAGGCAGGGTCTTTGAAGGTTTGCTATGAAGTGTGCCTTGAATAGGCATGTCAGATTTTCTGAGGCTTGTTATCTGGAGTTGATGGTAGTTTGGTTTTGAACAGTGAGTATTTTTTCATAGTAAAGCAAAACAACTGTATCTTTGCTGTGTGCCAGCACGTGCCAGCTGTCCATAGCTCTGGCCATCCTTGTTGGTGCATTTAAGGAGGGGTGTGTGTGTATGTGTATAGTGAGGAGGGTCTTAGAAGAGGCAGAACTATTTGGGAATACTTTATCTAAACTGAAGCAATTGCTTTTTCTTAAGAAAGCAGAAGAAAAAAGGCACTGAATAGAAATTGAAGTGAGAAGTCAAAGAAGGAAAGAAGAAAACAGTGAAATGAACAGAAGAATTGAAAAGATCAAAAGGGCTTGGAGACCCCACAAACTTAAGTGTTACTTTATTTTCCTTTTTTAAAAAATAATAATAAACATGTAGTCTTTCCTTTTTTAAAAGATTTTACATATTTATTAGAGAGAGAGTGCGCACAAGTAGGCAGAGTGGCAGGCAGAGGGAGAGGGAGAAGCAGGCTCTCCGCTGAGCAGGGAGATGGATGCAGGGCTTGATCCCAGGACGCTGGGATCATGATCTGAGCTGAAGGCAGTGGCTTAATGGCTGAGCCACCCAGGTGCCCTATTATTTTCCTAAATTTTCACATTTCACTGTGCTTTCTCTAGCATTTGGACACTTGCCACAGCTTGAATTCCTGTAACTGATGGAGTGTTGATGACTAACCAGATGAATGAATGAAGCCTTTGGCTTTTAGTCATATAGACACTGTGTACACATACTCACCTATTCACGTGGACACCCACATGTGTGTCTGTCATTGCACAGTATTCAACACTTTTCTTACAGTGGCCAGCATGGGGATATACATTTCTTTACCTCCTCTTTCATTTCAAATATTGTTTGAGGCTAGATCTAGCTGAGGTATAAGAGAAAGGACCTTTTTTTTTTTTTTTAAAGATTTTATTTATTTATTTGACAGACAGAGATCCCAAGTAGGCAGAGAGGCAGGCAGAGAGAGAGAGAGGAAGAAGCAGGCTCCCCGTGGAGCAGAGAGCCCAACGTGGGGCTTGACAGACACACACGTGGGCCACCCAGGTGCCCCAAGAAAGGACCTTTTTGACGAGAGCATCTCACTGCTGATTGGAGTTTTTGTAAATACAAAATACAGTATGACTGCTATTCAGTGAATTTTGAGGAAATTGTTCCCATTCTTATGAGTAGCTTTGACATCTGGTTTGGGACATTTGCATGGTTAATTCTTTGTCACAATGAGTAGAGAGGATTATTTGCCACATAGGGATGGCCTCGTATGTGCCTGCACTTTGCAGGTTTCACACACTGTTCGGGTATTCCTGGTAAATTCTTGTGGAAGTAATAATACACTCTTTCATTGTCCCAAGAGTACTTTTTTTCTAAAAGTTAATAGATAAGAATTAGTAAGTAGCAGTTACTTCAGTTAGAATCTGTCTAAATAATTGATGATTCTCAATGATTATTTATCATCATACCTTTTCAGTGTGAAAATTAGCTAACCATATGATGAATAATCCATCTCTGAAACTTGAAAGGCAAAATTTAAAAACTAACCGTAAATTTTGAGTTGATGCCGACCACGAAACTTGGAAAGTCCAAGTTGAGAAGCATGGATATGTTGGTTGTATTATTTCATCATTTGTATCTAGGTTTTTAATTTTTAACAAATTTAACAAATTTTTTTTTAAAGATTTTATTGATTTATTTGAGAGAGAGACAGTGAGAGAGAGCATGAGCGAGGAGAAGGTCAGAGGGAGAAGCAGACTCCCCGTGGAGCTGGGAGCCCGATGCGGGACTCAATCCCAGGACTCCGGGATCATGACCTGAGCCGAAGGCAGTCGTCCAACCAACTGAGCCACCCAGGCGTCCCAAATTTAACAAATTTTTAAATTTTAATAGTATTTTTGTTCTTACATTCTTTTATATATATGCAAATCTGTTTTATTTACAATAATTGGTTCTATCAGATAATCATACTATGATCTTCTACTGATAATCTTTCCCAAGATAGATTTGGGTAAAATTGGATATTTGCACACTCCTGTGGACTACCACACTTGAGACTTTGTGACTGATTTCAGTTTTGAGGCCACGCACACAATTCAAAATATATGCAGACTGGGTTAAAGCAGTGTAAGAGTGGCCTGAAAGAAAGCACAAGACGTGGAATGAGGAAATTGTGTATTTTGCTTGCATGGGAGCCACCACATGACCAGCAAGTGCTGGGCCTGTCCCAGAGCTCTTTGTAGTGTGAGGGCTTCTGAACATCTATAGTGATTGCCTGGCAGGTGGACAGACAGCAGGTATGACCTGCTGGAAACTTAACAGACGGCTCATTTCTTCACTGCCTCTCCTTTCTTGGATTCTTTTTTAAGTTTGTAATCCGAGGGGCGCCTGGGTGGCTCAGTGGGTTAAAGCCTCTGCCTTCGGCTCAGGTCATGATCCCAGAGTTCTGGGATTGAGCCCCACATTGGGTTCTCTGCTCAGCGGGGGGCCTGCTTCCTACTCTCTCTGCCTGCCTCTCTGCCTACTTGTGATCTCTCTGTCAAATAAATAAATTAATTAAATCTTTAAGTTTGTAATCTGCTAGGGTAGCCTTGATTGCATCTTCGGCCAGCATGGAGCAGTGCAGTTTCACGGGGGGAAGGCAGAGGTCTTTGGTGATGTCCATGTTCTTGATGGTCTAGGCTTCCTCTGCCATCTTCCCTTTTACTCAATCTCTGGCTAATGAGCTAGAAGCAATAGCAGACCACAGCTAAATGTTTTAAGCCTGGAGTCCACAATCTTTACCTTCTCATCCACTTGAATCTGTAATTTCATTACATCACCACCACATGCTGGAGCCCCCACCAATCCAGTTCCAACATTTTTTTGATGTCAAGGGTTCCCACATTTCTAGGATTTTCATAATGATCAACAACGTTATGATAGATCCTGGCCGGAGCTGACAGTTCCCCGGCAAGTGGACTTGGGTTCTGCAGCAGTAGGGTTGACACTGTCCGTCTCAGACGGCCAGCTCCAGCCACCGCCATCTTTCACGCTTGAGCCTGTGCAGCAATTTTATTATTTTTATTAAGTAATCCCTACACCCAGCGTGGGTCTTGAACTCACAACCCTGAGGTCATGAGTTGGATGCTCTACCAACTGAACCAGCCAGGTGCTCCTGTATCTAGGTTTTTACCAAAGGCTTTGCATTTTGCATCTGTTATTAAGAAGTAAGTTAAAAACTCTTCCCTTCATCAATTTCACAATTTTTTGAACTGCTGTTTATGTGTGGAAGTGCACATGTATTTGCAGAACTGTGTAACAAAACTTGAAATATGGAATGGTATCAGCCTGCAAGTAGCTTTGTGTAAAAGAAGCAGAGGTTTTGTTTTTTTTTTTAAGATTTTATTTATTTATTTGACAGAGAGAGATCACAAGTAGGCAGAGAGGCAGGTAGAGAGAGAGGAGGAAGCAGGCTCCCCGCTGAGCAGAGAGCCCGATGTGGGGCTCGATCCCAGGACCCTGAGATCATGACCTGAGCCGAAGGCAGCGGCTTAACACACTGAGCCACCCAGGCACCCCCATGTTTCCTTTTGTAATTCATAAGTGTCTTGTCAAAAATACTTTGAGACTTTGTAAAAATTCTCTTTGGCTTCAGACTTGCACACCCTAATTTTAGCAGTTCTTGATGGTTCTTTCCAGAATCAGATATTAGTATGATTTTTTTTTTATTTTAAAGATTTTTATTTATTTATATATTTACTTGACAGAGAGGGGGATCACAAGTAGGCAGAGAGGCAGGTAGACAGGGTGGGGGTGGGGGAAGCAGGCTCCTCAGTGAGCAGAGAGCCCCGTGCGGGACTTGATCCCAGGACCCTGAGATCCTGACCTGAGCCGAAGGCAGAGGCTTAACCACTGAGCCACCCAGGCGCCCCAGGTATTAGTATGATTTGCCAAGGGATATTTTTCAAATTCCATCATTCTTCCTACATTTAGTAGCTGACATTCTACTTAGAAGGAGTTTTCACTTTTGCTCCATCTATGTATTCATTTATGTTAGTGTGAAATAATGGATTCTTACTCAGTGGGCTCTCAGTGGTTGGCATCATTTATTTTCATTTTCATATTGTCCCCTATTTGGTCAGTGGGAGCCCCTTCAAGCAGACTGCACTGTCCTTTCAATGTGCTCCTGTTCTTTTTTGAGCAACCCCTTAAATTCTGACGTGAGAAATTTTCTTTCCCCAGCTCTACCCCAGAGTCAGCCTTTTCTTCCAGAAGGCTTTGTTCCTTTTAGTGAAGGATGGCACTTTAAGCTTTTGGACATTGGGAAGGGTATGTGTTGTGGTAAGCTCTAGAT
Organism: Neogale vison; assembly: GCF_020171115.1. Lineage (NCBI taxonomy): Eukaryota > Metazoa > Chordata > Mammalia > Carnivora > Mustelidae > Neogale > Neogale vison. Next base: position 214,657,962 of record NC_058093.1, on the reverse strand, counting down.
GTTATGATGACTCACCTGTACCTCCTGAAACAAGTAATACATTATATATTAATTAATTGAATTTTAATAAAAAAAATAAAGCCTTGGGATGCCTGGGTGGCTCAGTTGGTTAAGCAGCTGCCTTCGGCTCAGGTCATGATCCCGGCGTCCTGGGATCGAGTCCCACATCGGGCTCCTTGCTTGGCGGGGAGCCTGCTTCTCCCTCTGCCTCTCCTGCCACTCTGTCTGTCTGTGCTTGCTCTCGCTTCTCTCTCTATGACAAATAAATAAATAAATAATCTTTAAAAAAAAATAAAATAAAGCCTTTAGGAACTAGGTGTGTTCATTGCTTTTGAGTGTATTACTGTTTTTAAACCTACTCAGCAGACAGAGAGGAAATACGCACAGACATGTGCACAGCTCACCTATCTGTATCAATTTCTGTGTCTATTTCTTCCATATGTATTAAAACCCATGAGTTCACGCTGTTACTTCAAAATCCAGTTGACAATGTTTAGAGTAGCCTTTTCACTTTCTGTATTTGTAGTCCCAGTCTCCCAACAGTGAGAAACCTGGCTTTCATTATAATATATTTAGTTTCTCAATCCTAGAATATATAGGCAATAGTTATAGAATTGCTTACCATACCACTGCCAGAAACAAATCTTCTAGGTAGAGTTCAAAATGTATACTTTTTTTTTTTTTGGTCTTAACTTCAGAGTTTGAGGATTTATGGTCAAAATAACAGTTTTCAGAAGATACTTGGATTCTTCTTCTACCCTTCACCTGTGTGGCTGTGTTATTTTTTATTTTTTAAAGATTTTATTTACTTATTTGACAGAGAGAGATTACAAGTAGGCAGAGCAGCATGCGGGGGTGGGGGGGGCGCTGCGGGAAGCAGGCCCCCTGCTGAGCAGAGAGCCCAATGCGGGGCTCGATCCTAGGACCCTGCGATCATGACCTGAGCCAAAGGCAGAGGCTTAACCCACTGTTTTATTTATTTGAAATGCAGTTGTGTCCATTTGTTCCTATGGTGTTCCATTTTAGGTTTTCCCCTATCCTTGTTTAATTCATTAATTAATTAACTGCGAGCATGTGAAACACTACCAAGGTTCCATTCCACATGTCAGAATTAGGAGAAGATGTGTTCAGAGAAGCGCCCCTCTCTTCCCCCATTCTTTCTTACTCTGTCCCCAGCCATCTCTTGGAGGTAAACAGTCTAGCTGGGTTTTTGTTTTTCTCCTTGAGGTGTTTCTTTTTGCACAATCAGATGCATGTATATTTATTGTGTTATTTCCCCTTGGTTAAACAGAAGTTGCCATAATTAGATCTGTTTCTGCGCTTCGCTTTTTTTTTCACTTTATTCTCGAAATCTCTTTATACCAATTTATAGTAGTCTTTCTCATTCTGCGTTGTTGTGTTTTTTTTTTTTTTTTTGAGATTTTATTTATTAGAGACAGAGCACAAGCAGATGGAGCAGCAGACAGAGGGAAAGGGAGAAGCAGGCTTCCTTCCCACTGAGCGGAGAGCCCTGTGCAGACAACAAGCCACCCAGGCACCCTTCTTATTTAACCTTTGTGTGGATGTACCATAGTTTTATTGAGCTACTGTACTGTGTATGGATATTCAAGGTGTTTCCAATATTTTGCAGTTAAAGACAATGCTGCAGGGGTGCCTGAGTGGCTCAATTGATTAAGTGTCTGTCTTTGGCTCAGGTCTTGATCCCAAGGTCCTGGGATCAAGTCTTGAGTTGGGCTCCCTGCTCAACAGGGAGTCTGCTTCTCCCTCTCCTCTACCCCTCCCCCTGATTGTGCGCTCACTCTCTCGTGCTCTCTCTCTCAAATAAATAAATAAATAAATAAATAAAATCATTTAAAAGTCAGTGCTGCAATGTCCACAATAGCCAAACTATGGAAAGAGCCTAGATGGCTAGATGTCCATCAACAGATGAATGGATAAAGAAGATGTGATCCGCACACACACACACACACACACACACAACACACACACACAATGGACTACTACTCAGCCATCAAAAAATGAAATCTTGCCATTTGTAAGGACATGGATGGAACTAGAGGGTATTATGCTAAGCAAAATAAGTCAATCAGAGAAAGACAATTACCATATAATCTCACTGATATGAAGAATTTGAGAAACAAGACAGAGGATCATAGGGGAAGGAAGGGAAAAATGAAACAAGATAAAACCAGAGAGGGAGACAAACCATAAGAGACTCTTAATCTTAGGAAACAGACCCAGGGTTGCTGGAGTGGAGGGGAGTGGGAGGGATGGGGTGGCTGGGTAGTGGACATTGGGGAGGGTATGTGCTATGGTGAGTGCTGTGAGTTGTGTAAGACTGATGAATCACAGACCTATACCCCTGAAACAAATTAACATTAAATATTAACATTGTATGTTAATAAAAAGTCAATGCATTGAGTAACCTTAAGCATATGTATTTTTGTATTATTGGAGGTATGTCTTCAGGTGAAATTCCTAGAGGTGGGTTGCTGGGTACAAAGTAAATGCCTATGTAGTTCTGTTAGACATTGCTGGATACCCTTCATAAGGCCACATCCAGCTGTGTTCTCACCAGCAACTTAAAAGAGCGCCTGTTGCCCCTCATCCTTCACAAAGGAATGTGTCATAACTTTTCATTTTTGCCAGTTTGATAGGTGAGATGTGGTATCTCAGTGGTGTTTAATTTTCATTTCCCCTTCTGAGTTAGACTAGTTATACTATTTGTATTGTATGTGGACTGATTGTAGATGATTTTTCATTTTGCTCACTTTTCTATGCATCTCTTACCATTGATTTCTAAGAATTTTTTGTGTATTGTGGATATTGGCCCTTTATTTGTGAAATATTGGAAATATACTCTCCCGGTTTCTCATTTTTATATTCTGCACAGGGTTTTTAAAGTTTTTTAAGATTTTATTTTTTTTAATTTATTTTTTATTATTTTATTATTTCTTAAGATTTTTTATTTATTTATTTGACAGAGAGAGAGAGAGAGAGATCACAAGTAGGCAGAGAGGCAGGCAGAGAGAGAGGGAGAAGCAGGCTCCCCGCTGAGCAGAGAGCCCGATGTGGGCCTCAATACCAGGACCCTGGGATCATGACCTGAGCCGAAGGCGGAGGCTTTAACCCACTGAGCCACCCAGGTGCCCCAAGATTTTAATTTTTATGTAATCAAATTTATCAGTTCTTTATTTCATCATTCAAGATTTTGAATCATAGTTGGAAAGCTTGAATTTATTTTTGATACTGTATAAAATAGGGTTCATTCATTTTTTTCTTTTGTGACTATGCAGTTGACCTAGTATCATTTATTGAAAAACCCATTTTCTTCTGTACTGCTTCTTTGGTCATAAGTCAGGTGTCTATATATGTGGTTTCTTTTTGGATTCTTTTCTACTGTTTATTCATGTGCCAGTACGCTGCTATTATTTAACTTGTAGAGGAAGAAAAATTACCTCAAAGATAATTCTAACTTCTGTTAATGGACTATAAAAGGTTATTTGAAATATAAGGTTATGTTGAGTTTATATACTGATTAATTGATGAGGGACAAATTGACAGGAGGGAAGTAGAACTGATTTACAAATTTTTTGCATCATACTTGATGACTAATTTCATAAACAGGAACTAGCCTTAAAGAATATGAACAATCCTTAGTGATTAATACAGTATCCTCCTTCCTCATTATATAAGTAGATTTTTCATAATGTGACAGTCCTAAATTACCAAAGCTGAATTAGTTTAATTCATTTAAACATTAATCTTTTTCTCCCTCTAGTAAGACAGATTGACCTAGCTAATTCTATTGTATTATAACTTTTATATCTGAATGATGAGAATAGAACCTACTCTACTGACATTTAGAACAGGAAAAGACTTCAGAGATTAGTAATTTATGAAGCATTTTAATCTGTAGAGATGAGTTTATTATGATTGCTTGGGAATTTATTATGGTTGCGTGGCTCCAAGTAGACAAGAGTAGTAAATTATTTGGCTAACTTATGCTTTCACCTTAATGGGACAAACTTCTTGAATCTTTTTTATTTATTTATTTATTTATTTAGGATCTTTTTTATTTAAAAAGTAGTTTTTCTTGGGGTGCCTGGGTGGCTTACTCAGTTGAGCATCCAACTCTTGGTTTCTGCTCAGTTCTTAATGTCAGGGTGGTGGTATCTCAGTGTAGAGTCAGCTTGAGATTCTCTCTCTCTCCCCCTCTACCGTTTGCATTTGTGCGCTCTCTCTCTCTCTCAAATGAATTAATTTAAAAAAAAAAAAGTAGTATTTCTTTTTTCTTTTTTTCACAGATTTTTAAGTCCTCCGTATTCTATTCCTAGAAGTAAAAACAGGTTTTTTCACTATTTTTTCTTTAATAATTTTATACCTGATCTTATCCAGAGTGCTTGTTTCCTTTTTTTTAATTGAAGTATAGTTGTCTCTTGTTTTCTTTTTAAAAAGCTTGTTTGGTTTTTTTTGTTTTGTTTTGTTTTTTTTTAGTCCTTCTAAAATATAAAAAAGCATTACAAAGGGTCTTTCTCAAGTAGTTTGATCATTTAGGCTGACTACTAACTCTAATCTTAAACTGTCTAGATTTTATATACTGACTAAGCTTTAAGAAAAATCAATTTTGGCTTAAATTAGACTACTGAAAAATTAGATCAGGTAAGAAAAATAAATTTCAAAATAGTGGTTCCATCACTGATTTACCTTAAAGTAATAAAGATCATTTCTGTAGGATGGCATTTTTTGTTCAATTATAGAACTTTCCTCTGAGCCCATGTGATAGCATTCAGATAATCCCTGTTTGTAAGTCATGTCCTAGAAAGAGTAACAAAGAGGATGTCTTCACTTTCCTCTCATTCACTGACTCTGGCATGTGTGGGCATGTAGTAGACTCCCATAAAGGTTTTTTTTTTTTTTAAAGATTATTTATTTATTTATTTGACAGAGAGAGAGAGAGAGATCACAAGTAGGCAGAGAGGCAGGCAGAGAGAGCGAGAGGAGGAAGCAGGCTCCCTGCTGAGCAGAGAGCCCGATGTGGGACCCGATCCCAGGACCCTGAGATCATGACCTGAGCCAACGGCAGCGGCTTAACCCGCTGAGCCACCCAGGCGCCCCTAAAGTTTTGATTATATATGTGATTTTCATATTTTAGAAAGAAGTGTGTGATTGTTTATAAACCAGTAAAGAGGTTCTCTTTCTGTAGCACAGTATTAAGTACTGTTTGGTAACTGTCAGAAAATCTTTGTGGAGCTCTTGATCTTGAATTCAGTGTAAAAGCCAAGAGCTTTGTGTAGTCTCAAAATACTCTTTACTTTTGTTTCATCTAATCAATTTGCTTTTATTTTTTGTTTGTTCTAGACCAAGAGCAGTGATGACCTCTTAGCTGGAATGGCTGGAGGGGTGACTGTGACTAATGGTGTTAAAGGAAAGAAAAGCACCTGCCCTTCCACAGTGTCTTCAGCATCAGCCCCTGCCATGACTACCGTGGAGAACAAATCCAAGATCAGCACAGGTATGGGTGGCATTCAGAGTAAGAGTTAAATTGCTTTTTTGTTTGAATAGCAGAGTGCAGTAGTATTTAAGGTGTTCCATTAATTACAGAAAATGTATGCCATGTACAAAAGTATTTGTATTTCAGCCCCATGTACTCATCACCCTTGTCAAGTGAAGGCCAGTCTTAATACCTCACATCCACCTTCCCTCCTCATTTGTATATGTGCTGCCGAAGCGAGCACTTCCCTCCTCATTTGGAAGCAAATTCTAAGTGTCCTGTAATTTCATCCACAAACATGTAATTATCTTTGAAAGATAAGGATTCCCCTAAATATATAATCACAATACTATTATTAGTCCTTAAAATAATTAATAATTTCTCAAATCATAAATATAAAGAAAAACGTACTCAAATTTCCAACTTTTTCATAAATACTGAATAGGTGTATTTACTGTCTCTAGGTCAGGATTCACTTAAGGACTGTATATAATAATTGTTACCCTTTCCTAAATCTATTTTTTTCTTACAATTTAATTTTTATAGAAATATACGTTTTTTGAACTGTATTTTTCCGTGATCTGGATTTTGATGTCACATCTCCTTGATGTCTTTGACCATGTTCCTTTGTTCATTTACTGTTAATGTCATTGGATCTAGAGCCTTGATGGTTCAGATTCCAGTTCCTTTTTTCCCCCATAAGGTGCCTTCATACACAGTAGTTGTCCTTCACCAGCAAGCACATAATTTCTGGTTGTTTGTCTTTCCAAGATGTTAGCAGCCTTTGACAATCAATGCCTGGATCCATTCATTCCTGTTCTACCATTCTTTCTTCATTCATTAGCAGCAATTCGGCTTTAGATTTGTTGGAGTCCATTAATTAACTCATCCCTTCCAGTACACACAAGATCATGTGTATTCATTTTATTTTTTATTATTTATTTGTGGTATTTTTTTTTACATTTTTGCTTTTAAGTAATCTATACTCCCAATGTGAGACTCAAACTCACATCCCTGACATCGAGTAGCATGCTCCACTGACCGAGACACCTAGGTGCCCTAAGGTCATGTGTGTGTAATACAGCTGATGAAAGCACATTGGCAAAAATAATAGCAGACTTCCTTTATGATCATTATTTAGACCATTAGCCCCTCGTATATGCATATTAGAGTTTTTCCTAGCCCAGGTTTACCTACTGTCCTCTCTCCTACTTTGATCTTCTGTGGACTCATCCTTCTATCCCAGATTACACACCCACCCCCTGTTAGTTATAATAGACATGTGGTATGATCATGAGGAAGGCACTGTTATACCAGGCACCGTTCCATTTTATCCTTACTATAGTCCTCGGAGGTAGAGGCTATTATTATTCTCATTTTAGAGATGTGAGAGCTATGCTTAAAGCTTAAGTATCTTGCATAAGGCCTTGTGTTCATTTGCTCAGAAAATATTTAATGGGTACTGTACCACGTTGCTGCAAAGCTGGTGGTGGAACAAGGACTGCACATCTCAAGCTTGAAGTCATCACCACACTAAACACTGCAGCCTTTGTGGTAAGAAGGAAATTAGGTAGGGCGCCTGGGTGGCTCAGTGGGTTGGGCCGCTGCCTTCGGCTCGGGTCATGATCTCAGGGTCCTGGGATTGAGTCCCGCGTCGGGCTCTCTGCTCGGCAGGGGGCCTGCTTCCCTTCCTCTCTCTCTGCCTGCCTCTCTGCCTACTTGTGATCTCTCTCTCTGTCAAATAAATAAATAAATAAAATCTTAAAAAAAAAAAGAAGGAAATTAGGTATTCCAATACCATCTATATATCTTCCTATTTCCAGCTTTTAGAATTTACTCGGAGAGATACATTTGTACCGGTTCCCTACTGACCAGTGCCACCTGCCTTCACAGGCTAAATTCAGTTATATTCTCCCTGGATCCATTGCCTCTCCTGGAGGCAGCTTTGTACATCCGTATTAGTTTGTTAAGGCACCCATAACAAAATACACAGATTGGGTGGTTTAAATAACAGACATGTAGTTTCCCACCAGAACTGGCTAGAAGTCTGAGATCAAGGTGGTAGCCACTTTGATCTCTTCTGAGGTCTCTCTCTTTGACTTGTAGTTTGCTGCCTTCTCATTGTCTCCTCACATGGTCATTCTTCTCTCTGTGTCTGTGTCCTGGCCTCCTCTTCTTATAGAGATACCAGTCAGATTGGATTAGGGCCCATTTTTACAAACCCCATGTTAATATAAATACCTTTTTAAGTTAATTCTCTTTTCCCAAAAAACGGTCATGTTCTGAGGTCCTGGGGGGGTATGGCGTCAGCATATGAGTTTGGAGGATACAGTTCATCCCCTAACAACATCCTTAACTCTTCCATTGATCTTCTCTACCTTTATTTACTTTTACTTTTTTTTTTTTTTTTACTTTCTTTTAACTTCACTTTTACCTTATTTACTTTTACCTTATTTATTCCCCATGACTTCCCAATCCAGTTCACTTGTCTGTAACTCAGATTCTTCCATCTACTCACTGGGCACAGTAATCCCAGAAGGGGAGCTTTTTTTGTCATGTCCTCTCTCTTTTCTTGTTCATTTACTTCTCCTTTCCTTTTGGAGCATTATTAATCCTTCCCCCTCATTACTGGCTCCTTTCCTTTTGTCTTTCAGGCATGCCCAGATCCTTTGCTTTTTAGGATGGGTTTTGGTTTGGGAAAGAAGAATGATTGGGACTGTTACAGAAATGGGAAAAGGAATTAATACTTCTGGTTATACCACCCTATTCCTTATTTGGCCTCCATTTGCAATTGTTTGCTCCTTAATCTTGTTATTTCTGCCCTGTAAATCTATTACAGAGGTAGCATCACTTTTCTGTTCTTGCAGAGATCCTGATCTCACTCCCCAAATGTAGGCCCTCCTTCACTCTTACTGCTCTGCCTGCCCACGTTCCTCCTGGACTACTCGTCTTTCAGGTGTTTCACTTAGCAGCCTCTGGATTCATTTTCATTAAAATGCTGTTCCCTATGAGTCTTCCCTGCTCCAGAACATTTATTGAACATTTACTCTGGAACTCACTAAATTTACCCTGGCGTTCAGAGCCCCATAAAAACTTCCTCTGCTGCTTCCATTGTGTGGCCTTATTTTCCGTGCTGTGCATCCTCTTCACTTCTGCTTTGTCGTCCTGTCCTGTGGCCAGCCAGAATTCTCTCCCCTGCTCTACACCTGATCCCTGGCAGAATTAGTGTCTGTCTTCCTATACCACATCGCCCTTTCATTCCCTCACCTCTGCAGCCTATGCCTGACACGTAAAAAACCAGCAGGTTCTTACAGAATACTTACTGATTAGGTCTAGATCTTATTTTTCAAGGTGAAAAGCAGCTAATTATTTCCTAAGTGTTTTTAGGTAAGCATATTCCTGTTCTTTCTGTACTAAACCCATAGTCATGTCAGTTTCCACAGGTTTAGAATTTTAGCAGTCAGGTAGTAGTGATTCATGTAACATATTTGGTAATGTGCCATCATTAGTTAGCATTAGTATTAGTACATTATTGTTTTCTAACATTTAGGGAGATAACGTAACATACTTCTTAAGTTTCAGATTCTGGAGCCACACCGTTTGCCTGCATTTGAATCTTGGCTTATCCACTTATTACATGTGCAGTGTCAGCAAATTATTTAGCATCTCTGTGTGTGAGTTTCTTCATGTAATGATAATGAGGCTTACATAAGTTAATGTATGTGAAGCATTCATCTGTGTGTGTGTAGAGTAAGTGCTAAGTACAAATTAGCCTTATTATAATTAATGTTACTGGTATTATTTATGTAGCATTCTGTGATGTGAAAAACTTTTTTTGCACTTACTTTGATCATACTTTTTGTGTTTATCATAGTTGGCTTGGATTTTTGGTTTGTCTGGAAGCTGCTTTTCCCTTCTTGCTTGTCTGTTCTTTCTTTACCATCCGCTTCTACAGTTAGTTTGCTACCTGACTGGTTAATCCTAGAGTTTGCTTCATCTAGTTTACCCTAGACTATTATGCCCCTGGCCACTTGTCTAGCCATGGTTTAGGATTCAAGTTAATGTGTAGCTTTTTTTATGTAATAGATTTATTGAGATATAATTCATATTTTGTAAAATTCACCTTTTTAAAATATATAATTCAGTGTATAGCTTCTTTTTCATTAATGATTAAAAGATGAATGATCTGGTTTTGAGGAAACGGAATTTTACAGTAACCAGAAACTAAGGCAAGATGATGTCGGTCAGAATCAATGCGTAAGACTCTAGATTTCATCTGGTTAGACCTCGGGCATAACCTATGTACCTTTTCTTGCTAATATTTTTGCATTCCATTCTTTGTTTTAAATATTTAGGTACAAGTTCTTCAACCAAGCGGAGCACTTCCATAGGTAATAAAGAATCTGGTTCTACTAGAGAAAGATTACGTGAGCGTACCCGACTAAACCAGAGCAAAAAACTACCTTCTGCGGGTCAGGGAGCTAATGACGTGGCATTGGCCAAGCGTTCACGCAGTCGCACAGCTACGGAATGTGACATTCGCATGAGCAAGTCTAAGTCGGACAACCAAATCAGTGACAAAGCTGCTTTGGAAGCCAAAGTGAAAGATCTTCTCACGCTGGCAAAAACCAAAGATGTGGAAATCTTACATTTGAGAAATGAACTCCGAGACATGCGTGCTCAGCTGGGCATTAATGAGGATCATTCCGAGGGTGATGAAAAATCTGAGGAGAAGGAAGCCATCATTGCTCACCAGCCAACTGACGTGGAGTCCACTTTACTGCAGTTGCAGGAACAGAATACTGCCATCCGGGAAGAACTCAACCAGCTCAAAAACGAAAATAGAATGTTAAAGGACAGGTTGAATGCTCTGGGCTTTTCCCTAGAGCAGAGGTTAGACAATTCCGAAAAACTGTTTGGTTATCAGTCCCTGAGCCCAGAAATCACCCCTGGCAATCAGAGCGATGGAGGAGGGACCCTGACCTCTTCGGTGGAAGGCTCTGCTCCTGGTTCTGTGGAGGATCTCTTGAGCCAGGATGAAAACACCCTCATGGACCATCAGCACAGTAACTCTATGGACAACCTAGACAGCGAGTGCAGTGAGGTGTACCAGCCCCTCACGTCGAGCGATGATGCCCTGGACGCACCATCGTCCTCAGAGTCCGAAGGCCTTCCGAGCATAGAGCGCTCCCGGAAAGGGAGCAGTGGTAACGCGAGTGAAGTATCCGTTGCGTGCTTGACAGAACGGATACATCAGATGGAAGAGAACCAACACAGCACGAGTGAGGAACTTCAGGCAACTCTGCAAGAGCTAGCTGATTTACAACAGATAACCCAGGAACTGAACAGTGAAAATGAAAGGCTGGGGGAAGAGAAGGTTATTCTCATGGAGTCTTTATGTCAGCAGAGTGATAAGTTGGAACACTTTAGTCGACAGATTGAATATTTCCGCTCCCTTCTCGATGAGCATCACATTTCTTATGTCATAGACGAGGATGTGAAAAGTGGACGCTATATGGAATTGGAGCAACGTTATATGGATCTAGCAGAGAATGCCCGTTTTGAACGAGAGCAGCTTCTAGGTGTCCAGCAGCATTTAAGCAATACTTTGAAGATGGCAGAACAAGACAACAAGGAAGCTCAAGAAATGATAGGGGCGCTCAAGGAACGCAATCACCATATGGAGCGGATTATTGAGTCTGAGCAGAAGGGTAAAGCAGCCTTGGCAGCCACATTAGAGGAGTACAAAGCCACAGTGGCCAGTGATCAGATAGAGATGAACCGCCTGAAGGCTCAGCTAGAGAATGAAAAGCAGAAAGTGGCAGAGCTGTATTCCATCCATAACTCTGGAGACAAATCTGATATTCAGGATCTCCTGGAGAGTGTCAGACTGGACAAAGAAAAAGCAGAGACTCTGGCTAGTAGCCTGCAGGAAGACCTAGCTCACACCCGAAATGATGCCAATCGATTGCAGGACACCATTGCAAAGGTACTGTTTTAAGTGGATAAAATGTTCTGGAGCAGAATTATGCAGCTAAAGTACACACTCTACTTACTGAAAGCCAGTATCACTAGTGTGATGTCTCATTCACTTGTTCTAGGATTGGTTTTGTTTTCTTTTTATTTTTTCTTTTAATTTTTTTAAAAAAAGATTTTATTTATTTATTTGACAGGCAGAGATTACAAGTAGACAGAGAGGCAGGCAGAGAGAGAGGAGGAAGCAGGTTCCCTGCTGAACAGAGAGCCCGATGCGGGGCTTGATCCCAGGACCCTGGGATCATGACCTGAGCCGAAGGCAGAGGCTTTAACCCAGGCGCCCCAAGATTGATTTTGTTTTAAAGATTGAGAATGTTTTCTTTATTGGGATACAGTCAAAAGTATTCTTAAAATAATGTCACTTTGACTCACTTGCATTTTGTTGCTTTTTTCCTGCCTGTGAGAGGAAGGGACTAGAATGGCAACAACAGAATTTGTCTCTAGTCTGGGTGTGCCCAGGGAATTGTATCGTGCAATTTTATCTCCTCATCTCTAATGACATATTTTGGCATAGGAGAGATGAGAGCCAGTAGACCTCTCTGTGGGATCAGCAGTGTCTACCCCTTTTCCTGTGATTATAGTTTTTCAAATAGAGTTCTCTTTCGAGTTAAAATATTTTTGGAGTATGGAGGCCCCCGTTCCTTAGAGGGCTAGGTCTTATTGCTGGCAAAGACCTTAGAGATCATGGGTCCAGCCCCCTTATTTTACACCTACTATGATAGTGAGGACACATGCAGAACTACTGCCTGGGGTTGCTGGCACTTCAGCCAAGGGTCTGTGTTCCATGTAATTGCTGATGCAGGATTTATTTGCATGAGTTGATCCAAATATTCTATCTTATATTTTATTTCCTATTTTAATGCAGTGATTTTTAAACTAAGAAACATTAGTATATCTTTTGGCCAAAATCCAAATTATTTATTTATTTATTTTTAAAGATTTTATTTATTTATTTGACAGAGGGAGAGAGATCACAAGTAGGCAGAGAGGCAGGCAGAGAGAGAGAGGGAAGCAGGCTCCCCACTGAGCAGAGAGCCCAATGCGGAACTTGATCCCAGGATCCTGGGATCATGACCCAAGCTGAAGGCAGAGGCTTTAACCCACTGAACCACCCAGGCACCATAAAATTCAAATAATTTAGATCTTAATTTTTTTTTTTAAAGATTTTATTTATTTATTTGGCAGAGAGAGATCACAAGCAGGCAGAGAGAGAGAGAAGGAAGCAGGCTCCCGGCTGAGCAGAGAGCCCGATGCGGGGCTCGATTCCAGGACCCTGGGATCACGACCCGAGCCGAAGGCAGCAGCTTAACCCACTGAGCCACCCAGGCGCCCCTAGATCTTAATTTTTTTAGTGATGTTTAGAGATACAATTTAGGGAATGTATTATTTGTTGGAGGGCACATGGAGCTGAACTTTTGCAATGACAGTATTGAGAATTTGTTTCCATTTTTATTTTGGTAATAAAACTGTCACACATCAGATTTCTTAAAAAATTTAATTTTAAATTTAAAAAAAACCTTTTTTTTTAAATAGGAGAGGATGTTAATTAATTAATTAATTAATTTTAAAGATTTTATTTATTTATTTGACAGAGAGGGAGATCACAAGTAGGCAGAGGCAGGTAGAGACGAGTGGGGAAGCAGGCTCCCTGCTGAGCAGAGAGCCAGATGCGGGGCTTGATCCCAGGACCCTGGGATCATGACCTGAGCCGGAGGCAGAGGCTTTAACCCACTGAGCCACCCAGGCGCCCCGAGGATGTTAATTATTAATCAGATGCATGCCTGGGGCGCCTGGGTGGCTCAGTGGGTGAAGCCTCTGACTTCGCCTGGCGTTATGATCTCAGGGTCTTGGGATTGAGCCCCACATTGGGCTCTCTGCTCAGGGGGGAGCCTGCTGTCCCCTCTCTCTCTGCCTGCCCTTCTGCCTACTTGTGATCTCTCTCTCTCTCTCTGTGTCAAATAAATAAACGAAATCTTTAATCAGATGCATGCCTTTGATCCAAACTTTAGAGAAGGAAGAATTTCCAAAATTTCCTTGTAAATGATCTAGTTAAGTTCAGTGATACGTCAATATAATTTGTCAGTGATGTAGCGACAAATTATGCTTAAGCACATTACATAAAATAGTATATTACTGTAGAGTGCTTTTTTTATATTTTCAGACAGTTATTACACAGGTGGTTTTAGTTTTCACCTAGCAGTTCATGCTTAGCTTCCTTTGGAACAATATATACTTCCATTCTAGAATTTTTCTTAGAGCAGCTCTTACTTTTCTAATCTGCACCATTGATTCTGTATAGGTAGAAGATGAATATCGAGCCTTCCAAGAAGAAGCTAAGAAACAAATAGAAGAATTGAATATGACATTAGAGAAACTAAGATCAGACCTAGAAGAAAAAGAGACAGAGAGGAGCGACATGAAAGAAACCATCTTTGAACTTGAAGATGAAGTAGAACAACACCGAGCCGTGAAACTCCATGACAACCTCATTATTTCTGATTTAGAGAGTAAGTGGTCGGGGAGCTTTTCATTCCTTTTTGTCCTACCCATCTTAATGAGAGGGGATAGTTTGCATTTGGTAACAGAAGGAAAATTGGTTCCTCTGACTGCTGCAGAGAAGCAGGTTCAGTAGATAGTGCCCAGCAAAAGTACGTATGTGGCCAAGCGTGTATCACACATTAAGCAGTAGTCTTTAGACTGCTGTGTTTTGTTCCTAAGCAAGATTAAGTGGCAGCATTGCTTTAAAACTGTGTTAGTTACAGAAAATCATATAAAGGAAAAGCTGATTGTTATTATATTTTTCTAGGTCTTAGGAAAAGCCATTTACTGTTTATTTTTAGTGGTTGCAAGTATACTGAGACCAAAGAAATCGATCCTTCATAATCTTATGTCTGAGGCACAGGTATTTATTTGTTGTCTGATTTTCCTCCCTACCAAGGAGATTTTATGATCTGATAGAATTGAAACTCTAATTTTAAGTTGCTCTACATTTTTTGAAACTTTTATGATTATTTCAGACTTAAAAAAAAAGTTATAAAAATTGTACAAAGCATTTCTGTGTTGACAATTTGATGAGGAGCCGAAATTTGGGTGATCTTAAAATGGCTTCCCACAGACTGTTTATTATGTTGCGAGTGAGGAAAAAGAAACAACCAGAAATTATACAGTGGAAAAATTGGGCAGCACTTTGGGTAATTGTGTAAGTGAAAGAGGCACACAAAGTCAGACTCAGTATCAGCTAGGCCATATTCTTTCTGAGGCATAACTTCAATTAATCATAAAGAACATTAAACAAAAAATAAAGAATGTTTTACTAAAAACATAAGTGGGGTGGTGCTTTATTCCTAAAAAATGCCAATGTCATAAAAATCTTTGGGAAAGTTCTGGATTAAAGGGACCTAGGGAGACATGACAATTAAACAAAATACCTTTGCCTAGACTGGGTCTAGTGCTGTAGGGAAAATGCTATAAAGGATGTTATGACAAAACTGGTCCAAAGTAGATGCTAGATAAACATATGTATAAACTTACGAAGTTGGTAACTATACTGTGTTTGTGTAAGTATATGTTTCTATCCTTAGGAACCACAGTCTGAATAGCTAGAGGTAAAAGGCCATGATGTATATCCTTAAAGGTTTAGGAAAAACATTAGGGATAGATGGATAGAGACAGATAGATAGGGATACAAGATAGCAAATGATGAAAACGGATGGGTAAACTGTTAACATAGATAAATCTGAAGAAGATGTCATATGGGTGCTTTTTTGTACTAGTTTTTGCACCATTTTGTAAATTTGGAATTTCCAAATAGTGCATCTTAGAAATTCTTACGTATTCTTCATCCAGATTCCGCAGATGTTAACAAATTTTAAGTTGTAGTACACTTTAATGATACCCAGGTGGGGGTGGGGACAGGGAGAATGGGAATAACTGGTTTTGGATACATTAGTTAAAGCTTTTAAATTTTGTGGTTTATGATATTGCTTCATTGGGTTCTGACAGTGTGTTATTTCTTGACAGAGGATTAATAGGCAGACACAGTGCCGGGCCAGATCCCATGTGCTGTGGGTGCAGAGGTGGGGAGGTTTTATGCTTTGTTTTGTGTTGT
This sequence comes from Neogale vison, assembly GCF_020171115.1. NCBI lineage: Eukaryota > Metazoa > Chordata > Mammalia > Carnivora > Mustelidae > Neogale > Neogale vison. Next base: position 214,642,324 of record NC_058093.1, on the reverse strand, counting down.
GTTGTGTTTTTATTTATTTTTATTTTTTTTTAAAAGATTTTATTTATTTATTTGAGAGAGAGACAGTGAGAGAGAGCATGAGCTAGGAGAAGGTCAGAGGGAGAAGCAGACTCCCCATGGAGCTGGGAGCCCGATGCGGGACTCGATCCCGGGAGTCCGGGATCATGACCTGAGCCAAAGGCAGTCGTCCAACCAACTGAGCCACTCAGGCGTCTCTGTGTTGTGTTTTTAAAGATTATATTTATTTATTTGACAGAAAGAGAGAGCGCTTGCAGGAGTACACAGCAGGGGGAGCTACAGGCAGAGGGAGGAGAAGCAGTCTTCCCTTTGAGCAAGGAGCCCAGTGCTGGCCTCAGTCCCAGAACCCTGGGATCAGGACCTGAGCCAAAGACAGACACTTAACTGACTGAGCCACCCAGGTGTCCTGGGGAGGTTTGAAATAGTTCCAAGAAAGAGTGGGTGGGTCATCTGCAGGAGTCCTGTAAACCTGTGGCTGTTCTGCGCTCTGACTAGTTGGCTCTGATTCTCTGGATTGACCCCAGGGTTATTTGGAACATTCTGAGACATTTGGATACTGAAGTAGCTCACCAGGGGACTCTTTTCTTAGAGATAACGGTAGCCCAACAGATAAAACGTCCTTGCCTGAAATTTCTAAAAACTTCAGTTTAAGGGGTGCCTGCCTTTGCCTTGGGTTATGATCTCGGGGTCCTGGGATCAAGCCCCACTTCGGGGTCCTGGCTCGGCGGGGAGTCTGCTTCTCCCTCTCCCTCTGCCTCTCCCTCTGCTATGCTTTCTTTGTCTCTCAAATGAATAAATAAAATCTTTTTAAAAACCCAGTACTTTTCAGTTTAACATTTATAGCTAGTCTGTATTTCATATCTCTGAACTGAGAGGATTTATCTAACTTTATTTCCTAAATATAAAAGGTTCTAAAGTTTTTCAGATTAACTTGGAAATTGAGTGCATTTTTCATTTAGTACTGATAAAAAAAGCCTTTTCCCTTTTAAGACTTATGATTTGAACATGGAAAAGAGTGACATCTTGTGGTAATTGAGGATGTAGGTAGAAAAATGTTAGCTGATCAGGATTCCTGGGATGAAAAATCATTGCCAAAACAAAAATTATGTTAGCATGTGGATTTTAATTTTGAGGTGGCTGAAAATTCTGAATAAAATTTCTTTTTAGCTATATAGCTTCTCCCCCCAATTTTTTGAAACGAAAAGTTCAAATATTTCGAAATATTGGCAGCATGGTATGTTAGCATCCATTGCCTAGATTTGATAGTTATTGTTTTGCAGTATTCACCTTCCATGTGTGTATGTGTGTGTTTAACTGAACCAGCTGAGAGTAAGTTGTAGACGTTATGACATGTAATATTTCAGTATGTGACTCCTAAATATTCTCCTTGTAATTATATTTGGTAAAAATTTGGTATAATTCCTTAGTATCATCTAATAGCTCATATTCACATTTTCTCAGCTGTCCCCCAAATGTCTTTTATAGTTTTCTCTAGGAACCAGTATCCAAGCAAGTTTCATGTACTACATGAAACTAGTTGTTATGTCTCTGTAGTCTGATAGGAGTTAATTTATTTCTTAGCGAATTCTAGCACTTGGGATAGATGCTAGGTCAGCACTTGGAATGGGGGACTTGCTGTTAATTGAGAAATTGAACTTTCTTTCTCTCTTTTTTTTTTTTAAAGATTGTATTTATTTACCTGACAGACAGAGATCACAGGCAGGCAGAGAGGCAGGCAGAGAGAAGACGAAGCAGGCTCCCTGCTGAGCAGAGAGCCTGATTTGGAACTTGATCCCAGGACCCCGGGATTATGACCTGAGCCAAAGGCAGAGGTTTTTTTTTTAAAGATTTTATTTATTTATTTGACAGAGAGAGATCACAAGTAGGCAGAGAGGCAGGCAGAGAGAGAGAGGAGGAAGCAGGCTCCCCGCCGAGCAGAGAGCCTGATGCGGGACTCGATCCCAGGACCCTGAGATCATGACCTGAGCCGAAGGCAGCTGCTCAACCCACTGAGCCACCCAGGCGCCCAAGGCAGAGGTTTTAACCCATTGGGCCACCCAGGCGCCCCACTTTCTTTCTTTTTTTAAAAACGATTTTATTTTTAAGGGGCACCTGGGTGGTGCAGTTGGTTAAGTGTCTGACTCTTGGTTTCTGCTCAGGTCATGAACTCAAGGTCCTGGGATTGAGCCTCGCCGCAGGCTCCTTGCTCAGCCCAGAGTCTGCTTGAGATTCTCCCTCCCTCACAACTCCCCCCCCCCGCCACTTGTGCTGTCACTCTCTCAAATAAATAAATCTTAAAAAAGAAATGACTTTATTTTTATGTAATCTATACACCCAACATGGGGCTTGAACTCACAACCCCAGAATCAAGAGTCTCACGCCCCACTGAGCCAGCCAGGTGCCCTGAAAAATTGAGATGTTGTTCTATGGAGCAGCCATTATGATAGTCAACTTTAGAACTTTTTCATCACCCTTAAAAGAAACTAGGCATTAGTAGTTAATCCTTACCCCAAAATGATCTTGACTTCAGAATTAGTGGACAGACCCCCGGCTGCAAGAGTCTCACGCCCCACTGAGCCAGCCAGGTGCCCTGAAAAATTGAGATGTTCTATGGAGCAGCCATTATGATAGTCAACTTTAGAACTTTTTCATCACCCTAAAAAGAAACTAGGCATTAGTAGTTAATCCTTACCCCAAAATGATCTTGACTTCAGAATTAGTGGACAGAATTTTATTTATTTTTATTATTTTTTAAGGATTTATCTCTTTATTTGAGAGAGAAAGAGTATCAAGTGCACAAGCAGGGTGAGGGGGAGAGGGAAAGAATCTGAAACAGACTCTCCACTGAGCAGAGAGCCCAACATGGGGCTCAGTCTCACGAACCCAAGATTATGACCTGATCTGAAATCAAGAGTTGGACTCTTAACTGACTGAGCTTAACTGACTGAGCCACCCAGGCACCCTGTAGACAGGATTTTAAAGCAGTCATTGTAACTGTCCTCAGGACGTTGAGGAAAATCTGCTTGAAAGGAATGAATAAACAGCAAATCTCAGCAGAGAAATGAAGACTGTAAAGAAAAGAACCTAAAACATATTCTTGAACTGAAAAAAAAATTTTTTTAAGATTTTATTTATTTATTTGAGAGAGAGACAGTGAGAGAGAACATGAGCAAGGAGAAGGTCAGAGGGAGAAGTAGACTTCCCATGGAGCTGGGAGCCTGATGTGGGACTCGATCCCGGGACTCCAGGATCATGACCTGAGCCGAAGGCAGTCGTCCAACCTACTGAGCCACCCAGGCACCCTGAACTGAAAATTTTAACAGCTAATACAAAAAGTTTACTCAGTCATTAAACTGCAAAGTAGAGATGTAGAATGTCAGTGAACTTAAAGACCAGTCAGTAAGGCACTATCCAGTCTGAAGGACATAGAGAAAAAAGAGCCTGATGAAAAAAAATTAGTAGAGTTCAGTGAGTGTGGGACAGTATCACAAGGCATAACATGTATTTGGAATCCCAGGTAGCTTTCTAGATCATGTCAGTACCATGCTGCCTAGACCTAGCCTGTAAGTGCTTTTTTGTATTGTTTGGATTTAGCATTCCAGACTACAAAGATCTGATGTAAAGTTCACTTAGTAAATACTGTGTTAAGACTTCTGGTTCAAGGGGCGCCTGGGTGGCTCAGTGGATTAAGCCGCTGCCTTCGGCTCAGGTCATGATCTCGGGGTCCTGGGATCGAGTCCCACATCAGGCTCTCTGCTCAGCAGGGAGCCTGCTTCCCTTCCTCTCTCTCTGCCTGCCTCTCTGCCTACTTGTGATCTCTCTCTCTCTCTCAATCTGTCAAATAAATAAATAAATCTTTAAAAAAAAAAAAAAAAGACTTCTGGTTCAAGATGATGGCCTGAGGCCATACATGTACTTCCTTTCCCTCCCAAAGTCTTAGTGAAATGGTCCTGCCATGTAATATAAAAATGACAATGAGCCTAAACCAAAGACAGAAAATAGGTGAGGGGGTCTCATCAGTAGATCAGAAATTTTGAGTAACTTCTGGAATAGATAAAGCAGATGGATTTGGGGATATGGAGAAATCAAACAGAGCAGGAAAACCTGCAGTGCAGGAGAACACTGAAGCTCTAAGTAGTGATGTTCCCAGCCTGTTTGGGGATAGGGGTTTCTCAGGGATCATCAGGCCTGGGACCCGTAGCAGTTTCAGGCTGTGGTGTAAAGGATTGCCAGAAGTTTTACTGCCCTCTTGTTTATAGCGTGCTGGCTCTGGTGTTTGCCCCCAGGCTTGGATTCTTTTCTAAAGAAGGTGAGGAATATGGTGCCAGGGGCTCTTGCCAGAAACAGAAGTAAAGCCTTGCCTGAAGTAACCGCAGGCTTCCCGTAGGGAAAGGCACTTTGGCTCAGCAGTGAAACAGGTGCGTGCGTGTACACACACACACACACACACACACACACCCGTTGCCTTGGTTGAAGCCACCCACTTTATGTCCCTGTACCTTTGGAGGAGGGGCCCCCTGTAGGAATTGTCATCAGCAGAGCCTTTAGCCAGTCGTTGTATTGAGGGGAGAGGCCATCACAGCAGTGACTTTCACAGTTACTGAGAAACATGGAGAAGTCACTAATATTAATTATCCTTGTCCTTATAAGTAAGTAAGGCCAACCAGGACTTAGTGGACATTTTAGTATCTTCAAAGAGAAATAGCAGAAGGAAGCAACTCAGCTGAGCCCAAAGAAATAAAGTTAATGACTTGATTCACCACTAGTCCAGCAAACCAAGCTGATTGGTGTTGAGGGTAGTGGCACCAGGGAGATCTCAGGTGTGGCTCAGGTGATGTGATGTACCCATCTGTTACAATGAATTTATCAACTTAGTATTTGTGTAGTTATGCTCTGTGTGTGCTTGCAATTATGATAGCTCCTTTCATGCCTTCTGAGATTTGGGACCAGGGCCAAACATCTAACACAGGTTTTGCACTTTTACATGGAACACTAGTGACAGTGGTGAGCAAGGGTGGCTTGAGAGTAGAGAAGTAGCAGAAGGAATAGAGGAGAGCTGTATAAATCTGTGGTGGGAAAAGCCTTTTTAAAATATGTGGGGAAGGGGCACCTGGGTGGTTCATTCGGCTAAGTGTCCAGCTCTTAATCTCAGCTCGGGTCTCAATCTCAGGGTTTTGAGTTCAAGCCCTGCATCAGCTCCATGCTAGGTGGAGCCTCCTTAAAAAAAAAGTTAAGGAATACTTGGAAGCCATAAAGGAAAGTCTATATTTGACTGTGTATGATTGAAATTTTGAGTTCAGCAAAACAAAAGTACCATAAGTAAAGGACATTGGGAGAAATTTTGGTAACACATATCAAATATATGAGGAGATTATATACATCGATGATACTAGGATAATCCATTCCCTAAAAAAAGTGTTTGAATAGATAATTAGAAAAGGTGAAAAAAGATGCTCGATTTCACTAAAAAAGCGAAGAAACTCAAAACAAAATGCCGATTTTCACAGCAGGTGTGGAAAGTAAAAAAGGCTGATAGTGTAGCAGAGGAGAAAAGGGCCCCCTCGTGTACTGTTTGAAGGAGTATAGATTACTACATCCTTTTTGGGATATTGATCAAAATTTAAAGTGTAACAGTACTTTAGTAATCCACTTCCAGAAATCTGTTCTTTAGAAACATGCTTGTAAGTTTGCAAATGTAAACTTAGATATGTATGTTGCAGAATTGCTGCTTTATCACAAATACTTGGAAACTACCTGTACTTTGATCAGTTGCGATCTAATTAATAGCCCATATGCACAGTGCATCCTTGCTATGACTGCCATGTCACCAGTGAGGACAAACTAGGCAGCTCTGTATGTATGGCATAAAGTGCCGTAGACAGGATAAAGCAGGTAATCGTTCAGTTGTGTATGAGCCAAGTGTATTACTTCTGTAATCAAAATCATAAACATTTTAAATACGGCATTACACTGAAATGTAATGTGGCCAGGCATAGTGATGGCCCTTAAGAAATACTGATTTCAGTGTATCCTGTGTAACAAATTTTATTATATGGTAACTTCTCAAAAAAAGTTCTACTCTTGAGCTGGAACCTTCTAATGGATAAACCTGGATCCTGTTGATAGTTTTGAATGGTCCTTCCTTCTTCCACTTCTAGAAATGTGTCTTCAGGTAATATCTGAACAGTTGTGAAGAGACCCTCACTGTGTTGATGACAAAAATCATAGCACCATTCTGTTTGTTAGTAGGAGGTTGCTAAAATAAATCCTTTAGCCAGCTAATGGAATACTAACATAGCCATCAGATAGTGCTGCATATCTGTATTTGTTTTTTTTTTTTAATCAAAATCTAAAAAAGATTTTATTTATTTATTTGACCGAGATCACAAGTAGGCAGAGAGGCAGGCAGAGACAGAGAGAGGGGGAAGCAGGCTCCCTGCTGAGCAGAGAGCCCTATGCAGGGCTCTATCCCAGGACCCTGAGACCATGACCTGAGCCGAAGGCAGAGGCTTTAACCCACTGAGCCATCTAGGCGCCCCTGTATTTGTTGATAGATGTGCATTATTTACTGCTTAGTGGAAAGGCTTATGAAGAAGTATGAGTACTATAATCCCATTTTAAGAAAAATATTCACATATGCCAAGTCTGGAAGGATATATGGCAAATGTAAATAATGAGTAACCTTACTTATTTTATTTTGTAAGGGTTTATTTTAGGGTGCCTGTGTGGCTCAGAGGTTTAAGCCTCTGCCTTCGGGTCAGGTCATAATCTCAGGGTCTTGGGATCGAGCCCCGCATCGGGCTCTCTGCTCAGCAGGGAGCCTGCTTCCTCCCCTCTCTCTGCCTGCTTCTCTGCCTGCTTGTGATCTCTGTCTGTCAAATAAATAAATAAAATCTTTAAAAAAAAATAAATAAAGGTTTATTTTAGAGAGAAAGAAGGTGAGCATGTGAGTGGGGGTGGGTAGGGGCAGAGGGAGAAAAGCTGACTCCTCACTGAATGTGGAGCCTGGGTGCAGGACTTGATCCCACAAACCCAAGATCATGACATGAGCCAAAACCAAGAGTCAGACACTCAGCCAGCTGAGCCACCCAGGCAACCCATGAGAAATCTTATTTTTGCAACCCTTTTCTGTTTCCTGGATTTTTGCTGAACATGCATTACTTTTTATAATCAAAGGGGAAAAGTTCTACCTACTTTTGGGGGGGATGGGAAATAAAAACGAATAAAGAAAAATAAAAGTAGTAAATGGTTCATTTGAAGCTCATCTGTGTCCTCTTTCAGCGTCAGGAGTTCTGGTTTGGAGATAACGCTAGAGCTGTGGCTTGATGGCTGAATGTACTGCCCATCTTCCCTAACGTGGCCCTAAGGCATGGTATTTTAACTGATGGTATACACTTGTCCTTTCCCTTCCTCTAGAAATTGCACGTGATGTTAGTTGAAAGCACTTGATAGGATGTAAGGGTCTGACAGCACTGAGCTATCAGTACCCTGAGAGTTTTCTTATATTTAGAGGGCAGGAAAGGTTGCTTGTGAACTTTCATTGATTTTATACCCCCCCCCCCGGAGTCATAGGTTGAATCTGTCTTATGGTAGCTGTGCTCATGGTAGGTAACATCTGCATGTGTGATGGGCATATAACTGGGCCAGAATGAAGACCCGGTTGGTGGTTCCTTCCCTGTCAGGGATGAGAGGTCTTAGTAGGGAAGAGATTGTGAACCCCATTATTAAATGGGGAGGGCAGTGCCCAGAACTATTCAGAGCAAAGTTGGTCTAATGCCAATGAGAATAGCAGTTTACCTGATTTCTAGAATAAAAATGACTTTGTAAAGTTGAGTTATAATTTGTAATTAAAAATGAGATTGTAGTACTTCTTCTGTTCTTGATAGAATGTAATGTTGCTTTTGAGTTGAAGACAGTAGATGGCAGTGTCCCCCATACTAGAAGAACTTCGGAGGAGGAATTTCTAGTGCATTTAGCACGTTTAGTGGCCCCGGACTTGACAACTAACAGTGCCCTTTTGTGTGACCATTAATTGGGCCAGATGGCAGTTTTGTTAAGCTGGTCTTCAAAACAAGAGCATAGATACAGAGTCCTTTGGTTTCCGAGGAGAAAAGCCTATTAACATTTTTAATACTTTATGTTACAAAGCAAAAATAGTTATGATTCATGAAGTTTAAGTCAAATTCCCTAGAGACCCTTATAGTGAATTTTATTCTGTCTAAATATGTCCACTGGCTGCCAGCTTCCTTTCCTTTCTGTTTAAAAGGTTTAATAAGACACAACAATAATTAATATGTAGTGCTGAGTGTGGAAGAATGCCCCCCCCTTTTAAGGATTTTATTTATTTATTAGACAGAGATCACAAGAAGGCAGAGAGGCAGGCAGAGAGGGAGAGAGGAGGAAGCAGGCTCCCCGCTGAGCACGGAGCCCGATGCGGGGCTCAATCCCAGGACCCTGAGATCATGACCTGAGCTGAAGGCAGAGGCTTTAAACCACTGAGCCACCAGGCGCCCCGGAAGAATGCCCTTTTAAGAGTAGTGATGATGTGGCCACGAATGTGGAGTTTGGGAAAGATAAAAGAGTAAGAGCCAAAGAAATGAATGAAATCTTGGATTTTATGATCAGTCTAAGATGGTCAGATGGCTTATAAATGTTAACTGAGAATTAAGATGCACCAGATGTTAAAGGTGAGCAGTAGTTAGATTTGCTGTCATTTGTCTTATGTGAATTATAATCTGAAGATTCGTAGATATATCTTTTGTGACCAGAAAAAATGGAAAACAGTTTTCAGCTGAGGAGGAGAAATTCACTTTTTTTTTTTTTCCCCCAAAGATTTTATTTATTTGTCAGAGAGAGAGAGAGAGCGAGCACAGGCAAACAGAGGCAGAGGGAGAAGCAGGCTCCCTGCGGAGCAAGGAGCCCGATGTGGGACTCGATCCCAGAATGCTGGGATCATGACCTGAGCCGAAGGCAGCTGCTTAACCAACTGAGCCACCCAGGCGTCCCGAGAAACTCACTTTTTTCCCCTATTTTCATTATAAAACTTTTTGCATTGATTTGTTTTTAATTTTTAAAAAGGTTTTATTTATTCATTTGACAGAGAGAGGGTGAGCGTGCAAGAGAGCACAAGCAGGTGGAGTAGCAGAAGGAGAGGGAGAAGCAGGCTCCCTGCCATGTAGGGAGCCCAACATAGGGCTTGATCCCAGGACCCTGGGATCATGACCTAAGCCTAAGGCAGACGCTTAACTGACTGAGCCACCCAAGCACCCTCCAAATTTTTACATTTAAATATAGTGTAAATGAAAGGTGTAACTCGTAGTGTTCCCAATACTAAAAATATTTTATCTTCTGTCCTTATTTACGTCTGATAGTATCACCAAGACCTTGAATTCGGCTGTACGTAGGTCATGTGGGAGCCGATGATCCATGCTAGTTTGAGTCATCTTTGCCTCCAGAGATACGGATCAGGGTATTGGACTCACTCACTGGTGTCCACTTTGCTCTTAATCAAATTGAATGGCCCTTTCAGTTTTCAGGTTAAATGAGGTCAGAAGTAGCTCTATAGAGATAGACTTTTAAAGTCTAATCCTTTTCATATGAAAGCATCCTCTTTTCTGTCTGTAGGTAAGGACTGTATTTTCTTTCCCTTTCCTTTATATCTTAAGCATCTAGAAAAAAGCCTGGTACAAAGAGGGTACTTAATGAGGTACTCATTGAGTTAATTTTGAATTTTGTATCCTTATTTCAGAGACCCCCAACTTTGTTGAACAATTTTGTGTTGAATGGGAGAGAATTAACTACTGGCTTCCAAAATTGGCCAGGTTTTCCCCCATGTTTTATCTCATTTATTTTTTATTCAGCTTTAGAAAACATATTGTCATTATATATTTACAATAATTATTACACATATATAATACTGGGGGTGCCTTGGCTCAGTTGGTTATACATCCAACTCTTGGTTTCAGCTCAAGTCATCATCTCATGGTTGTGATACTGAGCCCTGTGTTGGGCTCCGTGCTGAACGTGGAGGCTGCTTAAGATTCTCTCTCTCCCTTTGCCCCTTGCCCCTCCCTGCCTTGCTCATGCACTCTCTCTAAAAAAAAAAGAAAAGAAAAGAAGAAAGAAAGAAAAATTTTAAAAATCAAAAAAGTAAAAATATCTGAACACAGATGTATCAGTGTTGAATTAAAGGTTTCATGTCACAGGGGTCTACAGCAGAGCAGGTTCCTAATGGAACTGAGAGGAGGAAGATGAACAGTTTAAGAAAAGACAGTAGCACACTCCTACTTTAGGGTGTTGATTAAAAGTTAATATTTTATGAACTTAGGGAAGATTTTTGTAAGCTTTATGAGAGAGGGCGTGAGTGGGGGACGGGCACAAGGAGAGGCAGAGAAGCAGACTCCCTGCTGAGTGTGGAGCAACTTAGAGTCCATCTCATGACCTGAGTTGAGATCAAGAGTTGGTCGCTCAACTGACTGAGGCACCCAGGTGCCCCAGGAAGATTTAATTTGGAAAAGATTTTATTTTTAAGTGATCTTAAACCCAACATGGAGCTTGGGCCCACAATCCCAAGATCAAGCATCTCATGCCAGCAAAGCACCTAAGATTGTTTTTTTTAAAGATTCTGTTTTTGAGTGGTCTCTACACTCAACTCTAAGATTAAGAATTTTGTGCTCTACTGACAGCCAGCCAGGGGCTCTTTAAGGACTACTTTTTTGATTACACATGACCCCTCACACAGCTGTTCACTATGCCTGGGTTCCTACTACTAAGTAAGTGTAAGGAATAGGAGGGAATGTTTACTCAGAAACACCAATGTCTATAGCAGTGATGTCCTTGATGATAAAGAGTTTAATTCTGTAAATGGAATATTTTTTTAAAATCTTAGGTTCTGATTTGAGTATTGTTTTCTCTTGTTCCCTCCATTAGCCTGCATATTTATACATTTATTCCATTTTACAGCCCTACCATGTGTCAGGTATTGGAGCTGTGAAGTCACCACATAGTACCTGACTTTGAAGTGTTTCCAGTCTAGTGGTAGAGACAGATATATAAAGAAATGTAACAGGATTGGCCATAGTAGTCACAGGCAGAGTTGGAACACAGAAAGGATAGGGCTCTCCTGGAGTGGAGGGTGGCAGGTAAAGTCATGGAATTTGTCACCAGATGTCAGTGCTTTTTTTGATGCTTCAGCCATGAGAAAGTGCTCAGTCCCTGAGCTGTCAAAGTAATCAGCTATGCTAGATTTACTGGGTGGCGGTTTCCAGTGGGCCACCTCCTAAGCCATTTCCTCTTAAGCATGGACTTTTGAGCAGAACCTTCAAGTAGAATATGACTTCCTATACATTTCTGGTTCCAGGGACACTGGGCTTGACTTTGCCTTCATGTTTGCATTCCCACTCTATCTAGAATGGTACTTTGGATGTAAGTGGTACTCATTAAATGTTTACAGTGAAAGTGAAATTGTTTGAGGAAAACTCATATTATGTAAGAAATGATTTGAGGAGTTTTTTTTTTGTTAATATTTTATTTATTTATTTGACAGAGAGAGATCACAAGTAGGCAGAGAGGCAGGCAGAGAGTGAGAGAGAGAGAGGGAAGCAGGCTCCCTGCTGAGCAGAGAGCCCGATGCAGGCAGGGCTCGATTCCAGGACCCTGAGATCATGACCCGAGCCGAAGGCAGCGGCTTAACCCACTGAGCCACCCAGGCGCCCCGATTTGAGGAGTTTTTATTTATTTTATGAATATATCATTATTTTATAAAAAGACTTTCCGTAAAAGTAATGTAAATAGCAGCTCCCAAGGGTAATTAATTAAATTTGTAAAAATTTTGCTAATTCACCACTTTTCTGGAATTTATTGCAGTGTGTAAAATAAGTTATGCTTTCATAAAGAGTTTAGTTTAATAACCCCTTTGATTAAAAGTTCACACTTTAATAGTAGTCAGTGATATTTTGATTGGTTATGAGCCAACAGTGTGTTTCCAACAATTGATTTTACTTAACTTTTTGTTTCAGAATTAAGACCCTGAGGAAGGAAGCAATCCAGAAATTGTGATTTAAGCTTTGATATTTTCCTTAGGAAAGTAGTATTGGTTAATACTTGGATTGAACATTCTTTTTTTGTTTTAGAGTTTTGTATTACAAATAAGAAGTCTTTGGGTAGGATGACCTTTCTTTTCAATGTCATATTTAAATACCTCCCTTTATATTATAACTTGGAACACAGCTTTAAGAATATATATTTAAGGGACGCCTGGGTGGCTCAGTTGGTTGGACGACTGCCTTCGGCTCAGGGCGTGATCCTGGAGTCCCGGGATCGAGTCCCGCATCAGGCTCCCAGCTCCATGGGGAGTCTGCTTCGCTCTCTGACCTTCTCCTCGCTCATGCTCTCTCTCACTCTCTCTCTCTCTCAAATAATAAATAAATAAAAAATCTTAAAAAAAAAAAAAAAAAAAGAATATATATTTAAACTTCTGTGCTCTTTTCAGATACGGTTAAAAAACTCCAGGACCAGAAACATGACATGGAAAGAGAAATCAAGACACTCCATAGGAGACTTCGGGTAGGATAAATCCTCATGATTATCTCATTAGAATACCTAGGTTTCTGAAACTTGAGGACAGTGTAGTCCTTGATCGTTGTTAGCATTCGTCTTAAGCTTCAGATTCAGTTAAAATACTGATCCTCCTGCCTGTTGGGCAGAAAGCAACTGCCATCATTTCAAGTTGGGATTAGTGCTGGATTCTGGATAGAAGAATCTTCTAGTAATTTATGAGTGGTAGTTTTAAAAAGATGGATTTAGGAAGCAAGTATTATATTTTGGAAAGAAAAATTATTTGCTCTTGATTAGTAAGTGTCCCAAACCAAGCTGTTTTCATCTGAGTTTTCTGTCTAGTGTGGATTTGATCAGCTTGCTGACAGCAGTGCCAGTCTGCTGCAGAGGTGGGGTAAGCTCATCTCTTAGTTTGGGTCATGCCTCAGTTACTCAGGCTATATTCACAGTGTCAGAAAATGGCTCTGTTGGGGGATGGGTGCTGGGCCGGGGATTGGGCAGCTGTGGCTCTGGTGGAGGCAACGCCCTGGGGAGACTTGCCCACCTAGCCACGCCCACATCCTCCATGGCTGTGGGAAGCAGCAGACGGTACAGTTCTTGGCTCTTCTCTTTGTATGACTTTGTCTGCCTAGTTTGAGTTTAGTGTTTTTCATCGGACTTCCTCTTCCTTTTCCTTGACTTTTGGTTTTTTTTTCCTGTTAGTTTTTGATGTCAAGATATTTATAGATATTCCCTGTAAAATCTTTCCGTATGGTTAACACACCATTATCTACTTTTCAGAGGTAAAGTGCTGTAAATTTTGAACGATGTGTTTATTTTCATAAGACTAAAAACTTGCATAAGGAAGGGAGACTTGATACTATTGTCATTAATATTGATTAAGCACTCTGGTGCTCGATGCCTAGCAGACAGAGTAACTAGAAAGTCTTTTCCTCATTAAGTACAAGTTCACTACTAATAATTGTATTACCTGTTACCTGTTAGAAATTATAATAGTAGTTATCTGAGATTTAAAAGAAATTAATCATCATTTGGGACAGTGCATTATAGTCCAGTCATAAATACACTTTATTATTTTTAAGTAAGTATTTTTGCTTTCTTTTGGAAATAAAAATTTAGTTTTTTAACGTAGGAAGAATCTGCGGAATGGCGGCAATTTCAAGCTGATCTCCAGACTGCTGTGGTCATTGCAAATGACATTAAATCTGAGGCCCAAGAGGAGATTGGCGATCTGAAGCGCCGGTTACATGAGGCTCAAGAAAAAAATGAGAAACTCACAAAAGAACTGGAGGAGATAAAGTCACGCAAGTATGTTTTGAGAAACCAGTTTTAATAGAGAACACTTCAGTCCCAATTTTGTGATGTAGTATCATGGAAAGAATAAGTGTGGATCCTAGTGGAAGTTACTCAACTTTTCTGGCCCATTTTATGATACCTGCAAAATAGTACATTCTATATGATCTGTCAGAGTTGTTATCAGTATCTATAATTAATAGTTCCGGGGGGGCCAGAATGGTCCCTGGCACAAAGTACCTTCTAGTTCTCTTCTTTCCTGTATCTCTACACTCCAGCCCTGTTACTTTGCTTTAGATTAATAGCCTCTGATTAAGGATGTGTACTATGGAATTACACATCCTGTCCACTTCTGCTTCTTACTAGCTGTGTGATCTTGGTCAGGGCCCTTAACTTCCCTAAGCCTCAGTTTGCTCATCTTTAAGATGGAGGCAGTCCTATCTGCTTTACAGTGTTGCTGGAAGGCTGAAAGGAGATCTGCCTGCCCAGTAGCCAGGGCGATGATGAGTATACTTTATTTTATTTTTTTTAAGATTTTATTTATTTGCTGGAGAGAAAGAGAGAGGGAAAGCACAGAGGGAGAGTGAGAGGGAGAAGCACACTCCCTACTGAGCAGGGAGCCCAGTGTGGGGCTTGATCCCAGGACCCCGGATTAGATATTTAACCAACTGAACCACCGAGGCACCCCTACCTTAATAACTAATGTTATTATTAGAGACCCAAGTAAAGAGTGCAAAGTGAGTTTTTCTCTTTCACTCTCTTGAGGAGGTTTCACTTATAACCACCTTAATCTCCATAGTAGTATTTTTTTTCCCCATTAACATAGAGATCATTGGAAACCAGTGTAGTGCTTTAGATGAGATGCCATTTGTGATGTGTTTTGAGTTCTCAGTGAGATTCCATCTAATGGGTAGGGGGGAATAGTTTTTATGTTTGAGGTTATTAAGAATTTGATTATCCAGGGACGCTTAGCTGGCTCAGTCAGTAGAGCATATGACTTGATCTTGGGGTCATGAGTTTGAGCCCCAAGTTGGGCATAGAGTTTACTTTATAAAAAGAGTATTTGGGGGGGCGCCTGGGTGGCTCAGTGGGTTAAGCTGCTGCCTTCGGCTCAGGTCATGATCCCAGGGTTCTGGCATCAAGGGGGGGTCTCTGCTTGGCTGGGAGCCTGCTTCCCCCCTCCCCGCTTGCATCTCTGCCTACTTGTGATCTTGTGTCTGTCAAATAAATAAATCAAATCTTTAAAAAAAAAAAAAAAAGTATTTGGGGCTCAGTGGGTTAAAGCCTCTGCCTTTGGCTAAGGTCATGATCCCAGAGTCCTGGGATCGAGCCCTGCATTGGGCTCTCTGCTCAGCAGGGAGCCTGCTTCCCTTCCTCTCTCTCTGCCTGCCTCTTTGCCTACTTGTGATCTGTCAAATAAATAAATAAAATCTTAAAAAAAAAAAGAATTTGATTTTTAATTACTTTGATTTTTAGGTAGACCTAGGAAAAAATTTAGAAAAATATTTATGGGGTGCCTGGGTGACACAGTTGGTTAGGCGTCCGACTCTTTTTTATTTTTTAATTAATTAATTAATTTGACGAGAGAGATCACAAGTAGGCAGAGCAGCAGGCAGAGAGAGAGGGGGAAGCAGGCTTCCCTCTTAATAGAGCCTAATGCGGGGCTCTATCCCAGGACCTTGAGATTATGACCTGAGCAGAAGGCAGAGGCCTAACCCACTGAGTGCACCAGGCATCTCCCTCCCCCCGACTCGATCTCATTTCAGGTCTTGATCTCAGAGTTGTGAGTTCAAGCCCCTTGGGTTCCATGCCGCCTGGAGCCTACTTAAACAAAACAAAACAAAACAGGATATTCTCGAAAACCTATCTTGTTTCATTGTTGCTTATCTCCAATGAATGGCCCAGAGAAAAGTCATATTACTAAACCATTTTTCTTTGGCTTCCTTAAGCAGAACATATTATTTATTTATTTGACAGACAGAGATCACAAGTAGGCAGAGAGGCAGGCGCAGAGAGAGAGAGAGAGAGGAGGAAGCAGGCTCCCTGCAGAAAAGAGAGCCCTATGCAGGGCTCGATCCCAGGATCCTGGGATCATGACCTGAGCCGAGGGCAGAGGCTTTAGCCCACTGAGCTACCCAGATGCCCCTGATATTTGGTATACTTTTTTGGTATACTGTTAAAGAAATGTTTTATTCCTTCCTTTTTTTTTTTTTTTTTAAAGATTTATTTATTTATTTAGGAAAAAGAGAGTGCGTGTGACAGGGAGGGGCAGAGGGAGAGGCAGAAATAATCTCATGCAGACTTTTTGCTGAGTGTGGGAGCCCAACAGGTAGCTAGATCTCAGGACCCTGAGATCACAACCTGAGCCAATAGCAAGAGTTGGATGCTTAACTGACTGACCACCCAGGCATCCCTGAAAATTTTCATTCTGAAGTTAACCTGAGTGACTGAAATTCTGCTCTTGAAGAATCATTCCATCAGGTCCTAAAGATATCCTCAGTGAAGCAGTAAATTAATTTTACTAAATCTCCGCCCTTGAGTATATACTCTGTTTAACATTCCATGTGATAAATGGGAAGTATACATAAAGCACTTTCGCTATGTCTGCTGTATACTCAAGTATGAGGTTGTCTCAAGGAAAGTGCTCTGTGATTGTTAAGAAAAAAAACAGCTCACGCTAAAATAAACTATTCAGAGTTTGGTATTTGGTGGATGTCCCTTGGAAATGAATTAAGAGAGACTGTCACTGTCACTTAAAGGGAAACAACTGACTGTATTTGTTGCTGGTGCCAAAATGTGGAAATTCGAGTAAATGTTAGGATTTTAGGAAATTTGTATTTGCCATCACAAGCTTGGCAGCTTCCCGTATTTAAAGAGTTTCCTGATGAGATCATTGCTGATATTAACAAATGTGACTTTTAAATAATAAATCCTATAATGACAGATGTCATCATTTGGAAAATTCATGTAATTCAGTGAACCAGTGTTTTCTGTATGACCAGTGCAGTCACATACGGGTAAAAGATCCATTTAAAGTATAAGATAGACTAGAGTACTTTTAATGTACAGAGTAGGAGAAGTTTATTCACATGGTTTCAAATTGCACATCGCAACAAACTTTTAAGTAACTACCACTTACTACATTTTGGTATAGTATCAAGGAAAAACAGCCTTGGTTGTCTAAAAAGGCACAATTACCTATTTCACATCATAAAAGTAATCTTTTCTTTTTCAACTACTACATATCTCTGAGCCCTGTTTTTCTTATGTCACAATAGATTGAATACAGAAGAAGAAATGAGACTCTAATAGTATATTCTGTTAAGCCAGACATTAAAGAGATACACAAAAATGTAAAAACACTGCTATTCTTCATCCTCTTGTTCCTCCTCCTCCTCTGCCTCTTCCTCCTCTTCTTCCATTTTTTGGTTTTGGAAAATGGTTGTTTCTTATAAAAGTATGTTGTATTGTTAAGTCCTGGGTTTGTTTTTATTTTTAGATGAATTAAGTATTTTAAATATATCTTAGTTTAAATTTCCATTATGATAAATGTCAATAGATATAAGCCACATAAAGAAAAGCTCTTTGGGATCTTCAGTAATTTTTTTGTTGTTGTTGTTGTTTTTTGTTTTTTTAAAAGATTTTATTTAATTATTTGACAGAGAGAGATCACAAGTATGCAGAGAGGCAGGCAGAGAGAGAGAGGGGGAAGCAGGCTCCCTGCTGAGCAGAGAGCCCGATGTGGGGCTCGATCCCAGGACCCTGGGATCATGACCTGAGCCGAAAGCAGAGGCTTTAACCCACTGAGCCACCCAGGTGCCCCGTCTTCAGTAATTTTTAAGAGTGGAAAGAGGGGGCCCAGGTCTGGGTGTCTTGGGCAGTTAAGTGTCTGCCTTCGGCTCTGGTCATGATCCCAGGGTCTTGGGATAGAGCCCCACTTTGGACTCCCTGCTCAGTGGGGAGTCTGCTTCTCCCTCTCCCTGTGCCCCTGCTCATACTCTAACTCTTGCTCACTCTCAAATAAATAAATAAATCTTTAAAAAAAAAAAAAAAGAGTGGAAAGGGACTCCAAAAAAGGTTTGATAATCACTATTACAGTTTATTTGTTTAAACTTCTGAACATGATGGGGCGCCCGAGTGGCAATTAAGCGTATGCCTTTGGCTAAGGTCATGATACCTGGATCCTGGGATTGAGTCCCGCATCGTGCTTCCTGCTTAGCAAGGAGTCTGCTTCTCCCTCTCCCTCTGCCTCTCTCCCCGGCTTGTACACCACATTCTCTCTCAAGTAAATAAAATCTTTTAAAAATAAAAGTGTGAACATGAGACCCTGTGATACATCTGGAGGAAAACAACTGTCAGAAGATGTCAGAAGAGTAAAATAGCTACCAGATTTTCCCAAGGACTGGCTTAATTTTTGTCTACCTGTAAACTTATTTGATGGTTATATGAAAGGTGCAAACTCTGCAATGAAATCTCATTCCAGATGAAAACTTCTGTATTAGCTCAGTGAATTAGAGCTAGCCAGAAATAAAATGTTACTGATTTTTTTAGATGAATCATGATCCACTGAGCATCTCAGAGACTCATGTACTAATAGCGCCCAGGTTTTGTTTTGTTTTTTTCTTTGTAGAAATTCTATTTGGATACTACAGAAGGTTTGTTTTAAAGAATATGAACTTTGGGGGCGCCTGGGTGGCTCAGTGGGTTAAAGCCTCTGCCTTCGGCTCAGGTCATGATCCCAGGGTCTTGGGATCGAGCCCCACATCGGGCTCTCTGCTCAGCAGGGAGCCTGCTTCTTCCACTCTCTCTCTGCCCGCTTCTCTGTGATCTCCGTCTGTCAAATAAATAAATAAAATCTTTCAAAATAAATAAAATAGTATTTAAAAAAAAAGAATATGAACTTTGATTTCATTTCTTTTGTATTTTCCTGTTTGTGTATGGCATATTAGATAGGGCCAGTATAGATAACCCATATGTACTGGTGAATTCCCAGACTCCGAAAAGGAGGACAGAATCTCAAAATCCCAGTTCTGAATCCCAGTTCTGAATCAGGTTCTTTTTGACCAGCCCACTTTGCATTTTACTGCTAACTGATAACTGATGTTCTCACCTTACACTTACTCAGATGAAAATGGATTCTGTTGGTTACTTTTAAACATATTTAGTACAACCCAATATAAAAATTGTAATATTGTTTCCTGGAATTTACCAAACAAATGAGAATATTAGACTTGGTAATTTATTCAGCTCTACTGATACTGTCTTTTTTTGTTTTTTCTTTTTTTTTAAGATCTTATTTATTTATTTGACAGAGAGGGAGATCATAAATAGGCAGAGAGTCAGGCAGAGAGAGAGGGGGAAGCAGGGTCCCCACTAAGCAGAAAGCCTGATGCACGGCTCGATCCCAGGACTCCAAGACCATGACCTAGGCAGAAGGCAGAGGCTTAACCACTGAGCCACCCAGGTGCCCCGATACTGTCTTTTTTTAAAAGTGATACTTTTTAATGCTTTTCAGTAGGGAGGCAAAAATGTGTGTTTGCTAGTATGTGTGTAAAAAGGCCTGATTTCACTATTGTTTTCAGGCAAGAGGAGGAGCGAGGCCGGGTGTACAACTATATGAATGCTGTGGAGAGAGACTTGGCAGCCTTAAGGCAAGGGATGGGACTGAGTAGAAGGTCTTCAACTTCCTCCGAGCCAACCCCTACGGTGAAAACCCTCATCAAGTCCTTCGACAGTGCATCACAAGGTAATTTCTTAAATCCTATGCCAAGGGCAGGCTGTCGTCATTCACTTACTATCTGTTCTCTGGTCTGGTTTGATATTCTTTCCATCTTACTCTCTGAGCCTCATCAAATTCAATGTAGTATTACTGAACTAGTCTTACTATCAGGTGACTTTTAGCAGGGGAGTTGGGATCTGTTCAGCTTCAGAGATCTTGTTCTTAGACTTGGTGCCTTGCCCCTCAAAGAAATGTGTCTTCACATAGTCCTGATGCTCTGAGTGTGTTCTCTATGCCGAAAAACCTCCAGATGTATGAATTCAGCCCTTTCCCTTCGTCTGAACTCCTGTAGGTCTATAAATCCAAAGGCTTCCCTGATATTGACACTCAGGTATCTCCTAGACATGTTATGTCCAAAACTGCACTCTTGCCCCTGAGCTTCAGGCTTTCCCCTGTGTAAATGGCAGGACCATTCCACCCAATTACTTAAGCCAGAAATCCAAGAATCCTCCTTCTTCTTCTTCTTCTTTTTTTTTTTTTAAAGATTTTAGTTATTTATTTATTTGACAGAGAGAGAGAGAGAGAGAGAGAGATCACAAGTAGGCAGAGAGGTAGGCAGAGATAGAGGAAGAAGCAGGTTCCCCGCGGAGCAGAGAGCCCAATGCGGGGCTTGATCCCAGGACACTGGGATCACGACCTGAGCCGAAGGCAGAGCTTTAACCCACTGAGCCACCCAGGTGCCCAAGAATCCTCCTCCTTTGTTAAATTCTTGTTCTTTCTCACTTCCACATCTAATCCATTACCAGGTCATGTGGATCCAGCCTCCAGCATGCACATCTTTGCTCTATCTACTTCTCTCCATCTCTAGTGCATAATCAACTGCTAGTACAAGCCATCATCAGCTTCTAATTTCAGTGACTTCCTAATCAGCCTCTCTGTTTCATTTTGATAGAAAGGTCTTTTCTTGCTTAAAGTCCTTTAATTGCTTTATTGTAGTTAAAGTGAAATTCAGATCCCCAATGCCTGCGTGGCCTGACCCTGCCTTTCTCTTACCCCAGTTGAACCACTCTTCCTCTGTCCTCTCTATTCCTGCCACACTGGACTGCAGGTCCCAAAGCAGGCCAGGCTCCATATTGCACAGGCTCTTCTGTATCCGGAAGCTTATTCTTCCCTTCTTCAAGATGACTGGGTCCTTTTAATTTCTCTAACCCTCTCAGCTCTGGGAAGGGGAAAGAGATGTAGTTTAAAAAAAGAAGAAAAAAAAAAAACCTAAATGGCGGTGCTTGTCTGGCTCAGTTGGCATAGAATGTGACTCTCGATCCTGGGGTTGTGAGTCTGAGTCCCATGTTGGGTGTAGAGATTACTTTTAAAAAAAAAAAAAAGGAAAACTAGGAGGGCCCGAGTGGCTCAGTCGGTTAAGCATCTGCCTTCTGCCTTCGGTTCAGGTCATGATCCCAGAGGTCCTGGGATCAAGCCCTACAATGGGCTGTCCTCTCAGCAGCAAGTCTGCTTCTCCCTCTTTGATCTTTCTTGCTCTCTCTTTCAAATAAATAAATCTTTTTTTAAAAAATAAAAAAATAAAAGGGGGCACCTAGGTGGCTTAGTGGGTTAAAGCCTCTGCCTTCAGCTCGGGTCATGATCTCAGGGTCCTGGAATTGAGCCCCGTGTCGGGCTCTCTGCTCGGCAGGGAGCCTGCTTCCTCCTCTCTCTCTGCGTGCCTCTCTGCCTACTTGAGATCTCTGTCTGTCAAATAAATAAAATCTTAATAAAAAGAAATAGGGGCGCCTGGGTGGCTCAGTGGGTTAAAGCCTCTGCGTTCAGCTCAGGTCATGATCCCAGGGTCCTGGGATCGAGCCCCACATCGGGCTGTCTGCTCAGCAAGGAGCCTGCTTCCCTTCCTCTCTCTCATTCTCTGCCTGCCTCTCTGCCAACTTGTGATCTCTGTCTGTCAAATAAATAAATAAAATCTTAAAAAATAAAATAAAATAAAATCTTGAAAAAACAGAAGAGAAGAGCACCTGGGTAACGCAGTCAGTTAAGCATCCAGCTCTTGGGTTTGGCTCAGGGCATAATCTCAGTCAGGGTGGTGAGATCAAGCCCTGGGTTGGACCTTGTCCTCAGTGTGGAGTTGGCTTAAGACACTCTCCCTCTGCCTGCCCCCCCCACTCACCCATACTCTCTAAAATAAATAAATCTTAACAACAATAAAATAACTGCTTATAATGTGTCCTAAAACTTACATTTTCTTCTAAAAATTCTTTTAACTTCACAATAGGCTTTATTCTAATCCCTCTAATAATAATATTCTATAATCTATATTCTGTGAGTGTATGCAAATTAGTGTCCTTGACTTAAAATCAGAGCAAAAGTCACTTACATACTCACATTGTTGGTACAGATATTTTGGAGGGTAATGTCTTCCAATTTAAAATGCCATATTCATAGATCCTGAAGTTCTTAATATATAATACCGGCACATGTTTATAAATATATATAGATATAGGGACCCCTGAGTGGCTCTGTCGTTAAACATCTGCCCTCGGCTCAGGTCATGATCCCAGAGTCCTGGGATCGAGCGCCCCATCAGGCTCCCTGCTCATCTGGTCTCCCTCTCCTATTCCCCCTGCTTGTGTTTCCTTTCTTGCTATGTCTCTCTCTGTGAAATAATAAATAGAATCTTCAAAAAGAATGTATGTAGGTAGGTATAGATACAGATATAAACACATAGTTTTCAGTGTAGGATTGTTTGAAAAAAAGGGAAAACCTGGAAATTGCTTAAGAGCCCGTTAAAAGGATTAAGTCAGTTATGACCCATTAGTACAATAGAATGCTGTGCATTTTTAATAAGAATGAGGTAAATCTCAAAAGTACTTATGTTAAAATACACCGGCAATCCTTTATAGTAAGTTGCAGACCAGTATTTCATAGTGTGATCTCATTTTGTTTTTTTAAGTACATAGATTTTTGCATTAAAAGTGCAAGAAAGATGCACTTGGAACTATTGTTAGTGGCTACCTCTGGGTAATATGAGGAGCTAAGATGAAAGAAAGACTTACAAAAATCTGTACTTCTAAAACGAAATGATAATGGAATGTCTACACTAAATTAAAGTCATGAAGTTATTCAGAATATTGATGAAATGGGCCCTAATGCAAAAAAGATAAATCTGCTTCTGTACTGATCTTTTTTAAAAAGCAATATTTTACAATAAAATATATCTAAATGACTCCATATTGCACTGCCTAATTATATATGCAAAAGAAGTTAACAAAGTATTCAAATAACTTGTACATGAGTGTTCGTAATAGCACTACTCATAATAGCCAAAACATGGAAACAACTCAGCTATCCATCAGTTGATGAGTGGATAAATAGAATGTGGTCTCTACATCTGAAGGAATATTATTCAGCCATAGGAAGGAAGTACTAATACATACTACCATGTGAAAAATATGCTAAGTGAAAACAGGCAGACACAAAAGGTCATGGGTTTTAAGATTCTGTTTTTATGAAATGTGGAGAATAGCTAAGTCCATAGACACAGAAGGCAGTTTGTTGACAGTTGCCAGGGACTAGGGAAGAGATACATGGGGAGTAATTGCTTAATAGAGACTGGGACATTTTGGAACTAGGTAGAAGTGATGATGGCTGTGCAATATTGTGAATGTACTAAATACCTTTGAACTATACATTTTAAAATTATTTACTTTTTATTATGTGAATTTTTTTCAAAGATTTTATTTACTTATTTGAGAGAGAGAGTGCACAAAAGAGCACAAGTGGTGGAGAGGAAGAAGCAAGCCTCTCATCAAGCGGGGAGCCCAATGAGGGCTCCATCCCAGGACCAAGATACCACCCAAGCCAAAGGCAGCTGCTCAATTACTCAGCTACCTAGGTACCCCTATTAGGTGAATTAAAAAAAAGTTTTTTTTAATTTTAAGTAGGCTCCACACCTAAGACAGGGCTCGAATTCACAACCCAAAGATAAAGAGTAGCATCCTTTATGGACTGAACCAGCCAGGTTCCCCTATTATGTGAATTTTATCTCAGTAAAAGAATGCATCTAAAAATAGCAATTTAAATATAAGTACTTGGTTGCATGAAAAGGTCCACAATGATCTACTTTTTCATCCTTTCCTACTGTGTGATGTGCCTGATTTTATATATGTGTCCCATTTTGATTTTAATTTGGCTTCAAACAAATAACCTTTTTTTTTTTTAAAGATTTTGTTTATTTATTTGACACAGAAAGAGAGATCACAAGTAGGCAGAGAGCAGGTGGTGGGGGGGGAAGCAGGCTCCCTGCTGAGCAGAGAGCCCAATGAGGGGCTCGATCCTAGGACCCTGAGATCATGACCTGAGCTGAAAGCAGAGGCTTAACCCACTGGGCCACCCAGGTACCCCAAATAACCATTTTTTATGCACCCTCTACTAAACCTTGTATCAAGCCCAAGTATCTGGAAGTGAGTAAATTATGGATCCGACTTTTGAATAGTTCATTTTAGAGAGGGAGATTGACATGTAAGCGAATAATTAACAGATCTGTGCATTAAATGCAAACCAGAAAGTACTTGCAAAGAAAAGCTGAATGGGAGCCCAGTGTTCCTTTGTTTTTTGTTTGCTTTTGCTTTCCAGTGTGCCTTCATTGAATGCATATCCACTATGGGCCCAGCTTCTCACCTGGTGCAGTTACAGAAATATTCCTCTTGGGTTTTTTTAACTTGAATTGCAAATTGCATTGGCTCATGGAGTTCTTTAACTACCCAAGTTAATGAAATGGCAAAAATGAGATGACTGGCATAACCAGTTTGGGACTACTCTAGAGTACACAACTACTCTAGGGAACAGACAGTCTGCCTGATGGCAGGAGAAGCATCACCTGTTAGGCAGGACTGTGAGTGAGCGCCTCGGAGGTTAGGCCTCAGGACAGCTTCAGGGGAGCCAGAACATTGGGTAGCCTGAGGGATCCTTTAGGGGAGACCGGTTATAAAAGCTTCCACTCTACCATGATGCATTCAGTATTTATTTGTTTGTTTCTGTAGTACCAAACCCCTCTGCAGCCACAATTCCTCGCACGCCTTTGAGTCCGAGTCCGATGAAAACCCCTCCTGCCGCAGCTGTCTCACCCATGCAGGTAAGTGTCCGTGACCATAGAGACTGTGGGAGCCTCAGCATCTAAAAGTTTGTCCTCCTAAAAGTCATTTACACTTAGGTTATGGGGGTCAAATGACTTAACCTCGTGAAGAATGTAGTAGTTAGGATTGTAAAATAATGTAAATATCCTTAATTGAGATAAATTATGAAAACGTCCATTATGTTACTCTTTGGAAAGTAATAGTGCTAGCTAACAAGTACTGAGCACTTGCTGTGAATTCTACACTATTCCCCTGTGCTTTATCATGTGAATTCATGTAATTCTCACAACAGCCCTGTTGGGTACCAGGTACTATTCTTACCTCTAGTTTTCACACATGGAAACTGAGGCCTAGAAAAGTCCAGCAATTTGCTGAAGGTCATATAATGAAGTGGTGGAGTGGGGATTTGAACCTGAGCAGTGTGGGTTCAGGGACCATCTCTCTAAGTAGGATGTGTAGTTGGCATGTGTCAGCCTCTGCTACCTAACAAATCAAAGCTTAGTGGTTTAAAAGAGCAGTTGTATGATTTTCGCATTTGTGTGTTGAATAGGCAGCTTTGCTGGCTTTCTGTGGGCTTCCGTACCTGCACTTAGCCACAGGGTGGGCTGAGGCCTGGGCTTAGCAAGGTTGCCTGGGCCACTCTCTCCATGTGGCATTTCCTCTCAGGTTCCTTCATGGTGCGGGGTCTCAAGGTCCAACCAAATCCTAAGGCTGGCCCAGGTTCAGAGTTGGGGTTTCTGCAGAAGGTTCATTATGGGCTGTTTTTTTTAGCCATCTAGTACAAGGGCATTGCTGATCCATTATTGTTGCTGTTCCTGGCTGCTGTGGAAATGTAGGCCAGAAGCAAGGGAGATGGTTGTTATTCTGTAGTGCTCATTAGGCCTCTCACTGTACCCTTGTTGGTCAGCCGCTTTTGGAAATAGTGGCTGTGGTGGAGTTTTCCACATAAATTAGAGTAGCCAAAGGAAAACTGGCCATAAACCTAGTACCTAGTACCTAGTACCCTTTGATACAGGGGAGCCTTGGCCATACCTCTTCTGTAAAACTAGCATTTGTAAACATTTTATTTTTGAATTGAAACCTTTGTGCTTTGTTAATTATTGGCCATGCATTTTATGAGTGAATCTGTTGGGTTTTTTTGTTTTGTTTTGTTCTTACTTTCTCCTATGTGAGTACTCCTTCAGCATTTGTAATGTTGCAAATTAGTGGTGCTGCATTTCCATGTGTACAGAAGGTGTTAATGCTCTTAATTTACCATGAAGGCAAGGGAATTCCAATCATACTATAGATTGAATGCTTTTTATATGCTTTCTTACTACTCATACTTTTTCTGTAGACCTCAAGATGCAAAATACAAACTTCAAAAGAGGTGAAATTTCTTTACTATTTGTTGGTTGAAATTTAATATACAAAGCATGACTTTGGGGGCGCCTGGGTGGCTCAGTGTGTTAAGCTCTGCCTTCGGCTCAGGTCATGATCTCAGGGTCCTGGGATCGAGTCCTGCATTGGACTCTCTGCTCAGCAGGGAACCTGCTTCCTCCTCTCTCTCTGCCTGTCTCTCTGTCTACTTGTGATCTCTCTCTGTCAAATAAATAAATCAAATCTTTAAAAAAAAAAAAAAAAGCCTCTGCCTTCGGCTCAGGTCATGATCCCAGGGTCCTGGGATCAAGCCCCACGTCGGGCTCTCTGCTCAGCAGGGAGCCTGCTTCCTCCTCTCTCTGCCTGCCTCTCTGCCTACCTGTGATCTCTGTCAAATAAATAAATAAAATTAAAAAAAAAAAGGCATGACTTTGTAAGTCTTTATAAAGGTAGGAGGTGAAAAATTTCATCTCTATACCTTGATAGAAGTTAATATAAGTCACATTCAGTAGCTTTTTAGTACTCAGTTAACACAATACTTCTCAAATCTAATTGTGCATTAAAACCATGTGGGGAGGTTTTAAACACATAGATTCCCAGGCCTCATCCTAGTGAATGAGAATCTCTAGGGAATAGGGCCTAAGAGTGGGATTGTTAGTTTTTCAGAACTCCCTGAGTGGGAATTCTACTTCTGACTTTGAGGGAGTGACTGGCTGGATTACTTTGCCACTCCCAGCAACTCGAAAGCTGGACAAATTAAAGGAAGCAGTTATATTCAGACATGTACAGCAGGCAGCATGAGACTGTGGTCCTTAAATAAAAGTCCTGCTGGGCCCACACTTTTCCTGTTGGGAGGTTCCAGATGGTGGTTCAGGGGGGATGAAGTCAGATAGAGTCAGGAAGGGGGAACTAACTGAGTCTGAGGAGACAGAGATCCGTGTTCAGGGAGAATGAGAGTGCTGGAATTTGCAGGGCTGAGGACCTAGGAGGAGGGAGCTACCCAGAGGAAGGCCTCTGCAAAGGCATCCCTATGAGTCTTTGCCTGAATGCTAGTCTGCACAGGCACAGGGTGAACCCCCCACAAGGCTGAGTAAGAACAGATTCCCAGAACAGAAGAGTTACCAGGTAAACACTTCCCGTAGTTCACAGAGAGCAGGGAATCATTTGATTTCCAACTGGCCACCATGGAGAAATCTTGAAATACTTGGAGCATTCTGTAGAGACCCCTGAGGGCCACACCCTAAAGCAGAACTACGCTGCGGCTCTTGAGTAAGCACTATGCTACACCTGCCTTAAAAATAAACCTCAGAAGAGGAGGAGATCCATAAGTAACTGGGTCCTCAGCCTCTGAAGTGCTTCTTAGTGACTCTCAGAAGTCATGCACTTGTGGAATCTGCTCCTCTTGAGTGTTGGCTGGACATCTTGGCTCACTTCTGATGAATACAGTATGCAAAAGGGGTGGGATGTCACAAGGTAGGGTTATAAAAAGAGTATCTTCTGTCTTGAGGTTTCCTCTTGCTCTCTTAGATCTAGTCACTCCAGTAAACAATTGAAAATTGAAATACTTAGCAATACATTTAATAAAATGCTGTGCAAAATCTGTATAATGGAAAGAATAAAATATTGCTGAGAGAATTTGAAGAAGTAATAAACAGATATATTCATGGACTGGAAGACTCAGGATTGTTATTATCTTACAGCTCTCCCTCACAGCCCCAGTGAGGGATCCAATACAATCCGAGTGACAGTCCTGCATGCTATTTTGTAGAAATTGATAATACAGTTTTAAATTTATATGGAAATTCAAAGGACCCTGAATAGCCAAGGCATCTGGGAGATATAAAAAAAGGAAGGGGGGACAGATTTGGAAGATTTATACTACCTGGTTTTAGCACATAGAGTAATCAAAGACAGTGTGGTACTGACATAGTTTGTTTATTTGAAATCTTCATTAAGCTGATAAATTCCCCATCTCACAAATAGCCAGAGTACCAGCGACTGCACTTACTGATACAGTTTAAATGTAGACATTATATCAGTAGATTAGATAATCCAGAAATAGGGCAGCTGCTTTTCAGCAGAGGTGCCAACATAATTCAGTGGGAGAGGGGTAGCCTTTCCAACAAAGGATTCCAGAACAGCTAGAATCTATATGGAAAAAAGATAACCACAGCTGTTTCTCATGGCATTTATAAAAATTAAAATTGATTGTAGACCTACATGTGAAAGCTAAAACTGCAAAACTTGTGGATGAAACCATTAGAGAAAATCATCCTGACCTTCAAGAAAGCCAAGATTTCTTATTTAGAACATTAAAAGGAGCCGTGAAAGAAAATTGATAAATTGGACTTCAAAATTTGAAACTTCTGAGAGACATTAAGAAAATAAAAGATAAGTTATAGATTCAGGAGAATATAATCACACTACATTTATCTGTCACAACACTTGTATTCCAAGAAGACAATCCTCATCTTGATTGAAGACAAACCAGTAAATACTAGACAAAAGATTTTAAAAGTCCCTTCCTTAGAGTAGATAGACAAATAGCCAGTAAACACATAAAAGGATGTTCAACATCATTAGTCATTGGAGAAGTAAAAATTAAATTACAGAAAGATCTCACTATGTACCCTTTTAGGATGGCTAAAACTAGAAGACGGTCTCAAATGTTGGGAAGGATGTGAAGAGGCTGAACTTTTCACACTTTTCTGCTGAGAATATGAAAAGAGTCGTTAGAGGTTCGTGGGATAAAAAAGGGCTGGGGGGAAAGCTGGGAAAATAAGCATGACAGAAAGGACAGTGACGGTAAACACCCTGGTCTATGTGGAAATGAATAGTTTGGTGGCATTTGAGCATTACACAGAGGTAGCAGGAGACAATGCAGGGGACGTAAGAGGAAATATTTGTGGTGGATACTTGTGGTTGCATGCAGAAAGATGCATGTATCTGACTGGAGATGAGAAAGCCAGAGGCAAAGCCATTGTGGTGGCGCTGAACTATGCTAGGTTGTACTAGGGCTCTTGTAGTAGGTGCAAGTCCGTATTTCACTGATGGGTGTGTAATTGTTAAGAATTCTCTTTAAACAAAACAATGTCAGTATACTGGTTGTGATAGTATGCTATAAATGTTACCATTGGGGAAAACTGAGTAATAGGCACAGGGGATATTTCTGTATAATTTTTTAAAATATATTGATTACATTGTATGCCTCCAGGTGTGTATGTGTGTGTTTTAGTCTTACCTTAACAATATGGATAGAATGATGGAGATTTGTAACTAAATATTACCCTCAGCAATGTTGACTTTGTGAGTCCCAGCTCTAGATTTATGCTAATTTTGGCACTATTTATGTTACGATTTCAGAGACATTCCATAAGTGGACCAATCTCTACATCCAAGCCCCTGACGGCACTGACAGATAAGAGACCAAACTATGGGGAGATCCCTGTTCAAGGTATATCTTGTATGGCATAGTATTTCACTTCTGCTGTCAATTCTTTGATTCTTCTGACTTTTTTGGCTAACTAAATTGTGATTTTCTTTGTTCTTGACATTATTTCAGCTGCTCTGGTATACATCTTTATCAGAAGCTTACTAATAATACATCGTCATTACAGATAGGGGGATTCGTTATACATATATGTCTTGGAAGACAACTCTCTAGACATTATGATAGGCAATGGAGAGTCCAAACCATTACTAGGCATTTTGTTTTCAAGTTTTTCATGGGATAGGTGTTGTTACCCACGTTTTATAGATACTAAAAACAAGGTTTCAGAAAGTTAAATAACTTAACACAGGTTAACAATGAACAGTAGACCTGGGCAGCCTGACGCCAAAGCCCATTCTTTTAACCTCTGTGCTCGGTATTATTGTCCATACAAGGAAACTGAGAATCTGAAACATGAGGTTGAGATGAGGTGCATTCTTTTGCACACTTATAAGGGGCTTGGCTGTTCTCACACAACTTTTATGGTAGAGCCAGTACCAGAACCCACATCACCTGCCTTTCGAGGTCAGAGCACCTTCTCTGACCCTATACTGCCTCTTCCTGCACGGTGCTGCAGAGCACTGGAAAATGGTTTGTAGCATTGGGGCATGGTACTTTGAAGTGCAGGCTTCACTTGGGGTAGGTGTCGAAGTGCCCAGCCCCAGGCTTCTCTCAGCTGATGTAGGCTGATTGCCTCCAAGTGTTCATCTCTGCATTCTCTTGGTTGTGGCAGTTAGCCTTTAGGCATGTGACTACAGGTTTCAACAGGTGTGGGTTAAAAAATAAGCAGACTTGTGAGAATTAGTCCTTCAAATAACCCAGAAGATGCTCTGTGGGCCCCATGGAGCACCTGTGCAGGAGGTGTCCAGTTTAGCGGTGGGACTGGCCCTTCCTCTGCCAGTTGCAGGTATACTGCATATTCAGAGGAGCTGCTCATGCCTGCAGTTAGGGATAATGGAGCACAAGATGGTGCTGCTGCCTCCTTCCCTACAGAAGGGCTTGCCTTCTACCCCTTCTTCTTGGCTCTGGTATGTTTGTAAGTCATGACTTGAGGTATTTTCTCCCCTCAATAGTGAAAGGTGTCAAGTCTCTCTTTACATTTTGACTGTGTTCTCACCCTTGAGTCCCAGATGGATCCATGGATTATGTATGTATAGGGTGCCACTGAGCACGCTCTCTTCTGGGATGTTAATTTTTATTTCCATAATGCCACACTCTTGTGTCTTCTCTCTCCCTCCCTGGCTGCTTCTCTCATCACCTGTGCTTGATTCCCCTTCCTGACCTGTAAATGGTGGTATACCTCTGAGCTAAGTTCCTGGGCCTGCCTTCTCTGTCTGTACCCTGCTGCTATATTCTTTCTCATAGTTCTAACTATTATTTTCAAACTGGTATCTTCAGCCTGTTTCTCTCCTCTAGACTCTAGACTCATATACCCAGTTGCCTACTCAGTAGCTCCATTTGGATATCAGTCTCAGATGGTGTGTGTCCAGGACAAGATTTCTGGATTTTCTGAACTTGTCCTACCTGTAATCTGTCTTCTCCATTTCAGTTAATGACAGTTTTATCCTCCAGAAACCTTGGAATCATCCTTAACTCCCTTATCTTATACCCCATATCTGCACACTGTTAGGTTTTTGGGTTTTTTTTTTCCTTCATGATCAAATAAATGTATTTTTATTTTTTATTTTTATTTTTTTTTTAGGTAGGCTCCATGTGGGCTTGAACTCATGACCCTGAGATCAGGACTTGAGCTGAGATCAAGAGTCTGATGCTTGACCAACTCAGCCACCCAGGCACCCCAGTCAAATCAATTTTTTAATTGAAGTATAAGTGACATATAACATATTAATTTCAGGCTTTCATGTTTTTGTACATGTTGCAAAATGATCACCGCAATAAGTCTCGTTACCATCTGTCACCAAAGTTACAGAACTGTTTTGTCCTTTAGGACAAATCCAGAGTCGGAGAATTGCTCTTCCCTCTACCATCACCTAGCCTTGGTCAAGCCACGATCATTTCTCACCTGGGTTCTGACAAAAGATTTGTATCTACCCTCACAATCTGTTCTTAACCCTACAGCCAGCATACTCCTGAAGAATATAAATTGGAACACTTCATTCCGTTCAAAACCTCCCCCCAACTCCCCATTTCTCTCAGAAGAAAAGCTAGAGTTCTCTCAGTGGCCTCCAGGCCCTCCCAACGTGGCCTTGGTTGCCTCTCCAGCCTTACCATGTTTCCCTTTCAGTCACTCCCTGGGGACTCGGGCACACGGCCGGCCGCGGAGCCTGGCACTGGCACTTCTGTGCCCGAGAGCGCTGCTGCATGCCCACACGGCTCCCTTGGGCCCTTCTTCAAGGCTTTGCTCTAGGCTTTCTTTAGCTGGTGGGTGCCATGTGTAAAATTAGAAACTTTATGCCCCTCCACACACCCCTTTCCCAAACTCCTCTCCCCTTTAAAAAAAACTTGGATGACTTAACCCTTTGGACACACTGCATAGTTTACTTGTCTATAGCTTTTATTGTCTGCCTGCCTAGACTGTGAGGTCCATGAATTCAGGGATTTAATATCTGTTTGATTCACTGAGGTATCTCAGCACCTGTTGTCTTACTGGGCTCTTGATAATAAATTGTGAGATGAGTGAATGAAGTGCAAGTTAAAGCATGTAAGGGGCTTAGCACAGATTTTAGTCCACAGTAAATGCTCACTGTGAGATTTTATTACTGTTAGCATATGCTACTCGTAGCACAAGTGGCTGAGAAGGATGGCTCTTATTGTCTGAGTACAAGATTTTATTTCATTGCAAGGCTGCCAGGGTCTGCAGGATTTTGCTTAGCAGCTGACAAGTGGTTGTGAGAAACCATCACTACATGTTATGTTTTGGGCATCTTAAAGCTGCAGGCACCAAGGGTAAAGATGGAAGCCAAGGGTTCAGGAGCACTCCCACTCAGCTGCCTGTTGCATTTGCCCCCATTCTGTCAATGAAGTCAGCCTTTTGATCTGCAGTCAGTGCCAAGTACAGTTGGAACCAGGACCAGGATGCTACAGCCTTTGAGAATATATGTAACACTGGGTCTGTAACAGCCCTGTGGGAGTGACCCCATCTGGAGAGCCTTGAGGTCATCTTCAGATACAGAGAAAACAGAGTCCCCAGGTCCCAGTCATCTAAACTGTAATAAGAGAGTAGGATTTCCAGGCTCTCTTGAAACGGTTTTCTTTCTCTTTTTTTTTTAAGATTTTTTTTTTTAATTTTATTTAACAGAGAGAGAGAGATCACAAGTAGGCAGAGAGGCAGGCAGAGTGAGAGGGGGAAGCAGGCTCCCTGCTGAGCAGAGAGCCTGATGTGGGGCTCGATCCCAGGATCCTGAGATCATGACGTGAACTGAAGGCAGAGGCTTAATCCACTGAGCCACCCAGGCGCCCCTCAAATTGCTTTTCTTCCTTGATTGCTTCCTTTATCTTCATAATCAAAGAATAGTCTATAATTTTCATTTTGAAAGTTTCAGTGGCTTCATTACTTAAACTTTCAAAGATGCTGCCTCTTGTTCTACACTTAAATTAGAGAATTTGGTGTTTTTTCCGATTAAGTATATTATAATAGGCATAGGGGTTTTTGTTCTATTTTAGCATCATGCTTATATGTCAGTTACAGGAAAATATTTCAGAGCAGAGAAATCTTACTATAAATGGACTAATCAGATGCTCTTTTGTTGGTATTATTGGCTTAGGGTCATGATTGTGCCACCTCAGTGACTCTTTCTACGTAGGATATGAATTAGCATTTATGGCCTAATAAGCAGGAAAAGATAGATCTGCTAACTAGGTACATGGATACAGGTGGCTGAAAAGGTCTTTATTGACCCTACTTATACAGTGTGATGTTTTAAGGTCCGGAGTATTAAGCAAAGACCTCAGCTGGATGTTGCATGTGGCCGGGGAGCCTGGGTTTTTGCCCCATGTCAGGGTGATCTTATAAGTGCCCTCTCTGTGTCATGGCTTAGACATTTGGTAATCTGAGAAAGTTAATTAATCCGAGTGGATTTATGTTCTGTAAAGAAATTCATACTCTTGGGGTGCCTGGGTGGCTCATTTGGTTAAGCATCTGCCTTCGCTTTGGTAATGATCTTGGGGTCCTAGAATCGACATCAGGCTCCCTGGTCAGTGGGGAGTCTGCGGCTCCTTCTCCCTCTACCTCCCCCCACTTATTTTCTTTCTCTCTCAAATAAATAGTCTTTTTTTTTTTAAGATTTTATTTTTTATTTGACAGAGGGAGACAAGCGAGAGAGGAAACACAAGCAGGGGAAGATGTAGGCAGAGGGAGAAGCAGGCTTCCCGCCAAGCAGGGAGCCTCATGTGGGGCTCGATCCCCGGACCCTGGGATCATGACCCGAGCCAAAGGCAGACACAGAACAACTGAGCCATCCAGGCGCCCCTCAAATAAATAAAATCTTTTTTTTTTTTTTAAAGATTTAATTTATTTATTTGACAGACAGAGATCACAAGTAGGCAGAGAAGCAGGCAGAGAGAGAGGAGGAAGCAGGCTCCCTGCTGAGCAGAGAGCCCGATGTGGGGCTCGATCCCAGAACCCTGGGATCATTACCTGAGCCGAAGGCAGAGGCTTTAACCCACTGAGCCACCCAGGCGCCCCAAATAAATAAAATCTTAAAAAGAAAGAAAGAAGGAAAGAAAGATTCTTATCATCTGTCTAAATTGCATTACTTGAGGCTAGAGATATTAAAAGTTTTAAAAATGCAGTATTTTGAAGACATTGGTTTATGGTAAGGGTACATAGAATAAATGTGATATAAAGGAGGTTTTACTAGCAGGCCAGATCTGTGTTGAAAGTTATAGTCCTAAGTTAAATAAAAGAAAAAGAGCTTTCTTTTAAAAACATGAACGTTTAAAAAAAAATGTGTGTGTGTGTGTGTGTGTGTGTGTATTTACTTGAGATTGAGAAAGAGAATGCACACAAACGGGGACCAGGGAAGGCAGAGGGAGAAGCAGGCTAACGTGGGACTCAGTCCCTGGACCCTGAGATCTTGACCTGAGCCAAAATGCTTAGCCAACTGAACCGCCTAGGCACCCTCAAAAAGAGCTTTGTATTTAAAAAGTTCCAGAGCAATTTTCATTCTCCAGAGGGTAGATCTAAGTCAGATCCTGGCTCAGCCCTAGATCCCATCCTAATGGGGAAATTCCTAGGAAAAATTCAGCTAGAAATCCTCCCCTCTTGTTTTTATAGTCTGGTGATCTAACCTCTCCCCTCCCTCAACCCTTTCCTTCTTTTCTCTGTGGTTCTTGGTATTTGTCTTGATGAACCAGAGTATCTAGGCTCCTTTTTCCCCCCAACATATTATTACAGAAAATTTCGAACATAGAGAAAAGTTGGAAGAATTTGTATAGTGGATATCTACATTGCATTGTCTAGATTCTTAAGTACTTTACTGTGTTCATGTTTTTGTTTTTAAGATTTTATTTATTTATTTATTTGATGGAGAGACACAACGAGAGAGGGAACGCAAGCAGGGGGAGTGGGAGAGGGAGAAGCAGATTCCCCACTCAGCAGGGAGCCCGATGCAGGGCTCGATCCCAGGACCCTGGGACCATGACCCGAGCCAAAGGCAGACACCTAACCGACTGAGCCACCCAGTTGCCCCTGTGTTCATGTTTTCAGGTTTATCCACCCCTCTATCCCTTCAGTGCATCTTGTTTTTTAAATGCTTCTCAAGGTAAGCTGTCGTTGGTACATTTGAGCATGCATTGCAATATTTATTTAAGGTGCCCTGTCTATCTTTAAACTCTTGAGGTAAACCTTATAGAAGAGTTGCAAAAATATTAGAGTTCTATCTCACACTTTTCCTTAGCTTCCCTTACAGTGAATGTCCTGCATAGCAACAGGGCAGTTATCAAAAATAAGAAATCAATATTGTTAACATACTTTTGCCTAAACTCCAGATGTTTGGATTTCACCAATTTTTCCACTGCTGTCCCTTTTAATTCCAGGATCAAATCCCAGGCCCAACTTTGTGTTTAGTTGTCTTATCTCATGAAGCCTCCTAAGTTCATCAGTCTTTCTCTGTCTTTGTGATCTTGACACCTTTGAAGAATACTGGCCAGTTACTTTTTTAGAGTATCTCTCAGAATGGATTTGTGTGTTATTTGTTCCTGATTGGGTTGAGTTTATGTACTGTCAGCAAAGCAGCTCTGACAGGGGTGAGGGCCCTTCTCAGGTATCGTATCAGGGACATGTGAGGGCCATACATACTATTACTAGCCATGTTGGCTGTGATCACTTGGTGAGGATGGTTGTCTGCTAGTAATTAATAAATACCCTATTCCTGTTTAAACTTTCTATCACTGATTTTAGCATCCGTTTGGGTATTTTGCCTGTGGGATTTATTCAAATCATTATACTACTGTTTTATTTTTATTTTTATTTTTTTTAAAGATTTTATTTATTTATTTGTCAGAGACAGAGGGAGAGAGAGCGAGCAAGCACAGGCAGACAGAGAGGCAGGCAGAGGCAGAGGGAGAAGCAGGCGCCCTGCTGAGCAAGGAGCCCGATGTGGGACTCGATCCCAGGACCCTGGGATCATGACCTGAGCCGAAGGCAGCTGCTTAACCAACTGAGCCACCCAGGCGTCCCACTACTGTTTTATTTTTAACATATATTTGTATTAGTATAGATTCATGGGTATTTATTTTATTCTTTTGTTGTAATCTCTTACTGTTATTATTTTTGTTGTTGTTTCTCAAATTACTCCAACTTGGGAACCATTCGGACCTCTTTCACATTGGATCCTTGCTCTTTTAATGCCCCCCCCCCCAAAGCACTTTCTTACTTTTGGGCACCGGAAGGTGATCCAGACTCCTCCAGTCTCCCAACAGCAGAAACCTGGACGTCATTGTCCATAATATACTTATTTATTGAACCCTCCTGTGCATGTCCAGTCATTTCACAGTTGCTGCACTGTACCCCTGTGAAAAGCAGATCTGCAGAGTACAGTGCATACAGTTCATTTTGTGTTTAGCCTGAGAGTATCCAGTCAATGGATAGCCAATGGATAGTCAATGGATAGTCCAGTCATGGACTCGATATCCAGTCCATTCATTTTTCTACTTAGATCAGCCCCTTTTCACCACTGTCTCAGTATAGTTATGCCATGCTTTTGTAATACAGTTAGATTAATTTTGTCTAGTCTGTATTTCATCCCTCCACCCCCCAACTTCTGATTTTCTTAAAAATTTTGTATCTAATAATTCATTCTGTTCTGTGCATTGTAGGGTGCTTAGCAGCCTCCCCGGCCTCTACCCACGAGGTGGTAAGCACCCCACTGCGCCAAGTGTGGCAGTGAAAATTGCCTCAAGACAATGACATGCTGGCAAACTTGCCTTCAGTTGAGAACCAGAGACATGGTTCTCACAGTTTTATTTATCTGATTTTAGCAGAGAGATGGAAATTATAAGCAAAAATCAAAGGAAAGAAGGAAAGCTTAGCTGATCTTCTGTTTGTCTATTTCCATCAGAGGCTCTAACATACTCATCATAGTATTTTAAGTGCCCTATCAGATAGTTCCAACATCTCTGCCACATCTGTGTCGGTTTTATTGATTACTTTGTGCCTTGACATAGTAAACTGGATATATTTTTCTTTTTCTTGTGTTTTTTTTTCTTAATATATTTTAGACTTCTTTGTTGAAATCTGGACATCTTATATAGAGCAGTAGATTGGTTTTATGCCTTGACACAGGCACCTCTTTGAGTTGATTAGAGTTGATCTGTTCAGGAGCTGGGCTGGCTTTGGGTTTTAAGTTGCTGTGGAGTCCTTAGTGCACAGCAGGCTTCCAGCTGCTCTGGTGATCCTTATATTTAGAGGGGGGCTGGTGTTCGGGAATAGTTTTCTCAATGTTCGCTCCAAATACAGCTTTCGGCTGCCTTTGCATATTGCGTCTTAGGGAGCGCCAGTCTCACATTCTTGTGACTCTTTCAGCTCAGATTTCTCATTTGTTCATCTGTTGAGAACATGTATATATATTTTATAATGTCGAGCAGATCTTTAATAGCTGCTTTAAACTCTTTTTTGCTAATTCTAACATGGGTTATCTTTGGGTAGGTTTTGGGTAGGTTTCCATTTCTTTTGAGTATGGGTCACTTTGCTCTCTCTCTTTGTATGTCTAGTAATTTTGAATTATATTCTGGCTGTCGTCAATCACACGTTGTAGAGATTGCTTTCCGTTTTGTTCCTCTGCAGAAAATTGGTTTTTGATAGCAAACCGTACCTTGGCTCATCTCAAACGCTATCTAACTTCTTTTCCTTCAATTGAAATACCTGTTAAGGGGCACCTGGGTGGCTCAGTGGGTTAAGCCGCTGCCTTCAGCTCAGGTCATGATCTCAGGGTCCTGGGATCGAGTCCCGCATCGGGCTATCTGCTCAGCAGGGAGCCTGCTTCCCTTCCTCTCTCTCTGCCTGCCTCTCTGCCTACTTGTGATCTCTGTCTGTCAAATAAATAAATAAAATCTTTAAAAAAAAAAAAAAAAGAGAGAAATACCTGTTCAGTTATTTTGTCCTTAATTCAACTCTGGAATCTGAGTGCTTGTGGTTTTCAGAGGTCAGTGAGAGATTTGGGCAGAGTATGTATACAGAATTTGTGATTCTTTCTGGTATTTCCCCTACTCCCTCCCTTTTCAGCAGCTTTGGTTGTCCTGACATCTACCTTCTCCTTTTTCAAGGCAGTAAAGCTGTCTACCAGCTGTCCTTTGTGGCCTCACCTGCGGCCTGCACTCATGCCTAGAGCCATAAACTGGGAAACTCACCCCTATGCTCTTTCATTCTTCCACGTATTTACTCCTTTCATTTTCTGCCTGCTTTTGGATTTTCTTCAATGCCCCCTTAAGTGGTTGAATTTCATATTTTTTTTCAGATTTTATACTCCTTTTTGGCAGGAGCATCAGTCCATTTGGAACTACTCTTTGAACAGAAGTTGGCCATTTAGGCTTCTATTTTATTTTATTTTATTTTTTTTAAAGATTTTATTTATTTATTTGACAGAGAGAAATCACAAGTAGACAGAGGCAGGCAGAGAGAGAGAGAGGGAAGCAGGCTCCCCGCTGAGCAGAGAGCCCGATGTGGGACTCCATCCCAGGACCCTGAGATCATGACCTGAGCCGAAGGCAGCGGCTTAACCCACTGAGCCACCCAGGCGCCCTAGGCTTCTATTTTAAAACCCACTATTTTGCCTGAAAATTTGTTTTGGGAAACAATAAAGGGGTAACTGCCTGTACCTGTTTATTTCTGTGATTCCTAAAATAAGAGAGCATTAAGTAGCAGACCTACTATGCTCCTGTTATTGTTGCCTGTCTATTGGACATGAACAGAACAACTCTGTGTAGGTTTATTCCTTCCCCTGAGCCCTGGATCTCATCCCCTTGGGCTGTCACAGATGCTGTTAGCCTCAGGCTATGATCCACTTCTCCCAGGTATTCAGCTTTACCCTGTCTACTGGCTCCCTTCCACTGTCATTTAAAAATGCTCACCACATCCTGGGATACCTGGGTGGCTCAGTTGGTTAAGTGCCTTCATTGGCTCCCTGTTGCGAATAGGGTACAGTCCAAACTCTTTAATTTGGCCTGCATTGCCTGCACGCTTTCCCTTGCCTGTTCTGGCCCTTCCAGCCTGCCTCTGCCGCCTCATCTGTTCCTCTTTTCTCCCGTCCTCTGAACATTGCTGCCCTGGAGTTTCTGAGCACTCAGCTGGGAACACTCTCCCCTCCAGCCTCTCCTTCGCCTGTGTAAAATCTATTAATTACCCTTCTCATCTGAATTGAGATGTCATTTCCTGAGGTGACTTTCCCGGACCTCCCCTCAAGAGCATGTCACGTCCCCTATTGTGTTCCCAGAGCCCTGTGTACTTGTTCTT
Source organism: Neogale vison (assembly GCF_020171115.1). Taxonomy (NCBI): domain Eukaryota; kingdom Metazoa; phylum Chordata; class Mammalia; order Carnivora; family Mustelidae; genus Neogale; species Neogale vison. The sequence continues at coordinate 214,602,845 of NC_058093.1, read as the reverse complement.
TCCTAGCATCCCTCACTTGTAAAGGGTTTTTTTGTTTTTTGTTTTTTGTTTTTTTTTAAAGTATATGGCTTCTGCTCTAGATTCTGAGTTCTGTAAGGGTAAGTTTCTTGTCTCCTTTCTTCCTTTCTTTGACCTTCTCACCAAGTCCAGTGCCTAGTAAGTAGTGGACACCCAAATGTTTTATGTTTAATGAATGTATTAAAGACAAGAAAAACTCCATATGGCAGTAGAATAGACTCTATTACTATAAAATAGAATCTCTTCTGCTTACCACATTTGACTGTAATACACCAGTCTTATTTGCTGAAGAGCAATAAACTGACAGTTTGACATGCAGACGGAATACAGCGGCTGATGGCTGTAGTAAATGGACATGTGCTCGCCCTGGGACAAGTGCCTCTGAGCAAGTTTGAGTCCCACAATGAGAGCACTTCATGGAAGGGCAGCAGACTGTGTTGTGCCCGATGAAGATGACCACAAATAATTTTGAAAAGAATAACCCTGTTGAGGCCTTCAGTACAATTTTGTGCATTTTCAAAAAAAGTAGGTGTTGGTCTGTGGTAGGGGAGTACCTGCCGAATGGAGACAGATCCTTAGACATGCAGTAAGGAAAGATTTAACCAGGGTTGAGGAGAGGAATCAGCAGTAAATTTCATGAGCTTTGTTTCAGTCGTGTTCTTATAGTATGCAATTTAGAAACACTTCCCTCTAGGGAATGACGTGGGCTTATTGCCTTGCCGACATGCTTCTTGTTTGGATTCATTTGTCTGTTACAAGCTTTATTTTCACTTTCTTCATTTGCCGTGTTCTTTGGGAGATTAAGATTTTGGGGAAGTGACTGGTTTCATAATTGTAAAATGGAAATTTTGATTAAATTTAAAATGTTGATTTCTGTTTCCTACTATTTCCGTGTTCTGCTAACTTTGTTTTGTCTGTCAGTCTGTGCATAATTTGCTTTTCCTGTGCGGATGAATGCCAACCACTGACAGGATTCAGAATTCTGATTGATGCTTGCTTGTGGACTCTTCGCACAGAGGTGGTATTTGTTCAGGTTTGGAAAGACGTAGTGACTCTAGGCTGTATAAGTCCTGTCTTCATTAAGAAAGTAAGTTCATCCTTCCCAAAGTTGTATGTAATTAGTTACATTTGGTAACCAAATAAAAATGTTCCTCATAAACTTAGAAAATAGATTTTGAAATAGCAGGTATGTTATCCTTGAAAGATGTCATATGCCATGATGATATTCTGAGAGGAACTATTTTTTTAAAGTGGTAAATGATCTGTTAAAATATGTTCACTGTGGGGACTATTAGTGAAGACTAATAGTCTTCAGTAAGTTTAAGAGGTAGTGTTTTCCCTTATGCTAATCACACATCTATTGCATGTGGCAGCTGGGCAGAACACATCTAGACTGTCCGTCCTGCTGCTTGTCCTGGCCTGATGACAGCCTTGTCAGGCTTGTAGCCTGAGGCATGAAGTGTGTGCTGGTCTGTTTGGGGCTGCCATTCCGGGGGGGCAGGTCCTGAGGAAATGATGTTAAGCTAGACCAGAAGGATGGTGAAGGTAGCCAGGCTATAGTGGGAATGGAGAAAGAGAACAGGAGGTGCGGGAGCAGCTTGTGCCAATGTTTGGGAAGCTCCAGTTTGAGAAACTGGAGTCTAGAGAGCAAGAGAGGGGTGAAACAGGGCTGTGGCTGCAAACTGGGCAGTAGAGACAGTACCTGTCTTCTTCTTCCCCAAATTCTCAGAAATGTCTGGTGCTTCCTTGTCGCTCTCAGACTGAAGTCCACATAAAAGGTAATGAAGGCTCTTGTTGGTCAGCCTCGTCCCTTCAGAGCCCCTTTTCCTGCTGCCCTCTCTGATTTCGGTATGCCCTGTGTTGAGGCCACACTGGGATTTTATTGTTTTGTAACTTGAATGTCCTTACACCTTTGTTCTCATTGTTTCTGGCCAAAATATGGTTCCCGCTTCTCTTTTCTGTTAGTAAAGCCCAGCTTAACGTCATTATATTGTTGAAGACCTCCCTGCTGCCTTAAATCAAAGTGAATGTTTTCTCACTCTGTGGTTTGATAATACTTTGTCATTCTCACTGTAATTGTCCAATCTGTTTTGTCTCTGGTTGTATATATGTATGGCTTCCCTGCTCTTGGTAGGAACTTAAGGGCAAGACTTTGATTTAGCTTGTACTTATAGACCAACATAGAAGATCTTTGAATTTTGATTTAGCAGTCAGTGATTTAGAGGCATTCATCTGTGTCAAAAATCATCCCTAGAAATCAAACATTGAATGAAATGTTTTCCCACAGTCCTTGTCTACAGAAACTCTTCTGTAGACATGGGCTCCATGGGGGATTGTTAGAGTGCCATATATTGAGAAGGAAAGATGAGCCTGGGGGTGTTGGGAGAGGAGGAGAGATCACCTTCCTGCTACCTTTGTGACTTCAAAGTTCATTGTCTCATGTCTTTATTTTGACCCTTCCTGTTTTGTGCAGAGCATCTATTAAGAACATCTTCAACCAGCCGACCCGCTTCTCTGCCGAGAGTACCTGCCATGGAAAGTGCCAAGACCATCTCAGGTGATGACTTTTTATCTGGAATTTCCTTTAGAAAGACTCTTCCAGAAGTTTTAGTAATGGTACCAAATGCTTTCTCTTTAGACTTACTTAACTTTCTTGCCTCTTTAGCTCTTGAATTGATTTTTTTTTTTAAAGATTTTATTTATTTATTTGACAGAGACAGATCACAAGTAGGCAGAGAGGCAGGCAGAGAGAGAGAGGAGGAAGCAGGCTCCCTGCTGAGCAGAGAGCCCGATGCGGGACTCGATCCCAGGACCCCGAGATCATGACCTGAGCCGAAGGCAGCGGCTTAACCCACTGAGCCACCCAGGCGCCCTCTTTTTTTTTTTTTTGAAAGATTAATTTTTATTTTAGAGAGAGAATGCATGAGCAGGGAGTGGAAGGGGGCAAAGAGAGAGAAACTCAAGCAGACTACCCACTGAGCTGGGAGCCTGGCATGGGGCTTGATCTCACAACCCTGAGATCATGACCTGAGCTGAAATCAAGATTTGGATGCTTAACCGACTGAGCCAAGGGTGTCCCTTGAGTTGATTATTTTCACTCTGAATTTCCCCTGTTGTATCTTCTAGAGTCTGTAGAAATCACATTTCATGGCTGTGATTTTAAAATAAAAGAGGGATACCTGGGTGCTTCAGTCATTTAAGCATCTGCCTTTGGCTTCAGTCAGGATCCCTGGGTCCTGGGATTGAGCCCTATGTTGGACTCCCTGCTCGGTGGGGAGCCTGCTTCTCCTCCTCTGCAGCGCTCCCGCTTGTGCTTGCTCTCTCTCCCTCTCTGTCAAATAAATAAATAAATAAAACAACCCCGAAAACTAGATCATTCCATTTCTTTTTTTTTTTTTTTTAAAGATTTTATTTATTTATTTGTGAGAGAGAGAGGGAGGGAGAGCGAGCACAGGCAGACAGAGAGGCAGGCAGAGGCAGAGGGAGAAGCAGGCTCCCTGCTGAGCAAGGAGCCCGACGTGGGACTCGATCCCAGGACGCTGGGATCATGACCTGAGCTGAAGGCAGCTGCTTAACCAACTGAGCCACCCAGGCATCCCAGATCATTCCATTTCTTTAACAAGTATTTATGAGGGGCCTAGAATGGGTTAGATATTGTGCCAAAATTATAGCTTGATACAACATTAGTACAGTTGTGAAAGATTAGGATATCCTTCCCAAGGTATGTCGCAACTGTTATTTCAGAGCACACCAAAAATTCTCCGGAAACCAGATTTTTCCAAGTCTGATAAAGCCATCCTATAATGATGACTTCAACAGGCTCCCCTTGTCTCCAGGGGGTAATTCCAGTTTATCAATTGCTCACATTATTTTCCTTTTGTGACCCTTATTTACCCTTTAAAACTCAACTAGAAATTGAACCAGGAAAGGAGAAATTTCTGTAACTCTGCCTTACAGTTACCCTTCCACTTGTACAGTGATTTAAGTTAGTACAGTTTTCAGGTGTCATAGCCAGGTCTTTTTATTAGTGGAAGTCCAGCCAAAATTACCATCCCAAAGCCCAGGTTCCAAAGCCTATTCTTCTCACAGAGTCCTTTCTATTCTTTCTCACTTTCCTCTAGATTATATAAAATGATGAAAGGTGTTTCAGCCAGTTTTCTAGCACTGCTAGATTAAGGCATTCTAAACTGCTGATTTAAGACACTTGAAGATCTGACACTGAAAGAAAAAACAAGGATAATTATAAGATTATGTCAGAAATATGTACAAATACATCATTCTAATAAAATCATGTAATAGGAGAAAGCATCTCTTTTCTCTGGATCTTTACAGACATCACTTTACTAATGCAGAGTTAGGTTCTGCTTTGGCTATCCTAAAATCACCAAGAACATTTTAGTCTATGAAAGGGGGGCCATTTCAGTCATTAGGGAAGAATTATTGATGTACAGCACTGATTGCAGCCAGCTCAGGGCGCCTGCACATCCAGCATCTTCTGATGTGAGAGAGTATGTATCTGAGGTCAGGAACTTTGCTCTTATTTCCCTTCTTCCTGCATTCAGCCCAGGGCCACGAACACCTGTGCCTAGTCAGCACCTCCTTGTTAGAAAGTGGCTTTTGTTGTGGCTCTGTTAGCAAAGGCTGAAGCATGGGCTACTTCTACTTACCAGTTCTCAGAGCTTTCTGTAGTTCTGACAGGGTGTGCTAGCCTTTTAAAATAGAACTTTCCTTATTGCCCTTGTTTCTCAGTAGTTGACACCTTTTGGTGTGTCTCACTGGTTCGTGTTTTTAGAAACATGGCCTGATCCAGAATTAAGTGTGGCCCTATAATGAAGTATCTTTCTTTTCATTCCTTTTAATGGTATCTTGACTAAGTTTAGAAGGGTTTTGATTATTTTAGTTGACAGTGAATAGCTGCCAAGTATGGCTTTTTTTTTAAAATAATTTTTTATTTTTTATAAACGTATAATATATTTTTATCCCCCGGGGTACAGGTATGTGAATCACCAGGTTTACACACTTCACAGCACTCACCATAGCACATACCCTCCCCAATGTCCATAACCCTACCCCCCTTCCCCCAGCCCCCCTCCCCCCAGCAACCCTCAGTTTGTTTTGTGAGATTAAGAGTCACTTATGGTTTGTCTCCCTCCCAATCCCATCTTGTTTCATTTATTTTTCTCCTACCCCCATTACCCCCGTGTTGCATCTCCACTTCCTCATATCAGGGAGATCATATGATAATTGTCTTTCTCCGCTTGACTTATTTCGCTAAGCATGATACGCTCTAGTTCCATCCACAAATGGCAAGATTTCATTTCTTTTGATGGCTGCATAGTATTCCATTGTGTATATATACCACATCTTCTTTATCCATCCATCTTTTGATGGATAGGTTCTTTCCATAGTTTGGCTATTGTGGACATTGCTGCTATAAACATTCGGGTGCACGTGCCCCTTTGGATCACTATGTTTGTATCTTTAGGGTAAATACCCAGTAGTGCAATTGGTGGGTCATAGGGTAGTTCTATTTTCAACATTTTGAGGAACCTCCATGCTGTTTTCCAGAGTAGTTGCATCAGCTTGCATTCCAAGTATGGCTTTAATTAGCCTTTGGTTTTCGCTGTATTTGTGATTAAATGAACATTTCTGGAATGCTCACTGTGGGCTAGGTAGGTTCTGTGAGTGTTAATGGGGATGGATAAGACACACTCCTCACTTCAGGGAGTGTGGAGTTCAGTGCATATCTCAACTGCTGTACCTTTTTTACCGTTTTCCTAGTGAAAGAAGTAAATCCATTCAAGTTACCAGTGTGATAAAGAAAATGTTATTTTTTTCCTCCTATATGGTCATTTCTGCTCTTTTTTGAAACTGCTGAAGAAACTATCTCAATTTAAAAGTTTTTTTTTTTTTTAAGATTTTATTTATTTATTTATTTGTGTGTGAGAGAGAGAGGGTTTGGAAAGAGCATGCACAGGCAGGCAGAGGTGGAGAGAGAAGCATGCTCCCTGCCAAGTAAGGAGCCCGATGAGGGACTTGATCCCAGGACCCTGAGATCATGACGGGAGCTGAAGGCAGCAGCTTGACTGACTGAGCCACTCAGGCGTCCCTCAATTTAAAAGTGTTTTATAAAAGTAAATGTTTTTCTGTATTTATGTAAAAGCATAATGACTGTTTCTCACAATCAGTGTCTCGACGAAGTAGTGAAGAGATGAAACGAGATATCTCTGCACCTGAGGGAGCATCACCGGCCTCTCTTATGGCTATGGGAACCACGTCTCCACAGCTTTCTCTGTCCTCCTCTCCCACGGCATCCGTCACCCCCACCACTCGAAGTCGGATAAGGTAGAGAACAGTTAATCCTGGTGCATTTCATGCATACCTTTCTTGGCCTTTGGAGATTGATGATCAGGTTGTGAAATAATGGCAGTCAAGCACTGATTTTTTTTTTTCCTTTGTGTCTCATTAAATGTTTTCTCGTCTCTTCTATGCCCAGAGTTGGGTAGGATGGTATGATAAAAAGCAAGGCACCATAGAAGAGATGATGTGTAATCAGAATACTGGGCTTGGGTAGAGGGTTAGGGAAGGCTTCCGAGAGGAGTGGTGTCTGGATGGGGAGGGCAGGCTGGCATTGTTGGCAGGGTCAGTGATGTGAGTCAACGAACAGAAGGGTGAGTAACTGAAAAATGGGGGAGCTATGGGAGGTAGTACTGCACAGGCACAGAGGATGGGTACAGAAGGCCAGAGGAAGGTGTGGACCTACTACATCCAGGGGCCATGGAAGATAAGATTGACAGTAGGGAATGGCTAGGCATGGAACCTCTTTTTTTTTTTTTTTTTAAGATTTTATTTATTTATTTGACAGAGATCACAAGTAGGCAGAGAGGCAGACAGAGAGAGAGAGAGAGAGGAGGAAGCAGGCTCCCTGCTGAGCAGAGAGCCCGATGTGGGGCTCGATCCCAGGACCCTGAGATCATGACCTGAGCCGAAGGCAGAGGCTTTAACCCACTGAGCCACCCAGGCGCCCCTGGCATGGAACCTCTTTATAGTCCAATTGAGTCACTCAGATATGGTTGTAGCTATAAAGCGGAGTAAGTAAACCAATGTGAGAAGGTGATTCAGGGATTTTTCTCTTGTGGAGAAAAGTCGAGGAACACAACTAAAATAACATTATGATGTTTCTACCATGCCCGGATCAGTATGATAGCAGTGGAAATGGTGAAGGGTTTATACTCTGGAGGCTTTTCAAAGGGAAAGATGGTTGATTCTGACAACAGATTCTAGAAAAGGAATGAAAAAAGGAGAGTTACCAAAGGGCACTCTAATTATTTTTAGAGGAAACTAAGGGCATGATGCTGCATTGATCACTGATAAAGAATACCTGAAAATGGAATAGTATATTTTGTTCATTTTTCTCTTATATCAGAAGCCGTTTGGGACTAAGAAATAGTTATCATTTAGAGGGGAAAAAAACAAATGTCAGAAATAAAGCAAACATTGTTTATAGGGATGAGGAAAACTGTTGTTTTGAGGTATATTGAGAATTGAAGGAGAGATGGGAGTGGGTTTCAGAACTTTAGATTTATGGGGCACCGGGGTAGCTCAGTTGTAAAGCATCCGTCTTTGGCTCAGGTCCTGATCCCAGGGTCCTGGGATTGAGCCCTGCATCAGGCTTCCTGCTCGGCTGGAAGCCTGCTTCTCCCTCTCCCACTCCCCCTGCTTGTGTTCCCTCTCTTGCTGTGTCTGTCTGTCAAATAAATAAATAAAATCTTAAAAAAAAAAACAAAAAACCTTTAGATTTACATTGACTTATAGGTATAAGGATAAAATGGAATAGTTGACCTGTCAAACTCAAATTATGTACTTGTGTTTAAAGCCCTGCCATTAGGGGCCCAGCCTCTTAGAATAGTGGTCCTGTAAACAGTGCACCATCAGAGCAAGTAGGGAGCCAGTGATTAGGGTAGCTCTCACTCTGGCCAGACTGATGCAGGGAGAGCATTGTCCATGCTTGTCTCTGTCCTGGGTAGTAGGCCACCTGCAGTTTGTCTATGGAAAGGGCACCCACTCTTCTGGCTTCCCTACTCAGAAGCTGTGATTTTCAACAAGTCATCTCCTGGAAATTGTCTTCATCTTACAATGAAGAAGTTATGAGAGATGACTCTCCAGCTCTGGGAGAATCTTTTTTTGCAGCTTCCCATTGTAGTCCATAGAATTACTCTTCTTTGGGGCACCTGGGTGGCTCAGTGGGTTAAGCCGCTGCCTTCGGCTCAGGTCATGATCTCAGGGTCCTGGGATCGAGTCCCGCATCGGCTCTCTGCTCAGCAGAGAGCCTGCTTCCTCCTCTCTCTCTCTCTCTCTGCCTGCCTCTCTGCCTACTTGTAATCTCTATCTGTCAAATAAATAAATAAAATCTTTAAAAAAAAAAAAAAAGAATTACTCTTCTTTGATGCTTTTTAAGCTGTTTCTATAAACAAACAGACCTGGTGTGAGCCAGAATAAACTTTTCACAGTGATTATAGTAGTTTTATTTTGAGCATGATGGAGGTTGATTTATTTATTTTTTTGGCTTGCTTTTTTGTGTTCATTCACATAACTTTTATCTTCATTCTCTTTTCCTATGTTTGGTGGTATTTTAACACACTTCTTTGAACTTTTTAAACCAAAGCAGGAGTCTGGTGGGCTGGCACACAAGCATAAAAGTATATTTCTTCAAGGTAGCAGTTTTAACTGCTTGTTGAAAATTTTTGTATTTTACTTCTGGTTCTAAGATAAATCAAACTGGTGCGGGTTCATTGCACCTCTCAATTGTAAAAAGCCTCAGTTCTAAATGTGTATTTTTTTATTTCCTAACTTACTTTGAAGGGTGAATACAGACAGAATCAATGTGTTGAAGAATACTGAGCTGCTTGTAACATAACCTTTAGGACACTTATTGGACTAAGTTTATGGAGTGTGGAGTAGAATCTCTGCTTTTTTTATGAAGTAACCACTAAAAACTAGACCAGGTTTTCAAGGGTATGCCACTTGTGAAAGAGCAGGTTATTTTAGAGGTACTCTTACTCTAGGTAGTCCTAGAGTAGTTACTAAAAGGAAGGATTTGGCCCAGATATGCAAGGTTGTATGCCTCCCTTGCATGATCCAAACATCTTTTTTGATTCATTCTCTTATCTGGAACAGGATATTTGTTCTGCCTTCAAGGAAATTGGCAGTACCCTAAAATACCCTACGTATATTTTTAAGAAATGAGTTACAACCATTGTTGGGTTTTCTTTCTTTCTCTCTTTTTTTTCTTCCTTTCTTCCTTTCTTTCTTTGAACTTCTGTGGTCTATCTGTGTCTTATAGTAAACTCTGAAGTTCCTCGAGGGGGCAGGGAGCCTGTGTTGTTCACTACTCATTGCCCAGCACTTGCACACTGACTGGCGAAGTGGTGGGTAAGGAGGTATTAAATAAGTGAGTGAATTTACGGAAAAATCCCGTTTTTCTATGCAAGATAAAATTCTAATTACCTATAGTCAAGAAAGAGTGTATAATAAAGCAGTAAATACATTTGAGATGTTTTATGGATGTTGGTCGCCATCTGTTGTCTTATCTGTTTCCCCCAGTTGTAGGCACCTTGAAGGCACGAACCATGCCTTATAATCCTTCGTATTTACAAGAAGGATTTGTTCTTAAAAAAGAGGAAATGATTGAGGACATAAAAGGTAGGAAACAAAAATGAATAAAATAAAATAAAGCATAAAGATTATGGAAAGGTAAGCTATTAGGTGAAAGGCGGCTGTGGCAGCTTTCAGATGCTGCCAGCATCAAGTTATTATGGCCCCTTCTGAGCGTTCTGGAGTGCATTTCATTATTTTGTGAATGCACACTGTACTGAATCTTTGCCAGTTTCCTTGTGGATAATAGAGTTCCTCCCTTCAGACAGCAGAAACCCCTGACAGTGGTGGGTCAGTGAGGGTCCTGGCAAAATTGTAAGAAAAATCATATGAGTGAAAAGATGCATCTTGCCATTAGATGTCTTTGTGTGTGCAGTTAATACTACTCAAAAATGCACCCTGACATTGTTCTCTTCTTTGTGGGATTTCTGGTTTATAATCGAGCTCAAATAAAAAATGTTTTAACTTTGGGTTCCTTGTTTTCACTTAGGGAAGAAAGGAAGGACCCTCTGTCAGCACTGGCAAGAGAATATGGAGGTTCAAAGAGGAATGCCTTGCTGAAGTGGTGTCAAAAGAAGACAGAAGGTTATCAGGTAATCAATCATATGGTTCCTTTGTCCCACAGGAGCAGTGGCCGCACCAGATGCTAGAGTGTCATAGCTCGCTACATATCTCACATTAAGATGGGGGATCCTATGCTGAATTTTAAAAACACATTCAACACAAAGTCTGTCCCAAATTTGGCTGAGGGCCACTTGGATGGCATCACTTTTTACCTTTCCAGAGTAGCTAATCTTTCTAGTACTTTTACTCAGCTATTCTGTAACATGTTCTTACTTAAGTCATGTTAACTGCTTTCGCTGAGGTCTCATCTGGACTGAGAGTAAAAATATGTTTATTTTACTTTAATATTTTCATTAATGGTTAAAATGATAAATTTTATATGTATTTTATGTAAGTTTTATTGCAGTAAATTACTTAGCAAAAAAAGGTAAATGATTAGGATATAAGTAGATAGAAAATCATCAAGGACATATTAAGACTTGAACTTGATACTAGACACTGTATGTGTATATATATGTATGTGTGTATATATATAAAAATGTATATGTGTATACGTGTGTGTGTGTGGACACACACACATAACACATGTATGTATAACTGGACCTACCCAACCACAGCAGTATCAAAGATTCTTCTCAGGTGCATATAGAACATTACAGGATAGGGTATATATTGGATCATAAAATGTCTCAAATATGAACAAAGATTGAAATCATATTGAGTATCTTCTGACCACAATGGAATGAAATTAGAAATGTGTAACAGAAGGAAAATTCACAACTAAGTGGAAACTAAACAGTTAAAGTAAAAAAAAAAAGCAGTGGGCCAAAGGATAAATCACAAGGGAAATTAGAAAATAAAGAGAATGAAAGTGAAACACAACCTACTGAAACTTATAGGAGGCACTGAGAGCAGTTTATAGCCATAAACTTGATCTCACAACCCTGATTTTCTTCAAAAAGAAAATCTCAAATCAGTAACCTAACCTTTCACTTTAAGAAAGTAGAAAAAGAAGAGTAAACTAAACCAAAGTAGTCAGAAGGAAAGAAATAAAAATTAGAGCAGAAAAAACAGTAGAAGAGATTAATGAAACCAAAAGCTGGTTCTTTGGGACGCCTGGGTGGCTCAGTTGGTTAGGCAGCTGCCTTTGGCTCAGGTCATGATCCCAGCGTCCTGGGATCGAGTTCCACATCGGGCTCCTTGCTCAGCAGGGAGCCTGCTTCTCCCTCTGTCTCTGCCTGCCATTCTGTCTGCCTGTGCTCGCGCTCTCTGACAAATAAAAATAAAATCTTAAAAAAAAAAAAAAAAAAAAGCTGGTTCTTTGAAAAGATCAACAAGTTGACAAACCTTTAGCTAGATGGACAAAGGAAAAAAAAAGAGCAGACTATAAAAGAAGGGACATTCCTAGTGACCTCAAGAAATAAGGAATACTTATTTACTTAGAAAATAATAATAATAATAATAGGAATACTTTTTTTTTTTTAAGATTTTTTATTTATTTATTTGACAGAGAGAAATCACAAGTAGACGGAGAGGCAGGCAGAGAGAGAGAGGGAAGCAGGCTCCCTGCTGAGCAGAGAGCCTGATGTGGGACTCGATCCCAGGACCCTGAGATCATGACCTGAGCCGAAGGCAGCGGCTTAACCCACTGAGCCACCCAGGCGCCCCTAATAATAGGAATACTTAAAAGGGAATACTATGACCAGCTTGTACACTGACACATTGGATGACCTAGGTATAAAAGGACTAATTCTTAGAAATGCACTATCAAAAATGACTCAAGAAGGGGACACCTGGGTGGCTCAGTCGGTTGGGTGTCTGATTCTTAGTTTCAATTCAGGTCATGATCTCTTCAGGTCCTGGGATCAAGTCTTGTGTCAGGCTCCATGCCCATTGCAGAGTCTATTTGTCCTTTTTCTCCCTCTGTTCCTCCCACCAAATAAATAAATAAAATCTTAAAAAAAAAAACAAAACACTCAAGAAGAAAAAATCTGAATAGATCTATTCAACAGAAGATATTGACTTAATAAGCAAAACACTTCCAACAAAGAAAAGCCCACGACCAGATGGCTTCATTGGTGATTTCTACCAAATGTTTAGAAGAACTAACACCAGGCTTTCTCAAACTCTTCCAAAAATAAAGGAGAGAATACTTCCTGACTCATTTTGTGAGACTCATCTTGTGAGACCCAAAGACTTATTTTGGGTCTTTGCATGTGCAGTTCATTTTCCCTGTGTTACCGTGATAACCGAGCCAGAAAAAAATGTCTTAAGGAAACTATGAGTCAAGGGGCGTCTGGGTGGCTTAGTGGGTTAAAGCCTCTGCGTTTGGCTCAGGTCATGGTCCCAGGGTCCTGGGATCGATCCCCGCATTGGGCTCTCTGCTCAGCACGGAGCCTGCTTCCTCCTCTTTCTGCCTGCCTCTCTGCCTATGTATGATCTCTGTCTGTCAAATAAATAAAATCTTAAAAAAAAAACAACAACTATGAGTTCCTTATGCAGAACTATGAGTTCCTTATGCAGAAATTCTCAGCAAAATACTGGTAAACAATCCAGGAACAGACAAAAAGGATCATACACCATGACCAAGTAGGATTTATCCCAGAAATACAAAGTTAGTTCAATATATGATAATTAATCAGTATAATATATATCTCAATAGAATAAGGGGAGAAAAAAAAACCAAGATAATCTTGTCAATGGGCACAGAAAGAATATTTGACAAAAATTAAAAACCCATTTATGATAAGAAAAAAAAAACAAACAATGAACAAATTAGGAATAGAAGGGAACTTTGTGCCCTCATAGAAGGGCATCTGTGAAAAACCTGCAGTTGACAGCATACTTAATGGTGAAAGATTTTGGAAGCTTTCCTTCAAGATTGGGAACAAGAAAGGATGTCCACCCTCAACCACTTCTATTCAGTATTTTCCTGGAAGTTCTAGTTAGAGCAGTTGGGCAAGAGAAAGAAATAAGTTATTGAAAAGGAAAAAGTAAAATTATTTCTGTTTGCAGATGACATGATTTATATCTAAAAAACCTTAAAGAATTAACATACAAACTGTTAGAGCTAATAAACTTAAGCTGATTTGCAGGGTACAAGGTTAATATACTAAAATCACTTGCATTTCTTTCTTTCTTTTCTTTTTTTCTTTTTAAAGAGAGAGTGTTTTGGGCAGAGAGTGAGCGAGAATCCTAAGCAGGCTCTATGTCCTGCACTGAGTCCAATACAGACTTGATCTCACAACCCTGAGGTCATGACCTGAGCTAAAATCAACACTTAAGCAGCTGAGCCACCCAAGTGCCCCATTACTTGCATTTTTATATACAAGTAATGAAAACTCTGAAAATGAAGTTAAAATAATACTTCCACTTACAGTAGCATCAAAAAGAATAAAGTACTTAAAAAAAAAAGAATGAAGTACTTAGAAATAAATTTAACCAAGAAGAGGACAAGGCTTGTACACTGAAAACTACAAAATATAGCTGAAACAGGGTGCCTGGTTGGCCTAGTGGGTTGGGCCTCTGTTTTTGGCTGGGGTTGTGATCTCGGGGTCCTGGGATTGAGCCTCACATCAGGCTCTGCTTGGTGGGGAGCCTGCTTCCCCCTCTATCTCTGCCTGCTTGTGATCTCGCTCTCTGTCAAATAAATAAATAATCTTTAAAAAAATAAAAAAATATAGCTGAAAGAAAATGTAAATAAATGGAAAAACATCCCATGTTCATGAATTGGAAGTTGTGATGCATGCTACAATGTGAATGAACTTTGAAAATAACTACAGTAAGTGAAAGAAGCCAGACAGGAAGCTCCAGCATGAAAGATTTCAATACTCCAGATCTGAAATTAGGCATAAAACAGATGCTTTCAGCATTAATGAATGGCAAGAAGATCAATGCTGCTGGCTACAAGTTTGATCTAAGACTGAAATCTTAAGCATGAATCAATATTACATAACCACTTGATTTTTTTTTTCATTATGTTTTTTTTTTTAAGATTTATTTATTTATTTGACAGACAGAGATCACAAGTAGGCAGAGAGGCAGGCAGAGAGAGAGAGGAGGAAGCAGGCTCCCCGCTGAGCAGAGAGCACGATGTGGGGCTTGATCCCAGGACCCTGAGATCTTGACCTGAGCCGAAGGCAGAGGCTTTAACCCACTGAGCCACCCAGGCGCCCCTCATTATGGTTTTTTTAATTGAAATATTCACATAAGATACAATTTACCCACCTAAGATATACATTTTAGTGGCTTTTGGTATATTCACAGAGTTTTTTAAAACTGACCATAGTCAATTTTAGAATATTTTCATCAATCTAAAAAAAATCTTGTAACTGGGATGCCTGGGTGGCTCAGTTGGTTAAGCAGCTGCCTTCGGCTCAGGTCATGACCCCAGCGTCCTGGGATCAAGTCCCACATCGGGCTTCTTGCTCGACGGGGAGCCTGCTTCTCCCTCTGCCTCTGCCTGCCATTCTGTCTGTCTCTGCTCGCTCTCTCTCTGATAAATAAATAAAATCTTTTAAAAAAAAAAAATCTTGTAACCATTAACAGTCAGTCTTCACTTGCCCTATAGTTAAGCACTAATTTACTTTCTATCACCATGTATTGGCCTATCCTGGACGTTTCATATAAATGGAGTCACAAAGTATGGGGTCCTTTGTGACTGGCTTCTTTCATTTAGTATCATGTTTTCAGGGTTCATCCATGTTGTGGCTTGTGTTGTCAGTACTTTATTCCTTTTTATGGCCAGATAACATTCCATTGGTTATACCACATGTTTTCCATTCATCTGTTGATGGACATTTTGGTTGTTTTGGTTATTATATTTATGCTGCAGTGGATGCTGTGTGTAAGTTTTTGCATGGACATAAGTAATTTTCCTCATCCTCCTGTCCATCTTCTACTCTGCTGCCAAACTGGTTTGAAATTTTGATCTGGAACCTACTTCCTCGTTGCCATGCAGTTACAATCCAAGATCCTTAGTATGGAGGACAAGACCCCCTGTAATCAGTCTGGCCCTTGCATAGCCTTTTTGACTCTTCATTCTGGTGAACTCCCCAGTCTCATCTTGGTCCCGAATGCCTCCCCATCCTCTCGCTTCATCCTTTCCATCTGGGGAGTATCTGCTCCTTCAGCTAAGAAAACAGCATCTGTGCAAAATAGCTTGTGCCCCTGCTTCACCCCTACAAGGGTTCATCCTTTACATGTTCCACTCCCTCCTCCCAGAAACGAGGGAGTCAAGTTCTTCCTTGACTTCAGGACAGTGTTGGCTATATTTCAGGGCATATTCTTTGGGTCTTTGCATGTATAGTTCATTTCCCTGTGTTCCCAGACTCCACAGGGTCTATCACATGGGTACAAAAGTTGTCAGTTTGCATGTCTGTCTTCCTTTCTAGACTAGGGAGCTTGTTTGTGCCTCTCCAGCATCTGGCATAAGGCTTAGCACATGACAAAGCTGACTAACTGTCTGAACCTATATATTGAATGTAATGAAATACATTAGAAGTTCATTTTTAGAACTGGGGTTCTCAACCCTGTGCATCAAAAACTGTGAAGATTGTGGGGGAAAGGCAGATTCCTGAGAAGCACACCTAAAGATCTGTGATTCTGGAGGTTTAAAGTGAGACCCTGGGGTCTTCATTTTTGCAGGTACTGCAGGTGATACTTAGATCACACTGAGACTCACACATAGAGTAGTAATCAAGGCTGTGGACTTGAGTGTCTGCTCTGCCCCTATTGTATGACCTTATGCAAATTACTCAGCTTCTCTGAGCCTCACTTTTCTCTCCCATAAAATAGAAGAGTAACTGAGGCAGTCATGCACATTCACTAGCATGTCTTATGTGTTTAATAGGTTTTTAAATTACTATTTTCTTTGATGCATTGGGTGCTGTCTGATAAACTACATTTTCTTAGACTGCTATGTCAGTTGAGGCACTTATTTATAACCTTGGTTATAACCTTTGTAACCCTTGGTTATAGAACTTTGCCGTGTATCAAGTTGATTAAAAAGTTAAATGAGTTGATGGAGATCTTTCAAGCATTAAATCAGTGGTTTACCAATTGTCTCTTAGTTCCTTCCCACCTAAATTCTCTGCCTCTATGATTTTAAGGGACATTGTGTTGGTTTTTTAAAAAAAAAATACAATTCTAGGGGAAGCAAGAGGGAGAAGAGAGGCTAATCCAGGGATGCTTTGAGGAAAGCCACAGGATTGGGAGCAGTGGGGCGGGACCTTGAAGTCCTGCAGAGTTTTCCAAACTCCATGTGCTACTTAAGCATTTGCATTGTGGGAAACAGTCACGCCCTGTGGGCTTCTGTCCATGCTTGTACCCACGAGGAAACCCTTAAGGTTTAGATGAACGCGGGATTTGTCAAGCAGCTGGTTCCAGATGGTTCCCCCCTTACGACTTTTAGAATTGGGCATACCAAAGATTTCCTCTTATCTTTCTGCTGTGTTGAGTAGGCATTACACAGACACCCCACCCATATTACTGCTCTTGTAAAGGCCCATTTTTTAAGAGGTACTCCAGCTGTTTAAAAAAAAAAAAAAAAAAGAATTCAAAAACTTAAGAACTTTAATTAATTTTTAAGTTTTTTCCATTTAGCAGGTACTTACAGTACAGGAGGAAATACGCAAAATGGAATAGTCAACATACAAAAAGAAAAGACCTTCCTGGACACTAGAGAGTGTTATGCTACAAACCCAGTTTCCCCTTTCTTTACTTCCTATGGACACTTCTATAATGATATATATCTATAGCTTTTTTGTTTGTCTTGCTTTTGTTTCCTGCAAGGCAGATCTCTATTCTTGCTGTTTAAAAGTAGATAGGATGCTGATTCTTTTATTTCCAAGTCTGTGAGTTAAAATTGGGCAGTCTGAAATGTGTAATCTTTTTATAAATGGAAAGATATATCTGATCAAGCTCTTAATTGGTCAAGAGCCATATAAGAGGTGACAGAACCCTTTCCTTATCTAGCTGTAAATATGGATGAGCATACCCATCCTTTGGAGCCAGCAACTTGGGACCAGTTTTTTATTTTTTGGTCTCTGACTGCTCACAGTCCACAGAAAAGGGCAGGTTGTGACACTTGACCAGCTCACTAGAGCAGGAGTTGTTACGTGACACTCAGCACATGTGGCTCTCTCAGGCCCTAAATGCAGCATTAATGCTTGGAGCATGCATGCTTTCTGTCGTAGGAGCTGTCTCATCAACGGAGATAGATTCCCTAATACCATATCATCTTCCTTTAACTCTCTTAAGAGTCATCCTAAAATAATTGTGCTAATCACTATAACTTCATTAACCATCCATTACAAAACAAGCCCTTGTGAGTTTGCCTTTTATCTAACAAGTACATTTTCTCTTGTGTCCTGCCACTCACTGTTTACTGAAGTTGTAGAATACTAGAATTACTACTGTTGAAAGGGCCTTGGCATTCTGATTTACTGTCAGGTTTACAAATGTAGGACTGAAAAGCCCATAGGATAAATGATGGCCTCAAGGCTGTCTCATGAGACCATGGCGTCACATAAACAACCTTTAGCACTATTGCTTTAAGGATTAAATCTTCCTTGTTTTTTAAATTAGTGTCTCATTTTGTACCCATTATATTTTTATTTTTTTCTACAGTTATGCTTTTAAATTTAATTTAAATATGCAATTAAAACATTAATAATTCTGAAGTGCTTACAGGGAAAAGTGCTAATCCATTGTCTATTTCATAACCTCTGTGATTTCTGCTTCCTGGAGGCATCTACTTTCAGTTCTTCTAGCTGTTTGTTAGGGGTTGACAGTCAGTATCAGATTGATACGGTAATCAAGAAAATAATTTATACTTTCAATATATTTTCTTCAATTCTAAAATTTGTATTTAGCAGCTTCTGGTGTGCCATTGTTTTATTGTTCTGAAGAAACCTAGCTGAATATAGTCAAGGGGCCTCTAAAGGTTAATTTAAAGGAGCTTTACTTGGGGATGCCTGGGTGGCTCAGTGGGTTAAAGCCTCTGCCTTCGGCTCAGGTCATGATCCCAGGGTTCTGGGATCGAGTCCCGAATTGGGCTCTCTGCTCCGTGGGGAGCCTGCTTCCTCCTCTCTCTCTGCCTGCCTCTCTGCCTACTTGTGGTCTCTGTCTGTCAAATAAGTAAATAAAATCTTTAAAAAATTTAAAAAAAATAAAAGAGCTTTACTTTGGATGAAAAATCTTTGTTTTCTGATAAAATGCCAGACCTAGAATTGGATTAGTTAATCCAGAGGATAATGAAATCACCTAATCTAGTACAAAATAGTTCTAGTAAATGAAAAAAAGCTTTTAGAAGAACTGCCTGAGGTAATTTAATCTCAAATAAACATTAAGAATGCGCAGTTTTATTGAGGGATTTGCTCATTAATGCTGGGGATAGAGAAGAAAAGATTTTTCTTACATGTCTTAGTGGAGATCATTGGAGGCAGAAGAACTGACAGACTTGAATGATTTGGAAGTAATATTTTATGTGCTGTGCTTTATTTGCTTTCTAGCAATTTTTCCTGATACAAAAATTAACTGGCCAGATACATACTAAGGTGGACACCAGATAGGGCTCTGGGTGTTAAAGCAGAATCAGGAAATAAAAGAACAGTTTCTCTTCTCAGGAAGATTATGGACTAGTCAGTAAGAATATATTAGTAATTAAAACTAAATAATGTACTTCTGTTTAGGTAGAATATCAGACCAGACTCTACTGAGAATTTCAATTTTGTTTAAGATAGTAGTGCATGGGGGCAACCTGGGGGGCTCAGTGGGTTAAGCATCTGCCTTCAGCTCAGGTCAGGATCCCAGGGTCCTGGGATCAAGTCCCACATCAGGCTCCTTACTCAGCAGGGAGCCTGCTTCTTCTTCTGCCTCTGCCTGCCACTCCACCTGCCTGTACTCTCTCTTTCTGTCTCTCTCTCTCTCTGACAAATAAATGAGTAAAATCTTAAAAAAAAGAAAAGAAAAAACACACTGACTTGAGCCCCATATTTACCCCTGCTTTTTTAAACCCTTGGAGTATTAACCGACTTGTGGCATGGGGCAGAGACCATACAGAAAGCAGTGGTCCAGAGCCTGTTTCAGAATCTCTGAGTGGGGATGCTAAAATTAGAATTCAGAGCTATTAAATCAATATTTGAGGGTCCTAATTCCCAGGGGAAAGACAATGCCAGAGTTTCAGATTCAACATTTGATTAAGCTTTTGCCCTCACGATTGTTTGTCATGTCTTAAGTAAGGCGTATGGAGGCTGACTTAGATTCAGCAGAAGCTGCTACTCAAAGGATAACCACTTTAGCCCCAGTTTATTATTGAAAAATCTCCTCTCCCCATTGAATGGTGTTGGCACCCTTGTCAATTCATTTGACTATTTACTTATTTCCTTTTAAAACCTTATGGTTTATCTCTGGTCTCTTAGCTCTATTCCATTGGTATATAAGTCTGCCTCTGCCAGTACTGCACTATTTTCATCGCTGGAGCTATGCAGTAAGTTTTTAAATCAGAACTTCGAGTCTTCTAGCTTTGTTCTTATCTTTTCAAGATTATTTTGACTCTTCAAGGTCCTTCAAGATTCCATGTGGATTTTAGGAGGGTGTTGCTATTTCTGTAAAAAAAAAAATTGTCATTGGGACATTGATAGGAATTGCATTGAATCTATAGATTTCTTTGGGTAATAGTAAATCATAATAGTGTTAATTCTTCCAAGCCATGAATATGGGATGTCTTTACTTTCTTTCAGCAGTGTTTTGTTGGTTTTATTATACAAATCTTTCACCTCCTGGATTAGATTGTTCCTAATTTTTTTATTCTTTCTGTTGCTCTTAGAAATGGAATTATTTTGTGATTTCCTTTTTAGGTTGTTCATTGTTAGTGTATAGAAGTGCGGCTGATTTTTATATGTAGACCTTGATCCTGCTACTTTGCTGAATTCATTAGCTCTGACAGTTGTTTTATGTGGAATGTTTAGAGTTTTCTACATAGAAGATCATATCATCTGCAGACAGAGATGGTTTTACTTCTTCTCTTCTTGCCTTTTATTTCTCTTTCTTCACTAAATGCCCTGGCTAGAAATTCCAGAACTGTGTGTTGGGTAGAAGTGGCCAAAGTGGACATCCTTGGCTTATTTTTCCCCAGCTTAGAAAAGAGCTTTCAGTTTTTCACCATTGAGTATATTTGCTGTGGGTTTTTCATACATAGCTTTTTATAGTGTGGAGGTAGTTTCCTTCTATTCCTATTTTTCAAGTATTTTTATTATGAAAGGTTGTTGAATTTTGTCAAATGCTTTCTGTGTATCAACTGAGATGATCAGGTGGGTTTTTTCTCCCTCATTCTGTTAACGCGGTTAGTATATCACATAAATCAATTTTTGTGTATTGTGAACTATCCTTGCATTCCAGGAATAAGCCCTACTTGGTCTTGTGGTCTTGGTGTAAAATCCTTTTAGTGTACTGTCGAATTTGGTTTGCTAGTATTTTGTTGAGGACTTTGGCATTAGTGTTCATAAGAGATAATGGTCCAGAGCATTGTTCTCTTGTAGTGTCTTTGTCTGGCTTTGTTATCCGGGTAACGATGGTCTCACAGAATGAGATAGAAATTATTCCCTCCTCGGGCGCCTGGGTGGCTCAGTGGGTTAAGCCGCTGCCTTCGGCTCAGGTCATGATCTCGGGGTCCTGGGATCGAGTCCCGCATCGGGCTCTCTGCTCGGCAGGGAGCCTGCTTCCTCCTCCTTCTCTCTCTACCCGCCTCTCTGCCTACTTGTAATCTCTCTCTGTCAAATAAATAAATAAACTTTAAAAAAAAAAAAAAGAAATTATTCCCTCCTCTTTAATTTTAGTAGAAGTTTGAGAAGCACTGGGGTTAGCTCTTTAAATGTTTGATAGAATTCATCAGTGAAGGCATCAGGTCAAGGACTTTTCTTTACTGGAAATTTTTTCTGGTTCCTGATTCAGTTGTCTTCGTTAAACATCTGTTCAGATTTTCTGTTCTTTGTAGTTCAGTCTTGATAGGTTTTGTGTTTCTAGGAGTCTCCCATTTCATCTAGTAGTCCAGTTTTTGGTAGACAGTTGTTTATAGTACTCTGTTATCGTACTTTTCCTTTCCATAGACTTGGTAATAATATTCTCACTCAGTTTCATTTCTGATTTTAATAATTTGAGGCCTCTTCTCTCTTTTTTTCTGAGTCAGTCTAGCTAAAGGTTTGTCAGTTTTGCTGACTTAATGAATCAGCTTTTGATTTATTTTTTCAATTGTCTATTTTCTTTTGTTTACCTCGGCTCTGTTCTTTATTATTTGGATTTCGTTTGTCTTATTTTTCTAGTTCCTTAAGTTTTAAAGTTAGTTTGTTGATTTGAGATTTTTCTTGTTTTTTTTTTTTAAAGATCTTATTTATTTGACAGAGATCACAAGTAGACAGACAAAGAGAGGAAGGGAAGCAGGCTCCCTGCTGAGCAGAAAGCCTAATGTGGGGCTAAATCCCAGGACCCTGGGATCAAGACCTGAGCCGAAAGCAGAGGCTTTAACCCACTGAGCCACCCAGGCGCCCCAAGATCTTTCTTATTTTTTAATGCGTAAGAGTTTATTGCTGTAAGCTTCCCCAAAACTGCTTTCTCTGTGTCCCCTAAGTTTTGATATTTTGGGTTTTACTTTTCCTTTTTCTCTTATTATTTTCTACCATCCCTGGTGGTCTAGTGGTTATTTTGAGTGGTAAACCAACCTTGCATTCTTGGGACAAATTCTTCTTAGTTATGACATATTATTCCTTTTTAGCAAGTCAAATTCAACTTGCTAAAATTTTGTTTAGATTTCTGCATCTATGTCTATGAGGAATATTGCTCTGCAGTTTGTAAATAATGTCTTTACCAAGATTGGGTGTTAGTAATGTTGACCATAGAATAAGTTGGTAAGAATTCTTTCTTCTTCAGTTTTCTGGAAAAGTTCATTTACAGTTGG
This sequence comes from Neogale vison, assembly GCF_020171115.1. Lineage (NCBI taxonomy): Eukaryota > Metazoa > Chordata > Mammalia > Carnivora > Mustelidae > Neogale > Neogale vison. The sequence goes on along the minus strand of NC_058093.1, from coordinate 214,580,656 downwards.
TATTACTTCCTTCTTAAATATTTGGTAGAATTCCCTAGTGAAGTCATCTCGTCTGGTTGTCTTTGTTAGGAATATTTTTAAGTACAAAATACAGAAATATAGTTTCCTTAGTAGAGACAAAGAGCTATTCAGATTATGTTTCTTCTTGAGTGAGGTAGTTGTATCTTTCAAGGACTCTGTTCATTTCATCTGAGTTGTAGAAATTTTGGGATAACGTTGATAATATTCCCGTCTCCTAGTTATCTGTAGAAACTGATGGGTTGTCTCTGCTTTCATTCCTGATAATGCAACTTTTGTATTCTCTCTTTCTTCCTTATTAAACTAGCTGGAGGTTTGTAAAATTTATCTTCTTGGTGAACCAGTTCTTTATTTATTTTCTTTATTATTTCTAATTTTCTATTTCATTGCTTTTTGCTCAGGTCTTTATTACTTCCTTTTTCTGCTCACTAATTGGGTTTTATTTGCTCTTTTTCTTTAGTTCCTTGAGGTAAAGTTGTCATCATTTGAAGCTCTTCTTCTTTTCTGGTGTAGATACTTCTTGCAAGAAATTTTTCCCCTAAGTACTTAAATACAAAAAGTACATCACACAAATTTTTCATTTTCATTCAGTTCAAAATACTTTTCTGTTTTGATTTCTTCTTTGATCCATGGATTATTTAGAAGGATTTCATTTTGTTTCCAAATACTTGAGAAAAGAGATCTTTCTGTTACTGTTTTCTAACTAAATTTGATAATGGTCAGAGAATGTAACTTTCTATGACTCAGATCCTTTTAAATTTATTGAGACTCATTTTGTGGCACAGAATATGGTCTCTTGTTTAAGAAAATGCTAGTCTGGGGCACCTGGATGGCTCAGTGGGTTATGCCTCTGCCTTCGGCTCAGGTCATGATCTCAGGGTCCTGGGATCGAGCCCCACATTGGGCTCTCTGCTCAACAGGGAGCCTGCTTCCCCCTCTCTCTCTGCCTGCCTTTCTGCCTACTTTTGATCTCTCTCCCTCTGTCAAATAAATAAATAAAATCTTTAAAAAAAAAAAAGAAAGAAAGAAAGAAAATGCTAGTCTGATGTTGCTGGAGAACGTTTCTATAAATATTAATTAGATACCATTCATTGACTGTTTATCCTATTTTCTGTATCTCTATTTTATAGCTGCCTATTCTATCCATTTTTTTCTTTTTTTTTTAAAGATTTTGTTTATTTGAAAGAGTACAAGCCAAGGGGAGAGGCAGAAGGAGAAGCAGACTCCCCGCCAAGCAGGGAGCCCAAAGTGGGCCTTGATCCCAAGACCCTGGGATCATGACCTGAGCCAAAGGCAGACGCTTAGCCAGCTGAGCCACCCAGGTGCCCTATTATATCCATTTTGAGCAAAGAATATTGCAGTCTTTTGATTATAGTTATAGATTTCTCTACTTCTCCTTGTAGTTTTAACAGTGTATTCTATAACTGTTACTAGTACATAAAAATGAAGGGTTATGTCCTCTTGAGAAATTTACCTCTGCCATTATGGAATGACCTTCTTTACCTGTGAGAATATTCTGTGCTGTGAAATCCTTATTTTATATGAATATAGCCACTCTGTCTTTCTCTGGGTTACATTTAGTGTGGTATACATATCTCTAGTGTGCATACTTTTTGCGGGTAGCAAGCATATAGTTGAGTATTACCATATTTTTTTTTTAAAGATTTTATTTATTTATTTGACAGGCAGAGATCACAAGTAGGCAGAGAGGCAGGCAGAGAGAGAGGAAGAAGCAGGCTCCCTGCTGAGCAGAGAGCCCGATGTAGGGCTCGATCCCAGGACCCTGGGATCACGACCTGAGCCGAAGGCAGCGGCTTTAACCCACTGAGCCACCCAGGTGCCCCGAGTATTACCATATTTTTAAAGTTACTCTTCTAATGATTATTCTAGGGATTGGTTATAATACACATCTTACTCCAGTTGATTTAAGGTTTTTCTGACTTAATGTGGTAAAATAAAGCAACTGCTGCTCTAATGTAGGTCCTTTTCTTCCCTCTTCCTTTGTGCTGCTTTTGTCATATGTGTTATATTTATTTGTGTTATAAACCCAGTAGTACAGTACTATAATTATTGCTTTATTCATTGTTATGGGTTTTTTAAAAAATAAAAGAGGAAAACAGATGAGAGCAATTTTAGGCATGAAGGCTACTACAGGCTCCCACTATTCTTACCTGAAATTATTTGCCTTTGATTCATTTCCAGAGCCCTGAAATTATTATTTTTGACAATTTTGTCCAGTTTTATGTATTTTTTTTTAGAAAAAGGCATTGTTGACCTCTGCTCCACCACAGCTGGAAATTTCCTCACATGCTTCCTTTTTGGATTTCTTTTCCCTCCAACCCTCTTTCACTAAGCAACAACAACAAAGGAGCACTTAGCCTTTCTTCTCCCAGAATTGTGTGTCCCCATGGACTGAAGAGTCAGTAGAGTAAGAACTAATGGACAGATAAAAATAGCTCAGTCCCCCACAGCTTCCTTTGAAATATTAGGCTGTCTGTAGACAAGCAGGAGAAAAGGAAGTTCTCTTAATAAATTTATGAAGTATTCATATGATACTTGCTAGTGCCTATCCGGGTAGCCCAGGCACCTGGTGTTTGCCACACTCTCTTGGGCCACTGTGCATTTCCAGCATTCCATAACTTGGGGGGTGAGTGAATTCTCTGTATAAAGTAGCTTTGTTTACCCAAAAAGTTCAGGTTTCTTATGATTCCTCTTGTTCACTGCATGCTGAGACAGGGAATAGAGAAGTGTCCCTGCACATGTGACCCTTAGCCCCTGGTCTGTCCAATGCATCCAAGTGGTATTTCCATTGATACTCCCCTTCCTTTTCAGAGAAGTCTTCAGTCTTTCATGTCAAAAACATTATGGAGTGCCTCTTCCCCCAGTCCTTCCTTCCCTGTCTTCCCTTTCCACTTTCCTAGCATCCTCTCTTCGTGATTTCAGTTAGGACTAAGGCAGGGGTGGGTGGAATGGGAGAGGTCAGGAAAGCTGGGAGTTCTGCCAGTAGATAGAGTGCAGTTAAAATAATACACTTGGAATTCCTGATAGTCAATGCACAGCTTAGATGGTTTCATTTCCTCTTCTATAACTGGAATCTTAGGTCACAGGAATGACTTCCCAGAGTTAAAAAATAAAAAAGGTGGAGGCAGTAGATAAGGGTTTTGATCTGAATTGAATCTGGGTTGAAAGTCTAATTTTTTTTTAAATTTTACATTGTCAGTTTGGTTGGAAACTTAAGTTTCCATACAGAAAGATCTTATTGTTTGTAAATATCACTGTGTTCCAAGGGTTAAAAATACTTGAACAAAGGGAAAGGGAATGGCAAGTTTGTAGTCCCACCCAGTCTTTATGTGGATTTCCATATATTCACCTGCTCTCTCCATGTGGTCACTCATGGTGCCACAGCCTGGTCATTCTGTGCACCCTTGTCTCACAGCTCCTCATAGGCCTGTGCTCTCCACTGCACACAGTGAAGGTTAGGCAGATGGCCTTATGGTCACAGTGGAGTGAAAGAGCGGTTTCCTGTTTTCAGGGGATTCCTTTCAATGCCAAACATAGCAGCTGGGAAACAAAGTTTTCCCAGAATCACAGTGTACTTCTTGGGTTCTGTTTAAACATAATTTGACAGTCACCATTAACATCTATTTCCAGAAATGTCAAGGCTATAATTTTTTTTAAATTAATTGCTTAATAGCATTACAATACATCGGCTTGATCTGGGTTCTCGTGTGCGGTAGGTGACACTACCCAATCAACATTTCCCCCAGCTGACTCCAGTTCTTAAGTGCTGATGTTTACATTTCTGATTGTGAGCAGCTTTCAGAGCTGTATTCAGGGCCCGTGAATGTGGAAAGATGTTCAGGAATGATGGGCTGCACATAGCGATAGCAGTCTCACATGTACCTGTCATGTCTTCATCGACAGAATTGGCCTGTGGAAATGTGAGAAGTGAAAGGGACCTGAGGAGTTTGAACAGAGCCAAAGAAGCCTGTCATTCTTCTTAACTCAGGGTTCTGTTCCTCTTGACCTGGTTCTTTTCCCCCATTTAACTCCCACCCACCTGCTGAATGTGGGAACATGGTGTGAATTGGTTAGCTATAAGGTAATTGTTACAGGAGTTTGTTTGCTTGGATAAAATTTGAGGCACTTAATTTGAATTAGCACCCACAATTCCATTTTCAGAAGTTGGAGAATATCAGACTTGAGATGACCTCTAGGAATCCTGTAGGTGGAGTTTCACTTCTCAGGTGACAGAACTTCAAATTAGAGAAGTGGCAGGCTTGCCCGAGATTATACACCTGGGCCTCCAGACACCCAGCCGGGCTCTTGCCACCAACCATTGTGCCTCCCCAGCAGGGTCCCAGGCTCGTCACTAAGTTTCCAGTAAATGGGAATTTTTATTATGAGTAATACTGAGAAATAGAGGAGAAATCAGATAAGTAACAGTTTTAGGAGCTGTTTCATTATTTTGCTAAAAGCCGAATCATTAGATTATTTGGGTCAAATAATCTTTATATATCAGATAGCACACACAGTCCTTTACTGCCTTACATCATGAGAAAAGGTGTGTGTGTGTGTGTGTGTGTGTGTGTGAGATTCACTTTGGATGCAATGCCAGCATAACAATATGAAGTCTATAGAGGAGTTGAAATTTGGCAGGTTAATTTTATTATATACATGATGCTCTGGCTTTTCACAAATAAGTTTAGCCTGAGGTCATTCAGGAAATTTAGGGTGGCCTCTCTGTAGAAGCAGGTAATTTGTAAAGATGCTCTATTGCTGCCTCATGATATATAATTATGGAAAGGGTAATTAACCATTAGGTACTGGAGGGAGGAGGAAAGACAAACTAGCTTCCTTTCCAAGTGGGCTCTTTAGATCAGGAGAAAGAGGCTGGTCTGGTTACCTACTGCTGCATAACAAACACCACCCCAAAAGTTAATGGCTTAAAATAATGATGACATTTATTTAGCTCATAAATCTACAATTTGGGTGGAGCTTAGTGGGGACAGCTCATCTCTACTCCATTCGGCTTCATTTGAAGCTCCTGCCCTCACCATGTCTGGTGGCTGATGGTAGCTGAGATTTTCACTGGGCTGGGACTGGAAGCCTACATGCAGCTTCTCCATGTGGCCTGGGCTTCCTCACGGCGTTCTGGCTGTGTTCCAGGGGAAATGTCTCATGAGAGCTATGGGCAGTAGCCCCTCATTTTTTATGACCTAGTTTTGGGGGTCATGCGGCATCTCTTTTGCCACATTCTGTTAGTCAAGGCAGTTGCAAAAGCCTGTGCAGTTGCAAGGGGAAGGGAGCTAGATTCCATCTCCTGATGGGACGCAACAAGGTTCTGGAGACGATATAGGGCCAGAAATATTGGCCTTTTTTTGAAAAATCCAGTCTGCCACAGAGACTTTTTTCTTTTATTTAAGTAGAACAGCCAGTAATGTGACACTAGCCTGGCAGAACCTTATAATGATATTTTTTAAAAATATTGCCTCATAGGTGAGAGGGAACCTGGGTAGAGTAGGGGCAGTCTGGCGAAAAGTCCTCCTTATGAAAGCTAGATGCAGTTGCCTGTATGGTTCTGCATAGCAAGAACCATATTGCACCCTGAGATCTCAGGGTCATGACTGTCTGCCTTCTCTGAACCCACCCAGGGTGTAGGTTCCATCAGAGCCTCTTGGACTGTGTCTGGTTCACCACGGTCTAACTGGAAACTACATTCGGTTTCAGCACTCTGAAACACTGAGAAGGAGGACAAAGCTTAAAAACAAAAGAGACCTAGGTGACACCCAGATGTGTTTGGGGCCCTGGGATCCCTTGTTTGAAAAAACAGATGCTTTGAGGAAGAATTGACATATAATAAACCATATATTTAAAGTTTACAATTTGATGACTTTCGACATACATATGCCTGTGAAACATCCCCACACATGGTGAGTATATGGACGTCCACAGAAGATTCCTTAAGCCTCTCTGTATCCTCTTCGTCCTGCCTTTTCCCACATCCGCCCCCAGGCAACCACGGTCTGCTGTCACTGCGTAGTGTTTGCATTTTTTATAATTCTGTATAAATGGGATCATAGCGTGTATAATTTGGGGAGGGTTCTGGTTTCTGTCACTTAGCATAATGATCATGAGATTTATTCATATTGTGTATTTCAAGAATTCATTTCCTTTTTTTTTTTTTCTGAAGAACAAGTCCGTTTTATGGATACATCACCATTTGTTTATCCATTCAGCTGTTGCTAGACATTGGGTTGTTTCCAGTTGTTGCTTCTAAGTAAAGCTCCTGTGAACATCCATGTGCGGGTGGTTGCAAAGACATCTGAAAAGTGGATTGGCTGGCTCATGTGGTAGGTATAGGTGTTACTTTTTAAGAAGCTGCCAGACTGTCTTCCAGAGTGGCTGCACCAGCAGTGCAGGAGCATTCCAGTTCCTTTACATTCTCATGGGGACTTCGTGTGGTTGGCCTCCAGCCGTTCTAATGATTATGTGGCGCTATCTCAGCATGGTTTTCATTTTCCAGTCGTCTAGGAATGAATGGCGTGGAGCATCTTTCGGTGTGCTTGTTTGCCATCCATGTGTCTTCTTCAGTGACGCGCCTGTGCACAACCAGAATGGTCATCAAATACAAGGAAGGATATGATGCAGTCTAGAGCATGACCTTTGCCCTCTAGGAACTTTCGAAATTATTTCTGAAACATAATCATATTCCATGCCTTTTAAAATGATGCCTTCTCCTGGGCACGATTTAACCTTTTTTTTTTTTTTTTTAAATTTTATTTATTCATTTGACAAACCAAGATCACAAGTAGACAGAGAAGCAGGCAGAGAGAGGAGGAAGCAGGCTCCCCACGGAGCAGAGAGCCTGATGTGGGGCTCAACCTCAGGACCCTGGGATCATGACCTGAGCCAAAGGCGGAGGCTTTAACACACTGAGCCACCCAGGCGCCCCCATGCGATTTAACCTTTTTAATGACTCAGATTTGTAATCATAAGCATTCATGACTGCACTATGTGGAATCCAGTTTTAAGTGGCCTTTATACTCCTTCTCCATCATATCCCATCCTCTGACCCTCAGCCCTCTCTGTCTGGCTGCATCCTAATGTGTTTTTGTTTTTTTTTACCAAGAAACCACAAAAAGTGCCTGTGACCAACTTGCATGCAAAACAAAACCAGAAAAGTATGGGGTCAGGAGTAAAGTGCCATGTATAGGACCCAAATGGCATACAGGCTCCTCTGCTCCCTTGCAACAGCATCATGTTCTCCCACTGGTGATAACTGGTTATATTTGGTTCAGAGGAAAGTGTTTCACCATTTCCGTTCACATTTACTACACTAATGGGAAAATAAGTAAACCACTGAGTTTGGGGGTATAAGAGGGTGGTGGTTCCACAGGTGTGGTACCTGTTTTTTGGATGTTTCACCATTTCCCCTCTGCCAGAATGGTACCTTATAGGTGTGGAAACAAATACCCTGAAAGATTTAAAAGGACACGCTAATTCTTGCCTTCAGCAATAAGATGAGTTCATCTGAAGGTGAGCATTGCATTGAGCATCTCTTTCCTGAGACCATTTCCTTCCCAAGCTACTGAAAGACCACTGCATTTCACATCCAGGCTGCCTTGTAGTGGGGTGTCCTGGGTCAGACTGGATACATTCCCTTTGATTTCAGAAATGGAAGTGCCATGCCAGGGAAGATCAGTACTCTTTCTGGGCTCGAGTTCTCTCTGGATATGTGTTCTCAGGGGCAGGTAATTCTCCCCTGAAACTTGAGTACCAGGAAGATAACGATGCATCCAAATGAGCACCTTCACTGTTAGGGGTGTGCCACCAGTGTGCTGGTCTAAATCTTTGCTCTGCGTGGGATAATGTATTATGGTCTCTGTATGGTCCTATCCTTTTGTTCATAAATTACATTTTTAAAATTTAAGGTATTTGGATGAGTCTAGGTATACTTTGTGTCTGTCCTTTGCACTTTGTAAGTATAATCTTTTAGCAGCCCTCACTTTTAGAAGCTGAAGCTTTTTTTTTTTTTTTTTTTTTTTTTTTTTTTTTTTTTTTAAGACCAATCTCCATACTGAAACTTTCAGATCCTCTGGGCCTTTTTTCCTAAATTTCTCTACATTCTCTCAGTTTTCTTAAACGAGCATGTAATCCAGCAGTCATTCAGCAAACCTTTATGAAGTGCCTGAAGAGTGTGCTAGGTTTTCCAGGTCAGTGCTTGGCAGGAACACATCTGAGAGGGGGAAACGAAGTCATATAAGTGCTGTTTGTTGTAGTAGGTACAGGGGAGACATGTGACAGAAGTCTGTATGACTGTCACAGAGCCATCAGACCTTTTTCATCTGTGGCCCACACGGCAGGTATCTCGAAGTTCCAGGGTGTGCACTAGAGGAGAGGGACTTGGAACCAGCATGTCTGTCTCCTGGTACTCCAGGGCCTCTTCTGGGGCAGGGACAGCAGTCTCCTGTCTCATGCTTGTTTGTGCTCTGGAAGGTGGAATCACCACCATCTTGGGGGAGGTTGGAGGGGGGCCTGATAATGTCAGGCTCCAGCTGAAGAGCTGTTCTCTGTACCTCACAGACTCTGTCTTAGTAAATCTACATAATTGGGTTATCTTTCCCATTTTGCATATGAGAGAATGGAGAGTCCTCCAAGGTAAATTGACCTCACTGTCTTAAGAGCTAGGGACTCACCCCAACATTCACAGCCCAGTCCACGGAACTCTAAAACCCATGATAACCTCTGTCACACCGCTCTGCTTTTCTAGAGCAGTGGCTTTCACATCGGTGTAAAAAATTTCCTAAGACTTAAATGGAGGAGGAGTCAGCCTTGCAAGCTAAAGAGCTTATTTCTGTCACCTTTTCTCAGAGAAGGTGTTTGAACAGGGTTTTTGTGTGAGCCCTGGCTTCTTACATTGGTCCACAAGCACCCAGATTACCCTGCATCCGTCTGTTTCAGAGCCTGAGTACAAAACTAGTGGCATTTGTCTGAAGGATAAACTAAAGGAGACCATCCCAAGGATATTTTGGAATGCCTAATTTTCTTGCCCTCAGACACATAAATTCTCAGGCAAACCTTTGGGGGTTAGGATGGGGAGACATAGCTTCTTTCTTCCTCCTCTGCCAAGCCCTTCTCCAGAGCACACACCATGGTAAATGTTGCTGGAGGATTACTGTGAGTGTCTCCTTTAGTTCAAATTGCATTTTAGTGAGTAATAATTCCTGCCAAAGCTAAACAAATCTAGAAAAGGCAGAACTAATTCCTAAGCTGCTCATAAGACTCCTCACAGCATGCCCAGGGCTCATGAATCACCTATGACCTAGCCAGCAGCTCTTGCCTGCTGTCCCTTCCTGGTGGCAGTTTTCCTGAATTTTCAAAAAGCAGGCATCCTGGTTCCTGTGAAAAGTCTCCCTTTGGAGAGATTTATGGGAAATGCGGGGACGCTAATCCCATCTCTTTGGGTGACATTGGCTTATTCTGAATTGTTCCCCCAAAATATGTTCATTTGACTGAAACAGTTTATAGGACATTAAATTCAAAATGTTATTATTGTACCTTAGGTTTTGTTTTTGTGACGTTTCAGCACAGTTGGAGCTTATGCTAGAAGTGTGCTTGCTACTTTGGGCGACGTCCTTGTGGCTAAACCTGGCTGCCTCCTAGAGAACCCTGGCAGCTTCCCTCTCTGGACTTTGAAGCAGCCATGCACAGAGAATGATCAGGTTCCTTCTTAGATGCTGTAGTTGGCTTGGTTTATCCCGGAGGTAAAGGGAACAGCTTGATAACCTGCCTCCTACATTCAACTACTTGTTTTTTAAGAATTTTTTTGAAAGATTTTATTTATTTGAGATCATAAGTAGGCAGAGAGAGAGAGGGGGGAAGCAGGCTCCCTATTGAGCAGAAAGCCTGATACAGGGCTCGATCCCAGGATCCTGGGTTCATGACCTGAGCCAAAGGCAGAGGCTTTAACCCACTGAGCCACCCAGGCACCCAAGAATTTTTTTTTTTTTTAAAGTAAGACCATAAAAATTCCCATAAAACCCACTCTTGAATCATTACATTTAAGCAACATAACTGTTCAGTGAACACTCTAGGATAACTTAGCTGCTTATGAGAGATCTACTCAGTGTATAGAGTCTACTGAGCATGAACTACTTAAGAACCTCTGCCAAGTTTGTTGGGGTTTTTTGTTTTGTTTTGTTTCTTTTTTTACTGTGGTAAAATAGACATACCCTAAAATCTTACCATTCCAGCCATTTTTAAGTCCACAGGGCAGGGACATGAAATACATTTACAGTATTATACAGCCATCACCACTGTCTGGTTCCAGAACTTTTCCTCACCCAAAGGGAAACCCCCATACCCGTTAGCAGTCAATCCGTATGCCCAGCCCCTGGTGACCACTCACCTGCTTTCTGTCTCTGACTCTCACCAGTTTGGATACTGCATATAAGTGGTGTCATACAACATGTGGCCTGTGTGTCTAGCTTTCACCCAGCAGAGTGTTTGAAGATTTATCCACATAGTAACATGTGTCAGTACTTCATTTTCTTTTCTATGGACTCAAAAAGATGGCATCTTGTGGACATACCACATCATGTTTATCTATTTTTTTCAAATGGACATTTGTTGCTTGGTTGTTACCATGTTTTGGCTGTTGTGAGTAATGCTGATGTGGACATTCCTGTACAGGGATTAGTTTGAACACCGGTGTGCACTTCTTTGAGGTGTGTGCCCCAAGTGGAAGTGCCAGGTCACCCAGCAGTTCTCTGTGTGACTCACCGAGGGTCTGCCATAGCGGCCACAGTATTTTGCATTCCCACCAGCACTATATAATCCTCATTTCTTTACATCCTGACCAGCACTTATCACTCCATTTTGTGAAATAATATGCATCCTGTTGGATATGAAGTGGTAGCTCTTCGTGGTTTTGATTTATATTTCTTACTGACTGATGGAGTTGAGTATCTTCTTGTATGCTGTTGGCCATCCATCTGGCATCTTTGGAAAAATGTCTGTTTAGATTCTCGACCTGTTTTGCATTTGGGCAGTTGGGTGGTTTGTCTTTCCTTAGGGTTGTTAAGTTGTACCTTGGTTTTTTATGGAAATTTTCAGATACCCACTAAAGTAATGAGAGTGGTAAAACGACCCTGCATACACATTCCCTGGGCACAAGTCATTGCATATGGTCCTCAAGTTCTCCACGCCCACCTGGAGGTTTCCAGAACAACTCCCAGCCCTTTAATGTCATCTTGCATTTAGTTTAAACTTCCCGATTGAAACATGGTTTTATAGTTGGTTTGCTAGAATTAAGATCCAGATAAGGCTTACATTTTGCATTTGGATAATATACTTCTTTTAGTCAATTTTAATCTTAAATTTCCCCCTTCTTTTCCGCCTTTTCAGTTTGTGTTCTTGAAGGGACTAGATCACATATCTTTTTTTTTTATTTTTAAGATTTTATTTATTTATTTGAGAGAGAATGAGAGAGAGCATGAGAGAGGAGAAGGTCAGAGGGAGAAGCAGACTCCCCAAGGAGCTGGGAGCTCGATGCGGGACTCGATCCCGGACTTCCAGGAAGTCCGGGATCATGACCTGAGCCGAAGGCAGCTGCTCAACCAACTGAGCCACCCAGGTGCCCTGGATCACATATCTTAACAGAACTTCTATATTTTAGGTTTTGCTGACTACCTCCCTGTTGTGTTCCCCCTGGTATAAGCTAGAAAATAGAACTTGAGGTTAGGTCTGATTCCAGTTCTAGTTTTTGGCAGAAACACCTGAGCTGTGGAGTTGTGTCCGTCTCTCCAGGTAGCAAAGCAGGACCGGCTCGCTCTCTGAGATGCCACCGGCCCCTCATCCTCATTGTTGCCAAGTGATGCCATTCCATTTCTGTCAGTCACTCCTGCTTCATTGGAATTCCTCCTCACAGACTCCTTTGTCAGCTGTTTAATTGCCTTGCCATCCATTTTGGTCAGGAAAGTTCCATCCTATGCTTGATCCTCTCCCTTGACTTCCCAGCACTCAGGATCATGAGTGGTTTCCAAGCTGGGCTGGGTGTGCTTCTGTGGCATCATCATGAACTCCCGGATTTGACCTTTTAAATGTTCCCATCCACTGCACTTCCACCCACTGGCAGTCTTTAGATCAGTCCAGACTTGGGTCATCTGGAGACCTTCAAGGAAAATCGGTGTCTGGGCAGCTGGGTCAGCCTCTCTAGGGTAGAGCTGAGCATGTTACCTTGAAAAGGCCTTGCAGGTGATTCTGATGCACAGTGAAGATTGAAGGTCTTTGTTGGAACCCCCTCCCCGACAAGGGGCATAAGATGCAGGGCCCTGTGTTCAAGATTGCTGGCTCAACCTGGGCTATCTGCCCTGCCTTCCTTCCTTATCCCTGCTTTACCATGTAGTCCCAACACCTGGACTTCATGATGAGCAAGCCTCGTGGGCAAGGACAAGCAAGCCTGCCCTCCCCTTTTCTCCCCTCTTCTCCTCTTCCCTGACCTGGAGCAGAGCTTGGCTAAACTTCATAAGGGAGATGGCACAAAATTCCCCAGGGCAGCACGCTTAGATCTGCAGCCAGACTGGGCCTGACACTTATACCGTGGCAGCCCTGACAACAGGCAGGTTTTTGCTTGTTAACTTCCAGGGTCTTCTGGGGCCTTCTATGTTTAATACTACTAGCAGGGGTAAATACTGTCTGTTGATGTTTTTTACCTCTCTTTTAGATATCACATCCCCCTGCCATACCACACAGAAAAGGATACCCCTATCTGCTTCTCCCAGATTTCCCTCCAGACCTTGCCCCTTGGCCTGGAGCTGAAGCAGTTAGGTAGGGGTTTTGTTTGTACCTCCTGAAGGCTGCGCTGTGACACCCAGCAGGTGGCATCCCCAGTATCTTCAGTCATGGGAAGGACCCTGCCTTTCTGCCTGTGTTTGGGCCTGTGACACCACTGTCAACAATTCAGACAGGTCTAAGGAAATCGGTGTGAGCAGAGAGATGAATCATGGTGTTTGGCTTCTTGCCCTATGCTCATATAAAAGTGGCATTTCCTTAAATAGATCAGAACCTTAATAACTATTTAAAGAACATGTGGTATTTGGGAGTGTATTTTATGGCCCTTAATTAAACTTCAGACAGATTAAAACATTTTTAAGATGTTTTATAACATTTTTTATCTTTCTCTGTGGAGATTTGTGTAACTTTCACTCTCTTACCCCACCCCTCAACTCTCAGTGCATACAACGGCACACCAAAGTGGGGCAACCTGAAGCCCACAGGCAGAGGACAACCTCCTATCATAGTCATTAGAGCAGGTGAGGGCATCTGGCCCAGCTCCAGAAGGAGCGAGTGGGAAACACCCAGCTGATCCTGTGGAGGGGTGTGAGGTGTTAGGCGATTTTATGAGTCTAGGTCTGAGTTTTTATGATAGTGAAAAGAACAGCAGATGAGCTTCTAAAGCAGGCTACGTCCATCTGCCCGGTCAGATCTCTTAGTGGACATTTATTGGATGGGAGGATGTGAGCCTGTAGGAGAAAATGCGACAGAGTGCCTCATTTGAGTCTGTGCTGAGTGCTTTCTTGAACTTTTGTTATGACACATATCATAACCCTCTCATTTTTGTCCACCTAATCCAAACATAGATTTATCTGGAAGAGTAGAAAAGTCCCGAGTTGACCTGAGAACCAAATGCAAAATCTGAATTTATTAATTAGAAACTTGTATTTTAGGGGCGCCTGGGTGGCTCGGTCGTTAGGCGTCTGCCTTCAGCTCAGGTCATGATCCCAGGGCGCTGGGATCGAGCCCCGCATCATGCTCCATGCTCAAAAGTCTGCTTTCTCTCTTCTGCTTCTCTCTGTCCCACTCGCCCTGCTGCTGTTCCCTTGCTCGCTGTGTCTATCTCTGTCAAATAAATAAAATTAAAAAAAAAAAAAAGAAACTTGTATTATAATTACAAGTATGTTCCATTGTCCCTATTTTAAAAAGAAAACTGTTCCCTTAGAGATCGTGGCACCATTGACTGTGAATAGTGAGCAATAGAAAGTCCTTCCATTAGTGTGCATATTCCCCTCAAAACATCGTTTTTTGGGCTTTAAGAATAGTTTATTTTAAAGGTATCGGCTGGCCTGCTGAAGCAGCCGTGCATGTAGGGGTCAGGATCTGTGTGGGTGGAAGGCCCTTGACCCTCTGCAGCCCCTGCACTGATCTACAAAATGTCACTGAGCCCGTCTGCCCAGATAGAGGTGCACTCACGCTTTACAGTCAAGGGTTTTTCCTTAGGCACAGAAAAATGCCACTTTTTAAAAATAGTCCATTTCTAGACAACCTTTGTGAAGTAAGTAAACATGTCAAAAAAGCGTATGTCATAGGACCATTACAGGTAATTGAACTTCGTGATGAGGTGGCTTCTTAAACCTAAATTGATAGCCGTGGAATCAAGAGCTCCAAAGAGGAAGCTGGGGGAGCTTTTCGTCTTTCATCTGAATTTTCTTGCACCCTTTTCAGCCTCAGAACTGGCTTTGTTGTTTATATAGACTTCTCTCTGTTCGATCTGCGTTATTTCCCAGTAATTTGAGTTTTAGCCCTGATCAAAGTGGTGAGATGGGGGAGCAGAAGGCCCCAGCCCAGCGCTGCTGTGGTGATGTGGGGTGGTGGCAGCCTTGCCTGGGGCCTGCTATCTCAGATTTTAGGCTTTTCTTTGCTTCCCTTGAAGCCCTGGACTCATTTTCCCCGCCGGGTCTCTCTGGAGGGGTGAAGAGGTAGAGGGACAGGGGTCTCACTTGGATTTGGTGTGTAGTGGCCTCACTGTCCTCTGAAGGGTACAGTGCCCAGCCTGGCTCCTGCCAGCTGGCGGAGGCGGAGACACCTGCCAGCCTGCCTGGGCTTGGACTTTGTTTTGATTTGGAAGTTTGGTTGTCAGGTACTTCAAAGTTAACTCCCCCTACCCTGGATCTCAAGAGGCCATTGTTTCCTCATTGTCTAAATTTCTTTGGCATGTTTTGTAAATGAAGCCGCTGCTCTGCCTGGAGGTTCCAGGCTTGAGGTTGGGTTTGTGTTGAGGAAGCTGGGGAAGGCTGGGGTTCCCACAGCTGGGGAGCTGGGGCGCAGCCATTTCCTCTGCTGCAGGAGCCTCTGCCCTGTGGCGTGGGGAGGCCAGGCACGTAGGCGGCTCTGCCAGACGCCTGCCTTTCAGGGAGCTGGAGAGGGGGCTGTGGCGGCAGGAAGTGGAGATTTGTTTTCCTCCAGAAATGAATGTGGCCTCTGGGGGCAAGGGTTGGGAGTCCTCAGCGTCCACATGTTGCCGTTGACCTCCCACAGGACTCGGACTCGTCTGTAAGAGGCTACTTGCCCTGTTGTTCAGGCGATGATATGAGGTGCCCTGGGCTCTTTGATCAGGCACTTGTCATGAGGTCTGGTCGGGTTCCTAGGAGGAGTGTGGACGGGCTTTGGACGGGCCTGAGTTTGAATAATCCCCCAGGTCAGCTCTGGAACCTGGGCCTTCTTTTTTTTTTTTTTTTTTTGGAACCTGGGTCTTCTTGAGTCCCAGCCTCCTTACCTGAAACTGCTTCTAGGTGACAATGGAATTAGAATGACACCCTGTCCTCCCTGCTACCAGCCCAGCACCTTGGACAGGTCACTTCCCTTCCCTGATTCGTTTCCTCCCAGGTGGCACTGGCGCCCCTGGCTGGCTGCTTCCTGAGATTCAGACGAGATGAAAGAGGCCCCTTTGCTGCAGCAGCAATCAGCAGTAACCATCAGACACCGCTGGGTACACAGTGCCCTCATGGGAGGCAGGGGCTGTCCTTGTTCCCTGGAGCGGGGACCTGTCAAGATTAGGACAGGAATGTTTGTTTGGGCTGTGTCATGGCCAGAAGCGTGAGGCCTGCTGCCTGGAGGCAGAGAGGACCTACCAGGCCCCAGTGGCTGGGGAGGGGTTGGTGGGCTCACTTACAGAGGCCAAGTCAGATGGCCCTGAAAGCTTGCGGAGACCTTCCCTATGACTCTTGGCAGGTTTGCATTCTTTTGTGCTTTAATCTGCTACTTTTTCTCACCATAGTTTATGAACAATGCTTTCATGCCAGATTGGTGTGACTGGCTGCCCCAGATAATCGGGTTACCGAGGGGAAATGACCCCTGGAATGATGGCCCACAGAGCGGCTGCCTTTTCGAAGGCTTGCGCTTGAGTAGAAGCCCTGCCCGCCCCCACACACACACCCAGAGGGCAGCATTCTGGGTGTCTAGAGTCAGGGGCCAGAGAAATCGTTTCAGTGATGAGGCTGATGAAAAGTTCAGCCCCGTGCTTTTCCACGCTACTCGCTGCTTTTCTAAGGGGACTGACCGCGAGCTGTGAGTCTGGATTAAGACTGTCTTCCTGGAAGGGCCACTTGCCCAGCCTAGTCCTATCCTCCCCACCTGCCCCTCTTCCATGAGTCCCAGGTCCCCTACTTGGTGTGAGGACCTAATAGTTTGTAAACCTGGGGTGAAGTATGGCAGAGTTTGTAAAACTCTATACACATACAGATAGTATTCTTTTCGCTATGATCACTTGTCCCTGGGAGGAGTGGCAACCTGTATCCAGGAGTGGGGGGTTTGCCTTCACTAATAAAGTCTGGGCTTCCCAGTTCTCTAGGAGCTCACCTTTGGTGCAGTTGAAGTCTGCGTGAAAGAAATAGTGGGGCCTCAAACAAGAGGCATTTGGGAAGTATTCTCTTTTTGGGTTCTGTGGCATTGACATAAAGTATGTGAATTTCCAAAATTTAACTGTGGAGTTTCAACTTCAAAAGGATTCTTGCAAATAAGGGTAAAGTCTACAGATCAGCCAAAGGGTGTTATCATATAGTCAGCTATTCTGAATAGGTTATTTTTATAGTTGCAAATAATTTACTATGAATGTGGAAAGAGGCACCTCTTCAAAGAAAACCAAGGTGATCCGTGGAGAAGCTCTGTGGGGAAGCACACATCCCCAGCATCAGTCAGCTCCCAGTGTCTCCTAAGGCAAGAAGGCAGCTGTTGATGTCCTCAGAACACAGAGGTTTTAATAGATAGTAAATTTGTGCCTAGAGCCCTCATAGGTGAGGTCAGAATGAATCCTAACTTCTTAATATAGCACTTTTGGTCCCCAAGGCCAGCAAGGCTGCAGAGCTGCCAACCAGCAACTTGCGCCCAAAGCTCTTCACACGAGGGGGCAGTGACCCAGATGTGTGCGGCCAGGGGGATGGTGACCTGTAGGCGGTGGGCAGGATGGGATGGGCACCTGCTGAAAAGGCCAGTCCCTAACCTCTGCCGGTCTTCAGACATGACCTGTAACACACTGTGCCTTCTCCAGAAGCTCCCCCTGCCTGGGGTTTGGAGGCCATGTGGCATCTGAGGCTGCCTTCCCCCTCCATGACACGCTCCTGAAAAGATCGCAGGGTTTGTTACTTACATGTATTTTTCTTTTCCTTCAGAATATTGACATTACGAACTTCAGCAGCAGCTGGAATGACGGGCTGGCCTTCTGCGCTCTCCTGCATACGTACCTTCCGGCCCACATTCCCTATCAAGAGCTGAACAGCCAGGATAAGGTAGGCTGATGAAACAGCCCAGCTTCTGGCATCCTTACCACACAGGAGAGGCAGAGCTTCCCAGCTGTAGGGCCCCTGCCACAACACTGCCTCACAGCGGCCCCCTCCCAGCTTAGTCTTCTTTTGGGATTGAGTTATTTGTGCTGAGCTAGCCAGTCTCTGACCTACCTTGTGTGGGACATTTGGTGGGTTCAGCACTCCCCAAGGACAACATTCCCAGTGGGAGGAGTCAGCCTTCCTGGGTGATGACATTTAGGATCGAGGGCTTTACTCTTGAGAGCAACTCAGGGCATGAGTGGTCTGGGCAGTGCTTCCCATGCTGGGCCGATCTCCTGCTAGCCCTGTGTAGTTCAGTCATCCCACTTAGGGAGCTTGCTCAGGGTCCGGGTCGGGGACAGCCCCTGCCCAGAGGGACATGAGGAGAGGTCCCAGGCCTGAGCCCTCCTCTGGTACCCTCATCCCCTCAGATAACACTTGAAGATTCCCCCCGGGGAGGAAGCTCACTTGACGGGTGTTTCTGATGAGCTTTTGGGTCCAGGTCCAGGCGCCTCAGGACTGATGTGTCGAAAGTGGCCTTTTTGCACAGTGAGAAAAGAACGAGTGTGTGGAGATTGCTCCATGGCTGGTTCCAAGAGGAGTGGGGGGGCCTGCGGAGGGGCAGTCAGGTTCGGTGGGGGCTCCAAGGGTCCAGTGTAGGTTCATTCTGGTACCACAGGGAGGTGGCTGTCCATCTTCCCCAGCAGCCCGAGTAGTGCAGGTCCCCTTCCTCCTGGCCTTGCTTGTCCACTCTAGTCACGCAGTTTGTTTTACAGCGAAGGAACTTCACACTGGCCTTCCAGGCAGCTGAGAGCGTCGGCATCAAATCCACACTGGTGAGTCACTGGCAGGGTCCCTCTTTGTTAAGAAGAGTTTCCTTCTCATTAAGGGAGATCCTAGGTGGTGTGGTGGCCTGACGATCAAGGGGCTAGTGGGTAAGGATGGGGGTCCACCCAGGCCTTTGCCGGCCAAGTGCATGCCTCATCAGAGAGGTACAAGCTGGGCTTTCACCTCCGTCCCATGGGCGCTTTATGCCTCACATGAAGTGTTCAAAGGAAGCACCCTAAGTTGGATAGAGTCATCTTGCCTACAGCCCCAGCAGCTTTGACTTCCTTAGAGTCCAGAAGAAAAAAATTCTAACAAGTTTGTAACCAGTCACTGTCAGAGGCACATTCCTCCAGATCTGTCTGCCTTTTGTCAAAGAAGGAGGCTTTAGAGGCCGAGCAGGCACTCCCATGCTTCACAGGGACCGTGGCAGACGCCACTCAGGTGTGAGACATGAGCTGTAGAAAACCCTCGTGTTTCAGGGTCGTCACGCCACTGCCCAGCACCCACAGTAGCTCACAACCAACGTGCTTCTGTCAGAGCTCTCACCCTGTCACCATGTCTGACTTTCTGAAGAAGGTACTGGGCCAGTCCTTCCACACCCAGTGTCACTGAGGTTATATAAACTTGGTGCCGTGGTATTGGTCATGCAGGGGCACACGGTGGCCGGCACGCAACTTGGGGAGTTTCACAGTAAGAGCCCCATGAGGCCAGGTCACTGCCCCAAGGGCACCTCTCAGCCTGACTGGTAACAGCTGAATGGCTCTGAAGAAGTGTTTACATTCGTATTTACCCGACAGGAGTGTTCATGTAGAGGTCCAGAAGTCTGTCTTCTGACTTGAAGAAATAGGCTTATTTAGGGTGGTCTCTGTTCAGTTGTACAGAGAAAGAGAAGTTACCATTATTGAAATGTTTTCTGTTATGTGGGTATTTTACATCATGTGGGAAGTTCCAACATATTAAAGTGGGCCATTCCCCCTGACCCCCCAAAAATCTTCATATTGAACAAACATGTTTTTCTTTTTCTGTACCAAGTCATAATTGGGTGGCCCATTCCAACCTGCTGTCCATGGCTTCACCCCAGAACCTCCCAGAGCAGCACCCCAGAACCTCCCAGAGCAGACTTTCCCCTGGAAAGTCACGGGGATGTTCTTCAGCAACAGTGGGTCTCTTTTGGGGGCCTCCAAATTCTATATCTGAGTCCTGGCTTTTCCCACATTCGTTTTCATCAGCTGGTATCTCACACGACTGGTATTCTGCAGAATACAATCAGAAAACAGTGTTTTTGATGATTTCAGATGGTTGCCATGGTGAAGGGCATGGGAAAGTTGAGTTCTGGGAGCCTTGGGTGCCCAGAGACTCTCCTGGGACAGAGACTGGGTTGAGAAAGGCGCTCAGAAGCGACCACCTGGAGGGGTTTAAGAAAGGAGGCAGACAGGGTTGAAGGCCCCAAGAAGATGATAACAAGCCTCGGAGGGCCGTGGCCAGGAGCAGGGGCTCTCCTATGTGGGGCTCTGGGGCGGGGCGGGGCGGGGCTTAGGCACAGAGAGGCAGCTCAGGGATAATGCTGAAGCTTCCAGGCACACTTGGCAGCAATGGAGCAGGCATTTTGCCAAGGCCTTTGGGAGGTGTGATCTGGCTTGGCCCAAAGTCAGAGGCCCTGCCCTGTGCAGCCGGTGTAGCTGCCAGGGAGCCTGTCGGAACGGGCCCAGAAGTGACCGGGATTATAACGAGGTTTCTTCCTTCTCCACTAGGACATTAATGAAATGGTGCGGACTGAGCGGCCCGATTGGCAGAGTGTGATGCTCTACGTGACAGCAATCTACAAGTACTTCGAAACCTGAGCACCTCTGAAGGACTCTTCCCGTTACCAAGTGACACCAATGCCATTAGTTACGCACCCCGTAAAGCTTTCAGTGACTCTCTGAGCTGCCCCGCAGCGTGTGAGCCTTCAGCCGGGGCCTCTGAGTCAGGAGAACTCAGGCCTCTCTGGCCGTCGGCTCGCAGCCGGCTCTGCACACATGACCTGTCCGGCCCAAAGTTGGCCTGGGCTCCACGCATGTCACACACGCTGTTTGCTGCCAGTTTTTTTCTGAAGAGAATATTGAACTGCAGTAGTGCTGTGGGGTGTGCAAACCAGCTCCTGCACAGCTAAACCTGGGAAAGTGGGTGAAACTCAGTGGGCAGCTCATTGGGGGTTAGTGAAAGCTTTCGCCACAGTTCTTCTCGACTGCTCATCAATGCGGCTTCTGTCACCCATGAGAGCCAAGCAGGGGACTCGGCGCCCGGCAGAGGTGCTGGGGAGTAGGCTGCAGCCCTGGACATGGAGGGCCATGAGTACATCACCATGGCCACAGGACAGCCACCGCTTCCGTGTGGTGGGGCTGATGTGGCCTGCGTGATTTAGGTGTCTGCAGCTTGAGCTAACAGTGATTTGTGACTCGAGTTCCCAGCTGGTGGCGCCCGTCACTGCTGAAGGACTGGTTTTGTGACTGGGCGCCCTTCGAGTGGAGGTGGCCCCTGTCCTCGGCACTGCCAACCTGTCTTTCAGCATGGAAGGGGCTTGGAAACCCAGGTCTGACTTTAGGTTTCTGTACAAAAGAAGTGGTTAAAAGGAATTCTAGTTTAAAAAAATTTTTTTTTCTTATGAGCAATATTGGGGGAATATAGCTCCTGATCTCTTAGTACCAAAGTTAAGTTGTTCTAGTAAAGATAGAGGTGAAACATGAAATCTGGACATTAGCATGGTGAAAGCCAGAAATGAAGTCAGAAGTAGCAGGAGAAAAAGCCAAACACCTGGAGAGAGCCCTGCAGGGTAATTTAAAGTCACTGAGTCACTCAGATAAAATCCTCCTGGGCAAGAATTTAAGGAAGTGCCTTAAGTCTCCTTGCATGGGTACACCAGATAGAGGGTCTTGGAGGCCACCATGACTACAGCCACAGCGGATAGCATCAGGGCTGGTGGCCTGCAGCCCTGTGATGGAGTTGGTCCTTTGCCATGCCACCCTCCAGGTTCCAAGTGACAGGCAGCCGCACTTGTACCCCTTCTGTGTGGTGGAACTGAAGCCTTATTATGAGGGGTTCTGTTGAGGTGACTCTCAGGCTGGGACTCAGCCCTTCTTGGGAACAGGGATCCCACATCTCATGTGCGCCTAACACAGTAGCTGTTGGTTTGAATAGCATCGAGACCTGTTGCTTCTAGAATACAACTATGTTTGGCACTTACAAAGTAGCACGAGGAAGAGTTGCCACTGGTGGAAGCACCATCGCTGCCTCAGCCATAGGATGTGAAGAAGGCTGCCCAGCCATCATGTGGGCCCAAGGGTTCTGTGTTCGAGCATCATGTTCTAGAGTAGGAGTTTGAGGTGTCTGTAGCCTAGGAAGGAATGTGGTTATTGTGAAATGGGCCGTGTGTGTGTGTGTGTGTGTGTGTGTGTGTGTGTATGGCCTGCTGGCCCACCGTCACCAGCTGGCTGGTAAGTGCCCATCAACCCTGCCCAGATGTCCCAACCTGGCAGCTCTGGCTGCTGTCCCTACTGGAGGCTTTTTGTGAAATGCCTATTTTCGGCTAAGGAAGGAGAGGCTCAGTGAGCAGAACCCAGCCCCAGGGCGCACCAGAAGACCCTGGCGGATACCTGTCCCCATCCTCCCTGATCAGGTTCCGTTCTGGCTTCTGTTGCTCTGTTGACAGTTGCTCTCTGCTGTCAGATGAGGGACTGTTAGGTGAGAATTACCGTTTTTTAAATGTCTCTCCACTCGGTCTTCCCAAGTCCCACTTTTGCTCTCATTTGCCTTTGTGGAAGCCTGTGCTCCTGTCTAGACCCAGTGTCTGACTGCAGCCATGTTTTTGTTTATTTATTATTATTGGGGGGTGCTTTTTTGTCCTATGAAGGAGAAGACTTTCCTGGGTCTGCAGTTCACATATCTGTTCCTTCCTAGCCAAGTGACCCAGCCCTGGCAGCTCATGCTGGGGGACCTGGGGCTGTGCCCCCAAGGCCGCCATTGGGGTTGGTGACAGGGAGAGGGTGGCCGCAGGAAGTGCCAGGACCGGGCCCAGCCTGTTTAAGGGCCCATCTCTGCCCCTGTGCCAGGGTACCCAGCCAGGCCACCTACATTTGCGTGTGGCTCCGCAGATGAGAAAATTCTAGAAGCATGACTTTTCTTTTTCTAATAGGATCCTTTTAACACTCTTGGCTTTATGGGATAATCTAAATAGTCATATATACCTAAAAGTGCTACTCTGAGGTGCTTTTAGTCCAGTGGCACTTGACACGAAGCCCCCAGGAAGTCATTTTGTCTCTTTTCCCTTTAAGCACAAGCTTTACTGCAAATGGGCCAGTTCCATTTCTGTATCTCTCAACCACAGGCTTCTGCTGACTGATAGTACTTTTTTATTTTGTTCTATTAAATATTCTTGAATGTATTAAAATTACTGAAACACATCAGGCTCAGACTTTTCTAACTCCACACTTCCAGCTGCTCCTCTGACATGGTATGAATGGGCCCCTGGCCACCCCCTGGGACTGACTGTGGCAACAGGAGGGCACCTGAGCCCAGGCTCCATCCCCTCTGGCTGGCCCTCCCCTGCAGTTCACAGACTGGGAAGTGTTGTGGTTGAGGGACCTGAGGGAGTGAGTGGGAGTGCTGGTGTCTTCCAGGTCCCACTGTGGCCTGCAAAGCAGAACTACAGGCCAAATGCCCAGGACTGAGACCCCAGAAGCCCTGCCCAGGTTACCCTACAAGAACGGAAGGCCTGGCATTCCCAACGGTAGCCAAGACATGCTGTTGTGGGGAACAGAGTGGTTGGGGCCGGGTGGGGGGGGGGGTTGCCTTGAGGGCGGTGGTTTTTTTTTTTTCTCCCTAGCAGTGCATCTTCTTGGGAGATCATTTTCAGAATATATAAAATTATAGAGGAAAAAAAATCAGTAATTATACCACTCAGAGCAAGCAAACCAGTCAGGCCTTTTTTCCGTGCACATCTTGTGTGGAATGATTATGAATCTACAGGGCGCAGCCCAGGATAACACTGGGGTTTGTCATATTGCCCATGCTACGTGTCTCATGTGGAAAGGACCATGAGGCCACCTTGTTACGCACTAAGTGACCTAGTAGGCCTTTATCCTGGGCCTGAGACTCCCTCTCAGGGCTGGCCTCTGTCCAGTAACTGAGCTCACACCTGGGAAGCTCCAGAGCCCATGGCCTGAGTTGAGATGTGGCCTGTGAGTGCTGACAACCGTGGGTGCCCACCGTGACCCAGCTTCCAGAGCACACCCAAGTCCTTGGAGTATAGGATTGGGCAGGAGAAAGATTGCCCTGAGACTGGGCGTGTCTCCAGCTTCTCCCCATCCGCCAGCTGTGGGACCTGGGGCGCTCGCTCAGACATGGAGCTCCTGCCCTTCGCTGAAGTGTAAGGAGGTCGTTCTGCTGGGAACAACAAGAGGCTGCTGAGACCAGCATGTTGGGGTCTGTGTGCAGTGGACACCAGTCAACACCCTCAGGACCCCTGGGCAGGAGGGTCAGAATGGGCTGTCCTAGCTGCTGCCCCTCAGTTGTGGAATCTGCCCTCCCCAAAACATCCCCTCCTGCCTGCCTGTCATGCTAGCTATCTCCGGAGAAGACTGAGGCCCACTACGGGGAGTCCTTTTGTAGCCCAACTTCCTAAACTGCTCATAACATGGTGGGGCCCAGGGGCGCCGCTTTCCTAGACTTGATGCTTGTGCTTCCTGTCCCAGGACAGCATGTCTGGGGAGGGAACTGTTACCACCTTGACTTAGGGAAGGTTCTAGAACCTCGGGGGGCAGGTGGTGACTTCGATGGGTGGAAGCAAGAAAACCAATTCCTCAAGAAGGAGAGATCCAGAAAGGATCTCACACCCTTCTGTCCATATCCTCGCAGGGCTGGGGTCCTAGGCCTTAGGCAGCCATGCCCTGGTGACACAGTGGCCAACTCTTTGGCCCTATTCTTAAATGGCTGCACTTCCCAACACCCTTGGTTTGACCTGAGTTCTGTTTTAGGTTGTCCTTTAAATGGAAGGCAGGGCAGATAGAAGGGGTCTTGGGCTCTGCACCAGGCTGATGAGGAGTGGATTGTAGTCAGGGCCAAGGCTGTTGGGAAAGCAAGAGCTCTGAGCCTACCAGGGCAGGGCTTTGCTGGGCTGCAGCTAGAGCATCTGTGCAGGAGGCAGGGTGGGGGCCTGGGAGGACGGCTTTGTAATCCCTGGGCCTGGCTCATATTGTGGGAGAGGAGGCTGAGTGTGGAGGTAGGGCTGGGAGCTGGGGGCCTGGGAGGGTGGGTCCGAGGGGCAGAGAGTGACTGGGCACAGCCTGCCATCTCTGCCACCAGATCCGAGCCAGACCCAGAGCATGGAAAGGCCACATGAGTCCCTGGAGGATGGCCTCATTATGGAGTGTATGTGAGTCCAGGGTTTTTAGAAAGGGATCACAGTCCTAGGAGGAGGGCTGGGGTGGAGCACAGGACAGGCATGTCACTGGGACCCAGTGGGCAGGAAGCAGGTTGCACCAAGTGGAAATTGGGATACCTGGGTTCCCTCCACCCCCAGGTCTGGCACCAACTTGGAGACAGGCCAGGATTCTTCCCACTTCTGCAATATGATGACCCCCCACAAAGAGGCCCCTCCTGATCCCTACTACCAAACTACCAAACTACCACCCTGCTCTTCTAGAAGTGGGGTGGGGAAGTTCCTAGCAGACATGGGGATAAGGGTGCAGGGAGGGTGGGGAGAAGGCAGCTGGTTTGATGTTCTGGGAGCTGCATGCCAGTACCTGGGCTCCTGGCTTAGAGCCATTGTTAGGATGGTGAATGACAAGCTCCAGCATGCACATGGTCCCTGTCCACCCTGTAGCCCAGGATGAGGTCCCAGTCCTGTCAGGACCTCAGTTCCCACATCTGCATGGATGAGCCATGATCAGCTCAGAGGCACAGAGCTCCTAGTGGGGTTACTATCTGACACCTAGAAGCTGATGTGGTCTGGAGCATCTTTCTGGGGACGGGGCTGGAGGATCAGGGCACTGCTCTTGTGGCTCCCAGGCCTACAGATGGTTTGGGGAGCTTCCTCTGGCATGATTCCGTTGTCTTGGAGCCTGCTTTAGTCTAAGCATAGACAGGAACCCTGTGAGGTCTCCCACTTCCTCAATTCCAAAGTCCCAGGAAGTATGCAGTGCCCCTCCCACTTGAAGGAGAAGTTGGTGAGTACCTCAGGGTGGCCTGGATGGTTTGCAGGGACGCTGGCCCCAGCACCCACCGGGTGCTTTGTCCTGGGTCTGGAATTGCTTTCCCCCTGATGTGGCCCAGCTGGCCCCAGTGCAAACAATCGGGGTCCAGAGGCCACCAGGTGCATCCTGGACAGGAACAAAGCCAGCAGGGGGCTGGAGGGGCTGTCTGAGACCAGAAATCAGGAGAAAGAGCAAGCCCAGCTGGACCCCCTGAGGAGCCTGGGCTTGGACAGAAGGAAGGGCAGGCACCCGTTGCCTTCAAAGCCTGACCTGGGGCTGGGCAGGGATACCAAGGCCCAGAGATAGAAGGTGGAATCTGCCAGAGACATCCTGGAACCTGAGGATCAGTAGGCCTGTGCCCCCCGCCCCCCTGCCGGAGCTCCCTTGGGCTCCCTTGGGTTCCTATGGCCGAAACACCTAAGAAGTGTTCTCCAGGCTGAGGAGGGCACCGCACCGGTAAGAGGGCAGCAAGGCCAACACAGTGAGGGTGCCAAGAGCGCAGTGTTGGGGGGGCCTCTAGTATGGGAAGGCCCAGAGATGAGGGTTAACCATGAGCACGTCGGCTCGGTGGGGGAAGCAGGGTTTGCGAATAGCCCTCCCCCACGCCTGCTTCCTGTCACGGCTCAACTGGCCAGTCCTGGATGTGTGCTGTCCAGGGAGTGGCTTCACGGGAGACCTGGACAGAGTCACATGACAGATGACACAGGACCACTGGAGCAGCTCCTTCTGCCTCTAACTGGCTGGGGAAGGACTGCTCTAGGACAAGGCTGGGGACCTGGTGGTGCCCCCAGCTTGGGCAGGTCCCAGGGGCCCTGAGGAGCTGGCTCTGGGGTGGACCCAACCCCTTGCCTTACCACCTCTGACCTGAGGACCCGCCTATCCTAGGCTTGGGGCACCCATGCCAAGGAGCTGGCGGCTACCAAGTGGGCCCCAGGAGTGAGCTCTGAGAGCTTTGGCACTCTGGCCCTGAGGACCAGCTATAGAAGGGAAACCTTCAGTCCCTGGGCGTGGGGCCTGTCTGGGGTGGAGACAGGTGCATGCATGGCCAGGTCATATGTGGGGATGTCTGGGTGGGAAAGGTGCTGGGCCCCAGAATGGAAATGGCAGGGGCCCATGCTGGGGGCTAAAGGGGCAAAAGCGAGCCCTGCCCCAGGTTGTCTTGAGTGTTGGTCTCTGCCCCATGAAACTCCATAGTCCCTCCTAGGCCCCAGGTGACTCTCAAGACAAGCTGTTCCTTGCGTGTTTGTTGAGCGAGGACAAACTGGTGTGGGCAGGAGGGTTTTATCTCCACTGCAGGAGTAGCTCATCTCACAGAAGCAAGGGTGGGAAGCTAAGGGTGTGGGGGAGGGCCATCTGGCCAGGCAGAGCCCCCAGTTGGTACCTCATAGCCTGACTGTCGAGGGAGGTGAAACAAAACAGTTCCATTTTACAGGTGAGGCAGTGGGAACCTCACGGCTGAGGGGAAGCCACAGCACCAGTGCAGCCCCAGGGGCAGTGTTCCTGCCTGGTGGGGGAGCTCCTTCCTTTGGTCCCCCATTACCCCTCACAGGACGTGAGTGGGACGAGGGTTGGAGGCTACAAAGGCCTAGACTGGGGGATGGGGTGCCAAGGGGACAAGGGCCAGGCTGGAGGTTGGAAAGGCATCCAGGGACCGTTCCCCACTTGAAAAAAATCTCTTATGTGCCTCACCAACACCTGGAGCTGGGTTGGGGTCCAGACCCCTCCCAGCCCACTCTCCTCCACCCCCCATGGCCTATCCTAACACTGGATATTAAGGAAAATAGGAACCCTGGGACCTGAGCTGGCGGAATGGGGATGGGAGCTCAGGCTTAGGAAAGAGCTGGAGGAGGCTGCCAGGCAATGGAGGCTGGCTGAATCCAGGCAGTCGATGGGCACGGCCTTAGATTCTAGTTCCCGAGCTGAGCCTAGAGTCTCATCTCCTGCTGGCATTCTCCCCTTGTGGGAGACATCGAGCTCCTGTAGGGGGCCTCAGCTCTAGGATCCGGTCTGGTTCTGCACAAACCCCTCTCCTGGGCTTTTCACTGTGACCCCGCTGACCCCAGAGGTTCAAGAATGCGGGGGTTCCCATGAGTCCCTGGTCACCAGTGCCCTGGTCTCTGGCTGCCAGATATAGTTCATCCGGCTGTGCACAGAATTGGGGTAGACATTCAAGACTTTCTTGATCCAAGGGTAGAAGGTGGGTCCCCTTGTATGGCCAATTCCCAATTGAATTGGGAGGTCATTCCCAATTTGAAGTCTCTAAAACATGGGCCTGGAGGTAATAGGGGGGTGGAGTCCCAGCCCAAGAGTCTAAGATTCCAGGTCAGTGTGTGGTGCAGAAGACAACTCCTCTTCACTTTGCTCAGACAAGTGGAGGTGGGGGCAGGTCCCAGCTGGGCCCCAGAGGCTGTAAGAAAGCCCTGGCCCTGAGTCTGTGCTGGGGCAGTTAGAGGGGCCACTGGAAACCGGGTGGGCTTCCTACAGACATCCTTGGAGCTGAGGTGCCCATCTCCCAACCTAGGGTAAGGCTCAGGAAGGAGGGCATAGCCGGAGACCAGGCAGGACCTCAGGGCTGAAAGCCTTGAATGCCAAAGGAAGGAGGCTGGGCTTTATCCTTCAGAAACAGTGCAGCCATGGAAAGACTTGAGGAGGAGCTGGCACTGGGCACTTCCCAGATCACAGCTGGACACTGGGAAAGGATGACAAAGGCAGGCACCACCCCAACTCAGCTACAATGATAAGGGATATAGCAGAGCTCCGAGAGGACCAGAGCAGCAGGGGAAGCCCTTCAGCCTTCTTGGAGGAAAGGGAGTGCGGGCCAAGGGCTGGGCAGCTTCACTGGGCGGGGAGGAAAACTGGCCAGGACACTCATCGAAGGAGAGGGGGGTGTGGCGCCGGAGGTTGCCAGACGGACGCAAGCGAGGAAGAACACGCTGGGGGACGCGGGCAGGGATGTGGCGCGGTCCAGCCCGTCGTGGCCTCGTCCTACTGCGGGCATCCCCCAGGTTCTCAAGCCAGCTCCTCCAATCCCCAGGGGGAACTCAGGACCTCGGTTTCCCAGAGCGGCGGGGCGGGGCGGGGACAGTGCAAGTCTCGAAGCCGCCTGCAGGGGGCGCCCATGAGCGACGCGGCTGGAGCCTGAGCCCGAGCCACCGCGGAGACAGCGGGAGCCGGCGCGCGAGCTGCAGGTCAGCCGGGGTCTCGGGTCCGGGGTCCCCAGGGTCCTTGGCGGGCGGCCAGACGGCATGGGGTCGTCGGAGGCTGAGGGGCTGGGTGGGATGGGTGGCGCGGGACCCCTCCCTTCAGGGCGCCCCGCCGCCCCGACCCTCTCTTCCCGCCATCCCGAGAGCGAGTTCACTGGGCTGGGGTCCGAGCTCTGCCCCGAGGCGGGGACCGCAATGGCGGGTGCAGGGGCGGCTCAGGCGCGGACGCACGTCCTAAGCCTGGTCGGGGGGCGGTGTGCGGACCCTCCGGGCCGCCCCAGACTGGACCGGAAGGTGCGCACGGGTCGGCGTGGAGGGGTGGGGACGCCAGAGCCCGACGGCTCCGGCGGCGGGCGTTGGCAGGCAGGAGTCTGGACCCGCAGGTGACGTACGGGGACGTCCGTCGGTCCGTCTAGGCGCCACGGGCCGGCCCCAGGGCACTCGGCGAACCTTCCGGACGCGCCCGGCGGGGGTGGGCTGGGGGCGCAGAGGTGCGGCCGGAGAGAAGGCGGGTCGGACCTCCGGGGGCGAGAGAGGGCTTCCGCAGGTGGAGCAGCCCGGGGCGAGGACCGCATTCCCGGGGAGGAACGGCGAGGGCAGCTGCTCGGCATCCCGAATGCCCGGGTGCGGCGAGAAGGGGAGTCTGGAACGCTGGGCCGAGGCGGGAGCGTTCCGGGGGCAGTGGTGGCGACTCCCGGACTTAGGGGACCCAAGGGAGTCCGGAGGCCGGGCAGGGTGGCTGCGCGCCTCGGAGTGGACCTGGCCGTCTGCCGGGCTTCCCGGAGCTGAGGTGTAGGAATGGCGGGAATGGTGGCGGCCCTCGAGGGATTTGGCGCAGGACAGCCTAAAGGATCAAGGAGGGGGCCGCGGGCCCGCGAAGCAGAGATCTCTGCGTTCCCTGGGACCGCCATGCCGCTTTAGAATTTAAGTTTCCAGACTGTAAAATGGGAGGATGGTGGAGGTCAAGGCAGAGGCGAAGGGAAAGAGAAGGAGAAGCTGGAGAGCAGGTCTCCCCATCCCCCATCCCCCATCCCGTAAGACTGGAGTTGTGGTTGGCTCCTGGGGTTGGGTTAGGATGGCCTTTTGTCCAGCTCTCCCTCACCATGGCGGGGGAGCTCACAAGCCCGTGTCCACCCACAGGGCCTGTGCTCACCTCTGGCTCAGAACTCAGGCTGCCCTTCCTTTGGTCTCTGCTGTCCAGCCAGCCTCTGCACCCTCCAGGACACTCTCTGTGTTACCTCTATGCCCGACTGTGGTTGCCCTGCTTGTCCCCACTGTGGGGACCAAGATGGGGAACTTTTTGGAGCACAGTGGCCCAGGGAGGATGTTGTGAGGTCAGGAGCTCCCTCTTTAGTCCTGCCGTGGCTGGTCCTGGAGGCACTGGCTGGGCTGGAAGGCTCTGGGGGCCAGGTCCCCATCTCGGGTCTCAGCAGGTCTGTGACCCGAGCTCCGCACTGAAGCTTGTCCACAGGTAGTGGTGTCAACACGTCCTTGCTCTGTCCTTGCCATTTAGAGTCTTCCTGGCTTTTCCAGGTTCTAGTGTCATTCTGGTCACTGCCCCTCTATCCTAATCCTGTCCCTGTAGATCAGGTTCTGGGCTCAGCCTGCTTCCCTGTTCAGAACCTCAGAGAAGCTGAGGGCCGCCCAGGATGGATGGCAGGTGAGAGAGGCTTTGGGCCAGGTCAGTCCTGGCCAAGCTTTGGGGACTTGCTTGTGTTGCTGTCCCTCATATTGGTCTGTGAGATGCAGGCCCCCAACCACACCGTGGTCCTTCCCCTAGGAACCCACAGCCCAAGAGAGCAAGGGCTGGCTTCAAGGGCAACCCAATGGACGGCAGATTTCGATGCCCAAGCCTGGATTCTGGTCTCACCTCCTTACTCGTAAAAACGAGCATGACGGAACGACCAATGCTCTCTGTACAGGGTTGTGATCGAGAGTAAATGAGAGATGGGCCTGAAAGGAGAAGGTCAGACCAGAGGACAGGTTGGGGTCTGTGCTTGAGCTGGGGACCCCAAGGGAGGCTGTTGGCCTTGCGGCATGGGCGGGGGGATACCACAGGGGATCTCTGTTGGCAGAGGGACATGTGGACTGGAGTTGGCTTCAGGGCTTCAGAGCCTGCAACGTTTAACCTGCTTCATTCCTGAGCTACCCTACCCGGATGAGCGGGAACGGCCAGCCCAGCCATCCCGTGGAGGTTGTCTTGTCTGCCGCAGCTCAGACCAGGTGCTGAAGGGTGTGACCAAGGCAGCTAAGCGGAGGATGACCAGAGGGATGGCCATGGCATGAAGTATGGCATGAAGTTTGGGGGGTGTGCCTCGGGGGCTGTGGAGGAGACAGACACCCGGAGTCAGGTGCTGAGCGGCCAAAAGGAACAAGTCCCAACCCCCAGGGAAAGGGTCTGGGCCCAGGAAGCATTAGCAGTCACGGAAGGGAGGGGTTATATGGTCTGGAGGCTGGAGGCAATGGTTGGGGTGCCTGTGGGTCGTACCTTGGAGGTCTGTGCCGGGCCCAGATGGGGAAGGGAAGTGAGAAATGGGCAGGAGCCTGTAACTGGGATGCAGAGAGGAGGCCCCCAATGCTCACCTTCTAGACAGGGCCTTCATGCGCCAGGGAGAGGCAGGCAGCATCACTCTGATGCCCCTCCTGGTGTGTGGGCTCGTGGTCTCTGTCTGCCCACCCACCACAGAGGCGTTCACCTCTGGCCCATAATGGCCTTTGCAACCCGGGAACCAGGTACAGGGGCCCACTGAGTTAACAAGGAACAGTGGCGGAGCTGCCTGGCGTCTGGTGTGACCCCCAGGCCGTGCTGCTTTTGCTGGCTGACGCTCTCACCCTCTCCCTTCAGCCCCCAGGGCTGTGTCAACACACCTTCATCCCAGAAGTGGGCCTGCCTCCCTCTGTCCTCGGTGGGTCCTCCCTCTAACGAGCTCCTGCCCTCCAACAGACCACTGCCAGGGCCCCACCTGGGCCCACTGGGGCCATGTAGGCCCCCCGCCATGTCCCCTTCAGGCATCATAGTCCCTGTCGCCCCACCATCAGAGGGCTCATTAGAGGGAGGTGTGGGTGCTGTCTTACAGGACCCTCGGTACAAAGGGGAAGACTCTTGCTTGGGATCTCAGGGAGTGTGGGATGGAGCAGGAGTGGGAGCACACCTGAGCTCCTGTGGCCACAGAATGGGCACCCAGCACCTTGTGTGTGGGGTGACTTCTTGGAGGGGGGCTGTCAGAGAGGTGCCCAGTGATGGGGTGAATGGACACCTCAGGCTGGGAGGCTGCAGACTCTCCCGGTATCTGGCCTGGATGTATGGGGACTAGAGGGGGACTCTGGGCCCCCCGTGGGGAGAAAGGAGCTGGAGCTGAGGATGCCGAGGCTACTCTAAGGGCCAGATTCAGTACAGGGAGCTAACTCTCCACTCCACCAGTTCCTGCCCACATCCTGCCCCTGGGGTTGAGAGCAGCAGCCTCCGGAGGGGCAGTGGGGGAGGGGGACCACTGGATGCCTGCTCCGTGCTTTGGGCCCAGCCTGTGCCATGGTCCTGAGGTTGTCCTGCAGGGAGGGAAGGAGAAAAGGAAGGGGCCCTAGTGCTCCGTGGTTGCTCACCTCCAGGCAGCCCTGGAAGACACTGGCCCCACTCCAGTTGATGCATTTGGAGAGGGCCTTGGTAGGCCCCAGGGCCCCTGGGGTTCTGGGAGGCTTGTGCCCACGCCCCAGGCCACTCCGAAGACCAGTCATGGCAGAGCCAGCTGTGGGCTTGGGATTGAGAGGCGGAGCTGAGCTGCCTGTCCGACTGTTTCTTCTTTGCTTGTTGCCCTCTCCATGCTGACAGAGCTCCCTTGAGACAGGTGTTGCTACTTCTGGTCTACCTTCAGGGTCTCTCAGCTGGATCTCCTCCTGGGCTTTGTGTCTTTGCAAAGTTGCTGTGCTCATTCCTCAGTGCTGATCATTCCCCCTCAGAGCCCCCGTCGTCTGCAACTGTGTGCACGCCCGAAGTGCATCACGCAGATTGTGCTCTGCCTCAGGCCCTTTATTTTTCATTGTAGGGATTTTTTATTATTTCTTGTTCATGTTCATCCATTCTTGTTTCATCCATTTCTCTATCCGTTGAGTCGTACGTTCTCCTTCTTGCTTGTGGATGCTATTCCTTTTCTCGTCTCTTTAAAGATCCTAAATGTCTTTGAAAAGCATTATGAAATTATTACTTTCATGTCTTCCCGAATGAATGAATCTCCGTAGTTTGGGTGCTGTTGCTTATCTTAGCTTGAGTTTTTCTCCTGTGCTTCGTAGTTGCGGTTTGCAGGCTCATCATAAGTGGGACCTGAGGCCCTGGAGACGGGGAGTGGCCGCACACTTGGGGAGCAGCTGGCTCTCAGCAGTCTCCTGGGACAGTTCCTCCTTCAAGGCCCCCTTCTAGAGGCTCAGGACCCTTCTGGGGCCAGGCTCAGCAGCAGGAGGCACAGCGCTCCCTGTGATGCAGCAGCTGGGATGCTGCTTGGCCCAGAGTAGGCGCTGGTGTGACGTTTGCTGTGAGAAAGTGATGGTAAGAGTCTCGAGCCAGGATTCTGGAGCCCAGGACTGCGCCGAGCATGGTTATGCCGGGTCCGAGTCCCGACACTGGGCCTGGTCTGTTGCGCTGTGCCGCACCCAGGGACAAAGGTATGGGGTCCTGCCTGGAAGCTAGCAGGCACCTCCGTCCAGCAGACTCTGGGAACACAGACGCCATCTGCGCATGTGTACAGAAAGCCTTGCTAGTGTGACTTACAATGAGCCAGAAGTGGGCCAGGAAGTATGTGGGTTTTGATTAAATGGAGTTTTAATTAAAGTGGCCAGGTCGGTGAGGGTGAGGAGGTAGGCTGGAAGAAGTAACAGTTAGTCCTGATCTATCCGGGGGGAATCCTGCGGGGTTGTCCTCTCAAGGCTTATCATGCACGTGTCTCTAGTTTTGATGGGACAGATTCTGACCTCTGCCCTGTCCCCAGTAAGGGATAATCAGGGGGAAATATTACATTATTACCATTTAATTTCCTTTCCTGGCTAGCAACAGATGACTCAAGAATTAATTAGATAGAGCTGACAGAAAGGGATAGGAAATTGCCAGATCCTGGCTCCACCCCTGTCCCTCTCCCCTTGGGCCTCAGACCTTCCTGTCGCGCTAGGAGGCCTCTGAAGGGAGGGAAGCCGCGAGGGGCCAGGAGGCCCCAGGAAATCTTCCTGCTGCTGTGTTTTCCATGAGCATTTCCCTCAGCTCTATCCCCCCCTTTCATGCTCTTGGAAAGGCTGGGAGAGGTCGTTAACCTCTTTGGGACTTCGCTTCCTCATCTGTAAAATGGAGCTCATGGGGCTAGTGAGAACAGATGACCCCCTTGTCACCATGCTCTCTTGTTGCACCTGGCCTCCAGGACAGGTGCTGGTAGTGTGACCCCACCAGCAGTGGTCTGGGCAGTGGGGTAGGGCAGTCCGGTCTCCACGCCGCAGAAATGTGATATGTATTTGGGTCACGTGGACTGCCAGGGAGCCTGCCTCATCCTCCCGCAGGAAGGACCCTCGGAATCTGGACAGTGGTCTGGGGCCAAGTCAGGCTACTAGCCTGGGCTGGTCTGATTGGCAGACGCTGCGGCACCTCTTGATGCCAAGTCCCATGGAGAGGCCAAAGTCGGGTGAGGAGGGTGGTGGGTGACGGTGAAGAGGGCAGAGGGCAGACAGCTTACTGGCGGCAGGCGGCAGGGTCCCTGAGGCTTACCGGGCCTGGCCAGACCCCACTGGACCGTGGCCTGCTGCCTCTGCTGCTGGGCCTGGGAGGCCCCTGAGTAGCAGGCAGTCTTGGGTCTGGCACTTCCCTTTGCCGAATAAAAATTGGACACTGGACACCCAGTTTCTGCAGTTGAGGGTTCCCTGGTGAGTGCTGCTTTGGGCTCTAGGCCAGGGACACTCTGGGACCAGGGACAGTACCAGGAGACTTGGTCTCATCGTCCTCTGCCACTGACATGCTTTGTGGGCAGCTGGCTGGCAAATACCCAGCTCCTCACAAGGCTTCTCCCTCAGCAGGTGCCTCGGGGACCGCACTTGGGATTCATTCAGGCCCCCTTGGTAGTGGGCCCCGCCAGGCCTGGGGAAGCCCACCGGGTCTGCCGCAGGCTGCGGAAACCCTCCCTCTTCAGGGACTTTGCCTCCTCTTCTCTGTCCTGTTTCCTGAGGTTGGGTGTTCTGTTCGAGCCTCCCAGTGGGCGCAGGGACCAGCCCTCAGGTGCAGTCCAGCACACTGGAGTTAGGAGACTTGTGTTTCTCTGTTGCAGCCCCCTGTCACCTCCTGGATGGGGCGGGGGGAGCCTGGCCCTGGGAACATGGCAAGGGACCAGGAGTCACCTTCTCCCAAGGTTCCCAGGCCTGCTCTATCCCTTGTGTCCTGGAGGAGTGAAGGAGGACACACTTTCCCGAGTCCACGTGTGGGTGGAGGAAAGGCAGGTTCCAGCCTCTTGTCCACATGCAGGCAGGAGCTGCTGCCCGCACGCCCCTGGGGCCCCGGGACGGCCCGGGACAGGAGGAGGGGGTGGATTTGGCATGAGGGGACACCACGAGGCAGCACCTATGAGTGTGATAGGTGGGGGCAAAGGCAGTGGGGAGCAGCCCCCAGGCCGATAGGGGGAGATGGAGACCATTTCACAAGCTCAAGGGAACCCTGCGGGTTTGGACTGGGGGAGCCCAAGACCTCGAATTCTGCCTGTGCTTCTGCGGGGTTTAATTCCTTACACCTCTCTGCCATTTGACTCTGGGGGAACTCTTTCAGGTCTACTTCCTTCCTTCTCATGGAATCTTGAGTGAGTGCCGCCGTGCTCCCCAGAGGCTCTCTGGGGTCCAGTCTCCTCGTGATATCACTGAAGAAACTGAGGCCTAGAAAAGAAAAAAAAAAAAAATCCTTGCCTGCAGTTCTCCGGCAAGTCCCGGCTGAGCCCCCTGCTTTCTGCCTAGCACGACACTAAGTCTACCCTGGCATTAGCCAGGCGGAGGAGCAGGTTGGGGAGCGGCCGTGGGAGGAGGGAGGAGAGGTAGGAGGAGGAAGGAGAGGAGGGCGCTCCCCCACCAGATGTGCCGGCAGCCAGCAGGGGCTGCTGAGGGGCGGCTGCCTTTGTGCTTGCTCCTCCACGCTGTATGGCATCACCAGCGAGGGCATGGGGGCTCACCAGCCGGCAGCGGGACGCGGGACCAGACGGGCCACCCAGGCCCTTCCAGATCAGAGCTCTAGGCATCTCTGGGCTTCTCTTTAACCCAGCGGCCTAGGTAGGTACTTGTGTTTCCCAGGGAGAGCTCTTGGGGGACAGAGAGGACTGAGGCTGGCCAAGAGAGAAGGTCGGTGGGCCTGGGAGAGCTGAGGAGTGAGGGGGGGCTTTCTGGAAGGGTCCTGGGGGTGGCAGTGAACTCAGGGACCCAGGAGACTGGCAGGGCTGTCCCAAAAGTCTTGGGAAGCTGAGCATGAGGGGCAACACAAGTGACTTAACTTGTGTTAAGACAGATTCCCGTCTCGCTGAGAAAACACAAGGGCCAAGGCTGATCCCCAGCCCAGTGTCTGGGCACAGTGGGTTGTTCTTGGGCTGATGTCTGGCCTGTGGGGAGGGCTTTGGTGAGCGGCACTGATGGCTGCCCCCGGGAATCTTCAGCGTTGCCCTCTCTGCCCGGGGTCCAGCTCCTCACAAGGCTTCTCCCTCAGCAGGTGCCTCGGGGACCGCGAAGCTGAGCTGAGCCAGGATGCTGCCAGAGCCTCTGCAAAGGGTCTGGTTTCTGGAGACTTGGAGTTGGCTGTGAAAAAGCCCTTGGGGGTTTTCCCCTCCCAGGCAGGGACGCTCTTGGCTCCTGTGAAGAAGGGGCTCAGGGGCCTGGGCAGGGCCAGCTGCGCTGCAGCTATGGACCGTGAGCTGGCCTGGCCCGCGTCCTTGCTGACCCTGCCTGTCTGCGGCCATGCCCACCATGGGCTTCTGGGTGTACATCACAGTGGAGCTGGCCATCGCCGTGCTGGCCATCCTGGGCAACGTGCTGGTGTGCTGGGCCGTGTGGCTGAACAGCAACCTGCAGAACGTCACCAACTACTTTGTGGTGTCCCTGGCGGCCGCCGACATTGCTGTGGGAGTCCTCGCCATCCCCTTCGCCATCACCATCAGCACGGGGTTCTGCGCTGCCTGCCACAGCTGCCTCTTCTTCGCCTGCTTTGTCCTGGTCCTCACGCAGAGCTCCATCTTCAGCCTCCTGGCCATCGCCATTGACCGCTACATCGCCATCCGCATCCCACTCCGGTGAGCTGGGGGCCGGGGCCGGTGGGTTGGAGCTCCCCTCTTCCCTTCCTTGGCATGCCTCATGCTGGGGTTCACATCTGTGCCGAGGTCTGCTCTGTGCCCAGCCAGGGTCAGGGTGAACCTGGGCTCACGTTTTGGTCTTTGATGTCTGCGTGTGGAGCTGAGGAGAGCTCCACGGGGCCCAGGCTGAGGCTGCCCAGGGCTCGGCACGTGGCCGGGGAGCATGCCGATCCGGGGGACCCCTGTGGGCCCCAGGAACCCTGGCCCTCCCCGGTCTTCCCCAGGCTGTGTGGCTGAGGCTGCTGCTTTGGCTGCTGGCAGATGCGTGTGGCCCGGGCCTGGGCGGTGCATCTGGGCCATTTTCTCACACAGCGTGATGCGGGGCTGGGGCGGGGCACTACGGGAAACCACAGGCCCTCAGAGCTAGAAGGCTGCCCGCAGGCCCGCCTCCAGCTCCTCTGGGCCAGTCGCACAGTTTGCACATTAGGAAAATGACCCAGAGAGGGGAAGTGACTTGGCTGAATGCCACAGTGAGTCACTTGGACCAATATGCAAATTTTGTGCTCCTCAGGTCAGCAAGTACTCATGGTCTTGGAGAGAGCCTCTGTGCTCAGCTAGCGGAGGGGGTTTTCATGGTGAATCTTTTGTGAAGTGACTTCAGCTCTGGATTGTGTAAATGAAGACTTTCCCTGAGGCCAAGAGCTTATTTAATGGGGCCTCCACGTAGCTGGCCTTGAGGGAAGCTAGGAAGTACCTCCCTCCCCCAAGGTAGGGGTTGGGATGGGGGTAGGGGTACCTCCAGCCCCACTTCCTTGACGGTGCATCTGGGAGCCGGGCTCCACAGCCCAGTGGCTGCAGACGCTGAGGGGATTCTCAAAGGACCCAGGTACCTGGCCCTGTGGTGAATTCTCCCAGACAGCTCAAGTGCCTTCCTGTGGAGCAGGCCAGAGTGTCAAACCCAAGGGGGCCCTTAGTAAAGGTCATTTCTTCTCATCTTCCGGATAGAGAAATGAGGCTCAGAGAAGGGAGCCAGCCCTCAGGGCCACACGACGAGTTGGCAGCACAGTTGGGCCTGGGCCTGGGCCTGCGAAGAGCTGTGGCCTGTCACCCGCGGCAGCTCAGTCTTTGGGGAGCAGGGTGACAGGGTGGCCCTGGGCTCCCAGACCTGCACCTGGCCACTGCTGTTACTTGGGCTGGAAGGGGGAAGCAGGCAGCCTCCCTGTGCTGCTCGAAGGAAGGGAGGAGCCTGGGCCCCCGTATGGCCCTGTACGGTGCTCTAGTCTCAGGAGAGCTTATGACCCTTGTTGAAGAGAATACTCTGGCCAGCCCATAGAGGACTGGCCTCGTCGTGCAGGGTGCAGGGTCCAGGCTCACCGAGGAATAGGTCAGAACACAGGATCCCAGGTAGACCAGAGAGCAGAGAATTTGGTGTCTGCTTTAGGGGCCAGGCTGAGCATGAACTGGGCCTGGGCCCGCCCTGTTGGGAACGCTCAGTAGGGAAGGAGAGACCTCGCTTTCACTTCCTTCCCCAATTTAAAGGGCAACAGCATTCTAGGGAGAGATTGGGGCTTAATGAAAGGGTCTCAGCTTTTGCTTTTCTCTCTGTATTCTGAGAGTCAAGAGAATGGATCCTGTGGGACATGCCGTGTGACCATAAAAAAGCCAGCGGTCACTCTCTGGGCCCATTTCCTCATCTGTGGAAGGGGACAGGCCTCTCTGTCCTTCTGAGCTCACAAAGGTGTTGTAAGGATCCAGTGAGCGGATGGGAGGGATGGGGCCAGGAGGAGGGAGGTTCGGTGGGATGGAACCGATAGGGAATCCGCTCCTGGTTAAGTGCCTGGAGTTTCAGAGCCGGGTCCCTGCATGGAGCGTGGACCTGCCCCATTCCATCTGCAATCTCCAGTTCTCACAATCTCCTGGAGTGGGACCCAGGTCCACCCAAATCCTGGCTGTTTGAGCAACGCTTGATAAAGCTTTGGAAGGGTCAGCCTGGATGTCTTGGACGGGGAGTTGTTAGGGATGACGATTCTGCTGTGGCTGATCCCCTCCCGTTGCTAGAGGACGTTAGCGCAGTTTCTCCTTTGATCCTCACGCCCCGGCATCGGGGCCAGGGCAGATGTTATGACCCTTGTGTTACTCATGGAGAGGCCAGTGTGTGCTGATGCGAGGTTGGGGGGCAGCTCTGGGGCCCTTCCTGAAGTTCCAGGCTCCCTTGGGTCTCTCGGCTTTCTTATTCCTCAGGGGCCCTGGGACGGGGAAGGGTGAGGGGCATGAAGGTGCAAGGGGGAGCAAAGTGGAGGCAGGTGAGAACCGGGAGCTCCTGCCTCTCCCCCATCCTCCGCCAGTGGGAAACCTCCCCTCCTCTGCTCCGCTCGGCAGGTGCCTTTGGCAGCTCTCAGGAGCCTATCCCCTGACTGCTGCCCTGGACATCGACCCCAGGCCCATGTCACTCACCCCTCATTTCTCTCTTTCTTTCTCTTTCCTTCTTTCTCTTCCTTCCTGTCCCTGCTTCCTTCCTTCCTTTTTTCCTTTCCTTTCCTTGCTTTCCTTTCTCTCCCTCTCTTTCTTTTTTTAGACTTTTTATTTATTTATTTGAGAGAGAGCACACAACAGGGCCGGGGGGGGGGGTGTGTGGGTAGTGGGTAAAGGGAGGGACAGAGGGAGAAGTAGACTCCCGGCTGAGCAGGGAGCCTGACGTAGGGCTCAGACCCAGGACCCCAAGATCATGACCTGAGCTGAAGTCAGACCCTTAACCCACTGATGCACCCAGGTGCCCCTCTCTCTTCCTTTCTTAAAAAATTTAGTTTCAGAAAAATCTGTGCTTCTTCCCAAGGGCAGGGACCCTGGTGGCTATGGCAGGGCTTAGTCAAGAAGCCAGTGAGAAGCAACCTGGCCAGAGGCAGAGATGTAGCTCTCAGTATCCCCAAAGGACAGAAAGCCTAGGGAGAGAGACTTTGTTACTTTTGTGCCCCTTGTGTCCTGCCTCTCACATTAGCCCCTGGCAAACACTCACTCTCCTTGGAAAATAGGCCACATTTGGAGCAATGTTTTTGCACAGTGGGTGCAAAGACCTGAGGTGTATGTGGTGAATCACCCCATGGAGACAAAAACCAAGTACCTGGTTTCTAAAGAGGGCAGGATTGGGAGAGAGGGCTCCCTGGAGGAGGTGATGCGGACGGGTCTTACAGGATGGGTATGTGTGGGGGCAGATGTAACAGGAGTGGGCCAAGCCTGGACAAAGGCCCCAAGGAAGGAAGGAATACATGGGCTCTGGGCCAAGGAGAGGTGACAGAAGAACAGGAGGCCAGGGAGGGTATGAGGCTGGCTCAGGCCTGCCTCTGCCCCAAAAGGAGTTTGGTTTTCACCCATGGCTCGTCATTTCTTAGCTCACTGACCTCTTTGGACAATTTCGGAAAGCCCCCACCTTCTGTCAGTGTAGGGAAAATGCACATGAAGCCCCACCTGGAGCTGTGGGTAGTATTCTGGGATCACAGAGGAAGCCCCCAACATGGGTAATGGGGAGTACCTGGGAAGGGGCGGCCTGGGAGCTGGAAGACGCATGGATGCAGAGGTACCCCCAAACGTGCCGAGCAGTGCCCTAGTACCTGCTCCCTGTGGTGCCGCCGGGCCCCCCTGAATGGCGGAGGGTTGTGCTGGATGCATTTGGCACCCCTTACACTGGACGGCCTGTGACCAGGGCCCAGGAGCCAAGATGGGACTAGCGTCCGTCATAGACACAGGGGATGCCCAGTGGATGCCCTTGGGCCATGCTGTGGCTTGGCTGTTATTCCATTTGGGCCCTAATGCTGTTCCAGCTCCCCAGGGGCCTGGGTCTAGGGCTCTCAGCCTAAGGACTTTTCTTCTGAATAACAAAATTAATTTGTTTGATGTGTGTGTGTGTGTGTGTGTGTATTTAAATAATTACCTGCACATACTAAAACATCAAAAAGAAACAACAGGGTATATGGTCCAGGTAAAACTGTCCCTTTCGTCCCCTGCCCTGCCTTCAGTTCTCTTTCTGGAAGGCAGCATTGGGAATCCTCTCGGAGATATTCTTGGCATGCCGCAAGCAAGCGCTACTAACGTGGGTTTCTGTCCCCACAAGGGGCTTTCGTTTTAAAATCGAGTGCCCAACTTCCCCTCCTGGGTTTCCTTGTCTGTAAAAGCAGACAACTGGACAGACAGATCAGGGATTTTCAAACTATCTTGGAAGTCTTTAGGTTGGACCTTGGGGTCCCCACCAGCTCATTCATTCAGTGACTCTTAAGCTGCCTCCCTTCCTTAGCAGCCTACCTCTATGATTGCCTGGGAATCGCAGGTTGGCTACGGAGGACAATTTGGAAATCCCCAAAGCAGATGGTCTCCGGGGTCCTCTACACCATCCATCCCCAGAGCTGCTTGCTTCTGCTTGCTTGCCTCAAATGACAGGAAGCTCCCTTTCCCTGAAGCAGCCCGCATCTTGTGTGCACAGCTCGGCTGAGAAGTTCCCCAAAGGACACAGTCACAGTTCACCTCTCTGCAATCTCCACCCACGGGTTTTACATTCTGCCCTCATGGGACAGTTGCTCACAGGCCCTGGATTCTTAGCCCCATTTTACAAATGAGGAAACTAAGGCTCAGAGATGCAGAGTAACAGAACATGGCCGAACTAGGACCACACCAGCACTGAGACTCAGGAAGGGATATGCTTTTCTCAGGAAAAATACCAACATTAAAATAGCCTCCTGTTCAATGAGATTCTATAAATTATAATTTGTAGAGTACTACAAACAGTGCCCGACACACAACAAATGCTGTGTAAGTATCAAGTGTGTTGCGGGGAGAGCCTGAGACTTTGTGTTTGAGGCTCCAGAATAGGAAACAGGGCAGCGTAGGCTCTCTGTGGCTTGGTAGAAATGGTCAAGTCCATGACCCTGTTTCCGCCAAGCCCTGTTGCAAGCACCGAGGCCCTTGCTAAATGGGGTCGAAGGCTCCTGGGAGGGGCCCTGCCCGGTTACTGTTAGGATTCAGAACTGACATACATTCAGAACGGACACACTTACCTTGGCCCAGGGTGCTCTGGGCTCCTGAAAAGTCCACAGCAAGGCCATTCCTCTCCTCAGGCTTTAGTTTTCTTATCTATATAATGAGGCAGTTGGATTGGATAAGAGGTCAGAGGCCACCAGACTTTTCTCCCCCTTAATTTGAATTTGTTGACAAAATGTAAGCCATGGGCGATCTTACCCAGAGGATCAGCTCCTCAGCCCCTCTGAGATCTGGCGGCACTGGAAGCACGTTCTGCATGGGTGGCCAGGGGCATGTCCTGACCGCCTGCCTCCCACACTTCTTCCCTGTATTGAGGCCCATGTTTGCCATTCCCAGATGAGATCGTTTCTGTGGGTGCTTCCCATTCTGGAATTAAGTAAAGGGCACCTACTGTGTGCTCCTGGGTCCATGCCGGCAGTACAGAGATGGCTGCAGAAAAACCCTTCCCCCAAGGGGCCCTTGGCCTCAGGGGCCCAGATAGAGTAGAGATTAGCTGCATCTGGATAGGAAACTTCTTGGGGAAGATATGTGAAGGGTGGGTGGGGTTTACCAGGTAAAGGGGAGGGCAGTCTGATGTTGCCAGGATCGAAACCATTAAACAGATGGTCATCTCTCAGCGATCACTGAGGTCACCTTCTTCAATCAAGGAGATGATTTTTTTTGTTTTTGTTTTTGTTTTTTTAAAGGTTTTATTTATTTATTTGACAGAGAGAGATCACAAGCAGGCAGAGAGGCAGGCAGAGAGAGACGAGGAAGCAGGCTCCCTGCTGAGCAGAGAGCCCAATGCGGGCCTCGATCCCAGGACCCTGAGATCATGACCTGAGCCGAAGGCAGCGGCTTAACCCACTGAGCCACCCAGGCGCCCAAGGAGATGATGTTTTGATTGCCCATCCTCTCCCTCTCTCTTCTAAAGAGAGAGAGAGAGAGCATGTGTGTGCAGGCATGCTTGGGGGGGAGGTTTGGGGGTGCAGAGGGAGAGAGATAATCTCAAGCAGGCTCCCCACTCAACACAGAAGCTGATGCAGGGCTCGATCCCATGACCCTGAGATCATGACCTGAGCCGAAATCAAGAGTCAGGTGCCCAACTGACTGAGCCACCCAGGTGCTTCAGACTGCCATTCTTTTTTTTTTTTTTTTAAAGATTTTATTTATTTATTTGACAGAGAGAAATCACAAGTAGATGGAGAGGCAGGCAGAGGCAGAGGGAGAAGCAGGCTGAGCAGAGAGCCCGATGCGGGGCTCGATCCCAGGACCCTGAGATCATGACCTGAGCCGAAGGCAGCGGCTTAACCCACTGAGCCACCCAGGTGCCCCCAGACTGCCATTCTTTTAATAAAATTTATGCCACCTTTTTTGTGGGCTGGGGGTCAACTTCCTGGCTGGCAGATCAGGTCAATGCCCTGAGTCTGAGACTGAGCCTGGCTCTCTAGAGTCCTCAGTGCTTTCAGACACATTCTTTTTCCTCTCTGGACCTCAGTACCTTAGGTAGGTCTTTGCTCTTGAACGTTAAGACTACTGTATAAATGTTAAGACATGCTGATGTCAGTTGTGTCTCTCCAGAGGGCTGGGAGTGAATTTGGAGGGGAGAAAGGGTATTTTGCCCAGGACCTCCACCGCTTCT
The DNA here is from genome assembly GCF_020171115.1 of Neogale vison. Classification (NCBI taxonomy): domain Eukaryota; kingdom Metazoa; phylum Chordata; class Mammalia; order Carnivora; family Mustelidae; genus Neogale; species Neogale vison. The sequence goes on along the minus strand of NC_058093.1, from coordinate 214,536,853 downwards.
TGGGGGCTTCTGGAGACCTTAAGTGAAATGGGGAAGGAAGAGTGTGGAGGACAAGAGACACGAATCATCTCCAAGTCTGATGTGACAGGTTCCCCCCCCAGCCACTAAGTCTGCACCCCTGACCCATTCCCACTCTAAGAGGAAACTTATTCTAGCGTCAACTAAGCCCAGCTTGGAGGTGATAAGTTCTCTCACTTATAAATTCCTGCAAACTGAACTACTGAGTTCCAGGACTACTTGTAATACTGTTTAGTGATCATCTGAATGTCTGCCCAGTGGTTTCCTCTCCAGGGAGCCTGCTGTCCTGTTGGCTCCTGTGGGAAAAGGCAGGGCTCAGCACAGGTCCTCTGCACAGAGGACCGTACAGAGGCTAGGAGGCAGGAAGTGACTGGTCCTGGTCTTCTAGCCGGTGGGTGGGGGATGGGGAGGCCCTCTGGGTTTCTGACTCCTGGCCCCACCTAGCCTTGAGGTTTTTCAGACCTATGATGCTGGTCTCCTTTCCCCAGGTACAATGGCTTGGTGACTGGCACAAGGGCCAAGGGCATCATTGCGGTCTGCTGGGTGCTGTCGTTTGCCATTGGCTTGACTCCCATGCTGGGCTGGAACAACTGTGGTCAGCCAAAGGCGGGCCAGAACCAGTCAGAGGTCTGCGGGGAGGGCCAGGTGACCTGTCTCTTCGAGGACGTGGTACCCATGAACTACATGGTGTACTACAACTTCTTTGCCTGTGTCCTGGTGCCCCTGCTGCTCATGCTGGGCGTGTACCTGCGGATCTTCTTGGCGGCCCGGCGGCAGCTGAAGCAGATGGAGAGCCAGCCTCTGCCGGGGGAGCGGGCTCGGTCCACGTTGCAGAAGGAGGTCCACGCAGCCAAGTCGCTGGCCATCATTGTGGGGCTCTTCGCCCTCTGCTGGCTGCCTTTGCACATCATCAACTGCTTCACCTTCTTCTGCCCCGAGTGCAGCCACGCCCCGCCTGAGCTCATGTACCTGACCATCATCCTCTCCCACACCAACTCTGTCGTCAACCCCTTCATCTATGCCTACCGCATCCGGGAGTTCCGCCAGACCTTCCGCAAGATCATTCGCAGCCACATCCTCAGGCGGCGGGAGCCCTTCAAGGCGGGTGGCCCCAGTGCCCGGGCCTTGGCAGCCCACGGTGGTGACGGAGAGCAGATCAGCCTCCGCCTCAACGGCCATCCTCCCGGGGTGTGGGCCAATGGCAGCGCCCCCCAGCCTGAGCGGCGGCCCAACGGCTACACCCTGGGGCTGGTGAGTGGAGGGAGTGCCCATGAGGCCCATGGGGACATGGGGCTCCCTGATGTGGAGCTCCTCAGCCACGAGCTCAAGGGAGCATGCCCAGAGTCCCCCGGCCTCGAGGGTCCCCTGGCCCAGGATGGAGCGGGCGTGTCCTGACGATCCACTGAGTTTGCCCCTTCCTACAGGAGGGAGATCTTTCTCTTTGGTGGATGGAACCAGTCACGTTGGGAGAAGAGTGAATGGGCCTGGAGACCCTTATCATGGCCAGCTCCCACTTTGGACTGAGAGGCGAGAGCCCCGGCTGGAGCAGCATGAGGCCCAGCAGGAAGGGCCTGGAGTCCGAGGGAGTGGACGTTTCTTGGTGGGAGGCCCTGCTTCAGGTCAGGGCCACAGCACCAGACCATCTTGGCTGGGCAGGCCTGGTACCCCACTCTGGAAGCATCTAGAAGCACCACCCCGACTTGGCAGAAGATCTGTGGCAGAGCAGGCTGGCTGGCCTGAGGCTGGGGCAAGGGGGTGGGGGAGTATGGCTCCAACAGGCCTCCGACCACACAAACAGACCACCCTCCCCAGGCTTCCCGAGGGTTCAGGTGCTGCTGTGCCCAGAGGTGGCGTTTTTCTTTTGTTGTTTTTCCAAGAGAAAATGTTAAGTGTGAAGAATACCTTTTTTTTTTTTTTTTTTTTTTTTAATTATCTTCCTTCCCTGGTTGCTGGGTTTGATGTCAGTCCTGCTGCTAGCCTGTCTCCAGCAGTAGCCCAGGGAGTCCCAGGCAGCCCTCTCTGGTTACCAAGAGCTGCCGTGCACTTCTTACACACTCCGTCCCAGCGGCATCTTCTGGGGCCACCAAGCTGGGCTCGAGGACAGGAGGTGTCATGGACTGCTGCCGGACTGTGGGCTCCGGGGAGGGGGTTGGGACGGGCCCACTGCGCAGGGTGCCTGGGCAGCTCGGAGCTGCCTAGCCAGAGGCCCTGTCCAACGGCCTTTCTGTCTGAAGGGAATGTTTTCTTTTTTTTCTGAGATAAAATAAAAATGAGCCATTTGTGTTTGAAACTTGTCCAGTGAAAATGGTGTCTGAGTTCCTTTCCCCATTCCACAGCCAGGCCTATGGAATATATATGTGTATATGGGCGCATATTGCACGTGTGAGAGAGTGTGCATTTGTACTTGGAGACAGACAGACACCCTGCCTGGTTGGGGGCACCTCACAGGCTCCCTTGTCCTGAGGGAAAAGGCTGCCTGGGTGCACCAGGATCTAAATGCACGTGAGCAGCCCCCAGACCTGTGTTCCTGTGGGAGGGGGATTGTGGGAGGAGGGGCTCTTCCCAGCTGCCCTCCCTGCAGAGGCCATGGCTCCCCGCCCCACATCCCCGGTGCGGGGCGTGGCTCCGCCCTCCCTCACTGCCCCTTCCAGTCTGAGAGGAATGCCCCTTCCAGTCTGAGAGGAATGCCCCACTGCCGCCCCTTGCTCCACCCCTTAGCTGAGAGGCCACAGAGGGATCTGGAAAGAGATAGAGGCGAGGGTTCAACTGCCTTCCCCTTCCTCTGGAGTCACCCCACCTCCTGCACCTAACAAAAACCTACTGGGTTTCCTGTTCTGAACCTGCCTCAGGGGCTGTGTCATCCTTCCATGCTGGACAAGTTAGAGGCCCGGGGGGGAAGTTAGCAACCCACTGCGACCCAACGGAGAGCCAGTCTGGTCTCAGGTCTCCTGGGCACGCTCAGGCAGGTTTGGGGAAGGGCTGTTAGAACTTAACAGGTAATCCTCACACAGCCCTGGGAGCCCCATTTCACAGAGGACTAAACAGCCTCTTAAACAGAGAGGCTAAGTACCTGCCCCAGGTTACATAGCCGGTAAGCAGCAGAAATAAACTTAAATCCCAGGTCTGACTACAAAATTCATGCTCTCGTGATGTACTGTTTCAACCAGACCGAAAAGTATGAAATAATACCAGGTCCCCACCATTCCACTCAAGAAATGAAACATGACGATGACAGTGAAAGCCCCGGCCCCTCCCCTATATTATTACCCTGCTTCCCACACCCAGAAACAGCCACTCTCCTTCATTGGGTTCCACTGCACATCTTTATACCTTTGCTACACAGATGCACGTGTAAGTATTTCTAAGCCAACATGGATTTGCTTTGGGCTGTGTTACGCGGCTCCATCAGTCAGAGGTGCTCTAGCCCAGCCGCACAGCAGAGACACCGAAGGCATCAAAGCCTAACCCCTTCCCCCAGAGTCGCTGGGGGGATCCAGGCAGTAGTCCCCCAGGGGTTCTTATGGACAGCCGGGGCTAAACGCCACTGAAATAAACCCTTAAGCCCATCCCTATCCACACCAGCGTCTTCCTCTCTCCTACACGCTTTGCTCTGTGCTATGGGCTGAGGGTAGAGCAGTGCCCGTGTTGTGCCTAAGGAGGCCAAGAGCAGATGCTGTTGGTCCTCATGACCAGTGGGTGGAAAGAGGCCAGGGAGAGAACCACAGTGGTAGAGAAGGAAAAATGCTGTCTCTTCTGTCCTTACTGAGGCTTCTTAGGAACTGAGCTTTGGGCGCTGAGTACATGGGTATATGCTTTGGGGCTAGGGAGGGACAGGACCAGGGGCTAAGGAAAGGCCCCCAAGTACTACAGATCCCCAGGTGCTCTTAGGGACAGCCCGGAGCCTGGCTCCAGAGCCCAGAGCCCAGACACTTCAACCTCCTCAGGTCCCCATAGAGCCCAGGATCCTCCTCCATGCAGGCTCCCACTGCGAGTCATGCCTGCAGTATAAGAGCACATGCATAGAAATAAACAGATGCACCTGTCACTCCCCAACCACAGGAGAATACATGTGTGTACACGTGGACACACACATGGGCAAAGCCTACCTCAACATGTAGGTGCCCACAGCAGCAGCAGCGTAAGGTCGACATGAAGCCTGGCCCAGCCCCACCCATGGAGTGCACATATGTCTGCCCCAGGGCCAGGCTGCCAGTGGTTCTACCAGGGCCGCTCTGAGCCCTACAGCTCCGCCCCAGGGCCCCTCTGCCTTCTCCATGCTCTGCCCAAAGGGCTGAGAGTGGATGGCCTGCTGCATTCCGACCTGTCTTGAGCACAAGGGTCTCATCACAGAACTGATTCTAATGATGGCCCGAGCCCCTCTCCATGGCAGCAATGGCCAGAGCCCCCAGGGAGGCCTGTGGGCAGAAGCCTGGGGTATCGGCCCAGGTTCTGGTTTGTCATCAGTGGCTGTCATGAGAGAAAGGCCCTCTGGAAGCTTCCCCCTTTCCCTCCTTCACTTGAAATTCTGCCTTTGTGGCTCTCCCCACTTGTATTTAAATCCTTCCCTCTAGGAGACCTCACACAAAATGCTCTGGGCTCCAGAGAACCAGGATGAGACGCAGAACCTCAGTTCCACAGGTGCTGACAAGGGGCAAGCAAGCTCTGGTGACAAACCGCAATAGAGCAGGGATGAGGGACAGCCTGGAGACTGGAGAGTAAGAGGAAATGAGTGATGATGTCCCTGGATCGACCTGGCTGGGACTCAGCATCCCAGAGCTGGGACCATAGTCTTCTTTTCAGCCGTGCTGGGTAAACAGGAACCGGCGGCTCTCAGGAGCCAAGTGCCTGGGGAGCAGGAATGGTTCTGTGCAGCCCGCCCCGACGCTTGGGACTAAAGGAACCGTGTGTCATGTAACACAGGGCATGGCTGCCCCAGGGGCAACCCAAGATCGTAGGGTGGGCCCCGGTGCTGCCTGAGCCCGGCAACAGCCCTCCGAGATGGGAGAGGTTCCACAGGTGTTGGTGGGGACTGAGGTTGGCTGTAAGACAGGCCACTTCCTTCCGGGTCTTTATTGACTCGGCAAAGTGAGTGGTTCTGTGTAGGAGTGTCAGATCATCCCCTCTCTGCCCTCCCTACACCAACCCCTCCTCTGTCCCTAGGTGCCCCTCACTACAGCTGTCCCTCATCATTAGCAGTGACTGTCACTGTTGGAACAGCCCCCATCAGGCTGCAGAGCCAGGATGGGGCAGGAGAATGTCAGATGACTCCGACAACCTCAAAGGCCAGGGATGGAAACACAGAACCTGTAGCCTAGGTACAGGAGGCACCATACTACATGGCTCTGCCCTGACCCTCTCCTCGGCCAGAGGAGAAAGAGCAGCTCAGCAGAACTTTTCCACAAACCCCCGGCCCTCCCATTCATCAGGCTGAGAGAAGGGCTGGGTGCAGAGAGGCCAGGCTGAGGGTATCACCAGGCTGGGTAGGCGACAAGGGAGACAGACCCAGTGTACCCCTATTCTCTGACAGAGGGATTTCTCCCTGCTGGTGGAAAAGAATTCGCACAATTCTTTGCCTTGCCCAAGGGAAGGGGAGTGTGTGTGTGTGTGTGTGTGTGTGTGTGTACGTGTGATTTTGCAGAATTAGTCATCAGACTAACACCTAATGACCAGTGAACTTAGCAAGGGCTTGGATAAGACGGAGTAGGCCAGAATGTGAGCCCCATCTCCTGACTCTCTGTTCCAACTCTCAACAAATTAATGAGCACCTACCGATGCATGCTAAGCCTGGAGGGGTGTGAGCAGGAGTGCACAGGGAGCCAACAACTGACGAAGGAGACTAAGCTAGATGCAGCCAGAGGTGAGGGCCAGGAGCGGGACACAAGTGCGGGGGGGGGTTCGGAGGAGGAATAAGTTGCATCCGACTGGGCAATCAGGCAACTGAAGTTGAGTTAGCCTTTTAAAGGCCAGCGGTCAACTCTAGGGCCCGTATCTTCAAGGTATTCAGTAGGAGGTAAGAACGAGGAGAAGCTGAGTAAATGCGCGCCTGATTTACATCTGCCTACACGGAGGCAATTTTCGAGTTAAAATGTTGTCAGAGGGTTGTCACAGTTTTGATCTTTCCTTTCTGTTCTTTCTCAATCCACCCACATTTTCTAGCTGGGTTGGAAAGGGGAGTGAGGGGGACAGAGCCTGGTTTAGATTCAGATTTTTTGGAATTGTTAAAGTTAAACAGGACTTTTTTAAAATGATCTAGTTTTCTCTTAGGAAAATTCAGGCCTAGAGCCCAACATCACGACTGTTCCTTCAGGGGGTTTAGAGAGAGCAGGTCGGGAGTTCTGTAGTCAATCCTAAACGATCTCTTGGTGTTGCAGCTTGATTCTCTTTCCTGCCTAGTTCAGAGATGCCGAATAATCCCTCTGCTCCCCCCTTCCAGCCATCAACCTGCTCCACTGAAACCTAACGGGGATTCAGCACCAGGCTTTCCTGGCCTTGCTCTCGACTTCCTCTCTGAGTGTGGGCCGCTCATTCTCTGAGCTGCCACGCCCACTTTCAGATACAACGGGACAGTTTGTGTGAAAGTTCTTCAGGAGGTAGGTGTGACGTAAATGCCCAGGGCTATTAGTTGTATAACAGAAAACACGAGAAGGCAAGCAATCATATGGTTTCAGTGTTCCTGAATACCAGAGTAGAAAGGGGGCCAGAAGAGAAGAAAGACGGAAGGGGAAAGGCCTGCTTACCTGGTTTCTATACTCTGTTCACTGACATGACCCAGCCATCACCAGATAAAGAAATGTGGGGAGTGTGAATTTAAGCCAGGCACCTGGTGTCTGGGGGGCCCGGGAAGGGGGTGTGGGAACTGGCCAACCACTTAGGCAAGGAGCACTGAGTACAGATCATTTGCTGTCTTCAGCCCATTCTTGTCCCATATTTTTCACTGAAGTCTTAAATCCCAAGGAACTGGAGCTTATCAAAGAGGTGAGCAGAGAAGGGACATAGTAAATGTCTGGGCTGACAGAATCAGGATTCAGAATTACCTCGGGGGCCAGAGAGATAATACTGAGCAGATCAGTGTGAAGTCCTCCACTGAGTTAGAGAAAGAAAATGTGCAGGAGAAGCCCAGTCATTTCGTGTCAAAACAACATGGACATTTTAGCTGCTAAGTTCAGCACGGGCTAGCCCCAGGGGAAATGCCTGAGAGACAGGGGACCATGGCTTCAAGGGGCATCGCACCACAGTCTCTAGGGGCCCCAGGCTGAAGGAGCTCACTCCCAGCTCATGGCAGAAGACTCAAGCCATCCTCAACACCACAGCTGACCACGGACAAGCTGAAATACCATATGTGACCGTGCTCGCCACGAGGTGGTCGTCTCTGAGCCACACCCCGCAGAACTCACAAATGGCTGAAGGAAGGCGATCAAGATGGCGAGGGTCTGGAACCTGGAAACTGAAGATGGGAGAAGAGGTCTTGGTGCTGTGGCAGCAGGTGAGCAAACCAGAACAACCAGCAAGGTTCCTGTGTGCTCTTCTGAAGGGCTTGGTTAGAACTACCTATTGGAGTTCTGTGGCTCACAGAAGCTCCAGTGGAATGACTATGTCGTGGGTGACGCCATCCCCCACAGCTGGAGACCCACAGCTGGGTCTTCAGTGTATTCCGAGAGCACTCACGCACTCACTGGCCTGGAAGGGGCCTGGACACCCTTGCGGGCCCCTGAGGAGCTTCCCCCGAACCTCAAGGGCACCAGGTCGGGTAAGGATGGTTCATCTTTCTTGGCCAGAATCACTAGTTTTAGGACCCTAAAAGCAGAAAGCAGGAATGGGAGATACGACAGGTGATTAGAAGGAGGGAATGACAAAGAATTAAAAATAATAAAGTGATCATGTGAATTAAGTTTATACAGGTGGGAGGCGACGACCTGGTTGTATCTATGAAATATACCCAAGGCCTGAGTTCCTTCCACCAGAACCACCTCTGGTGACTGTGTTGTCAACCCAGCTGAAGCTCTCTGCTATCTGGGGGGGGCGAGGGGGGCGGGTAGCTTGATTTATTGGGTCAGTCTCTGGATATCTGGTTGATAAGCCAGAGGGACTTGGACATGGGTGAGATGACATGACACCCAGCATAGGGTTAAGCAAATTTGTCAAGTTACAAAATGCTCTCATCCAGTGAATGCCAGGTCGAGTACAGGAGGGTCCTTACCCTCCTTTCTACCCTCTACTTCCCATTTGCTGCTTCTAACTTGCTTAATCCTATCAATGAGTGTGTGTGTGTGGGGGGGGTCCCTTCCTTTACCTTCCAATCTGTTGCGTCCTGCTAATCCTTCTTCCAAACGTCTTTCGAATCTGCTTCATCCCTTCTACCCCCAGTCACACCCAAGTCATGGTATTAGCTGAGGCCTCATCATCCCTCATCCATCTGGATCAACTCCAAACTGAATTCTCTGCATTGGTCTCTTTTTGTCCTAATTGGTTCAGCCCAAAAAGTCAGAAAATCTGTCCTGTGTACACCTCCTGTCATGTCTCTTCCTTGCTCCAAAATATTTGCTCCTGAATGTGCATCAGACCAAGCCTCACTCTTTGGTATGGGGTTTGGGGTCACAGCTTTACCCTCCAGCCTCGTCTCCCCACCTGCCCTGACTGAGCCCAGCTGAACAGCTACCACCTTCCTAATCCATTCCCTCCCCTTCCCTTTCAGGGAGGCCTCCGCTAGGAGGGCTGTCCCTTTGACTCTCCCCTACTTTAAACGCTTCTCATGTTTTAGCCACCACCTGAAGAGCCCTGTCCTCCACGGGGCCTTTCTGGACTCTCCGCTGACAGACTCTTCTTCTTCTGATGTCCCTTTAGCACTAAGTGTCTGTTCTATGCTCCAGAAGTTTGTCACCTACTTCTGGTAACATCTCTTCTTCTGCTAAGATATGACTTAGCTTCTGGATAATGTGCTGGTTTTTACCAGTGTATGTTCTTTCTCCCTACCTAGACCATAAATTCTAATCTCAATCATAGATTCCCGGAGAGTGGAATAGGGATGGTATCTCTCCTCCATCCCAGGGCTAACCACAGTGAACACTTGAAAAGGCTTGCTGACCAGATGGGCTGAGGAAGAGTGTAGCCATGAGGTCAAGAGACCTGGGTTTTACTTCGCTGTTATGACGGGTCATGTGACTCAGGGTATGGCAGGCAAGTTTCCTTCCCTGCAAAACGATGAAGCAGATGGATTGATGCAAACACCCCTTCCAGGTCTAGTATTCTCTGAGTCTAGATGACTGGGGACTGACCCAGCCCTAGGTCTGGCTAGGGAAGGAGCAAGGAAGGCTATGGACCAGCCCTTGGAGAGAGAGAGGGAGAGGGAGAAGGGGAGCTAATAGCTCTGGAGGAAGGAAGGACATGCTGGGCTAATGGGATAATTGGATAATCCTCAGAGCTAGGGGCTGCCAGGCTGGGGCCAGCTGTTAGAAGCAGACACAAATAGCAGGAGCAAAACAAAAGCGCTGGTGCAGGAAGCACTTTGCTGAGACGTATGGGGGAGGGGTGGTGGTAGCCAGACAGTGGGGGAGGGAGATGGAAGGAAAACTGGAGCCTCCATTCTGTGGGTCCCCCTTAGGAGGAACCCTGTGGTCTCATCTGGTAACAAAGATTCCATTTAGGAGTTTTGGGCCGATTTCAGCCCAAATTAGGGGACATTCTTGGAGACCTTGGAGTTATTCTGGCCTTGAGGGTGTCCCTCCACCAAGATGGTCCTTGGGGACCATGAAGCCCTCACCCCTGCCTATTGAGGGTTCTCTGCAGATGGGCCATCTACCTGAAATGTCTGTGAAACTGTTGCTGGACTCGTGCAAAATAATAACTTTGATGCAGGTCTCAGGGTTTCCTTCATTTCAGGCTAATAAGTAAGTGGATCAGTCAGTGGGGATGGACATAAAACAAAAGAAATTCAAGAGGGAGATCAGGTCTAGGAGTCAGAAGCCTGGCCTCTAGTCTCCTAGAGTCCCAGCCCTGCTGGGCCACAAAACTCATGATGGGATCTCTCCAGACCTCGGTTAGCCCATCCATAAATGCGGGCAATAAGCAATACCCTTCCTGTAGAGCTGTTGTGGGGAGAAAATGAGATCGCGAGTAGGGAAGTAACTTGAAATTTGTAAAAAAACACTTTAGTCCTGACTCTCTTATTTCTAACTATCATTTTAGAAAAGCTATTTCCTTTTTCTGAGTTCCAGTTTTTTCCACTATAAGGTGTTGAGATCAATACCCTTCTAACGGCTCTAATCCTCAAAAAAAAAAAAGTATATTTATATCAGTATATATTATAAGAAAAGCATGGAAAGAGGGAAATTTAAAGCCAATATTATTCATCAATATAGATATAAAATACTCAATATTAGCAAACCATATCCACCAATGTATAATAATAGAAATCATTACTCATTAGGGTTCATCCCAGGAATGCAAGGATGGCTTAGTAGTAGATAATAAGTCAGTGTTATTCATGTTGACAAGTTAAAGAACATTATAGGAGTTTCACAACAGACAGAGAAAATTATTTTTTATTTAAAAATTCAACATCATTCATAGTGAAAACTCTTAGCAAACCAGAAATATGAAAGTATTTTCTTAACCCAATTAAAGAGGATTTTTCAAAACTATATATGAAACATCACACTCAATGGTGGACTTTTCTTTCTAGTAAAGACCAAGCACACTATTCTATACATTATTGAACTAAAGGTCCTAGAGATCACAAAAGATGTGAAAAGAAAATATTTAAGACTGGAAAAAGAAAAAAAAATTACTTGGAGTATTAATGGAACAAACAAGACTTCACCAAAGCTGTTGGATATAAGATCACTATAAAAAAAAAAAAATTCAACAGTGTTTCTGTCTATCAGCAAAAACTACTAAAAGAGGGGTACCTAGGTGGCTCAGCGGGTTAAAGCCTCTGCCTTCGGCTTGGGTCGTGATCCCGGGGTCCTGGGATCGAGCCCCGCGTCGGGCTCTCTGCTCAGTGGGGAGCCTGCTTCCTCCTCTCTCTCTCTGCCTGCCTCTCTGCCTACTTGTGATCTCTGCCTGTCAAATGAATAAATAAAATCTTTAAAAAAAACTACTATAAGAAGTAATTTAAAAATATGTCATTTATAACAGCAACAAAAACTAGAGGGTACCTTGGAATAAATCTGACAAATACACACACAAAAGAAGACTCCAATCAATGAAGATGGGCTGTGATCATGGATGGGATGAGTCAGTATTATAAAACACAATTATCTCCAAATCAATTTGGAGATCAAGTGCAATTCCCTTAAAAATCTTGATAGGGACACCTGGGTGGCTCAGTGGGTTAAAGCCTCTGCCTTCAGCTCAAGTCATGATCTCAGGGTCCTGGGATCAAGCCCCATATCAGGCTCTCTGCTCAGTGGGGAGCCTTCTTCCTCCTCCTCTCTCTCTCTGCCTGCCTCTCTGCCTACTTGTGATCTCTGTCAAATAAATAAATAAAACATTTTTTAAAAATCTTGATAGAATTTTTCAAAAATGACAATTTGGGTCCAAAAGATTGTATGAAAAGAAAAAGGGCCAAGAAGACCTACAATAATTTTCTTCCTAGTGAAGAATGTGGAAATTTGCCCTAACAGATAGATACTTAAAGCATAAAGCCCAAGTAATTAAAACAACGTGATACAGGAATAGGCAAAGAGACAGACTGAATGGAAAATAAAGGTTAGATGCAAACTTCTCTGTGTGTGGAAATGTATCATGTGGTAGAGGTCACAGCACAAGCCACAGAAAAAGGAAGGAATGTTCATTAAGTGATTCTAAGAAAATGGAGGGGTTTTTTTGTTTTGTTTTTAAAGATTTTATTTATTTATTTGATAGACAGGGATCACAAGTAGGCAGGGAAGCAGGCAGAGAGAGAGGAAGCAGGCTCCCTGCGGAGCAGAGAGCCCGACGTAGGGCTCCATCCCAGAACCCTGGGATCATGACCTGAGCCGAAGGCAGAGGCTTTAACCCACTGAGCCACCCAGGCGCCCCATATGTGCAATCTTAAACTGGGGTCTCGGGTGGCTCAGTTGGTTAAGCGTATGCCTTTGGCTCAGGTCAAGATCCCAGGACCCAATCAGGGTCCCAGCTCAGTGGGAATTCTTCTCCCTGTCCCTCTGCCCATCCCCCTGCTTGTGCGCTCTCTCTCTCAAATAAATAAATAAATAAATAAAATTTTTAAAGATTTTATTTATTTGAGAGAGAGAGAGAATGAAAGAGAGAGAGAGAGAGAGAGAGCGAGCATGAGAGGAGAGAGGTCAGCGGGAGAAGGCAGACTCCCAGCTAGCAGAGACCCCAATGTGGGATTCAATCCTGGGACTCCAGGATCATGACCTGAGCTGAAGGCAGTCGCTTAACCATCTGAGTCACCCAGGCGCCCTAAAATCTTTTTTTAAAAACTTAAAATCTAAAAAACGTTAAACCTGTAAAAAACAATAAATGGTGGTTACCAAGGCCTCGGAGTGGGAGGGATAAGATTGATGGGGTCTAGGGGGCGAACTTATAAGTAGTAAATAAGCCATACAGATCGAATTCACAGTATGATCTAGATAATAAAACTGTACTATAATTATGTGATATGATAAATATCCCCACACCAGCAATCATATTATAATATATAAATGTATTGAAGTAACAACTGTACACCTTAAACTTCTACAATGTTACATGTCAAAGTTTTGAAAATTACAAACAAAAGAAGTTTAATCTCATTAGGAATTAGGGAGAGGCAAATTAAAACATACTTTGCAGCCATTCGTAGTTAGTCAACAAATTAAGTATTGGTAGTTCCAATCATGTGATTAGGGGATTGGGGCTTTAAGTGTGACCTTCAAGGAGGGGAGAAGGCTGGGGATTAGTTCAACAAGCCTATGTAATTAAATTCCAAGAAAAGTAAAACTCTGGGGGGCGCCTGGGTGGCTCAGTCGGTTAAGCATCTGCCTTCAGCTCAGGTCATGATCCCAGAGTCCCTGGATCGAGCCCCACATCAGGCTCCCTGTTCTGCAGGGAGTCTGCTTCTCCCTCTGCCCCTCACCCCTCTTGTGCTCTCTCTCTCTCTCTCTCTCGTTCTCTCTCACTCTCGAATAAATGAAATCTTTAAAAAGAAAAAATGTAAAACCCTGGACACCAAAGCTTGGGTGTCACTGAGCACTTGATAAGGCACGGTCCCTGGCTAATAATGCTCAGTCCATATTGTTACCCACTGATGTGCTGGGAGGGCTATTCCTCCTAACTCCAAGGGGAAACAACACAGAAAATTTAAATTTGGGGCCCACCCAGACCTCACCTGATGCATCTCTTCTTTTGGCTGCTGAGGATTTGTATTATTTTTGTCGTAATAAAACTGAAATTTTAAGTGATTTTAAAAAAACAAACAGGGGCGCCTGGGTGGCTCAGTGGGTTAAGCCGCTGCCTTCGGCTCAGGTCATGATCTCAGGGTCCTGGGATCGAGTCCCGCATAGGGCTCTCTGCTCGGCAGGGAGCCTGCTTCCTCCTCTCTCTCTCTGCCTGCCTCTCTGCCTACTTGTAATCTTTCTCTGTCAAATAAATAAATAATATTTAAAAAAAAAAACAAAAAACAAAAACAAACCCAAAAAACATTGGTGGGGACATGAGGAGCTAGAAATATACAATGGGTGAAGATGTGACTACCCAATGACCTGGCGTTTTCCGTTTCTAGGCCTCGATCTTCAATAAAGACATACAATGTAATAAAGGCACACACATATATAAATAAAACCATGCGCATGGCTGTTCCTCGTGTCTGTGTAATACTGAGAAGCTGAAGCAACCCTCAGAGGTAGGACGGATATATAAACAGCAGTCTGTCCCTTCGAGCACATGGAAGACAGAATGAATGAACTCGATACATGCGTACTTACTCTGTACCCGAGTTAAACGTCTCTAGCTATTTCCAGACCATGCTTTGAATTCCTATCTTTAGTGCCAGTGCTCATGGCTGTTGTCCTTTCCCTCACTTTTTGCTTAACAAATCTTAGTGATATACTTTACGTGCAGCTTCCTCTTAAAACATTCCCGGGTCCTTTTAATTCTGACACTATAGATGAGAAACCAAAGACCCCAAAAGGTTGAGTTACACTAAGTTCACACGGCAGATGACTGGCAGAATTAGACCGGGAACCCTGGCCCTCTGCCTTCTGGTATGGTGTAAGTCTACAGGTAAAATCAGAGAATGGTAAATTCAGAATTTATCCCACCTAAGCGTGGGGCACTCTGTTCCTCACACAACCCCAGACAGCTCTGGCCTCAGTGGCTATCACCCCTTCTGGCGGGCGAAATGTTTGGATCTGACTTAACCACACACTCTCCATGTGACTCACTAAGTCAAGCTCTGTGTCTTGGTTTTTTCATCGGGTTGATGCCAATAATCTCTGCCTAGCTATCACAGGAACCCATTAATAGAATCGAGTGAAACAGGAGATAAGAAAATGCAAATGTGGGACGCCTGGGTGGCTCAGTTAGTTGGACGACTGCCTTCGGCTCAGGGCGTGATCCTGGAGTCCCGGGATCGAGTCCCACATCGGGCTCCCAGCTCCATGGGGAGTCTGCTTCGCTCTCTGACCTTCTCCTCGCTCATGCTCTCTCTCACTGTCTCTCTCTCTCAAATAAATAAATAAAATCTTTAAAAAAAAAAAAAAGAAAATGCAAATGTATTTGCAATAAGGGAGAAATTAACTTTTTATTATTTTTAGGATGCCAAAATGCTTGCCCTCTGGCTAAAAGGATCATGGGATGTCCAATTGGTTAAAAAAAAACAACTGATGTGGAGAGTTTTGCCATTGAAAATAAATGAAGCATGGTGGTGGAGTGGGGGCTGCTGACCTCATACCAGAAGCAGCACTCTGGAAACTCTGCTCCCTTCTCCTGTCTCCTGCTGCTTGGAGCCTCCGTGCCACCGCGCTCTCTGGCACAGGAACACTAGTGGGCAGTCTGGGGTCCCTCAGGGCAGGGCTGGCCCTGACAAAATACTGAAGTTAGCCAGGTCAGGCTTCTACATTTCTTCCCTGTGCCTTTTCTCCTGGTCTAGCCTTCACTACATCCTTCCTGAGTTACTGAAGGAGGGATTCTATACAACCAACTTCCCCTCTCCCAACTACTGTTGGGCTTCCCACTATTGAAGACCTGTTAAGGACCCTGAGGTTAGGAACCGTGCCTGGCCCCATCTTTGCAGAGAGTCTGTACTCAATAAATGTCAAACTGAGCCAAAGGGACTACCGCCTGTCTTCCTCCTTAACCAGAAACCTTGTGCTGAGCTTCTTGCTCACAAGGAAATGTCTGATAGGTCCCTTCCCACAGACTCTTGGGACCTATTTCCTTGTCTTCCCCTCCTAGGCTAGATGCTTTGTCCAATAGGCCATGGGAAGTAATGCTGAACCCCAGGGAGATGGTTCACATAAGGGAGTGGAGAAAGAAACAACGACTGGGAATGTGTTCACTGGGGGACTCTGCTCCATACCCCGACTTCTCTGTTGTAGACCAGAGGTTTCACACCACCATGTTCCCCATCACGGGCAGGTAGCCTGGTTACCCGTGGACAGGACTCATGCTGAGAAATGTTTTGAAGTTAAGCAGGTTACACTATCTCTTTTCTTATTTTTGTTTTATTTACTTATTTTAAGATTTTATTTATTTTTGACACAGAGAGAGAGAACACAAGCAGGGGGAGCAGCAGGCAGAGGGAGAGGGAGAAGGAGGCTCCCCACTGAGCAAGGAGCCCAATGCAGGGCTTGCTCTCAGGACGCCAAGATCATGACCTGAGCCAAACGCAGATGCTTAATGGACTGAGCCATCCAAGTGCCCCTCTTTTCTTATTTTTAAAATAAAGAAATGTTTCCTATTCTCTTCCTTCACAATGTTGTTAAGAATTAAACGTGAAGGGGCGCCTGGGTGGCTCAGTGGGTTAGGCCGCTGCCTTCGGCTCAAGTCATGATCTCAGGGTCCTGGGATCGAGTCCCACATCGGGCTCTCTGCTCAGCAGGGAGCCTGCTTCCCTCTCTCTCTCTCTCTGCCTGCCTTTCTGTCTACTTGTGATTTCTCTCTGTCAAATAAATAAATAAAATCTTAAAAAAAAAGAATTAAATGTGAATTATTTAATAAAGAATTAAAGATTGGGCGCCTGGGTGGCTCAGTGGGTTAAGCCGCTGCCTTCGGCTCAGGTCATGATCTCAGGGTCCTGGGATCGAGGCCCGCATCGGGTTCTCTGCTCAGCAGGGAGCCTGCTTCCTCCTCTCTCTCTGCCTGCCTCTCTGCCTGCTTGTGATCTCTCTCTGTCAAATAAATAAATAAAATATTTAAAAAAAAATTAAAGATTAAATGTGAAAATCAGTAAGAAGAGAAGCGAGACAGGCAAGACAACCTCAGAGCCAGGCTGCTTTGCCAGGCTTCTCTGTCTGTGATCTTTGGGCCACTGCTAGCTTGGACTCGCAGTAGCGAGTAGCTCAGGGCCACCTCTGATGGCCCTTCTCTCACCTAGACCAGGGACATGAGGACCAAACACAGGAGGCCCTGCCCTTCTGAGTGACCTTTTATCTACATAGGACTGTTTTCTCTGCCAAACACGCCAAAAGGAAGGAAAGCCAGCAAGACATTAGTTCTTTTCTTAGCTCCTAAATGGCTGACATTACAGGAAACCAAAATTCTGAATGGGACCAGAGGGCATTTCAATTCATCCCGCCTGTCTACAGGCAGAGTCAGTCTAACACAAGGACTCTGTTAAACAGGGTATACTTTCAGAGGTTCAGGGGATGCCCTTGTCCAAAACTCTCTTCCAAACTTATTTGCTCACTGCTTGAAACTCCATCATTAGAGCTTTACTTCTTTGGTATAAGCCAAATGTAGGTTTTGTCTTCTGTATAACTGCCCACATCACACATATAAAATCATATCGGTCACCTCAATGTGAATGAAATACATCAGTCCTTTCCTGAGAACAGGCTTGGCTGGAAAGGAGAGGACAAGAACACCGCAGGCAGCAGCCTCTAAGGCCAGGAGAGGGAAGATGGGAGGGTGTAGAAGAGAACGGATGTACACGGACGTGGAGCTGGTGAAGACTTTCCACCTGGACAGTCAGGTATGGCCTCCAAAGTACCCAGAAAAGCTACATGTAAAAAAAAGCTGGACCCCCACCCTTCGGCCCCCAACAAAAGATCACATTCTACGATTACATTTCTATCTAGCAAATATAAACTAACCTAGAGGGATAGAAAGCAGATCTGTGGTT
Organism: Neogale vison; assembly: GCF_020171115.1. Taxonomy (NCBI): domain Eukaryota; kingdom Metazoa; phylum Chordata; class Mammalia; order Carnivora; family Mustelidae; genus Neogale; species Neogale vison. The sequence goes on along the minus strand of NC_058093.1, from coordinate 214,519,569 downwards.
GCCTGAGCAGGGCTGGGGGCGGTTAAGGGGGAGAAATGACAAGCCCGGTGGAGGGGAACATTGGGAGGTGATCGATACCTTGATTATGATGATGGTTTCAGGAGGGTATAGATGGGCCCAAACTTAACAAATCATACACGTTAAGTTATGTGCAGTTTACTCATTGCATCTCAGTTATACCGCAATAATATTTTTTGGAAAAGAGTGGAAAAAAAAAAAACCCAAAAAACTATGTGAGTACTGTATGCCTGCCAAATAATCCATCTCACATGCCTCTGATAAATTCTGGCAGAAACGTGTTTTCCAAGAGCACGCCTCCTCTCTCTGAGCATCAGGTATTCGCTCTGTAAATTGATAAAGATGAACTAGACAATCCCAAGGTCCTATCCAGATATCACAGTCTAGATTGTAAGGGTCAAATATGTAAACCAATAGAAAACCATCATTAAAGGCTAAAGGATTAGATACAAATACAAGGCAGGAATTATTAAATAATCAGCATATACAGAGATACTGGGTAAAAACAGTGGATTAAATACATGCATCTAATTTCACTGTATCTAAAACTCCATTAAGAGGGATTTTCCCCTCCCCAAGAGCAAAGTCTCCAATGGGAAATCATAGAAAGAAAAACTGTGACATCAGAAATGAAAACTTTAGTGAAAGAATTAGAAGACAGATTGAGGAAATTTTCCAGAAAGTAGAGCAAAAAGACAGGGATAGAAACTAGGAAAGAAGAGATGAGAAATTCATCTGAATAGCTGAATCACAGGAATTTTAGAAACACAACAAAGGACACAAACTAATTCAAGAAAACACTCCAGAATCAAAGGTCATGAGTTATCAGACTGAAAGGGCCACTCAGTGGTCAGCACAATAGGTATGTCACTGTGAAATTTCTTAACACACGGGGGACAAAGAAATCCTACAAGGTCACATGCAAAGAGGGCTTTGGCTTCAATAGCAGCCCTGGAAGCTAGAAGACAATGGAGCCAGGCTATCAACGTTCTGAGGCGGTCAGACCCAAGATTTCAAAAAATTTCCCACTCATAACTCTCAGGAAGTTCTAGAAAATACACGTCATCAAAAAGAGGGAAGAAAGCAGAAAACGAGAAGACACAGGATCCAGAAACAGGTGATCCAACATAGGGAAGAGGCAGGGAATTCCCCAGATGGTAGTAAAGGGAGGTTCCAGGGTGGCAGCTGTTCGGCCTCCCCCACCTCTGAGCAGGAGAGAGGCTCCAAGAGACCTTCCCAAGAACAAACTGAGAAGACACCTGGGTAACTGGCAGAGTTTAAGGTTAATAAGTGCTAAGATCTTCGAAACCTATGTGTATGAAAAAACAAAATAAACAAAAAGATAATATTGTAAAGGAAAAACAATCATGGTTGACTATGTGGCTTAGCTGTGAGTGGCATTACACTGTCATAATGACAACTTGCACTAATTACTGATCTACCAAAAATGACCATATAACTGATAGAGAATAAGGGGCCCTGGGAAGTGTGCATATGCGTAAAAGGGGGGAGTGGAGAAAAAGTCGCTGAATCCTCACCTCCCATTGTGGGAAGTCAACAGATAACGCCTGAACTGAAACACCAGGAAGTAGCAATACAAACATGTTATTTATAGATAGGTAAAAGAATTAGTTAAACAAGTTGAAAATGGTCCCTCTAGGGAAAGGGAAATGGGGGGAGGGGAGTGGGTGGAGAGAGGCTGAGGACTGCTCTTTGTCTTCATTAACCTTGTAGAACTGGTTGGCTCTTTCAATTATGTGCCTGGTATAACTTTGATAAAACTTAAATAATTAAAAAATGAATGTGGTGAACGAATAGTGATATTAACACTTACTGAGGGCCTACAGTGCCAACAGGTGTCCCACATACGTGTGCGAACCTGCTGGTGCCAGGTTTTCCGAGCTGCTGCAGGTCGAGCAAAATACCTGTGTGAAGGCGCTTCCATTAGGGAGGTCACTTGGGGGCTAAGCCCACACTTGTACTTCCTGCTGCCTCAGTAAGTTAGTTACTTAGCCTAACTCTCAGCATCTCACCTTGAGAAATCCTGGGAATAAATGTCTATATGATACTGAGTGGACAGGGTCTAGATTGACAGCCAGCTGCTTCAGGTCCTAATTTGGAGAAGAGCAAGGGACAGAAATGTAGTGAGTGGGACAGAAAAATATGCGCTCTGCTAGTGTCAGACTCTGGCACTGGCAGCAGGAAAAGAACGAGAAGGGAGTCCTGCTTCTGGGTGGGTTCATATCCGAAGCCTCAGACTTTGATTCTTACACACTTGTGTCTTAAATTTCAGTGAAACCGGTAAAGTTGCAAGGGTGCCTAGGTGGCCCAATCGGTTGAGTGTCTGCCTTAGACCCGGGTCATGGTCCCAGGGTCCCGGGATCGAGCCCTACATAGGGCTCTCTGCTTAGTGGGGAGTCTGCTTCTCCCTCTCCCACTGCCAAATAAATAAAATCTAAGAAAAAGAAAATTTAAAAGTTTCTGCTTCTGGACGCTGAAATGGAGACTCCATGAGGTAGTTTTCTGAGACTGAGTCCTGTTGCCAGCTACCACCTGAAGGGCAGCACGGCATGGAGCCAGATCTCAATACAAAACATTGTGTGAAAGAAAAACATCCCAGACTAGGAATGAAAAGACCCAGCTTCCCAGATCCCTCTCGGACACTTGCAGCTTTGTGACCCTGGATAGTTTACTCAGTCTCATGGCTCGCTCTTCACTTTTCTCTTCAGTAAATAGACCTGACTCCGTGACCTCAACGGTCCCTTCCTGGCAGATAAGACAGTAATCTCCCTGAGGGCAGGGATAGTGTCTGTCCTCTTTGCTGACTGTATACTGCACTCTGTAAACCTGCTGTGCTCCCTAATGTGTATGGGGTGAGGAGGAGAAGAAAAACCTTCTGAGGGAGGTTTTTTCCTTTCTTATTTTTCATTCTTTCGTGTTTTCTCTGCTATTGTTTTCTTTTCTTTTCTTTTTTTTTAAGATTTTATTTATTTATTTGACAGAGAGAAATCACAAGTAGATGGAGAGGCAGGCAGAGAGAGAGAGAGAGAGGGAAGCAGGCTCCCCGCTGAGCAGAGAGCCCGATGCGGGACTTGATCCCAGGACCCTGAGATCATGACCTGAGCTGAAGGCAGCGGCTTAACCCACTGAGCCACCCAGGCGCCCCTTTTCTTTTCTTTTTTTTTTTTTTTAAAGATTTTATTTATTTATTTGACAGACAGAGATCACAAGCAGGCAGAGAGGTAGGCAGAGAGAGAGAGGAGGAAGCAGGCTCCCTGCTGAGCAGAGATCCCGATGCGGGGCTCCATCCCAGGACCCTGAGATCATGACCTGAGCCGAAGGCAGCAGCCTAACCCACTGAGCCACCCAGGCGCCCCTCTGCTATTGTTTTCTGCTGGCAGGACACACCCAAAGATCCAAATTTGTATTAAAAAGAAATGAAAAAAGAAAAAGAAGTACCTAGCACATTGCCTGGTACATAGCAGGTATTCAATACCTATCTGTTGAATGAGTGAAATGGAAGAGAAGGACACTCCATTAGACTCTTCAAACCACAGAATGAAATTAACTACAAATGAAGAAACAAAAGCCTAGTGAAAAAGAAAAAAAGTCTTTGCAGTCACCCCAGTTAAACAGGAATGGAACTGGACTCAAGTCCCAACACTGTGGAAGCTCACTAGATGGTAGGTCAGTGCAGATTAGACATGGAAGGGAAGGAGCCACATCTCAGAACATGTAGGGAAAATATCACTGTACCAGGTTACTATCCTGAATGAACTGGTAAAGTTTGGCAGCGAAGCGAGACAAAGTAAAAAGAGCACATAGCATCTGGTTCAAGTTCCACCTCTGCTACTTGCGTATGTGATTTTAGGCTGGGCACCTAATCTCTGAGGCTGTTTCTTTTTCTAAAAAGCAGAGATAATAATAGCATCTAGTTCACAGAATTTTGGTTAGAATGGAAGTAAGTTCAATGTGGTATGTGAAGAAAATGTTTTGCAAGCTATAAAATATAGACTGTTAATCTGTTTGGCCAAGATCCACCCCACCCTCAAGTAATCTCTCACTCACAAATCAACATAGATCATTAACAATAGTTTATTTTTTTCCAGCCATCTGGCTGTCACTTTGAAAACCAAGTGGAACGACCTTGAAAGGTAGGTAAATCTTGATGGAGGCTGTCAAGAGGAAGAAGATGTGGGCAGTTAGAGTCTAGGTAGGGATGCTTCAGGGGCTGCTCCTGAGTGGTCAACAGCAGGTTAACTCCAAGGCTGAGCATGAACAAGACTGGCCCAACCGCCAGGAACCGGATTCTAGACTTTGTGATTGGGAGAACCTGTGAACTCTCCTCTGGGTGGTTTCCTTATCTGTAGTGAGGTAACCACCAACTCTGCTTTCTTGGAGGCTACTGTAATGTCACATGAGACAGTGGGTGTGAAGAATTTTTAAGAATTATTGATCACCATCTCTGCAAATGGGAGATTATCATTCTTTTTTTTTTTTTAAAGATTTTATTTATTTATTTGACACAGAGAGATCACAAGTAGATGGAGAGGCAGGCAGAGAGAGAGTGAGAGAGAGGGAAGCAGGCTCCCTGCCGAGCAGAGAGCCCGATGCGGGACTCGATCCCAGGACTCTGAGACCATGACCTGAGCGGAAGGCAGCGGCCCAACCCACTGAGCCACCCAGGCGCCCCTGGGAGATTATCATTCTTTTAGAAGAGCATGGATATGGTGATAGAAAGCTCATGTGTAATAAACTTTGCCCGCTGTCATGGACTGAATTGTGTCTCCCCCCCACGCCCCGCCCCAGAGTCTTCTCATGAAGTCCTAACCCACCCGTAGGACTGTGTTTGGAGACAGGGCCTTTAAAGAGGTGATTAAGATTAAATGAGGTCGGGGCGCCTGGGTGGCTCAGTGGGTTAAGCCGCTGCCTTCGGCTCAGGTCATGATCTCAGTGTTCTGGGATCGAGTCCCGCATCGGGCTCTTTGCTCAGCAGGGAGCCTGCTTCCCTCTACCTCTCTCTCTGCCTGCCTCTCTGTCTACTTGTGATCTCTCTCTGTCAAATTAAAAAAAAAAAAAAAATCTTAAAAAAAAAAAGATTAAATGAGGTCATCGGGGCGCCTGGGTGGCTCAGTGGGTTAAGCCGCTGCCTTCGGCTCAGGTCATGATCTCAGGGTCCTGGGATCGAGTCCCGCATCAGGCTCTCTGCTCAGCGGGGAGCCTGCTTCCTCCTCTCTCTCTGCCTGCCTCTCTGCCTACTTGTAATCTCTCTCTGTCAAATAAATAAAAAAAAAAAAAAAAAGATTAAATGAGGTCATAAGAAGGACGTCTTAGTCCAAAAGGACTGTGTCCTTATCCATGAGGAAGAGACACCAGGGATGTGTGCTCACAGAGAGATGGCTGTGGGAGGACACAGCAAGAAGGTGGCCACCTGCACAGCCAAGGACAGGGGACATAGTAGGAACCAAACCTGCTGACTCTTTGATCTTGGACTTCCAGCCTCCAGAACTGTGAGAAATTTGCTTCTGCTGTTTAAGCCCCCTGGTCTATAGTATTTTATTATGGCAGCCCTAGCAAACTAGTACACTCACCTAACAGTGTTTCTTCCCCAGAACAAATTCTCCCTTTATACTGAAAGATAATGCGCAACAACGGTTCTTAGAGGCACTCTGGGTGCCAGCAAAGGGAGAAGGCAGTGTGGCTGGTGGTCAGGACCAGGTGTTAAGAGCTTGTCCTGTCAGGTTGTGGATTACACGTGAATGGCTGAGTGAATGGAAACCAGCTTTGTCTGCCCTCAGACATTAAGTTTGTTTTCTTTTGCCTATATACCAAGATTCTGAAGCTCAACAGAAGAACTGTTTAAGGAGCTTTTAGTACAAGGGAAAGTTGGAGGCCCATGAGTAAAGCTTAACTTTCCTCTTTGTGATGTGCTAGGTAATTTGAATAATGATACCTTAGAAATAGGAGACAAAGTTTAAATCTCGGTTGAGAGCTCCAAGAGTAATTATGTGGGCTTCTTTTGAGGTTGAATTCTGTCAGAATTAAAAAGACAAATCTGGCAATTCTGCCTTACTCTTTACACACTAACTTCACAGGTTTATTCATTCAACAGATTTTCTTGATCACGTACTACATGCCAATTTCTATTCGAATCATAGAGATATCATGATAAGAATAAAATAGACATAGCTCCTGTTCTTACAGAGCTTACAGTTGAATGGGAGAAATATAGAAAAGAGCCTGAGGATAAAAATAGAAGTCTAAAAAAATTAAAAAAAAAATAAGTCTATGCCTGGCATTTAAAAATTCAGTTCAGGGATGCCTGGGTGGCTCAGTTGGTTAAGCGGCTGCCTTCGGCTCAGGTCATGATCCCAGCGTCCTGAGATCGAGTCCCACTTTGGGCTCCTTGCTCGGCAGGGAGCCTGCTTCTCCCTCTGCCTCTGCCTACCACTCTGTCTGCCTGTGCTCTCTCTCTAACAAATAAATACATTAAAAAATAATAATAATAAATAAAAATTAAAATCCAGTTTAGTCCGGGCCTGGTCAACTTCTTTCATTACTTTCTATACTCCTACTCAAATGCCCTTCTCCAAATAAATCATCCCAGTAAAACCTTCCTAAACTTGTACTTTCACTCTTATTCCGTACCTGGATTGCTTTCTATACCTTATTGTGATCCTATCCATCCACAAAAGCATGGTAGTTAGCCCCTGAGATGACTCCCAATGATCTCTGCCTTTTGGTAATCACACACTTACATGTGGGCTGAATCTGGTGACTTGCTTCTAATGAAAACATTCAGCAACAGTGATGGGCTATCACTTCTGAGATTAGGTTATGTAAAGACCAAAGCTTCCATCCTGGTTTCTCTTAAGTCTCTCACCCAGGGGAAGCTAGTACCAAGTCTTAAAGCAGCTCTGTGGAGAGGCCCGTGTTATGAAGGACTGAGGCCTGCCAATGACCACTTCAGTGGGCTTGAAATTGTTTTCTTCTCCACCCTCCATTCAGCCTTGGAGCTTACCTGCAACCTCACAAGAAACCTTGAGCCAAAGGAGCCCAGCTAAGCTGTATCTAGATTTTTTTTTTTTTAAAGATATTATTTATTTATTTGACAGACAGAGATCACAAGTAGGCAGAGAGGCAGGCAGAGAGAGAGAGGAGGAGGAAGCAGGCTCCCCGCTGAGCAGAGCCCGACGCGGGACTCGATCCCAGGACCCTGAGATCATGACCCGAGCCGAAGGCAGAGGCTTTAAGCCACTGAGCCACCCAGGCACCCCTGTATCTAGATTTTTAGCCCGTGAAAACTGTGAGATAATAAATACTTACTGTTTTAAGCCACTAAGTTTGAAGGTAACTTGGCCTTGCTTCAAACTATTCCCCTGAATTGGATCTGACTTAGCCTAGCCCAGAGAAGCTTCTGTCTTCTTTGAACTTGAGGTAGAATGTTTATCTCATTGGTCATTTTGTACTTTTACAACATTAGCTCCCTTCTATTCTCTGTTTCTAGTCCTTTCCAAATAACCTAAACTCAGAAGTTACTCAAAGTATTTGGCAAGGTAGAGAAAGGTTTTGAGAAGCAGAATTTTGTATGAGAAAGGAGTTTTAGCTCATTTTGTGTGGCTGACTGATAAACATCTTGTAGGTGGGAAGCTGAAGTAGAAGTTAGAAGAGGAACCACGGCTTAGGAAGAAATAATTTTTGGTCTTCATCAAAGTGAGGCATCAGCAGCCAATACTAATAGCCAGTTCTCCTTGTAAATTCTTTCTAGTGATTTCCTTCGTATTGTGTGAGGAGCTTAACCTTCTGCTGGCAGTTGTGAAAGGTAAGAGAGGCTCTGGGGCACTGGGGTCACTTCAGAGAAGGGAAGCCAATTGTTTTCTCAGGGCCCCTCTCTCACGTTTATTCTTTTCAGGGCCTCTGTAGCAGGACCGTGCTGGAGCCCATTTCCTACACGTAGCACCATTTATTTAAAACACGCATCACATATACACAAAAAATCAAATGCAAAGGAAAAGGGGGGAAAAAGCTGCTGAAGACCAGAGTCACTAAAAGTTCAGGCTAAGAATAGACAAGGAACTCTGAGAGCTGCTTGGCTATGTGACCTCCTGCAGGGGCTTGGCAATAAGCCCGATTCAGCTTTGTTTTTTCTATGCCTTTACAAAGAGCACTAGCTTGGGAGTCAGGAGACCTGAGTTCTAGGCCTGGCTCTGCCAGTGCTGCCTTCTGTGAACTTGGATGAGTCCTTCCCCTTTCAAGGCTCCAGTTTCCCATTTGTAAAATGAAAGGGTTAGACTAGGCTCCAAGATGTTCCAACCCCAACACTGACAGAACACAAAGGAAAGTAAAAAGAATGCTGGCTGGCCTGAGAACTAGGAGACCTGACTTCTTCTTCTTCTTTTTTTTTTTTTTAAAGATTTTATTTATTTATCAGAGAGAGAGGGAGAAAGAGCGAGCACAGGCAGACAGAATGGCAGGCAGAGGCTGAGGGAGAAGCAGGATCCCTGCAGAGCAAGGAGCCCGATGCGGGACTCGATCCCAGGACGCTGGGATCATGACCTGAGCTGAAGGCAGCTGCTCAACCAACTGAGCCACCCAGGCGTCCCGAGACCTGACTTCTTATCCCAGTTTTGTCTTTTTTTTTTTTTTTTTAATTTTTAAAAGATTTTATTTATTTATTTAACAGAGAGACAGCAAGAGAGGGAACACAAGCAGTGGGAATGGGAGAGGGAGAAGCAGGCTTCCCACAGAGTAGGGAACCCAATGCAGGGCTTGATCCCAGAACCCTGGGATCATGACCCGAGCTGAAGGCAGACGCTTAATGACTGAGCCACCCAGGCGCCCCCCTCCCCAGTTTTGTCTTTAAGAACCACGTCTCTTTTTGCCTCTGTTTCCATCTATAAAACAAGGTGATATATTCATTCATCCATTCTTTCCACAAATGTTTTTTTTTTTTAAGATTTTATTTATAATTTGACAGAGAGAGAAAGATCACAAGTAGGCAGAGAGGCAGGCAGGGCAGGGAGGGAAGCAGGCTCCCGCCGAGCAGAAAGCCCAATTAGGGGCCTGATCCCAGGACCCTGAGACCATGATCTGAGCCAAAGGCAGAGCCCAATCCACTGAACCACCCAGGTGCCCCTCCACAAATATTTCTTGAATACCTGAATACCAGGCTTGGTGCTGGAGATTAAAATGGTGAGCCAAGACGGACAATCTACATTCTTGTGAAACTTCCCATCTATTGGGCATAGAGGAAAGGAAAAGAAGATCAACTGTAAGCAATCACATACATGAGGCTGTTATTAACGTCGAGGTAAATATGACAAAAGAAGGATCATACTTGCTCTTGGTGACTGGGGGGTGGGACAGTCACAACTTCCAACAATTTCAATGTTCTGTGATACAGTAGGCATCTCTGCTGGGAGGCAGAGAAACCTTTTGAAAAACTTACATCTCAAAACACAAACAACTTACATCTCATACCACAGCTACTTTTCAACTCAATTAACCCAGTCCGTTATCTATTTTGTACCTACTGCATGGAATCAACCTCCTGATTCCTGTCTTCCTGGAGCTTACACTAGTGGGAAGAAGGGGTCCATAAACTGACATAGCTATACGATGTCTCACATTCTCGAGTTGCTCCTTATGTGCTTTAAATACTAACATTTATAAGAGTTAAGAATCAAGTAGGGATACGGATGTGTTAAGGCAATCAGAGACATTTTCTTGGAAGTAAAAATTGAGATAGGTGCTGATGATTTGCTACATGGTTTCAGATAAACAGAAACAGTGATATCAGGCTCAATGGCCCCATTCCCTACTAGTAGGCAGTATAGGTATGTGAGACATAGAAGAACTTAAATCCCCTTTTGTGCAGGAGGGATTCAAGCCTCACTCTTTGTCGAGGGGCAAGAGTCCTCTTCTGTGACCTACTATGAACAGCATATCTTGGATTAGGAGGACTGCTTCTGATGGACATCCTGACTTGGGGTGACTACCTTACCCCTGTGAGTCTGTTATCTCATTTGTAAAATGAAGGTATTAGATGATATCCAACACCCCTTACTAAAACATGATTCTTTTTAAGAATTTCTATTCTAATTATACTGGTTGTTGCTGCCATGGAATATGAGCTGTGGGATCTTAGACAAGTTAATAAAGTTTCTAAACCTGACTTAATTTCTTTTTGAAATGATTTTTTCAAATAAAAAAAGTAACGCGGGCGCCTGGGTGGCTCAGTGGTTAAGCCGCTGCCTTCGGCTCAGGTCATGATCTCAGGGTCCTGGGATTGAGTCCCGCATCGGGCTCTCTGCTCAGCAGGGAGCCTGCTTCCCTCTCTCTCTCTGCCTGCCTCTCCATCTACTTGTGATTTCTCTCTGTCAAATAAATAAAAAAAAAAAAAAAAAAAAAAAAAGTAACGCATGTACAAGATTTTTAAAGGTCAAATACTACAGGGGAACCTGGGTGGTTCCCAACTCTTGATTTCAGCTCAGGTCATTATCTCAAGGTCATTATCTCAAGATTGAGCCCTGCATCGGGCTCTGCGCTTGACCTGCTTAAGATTCTCTCTCTCCCTCTGCCCTCCCTCCCCTATTTCCCTCTATTTAAAAAAAAAAAAAAATCAAATACTACAAAAGACTATTATAATGTTTGAGGAATAAAACAGATTTTGGAGATAGATATTGGTAACGGTTACACAACTTTGTGAATGTAATTAATGCTGCTGAATATATGCTTAAAAATGGTTAAAATGGGGGTGTATGGGTGTCTCAGTTGGTTAAGCGTCTGCCTTTGGCTCAGATCATGATCTAGGGGTCCTGTGATGGAGTTCCATGTTGGGCTCCCTGCTCAGCAGGAAATCTGCTTCTTCCTCTCCCTCCACTGCTCCCCCTGCTTATGCGCTTGCTCTGTCAAATAAATAAAAACAAAATTTTTAAAAAATGGTTAAAATGTCAAATTTTATATTATACATATTTTGCCACAATCTTAAAAAATTAATAACATGATACAGCAAAACTAATGAATTAAACAATTTAAGTGGGTGAAATGTATAATATGTGAATTTTATCTCAAGAAAACTGCTAAAAAAGAAAACTTAAAAAACAAGAGCGTACTGTAAGAGTATATTCTCCATCCCAACCCAGAACCTCTGGCCACCCCCAGAGGCCGCTATTTGTTTCTTGTTTCTCCTTCTAGAAATGGCCAGACATAAACAAGTAAATGTGAAAACCTGTCGTTATCTTTTTCTTTTGATATAAATGAAGGGAGTCATATTCTGTTCTGAACTCTCCTTTATTTCCCTTAATTATGTATTTTATGTTGTTGTCTATCAGCACATGCACCCCTACTTTATTCTTTCCTGCTCCTGCAGAGAATTCCACTGTAGGGACCCACCACAATTGATTTAATGAGCTCCTATACTGATGAACAGTTTGACTGATTTTAGTCCTTTTATACACCAAAAAATGTTGCAGTAAACATCCTTGCACTAATGACTTTAAGCATATGCATGAAGATGTCATCTACAGGATAAATTCCTAGTTCTGGTATCACAGTGTCAACATATTAAATATGTTTGTTAAATATTAATATGCTAAATTGATTTCTCTAGAGCCTGTAACAATTTATACTCCTACTGAAAATTCATTCATTCAACTAATATTTGAGTGCCTACTATGTGCCAGGCACTATTCTAAGCCCTGGAAACACATCAAATGAACAACAAGAACATAAAGACAAAATCCACTCCCTAATGGAGTTTACAAATCTTGTCTCGGGAGAAGGCAAAAAAAGGTAAAAATATGTAATATTTCAGGTAGTAAGAAGTGCTATGTCTAAAATAAAGCAGAGAAAGGAATCTTGGCCAGATTCCCCAGGGGGTGGGGACTGGTGATTTAAATAGGGTGGTTAATGGGGAGTGAGGGGGAGGGATAGGGTGGCTGGGTTATGGACACTGGGGAGGGTATGTGCTATGGTGAGTGCTATGAACTGTGTAAGACCGATGATTCACAGACCTGTACCCCTGAAGCAAATAATACATTTTATGTTAATAAAAATAGGGTGGTGAGGGAATGAGAATTCTAAGCCTGTTTCCTTATCTGTTAGATGTGACAATAACAGTACCTATTCCATAGGACACTACTGAAAGAATGCAATTGAGATTATATCTGGTAAGTAGTAATGAACATTTCCTAAATGGAAATTATTGTTATTATAAACAAACTTATAGTTAGGAAAAACTATGGCCTAGGGAAGAATCATTTGCCCACTCCCCCAAGGAAAATTGTGGTGTAAGAACCAGAACCCAGGCCTCCTGACTGCTCATGCAGTGTACTTCCAAATGTACCAAGGGACCAAAAACACTAAGAAGCCATCCTTCCTGGGCTGCTAACAGGCTACATAGTTTTAGGTTGAAAAGCTCTCTGAGAATGTGATTTTTGAAATCAGCAAGAGGGGAGGGAAGATGTGGGAGTACATTAGGTTCCTCTTCAAGGAGAAGCAGGCCAGCTTCACTCTGGCCTAAGGCTGAGCCTGCTGGGGTTTATTCACAAGACGTTCAGATCCAGGATGGTGCTCTCAGCCAAAGGCAACAAGCTTTCTGGCTGCTGCTGGCCCATCTGCTCTGATGAGACTCTCCCAAACCCTGATCTCCCATTGGTTTCATTCCAAGGAATCTCCTGGAGGAAAGATAAGCAGCAGTTATTTCACAGCTGTAGAAATAGTAAGTTCTAGAGGGACATTTCTATCTGTTTGGCTGAGTGAGATTTTCTAGTAGGCCAAGGATGCAGTAGCGGTCACTCAACTCTGTCTGTGCCTTTTTCTCACCCTGTGGCACTTCCTTTCCTTGGCCACAAGCAGGTACCCACTGCTTGCCTGGGCCTTCTGCCTACATAGAGAGCCCCCTCTCTGCCTGGGTTCTAACCTTCAGTTCTATCCTTTCTTCATTGACAGTCTTATTCCCTCACTCATCCTAACTGCTCCTTTATTTATATTTTTTGAGATCTTATTTGTTTATTTGACAGAGAGAGAAACAGTGAGAGAGGGAGTGGGAGAGGGAGAAGCAGGCCTTACACTGAGCAGGAAGCCCAATGCAGGGCTTGATCCCAGGACCCTGGGATCGGGACCTAAGCTGAAGGCAGACACTTAACAACTGAGCCACCCAGGTGTCCCTTAACCGCTCCTTTAAAAGAAAATGCTCTGGGGCGCCTGGGTGGCTGTGGGTTAAAGCCTCTGCCTCTGGTTTAGGTCATGGTGTCAGGGTCCTGGGATTGAGCCCCGCATTGGGCTCTCTGCTCAGTGGGAAGCCTGCTTCCCCCTCTCTCTGTCTCTTTGCCTGCTTGTGATCTCTCTCTCTGTGTCAAATAAATAAAAAAAAATATTTTTTAAAAAAATAAAAGAAGATGCTTACTAGTTTAACAGAGTCAGTAGTGAGCAGGATTCAGAGAAATCTGCATTCTGGGCTTGACCCCTGTTATTGAGTTTTTGTAAGAACTTGGGCAACTTAATTGTCTTTTCTGGGCCTCAGTATCTTTACCTACAAAAATATTGTGTGTCATATGGCATTTCAAGAACCATGGAGTAGATTATTCCACAAAGGGCAGATATCCCAGTGATCTACCTAAAGACAAAAAAGTACACAGAGAAGTAGTGAGCCCAAGGACAGAAATTTTCAGAGTGCAGATGCCAGGCCCCCTAAAATATTATTTAAAGGTGTGTTATATGACTGGTATGTGGGGAGTGGCATGCAGGATCTAGTCCTGGGTGAGCTATAAGGAATATCCCCCCTAGACAAGAGGCCTAGATTTTAAAGTCTATTCTTGTACTGAGTAGGCCTCAGTGCAAGGAAAAATCCAGACCAGCTTTGTACCATAACCATGTCCATTTTTTTTTTAACCATGTCCATTCTTAAAAGAGCAAATATAAGAAGTAAAAAGAGCTTTGGCTCAGATCACCAATAGTTACTTGAACATCATGGTATAGGACTAGCTGCGAGTTTCTTCTGCAAGGCTAAAAAGATGAATTCAAGCAATAGAAGGGATATAGAGCTCAAATTTGGGTAAGTGACAGAAGAACATTTCAAAAGATATCAGAACTATAAGCAAATGTGTGGGTGTTTCCACTTTTGTTTAAACTGTGGCCAGTTACATTCATAAATGAAGCTTCCGCTGGGGTCATTTGAGAAAACTTAAAAATCTTAGTGATTATCCCTAATATGTGTTCTCTGTCAAGGTGGAAGACTTGAGGTTCCAAATTCTGAAATAACCTGACAGTCTCTACATCATTTCTCCTGCCTGGAAAAATGACCCACACCCTCTAACTTGTCTTTTTTGGTGCCCCACAGTTGGGTTGACAACAAATTCTCACAGGCTTGAGTCTTATAACATTGCTGGAACAGCAGAAGCACCTACAGACAGTGTGTGGGCTGGTAAATCTATCAAGCCTGCTTAGATCCTCTCCGGGCTGGAACGCTGATACGGTCAGACCTCCAGAGTCAGCGGTTCATCCCAGCAGAGAAACACTGAAGGAGGGGTGGCACTGTTTTCGCGGAGTCTTCAGTGACTTTCCACTGAGCTGTGGGAAAATTTGACAGTTGACTGTGGCTGAATCATAACTCAGAGGTCCTGACCACTCAGATCTTTGAAGATTCCTTTCATTCCTTTCCCAAAAGGGGAACCTGGCAAACTCCAATTGGTTAATTTCATTTACCAAGGTTGCAAGGAACAGAAGGTAAATGGAACCTTACTGTTGTCAGGCACTTTTTATATATTTTTTTCATTGAATCTTCATAACCATTCAGTGGGTTATTTACTATTAGTATCCCTAGTTGACAGATGAGGAAACGGAGGCCCAGAGGGCCTAACAACTTGCCACGGTCATAAAACTTGGGTTGAGATGCTGAGAAATTGTAGCATCCTGACCTCAGAGTCTGTGCTCCTCACCATTATGTTGTACCACATCTAAACACCAGCACAGACATGTCGAGCTGAAAGGCACTTCGGATATCATAGATCAACCCCTAGATTTTGCAGCTGAGCTAACAGATCTAGTTAGATGATGAGAATTGCCTAGAGACAGAGCCAGGATCTGAGGCAGGTCTCGTCACTCCAGGGTTCAATGCTCTCTGCTGAAGCAGAAGGCCTTGGGTTTTCTACATCATCCTAAGAATCTGGAGTTCTTTGATACTTTATTCCTTACTCTTTAGGGAATAGGAACTTAAATTTATATAAATATAAAGATATTTTCATATAGTTTTTCTACCATATACTGATCTTCCAATTCTTCCTACTCCTTTTTTAGAAGTCTTTTTTTTTTTTTTAACTTGGCTCCTTTTTGCCTTCCCCTTCTTTTTTTAAATCTCAAGAAAGTGAAAGCATTTTCAGATAGGATTTTAAAAAAACCTTTAAAATCTTTAACAAACTGGGACGCCTGGGTGGCTCAGTTGGTTAAGCAGCTGCCTTCGGCTCAGGTCATGATCCCAGCGTCCTGGGATCGAGTCCCACATTGGGTTCCTTGCTCAGCAGAGAACTTAACAGTTCCTATTCCCTAAATAGTAAGGAATAAAGTATCATATTATTTTATTTTTTTGAGGGAGAGAAAGGAAAGAGGGAGAGAGAGAATCTTAAGCAGGGTCCTCGCCCAGCATGGAGCCTAATGCAGGGCTTGATCTCACAACCCTGGCATCATGACCTGAGCCAAAACTAAGAGTCAGACATTCAATCAACTAAGCCACCCAGATGTCTCTACCAAAGCATTTTATTTTATTTTATTTAAGATCTTAATGGGGCGCTTGGGTGGCAGAGTGGGTTAAAGCCTCTGCCTTCGGCTGAGGTCATGAACCCAGTGTTCTGGGATCGAGCCCCAAAGCGGGCTCTCTGCTCAGCAGGGAGCCTGCTTCCCTTCCTCTCTCCTTCTGCCTGCCTCTCTGCCTACTTGTGATCTCTCTCTGTCAAATAAATAAATAAAAATATATTTATTTGACAGAGAGATGCAGCAACAGAGGGAACACAAGCAGGGGGAGTGGGACAGGGAGAAGCAGGCTTCCCACTGAGCAGGGTGAGCAGGGAGCCCGATGCAGGGCTTGATCCCAGGACCTCGGGATTATCACCTGAGCTGAAGGCAGCTGCTTAACAACTTAGCCACCCAGGCGCCCCTATCAAAGCATTCTAAACATTGTTATTTAGTGATGATTTCTGTCAATATCCAATTAACATTTTTTAAAAGAATATACAATTTTAATTTATTTTTTATTTGAGAAAGAGAGAGAGAGAGAGAGCACGAGAGGGGAGAGAGTCAGAGTGAAAAGCAGACTCCCCACTGAGCAGGGAGCCTGGAGCCTGATGTTGGACTTGATCCTGGGACTCCAGGATCATGATCTTAGCCAAAGGGAGTTTCTTAACCAACTGAGCCACCCAGGCACCTCATCCAGTTAGCATTTTTTAACCTTGTACTACCCTCCTCTGTCTTCTTAGGAGATGGCCAACTAAGGCTTGGTATGTCCCCTTAGCTCCCTATGTCCATCTCCAGGCCTTACTCTGTTCAGATTCTTCCTCACGTCCTGCCTCTTGTCTCAAAATAATATTCTTACTGCTCCCCAGGCAGTCTCTATACAGTGACCTTGGCCTCATTCTTTCCCACGTCCTTCTAAATCTGGAACAACAAAGGTTAAAGGGGTGAGAATGAGTCTGGAAACAGCAACACATGGCAGGCAAGTGTTTGATCTTTGTAATTCAACAAATCCTCATCCCTCTGGGCAAGTCAGTTAGCCTTGCTGAGCCTCATATGTCAAGTGGACAGGAAACCCCCTACATCAAGTGATTATGAAAATGGAATGAAAGAATATATAAAAGTGTAAGGAGATCACCAAGCACACAACAGACAGACACCGCTTCTCCCTCTTCTAGCTCCTTCCCCATTTTTCACAAGTGTTCAAAAGAGTTTCATTTTGAAAAAACCGAGATTTCATCCTCAAACAATAAGCTGTTCTTTCTCCTTCCTGTCATTCCAAGCTCATTCAAAGCTTATCCTCACAGTTGGCTCTTCCTTCTCCATATTCAATTCATTTTGGTCACTATATATTGAAATACTAGGGACAGCTTAGCCCATTTCTATTTATTTATTTATTTATTTGACAGAGAGAGAGAGAGAGAGAGAGACACACACACACACACACAGTGAGAGAGGGAACACAAGCAGCAGGAGTGGGAAAGGGAGAAGCAGGCTTCCCACCGAGCAGGGAGCCCGATGAGGGGCTTGATCCCAGCATTCTGGGATCACAACCTGACCAAAGGCAGACACCTAACAACTGAGCCACCCAGGCACCCCATGTTAGCCCATTTCAATGCCCTCCCAAACTCTGAATTCAATACACACTTGTGAATTGGCTCCTCAAGCATTAACACAGGCCTGCACTCTGACCTTTGGTGGCCTGCTCATTTCTGCACCTCCTCTAACTTCTCTGAACATTGCTGTCTCAGTCACTTTCTACGCTCATCTTTATGCATCTTGTGTTCAGGGGATCACTTCCTTTCCCTTGGATTCAACTACCACTATTTCCTAAGATTCCCAGCTCTCACTCTCTAGTCCAAATTTCAATCCTTAGGCTCCAGACCTGAATTTCCAACTGGTCATAGGACTCTCTCTTTGGAGGTTCCATAAGTATCCAAATCTCCAAATTTGCTTTTTTCCCCTCGTGGCTCTTTCCTAAATGGCTCCACTATCAAACAAGTGCTCAAGGAATAAGCCTAAGTCATCTTGAGTGTATCATCTATACTCTATATTCTGTATTTGAATGGTCACAAATCCCTTTTAATTCCCACAATATCTTCTGAATTCACCCTCTTTCCAGTGCCTTAGTTCGAACCTTTGTCATACCACAGCTAATACTCCAGACTGGAGGCCCTGACTTCCAGTCATTCACCCAGTTCACCCTCTGCTCAGATCTGTAATTTATCTAATTAACAGATCTGAGCATTAATCACCTGCTCTCAAGTCTTCCATACAGTCTTCCTACAAAATCCTGAATATTTGTATCTCTAGCTCCCCATTAGATTGGAGGCACCTCTTAATAATTATTGTATCCCACCGCCTACTAGAGTCATTAAATATGCATCAAGAAAGCACATTAAATGAATGAATACAAGCCCAGAACAATGCCGTGGATAGTAGAGATTATGAAAGAAATATAATATGGTTCCTATCCTCTAGGAGCTTATATTCTTTTTGGAGAGACAAAAGAAACATAAGAGACTATAGTGTTAAGTACCTAAACTGAGATACAAACTCCAAATGCCAGAGGACCTCAGAAGAGAGAGGGGAGTGTAAGGTAGAACAGCTGATAAAGACCTCCCATGGGAAGAGATACTTCTGAGGACCTCAAAGGGTGGGTGGGGTTTGTGAGGGCATTGGTGGAAGGGGGAGGAACCTCCAGGATGGAAATGGCCAGTAAACAGTACATAACACTGTTGGACAAAAAGAAGTATGGCCTTATGGGGATGGGAAACTATGTTAGGATACAATGAGACTAACCTGGAGAGAGAAGGTGGCCCTGAAAACAGAGGCCCTTGAAGAGTCAGGAAAAAGGGAGTTTACTTTGAATAAGAAAGCGGTAACTTGTTTGAGTGTTATAGTAATGCAAAAACAATCATATACAAAAGTTATCATAACATAAAAGCTACCTTTTGATACACACATATACATACTCTTTTAACACAGCTGTGAGATAGATACTATTATCACCATTTCAAAGATGAGGAAATTGAGGCATAGAACAGTCACATAACTTACTGGGGGCCAGACAGCTGTGTGCAAGGCCCTGTACTAAGCACTACTGGCATAGATAAAGAACACTGTTTTCAAAGATTCTGAAATCCAACCACAGACAGGTACTCAAATTAGCACCTCATAAATAATTATTTATAAATCAATGTGTTAGGTATTGTAACAAATACATACACAAGATGGGAGTGTTATTTTAGGAAAATTAATCTAAAACAGCTCTATCAGAAGCCAAAAGAAATGAGAGAAATGAGCTTCCTAGCTAATAGAGTGATCCAGGCCAGCTCCAGCGAGGAAGGTAATGATAGTGGATACAGTAAGACTGGAAAAGGGGCAGAATGTAAGACATTTCAAAGGCAGAAAGGACAGTAACAGGTTTAATGTGAGAAAAAGGAATCCAACTGAAGTTTTCTGTTTTTTAAAGATTTTTGTTTATAAGTAATCTCTATACCCAACATGGAGTTCAAACTTACAACCCCAAGATCAAGAGTGGCATGCTCCACTGACTGAGCCAGCGATGCCCCCAGACTGAAGTTTTTAAGTCTGGGAAGCTGAAAGAAGGATATTAGTAAGAGAAAGACATCTTCATTTGAAGGTATACTGAGTTGAAGACAAAGTAGGGCTGCTCTGCTCTGGGAGAATATAAAAGACCTTAACAGGGGTGCGTGGGTGGCTCAGCGGGCTAAGGCCTCTGCCTTCGGCCCAGGTCATGGTCCCGGGGTCCTGGGATCGAGCCCCGCATCAGGCTCTCTGCTCAGTGCAGAGCTTGCTTCTCTCTCTCTCTCTCTGCCTGCCTCTCTTGTGTTCTCTGTCAAATAAATAAATAAAATCTTTAAAAAAAAAAGACCTTAACATAGTAAGATTAGAAATGTGACTTCAAAAATTGTTAGTACCCAGGCTTGAGTTTTATACAAAGAGAGAATTTTTAAACATTTTAATTAACTCTGTGCCAATAGGATGGCCGCTATGTATTCACTGTAGTTTTATCTTCCCCTCACATTCTGCTAGTCTCTATTATCAATGCATCATCCTTTCCACTGAAATGAGGTATGATTATAAAGTAATAAAGTTGACATTTAAATGTACAAGAACTTATCTGAGACCTATTCCAAAAATTCTGTTTTTGTTCAACACTATCCTGGAAATTGTCCACTCCAGAGTTGCTTTCAGGATCAATCCACAGTCCAAACTTTACTGACACACTTGTTAACACTGCAAACCTGATCACCCATTAACTTAGCTCTGAGTTAACTTTTCTTGTTTTGTTTTTTTTTTTTTTTCAAAAATAAAATCTACCTTCCCCCCTAAAAACCAAACTAGATTTCTTGAGCATCAACACTAAATCTCTAGAGGTTGTACCACAGATTCTGTAGGCAATTTGGGGAAAGGCTTTCCTTTTTTTTTTTTTTTTTTTAAAGATTTTTATTTATTTGGCAGAGAAAAAGAGTATGAGCACAAGCAGGGGGAGCAGCAGGCAGAGAGAAAGGGAGAAGCAGGCTCCCCAATGAGCAGGGAGCCTGACTTGGGGCTCCCAGGACCGTGGGATCACAACTTGAGCTAAAGGCAGACACCCAGCTGACTGAGTCACCCAGGCGCCCCAGGGAGTGGGTTTCCAAATATTCTTAAAGAGTGGCAACATCACTGTGGGGAAGGGCTGCCCCTACTGAGAATGGGGCACTGTACAGCCAATTATTTTATATATCTGCTTTTGGATCTTGGACCTTTGGAGCAGCTGTAAATGCAAGTCCTATCATCTTATGCTAAAGAAGAGGAAAAGAAGGTCCAGAAAAGTTACATAACTTGTATTAGTAATGAAACTAATACATAGTTCTGCCAGGGCTTTAAAAACTTATGATTTTGCAAAAAAACAAAACAAAACAAAAAAAACCTTAATGATTTTGCTATTATACTGTGCTGCTTCTGTTAAAATAAGAACATTGCTTCCCAATGGATGGTAAATTTACTAGTTAAGGAATATCAATACTAGGGGCACCTGGGTGGCTCAGTCCATTAAGCATCTGTCTTGGGCTCAGGTCATGACCCCAGAGTCCTGGGATGAAGCCCCGCATAAGGCTCCCTGCTCACAGGGAGCCTGCATCTCCCTCTCCTCCCTGCTTGTGCTCTCTCTTGCTATCCCACTCTCTCTCAAATAAATAAGTAAAATCTTTTAAAAAGAATAAAGGATATCAATACTATATAATCCCATCTCACGTAGCCGTAACTTTAATATTATTTTAATTTCATTTGTTTCTCCACCACTTTCTGTAATCTGTTAACTCAACAAGTCATGAAAATTTGTCATAAAACTTGAATTAAGTCTACCTTGTAGAGATATAGAACATAAGAAATGGGGGCGCCTGGGTGGCTCAGTGGGTTGAGCCTCTGCCTTCGGCTCAGGTCATTCTCAGGGTCCTGGGATCGAGCCCCACATCGGGCTCTCTGCTCAGTGGGGAGCCTGCTTCCCCCTCTCTCTCTGTCTGCCTCTCTGCCTACTTGTGATCTCTGTCTATCAAATAAATAAATAAATAAAATCTTAAAGAAAAAAAAAAAAAGAACATAAGAAATAGAAAGGATTTGGGACGCCTGGGTGGCTCAGTTGGTTAAGCAGCTGCCTTCGGCTCAGGTCATGATCCCAGCGTCCTGGGATCGAGTCCCACATCTGGCTCCTTGCTCGGCAGGGAGCCTGCTTCTCCCTCTGCCTCTGCCTGCCATTCTGTCTGCCTGTGCTCGCTCTCTCCCCCCTCTCTCTCTGATAAATAAATTTTTAAAAATCTTAAAAAAAAAAAAAAAGAAATAGGATTTAACTAACCAGGTCTGATTCCCTCAGATTACAGTATTACTATATGGTGTAAGTATGTTATAAACCAGATCAATAAGCAAATACAATTTCTTTGTGTTTGTATAATGTGTTCAACTGAAGGCTATGGTGTATTTACCATCAGGAGATTTATTCATGAACACTCCCTTGAATACAGACAGTAAGTTTTACTTATTCCTCTTTTAAATTCTACTCATTCACCACTGGTATGCTATACACATTTATATATAGCAGACACTTATACTATCTTAAACTGAATTGGAAGCCTGCAGGCTTGAATTATTTAAGAGAAAAACATTTCCACTTGTCCTGCCAAACACGTTGATCAATGCTCACTTAAGTGATGTAATCATCTCCTCTCATTTTGTAAGGGTTACTCTCTTCAGGTGACTAAGCAGTCTGCAATCTTCCTTCCTTTAACTGGATAATTTTCAGGCTTGTCTTCTCCTTCCGGTTTTTACAACTTCACGCAATCATTGTCTCCTGTGAATATGGTTAATGGTTTCATGGCTAGAGTCTCTCACTAGCACGTATATATCTAGAACTCCCTAGACATCTTTCCATATACTGGTACAGTGCAACACTTTATCTACTCTGCTGTTCCAGACAGACTGGCTACTCTGCAATGGTCATCTTTTTCTGTTTGCAGTCTCACTTTTCCTTTTTTTTTTTTTTTTGGATTGACCTTCCTGTGTCCTCTACACATCCTCTGGCTCAGATGTTTGTTCTCCCCCCTCTGGACCTGTGTGGCACTTTCAGTAATGTTATCACCTAATATTATAAACACAGCTATTGTTTATCAAGCACTAACCATGTGCTATGTCTGCAGCCTTATGTATATAATACAAACTACCTGGCTTTTCCTCCTACCACTTCCTAAGCACACTTTCTGTACCCTATAAAGGCTCTTATAGGCCTAGCACAGTGCCTGGGACATAGCAGGTATTCAAGAAATTTCTGCAAGAGCCATTATTATGATAATGAAAACAAGCACCACAACTTGTTCATGTTTTACCCCCCAGGGCCTCAAACAATGTCTGGCACATTCAACACATGTTAAAACTAACTAATGAAGAGTACAAATATTAAACACGTAAAAGATTTCTGTGAAACAATCTGTACAGCCTGCCACGGACTGCTAAAACTAACTCTTTAGAGTCCAGACAGGACAAGTATCCAGTTATTAACAGAGATGGGGCTATGGAGCCCAGAAGCACAGCCCAGAATTCCAGCAGGACACAGGATACCAGGTTCAGGAAGCTCTTGTTGGCTAGTGGCTGCAGAGGCTGAGTATGGAGGATGGGCTTCTATGGATTGCTCTGTCTCAGGCCAATAACTGTTTGGCTCCCCAAATGTAGATGGCATGGTCAGACCAACTCCCTTAACTGGGGAGAAACCTGGGACTGTAAGAAAGGCTCTTGATGATCAAGGGAGCCCTGATTCTTAGGGAACTGAAGCCTCTATCTGCAGCACCCACAGAGATCCAAAGGTGAGGCTCTGAGGCTGTGAGATTCAGCAGCTGGCAGGCCACGAAACAGTGTTAGAGTCTGGCAAGAACTAGCCGGGCCCAGGGGCGCCTGGGTGGATCAGTCAGTCGAGCCTCGGACTCTTGGTTTCAGATCCAGTCATGATCTCAGGATGGTGGGATCAAGCCCCACGTTGGGCTCTGCACTCAGCTAGAGTCGGTTTGGGATTCTCTCCCTCACTTTTGCGCTCTGCCCCCCCTCCTGCTGTGTGCAAGTGCTCACGCTCTCCATCTCAAATGAATAAATAAACCTAAAAAAAAAAGAGAGAGAGAGAGAGAGAACTAACAGGGCCCAGCAACCAGAGTGAGACTCAAAATCTAGATTCAGGGGTGCCTGGGTGGCTCAGTTGTTAAGCATCTGCCTTCAGCTCAGGTCATAACCCCAGGGTCCTTGGATCAAGCTCCACATCCGGCTCCCCGCTTGGCGGGAAGCCTGTTTCTCCCTCTCCCACTCCCCCTGCTTGTGTTCCCTCTCTCGGAGTATCTCTCTCTGTCAAATAAATAAATAAATAAAATCTTTTTAAAAAAGCTAGATTCAAGTTTTTGGCAGCGCTCAGTTTAAGAGACAACAGTGCACTGTGATGGGTTTAAGGAAATAAAACGTAGCTTCAGTTACTGAGCTGGAATGCAAGAAGACTTAGTACTTCCAATATAGCAGACTGGTTATCCAATTTGGGGCATTCATTCAGGCAGGGCTAGCAGCAAGGTTGAGATATGAAGTAGGACTCAGACCCTGGGACTAAGGGAAGGACTTGCCAGTTGTTAATGTAGTTGGAGGGGCAAAGAACATTTTACCTTATTACAATACTGCAAGCACCCTACAATGGATCATTAGCACACACTACAGCCTCCCAGAACGCAAAATCTACTTTGTTTCAGTAAGGATTTTAAGATGCTAGTTATCTAAGGTGGCAAATAAAGTACAGAACACCAATCTGTTTAGCTTGGCTTCATAAATATCTAATTCTTTCTGTACACTTGTTCCACCCTTAGACTGTATACAGCTGTGTACCTGCTTGGTCTCTTAATCCCCATACAGTGTTTTTTCCCCTCTAATTGAGCCCCAACCACTTCCAAGTTGAAATTACTTTTTACAACCACAAATTGGTTGTTTCAACCTCTGATTCTATGACCAGAACTCCAGTCATCATTAGGTCCTAGAAACTAGGTCCACTCACACCAGCAGTAAAAATAGTCCTTTTCCTTTAAAATCAATCAAACCAAATACAATACTACTGGGGCACCTGGGTGGGTCAGTTGGTTAAGGGACTGCCTTCAGCTTAGGTCACAATCCCAGGATCCTGGAGTCCTAGGATGGCTCCTAGCTCAGTGGGGAGTCTGCTTCCCCCTCTGACCCTCTCCCCTCTCATGCTCTTTCTTATTCTTTCTCTCAAATAAATAAAATCCTTTTTAAAAAAGCAAATACAATACTACTACTACTATTAATAATAAACTCTTCTCATCTCCTGATTCTTCAGCAAAATCGCCCTTGCTGACTCCCACTTTTCAGATACCAAGCTGTCTTGTATTATTCTATGGTCTGTGTATGGTTCTTTGGATTTAATATACCTAAGTTGTTGTGCTTTTTTTCTTTTTAGGTTCATGTTAAAGCAATATACACAAATCATGGACTATCTGGTTCCACCACCCATCTGATGACTTTCTTCTACAATACTCCCACCAAGTGGTCATCTGGACCATCCTTGAACACCCAGAATGACTGAGAGCTCACTGCCTGCACACCCAGCCTATTTCATTTCATACCACCTATTGAAAATAACTGCTTTGGGCTGAAATATGCCTCCCTGACTTCTAGCCATTGACTCCAGCTCCTCTCCTTAGGGCCAAATGGAACAACTATAAACCTCTTATATGTGGCCACCTTCAGATATTGGAATAAAGTGACAATATTCTTCCTGAGTTTGTTTGCTTTGTTTTGCTAGATAAATGTTCCCAGTGCCCTTGACTATCTGTTGCTGTTGTTGTTGTTGTTAAATGTTCTCAGCAACATTACTCTTTCTTTTCTGGATACATTCAAGATGATTTATATGCCTTGTATCTAACCCAGAGCTAGATAAATTTCAGGTATACGCTAGCTACTACACCTGTCAATATGCAACCTAAGGTCCTAACAGCTTTTTTTGGCAGCTATAACGCACTACAGGCTCACACTGAGCTTACAGACAACTATCTCTAAATGCCACATGCTCTGGTGCTAACCCCACTGCATATTTAAGTAATTGTTTTGGGAGAGAAGGAGGTAGAAAAGGAGGTTGGGTTTTTTTGGTTTTGTTTTTGTTTTTCTGAGAAAGAGCTTTATTTACCACATTGATATTTCATGAAATTTAGGTACCAAAAAGTCAACCTGGGATTTTGCATTCCTAATGATACATAAGCCTGTGCTGAGTTGGCTAGCCTAAATGATTAACAAACTGGTGATGGTTCATGGACGAGATTTCAGCTCTGGCTAGTCATCTTTGCTTTATTTCACAGTCTCAGACTACAGCCTTCCTCAAAAATTACTCAGTGTTCAAAGTGTATGCTATTTATCACCAGAAGAACTAGTGGAAAGCATATAAGTGATTCAGTGCAAAGGCATTATCACCACTGGAAAAATACCTCAAAGATTAAGGATGGGTGTGTGTGTGTGTGTGTGTGTGCGCGCGCGCACGTGTGTGTGCGCGCGTGCGTGTATGTGTGTGTGTGTGCGTGCGTGTGTGTGTGTGTGTGTGTGTGCTTTCCCATGGGAGTAGTATATTCAAACACCTTTTCCTCAATTAAAAATAATTATCTTACAGAGATACCACTGTATAGATTTTCAAAGATATTTCAACTTAGTTTATTTGATTCTTTCAAATCAAAGGAAGTGGAATGGGTATTATTATCTTCATTTATAGATAAACCGTGGTTCAGAAAGGTCATGACTTGTCTATGGTTACATAACCAAAAAGTACAGAACGAGGGTTGAACCCCAAGTCCTTGGATTTCTATCCCAGTGCAGTTCCCACTGTACCCATGACAATCTAATTGTGGACCAGTCCTGGCTTTAAGGCACTAATGTGCAAGGATTTCTCCTGCAGGTGTTAAGGCACAAGTGCTCTACTTGACCTTGCCATCCATATAAAAAAGGGAGGGTGGAGGGTCTCAGTGAAAACAGCTGTTACAACATTTAATAAACGTTAAACTCTAGCAACAGTAAAATCATAGAATTCATGAGAATTAGTCCAATACCTTAGAATTAAGAG
This sequence comes from Neogale vison, assembly GCF_020171115.1. Lineage (NCBI taxonomy): Eukaryota > Metazoa > Chordata > Mammalia > Carnivora > Mustelidae > Neogale > Neogale vison. The sequence continues at coordinate 214,493,189 of NC_058093.1, read as the reverse complement.
ATTAGGAAGGGGTATCAAGTAATTTACCTAAAGCTATAATTATGTAATAGCAAAACCATGACTAGAACCCGTTTATTTACCCAATTCAATGTTTTTTTCTGTTATACTCTACTGTTTCTCAAATTACAAGTAGGCAGCTATCTGTTACCTATATCTACAACTTTCTGAAAATGTGGTCTGAAACGTTATCTATAACACAAGAACGTTATGGCCAAGGATTCCACCACACTCTCAATCCAAGGAAATATGAACCAGGAGGCTAATTAGAGAGAGATGAACCATGACATATTGAACAGCAACTTTCCCAATAGACAGAGCTGTGCTATATGAAGTAGTCCCCAAGAATGGGCTCCTTCCCCCAACACCTATTGTTTAGAGTCACTCAAGGATTTGGACTACTTGTATCCTCTATGATCAGGGTACAACGAAGACAGTTGAGTGTTACTGAAAGGAGAGGAACAAGAATCTGCTGCAGCCAATTGTGGTCTTTTTAAAAAGCAGGCTAAATAAGCAGCTATTGAGTTAATATACATAAAAAGAATTCATCAAGTGACTACAAACATTTATAAGTACTGACATGGTGTTCGATTTGGTTCAACAATCATTTATTGAGCTCTAGTTATATGCAAATTTCTGTAGATTCAAAGACATGTCATACCTCTATCCTCAAGAAACTTCACAGATTGAGTATTATGGCAACACAGAAGTAGGAATTTACATAAGCCTGAGGAGCCAGGAAAGGTTTTATTGAAGAGACACTTGAATTTAAGGTTTGGATAAGATCTAAGAAAAGAAGGAACTCAGCAAAGACACAGGTGTGAAATGGTATCTAATGTTTGTACAACCAGAAGCAGTTGGACAATACTAGAGCCCAAAGCAGGGCAGGGAAGAGTGATAGCATAAAATGAGGTCCAATCAGAGGGCCTTATTCCATACAGTGTTGGACTTCAGACTAACTAATGGACTGTCATTGAAGAACAGATCAACCTGGGAACTAAGGCCAAGGGGGAATTTGAAGTTGGGAGGCAGAAAGACTAATTATGAGTTGGTTGAAGTAATTTAAGAAATGATGAGAGCCTGTACAAGGAATGTACAAGTAGCGATAGGAATTCATCAGATAAGCCATATTCCAGAAAAAAACCTGAGGCTGTTCAATGATGTTATCTGAGGGGTGGGGATTCCTGATCTAAATATCTCTTTTAGGGCCTCTCCTATGCCTGACACTTAGAGTACCAGAGGTTCCTTCTGCAGGGTTTGAAGAGGACCTTACTAAACTGGAGTCGATCAGTGCATTTTTAGTGTTGGTCAACTAACATCAAGGTGTAATTATACAAGTTTAATGAGTAGAGAAGGCCTTGAAGGGAAGAACATGCCTCATCACGAGGAGAAGCAAGCAGCACAAGGGATAAAGTGAAACAAAAGTTAAAACATTCAGGCCACTAAAAGGCAAAGAAACTTCACCATTGGCAGACAAAGTCACCATTTTAACTGGTTGGCTCTTCTCGGCTACAAAATCCATTCTCAGTCAGGCTGGGGATACCATTCCAAAACTCTTCCATATACATAAGAGTAATAATAATGATGATGATAAAATGAGCCCTAGCAAATAAAGAAATATGACTTCTGAGCTAAGAAACATCATTAAGACAGCAATTGGACTTTTATAAAGTTGCTTAAAAATCAGGTCACCTCAGTTCTTTCCCCTGTGACTATCAGGGAAATACTGGCTCCTGTATTTTCATTTCCAATAAGTGTTATGTTTAACTTGGAAATCTGACAAATACCAAGAACCCTGCCCCATAGTTCACAGTATTACTGGGAGGATGAAATGGGACAAAAAGAGGCAAAAGCTTGTGTGTGCGCATTGTAAAGTGCTAAAATGGTAATAAGCAGCCCTCTCGCTCGAAGGAGAATAAAGTACGGTGGGATCTCCATGTCATAGCCCTTTCAAGGAGTACTCAGCAATGATTATCATAAAATTTTAGTTCTTCAAATATGATGAGCAGAACCCATAGTACTTTAAACACTTTCCTTAAGAATCAAGATTAACACACACTGTGAATTTAAAAATAACACCAAGAACAGACACTAGTACATTTCTAACAAATTAACTCTTCCTATAAAATCAGTTTCTATAATGAAACTCTTTTGTCACAAATAAGCATGTTAACAGAGGAATTTATATATGACTATATTATTTGAATCATATTTTGTTAGAATTAGGAAAGGCTTAGTTTATCTCTATAAACTGTCTTTCCAGCCTCTTCCCCTCGACAAACTTTCTTAAAACAGGAAAGCTGAGATAAAGGTTGAACCCAGACTAAACTAGATTTCCTGACTCGGTCTAAAGCTCTTTTTTCTATAATTTTTATAAAATATTTCAAATGTAAAGAAAAGCCTAACAACAAATACCCAGATTTTTTAAATGTTAACATCACACGCTTCAAATCTTTTTTGACAGGAAATGGCACTTAATGTTTTGTATCTTTTTAAAAAAATAATTAAAATATTATATATCAGCAAATTATGCCCATTCCTCTACCTCATTTTCCAGAAATAACCATTATATTGAGGTTGTGGTATATTCTATTCTTCCTGTTCATGTCTGTATACCCTCAAATGATTATATATCCATAAACCACACCATGTTGCCACAAAACGAGATGGTCTTCAAAACAAGGAGGAGTCTCTTATTCTAGCACACTTGCATGCAATTCAAACCTTTGGGGCTTGGCTGGGTATTACAAAAAGAAACTAGGGCAGAGCTTAAAGTCTTTTTTAATGATTACCATAGAAGGATCTAGTGGTTGTCTTAATATTTAGAGTGAAAAATAAATTAGGTAAATATAAAAATTTAAATACAACTTTTTTTTAATCCTTCTCACATTAGCACTGCATATTTGTGAAACCCTGGTTTGTAATGACCCAGTGTGAATGACCTGTCACTGAACAACAGGGAAAGATGGATTAAGCAATTTATCTAGTAATAATAGTTTCTACTTCTGCTTCAAGGTCCAGCTCAAATGTCACCACCTTAATGAATCTGTCCTTGATCCCATCAGAATTAATTCCTTGAACAGTCATTTACTGAGTGCCAGAGCCCTGTAGATACAGAAGCAGATCAGACCCAGTTCCTGCCCAGGGCTCAGAAATAATTACACAACAGCTTTTGATAAATGCTCTAACAGAGGTATCCATAAAGGTTTAGTGAAATCTACACTTTTCAAGGAGCAATTGAAGAAGACATTACAGAGGAGGTGATATTTGAGCTGCATCTTGCAGGATGAGTAGGAGCTCACGAAACAGATGAAAGGTCATTCGAGGTAGGGAGACATTGAAAGAGAGGGCACAGGGGTGCCTGGGTGGCTCAGTGGGTTAAAGCCTCTGCCTTCGGCTCAGGTCATGATCCCAGGGTTCTGGGATCGAGCCCCGCGTCGGGCTCTCTGCTCCGCAGGGAACCTGCTTTCTCCCCTCTCTCTCTACCTGCCTCTCTGCCTACTTGTGATTTCTCTCTGTCAAATAAATAAAATCTTTAAAAAAAAAAAAAAAAAGAAAGAGAGGGCACAAAGGGTGGTAAGTTATCAGTTTTAGAAAAACAACTACGGACAGACATCAGAGGTACAGGGGTTAGAAGACTAACAACAATTCAAGCAAAAGATGACATGATTGTAGGCATGAGGTGGGAGGGGGAAGGATTAACAAAATTTAGGAGATAAATTTAGCAGAATTTGATGCTTCCTTGGAGGGAAAGAACATGGAAGAGTTGGGGATGACTCTCAAAGGCTTGGCAAAATGAGTGGGCAGTGAGACCATTAGCTAAAATAGGAAATACCGTACAGGAGATAAGAGGCTTGGGGATGGTGGGGTCAAGTTTCCATGAGACCTCTTCCTTGGACCTCAAACAATTTCCTTTTCTAGGCCAGAAATCACCTCTTTCTCAGAATTCCATAGCATAATGTATACCTTTCCCACAGATTTAAATCTGCTGTATCTGTAAGTATTTACAAGTTTGTCCTTACCTTAAACCATGAAGAAAAAGTATTAGGTTTTGTTCTCTGTGTATTGTCCTTATCTCAGAGCCTTACATACAAAAAGCCTCAGCCAAAGTTTGCATTCCTGAAAAGGGAGCTCCATCAGATAACTACAAACTGTTAACATTTATCAAAACAATGGCCAAAACTCGTTGAGTTACTGACTTATATAAAATATCTAAACCATTTGTTCTGCAGCACCTACTTTTAGACCGCTTCGTGCTTATCTTACTTTAAGTAGGCTCTACGCCCAGCGGGGAGCCCGACGTGGGGCTTGAACTGACGATCCTAAGATCAAGACCTGAGGTGAAGTCTGATGCTCAACCAACTAAGCCATGGAGACACTCTCCCCCACCTCCATCTTATCTTACTTTTAAACAACCCTGCAAGGTAGCCGTATTTCTATTTTACATATAAAGCAACAGAAGGTCAGAGTGTCTGAGTAACTTCCCTGGAGTCACGAGGTTTGCAAGTAGCTTAACCAGGACTTGGGCTGACGGGTTTCTTCACCCGAGTTAAGCTGCTCCGTTCCGATTCCCAGTTGGGCTGAAAAGTGGATCTTTGTCTCCTCAGGGGGCAGCACTCTCTGGATCCGCGGGAACTGCGAGAGGGGCCTTGCCCCGATCGTTTCCGCGGGTCTAAAGCGCCCCCCCTCCCAGGAAAGTGCCCACGCGGGCACACCCACCGCAGACTGCAGAGCCGAGAGGCTGGCCCAAGGGTCCGAAGTGGGAGCCCCGAGCCGGGGCCCCAGCGTTTTGCCGTATTCACTCCACGCAAGCGCATGGGATCCCTCGACCCTTCGCTCAAGCTATGCCAGAGCTGGCCAGGCTCGGATGCCGAAGCCCGGGGTGGCCGTGCGGCCAGGGTCTCCCAGCCTGGCCCCGGGCGGGGTGGGGCAGCCCTAAGTGCTCACAAATACGGGGCACTGGAAAACGGTGGTGCAGTTACTGCCCTTGGGACACTGAAGCTCGTCCCGTACCTTCCTCCGCAGTCCCGTGCGGTGGGCCGGCCCGGCTGGCAGGCCCGGTTCCGCCGACCGGAGACCGAGGTCGGGGCGAGGAGAAGCCCTGCCCACTGGCGGCGGCGGCGGGAACCGGCCCGCGAGGGTCCGACCAGCGGGCCAGGCATTTACCTCAGACCGTGCCGCTGCCCGCCCCCGGAGGCCGCGCTCAAGGGCTCCCTCGCCGCCTCTCCGGATTCTCGGTCCCGCCAGACACCTCCGGCCAGGAACCGGACGGCGAGGGAGGAGGCAACAGAACGCATCTGGGGACCCGCAAAGGCCGCAAGCGGCAAAAAGCCGCAGCTCCTGCGTGCAGCAGAGGCGCGAGGGCTCGGGGCGGTCCCGCCGGTGGAAGGGGAGTGTCCTAGCGCGTGCGCAAGGAGGCGCGAAGGGCAAGGGGCGGTCCCACCCGCGAGGCCCGGGAAGGCGCGAGGAGGGGGCGTGCCTCACGTGAGCCCTCCAGAGGCCGAAGGTGAGGGGAGAGAGGAGAGCGCGTGCGTGGACCTGGTTGTCGGCTCCTCCTCTTTCTGGGGGCAAAGGGTAGGCAGTACAGGTCTGGGTTAGCGCCTTGTCCGCACTTGCAGGCTCCAGCCATGGCGGGTCCTGAGTGGGAGTCGCTGGAGCACAGTTTGGAGAAGCACCTGCCTCCTGCAGACTTGCGGGAGGTGAAACGCGTTCTCTATGGCAAGGAAACCAGGTCTGGGGCCCAGAGGTTCGGGTGGGGGGACCTTGGGGCCAGTGAGTGTGGTTTGGGGAAACAAGGAGAGTGCTTCAGGATCTGAAGGGTTCTGACGGGACGATGGAGGTCTGAGTTGTTGAGCAGAAGCCTTAGGAGATCCAGTTGTGATGGCTCTGGGCCTCGGGGGTTGCATAACCCCAACTGACCTTTACAAGCCAGTTCTCCCCCTTGTTGCCCAGAACTCGGAAGGGAAAAGAACCTGGAAGGGAAAGGACAGGTTTTTACTCTCTGTCGTTTTCTCTGTGGCCACCCAGCTCTCTACCTACTTCCAGGGACCAGCTTCCCCCCCAGACGCAGGCCTATGCTTTGGGTGTCTGTCTGGGTCAGTGCTTCAGCCAGAGCACCTAGCAGGTCACCTGACTGTCCAGGCCCAGCCCCTACTTCCTGCAGTGACTAGGCCTCTGGCAGATCCTTGGAGGTAGAGGCTGGCTGAATCTGGTTGAGTAGGAACCTTACCCACTGGCAAGCCATAGGAATTAGTTACCACACTCAGTGCAAACGTTTTTCTGCTCCCAGCCAGTCGTGTGCATCACTAGGACTAGGTTAGTGCACTGTTGGAACTGGGTATACAGAGCTGGAAGACACTTTCTCTCTTGTTTCTCTTCAGTCCATTTTTCTCCAAGCAACCCAAAGATGTAAATCATATCTTCTTGCTCCTGTGCTTAAAATTCTGTGAAGGAGGGGCACCTGGGTGGCAGAGTTGGTTAAGCATCTGCTTTTGGCTCTGGTCGTGATCCTGGGGTGCTGGGTTCCAGCCCCAGAGTTGTCAGTCTTCCTGCCCAAAAGGGAACCTGCTTCTCCCTCTCCCTCTGGCCCTCCCCAGTCACCCCTTGTGCATGCATGCGTGCTCTCTCTCAACTAATGGATAGAATCTTTAAAGCAAGGGCGCCTGGGTGGCTCAGTGGGTTAAGCCGCTGCCTTCGGCTCAGGTCATGATCTCAGGGTCCTGGGATCGAGTCCCGCATTGGGCTCTCTGCTCAGCAGGGGGCCTGCTTCCTCCTCTCTCTCTCTCTCTCTCTCTCTGCCTGCCTCTCTGCCTACTTGTGATCTCTCTCTCTGTCAAATAAATAAATAAATAATCTTTTTAAAAAAAAAAGAATCTTTAAAGCAAAACAAAACAAAAACTCCTCTGTGAAGGAGTCCCATGGCTCTTAGAGTGAAATCCAAACTCTGACCCCATGCAGCTCCTAACATCATCTCCTTCCACTGCTTTGCCCACTGGTGGGCTCCCCCATTACCACCCAAGCCAGACTATGTACTTCCTGACCTTGTGGCAATGACCTTGAGGCAGGAACCTGATCAACCTGAAACTCAAGGGTGGAACAGTGGTTGGAACAGTGGTTCCCAGCCACTGGCTGCACTGGAGTTACTGCAGGGAGGTCTGATCTCAGACCTAAGAGAACATAAAGTGTACTTGACCATCTGCTAGTGAACAGAGCTAGTGGATGATAAAGGCAGAACAATTGCCTTTGGGGGTAGGAGTGGTAGAGAACTCTGTTGAAAAGGGCTCTTCATACCCAAAGAGGGATACCAGGAAGTGGATGTCCTTTAAGTTTTCTCCAGTGAAATCATGCTGACCTACTACTTTCCACCATGCCTGTCAAGAGGGAAGCCTCTTAGAGTTGAAGATGTCTTAAAGCAAGAGGGTCTCAGGATGGAAATAGTTTTTTTGTTTGTTTGTTTCTTTTAAGGATGAGGTGGACATGTTCTTCTGGGAACAAATGGAGAGAGTGTGTGGTGTAAGGGGTAAAGCAGAGTCTTAGGAAAAGAGAAACAAGTTTCCAATATAGGTGACTGGCTGGGGCACATTCTAGAGACTGGGATAAGGACTGCCTTGCAAAAGGGACCTTGTATGAGCATTTGGATTTCTCCAGAGTGGGTAGGAATTATAATGCGTGGTAAAATGAGAGCCAACACCCATTGGCTGGTAGTGACTGGGCCCCATCAAAGGGCTTGGCTTACAATAACTGTTCAGGAAGGGTTCTCTTCCACTCAGCGCTGAGGCCTTTCAGGCTTTACCTCTAGGGTATTAGCCAGTGTGCTTGCTCAGTCCCTGCAACTGGGTGGGATTTGGCTATGCACAGGATTGTGAACTGAAGATGGAAAACCGTTAGTCATTTAAAAACTCTTTTCCTTTACATTCCTGAAGATAAAATAAACATGTAATCTTTTATCTTAAAAAAAAAAAACCTCTTTTCTCGGGGTGCCTGGGTGGCTCAGTGGGTTAAAGCCTCTGCCTTCAACTCAGGTCATGATCCCAGGGTCCTGGGATTGAGCCCCACATCGGGCTCTCTGCTCAGTGAGAAGCCTGCTTCCCTCTGTCTCTGCCTGCCTCTCTGCCTACTTGTGATCTCTCTCTCTGTCAAATAAATAAGTAAAATCTTTAAAAAAAAAATAAATAAAAACTCTTTTCTCACTTAAACTCCTGCTCACTTCTTATACCCTGACTGACATGGCCACCTCTGTGAAGGAAGGGCTGGTGGAGCCTGAGTCCTCAGCCCCTCTTTGGGGCTCCTGACTGCCTTCCACACAAGACCACCTTCTCTCCCAATTACTTGCTGTGCCAAACACAAAGAGACGCTTAGTAAATGTTTAAGTGTATGGGATAAATGGGCTTTTGCTTGGGCCAGGCAGCTGAAATCCTCAAAATACATGGACTCTCAATTTTAAGACAGCCAGAGCCAAGAAGCATTTATTCATTCAACATTTATTACATGTTTATTTTTGTCCTGGGCACTCGGAGTACAAGGATGAGTAAGCCACAGTTTCCCCCCTGGAGGGGTTTTCTGCCTTTTCATGGTTGTCATACATGGTGAGAGAAGGATGCAAGGTGGGCTGGAGAGAGTGTATGTGAACAGAGGTGGGGGTGGGTCAGGAAGGCTTCCCAGGGGCGCCATGCTGAGACTGTATCCTGAAGGAGATGGAGAAGTTGGTTTGGAGACAGGAAGGGCTCGGGTACTCCGGATCAAGGCCCAGACACCAGGGAGCATCTCATTCAGGGATTACAGGTGTAGAATGCTCTGGGGGGAGGGTAGGGGGAGGCAAAAATAGCTGTCTTAGGCCCAGGGGTCCTGTACACCATGTAAGGCAGCAGGACCTGTCCTAATGGTGGTGGGAGTCTTTAGAGAATTTGAAAAGATCAGGTGAAAGATGAGAAGGTCTAAAGTAACAGAGTTACTTCAGGGGGAGAATCCTTCCTTGCCTTTTCTAGTTTCTGGTAACTTCTGACATCCCTTAACTTGTGACAGCATCACCCCAATCTCTGCTTATGTCTTCACATGGCCTTCTCTTCCCCCTGACTGTCCTCTGCACATCTCTTACAAGAATACTGGTCGTTGGATTTAGGGCTTGCCTGTATAATCCAGGATGATGTTATCTTGACGTCTTTAATTATATCTGCAAATGTCCTTTTTCCAAATTAGGTCTCATTCACAGGTTTTGCATATAGGATGTGGGTGTCTCGTCGGGGGCCACAGTTCAACCCACTACAGGGACTGTGCAGAGGTGGTCCTCACTGGGGGAGGCTGGTATTGGGATTGTCCTCATTCCAGGAGGAAGAGTGGGTGTGGAGTGGGAAAGGCCTGGGAAGGGATTCGGGAGAACCTGCTGTTAAAAAAAAGTCCCAGGAAGTGAAGACTTTGCATGGTACTTCAAGAGGTGAGGAAGTAGGGATCAGGGACCTAGGGCAAGTATTAAAGACACCAAGCAGGATAGGGACAGAGTGTCAGGTAGTACAGGGAGGTCTAGAAGGATGAAGACAGTTGTATGAGGCTCTCCCTTTGCTAAAGCCAATCAGAAGGCTGGTGGAAATTCAGAGTGGGGAGTGGGCCCCAGGGAACAGGTGGCAGAGGGAGGTGTGGGAGGTAAGGGCTTTGGGCAAGCTCCCTACTAAGAGGAGGTGAGGAGTGCAAGTGAAGTAGCAAGAAGGACCTGTGTCGTTTTTTTTTTTCCCCCTCTGTTATTTATTTATGTAATGGGAAAGATTCAGATAGCTTTTTTTTTTTTCTATTTTGAGAGAGAGAGAGAGCGCGAGAACATGAGCAGGGGGAGGGGCAGAGGGAGAGGGAGAAGTAGACTCCCCCCGGGCACAGAGCCCTAGGACGCAGGGCTCAATCCCATGACGCTGAGATCATTACCTGAGCCGAAGTCAGGAGTTTAGCCAACTGAGCCACCCACGTGACTCTCAAGGGGCTTTAATGGTGGATGTGGTAGGTCTGGAGGAGACAGGGAGGAATGTCTGAGCATACTGTTAATAAGAAAGGCAAGAGGTAGAGCAGAATATACAGGACATCAATGTAGTTTACACACATAGAGGAAAATATTGGAAGAATACCTACATTGTTAAGAGGCGTTGTCTCTGAGATTTGGGACTGGACCTGAGGGACGGGATGGGGAAGGCAACCCAGTTTTCATTTGACATCCTTTCCACTGTTTGTTTTTTTTTCCTCCCACAAACATGTGTTTCTTTAGTAGCAAAGCTCTAGTTTAATTATTTAAAACATTGATGGTAAAGAGCTATTAGAGAGGAAAGATGAAGTTGTAGAAGCTAGAGGTCGCAGAGGAGGCAGGAGTTGGGCTCCCTCAGGCGAGGCCTGCCTTGACCCTGGTGGGGGAGATGGGCACCAGGGGAGGGACCCAGGAGGGTATGTTGCAGCCAGAGCAGGAAGTGGTGGGCTTTCCTCCTTGACATTAGAGGTGAGGCCATGAGGGGCCTTAATATCAGGATAAGGGGCAGAAGGGCAGAAGGCCAATACAGGGATCAAGGGAGGGTTTCGGGCAGCATGGAGCCCTTCTGAGGTTATGGTTCATCGATTGGTCTCTGCCTCAGCCCCCAGCGGAGCCATACTGGTCTATGTCCACCACATCCCTATGCTAAGCCTTTGGTGGGCACAACACTTGTTCATGGAATGGGGCTTGAGGGTCTCTTGGGTTCTCCAAGACTAAATGGGCTAGGGCATGGTGACAGACTACTTGGATAACAGGAAGGTGGAGGTCACTAAACACCGTGAGGGTAGCTCACTCTGTGTGACTTGGAGTGGCCTGGCCTGTGCCACCTGAAGCCTCGGAGGATGAATGTCCTCAGGGAGCTCGGTCGGGGAGGGATGGAGGCAGCACTCAGTGTAATGACAAAGCAGAGAGGCTGCACATCTCAGAATAATGGGGCTTATGGTGGTGGGAAGATGGGGAGAGCCAACAGCTATGGGTATTGGATAAGAAAAGACGGCCAGAGGCTGAGGGACCTCTGTCATCCAGGTGACGGCTACAGGTGGGCTTGCAAGGATGAGACAAGATCTCTTCCATCTGCTCTCTTCCTGGGAGGAGACCAAGATGGAGGACAGGCTTGCCAAGATGTTTCTGAAAGGATGGTCCTGCTCCCCCTGCCCGAGGGCCTAAGGGGAAATGGACACACAGAGCCCTTCTCCTTTTTCTCCTGTCCTCCATGGTGACTTGTCCTGGGACTGAGGTCTGTGGCAGGGGAGCCCTCTGCTTGAAGGCAGGACTGTGTCTGAGGCAGTCAAGGCGAGGGGAGGTGCGGTGTGGGCACTGCTGCTATTTCTAACCTGCTGAAGTGAACGGAACCCTGACTATTTGAAAAGCAAGCTGATTGTCAGGGGCGGAACCCAACTTGGAGCTGTCAGGGCCGTCACATGGAAACCGCCTGGCAGGGGGTGGCGACAGGGGGCTTGGGCTGACAGGGCTGTGATTTTGAAAGAAACGTCTTTAAGAAAGTGATTTAAAGTAGGAGAGAAATATTATTATTAGATAATGGCTGTCAGGTTATTTTTTGATGTGTTCCCTGAGTATTTCATAACCATCTTGCCCCTAGATGGTAAGGCCTTCCTGGCCAGAGGCCATGTCCCGTGCACCTGCGGGTTTCGCCTGAGCGCTGGGCATCCAACCAGCATCAGGAGGTGTTTGCCATTTGGCCAGTGGTCACTTAGGCAGAAGGTTTTATAAATAATCCATTTGCCTTTGTCAATAAACCATAAACCAGGATGAGTGCCTGCATCTTTGGTCTGGATACCTGGGTCCCACCAGGTCCCCACCCCCCAGTATGGGGCATGGGACTGCCCCTGGTGGGAGCAGCCACAGGACGGGGGCGGGGCTCACCGGAGACCTGTAACCCTTAGCAGCGAAGGGTCACAGGAACCCACCCCTACCATGCCATCAGTCCCGGCCCCTCCACCCAGCCATCTCCTAATCTCAGTTCTCAGCAGTGGCTCTGCCTTATCACAGCCTGTCCCACCCGCCAGGCTCAGGGAGCCCTCTGATTCTAGTCCACAAACACTTTTGGAAATCCATTGCCTCTCTTCTGTGCTGACTGCTGAGACTTAATCTCCATCCTGAGGTCAACAGCTCCGGAACATCAACCTCTTGACCCATCACCCTGCAGCCTCCGCCTTCCTGCTCCCCAGCTTTGCCAGGCCTGACTGGGACAGGCACCTTCCTGGTGAAGTCCACACTCAGTGTAGTGTCCCTTTTCCACCAGGCAGAGCCCTCCCCCTCCCGGCCCCTGCTGCAGCTTCCCACGAGTGGGCCATGGCACTGGGTTGCTCTGTGCACCTCCTTTCCAGATTGCCCCCCAGAGGTGTTGGGGGGTGGGGCATGGAGGGGAGGTTTCAATTCAGCAGACCTCATGCAAATCGTTTCCCACCTTTCCTGCCCATTTAGGAAGCTTGATCTGCCCAGCAGGGCTTTGGAAGCTGCCTCTGAAGGGGACTTTGAGCTGCAGGGATATGCCTTTGAGGCCGCGGAGGAGCAGCTGAGGCCGCCTCGGACTGTGCGCGTGGGACTCATTCAGAACAGAACTCCCCTGCCTGCAGATGCCCCCGTGGCAAGACAGGTGCAGCCTCTTTTGACCATAAATACATAAACGGGGCTGTTGGCCTGCTGTGTGTTTTGAACACGTCCACAGTCCCTGGGTGGCCACTCACTATGGATCTGGAGGCACCACGATGCTTCTGCCCTGACTAACCCCCCTTCCCTGTAGCCCACATCTCTGGCTCCTCTTGATCGAGCCTCTCACTCCTCACTGCCGTTTCCACCTTCCCCTCCATGTCCCCTCCTGTGATGCATCTGAAGTTCTGTTCATCCACTGGGAGGGCTCCCTTCGTCTGGCTCATGTTCTTTCTGGAACTTTGCCTCTTAGTCTTTTGCCAGAAGGTATGCCAGTGCATACCGGTCAGGACCCATCTGTCCTTCCGGGATCCTGAGGGTGGGGACTCACCAAACCCAGATGTCTGTCAGCTGATGGTGCCTCGGGGTAGCAGGAATATGAGACGCATTTCCTTATGACCTTATGGTTAATATAAATGTGATGGCATTCTGGGATGTCCCTAAAGAAATAGGGTGTCACAGACACAGGTGCCTTGTTGGCTACGCTTCTTCCCAGCATTCCTCCAGCTGCTCAGACTTCTAAGACTTTGTCTGCAGAGGTTTCCTGGGGATACAGCATGCCTCTGAACTCCTAGGGGTTCTTGAGAAAAGGTCAGTTGGATTTCAGGTCAGGTTCTGCATCATCTTTCACTTTGGTCCTTCTGCTTTTGTTGGATTAAAATATTCCTGGTTCAAGATCCCTTTTTGTCTCTGGATTAATTGACTGTGAATATGTTTCCTCAACCGTCCCAGACTGTCAGGGGCAAGGGACAGTATTCTCACCCCCCATAGCACCCAGAACACTCCGCACACTGTCAGCACCTAACAGATCTCCACAGAGCTTCGATGTGCAACCCTTGACAGGAATAACCCATCCAGGAAAGATTGGGTGGAGTGGGGAAGTATATTCCTGAAGGAGGTCATGTCTGGAAAATGGGATCCATTCATTCAATGATAAGAGACACCCAGGAAAATGGAAGTGGCAGTCCAAGTCATGCCAGAAGCCATGAGGGCAGGATGGTAGACAGTGGACTATGTCCTGAGGCAAAAGGAGAAGTTAGCCCAGGGGATGACTAAGGTGTGCCCTGGGTGTGGGCACCTCTTGCGGTAAATAGCAGATAAGCTTCTGCAGTCCTCTGAGCAGCCCCTTGGGGCAGATGGTGTTCTCCCCATTCTCCAGGTGGACAAACTGAGGCTCTGAAAGGCAGCGTCGAGTAGGTGGGACCTGAGAACCTCTGCACTTCCACCTTTTATTTGTTTGTTTATTTAGAGCATGGAGGGGGAGTGGGCAGAGGGAGAGAGAATCTCAAGCTGACTCCACCTAGTGCAGAGCCTGACACGGGGCTGGATCCCACAAATCTGAAATCATGACCAGAGCCAGAAACAAGAGTCAGATACAAATGACTGAATCACCCAGGCACCCTAGGCACCTCCACATTTTACTGCAGATTTTGGGATTGATGGGAGTAGGATACACACCCTCCTCATCCTCTTGCAGCTGCCTAGGTCGGGGGTAGTTTCACATCCCTGAGGAGGAGTTCTGAAACTGGTCTCAACCAACAGAAGAGAATAGATTCTAATCCTTGCTTTTTTGAATTGCCAGGTCACCGCCCTTCACAGACGCATCGAAGCCATTGTAGAGGTGGCCGCAATGTGCCGGGTGAATATCATCTGTTTCCAGGAAGCCTGGAGTAAGTGTCTCCTGTGTGCTTTCTCTGCTGCCTACAGACAATAGTGTGTAATCTTCGTGTCACCAAGAAGACTGCTTGATTTTTTAAAAATCTCTTCTCTCATCTGTAGAAAGATTCTTTACTCAACAGCACTGGAAAGCCAGGAATCCTGGCCTCTGTGCACCCCAGTCTGTTATCTGGTCCTGCCGGTTCTTCTTCCCAAATTGTCCTGAACTCGTTCACTTGTTCCTGCCTACCATCGTATCTACATCGTACACCTACTGCCCTGGCCCAAGGCACCATCAGCTCTTACCTTGGCTTCTGTAATTGCTTCCAGTTGGTCTCCCTGCGCTGTCCCCTTTGGCTCCTTCTAACGCACTCTTCATGCCTTCTAGAAAAGATCTTTGCAAATCTCAACTCTTGTACTGCTTAGTCTGTTGCTTCCCCTGGCCTCACCTCGGCTGGGCTCTGCCCTGACCTCCCTGATCCTTCACACCCCTACAGCACCCTCCCTCTCCTCATAGGCCGCTGAAACAGCTGCTCCCTCTGCCTGCCTGGCCTTCATCTCCCTTGCCCTCCCCTCCCCCCTTGCCTTTTAGACCCTGTCCAACCTTGACACAGAAGCTCAGAGCCCACCTCCCTATCTAAAATTATCTCCCTGTAACGGTACCCCTGGTACCATATACCTTTATTTTATTTTTATCAAAGTTACACATGCTCATGGTTGGGAGTCAAATGGTCTACAAGGTCTGTTACCAAAAACTAGCTGTCCTCCTCCCCACAGGCAACCACTTCTACTCTCAGCTGGTTCTTTGGGAATCTACCTTTGTGTTGCGGCTTCCTGATTTTTCAGTTTCGTACCATCTGTTAACTTCCCGCTATGGAAGAAGACGGCATGAGTCCCTTGCCTCCTCTGCCCACTCTTTTCACACCTACCCTTCCTATCTTCCGTCCATTCTCTGCCAAGCCATTTTGCAAACTTAGATTTCTTTTCCTGAATCACCTTCTGTTTTCCCCAGAATTTGCTTTGTTTTCTGCACACTTACCCCAAATTCTACCCCAAACTTCCAGCTTCTTAAATCCTTTGGACAGGTTTAAATTTGTGAAGCTGTCTGCTGGTTTCATCTTTTTTTTTTTTTAAGTTTTTATTTTAAGTTTTTATTTTCATTCCAGTTAGTTAACATACAGTGTTATGTTCATTTCAGGTGCAGGATATCGTGATTCAGCAGTTCCATACATCACCTGCTGCTCATCATGACAAATGTGCTTCTTAATCTCCATCACCTGTTTCCCCCATACTCTCTACCTGGTTCCATCTCCTTGAAGACTATGTCCCCAGAGCCTTCTGACTACTCTAGTCTGAATTAGTTGCCCCCTCTGCTGGCTGCATGGCTGTCTTCCTGGGATTTCCCTTCACTGCGTCATGCTGGGGAGTTCCCTTATCTTGCTCTTGTGTTTCTCCTGTCCCACATCTTCCTCTTTCTTGCCTTTCTCCCTCTTTTGGGTTTACTAGGTTTCTGAGAAAGAACACATAGGAGGTAACCTTTCTGAGACTTTGCATCTCTGAAAATAGGTTCCTCCTACGTCTAGCTTGATAGTTTGGTTGGGTATCGAATTTTAGGTTAGAAATAATTTTCTTTTGGAAGTTTGAGCACATTAGTCCTTTGTCTTCTGGCTTTGGGTGTCGATGACTAGTCTAAAGACATTTTGACTGATGACCCATTGCATATGATATGTTTATTTTTCTATAGAAGGTTGTAGGATTTTCTCCAATGTTTTGAAGTTTTACAATGATATGCCATGGTGTGTATCTTTTTTTTTTTCATTAAGTCAGCTAATTTTTTTTTTAAAGATTTTATTTTATTTATTTGAGAGTGAGAGAGAGAATGAGCGAGGAGAAGGTCAAGAGCGAAGCAGACTCCCCATGGAGCTGGGAGCCTGATGTGGGACTCGATCCCGGGACTCCAGGATCACGCCCTGAGCCGGAGGCAGTCGTTCAACCAACTGCGCCACCCAGGCGTCCCAAGTCAGCTAATTTTTTTTTTTTTTTAAAGATTTTATTTATTTATTTGACAGAGAGAAATCACAAGTAGACAGAGAGGCAGGCAGAGAGAGAGAGAGGGAAGCAGGCTCCCTGCTGAGCAGAGAGCCCGATGCGGGACTCGATCCCAGGACCCTGAGATCATGACCTGAGCCGAAGGCAGCGGCTTAACCCACTGAGCCACCCAGGCGCCCCAAATTTTTTATAAATATTTATTTATTTATTTATTTGACAGACAGAGATCACAAGTAGTCAGAGAGGCAGGCACAGAGAGGTAGGCAAAGAGAGGCATAGAGAGAGAGAGTGGGAAGCAGGCTCCCCGCTGAGCAGAGAGCCCGATGTGGGGCTCAATCCCAGGACCCTGGGATCATGACCTGAGCCGAAGGCAGAGGCTTAACCCGCTGAGCCACCCAGGTGCCCCTAAGTCAGCAAATATTTATTAAGCATATGCTACATGCTGGTACCATCATAGGTATTTGACATACAGCAACAAGCCAAAAGACACACACCTCTGCCCTTAGGGTGCTTCTTGTGGGGAATGGGGAGACAGTACATAATATGTGTACATCTATTTTCATCCATTATTCTAGGGACTCCGTGGCTTCCTCCCGGCTAGAAATCTGGGTCCTTCAGATCTACTGTTCATTAGTGATTTTCTCCCCTCTTTTTTCTTCCATCTCTTCCTGATACTCCTTCTATTAGGCTGTTAGAACCCTGGACTAGATCCCTAATTTTCTGAAGTATTTCCTCCTATTTTTCATCTTTGTCTTTTTGCTCAGTTTTCTGGTAGATTTTACCTTAATTTGCCATTTAGCCTTTTATTCAGTCTTTTGTTTCTGCTGTCATATTTTGAATTTACAAGAGTTCTTTTGGTCTGAAAGTTCCAGTTTTATGACATCCTGTTCTTATTGTATAATCGCAATACTTTCTCTTGTCTCTGAGGATGTTAGGTAGCATTTTTTTTTCCTCCTTGCATGTTTCCTACTTACTCCAAGTTGGTCTTTTCCCCCCAGCTGCTTATATTTTAAGAATTGGGGGTTAAAAAGCTGATTGCAAGCTCTGAGTTTGTGGGAAGAGCTCCTTCCCACTGAGCTTCATGAGAGGATGACTTGGTTTAGCTGTTTGTTAGCTAACCCTTCACAGTAGTGTCTTTGGGTCATCCTTTTCAGACTGGTCAGAGTCCATAGAGAAGATTCTTCTTACCCCCTGCCAAGAAGAGAAAGAGGATAGGGGTCCAGTGTGCCAGTGTTTCCTGAATCTCTCTAGTTTTGACACTCTACTCGTCTTTATCTATCCTGGCTTCCCCAAGGCCAGAGGCCTTCTGTTTAAGCACTTGTAGAGAATGAGCCCCTAGTCTTCTCCTAGGGGTGGGAGGGACTCATGCCAGCCTTGTGTAGTGGAGGAGGGATCTGGGCTTCCGACTGCTCTTTTTTTCTTTTATAAGATTTTATTTATTTATTTGACAGGGAGAGCGAGTTCACAAGCAGGGAGAGTAGAAAGTAAGGGGAGAAGCAGGCTCCCTGCTGAGCAAGGAGCCTGGTGAGGAACTTGATCCCAGGACCCTGTGATCATGACCTGAGCCAAAGGCAGATGCTTAACCAACTAAGCCACCCAGCCACCCCCTGACTGTTTCTTAAGCAGACTTTTGACGAATTTTTGTTCGCCACCCTGCCCTACTTCCCCACCTTCAGAGCCTCATGGTTCCTCTGACTCTGAAACTTTCCAAGGGTATATGGTGGAGAGGGGGGTGTTCCCTGGCTTCCTCTACTGCTGGGAGCCTGAATTTTCTGGGTCCATCACAGTATCTACCTTCATCTCCAGCTCTCTAACCTCCTGTGTTTTGTTGCTCTCGCCCTTTTCTCAGTGCTTCATCCTCATGGGTTTGTACCTTTGCATAAAAATCCCTTTACTGTCATTTGGTGCGGTCGCAGAAAAGAGCAAAGGTATGCATCCAAAAAATCTGTACCCAGAAGTTCATCTCGTTTTCCATGTTCCTGGTTACTTATACCTTCACTCATTTGGGTGACACTTTTGATTTGTCTGCCTCTTCCATTAGACCATAAAACTCTGTGAGGCCATTGTCTGCGTGGTGTTAGTTTATTTTTCCCATTCTAATTATCACCACTGTTTTTAACGTGAAAAATATTTAATTGTGGTAAAATACATAAAACATAATATTCGTCACTTTAATCATGGGCAAGGGTACAATTCAGTGATATTAAATGCACTCACAGAGTGTAACTATCACCACTGTCTATACCCAAAACTTTTTCAACACCTCCAACAAAAACCCTGTACTCATTTAATAATATCCTTCCATCCCACACCTCTGATAAACTCTGTTCTATGTTCTGTCTCTATGAATTTGATTACTCTAGGGACCTCACGTAAGTGGAATCATATAGTAATTGTCCTTTTGTGACTGGCTTATTTCACTTTAGAATGTTGTTTTCAAGGTCCATCCATGTTGTGGCATGTGTCAGAATGCCCTTCCTGGGGCGCCTGAGTGGCTCAGTCATTAAGCGGCTGCCTTCAACTCAAGTCATGATCCCAGGGTCCTGGGATTGAGCCCTGCCTCGGCTCCCTGCTTGGTGGGGAAGCCTGCTTCTCCGTCTCCCGCTCCCCCTGCTTCTGTTCTCTCTCTCATTGTGTCTCTCTCTGTCAAATAAATAAATTAAATCTTTTTTAAAAATATGCCCTTCTTGGGGTGCCGGGGTGGCTCAGTGGGTTAAAGCCTCTGCCTTTGGCTCAGGTCATGATCTCAAGGTCCTGGGATCGAGCCCTGCAGGGGCTTTCTGCTCAGTGGGGAGCCTGCTTCCCCCCCCCCCCCGCCTGCCCCTCTGCCTCCTTGTGATCTCTGTCAAATAAAAAAATTAACAAAAAAAAACCAGCCCTCCTTTTATGGCTGCATAATATTCCACGGTATGGCTAGACTACAGTTTGTTTATCCATTCCCCCATCCCTGTTTTATCTTTTTCCTAAAAAAGAAAAAAAAAAGATTATTTGTTTTAGAAAGAGAGAGAGAGAGAGCACACAAGGGGTAGGAGGGGTGGAGGGAAATAGAGAATCTCAAGCCAGCTCCTCACTGAGCAACAAGTCCAATATAGGGTGTGATCCCACAACCCTGAGATAGTGACCTGAGCCAAAAATCAAAGGTCAGACGCTTGACTGACTGAGGCACGCAGGCTCAGTTTTATCTTTAAATGTTTTATCTTTAATGAACAGTCGCTGCTACTGACAGACAAAATGTTTACTGGATGTTTTAACCAAGTTCTTCACTTTCTTGGATCTGGACTCCTCTGGACAAACTCCTACTCATCCATCAAGGCCTCGCACAGACACCCCCTTCTTTGGGGGACCCTGGGAACTACCCAGCATAGAACTGAGCCCTGTGTGAAATCGTGCAGCCACACGAGGTTATAATTCAGTTCCCCCCCATCTAGGCTGGTAGCTCCTGAGGGCAGGGCCAGGCCTAAATTTAGAGCCTGACTCGCAGAGTGCTGGCTCAGTAAATAAGGAGTCCTCTTCCCCTCTAATCTGAAAGCTGTAGTTGGACTTTGTAGCTAGCCTCCCCTCAACCTCCATTCCACATTCCTCTTTGGAAAGTTTGTTTACAGAGGTTGTGTAAACAGGAAAAGAAGCCATTAAAATGGAAATGGAGAAATTTGGAGAGCTTAGCAACCTGCAATGAAGTCAGAAAGGGAGGTTTTATTCTCTTGGGGTATTTCAGTCTCTCCTAATGTGCTGAAAGCAGAGAATAAATGGTCATTAAGGATCTTTTTTGTCAGTAACAGCTTTTTTGTTGGCTTCCTTAAAATAGTTTATCCCTCTTTGCTGAAGGCAAGCTTGGGGAGTCTTGAGTCTGAGCCGAGACCCCTGGGGCTATTGCTGGCAGAGCCCAGGGGGCCAAGATGGTGATGGTGCCATTGGTAGCCTCTTCAGGCTGGCACCATCCTAGGACCAGCCATCCTACGACTGAAAGGAATTGGAAGACTGATGCTTTGTTCTCTTCCTTCTCTGTGAAATGAGTGTCTCCCCTACTTCACAGGATATGGAGACCAGCTGCCTATCCTGGGCCCATGGCCCACTTTTGGGAAAGGTTAACTATAATTAGTTCCCCAAATAGGCCATCCACCCTGTGCCATGACCACTGAAGGCACTTGCCGTTCACATCATACTCCTTCCTGAATATCCTCCCTGCAGGTTAGTCCATTCAGAGCGATGTGAACTATAGCGAGCATCTGGAAACTTCGATTAAGCTAATCTCCCTGGGGGGAGGGGGGAACGGATTTGGGTTTTTGGAAAGAGGAAGGTCTAAAGAGTGTACGGAATCAGTCCAAACAAAGAATTCAGTGCTCCAAAGCAAGAAGACAAAGACAAGCAGCACACTGGGAAACGGGCGAAGGTAATTATGCACAAGACTGCCTAGAGGATGAACCCAGAAAGGCCAGTGACCATGTGGCAAGGTGCTTTCCTACAGGTGATAAGGGAAGTGCCTACTTAGTCATGGTGCTCTCCCAGTTCACACCATCAGACTGGCGGACGCTAGAGTGTGGCTGAGGCTGGGGAACGATAGAACTCAGGTGGCCAGAAATCCCTGTACCCACCCCATGGCAGCCGCCAGCCTCTCCTACAAAGGCGAGCATCATTTTCAACCCGGTATGTGTAGCATTCTGTGAACGGTTACTACATATGTTGGTACCTGCTGCTTGAAAAATAAAAAGCACACAAAAATCAGTTTATGAATTTAATGAAATTTCTTATTTAATTAGCCCCCTTATGGCATCTAGTCACGCATTTATCCTTGGGGAACATTCAGTCCATCATCTGGCGGTTCCCAGATTTCTTATGGGAGTTCATTAAGTGAGTGGCTTTTCTTGTTCCTGAAGAAGCCTCTCTATGACCATGAGGAGGAACATTCTATGGTGACGTGCCCAGGGTCACCTGTGCCATCCTCAGTGGCCCTCAGACTTTCCCCAGGGAGTCTTGGCTCTGGTCCTACCAACCCACAGACTAGCCAGCAGTTTGGGATCTAGAGTAAAATATACCTAAGATCAACTCTACCATTTTAGTCATTTTTGTTCATTTCAGTGGCACTGACCATATTCACACTGTTGTGCAACCCTCGTGTCGTCCATCTCCAGAATTTTTTCCTCTTTGCATGCTGAAACTCTGTCCTCCCCCACCCAGCCCCTGGCAACTACCATTCTAATTTCTGTCTCTATGAATCTGGCTATCCTAAGTACCCCCTATCAGTAGACTCCTATAGCATTTGTCCTTTTATGACTAATGTTTCACTTAGCGTAATGTCTTTGAGCCTCACCCATATTATAGCATGTGTCAGAAGTTCCTGCTTTTTCAAGCTGAATAACATTCCATTGTATGGATACAAACCACATTTGGTTTATCCATTTAAACACCAATGGACACTTGTGTTACTTCCATCTTTCAGCTCTTGTGAATAGTGCTGCTATGAAATGATTATGCACATATCTGTTCAAGTCCCTGAATGGTTTGTTGTTGTTTTTTTTCTCTCAATTCAATTGTTTTTAAGCCTGGAGTAAAGAAATTTGGCCCAGCCCTTTGTTTTGCTATGAAGCCTAGAAGGTTAGGGTCTGCCTGGCACCCACATTGAGGGACACAGATCTTGGAAACCAGGCTGAGACCCTCAGGAGCCTTGTTATCTTGTGGAGACGCTCAGCTGCTGGCTGAGGAGCACCCCTTCAGAGGCCATGAGCACTGAATGTGATTCTGACTTTCTCCTCTTCACAGCTATGCCCTTTGCCTTCTGCACAAGAGAGAGGCTTCCTTGGACAGAATTTGCAGAGTCGGCAGAGGATGGACCCACCACGAGATTCTGTCAGAAGGTAAGACATTAACTGCTCTGTTCTGACAGCAGCTGCCAAACACGTCGGGTCACAGAGCACGACCACAGCTGCTGGGTGTGGCCCTTCACGGAAAATGCACCCATTTGGTGGTGGTTTTGCCGGATCAGATTAGATAAGACTGTTGCTGCCCTTTTTTTAGTGTCCTTTCACTTAAAATCGGGGGATTTCAGAGCCAAGAGGGCCCTTCCTGGCATTTTCAGGTGAGGGAGCTGCAGCCCAGGAAGGGGTGATCTCGCATGGTAGGTTCTGCATTCGGCAAGCTGCAGAGGTGGCCCTCAGGGACCAGGGATGAGGTCGATTCCTTGTCCAGACCTCCGCTGCTTCCCATACTGTTTGCCTGCATTACGTAAGCTTCTCTGTATGGCCTGTCTCATCAGTACAGAGATCAGTCTTCATTTTTCTTTGTGAAAACCTTATGATGTTGTATGACCCCACTGAGATGAAACATCCAGAGTAGGCAAATGTATAGAGGCAGAAAGACATGGTTGCTAGGGGCTGGGCAGGGAGAGGGACAGGGAGTGACTGCTAATGGGTATGGGGTTTCCATTTGGGGGTGATGAAAATGTTCTAAAATTAGATTGTGGTGGTGGTTGCACAACTCCGTGGATGTCCTGAAAGCCACCCAATAGCACACTTACTTTTTTTCCCCTCCTCACGCATCAGCAGTGACCTGAACAGCACACTTTAAAAGGATGAATTTTGGGGCACCTGGGTGGCTCAATGGGTTAAAGCCTATGCCTTCAGCTCAGGTCATGATCCCGGGGTCCTGGGATTGAGCCCCATTGTCAGGCTGTCTGCTCGGCGGGGAGACTGCTTCCCCCTCTCTTTCTACCTGCCTCTCTGCCTACTTGTGATCTCTGTCAAATAAATAAAATCTTAAAAAAATAAAAATACAAGTAAAAGGATGAATTTTATTCCATGTGAATTATATCCTTACGAAGCAGTTCTTACACACACAAACTCATCCATAACAATAAAGAGGTTATGATCAATAATTTCTCCTTGTTCTTTTTTTTTTCCTTTTCTTTTTTAAAGATTTTATTTATTTATTTGACAGGAAGAGGCGGGGGGGGGAGCAGGCTCTCCGCTGAGCAGAGAGCCTGAGGGAGGCTTAATCCCAGGACCCTGAGATCATGACCTGAGCCGAAGGCAGAGGCTTAACCCACTGAGCCACCCAGGCGCCCCCTATAACTTATCCTTATTCTTAACAAAGCATTTTTGTTTTTGTTTTTGTTTTTGTTTTTTTTACTTCTCCACATCCCATTTCAGATTTTATACGTATTTTTAGGGGATTTTTTTGAGCAGAACTGTAATCATAGTGATTCTATCAAAACTGAGTCATGATTCCAAACATCAGTGTTTTCACTCTATCAGAAAAAATCTGTCATCTACCAGATTGTGGATTCTGTGCTGTGGATTAAAGAGAAGGGACTGGTTTAAGTGGTGACTGTAGATGACACACTGGAACCAGGGCTAGAAGAAGAGGAAGGGGGGAGTAGGGATGAGAACTGGTGCAGGAAGACACCTGTCTGCATCGACAGGGGACCAGGACTCATGGATGCCCTTTCATGGCTTGGAGCATCGCCTTCTACCTTGTGACTTTCTCCATCATTAAGGCCAGAGATGGTGACAGGCTGGTTAGAGGGGAGGACAGACGACCATCTGGGGCTGCTCAGCCTGATTGTCACCAGGTCCTTAATGTTCTTATTTGAGAGAAAAGAAATTCACCATCAAAGAGTGTGGTTTGGCTTGGTTGTTATAATGAAAAGTATGATAAATATTATTAGTTTTTTAAATAGTGGTAAACAGCACATACAATTTACCATCTCAGCCATTTATAAGTATATTGTTCAGGGTGTTAAGTACATTCACATTGTTAGAAAACAGATCTCCAGGGGCACCTGGGTGGCTCAGTGGGTTAAAGCCTCTGCCTTCTGCTCAGGTCATGATCTCAGGGTCCTGGGATCGAGCCCCGCATCGGGCTCTCTGCTTAGTGGAGAGCTCTCTTCCTTCCTCTCTCTCTCTGCCTACTTGTGATCTCTCTTTCTGTCAAACGAATAAATAAAATTAAAAAAAAAAAAGAAGAAAACAGATCTCCAGAACTTTTTCCATCCTTTTTTTTTTTTAAATATTTATTTATTTATTTATTTGACAGAGAGAGAGAGATTACAAGTAGGCAGAGAGTCAGGCAGAGAGAGAGAGGAGGAAGCAGGCTCCCCGCTGAGCAGAGAGCCCGATGCGGGACTCGATCCCAGGACCCTGAGATCATGACCTGAGCTGAAGGCAGCGGCTTAACCCACTGAGCCACCCAGGCACCCAGAACTTTTTCCATCTTGTAACTCTGAAACTCTGTACCCATTAAACAACCCTCTGTTCACCCCCAGCTACTGGCAACCATATCCTACTTCCTGTCTCTATGAATTTGACTACTTTAGATCCCTCACATAAATGGACTCATTCAGTATTTGTCTTTTTGTGTCTAGCTTATTTCGTGTAACTTAAGGCCTTCAAGGCTTATATGTATCATGTTAATCACATGTCATCCATGTGATGACAAGCTTTCCTTCCTCTTTAAAGCTGAATAATATTCCATTGTATGGATATACCACATTTAAAAAAGATTTTCCTTTTATTTATTTTTTTTAAGATTTTTATTTATTTATTTGACACACATGGAGAGAGAGAGAGGGAGGGAGAGCACAAGCAGGGGGAGCAGCAGGGGAAAAGGGGGAAGCAGGCTACCCACGGAGCAGGGAGCCCGATGTGGGGCTCAATCCCCTGCGATCACAGCTTGAGCCAAAGGCAGACGCTTAACCCACTGAGCCACCCAGGTACCCCTCCTTCTATTTTTTTCAAAGATTTTAAGTAATCTCTGCACCCAACATGTGCAGAGACCCCAAGATCAAGAGTCCCCCGCTCTACCAGCTGAGCCAGCCAGACACCCCAGATATACCACATTTTATTTATCCATTTATCCATCTGCAGATTTGTGGGTTGCTTCTACTCTTTGGCTCTTATGGAGAGGACTGTGGTGATCATTGGTGTGCAGATACTTCTCCAAGATACTCTTTCAGATATATACCTAGAAACGGGACTTCTAGATCGTATGGTAGTTGTATTTTTAATTTTTGAGAAACTGCCATACTACTTTCCACAGCCACTGCGCCATTTGACATTTCCACCAAGGACCCAAGGACAGCAGTTATTTTTACTTAGCTCAGCTTGGGCCTCAGGACAACGCTGGCATTCAGTCTTCCAAAGAACAAACATAGATGATCCCTATCTCTGAACCAAGTCGAATTATTTAGTAGGATCATCTAATTCTTCAATTTAAAAAAATGATGACATTCCACTTAAAACAATGACTCTGCAGCATTCCTTGTCTTTCCAGCTGGCAAAGAAGCATGACATGGTGGTGGTATCTCCCATCCTGGAACGAGACAGAGAGCACGGGGACGTTTTGTGGAACACAGCTGTGGTGATCTCCAGTTCTGGAGCAGTCCTGGGAAAGACCAGGAAAAACCACATCCCCAGAGTGGGCGACTTCAATGAGGTGAGCTGTCCCGAAGAAAACCCGCTCAGCTTACTGGTTGTTCTGTCTGCACCTGCCTACAGATAGTTCTGGGTGGGAAATCCTGTGTTGGGTCACTCCCAGGTGAGTCCCAGACACCAAGCACAGAGGCAGATTTCTTTTTTTTTTTCTTTTTTCTTTTTTAAAAAACTTTATTTTTCAGAAAGAGAGAGTACAAGCAGCAGGCAGAGTGAAAAGCAGGCTCTCTGCTGAGCAAGGAGCCTGATGCGGGACTCAATCCCAGGACCCTGAGATCATGACCCAAACCGAAGGCACGTGCCCCGCCAACTGAGCCACCCAGGCATCCCTCTTTTTTAAAAAAAAAAAAAAAAGATTTTATTTATTTATTTGAGAGTGAGAGAGTGAGAGCGAGCAAGAGAGAGAACACAAGCAGGGGGTGGGGCAGAGGCAGAAGGAGAAGCAGGCTCCCTGCTGAGCAGGAAGCTCCATGTGGGGTTCGATCTCAGGACCCTGGGATCATGACCTGAGGTGAAGGCAGATGCTTAACTGACTGAGCCACCCAAGTGCCCCTGGATATATATTTTTTTAATATAACCTGACTTCACTTTCTGAAATTCTGAGGTAAGTGATATATAGATTAAAACCAAAATAAATTGTGCACACACATGAAATGATTCCTACAGCCCCTTTCAGGCTCTGAGCTCCTCCTTTGGGAAGTGGAATCCTTGTTCGTAAGTCTCGTGAGGTCTTAGCCATGTCATTATGCCGGACAGCAGGACGTAAATGGGCGTGCCTGTGCACATGGGTATTAGGTAAAGCTCTGTGCCCGTGATGAAGGTGTAAGTCAGGAGAGCTATTCTGATTAGCTAATGGCAATGCATGGGTGGATTGGGTGACTCCACCTAATACGTAAGATATGAAACCTGAACTTGATCTGCAGTAAATACAGTTGTTCAGAATGTGATATACCCTGTCCTTTGCTGCCCTCCCTGATTGTGGGGGTTCCAACCACACTCCCAGACTGGTCAGAAGGACAAGGAAGGATCTACAGAGCTGGATGATGTTCCCTGGGGAGAAAAAAAAAAATCCTGGTGTCTCTCAGTGATAGCTGGAGGTGGGGATGGGGATGGGAAGATGTGCTTGTCACCTGTTTACCCTAGGATTAATCTTTAGCTCCCAGCAGATAGTGAAGGGCTTGTCTCAACACACCAGGATCTATTCTAGTGTCTACCACATGTACACATCCTGGTTGCTGCCTGACCCTAAAACATTTTGAAATTAATGGGAGGAGGCAGAATGTTCTGGGAGCAGATCTCTTTGGGACCCCCAATGGGCCCTCTGGCCCCTCCACAGGGCCATCCTCGAACATGTCCCAGGGCCAGCACCCCAAGGGGCCAGGCAGAGAGGCAGACATGGTAGAACATCCCTAGTCCCGGCCAGGATGCCAGGAATCTCTGTGGAGAACACTTTCAGACTGTGAGCTCTAGTCTCCGATTGGCCTACATGAGCTGGATGAGTCACATGGCCACTGAGGCCGTGGTGTTCTCCCCCAATGGGCGGGGCTCGCTCTGGATGAGTTTCCAGTCCCTTCCACTCTGACATTCTTCAGACGAACATGTGGTTGGTGAAGACATCCACTAACTCATGTTAACACTGACGAGACCTTAACCATTAGTTGTACCATGACTGAAAAACTAGCCAAAGTTCATCCTGAAAATACTGTGGGAAGTTGCTTTGGGGATTTTTTGGACACGCCACCAAAGAAATTGTGGGAAAAATCTTAAGCCGTGGTGATTTCCCAATTGTCTGTGGTTACTGTGTCTGGTTTCTTCAGTTTTTCTTTCTACTTTCCTTTTTTTTTTTTTTTTTTTTTTTGTTAAGCGTATTAAAATTTCGGAACTTAAAGTTACAGCCAAGATTGTGACTTTTGGAGTCCTGACAGTATTTTCTTTTTTTCTGTCAGGTCTAAGGAAGGAGAAATTGTAAGGCTAAGAGACTTTCACGCACGGCCCTTTGTTTTTCAGTCCACTTACTACATGGAGGGAAACCTGGGACACCCCGTGTTCCAGACTCCATTCGGGAGGATTGCGGTGAACATCTGCTACGGGCGGCACCATCCTCTCAACTGGCTCATGTACAGCCTCAACGGGGCTGAGATCATCTTCAACCCCTCAGCCACCGTCGGCGCGCTCAGGTCCGTCAGCAAGCAGGGTCGGGGAGGGTTCTTGGGACCTAGCCCTCTTGCGGCTCATGGCCCAGCAGCAGGGTTCCAAGGTGGGTGGTAGATGTGGCAGGCAGAGGTGGTCACCAGGTCGTCTTAACAAATCTTGAGCCATGGGATTGTAAAGTACCCAGAGCTTAGAAGGTGCCTGGCCAGCATTAGCACCCCCTTCCCTGTCATGGCAGCCACTATGCCCTTGGACAGGGGGCCTGGGGATTCTTAAGCCTCTTGTCTGTGACATCCAGCCCATGGAGGGCAGACACCGGGACGAGGGAAGGAGCCAATGAGAGCATCAAAGCTGAGAGGGTACTTAAGAGATCAGCCAAGTGGTTCTGAAATTTGTTTTTAACTAGCAGACTGTTTTCTAAGATTTTATTTATTTATTTGACAGAGAGAAATCACAAGTAGATGGAGAGGCAGGCAGAGAGAGAGAGAGGGAAGCAGGCTCCCTGGTGAGCAGAGAGCCCGATGTGGGACTCGATCCCAGGACCCTGAGATCATGACCTGAGCTGAAGGCAGAGGCTTTAATCCACTGAGCCACCCAGGCGCCCTAGCAGGCTGTTTTCTTATAACACTCTTATAACGTGTTTAGGCATTAGCCTTGTCGTGAAACAGATGAATCTATTCTGAGGAAAGCAGTAGGGGGGAGGGCCCTGGCAGTCCCTGGGCTCCTGTGCAAGACCCCTGGGGCCCTTCATTTAATAATGGTGGGTGAGCTAAGATGACCCAGCATGAGTGCACTTCCGCGATTTCTTTCTTCCCCAACGGCTGAGTATTTGGGTGGTTTCCAGTTTTGCATCATTAACAAGTACCAGAGCTCTAGGAATTTATGTGCAAATATCTTTCTCCCCAACTCACTTCCTCCAAAGCAGGATTCCTGGTTGAGGAGGTGCTGGCTCTCACCCTCGTTGTCCTGGTTGCCAGTGCCCTAGCAGTGGGATGCTGGTGGAGTGCAGTGGGAGAGGGCCCCTGGTCCCTCTGTAAGGAGCAGCTGGCACAGTTCTGGTGGGCAGCTTTGGGTTTCCTGCCGGCCTACACCTGTCCCTCTTTGATTAAATTCCCGTCAGATTTCTTCTGAAGGTCAGAATGTGACATTTACCTTTTCTTTTAAGCATGCTGCCCCCTTCTTGAGCGACGTCCCCACCACGTTCTGATTTGAACAGTGGGTCCCTCAGTGGGCCAGAACACAAACCTAGTGGACTGCCTCAGGTCAGCGGCCCCCTCTGTGCACCTGAAGTTTTTGTCTGTGTCTAGGAGGGGCACTGTTGAGCAGAAGGGGAAAAAATCCCACCTTCCATACCCCTGAAGAAACTTCCTGGGGCCTCACAGCAGCTTGGTTACCATGACAGAGTCCAAAGGCAGTTGTGACGTAGGGTCATGACTGGTCATCCTGCATCCGGACGTGGACAGAACCTCCCCCTGGGCCAGCCCTCTGGAGCAGCCTCCTCCTGTTGGCCATGCATAAGACATTCAGCAAGCGCCATCTACCTGCGAGGGTCCCCCCGGGGAACTTGAAGCCGATGCACTAAGCATCTCTGCCTAAACCAGCTCTTGAGCCAGGGCAGGCAAAGCGGTAGACTCAGACTCCAGACGGCTGCCTCCCTGACCTTAGTCTGTCGGGCTTTTATTAGCCCCAATTAAGCAAACAAAGCACCCCAGTGTAATCTGCACATAACTGCGTCTTCAGCAGCCAGTTAGGCTTATTAAAAATTATTGATTTTCCTTCCTCAAGCAACAATCACCCAACTCGTGCCTTTCAACGGTGCAGTGAGGCCGGCAATTAAGACGATAACAGGTCCTTTGGAAAGTGGGATGTTTCGTGAGCTCCCAAAATGTTCACACCCTTTAACCGGATAATTACACTCCTAAAACTTTACCTGACAGAAGAGGAAAAGGCTGTATGCATGAAGATGTTTCTGGCTGCTTTGTTTATAATAATAAAAGACCTTAAGGCGAGAAAAATGTCAGGGTTAGGTAAATTTCAGCTTGTCTCTTCCATGTTAGGGCAGAGCTACTCAAAAGTCATTACGAAGATAATGCAGCTTCATGACAAAAGCCTGTGAGCAAAGGAAGATGTTTCCAGGCTGTGGTCAGAGCTCTGTAAACATCTTTTTGCCGAGAATGGATGTGGAGTGTGGAAACATTACAACAGATGGTTTGTTAGGATGGTGGGATTCTAGGTGATTTTCCTAAAATGATAAATGATTATTTACAGAATTGATAGTGAGTGTTTTTCAGCACAAGGGTAGGCAAATCCCCTCCAGCCGTACACAGACAGTGGCTTCTGGAACCATCCATCCCTTCTCCGGTGTGTCCTGTCCCCCTGACTCCCACATGCTCTATGGGTTGGTGGGGTGTCCCTACTTATTTTGGGAGTCCCACAGTTGTAAGCACACAACAGACTTGAAGTGCATTTCAATGGACTGAGTCATCCTGACGTTGCCATGCAGCCCATGGGGTCGAAGATTTCGGCCACCTACATGCATGAACAGAAGAGCCATGGTTCCATCCCTTCGATAGATGTCTCCTTCCCACTGTGATTATTTTTAGGGGTTAGTGTAACCACACTGGGAATAGGGGAGATGTCCCCTTGCCCCCAGTGTGTGCTCGCCATGACTCCTGCACATGCTGGGCCTTCACGAACCTCAGGTTCCTTTCCCTTGTTTGTTTGGAGAGCCTGAGTTTTATTTGCCAGCTGTGGGTTTGAGTCCTACGCAGCGTACCCTCCCAGGAGAATTGCAAGAAAGCTGTCTATTTAATTCCTGAAAATGTCATTTTACGGGTGTGTTTCTATAAAAATCCTTTCTTAAAAGTTTTGTCAGCTTGGCTTAGCAGCTGGGGGAAAAAAGCAGCAAAATGAGTCCCCTCAATCAAGCCTGTGATTTTTTTTTTTTTTCCAGACTCGTGAATCCTCCTGAGAATTAGGCTTGTCAAGCACCCACTCCCTCCACCTACTCCCAGTTTAAACCAGGTGCATACTGACAGGAAGAAAGATGCCAGGGCATTTTGCTTTCAGTCACTTAGTGTTTCTAAGTGGGCATTACGCCTGTCAATCCAGAATCCTAATGATGTTGTTCCTCAGACAAGAGATCATTAGTGACAAGAAGGCCCACGGGACTCCATGGCACATGGTAGTTGATAGGCCGGAGAAGGACGGGGTCTTCAGTTGAGGCAAGATTTCCTACCATGTCCTACCTTTGTGAGCGCCGAACTGAGGAAGGCCCACAGCTCTTTCCTGGGCCGGTAAGAGGGCCAGAGAGCCTCTGTTTAGAGTCTCAGGGTTCAGAAGAGGAAAATCAGAAGGTGCTAGAAAATGGAGACCAGCTCAGGGGAAGGCACACCTGCTACAGAATTTACTACCCCTTCCAGTTACCTTCTTTTCAGGTTTCCTCTGTTTGCTTGGCCTGAAATCTCTCCCTCTGGAGACTGCTTTGCAAGGCCACAGAGCAGGGTAGGGGTTAGGGCAGAAGTTGGAGTCCTCAGAGGGCAGTGGTTGAGCCCCGAGGCTCCCAGCTCCCTTCTGATGTTTGCCAGGTGAGGCCCTGCCTAGCCTAGAAGGTAAGTTCCTCCCCCGACCGAGGAGGAGGGAAGGAGCAAGAACTAGCGGCTACAGAGTTTCTGTCATGCAGACCCTACTAGAAGCTTCTTCACATATATGGTCAATCCTTACAATAGCCCTTTCAGGAAGTTTCAGAAAAGAAAACTGTGGCTCAGGGCTGCTTTAGCCTGCAGCAGGCCCATCCCAAAAGACTGCTTGGGCTTGAACACAGGACAAGCTGGCCTGCTGGGGGATGTAGGACACCCACAACCACACCAGTCTCCCAGGCCATCCCTGCCGCAGACCTGAGAAGGCCGGCAGCCTGGCTGTAGCTGGGGACCAAGCACCCACCCCATCTGGCAGGGAAGTCAGCTACCTGGTTCCTCTTGCTTCTCCTTCACAGTGAATCCCTGTGGCCCATTGAGGCCAGAAACGCAGCCATCACGAATCACTGCTTTACCTGTGCCATCAACCGCGTGGGTGAGGTAAGTTCCCACGGTTTGGCTGGGCTCCTGGGCTTGGTCAACCAGGTATGCTGTGGAGGGAGTGGGGGACAGAGCTGCTAGGAAAGCTGCCTGCCCAGGGGGGCCTAGCATCTTCCACCAGCAAAGGCCACAAGGGAAGCAACTCTGCTGACCTCACACCTCTTCCGCTTGTCTCTCACACGTCTTCTGCCTGTCCCTGTGCCACAAATTCTAGGGTCCTGGAAGAGGGGAGACTGGCTTGGTTTGTTCATTTTAAAGGTATTCCTATGTCCCTCTCATGTTTTTATCTCTTTGGGTTTGTAGCTGAAACCATGTTGAAAGGCTCTCACCCTGTCAACCTCCAAGTCTCCTGTTTCATAATTTTCCCCATTGACCCAGGGCGCTGAGTGAACTTGACTATGAAACCCAATGCATTCATTACATAATCCTTTTCCTCATTCATATTAGTTGGATGTCAGACTTTGATCAGAGGATCGGCTGAGGTGACCAAGGTTCTTACAGTAAGTGGGTCCAGTTTCTGGCAATATGGAGAAACTCAGTGTTCTCATTAGCCTCTGTAACCCCATCACGGCTTGAGGTGATGTTTCCATGAGGCTTTGGGGAAATACTGGCAACGGTGTGTGAACACCCTACTAGTCCCCTCAGAGACCCCAAACTGGGGCTTTCTTTCCCAGGCAGACAAACCTCAACTGTCTTCCACAGGCCTGAGAACCACTCTGCTGGATGTCTTTTTTTTTTTTACCCCCTTCCCAGTGGATTATAAACTCCCCAGAGACAAAGCCAGGCTTTTTACCTTGCCTGTCAAATTCCCCGCTGGCCCACTGTGTTGGCCCAGTGCTGGCGACTCAGCGGAGACATTTCATAAGTACTTGCTGATTGCCCAGCGAGTACAGGCCATTCCTTCTCTTGCTATAACTGTTGCTTCCCTGAATTCACAGTGGCCCACGCTGGGGGTGCCACCTATAGGCTTACCTGACCTAGATTTTGTTTCATAGGAGCAATTCCCGAACGAGTTTACCTCAGGAGATGGGAAGAAAGGTATGTTCCAGGATTTTCCGTGGTTGGTGGCAGCTGAGGGGTGGGCCTCACTGTCCCCTTCTCCGTCTGCCCCCTCCAGGCAGGGACTACCCCACAGACTGGTCCCATCTCTCTGGCTTGGAATGTGGAAGGGAAGGGCTCACCCAGGAGATCTTGGAACTAGCTTAGGGTGTCCCCTGGAAAGGCAGAGAGGACTGAGCAGGTCTGTCTTCCAGAAAAGCACTTCCTGAAAGGAAGTCTAGGTCTAGGTTCCAGATTAAGGCCCCACATGTCCAGAGTCTCCAACCCCAGTTAGCTCCCTGCAGAGAGAGGTACAGTGAGGCAGGGAAGTGAGGTCCCTGGGGTTCCTGCTGGGTCCAAGCCCCTTCTAGGCCCAGCTCCGTGCCTACCTGCTCCTTGCACGCCTGTGGGGTAGCTGTTAGCACCGCTCCACTTATGAGGGGACCGAGGCATGGAAGGAAGGTATGGTGGACGCAGCTGGGAAGGCAAGTGGGAATGGAGCCTCTGGTTCACCGTGTGGGGCCAACACAGGAGCAGGTCACACAGGAAGCCATGCAGAGCCATATGACTCCCTTGGGCTCTGGGTAGCTAACAGGAATAAGGGCTAACATTTCTGCAAGGGTGACCCTTAAGAATGTTCCCAGGAGGGGCGTCTGGGTGGCTCAGTTGGTTAAATGTCTGCTTTCAGCTCAGGTCATGATCCCAGGGTCCTGGGATTGAGCCCCGCATCGGGTACCTGCTCATTCAGAAGCCTGCTTCTCTCTCCCCCACTCCCCGTGCTTGTGTTCCCTCTCTCACTGTCTTTCTCTCTGCGAAATGAATAAATAAAATCTTAAAAAAAAAAGAAAAAAAATGTTCCCAGGGCAGAGGTGAAGGCTGTGAGGGTGACTTCTATAGAAACCTGCTCAGCCTTAGGCCTGAGGAGGGAGGCAGGGCCTCTGGGGAGGTGGCACGGGGATGCCGGGGAGGGTGGGGAGGAGTGGAATGGACACGTCCTGGATGTCGCTCCATATGCCTGCCCCGCTGTCTGCACACACAAGCTCACAGGTGCTTTGCTTCACTCCTCCAAAGCTCACCGGAACTTCGGCTACTTTTACGGCTCGAGCTATGTGGCAGCCCCGGATGGCAGCCGCACCCCTGGGCTCTCCCGCAATCGGGACGGGCTGCTGGTTACAGAGCTCGACCTGAACCTCTGCCGGCAAGTGAATGACATCTGGAACTTCAAGGTGGGTCCCTGAGTCCCCTGTTGTTGGCCTGCTCCTCCATTTGCGGCACCCCCACTCCACCCCCCAGCCTGCTCTCAGAGCTGGAAACCGCAGCTGCTGGGTTTGCTCTCTGGAGCTCCCAGAGGAGGCTCCAAGGCAAGTGAAGGGGCTGGGTGTCTTCCTCCCAGAGCTGGTGCGCAAGGGAGGAGCCACTGGGTCAGATGATGGCCAGGCAGCAGACTTCAATAAATTCTCCTCTTGTCTGATTTAGATTCTGGGCGCCTTCAAACAAATTAATCTCAATTTCATTTGTCCGGAGAATAGAGTGGATTGGCCTCTACTAATCCTTTTTTCCCTTTCCAGGCATTTGCACTTATCCTAAGATACATGTGGGTGTCTGGCTCTGCCTGTGGCCTGGCGGTATAGACCTTGACAGTAGAGGGAAATGGGTCACGCAGAGAAATGGAATCTAGGCCTGGCTCTGCCACTTAGTTACTCTAAGCAAGCCCTTTCTGCTCCTGGGCCTTAGGATCCCTGTTTGTAAAACTGGAAGGTCTCAAGTGGCCTTTGAAACCTAACACATATGACACCAGGGGTCATGGAGGAACGTAAGTGCCCGCCCCCTGGAATGGGGCAGAGGGCCAGCAGTAGACCCCCTCATCCTCACCCAGATGGAGTTTGCTGCATTTGTGTCCAGCAGTATTTCGACCAACTCAGAACCTACTTACACATGCAGTTGAATGTCTTCATGACTATAGGACCTTGCCCAGCATGTCTGGGTGGAACCACCTCCCCTGTTTACCTGAGCACGGGTCTTTGGGCATGTTCCCTAGGTCTCAGGTCCTCATCAGACAAATAAGGCATCGCCCACATGCATGTCTCCTGGCCTGTTTCTCTTCTATCTGGGAAGCTCGGATTAATGCAGGATTCCACGCAATAAACAGATTGTTTCTCAGTAGTAACTTTTTGAATGCCCAAAGCGCCCCCCCCCGCAAACTATGGTGGTGGGCCTGAGCTCCTGTTGGGGTTTTGGGAAGGAGGGAGGGAATGCCTAGGTGTGAACACCCTGGGTAAGTTTTCCAGCCCTGCCCCCACCTCTCTCAGACTCAGGGCCAGGACACCAGAGTGCAAATCCCAGCAAACTCCATGGCTGCCTGGGGACCCCGGGGCAAGTCACTCCCCTCTCTAGGCTGTAGGCAATTCTGGGGTTCTATAAGAGAACCCCAGCTTCTGTAAGAGGCCTTCTTCCCTTCTGCCTCTGGGCAGGCCATGCCTTCTGGATGGACAAGTCACAAAGGTCTTCCAGCAAGAGGGGTCAGCATGTGTGAGTCATCTCAGCCCTATAGCCCTAGAATCAGTGGTGAGCGGTCACACAGGGGTCATTTCCTACCTTACTGTCTGAAACCATCCCGTCCTCCTGCTGGCCTTCCTGGCAAATTTCTGTCCTGTGGCTGCCCTCTAGTGGCAAGAGGTGGTGGTGAGTAAATGAAGGGCGTTTATAAAATGGGACTCTGCCTGTGTTTTGCTTTTCAGATGACTGGCAGATACGAGATGTATGCTCGGGAGCTTGCCGAAGCTGTCAAACCCAACTACAGCCCCAATATCGTGAAGGAGTAGCTGGATTTTAGCCCCTGGCTGCCAAGGAGAGCACCTCTGCCCCTGGCATCTCAGCGAGTACAGCAAGCTTTAGAAAGTTCAAGTTCTCCCTTATGATGTCCTGGGAACACTGCTGTCCACATTGGTTTAAAAATGCTCCAGGCGGGGAGGGGTAACTGCCCAGTGGGTACAATGTTTCCTTCCTGGCTGATGAAATGTTTTGGGCCCATACAGAAGTGACAGTTGCACAATACCGTGAATGTGTCCACGTGAAATGCCGCTGAATTGTATACTTTAAAATGGCTGAATCTATGTCACATGAATTTTACCTCCATTAAAGAAAAAAAAATCCAGGGTGCCTGGGTGACTCAGTGGATTAAGCCGCTGCCTTCGGCTCAGGTCATGATCTCAGGGTTCTGGGATCGAGTCCCGCATCGGGCTCTCTGCTCAGCAGGGAGCCTGCTTCCTCCTCTCTCTCTCTCTCTCTGCCTGCCTCTCTGCCTACTTGTGATCTCTCTCTGTCAAATAAATAAATAAATCTTTAGAAAAAAAATCCAGGCACTGATGGTGCAGGTGGATTTGCAGTAAGACACATGGGATGTCCCAGTCCTGACGTTCTTCTCCGCCTCTGTTTAGACCGTCGGCAACCTGTGGGTAAGGGTGGGAACGTATGTGCCAATAGAGGAAGCTGAGGCTGATCCAGAGTCATTGAGCTGCTGGGTGGCTGTGGGCAGGGGAGATGGTCATCAGACGTGTCAGCATGGCTAGACTGGCGCCCCCAGGTATTCAATCAGACGCTAATCTGGGTGTTGCTATGGAGGTATTTTGTAGATGTGATTAAAGTCCATAACCAGTGAACTAAGCAAGTGAGATTATTCTAGGTAATCCAGGTAGGCCTGATTTAGTCCATCTAAAGGCCCTCAGGAGGAGAGCTGAGGCTTCCCCTGTGAAGATGAAGTTCTGCCTGTGGACAGCAGCTTCCCTACCCCACCTGCCTGAGAGATTGCAGACTTGTCTTTCCAGCCCCCACAATCACTTAAATCAATGCCTTGCAATAAATCTCTAAACATAGATTCTGCTGTTTCTGCTTCTCTAGTTGGACCCTGGCTGATAGAGATTCTGGTCCCAGAACAGAATCCTCAGGATGAGTTTTCTGCATTGGTGCTAGGTTTTCTGGAATTCTTCTCTAATTTATTTCACTTAAGGGCACTCATGACTCTGTTTGCAGTGTTAAAGGGGGCCATGGTAGTCCATGGTATGATGTAGTGATAGAGATTTATAGACAAAGCACACTGTCAGTCTGCCGCTCCTGGTGGCCTCTCCCATCTGTAGACTTGAGGCTTGGCTAACCAGCCCCCATCACCATGTAGGGCAATTCCTTGCACTCAATCTCTTTGTATCTTTATATATATACATATATATGTATGTAATACACATATGTATCTCCTGTATATGTAAATATATCTGTGTCCCCTGCTGGTTCTGCTTCTCTGATTATCACCACCTGCCTCACTAAAATAGCGGGTTGCTCTCCTCTCTGTCCCTCTGCTTACACATCTGTCAAGTGGAACCATATCCCCTCTTCTGATTTATGTCACAGGACAGTGGTGAGAGACAGACTAGATGGGCCAGAGAGCCTATGTGGGCTCCGTTCCTTCCATCACAGAGCAGAAGTCCCCCTGTGGGGAGGGCACCTGGGTGACTCAGTCGGTTGAGTGACTGACTCTTGGTTTTGGCTCAGGTCATGATCTCAAGGTTGTGAGATCCAGCCCCACGTCATCGGGGCTCCGTGCTTAGCAGAGAATTTGCTTGAGATTCCCTCTCTCCCT
The DNA here is from genome assembly GCF_020171115.1 of Neogale vison. Lineage (NCBI taxonomy): Eukaryota > Metazoa > Chordata > Mammalia > Carnivora > Mustelidae > Neogale > Neogale vison. The sequence continues at coordinate 214,455,500 of NC_058093.1, read as the reverse complement.
GTCCCTCTGCCCTTCCCCCTGCTTGCTCTCTCTGTCACTCTTTCAAATAAATAATTTTTTTTCTAAGTGTCCCAAATGTGAAGTCTCAAAGCTCCACAGTCGGCCACGGCATTGGAGGCAGGAGTGGGGTGCTCTGGTTCTGCCCTTACTGTGCCCGATCAGAGAAGGCAGCTCATTCCTTCCCTGGCCCAGCTGCTGAGCTGCATGAACCAATGCTCTTGGACATCCATGTGGGGTGAAAAAACTGGTCAGAACTGCCTGGCTGTACTCTGTGTTAACCCCCTTAGCCTCTCTGACTGCAGGATTTCTGCTTTATGTAAAAGCCCCCTTTGTACTTATTTTTCATAGAATCCAACCCTGCAGATGCAGTGAGCTTTTCTGTCTGGCCCTCAGTGTCCACAACCTTTGTGCCTGTAGTTTCTAAAAGGAGTGGGTAGTCAACCTAGTACAGAAGCCAGCTTAGATAACAAGTTGGTGCTTTTATGAAATAGGCACTAATATACCAGAAAGGATTTGATTATCCACATCTGTCACTGCCTAAAATAAAAACGTCCAGGTCTGCCTCAGAGTGGATGGGCCCCCCACACATGGAGTCATTTGAGGGTTTAACTCATACCTAGAATATGTGGATGCTTAGCAAACATGTTGACTGAACCTAGGGAGGAAGTTTTTGTTACGGTGTGATCATTGCTGATACCACAGAAAGGAAGTGCAGTGGTTCAGTGTACAGGGCCTGTGGCCCTTGGGAGAAGGCTTTTGATCCCTTGAGCCTCAGTTTTCTCACCTCTAAGATGAGAGGTGACTGGGTTTGAGGCTTTCCGGGGCTCTCCAGCTCGGCAGACAGCTTTCCTGCCAGCCCATGGTTTTATTGCTAAGAATCTGGAGTACCAGAGGAGAATGGTGCCAAGCAGTGTGCCTGATGGGAAAAAAAGGCAAAGACATTCTCCAGGATAGGTTTCATGTTAGGCCACAAAACAAGCCGTGATACTGTTTAAGGTTGAAATCATACGAAGTATCTTTCTCAATCACAATGTTACGAAATTCGAAATAAGTAGTGGAAGGAAAATTCAAAAATATGTGAAAATTACACTACACGTTCTTTTTTTTTATTTTTAAAGATTTTATTTATTTATTTGACAGAGAGAGATTACAAGTAGGCAGAGAGGCAGGCAGAGAGAGAGAGAGGAGGAGGAAGCAGGCTCCCTGCTGAGCAGAGAGCCCGATGCGGGACTCGATCCCAGGACCCTGAGATCATGACCTGAGCCGAAGGCAGCGGCTCAACCCACTGAGCCACCCAGGCACCCCATACACTACACGTTCTTTTTTTTTTTTTTAATTTATTTGACAGACAGCGATCACAAGTAGGCAGAGAGGCAGGCAGAGAGAGAGAGGAAGAAGCAGACTCCCTGCTGAGAAGAGAGCCCGATGCGGGACTCGATCCCAGAACCCTGAGATCATGACCTGAGCCTAAAGCAGAGGCTTTAACCTACTGAGCCACCCAGGCACCCCTACACCACACATTCTTAAACAACTAACTGGATTTTTAAAAATCACAAAGGAAATTAGAAAATGTCTCAGGACAAATGGAAACAAAAGCAAAACATACCCAAACTGGTAGGAAACAATGAAAACAGTGTGAGAGGGGAATATAAGGCTGTAAACACTTATATTAATCAAGAAGAAGGTGGGCGCCTGGCTGGCTCAATTTGTAGAACAGGCGATTCTTGATCTTGGGCTCATGAATTCAAGTTCCACACTGGGCTTAAGTGTTTACTTAAAAAAATTAAAGAAGAAGGATTTCAAGTCAACAACCGAATTTTACATCTTAAGGAACTAGGAAAAGAAGAGCAAACTAAACTCAAGACAACAGTAGAGAAGAAATAATAAAGATCAGAGCAGAGAGGAATAAAATAGAGAATAGAGAAACAATAGAGAAGAGCAATGAAACCAAATGTTGGTTCTTCAAAAACAGCAACAAAGGGCGCCTGGGTGGCTCAGTGGGTTAGGCCACTGGGATTGAGGCCGTTAGGTCCTGGGATCGAGTCCCGCATCGGGCTCTCTGCTCAGCAGGGAGCCTGCTTCCCTCACTCTCTCTGCCTGCCTCTCCGTCTACTAGTGATTTCTCTCTGTCAAATAAATAAATAAAATCTTTAAAAAAAAAAAAAAACAGCAACAAAAACTGACAAACCTTTAGCTTGACTGAGAAAAAAAGGGAAGACTCAAATTAGTCAAATCCAAAATGAAAGTGGGGACGCTTTCATCACTACTGAGACTACAGAAACAAAAAGGATTATAAGAATACTATGAACAATTTATTAGAAGAGGTCACCAAGAGCATGTGACTGCTAATTGACCCATGAGCTGCGCCCAGGCAATTAGACTCCTTCCCTCCTTCCCTCCCCCACTGCCCCCACGCCGTCCTTGGAATGTACATTCTGCCCACTGTTACTACACTAGGAGCTACTTCAAGGACACAGCTTGAAAGAGTAATGTATTGTTAAGACCATCTGGGCAGTATATGTGATTGAATCCTGTTAAGATTTCTATATGAACTCTTTTTTTTTTTTTTTAAGATTTATTTATTTGACACAGAGAGAGAGAAAGAGAGAGAGAGGGAGAGAGATCATAAGGAGGCAGAGAGGCTGGGGCGCCTGGGTGGCTCAGTGGGTTAAGCCGCTGCCTTTGGCTCAGGTCATGATCTCAGGATCCTGGGAGGATCAGCAGGGAGCCTGCTTCCTCCTCTCTCTCTCTCTCTGCCTGCCTCTCTGCCTACTTGTGATCTCTCTCTGTCAAATAAATAAATAAAATCTTAAAAAAAAAAAAAAGGAGGCAGAGAGGTAGGGGGAAGCAGGCTCCCTGGTGAGCAGAGACCCCAATGTGGGGCTCAATCCCAGGACCCTGAAATCATGACCTGAGCTGAAGGCAGAGGCTTAACCCACTGAGCCACCCAGGCACCGCTCTATATGAACTCTGAAGATTCTGGTGGGCAAGTGCAGAGATCTACTTGTCCTGTGGTCACTCGAGACAAGCCTTGTAAGTAAGCAGCTTTGCTTATTACAACTGCTACCTACCAATCTGAAGAGGTCTGCATCTTTCTTCAGTCTCTCCTTGCCCTCCATGTATGGGGCCAGTTTCACATTTCACCTGGAGAACTCCCATGTTTGCAAATCAACACAATTGTCTTTGGGCAACCTGGGTGAAACTTACAAATTTCTAGAAACACAAAACTACCAAGACTGAATCATGAAGAAATAGTAAATCCAAATAGACCGTAACGAGTGAGGAGAGTGCATGAATAATCAAAACCCTCCTGACAAAGGAAAGCACTGGACCTGGTGGCTTCACTGGTGAATTCTATCAAACATTTAAAGAAACACTAACACCTGGGTACCAACTGGCTCAGTCAGAAGACCCTGTAGCTTCTGATCTCAGGGTCATGAGTTCCAGCCCCATGTTGGGTATAGAGATTACTAAATAAATGAATAAACAAGCTTTTAAAAAATAAATAAAAGAAAAAACACCAATCCTTCTCAAGTTCTTCCAAAAAATTGAAGAGGAGGGAGCACTTCTTAACTCATTGAGGCCAATATTGTATTAACATCAAAGCCAGATAAAGACATTGCAAGAAAACAAAACTGTGGAGCACCACCCTTTGTGAATATTGATGCAAACATCCTCAACAAAGTACAGTTGACCCTTGAACAATGCAAGGGTTAGGTAGGGGCACCGACTCCCTACCAAAAATCCACGAATAACCATTGACTCCCCAAACCTTATAGTCTACTGTTAACAGAAGCCTTACCAACAATATAAACAGTTGACGAATACATATTTTTATGTTATACTATATTCTTAAAGTAAGCTAGAGAAAAGAAAATTAAAAAATCATCATGAGAATACATGTACAGTACTGTACTATACCCACCCCCAAAAAATCCACATATAAGTGAGCCTGTGTGGTTCAAACCTGTATTGCTTGAGGGTCAACTGTACTAATAAATTGAATCCAGCAGCATATTAAAAAGATTAATGGCTGAGTTAGTCTTATTTCTATTGTTTCCTTTAAGATAAGTTCTAAAATAGAATTCACTGTGTTAAAGAAACACATACATCTTGTCAAGAACTGGGAAGAATATGGGGCACCTGGGTGGCTCAGTGGGTTAAGCCTCTGCCTTCGGCTCAGGTCATGATCTCAGGGTCCTGGAATCGAGTCCCACAACGAGCTCTCTGCTCGGCGGGGAGCCCGCTTTCCCCTCTCTCTCTGTCTACTTGTGATCTCTGTCAAATAAATAAATAAAATCTTAAAAAAAAAGAACTGAGAAGTATCTGAGCTGACAACTTAACTGACCTCAGTTTCATGGATGCTAGCAGAAGACATAGCACTTCTCAGAGACACAGGAGTTTAGGACAGCAGTAGCAGCAGCCAGAGTACCAGCACTGTCTTACAATTCCCTGAGCCCCAGTTCCCCTAGGACAAGACAAAAGAGGGCCAAGCAACTCCTGCATGCACAGTGGGTTGCAGTAGGAAGAGGAAGGGAAAGGGGGAGAAGAGCTTAGAGAATTGGAATCTTTTATACTGGAAAGTAAAGCATGCCTGGCCCTTGCTCTGGAGGCAGACACTATCTCTATCTACCAAGGTTGCAAGAACATCTGTGCTTCACTCCAGAGGGACACTTAGCTCCATCTTCTAAGGTTATTGGCTCTGCAAACATCCTTGGAAAGACAGTCCAGGCCAAAGGGCATTCATGGTTTTAGCTCATGCATCATGCAGAAATCTGAGAAAATGAGAGACCTATAGCAATAACTTCCAACCAATATTTATTTCTCATTTCTGCATCATCTTGACTTGTGGCAATTTCCCCGTGAGTGTACTACTCTATCAGACACTCTGATTAATTTGACCGACAGAGAGGCTGGACCAAATCAAATGAATTTTTCTTATAGGATTTCATCAATTTTATCCACAGAACTTCAAGGAGCAGAATGAGCCAACCTGAAAATTAACCTCAGTCTTACTTTCCAGGATCCTCAACCAAACAGGATGGCCAAATCCCATGAACCATAAAGGTCTACCTTAGAAAGTCAAGTGGTGGTCTCAAATATTGACCTTTCCACTTTGCCTAGGTCATTAATCCGGGTATGGCAGGATATATTAGATGCTGCCCAATCTTCACCTGGGTCCACAGGGAAGTCTAGGTAAGTCTATTATCTATACCAACTTAGCCAGTGATCTAACACTGACCTGAAATGCCCTCCAGTGCCAAGATGGAAGGAAAAACCCTGATTGCTTTGGCTAAAATCAGGGGCAAATGTTGCATCATCTTTTCTAATCAGATGATGACCATGATGGAGATATCTTCCCACGGAGGGCACATAAATAATGAGTAAGTCACTGGTTCACAAAGCTCCCCTGAGTAACTAAGGCTACCTCATTTTAGCGAGATCACCATTGTCTGTGGGCGACCTGATCTACTGGTGGTATTGGTTAACCAGTGTAATGGAACAAAGTCCCAAGTGTAAGAGCTAACACTATACAACTCCTAAAAAGAAAACACAGAGAGAAATCTTCATGACATTGGACTTGGCAGTAATTCCATGGATTCCGGCCCATGACCAGCATGAAAATGCGACACTATTCTGGGGGGAAGTTGGCAGGCTACTGCCTGGCTTCCATACAAAATAGTCATCAGGGCACATGTGGTGCCCCTAGAAAGTGTTCTTTGCAAATACTGGGGTCCCTCAAGTAGGACCTATATCAGGGCACAAGTTCATAACATTTCTGGTGTGGCCTCCTGACCAGCTGGTAGGCCTTTGGTTTCCTAGTTAGTTTGCATAATTGAATCTGATGCTTGTTTTTAGAAGGACTGCCAGAGGGTAGTCAGGCCAATCTATCCTGTTTGCCCCTGCCACCAGCTGGGTGACATTTGTCTTCACAGAATGGCTGAATGAATTCTATGGGGATAGGGGTTGGGAAGACATCTGGCAGTATTGTGGTTGTTTTCCTGGGAGATGCAGGATCCAGGGACATCCCTGAGTTGTGTTTGCAACAGTCTTCTGGTAAAGTTAATGGGAATGGTGATCAAGCTGTGGTTAAAGCCATCTGGTTAGGAAGAAAGCAAATGCCTGCAATCAGTTCTATTTAACATGCTTACAAAAGTCTGGGTGGGCCACACTGGAGCATTTTTTCTTTTCTTTTTTTTTTTTAAGATTTTATTTATTTATTTATTTGACAGAGAGAAATTACAAGTAGATGGAGAGGCAGGCAGAGAGAGAGAGAGGGAAGCAGGCTCCCCACTGAGCAGAGAGCCCGATGCGGGACTCGATCCCAGGACCCCGAGATCATGACCTGAGCTGAAGGCAGTGGCTTAACCCACTGAGCCACCCAGGCGCCCCTGGAGCATTTTTTCATAATGAAGGCTCCAGAAGCAATTATGAAAGACAAAGATCTTTAATGATTAGTGCTCCTCCCTGCCTAGCTCCTAGAACCTGAGCTTTTTCCTATCTAGCTGTCAAAGTTGCTCTTCTTCCTCCAAAGTCATTGTGAATTCCAAAAGCTGAAACATCCCCTCTCCTCCCCCACAACCCCCAGCCCTTGTTATCCCTTTCTTTTTTTTTTTTTTATTTATTTATTCGACAGAGAGAGAGATCACAAGTAGGCAGAGAGAGAGAGAGAGGAGGAAGCAGGCTCCCTGCTGAGCAGAGAGCCCGACTCAGGACTCGGGACTCGGGACTCAATCCCAGGACCCCAAGATCACGACCTGAGCCGAAGGCAGCGGCTCAACCCACTGAGCCACCCAGACGCCCCTTGTTATCCCTTTCTTAAAATCCTAGCCTTTGTTTGGAAGGGCCAGGGGCAAGAGGAACAAGGGCATTTTGATAAAATGCATGAATTCCCAACTTCCTCCTACTTGGGCCACCACAGGGAGTCTCAGCAAGCAAAGTACTCACTCAAGTGCTCATTGTTCTTATGACCTACCCTCATGTCACTCCAACAAGAGAATCCAAGTGCTCGAACCAAATTCAAATTTGAAGCCCTAGGTCTCCTTTCAGCTGGGCTGTCACTTTATTTATTTATTTATTAAGATTTATTTATTTATTTAAGGGAGAGAATGAGTGAGAACATGTGAGCAGAGGGAGGAGCAGAGGGAGAGGGGGAGACAGAGAGACAGAGAGGGAGAGAGAAAAAAAAATCTTAAGGGCGCCTGGGTGGCTCAGTGGGTTAAGCCGCTGCCTTCGGCTCAGGTCATGATCTCAGGGTCCTGGGATCGAGTCCCGCATCGGGCTCTCTGCTCAGCAGAGAGCCTGCTTCCCTCTCTCTCTCTCTGCCTGCCTCTCCACCTACTTGTGATTTCTCTCTGTCAAATAAATAAATAAAATCTTTAAAAAAAAATAAAATAAAAAATAAAAAAAAATCTTACGTAGCCTATGCCTAGCGGGGAGCCCAAATCTCACAACCTTGAGATCATGACCTGAGCCAAAATCAAGAGTTGAACGCTTAATGGACTGAGCCACCCAGGTGCCCCCGGGCTGTCACTTTAGAACATGTGGCAACCAGGCTGGCCTGGAGTTACTCTTAGGACAAAGAAAGAAGCAACATGCCCAGGAATCATCAAGTCTGAAGCCCCAAATCCAAACTGCTGTATGAGAGAGTGTGGACCAAGAAGGTGTGAAGAAGGTAGGCTCAGAGACCTTTTCTTAAGTTGATTCTGGAGGAGACTTCCCTGTGTTGGTCCCATTTCTCATTATCAGCTACCTTTCTCAGCACTGCAAAACGAATTGGAGGTCAGAACCCAAATACTGGTCGGTACTTCTGTGACTTTCTTTTTTTTTTTTTTTTTTTTTAAAGATTTTATTTATTTATTTGACAGAGAGAAATCACAAGTAGACAGAGAGGCAGGCAGAGAGAGAGAGAGGGAAGCAGGCTCCCTGCTGAGCAGAGAGCCCGATGCGGGACTCGATCCCAGGACTCTGAGATCATGACCTGAGCCGAAGGCAGCGGCTTAACCCACTGAGCCACCCAGGCGCCCCTTCTGTGACTTTCTATGGGAATTTGTCTCGTTGTCTCGTGGGAGTCTCTCTAAGAGGACCAAAGCTCTTTTCAGCAGCCTGAACCCACTGCAAAAAAACCTCTGGACCTCTTACATTTGTCTCTTAGTGGAGTTAAGGCTGGCATAAGAGAAGGCAAGAAATGTTGAGCCGGCAGAGGGCCAACTGTGAGATTCCTCCTTGGCAAGTACTACACGCTCCAATCCCTCGTTGCTCAAGGAAACTGGCCAAGGTTCCAATGACCCACCTGCTTTCCTCCCACAGCTGTTTTGAATCTCCTGCCCTTCAGGCTCCATGTAGGTCTACATCTCTGTAACTATTTGTTTAAAAGTGGTCACAACCATCTGCCCACCCAGGACCAGACTTACTACTAGTTGTTACAATGGGGCAAACATGAAACTGACCACCAGATGCTACAGGATGCCTCCTGCCCCTGGGAAGTTAGCAAAAACTACTGCACCATCCAGCTAACTGTCGTGGGACCTACTTGCAGGGACTAAGTCTGCAGCCCCCTCCCCAATTCTTTTTCACTAACAGGCAATAGAGTGAAGGACTATTTATCATTTGATTGCCATGCAAGTTGGGGAATAAGGTTTGCGGCTGCCTCTCATGGACTTCCCATTAACTGGCTTGTGAGGCCCTCATTCATCTTCCAGAAAACCATGTCTCTGTGAGCATCCCCTTGGTCCTAGAACCGTCAAGATCCATGAAGGGCCTTATTTTCAAGTTGGCCTGTCACAGTTTCATGGGTGCTAGTCGAAGACAACATTCCTGGATCAGAGCAAAGGACAGTTTATTACAGCAGGAGCAGTAGTCAGAGTACCTCATTTTCTTGCAGATTCTCCAAGTCCCAGTTCCCAAGAGAGCAAGGGACGCAATGGGCTATGTTGTAGGAGAGGAACCCTGCGTTGAAAGAACCCAAATCTTTTATTTTTTTTTAATTTTTAAAAATTTATTTATTTGACAGAGGGAGAGGGATTACAAGTAGGCAGACAGGCAGGCAGAGAGAGAAGAAGGAAGCAGGCTTCCCGCTGAGCAGAGACCTGGATGAGGAACTCGATCGCAGGACCCTGGGATCATGACCTGAGCCGAAGGCAGGCGCTTTAACCCACTGAGCCACCCAGGCGTCCCCCCCCCAAATCTTTTATAATGGGCAATATATCTGCCTATCTGTGGCTCTGAAGGGAGACACTTCACGTCTTCCCAGACAACTTGCTTTACAAACATTCCTAAAAAGTTGGTTCAGAATAGTGCCTCTGTTCATGAGACATGCAGAAATATAGCCCCTAGTTGGTGGGGGTTCATCCTCCCACTCATCCTTATAAGAGAGAGTGTCTGCTGAATTGTACAAAACATCATAGGTTCAAATGCAACCTTCCCCTGAATGGTGACCTCTGATTCTGAAAAGTACAAGAAAGCCAGTAAAACAGGCATCGTTAAAGATCTGCCCTTGACCAGTCATTGACATACCTTATCAAACATCTACTAGGTGTCAAGGGCCAGGGGCTACAGTAGTGGAGACAGGTAGACAGGACTACGTGGCTGAGGGGTGCAGAAAAAGGTACTCCTTTAAAAGGGTTGACACTGACCAGAGCTTGAGGAAAGAAAGGGCTTTGACAGGTGAGAGGTATAGACCGTCTGTTGTGAGCTGTGGACATCAAATCCTTATAAATCAAGGGACTCCGAATAGCTTGGGGAGACTGACTCAACAGATCCCCTGGGGCTGGGGGAAATCCAGGGGATGGGGGCAGATGCTCAGGAAGCAGTGGTCCGGATGCATGTCAGGGCAGGCAGCCAGAGAGAGACACAGAGGAGGGAGATATGAGGGGGCAGGGATGGGGAGGATGGAGATGTCACTGGAGAGACCACTACTCTGGGCCCATGGGAGTCTTAGCCTCCATTTCCTGGCACTGAGGTTTTCCCATGAATACTTAAATCAATGCTGGTCCCATCCCTTGGCCCCTGGGACTGTATCTTCCTGGTTTTCTCAATTCTGTTCTGATGCTGAAGTAGGGCAAATCCATGATGTGCGCTCTAGTGTAGCTTGAGGCAAGTCAGCAAGGAGTGCAGGATCTGTGCTCTTCCAGAATATTGGGGCCACATGCCAGACTTTCTACCTGGGAAGGAGAACCCCAGAGGCCTGTGGCAGCCTATCTCTAGCTCCAGAACTCAGAGCCCACTTCCTGGCTCTTCTGGCATGGGCTGGGCCTACAGGGCCACCAAGTTTACTTCTGACTGTAGTCTGGGCTGAGGGTTGGGAAAGCAGCAATGGTGAGCTGGGGTTTAGCTCTGTCTGTAGCTCATTGAGTGATGAGTTTGGGCCAGTTGCCCCCCTCTCTGTGCTGCATTCTCCCCCTTGGACTAGATCAATGATTACCCCAGTGTCAGCATATTTCACAGAATAACAGTATTACAAAAGAACAGCTATGGCTAAGGGATTTGGGGAAACCCTAAACGAAGGGGGTCCCCTTGCTGTAGGATTACATAGAGCCTTTCTGCACATCTTAAATCCCCCAGAGGGGACTGTAGCATGCAGTGTTTGCCCAACTGACCTGACCAGGGCACCCCATGATACAGAGCTTCTCACTGTTCTGAAGGTATTCTGAAGGGCATGCCTCGGGATGTGCTAGACAAGATGTCTCTGGGGGCGTTTCCCAGCTCTGTTCTGAGATTTCAAAAAATTTTGAGATTTAAAAAACGTAGTCACCGGGACGCCTGGGTGGCTCAGTTGGTTAAGCAGCTGCCTTCGGCTCAGGTCATGATCCCAGCGTCCTGGGATCGAGTCCCACATTGGCCTCCTTGCCCCGCAGGGAGCCTGCCTCTCCCTCTGACTCTGCCTGCCACTCTGCCTGTGCTCTCTCTCTCTCTGACAAATAAATAAATAAAATCTTTAAAAAAAAACAAAAACGTAGTCACCAGACGTCCAGTGGTCCTTGCCTCCTGATGTATCCTGTGTAGAATCCCGTGTATTTTATTTTTTCTTTTTCTTTTTAAATTTATTTTTATTAGAGAGAGAGAGGTCACACGTAGGCAGAGGGGGAAGCAGGCTTCCTGCTGAGCAGAGAGCCCGATGTGGGGCCTGATCCCAGGACCCTGAGATCATGACCTGAGCCGAAGGCAGAGGCTTAACCCACTGAGCCACCCAGGCGCCCCCACCCAGTGTATTTTAGATGCAGTCTAAACATCTAAATAGACTATTGTAGAAATGATAGGATGGCACTTCTGAGACTAGCTTATGGAAAGGCTGTGGCTTCTACTGGGTGCTTGTTTTCTCCCTCTTTCTGCATTTGTCCCGCTGCACCCAGCTCTCCCTTCTGCCCTGGCCCATTGGCTCCCAGTGGGACCCCTCCCAGGAATCCTCAGCCTCTGCTATCCTCACCCGGCATATGCTGGGCAGCCGACTCCGCCCAGTACTCCAGACCTCACCCACATTTGGCCCTCCTATTTCAACATGTCCTGCATCGCCCTTTTGCCTCCCATAATTATATTCAATATATAATTCGGGGCCGCTGAGAGGCCCAAACCAAACTTTCCCATGCTTGTCCCAACGACGGTATGCCCATTCGGAATGGGGGCCTCTTCCCCTAGGAGGGGCAGAAGGCTCCCGCTAAAGTGCAGAGAGGGGCAAGCATGGTTGGTTAGGCACGTAGCTAGAACACCTGCAAGGCTGCCTGGCGCACTCTAGCAGGGCGCCCCCGCCTCAGTTGGCCAACGCCTGGATTGAAGGCATGTCTGTAGGGCTGCTCGCCAGCTTGGAGAGGGGTCTAAGATCTCAGTCGCAACTCCAAAAATATCCCTACGGTGTGGGGCTTGGGGAGGGGCAGAGCAGCAGTCAGTCAATGAAAACAGAGGCCAGAGACTGGGACCTTACCCAAGAAGCCAGCTCTGGCTCTGTCAGCTCCCTGCGGGACCTGGGGCACGTCTGAGGCTGCCGGATAAGGCAGGATTTCCAAACACTTCCTTTTTCAGAAGTAGAATTCTTATCAAATACAACACTAGACGAGCCCAATAACTAGCAAATAAGGGGAGCTGCTGGTTGGGGGGTGGAGGCACAGGGTGGACTGGAGTTCTGGCAGCAGGATTCCCCACTCTATTGCCTCCTGTGGGCCCCCACTGCACCCTCACTCGATTCTGCCCCCCCTGGACCTCCTCCTGCCCAAGGCTGTGTGCCCTCCATGACCTCTTCAAGCCATCCAGCTCATTTCTGAGGCCCTTCCAACTCTAGCACTGCCTACCTCAGCCCTGTACAAGCATGAGGGAGGCAGAACTGAAAAGCAGTAAACAGGATTCTAGTCCCAGCTAAAACCTGGTCTGGCACGTCAAGGACCTGGAGTGGCACATGCTTAAGCTGAGAATTTGGGAGGGAAACGAGAATTCACAAAGGTGGGCCAGAGTGCTGCCATGATTTTGCAGTGAGAATGTTTATTGAGAATGGCTCATTACAAACAAAATATATATATATATATATATGTAGAAAATCTCTGCAATGCAAAAGATCCCTTTTGTCCCTGTGTGGCTGGAGTGATCAAAACCAACTGTCCAGTGTGGTTTCACTGGGCCCCCAGCATGTGGACTGGGGTCACAGGAGCCACATGCTATGGGCACTGGTTCCTGAAATCTGGATTCTCCAGCCTTGTTTCCATGACGTGTGCGAGAACGCCTTCGCGTCCCACCCATGATCCTCCTGGGCAGATGGCACCATCTGAGGCACAGGTAGCTTTCTTGTTAATCTTCCAGACAGATGACCTCTAACTTGTGGCCTGCCCAGGGACTGAGCGTTTTCCACACGTCTCGTGTGCAGGACTGAGGCGCTGTGACTGCTCTCTGGGCTGGCTGCTCCCAGTGACAGCCCCACCCATCATCTGAAGCTTCACTTCCTCATTGCTTTTTCCTTGATGCGTCTATTCTCACAATTTTAGCCAGATCCTTCCTAAATGAGGCCCAAACCCCACGGCTGCCACACATGGTATTCCTGGGCACGCAACCAGAGCTCCCTGGGATCCTGGGCCACCGACATTAAGGCAAAAGAGAGAAGGCCAGTCTGAAGACACTGCTCGTTTCTGAAACCAGGGGGGCTAACCTGTTGGCTAAGCAGCTAACAGCACCACCCTTGGGGCCAAAGGCTGAATCTGGTGTTGAGGAGCAATACAGCTGAGTGGTCCGACAGCCCTTGTGAGCAGAGCCCACCGCCGCACCTCAGAGAAGCCATGGTGGGGAGGCATCAGCCAGCTGGTGGGAACAGATGATGAGCAGGGTTTGTAGGCCAGAAGCATAGCACCTGCCATGACATCATGCCTTGGGCAACAGAGGACCAAGACACAGGGGACAGGGGCAGTGTGGCTGCTGGGGCAGCCCTGCTCCTTTGCCAGGAACAGCTCATGAGGGGTGGGTATTCTTGGCCCCTTTGGGAATGAGCCAGTTCCCTTAGTTTTCTGGTGCAGACCTGGGTTCGAGACCCAACCCCACCATAGTCCTGGGTAAACTCTCCCCAGACTGATGGCCAGATTTTGTCTGTAAGCTGGGGGGCTCTGGCACTCAGCCCGCCAGCCGTTGAGTCCTTTTCTCTTTGAAAGACAACTTGGGCTGGCTGATCTGCTCTGTGCAGAGAGGTGTCAGCGGTTCCAAAGTACCTGCAATCTTGCTATTATTGTCTTACTTGAGAGGGACTCTCACTCCCCACAAGTGAAAAACTTAAATCTCAAAAAAACCAAACCACCCCCTACCCCTACAAGAAAGGAAAAAAAAAAAATGAAAGAAAGAGAAAGAAGGAAACAGCTCTAGTCTATGTTTCGTGCTGTGCTGTGTGACCCTGGGCAGGTACCACCCTTCTCTGTGAGGACAGAAGAGACCCAACATTCGGTGCAAAAGGTCCCAGCATGAATATCAGGATGGATAGGAGGCCACAGACTATCTCCCACCATTGCCTCAGGAGTGCAGGCCCCAGCATACCCCGGCACCCAGGCCTATGAGGCTTGGGGCTCCCCACACCCAGAGAATGGGCACTGTCAGGCTTAGGCTAGTGTCAGGAGGGCTCACAGGTTGGGGGGAGTCCTTTGGGACCCAGGCAGCTGCACCTGGCCCTCTGGGTCAGGCGTTCTTGGAGTATGCTCTGCACTGCAAGCTATCAAGAGCTGGGGCCCCATCTACGACCCAGATGGCCCTCCAATCTACAGTGCTGTAGTACCTGGAAGCTGAGGGGTGAGGGGTTCAGGGTCCTTTCAGCCTGAGGCCCAGCCCTCTCCAGAGCCCAGAAGCCCAGAGGCCTCGCCACCAGCCACAGGAATGCGGGTCCACTGGGAGGCGGGAGGGAGTGGCGGCATCCACCAAAGGGCACAGGGAGGTCCATAGTACTTCTGGGGGATAGGCAGGTTGGCTACATGGTCTCCAAATACATGGACATCATCCTGACAAGTGGCATCTTCAGGGCTCAAGCCCCAGGTCTGTGGCGAGATGAGCTCAGGTTCTCCCCTGCCCTGGGTCTGGTTTGCAGGCAAGAAGGGCACCCACAGGGCTGGAAGTCCCCTGGGCACTGTTCAAGTCAGGTTTGGGATCCTGGGGGAGGCTCTACTCAGACGCTCTGGAGATGCCTCCAGCAACCAGCAGGTGCACAGGGTAAGTGGCATGACGACAGGCACGACGCTGGCAGACAAAGCATGCAAGCCTCGGGCTCCAAGAACTCTCTGGGGCTTTGTCACATGGGCCGAAGCTGCAGCTCTGCATCCAATCCCCAGCAGCTTGGGGCCTGGGCCAAGGCCTCCTGAGTTGGCCCAGCTAGGGTGGGGCAGGGTGTGAGGGCCTGGGCACACCAGCCTCCTGCTGTCAGCTGTCCAAGTAGACGAAGAGGATATCCTCATCTGTGCCGTAACTGGTTCTGGCTTCCTCGAAGTTACTGATGCTGGTGCTGCACATTCCTGCTGGGGACAGAAAGGGCAGAGTGGGGTCAGGGTTGCAGGTGGGGGAGGTTATACCTGCCTCAGTGACACCTGGGGGAGCGGAGGGAGGTCTGACTATGTCCTACCTGCTTGGCCACCCTTTGCCACTCATTTTCCACCCATAGGAAGCCTTCCTTGCCTATTTTAGCCTTCATGAACTCATTCTCTGACCCTCCCCAAGCTTAGCAGATGAAGGAGGTGAGACCCAGAGGGGAACAAACAGCTTGAAGACACACGGGGTAAGTCTTCTAGAGTCAGGGCAGTGGGGAGCCCTTGCTGCCCCTGGAGCTGGAGTTGGGACTGGGCAGACTTCCCTTTCAGATGAGTATGCTTGCTGGCTGTCCTGGGAAGGTTGGAAGGAGGGAGATGGGGGGCGGGGGGAGGAAACTGCAGAGTAAGACTGAGGTGGGCCCTGGGCAGTGGTGCAGGGCTGGTGGTGTGGGAAGGACAGATGGCCTGAGCTGGTGTGGCAATGACCGGGGCATGGAGGCCGGCCCGGCCTCAGGTCTATGGTTGGTCTGTGCATGGCCAGAGGAGCAGCAGATTATAGAAGCCCAGGAGGAGCAGAGACTTTGGGGGGAATGCAGCAAGGGAGTGCGGAGGAGTCACAGAACGGGATGGTGAATGCAGCCTGCCACCCCCCTCCCCGCTGTCCTTGCCCACCCAGCACTCACGGTCGGCATAGGCTGGATTGTTGTAGAAGATGCAGCTGGTGGCCCGGTTGTAGCCACGCAGCACAATGAAGTGGCCCTGGTAGTCGGGGCTCCGGCAGCAGCAGCGGTGGCCACTGGGGGCGAAGCAGCAGTACTTGACCGGACTGGAGCAGAGGTCGCAGTGCAGTACCCCAGAGTTCACCAGCACAATGGCCACATGGCCCTGTGCCAAGTGCTCCTGGATGTCCTGCACACTCACTGTGCTGTGGGCAGGAGAAGGGTCAGCCAGGGTTGTTGGGCCCCGTTCCCCACCTCTCAAGTGGACCCCTGCTTGGATCACAGAGCTTGGGGGCACGGCTCATCTTCCCCACTTCCTGAGCTCCTTGCAGGGAGGGAGACCTCCTACTTTGTCCCTGTGGCCTGGGCTCAGCCCAGGATTAAGCATGGCACAAGTGTCGGGGTGTGGGGGCAGCGGGTAGGAGGACTCTGAGTGTGCCCAAGGACAAGCCGGCCCGGTCAGGTCCAAGGGTGGCAGGAAGAGGCCACTGAAGCAGCACATGGGACCTCACCTCCCAGCCTGGCTGGTGAATTCTTTTTTTTCCCGCTGAGCACCTTCCTTGGACAGTTACCCTAAATCACATGGGGTTTACATTGGAAGTTGTGGGTCCAATTTAACCCCCCAAATCTGAGCCAAGTGTGGCTTCGTCAGTTTCAAAACCACGTTTCTTTGAAAGGACTGGTTTTCTTTTCTTTAAGTCTCCTAAGGCAAAAGGAATGGTCCAGGAAAGGGCAGGTCAGCTCCCGGGGGATCTCCAGTTTGGCAGAGCTGGCTGCTCCCTGAGGCAGACTCGTAGGCACTGCCCTATTCAATGCCCCACAGAAGGCAGTACCCTAAAAATCCTTCAAACTAAGAATCCAGAATGAGCAAGGGGCTGTCAGTGGGGAGGGTCCCCTAGGCTAGGGGCCTCTGTCCTCCACAGTCTCAGCAGCCGTGGCAGCGTGAGCACAACGTGGCTTGGCCCGACTCCAGCCCACAGCCGAGGCACGTGGCAGTTTGGTTCGGTTGCCTCAGCCAGGGGAAACATGCCATTTTTCCATTTGGCCTTTGAAATGAAATACCTGGCTGAGTTCCCAACGGTATGTAGCAGCACAGGATTTCAACTACAGGGTAAAAGCAGGGGCCTGGGCCAGAAGGAAAAGCACTGTGCTCCATGGAATTAACTGGGTGCGGAGTGTCAGGTTTGGATCACAGCATGGCCGAGCAGCCGGCGGTGACGGTGGGCAGCTCAAACTATTCTTCCCATCCTCAGTTTCTTCACTGGATGAACAGGGACAGCACCAGCTTCCCACCCAACTAGCCAGCAAGTGGCATGTGCCACTAAATGAACATTTGGTGGCTTCCCTCCCAGCATGTGCTCATGCAGTGGAAGGATGCGTGGAGACTTCTGTTTTCCAAACTACCTGCTGTGTGGTAACATTATGTTAACAATGAAAACAGAAGTCATTCAAGAACAAGGAGACCTGAGAAGAGTGGTCTAGGGTAGCCCAGTAGGGATCTAAGCTGATGTGCCTGAGCCTGGAGAAGAAAGTCATCAGCATCTGGGAAAGTTACTCCCAGGTTCTGCCCAAATTCTGCTCTTATGTATATGTAAGAGGGGAGACCCACATAAGGTCACGGCAGTCTGTGGGGAGATCTGAGGGCCAGGCCTCCCTAGAGAGCCTTCACAAAGGGCTGTCCTCTGTCACTCTCCATCACTTTGCCAGCATGTTCCTTACACTGTCCCCATTTCATTAAGGGTTCCTGTGTTCTGTCTCAAGCTACCATTCTGCAAGCAGCCTGAGGGCTGGCTAGAGTCTGTCTGGTTCACATGTCCCTCCAGGCCATGCTTGTGATCCATCCAAGGTCACAGTTTTGTATACTATAGGTCATGTAGTCCCACCTGTCGCCATTTTATGGACGGAAACAGTTAAGGCTCTGGAGGGCAAGTCCATGCCCTTGGCCACCTGGGTAGGATACCCCAGTTCTGCCTGATAGTAAGTACGTGGGTGAGCAAGCACACAAGGAAGAATGAGGGGAGGCTCACCATTTTTCCACAAGCACCTTGCAGGCCTTGGCTTGTGCAAATAGCTGATTCACCCGGGTCTCCTCTGTGTCAAAGTGCTTCCTGTAGAAGGACTAAAGAAAGTAGGGCCGGTTGGAGGGGCCACCTGTCCTGGCTGCCCTCACCTCCATTTGGATGAAGTACAGGGCACGTGATGGAGTAAAAGATGGTGAAAGAAGGGAGGAGCCCAGCCTGCTAGGGGCACGTGATGGCACGTGAGGCATGCCTGAGCAGAATGCTGCGTGTGTCTTGAACCAGCAGGGTGGCTGGCCAAAGCACACAGGACCACACAGAGGCCCAAGGATGACACTCAGGAGATGGGCAGGCAGCCAAGCTCAGGTCAGCTCTTCCACTCCCCCAGCAAGGCTGGTCATCCTGGGTTGTGTTTCCTGTGGGCACCAGCAGGAGTCTGTGGTAAATGAGCAAAGTGGGGTGGCTGAGATGCTCCTCCATAGTTCGGCTTAGCAAGGTGAGGTCCAGGGAACATACTTTGTTTGGTGTAGGGGACTACAGGGGGCTATAGCCCCTGTCTGTGGGGAAGGCAGGAGAGACCCTGCTCTTGGGCTCTTTTCTCTGCCTTGCAGTTACAGTGATCAAGCCAGATCCATTAGCCTTCCTCCCCTGGCCTGGAAGATTCAAAGGAAAGTTAGGTTGACTGGCCCCGGCCACCATGTGAGAACCCTCTTGCCAATGAGGCCAGCAGAAACCCTGCTCTGCCAAGTTTTGGAACCTGGGCCAATATGTGCCTCTACAGCCGGCAAGACTGGCTCTAACTACATTGGTTGGCAGGGGTTGGGGCGGGGTGGGGTGGGGGAGTGGGTTGTGCACTGGTATCATGGTGAGGCTATCATTTTCTTTTTCAAAAAGAAAAAAAATAGGGAAGATGGCATGTCAGTTTTTCTTCCGGAATACCAATTAGACAGCTTGAAGCCATCTGTCCCTGTGACAAGAAAGAACATTGACAAGTGGTGGCAGGGTAAGGTCAGAGTGACATTCTCCGAGGCCCTGGGCGCTGAATGACAGGAGGGAAGGATGCAGAAAGGTAGCCTGAGATGCTTGTCTGTACACCACCCAGTGCTCTCAAAGGCAGGCTGCAGGAATCTCACTGCTCAGATGCTTTGAGCAGGCCGGACCCCAAGGTCACCTACTCTGGCTAGAACAAAAGTCCTGCCCATAGCGTGTCCGCTGCTGTTCCCTGGTCTCTGAGCACTTGTGTGTCCACTCAGGTGTCTGGGCCTTGACCATACCCCACTTTTATTTATTTATTTATTTGATAGACAGAGATCACAAGTAGGCAGAGAGGCAGGCAGAGAGAGGAAGGGAAGCAGGCTCCCCGCTGAGCAGAGAGCCCCATGCGGGGCTTGATCCCAGGACCCTGGGATCATGACCTGAGCCGAAGGCAGAGACTTTAGCCCACTGAGTCACCCAGGCACCCCAACCATACCCCCTTTTGATTACTGGACCTGGGTGAAGGCCTGGTGACTGACTGCCTACCTGGTTCTTGTAGCCCTTGTCGACGCCCAGGGTCTGAGTGCAGAAGCGGTGCCGCACGCCAAAGTGGCGCATCAGATAGGCCAGGTCAATGGTCCAGATGCTCCTGGTGAGTCGTAGCTCCCGCAGGGCACTCTCAAACTCACCATCGTCCAGCAGGCCCAGGTACCTGTGGGTGGACGGGCTGCTGAGGTTGGCTTGCTTACACAGGGAAGCTGGTTGGGGTCACCCTCCTCCAAGGGGCCAGATAGCCACTATCAAGAATTCCCACTCCCCAGAAAATTCCACCCTTCATCAGGAAATCCTATATCAGCTACTTCTTGGGCATGACCTGACGCTGCCTGGGGTACCATGTTGGCCCTGGAGTCAAGGATTCTGCTTCTTGAATCTCCTGAAGGTTGTGTAACTTTGGGTAAGTTGCCAACCTCTTTGGTCTCACTAGCTTCATTTCTAGGATGAGATGCTTGGACCACATCAGTGGTTTCCTAAGAATTAGGCACAGAACCCTTTTGCTGAACACTATCCGCCTGGATTTCCAGGATATAAGACAAGTAAGGGACAGGTTACTCTGGGGTTCCTGGCAGTTGCCTGAAGTCTCCTACAAGGAGATGGCTACGGCACTCTATGCTCTGATGATCAAGGTTCCTATGATATTCACACAGCCTTAGTTCAACAGTAGGCTCCCTAGTGACACAGTCTTGTGGGAGCCTGAGGTTGGATGGTCCTGTGTCCCAGTGATGGGGTCACTCTGTGGACCAGGCCCAGGCACCTAGAACTTCTCTGGCTATCCCCAGAGCCACCACCTGGAAGGCCTTGTCCACCTTTTGCCTGCTCTTGTAGATGCAACCAAGTCTGGATGGAAGCTGGGCCTCCTGTAAGGCCCAACCAAGAAAAGCCATATGGATGATGAATCCCACCCAGGTCTCTCCCTGTTTCTCCTTCCAGCCAGAGCAGATGGTATGGATGGGGAGGACCTAGGCCTGCCCACTCACCGCAGCACCATCTTGGAGCAGGCCAGGCCGCAGTCCCAGTGGTAGAGCTGCTGGATGATGGGCACGGGCAGCTGCACAAAGTCTCCTATGAGGAAACACAGGGAGGTCACAGACCCTTGACATTGTGCCTATCACTGCCAACCCCCACTGAGGCCACTGTCACTGGCTCCTGCCCAGATCCTATAGGGGCTGTTCAGGGGCCAGCAAACAGCCTTTCAGGTGCCCCAACCTATTCTCCTTACAATGGCAGTAATCTCTCCCAAACACCAGTCAGAGTAGGTCAGCCCCACACAAAATCCTCCAGTGGGTTCGTTCATATATCTCTTAGGACAGTGCCTTCATGGTTGCTGCCCCAGTACCCTCTGCCTTCTTACCTCCCCTCGTCCTCACTGGGCCAACCTCTAGGCAGAACCTTTTACCTGCTATGATCCCTTATCCCCCAGGGCCCTTGCACACCTCATCCCTCTGCCTGAACTCTCCCAGGTGCCTGACCTAACTCCTGCCTTTGGCTGTCACTTCTCCATCATGCCTAGCTCCCCACTACATGCACTCCCAGCCCTACAGGCCTCTCTCTGAGAACACTCTTTTTGGTGGAACCTCCAAGGAAGCTGGCACAGGGCAGACCTGTGGAGATGCTTAGCAGATATTCATGTCTGAATTCATGAGGTCCCTGGAGGTTTGCCCAACTCCAAAGCCCCCCAGGGCCACCAAAGTGTGAAGTCCACAGTTAAAGGAAGGGAGACTGTCATGTAATCTGTGTATGTGCGATGTTAACCTAGGTGGCCTCTTGGTCTGTTCTTTTTTTTTTTTTTAAGATTTTATTTATTTGACAGAGAGAGATCACAAGCAGTGAGGCAGGCAGAGAGAGAGGAGAAAGCAGGCTCCCCGCTGAGCAGAGAGCCCGATGCGGGACTCGATCCCAGGACCCTGAGATCATGACCTGAGCCGAAGGCAGTGGCTTAACCCACTGAGCCACCCAGGCGCCCCTCTCTTGGTCTGTTCTTGCCAAACAGTGTGGAGGAGCAGAAGGGGCCTGACTTCGGTGCTTTAGCCCCAGCTCTGTCATAGCCTGGCTGTGGGCTGAGCAACTGACCTCACACTAGACTGAGTCTGGCTATCTCTGAAGTGGGGGACTTTGGTCTGATTCAGTCATTCAATCAACAAATATTTCCCAAGAGCCTAGCACCTGGCATGTGAACTGAAGATGTGGTGGTGAGTGACAAGAACAGATTCCTGTCCTGGTGGTCAGGAAAAACAAGCAAGGTTTAAAAGAAAAACAGAGGGCTAGGCTGGGAAAATGGGGGGTGGGGGAGGTGTGCCTTAGAGAGTGAGAGTCAGGGAACATAAGACAGAGGGGAACAAGATACGATGAAGTGCTAAAGCGGGGGCCAGCTGGAACGTGGCCTACTAGAACCTCCTACTCTGGAATCCCACGAATCTGGACAAAGTTCAGAGTCTGAAAAAATGGGAGAGACTCCCCTTCAGCAATCACCACTCACTGCTCGTTCATGACACTCACCCAGCATGTGAAAACCCAGCCCACATTGTTTCTGCATCTCGGGGGTGGGTGGGTGGGTGGGGGGGCGGAGAGGTCTCTGGGGTCTCCCTCGAATCCACAGCTTTCACTGTGCAGAGCTGCCCCAGAAGCCAACTTGCCATGCCAAGCCTGGTTTCCACTGCAGGCAGCAACCAGAAGGGCCCTGATGTCTGTCTTGGCCTTTCAACCTGCTGGCCTTGTCTGGGCAGGGCCTTGCCTGGAATGGAGTCCCAAGCTCCTACTCTCCTTTGTCTAAACCCTCCCCAGCCTTCAAGGCCTGGCTCAGATGCTACCACTTCCAGTGCCTGCTCTGCTCCCAGGCTGGCCACGCCCTTTCCCTCATCTGTGCTCTGCTAGGCTGGAGTTCACTCTTCGGTTCACAGGTAAGGTCCTTGCTTGGAGCTTGTTTGTATCCTGTGGAGCTGTCATACATTCCCAGCACACAGGGACCTGTAGCTGTTCCTTCACTGCCTTGTGCTGGCCTTCCTCCCTCCACTCCCCACCTCCAAGGGCATGCAACAGGGCCTGCAGATGGCAGGATGGCATGGGTGAGCACAGGCCATCTGCTGGCTGAGTCACTTGAGGAGAGGCACTTGGCCTCTCTGTGCCTGCTTCTTCCTCTATGAAATGGACCACCATAGATGGCAGCCTGCAGAGTGTTATGGGCACCCAGGGCAAGAGTGCATTGCATGTGCTGACGTGAACCCTGCCCTCCATCTAGAGGGCCCTGATGCCCTGAGCCCAACTGGGCTGAGGCTTTGTTCTCTCCTTTCCCTGACCCCAGATGCCTCTAAAAGGAACCCAGGCCATCACTCAAGGCCTTCCCACAGTTGCCTCTTCCCAGGGTTGTGGATTCAGTTTGGAGGGCTCTGTCCAGCCTGACTTCTGCCTATCCTCTGTCCCAAATTCCACCCCCAGCTCCTCTCCCATCTGTACCCGTAGCCAGAGGAATCCCAGTTCCAGTTTCCCACTGCTCTTAGAATAAAGTTGTCACGGGGCGCCTGGGTGGCTCAGTGGGTTAAAGCCTCTGCTTTCGGCTCAGGTCATGATCCCAGGGTCCTGGGATCAAGCCCCGCATCGGGCCTCTGCTCAGCACGGAGCCTGTTTCCCTTCCTCTCTCTCTGCCTGCCTCTCTGCCTGCTTGTGATCTCTGTTTGTCAAATAAATAAATAAAATCTTTTTAAAAAATTGTTTAAAAAAATTTTAAATAAATAAAAAAGAATAAAGTTGTCACTTCACACCATGACTTGCTGGGCCCTGCCCAACCCAGGCCCCACCAGCATCACCTGGGCCCTTACACTTCACTCACTCAGTTCCAGTTACTGTGGGAAAACCATCAGCCTTCATTCTACCCCTCTGTACGTACAGCTGCCTCTGTCTGGAACTTTCTTCCCCTGCAGCTCTTGAAGCTGCCCCTTTTTGTCATTGGTCCCAGCTCAAATGTTTCTCCTCTGAGAGGCTTTTTTCTGACTATGCCTTTGGGGTGGGGGAAGAGGGTCCCCTTTCCCAGCATCCTGGTTGTTACCTTCACAATACTTGGCAAAATGAATGAGAAAAATAAAACAGAGCTACTCTGTCTCCCCACAAGATTGTAAGCTTCCTGAGGACTGGGAATTTGCTAATCTTGTTCACTGTTACTGCCAATGCATAGTATCTGAAGCTTAGCAGTAACTCAACAAACATTTCTTTGAAGAAACGAGCCTATTTTTTCTTTAAGAAACAAAATTATTACGCCCTCAATGTGTGCTATGGTTTGGGGACACTAAAGATGACTAAGTACCAGGTCTTGTCCTCCAGATTCATATGCTAAAATAAATCCCCCCAATGGGCTTAGTGGAGAGAGAGCTCTATGCAAGGTACTATTTATTCTCTCATGATGAAATGCCTCCCTTTTGAAGAATCCTTCTCTGGGGCCAAAAACTGTCTTTTTGTTTCTCTCTACACAGGCTGTTTACTCCCCAGCCTTTGCCCTTACAAGATCCCTTAGTCTGGAATGTTGCCTCCCATTTCCCAACAGCCAAATGCTCTGGTCTCTTTCCATCTGAGTCCTTCAATATGAGTATTTCAGGGGATCATGTCTGCCTTCCCCACTGGACAGACAGAATATCTCAGTGGCAGGCAGGGACAGGGTTGTATGTGCCTTGCCGAAGCCCTTGGACCAGCGCAGGCACTCAGACATGCTTAATACATGGAAGGTGTTTTTCCAAAAAGGCCTTATCCCTTGCAGTGCCCAGGCCTACTTGTCACAACAATGCCCTAACCCCTCCCCCAAGCTATCAAACTATAGCCCCTCTGTTCATGGCTCCCTCCTTACTCTGCAGCCGGGGCTCTGGCACCAGCTAGCTGGGTCATCTTGATGGCCAGGCTTTGACTCTGTCTGTGCCTTTCCCTATTCCCAGCGGTAAATGTGGCACAGGACAGCTGCTCCCGAGGGTCCTTGTGAACTCTGCTGCACCTCCTCTTCTTGCCCTGATCCTAGAATCCTTGATCCTGAGGCCCTGTGAGGCTAAACACTTCCACATGGCCATCCCCAGTCTTGGCATGGGCAGGTCAGTTCACAGGGATCCAGAGATACTCCTGTGGGGGGCTGAAAAGGAGAGGCAAGGCCTTCCAAGCCCAGAACTACTGCCAGATGTTGATGCCTGGAGCCAAGTGACTGTCTCACCTATATGTAGGGTCTGCCTGTAAGGCCCTGGCCTGGCTTCATTTGGCAGCTGTTGCCAAAGAAGGCAGGCCCTGGATACCTAACTCCTTTTAACTCTATCTGCTCCTGTGCAAAAGGCGCTCCAGCAAGTAACAATGGTAACCTACTTTACAAAAGGGTCCTTATGAGGATTAATGAGGCACCCCATGTAAACAACTTAGCAGTGTCTGCTCATGGAAAGCTCCCTATGAATGTGAGCTATTACTTCACTGGGACTCAGGAAAGGCAAATGTCTGGTCCAAGATCACAGAGTTAGATAATTGGAAGAGTGGGGATGTAATCCCGTGATAGCATCAGACCCTACGACCTGCAATATTCACAAAAGAGACCACTCCCTGGGCGTGACACCAAGGTCCCTGATGTCTTGGGGTGGAGTCCCACCTGTTCTTGATCTCTCCGACGAGTTGGCACCTCACTTTAGAGTTTATTAGCACTTTCTCTTTCTCACCAACCCTAAGAGCTGGAATCATTGCTTTCCCCCTCCCCCACCTAGAGAAGCAAACTGAGGCCGAGGGCACTGAAGGTCAGTCTTGGTTTCTGCCCCAAAGGAACTCAGGCCACCTAGGGGCAGAAGGAACCCAAGGGTCAAGAACTACAGTAAGACAAAATGCTAAGTCTGGGAGGCCAGGGTAAGGGGCACATCCATTGCTCTATGCTCTCAGCCAGTTCCCTGTCCTTCTAGGCCTCAGTTCCCCCACAGTTCCCCGGAAGGAAGGTGGGATCTCCAAAGGCGCTCCAGCAGGACTTTACGCTTCTGGGGAAGGTGCCGCCCTTGCCCCGCAACCAGGACCCTCCCACCATGACCGACTTCAGAGCTGACTGGGGTCCCAGCCCTAGGACTATCAGTAAATCCCAAATGACCCTGGCTGAGGGTTGAGCGGCCAAGGCGGGAGTGTACACCTGGCCAGGTATTGCTCAAAACTCGACAGTCCGGCCCGTGGCAGCGGTCGACCCAAGGTCGCGCGGCTGGACCCTGCCTGCACTAGGGCGGGGTCCCCCTCGTTCCCCGGGGTGAGGGCCGGGCCCTGGGGAGACACTGACCGGGCTCGAGCTGCGGCCCCGCTGCCTCCTCCGTCCTCATGACCCGGGCCGCGCGGGGCGCCCATGGCCCCGGCCCGGCGCCGGCTGCAGCTTCGGTTTCGACTGGGGCGGGAGCCGGGCTGGTGCGTGTCAGATTCCTCCTCCGCTGCCACCGCCACCGCCACTGCCGCCGCCGCCACCACCGCGGTGGGGAGAAGGGGAGGCGGCGGCAGGGCCGCCCCAAGCCCCGCCCCGCCCCTTCCAGGCTTCGGCTCGGGGCCCCGCCCCTTCCTTAAACCCCACCCCTCGCTGGGTCTCGAAGAAGCCCCTCCCTTTCTATTCCCCAGACTTCCATTCCTAGAGGCCCCCAGCCTCCGGATCTAAGCGAGTCCTGGCCATTGGCAGTCTCGGCTTCTGGTAACCCCGCCCCTTCCCCAGCCCCGCCTTCGCGCAGACGCGCAGGCCCTTTCGCGCCTCCGCTCCCCGGAAGCTCCGCCCCTTCGCCTGAGCGCGGGCCCCAAGCCCTGCCTTTCCACCAGCACTGGTTCCCCACTCTTCACCTTACCAAACTCCGTCTCTGCCTGGCGGTACTTCTCGGCCACCCTCAGGCCTAAGGCCAGATCCTATCCGCACACCGCGGGGCTCCGGGAGACCTAACAGTACTCGGACTTCTTTGAAGGACGGCCGTAGGCCTGCTCCCGCTCTACTCTAAACCTCTTTCTCTATCCGGATGGTGAGATACCTCGCCTTAAGGAGGACAACCCCTTACCTGGTGGTGCCGGGTTCCAAAGGTTAAATTGTGAGGGTAGGCCCTGACCCTCAGCCCCACTGCCTGCTGCCCCCGATCCGCGGGCCCAAGCCCCAGATCCCCGCCTTGCCGTCCAGCCTGTCCCTGGTGCTAGGTGCTTGGAAACGCGAGGCCCCCGCCCCCGCCTTGACGGC
This sequence comes from Neogale vison, assembly GCF_020171115.1. Classification (NCBI taxonomy): domain Eukaryota; kingdom Metazoa; phylum Chordata; class Mammalia; order Carnivora; family Mustelidae; genus Neogale; species Neogale vison. The sequence goes on along the minus strand of NC_058093.1, from coordinate 214,429,081 downwards.
CTGAGGATCAGTGTTTCCGGCGGCACCTAGACCCTGTCACCAGCTCTCTCTTCCGGGGTCGGAACTATCGGAGCGGAGTCAACGTTTCCCAGCCGGAAGAATAAGAAAGCAGCAAAGGCAAGACCGCGCTCACCACTAAGAAAAGGAAGGGGCCGGGTCCTGCGCGCAGCATTTTGGGAACGCGTGGCATTCTGGGAGCGCGAGACCCGCCATTCGCTTGGCTCACGCCTTTGCAGTCGCTAGAGTTGCCGCTGCACGGGAAAGGGAGAGTAGGCCGGAGCCGGTGAGGTGAGGCCCGGGGCAGGCGAGGGTAGGCCCGAAGCACGCGTGAGGGGCCTAGGGCTGGAGAAGGACGCGCTGCCAAGGAACTCTGGGAGGTTCGGGGAGGGAGAAGAGCGGGAAGCCCGGGTCACTCAGACGTCTGCGTTGCCTCACTAGCGCCTGGAAGTGAATTCTCATTAGCTTTTCCCCGAAGTACATGCTCTTTGTTTTCTCTGTCTCTCCAGACCACGTTTTCCCTCACATACAGGCAATAGTCTTGAAATCACTTCTGGCTGCCTCCTTCCCCCAAGTTCTCTCCGGGTAATCCTTTCCAAAGTTGTTTGCATCTCTGCCTCCATTCCCCTTTTAGACATTCGTCCTCTTAAGCTTCCCATATTGTTACAGAAACTTTATCAAGTTTCCTTGCTTCTAAACTGTTTAAAAAAAAAAACTGTTTGATCCGTTTGTAAGTGCTGCTGCCTTTTTATTGGATCATTCCTTACCTATAAGCCTGCAGTTGTTCCGCACTATCTTCAGCATAAAAGCCAAACTCCTAACGCTACTTCCTCACCGAGGGAACCAGTCTTCTCCGAACTCATGTTTCTTTTCCTCTCTTGGACACACATGATGTGTTCCAGCTTTCATTCGTTGCTCGTCTGGGAATATGAAATCCACTGCTTGTTTCTTTTATTTACATGAGATCAGGTGATTTCCGTGATCATGCTTTTCCTCCAAATATTTCCTGCTTATAGCACGGTCCCTTTGTGAACACTTCATTTTCTATTTAACCTTGAAGGAGTGGAGGGTCAGTGGGTACTTAATGAGTCAAATTAAATGCATGCCTCCTCTAGATTTGCCTGGATTCTTCGATCTATATCTGCATTGCCCAGTACTACAGCCACTAGCCCAAGGCCATTGACCTCTTGAAATGTGGCTGATGTGACTAAGGGAGTGAATGTTTAATTTTCATTTTATTTCACTTTAAGTTTAGTTAAAATAGTTATGGGTGGATTGTGGCTACTGTATTGGGCAGCTCAAGTCTATATCCTGGGCTCTCAAAAGTAGCGTCATCCACAACTATGGGTTGGCAAGTACATCGTATGGTATGTATAGTTCAGTCCCCTGTCCCCCAAAACACACGCAATATTGGTTACTGGTTGTTTGATGAAGGTAAAGAGGCATGTGGTAGCAGGGAAGAAGGAAGAAGATGGAAGGCACTTTTTTCTCATCCCATTAGCTTTCCTTCGCCCCGCCACTATTCTTTACCATCCCACATCTTGCATATGTTTGCCAGAAGAGTTCCTCAAAGTAGGGATTAAGCCACCCCCCCCCACGGAAAATAGCAGTTGTGTCATTCTTACTAAGTTTTATGGAGTGTCAGGTCTTAAGGGAAGCATGATATGTGCCACATGACTTCCTAGGCCCTGAAGGATGAACTAACTGTTTTCTCTTTCACTGTAGAACTCTTTTCCTGCCAAGATGTCTATTGGTGTGCCGATTAAAGTCCTACACGAGGCTGAGGGTCACATCGTGACTTGTGAGACAAACACTGGTGAGGTGTATCGTGGGAAACTCATTGAGGCGGAGGACAACATGAACTGCCAGGTATCCTGTTTTCCATATAAGGTTATGGGGGAAGCTTGGGCCTCTGTCTTGGAACAGAGAAAACAGAGGTCTTTTTGCAGTTCTTCTCTTTGAAGAGTTACTTTGGCATGTCTAAGGTATGCCAGCTGTTGTTAATAGTTGCTGCTGATGTAGGCGTAAATGAAAGCCATTTAAAGTTTGGGATATCTAATTTTGTTTTCTCCATCCTATAATCATCTTCCATATTTTGGGGACTTGTTTAAAAGAAGTATACTTTGGTAGAATCTGTCAGGTTCAAGACCATTCTCCATTTGCCCCCTACATGTTTGTGTAACTGCTCTGCAGTTAGTGGAATCTTCCACTCACGTACCATATTTATTTTCCATATTTCTTGGAGGAAGAGTCGCATGTGATTATAGCAACTACCTTTTGAGGTAAGCAGATTTGGTGATAGTATTGTCATCCATAAAATAGGGAGAGTAAGATTAAAAGACTTCTCTCTCCTGAATGTCTTTCCGTTAACAAATATCGGAGCAGCTTCCTCATATGGTGCCCTTCCTGTGACACTATTTTGTGTTTTGCTAATAACCACGTGAGTTTGTAGAGCATTGCTTTGGCAAGATGTATCTGCACACTTTCTCCTTTTTTCTTTAAATCATCAATTAAGAGCTTGTGCTTCAGAATCAGAGATGTGGGTTTGGATCCTAATCATCTGACCTTGATCATGTTAATCGCTTTAGTTTCCTTGTTTCTAAAATGGGAATGGTGTTATTTTATGTCCACTGAGACGTATGTGCCAATGCAGAATTGTGCAAGAGATTTATTGGGGAAAATGATAATGAAGGATAAAGGAGAAGGAGTAGGAGTAGCTAGGATAGCTTTCAATCTGTACTGGTCTGGTGCTGGGAAAAGGAGAAGGAAAAGACAGGGTTGAGTGGGAAGAGCCTTAGAGAACTGTGTTTTTGAGGAAGTATCAGCCAGCAGGAGTTGCTCATTAGAAGAGTCTACTATGGGGCAGAAATGGCCTGGCTCTAGGATCCCCATTGTGATTAGTCATTGGCCGGCAACCTGGGGAGACTGGCTTCAGAGTGAATGCTGTGATGGATCCCATAGGTCACAACTGGAGACTGTCAGCTCCTTGCATGCCTCATAGCCTGACGACCCTTGAGGGGAGATCTGAGCAGTGCATTCTGGAGATGGGGATGATACCCACACGCTGGGGCTGTTCTACAGATCAGTTTAGTTATGTATGTGCAACAAGTAGTTCACACCACACATAGTACATGTTCACATATAGTTTCTGTTAATGTTTTCTAGGTGAGAAAACTGAAGGTCAGAAAGGGAAGATGACTTCTCTAAGATCACACTGCAGATCAGGTGTCTTATTTGTTGCTGTGCAGGGTTCACTTATTTACTTGCGACAGCTCTGTAGCTTTGAACATCATCTTCCTGCTAGGTGGACCAGTGGGTGGGGCCAGTTCCCTGGCTCAGGGAAATAGACGTCTAGTAATTGCAGGTTTCTCTCTTCAGTGTTGATGCCATACAGGTAGATGGAGTGGGCTTTCGAAAGGTCCTGCGGGGCTTTTCCTACCTTGTCTTTGTGAGGACCCCAGTTATAGATCCAGTCTCTGGCTTAAGGCATCCTCATCCATTTTAAGGTACTTTGTTTTGGTGAATAGAATGCAAAACTGGGGATGAGGCACTTTAATGTGTTTATTCAGCTATTTATTTGGACAACTTACTGAGTGTCTAGTGCCTCAGACTGCCCATTTGTTAGGGTGTCTGAGCAGATGACCTTGGTGGTCTCTCAAATTTAGCTAGTGTGATACAAAGCGCATAGCCTGGTGATCGATCTATAATCGGGTTGCAGCCTGCTACCTTGCGGGACTTAGGTCAAGCTTTGGATCTCCCTCACCCTCTTGTTCCCTCCTTTCTAAGTCAGGAATAAAAATAACACCTCAACCTCAGCATTGTAGTGCAGAATAAATGAGTGAATGCATGTCCGTTGTGGGGGAGCCAGTCACTTGCTTCCTGCTTATGTTAATCTGGAAGGGCTGTCATAACAAAGTTTCACTCTGGGTGGCTTAAACAAGTATATTTATTCCCTCAGAGTTCTGGAGGTGAAGAGGTTTGAGATCAAGGTGCCACAGGGTTAATTCTTCTAAGGGCATGAAGGATCTATTCTAGGCCTCTCTCCTTGGCTTATAGATGTTTGTCTCCTTCCTGTGTCTTCACATGGTTTTCCTTCCATGTAGGTCTGTATCCTGATCTCTTCTAAGGACACAAGTTACATTGAATTAGGGCTCAGTTACCTCTGTAAAGATCCAGTCTCTAAATATGGCCACATTCTGAGATGCTGAGGGGTTAAGACTTCAACAGATGAAGTTAGGATTCAGCCCATAACACTGCCCATGCCCAGATGCTGAGGCTTTGCTGGTTTTACCTAAACCTGGCTCACTGAATAAAAACCAGCAGGCACAGCTGAATGTACTGTGGTAAACCCAGCACAGTTCATTCACATATCCCCAGGATGCATAAGGCCAGTGGCTCCTGCAGTTCCTGCTGCTTTCGTTCCTTTCTGGCTCCAGTTAGTCTGCCCTTTGGGAGTGAAAGCATCCCCTTAGCACTTCCAGCCTTTATTAGAGGACAGCTGGAATTTAGTGTTTGCCATTTGATGTTGGTTTTTAATAACTCCCCCCCCCAAGATTTATTTATTTATTTTAGAAAGCATGTGTGGGAGAGAGTGAGGGGAGGGGCAGAGGGAGAGAGAAAATCCTGAAGCAGACTCCTAGCTGAGTGTGGAGCCCACGGGGCTTGATCTCATGATCTGAGATCATGATCTGAGCTGAAATCAAGAGTCGGCCATGCAGGCACCCCTAACATTTTTTGTTACAAAAGTGTGGTGGGTCACACACTACAAAGATTTGGAAAACAGGTAAGAGCATCTTGCCACAACCACAATTGGAAGGCATCTGTGCTCACCACTATACCACCAACGCGCCACAGCCACAATTGGCATGGACTTTTTTTTTTTACCCTAGGAACGTGTCTTGGGATTCTAGTATTTTTTACTCTGCTTTCAAAAAGAGTTAGAGGTAGGGGGCAACTGGGGGGTTCAGTTGGTTGAGTCTGCCTTTGGCTCACATCATGATCTCAGGGTCCTAGGATCAAACCATGCATTAGGTTCCCTGCTCAGTGGGGAGTCTGCTTCTCCCTCTGCCCACTTGTGCACATGCTCGCTCGCTCTCAAATAAATAAATAAAACTTGTAAAAAAAAAAAAGTTAGAGGTGATTCATTAAAAAACTATATGAAAGATAAAAATGGACAGATAGGTCATGGTGCAGTTAACTTGGGGTAGACTATAAAATGAAGCCAGGCAGGCAGTTAGTAACCAGAAATGTAAACCTGATTCCCTGTACATTTAATAAAGGCATATTCTATTCTCAGCTACTTAAAGAGTACTGGCAGAGGGAGATCAGCAGTTCTAAGGTACATAGTGCCCTTAAGGTAAAATACCAGTTGTGCGGTTTTCCTTGGCATTCAGATGTGGGAGACGTTTTTCCCCTGGGCCCTGATGAAAGGTATACAGTCTTAGTCTATTGGATAGTGTCATCAACATCCCCATACAAAATACACCTTTTGGGGTTCCTCAGATATTTTTTAAAGGTTTTATTTGTCAGAGCGAGCATGTGCAAAGGTGTGCGCACAAGTGGGCAGAGTGGTAGGCAGAGGCAGAGAGAGAAGCAGGCAGAGAGAATAGGGTTTTTTTGTTTTTTGTTTTTTTAGATTTTATTTATTTATTTGACAGACAGAGATCACAAGCAGGCAGAGGCAGAGAGAGGGGGAAGCAGGCTCCCCGCTGAGCAGAGAGCCCAGTTCGGGGCTCGATCCCTGGACCCTGGGATCATCACTTGAGCTGAAGGCAGAGGCTTTAACCCACTCAGCCACCCAGGTGCCCCGAGAATCTGGTATTTTTAATGTAGCCTGTTACCACAGCCCTTTTTTGACAGTGCAGATGTAATCTGTGCAAGAATTAATCTTAGGATGAGGTCCTTGAGATGGTGCTCACAGGGTCAGAAGGTGTAGATACTTCTTTGCATCTGAGGTTTGTTTGGGAAAGCAGGGAGTCTTGTCCTTCTGCTCTGTACCCCATAGCTGCAAGGCAAGCATAATCTGCTAGCCGGGGCTGTCAGCTATGGTGGCATCTATAGGTGAGAGAGCCTTGTGAGTGCTCTGAGAGCATCTCCTAAGGGCTCTGTGTGTGGGGGGTGAGCAGGGCCTCTGTGGCTCTCCAAGTGGTTTTTTAAGCTGATTTGTGTTTATAGCAGAGATGGGACCTGATGGAGGAGTGTATCCAATCTCTTGCCCAGCCTGGGTATGGATGATTTAAAACCAGAGGTCCCTAAATGGAGAAATTTCTGTTGTTGGTTATGTGTGCTTACCATGGTTTTGAAGCATCCTATCTTTATTAAATGTCAGTGAGGGAATGAAGGGATTTTTCTTCAAAATAAAAAATACATATTTCGGGGCGCCTGGGTGGCTCAGTGGGTTAAGCCACTGCCTTCGGCTCAGGTCATGATCTCAGGGTCCTAGGATCGAGTCCCGCATCGGGCTCTCTGCTCAGCAGGGAGCCTGCTACCCTCTCTCTCTCTCTGCCTGCCTCTCCGTCTACTTGTGATTTCTCTCTGTCAAATAAATAAATAAAATCTTTAAAAAAAAAAAAAAATAAATAAATAAATAAAAATACATATTTCTTAAGAAAGAATACTTCTAGTAAAATATTTGGTAAAATAAGAAAAACCAAAAAAGGACTTTTAAGGTGAGGAATTATGAGTAGAAATAAGCACGTTATTTTGATTTTAATAGACTAGCCTTTATTTATCTAACTTTTCGGAGGCAACTTTTATGGCTATGGATTTTATTGGGTATCCAGTGTAAAGTGTCCCTGGAAGTTCTTGTGTAGAGTCTTAGCGAATGCTGGAAGTGTTCTCCCAGCTCAGCAGTATTCAGATATTTAGGACATCTCATAATTTTTTTATGATGAAAGTTTATTGTATTTAAACATATAAATAGTTTTTGCAAGTCAAAAATGCCCATTTCCCAATTTAAAGTGAACCCAAGTTTAAAAATGGCTAATTAACAGAAGAAAAACATGTAAAGCAACTCTTTTTTTTTAATTAAAGACTTTATTTATTTATTTGACAGACAAATCACAAGTAGGCAGAGAGACAGGGAGAGAGAGAGGAGGAAGCAGGCTCCCTGCTGAGCAGAGAGGCCGATGCGGGGCTTGATCCCAGAACCCTGGGATCATGACCTGAGCCGAAGGCAGATGCCTAACCCACTGAGCCACCCAGGTGCCCCAAGTAAAGCGGACTTTTAACATACAAAAACAATGACCTTATTAATATTTAGACATGTAAGTTGGGAAAAGGTAAGAATTTCTAAACTTACAAGATGATAAAATAAAATTAATACCACCAAGGGTTCCTTACCAGTCTGCCAGTAGAAGTACAGATTGTTAAATCGTTTCTGGAAAACACATTTAAATGTCAGCATAGAAAAGTTCCTACCCTTTGGTGCCATAGTTCTACTTCTGAAAATCATTCATAGTGCTGTGCTGTTTTTATTTTATTTTTTTCTTAAGATTTGTTAGTTTATTTTAGAGAGAGCATGAAGGTGGGGAGGCAGAAGGAGAGGGAGAGAGAGAAAATCCCAAGCAGACTCCCTGCCAAGCATGAAGCCCAATGCAGGGCTCACGCAGGACTCAATCCCTCAACCCCTAGGTCTGACCTATGCTGAAACCAAGAGTAGGACACCTAACTGACTGAGCCACCCAGGTGCCTCTGCATTGCTGTTTTTATTTTTTATTTTTATTTATTTATTTATTTAATTTTTTTTTTTTTAAATTTATTTATTTGACAGACAGAGATTACAAGTAGGCAGAGAGGCAGGCAGAAAGAGGAGAGGCAGGCAGAGAGAGAGAGGAGGAAGCAGGCTCTCCACAGGACAGAGAGCCCAATGTGGAGCTCGATCCCTGGACCCTGGGATCATGACCTGAGCCAAAGGCAGAGTCTTTAACCCACTGAGCCACCCAGGCTCCCTGCAGTGCTGTTTTTAATGATGAAAACCTAAAAACAAACATTTCTAATGAATAAACAAATAAATAAATAATGATTAAACAAATTAGGGTACATTACAAAGAATTTTTTTTTTTAAACATCTTTTTTTTTTTTTTTAAAGGATTTTATTTATTTATTTGACAGAGAGAGTGAGCACAGGCAGATAGAGTGACAGGCAGAGGCAGAGGGAGAAGCAGGCTCCCTGCTGAGCAAGCAGCCCGATGTGGGACTCAATCCCAGGAGGCTGGGATCATGACCTGAGCCAAAGGCAGCTGCTCAACCAACTGAGCCACCCAGGCGTCCCCATTACAAAGAATATTATTCATCTGGTCAAATAATGTGGAAGAATATTTAATCTCAATGGGAAAATATTGTTGACCCAAGTGGAGAAAAATACAAAACTCCACAATATGTTCCTAGTTTAAAAAATAAAGCCAAATTATAAGTGATACATAAAAATGCATTAAGTTTAAAAAAAAAAAGGAAGTAAAAAAAAACAAATGCATTAAGTTTTTGAGCAAAACTAAAGTGAGTAGTTATCTTTTGGTGAAAATTAAATGAGATTAAAAACATTTTTTAGGGGGGGCGCCTGGGTGGCTCAGTGGATTAAGCCGCTGCCTTCTGCTTAGGTCATGATCTCAGGGTCCTGGGATTGAGTCCCGCATCGGGCTCTCTGCTCAACAGGGAGCCTGCTTCCCTCCTTCTCTCTCTCTGCCTTCCTCTCCATCTACTTCTGATATCTCTCTCTCTGTCAAATAAATAAATAAAACCTTTTTTAAAAATATTAAATAAATACTAAATAAATAAATAATAAAATCTTTAAAAAAATTTTTTTTAGGGGTGCCTAGGTGGCTTAGTGGGTTAAAGTCTCTGCCTTCAGCTTGGGTCGTAATCCCGGGGTCCTGGGATCGAGCCTTGCATTGGGCTCTCTGCTCAGCAGGGAACCTGCTTCCTCCTCTGTCTCTGCCTGCCTCGCTGCCTACTTGTGATCTTTGTCAAATAAATAAATAAAATCTTTAAAACAAAACAAAACAAAAACCATTTTTTAAAGTTTTTATTGATATATATGCAGGGAGTATTGTCCTCCTCTTTGTACTCCACAGCTGCAAGGCAAGCATAAGCTGCTAGCCAGGGCTGTTGACTGGCAGCATCTAGAGGTGACAAAGCCCCACAGAATATATATGGAGAGAGAGAGAGAGTGTGTGTGTGTGTGTGTGTGTTTGTTTTTGTATTTTTTAGTAATCTCTGCACCTTTTGTGGGGCTTGAACTCGTGACCCTAAGAACAAGACTCCCATACTGTTCCGACTGAGCCAGCCAGGTCCCCACGGGGAGGATTAAAATTTTTAAGGAAAAAACTTTTTCCTCTCCCTACTTTAAAAATTAAAATATCTGGGGCACTTGGGTGGCTCAGACGGTTAAACATCTGCCCTCAGCTCAGGTCATGATCTCCAGATCCTGGAATTGGAGCCCCTCATTGGACTCCCAGCTCAGCGGGGAGTCTGCTTTTCCCTCTCCCTCTGCCTCTCCCCCTGCTTGTGCTCTCTCTTTCTCTCTCTCTCTCAAATGAATGAATAAAATCTTTAAAAAAAATTAAAAGATGTGTTAAGTTTATGATCATGAAGCACAGTAAAGATTATTTTATTTTATTTTAAAGATTTTATTTATTTATTTGAGAGAGAGACAGTGAGAGCATGAGCAAGGAGAAGGTCAGAGGGAGAAGCAGTCTCCCCATGGAGCTGGGAACCTGATGCGGGACTCTGTCCCGGGACTCCAGGATCATGACCTGAGCTGAAGGCAGTTGTCCAACTGAGCCACCCAGGCGTCCCAGTAAAGATTATTTTAAAAGAAGAGGGTATGTTACAAGTAGATAAATGAAGTCCTGGAGTTCTAATTTACAGTATAGTAATTAGAGGTAACAAAACTATTATCAACATTAAACTTGCTGAAATACAAGATCTTAATAGTTCTCATCACTAGAAATTATAATTGTATGACATGATAGAGAAGTTAGTTAATGCTGCAGTGGCAGTCATTGTAATGTAAGTGTATCAAATCAGTATATTGTATACCTTAAACTTACACAATGTTATATATCAGTTATAGCTCAATAAAAAGACCCTGAAAATTAGATAAAGGAAGAGGGTAAATGGCCAAATGCAAAATTTCACTTCTTAAAGCAACATAATTCCTAGAAATTTGGTGGGAGAGAGTGATAAGAGTTCAGAGACTCTGCTGGAGCCAAAATGGTGCTTTGGGAGCCTTAGCATGACCACCCCATCTCTGACTGGACTGTTCAAACCCCCCCCCTTTTTTTTTTGTTATGGAAAAATGGCCTGTGCTTGATTTCTTTTTGTAAAAAATGGTAACCTGAGAGAACCTGTCACATGACTGTCAAAAAACTCCCCAGAATGAATATCAGGAAAGTTTTTGACAGAAATGTGCAGGATGGTTGGGAATTTCTTTAGATACCCTCTCTAGCTAGAATGAAAAACTGCGGGCGCCTGGGTGGCTCAGTGGTTTAAGCCGCTGCCTTCGGCTCAGGTCATGATCTCAGGGTCCTGGGATGGAGTCCCGCATCGGGCTCTCTGCTCAGCGGGGAGCCTGCTTCCTCCTCTCTCTCTGCCTGCCTCTCTGCCTACTTGTAATCTCTCTCTGTCAAATAAATAAATAAAATCTTTAAAAAAAAAAAAATAGAATGAAAAACTGCTTATCTATGTGCTCTCTCTACATGCAGTGTTTCCCTCTGTACCATTCAATTCAGGATCACGTATTGGCGCTTAATACCAGCTTGCTTTGTACTTTTTAGTCTGGGACAGTTAAATCCTTTTGCTTTTCCCAGCATTGACATTTTGGAATAATGACCAGTTATTTGTTTTAGAATGTCTTCTGATTGTATGTCTTTCTCTGATGTTTCTTCATGATGGGATTTGGGGTTTGTTTTTGTGTTGTTTTGGCTGTTACTGTGTAAGTGATAACTTCTTCTGGGGTTGTCACTAGGAGGCCCAGAACACTTGTTTGCCCCTATTGGTGATGTTAACCTTGATAATTTGGTTGAAGTATTGTGTGGTCTGTCCACTGTACTTTCTCCTTTTTTTTTTAAAGATTATTTATTTATTTGAAAGACAGAGATCACAAGTAGGCAGAAAGGCAGGCAGAGAGAGAGAGGAAGGGAAGCAGGCTCCCTGCTGAGCAGAGAGCCCGATGCGGGGCTGGATCCCAGAACCCTGGGGTCATGACCCGAGCCGAAGGCAGAGGCTTTAACCCACTGAGCCACCCAGGCGCCCCTGTACTTTTTCCTTTTGCAACAAAGGAGAATTTTGTGAGGGAGGTTCTTGAAGTAAATATCTTGTGAGTATTCTGTTATTCATCACCACCTTCACCACCCCTCATTTAGCATCCCATGAAGATTCTTGTTTGAATTTTTTTACCATGATGGTTACAAAAATTTTTTTTTTTAACTTACTAAGATTTATTATTTATTTGAGAGAGAGTTGAGAGCATGTGCCAGGGTGGGGAGGGGCAGAGGGAGAGGGAAAGAGAATCTCAGGTGGACTCCACTGAGTGGGGCTCAGTCTCACGATCCTGAGATCACGACGTGGGCCAAAACCTGGAGTCGGATATTTATTTATTTAAGATTTTATTTATTTATTTGACAGACAGATCACAAGTAGACAGAGAGGCAGGCAGAGGGAGAGGGAGAAGCAGGCTCCCCGCTGAGTGGAGAGCCCGATGCAGGGCTCCATCCCAGGTCCCTGAGATCATGAGCTGAGCCGAAGGCAGAGGCTTTAACCCACTGAGCCACCCAGACGCCCCTATGCTAGTGCTTTTTATGTACAATAGATCTTTAAGTTATCACAGGACCTCTCTGAGGACAAACTTCCAGATGACCAGGGTGACCAAGCATGGAAGGAGTGGCTCTAAACCCAAGTCTCTGAGTCTCAAATCTCTGATCTTAACCATCATCTCTGAAGATGAGGTGTATAGTAAACCTGCTAGGTCCTGTTGATTCTAGAATTGTCAGACCCTCACTCTATCAGATTTCAGACAAGAAGATGAGTAGAAAAAAGAGGGAAGCTCTGTTATTAATGGTAGGGCAGGGGTGAATAGGGGAGGGGACCAGACGTTTATTGAGCCCTTGCTGTGTGCCCCGCAACAGGATGTTGTGATTGATGATCCCAGAGCACCCCAATATTGCTTTACAGCCCTGGAGTTAGTCCTCTCTTCTTGGCCCTGGATGTGTGAGGAAATTCGCACAATCTTGATTGTATTAAGGTGTTCTCTCTCCCCCAAGATGTCATTTCAGTTGGGTACCTGGTTTATGCCACCTGTGTTTCATTATGGCTGTTTGGGAAAGTTGAATAAAGTGGGTGTTCCCACCTGACATCACTGAAACCTAGTTCACTCAAATTGTTGCCTTTGGCCTATGATGCAGACATAGCTTGGGCTTATTAACAAGCTGTATGGGTGGGTGGGCCTGTGGGGCTTTATGCCTAGCACAGCCATTTCTCTGCTGGTGCTATGAGGGAATGCATGAGTACAGCAGCCAACCTGGTCATTCTTAGGGTTGTCATAGGAGTCAGTTGATGCTGGACCCTTTCCTGCTTCAGCCAGGACAGATCATTTGTGGAAACAGTTTGTCTTGTTGGTCGTACTGAACACCCTCTCTCAGGGATTCTCAAAGTGGGTTGGGGAGGTTGTAGGAGAGGAAGGGGTGAGATGTACTGGACTGTGCTGGAGAAGTAGCTTAGCAGTAGCACAGCCTCCAAAATATATGTCTTGGTGGTCATTTAGATTCATTGTTTACTGCTCTTCTAATATGTACTCGATAATAGGAACAGCATTTAGACATATTTGTCTCATTTAATTTGTTCCTTTACTGTTTAAGGAAGTAAGTGGTGATCTGATGTATGGTTTCAGAATGTGGGTTTAGAGTTAGACCAGCGTTCATAGTGATTTGTAGCATTGTGTGATTTATAGGAGTTATGATATGAAATTGCCTGGAATGTTAGTAAGTGCTCAGTAAAAGTTGGCTTTGTTAATCATACTTCTTGTTCAGTTGTGGCACCAGAGGTTATGGTATTTGGCTTTTGTTGTTTTGTTTTTTGGTGAGAGAGAACACAAGCAGGGGGAGGGCAGAGGGACAAGCAGACTTCCTGCTGGATGCGGAGCCCCACGCGGGGCTTGATCCCAGGACCCCAAGATCGTGATCTGTGTCGAAGTCAGACACTTAACTGATTGAGCCACCCAGGCACCCCCAGAGGTTATGGCATTCTTCGAGGCAAGAACAGAATGGCAAGGATATAGAACCTGTGTGGAAATTTAAGATACTGGGGATGTTGAGCCTAGAACAGAAAATTTATGGGGATCTAGAGCCCTGTAACCCTGAGGGTGGAACAGGGGCAGTGGGTTGAAGCTCTATGAACTGTTCCACCTCCACATTTAGATTTAGTGAGGATGGCCCTGGAGTGTTGTTAGTCTTTCGGCAAACCGAGTGCTCAAGCAGAGGCTGGGTGGCCAGTTAGCTCTTCGAAGAAAAGAATGAGTATAAGGTGGCAACAAGCCAGTTAGGAATCTAGCCAGTTAGGGGAGACAACACCTCTCTACAATGTGGACTTTAACCTATTCTGAATAAATTATACTCTCTTTCATCCAGAAGACTCAAAATAAGCTACTTTTTGTGGTAAATATGGTCCCTGTTGAGGTCAGCGCTAGCAGGTTTGGGTCCCCTGCTATGCCAAGGCTGTCTGCTGGTTGGTCTCACCTCGAGGCTCCCTGTCTCTCCATCCCACAGTTTATCTATGTTGGCATATTGATCTTTCCAAAGTGCTGCCCTGATCCTGTCCACTCTCCCTTTGTCCACAAATGAGTGACCCCGTAATCTCCCAGGGTGATAACTTTGTCCCCTCTCTCAATTGTTCTGCTCCAGTCCTTATATCCTGTAGGTTCGGGCTCAAGTGTCCTGTCAGTGCAGGCTCTGGCCTCACACGTCTCCCAGTATTCTGAGCCCTTCGTACAGGCGCTGCTGCTTGTACTTCTCAGTCCCTGGTCATTGAAGCTAGAGGGGCCCTGGTGCATACTCATGACCTTCATGGTGCCTTTTCTGTGTGTGCTAGACAGATGCAGGACAGGACACAGTTTGGACAGGTGGTTCAAAGCTGTTTCATTAGAGTTTTTCACCATTGAGAACTCTTCACATGCTGGCAAGGGAGGCAGTATGGTAGAGTTAGGGCTCTGGAGTCACGCCAGCTGGCTTTGAATCCACATCCATTCATTCTGGCTGTTGGGCTTTGGACAAGTGCTTTAGGGTTTTTTGTTTTGTTTTGTTTTGTTTTGTTTTTATCTGTAAAAGATGGAAATGCCCATAACCTATCCTGAAGGTGCTGTGAGGACCAAATATGTGAAGTGCTTTGCCTGGCTTCTTTATTTCATGATGTTAGTTTGTGCAGTTCTGGACTTCTCCTACCACCAGCCAAGGCTCCCCCCTTGTGTGCCCTTGTTCTCTGTTGGTGCTGTTGGCCCCGATTGATGAGCTGGTGATTCCCTTCCAGATGTCCAACATCACAGTCACATACAGAGATGGCCGAGTGGCACAGCTGGAACAGGTGTACATCCGTGGCAGCAAGATCCGTTTTCTCATTTTGCCTGACATGCTGAAAAATGCGCCCATGTTAAAGAGCATGAAAAATAAAAACCAAGGCTCAGGGGCTGGCCGGGGAAAAGCTGCTATTCTGAAGGCCCAAGGTATGTGCTCCTCTTGCCCTGGTTTTAATGTGTTTGTCCTGTATCTTTTAGGGAAGGGCGGGCCCTGTCAATTGGCTGGGCCTGGGGTGGACTTGGACTTAGCCATCTCCACACTCACTGCCACCCTACAGCCTTGGGGCCCCCACATGTGAGGGGCTGATGGCCTGAGCTTACCTTCTGTGTCTTGTCTTGCCTGATCACATTCATAGGGCTTATGCAAAATCCAAAGTCCCTCCTTGGAAAGAAGAAGGGGACTCTTAAGTGAGAGACTGGATAAGTCTCCTATAATGACCTTGTTTCCAGGAATTCTGTCCAAAGATTCTGGGGGAATCTTGCTCTTACTAGCTTGCTGAGCAGGAGCTCTGTGGTGGGGCTTAGCTGACACCTGAAGCAGTGGGGTAACAGTTTGCAGAGAGCTCGGGGTGTTTAATGACACCCAGTATAAGTGGGGGGGAAATGCTGACGGTAGGGATCCATTTTCATGTAAGAAATAAATAGTTTAAAAAAAAAAAAGAAAAAGAAATAAATAGTTTTAAGCCATCTTTACCCATTAAAGGGACCAGACTCCTGTTTTCTAATATTCTTACATTTGAAAATAAATCCTTCCTTCAGCATGTCCCCACTGATCCAGTGACTTTCCTGAGTCTGGCCTTTCTTTTTTTTTTTTAAAGATTTCTTATTTATTTATTTGACAGAGAGAGATCACAAGTAGGCAGAGAGGCAGGCAGAGAGAGAGGAGGAAGCAGGCTCCCTGCCAAGCAGAGAGCCCGATGCGGGACTCGATCCCAGGACCCTGAGATCATGACCTGAGCCGAAGGCAGCGGCTTAACCCACTGAGCCACCCAGGCGCCCAAGTCTGGCCTTTCTTTTTGGTTAGCCTAGTCAGAGGTTTTATCTTTGGGTCCCCAAGAAGCTCTGCTGTGTTGATTATCTAGGAAGCAAGTGCATTCATTAGAAACTGAGTATCAGTAAAAAGATTTATAGTGCAGGAAAGTCACTGGATTCTCCCATCAGTATCTTTTGTTGTGCATATTTTATATATGAGGTAGTTTTTGAGTTTAAAGGTGCAATAGAGTAATCCTTTATTTATTATTATTTATTTATTTAAAGATTTTATTTATTTATTTGACAGATCACAAGTAGGCAGGGGGGGGGAAGCAGGCTCCCTGCTGAGCAGAGAGCCCGATGCGGGGCTCGATCCCAGTACGCTGGAATCATGACCTGAGCTGAAGGCAGAGGCTTAACCCACTGAGCCACCCAGGTGCCCCTAGAGTAATCCTTTAAGTGTCCTTCCAAAAAACTGATCAGAGAATCTCCTTGCCCTTCCTAGGTAGGTGGCATTTGTAGAACCGAAAGCTCTGGACTTTTTGTCCTGGTGAAGGAATGATTTTCAGGAATACTGGCTTTCCTACTAGAACTGCTGTTCTCTCTGCTTTCTCAGGGAAGGGCTGTCCTCATTGTCACTGCGTAACTGCACCATCTTCTCTGACAAAAGATGCAACCCAGTAGCCTGTGCACTGGAAGGCACTTGGCAGTTAGTTTGCCCAGGTCCACTGGCCTCTGCCTGAGCCATCTATATCTCTGTCGGTCCCTTGCTCTGGTTCATTTCAGTATGTGGCTGGGCTCCTGGGTGACTTTCCTCCCTCTTCACGAGGCTCTACAAGAGGGAAGAGGAATCAGTCTCCAGTTAGTAGGCATCAGAATATTTTCATCTGTCCTTCAAAGCCACTGGTCCTCTCCTAGAACTCTTGGAGTTACAGAGAACAGCAGCTTGTATGCCCTTTGTATGGGGAGTGGTTTTGTTTGTTTTTCTATTATGAAACATTTTATATTACAGAATACCTCAAAAAAATAATAAAACCTGTTACCCAGATTTTTTTTTTTTTAAAGATTTTATTCGTTTATTTGACAGAGAGAGATTACAAGTAGGCAGAGAGGCAGGCAGAGAGAGAGAGGAGGAAGCAGGCTCCCCGCTGAGCAGAGAGCCCAATGCGGGACTCGATCCCAGGACCCTGAGACCATGACCCGAGCCGAAGGCAGCGGCCCAACCCACTGAGCCACCCAGGCGCCCAGATTTAACAAATGTTTAGCATTTAACTATTTGTTTCAGGATTTTAAATATGAATTAAGTTCATCTGTTTTGTTTTATTAACTCACCCTAGGCCAGTGCTGGGAATTCATCTTTTCTGTGGTTCTCAGGCCTGGTCCCCAAACCGTCTAAGCTCTCAACACCCTGACTCCCAGCCTCATGTTGAAATCAGTGCTGGACTGGAAGGCACTCCAGCTCTGGTCCCCCTGCAATGAGGAATGTCATGGGGTCAGCATGGTGTTGGACCAGGTGGCTTTTCAGGCCTCTTCTGTGCCAGTGTCCAAGGACTCTGGCTGCTCCGTGGCATGAGCATTTGCTGACCATACTGACCTGGCCTTATCCTTTCTTTCCACCTTTCAGTGGCTGCAAGAGGAAGAGGACGTGGAATGGGGCGTGGAAACATCTTCCAGAAGAGAAGATAAATTTATCTGTTGAACAGAACTTTGCCGTTATTTTTTCTTTTAGGTTATCTGTGTTCAGGGGGTGTGTGCTTATGTATATGTTCTAGCTTTTCTTTTGACATCTTTCTCTTTAGATCAGGGGAAATGTTAAACTAAATAAATATGGTGGTCCTTTTTGTTGTTGTTGTTCTTTTCTTTTCTTTTTAAGATTATTTATTTTATTTATTTGACAGATCACAAGTAGGCAGAGAGGCAGGCAGAGAGAGGGGGGGAAGCAGGCTCCCTGCCGAGCAGAGAGCCCGATGTGGGGCTCAATCTCAGGACCCCGAGATCATGACCTGAGCCGAAGGCAGAGTCTTTAACCCTCTGAGCCACCCAGGCGCCCCCTTTTTTAAGATTTATGTATTTGAGAGAGAGAGCGTGCTGGGGGTGGGGGTGGAGCAGAGGGAGAGAGAAACCCAAGCTGACTCCATGCTGAGTGCTGAGCAGGATGCAGGGCTCAGTCTCATGACACTGAGATCACAGCCTGAGCCGAAACCAAGAATCAGACGCTTAACCCATTGCCCCGCCCAGGTGCCTCTGTTGTTTTTCTTTTTGAAGAAATAAGGACTGTGTGTTCATTTTGGAGTTTGGTGTTCTGTTTGCTTTGGCAGCAGGTTAAATTTTGACACCGGGAAGATATCCCGGGAGAATGCCAGTACTTTGAAATAGCACAGTTACTGATAAGAATTTAAGCTACTGTTTGAGGCCAGTTGCTGGTTAAACCCCCGGAGAAACTCCAAGAACACACAGATGTGGAGATATTATCAGCTCAGCTTAAGCAACATGGCATGGGTGCTCCTGGCCCGTGAAAAAGTCTACCATTCTGATCTTCGTAGTCTGGAAACCCTAGTGGCTCAGCATCTGGCAAAAGTAATCTAAGCAGCCACATCTGTGGCTCCTGCACTGGCTTCATAAGCAGTTCTGTGGTGATTTGCGGGGACAGATTCTTAGGCATTTGTCAGAGCATCTCAACATGCAATGGCATGGTCCTAGCTTTTAAATAGCAGAGGTAGAGAGGACAAGGCACTCAGTGAATAACTGACAAAAACACAGAAATTAGAAAAGCAAACTTGAAGTCATGCACTGAAAAGAGGTCTTGCCACAGATTCAGTATAGGATGAACTTCAGTAAAAACTATTAAGAAGAAAAGGGATTGATTACCTTAGAACGTTGCACATGGGACACACTGTTCAAGTAATAAAAGAAGAAAGTCCAACACATCTGTTAACTAGGCATCAAGTAGGGATTTTCTAACAAGCTTTGCCTTACAATCATGACCCTACCTCAGTGTAACAGACCTTACATTTTTCTTGAAATAACTGAGGCATAGGCACCAGAGTGTTGGTCAGATATAGCAGCCACGTAAGTAAGGCTTCAGAGACCCATCCCCCAGCGCAATCCCTGTACCTCTTGCTCCAGCAGCCCCAGCTCCTCTGACGTTTGGACGAATGCTAATGGCCCTGCAGGCTCTGCTTCCCCGGTGGAGGGGCTCCTGGACCGGGCACTATTTCCAATGAATTTCGTGTGAATGGAGTTAAGAGTTCATTTGTTTAAGGTTTGACCAAAAGTTAATGTATTGTTCCTGATAAGAAAAAAACTTGTACATTGAGTTACATATGGAGTGGAATCTCTCTGGTTTTTGTTTTGTTTTGTTTTTAAAGATTTTATTTATTTATTTGACAGAGAGATATCACAAGCAGATGGAGAGGCAGGCAGAGAGAGAGAGAGGGAAGCAGGCTCCCTGCTGAGCAGAGGGCCCCATGCGGGGCTCGATCCCAGGACTCTGGGATCATGACCTGAGCCGAAGGCAGAGGCTTTAACCCACGGAGCCACCCAGGTGCCCCAAATCTTTTTTAAAAAATGAAAATATATTAAGTCAAAAATGGAAAATCACTTGGCAAGATAAAGATACAGAACAAAGAATGATGTCAGATAACTAGACCAAGATCTAAGGGATGGATTCTGGTTCTGATTACCTCCACTACTTCTTTCCAAGCCTCTGGTATGTTACCTATGCAAGGGAGGATTTATATTCAGTTGGTTCATGGATACTATGTCCGCCTGTATGCTCACCTGCTGGGTATTCCATAAACTTTTTCTGCCTCTGGTCAAATGGAGGTAAGTACATGTATTTAGTCTCATGCCTGAAAATTAAAACCCAAACAAGATGGGCTTACTACTGCCTTGTGAGAGTTTCTTTGCGGTGGAACAAGGAGGGGAAACTGAAGTGGACCCTACAAATCTAGCTGGGTTAAAGGGTCTGAGTTAGGAGTTCGGGTAAGTTGAGGCAGCTCATGGTAATGAGACAGAATACCAGAATAAAGCTGCACAGAGAATCCATGAGACCTGCTGAAGGGCCCTCTTGAGTACTCAGAATATTGATCAAGCACAAGAGTGAAAATAACTGAGGCGAAAGAGAGACTCTCAAAAGAGTCTCCAAGAGAATGATATTTTGCTAAGCTCTCTAATGCTGAGTGTCAAAGAGAACCATCAAAAATAATTATAACAGCGCCTGGCATAACACAAAGCTGGGAAATGTTCCTGTTCCCACCAGCCATTTAAAAAATTCATAGAATATTGGGTAAACCATTGTTTGAAAACGTACCAAGGATTTTGTTTTAATTAGTCATAGTAAAGTGACAGACGTGGAGACAACCGCCTTGAGAAAAGGTGATTACAGTTTCCAAGAGGAGGGAGCATATCATGCCATTCAGGGTCTCGTGAAGAAACCCCAGAGTGAGTCAGGAGGCAATACATGTGAACGGAGAGCATGACCCAGAGCCTTTAACTTGGGGGTTCCATAGGGAAGGAATGGGCAAGGTAAGGTAGGCAAGTTTGAGTAAGCTTATAGTTGGTTAATTCAAATAAATTCAGAGGGTTCTGAGCTATAGGTATGTTCTCTAGTTGTCCATACCCTGTCCCTGATGTGACTTAGAACAAAGGAAATACTGGTTTGGTATGTGAGAATTAGGTAAAGGTGGCTGGAGTTACAGGTTGATTAGTAAATTTGTATATGAAAGGCTCACTCTGCAGGTGAATTGTTTACTGTCTAGTAATTAACCAACCCTGGAAGGGCAGTCTCCCAGATTAGCAAGGCCCCAAGACTCAAAAAATCATAAAAATAAATTTTAAAACATTAAAAAAAATTTTTAGGACCTCTGGGAGCCTGCCTCTCCCTCTGCCTGCTGCTTCCCATGCTTGTGCTCGCTCGCTCTCTCTCTCTCTGACAAAAAAATAAAATCTTTGTTTTTTAAAAGATTTTATTTATTTATTTGTCAGAGAGAGAGAGAGCACAAGCAGGCAGGGTGGCAGGAAGAAGCAGAGAGAGAAGCAGGCTTCCTGCTGAGCAAGGAGCCCTATGCAGGACTCGATCCCCAGGACTCAATTATGACCCAAGCCCAAGGCAGCCACTTAACTGACTGAGCCACGCAGGCATCCCAATAAATAAAATCTTTTTAAAAATTTAAAAAATTTTTTGAACAAAATTTTTAAAAAGATAAGGTATCCAAGAAAATCATGCCTCATAAGTGAGGAATAATTACCTCAGGACTGAGCGTCGCTCAGGACCCACATTAACAAATTGTAAATACAAGACTCGAAAGGATCAAACTGTTTCCAATTAGTGTATCCTAGAGCAAAACTCAACAAGATTTACAGGAATATAAAAATACCACACACATTACAAGTAAAACTCTGGCATCCAGTCATGCAAAGAAACAGGAAAGCACAACCGTAATGAGAACAGTCAAAGCAGATCCAAAAGTGACCCAATTGTTAGAATAAGCAGAGAAGGACATTAAACATGATTTTAACTATTTCATATATTTAGAAAATAAAAAGCAGGGTTCAGAAGGTTGAGCATCTGACTCTTGATTTCTTTTTTTTTTTTTTTAAGATTTTATTTATTTATTTGACAGAGAAATCACAAGTAGATGGACAGGCAGGCAGAGAGAGAGAGGAGGAAGCAGGCTCCCCACTGAGCAGAGAGCCCGATGCGGGACTCGATCCCAGGACCCTGAGATCATGACCTGAGCCGAAGGCAGCGGCCTAACCCACTGAGCCACCCAGGCGCCCTGACTCTTGATTTCTGCTCAGATTTCAGGGTTGTGAGATCAAGCCCTCCTGCCCCCCAGCTGGGCTCTGTGCTCAGCAGGGCGTCTACTTGAGAGTCTCTCTCTTCCTCTCCCTCTGCCCCTTCCCCACGTGTGTACTCTCTAAATACATACATACATACATATGTAAAATCTTTTTAAAAAGAGGAGAGGCATGCCTGATTTAAAAAGACAGGGGAGGGACGCCTGGGTGGCTCAGTTGGTTAAAGCCTCTGCCTTCAGCTCAGGTCATGATCCCAGGGTCCTGGGATCGAGTCCCGCATCGGGCTCCTTGCTCAGCAGGAAGCCTGCTTCTCCCTCTGCCTCTGCCTGCCATTCTGTCTGCCTGTGCTCACTCTCTCTCCCTCTCTCTCTCTGACAAATAAATAAATAAAATCTTTTAAAAAATAAATAAATAAATAAAAATAAAAAGACAGGGGAGGGGCGCCTGGGTGGCTCAGTGGTTAAAGCCTCTGCCTTCAGCTCAGGTCATGATCTCAGGGTCCTGGGATTGAGCCCCGAATGGGGCTTTCTGCTCAGCAGGGAGCCTGCTTCCTCTCTCTCTCTCTCTCTCTCTGCCTACTTGTGATCTCTGTCAAATAAATAAATAAAATCTTAAAAAAAAAAAAAGACAAGGGAGGTGAGGAGGTGAGGGGAATGGGGAAGGGAGGAGAAAGAAGGAAAAGGAGTAAAGGGGAGAAACTTCAAATTGAACTTCTGTGGCTGGATGAGATCAACAGCAGATGAGATACTGCTGAAAAGAAAAGATTAGTGAACTTTAAAGCACAGTTGTAGAAACTATCCAAAATGAAATGTAGAGGGGAAAAAAATGCAAGAGAAAAAAAATGTGAGACAGCTTCAAGACCTCATCTATGCAGAGTTGGAGTCCCTGAGGAGAGGCGATGACGGGGACAGAAAAACTATTTGAAGAGACAATGGCCAAAAACTTTACAAACTTGATGAGAACTATACGCCCACAGATCCAAGAAGCTAAATGAACTTCAAACACAAGAATCATGAAGAGGGGCGCCTGGGTGGCTCAGTGGGTTAAGCCGCTGCCTTCGGCTCAGGTCGTGATCTCAGGGTCCTGGGATCGAGTCCCGCATCGGGCTCTCTGCTCAGTGGGGAGCCTGCTTCCTCTTCTCTCTCTCTGCCTGCTTCTCTGCCTACTTGTGATCTCTCTCTCTGTCAAATAAATAAATAAAATCTTTAAAAAAAAAAAAAGAATCATGAAGAAAACAACAACAAAGCTTATCATAACTCAAAACCAGTGAAGACAAAACATTTTAAAAAGCAGCTAGAGAAAAAGTATGTTATAATCAAAGGAACAAAGATAAGGATGACATTACTCATTTGAAAGAGTGTAAGCACAAAGATCTTTAAAGTGCTGACAGAAAAGAAAAAAACCTGTTAATCTAGTATTCAGTACTTGAGAAAAAGCATCTTTCAAAAATGAAGGCAAAATAAAGATGTTGTATATGCCTGCTATACAAATAATGATAAAGGACATCCTTTGGGCATTAGGAAAATTATACCAGATGGAAATCTGTTACCTATGCAAAGGAGTAAAGATTGTGTTATGGGGTTTATGACATATGTAAAAGTGAAATGCACGACAATATTAGCATAAAGGCCAAGAAGGAGGAAAGGAAAGCTTGTAAGATTCTTATATTAGAAATAGTATATTATTTGAAGGTAAGATTGATATATATATATATATATATATATATATATATATATATAATTTAAACCCCAAGCAACTCAAACGAAAGAAGCCAGCACTCAGATGTCCTCAGATGATAAATTGATAAACAAATGTTGTATCCATGCAATGGAATATGATTTTTCCATAAAAAGAAATGAATTACTGATCCGTGCTATGAATGGATGGACTTTGAAAACATGCTAAGTGAAAGAAGCCAGTCATAAAAGGCCATGTATGATTCCATTTAAGTGAAATGTTCAGAATAGGCAAACTCATAGAGACAAAACAGATTAGTGGTTGCCACAGACTGGGGAAGTGGGAATAAGTAGTGCCTACTTGATGGCAGTAGGGTTTCTTTTATGGGGTAATGAAAATGTTCCATAATTAGTGAGGATGGTTGCACAACAGGGATAATGTATTAAAAGCCACTGAATTGTACACTTTAAAATGGTTAAAATGGTGGGACGCCTGGCTGGCTCAGGGCTACAGTGCATGACTCTTAATCTCTGAATTGTAAGTTTGAGCCTTATGTTGCGGGTAGAGGGTACTTAAAAATAAAATCTAATAGGGGTGCTGGGTGGCTCAGTCGTTAAGTGTCTGCCTTCGGCTCAGGTCAAGCCCTACATTGGGCTCCCTGCTCGGCGGGAAGTCTGCTTCTCCCTCTTCCTCTCCCCCTGCTTGTGTTCCCTCTCTTGCTGTGTCTCCATCTGTCAAATAAATAAATAAATAAATAAAATCTTTTTAAAAATCTAATAAAAATGGTTAAAATGGGGGAATTTTCTATTATGTGGATGTTACCTCAATAAAAAAAAGTTAAGTCAACAAAAAGAGATGTATGATGGATTCATAAATATTCTAAAAGAAGGCAAAAAAAGAGGAAGAGGGTAACAAAGAACAGACCGAACAAATAGAAAATAAATAGCAGGATGATGGGCTGTCAGTAATGGCCTCTCAAGGGGTCTGAGCCCACGGTCCCGGCTGTGACGCAGGGGAGGCTGGTGATGGCCGCTGTGGAGGCTTTGTCCCAGTGCCCAGAAGAGGCAGCCACTTGCGGTCCCGAGGTGTGCTGGAGGCTGAGGGGTGGGAGAACACGGCCCTCTGGGAGTGGTGGCTGGGTAGGGTAGGGAAGGAAGAATGAGTAAGGAGGAAAACCAAGGATGGAGGGACATGCAGATGCCAGTAAAGTACCATCAGCTCTAGCTTCAGGAGCTGTGGGCGCCTGGTTTGGGAAACTAGACCCTTAAGTAAGGAAGATGCAGAATTTAAACCTGGTCTCACAAGTGTGTGGTAGAGCCAAAGACAAACAACCAAAGGTCATCTGAAATTGTCCTCTGTTCACTAATAATCTCAGGACAAAGTTGGGGAGCTCACTCTTCAAGCATAAGACTTACAGACAAGCTTGATATAAAGGCTTGGGCTGACTGTGTTGTGAAATGGGCTGCAGAGGACCCGTATAGCTTCCTTATGAAAGCGGTTTCCGCCCTTACTCCATTGTTTCTAGCAAATGTCATACTGCCCCGGAAATTGGCCAGGATGATTGAGGCCAGGCAAAAGGAGCAAAAGAAGAAGCAAAATCGTCAAGAAACTGTAGCAGAAGCTAAGTAATTAAAGGAGGACTGAAGGGATGAACAGCATCTCACACCCAGAGGAAAATCACTTGGAAAATTATGCAGCTTTGGAAGGGCCCACTAAAATTTTTTTTCTGGTTTTTATGACAGTGATCTGTAGTAAACGAAGTCTGAGCACATCAAAGAATCATGTTAAGTTGTGACTTCTAGTGCAGCAGCTTCTAGGCTTTGGTGTAGTTGTTGATGGTTATTGTAAATTGGCATTTATTATGCTATAAATTCTTTATAACTGATTAGTCATTTGCCATTTTGCAGTTTATTGTACTGTGAAAACATCCTGTGGAGAATAAGGACTATACATTATGAACTCTATTCAAATAATGGCTTAGAATGGAGTCCTTTTCTGGATGAAAGGAATTGAGAATGTAAAAATCAGAACTATCTTGAGGTGAAAAGTGTGTTTTGGCTAAAAGGCATATAGTATATTAATAACATATTTTATCATTATTGCTTATTTCTTGGAATAGAATCATTTCTGGCTTTCTCAATGCCAAATATTAACCAATGACTATTTCTGTGTTCTACATTTTTCTCATTTTTTAGCCTTTGAGATACTTACCAGACATTCTGTATTTTTTTAATCTAATTTTATGAAGAATGCTTTTATTGAAAATGTAGAATACCACCGACTGGGTAGAACAAGTTTTGTATTAATGAATACTGCCATTTTCTTAGAGATGTTTTGTTGAGTAAAATAACACTATGACTTAAAGCTTGCAGTAAAGGGATGCCTGGCTGGCTCAGTCGGTTAAGCATCTGCCTTTAGCTCAGGTCGTGATCCCAGGGTCCTGGGATTGAGCTCCACATTGGGTTTCCTGCTCAGTGGGGCGTCTGCTTCTCCCTCTCCCTCTACTCCTCCCCCTGCTGTGTGCTCTCTCTTTCTCTCTCAAATAAATAAATAAAGTCTTCAAAAAAATAAAGCTTGCAATAAAAATGCAAGCCTTGTCGTACTTCGGAAACATATTATTCTTTCTTGTGGTAAGTACAAATGTGAATTAGTTAAAATGTCTTATCAGACAATTTGCTAATTATATAGATGCCACTTTTGTGTTTTTTATTCCGTTCTTTGTTTTAATTTATTTAGTAGTGGTGTTCTATATGTTGATCAAACAGGTTCATGGTGAAAACTAAAAATTCAAATTTCTTGTAAGAAATTTTTTTTTAAATTTTATTTATTTATTTGACAGAGAGAGATCACAAGTAGGCAGAGGCAGGCAGAGAGAGAGGAGGAAACAGGCTCCCCGCTGAGCAGAGAGCCTGATGCGGGACTCGATCCCAGGACCCTGAGATCCTGACCCGAGCCGAAGGCAGCGGCTTAACCCACTGAGCCACCCAGGCGCCCCTCTTGTAAGAAATTCTTAAAAAGTAAGAAGTCATGTTTCAAGTGGTAAAGAAAGTTTTAACATTTGGGAAGATTTTTTTCATTGTACTAGTAATTGGGTGAAAAGGGTAAATTATGCCAAAATGAGAATGTGTTAAAATTAGAAATAAAGAGCTAAAGCATATTTCCTTCAGTTAAGTGGTACAACTGGAACTTTTAGTATTAAACATGGCTTTTAGGGGCGCCTG
This sequence comes from Neogale vison, assembly GCF_020171115.1. NCBI lineage: Eukaryota > Metazoa > Chordata > Mammalia > Carnivora > Mustelidae > Neogale > Neogale vison. The sequence continues at coordinate 214,402,849 of NC_058093.1, read as the reverse complement.
GGTGGCTCAGTGGGTTGAGCCGCTGCCTTCGGCTCAGGTCATGATCTCAGGGTCCTGGGACCGAGTCCCGCGTCGGGCTCTCTGCTCAGCAGGGAGCCTGCATCCTCCTCTCTCTCTCTGCCTGCCTCTCTGCCTACTTGTGATCTCTGTCAAATAAATAAATAAAATCTTAAAAAAAAAATAAATAAAAATAAACATGGCTTTTAGGGGCGCCTAGGCGGTTCAGTCCTTAAGTGTCTGTCTTCAGCTTGGGTCATGATCCCAGGGTCCTAGGATCAAGCCCACATCGGGCTCTCTGCTCAGCTGGAAGCCCGTTTCACCCTCTCCTACTCCCCTGCTCTTGTTTCCTCTCTCCCTGTCTCTCTCTCTGTCAAATAAATAAATAAGATTTTTAAAAATAAAAGTAAATCTTTTTAAAAATTCTTTTTAAAAATTTTATTTATTTGACAGAGACACAGAGAGAGAGGGAACACAAGCAGAGGGAGTGGGAAAGGGAGAATGTTTTCATAATGTTTTCTTCACCTCTGATAATAAATTTTAAATTACAAAAAATTGTCTAAGAGCTTTAATTTAAAAATGAAACTAGATATTGAAATAAATTTGGGTGCCCAAATGGCTCAGTTGGTAAAGCGTCTGCCTTCTGCCTTCAGCTCCAGTCGTGATCTCAGGGGCCTGGGATCGAGGCCCGCATCAGGCTCCCTGCTCAGTGAGGAGCCTGCTTCTCCCTCTCCCTCTGCTTCTCCCCCTCTGTTTGTGCTCTCTCACTCTTGCTCTCTCTCAAATAAATAAACAAAATCTTAAAAAAAAATAAATAAATAAAGGCGCGCCTGGGTGGCTCTGTGGGTTAAAGCCTCTGCCTTCATGGTCATGATCAGGTCATGATTTCAGGATCCTGGAATCAAGCCCTGCATGCTCAGCAGGGAGCCTGCTTCCCTTCTCTGTCTCTCTGCCTGCCTCTCTGCCTACTTGTGATCTCTGTCTGTCAAACAAATAAATAAAACCTTTAAAAAAAAAAGAAAGAAATTTGATACATTTCTATAAAGAGAAAAGTATAATGACCTATCAATAACCATTCTAGGGGTGCCTGGGTGGCTCAGTGGGTTAAAGCCTCTGTCTTCGACTCAGGTCGTGATCCCAGGGTCGTGGGATCAAGCCCCACATCGGGCTCTCTCCTCAACAGGGAGCCTGCTTCCCCCTCTCTCTCTGTCTGCCTCTCTGCCTACTTGTGATCTCTGTCTATCAAATTAAAAAAAAAAAACCTTTAAAAAATTTTAAAAAGATTTCAGTGTTGTGAAAGAGCCCAAATGTTCATTGACTGATCAATGGATAAAGAATACATGGTGTATATATACAATGGAATATTACTCAGCCATCAAAAAGAATGAAATTTTGCCATTTGCAGTGACATGGATAGAGCTAGAGCATATTATGCTAAGCAAGATAAGTCAGAGCAAAACAAATACCATATGATTTCACTCATATGTAGAATTTTTTTCTTTTAGGATTTTATTTATTTATTTGACAGAAAAAAGAGAGAATTCAAATAGGGGAGAGACAGACAGAGGGAGAGGAGGAAGCAGTCTCCCTGCTGAGCAAGGAGTCAGATGTAGGGCTTGATCCCAGGACCCTGGGATCATGACCTGAGCTGAAGGCAGATGCCTAACCAATTGAGCCACCCAGGTCCCCCTCAAATGTGGAATTTAAGAAACAAAACAGATGGGGGTGCCTGGGAGTCTCAGTCCATTAAGTGTCTGCCTTCCATTCCGGTCTTGATCCCGGGGTCCTGGGATGGAGCCCCACATCAGGCTCCCTGCTCAGTGGGGAACCTGTTTCTCCCTCTCCCTTGCCTGCCACGCCATCTGCTTATTCTCGCTCTTTGTTAAATAAATAAATAAAATCTTAAAAAAAAAAAAGAAAGGAAAGAAAAGAAACAAAACAGATGAACAGATGGGAAGGAAAAAAAAAAACACAGAGTGGAAAACAAACCATAAGAGACTCTTAATGTTAGAGAACAAGCTAGGGTTTGATGGAGGGAGGTGGGTGGAGGATGGGTTAAATGGGTGATGGCTATTAAGGAGGGCACTTATTATCATGAGCACTGATATGTAATGATGAATCAGTAAATTCTACTCCTGAAACCAGTATTACACTATATACTAACTAACTAGAATTTAAACAAAAATTAAAAAAAAAATAAAAAGCAGTACCCAACTATATGCTACCTGTAAGAAACAAGCCTTAAATATAAAGACACAAATAAGTTAAATGTAAAAGGATGGAAAAAGATAATGCCATTGCTAACAATGAATCAATCAAAACAAAGCTGGAATAGCCATAGCTATAATAATATTAGAGAAGTAGGTTTCAGAGCAAGAAATATTACCAGGGGGGCACTTGGGTGGCTCAGTTGATTAAATGTCTTCCTTTGGGTCCGATCATGATCCCAGCGTCCTGGGATCAAGCCCTACATTGGTTCCCTGCTCAGTGGGGAGTCTGATTCTCCCTCTCTGTCCCTTCCCCCAATTTGGGCTCTCTCTCCCTCCCTCTCTCTCTCTCCCAAAATAAGTAATTAAAATCTTCAAAAAAAAAGAAATATTATCAGAAATAATGGTCATTTCATAATGATGATAGGGTCAGTTAATCAAGGAGCCATAACAATCTTAAACATTTATTTAACTAATAATAAATCTTCAAAATGCATGATGCAAAAAACGCAACTAGAAATAGACAAATATAGTTACAGTCAGGGGTGTCAGTTCCCCTCTCAATAATCCATAGCTCAAGTAGACCAAAAACCAGCAAGGATATAGTAGTCAACTTGATTTTTTTTTTAAAGATTTTATTTAATTATTTGACAGAGAGAGATCACAAGTAGGCAGAGAGGCAGGCAGAGAGAGAGGAGGAAGCAGGCTCCCTGCTGAGCAGGGAGCCCGATGTGGGACTCGATCCCAGGACCCTGAGATCATGACCTGAGCCGAAGGCAGCGGCTTAACCCACTGAGCCACCCAGGCGCCCAGTCAACTTGATTTTGATTAACACTTAATAGAACCACCCAACAATAGCAGGATTCTCAAGAGCACATTCTTCTCAAGTGCACAGAGAACATTTACCAAATTCAAAAGGCTTCAAAGCCACACTAACTATGTTGTCTGACCACAAGGAAATTAAATTAGAAATCATTAGCAGAAAGATCCTTGGAAAATCTCTAAATATTTGGAAACAAAATAACAGACTTCTAAGTAACCCGTGGATCAAAGAAAGAACCAAAAGAGAAATTCGTGTTTCAAACTGACTTTTATTTTACTCATTGTTTTTTTTTTTTAATATTTTATTTATTTATTTATTTGGCAGAGAGATCACAAGTAGGCAAAGAGGCAGGCAGAGAGAGAGAGAGGAGGAAGCAGGCTCCCTGCTGAGCAGAGAGCCCGATGCGGGACTCGATCCCAGGACCCTGAGATCATGACCTGAGCCGAAGGCAGCGGCTTAACCCACTGAGCCACCCAGGTGCCCTTTACTCATTGTTTTTAAGATTTTATTTATTTATCTGAGAGAGAGAGAGCATGGAACAGGGGCACGTGCTCAAACATGAGCAGGGGGAGGGGCAGAGGGAGAGGGAGATGCAGACTCCCCACTGAGCAGGAAGCCTGATGGCAGGGCCCCAGGATCATGACCTGAGCTGAAGCCTAACCAGCTGAGCCACCCAGGCACCCCTGAACTGACTTTTATTTTTTTATTTTTATTTTTTTTAAAGATGAATGTTGCATTTTTTTAAATGTTTTTAAAAGATTTTATTTATTTATTTGACAGAGAGAGATCACAAGCAGGCAGAGAGGCAGGCAGAGAGAGAGGAGGAAGCAGGCTCCCCGCTGAGCAGAGAGCCCCATGTGGGACTCGATCCCAGGACCCCGAGATCATGACCTGAGCCGAAGGCAGTGGCTTAACCCACTGAGCCACCCAGGCGCCCCCTGAACTGACTTTTAAATGGAAACACAATGTATCAGAATTTGTGGGATGTCACTAAAACACAGCTTGGTGGGATGGGGGAGCAGGACCTTTATGGCAGTGTATATCTATATTAGAAAAAAAAGAAAGGTCTCGAGGCACCTGGGTGGCTCAGTGAGTTAAGCCTCTGCCTTCGGCTCATGTCATGATCCCAGCATCCTGGGATCAAGCCCCGCATCAGGCTCTCTGCTGAGCGGGGAGCCTGCTTCCCTTCCTCTCTCTCTGCCTGTCTCTCTGCCTACTTGTGATCTCTGTTTGTCAAATAAATAAATAAAATTAAAAAAAAAAAAAGAATATAGAAAAAGGGGTGCCTGGGTGGCTCAGTGAGTTGGGCCTCTGCCTTTGGCTGGGATCGTGGTCCCTGGGTCCTGGGATGGAGCCCTGCATTGGGCTATCTGATTGGCGGGGAGCCTGCTTCCCTCGTTCCTTCTGCCTGCCTCTCTGCCTACTTGTGATCTCTCTCTCTCTGTCAAGTAAATAAATAGAATCCAAAAAAATAATAATAATAATAAAGAAAGAAAGAATCTAGGGGCACCTGGGTGGCTCAGTGGTTAAAGCTTCTGCCTTTGGATCAGGTCATGATCCAGGGTCCTGGGATCGAGCCCCACATCAGGCTCTCTGCTCAGCAGGGAGCCTGCTTCCTCCTCTCTTTCTGCCTGCCTCTCTGCCTACTTGTGATCTCTCTCTCTCTCTCTGTCAAATAAATGAATAAATAAATCTTTAAAAAAAAATTCTTGGGGCGCCTGGGTGGCTCAGTGGGTTAAGCCTCTGCCTTCAGCTCAGGTCATGATCTCAGGGTTCTGGGATCGAGTCCCGCATCGGGCTCTCTGCTCGGCAGGGAGCCTGCTTCCTTCTCTCTCTCTGCTTGCCTCTCTGCCTACTTGTGATCTCTCTCTGTCAAATAAATAAAATCTTAAAAAAAAAAATTTAGACAAAAGGGCACCTGGCTGGCTCAGTCAGTGGAGCATGTGCCCCTTGATCTTGGGGTTGTGAATTTGAGCCCCACATTGGTTGTAGAGACTACTTACAAAAAATAAAAAATAAATTAAAAAAAAGAAGAGCCAATGAAACCTAAAGTAATCAGAAGAAAAGAAATAAAGATCAAAATGGATATCAATGAAATAGAAAACAGACAACCATAGAGAAAATCAAGGTCATAAAATTGATAAACCTCTAGTCAGACTGATGAGAAAAAAAAAAGACACAATTACCAGTCTTGGGAATGAGAGAGAGAACTTCTACAGATTTTACAGATATAGAAAGGGAATATTGTGAAAAAATTTATGCCAATAAATTCAATAACTCAGATGAAATGGACAAATTTCTTAAAAAATCCAAAGTACAAATACTTACTCAAGAAGTAACTAACCTGAATAGTCTCATATCTATTAAGGAAATTGGAATTGTAGTTGAAAACCATCTACAAAGAGAACTCCAGACCCATGTGGCTTCACTAAGAAATTTTACCAAATATTTAAGGAAGAAATAATACCAATTCTCCATAAACTCTTCGTAAAAAATTGAAGGGAATAACTTCTCAATCGTTCTACGAGACCAGCATTACCCTGATAAGCAAAGCCAGGCAGGCAAAGATATTACAAGAAAAGAAAACCATAGTGAGGGGTGCCTGGGTGGCTCAATGCATTTAGCCTCTGCCTTTGGCTCTGGTCATGATCTCAGGGTCCTGGGATTGAGCCCCCGCATTGGGCTCTCTGCTCAGTGGGGAGCCTGCTCTCCCTGCCCACCCTCCAGCCCCGCCTGCCTCTCTCTGCCTACTTGTGATCTGTCTGTCAAATAAATAAACAAAATCTTTAAAAAAAGAAAAGAAAACCATAGTGAGATACTACTACCCAAGAGAAAAGGAAATATATGTTCATGCAAAACCTTGTACATGAATATTCATAGCAGCTTTATTTGTAACCGTTAAACACTGGGAACAACCCAACGGAGGTACGTCCATCCAATAAAATACGATTAAGAGGGGCGCCTGGGTGGCTCAGTGGGTTAAGCCGCTGCCTTCGGCTCAGGTCATGATCTCAGGGTCCTGGGATCGAGTCCCGCATCGGGCTCTCTGCTCAGCGGCGAGCCTGCTTCTCTCTCTCTCTCTGCCTGCCTCTCCATCTGCTTGTCATTTCTCTCTGTCAAATAAATAAATAAAATCTAAAAAAAAAAATACGATTAAGAGGAACTACTGGCATATATAACATCGTGCGAGTCTTAAAATAATTACGCTGAATGAAAGATAAAAGAGTACACCCCATATTCGTCCACATTTCTAAACTTCCATATAACTAAAACTATAGAGGTGTCTAGCTGGCTCAGTTGGAAGACTGTGTGACTCTTGATCTCGGGGATCGTGAGTTCAAGCCCCACATTAGGCGTGGAGATTACTAAAAGTATAAATAAACCAAAACAACAACAACAACAGCAAAAAACCCCACTAAACCCTCTAGAAAATGGAAACTAATCTAACAGGAGAGCAAGCAGGCCAAAGTCACTCCTGCTGGGGACGGAATGGGCAGGGAGGGATAGGAAGGATTCATTGTCAAGGGGCACAAGGAAACTTTTGGAAATGACAGACATCTTCACTGCCTTGATTGCAGTGGCGGTTTCATGGAAGTCAAAGTGTACCATACTGTACACTTTTAAATGTAACACTTGTTGGGGCACCTGGCTGGTTTAGTTGGTTAAGTGTCCTGACTCTTGGTTTCCACTCAGGTCATGATCTCATGGGCCATGAAATGGAGATTGAGCCCCTTTTGGGCTCTGCGCTCAGTGGGGCATCTGCTTGAAGAGTCTCTCCCTTTGCCCCCCTCCCATGTGCCACGCAAGCAAGCACACACACACGTGCACGCATTCTCTCTCTCTCTAAAAAATTTAAAATAATAAATAAATCCCCCCAAAATATCATAATGCTTATTATGTCCACTTTATTAGATTTCAGTTGTACTGCAATGAAGGATTATTTAAAAATACAATACAGTTTTGGGGGCACCTGGGTGGCTTGGTCAGTTAAGTGCCCGACTCTTGATTTCGGCTCTGGTCATGAATTTCAGGGTCCTGATACTGAGCCCGGAGTCGGATTCCGTGCTCAGCTCCAAGTCGGCTTGAGATTCTCTCTCTCTCCTTCTGCCCCTCCCACACTCACATGCGTGTGCGCTCTCTCTCTCTCGAAATAAATAAATCTTTTTTAAAAAATTAAAAAATAGGGACTTCCTGGGTAGCTCAGTGGGTTAAGTGGCTGCCTTGGGCTCAGGTCATGATCCTGGGGCCCTGGGATCGAGTCCCCCAACAGGCTCCCTGATCAGCGGGGAGGCTGCGTCTCTCTCTGCCTGCCGCTCCCTCTACTTGTGCACTTGCTCTCTCTGACAAATAAATACATAAAGTCTCTTTAAAAAATTAAAAATTAAAAATACCGTTTTAAGAAATTAAAATTGGGGACGCCTGGGTGGCTCAGTTGGTTGGACGACTGCCTTTGGCTCAGGTCATGATCCCGGAGTCTCAGGATCGAGTCCCGCATCGGGCTCCCAGCTCCATGGGGCGTCTGCTTCTCCCTCTGACCTTCTCCTTGCTCATGCTCTCACTGTCTCTCTCTCAAATAAATAAATAAAATCTTTAAAAAAAAAAAAAGAAAGAAATTAAAATTGAAGTATACAGTTGGGAAAGGAAATACTGGTTTTCACTGATGATTGGCAACTATCCCTAAGAGAGAGGAGGAAGTGTGTTTTCCTCTCCCTCCAGAAACCAGAGAAAAGCCTCTGTGCTAGGCTGATATCAAACACGGGGTTCAGCTGCCAGAGATTTTTGGATATTTTTTTTTAAATATTTTATTTTTTTATTTATTTGACAGAGAGAGATCACAAGTAGGCAGAGAGGCAGGCAGAGAGAGAGAGAGAGAGAGAGAGGAGGAAGCAGGCTCCCCGCTGAGCAGAGAGCCCAATGCGGGACTTGATCCCAGGACCCTGAGATCATGACCCGAGCCGAACGCAGTGGCTTAGCCCACTGAGCCACACAGGCGCCCAAGATTTTGGATTTTTAAGATGAAGACTCAGCAGAGGCTAACATTTGCTGTAAACTCCTATCAGATGCACCTTATCTGGGCTCAACTATTCTCCCTTCCGGGACAGAAAAGAAGTTCCCAAGTGTTGGTCGCAGAGGTCCTGTGGAGCAGAGGTGTCTTTCCTACAGGTCTCCCTTTGATGCTCTGAACATCCGGGCAAGGCAGGTTTAGACTTGAGGAGGCTGATGCCCAGGGAGGGGAAGGCACCTACAGTTGTCCCAGGCAGACTGTCAGAAGCGGGAGCCGATCCTGCATGCCACCCCCCACCCCCGCCCCCGAGTACAGGGCTAGGCTTCATTCAGCCCGTTGAGTACTTCGGAACCCACTCCCCATCTGTCCCTTTCAATCCTGGAGAAGGGCAAAGCCTGTGTCCTCACCGCTCCCTTCTCCACCCGTTTTGCATGCAAAGAAACAGGCTCAGGGCGCTCCTGATTGGTCTTGTGCTAGGGGGAGTGCGGCTGAAGGTCTCTCCCACTACAGGACACCTGCCATCAAACCCTGTGGTCTCCTGTGTCAAATCCTCAGCCCCTTGGATAGCTGTGGGACAGGCAGCATCAGGCAGGCGTTAGCATCACAGACAAGGCGGGCCTCCTGGCTCACACCCCGGCTCCTCCAGTTTCTAGCTCTTTACCTTGGATGGATCACTTAACCTCTCCATGTGTCAGCTCCTTACCTGTAAGTGTGAAGAGAATTCAAGGAATGTGAAGCCATCAGAACAGTACCTGGCCCACGGAAAGGCTACAGGAGTGCTCTCTCTAAATAAAGGGCTTCAGCTCTGCCTAGTCCTGAGGGTCTGGGCCCCTGCCATTCCCAGCCAGGGAGCCCAGGGTAGAGGCCCCGGTGACGCTGAAGAGGGCCTGCCCTGTGCCTCCCTTCCCCCACGCAGCAGGCACTTTCCAGACCTTGTCATGCTCTCTCCAGCAGGATAAGGGGGGCGGGGGCTTGGTTCACCTAGTTCCCAAGATGAAGGAACAGGCCCCAAGAGGACACCACCGTGGGTGACAGGGCTGTGGCCAGCAGAGCCCAACTGCCTCCAAGACTGGGCCTGGGGCAGGCCCATCTGCGGCCTCTTGGGTCTGGAACTCAGGCTGGAGCCCACCTGGCGGCGGCTCTCTGCCCACCAACCTTCATGGCACAAGCCCCCTCCTCCTGGAGTGTCCCTGCCTGTAGTATAGCCGGTGACCGTGAGGTCCTGACGGCAGGGCCCATGAAGGGGCTGTGGACACCTGCCTGGCAACAAGGCCAACCCTCTTCTCTTGAGCTGGTTTATGCTGGAGCTCAGCTATTGCATCGCGTGCCTCCGTCTGAGAGGCGGGGAGATTGAGACCAGCTGCCGCCGCCTGAATTCTCCCAGAGCTCGCCCGGTGACACCCTGCTCAGGTCGTCACACCATTCTGGTAGGAGTCTCTCCCAGCAGCGACGTTGCAGGTTTGTGGGCTGGACTGGGGCCAATGGTGGGCAGGGAGCAAGGGGAGCAGGAGGGCGGCGGGGGGAGCAATTCCTTGCTGGAGAGCTTGGCGTCTCTCCAGCAAGGAATCGCAGGAGAACACGGCTGCTTGCCTGTGACGGACTTATCAGCCTGCCCAGTACAAAGCTGGCTTCTCCATCTTTCTCCTCTCCGCTGGCCCCTTTCATCTCCCATTCCTCTTTGCCTTGCTCTGGGGAGCCTGAGCCCCTTGTTCTGGAGTGAGGGCACCAGAGACACTTCTGTGGCTCCCAAGCTAATGGGCAGGCCCATGTCTTTAAAACAAGGAGGACTGAGAGGGCCTGGCCCCCAGGATGGAGGGCTGAGAGCTGGAAGGGACTACGGAGAGCCAGCCCTATTTAACACAGAGGGGAAAAGGAGAGCCCCAAGGCCGGGAGAGAGGAGGCCCTGGCCAGGTCCCAACAGCAAGTCAGAAGCAGAGTTGGGCTGAACCTGGTGTTTTCACACTCTTCCCAACACTTCCAGAGAGGGGTTCCTCCAAAAGCAGCCAGGCTGGCAGGAGCCTGTCCTTGGGGTGTGGGCGGGTAGCAACAGAGAGGGTGCTTTCTTCTTCGCCACGTCTTGCCTGGTCCTAGGACCCAGCACCATGCCGTCCTCACCCTTCTTGGCCATCTCATTTCTGGCCCAAGAGGCTGTTGTAGATCTGGCCGACCTGGAATCCATGCTGACTCATGGTCCCGCCATGGGCGCAACTGTGGAAGAAGGTCAGTTGGTGGGCCTGGGTATGCAGGCCCAGGGAGAAGCCCCACCTTCTCTTTGGCCTGGGGGCCTTCTCTTCCCCCATCAGGTCTCTCCTCATCTGTGAGGATCCCCATTGCCCCAGACCTGACCTGGCTCTGCATGGGAGATTTGGGCTGCTGGCTTCCCCACTCTGGGACTCAGTTTTCCCCAGGACCTCTTTAAATTTCTTCCTTGTCTTTGCCCTGCCCAACTCCTAGCTGGGCTGTACTCCAGCCCTCCACACAACACTGGGGGCGGGGTGGGGCAACCATGGCTTTAGGCTCTGATCTGGAGCCTGCTCTGATGGTCCTTGGGGAGAGGGAAGATAGCCCCTGCTGGGAACAGCTACCCCTGGGGCAACCCTAGGAACACTCCACCCCCAATCTCTTGCTCCTAGTTGGGCCCACCTCCACCTCCTGCGTTCTTTCTTGGGGTCCACCCGAGGGAAGGACGGTGCACATGGGCCTTCAGGCCCTGGAGGGAACACACAAACTCTTTGTCTCTGGGTATCTTCTAACCCCACAGAGTTACCCACTAGGTACAGGGAGCCTTGGGGGTTGGTACTAGGGGTGGTGGGCAGCACTCAACCTGCGGGAGATGAACCTTGCCTCCTCTCAGTGCAGTCTTGTCCCCAGCCCCGGGGGTCTTGGGCTCAGGCACAAGATTACTGTGGGGCTCTATTCTGAGCTTTGCCCCTCAGTGGCCTCCCCATTTGCTCCTCTCTGGGCCCCACACAGATGTGATGGTCAGGTCCTTGGTGGCCTCCTCTAACTCCCCAGCCCACAGATGGACCCGACCCCACACCTGCTCAGGGAGCACCTGGAGGAAGTCAGTGTGTGCTGGGTCCCTCTCTTTCAGGTGACTCTTTGGCCACCCCTTCTCCCAACTCCAAAAGCAGGGCTGGCACTAAGTGGCCCCGAGGTCCACGGTGCAGAAAGGCTGAGGCGGAGGAGGGCATCACCATTTACTGCAGGATGGGCCCAGCAGGTGCTGGGTGCTCCCTGCTGAGGGAAGCCTGACACTCCATCCCAGGCTGAGCATGTACGCTGGATCCCTGGAGGCCTGGAGGGTCTCCATCGCCCCCATCCCCCGTGCCTGGGAGCATTGGCCCTCTGGTGGGAGGTGGGTGGTGGGTCACCTCGTGCAGCAGGCCTGGGGCTCAGACCCTGGCCCAGTGGCTGCAGAACCCCAGGTGGAGGCAGCAGAGCTGGCCCCAGCCACGCCACCCTCGGGCTCAAGGTCCAGGCCCTCGTAGATGGTGGGGAGTGAGGTGCGCTGGCTGAGCCGCCGGCGCAGGCCGACCAGCAGGGGCTGGGGCAAGGAGGCCACGTCCACGTTGTTGCCCAGGTCCACCCAGGCCAGCGCGGGGAACTTGGCAGAGTCCTTGATGGCCTCGGTGAGCTCGCGCGCAGTGGCCCTGGTCAGCCTGTTGCCGTTGAGCAGGAGCTGGGTGAGGTGGGGCAGTGACCAGAGGCTGGGCAGCAGCAGGCGCAAGAGCTCATCGCTCAGCCCCGTGAAGCTCAAGTCCAGCACCGTAAGCCCGGCTCCCTGGCTTCGCAGGTAGCGGGTAATGTGTTGCACATCCCGTGCGGTGAGTGGGATCCCTGAGAGGTTCACGGTCTCTCCCGCCAGCTGAGTCATCTGGAGACTGCTCTTGAGGCTGTGGGAAGGTGGCAGGCAAGGATGGATTAAGCAAGGGTCCACGGCCCAGGCAAGTTCCCACTGGCTGCAGAGAGTGACCCGTCGGGGCAGCCCACCAGGTGGTAGGGGGACTGGGCCCTGCAGTCAGGCCACACTGGGGTTCAACAGCTACTTCCTACATGGGTGGCCATGGGCAATTCTTGGAATCTCTCTGAGCCTCAGTTTCTCCTTTGGTGAAAAGGGGACCTGGCTGTTGTGAGGAATAAACATCCAGATGTTAAGCTTCCCTAATCCGTTATTATTACAAAAACCTACTTCGTGCCTGGGTCGCCACATCTGTTATATCTAGAGTAAGAACGATGATCCCATTCTTCAGAGGGGCGAATGACGCTCAGAGAGGTGATGGGACTCTTCCATGGTCACATATCACTAAGAGGGAAGCCAAGTCTTCAAAATGAGGGGCTCTGACTCCGGAGCCCACACCTTTTTTCCCACACCTCCTCCAAGGTCAATCCTTTGTGGGTAAAGAGAGATGTTCCTATGAGGGTGACAGGCTATCAGGCTATTCCCCCCGGCTTTGGGGACTAGAGGACAGGTCCAGAGTAGCAAGAGAGGAGGTGTTGGTAGGTGAAGGGCCACCGTGTTCTAAGCTGGAAAGGAAGTTTAGAGACTGAGAAGAGTCCCACACCACTCCCGGAACCCCCTCTGGGTCTCTCTTGTCATGTGAATATGGCCTACTATGCAGGGAGGCAGCGGGACCAACTCCAGTGCCCTCACTCAGCATGACAGGGAATAACCCCATGGGCTCTGGGCTCGTCATGAGCCATCAGGCTCGAAGGATGAGGAAGCAAGCAAGGGAGAGCACTGGGGCTGCGGTTCTGGGTCCCTGGACCTGGGTGTCTGCAGCCAGTCCTTAGGCTGCATCTGGCCATGGAGCTGTGATGGAGTGACTGGGAGGGGGACCCACAGCAGAGCAAGCTCTCAGGATGGCTATGGAAGCCTTCACTTCAGGCAGCCTGGCAAAGGCTTTTCAAGGAGCTGTAGGAAAATCAGGGTCAGGGGTGGTCTTGGGCAAGCCACCTTGCCTCTCCCAACCTCCGTTTCCTTTCCTGCGAAATTGGTATCATGAGCCAGAATCTGTCCCCCTCACAGCCTGTTGAGAGGATCCAGCGGATGTCTGCTGAGGTCACCTTGGCCCTGGGGTCGGGGCCAGGCCCTGTGACAGGCCAGGGATTAAGGGGCAAGTGAACGGCAGGAGGCAAGTCACACAGAGGGTTGCAGCTAGACTTGGGAAACATTCCAGAGCTTCGATGCAGACAAGGGTGAGGGGCTCACTGGGGACGGGCTCAGGGCCCAGCTGCCTGCTGAACTGCCTCGCCATGTTGGCCTAGAAAGGGACCCTAAGGGGCCACAAGGTAGGGCTGTGGCTAGGCTCCCCTTACCAGCTCTGAGTCTTCCTCCGGGGCAGGCTGGACCCTCGCTGCCGCTTGGAGTGAGGGGTGAGGTGGTAGATGAGCTGGCGGCAGATCTTATCTGAGGACTTCCAGAGCTCATAGTCCTGTCGGGGGGCAGTGTTGTCAGGGTGAGGCTGAGCCCCATCCCTCCCCCCTCATGGGCCTTGGGGATCCAAGTGTGTGCCCCAGCACATGACTCATCATGGATCACTGAGCTGCCCACTAGCCTCCCCTGCCCACCCCCCACCCTGGCTGTAGCCTGGCTCAGAGCCAGGGGACGCTGCCCGCTGGTAACTGGACAGGCTGGTCTGAGGCCCGCAGTGCCCGGCGGGAGGAAGCCGAGACAATGGGCCCTTGTTCCCTGTCCTCAGGCCCAAGGCCAGTGTCTCGGGCTATCAGCCGGCTCCCTGCCCACCCTCAGCACTCCCCGGGGGACTCGCCACCAGGGGAGGCAGGCCTGGGCCCCTCCAGGGAGCCCTGCTCCACTGACGCCACCCTCAGGGAATGGGAACCAGCCAGGTCAGCATGTTCTTCTTCCTCTCACTCTGCAAGCCTGCCTGTGGGGCCTGGGTCTGGGCTGCCAGGGCTGGGAGGGTTCATGGTTACGGTACCACCACTTGGATCTCTCCCGGGCCAAGGTGGGCCCTCGTAGAGACCTAGCTCGGAGGACAAACAGGGATGTTCTGCTTTCCGTGAAGCTGGCACTGAGCACACCCCGCCATCCAGCATATTCTTTATCCCGTTCCTCTGTCAATAGTGCGCACGCACAGTAGCAGCAAGCCCTGCGCGTCGCCGTGTGGCTCTTGGCTAGCCTCAGAACCCCTGGGGACCACTGCGTATAGATGCAGGGGTCTGGAGCTGGCTGCGCCCATAGCGGGCACCCTTGTTTCACACAGAGACTCACTGTGACTGAGGGGTGGTGGCTGTGTCAGGGGCACAGCATGGGAAGGATGCTCATGGGAAGGATGTTGCCAGGTGCCCCCAGAGCGGGGTTTGGAGCAGATGTGGTGGTTTGGGAGAAGGGGAATGGAGGCCCCAGGTGTATCCATACAGGACGGGGATATGAGGACAGCGGTTCCAGCCTAAGTTGGCTCTCTTCTGGCCCCAGGAGCTCAGAAGCTGGGAGTTTGTTTCCATCAGCAGATTTGTCAGAACATTCTATGTCCTAGTGTCCCTGTGTGGTGTTCTGTCTGGGTCCCAGGTCCTGGAGCCCAGGAAGCAGGTCTACCCAACATATGACTTTTGGAGAGTAGGAAAGTACAGCTCACGTGTGTTCCTAGTACACTGAACCTGGCCTTAGGTCCCAGTGAGGGACATTAACCGACTTAAGGCCTTGAAGCAAGCCAGATGAGGACGAGGCTCCTAGCCCCTACCCTGGGCGCTCCTGGTCCCTGTTAGCTGCGTTGCCCAGTCTGAGGTCCGTGTCTACAGGCCTCACCGTTTTGGGGCACTGCAGGTCCCGGGACAGGTTCACAAGCAGGTCATGGGAGATGGGGTCCACCAGATTGAGGAAGGCCACATTCCTGTAGAGGATGTCGGTGAGGAGGGTCCCCTCGAGGCCCAGGTCCTGTGAGTGGTGAGGAGAGTTGAGTGAGCGGAGTCAGGCTCTCCCTTCTCCAGGCCCCCATCCAAGCCAGCCCCTCACATCTGTTCCCCTCTCTCAGGCTCCCTCCTTGATGCTTGCTGGAGTCTCTTCCCAGGCGGCAGTGGGTCTGCTATCCAGGGACAGTGGGGACCTCTTGGAAGAGGAAAGTGTCAGTGCATCGGGCCCTTCAGGGAGGTGCTAAGGAGGTTCTAAAACCCTTAGACTGTTTTCCCTGGAGGGGAAACATGGTACTGTGACACCTGCCACCTCTGGAGTTGGGCTTATCTGGAGGGTTCTTTGGGGGCTTCTCTGATAACCCCCCAGTGCCGCTCCCTCCAGCATTCCTTCCGGACCCTCTGCCTCTCTTCCACCGATTCCCAAGCTCTCCGAGTGCTGGCGGTAATCTGTTTGCTGACAAGTGCAGGGCCCTTTGTGGGGGACGGACCTCTCTCTCTGTTCAGATGTCCAAAAGGCAGCTCGGACTGGGCGTGTTCACCTCCTGCCTTGAAGCTGGCCTTGCCTCCTGTGCCCCAGCTCAATGAAGGGCATCACCATCCCCACCATCCCAGCACTCAGGCAGGAGCCCAGAACCACCCTGCACTCTTCCCTTACCCTTCTCTGCCCAGCTCTCCCTCCCTACTGCTCAAGGAGTTTCAGGCCTTTCTCCCTAACAGCCTCCTCCAGGGCCTGTTGCCTCCCAGCAGCCACCTACTTCCAACCCTTGGGCTGCCAGAGCCAGTTCCAGGAAACACATGCCTAAGCTTGACCCTTAACCCCTTTGGTGGAGACCAAATGCTCTCGTATAACACTAGAGACTCAGGCGCAGCCTGGCCTTCCCACCCTCCCCAGCCCCCTCCATGTCTCCTACCCCTCACAGAGACATCACCACTGGGCCTCTGGCCTGACCTGGCCTCCCTGCCTTCAGTCCTTCAGACCTCCCATAAGCCTGGTCTGGCACTGAACACCCTTTTAGAGTATATTCTGACAAGCTGATGGGACAGGTGCAGCCAGAAAGGGCCTCCAGACCCCTGGGTCCTCCCCAAGCCAGAGAGTGAGACCCTCTGTGCATAAGCCCCCTGTGCACAGGAAGATAGGCCAGGTGGGAAGGCCCAAGGACCATAACTGCAGAGTCCCCACGGTTTGTGGGGCTGGACAGCCCCTTCTCTGGATGGGAAGCCTGACCTCTGAGACATGAGGGGGCAACATGGCTGGTTTCCCGGCTTTAAAAAAAATGTCCTGCTGGCACCTTGGGCTCCAGATACCGACAAAGATCTGTACCTCTGGATGGTCTAGCTGGTTGGGTGCTGCTTTGCTGTTTGCATTTTAAACACCATTCAAGCTACAAATGCCAGCTAGGGAGGATCTAGAAGAGAGGGCTAGCTGGTGAGCCCAAGCTGACCCATACAGGGCCCCAGTTGCACAGCCAGCCTTCTGTGGTCTGGACAGCTCCTCTTAAAGGGCCAGCCCCACCTTTCCAGCCCAGTGAGTCTAGATAAAGGAAACTCAGTGCATCAGGGGGTGGGGCTGGGAGACTGGAGTTTGGGCTCCGGCCTCAGCTGCCCCCTAATTTTCTTGGTGGCCATAGGCTTGCCACTGTTCTCCAAGCCTCAGTTTCCCTTCTCTAATCATCAACCTGCAGGCCAAACACCTGCATGGCTCATTTCAGATTCCAGGATGGGGCATGTTGGGGCAGCAGCTGCTGTGGAGGGTGGGGACATGGCCAGAGAGGAAAGTGGCTTGCCCAATGTTGATGCTGGGACCAGAACCCATGTCTCCTAGGGCACCCCAGGCTGGCTCAGGTACCTGGTGTGTGTGCGACCAGAGGTGCACTCCCCCACCCCCACCCAAGTCCAGATGTGCTGTTGTGATGTACAGATGCCGGTTTATGTACTCAATGGGCGTGATCTGCCTATCAGGAAGACGGGTGGTGTGAGTTATCGCTGCCGTAATGTCACGGCGAGGTGACACCGGCTGACCAGCTGGGCTGTCACTTTCTGGGGTCCTCTCTCCAGGGTGTTGTGCAGTGAGTGCCTCCCTTCACCCTGGAGGAGCCAGGAGCTGTCCTCTTCCCCTTGCCCCTCAGTACAAGACGTCGTCCCCCTCCCTCCACTCCCTTGCCGCTCCTCCCAGCCCTACTCTTCTCCTGCCAAGGCCTGAATCTGGGTTCTTAGCTCCAGGCTTGGGGCTCCCTCAACACACACAACTGACCTCTCCAACCCCGGAGAGGTGGACTGCAGTCACGATCCCCGTCTCCACACTCACAGCCCCCAGCCCACCCGCACAGCCGCGCCGGCCTCCACCCCAGCTCATTGCTTTCCGTGCCTCGCCCTCTCGCCCAGACAAGACCCTTCAGCCGGTCGCACCCTTCCCTTCGGAACCCTCCCAGCCCGCGCACGCAGTCTGGGGCCAGCCCTGTCTCCCGCGCCCCGGGCCAGCTACGCAGCACCTCCCGGCCCCTTCCAGGCCCGCAGCCCGCGGCTCCTGGCCCCTCCCCGGCCTCCAGCCCCGGGTCGGCCCGCTCCTTCTCTCGCCTGGCGCAGGAGGCGCAGTAGCTGCCGGGCGCGCTCGGGCCGCCGCTCACGGAGCATGGACTGGATCTCGCGGAGCCAGCGCACCCGGCGCTCAAAGGGCGCGGGCCCGCACCCCGCCGCTGCCCCGGCTTCTGAGCCCGCCTCGGGTCTGGTCCGCCGGCCCAGCCGCGCCCCCATGGCCGCGGAGCTGCCGGCGCGGAGCTGGAGGGAGTCCCAGCCGTCTGCGCACCGCCCCCGGCCCCGCCCCGCCCCGGCCGGGGCTGCAGCGGGTGGGGAGCTCGGGATCTGGTGGTGCGCGCCCGGGCGGGGCCGCAGCAGTGGAAGGGAGGGGGCCTTCCTGCTGGGCGCCCCCGCCCCAGAGCTCCCAAACACTCGGTTCGGGAGGTCTCGCTAGGGCCCGCGCTGGAATGGGCGCCGGAGCTATGCCGCCAGAGCCCGGAGCGGTTGGGGGAGGCGCTGAGCCGGGGCCGGACGAAGTGGAGCTTGGCCATGGCCTCCGTGCTGAATGTGGAATAGTCGCTTGGGTGGTGCAAAGAGCACTGGACTCGGAGTCAGGGCGGGATTCCGTTGCCAGCCTTAGGCAGTGCCATCACCTGCCTTCAGGAATTTCCCTGGCAGTGGGCGATTGTAGTAACTGACCTGTCCACCAGCATAGATGCTCCTGCTTGACAAATATTTACTACCCCTCCCTGCCTGGCTGGGGGCAACCCTGGGTAGGCTAGGTGATGCAGGCTTCCTGTGACCCAGGCCTGGGAGACTGGAAGAATGAAGAGTGCTGGTTAACCCCAAGGGCGGGCTGGCTGCGGGTCAGTTGCACCTGCCCCAGGCTTCCGCTTCACAGGGGTGCGGAGGCAGTGTAAGGAGGGGTGTCCTGGCTCCTCCAGGGATCATGTTTGAGCTAGGGACCTACCCAGCTCTAAGGGCCTTCTTGGGCCCTACTCTCCCCTGCTGGCCCCCCAATTCTGGGTCCTTACATTCCCTGGGTAGGGGACATTTGGGGCTCCAGACCCCCAAATCCCACAGCAAAGAGGGTGTGTCCAGCCCAAGAGGACAGGTGCAGGAGGGGTGAGCACAGACAGGGTATGTGGGGAGTGAGGGGTGGCCATCTGAGGGCACATGGTAAGTGAGAGCAAACTCAGTTCCTCTTTTGGGTTAAGTATTGCCGTCCAGGAGTGTGTTTGGGGACAAGGTGCCAGGTTCTGTGGTTCCCCGGGGCTGAGCCCCTGGTACAAGACAGAGGACAGCTTAGTGTCCTTGTCACTTGACCGTCCACTGAACCCCGACCCCTTTTGTTGCTTGTTTGGATACCCCTGTTGGGAATGCTCCTGGGAGCTTTCTATCCTGGGCCCCCTTCTCCCCTGCCATCTGCCAGCTGGACCCAGCAGCCTCCACTACCCCACTCTGTAGTCAGCATTGTCCTGGGGCCACCTTGGCACCACAGGTTTCCTTCCTGGCAAACCTGCATGCCTGCTTGGCCTGCCTTCCTCCAGGGCCCAGGCGCTGTTGCTGACCTGACGTGGTGTTGACGGGACCAGAGACTTAAGCAGCAGCCACTTGCCCCAGGGACCTCTGAGACCCCGGTCCAGAGCTGGCAGCCTGGTAAGAAACCCCTCCCTTTCCTCTACATCCTCAGGGCTGGACCCAGAGCTGGGATGTCTCCCAAATCCTGACCACATCCTTCCAGAGGCCGAGCCAGGCCTGGACATTGTCCCCTCAAACATGAGAAAGCTGAGGTGGGGGTGTGGGGGTGTGGGGAGGGAGGGGGCAACCCAGCCAGTGGCAGGCGGGGGTGCTCAGAGTTGGAGTCCCGTGGAAAGCAGAGAACTGCCCCCAGCCCCACCTCTGAGGTCCCACCCCACTCTCTGTGTTCTTGGCTGAGAGATTCCTGGAGGACATTTTCCCAGAAAAAGAGGGAGGTGGCGTCTGGGCCTGGATCCCTGGATGGGCCTCCTTCTGCCTCCTTTGGGGGTGGTTAGGTTGAGTTGGCTCTTAGGGAGTGTTTCTGGACGAAACTGATTTGGGCAGGAGGCCCCCGAGACAGAGCTGTGCCCTCAGGTGGGGGGGGGGGGCAGCATCTCCCCTTACTAGTCTCCATGTATATTTAAGTAAAGGCCTCTCTCCCTGGAATTGCCTTACTCAGTAGGTCTCTGTTTGTGGAGACCCCATTGGGTGGGTGGGTCAGGGGTGGGGGGTGGGTGTGTGCTCTGATCACCCTCCCAGCCGCTGGGACTGATATGGAGATCCCTGGGGCAACCAGTGAGGCGTGCAGTTGGGGAGCCAGACACTCAGATGGGAGGGACACAGCCGGACCCCAGGCCTTCCTGGGGGCATCCTGGGCCCCAAGTGGGGCCTGCGTGGAGACAAGGAGCCCACCAGTCACATCTTTGGCTTCCCACACCCTTGCCCCCCTCCACGTGGTGGCCCAGCTAGAGTAACAGCGAGCCATGGTCCGGATGATCCAGCAGAAGGGGAGAAGGGATGTGGCTGGAACCGGACCTGTCTCAGGCTTTGGGCCTCTCCTCCATCTGCTCAGCGGGAGAGCAGTTTATGGTACCTCAGCAAGTAGCCAGGTGACAACAAGCCTTCTGGCAGCAATGCCAAAGAAGGATGAAGGATGGTTTGGGAACTCACTAGGAAGAAAGAAGCAGACAAACCCTCGATGGAAACAGTTTCTCTTGGAGCTGGCTCTATAGGGATGTGTTGTAAGCCTTTTGGGGTCAGGGATCCCCCTGGTGGAGGGAGGGGGACAAAGGTAGAGGCTCAGGGCTGATCAGAATCCTCTGTACCTGTCCTTTTTAGGGTATACAAACATAGGCAAAGTAGATGGCTGTTCCTAGTTTTCTGTGGCTTTTGGAACAAAAGCATATTGGAACTAAAGCAACAAACATATTCCCTCACAGTTCTGGAGACTAGGAGTCGGAAATCAAGGGGTTGGCAGGGGCTGCAGTGCCCCTGAGGGCTCTAGGGAAGAATCTTCCTTTGCTTTTTCCTAGCTTCTGGCAGTGACTGGCATCCTTGGCATTCCTTGGTGTCCATCTCCATCACTGCCGCCTGGGACTCTGTTGTCACCTGTTATCTTACCTGTGCCTGTATGTCTCTCCTAAAATGGACTTCCTTATTTATTTATCTTTTAAGATTTATTCATTTAGGGTCGACTGGGTGGCTCAGTCAGTTAAGCTCCTTCAGCTTAGCTGCCTTTGGCTAAGGTCATGATCCCAGGGTCCTGGGATTGAACCCTGAATCAGGCTCCCTGCTCAGTGGGGATCCTGCTTCTCCCTCTCCTGCTCCCCCTGCTTGTTCTCTCTCTCTCAAATAAATAAATAAATAAATCTCTCTCTTATTTTATTTTATTTTTTTTTAAGATTTTATTTACTTATTTGAGAGAGAGAGAGAATGAGAGAGAGAAAGCATGAGTAGAGAAAGGTCAGCAGGAGAAGCAGACTCCCTGTTGAGCAGGGAGTCCGATGTGGGACTTGATCCCAGGACTCCAGGATCATGACCTGAGCCGAAGGCAGTCGTTCAACCAACTGAGCCACCCAGGTGCCCCTCTCTCTCTCTCTCTCTCTTTTTTTTAAAAAACATTTTATTTATTTATTTGAGAGAGAGTGAGAGAGAGAGAGAGGAGGGAGACACAGAGGGAGAGGGAGAGAGAGTCTCAAGCAGACTCTCCAGAGCCCAGCGCCCAGCTGGCCTGATCCCACGATCTGGAGCTCACCACCCAGCTAAAACCAGGACTTGGATGCTTAACCACCTGCGCCACCCAGGTGCCCCTCTTCATATGCCCCCCCTCTTTTTTTAAAGATTTTATTTACTCATTTGAGAGAGAGGGCTACCCAAGCATGAGCAGAAAGGAGCAGGGTGGAGGGTCAGAGGGAGATGATGTAAGAAAGACGATGTTAGGGGCGCCTGGGTGGCTCAGTGGTTAAAGCCTCTGCCTTCGGCTCAGGTCATGATCCCAGGATCCTGGGATCAAGCCTCACATCAGGCTCTCTGCTCAGCAGGGAGCCTGCCTCTTCCTCCTCTCTCTGCCTGCCTCTCTGCCTACTTGTGATCTGTCAAATAAATTAAAAAAAATGGGGCGCCTGGGTGGCTCAGTGGTTTAAGCCTCTGCCTTCAGCTCAGGTCATGATCTCAGGGTCCTGGGATCAAGCCCCACATCGAGCCCCACATCGGGCTCTCTGCTCAGCGGGGAGCCTGCTTCTCCCTCTCTCTCTGCCTGCCTCTCTGCCTACTTGTGATCTCTCTCCGTCTATCAAATAAATAAATAAAAATCTTTTATAAACAAATAAATAAATAAATAAATACATCTTTAAAAAAAAGGAAAGATGATGTTAGGGTTCAGAGCCAACGGCCAAGAAACAAATTCTTGAGACATCTTTGGTGCTAAAAGGTGGTGTTATTAAAACACAAGGATAGGACCTGTGGGTAGAAAGAGCTGTACTGGGGTCATGAGGAGTGGCCCATTACAGACTTTCAAGTTGGGAGGGGGTTAGGGGGAGTCTAAGTCTTTAAGGAATTTTGGAAGCAAGGTTTCTAGGACCTTGAGGGGGGCTGGCTATTGATGGGAAAAGATCATTTATTGACCTTAGTTCGAATAGACCCATAGACCCTTCAGAAGTGTATCCGTGGGCCATATGCTTCGGGGATGATTGCCAAAACATATCTTGGGAGGTTTAGAGCTAAAGGAATTTTTGAAAAGAACTTTTGTGCCTTAAAGTAGACTTATAGGATCCTGGTGGTGGGGTTGGGGGGTGGTGAGGGTAGGACTGCTTTTTGCCCTTAGCGAAGTATTAACATTGAGGCAGTAGGGACGCCTGGGTGGCTCAGTTGGTTGGACGACTGCCTTCGGCTCAGGGCGTGATCCTGGAGTCCCGGGATCGAGTCCCACATCGGGCTCCCAGCTCCATGGGGAGTCTGCTTCGCTCTCTGACCTTCTCCTCGCTCATGCTCTCTCTCACTGTCTCTCTCTCTCAAATAAATAAATAAAATCTTTAAAACAAACAAACAAACAAAAAAAAAACATTGAGGCAGTTGAGTCCCTAGAGGAATGTCACTCTGCCTGTTTCAAGGACTTGTCAATGGGCTACAGGTTGTAAGGAAATGTAATAATTTTTCTTCTGCCTTTGTTTCCCATATTAGGAGAGGGAGAAGCAGGCTCCCTGCTTAGGGAGCCTGACATGGGGCTCAATCCCAGGACCCCAGGGTCATGACCTGAGCCGAAGGCAGATGCTTAACCCACTGAGCCACCCAGGTGCCGGCCCCCTCCCTTTTTTTTTTTTTTAAGATTTTGTTTGTTTATTTGACAGACAGAGATCACAAGTAGGCAGAGAGAGAGGAAGGGAAGCAGACTCCCTGCTGAGCAGAGAGCCCGATGCGGGGCTCGATCTCAGGACCCTGAGATCATGACCCGAGCCAAAGGCAGAGGCTTTAACCCACTGAACCACCCAGGCGCACCCCCCACTTTTTTAAGTAATCTCTACACCCATCTAATAATCTCTACACCCATCGTGGGGCTTGCCACTTAACCAAATGAACCACCCAGGCGCCCTATTCTTACAAGAACACTGGTTATCTTATTTAGGGCCCACGCTAACGACACCTCAAAGACTATTTCTAGACAAGGTCACATTCAGACCTCCCAGATGGTAATGAATTTGGGGGGATGCTGTTCTGTTCACTGTGGTAGCTTCCACAAACTTAAGTTTCCTCACCTGTAACACAGGGAAAATAGGATGCCTGTCCGACATTTTATTGTAGGATTAGCCACAACAAAGAAAGAGTCCAGCACACAGTGGTGTTTTCACAGATTGATTTTCTATGGCTTTGTACTGAGTCCGCCCAGCCGCCCCACAGCCTTTATTGGCCCACTCAGTGACGACCATTGGGCCCTGTGGATACTGAGGAGCCTAAGATACAGGAAGTCAAACTAACAGCTACCCCACAGGGGTGGGGAGCTGCGTTGGGGGCCCTTACAGGAGTTGAGGAAGTCACCTGACCAGGAGGTAGGGGAGGATTCCCGGAGGAAGGGGGAGGACTTCCGCAGGAGGTTGTGTTGGGTCCATGGTCAAAGAAGCGAAACTGATACAAAGCGAAGATCAAGCAAAGCTTTATTTCACGCCAAGGATCGAGAATCAAACTGAGCAGCCAGGGCCGTCTCTTGCAAAGAGGCGACCCCTCTTGTCTTTACAGACTAGCTTTTAAGGGCAAAGGCCATGTGGTTGGGCCTGGCCACGCACAGGTGACCAATGAGATTGTAACACAGAGAAAGCTGCACAGTCCTGCTAGGTCACACAGAAGTGACCAATTGAATTAGAATTTACCCTGTAGTAGATATTTGAACTACCCTATCACCTTGGTCAGAATTGGCGCCCAAAGGGCACCCAAAGGGTGGGGCCCATACTCCTTAGTAGCTAGGGAGACAGTATGTGCCCCCCACCGATTGGATACCTCCACCTGGCCTGACCCACCCTTGTATTTGGACTTTGTTACTTGGGACTGGTTTCCAGGACTTGTTTTTAAGTAAGTTCCCTGGGGCGGGGGGCAGGCAGGGTCAGGATGGAGCTGCTCTGGCTAAATAGGCCCTTACAGTTGCATTGAGCCTGGGGTCTGAAGGAAGAGCACCAGCTTGAAGTCCCAACAGAGAGGCTGGGATGAACCTCCCAGAGGAAGGGGTGGGGCCCTAGCAAAGCGGGAATTTATCTAGAGGGCAAAGGAGGCTTTGAAGCGTTTTTTTAGGGAGAGAGGACGTGCTCAGATAAGCAGGCTCAGCAGGGGCTATGGCAGGGAAACTGTGGCTGTGGACCCGGAGGAGGAGTTACCAGGGGAGAGGGCCTGGGGTCGGGAGTGGCCTGGAGGGAAGATGGAAGGCTGCTGGACCACTCCAGTGAGGTTGGGGATGGGTCCTGAGGCTAGGCTGGCTGGGGGGAGGTATGGGGAGTGTTGTTCCTTAGCTCAGGTTTAGGCAAGCATACTGACCTGAGGCATCTGAAACAGCAGACCGCAAAATGTTGCAAGCAAGACTCAGAGAGTAACTGAGTTCAGCTTGAAGTGATGCAGGAGGCCGAGGAATGAGGTGGCGGGGGTGGGGGCAAGGGATGCAGAGGGCCAACAAGGCGTGCAAGGAAAGTGTTGGGTGGTTTTGGGATTAGGAGTAACACGGGTCCACCTACCCCTGGCGGAGGGTCTGGGGTGGGGGCTGGAGAGGCTCCAGTCAATGACTCCCCATGATGCCTCTCCAGGACCAGATCAAGCCCAGCCCTGGGATGGGGGCTGGGATGGGGGCTGGGGTGGGAGAGGCTCAGCCTTGCTCCTCCACCCATTGGAACTCCCAGACCCACAGATAATTACGAGGTGATACGATAAATGCTACCTGCACGGGGTGCCGTGGGCGGAGAGGGCAGGGCAGCCGGGAGGAGGGGGCACTTTTGGACTCTGAGCCTGAGCCGTTGGTTCATCAGGCAAGGGGACTGCAGGCCTGGGCGTGGGAACCATGCAGGTAGGGGGCGCTAAGCCACCCAACAATTATTTTACTTTATTTTTTCAAAGATTTTATTTATTTATTGGAGAGAGAGAGAGAAAGAGCCAGCGAGCATGAACAGTGGAGGTATGAGCAGGGAGGAGCAGAGGGAGAGGGAGAAGCAGACACCCCTCTGAGCAGGGAGTCGGGCTATGGTGGGGCTCGATCCTGGGATCCCAGGATCACAACCTGAGCCAAAGGCAGACACTTAACTGACTGAACCACCTAGGCGCCCCCAATTATTTTAATGATTTCTGCTCCCCAGACAGAAAACTGAGGGCAAGAAGAGACCCTGGGCCTTAGGTGGCAGGGTTGCCTTTGAACCTGGGGACCCGAGAGCGCATGCCCTTGGCTGTGCTGCTCTCCTGCCTCTGGGCTTAGCTTACCAGGTGCCAGACTGGCCGAGCCGCCAGACATTCCCACGTATTAACGTGCTGACATCTGCGGAGGCCCACTGGCAGGGCTCCAGCCTACATCCCTACATCAAAGGTAGGTGTTGAAATGGTGAATATGCCGATGGGGGCAGGGGGTGTCAGCCAGGCTCTAGGGGCTCTGCCTCCTGGCTACCACTGGGCATCACCAGCCTCTTTACTGAACTGTCTTCCTTCCATCCCGTCCGTGTGGTCTTCGTGGCTGTGAGAGGCTGTGGCCGGGTGGCAACAGGGTCCGGGCTGGCCCCTGGTCTTCTGCTTGTGGCTTCAGTGGGCAGGAAGTGAGGTCAGGCCCACCTACAGCATGCTGACTCTCACAACCGCAGAAGCCTTCCAAGAAGGCAAACTGGGGCTTGACCTTGGGAAGAGCTTGCCGACCAATCACAGTCTTGCCATCTTTAAAGATACTGAGGTCCCCGTCAGGGAAGGTATGCAAGCTAACCTTTCTGGGTGTTGGAGATAGGATACCATGGACCAAACATTTAAGACTCTGTGATCTTAAAGTTGACTAAGATGCTGTGATGTTGGGCATCAAAGTCACTCCTGTTCGGCCAGTTTACCAAATATCTCCTTGGTGTGGATACCAGGGGACACTAAAGGTCTGGGGTGACATCAGGTTTCCTGGCTCCCAGTGGGCCCTGAGATCCTGTCCCAGCAGTTCTGGAGGGCCTGGACCTCCCTCCTGGCTCAGGCTCACGCACGGTGAGGCTCCTGACTGCATTTTGGGAGGTGGTGTCTCTACCTACCAGGGGTGGCCCAACCAGGGCCTGAGACCCACCTGGCACTTCCTGAGGCTCAGGCCCAGCCCCTCCCAGGACCTGACAGCAGGGTGGGGCGCGGCAGAAGCTGCAGTGAGGTTCTACTTTCAGGAAGTGGTTTACAGGGCGTTCCCCTTTCTATGGGTCACTTATTGTCCTACCTTGCAGCCTTGAGTAAGTTTCTTTCCCTCCAAGGTTGTGGTTTCCCTTGAGCACCCTTCTTGCCCCACCAATGCCTTGTTTTCGCAGACACAGAGCTGGGGCAAACCCAAGACCGTCAGAACAGAAAGGGCCCTTGGAGGCCACCTTCGTTCCTCATTTCTCAGAGGAGATGGACCAGGTGTCCAGGCCCCGGGGCCCTTCTGTCTGACCAAGGGCCATAGGGCATGCTAGGCTGCTGATGCCTGCACAAGTAGGGGTGATTAGGAGACAAAAGGCGTCAGGATGGTGGGGTGGCACCCCTCACGCTGCCTTGGCAGTCATCCCTGGCTGGAGGCCAGTCTCGCCCAAGAAACTCTTCAAGGAACAAGGACATGGAGAGCCCATCTCAGCAGTCCACAGCCTTCCACACTCCCTTCTTCCCACAGCCATTATCCTCTGGTCATCCACCAGGGTCTTAATGAGTGAGCTGGGGTTAATGGGTTACCCAGCCCAGGTGATACATTCACCAGCCTTCTGGGCCTCTCAAAGTCCAGACCCATTGGCCTGGCCTTCAGGGTCTGAGCTCAGCCACTTCCCTTATTAGCATTGACACCTCAGGGCTCAGGAAGGGCCCAGGGAGGTCAAGAGTTTCCCTTGTGCCCTCGGTACTCCCAGACTTGCCTCCAGTGCCAGGCTTCAGGTTTCCTCCATCGGGCATGTCCTACCCAACCCGATCCCAGCTCTGCCGGATTCCTAAGGCCCCCGTCATGGTATCTGCCTCTCCTCCAGGGCCCCGGGGGCCTCCTCCTCTCTAGCTGACCATGCTAAGCCTATCTCCAATCCTGCTGGGGGCTCCTTGAGAAAAGCATCTGGACAGACAAGGCTTAGATGAGAGAATGAATGAAAGGAGGAGTTTACGCCCCAGTGGTGCTAGTGGTGGCCAGTCTGGCGGGCAGCAAGCCATAAGTGGGTCTCAGAGACACAGGTAGTCTTGGGCCTGCCAGTCCTGTGGAGGCACCCACCCTATTTTATTTGATGGGCCAGAGCTGATAGGGGCCTAAGCAGACAACACCATCTCCCACCCTTATCCGGAGTCTTCCATCAGCCTTCCTGCTCACCACCCCACAAATTTAAGGGATGAGGAAAGGCTCCCCTGGGTCGTGTGACTCCCTTCAGTCCAAGTGACCAGGGTGTTTGGAGTGACAGCCCCTAGACACTCCACCTGCAGCCCCGAAGATCAGGGGAGAGCATGTCCGGAGGAGCATGTCCTACTACAGAGTCAGGGGGAGAATCTTAGGCTCCTCAATTTGCTGGAGCCTCAGATGCTTGCACTCCCAGCCCCAGTGGTGCAGGTATCTGTTCGCACCCCAACAATGTGTGACCCCTGTCCAGACAGCGTAAGTTGTGGGGAGCCCACCTCCTTCCAGGGGACCTTTGGCCTGACCTGCCTCTGCCTGAATCCTGGTCTCATTCAGCCCCACTGAGGCCTCCCAAGCTCAGGTCTCTCATTCAGTGTTAGGGACCTTACTGGACTCAAAGAAGCCAGCAGCTGACCCAGGTCACACAGCCCCAGGGACAGGACTGGGAGCCAGCCCAGTTCCCACCTGGAAAGGTTCCTGTGCCTTTAAAGCCTCCCCCCACCCAAGCCAGCAGGGAGAGGGAGGGGAGGAGCTGGGTAACAGCTGGGCACCCAGGACTCCCTCTCCTCTCCATGCTGGAGAGCAGCAGGAGGACCAGCCCTGGAGCCAGGTGAGCCTGGAGCTAGGGGCTTCTGAGGGTGTCTCAGGGCTCTGGGACCCAAAGGACAGCTTGTCCTTTCTGAGCTACTGGACATTGTAGGTTGGGGTAGCTCAGGGTTAGGGCCTCCCGGAAGCATCTGGAAGCGTGGGTTCCATTTCCAGCTCTGCCATGTGCTGGCCTCTACCTCTCTAGCCTCAGCTTATGCACCTGAGTAATGGGGGTGAGCTGAACTTCAGGGTGAAGGGGTTGAGGCTGGTGTGAGTGGATCCTGCAAAGAGGTTGCACAGGTCTTTGTCTGACTGGCTCTAGGCTAGAGGCCTCTGCTTTTTTGTCTGGTAAGAGGGCTTGAGGCTGCCTGTCCAGGCTTTGTGGCTCACTGTGCCACAGGTGTGGGGTGGGTAGAGGAGGGCTGTGTGGAGCTGCTGGACTTCTCTAAGGAAGCCTTTGAAGAAGGCACAACACCCCGGAAGTGGACTTTTGGAATTAAGAGGGAGGAATGCAGCACCGAGAAACTGAGGCCCAGGAAGATCTGGAGAGAGGGAGCTGTGATGGGAGCTGGGTCCTCCAGCCACGCTTGGCCCTCCCCCGGGCTCTGGTTTGTGACCGTGAGGGGTTGTGGGGCAGGTTCAGTTGTGCAAGGGGTCATTGCACAACTCTAGGGGGCGCCCACCACCTGGTCATTGCGGATGTGTATAGCTGTTTTGACAGGTATCCGTTTTGATGGCTATCATGCACTGGGGAAGGAGCTTTTTCTAATTCTCAACCTTATGCCACCAGGGTGGGTTGTGAGGGAGACAGATCTCTACCTCGGCCTTGGGCAGTGTGGTAAGCTTCCCCTCGAGGGATGTGGGCGGGTCTCAGGAAGCCAGGGAGAGCTATATGTTCTCAGGTCTGGGGTCTGGGGGTGGGGGGGTGTGGGGGTGGGGATGACTCCAGTGTGGGTTCTGGGCCCACGTGCTGGTCCAGGCGGCCCCCACCACCACCTGGGGCCAGCTGATTTTGCATGAACTGTTTGTGAATGGGTCTGGGGTTGTGCCCCAGTTTCACCCTTGGAGCTCGGAGGTTGTGGGGACACAGTCGTCAAGCTAGGTTGGAGGATTAATAGAGAAACTTCAGGCTTCCTCTGAGATTTCCACCAGGAAGCTATTCCACTCAGCCTAGATTCAGTGCGTGCGTGTGTGTGTGTGTGTGTGTGTGTGTGTGTGTATGTGAGAGAGAGAGAGAGAGAGAGAGATATAAAGTCAGTATCTCTGGTGGGCGAGGCTTGTACCTTCCTGGGGACAGGGAGCTTACTATCTTATGTGCCTCGGACAGGAACTGTGGCGTCTGGAGGAGGCTTTTCGGGCCAGCGCCTGCAGCCTTTTCCAGGGTGACATGGTTTCCCCAGACAACACCCCTCAGGTCTCTCCTGTCAGTGTATAGGGCTTGGGGGGCTGCTGACAAGAAGAGAATGGGACACACTCAACAAGTGAGGAAGGTTCTTTGTTCTGTAAATCATGCCTTTGGGTTTTTGGTTTTTTATTTTTATTTTTATTTTTTTTTAAAGATTTTATTTATTTATTTGACAGACAGAGATCACAAGCAGGAAGAGAGGCAGGCAGAGAGAGAGGAGGAAGCAGGCTCCCCGTGGAGCAGAGAGCCCGATGTGGGGCTCGATCCCAGGACCCTAGGATCATGACCTGAGCCAAAGGCGGAGGCTTTAACCCACTGAGCCACCCAGGCGCCCCTTGGTTTTATTTTTTTATTTTTTTAGGATTTTATTTATTCATTCGAGAGAGCTCGAGAAAACAGGGCGGTGGGGGGAGGGGCAGAGGGAGAAGCAGACTCCCTGCTGAGCACGGGCTCCCAATGCAGGCTCTGTATCCCAGGACCTGAAGATCATGATCTGAGCGGGTCAGTCAGACGCTTAAACCGAGTGAGCCACCTGGACGCCCCCATCACGCCCTCCTTGGCACAGCCTTTAATGAGACTCCTTTCCCTACCCTGGGTGGCTCGGTTGGTTGAGCAGCTGCCTTCGGCTCGGGTCATGATCCCAGCATCCTGGGATCGAGTCCCACATCGGGCTCCTTGCTCGGCAGGGAGCCTGCTTCTCCCTCTGCCTCTGTCTGCCTGTGCTCGCTCTCACTCGCTCTCTCTCTGACAAATAAATAAATAAAATCTAAAAAAAAAAAAAAAAAATGAGACTCCTTTCCTCCTGACTCCCCTTCCTGGAACATGCTGCTGCTGCTAGGCTTCTGTCTGTGCCCCCAGGCAGCTCTCCACCCCCCATCCCACCCCCATCTTGCCCCAGGTCAGGAGTTTGCTGTTGGGATCACCTGTGGGGTTTAGGCCACCCTTTGCCCGCTAACACATTTTTTTTTTTTTTTTTAAAGATTTTATTTATTATTTGACAGAGAGAGACACAGAGAGAGAGGGAACAGAAGCAGGGGGATTGGGAGAGGGAGAAGCAGGCTTCCTGCCGAGCAGGGAGCTGGATGTGGGGCTCCATCCCAGGACCCTGGGATCATGACCTGAGCTGAAGGCAGACACTTAACCGACTGAGCCACCCAGGCGTGCACCTCCCCCACCAACACACACATTCTTCCTACCCTCCTGCTGCAGCAGATACTGCCATGTCTTATGCCTTCCCAGGCGGGCGGAAATTGCTGAGCAGGCTCAGACAAGGTACGGAGCTCCATGTCTCTTCACTATAGATCCCTCCTAGCTGATTGCCCTGCTGTGCAAATCCCCTGACATCCTTGCTGGCATTTAGCCCTCAGGGACTGGGTCATGGGCCTTGGTCCCTGGCTCCTGCCCTGTCCATCTTCTCAGTCATCCTGGTCTGCAGGTAATGTCCAGGGAAAAAGCTTAGTCATGGCGCCCCCATCCTGGGGCCATGGAGGATTACATTTGCATAGGAATGCATTTTTCTGTGGATTTCATCCCAGGCCTGCTCAAGGGCAGGGGGTGAGAGGACAAGACTTGTTTTGATTGTGTGACCCAGTGTGGACAGCCATACCCGGTCAGCCTCTGTCTCTCTTCCTGCTTAGCAGCTGGCACAGCCTTGTAGGATGGTCATGGATTAGGCATTCCAGATGGAGGCTGGGGGGCTCCCAGGCAGCCTAGATGCACCAGGTGGGGGGCCAGAGAAGGAGTCCTGACTCGAGGAGTGGCTCATCCTTATTCTTGGCAAGTGGAAGCCAAAGGGAAATGGGAAGCAGAGTCCAAGTTCTCCTGGGCTGGGCACGACGTATCTGTTCCTGGTTCAAGATCTTCTTGTTGGGCTGGTCAGGGACACAGAGCACCTTGGGGGCAGGTATGGGCTGACCAGGTGTGTACTGCTGGCTGTGATTTGCAGCAGCTCTGGCCCTCTCTGGGCCCTTTCCCCCTTTCCAG
Source organism: Neogale vison (assembly GCF_020171115.1). Classification (NCBI taxonomy): domain Eukaryota; kingdom Metazoa; phylum Chordata; class Mammalia; order Carnivora; family Mustelidae; genus Neogale; species Neogale vison. The sequence continues at coordinate 214,371,409 of NC_058093.1, read as the reverse complement.
GCTGCTCAGGTGGTTTCTTGGGCCCGAGGCACTAACATTCCTGCGTAGCCAGTGCAACTGGTCTGGACTCGAGGCCTCAGGCTGTGTTCCAGGAAGGCACCCTTGGCATCTGCCTGAATGGTGTGGTAAGGGCTCTCAGGTCCTGGTTCAAGGCCATCGTGTTTGGCCTTGGAGTTCAGATGCTCTGAACAGTGACGGAATGAGCCAGGGGGGTACCCAGCCCAGGGCTTGCTGGCGGGGCACTTGCCAGTGGACTTGCCCTTTGAGGGGTACCAAATCCAAGAGAGCGGGGGACCCTCTGCCTCTGTCACCGCACCTCTCCTTCCCTGCTGGGGCCACACTCCTCACCCCCTGCCGTTGTCATGGGGACCCCAAGAGTCCCTGCTGTCATAGCACCTCCTATCTCCTGCCCAGGGCCCTCCCAGGACTGTTTGAACTTTAGTCACTTAGGGACAGGCCGAATCACTGCGCCTCCCTGCTGCCATGACGTCAGACTCTGGGGCTGTCCTCCCTGACAGGCTTGATCTTTTAGAGGACAGCCTATTCTCCACCCTACTCAGACACCTTCAACTGCCCCATGGGGTTGCTGGGCGTCCCCCGGCAAGCTGCCAGCCCCCTCAGGGACTAGGTGAGCAAGAGAGTTCCTTGGCCCTCTCCTGCCCTTTTCCTGCCTCTGCTCCTCCTTGGAGGTACCCTCCCCCAGATCCCAGTCCCAGTCCAGAGGCCCCCTGAGGGGCTCTGCAGGGGCTGCAGGCGTGGCTCTGGGCCACTCCTGGCAGTGGGGGGGCCGAGCCGGAGCTGTGGCCCAGACTTTCCCAGGCAGACAAATCTGGCTGTGTCCCAGCCCAGAGCTTCTTCTGAGGAACAGGGAGTTTTTTTGGGCCCCTGCCAATCCCAGGCCTCAGGTAAGCCCATTAGGGTCATGAGGAGTGGGGTGGGGGTGTGAGGCCAAGCGCTGTGCCTGGCCTCAGTTTCCCCTCCTGACACCAACTTGGGTGAGAGCCATGCCTCTGGACTTGGACGTTATTTTAGTAAGTCTTTGAGGGAAAAATGTGGGGTGTGGGAGGGTGGTGGGAAACGGAAGCCCAGTCCCCTGCAGGGTGTCTTCCGCAGGGCAGGAGATATCAGCCTGCAGGGCTTGGCTAGGCCTCCCTGTTGTCCTGTCCAGGGAGCAGAGGTTGGGGGTCAGTGCTGTCCACCCCTAACCATACTCCCTGGCAGTTTGAGCCTTGCTGGGTGCCTCCTATCCCTTCGGAAGCCCACTTGAGCCCTTGAGTGGATGGATGGATAGAGAGAGATGGACAGACAGAAGAGACTGGAGTATAGACCTCAGGAAGTCATGGCTGGACACTACAGAGGCTGGAGGGGAGAAAAGAGGGCCCTGAAGGGGGGTCTTGGCTAATAGCCCCATGGCTGGGAGAAATGAGGCAATGCCCCCAAGGTGCCTAGTGGATGGGACTGGAGGGCCTCCTTGGCAGGTGTGGCTGTGCCCATGCTGGGAAGGGGGTCACTGGCCTCTGTCCTACTCCACCCACCCCCACCACATGTGATGGGGAAGTTCTGTGTTCCTGGCCCAGCTCCTAAGGCCCCTTGGACCTCCAGCACAGCTGTCTCTACCAGAAATCCTTAACCCTGCTCCAGCCCCCCTGGGGTGTGCTCCGAAGCCTATCAGGCCTGCTGGAGGGCAGAGGGCATAGACTGTCCCCTGGGACAGTGGCAGGGGGAAGGGTCTGTTTGGCACTTTGGAGAGAGCCTTCTCCTGCTTTCTGGAGGACTAAGGAGCAGGTGACACTGACGGTAGGGAGTGTGGGGAGGAGGCTTTGCAGAAGTCCCACCAGAAAGGATTCAGTCAAGGTGGAGAGAAGAGGCCAGCTAGAATCCTCCTGGCGCTGTAGGGTAGTGTCTGCTTTGTGGCTGCCCGCTGAGCCTGGGAGGGGAAAGCCCTTCCTTGCTGGCTAGCTTCTGGATGTCCCTGACGTGGGAGGGACATGAGACTCCATTCCTAGACCGTTTCTGGGACACCACTTCTGGCCCTGGAGCTTAGGCCCTGTGAACAGAGGCAGAGTGAACCAGAGGAGTCCCAGCCTGGGGTTTGTCGGGAGATACCCCTTGACCCCTGAAGGTAACCGAGATTGCGCCTGTAACCAAAACTGTCCCTCCTTGCGGGGGTCACACCCCTTGCCTGCTGCCAACACCCCAGGGACCCAAAAGCTCACTGTTGTCTCTCCCTGCACAACCGGGAAAGGAGCCAACAGGGAAACAGTGAGCAGGAGGCAGACCAGCTTCCTTCTGCCCACAAACCCCCCTCGCCGACTCCCCCCATCCAGGCCTCCAGGGCATCACTCTGATAGCCAGTGACAATTACAGCCAATGCTCCCTGAGCACCCCACCCGTTCCACCCTTTCCAAGTCACTTAACCTCCACAACATCCCCCTGCAGGATGCCTCAGTCATTCGTACTAGACAGGTGGTCAGTGACCTGCCCAGGGCCCCACATCAGAGGAGGGGGCAAGACTCAGATGGGCTGAGCTTGCTCCCCAGCCTGCACGCCCCATCCCCTTGGCCAGGGACACGTGGGCTTCACCACTTTGTCATATGACACTCACACCACTGAACCCGGGCCCCGCTCTGGGCGAACCCTCTCTTGGCTGTGCCTGGAGATCTCCCACAAACGTGAGAGCAGTTGACAGCCTCCTCTTCAACCCTAGAGTTCATCTGGAGGTAGAGGAACCTCACGGAGCTCCCGGGGTTGGGGAATAGACTCGGGTTTTTCAGGTATGCTATCTCAGTTTTCAGGAAAACCAGGAGGCTACGTGGTTGTGGTGTCTCTCTGGAGCAGATCCTGTGGCCACAGGCACCTGCCGTGTGTGAGAGAGACCCCCGTTATCTCATCAGCGGCTTCAGCCAGCCCCCGTCCCCACTGCCCCATTTTTGCAGCCACCTCTGCAGGCAAGGCGTGGGGCTCCCATCCCCTGAGAAAGGTAGGTACCTGCCCTGTTGCCCTCAGCTAACGATTGCAGGAGGAGACCAGGGGGGTCCTCTCTCTGAACCCCACAGTCTGTGGCAGGACACTCTGGGAGGGCCCATGGATGGTGCCTGGCTCTGGGCTGAGGTGGGGGTCACAGAAGGAATCAGACCAGGCTTGCCCCTCATGGACTTCTACACTTGGCCATGGCTCCCAGTTTGGGGGATAGATGAGGCTGTGTAGAAGCAGGGGCACACGGAATCTGGGGGCTTCCAGAAGACGGTTCTGTTGGACATGGGGTCCTTACTGGAATGCGGCCTTGAGGATAAGCAGGGAGATTTGGGAGGGCACAGATGGGGTCAGGAGTTTCTGGTGGAGGGAATGGCAGGAGCAAAGGTCTGGGAGCTAGAAGGAGACACAGGGATGTGTTTCTGAGACTTGATCTTGGGCTGTGCCCTGTGAAGGTGAGGGTCAGGATGTGCCCAGAGGCAGGCCAGTGGTAGGCCCCTGACTCTGTTACCCTCCACCCCCCACCCCCAACCAGGGCCTGCAGAGCCATGAAGAGGAAGTATGTGTATCTGGTCCTGGTGGCCGTGGTGCTCGTGTTCTTCCTCATCATTGGCCTGTGCGTTTGGCTGCCCTCAGCCTCCAAGACACACAACCATGTCTACCCCAGGGCGGCCGTGGCTGCAGACGCCAAGCATTGCTCGGAGATCGGGAGGTGAGCAGGCAGGGCATGGGAACCCAGGAGGACCACTGCAAGTGGATCTGGCCCAGACCCTTGTCCCCCTGAGACGCAGTTTCCCCACCTGTCCCTGAGCTACCTGGACAAGGGGTGACTGATTCACATGGAGCTGCGTGTCCTTTCCTTGGAACTTCTCAGCAGCCTCTGAAGGGGAGAAGGGGAGAAGGGGACACTGACTCCAAGAGCAGGGTGTGGGTTTCCCAGGGCCCAGCTGAGCCCCTTTTTCTCAGGCCTAAGAATCTCCATCTCTTTGGATCAACTGTTGTTTTATGCTATTTTCGACCCCTGTCTCACATTATCTACAAAGATCAGTTCCCACTTAGAGACTTAAACAGGAAAAAAAAGTGTTATCGATAAAAGTAACAATTTTCCCATTTTCTTTCTATTATAAAATGCATGTTCATCTGTTTGCTTGAAAAGGAAGACCATACAAGCCCATTGGCTTGAGAGTTCTATGCAAAGCCACAGAACTGGGGGCTCTTCTTCCCTCCTGCTTTGGGCAGGGTGGCCTGACAGGGTGGATGGAGGTGGGTGGCAGGTGCCCGCATCGGGGGGTCGGGGACCCCGCAGGTGCTCACTGCCCCCATGTGCCCTGGGTAGGGACGTGCTGAGGGAAGGCGGCTCGGCGGTGGACGCTGCCATTGCGGCCCTCCTGTGCGTGGGGCTCATGAACGTCCACAGCATGGGCATCGGGGGCGGCCTGTTCCTCACCATCTACAACAGCACCACACGTGAGTGCCCCTGGGGAGTGGGGGGGGGGTTAATGGCAGCGGCTGTCTAGCTCAGGCTGGACTTGGGTTGGGGGCAGGCAGGCCTGGGCGGCCCCTGGGCTCACACCCTTGGGTGAGGAGGGTTGGTGTGGGTCTGGATTGCCCTCCTGCTTCTCCTTCCAGGAAAAGTTGAGATCATCAATGCCCGCGAGGTGGCCCCGGGGCTGGCCTTTGACAGCATGTTCAATAGCTCGGAGCAGTCACAGGAAGGTGAGGTGCAAAGTCAGGGTGTGGGTGCAGAGCTGGGCTGAGCTACTGGGGAAGGCATGGGCCTCTGGGGACAACTCTGGATGGGCTAATGCCCACTGTACCCATCCCTTCCTGGCCCCACAACACCCTCCCGTAATGAACAATCCAGACCATCATCATGGAGGGAAAAAGAGGTGGAGCTTCAGTTATTTTCGGGTCAGGTCCCTCCAGAGCCACCCAGTATTAGTAAACAGAGAGAATAATTATTTCAACAGCTAGCACATACCGTGGGTCACTGGGGCCAGCACTTTGCTCAGCCCTTTTTGCCAGTGAGCCTCTTGAATCCTCCCTTGTATGCTTGGGAGTCCAGGGAAGTGCTGTGTTGATTCTCATTTTACAGGTCCAGAGAGGTAGTGCAAACCAACTGAGGTCACACAGCTGGATGGTGCTGAGGCCAAAATTGGACCTGGGCGGTTGAAACCCTGTGTTTTTCAAAGGCATCCAAGTCATTCATTTGTCCGTTCATTTGTGGGGCTAGCTCTCAAGAGACAACAGTCTCTTTTTTTTTTTTTTAAAGATTTTATTTATTTATTTGACAGACAGAGATCACAAGTAGGCAGAGAGGCAGGCAGAGAGGAAGAAGCAGGCTCCCCGCAGAGCAGAGAGCCCAATGTGGGGCTCCATCCCAGGACCCTGAGATCATGACCTGAGCCGAAGGCAGCTGCTTAACCCACTGAGCCACCCAGGCGCCCCACAACAGTCTCTTTTTTAACAAAGTCTTATGCGGAGAAGAGGCCCCCAGTTTTCCCATGCAGCTGCGGGGAAGCCAGTGGCCACCAGGGGGTGCTGCTCCCAAGGACTCAAACGGGTTGCAGGCTAGGAGGTTGGAGGCAGGAAGTTCTGGCTGTTGGCGTTAACTGGTCCCATCTCCAACTGCAGGTTCTGCTCCTCAGCCCTGGGCGATGGGCGGGGCCCTACGGGTAGCCCCGCCCCCTTGGAGTCCTCTCCAACCTACAGTCTTTGTTTGAATTCCTATATTCCTTGGGAACCTCTGAATGGGTAGAAAGGAAATTCACTGGAATCTTACAGGCTTAGCACCTTAGGGGCACTTGGAATACATTTATTTAACCAGGACTTGTTGGGCACCTCTTAAAATGTCAGGGGCTGTTCCCCAGGCCAGGGGACAAAGAAAAGGCAACAGGCAAAATCCGAAATCTGTGGCCCAGTGAGCCAGGATAGCAGAGGCAGGGAAAAGCCGGATGGCATCGATTCAGCACGCTCGGGGATGGGCTGACTAAGCAAAGACCCAGAGGCTGGAGTGGAGTGAGGGGAGCTGTACGGGTGTCTGGGGGGCAAAGCAAGTGGCCCATGTGGGAACCAGCGAGGCTGCACTGGCGGACCCCAGGGTCAGAATGGCTCAGATGGCGTCAGACCTCGTGGGTCATTGCGAAGACCCTGCTTCTTGTCGGAGAGAGGGAGCAGTGTCTCTTGGGGTGTTTGTGGGGGTGGATCTGGGGTAGGTCAGACATAACCCCTTGGGTTGCTGCAGAAGGGTCAGAGAGCATGCGGCCTGCCCGTGAGGTGACCTGTCAGGAGGTCACCACGATATTCAGGGAGAGAAGATGGTGTTGGGAGGTGGTTGGTACTCAGCATACCTGGAATGGGGAGCCTATGCGTCTGCTGATAGGTTGGGTGTGACACATATGCCAAGTGTCCTGAATGACTGGTGTTCGATCTGCATCTGGAAAGAGGGGGCAGCCCTAGCAGAGAACAGCAAGGCTGTGGGGAATGGGTTTGGGAGATAGTCAGGAATTGCATTTTGAGTGTGTTAAGTTAGAGATGCCTTTTAGGCGCGGGCAGCCACGTCCTCAGGTCTGGCCATCAGAGGAGCAGGCCAGGCCAGAAAGTAAATGTGGAGTTGTGAGCACATAATGGAACTTTTCTAGTTCAAGCTCTGATCTGGGGGAGTAGACAGCGGAGACCCTAGGAGAGCCTGGCAGGTGGGATGCACAGGTGACCCAGCAGGAGTGATGGACCAGGTAAGGTGAAGTTGAGAGGAGACCCAGGTCTGCCAGTATGGGGGTCAGTGGTGGCTTTGGCGAGCAGGGTGGTGTGAGGCCTGATTGGCCCAAGGTCAGGGAGGCATTTATTTAAGGCGGCAGGAATTACGGGCTGGATGTCAGACCTTCTGAGATGTGCAGACATGCAGATCCTAATATCCTGGCTCTCGTGCCCAGCTTCAGGTTGTTATGAACCTAGACTGCCTAGTCTGGGGGTAGCTGAGATGGCCCTTATCATTCAGGGGTGGAAACAAGAGGGTGTCTGGGAGTGAGGGCCGTGGCTGTACCTTTCTGCATCAGTATCTAATTTAGGGCATGGTGGGCCGTGGGAGTGGGTGGGGATCAGGGTCTACAGGTATTTCCAGTGGAACTGTGGGCTCCTCTAAGGAGTGGTCAGATGGGGAAACTAAGGCCCAGAGACTGTAAAGGGCAGGGGTTTGGGCTCAGGTCCTGGTTCTGAGACCGTAGAAGGGAGAAAGGTAGAGGTCTGGCCTTGGAACTGGCTCAATGTCAGGGTGGCCCCGGGCTTGCACTGGGAACTTCTGTGGGTTCTGGTGGACCCCTTGAGCCTGTGGGCAAGGAAGCTCAGACTGAGAGATGGCAGGGGTCTGGCTTCCCCACAGTCTTGTGTGCAGCTGTGGCCTGGCACAGGATTTCAAACCCGGTGGCCACCCCGGCAGAGGCAGTCATCTCATCCCTGGACAGCAGAATCCAGCAGAAGGAACCACCGCTCCCCGACCTGCGGCCTCCTTCGCATGTCCCTAACCATCTACACTCTTGCCTGCCGAGTCCGGATAGGACAATGCCATTTCTTTCCGAAACCTCACTGACCCCATTTGGGGACTGTGCCTAGGATGTGGCCTGAGAGAGCATCCCTCCCGGTGTCCCCAGACTAGAGCCACTAACTGTGTGTGTGTGTCCCTGTCCCTATGCAGGGGGGCTGTCGGTGGCGGTTCCCGGTGAGATCCGAGGCTATGAACTGGCCCACCAGCGGCACGGGCGGCTGCCCTGGGCTCGCCTCTTCCGGCCCAGCATCCAGCTGGCCCGCGAGGGCTTCCCTGTGGGGAAGGGCTTAGCGGCAGCCCTGGAGAAAAGTCGGGCAGTCATCGAGCAGCGGCCTGCCCTGTGGTATGTCTGGGGGGGTGGTTGGCCTGCCCTGGGCCACAAGCTGGGCAGACATGGCCCAAGATTCCCTGCAAGCTGTGAATGGCCGGCAGGGTGCTTTCAGGAACCTGTGCTGATGGAGGGCTGAGGTCTAGGATACAGCAACCTTTCCCAATGTGCGTGGGGTCACATTCTGAGCCTGGTGCCTTCCCAGGCTTGTGTGTCCTGAGTGGCAGGGGCTCTAGGAGGCATGGGCTGGACACCAGAGGATGAGGGTCACACACCTGTGGAAGGGTGCTCGCTGTCTTTTTTTTTTTTTTTTTTAAGACTTTATTTATTTGACAGAGAGAGAGATCACAGGTAGGCAGAGAGGCAGGCAGAGAGAGGGGGAAGTAGGTTCCCTGCTGAGCAGAGAGCCTGATGCGGGGCTTGATCCCAGGACCCTGAGATCATGACCTGAGACGAAGGCAGAGGCTTAACCCACTGAGCCACCCAGGTGCCCTGCTCACTGTCCTTTGATCTCCTGTGTGATTGGGTGGGAAGTGACTGACTTAATCCAGCCGACCTGCCAGCCTCACAGGAGCCTCTCTGCCCCAGTGAGGTGTTCTGCCGCAATGGGAAGGTGCTGCGCGAAGGGGACAAATTGACCTTGCCACGGTTGGCAGACACATACGAGACGCTGGCCTTGGAGGGAGCCCAAGCCTTCTACAACGGGAGCCTCACAGCCCAGATTATCAAAGACATTCAGGATGCTGGTGAGTGGGCAACCTCAGCGGCCCCGGGGAAGGAACCCTGGGCCAGAGCCCAGAGGTCTTAGGTCCTCTGGTCCTGCTGTGGCCCAGACTCTAGGCCCTCAGCAGCATCTGGTGGAGGGGTGGATGTCAAGGAGACGTCTGTATTCAGTGACAGGTCACAAAAATCTACAGATCTTGGTTAAGTCATGACTGAGAGACCAGTGCAGTTCAGGAGAGAAAGTTCTCAATGGATAAATGCAGGCCTAGGTAGGAGCTCAGACTGAGGGAGCCTTGACAAACAGGTCTGGGAGGACTTCCTAGAGGAGGTAGTACATGAACTCCAGATGAGGTTGGAGAGAGGAAGAGCATTCCTGGCAGATGGAACAGGCCAAGGCCCAGAGAGGGTGAGCTTTAATTATCCCTGAGGGTCACAGCAGATGGGGGTGGGCTTGGTGAGGGAGGCCTTGGAGGAGCTGCAAGCAGGGACAGCTTCTGATGAGTTTCAGCCAGGCAGCCTGCCGCTGCCTCTCCCTCCCCAGTGTGGATTTCTTCATACTGTTCTTTTTATCAGAGACACAGAAGAGTGTGATTAGCATGCTGACCTTTAGCGCTGGGGCAGGAAATTAGCCTGTAAATAACCTGGTCTGTCTGGAGCCCATTTCCTGTAGAATTAAGAGCCTCCCTTCACCCACCCATTAGTCTCTGGCAGAGAGGACTGGGCAAGGGGGAGATAGGAGCCGATATTTTCCACTTAGGGAAGAGGACTCTTGGTGCCAGGGGAAGAGAAGGTAGACCTGGAGGCCAGCGGGGCAAACAGGTGGAGGGCAGCTGGCCTGAGCCTGGCGATGGGGAGGAGGCATCTTTGGGGAGCACAGAGGGACTGGGGGGGGTGGGGCTGTGGGGCGGGGGAGAGGCAGGGACCCTCCAGGTGGGCGCGGGGTTTCAGTTTGATGATCTTGCCCTCCCCTCGGATTTGGGGCCCCGTCCCCATGTCCCCCCACTGAGCTGCTCTTGGCATCAGGGGGCATCATGACCGCCAAGGACCTCAATGACTACCGTGCCAAGCTGATCGAGAACCCCCTGAACATCAGCCTTGGGGACTCCCATCTCTACGTGCCCAGCGCCCCGCTCAGTGGCCCGGTGCTGGCTCTTATTCTCAACATCCTTAAGGGTGAGCTGTCCCACCATGACCCTGTAGGAGGCGGAGCAGAGCACACAGGGCTGTGTGTGTTGCGGGGGCGGTGGTCAGGGGCTAAGGGAGGAAGAGGAGTGGTTGGGAAGTAAAAACTGTGTGGAGCAGCATCCCGGGCTGGGACCAGCCCCTGCAAGGGCTTAGGGGTGACAGGGTCTGTCTGCCTTGCCCAGTTACCCAGTGCTGGAAGTTCACAGCTAGTGGGTGTGGGGCGGGGTGGGGGAGCTGGTCCAGAGAACCTGTCTGACAAATCTAAGGGTCTTCTGGGACTGGGTAAGACTGGGTCGCCCTTCTAGCTGGACATTTGAGGCCCAGGTCCAGAGGTCCCTTGCCTCATTCCATCCTTCCATTCCTCCAAAGTGTCCACTGGTCGTTATTCAACGTTCCCCTTCTCAAGCCGGGCCAAGCAAAGAGATTCAGGGAGGTGTGAGCCTACCCTGGAACACCCAACTGTCTTGGCCGAGCTGGGGTGTCCCAAGGGCCCTGGGACTGCCGGTGTGTCCCATCTCTGCTCCATCAGGGTACAATTTCTCCCGGGCGAGTGTGGAAACACCTGAGCAGAAGGGTCTGACTTACCACCGCATTGTGGAGGCCTTCCGGTTCGCCTATGCCAAGAGGACCCTGCTTGGGGACCCCAAGTTTGTCGATGTGATGGCGGTAAGAGGCAGGGGCGGTAAGAGGCCCACGATGGGTGGGGAGGGCCTCTCATGGAGGTGCCACGATGGTTCCCTGGGGCCACCCCAACCTCACACATGCTGAATGAATCCATTCCTACCACCGACTTTGGTGGTGGGCCTACCGTGTGCTGGGATGGACTGGTGACCCCGAGTTCAGCCTTCTGCCACAGGGAGCTTGCAGTGTGACAAGTTGGCAATGAGTAATTAGTGGCCCCTATCCCTGGCCATGCTCGCACCTTGGGGGCTGTACCCTTCGTCTGGAAGCTTTTGGAGTGTTCACTGCTGAGCTGAGGAGTACGTAGCGGCATCGTAACCCTCGAGGGTCATGAGGAGGATGGGGGAGGGGCGGGGGGTCTGGGTGGCAGAGGCCTCAGCCACCAGCTTATTGGTCACACCCAGCAGCTAACCCTTCCCTGATCCCCACCCAGGCCCTGCACAGCCCGACCCACTCATAGCCAAATACCCCAGTTCCAGGCTGAGCCTTCACTGAGCCTCCCGTCATGGTGCCCCTTTACCTACTTGGATCCCCCATTCTGGGGTAGACCTGCAGACCCCCTCACACTGACCTGTGCCTCTCAGCCGCCCCTCTGCTCTCCTGGATCTCTCTTCTTTCCTGAGGACCATTTTGTGCTACTCCCCATGGCCTTCAGGGACCTGGCGACTCATCCCCCCGAGACCACTGCATTGCCTCCCTCTCTCTCTGCAGCCCCCGCCCCTAGCATCCTGGCTGAGGCTGGCCCCTCTGCTCCTCCACCTGCCAACTCAGCCTTTCCTGCGCTCCCTCCAGCATTCCCATCCTGCCCTTTCTGACAGGTCGTTCTGGAAAGAGGCATCTGCTTGTCGCTGCTGCCCCCCCTTCCTCTGCTTCCACTCAGGGCACACTGGGCCTCTCCATCCCTTTCTCAGGCCCTCTCCCATCAGGCTCTGCCCTCCTCGCTCCACATTCCCCCTGCCAGGACCCCTCCCCAGGAGTCCCTCCACCCCGCCCCAAGAGTCCAGCCTCAGTTTCCCCTTTGGGCCCCCCTCACACAGTTCAGTTCACCACCTCCTTTCCTCACCTTTTCATTTTGCAGAGTTGTGGACATTTTGCCCCCTCCCCTTCCTCTCTCCATGCCTCCATCCACCCCTTTTTATTGACATGTGTGTGCTCTTTGGGTATCAGATGGTCAGTCCCTGATATCACACTTTGGGTTGTAGCTCCCGAGACTGAGAGATCTCCATACTGCCTTCGAGAGGACCTGGCCCATTAGACCCCTGTGTTCCCGAGGGTCCCAGGGTTGTTTAGGTCCAGAGCCCATCAGACTCATCCCTCGCAGTTTCTGTTCTGTCCCTCTAGTCTCTGAACCTACAACAGATGTCTAGGGTGTTTTGCTGCTTTTTAAAGCCCAGGGCGGCTGTCTTGCAGAACCATCCCACATCCTGGATTTGACTTTCTGTTTTCTTGGGAGTAGATTCAGGCTGAAAATTTTCCCTGTGGGTGTTGCTGGAAAATTCTGGAGGCATTTTCTTTGCTCAGTCCCCAGGGGCTTTCCTCGCTGTCTCCTCTCCTCTCCTCTTTGTCCTTACCACCATGGGGACCCTGTTCTTGCACACAGGTTGAAGCAGCGACTGGAGGCTGATGGCTCCCTGTTTATCCTCAGCCTGATCTTGCCCATGAACTCCACACACATAGATCCACACCCATGCAACAGGAAAAGGCATGCCTCCAAAATCAAGCTCCTGACTGTCCACCTTCACTGCCTCTTCCACAGTGTCTACTTCCCACCTTCACTGTCCCTTCCGCAGTGTCAACCTCCACAGTTAAATGGCCTCTCTGCACTGAAGGCTTTGGGACCATTGGTTCTCTCCCATCCGCACCACCCCCGTCTCACTTGGTTGATGCCATAGCCTCCCAGTTGGGTTCTACACTACACCCCCACACAGCTGCCAGAGTGATCCTGTGAACTGCTGGTGTGCTCCTTCCTCTGTCCCAGGCCCGGGTGGCTCAAAGCAAAAGCCAGACTCCTTATAGTGCCTCTGAAGACTTATTGGGATAACCCCCTGCTAATGTCTCCTACCACCTCTCTCTTTGACCCTATTCACCCTTTGCCTGTCACTCACAGGCCTGCCTCAGGGCCTTTGCATTTACCACCAAGCCTCTTTCAGGCCTCTTTTCAGACATCACCTCCTCTGAGAAGCTCTCCCTGATGATTCCGTTCCCATCTGGTCCTTCTGTATCCCCTTTACCTGGCTTGTTCTCTCCAGCATGTCCCTGCCTCCCTTTATCATCCCTGCCAGAAGAGCAGGGACCCGTATGTGTGTTCCTTGTTGATCAAGCATGCAGTATAAGCTCCATGAATGAATGAAAGGTTGAATGCAGCCAGAGTGGGGGCTTGTGGGGTGGACAGACCAATGCTAAGAGTTGCTGGACTGCAGCGGAGGCAGAGCCTGGAAAGGGGATCAGACGGGCTACGTGAGGTTGGGGGTGCAGGAGCGTTGTGGTCAGGGCCATGTTGGGGGCTTCCCAAGAGCTGCTCGCACAAGCCTGTGCCCCCTCCCCATCCTCCCCCCCCACCTCCTCAGGCCAGCTCTGGGGTCTCGGCAGGTGGTCCGCAACATGAGCTCCGAGTTCTTTGCCGCTCAGCTCCGGGCCCGGATCTCTGACAGCACCACTCACCCGACCTCCTACTATGAGCCTGAGTTCTACACGCCTGATGATGGTGGCACGGCCCACCTGTCCGTGGTTGCAGAGGATGGCAGCGCTGTGTCCGCCACCAGCACCATCAACCTCTAGTAGGGCTGCTTGGTGGCCCTGGGTGGGCCAGGGGCTGCTTGTGTCTCCCAGGAGGGAGCTCCATCAACCCCTTTCATGGTGGGGAAACTGAGGCCCTACCTTGGTAGAACGCCTGCCCTCAGCCTCCCTGGGCTGGGTGGAGCTTCGGTGGGTGGGTGGGTGGGGGCTGGGTGGGGTAGGGGCTGGATCTGGCACAGTTGTCTGATCCGGCTGGTCTGCAGCTTCGGTTCCAAGGTACGCTCACAGGTCAGCGGGATCATATTCAATGATGAGATGGATGACTTCAGCTCCCCCAACATCACCAACCAGTTTGGGGTGCCCCCTTCCCCAGCCAACTTCATCAAACCAGGTGTGGGGCAGGGAGGGACTTGGGCCAAGAAGGGCTGGTGCCCTGGGCAGGCAGCTGACCAGCATCTCTGTCCCTGCCTGCCCATCTGGTGACCACAGGGAAGCAGCCCCTCTCGTCCATGTGTCCGGCGATCCTCGTGGGCCAGGATGGCCAGGTCCGCATGGTGGTGGGTGCCTCTGGGGGCACGCACATCACTACGGCCACCGCACTGGTACGTGCCATCTACCTGTCCCCTCCAGCCCCTGCCCCTGGGCCACGCTGACCCCATCCCTTTGCCCTCTAGGCCATCATCCATAACCTGTGGTTTGGCTACGATGTAAAACGGGCAGTAGAGGAGCCCCGACTTCACAACCAGCTTCTGCCCAACACAACAACGCTGGAGAGAGGCATTGACCAGGTGGGACAGGGCCAAGGAAACTGAGTCATGAGGGGGGGTCACGGGGGTCCTAGGAAGGAGGCCCGGATCTCCTGAGTCATCAAAGAGTAGACTACCAGCCTCTGCCTGGGGCAGATGAACTTTACCTCCACTGCCTGGGCCATCTTGAACCCCTGTGCAACTTGGGTCAGGCCACCTGCTCCAAGGAGACCCACTAGGCCCAGCTGCCCCCAACTTGTTCTTCCTGGCCCCTGGGCTGGAAACGGCACCATCTATGTGGTTCGGTGTGGGTCTGTGTGGTTCAGATGGCTTCGCAGGCCCTGCTGAGAACCCTCTATCCCCTCCCACCCCCAGGCGGTGACCGCAGCCCTGAAGACTCGGCATCACAACACTGAGGACACTTCCAGCTTCATCGGTGTGGTGCAAGCCATTGTCCACACGGCTGGTGGCTGGGCAGCTGCCTCAGACCCCAGGAAAGGCGGGGAGCCTGCTGGCTACTGAGTGCTTGGGATGGGCAAGGCTTCCTGGCAACCGAGGGATGAGATCCCTGCTGGGGCCAGAGTGGAACTTGGAGGGATTTGCTTCCCCTGTGAGTGACAAAGCAGTGCAATAAATGAAGATCGCAGCCTGAGGCTCTGGGCAGCCTTGCTGGCCCAGCTCCCATATCGCTGGGCCTCAGTATCCTATGTGTGAATTGGAGGTGTACGGTGAGGAAGGGTGGAGAGGCGGGATTCAGAGGTCATAACCCCTCAGATGCTGGAGCTAGTCTGAGAACGTACATGAGAGCCCGGCCAGTGGATGAATGGAGACGGGACCCACTCAGACCTATCACTGTCCTTCCTCACCCTGAGCCCCAGGACCAGGGGGCCAGGTCATCCCTTTTCTGGCCTGGGCCATGGCACTTCCTAGTATCAACCACCAGGGGGCGCTGCAGCTCTGCAGTTTACTTAGCCAGTGGGCCACCAAGAGATGCTTGTAACCCTGCTACCTCGTCCGCCTGGCGGGTGCCCTGGGTTCACACTGTGGAGGATACATGGAGGTGAGCCTGAGGTCTGAAGAGTGGGATTGGGCAAGAGGCTGGAGCAAAACGTCTCGGTCAGAGCCAGGCCTAGGGGGTTTTCCAAGCACAAACCCAGAATGAAAACCAAGCTGTGATCAGCTCCAGAAAGAGGCCCGGTTCTCAGGGAACAGTGAGCCAGGAGAGGTCCCCAGATCCCAAGGGTTAGGGCTTGGACCTGTGGGCAGCTGGAGAATGCAGCCCAGAAAGAAGGGCCTGGAGGGGACTAATGAGACAGGCGCCAGCCCCTCCTGCCGTCCCTCAGGGGCTGTTAACTGGATGTGATCTCTGACTGAGGAGCTGTGAGAAGCCGGGGTGGGCAGGAGAGGGTGGGTCACAGCCTGATGGCCACCCATGCCCCTGACCAGGGAGCCTAAGCGGGGACCCCTGAGGGCAGGGACACAGGGGCCACCCCAAGTCTGGGCTCTCCCTCAGGAGACCGGAAAACTTGGTGTTTTCTAAAGTGCCCACGAGGAAACGGAGTTTTGTGTCTGCAGAGTCTGGGCCCTGAGCCCGGGAGGGTGATACATCTGGGGACCCCTGGGGACGGGATGGAGGCTTGGCTGGTGGGAAGTGCAAATCTCCTCAGCTTTCATTTTGGCCCTAGAGGAAAGGTCATGGCCCCATTTGGAGGAGAGAAGACTGAGGCCTGAGGGGCTAGTCTCGCTCTGGGTGGAGGTTAACTCCTTGGGTTCCTGCATATGGGCTGAGCACACACAGTTCCCCAGGCCCTGTGGGGCTCAGCTGTGGGCTCCACCAGGTGCAGGGGGACTTGGTTTCCTCTCTTTCCTTCCCATTGTCTCCAGCACAAGGATATTCAGGCCTTTCCCAGCTCAGCCTGTCCAGCCATACCTCTAGTCAGGCCTAGCATGACGCTCTTTCCTCTCCTGGGACTTGGCTCCTTCAGTCCCTGCCTCCTGGCCTCAGCCTGATCAGGACGGCTGTGGAGATGGGTGAATGTGCCATTCTTAGCACGCCAGACCCCCTCTGTCTGCTGCCCCTGCTTTCCCAGAGGTGGGCAGGCCCTGGGCCAGCAATGCACATTGTTTCTGGGTTGAGCCATGTCACTGTGGTATGGGAGACAGTGGGGACAGAAGAAGGTGCCCACAGCTCTCCCCCCCGCCCCTCCCGGACAGCTGTGGCAACAGGCCTGTTGGAGAGACTGCCTGGCTGACCAGGGGCTCGGGTGGGGGCCTGGCAGGCTGTGTGGCTGTGTGGGCGGTTCGTCTGTTGTACTAGGAGGTGTCGAGAGGCCTGGGGTGGGCGATGCTCAGCTGGGGAGGATGCCAGAGAATATAGGGGGGCAGTGGGGGCTGTGTGGGAGGGAGTCTGGAGGTCCAGCCTGGACCCTGCACCCTGTGCTCCCACTGAGCCTGGTCAAGAAGGGCGTCAATGGGTCCCCCTCCCCCAGTTCCCTTCTATTGGGTAACCTGAGGCCTAGGCAGGGGACCATCCAGACCAGTGTTCCCAGGGGAGGAGGCACAGCCTGCACAGATGGACACAGGGAAGCGGACACATGGCCAGGGAAGTGCAGAGACCCAGATAGGAGGGCAGCCTCACCTCAGGAGGCCTATGGTGGTATTCTGACAGCAGGCCCCAGGGGTGGGTGGCCTGGTGGGCAGTGGGCCAGATGTAGGCCCTGTTTACTTTCTTCACACAGAGGTCTTATAGTCTTGGGTGTTTGATGTGTCGTTCCAATTTTAGTATATGTGCTGCCGAAGCGAGCACGGGTGTTTGATGTGGATCGGGAAGCTGAGCTCACTCCTGGTCACACCAGTTTCCTGGCTAAGCCATGACTGAGCTGGGACTTGAACCCGGATCCTGAGTGACATTGCCTTGGGTCCTCCAATCCCTCTGTCTCTGGCCCTCTTCAGCCCCATGTCTGGGCCCCAGACATCCTCAGTGTCCTCTGGCTCTGGGGATGCTGAGGAAATCTTGCTGGGCACAACCACACCAAGGAGGTGGGAGGTGGGGTGCCCATGCAGCTCCCTTGTCCCTCTGCGGCGGATCCAGGGGAGGGGACAGGGCAGGCCTGAGTCCTGCTGTCCTGGCTCCCTCGGGGCGGGAGGTGCCAAGTCCCCAAGCATGTGGGGTGGGATAGCCCTGGGCAGGCTGTGGGAATGAGGGAGTTAACGGTGGTGGCTTGCTCCTCTCTGGGAGGAAAACTCCCCATAAACGCCCTGCTCCCTGGCCTCCTGCCAGGGCCAAGAACAGGGGCTGAAAACTAGAAGTTCAGGCAGGCGGCCAGCTCTGCCTCTAGCAGGCGCTTGAGCAGGACAGCAGCCCCGTCGCTGCTGGCGGCTGGTCTGTATGCCCATCAGTCCGCCCAGGGGCCTCCAATCATCTGTAAGCCTGTCTGTCCATCTGTCTGCCATCCTGTCTCTGTCCAGTGTCTCTCTGACCGTCCTTCTCTTCCTAGCCTATGTTCAGCTGTCTAGCCTGTCAATCCATTTGTCTGTCTCTGGCCTCCATCTGTTCATCGGTCCCATCACCCGTGAATCTGTGCATTCATCCACCCGCCTGTGTGTCCGTCCACCTGCCTTCTCTCTCCACTCTGAGCCTCAGAGCCATGGCCCAAGGCCGCAGGGTCACGGCCAGCATGGTCCTGCTGGGGTTGGGGCTGGCCCTGGCCATTATTGTGCCTGCCGTGGTCCTCTCTCGCCGCCACACCAGCTGTGGCCCCCAGGCCTTTAGCCGCGCTGCGGTCGCAGCTGACTCCAAGGTCTGCTCGGACATTGGACGGTGAGTAAGAGGTGGGTGGAAGCTGGGTGGTTCTCAGTGGCTAGCCCCTCCTGGAGACTCTGTAACTGGTGGTGAGAGTGCGGAGAAGGTGTGTGTGTAAGTGTGTGTGTGTGTGTGTGTGTGTGTGTGTGTGTGCACGTAGTGGGGGCTGCACAGCTTGACAGAAAGGGGTTTGGGGATATTGACAGATGTGGTGTATGAGTCTTTTCCTAGCTCCGGGGCTCAGGAGACCCGAAGAGGGCACTGCCACAGTGTCACCGGTCTGGCCCAGGCTGACCCTGATGACTAGTGCTTGGCCATTTAGAGAAGCCACAGCTGTTCTCCAAGGCTGGGGTTTTTTTCCCAGAAGCGAGGACAAGACCTGGCCTGTCAGTGTGCACTCAGTGCTGTCCAGGGCCAGTTTCTCACCCAGGCCCAGGACCCGGGAAACCTGCCCTGGCCAGCACCATGTCCCCCACTGCCTCCCCTTCTGATGTCTGGGCCTGGGGCCCAGCCAGGGACTGCTGGATGTTTGGGGCCAGTGCAAGGTGGGTGTTAGAGAGGGGCCCCAGCTGGTGTTTTCCAGCCCTTTTCCAGGAAGCCCAGCCCATGGAACGCTTCCTCTGCCCACCGGGGCAGAATATAGCAGGACACCCCTCCTGGCTCTTGGTCCCCAGCCCAGGCTAGTGAGAAGCCCAAGCAGTCACCCGCCTCTCTGCTGGCTGGGTCTGTTTCCTGGAATAACTGCCTCATGGATCTTCATCAGGATCAGAAGTGCTTTGTAAGCCGAGGGGACAGTCCCAGAGCAAGTCCTCACCCAGGTGGCATTCCGTGCCACCTTTGTTTTGGCTTCCCGGTTCCTGCAAACTTTAACCTTCTGTTTCATTCATTCACCTCCTCCTTCGTTCCTTCCTCCCTTTGTCTGTCCACCTGTCTCTCCCGACCTCATCCTCTTTCCCCTCCCTCAGGGCTCCTTCAAGGATGAGGGTGGCAGCTCCAGTGGCATGGTCTCCCCAGGGGCCTCCCCTCCCCGCCATGCTCTGGAGAGCACGCAGAGGTGCCGAGCCCACCAGAACCTAGAGTTGTAAAGAGGCAAACAGGGCCTGGGGCTTCAGGCCCCAGAGACCCCTGATGGGGATGTGGCCCCTGGCAGTGGGAGCCACTGCCACCTTTCTCTGTGGGGGGTCTGGGCCCATTGTGTCGCCTGGAGACTTTGTGGGGGGATCTGTATGGCATGTCTTGCTGTGTATGTGAGGGTCAGTGTTGGGGGGATCTCTGCTCGGGAGCCCATGATGCCCTCTGCAAGTTTCCTTGGTGAGGAGAGAGGATGTGGTTTCTCCCCCTGTGTTTTGTGTTTGTTGAAAAGCACTCTCCACTTCCTGTTCTTGTTTTAAGAAGCCCGGAGTGGGAGGGAGCCTGGAGCTGGCCCCAGCTGATGTGGAACATGGAACAGGAGACCCTGGCTGGGCTGGGGACCTCCTGGCTTAGATCCCTCCCCTTGAGGGCTCCTGGCCATGCTGCTGCAGGCTCTGAAGGGAGATGGCGGTCTGAAGCCCACTCTCCTTCCTCCCCACTGTCCCCTGCTTTCCCATCGCTGTCTCTTCTCTCCAGCAGGGCCTCCCAGACCCAATCTTCTCCTCCCCAACCAGCACCAGCTTTACTCCTTTGGGGTTGGGCCTTCTGCTGCAGCCTCCTGGGGGAGGTTTTTTTTTGTTTTTTTTGTTTTGTTTTAGTTTTTGTCTTTTAAGATTTTGACTCCCCACTGAGCGGGGAGCCTGATGTGGGATTTGATCCTGGGACCCCAGGATCATGACCTGAGCCGAAGGCAGACCCTTAACTGACTGAGTCACCTAGGTGTCTCTGGGGGAGGGTTCTTAGGTTGGCATGAGTGAGGACCCAGCACCATGAGGAATGTATAGACCCACAGTGACAGCGAGGTCCCTTGCTCTCTAGTCTGTCATCTTCCAGCACTATGTCCCAGTGTGTTAAGCTTGTGTGCAAACTCTGTGTTCTGAGGCTCAGAGTAAGTGCTTGTCTTTTAGGGAGACTGCATGAGCTTCAGGGTAGTGGTGGCTTTTAGGTTTGTGTCATGTGTCTGCTGTGGCCACTTGGAAATACCTGCCCTCCCACAGGATCCTCAGTGGAACGATTCACAGCTTTTCCCAGAATCCGGTGGGATTCATTGCTGAACTTGATTTATAAGGAAAGTAGGTCTGTACAGAAGGGAGCTGCCTGGTGTCACAGAGTGAGCAGGCCCAGCTGGGACTGTCCTCTGCTGCCCCTGCAGGGGAGGAAACTGTCCCGAGCTGCTGGAGGGGTGGGGTCCTCCCAGAGCCCTCCATTGCCTATCCTGGATCCAAATGCCTGCCCAGCCTCTAGCAGGCCTGTAAAAGCCAGAGCTTTACTCATAAAGGGAGTAGTTGTAGAAGACGATGGGTGGGAGGGGGGACACCTGGGTGGCTCAGTCCATTAAACATCTGCCTTCGGGGGGCGCCTGGGTGGCTCTTCGGTTGGGGCCTCTGCATTCGCCTCAGGTCATGATCTCAGGGCCCTGGGATCAAGCCCCGCATCGGGCTCTCTGCTCAGTGGAGAGCCTGCTTCCCTCCTCTCTCTGCCTGCCTCTCTGCCTACTTGTGATTTCTTTCTGTCAAATAAATAAATAAATTCTTTAAACAAACAAACAAACAAACAAAACCATCTGCCTTCGGGTCAGGTCATGACCTCAGGCGCCTGGGATCCAACCCCGCATCAGGCTCCCTGGGGGCCTGCTTCTGCCTCTCCCCTGCTACTCTCCTACTTGTGCTCTCTCTTTCTCTCAAATAAATAAATAAATATTTGGGGGACGCCTGAATGGCTCAGTCGCTTCAGCCGTTTGCCTTTGGCTCAGGGCGTGATCCTGGGGACCTGGGATCGAGCCACACATCAGGTTCCCTGCTCAGTGGTGAACCTGCTTCTCCCTTTGCCCCTGCCCCTGTTTGTGTTTGCTCTCTCTTTCTCTCTGACAAAGAAATGGGTGAAATCTTACAAAAAAATGTTTTTAATTAAAAAAAAGGAAGAAGAAGAGGATGGTGGGGTCCAGAGCACTCCAGAACATTGGATGGGATTGGCCCTGAGAGCTGGGTCTTTTTTTTTTTTTTTAAAGATTTTATTTATTTATTTGAGAGAGAGAGTGAGAGAGAGCATGAGAGGGGAGAAGGTCAGAGAGCGAAGCAGACTCCCCATGGAGCTGGGAGCCTGATGTGGGACTCGATCCCAGGACTCCAGGATCATGCCCTGAGCCAAAGGCAGTCGTCCAACCAACTGAGCCACCCAGGCGTCCCTGAGAGCTGGGTCTTATCAGCTGCTCCAGCCCCATCCAGTGGTCTGGGGGGTCATGCTCTTAGCACAGAGGAGAGCAGGGACTCTAGCAAGTGGTTGCAACCTTTGAGCCTCAGTTTCCCCACCTGTGAAACGAGACTCATGCCAGCACTTCCCTCATGGGCGTGGGGGGGACGCATGAAGCTTGCCTTGCCAGTAGGACGCGCTCCCTCGATGTCAGCGGCCTGACCGTTAACTGTTAACATTGGCTTGGACTGGAGTATGGGTCAGCATCTCAGGACCCCGAGTTAGGGCCTGGAGTCAGAGCAGGGAGCCTACTGTGGGGAAGGCTCATAGGGGTTAGGGTGTGACTCCACCCCTTCCTTCCGCCCCAGCTCCTATGACCCTCGTGGTTCTCTGGACTCCTGGCCAGCTCCCCAGGAAATTACTGCATTTCCTCCCCTCTGGGGCCATGCCTGTGGAAACTGCCCATGTGACTGGACACTGTGCCCCCACATGTGGCAGTGTGTCTACCTGGCTGAGTGGATGACAGCAGTGGTGGTGACAGCAGCCCCTTGGCTCCTTGGGGACAGATGTGGCAGAAATCTCTGACTGTTCTGCGCGCAACTCTCTGCTGACTAGGACCGCTCCCACTCACAGCCGAAAATGTTCAGGACGCCTGGATGACTCGGTAGAAGATGTGACTCTTGATCTTGCGGTCATGAGTTTGAGCCCCATGTCGGGTATAGAGTTCACTTAAAAAACAAAGCAAAACAAGAAAACCGGCTCAGGGAGGTTGAATCCTGCGCCCTGTCTCATGCAGTTGTCACGCAAGCGTAGTTTAACATAATTTAGGAGACAGAAAAATTATATGATTGTCTTGGTAATGCAGAAATGCATTTGATGTAAAATTTGCATTTGTAGGCATTTGATGTAAAACCTGATAAGAAAGTGGACAAAAAATTTTAACAGAAACTTCGTAATAGAGATATTTGAATGGCTAAGAATCACAAGCCCTCAACATGAGGCATGGATTTGCTGATCCTCTGTCTCAGCCACCACAAAGGCAAGGACTTTGACCATGCGGTTACCACTGTGCCCCCAGGACAATGGCTGCATTGCAGACAGTAGGTGCTGTGTTCCTATTTGATGAAGGATCCTGCAGGTAGAGAAGCTTGTATGCCCCTCATGCATCCACAAGGCCCACTGACTTGTACTCTGTTATACACATTCATAGGCACGATGGTCCTGGCTCAGAACCACTTGGCCTGGAGTTCTCACTCACCAGCTGTATGATCAGGGCACATGATTTAACCTCCCTGAGCTGGGGTCTTTTTTTTCTTTTTTTTAAAATAAACTCTATACTCAATGTAGGACTTAAACTCATGACCCTGGGATCAAGAATCACATGCTTAGCTGCATTTCACAAATTTTTTTGCGATTGTTTTGGCTATTTCCCCCCTCAATGCTTATATATATATATATTTAAGATTTTATTTATTTATTTGACAGAGAGAGAGATCACAAGTAAGCAGAACAGCAGGC
Source organism: Neogale vison (assembly GCF_020171115.1). Taxonomy (NCBI): domain Eukaryota; kingdom Metazoa; phylum Chordata; class Mammalia; order Carnivora; family Mustelidae; genus Neogale; species Neogale vison. Next base: position 214,348,856 of record NC_058093.1, on the reverse strand, counting down.
AGAGATAGAGGGGGAAGCAGGCTCCCTGCCAAGCAGATAGCTTAACACAGGGCTTGATCCCAGGACCCTGAGATCATGACCCAAGCTGAAAGCAGAGGCTTAACCCACTGAGCCACCCAGGTACCCCTCAATGCTTATATTTTTATGTTTTTAAAGATTTATGTATTTATTTGAGAGAGAGAGAGAGCATGAGCTGGAGGGGCAGCGGGAAAGGGAGAGAGAATCTCAAGTAGTCTCGGCACCGAGTGCAGAGCCCAACGTAGGGCTCTATCCCACGACCCTGAGACCACGACCTGAGCTGAAATCAAGAGTCTGATGCTTAACTGACTGAGCCACCCAGGTACCCCTGTTTTTAATCTTGAAAAAGTTTTAAACCCACAGAAAAAGAGAAAGAATGCCACTTATACTTCACTTAGGTTCACCAATTGTTAATGTTTCACCTCATTTTCTTTCTCTCTCTCCATATGTTATCTATCTACATTTTTTAAAAGTTGCATTAATCATTGCACTTTATCCCTAAATACTTAGGTACATATCTACTATGAATAAGATCAGTCTCCTATATAACATTGATAACATTGTCACCCTCAAGAAACTGGACCTTGATATAATAGTAGTATTTGAGACTTCATCCAATTCAAATTTTCCCAGTTGATCCAATAAACCTGTCACCTATTATCTATCATCTATCTTCTATTTATTTATCTCTTTAGATCTAGTATCTAATCAGTGATCATCTTTTTTTTTTTTAGATTTATTTATGTGACAGAGATCACAAGCAGGCAGAGAGGTAGGCAGAGAGAATGAGAGGGGGAAGCAGGCTCCCTGCTGAGAAGAGAGTCCGACGTGGGGCTCAATCCCAGAACCCTGAGATCATGACCTGGGAATGGAAATCAGGGGTAAACTGCCTAACCAACTGAGCCAGCCAGGTGCATTATAACATTAACATTTTTTGAAGAAGCCTGTCCCCTTGAATCACAGCCTTGCTTCACAATCTTGGTTTGTCTGATTATTTTCTCATTATCAGATTCTGGTTCAACACGAAAACTCCCCCATCATTAGTGACGTTAAGTTGGATCACTTCATGAAGGTGGTATCTTCTTTTTTTTTTTTAAAGATTTTATTTATTTATTTGACAGAGAGAGATCACAAGTAGGCAGAGAGGCAGGCAGAGAGAGAGAGAGGAGGAAGCAGGCTCCCCGCTGAGCAGAGAGCCCGATGCGGGACTCGATCCCAGGACCCTGAGATCATGACCTGAGCCGAAGGCAGCGGCTTAACCCACTGAGCCACCCAGGCGCCCAAGGTGGTATCTTCTAGATCTCTTCATTGTAAGGCTATCATTTTCTTTATTAAATTAGTAACATATGGTCTGATACTTTGAGACCAGGTGAATATCCTTTTTTCAAACAACACTTGACCCCGTTTTAGCATCTATTTTGGTCCTTGTCTGAATAAATTCGTGTTTGCAAAAAGGTGATTTCTAAAACTGTCATTTCTTCAACATTCATGAGTTCGTATTCTTCTGTCAAAAAGATCCCCTCCTCCCCAACCTAGATGTTCTTGAATGTCACTGTTGACTCAAGGATTTTTTCAATTCGTTGTGTTATAATCCATCCCTGTTCTTCTTTTTGATCCCCAAGTTGTCACAAATTTGACCAATGGGAGCCACTCTAAGCCAGCAACTATATTCTTTTACACAAACCCATTAGTCTTAGAAAATTTTCTTGACTTCCTGCCCAAAATGTTCCAAGATCTACTTGTACATTCCCTCAGCCAGATCTGAAATCAGGAATCAGTAGAGTATAGTATTTCAGAAACCAAGATCTGAGGGCTAGGGATGTTCACTGAGACAGGGAAGACATTGCTTCTACATTGTGTCCATGAACGGAAGCAGAAGAAATGTACAAATATCTTGAGTCTGTACCAAGACCTCCAGCTGAGATCCATGACCATAGGCTTTTTTCCATCTTCCTCTGTCTGACACTGTATGTCTCTTCCACTCTGGTCAAAGAAGTTCCCATCAATGTTAGTATATTTACATATTGGCTCTACTCCCAATAACCACAAAATAGTTTCAAAATTACTTCAACAAGACCACTATGAACAAGTCTACTAAGTAAAATCTGAGATGTCTTTGCAGGTTTGTTGTTGTTGTTTGTTTTTGTTTTATTGTCCTGAGGCTATATTACATAAAAGATCTATGGTGAAATTAAATTGTTTTTCCTGTGTGGTTATCAGTTCAATATACCATTAGCTTATTTTTTTTTCAGTTTGTATTGTTTTAGGGTTTCTGTTTTGTTTTAATTTTATTTTTGACTGTAAGTCAAAACTATGTAAAAAGATATCCTCAAAGCTCTCATTCACATTACCTTCATTCCTACTTAGTCTTTTAGAGGGAGTAATTTTCATTGGTCTCTAATTTCTTTTTTTCCAATTTTTTTTAACTTACATATCTTTCTTTTCATTTTCTTTTTTGCACTTTCCTTTCTTTTTTTATTTTTTATTTTATTTTATTTTTAAATAATTTTTTATTTTTTTAAATAAACATATAATGTATTTTTAGCCCCAGGGGTACAGGTCTGTGAATCGCCAGGTTTACACACTTGACAGCACTCCATAGCACATACCCTCCCCAATGTCCATAACCCCACCATCTTTCCTCTCTTTTTGCTATTATTTCTGTGTTTCTGTTTGAAAAACAAGCAAATATATCACTTATTGTTTCTTTTTTGCCATAGCTTTTGATATCAAGAAAGGTTTGTATTTTTGCTGTAATGGTTATTATATTTCCGTTGATATCTTTATTGTATGTTATATATGCAATTATAATATTAGATGTATAATTATGGTACTTTTAATTCTTCTGCTTTTTTGGAATATTCTTTGTTTGCTCCTCTGATGATTAAACTAGGCCATGGTGCCTAGTCGTTTGGTCAAATACTAGTCTAGAATTTGCTCTGAGGGTATTTTTTAGATGTGATTAACATTTCATTCAGCTGACTTTAATAAAACATTACCCCAAATGTGGGTGGGCCACATCCAATCAGTTGAAGGTCTAAAATGCAAAAACAGGTTTATCAGAGAAGGAATTCTGCCTCAAATCTATGACATAAAAATCCCATCTGGGGGGCGCCTGGGTGGCTCAGTCGGTTAAACCTCAGCTCTGGTCATGATCCCAGGGTCCTGGGATGGAGACCTGCATCAGGTTCTCTGCTCAGTGGGGAGCCTACTTCTCCCTCCACCCCCCATTCATTCTTTCCCTCTCTCTCTCTCTGAAATAAATAAAATTAAAAGGTTAAAAAAAATCCCATGTAAGTTTCTAACCTCGTGGCCTGCCCTACAGATTTTGAACTTGCCAGCTGCTGCAATAACATGAACCAATTCCTTAAAATAAAAATCTCTCTCTACATCTATCCCATTAGACTTATAGACTTCCCTACTATGAGTAATATTGAAACTACCTAGAAACCTCTTTTTTCCCCTGTTCCCTTTCTTTCCTAAGAGGATATAAAGGGATATGGGATATCTTTTTACTCTCAATTAATACCTAGCAGTCAATCAATAACCTTATTCTACTTCTTCTTTTTTTTTTTTTTTAAGATTTATTTATTTATTTGAGAGAGAGATAGTGAGAGAGAGCATGAGCGAGGAGAAGGTCAGAGAGCGAAGCAGACTCCCCATGGAGCTGGGAGCCTGATGCGGGACTCAATCCCGGGACTCCGGGATCATGACCCGAGCCGAAGGCAGTCGTCCAACCAGCTGAGCCACCCAGGCGTCCCACCTTATTCTACTTTTTTTTTTTTTTTTAAAGATTTTATTTATTTATTTGACAGACAGAGATCACAAGTAGGCAGAGAGGCAGACAGAGAGAGGAGGAAGCAGGCTCCCTGCTGAGCAGAGAGCCCGATGCGGGGCTCGATCCCAGAACCCTGGGATCATGACCCAAGCCGAAGGCAGCGGCTTAACCACTGAGCCACCCAGGCGCCCCATCCACCTTATTCTACTTCTTACATAGCCTCCCCATTCACGCTCCCATCCTCCTTTTTTTTTTTTAAATCCACACAACAGGCCTCACTACCCATAATAGCTAAAGCTGTTTCTACTATGTTTTTTTTTTTTTTAAAGATTTTATTTATTTATTTGACAGAGAGAGATCTCAAGTAGGCAGAGAGGCAGGTAGAGAGAGAGGAAGGGAAGCAGGCTCCCTGCTGAGCAGAGAGCCCGCCGCGGGACTGGATCCCAGGACCCTGAGATCATGACCTGAGCCGAAGGCAGTGGCTCAACACACTGAGCCACCCAGGCGCCCTGTTTCTACTATGTTTTCAGTTAATTTTCTCTTTCCACCAAATGCGTTTTCTTTCCAGACAATCATTAAAAGGAAAATTTTCATTGGTTCATTTAACACAGTCAAACATCTGGTTTCATGTGCACTAACACAGGCACCTTTGCTTTTATCAATACTGGGGCCTGTAAACCAGAGTATTTTTTTTAACCTGTCATTGATTGGCCCGTAAGTCAAAGACAACAGTCATGTCCTCAAAACAAAATCCCCACTCCATTTTTATGGTTGTACTGTGCCTCCATTTTCAGAAAAATAAGCATTACATTGCTATCCTGTTTCCATAATAACTATCATTTTTAGTCTAAGATCTATGGGTAATTATATATTTAATTCCTACTCTCACTCATGTCGGAATCTTTCCCATTATTTTGGTTGTCTGAAGTCTGTTCTCTATAAGATTCTTCAGAAAGTTTTCATGCTGAAAATATTCACTGAGTTCTTGCATGTTCATAACAAATAGTTTGTGGCCTTTGTAGGTGACGATCAGTTTAGTTGGATATAAAATCATTGTTCACATTTCCTTTCCTTGAATGTGTTGATTATAACCCTTCCTCATTCCTGGCACAAAGCATTGGTGTTGAAAAGTCTGATTACAATCAGATTTTCTTTCTCCTGTAAGAGAGTTAATCTTTTTATCTAGATGCCAAAAAGTTTTGTTAATAAAGTCTGATAGGTTTATTAGAGTATACCTCAGTGTTGGCTATTCTGAATTGATTTTCCTAATGTAGTGAAGTGCCCTTTTCAATACAGAGTAAATTTTATAGTTTTTTTTTCTCTTTAAATCAGGAAAGTTATCTTGAATTATATTGTTTATTATACATTCTGTCCCAAAGATTTGGATTTCCACCTTGGGACTCCTATTAAGTGTACATTTGATATTCTTGCCTATCTTTTGTATTTTAAAATCTCTTTTTCATTAAAAAATTTCCCCTTTTCATCTTCTCTTTCATTTAAGGAAACTTTGTAGGTATTTGCTCTGTGTTTATCTTTGTTCAGCCTTCATTTCTTTTTCTTTTTTTTTTAAGATTTTATTTATTTATTTGACAGAGAGACAGAGATCACAAGTAGGCAGAGAGGCAGGCAGAGAGAGAGGGGGAAGCAGGCTCCCCGCCAAGCAGAGAGCCCGATGCAGGGCTCGATCCCAGGACCCTGGGATCATGATCCAAGCCAAAAGCAGAGGCTTTAACCCACTGAGCCACCCAGGTGCCCCACAGCCTTCATTTCTGAGAGTTTTTTCTCCTATGTTCTATTCTTTCCTGAGTTCTATAATTTTGGGGTTTTTTTTCTATAATTTTTTTAAAAGATTTTTTTAATTTATTTATCAGAGAGAGAGAGAGAGAGAGAGAGAGAGTATGAAAGTACAAGCAGTGGGAGCAGGAGCCAGAGGGAGAAGCAGGCTTCCCACTAAGCAAGGAGCCCGATCCAGGACCCTAGATCACAACCTGAGCTGAAGGTGGAGACTTAACCGACTGAGCCACCCAGGTGTCCCTATAATTTTGTTTTTTAATTCCTCTTTTCCAGTCTCTTCATGTGCAGTTTTTCTAATTCTGATGTCTGCTGCCCCTTCATTGCCTCTGTAATCCTTTTAACTTATTTTGGCACATCCTGAAATACTAATTTGCTGTTTACATCTGATTTGTAAGCTTGTCTTTCTGGTATGGGGTGTGACTTCAACATGTTTTTTTGTTCACGTTCAAGCAAGATGAATTTTCCTATACTTTTAGGCTGGAAGGTGGGTCAAAATAGTTGTTATCAGTTCATGGCTCTTGAATTCCTTCTGCTGTTTCTGCAAAATGATTGGAAATATATATGGTCTCCTACTTTCTGATAACTGTTTTCTCTTTCCTTTGCCTCTGTGGTTCCAGTCCCGTTCAGTTTGCTTCTACTAAAGCAGCTTCTCATCAGGGCGGCTCCCTCTGCCCTGAAGGAGAACGTTGGTTTATTCGTTTTGAGAGTTCTCAGGATCCAGAACTATTTGGCAGCATGCCTTCCCTTGGCCTTCCCTTTCACTCACGCATAATCTGGTGCCAAACCCAACCTTTAACACTCCTCTGAGTAAAGGTTCTCAGATTGTTTGGTCCTCCAGACTTCCCTGTGCGGCCCTGTGGTGAAAGTGGGAATTCTTCAGACCCACTGCCTCCCTTCCCCAACATATAGTGTGTTATTAGTTTTAGAGGTAGAGGTCTGTGATTCATCAGTCTTATATAATACCCAGTGCTGATTACATCACGTGCCCTTCTTAATTCCCATCACCCAGTTACCCCATCCCCTTACCCCCTCGACCTCCTGCAACTCTCAGTCTGCTTCTTATGACTAAGAGTCTCTTATGGTTGGTCCCCTTCTGATTTTGTCTTGTTTTCTTTTTCCCTCCCTTCGCCCATGAACCTCTGTTCTGCTTCTTAAATTCCACATGAGCGAGATCATACAATTGTCTTCTGGTTGACTTATGTTGCTTGGCACAATACCTTCTAGTTCTGTCCACATTATTGCAAATGGCAAGATTTCATTTTTTTAATGGTTGAGTAATATTCTATTGTGCGCACATGTGCACACACACACACACAGACCGCATCTTCTTTACCCATTCATATGTCCATGGACATCTGGGCTCTTTCCATAGTTTGGCTGTTGTGGATGTTGCTGCTGTAAACACTGGGGTGCACATGCCCCTTCGGATCACTACATCTGTATCTTTATGGTAAATAACCTGTAGTGCGATTGCTGGGTCGTAGGGTAGCTCTGTTTGCCACTTTTTGAGAAATCTGTTTTCCAGAGTGGCTGCAGCAGCTTGCATTCCCACCAACAGTGTAAGAAGGTTCTACATGGGGGTTTTCTTTTCTTTTCTTTTTAAATACTTTATTTATTTATTTGAGAGAGAGAGAGAGCAGGAGAGAGAGCACAAGCAGGGAGGAGAGGGAGAAGCAGGCTCTCTGCTGAGCAGGGAGCCCAACACAGGGCTCAATCCCAGGACCCTGAGATCATGACCTGAGCCGAAGGCAGATGCTTAACCAACTGAGCCACCAAGGCGCACCTGTGTGGAGGTGGTTTCTAAGTCATTTGTATTATTTCAGTTCCGTGAAACTTGCTGATATGTTTATATAAATATTTTATGTGTTCTTGAACATTCTTGTGTGTTCAGCTTCATGACTGTTGGATGCTGTGTCCTGCACATGTCGGCTCAGTCATCTTATTATAGTGGTGACATCCAGATCTTCTATAGCCTCAATGATTTTTCTCCTGCTGATTCTAGAAGTTTCTGAGAGAAGTATGTTAGTCTCCTCCCATGTATATTTGTCTATTTCTTTGCATGCTGCCAAGTTTTGCTTTATATGTTTTTTAATCTGTTAAGTGTACACACATCCAGATTTTTATATCTTTCTATTGAGTTGAGCTTTTTATGATATTAACGTGTCACTGTTATTTCTAATAATGTTTTTCTTCTTAAAGGCTACTTTGTCTGAAATTAATATAGTTATACATGTTGGTTAATGTTCACATTTTATATATATATATATATATTTATATATATATATAGTTGTTTAATCCCTACATCTCTCTCTTTTTTTTTTTTAAAGATTTTATTTATTTATTTGACAGAGAGAGATCACAAGTAGACAGAGAGGCAGGCAGAGAGAGAGGTAGAGGGAAGCTCCCTGCTGAACAAAGAGCCCGATGCGGGACTCGATCCCAGGACCCTGAGATCGTGACCTGAGCCGAAGGCAGTGGCTTAACCCACTGAGCCACCCAGGCGCCCCTATCCCTACATCTCTTAATACATTTTCTATATGTTCTTTACTTTTTTTCCTTCTATATTTAGATTTTGATATTTTTGTATTGAATTAATCTTTTTTTTTTTTTAAAAATCTGTGTCCAGGGTGCCTGGGTTGGCTCAGTTGTTTGAGCATCTGCCTTCGGCTCAGGTCATGATCCCAGGGTCCTGGGATCGAGTCCCGCATCGGGCTCTCTGCTCAGCAGGGAGCCTACTTTCTCCTCTCTCTCTGTCTGCCTCTCTGCCTACTTGTGATCTGTCAGATAAATAAATAAAATCTTTAGAAAAAAATTTTATTGTGTGTCCAATCTCTTGTTAATGTACTGTTAGCATTGAGCTCCTAATTCCATGTTTTATCATTGCCATTTCTCTGGGGAAATCCTTCATCTTGTCTTTTATATCCTTAAATGTAGTTATTTAAAATCTGTGGTCAGACACTTTCATAATCTGGAGGTCCCATGGGTCTCTTTCTCCTATTGTTTGTGCTTTCTCTTGGGCTTTGTTTATGTTATATTATTCCTGCCTTGTTTGCTTGGTCATTTTGAAGACAGCCTTTGCAGAGTGTGTCGAAAATTGTTCAAGATAATTGTTAGAAATAATCTGAGGTCCAGGATACCAACATTCTGGAATGACTTTAATTCCATTTGACTGAGAATTGATGATTTGAAGCTGGGCCACTGGGCTTGTCAGGCCTGGCCCGTTTCTCGTTTTACCCCCAGAGTGAGGACAACCCATCGCAAGTCCGGTTCACCAGCACACCCAGGCTCCGGCCACACAATGATGTCAAAAGCACTATGTGGCTTCTTGGCCCCTTCTTTCAGAACTGGCAAACATTTTGAGGAGGGAAAGCTATCTCCAAATGCCAGACTCCTCTGTCTCTAGGCCTGCATTTCTTCCCTGCCTGTGATGCCTTTATTTTTTTTTAAAATATTATTTATTTATTTGAGAGAGAAAGGACATGAGCAGGGGTGGGGGAGCGTGGAGGGAGAGAGAAAAAAGCAGGCTCCTGCAGAGCCCGATGCAGGGCTAGATCCCAAGACACAGATCGTGACCAGAGCCAAGGGCAGATGCTTAAAGGACTGAGCCATCCAGGCGCAAACCCTGTCCCCCGTCCCCTGCCCCCGTGATGTTTTAAAGTAGATGTTTTCCCTTTGTCTGGCTCTTCTAGTGGTCTGTGGGAAATTTAATCTGAATGATTTTGTTTCCCATTACAGCGATGTCTGATTTACATTTTGACAGACGATTTTGTTAAAACAGAAGGGGGATGGCAGATGTTGGGGACCAAGGAGGAGACCGTTGCAATAACCCAGTAAGAGATGCCTGTGGCTTGGATCTGAGGATGAAAGAAAGTGACCAACCAAGAGTGGCTCCAGCGTTCACAGCCTAAGCAAAGGGGTGAATGATTGTGTCCTTTTCTAAGATAGTGAAGGTAGAAAGGGAGTCATTTTGGGGGGTAGAGGTGAGAGAAGGAAGGAAGTGGAGTTTAGGTCACGTTAAGAGTGAAATGCCTCAGGGCGCCTGGGTGGCTCAGTGGGTTGAGCCATTGCCTTCGACTCAGGTCATGATCTCAGGGTCCTGGGATCGAGTCCTGCATCAGGCTCTCTGCTCAGCAGGGAGCTGCTTCCCTCTCTCTCTCTCTCTCTGCCTGCCTCTCTGCCTACTTGTGATCTCTCTCTGTCAAATAAATAAATAAAATCTTTAAAAAAAAAAAAAAAGAGGGCGCCTGGGTGGCTCAGTGGGTTGGGCCGCTGCCTTCGGCTCGGGTCATGGTCTCGGGGTCCTGGGATTGAGTCCCGCATCGGGCTCTCTGCTCAGCGAGGAGCCTGCTTCCCTTCCTCTCTCTCTGTCTGCCTCTTGCCTACTTGTGATCTCTGTTAAATAAATAAATAAAATCTTAAAAAAAAAAAAATGAAATGCCTTGGCACCTGGGTGGCTCAGCCATTAAGCATCTGCCTTCAGCTCACGTCATGATCCTGGGGTCCTGTGTTCCAGCCCCGCATTGGGCTCCCTGCTTGACGGGAAGCCTGCTTCTCCCTCTCCCACTCCCCCTGCTTGTGTTCCCTCTCTCTCTGTGTTTCTCTCTGTCAAATAAATAAAATCTTAGAAAAAGAAAGTGAAATACCTCAAATAAAAACTTAAGAAAGAAACAAACAAACCCAAACCAAATAAAACAAAAAATGAAATGCTTCTTAGGCACCCAAAGTAGGTATCTTGTGGACGGCTGGAGTGTGCGTGGAGTTTAGGGGAGAGGTCTAAGCTGGAGATAAAACTTGGCTGTCATCAGAATAGAGTTGCATTTTAAGCACTGAGCCTAGATCAGCTCATCTGGGAGAAGAAACAGGTGCACAAGGACGGAAGACTGAGCCTGAGGCCCCCAACAGCATGAGGTGAGGGACGTGGGGAGAAACCAGTGCATGGTGGCAGGCGGTGGTGGGGGCCTGGAAGCCGAATGCAGAAAGCACTTCCAGAAGCCGGGAACAATGGGTCAGGTGACATAAGGCTTTTGTGACGGGAAGTTTTTGTTTTTTAAATAGTTTTCCAGTTTGTCTTTTGTTTTTGTATGGGGTGTTTTAATTTTGTGAGGCATCTGTGTTTTTCCCTGCCTGGATGTGACCATCTTCGCTGTGTCACGCTGCTGGCCTCTGCCCCTTTTCCTGGTCCAACATACCGCGTGTCCATGCTGTAGCCATGTGTGCCCATGGGTGGGCCCAGAGCAAGGACATTGGCTCAGGGAAGCTTGTGAGCCGAGGGTTGGAGGGGGGTGTCAGGCTGAAGTGCCGGAGCTGAGGGAGGGTACCGGGGTCGGAGGGCCTATGGGGTGGGGGAGGGGAACCGGGTCCACTCCCTCTCTGGGCCTTGGTTTCCCCATCTGAAATTGGTTTAAATGCTCGCTTCCTGGAAGTGTTGTGGAGGATTCCTTAGTGTTCAGGAAGGGGCGGTCTCCAGTGAACTGCTCAGGGCTGTGCCCTAGGAACGAGGTCATTTCCTCAACACAGGCCAGTCTGACTAGACCCATGGAGCTAAAAGGTCTACCCCTTGGTGCCCACAGATAGGTGGGAGACTGAGACCAGAGAACATTCCCACAGACACTGGAGCCCCAGGAGGGGCTGGGGAACCCATTAGCCCAGGCCCCTGGTGGCAGGGCAAGCTCCTGGGATCACCTGAAAAAGTCCAGTCTTAAGAGGATTGGGACCTGTGTTATCCCCAGTGGGATGCTGAGTGGGAGCTGCCTAAGCTGGGCTCCTGGACTGCTGGGGACTGGGGGGTCTGGCCCAGGCAAGTGAGTCATGGCTGCTGGGAGGGACTAGGGAACAATGGCTGTAAAAACACTGCACAAACTGAGAAGTACCTTATGTAAGGCAAGGGGGAGTGTAAATGCCATTATGATTTGCAGTCTGTAGAGAGCTATGGACCTGTGAGCAGCTGGACTTGAGGGGGCAGCCCAAAGTAGTCTCCGACCTAACCCAGAGTTTGGTGGCTGCAGATGGTCACCCACCTGGTCTCCATTCCCTGGTAAATGCCCGCTGAGGAAGCCCGTGTTGGGAGGCTGGGGCCAGGGAGCCAGACCTTTTGTTCTGTGTCATGTTCCCTAGAGCCATTCTGGAGCAGCAGGGCTCACCTGTGGATGCCACCATCGCAGCTCTGGTCTGCACTGGAGTCGTCAACCCTCAGAGCATGGGCCTGGGCGGAGGGGTCATCTTCACCATCTATAACGCAACCACGGGTGAGTTCATATGAGGGGCCCCATGGCGAGGACGGGCTGGTCCACAAGCGCTAACAGTGAAGTGCTTACAAACATCCTAAGTGTTCGCCGTGCACCCACACCTCTTCCTGGGTCCTCTTGGTGCCCCCCACGTCCCCCACCTTGTCTGTGCAAAGCCACTGCAGCCCATCTCAGATAGGAGCACTGCCAGGGAGGAGGAAATTCTTCTGCCCTTCAAGGTCCTTCTAGCTAACTATTAAATTGAAAAGAGGGAAAGTAACAGGACAAAATCAAATTTAACTTCCTATGTATGGGGAATCCACCCAGACATGGAAATCCCACAGACAGACAAAATCAGCTGTCTAGCGGATAGGGGCCTGGGACTTCAAAGGAAAGGAAGGAATGCAATTCACAGGAAGATAAAGAAGAGTAAACATTTGCTAAGCAAATGTGCCCGGGGCCACTGGGAAACAATGGGACCCAGAGGACTTTTACCAAAGGCCTCGCAAGGTCCCTCCCTGTCTCTCCGACCTAGTTTGTATCCTGCTGTAGTTGTCTATGATGATGGTTCTCTTCCTGGAGAAGGTCTTCTGTCTAAATTTTTTCAGGCAGTAGTAGCGGGGAGATAGAAAGCTCTTCCGGATTCAAAAATAATCTTCAAGGCAAAGTGGTCCATTTTGGGGTGGCCTGCTTTTGGCCCCTACAGCACAGAGTCAAGTTCAAGGTACAAAGAGAGAAACAGGCCTAGAACAGGGCCAGGGGCATATGAGGGGAGAGTATGGTGTGGGGTGAGACCCAGAAGCGACAGGAGTGCCCCTGAGTGCTCACGTGCCCTGCCCCAACTCCAGGAAAGGTGGAAGTCATCAATGCCAGGGAGACAGTGCCCGCCAACTACGTCCCGGGTCTGCTGGACCAGTGTGAGCAGGCCCAGCCACTGGGCACAGGTGAGGCCCTTGGAGGGACCACCCTCTCATCCTACCAGGCCACTGAGGCTGACTAGATCCCTCCCCTGAAGGGGCTTTGTGGACAGGCTGTGACACCCTGGTGCCAAGGGAGCCCCCCTCTAGGTCCTGACCCCCTGGAGTTGAGAGTCTTCCTGGGACAGGGCTTTCTGAGTAGGGAGTGGTAATCCAGGCAGAGGGACCAGACTGGCAAAGGTCTGGAAGGTTCAGTGGCAATGGGGTGGTGGGTGGGGTGGGAGGTCCTGGGGCCAGTTTGGACTGGACCCTGAGGGAAGGCAGTGGGGAGCCACGGGGTGGTTATGTGGGGAGTTGAGCGGGGAGTGACAACGTCAGGTGTGGGCTCCAGAAAGCTCATTCCGGCTGCCATGCTAGGGGGACCAAGTGGGTGGGGCAAGTGTGGGGTGGTGGAGATCCCCTGCGGAAGGCTATGGGGCTGAGGGCAGGAACATGACATCACTGGGCCTTGCAGGGGCCCAGTGGATCGGAGTGCCAGGGGAGCTCCGTGGCTATGCTGAGGCCCACCGCCGCCACGGCCGCCTGCCCTGGGCACAACTCTTCAGGCCCACCATTTCCCTGCTCCGAGGGGACTACCGCATGCCCTTCATCCTCAGTCAGTTCCTGCAGAGTGACTTCCTGCGGCCTTCCTTATACAAGACATCCCTGAGGTGAGCACTGCCTCAGGGGCTCCCCGGACTCCTGCTCAGCTCCTGGGTTCAGGCTCTGGCCCATCTGCCTTCCTCCCACCTCAGTTCCACCCAGCCCCTCCTTGAACTTGAAGGTTGACCTGTGTGGGTGTCAGGGGCCTGAAGGCCGGGAAGGCCAGTGCTTTGCTGTCCCGATTGACAGACCTTTGAGCTAGAATGTAATCAGAGGGGCTCAGGCCAGAAGTTTACATCCACGTGACGGGACTCCAGGATGTGGATTTGGGCTCTGCCACTGCCCTCTGGCCCTGCCTTCTCCACCCCCACCATATCCACGCCAGCCCACTGACCATGTCTTCCCAGGGGTGTCCTGGGCCCGTGTAGGGAGCATGTCCTCCCCGGGCCAAGGTGATGAGTGAGGTGAGAGGTTTCAGCACCCCCAAGCCTAGAGGAGCCATCTCCTCTGATGTCTACACCAGCTCCTCAGGACCCCAGACCAGGACTGCCTCCCTATAGGCTCCCAAGGAAACCACAAGAACCCCTGCAGGAGTGTGTCTGCCTTCCAGGGCCTGGCCCCACCCTGAGGCTACCCCCAACTCCCCAGGGAGCTCTTTTTCAACGGCACAGAACCCCTGAGGGCTCAGGACCCATTCCCCTGGCCCGCACTGGCTGCCACCCTGGAAACTGTGGCCACGGAGGGGGCAGAGGCCTTCTACACAGGGACGCTGGGCCAGACGCTGCTGGAGGACATTGCCAATCAAGGTCAGCTGCACCGAGGTCCGAGCCCCCCCCTGCCAGAGAAAGAGTTGGGCTCTGGGTGCTAGGGGTGAGGCAGGCCCTTCCGCAAACCTGCCGGAATGTCAGCTTCTCCCAGGACTCAGGGAGGCCATGCGTCCAGGCCTGTCCACTGCTGGCCTCAAGGACCCTGTGCTCAGGGCCCCTGGGGAGCAGAGCCCCATAAATCAGCGAATTCGTGGTGGCGATAGTGGGTCACAGTAGGTTCCTGGGCCTGGAGCTGGCCATGCTCACAGTCTGTCAGAGGCCAGCTTCCACTCACCTTCCTGTCCTCTTCCCGCCAACGTGCCTGCCTCTGGCCTCCGTCCACCCATCCCTCACCCGGCTCGAGGGCCCAGCCCTGGCGGCACTGCCCGCAGACCCTCCATCACCCCTAGGGTTCTAAGAGGCTAGGTTGATGTGGGGAGCCCCACCACATGACCTGGGATCAGGAGCTGCCACTCTGCCTCAGTTTCTCCATCCATACTTGGGGTCTCTTTTGTCTCACCTCAGGCAGCAGGCTGACCCTGCAGGACCTGGCATCGTTCCAGCCGGAGGTAGTAGATGCCCTAGAGATGCCCCTGGGGGACTACACCCTGTACTCACCGCCACCGCCTGCAGCGGGTGCGATTCTCAGCCTTGTCCTCAACGTGCTCAAAGGTGAGACTCCCCCCCGCTGCCCCCCCCCCCGTCCCACCCAGAGTCCTGCCCCACTGGCATCTCTGAGCCCAGCTGGAGCTTTGGACAGCCTTCCTCTTCCGGCTCAGCCCCTCCTCAGACACCAAATGGAAATGGGTCAGGACGTTATGCCCTATGCCCTAGAGCTGGTCTCCGGCGCAGTCCACACAGTGGGGCTTTGCTGAAGGGTTGAGGTCATCCACCCAGGGAGTCCTGCCCCGCAGGTGGTGAGAGGCCTGGCCAGCGTGTGCCCCTAGGGCTGAAGTCTGGCCTGCAGGATGGCAAATGGAGGTGGGGGGGGGTCCCAGTCGTGCCCAGGTTTGGGGCGGCCCGCTGCTGACTGTGTCAGTTCTTGGAGACCACCGTGACGGACTTGAGGCTTAAAGCAACAGAAATTTATTTTCTCCTAGTTCTGGAGGCCAGAAGTCCAAAATCAAGGTGTCAGCTGATCTGTGTTTCCTCTGGGGACTCTGGGGGACAATCTGTTCTTTGTCTCCTCCAGCTCTTGTGGCTGCGGGCATTCCCAGGCTGCGGCTGCGGCGGCACCCGTGTCTCTCCCTCTGCTCACACAGCCTCCTCCTCTTCTCTGTGTGTCTGTTTTATACGAATACATTTAATTGTGTGATTACATTTAGAGCCCTCCGGATAATCCAGGATAATCTGCTCTTCTCAAGATCCTTAACTTAATCACACATTTTGTCATATAAGGTAAAATTCACTCCTTTGCCCTATAAGGTAGTATTCACAGGTTCTGGGGATTAGGACATGGATGAATCTTTTTTGAGGGGGGCCAACAGTCCACCCACCACACGGGGTGACCCCCGACCTGCACCCATCTCCTCCCCAGGGTTCAACTTCTCCTCAGAGTCAGTGGCCAGGTCCGAGGGGAGGACGAACTTGTACCATCACCTCGTGGAGACACTCAAGTTTGCTGGGGGACAGAGGTGGCGGCTGTGGGACCCCCACAGCCACTTGGATATCCAGGTGAGGTGGCCTGTGGCTGCTGGAGAGCCCCCTTCCCAGCTCCCAGGGTTCTGCATGAACAGGACAGAGGCTGTCCCTGGACCCCGAGAGTCTGACTGGGTGAGGTTGGAGGTGTGCATACAGAGTTTCAGGACAGGACAGCCTGGCAGTGGCTCGGGGCAGGGAGGGTGAGGCAGGTCTGCAGACTAGAAGGGACCCCTGAGTGGCAAGTATTAGAGGGACAGTGTTGGCACCATAATTCAGAGGACGTGGAGGACGGGCAGGGTCTGGGGGTAGCTTGGGCTGGAGGAAGACAGACTGGGGAGGGCCTCTCAAGGGACCCTCTTCTCTGTGGGCCCCCCGGCTCCTCATTGACCTTGCCACCTGCCCGGCCACCCCAGAACGTTTCCCAGGACCTGCTGGGAGAGACTTTGGCCCAGCAGATCCGCCAGCAGATCGACGCTCGGGGAGACCACCAGCTCAGCCACTACAGCCTGGCTGGGACCTGGGGCCGCCAGATGGGCACGTCGCATGTGTCTGTGCTGGGGGAGGACGGCAGTGCTGTGGCAGCCACCAGCACCATCAACACGCCGTATGTGCCTGACTGACCCCGGGGTGCCCTCCTTTGCTCCCTTAGCACGTCTTACGACCCCCCCAGTCTCCCCTTGCTTGTGTCCAGAAGGCAGTACCTTGCTTTTCCCTTCGCTGCCTCCTTTCTGTCAGAAGGGCCACTCTCCTGTCTTCTCTGGCTGGAAGGCTGCTGACGGGTGACCATGAGCCAGGACCTGCTCGGGGATGAGGTTTACCCAGAAGGATGTCCTGACAGGGAGGCCCAGGGGGATCTTTGGGGGAAGTTCCAGAGAGAGAATAGCAGCCCCAGGGTGCTAGCGGGCTGTCACTTGCATGAGGGGGTCAGGCACGCGTTCCAGGGTGGGAGCCTGGAGCCTGGAGCTCCAAGCCCAGACCCAACTTCACCTGCAGCTTTGGAGCAATGCTGTACTCACCACGCACCGGCATCCTCCTCAATAACGAGCTTCTGGACCTATGCTGGAGGCGTCCCCCGGGCTCCCAAGTCACCCCCCAACCCGGTGAGCCTGAGGACCACACTGGTGGGAAGAGGGCAAGTGGGCAGGCCAGGTGGTGCAAGGCAGCCCCTGGGCCAGCCCCAGTGTGCTCAGCAGTGAATGGAAACACAGATGGAGGCAGGCGGGGGGGGGCGTCTGGAGGGTGCTGGCTGTAGGTGAGGGTGCGGGTGACACCCACCTGGCCTCCAGTTCCAGGCGAGCGGCCTCCATCGTCCATGGTTCCCTCCATCTTGGTCAACACAGCCCGGGGGTCAAAGCTGGTGATTGGTGGGGCCGGTGGAGAGCTCATCATCTCTGCTGTGGCCCAGGTGAGTTGGGGAGCATCTGGCTGGAACATCCCCACTCCTAGCGGGGGAAGGAAGGGGCTGGTGTATGGTGGCTGTGGTCAGTGTCCCCTCCCTCCCCTCCTGTGTTCTCCTTCTCTTCCCCAGGCCATCATAAACAAGCTGTGGCTTGACTTTGACCTAAGAACTGCCATTGCAGCCCCTATCCTGCATGTCAACAGCAAGGGCTACGTGGAGTATGAGCCCACCTTCAGCCAGGTAAGGCCTCTGTCCCTGCCACCACCAGGACTGATGCCTCGGTGCATGTTGCTCAAAGCCCCCAGTGGGATATCAGTCACTGAGTCTCTTCAGCTGGGCTCACTTCCCCTTCTGGGGCCATCCGTTCAGAAGCTCAGTGTGGGAGGTGCCAGGCCAGTCTTGTGGCCCCTGAGGCAGAGAACAGGGTGTCATCCATGCTTTTCCCAAGCCCGGCATCTCTGCCCCTTGGTCTCTGCTCTGTTCTGTTCTCTCCAGATGCTAGTCTTCCTGGCTGTGGCTTTGCAGACTCTCTCTCATGGTGATCTGTTTCCTTGTGGGGCTTGTAGCTTTCATGTGTGAGTTTATTTGTAAGAGAGTAGTCGTTTCCTTCTGAGGCTTGGGGTTGCATTAGTGCTGGTCCTTATGAATATTTCTTGGGTTTCCCCCCTCACAAGCAGGTCCCCAGAGCTAAATTCTCTCATCTGACTCCCTGCCCTCAAACCCCTGCCCCAATACATAGTCACCTTCTTCTCTGGGCTGGGAGATGCCCTTTGTTAAGGTCTTTTTTTTTTTTTTAAAGATTTTATTTATTTATTTGTCAGAGAGAGTGAGCACAGGCAGACAGAGTGGCAGGCAAAGGCAGAGGGAGAAGCAGGCTCCCTGCTGAGCAAGGAGCCCAATGTGGGACTCGATCCCAGGATGCTGGGATCATGACCTGAGCCAAAGGCAGCTGCTTAACCAATTGAGCCACCCAGGCGTCCCTTTTCTTTTTTTTTTTTTTTAAAAGATTTTATTTATTTATTTGACAGGCAGAGATCTCAAGTAGGCATAGAGTCAGGCAGAGAGAGAGGGGGAAGCAGGCCCCTTGCTGAGCAGACAGCCCGATGTGGGGCTCAATCCCAGGACCCTGAGATCATGACCTGAGCCAAAGGCAGAGGCTTTAACCCACCGAGCCACCCAGGCCCCCCTTTGCTAAGATCTAATTTATTTTTATTTATTTTTTATTTGTCAGAGAGAGAGAGAGAGAAAGAGCACACAGGCAGACAGAGTGGCAGGCAGAGGCAGAGGCAGAGGGAGAAGCAGGCTCCCTGCTGAGCATGGAGCCCGATGTGGGACTCTATCCCGGGACATTGGGATCATGACCCGAGCCAAAGGCAGCCGCTCAACCAACTGAGCCATCCAGGCGTCCCTGCTAAGATCTAATTTAAAAGTCTGGCAGCTTTTGAAGGCTTTGAACTTCATGCCTGGGGTCTGTATAGCCAGCTGGGATTTAAGGTCCTCAAAGCTGCCTTGTCTGTGGTGAGGGGCTCTTGGTGTCAAGGCTGCCTCCCATGGCCCTTGGAGCACTGAGGACCATACAGTGAGGAAGCGTTACTCCAAGGGAGTTTGCAATCCCTGAGAACCTTGGTCCTGGGGCCTGGAGACTAAGGATTCTCAGACTCTGAGGTGCTCCCCCTCCCTATATAAGGTCCTCCCCATGGTGTCCTCAGATCCAGGCCAGAAATGGTCTTGTATCTCAAACTCCTTCTGGCCCGGGTGATGTTCTCTCTGCCATGCTCCGCAGAGCCTGGCTTCTCCACTGGGACTTACTGTGGGAAGCCACGGACTCCAGGCCCTCCAAACGAGGCTATAGCCACTGTCCTCCCATCCTTACCACCACTGATGCCCAGTCCTGCCTTCTCAGTTGGGACACAGATCTCTGCCCGGGCCCTAGGCCCTCAACAGGTGGAGCTAAGTTGTCTTCACCTGTGCACTGGCCTTCTCTCCCCTCCAGGAGGTGCGGAAGGGGCTCCAGGCCAGGGGCCACAACCACACCAGGAATCCCTTTTTCCTGAATGTGGTCCAGGCAGTGTCCCAGGACGGGGCCTGTGTGTATGCTGCAGCGGACCCGAGGAAAGGTGGGGAGGCCTCAGGCTACTGAGGAGACTGCTCCTGAGAGCTGCAATCTGGCCCCACCACCAGTGTGTGCCCAGGCCTGGCCTTGGCCTTGGGACCAGGATCTGGACCTTCTGGCGGAGGGTCAGTCTGGGGCTGCAAGAGGTGGGGACAGCCTGGAAGATGGATGACTGTGGGGGCTGAGCCTTCTCCCAGAGCCCCTTGTGGCCGTGCCCCTGACTACCCCTGCCCCCACCAAGTCTTCCCTAGGCCTCTCACCCAGGACTGTGGCATACCCTTGCCCCAGGCTGCACTCCCCACCTGTATACTGTCTAGTCCAACATTAAAGAGGAGGGTGGACCTCAGCCTGATTTGGGGTCTAGTTGTGGGACGGCACCCTTAGAAAGCACACTCACTGAGTTCCTACAGTCCTCCATGACACACCAGCATGGAGGTGTGGAAACCGAGACCTAGCAACCGGCTGGCCTCACTCAGGGATGGCTGGCCCACCCGCTGGGCCTCTGCAATATGGCTGTCGGGGGCCTGCGTGTTGGTGGGAAGGCAGGGCTGTGGCCAAGAGGCACCTGCTCCTGACTCTCGCCAGGACCATCTCTGGAACTTGTCCTCTGTGCCAGGAAAAGGTCGGATGAACTAGGACCTGAGACCCCCACCCCAGTCCCCAGTCCCAACAATTGCCCATGTTCTCACCCTCAGCACTGTTGGCATTTTGAATGAAAGAGTCTTTGTTGGGGGCTGTCCCCCCATTGTAGTGTGTTGAGCAGCCTCTCTGGCTTCTCCTTCCAGGATGCAGAATGTCCACTACCACCAGCAGTGGCCAAATCATCCCTAGTTGAAAACTACTGCTCTGGACCCTTTAGCCCCTAGTTGCTGAGAATGGCTTTGCCAGCTGCTGTGGTGGGCTGCCCTCCCGGAGGGTGCCTCATTGGACTGACCTGGGGTTCCTGCCCCACACTGATTCCTGGGAGCACTGGGGGTAACCCCAGTGTCCCACAGGGGCACACCTCCACCTGGCAGGGTCTAAGGCCTGTTCCACTGCTGAGCCATTGGTCGTGGCCTCCCACCCCACTTGTCACTTCTGCCGTATGAAGTTAACATTCTCAAGTGCCAGGGATCAGGATGGGGACCTGATGGGGACCTTTCGTCGACCACACACGGGGAGAAGGGGGTGGATGGGGCAGATCTTTGATCTGAGCTTGACTGTGAGGGTCTAAGGGGGTATTCTGACAGACTCCAGGAGAAAGGACTGGGGACAAGGGTGGCTGACTTGGAGAAGGGGGACAGGCCTGCCATCGTCACTGTGCTCCTGGTGGACCTCGGGGCTGCTCACTGCTGCACTTGGGCATCCTGGAGACCACAGCTCCTCCCAGAGCAGGAAGTGGGAAGAGGACTTTTGGGAAGGGCAGGTCTGGTTCAGCAGTCAGGGGTGCAGAAAAAATGGGCGGAGACAAGCAGGAGTTGGGAGGGTGCAGTTTCTGACCTGGTGGGGTCCAGAGTCTGGCCCTGTGCTGTCAGGACCATCCATGGGGGGCCTCCCCTAGGGGAGGGCGCCTTGGCCACTGTCCCAATGTGTCCAGCACTTTGTTCACTGAACTTCACAGCCAGCCAGGGTGACAGAGCTCCCCTCCACACTACTTTTGAAGCTTGACAGAAGTCCCAGGGCAGCTCTCACAGGCCCAGCAGGTCCCCCCCTGAGGCTCAGTTATCACACACGAGCTGATGGATCCCCACCCCCTCTGTGTACCAGGTTTTTGGATCATCAGACCCCATACCCACACGCCAACTGTGGCCAGAGGCATCTCAGACTCAACATGCCCAACCGGAAGCCAGCTCTGAGGCAACCGGAAACTCTCTGGTGTCCTCCTCTCTGACCCTGGGCACCCAATCCTTCCTCTCCCCCTCTGCCTGGCTCAGCCCTGGCCCCATCGCCTTATCCCTCTCCACCTCCTTGGTGCAGCCACTGCCTCCACCCACTCCCTACTCATGACAATCATGGGCCTTGAAAAATCCCGTTACAAGGCAGTGCAGAGCTCTCCTTGGTTCCTGGTACCACTCCTCTTCTTCCCTGCCCATCCCACCCTCGGGGACTTGCCCAGCCGGTGCCCACATCCCACAAGGACCACCAGCTATGTCCATGATCCCACTTACCCAGCTGAGTCAGGGACTCCTTTGCACATCTTGCTACACAGAGGAAATCAGAACCAGGGCTACAATATCCCCAAAATAACATTGGCACAGTACAGACCAGCCCCTACAGAATATGGCTAATGCAGGATCCAGGGAAAATGCATTGTCTGAAACAACTGCATGAACTATAAGCATCAAAATGAATAAAGGATCTAAGTGAAAGTTAATAAAGGAGCCGTCAGAACAATCAGGAAAGCAAGGGGAAAGGCTCAGTAACAACCTGAAACTGAGACTGATAAATCTGAAATCAGGAAAACAGGTCTTTGAAAAAAAAAAAAAAAAAGGGTTATTCGACAGCTTACAGTACAAAAGAAGAAAACGCAAACATACAAAAGGAATGACAACGGGGGAATGAGCTCAGATATAGAACTTAAAAGATCATTCATCCAAATAAATTTGGCAAGTTCAATAAAATAAATTACTCTCTAGGATGATGTAAGTAGGGTTTATGGGACATACACCTGAAAACGTTGTTTATCTGAAATTCAAATTTAAGTGGGCATCCTATATTTTTGTTTGCTAAATCTGGCAACCTTTAATATAAATGACAGATCCAAGGAGGGGCAAAGATCTAGATGTGTCAACAATCACTGAAAAAATTAAGAACATTGCAGGAACACTGGCTTACCTCAAACACCCTTCTAGAAATTTCCTCAGGTGAAGTGTGTCCTGCCATTAAGGCCAGAGACCTGTCTTGCCAGTTAAGCCCCCACAGGCAGGAGCAAGAAGGAAAATGTCTACATTCATTTTATGAAGCCAGCAAAACACCGACCCTAAACCTTCTAAAGAGAACAACAGACCAGTTGTGTTTTTGAAATTCAACACGAAGTTCCTAAAAAATATTAGCATGGAGAATCTAGCAACACATGGACACAATGACATGTCCTACCTCACCCAGGAGGGCAGACACCAGCATTGCAAGAAAGGTCTTCTTCTTTCAGTGTATCCATGAGTGTGACTCTCATTTCTTCTCTTCTATCCTGAGGAGAAATGGTTTATCTCTACAGAGAATGAGGAAGCATTTGACAAATTTCAATACCCCTTCTATTTTTTTGTTTAAAGATTTTATTTATTCATTTAAGAGAGAGAGAACACAAGCAGGGGGAGAGGGGGAGGGAGAAGTGAACTTCCCACTGAGCAGGGAGCCCGACGTGGCCCATATCCCAGGACCTGGAGATGATGACCCGAGCCGAAGGCAGACGCTTAACTGATTGAGCCACCCAGGCACCCCTCAACACCCATTCTTGATAAAAATGACAAAAGAAAGAAAGAAACCCACCAAAAACCCACTGAATAAAATGGAAATAAATGGATACTCCTTTAACACGAATATACGTCCCAAGGCAACAATAGCAACCTCTGCTGGGCATTGACCATAGGCTGGGTACCTGTCTATTGCTTTACATGTATTAACTCAACATATAATTCTCCTTAATGAAGTGGAGCTATGATTATCGCAGTTTTACAGATGAGGATCCTGAAGTCATAATGAACCAAGGGTCATGCAGAATACATGCCAGAAACAAACGTCCGATACACTGATGGAGAAAATCAATCTTGACTCCTACCTCACACCAAATATAAAAATAATTCAAGATGAATCTTAGGCCTAAATGGAGAAGTTAAAACAAGTGCTTGGGCAAGTGTTCCAGCATCAATTATTATAAAGACCTTTATTTTCTTGAATTCCATCGGGGAGGGAAAAAATCAAGGGGCTCCTGGGTGGCTCAGTCAGTAATTGTCTGCCTTCGGCTCAGGTGGTCCTGGGGTCCTGGAGTTGAGCCCCACATCAAGCTCCCTGCTCAGTGTGGAGTCTTCTTCTCTCTCTCCCCACCATACCCCCTCATGTTCTCTCTTGCTTTCTCAAATAAAGAAAATATTTTTAAAAAATCAAGTAAACAAATCCATCCGAATTTGTTTTAAAACAAATTATAAACATACAGTTGTTAAAGCAGCATATGAGTAAACCTACGAAGTCAAGCGACCACAATATAAACTCCACAAAGAGATGTAAATAAATATGGAAATCCTGTCTCTGCTAAAGGAGCAGTTCAAAGCCATAAGAAAAAGATTGTTATCAATACCTCTTGGAACAAGTGGGCAGCCACCTAGGAAAATAATGAAGTGGGATTCCCTACATTTTTATCTACACCAAAATAAATTCCAGCCAGATCAAGACTGAAGTGTTAAAAGTGAAACCACATAAATCTATAAAAAATCAAATGCAGGATGCCTGGGTGGCTCAGTCTGTTAAGCGTCTGCCTTCCACTCAGGTCATGATCCCAGTGTCCTGGGATCAAGCCCTGCACCAGGCTCCTTGCTCGGCAGAGAGCCTGCTTCTCCCTCTCCCTCTCCCCCACGCTCTCTCTCTCTCTATGTCACATAAATAAAATCTTTAAAAAAAAGTTAAAAAAACAACAAACAAAACATCACAAGGAAATTTTATTTATATTCTTAGAGAAAGGAAAACCTTTTCAGGCATGACATAAAAACAAGAAGTAAAAGAAAAAAAAGAACACCAGATATATTTGAACACGTAAAAAGTAGAAATTTTGACGTAGAAAACTTCTTTAAAGACCAAAAAACACAAATAAAAATCTTAAAAAAAAAAAAAAAACCCTATGACCCAGCAATTGCATTACTGGGTATTTACCCTAAAGATACAAACGTAGTGATCCAAAGGGGCACGTGCACCTGAATGTTTATAGAGCAATGTCCACAATAGCCAAACTATGGAAAGAACCTAGATGTCCATCAACAGATGAATGGATAAAGAAGATGTGGTATATATACACAATGGAATACTATGCAGCCATCAAAAGAAATGAAATATTGCCATTTGCGACAACATGGATGGAACTAGAGCGTATCATGCTCAGCGAAATAAGTCAAGCGGAGAAAGACAAATATCATATGATCTCCCTGATATGAGGAAGTGGTGATGCAACATGGGGGCTTAAGTGGGTAGGAGAAGAATCCATGAAACAAGATGGGATTGGGAGGGAGACAAACCATAAGTGACTCTTAATCTCACAAAACAAACTGAGGGTTGCTGGGGGGAGGGAGGTTGGGAGAAGGGGGGTGGGGTTATGGACATTGGGGAGGGTATGTACTTTGGTGAGTGCTGTGAAGTGTGTAAACCTGGTGATTCACAGACCTGTACCCGTGGGGATAAAAATATATGTTTATAAAAAATAAAAAAATAAAAAAAAAAGACCAACAGAAATTTGTGACGATGAGGGTGGAGCTAGAGCAGATTATGCGAAGCAAAATAAGTCAGAGGAAGACAAATACCGTATGATTTCACTCATACGTGGAATTTAAGAAACATGACGAATGAGCAAAGAAAACGAGAGAGGAACCAAAAAACAGACTCTTAACTATAGAGAACAAACTGGTAGTAACCAGAGGAGAGGTGGGGGAGGGGGGAGTACTAGGGAATGGGGATTAAAAATTACACGTACCCTGATGAGCCCTGAGTAATGTATAGAATGGTCGAGTCACTACATTGTACGCCTGAAAGTAATACAACACTGTATGTTAATTATGCCGGAATTAAAACTCTTAAAAAAATAAAAATAAATCTTAAAGGCCAATGACAAACTTGAGGAAAATAGTTTCAGTACATAATACTCTATGGGGTTGGGTTCTTTAATATTTAAATACTTAAATATTTAATGTCAAAGACCAAGTGTCCATTAGAAAGACGCACTGGGACATGACTCATTGTAGACCACAGAAAGCAAGCTACAGTGATTGCTCTAACATAGAAAAAGTTGCTCAACCTCCCTCATAAATGAGCATGGCCAATAAAAACAATAGTGAGACCCCCCGCAGGGACAAAGTAAATAACTCCAGGCTCAGAAAGCTTCCTCTGTGAGTTCTTCCCAACACTGATGGGAGGAAAAACACCAGTCTTACACAAACTCTTCCAGAGAACAGAAAAGAGGAAAGAGACATTGCACAATGCTTTAAATGAGGCAGCATCATCCTGAGAACAAAACCCGACAACGAAATGTCAAGAAGGAAAAGTAGAGGGCGATTTCATCTGTGGACAGAGAGGCAAAACTCCTCAATGAATGATGAGCAAACCAAATCACTCCCAGTTGGCGTTTATTCTGGGAGTGCGAGATGGGTTACCCATGAGAAAGTCAAGCCATGTAATTCATTGTACTAACATAGTAACAGAATAAAGGAAAAGGAAAAAAAAAAAAGAGAGAGAATCAGCCATCTCGATATATGCAGAAGAGCGTTTGGTGAGATTTACCAACTTGCATTCACAGTGAGAAGTTTCAGGAACTGTTAACGGAAAGAAACTTCCTTAATCTGATAAATTGCAGCGGCAGAACCTTTAGAGAAAACGTCATACTTCGCAGTAAAACATAAAAAGCCTTCCTTCTGAGACTGTGACCAGCTCCTTTTGAGACCAAGATAAGCGTGGTGGGCTGTCATCATTTCCTTCCATTAACAGCAGGGAAGTTTTCACTAGCGTAACAAGGTGAGGGAAAAAAAAAAATAAAAGACACAAGGACTTTCCAGGAAGGAGAACATAAAATTGTAGCTACTTTACAGATAAACCATTAGAAATAGATGAATTTCACACAATCACTGGAATCAAGGAAAATGTACAAAAACCAATAGTATTTCTACATACCAGCCACAAATAGAAAACATTTTTGGAACTGAAATTATAAAAGTATTAAAAAAAAGAAAATCAGGGACCTCTGGGAGGCTCAGTAGGTTAAAGCCTCTGCCTTTGGCTCAGGTCATGATCTCAGGGTCCTGGGATGGAGTCCAGAGTCTGGCTCTCTGCTCAGCGGGAAGCTTGTTTCCCTTCCTCTTTCTCTGCCTGCCTCTCTGCCTACTTGTGATCTTTGTTTGTCAAATAAATAAATAACATCTTTAAAAAAAAATCAAAGCCTAAAAGTAAAAGTAAAACTAACATGGGTATGCGAGATCTTTATAATAAACATTATAAAATGGGAGAATTTTTAAAAGACCTAAATAAATGGAGACTTATACTAGGCTCATGAACTAGGAGGCTTCATTCTCTAGAGAGTCCATGCAACCTTAATAAAAATCCTCAAAGAATTTTGGGTGGAAATTGGCAAGCTGCTGCTTTTTTTTTTTTTTAAGATTTTATTTGTTTATTTGACAGACAGAGATCACAAGTAGGCAGAGAGGCAGGCAGAGAGAGGAGGAAGCAGGCTCCCTGCTGAGCAGAGAGCCCGCGATGCGGGTCTCAATCCCAGGACCCTGGGATCATGACCTGAGCCGAAGGCAGAGGCTTTAACCCACTGAGCCACCCAGGTGCCCCTGGCTTCTAAAATTCATGTGGGAACACCAAGAATCAAGACCAGCCCAGGCAATTTTGAAGAATAACATAAATGGAGGACTCACACTACCAGATATCAAGAACAAGCTATGTAATTAAGTAATTAGATAATCGATAAGTAAGGCAATTTGGTACTGGTGCGAAGATAAACTAGGCAATAGGACAGAACAAAGACTCACCGTGCCTCTGATAATGGGGACACAGCAGTGCAGAGGGGAAGGAGGGTTTCTTCAACACGTGGTAGCTGAGACAACTGGATATCTGCATGAAAAATGTGTATCCTGACCCCTACCTCACACCATGCACAATCTATTCCAGATGGCTTGCAGATTTCATTATGAAGTATGAAGCAACAATGCTTTTATAGGAAAACACAGGACAGCTTTGTAACTTTGGAGTAGGCGAGTGTTCTTAGGACACAAGAAGTATTAACTATAGAAGAAAAAATTGATAGACTATATTAAAGAACTTCTGTTTGACAAAAGACATCATTAAAACAGTGAAAGTCATTAAAACAGCAACTCACAGAGTGGGAGAGTATTTATACTACTTATATCTGACAACAAACTCTTATCCAGAGAAAAGAATTTCTACAAATTAATTTGAAACATCCAGGTAACCCAACAGAAAATGGGCAAAGGACTAGAACAGACACTTCACAAAAGAGGTGCTCCAGATGGCCAATGAACATATGAAAAGGTGTAGATGTCAGAAATGTCATAAAAATGCGAAGTATATGCTAGTATATGCGACTAGTATATGCTACTAGTCCATATACATGAAAATGGCCAAAATGAAAAAGACTGACAATACCAAGTGTTAGTGAAGATATAGCAAAAGGGAATTATCATACGTTGTTGGTGGGAAGGTCAGTGTTGGGTCTTTTATCAAAGGAAAGAGACTGAGGCAAAGTGAAAGTTATGCAAAGCCTTATTCTATACCAAGCACTAGAAGTCAGACTGACCAGCCAGGGCCGCCTCCGAAGAGAGCGAACCCGCCCTGATCTCCCAGGCTGGTTTTATAGGGCAGAACCGCAGACCCAGGGCTTCTATTGTTAAGGCATTTACTCCCGGAATTGATACCCGGAACCATACCAGGAGCTACTGGGGCGTTTATTCCCATAATGAAATCCATGGATGTAAACAACAATATGGCTACGTAGGCAATATGGAGTTGCTCTGGCTAAGCAGGCCCTAATAGTTAAACAGGTTTTAACATTAAATCGGCCCTAACAGTCAGTTGTTAAAATCACTTTGGAAAATTGGCATTATCTATTAAAGCTACCAACACACACATGCCTCAGGCCCAGCAGTGTGTGTTCCTGGAAACTTACCCAACATAAATTCATATATTTTTGTGTCAAAAGTAACGTACAAGAAGGGCTAGGGATGTCTGGGTGGCTCAGTGGGTTAAAGCCTCTGCCTTCCGCTCACGTCATGATCTCAGGGTCTTGGGATCGAGCACTGCATCGGGCTCTCTGCTCAGCGGGGAGCCTGCTTCCTCTCTCTCTGCCTGCCTCTCTGCCTATTTGTGATCTCTCTCTCTCTCTCTCTCTCTCTCTGCATCAAATAAATAAATAAAATCTTAAAAAAAAAAAAAGAGGGGCTCCTGTGTGGCTCAGTCGTTAAGCGTCTGCCTTCAGCTCAGGTTGTGATCCCAGAGTCTGGGGATTGAGCCCCGCATTGGGCTCCCTGCTTGGCAAGCCTGCTTCTCCCTCTCCCACTCCCCCTGCTTGTGGTCCCTCTCTCATTATGTCTCTCTCTGTCAAATAAGTAAATAAAATCTTAAAAAAAAGGAAAAAAAAAAAGACACATACAAAAATGTTCACGGCACTAGCCATTATAGCTCCAAACTAAGAAACCAACCCAATGTGCCTCAGCAGGAAAATGAATAAACAAATTCATTCGATGGAATAATCCTCAAGAAAAAAAAAGTCAGTGACAGCCTCATACCTCAATACGGATGAATCTTTGCACATGCAAAAAAAGCCAGGCACAAAAGAGGATCTACTCTATGATTCCATCTTCTTAAAGTACAAAGCCCACAAAACTAACATAAGGTGTGAGAAATCAGTGACTACCCTGGGGACGAGGGGGAGGGCAGTGCCTGATAGAGAAAATGGGGGAGAGTGTAAGGGGATTGGTACTGTTCAATTTCTTTTCTTTTCTTTTTTTTGCTGATTAAAGCATTTTTTCCAATTTATTTATTTTCAGAAAAACAGTATTCATTATTTTTTTCACCACACCCAGTGCTCCATGCAAGCCGTGCCCTCTATAATACCCACCACCTGGTACCCCAACCTCTCACCCCCCAGTACTGTTCAATTTCTTGACATGAGTGGTGGCTAACTGGGCATACTCACTTTGGATTTTTTTTAAAAAATATTTTATTTACTTATTTGAGAGAGGAAGAGAGAGGGAGAGAACAAGTAGGGGGAGCGACAGAGGGAGAGGGAGAAGCAGGCTTTCCACCAAGCAGGGAGTCCAATGTGGGGCTCGATCCCAGGACCTGGCATCATGACCTAAGCTGAATGCAGATGTTCAACAGACCAAGCCACCCAGGCGCCTCTTTGCTTTGGATTAATTCATTGAGGTGGACCCTGGAGCAGTGTGCTTCCTTGCATTTAATTTATACTTGATTTATCAGGGTTCCCTCAGAGAACCTGCCACCGTGGGAGCTGGTCAAGGGACCTCTGTGAGACTGTTGTCTTCTAGCTGCTGTTGGAGCTTGAGCTCCATGTGGCAGAGTCTGGAGGGCAGGCAGGTGGACATTAGGTGGAGGGGGTGCTCCAGAGCTGGCTGGAACCCCGCTTGTTGGTTGGAGCCCACATGGGTTGGTTGATACCCAACAGCCTTCTTGCTGCCAAGGGAGGCAAGTGTTCCTGCAGAAGCTGGACACCTTTGTCAGGCACCCAGCCCAGCAGTGGAGAAGCTGAACGTGGCCCGAGGGCAAGTGAAACGGTTTCCGCCCTTGACCTCTTCTGGTGCCATCTGAGCTGAGCCAGCAGACACACAACGATGTGTGTGAGCTATGAATGAGACCGCTGATCCGTTTCCCGCCTCCGAATTGGGCGAGGAACTCTCTTGCGGTACCTCCTGACCCGGATGGGAATTCTGGGAATGTCCAGTCTAGCCAAGTTGATGAGGGCCTCACCACATGTTTTGTCTCTCTGGCAAAGAGCAAACAGTGTGAAGCCTCCTTGTACTGACGGGGGTAAGGGGACCCGGCTCTCCCAGTCACTTAGGGTGTCACTGAGTGCCACTCCACGAGGCCAATGCCCGGGTTGTTTAACCAGCCAGTCCTCCGGTATGAACTGCTTCTGCAAATAAACCTGAACTTCCTGACAAAGGACAGCAGTGCTTGAAGAAGCAAAAGACTGAACACAGCTTCATGCCCACCAACTGGGGACTAGTTCCATAAACTTCAAATTTTTAATTTTGTATTGTAGGAAAATAACGTAAGCATGCAACCTTCACCATCTGAACCATTTAGAAGAGTCAGGCTTGGAGGCATTAAGCACTTTCACGGTGTTGACCAACTGCTGGCACCATACCTCTCCAGAATGTTTTCATCTTCCCAGACCGAAACTTGGGTCCCATTAAACACTAGCTCCCCATTCCCCTCCCCAGGGTCTGGTAAGTTTTTACTGTCTGTCTCCATGAATGTGGTGACTCTGGGAGCTTCATATGAGCGGAATAGTACAAGCATTTTCCTTTTGTGTCTTTTTTTTTTTTTTTTTAACATTTATTTGACAGAGAGACAGAGAGGGAGCACAAGCAGAGGTAGTGGGAGAGGGAGAAGCCGGCTTCCCACTGAGCAGGGAGCCCGATGCAGGCAGGGCTCCATCCCAGGACCCTGGGATCTCGACCTGAGCTGAAGGCAGACACTTAACCGACAGAGCCACCTGGGTGCCCCTGAGCAAGAAGTCTTAACA
Organism: Neogale vison; assembly: GCF_020171115.1. Classification (NCBI taxonomy): domain Eukaryota; kingdom Metazoa; phylum Chordata; class Mammalia; order Carnivora; family Mustelidae; genus Neogale; species Neogale vison. The sequence goes on along the minus strand of NC_058093.1, from coordinate 214,318,069 downwards.
TTCATCCATGTTAGAGCCTGTGGAGAACATTCTGCTGCATGGGCGGACCACGTTTCCTTTACCCCTTCCACCATCCATGGACACTTGGTTGCTTCCACCTTTTGGCTGTAACGAATAACGGTGCTATGAACACTGACCTATATTGAGTATTTAAAAACCTTATGCCCATAAGGTTTCAACAGTAATGAAAAACGTCAGACCATCTTTTTGCATCCCTGCCCCTGGCATTATAGTTAAGAGAAACTGCTGCAAAAATGGGCCTCAAAATGAATTATGATTTGGGGTACCTGGGTGGCTCAGTGGGTTAAAGCCTCTGCCTTCAGCTCAGGTCATGATCCCAGGGTCCTGGGTCAAGACCTGCATCCAGGTCTCTGCTCCGTGGGGAGCCTGCTTCCTCCTCTCTCTCTGCCTGCCTCTCTACCTACTTGTGATCTCTCTCTCTCTATCAAATAAATAAAAATAAATAAATAATAAAATTTAAAAAAATGTACTATGTTAAATCACCAGTTTTCTTGTTCTGGTGGTAGTACTGGATGGCTGAACAGGTCAGTGAGGGAGGGAGAGGGTTCCCTGCCACATGCTGAGGACCCACGTTGGCGCAAGGTCCAGAGCCACCCTTGTAACAGAAGGCAGCAGAAAGATCTTGGAGGGATGTACCCTGTACTTTTCTGCTCGCCTGGCATGAGCTAGAACTCAGTCACGTGACCACCTCAGCGCAAGGGGCGCTAGGAAATGCAGTCCAGTGTGCAATCCAGGAGCAGCATCTGGGTGTCCCGGGCTGCTCAGCTCTGCTGTCTGCAGGCACCTACTCAATCTCACTTCCCTAATGATTTTTGTCCTTTGAAGTTCTGCTGGAACGGGACTCCTCCAGGAAGCATGCCTTGATTTCCTACTCCTGAGACATACTGCACTGAGCGTGCCCCCACAATGGGCAGCCATCGGACTGTGAGCTCTGAGGAAAGAGGCGGCCCAGGGAAGACAATCAGCCACCCCAAGGCTTGCAGAAGGAGCCAGGCTGGCCAAAGAGGGGGCCCTGCTCCCCACTGTGCTGTACCGGTCTCTTGGCTCTGTGCTTCCCACTGTCTTCAGCTAATGGGCGGCCCGAGGGAGAGGTCGGAGGGTGGAAGCAACAGGTGCTTCCCCCATCTTGGGCCTGTGGCTCCTGCTAGGGCCCTCGGGCCTGCATGGCTCCTACTGTGAGGTTCCCACATTTGCGAGCACCTGGGCCTGGCTGTCACCCTCCTTCCTTTGTTCCTCAGCCCGGGGCTGTTGCTGGGGTCCTATGGTGGCCTCACCAGCTACTTGGCTTGCGTCCTGATTCTCCCATCCCTGTGTTTCTACGTCCTTCGATTATTGTCTCTCAAACCCCAACCAATACAAAAGATAAGGGGCTAGACATTGGGGTCTGCTAACTTGGCACTGTGGTTTGGGGAAACCACTCCCCTGAGATGGTGGTCCCTGCCTTTGAGGTCTCTAAAGGGTGTCTTTGTGGGACCCTGGGACCTTCTGCCTCACACAGGCCCAGAAGTACCGGACTCCCTTCAGTCCCATGGGAAAACCCATCAGGTGTCGGGACTTCCCAGCCTGGCCTGTCCCTGGCAGTAGGAATTCCAGACGTCTGGGGGCCAGGGCCACAGAGTGTGCACCCCTTCTGTGGGGGAGGGGTTGGGGCAGCTCTTGGTACAAGTGCAGGGTTGAGAACCCAGAGGGAGGCCATGTTTTCCTCTTTTAGGATGAAGCATTAACTGCCAAGGTCTGTTGGAGTGGGCGCCTCATTATTCCTCAGACTGGGCGGCACTTCTCTTCCTCTGAGCCTCACCCAGGCTGTTCCTCTGCCTGGAATGTCCTCGCTAACCAATCACGTCTGAGAATTCGACCTAACCTCTCAGTTATGGCCCAGGAGTTGTGAGCTTTCCCCTGCCATCCCTGGGGTACCTGCTCCCCCAGGTCCAGGCTGCCTCAGGAGGAAACTGACCTGTCACCCACCGTCTTGTGCCTGGACCAGCACTGAGGATTCAGGTCTGTGGGAAGCCAGCCCTGTCTTACCACATCTGCAGAGAGGAAAGTACCTGCTCAGTGGGCAAAGGGCCAGCTCTCAGCCCCATCCTGCTCTGAGCTGGAAAACAGTGGGGAAGCAGCAGCATGGGTCCTGACCTCCATATCCCTCCTTAGATCTCTTGGGTACCACCCTAGGAAGACCCCCAACCCCTCTCATCTGTTCCTCTGAACATACCCTATCACATGCAAGACTACCTCCTCCAGCAAGCCTTCCAGACTGCACCTGCCCCTACCACCCAGCTTCCCCACCTTTGCCCAGGACCCTCAGCCAATGGTAAGTCTAGCAGGGTGGGGAAGCTCTGCTTCTGCTCCTGGTGGTCAGTGCCAGCTGGATGGCCTGTGCTCCGGAGACTGCGGGATGACTCAAAGCCTTCCTAGCAGAGGGCGATGCAGAAGTGGGCCTGTATGGGCCTTGCTTGGCCAAGCTAGTGACAAGCCCACTGGCCCAAATGGAGTTGTCTGTGGACTGTCAGGACCTGGTGGTGTAGGTCCTACCATCTGCTGCCCCCACGTGGCCACTCTCAGCACTGCAGGTCGCAGTGAAGGGAGCCTCCACTTCCACTCATTGCCTCCCACCCAAGGTTTTACATCCCTTGGGCAAGCTCGAGCCACTGGCCTGGACCAGGGGGAAATCAACCTCCAACCCTCTCCTCCACTGTGCTTTCCCGGAGACCCATGATGCAAGCCTGGCCCTATCCTATGCTGCCAAGGCCCTCCCCTAGCCCACCACTCAGCACCCTCCCTAGCAATAGCATGAAGCCGCCTCCATACCCTGCTTCTGGACACTCCTAGGTAAAGAACCCAGGCACCCAGAAAATGGGCTCTGGTCAGGAACTACCAGTCACTGCCTACCTGCTGGGCGGTGCTGGGGCAGGGGAGGGGCCTAGGGGCGGGCTGGGCTGGGCCAGCAGGCTGCAGGGGTGGGAGGTGCAGGTGCCAGTGCTGGCCCCATCCCCTCCTGGGCACCCAGCATGGCACGCCATGGTGAACCCTTTGCAGACACAGTCCCTTGTCTTCAGCCCACGAAGTGGCCACCGTTCTCAATCCCACTTTTCAGGTGGAGACAGACCAGTGAGGGACCCACCCTAGGTGGCTGGACGGTGGACCTAGGTTGCTCTCAGTGCTGCTGGCCCCACAAAGCAACCACGGAACCGTCCAGAATCAAAGTGTAGCATGAGCACCAGGACACCAGGGAGGGGGCACCACAGGCTTGTTTTCTCTGGGTAGAGAGGGAGGGGTATCTCAAGTGACATTCCAGTCGAGTTAGAAGGGACATTCCAGAAGAGTTAGAAGTGACATTCCAGAAGGGTTAGAACTCCGAGCCTGGAGCTCAGAGAGTGACCCTCCACACTGGGGTCCTGAGGCCTCTCCCACCGAGGCTGGGCCAAGTCCTGCAATCAAGGCAGCTGGGTGCTAAGGCTCCTGTGTTGGGGCACCAGGGACCAGTGGATTGGGATCACAGGTATCAGACACGGAATCTGAGGTACCACCATTTGAGTTTCAAGTACCAGAGTGCTGGGTCTCTGGAGACAGGTGTTAGAATTGGAGGGAATTGAGTCTGGGGGTGAGAGCTTAGACTACTTGGGGACTAGAGCACCAGGTGCCTGTTGGGAGCTTCCCGGCTCGAGCCAGGTGTCCAGGTCTAAGGAGACAGAGCAGGGCACTAGGGTAAGGGTACACATGGGCATTAAAGGCTCAGGTATCAGGTGTCCAGGTCCCTGTACATGGTGCAAGGGATGGGGGATCGAAGTGCCGGGGTGCACGCTCTCCAGAGCTTTCTCCTGGGAGGCTGGTCTTGGCTCCAGGTTCTTGGTCTCTGGCTGCGGGCCAAATGAGCCCCCTTCAGGGCTGTGAACCCCAGCTGGCCCTGGAACAGAGACACCATCTAGAGTAGACATGGGGAGCACTGTGGAGTCTCAGTGGGCTGAGACTCTCCCTAGTGCCAACAAGGGAGGGGCACAGATGGGGTCCCGCTGGCAGAACCCTGGGCCTGTGGGGCTGGGGGGCGGGGCCTCACATGTTGCCCTTCCTGCGGCGTAGAAGCACATACACCAGCGCGACCAGAGCCACCACCGCCAGGCCTCCGAAGATGATGCTCAGTAGGACCGCATGGCTCCGAGCTGGAAACAGGGCAGAGGGGTGAGGGCGCTTGCGGGCGAGGTCGGGGGGGGAGAGGCAGGTGGGCCGGGCACCCTCACCTGGTTGGCACATGGGGCTGGGCCTGGACCAGGTGCCATCAGCCTGGCAGGTGCTGGCCTCTGCCCCAAACAGGTTGTAGCCGCCGTCACAGTGGAAGTGGACCGTGGAGCCCGCCAGGTAGCTGATACCCTCCTTGTGTCCATTGGGGGGCGGAGCCAGCCAGCCGCAAGACGTCACTGGGGTAAGGGACCAGGAGTAGAGCACAGGATGAAGCTACTGGCCGACAACCCCCACCCCCAACGCTGCAGCTGCCAGCTTAGGAGGTCACGTCCCAGTAGGACATGCCCATCCCATCTCTTCAGGCCCCCAGCCGCCCTCACCAGGCCGCAGGCTCTGCACACGATGCTGGTGCCGCTGGTGGGCCATCAGCGTGCCGTTGCCCACGCTCAGGCTCCCAGTGGCCATCACATCAAAAGCACAGAAATGGTTGTCTCCACATAATTCAGCCACCTCGGCCTGATTGGGGTTGGGGGTGGTCTCCTCGGCGAACAGGGGCTGAAAGGTGTAGTCATGCTTGGACTGATACAGGAAGTTGTTGACCAGGAACCAAGAGTCATAGGTAAGCAGGGACGAGGCGTTCTCCACGGCCCCTGGGGAGATACACAGCGGGTCGTGCTGGTGGCCGACGGTTCTGGAGTGTCTCCCTTCACACTGCCACGTTCCCCCCATTCCCCAGTGGGCCGCAGGGTCACTCACAGTCGGCCCCAAAGCGGAACAGCTCCCGGGAAGTGGACTCGGGGGGCAAGACCCTCCCATTGCGCAGGGTATAGTCGTCGGTGGGGTCATCATTCAGTGTCCCAAGAAGGCCTTGCGTGTGGGTAAGGAACTTCTCAGGCAGGAGAACAGTCACACTCAGGAACGGACGCTGGACGAGGACCTCCAGGCCAGCCCCTGATGATAGCATGATGGACACGCCGTCTTGGGCAGCTATGGACAGGAACATACCTGGGCACAGGGGGATCTGGAGTCAGGGTTGTCCACTCAGGGCACCGTGCCGTGACTCCACAGCCCCAGGATGAGTGCAGCAGCCTCCGTGGGCTCCCAGGGGAGGAGAGGGTGTCCCCAGGGCCAACCCTGCTGTGATACTCCCTCACCCCAGGCCCACACCTGTCCTGGGACCCCCACACTGACATGAAGTGCCCAGGCTCTGAAGGGACCCCTCACACCAAGGCCCTGGCTGGGGGGGGTCACCTGTGGGCCCTCACTCCTCAAGAAAGGCAGCAGCCATGCCCACCTCCACCCTTCCTGGGGGTCCCTGTACCGTCCGCAGTAGCAGGCCCAGCCCAGGTCCTGACCTGACCCATCCCAACCGCAAGAAACTCATTTCATTAGCTCAGTTCCCTGAGGCTGTGCCACCACAGAACGGGTGGACAGGGGGCTGCTCCTTAGCCCTTGGGGCCGACCAGCATCCTCGAAGCAGGTTATTCCTATCACTGCAGCTTCCAGCTCCTTGTCCCACCATCCGGGCATCTCAGGGTTCTGATCACATGGCTGGGGCTCCATGGGTGTGAAAGCATGAGATGAGACCAGGTCCCCAGGCTGGACCTCCCTACCTGAGGCCTAGAACCTCACTTGCCCAGACAGCCGTGGGCTGGGGACGTGGGTTCACCGTGCTGGGCCCCTCACCATGGGGCGCAGGGGAGAGGGGCAAACTTGCGCCTCGGGTGGGAAGGCTCAGGTGGGAAGGAGAGGGCGTGAGAGCAGCCCGCAAAAGCTCCCGGGCCATCCCACTCACCTTTCAGGTCCATCCAGCTCTGTTCTGTGAAGTTGAGCACCTCCTGGTTCAGCAGCACCTGCAGGACCCCCTCCTTGCCATCCAGCCGGACCTCCACCACGTCTGAGTTGCCCTCCTGGACAGCCACAGCCATCAGCCCTGTGCCTTGGTCCTGTGTGCCTGCGGAGGCACGTGCAGAACGGGGCGCTCAGCATCAGCCTTCCTCCTGGGAAGACCCCCAAGTCTCCCGAAGCCTGCAGGCCCCAGCCTCACCCTCTGAAGTCGTCCGGGTCTGGGCCCGCCCGTGCACCCTTAAGTTGGTCAGTGTGGCCTCCAGCAGCACGTACTCGCCACGCCCATTGAAAGTGAAGTTGGCGCCATCGAAGGTGACAAAGTGTGGGTCCCCAAAAGTGGAGGCTGGGGAGAGCAGAGGGTCAGGTGGGTTGCTCTGGTGCAGCCCTGCTCGGGGCCTGGCCTCTGTTGGCACCTACCTAGGCGCGACGGCCGGTAGCTCCGACAGTCACTGGACGGCCGCCGCCGCATGTACCGGGAGCACTCAGGCGCCCAGAGGCAGCAGTGGTAGAAGCTGACGACATCGTAGAGCCAGTGGGAGAGGCCAGGCACGCGGGGTGGTGTGCGGAACGGGGGCGCGCCCCAGTCGTGGCCACGGTCTGGGGTGCTGCCTCCCGTTGAGTCGGCCGTCAGGAGCAGGGTGCCAGCCGCCGTGTAGCAACACTGCTGGCCGGAGGCGTACCGGGGGCTGGGGGCAAGGACAGGTCAGGGCCACCGCTGATGCCCATCCCGGCCCCCCCGGCCCCCCCACTGCCTGGGGGGCTCACCTGGCTTGCACAGAGCGCACGCAGTGTACGGCCCCAGGGTGGTAGGTGCACACGCTGCCGTGCTCAATGTCACAGCCGTAGTCCGTCTACAGAGCGGGAGGCTGCTGTCAACTGCGCGAGCCTCAGGCTCTGCCACCCCCTCCCCGGGACCCGACCCATCCCCTCCCTCCTTTAGCCCTCAGACCCCAGCCTCACCTCCCTGGGGCCTCTAACTACATGCCCACCCTGGCTGCCTCTAGCTGGCCCCTTGCCCTCTCCAGGGCCCGCCCCAACAGGGGTTGAGGCTTACGTGGAAGCGGCCCGAGTCAGCCCGGGCCTGAGCCAGGGTGCAGGGGCAGTCTGGCACCTCCTCCAGGAAGTTGGGCAGTTGGTCCTCCAGGTCCTCCCAGGCCAGGCACTGGGCCCGGGCCCAGGCCTCGGGGTCCGCCTGGAAGTCCTCACCCAGGTGCCAGGCCAGCGCGTGCTCGTTGCTCCAGAGTGCATGCACATCTCTGGGGGGGAACCGTGAGCACACTAAGGGCCTCACCCTTCCTCCGTCCCCCCTGCCCCGGGGGCCTCCCTGTTCAGTGTGCTGAGCAGCGGCCCATCCTCTTGGCCAGGGCCCGGGGACCTTACTTCTCCCCTGCATAGTATCTGCTGCTGATGATCCGAAGTGCACCCACTTCCCATCTCTGGTAGTTCTGTGGTGCGGGCTTGGGAGTGAAGGTGAAGGAGCCAGAGTTGGGGATGTTTGTAGCCAGAGGGTACAGGTACGACCACTTTGCAGCCCACTTATCTGAATATGGTGTCCCTGAGGGAGAAAAGGCCTTAGTCAGCCCTGGGGTCCCTCCCAAAGAGGCCGGGGGCCCCTCCAAGTCCTGGGGCAGAGGAAGGGGCCAGGAGCCCATCTTTGGTGCTCAGAGAGGCATGACAGATAGACAAGACAGATGATTCCCAGAGGAAGGCCCGCCCCACTGCCCCAGCAAGGGACCTGGCTCAAGGGACCACCATCTCCTCTTCCCACGTTAGGGTCCCAAACCCACCTCCAGGCCGGGCCTAGAGCCATGCTAACAGTCCAGGGCCTTGGGAAGGCTGGGTAGAGCAAGCTTCTTCTGTTTCCAAGGCAAGCCCTAGATCCAAGGGCTGGTAATGTCCATACCTCCTCCCGGGGCTGGGCCCAAGCAGCCGGGGGCCTCCAGGCTCCCCCCACTCACATACTTCCCCCCTTTCCCATTTCTTGCCAGTGCCCTTCCCACTTAGCATCCCCGCGCCCGGGATCTGGCCCTGCCTGGAATCCCTTCGCTCCCACCTCTGTACGCCCCCAACTCCCAACCCTCAGGGCCCACAGAGCAACACCGTCGGGCCAGCCTTGGGCTAGCCTTACCTGTCTCCTCATAGCCCCAGAGCTCGATGATGACAGACTGTGTGGACAGAGCCGAGGGCTCCCAGGTCACGGTGAGGTTTCCCGTGATCCCAGCTGTGCCATAGTACTGCCAGCGTGTCTCATTCACCAGCTTGCTCTTCTCTGTCTCTGACACTCTGTTGGGGTGTACTGGGCAGGGGGTGAGGGGTAAGCGGAAGCCTGAGGCTCCGGGGGCTCCGAGAGCTGGGTGTGCCTCCCAAGGACAAAGTCCCACTGGAGCACGGTCTCTCCCAGACCCTCGATGTCAGGAAAGGACGGAGGCTGCGGGGGAGGTGGGGCCCTGGCCTCCCCCACCTTCCCCTGGCCTGCCTGAACAGAATGACCCACCTTGCCAGTGGACCCCGGAAGCCCCCAATCCCCTTTTGGGCTGGGAGTCCTGTGGGGATGCCAGGAGGCAAGGGGAGGAGCTTGAGAACCCTGGCCCCCGTGGTGGGGCGCACCTCCAAAGGGACTGGTTTAGCCAGAGCAGCCGGGCGGGCTGGCAGGCGATGCATGCCTAGGGTAATTCCCTGTAGGGCGGCCAAGGCTCAGTAAGGCGGGACTCACCAGCCAGCCAGGTCCCGGAGCGTGGAAAGGAGCGACCATTGTCCAGGGAGAGTGTGAAGGGGATGCGGCCTGTCTCATACAGCAAGGGGGACACACAGTGCACACGTCCAAAGGAATCCACATGTCCGAGGGTCTGGATACTCTCCTTAAACCTGAGAGGGTTGCAGGTGGCAGGAAAGGCGGGGCCTGGGTGGGGAGACCCCAGGCAGCCAGTTGCCCCTGGGTCCCCAGCAGCCACAGAGCCCCTCGGGCCTCCCACCTGCAGATCACGCCTTCAGTTGGTCTGAACCAGTTGAGATGCTGCACTACGAAGTCCTTGCCACCCATCATGGAGCCCGAGTAGGGAGAGATTTCCAGGCAGAAGTCCCGAAAGTCCGAGCAGCAGGAGCTCAGGCCGGAGCAGGTTGGGTGGCAGGAGCAAGACCCATCCCGGTCTCCACAGCGCTGGGAGCAGCTCCCAGGGGCACCTGGAGGAGAGGGCCCTGAGCGCCCGGCTGCCCTACAGGCAGGCCTGGGCATTTCTTTTCCCAGAACCCAGGACAGAGAAGCATCCCCAGGAGAATGCGGACCAGGAATCGCACTGACCGCCAAGTGAACAGAGTAGAAACCCACAGGCCCTGTGCGGTGAGGGATCCTTGGTACAATGATCTTGCAGTTGCCTGAATGACTTGCCAGAAGGAGGGGAGATAAAGGGCAAATGCCTCCAAGCAGAGATTTTTGCAGCATCAAGAGAAGCCTCTAGGGCAGGACTGACCTTCGGCCACCAAGTCCCAGGAGACCGCAACCTCAAGACAGCCAGAAGTGGCTGAGCCCTTGACCTGGGCTGGGAGGTGGTCTCTGGGTCGGTGGACCTGGCCTGGTGGACCTTCTGGAGTCCCACTGGAAGCCTGACAGGAGCTCGTTCCCCAGCCTCAGTGTGCCCCATCTCCCTTTGCCAGGCAACACTGGCTTACGGACTGTGGCCCCCAAAGGAGCCCCACCCTTAGGGGAGAGGGTGAGGAGTGCTCCTCTCCTCTGAGGGGAAAGGAGAGTCATCTCCAGCAGAGGGCTGGAGGGTGGCTTTGTGTGGGGCTATGGACATCAGGCCTCAGGGGATGGACCCTTGACAGGACTCCATACCTCTGTAGCAGGAGTGGCTGGGCAGGCTGGAGGGTGGTCACTGCAGACACGGAGGCAGGGATCACATGTCCCACCTGGCCCTTCCCTACCACTCCACCAAAGGAGGCCAGTCAAGGGCTGGGGTTGGACCTGAGCCACCCCGGGTGACCCCACTTCACCCAGCACAGGGACTGGCACTCAAGAGAGTCAATAAATATTTATTGACAGAGGATGTGAGGGCTCAAGGCAGTGGGGGAGGAGGCTGAATGAGGCCAGTAAGTGAGCTAAGGGGTTGAAGGGTGCTGGCTCTTCCCTGGAACAGGAGAGGGTGTGGCGGTGGGGGGGTGCGGGTGATGTTTGCTGGGAGCCTGACACTGCCAGCCCAGCTGAGCTTGACTCTGGGGTAGGAGCCTTCCATCCAGACTCCTCGGATTCAGCCCCACCCTAATAAGGACCCACAGTCTTGCCGGCCCCCTTCACGTGTGAGCACACCCTTCCCCGGGACTTGGGGCTGCGGACTGAGGACTCTTCTGAGACCTCCCACTGCCCCCGGTGGAGGGGGGGCACTTTCCTCCCAGGCAGCCGGCACCTCCCAGCGGGTTCAGGGTGGGCAAAGCCCAGACTCCATCCTGCCTGCAGCTCCTGGACCCTGGGCATCCCGGAATTTCTTCTCACAACCCCCAGTACAGTCCCAGATGGCCTGACAGATGGACAGAGGCTGAGCAGAGAGGGGCGTCCACCTGGGCACGGCCGCAGCAAGCAGGCAGAGGGAAGACGGGGCAGAAGCGCAGGGTGAGGGCGTACCTGCTGCAGGCCGGGGGCCGGGGCCGGGGGCTGTCGCGAGCAGCAGCAGCAAGGCCCAGAACAGGACGGGCGGCTTCATCGCGCGGCCTGAATCCGCAGCCTCGCCTCGCAGCAGTGGCTGGCCGGTTGCCGGCTGGCTAACTCCCCTTGGCCTGGCCCCGCCCCGCCTCGGCTCGCCCCGCCCCGGCCCGCCCCGCCCCGGCCCGTCCCGCCCCGTCCCGCCCCGCCCCGCCCTGCCCGGTACCCTCTCAAAGTCCACAGGATCCCCCAGGGACCTGTAGTGCCCAACCTGCTCCGTTAGCACATTCCTGACCCGCCGGCCCCGACACGGTGGGAGGGGGTCTGAGCCTTCCAGAGGTTGGATCCAGATGTCTAGAGGCTGCAACGTAGCCCAAGGGATCCCACCTCTGGTCCAGCCCTGGGGAGGCGGGCGGGGCTCCCCTGGGGCTGGACTTTGGTGGGGTGGTTCCTGCGGTCTCAGGATTCCAGCGCCCAGGGGCCCTCAGCCACAAACCTCTCATCCCTTGTCCTTGGCTTCCCTACCCAGAACAGGTATTCCCAATTCCTCCCCACAGCCTTGCAGGGAGGGAGAGCAAGTAACTTCCTGTTGATCGCTGGTAAGGCTGTGTGTGGGTGTGCGTGGGTGCTGAAGGAGGGCTGGAGGAGGGGGCCCCTTCTGAGGGAGGTGAAGGGTGTGGGAGGGGCCCAGGCAGGGCAGGTTAGCAGTGGGGTTAGGGGCTGAGACCAGAATCCCCTTCCCAACCCTGGACTGGAATCCCTGGAGTGGCCTGGGCATCTGAAACAAGGCTCCAGAGAAGAGCCACCCACCCTTGGCTGTTATTCGTAGAATTTGCATAATCTCCTTAGTGTAATCTCTTCAGTGTTTTCCCTTCTCAAACGCAGGGAAGGAAATACAGGTCCAGATGTAGACCGGAGGGGTGAAGGTCACTGGGAGAGGCTGCAGTGCTGGGCCAGGGCCCAGGCAGCTTCTTGGAGACCTCCACTTCACTCCTGAGGCCTGGGACTCACTGGGACCCTGCCACCCGGAGTGTCCAGACAGACAGATGGTTCTCTCCCCAGAGGTGGAGTCCAAAGGGGACACATCCCCAGACCTTGAAGAGAGCTGAAGCTGGCGGGGGGGCTATGAGCTAAAGCCATCTGGCTGTGACCCATCTCAGCTCCTGGGATCTGGCCAGCTCCTGTTCCCTGGCCAGCAACTCTTCCCATCAGGTGGATGGGTCTGCAGTTTCATCAAGAGGTGGCTCCTAAAGGTGTCGGGAGAGCCAGTTGCGGTAGTTAGAAGCCACAACTCCCAGTTTGGTTGTGGGGTGCTCAGGTCACCCTCTGTAGGCAGGTGCTGGGGGCTGATGCTGGGACTCATCCCAGGCTCAGGATTGAAGGTGTTCCCTATGGCACAAGTCAGGAGAAGGAGGATGTTAGGAATGCTCCCGGGATGGGTCCCAGGTGCCCTGGGGGCCTGAGAGTGAGGAATTTGGGAAGAGGGCATCAACTGAGTAACTGTTGCCCTCACCTTGTAAAGAACCTGAATTAGGGCAGTTCTGGCAAGGGTCTTTCCAGGGCCGCTATGCTCCTGGGTCCCCATGGTGGCTCTGCCAGGTGTGGGCTGAAGACCCTGGCAGTGCCCAGCCCATGAGGGGCACCAGGCAGCAAGGTGCATCTCCATCTCCCTTCTGGATGGAGAGCCTTTCTGGGGAAGGGCCCTGTTTCTGGGGTAGGGCCAGCCCAGATCCAGGGTGGGGGGGGAGGAGACAGCTAGGTCCCCAAGGCACTGAGGGATTGTAAAGAATGAACTTACGAACAAGGAGCCCCAATTTTATGTTGCACTGAGATCCACAACGTACATGGCCAGTTCTATCAGAGGGCAAGTGTGGTGGAAGGTAAGTGCCTTTCCTGCCAGCCCCCACTCCCCCTTCCTGACACTGACCCCACCTCTCAGGGTCCCCTGCACTGGGTCCCTATCACAAGAGAGTTCCTCAGCCTGGCCTGGATGCTGCCTGCTCCTCTCGCCCCTGCCCACTCCAGACGGGCACACCCCACACTCTTGAGTCTTTCAGGGGACACCCCAAAGGCCCCTTCCAGGCCTGGCTCCAGTCCCACCCAGAGGCTCTGTGCTCCCCTCTCCCCCCTCACTCACCCCCCCATCCCCAACCTTGCCTGCTCCTGGGAGGCCCAAGGGTTGGTGCCTGACCAACAGGAAGAAGGACCCAGAAACCCTGGACAGCAACCGGTTGAGGGAGGCTCCCTAGGGTTGAACAAAGAGGCAAAAACAACTATTCCATCTTTATTAGAAAAGAAACCAAAAAAAGGGAGTTGGGGCGAGCCCAACCCTAAATGACCCCTCTGCTGTGACATAGGCAGAACCTGGCTCATCCGGGCATCGAGGTGTGGACATGGCCACCTGGGCTGGGCGTGGGCACGTTTATACAAAGTCAATATTTCATAGAAAAGGATGCCAGCCCTGTTGTGCAAGCCTCCTCCAGGCCCCCATGCAGTGGGGACAGACAATGGCCTAGGCAGGTGGGGGGACACCGCAAGGGATGGAGGCTGGGCAGACCAGGGCCTGCATAGGGAATCGTGCTGTGCCTGGGTCAGGCATGGCCCAAGGGGTTCAGGCCAAGGCGGGGAGGCCCCAGCCCTCAGATGTCCATGTAGTCGTCATCCTCATCCGTCTCGCTCTCCAGAGAGGACTCCTGGCTTGACGTCTCCAGGACCTCCAGGGCCGGCTGGCACAGGCTCTCCTTCCGCACATTGGCCGCTGACTGGGCTGACAGGATGGCAGACTGCACACAGAGCGGGGCAGGGTGCTGGTCAGGGGTGGCCCAGGCCCGGCCCCAGTCCCGCCTGTAGTCCACGTCCCACCCATGCCCCCCACTCGGCACCCGTGGTCACCTTCAGCTTCTGCTTGGTCTCCTCCGAGATGCTGCCTTTGGGTGAGAGCAGGGTTGGGGTGGGCGGCGTGACGGTGATCTCAGGGGGGAACTTGGTGGCGGCCGAGGGGATGACCAGCTTTGGCATGCTGGGCAGGAGGCGCGACTTGGCCCGGCCAGGCTCTGCCTTGCCGGGGGGGCCCTCGGGTGGCTGGGCACTCACACTGCTGGGCACCTTGGAGCTGGTGACTGTGGGGTGGACCGTGGGAGCTGAGCCTTGCTCACAGCCTCCTGGACCTGCCTGCCCTGGCTTGAGCATCAGTTTTCCCTCTGGAAGACAGAGGCAACCAAGAACGCCTCCTCCTGTGCTTTCTCTTGGCCCTCTGGTCTGTGCTGGCTGGCAGGCTCCAGGCCCTCTGCTGTGTCTGCCCCCCTGACTTCCCAGGTCTGGCTCTGGCTGTGGAGCCTGGGGACTAGGACCCCCTGGGGAGTCCAGGGCCCAGGAAACAGGCTTTCCCAAGGATTCTGTAGGCCCTGCAGGCACCGTGCACACATGAACTGTTCCATCCCTGCATCAATCCTAGGATGCATGTCCTCATGGTGTCCATACCCCAGGGAGGATGCTGGGGCCCGGAGCCAGTCACAAGGCCCCCATGCATTCACTTGCCCCTCCTGCACCAGGGCTGTGTATCCCTAGAGCCTGGAGGCAGCAGTTCCAGGGCAGGCAGCCTCCGGGAAGCTCTAAGAGTCCTGAGCCATGGGGTCGGCCTGGCTGGTCTCCACATTCCTCCAAGGTCCCATGGCTTTAAAAGGAGCAGGGCTTACTCAGTGCCCATGCCTGAATCTGCAGGGCTGGCACCAGGCCCTGTGGTCCTGAGTAGGGTCGGTGAGATCCCTGAACCTGAGGAATCCCCGAGGGGGCCAGCCAGTTGGGAAAGGAGGACTACTATGCAGGCAACGGTCTGGAGGGCCGACTCCTCCCTCCACATGTCAGCCACTCCCTTGGTCCCCATCTCTGGGCTGGGGGGGGCTCCTCCCCAGGACTGAGAAGCCTCAGCTTGGGCTGGCCACTGGCCCTTGCCAGTCTCTGGAGCTGGAGGTGGAATAAGGGGCTCTCTACTCCTCAGCTCTTCAGCCCAGGCCTCCATGCCCAGTTGCCACTCCACTCGGCTTCCCTACCACTGGGTCCTCCCAGGCCCGGCTCCACCAGCTGTTCACCCTGTGCCCCCCACAACCAAGGCAAAGCTCCCCACACTGCTCCCAAGTCGCCTTACCTTGGCTGCATGTGGGCTCGGTGCCTGTCCGGGGTGTGGGATCTGTGGGCCAGCAATGTGGCTCTGCTGAAGGGCTCTCGGGGACAGTCTTCACCTGCTCACTGCACAGTGGCTCCTGGGGCGGGAAGCCCATGCCCTCTGCTGCTCCTGCCAGCTCCTCTCCCTCTGTGGGGACACAGGAGGGCTGTAAGTTATAGTCCTCACTCAGCCTGGAAGACAAGGACCCTCCCTCCTGAACCCTGGGACGCCTAGCAGGAGACCTGCACAGAGACAGCGTGCCACCTCCACCTGTGGACCAGCAGGGGCTTCTCTGGAACAGTCGCATGGGTGGGGCCAGTCTGGTACTGGCAGGAAACCACTCCCACTCTGGGTGGACGCTGGTGGGGCCAGCTCACTAGCTGGGGTCAGTGTGGGCCTGACACAGCAGGGGATCACGGACACTATGCGCTCCCCAGCCCCGTCAAACACCATCATGGGACTTCAGAGATGGGCTCACGGGCTCGTCCCTCTAGCCTGTGGGAGAGGCACTGAGAAACATGGTCACGACCCAAAACCAAGCCAGCTAGCTAACACCAAAGTGGATGGAGTGGTGTGCTGGCACCATGCCCTCCCGCCAGGCCACACCTTCCTGGCATGAGGCAGGGGCCGGGAACTGGCCTCCTTTGAGCCAAGGCCTGGTGGGCCTGAAGGGTACTGGCTGCACCTATGGCTGCCAGCCAGGCCGTTAGTCAGCATCGGTCCAGGGGCTCCCAGCACCCCGGGTTGCAGCCGCCCCTTAGCTCCTGCTGCATCCAGGCCTCCTCCCGTTCCTTTCCTCACCTTACTCCGCTCTTCCTTTGTATTCAGGCCAAGGTGGCCATCACCTCACCACCCTTCCACTCCCCCACTTCCCCATCAAGTCCTGCCTTCCCCTTCTCCAGCAGGTGAAGTGTCCCCTCACCCCTCCTCCACCCAGGGAGAAGCAGGAGTGAAAGCTCTTGGGAAGGAACAAAGACGGGATGACTTAGCACCCTGGCCTCCTGCCTGCTGGCTTCCAGCTCCTGGAGGACAGAGCCTTCCCTGGCTGTCTATGCCATGAGCCAGTCCCTCTCTTCCTCAGGACCCACTGCCTGGCAGTCATGATCACAGCCTCTTTGTCCTAGGGTTCAGCCCCCTACACTACACCCCCCTACACATACCCCAAGCAGGGATGAGCACCTTGGAAGGCTCCTTCTGCTGCCCTCCCAGACCTGGGGAACAGGGGCCACAGTGTGAATTCAAGTCCCTGAATCTGAGTGGGACTTGGTTTGCTGTGGCTGGGCATGCACTCATGAAGCAGGCCCAGTAGGTGTCTGGTCCAGGCCTTTCTAGAGGTAGTACCACTCTGCCTACCTCTGCCCACCCTCTTCTCATGCAGCTGTCCCCTGCAGGGTCTGGAGCAGTGCTAAGGTGGCCTGGAAGGGCAGCTGGCTTCCCTGCTGATAGGCATCTATAGGACAGGAGCATGTTGGGGGAGGAGCGGAACAGGGTGCAGGGAGGGCCTGGAGCTGGCAAAATGGATGGAGGCTGCCCTCAGCGGGGCCAGGTGTCATGCTGGCTCTCTCCTACCCCAAGGGGCTGTTCACCTTCTGCAGGCCCTTTCCTCTTGGTGGGCTACCAGGAGGAGAAGGGACACTTGGGGCAAGGGCATCTAGCAGAGAGCTTCAAGCACTTGGGGTAGTGCTCCCTAGGCCCAGCAGCCCCCCCACCCAAGACCGCCCTAGAGGCCTGTGAGGAAGGCTGCAGGTGGGCCTGAGCAGGGGGTGGGAGGTTAACCTGGAGGCCTAGACTTTAGAGAAGGGCCCTGTGGGGCCCCCTGGACTCCTGGGTCTCAGGTTCTCGGTCAGTGGGAAATATATGGCCAGGCTGGAATCCTCTGCTATCGGGCCACTCTCTCTCTTCCCCTGGGCAGACTCAAGGCCTGGGCACCAGGTCCCCAAGGACCAGTGTCCTAGAAGTGCCAGCCCTGACTCAGACTCTTCCTGGCTTCTCAAAATGGCAAGAGGCTGGCTTTACAGCCTGCTTAACTCACTGGCTGGTGGGGTCCTGCTCAGGCAGGCGTTTCCTGACCTGAGAATGGAAAGGCCTGAAGTGTCCTTTCCTCTCTCCCTCCCTGATCTAGTTGCCCACTCTGAAGGCCTGACCCCTCAGCAAAAGGGACCCTCGCTTATTCATGGACCGGGCACTATTCTAGCACCCAAGTCTGGGCCTGTGGTGGGTAGATGCCCAACAAAGAGACAAGCACGGAGGTGCTCAGTACAGAGGTGGGGGGTGGGGGACACAAGGTTAGGAGCCTCCCCAAGGGGATGCATCTGCCAAATGAGGCCAGCAGCCCTGGTCAGCATGAGGTGGGCAGATGGGTGAAGTCTTAGTGAGTGACCAGGGAAGCTGGAGAGCGTCCCCGCCCATCTGCAGGCCCCAGCGGGTGGAACAAGTCAGGAGTGGACACTGCCAGCCACTGTCAGCTGCCTTCCCCTGGCCGGAGCCATTAGGCAAGGATGAGGGGCACCCCAGGGGAGGTGCAGGGTAGGGGTGTCCACCTTGGGGACGGTGCCAGGCCAGGTCTCTTCCGAGGCTGCCTTCCCCCTGTTCTCGAACCTTGGGAACAGTGTCCTGTGAAGATCCATCCCAAGCCTGCATTCTCAGGTGGCTCGTGACCTCCTGTACTGCTACCGTCTCTGACTGCAGCTCCTAGCCTGTATACTCTCTAGTTCCTAGGCACCTCCGCAGGGCAAGCCTGCCCTTCCTGCCCATCCAAACTTACACCTGGGTCTGGGTTGCCCACTGGGCACCGGGCCAGATGCAGATCACATCACCAGGCCACCCTGTCACCTCTGGGTGATCCCTTCCCAGTGCTCTCCCTGTCCTGGAGATTGTGGGAGGTAGGCTCTGAGCCAACGTGCCCCTCCAAGCACAGCCCTGACGCCAGCCCAGAAAGCCCTGGGAAGCATCAGGGTGGCCACCCCGACAATGCCAGCCAAACGCCACCAGCCTGCAGATCCTGAGGCGGTCCCCAGGGGCTGGCAGGTCGCTCCGCACCAGGGCCACGTGTCCCATACTCTCCACCCAGGGCTGCTCCCTGTCCCAGTGTCAGGTAAGAGTTCAGTCCTAGCAAAAGGCTGTTCAGTTTAATTTGGAGGAAGGAAATAAGAAAGGATCCATTCTCCAGGACAAAGAATAACACCGGGAAGTACATGCTCTTGCACTGATCTAACAGAGGGAAAAAATGAGTGAGTCACAGTTTGGGGCCTGTTTGGGTCCAGGGCATGGTGAGCAGGAGAAAGAAGGGAGGCAGCCAGGCTCCAGGTGGCCTGCTGTCCCCACCTCCTGCTATTCACCCCCGGAGGAACCTTCCCACCCTGTACCCGCTCACGTGTGGCTAGCACCAGTGATGGTCACTCGCTTTCAAGGTCAGGTTATGAAGGATGGTGCGGCTTCCTTTGAGTGTTCTCTCTCTCTCAGACCCCGGGCTCAGGTCCCCTGAGGACCCTCAGCAGCCCAGGGAGAGGCCCACAGTGGAGGATCTGAGGCCTCCAGTCAACAGCCAGTGAGAACCTGAGACCCGTCAGCAACTGAGAAGAGATGACGGTTGACACTTTGACCCTCCCGAATTCCTGATCCTCAGGGGCTGCGGGATCACGGGGATGAGTCAGGTGCAGGCCAAGAGCCTAAAGTGTGGGGGTGGGGACACCCTGGGGAAAGCCAAGTCATCGTGGGAGGGAGTGGTTTCCCTGGGCGGTGGACTCCCGTGGTCTATCACCACACCCAGAACTCGCACGGTGGCTGTGCTCGCTTGGTGGCTGTGCTCGCTTCTGCCAAGCGCTGTGCGGAATGTGTGTCACTGCCATCTTACACATGGTGCGCTGGACACGGAGACACAATAAGCTACCCAGAGGGAGCAAGGACAGCCAAGGTCACCTGGAGGGGGAACTGCCCTTTGTCCCACAGCTTCAGAGGCTCCGCTCCGAACAAACAGCTGCAGGAGCTGACTTAAGGTTAAGTGATTCTTTATCTCATGAGGCCATGACCCCTGTAATTGTAAGCAATGGGGCAGAGGGTCCCTATACCTCTATGATCCTCAAAGCAAACTGGGGACTGGCATCAGTTGAGCACTCGATGGCTGCACAACTGCAGGAAAGAGTGAAGACAGGGAGCACTGCCACCCTTGGCCTCCACTCAGGGAGCACCTGGCTCACAGCTGCCACCGCTGCCTTCACGTCAAAGTGACAGCCAAAAGGCTGCATGGGACTGTGACCGGGCAGCCAGATGAACCAGAAGGAGCAAAGAGCCAGTGCAGGGCCTCAGTAGGGGCACAGGCTGGTCCCAGAAGCAGGGCAGGGAGGGCAGGGGAGGACTTGGCATCAGGGTCAGTGTCCCCTCCCAGGAAAGCTGCAGGCCTGTCTGCCCTCTGGTCTGCAGGCTGTCCCTGCCTGTGGGCTGCTGTTCCCAAGGGTATCTTGGGTTTTAGAAGAAACCTCTAGAAGGCCTCTGCCAGAGCCCAGGACCCTGTTGCTTGTCCCTCACAAGCCCACCAACCAACCTTGCTCTGCCCTATGCTGGCTGGCTTCTGTATGCCTTGCCCATGGGGGCCTGGGTAGGAATGCCCCCAACCACAGCAGGTACCCAGGGATGGCTCACAGCCCTGTAAGGTCTCTGGGAAGCCGAAGTCAGGATGCCCTCTCCTCTCCAGAATTCCTATTTATCTACTCCTCACAAGGTTTTGTGGTAAGAGAAAGCAACAGATAAACACCTGATGTCAATGCTGGCTCCTCCCCACCTCCTTGCCACACCCACTGTGAAGGGGCTGCTGTCCCCACCTCCATTTTGGGATGGGAGGAAGGTTGAGAGAGTGGTGGGCATGCCAGCAGGTTGTGCCCCCAGCCCTCCAGGGCTCCCATGATATGCTTCTCAAGGATCACCCGGCTGGAGGTCGCCCTGGCCTCACCCTGCCCTGCCCCCACTCCCCATGCAAGGATCAGGACTTGCTGCCACTGGTGGCAGGGGCCAGGGTCCAGCTCTAGCCTCACTGCCTAGTGGATGGGATGGGACCTACCTGGGCCCAGAGAGACCATGCTGGGGGTGGCTTCAGGCCTATGCGGCCGGGGGGGCCCTGAGTCCTTGGATGGGTCTGGTGTGGAGGCCGACGCTGAGGGAGGGCCAGGGATGAGTGCCGTGGAGGTGGCCGGTACAGGGCGAGGTTTGGTGTGAGCGTCACTGGGCCGCTGGAGAGCGTCAGCTGGCATAGGGTCAGGAGCCGTGGGAACCACAGCCCCAGGGAAAAAGTTCTCTCGGCTATCCTTGGGGTGCTTTGGGGTGGTAGGTGTATCCCCTGCAGCCTGTAAGAACAAAGGAAGGTGAGGAAGGCTGGCTGGGCAGCCCAGAGCCCTCGCCATCCCACAGGACACCTGTCTGGGTCTGGGACTGCCAATCTGCCCTCGTGTCACCAGACCCTGAGCCCCCCATGCTCCCAGCGAGGCCCCCAGGCAGCTCTTCAGGACTCTGCAATGCTAGGAAACTGCTGGGGACCCATAACCCCTCCCTGGGAGGATGTCCAGGCCCTCCTGATAGGGACTCAGTGGAGGGCCTGCAGCTGGCCAACCTCATGCTCCCATTCCCAGGAGCCTCCTGGAGAGAAGCACGACTCCAGGCAGGGGGTCACTGCGACCAATTTGGGGACTACAGCAAAATGGACCCTCTCTGAGAGGCAGGGGAAGCAGACTCAGGGCCATAACCTCTCCCCCAACCGCAGCTCTGCAACCTGCATGGCCAGAGGCGGGCCTAGGCCCCAGCTGCCTGCTGATCCTCTTTGGGCCTTGATCTAATCTAAGAAATGCGACCCTTCCCTGCCCTTAGCTCCTGCCAGCTCAGTATCTCCTTTTGCCACAAGACAGGGAAGGTAGGTGTTTGGGGATTTCCTATGTGGTCCTATCACTGGGAGCACGCTTTCAAAGCCTGCATCAGAAACAGCCATCCTCTGTCTGGAATGCTCATTGCCAACCTGCCTCTACCTGGGTTGGCAGAGGAAGCAGGAGGGTACCCCTGGGGCCAAGCCCCACACTGTGGCCCCGGGCAGTTATTCCTGCTCCATGTAGCAGAGGCTGTGGTGAGGGCCGAGCAGGTCACAGGAACTGCAGGTCTCTTCTGGGCTTCTGGTCCTCAGCTGGGGGATCAGCCTGCTTGGTCAAGATCCAACTGGTCTTCCTCAGACCTAGAGCCCTGGGCAGAGATGGTGGCCTGCTGCCCCATTTCACTGAGAGGAAGCCTGTCTGGACACTAATAGCATCCAGCAGCCTGCTGCTGGGGAACATGGGACTTGAGTCCCTGGGCTGTAGGTGGATGCCCATTGTCCTGAGTTCCTGCCTCTGGACTCCCTGTGGGGTACCTCCCTAGGGGGAAATGCCATGAAAGGGCCATGTGTGGGCAACGATGGGAGGGCAAGACATGCTCTCTTGTGCTGCTGGGGTAGGGGCAGTTGGGCCACCCTTGTAAGGATAAGAAGCCACACCTATTCAAATGGCAAGTATTTGCCCTTTGACCCAACGACCCAGACCTGGGGTCACTCTTGAAGAAACGCCCATATGTGGTATAGGAGGATGCCCCGTTGGCACTACTGAACAGAACTGCAACGGCCCCCTAGCTTTAGACAGGGTGCCTCCTTTCTCTGCTGGCCAAACCCTGCCTATGGGCCTTTTCTTGAACTGGGCCTCTCCCAGGAAACCCCTCTCCTTCAGCCCTGGCCCCTCACCCCCTCCTCAGTTCCACCACTTCTTAAAAGCTGTGGCTTCTGAGCCCCAAACTGATGGCTTCAGGGGTACCTACACCCAGGGTTCTGGCCTAGACCTCTCTCCTAGAGGAAAAGCCACAGGCCAGAGCCCAGGAGGGCCTCACCCCTCCTCCCTGCCACCAAGTCACGCTGGCCCATCTTCTGACATCTCAAGCCCACCTGCAGCTCACTGGGCCCCTGCACCAGCCCATCCTCTCCACTCAGGAGTGGGGAGTCTTTCACAAACCGGCAGCACTCTGCTCCCTCCCTTGCTGAATAAACCTCAGGACATTCATCCATTCTGCTTTTATCCAATTCATATCCCAGCCCCGCATCCCTTCCTCTACATTTGTCCCAAATGGAGTGACATTTCCAGGTGAGCTCAGCTGGGTAAGGGCCATCTTTCCCATTTACAGAAAAGGCAGCTGAGGTGAGGGGACCCCTCAGGTCACACACTCAGAGCTGGGGTCTGGGTCTGCCAAGGCCCCACCCACCATACAATGCTCCCTATGGGCTGCCTCCTCCATCTCTCCTTGGCCCAGGCTGACGCCACAAACGGTCCCTCCTGAGGTATGCCCACTTTGCAGCCTGCAGCCTAGGGTCCTGGCGTGGGGCTGGCCCCATATGAGGAGGTTGGCACAGGCTGGGTCCAGCTTACCTGTCTCTGGGCAGCGGCCCCGAGGTGGACCTGACAGAACTTCACAGCCTGCTCCAGCGCAGCCTCCTCGTCCACCTGAGCAAGGAAACACTCAAAGTCAAAGGACCCAGGCCATGGTGGCTGGCCTCGTCCCGGCCCCCCGGAGTGTGAGGACCAGCTGCTCTAGATCCCCTGACACTTCTGTCTTGCTTGGGGAGCATGGGCAGAAGCACACATCCATCTCCCAGGTCCATCCTGCAGGGCCATGTGCTCTGGGCCAGGCCGGTCCTATTGAGATCATGTCCAGGACCATGTTATCATGTCCTCAGGGGCTGAGACTGGCAGAATGGGAGCCAGATCCTGCTCCTCAAGTGAGCAGGATGAGTCTGAGGTCTGGGTGGTGGTGGGGGAGGGAAGGTCTGACTCACCCAGAGCCCAAGAGCCCAGGGTGCTGGGGGGATGGCAACCAGGCTGGGGAGGCCCAGGGGCCCGCCCTGGTGGAGCAGTGGGCAGGGTGTGAAGGAGACAGGCCGGGGTGGCAGGAGCAGCCAGGAGGGGACAGGCAGGGTGGGGAAGGGCCCACCCTCACCAGCAGGGAATGCAGGGCGTGGTTCTTATTCACCCAGGATAGAAAGCGAGCAAGCCTGATCCCAGATGCTGCGGAAGGAGTGAGAAAACAACAGGGACTCTCCACAGGTGTACCACAAACAGACATGGTTTGGGAGGAAACCACTTATAAGGACGGACACCCAGTCTGAACCAGCCGCAGCAGCTCTGGGGGCTCTTGCTGTGGAAATCTTAAACAGAGAAAGAGCTGAATGTCTAACATAGTGAAAAAAAAAAAAAAAAAAGGGAAAACACACTAAGGAGGGTGGTGGAAGCTCCTCACACGCTTGGGGCACTGACCCTGCTTTGGATGCCAGCCACAAAGGTCTCTGAGGCAGTGCCCTAGAGCCCGGCACCGAGTGGGGTCAGGGGTCCTGTCCCCCCATGCTGGATGTCATGAGATTTCTGCAAATGGTTTCATTTCCTTTAAAGCTGAGAATAGGGGCACCTGGGTGGCTCAGTGGGTTAAGGCCTCTGCCTTCGGCTCAGGTCATGATTCCAGGGTCCTGGGATGGAGCCCCGCATCGGGCTCTCTGCTCAGCAGGGAGTCTGCTTCCTCCTATCTCTCTGCCTGCTTCTCTGCCTACTTGTGATGTGTCTGTCAAATAAATAAAATCTTTATAAAAAAAAAATAATAAAGCTGAGAATAAAGTTTTCCAAGCACTTTGTTTCTTGTCTTTTTCATGTATTTTCCCCAGCTCTCCTGAGATATAGTTGACAAAATCGCCCCATACTTAAAACGTACAACTTGATAACTAGACATGACCCTTGTTTTTCTGACTCTATGCCCTGCTTAAGGCAGGAAACCTCAAACGGAGGGAAGCAAATAGCAGGGCTGGGTGGGAATGACACCTAACAAGCACGCCCCACGGCCCTAGCACCCCTGGACAGACTGGGAAGGACCTTCCGTGAGAACAGAATTGTAGGCCTGCCCCAGGCCACCCACCTGCTTGATGAGCATGTAGGTCTCAGACATGATCCTTTCAATGCGGCCCAGGTCGTAGGCCACACCCTTCTGGCCCTGCTGCCACACACGGTAGGCATCCAGCAGCAGTGTCTTGCCTGACTCCGTGTCCTCCAGGAGCTTCCTCTTTCGGCTGGGCCGTGTGGGTGGCTCCTCTGGGTGGCTGCTCGCTCTGGCCCCAGTGGTGGTGGTAGGGGTGGCGGCTGGGACTGGCTGGGCTGGTGTGAGTGGGCTGGGTTGTTGTCGGGCACTGATGCTCAACTCCTCCAGAGACAGCTCAGTAGGACGGCTCTCGGGGCCACGGTCCCTTGGAGGGCGACCTGGCTGTGGGGGTGGTGCCCGTTCGGAGTCTGAGCAGCGAGCGGTGGCCTCACCCGTGTCCATGGGCTCGGTAGGCCCTGCCCGGGGACTCTCCTTGTCCTTCTGCTCACCAGCCTGGTCGGTGCTGTCTCCTGCCTCCATGGCCACAGGCCGGTGGTTGAGAGGACCCACCTTGCCCCCTGGCTCGGCTCCTGGCCCTGGGCCATCCGCCAGAGGGGGCTTTTTGGAGTGGGGGAGGCCCTCTTGACTATCCTCGGGACTGGCCTTATGGGGGACGTCGGTGGTCATCCTGCCTCCAGGGAGGCCACAGGCCTTGGGCCCCGGGCGTTCTGACCCCTACGAGAAAATCAAAGGTAAAAGACTGTGTCTTTTGTATTTCTACCACAAGGGTAACCAGCCCAGGCCACTCTGGGTCTGCCTGTCTGCTGGTTGGCCCAGGCTGGCCCTGGAGACTTGCCTGAGGAAGTCCCTCCCTGTTCTGCTCCTCCAGCCTTGAGAGGGGCTGACAGGAGGCGGGAGGTGGCGGGAAGTGCCTCCACTCTGAAAGAATGGCCTGTGTGGGGACGGCCCTCCTCTAAATGCGAGGCTGAGGGCAGTCCTGGGCGTCTAAAGGGGAGGTGACCCACCAGGGGCCACCATGCATGCTGGCCACGGAGCTGAATTCTCCCGTTTTGGGCTCTCATGTGTCCCTAATGCACAGCAGCCGAGGTGGAGTCTCAGGGGCCATGACCCTGAGCCCCCACACCATGGCCCAGCTAGTCCTACTGGGCAGGGGGCACTGCAGCAGCACTGCCTTGCCTCAGCCCCCTCCTGCTAGGTTGGCTGGTCAGGGTGCTCAGCTCTGAGAGGGAGTAAGGGCTGTGCCTGCCTTGAGGTGCAGGGCTGGGAGGTGAAAAGAGGGCAGGTGTGCCCAGAGCAACCTAAGGCCTCACTCAGCCCACTGGGAGCCCACCGTTGCTTCAATATCAGCGCTGCTGTGACCCTAAGGTTGACCTGCCAGGTCGGGGTACACTGCTCAGCGAGCAGCCTCAGAGAGTGTTGCTACCGTCCTCCCCGCCCACAAGTCCACATCTGCCACGTGGGTCAGTGCCTTACTAAGTGTCTGCCACTTCCTCATTGTGCTGCCTTCCCCACCCAGGGGGGCAGGGGTGTACTACTTCATAGGTAGGGACACTGCGACATGCCTCATGGCAGCTGAGCGAAGGGCCGGGGCCACCTCCTGGGAGAGGACAGGGGCCATGCGTGTACCTCTGCAAGCTCGCTCAGGGTGTCCTCCAGCACCTTCACAGTGAGGATGAAGGCCCGCTGTGCCAGGACCTGGCGGTCAGCATCTCGCAGATACTTCCTGCAGGCACATGGGGGTGGCCGGAGAAGAGAGCAGAGCCTCAGAGCCACATGGCCTGGGATGGTGGCCCACACCTCTCCTTGCCCCGAGAACATCTGCGGGTCCCTCAGCATCCCTCCTGCCTGGGGCACTCCCCAGAAACCTTCCCTGAGCCTCTTGCCACAGCACCTGGCATGGACTTCCCTGGGTCCTCTGGGCCGAGTGAGAGCTGGGGGCCTCTGGCTTTTCTCTGTAAAGCTTGTCTCCAGGGTGCCCCAGACCCCAGCTGAAGCCCCCCACCCCCCACCCCAGCCCCTACAGGTGAATGAGACAAGAGAAGGTAAAGTGGTGCAGGAATAGAGAACAGCTGTTGGTCCAGCTGGGCCAGACCATAACTCCCAGGATCCCCGACAACCACTGCAGGTGGCAGCTGCAGCAGATGTCCCTCGGGCCTATCTGTCCCGCCCTATCTGGCAAAGGGATCCCTGGTTACCTCTGCGACTGTGGTCCCCCTGTTGCCTGGCCAATTATTACTCGCCTTCCCCTGAAGGACCCTGGCTATCATCTGGACCCCTGTCTTCCCCTCGACCTGACAGCACCCTGAAAGCTCCAAGCTAAAGGAAAGCAGGAGGTAAGGAAGGGGTAACTTGTGTTTGCCCTGAGGGCACAGGGCAGGATGCTATCTGATACCAGACAGAGAGGCCCCTGAAGAGAAGGGCTGGTGTGGGCTCCCCAGCCGGTGGAGAGATGCCCCGGGTGGGTGAGGGGCTCTGGCCCACGGCAGTGCCAGCTGCCCTCAGGGGGCCGAGTGTGCATGTGGCCAGGCGGCTGTACTCACTTGCCCTGGTCTGGGGTCCGCTGCAGCATGGAGGACACCTTCAGTAGGGTGCTGTGGTCCCGGAGCTGGGCCAGCACCTTGAGCAGCAGCACAATGGAGCGGTTCATGTGCCAGGCAAAGCTGCCTGGCCGGTCGATCTCGTCCACGGGGATCCGCCAGATGCCCTGTGACAGGGACAGAAGTGGGCGTGTGAGGGCGGCTGCTGTGTGGAGCCTGCTGCAGTACCAGAAGGCACTCTGCCCGGGCCAGGACACCTTGGAACCCTCCTGCGGTCCCAGGGGAATGGGAGTGTTCCCCCATGGATGGTGGAAAAGGAGACACATGCTGTTCCGCCCTGTCCTCTTCTGAATGGCTGCATGGCACATGTGTACTTGTTCTGTCCCCTGCACGAAACATGCAGGTTGTGCCTAGCCAAACGCAACCAGTCGGAAAAGCCCTGGGCCTCTGTGCCTTCACACAGGTGCTGACTCAGCCACGTGACCAATTCCTAGGGCCAAACTGATGGGTCAAAAGGTGGCCACTGTGAACTTCTGGCAGCTGCTGCTGGCCAGACAGGCTCAAGCCTTGCCCCCACCCATGTGCAGCATGCCCAGAGACTAGAGGGCTAGGCTGAAAATGACCTGCAGCTTGCAGAATGCCCAGCTTGCCTCCAACCTGCCTTTGTCTGGGGTACACTTCACCTGAGACCTCCCCCCTTCTCTGCCATCCAACCTCACTGAAGGCTGAGCTGGAGCAGGGCTGGCTCTGGGGAGCCCTGCCACCATCTCCCTCAGTCTGGTGTCAGACACCGGGCACCCTGCCCATCGGCAGCTGGGGCATCTCCATACCCAGCACGGTGTCTGAGACCTACTGGTCCAGCTGAGGCATGGTGAAGGAAAAGATGCCCAAGGGAGTGAACTGTAAGTGAACAGAAGCAGGCCTGAGGTTGCAGGACCTAGACATTAGAATTTACGTCTCTGGGACAGGACTTTGGGGGCCCGGAAGGAGCAGGTGGGCACACAGCTGGCTCCCTGCAGCCAACACCCTAGAGAAAGTCCTGCCCAGAATGGACTGGGCCAGGGAGCAAAGCTGTCTCCTCCACCTGGGGGTCCCAGCAGGGTACCCAGGGGGTGTCATTCCCAGACCCTATTCCTGTGGGTGTTCAGTGACTAAGTCCATGTTCTAGCAGTCCTAGGACAGGAGGCAGAGTACCTCCAGCCTTGAGCCACTCAAGCAAGAGAGAAGCCTAAAACCTGCAGCTCCAAGCCCCCACAGCCTCCACACTTGATCCCGGGGGCTCACATTGCACACACTGGTGCCACCCTCCTCCCTCCAAGCAGTCTGGGGGTGCTGTGTGAAGGCTGGCAACCATCCTTCATCCCAGGCAGTGCCAAACAAGGCACTAGCTGCTTCCCGGCCTGGACAAAACCAGGAGGCTGAGGCCACCCTTGCCCACAGCTCTGACACCAATGCTGTATCTTCCAGTGGGGCCCAGGTGGCTTCTACAGCAGCGCAAGAAAAGCTGCCTCTTGACAGGACAAGGGACAACTTTGAGCAGTTGTCTGGCCAGTGTGCCCTGACACCCTGCCCCCAGATGTGCAGCAATGGCTGAGAAGGTGCCATCTCTGTTGTCTGCAGGCCTCGCAGAGTAAGACTGAAGAGCCTGGCTCTTCCACGGCACTGCAGACATCACCCTGCTCCTCACCATGGCAGGGAGGGCAGAGCTCAGAGAGGAGTGATTCCCTCAGGGTCACACAGCATGGGGATAGCCTGAGAGTTGGCCCCTCGCCACGCCCACAGCCCTGAGGACAGGGAGGACAAGCCCAAGCAGCCCAGAGGGAAGCCTCCACCACCTGCTCGAGCCCTACACTGCTGGCCTTGGGCTCCTTCCCACACCTCACAGGAAAGGGGGAAGCCAGAAACACAGCCTGACCATGTGCCAATACACTGCAGGCGTATGCCAGGGCTGGCCCAGCGCCACAGGCCTAGTCCAGGAGCTGGGTGTGACCCTACTGCTCCGGGATCTCACTCTTCCTTAGGGCACAGAGGGGCATGCCCTGCTCTGCACTGTCAACCATAAGGGCCCAGAATGACCCTGGATTTCACTGAGGGCCTCCCTCTTCCCTGGCTAAACCTCTGAAGACTCGGGGACAGGGGGAGGTCACTCTTCCCAGTGCACCTTGATCTGGGGTCAGAAAGTCTCTCTCAGCTGTCTTGTGAGCACCCCCACCTGGGGGTGGAGGACCCTGATGTCCTCTGCGGGGCAATCAGGGAGGATGGATGTTTCTCCAAATCATGTTTGGGGGTGGCTATGTAAGAAGAAGGGCCCTGGTAAGTGGCCCTGTTCATCCCATGTCACCCCTGTCCTCCATGCTAGCTGAGTCAGGGCACCGGCTGCAGGAGGGGAAGAGGTCTGAAGACAGGCCAGCCAGGGACTTGGGGTGAGTCCGGCTAAGGGCACAGATAAGGGTCACGGGGCCTCAGATATGGTGCCAGTACCTCAAGAGGCTTCAGGTATTTGGGGTACATAGGCCCCAATGCCTGGCCCCCACAACTTGCCTGGTGGGCACCAGCCCCATCCTGCACCAGCCCCAGCCTGCTCACCACCTCTGGAAGGGGCCCATTTCATCCTTGGTAAATTATCAGAAAAGGTTTCTTCCACAGTGCTAGAACCACAGGGTAGCTCCCATACCCCTGCCCCTCCCTGGCATTCAAGCCTGCCCTTTGTGCCCCTAACATTCCTGCCCCAGCTTGGGCCTCATCCTGCCTCTTGCTTCTGCTCTTGCCCCCAGTCCATCCACCCACCCTGGGCCAGGACAAGTTAGGAAAAAGATAATGTCGGTGCATCCCTCCCGCTTATATCCGTGACAGCCAGCTTCTTTACCTACCTCAGCTGAAGCCTGAGCCTCACTGGCCTTTGTACTCCTCCCTTGACTCCAGACACTCACCACATCCTCCCTCTTATAGAACTGTTAATTTTATGCTTCTCACTTTTTGGGGTGCCCTCTCACCTCCTCTGCCCAGCCAGTCTTCTGTGCCCTCTCAAGCCCGGCTATGATGTCACCTCCTCTCTAAAGCCCTCCTGGCTTGCTGCCCTCCTAAGCCTCTGCCAGGACCACTCAGGGTCAGCTCCTTAGATGGTCAGGGGGTGGGCCTGTGGCTGGGAATGCATCCTCAGTGGGGTCAGGTCTGCTTCAGCTCCAAGTCCCCAGGGACCCGACACAACCCCAGTAGAGCAGGCAAGGTGCCCAGCTTGAGAAGGGCTTCCTGCTTGCGGAAGCTTAGCTCCTCCATCTCCCTGCCAGTCCCTCACCCTGGAGGTTTCCAGGGTAGGCGGGAAACAATTCTGCTCACAGGGAAATGAATGCTCTTTGGAGCTCTGGGTGTGCACATGAGCCCTGCACCGGAGGGGGGTGGATGGTGGATGCCAGCAGCATGCCTCCTTGCTCATGGCAGGTGAGCAACACACTTGCTGAGGGCTGCCAGGACCTGGGGTTGCTTGGAGGTGTACCCCGCCATGCTCCTGGTCAGGCGGGGGCCAGCTCTCCCCTCTCCCCTGAAACACAGGATGGCCTGAGAAGGTGATGCCAGAAGGAAAACACATGGGGCCCTCTGCAGGGTGGGCCAGGTGACCACAGCAGACTTTGCAGATGGTGGGGGACATGGGTAGGGTCCCTGCAGAGAGGGGATCCCAAACTCCTGCTCTTGCCCCCAAGTTTTAGAATCAAAGATGCAAGGCATTTACCTGTTTGGTTTTGTTCTCAGAAGAGGGATGGGATGTGCCAAAATGAGCCAGTAAGCATGCTAAAAACAACAACAACAACAATAACAAAAAAACCAAACCTTCTCTGGAGGACTTAGCATGTCACCTCCCGAAGTGGGCCAATCTGGGACTGTGAGGGGTGACTGGGCACCGCTAGACCCACTGGCAATCACATGCAGGCAGGGGCTGTTGTCTGCTCATTGAAGCAAGGAAGTACCTTCAATAAGACACTTTCTGTCTGCCTGCCACCTGCTCCCTGTCATGCCATGGCACCACGGGCCTGCCCACCTCACCTTCTGGGACTGCCCTTCCCACCACTACCCTTCCTCCTGTGCCCTGTTCCTGATTTCCAGGATGCTGCTCCCAGCCGGGCAAATCTGGTGGCATCAGAGTTTCACGGTCATGGAAGTTTTCAAGCATACTCAGCTGGCTCAAACTGCTCACTGTGCAGGTGGGAACCCGAGGCCCACTGAGGGGAGCGAGCCCCCAGCCACCTTGCTGGATGGCATCCAAGCCCAGAATGCACAGCTGGCGCCCTAGGCTACCTTCCACCACAGCCACTGAGGGACGGAGAGTATGTCCGAGTGGCATCTGCCCCGCAGGCCCTTCTGTGATCCCTCTGTGGGCAGAACAGCGTCCCTGTGCCCGGGAACCAGACTCCTGAAGGGCTTTTGGTCAACCCCTAGGGCCACAGGGGCCAGAGTGCACCCTGTGAAGACAGGAGTACATGTGTTTCAGGCCATGGTTTGGATCCTTTCACACAAGAGTGGCCTATTCGTCCATTTCCTTTCCAGATATGTGCATGCAGCCATAACATAACTGCCTATTTCAGAAAGGATGGAAGACCACACAAGTCAGGGCAGAGAATCCATGGAGATTCAGAAGGGAACCACAGACACCAGAAGCCCTGGGGAGGTTCCTGCAGACATGCAGCTAGCCTCCAGGGACAGCTGGCCTGAGGGCGGGGAGCCACCAGGCAGAGTCATCAGCTGGCAGGGTGGCAAGTAAGCCAACAACTCAGCCTTCTGCCTGAGCAGTGCCAGGCTTCTGTGTCTAGTCGGAGCCCCCACGGTACCAGCAGCCCCAAGACAACTGGGACACTTCCCGCCCCCTACAGAGGGGAAGAAGCCGAAGCACCCTCCCCCTACCGCCCCCTCGGAGAAGCAGGGAGGGCCCAGGGCAGGGACAGGCAGCTGGTGAGGGACGTCTGCACACGGAAGGAAGGGGTGCCAGCCAGAGTCCCACCTGCAGCAGCCAAGGCCACATGCGCGGGCCTCAGGGAGGGTGCGGGGGATGTGCCAGGAGGCATCTGAGGGGGATGAAGAAGGGGCCTAAAGAGAGGGCAGTAGGCTGCAGTGCCTGAGAGGGGGAGCAGCTGGGAAGCGCCGGAGGGAGGCCTGCACTTGGGTGCTGAAGGGCAGGCCAAAGCAGGATCACAGAGAGGTGAGGGCAGGAGTAGGAGCCAGTGGCAGCAGGGAGCCCACAAAGAGGGTCTGGGATGGGGCTCCCCTCGAGGGAGGAAGGCACCACTGGTGCTGGGCGGGGCCTAGGAGGTATGACTCAGGGTCCCTCTGATTTCTCCCCTGTGCCTCACCCACTGGCCCCCTGTCCTGTAGCTCTGGCTGCCCCCCAAGACTCCCCTCTGCCAAAGTGCAGGCACACATGCAATCCTGGCTGGGACGGTGCCTGCTTGGAGAGCTCTGAGGAGCTGGGTGCACCCAGCAGCAGCCTCGGAGCACTTAGGAACATGGGACCATGCTCGAAGCTCCACCCACGTACAGCTCCTCAGAAGCAGCTCAGCCGACCTCAGTGCGTCCAAGTGGTTCTAGGCTCCTGGCTAGCAGATGAGGTCACGGAGACAGACTATAACCACCTGAATAATTCATGGAGCCCCAGACTCTGGGCTGAGCACTTGATACAAGTTACCAAATCCTCCCTGTAGCCTCGACACTCTGGCATCCTCCTGCTGCTCTTAAGAAAACAGAGCTTCAGGGGCGCCTGGGTGGCTCAGTGGGTTAAGCCGCTGCCTTCGGCTCAGGTCATGATCTCAGGGTCCTGGGATCGAGTCCCGCATCGGGCTCTCTGCTCAGCAGAGAGCCTGCTTCCCTCTCTCTCTCTCTGCCTGCCTCTCCATCTACTTGTGATTTCTCTCTGTCAAATAAATAAATAAAATCTTTAAAAAAAAAAAAAAAAAGAAAACAGAGCTTCACAAGGGGAGCCCCACACTGGGGCAAGCCTGGGGGGTCATGGAGGCTGGACAGCATGGTTGGGGGCCCCTGGAGACACCCCCAGGGGAGTTGAGAGCTGGCTTGGTGGAAGAGGGGTACTGCTGGGCCACCCTATACTCTTGCCCGTGAACACACTGGCCACTCCCAAAGGGGGCTGGAAAGCAGAGTGAGGCTGGTGCCTGGACAGGAAGGCCACGAGGCCTTGGCCTCTGGTCACCAAAACCTTGGCAGGTGGCCCCTCAGGGATGGACAGCAGATGCCTCCGCTGGCATGGAGTACTGCTCGTAGCTGCCAGGCTAAGGTCGTGCTCATTCCCAAGGCTCATGCTGTCGCCAGCACATTGTAGTCTGGGGGCAGCTTCCTGGAGGGGCAGGGACTCCCCTCTCCCCAGATTCCTGATCAGCGGGCCAGTCCACACCTCCCTTCCTGCCTCAGTGTGGGCTGGCAGGCCTTGCCCATCCATACTGCTGGACTCCTGGCTCCCTGCACACCAGCAGGGCTTGCCATGGCTTAGGAGGAACTCTGAGCTTGGCAGCCCAAAACCATAGGTCCAGATACAGTTCTGACTCTCGGTAGGTCCAAGTGCCCTGTGCAAGGCCACTGTTCAGGCCATCCTCAACAATACACCCCAAGGTCATTCTGAGGCTCCCAGATGTACTGGTCACCTACACGGATCCCATCTTTCAGTAACAGCTTCTCTGGGGCCCTGTCCCCTCCAAGGGCACAGGCAAAGGCCCCTTGGGGAAACAAGGGGCCCAGAAATGCCAAAGCAGAAAGGAGACAGGTGGGAGGTGTAGCCTTGTCGGGGTCTTCCAACTAAGGCACACTCAGACCCAGGGCATGGGCTTGTCACTGAGTGGAAGAGGCTTAAGCCGTGGGGACCGGGTGCAGACTCTGATTCCTCCCATGCCCACGCTGGCAGGGACTGTTCAAGTATGTAATCAACCCACCCCTCATTTTCCAGAGGAGTAAGGTGAGCTCACACAACCTGCCCAAAGCTACCTGGTGACCTGGCATGGGACCAGACATAGGGACTAGACTCCCCGACTTCAGGTCTCTCTCCCTGAGTTCTCTCTGAATGCTTACAGAGGTACAAAAGGTCAGCAGTGTGATCTGTGATTTACAGACTAGAAACAGAAACACAGAACCAAGCAGTGATACCAAATCACTTCAGTTTTGAGCCAGGGCCTTTGAAGACCTGAGAAGGCCTCCCTGGAAAGGGGAAGCTGGAACTGGACACCTGCTGGCAGAGCAATGAGGAGTGAGTGTCCTCCACCAGTACCTCTGAGCACCTCAGAGACTTCATATCTAGTCCCCTGAGTCCCTGCTTTGGGCATGGCCTCTAGGACTCAGGTGTCCCTTCCCTACTCTGCTACTACTGGGGTCATGACCAACTAGGACACCTGGCAAGGCTCAAGCCGGAGGACAGAAGAGAAAGTAACCAACCCTGGGAGCACCCAGAAAAGCCATAAGGAGACAGGCTTCTGTGCCTTGGGGATAAACTACGCAGGGAAAGGCAGTGAGATGCCATGTGAGAGTACTACGGGAGACCCAGGGGTGCTCAATCTGTTGAGGCAACAGGTGGGCAGCTGGCTGTCTGGATCCTCTCCAGTTCACCTCAGGCTGCTGCAGCCAGAGGGGCTTATGTCTGCCTGTGGCCTTCTTAGACCTCCCCTACTTGATTAGGGGCTTCTCACAGGATGCTTATAAAGGCTAGCTCTGGAGATTAGTAGCCAGTCCCAAGCACCCAAATCCTGGCCTGCCCATTCATGGCCTCCCCGACTCTGAGCTACCTAGCGCTGGACAGGAACAGCTGTGTCTCTCTTGCTCACCAGCTCCTCAGGCCCCCGGAACAGATCCCGGGGGGAAGGGAAGGCCTCCCACATGAGAGTCAAGCTAGGCAGACGGGGACGTGGGGCCACTGGGCCTGCCCAAGCGGCCTCCAGGAAAGGAATGTTTCAGGGCAAAGCCACAAACCCTGGCCTCCAAGTCCCCTCAACCTCGGTGTAGCTCTAAAGTGCCTCTGAGTGAGTCCCCAGCATGAACCAAGGCCTAGACAGGCTCTAGAGAGTTTATGCCCCAGGTGAATCCCCTTTGGGTGCTGGGGAAGCCCAACTCAAGGCTGCTCCAGAGCTGCCTTGGGTCTCCCAGGGTAGACTGGCCTGGGAACTGCACAGAAAGCCAAGTGCATCCCAGGAACCAGGAGTCTCATGGATGGGTCAGGCACACCCCCCAGAGGGAGTCCTTGCAAGTAGGAAAGACAGACACACACATATCCAGGGTGAGGTGAGAGAAGGAATGGCTGGTATAAGGAGTAATGGGCTGGGAGAGTAAGGAGGGAGGGAATAAGGGGAGGGGATGCTCAGGGAAAGCCAGAGAAAACCCAGGAAGGAGAACAGGCCAGAGGAGGAGCCTCTGTCAAGTGGGAGAAAATGGGCAATCCCCTAGAGCTGACCTTATCACCCAGAGTATCCTGAGCAGTAGAACAAAGTAATGTGGAATTTTTTTGTTTTGGAGCTTGCAATTTTTATCTTAAATTTTAACTCGGTAAACAGAGCACAGGTATTTTTTTTTCTATCATCAAAACTCCTATCGTTTAAAATGACCACAGCGCATTACCCCACAGGTGTACCCAACCAGTCCCCTCCTGGTGGGCACCTGGGGCTGAGTCCTTAGAATTACTATGAACCATACTGGCTAAACAGCTTTCCCCATCGATCTTTTCTCCCTCTCCTTGGACTGGATCCCCCAAAGGGGACAAAAGAGTGGGTATGCTGCAGCAGCAGGAGCAGGGCCTGGATGCTGACCTATGACAAGGGGTGCATGTTGGGGGGGTACAGTCCATCATCCCAGGCCTTCCTGGTCCCCAGCTAGCTCCGTGTGCCACAGTACGACAGATGAACAGGCCTTCCAGGGCTGCTTAGCTCCAACATTCCTATTCACAGAAAACACAGTGCTGTGAGCACCCAAGGGAGAACCCGTTCCCCTGGCAGAGGGATTCCTACACACACACCCCCCGCCGCCGCACCTGGCATGGGTGCAGTGGTGACTCAGAGCTCCAAATAGGCGAGGGCGGGCAGCCTGCTGGCATCCCATTCCCAGGAGCAGTGGGCATGAGGCCGTGGGAGCAGTCTGCTTCCATGCAGGTGACGAGCTGAAGGGAGCAAGGGAGCCCCTCAGGAGGGAGAGGTGCTGGGGTAGATTAGGGCCTCTCCCCCCAGAGAAGCATAAACACTTTCCACAGTCTAGCCGCAGTAAGGCAGCCTTACTGACCCCATGCTGAGCCAGGACAGAATTTGGACGCTTGGCCCTCAGGTTAGGAGCAGCCTTGGGGAGAATACTAGCATCCTTCAAAGTCTTAGGGAGACACCTGTCGCAGGTAAATCCATATGGTTCTCCCAAACAGCAAGATTACTTGGAGAGGGTGTGCAGGGCTGCACTTGGTGGCTGTGAGCCCCAGGGGCCAACAGTACTGACAGGGTGCCTGTCCAGCTTCTCTAACATGGGATATTAATTTAGAGCTCATGGGGAGAGACTTGTCTCAGGGCACACAGCCAGCAGGGAGCTGAAACTATGGCAAAACTCAGACTGCTCTGCTCTTCCCACCACCCCGCCTGTCCCCAAGTAAGGCGAACATCACAGTGCCAGGCTGGCAAATGCAGTGCCCTTCCCACAGCTGGCCCGCACAGCTCCATCGCCTGCAGGAGCCACCCTCCTCTGCAGTCTTGAGGCCTTTGGGGGCCAAGATGCCTCATTTTCCCAAAAGCGAAAGGCCCTGCCCCTCCCACAGCACTTGGAGCCACTGTCCTGCTCCACGCCTAAGGTTGGTGGCACAGCCAGGGGCAGGCTAGTTTGAACACCACGGGGGGGCAGGAAGTCCTGCAGCTTCCACCGCAAACCCACCAGGGCCCGCCTCTCTGGCCGCAGGGTTGTACAGAAACCGCCAGGGGCGCCGTCGCCCTCCACCCGAGCAGCGGTCCTGGCGGGGCTCCCGAGGGCAAGGGATTCCCCGCGCCATCCACAGGTAATGAGTCCACAGCACAGGCAGGGTTTGGGGAAGCCTGCAATTTGCCTGCAGCTGGCGCCCGCCTGCTTCCAGCCTCTTTTACCAAATAGACGTCGCACACTGGGTCCCCAGAACTGCTGGCTGCCCCTCCCTCCCCCACCCCCACCCCCGCCTCCCGCGGAAAACCAGAGACGACAAACAACTAAGTGCGTGGTGGGGGGCAGTCCGCAACTCCACCACGGCCGGCCTGCGTGTGCCGCAACCCCCCTCGCCCCCCCCAACCCCGTCCCATGCCCCCGCCCCGCGCCCCTCTGCACCCTCCCTCCCACTCTGCCGCGGGGCAAGGTCCTGGCCCATCTCCGGGCTCCGAGCAGGCTAGGCAGGCGCTCACAAGCTGCTGGCACCAGCCTCCCACCCCCGCACAGCAGCTATTTATAGCTGGGGAAGCACCGCGCCCGGTAGCCGCTGCCCACCCGGCCAGCCCGCTCACCATCCCCGGGAGCGGCCCGCGCTGCTCCTCCTCGGCGCCGCCCGCCGCGAAGTTGCTCGGGCCGGCGGCGGGAGAGCGGCTTTGGCTTTCGCTTTCGCGCGGCGCAGCGCAGCGCACACCCCCGCGCCCTGGCTCGCGGCCCGGGGCTGGGTCGGGCTGGACTCGCCCGGGGCTCGTTGCGCTGGCTTGTCCCCCAGTGGCGCGGGTGCGGGTGCGGGTGCGGGCTTTGCTGGTGCCCGCCGTCCGCCCCCGCGCACCGCCGCCCGGCCCACCCGGCCGCCCACCTGACGCTGTGCAGGGCGCCGGCCCAGGGGCATGGGGGCGCCGCGGCCCCGCCGCCGGCCGACTTCCTCCGCGGCGGCGCCCGGGAAACCACGGCCCGCGGGCTTCCTGCTGTGCCTAGCGGGCAGGGGGCCGGGGCGGGGGTGGCAGCCCGAGCCGACCCGGGGAGGGCTGGGCAAAAGCTTTGGAAAGCGGGGAGCCGGCAGGCAGAGGAGGAGAGGCGGTCGCGGCCCAGGCCCCCCGCCCCCAAGCCCCGGTCAAGTTCCTACCCGCCGGCTCCGCCGTGGCATCTGTGCAGATGAGCTAGGGCGGGCGTCGGGCCATGGCCGCGGAGGCTCGTTCGTTCGCGGCGGGCCGGGGCGGGGCGGGCAGAGCCGGACGGGGCGCGGGCACTCGCTCCCTCGCTCGGCCTGGAAGCGGGCCCAGTAGCGCAACTGACTTGCCGACCAATCCTCGCAGGTTCCCTGGTCTGGTGGGCGCGGGTGGTGGTGGTCTGCGCACCCGGCGAGGGGTGCAGCCCTCACCGCGGGAGGCTGTGGGTCTCAAAGGCGCCAGACCAAGCGATGTAGGGGCGGCAGGGAGTGCGGGGGGCCATGGCAGTCCTCACCCTGCACGCGGTAGCTATGTGAACGGTGCCCCCTGGAGTTGTGCCAGGCGAAGGCCCTGTGGAGGGCAGAGGAGTGGGTGTGTGGGGACATGCAGCTACACTGAGCTGTCCTAGCTGATCCAATGGGGCAGTGGGAGGTGGAGTAAAGACTTTCCCACTAACATCCTCAGGGGGAAGGGCAGAACAAAGATGGCATGGCAGTCCCCCTGTGGGCTTTATAGCTGGCAGGGGCCTCCTTTTTCAGTTGGGCTGCAAGGCTGAGCCTGGAGAAGGCCCTGAGTCAAGGCAGTGGGAGTGGCCAGGGTGGGCTCAGGACCTCCTATCAGACTATTCCAAGAAGGGCAGTAGCACCTCTCCCTCTCAGCTCAGGATAGCTTGGAAGGGGGACTGTGCTCCTTCTACAGATAAGGAATGGACTTAGAGGGAAGAGCCTCACCCAGGAACACAATACCCTGCCCCCAGCACCCATAGCTCCGGTGTGCGCACAGCACTGTGGGGCACATGGCCCCAGGACTGTCCGCCAACTACCAGCGGCTCCTCCCTTCCCAGGTGAGGAGAGGCCAAGCAAAGACAGGGACAGGGGACAGAGAGATGTGCACCAAGCCCTGGCACCCCCACTGCTGCCCCCCAAACTTCTCTCTCACCACCTCAATGCCAGGACTGCCTTGCTTCCTCCTCTTCTTTTCCCACACACCCAGTGGCCTCAGATCCACCTGGCCCCTGTCCTGGTGACACTTGTCATGGTGCCATCTCCCTGAGCCAACTTGTTTCCACCTATACTACACTCAAGCTAGTTCATGCCCACTAGTGTTCCCAGTCTTGCTATCTGCCCCTGCCAGGTGTCCTTAGTCCAAATAGGCTTGGGTCTGACCTACCCCTTCAGCCAAGGGGATGTCACACACTCTGTCCTCCCTCCCTACCCCCTGGAGGACCACTACTCCCTGCCAGGCACTGGAAGAACGAGGCCGTGGTTCTAGAGGTCATCCATTTGCAGGGAAACAAGCATGAGCACAAGCCATCCCAGGGTTATGTGAGAACAAGAGTCTCCTGACTGAGTGCTCGCTATAGGTCCAGACTCAAAGGAGTGCTAAATCCACACAGCGCTCAAGTCACAACAGCCCCTTGCCATCTACATGCATTATCATCATTTGACACTCACATGTGGGGACAGGTTCAGAGAGGTTGGGCACTGGTTCAGAGTCACACAGCAGTAAGGTCAGTATGGCCAGGACCCGCTCCCAGGTCTGGCTGGCTTCAGAGCTGGATGACTCCTCCTGGCTGTACGGAAGGCTGGAGCAGACAAGTGACACTTGTGCCTTGCACAGCTCATGACCTCACTTCATACCTTATCCACTTCCTGTAAGATAAAGTCAGACCAAAGGAGGCTGAGAACACGTGCTCATCACACCTAGGCCAGGAAGAAGCTGTGTTGAGTATGTAATTCTCTGCAAATCAGCCCCTGTGGTGCTCTCATGACACACCTGAGGCCCAGTGTGGGCTGAGGCAGCCTGGGGTCCTATGGTCTTAGCTGTCATAGTAGGAGGGAGGCCTGTAGCGGGTGAGGGGAGCTCAGGGGCTCTGTGCAAGGCCCCTGCCCAGCAAAGTCTCTGGAGACAGACTAGCCTGGGACAATGTGTGCTCCCAGTGGTCTCCAGCTTCCTCGGCCCTCCCCCAGGGACCTCACAGTACACAGCACCCCAAGCCCTGGTTTATGCAAGGCCTCTCCAGAGCCCTGTGAGATGGGCATTGACATCTCTAGCTTGTCAGACCATGGCACTAAGGCCCAGAATCAGGAGGGAGCAATCACTCTACCTGGGCCCTCAGGAGGAAGCCTTCCTGGGCACACTGGAAGCCCCCTGGGGCTTCACATGAGAGTGCTGAGACAGGGAACTGGGGTGGGGGGAGTCTTGCATAAGATCCTCAAGAATTCTTTGGGCCTAAAAGAGCCTTGGGGACTCATTAGTACCTTATACAGGAGAGCCCCCATGGGTCCTAATCATCTACAAAGCACCTGGATGTGCAGTACACAGGCCTCTAACTGCTGTCCAGGAACGATGGCAGCTCATCCACCTCAGGGCCACCCCTGAAACCTTGGCCACCCTGACCATGCTCACCTAGAGTCCAGCAGGAGCCCCGGCAAGCAGGGTCTAACCTGTGGACTTCCTGCTCTGGGTCAGCCCTGTGAATCAGGGTGCCCCTGCCATCTGTCTGGATGTCAAAGTGCATGCTTCTGTCTGTCCATGGAGAAAGAGCGATGTTGGAAGTGGATGTGCTGGCTCTGGGTTGCACGCAGGCCCAAGCCTCCTCAGCCTTCGGTGAGGAGGACCCTCATGCCATCAGAGTGTCCCACTGCCTTTCCAAGGGATGTCTGACCTTAAATCTCCAAAGCAAACTTCAACAATTGATCATAAGAAAACAAAAGTCCCAAGGACATTGCCTGGTCCTACAGGGGTTTTCCCAGTCCAGCTCCAGGATGGGTGGGTCACCATGGAGAGGACAACAGTGGCAAGGGCAATAGGTAGGTCACCCTGAGGGCCACCTCTGCACCCCTGGCCTGAGGCCCCTGGTTAAGGGCCAACTCTAAGAAGTGCTGACCCATCATGTCCCCAGCTGCTGTCCACCCAGCAGCCTCTGGCAGCCAGCGGGGAGGTGGGGAGCCAGGGCTTCACCCATTTTCATGTTGAGAAGTTGGGTGGCCAACATTCCTCTTTACAGCCCCTCTCTGGCTCCCCTGCCCACATGGTGCTGTCTGGCTACATTTATTGTCTACACCACTACCATTTCTAGCATGCCAACTGCTCGCTGCCCTTAGTTAGGATAGGGGCCTGGCCTCCCCTGAAGCACGTGTGCTCCCATGGGTGGCTGCAGAGAGAGAAAGCTGAGCTGGCTCTCCAGGAGCCCAGGGATGATCAGCAAAGCCAGAGGAACTAGAGAAAGCGAAAATGAACGACTGTGGCCATGTCTGGACGAGCAGTCCTTACCAGGAACATGCAGGGTGAGAAGGAGGGTGAGCAGGGTCAGAGGGCAGAGTGTGAACTGTCCCCAGGTGTCAGTGTTGAGTGAGGAGCCACAGAGAAGGATGAACACTGGCCTGCGGGCAGATGCTGTGACCTGTGCTACTTAGTAGACAGGAAGACATGCTGTGTACCTGGGTGTGGAACTGAGACTGACAGGTGCATGTGTGTATGTCCCCAAGCCTCTGCCTCAGCATGTCCTCACCCTGGGGGGGTACCAGCAGAGAGGGCAGACAGGGCACTGTTTACCCTTTTCTGGATACTTTCTGGTCACTAGTGTAGTGCAGCCCGCTGGAGTAGCCTTCCTTAGAAATAGACGCTTAGCCTTTGGCTCATGTGCCAGTGATGGTAGGCAGCCCCAGCAGAGGTGGGTTCCTGACCAAGTGAAGCCAGTTAGATCCTAGAGCTTGGCTGCTGCCCTAGGCACTGCTGGCTGAGCTGTCCAGGAGACCATGTGGCCTTAGTGGCCCCCTATGACCATCCCTTCTCAAGACCTGAGCCAAAAGAGACTTGCAGGTCACTCCTGGTTCTCTTCTGATGTTACCTTAGTCCCCACTTGACCTAACCTCATCTTTCTCCTTGGCTAAGTCCAGGGCTGCCTTTAGGTGGCAGGAATTCTCCTTGGAGTTAACAGTCGCAATCCTCAGCCTTGGGAGTTCTGAGCTGCCAACTAGTTTGGAGGCACAAGCCTTTCTGCTGCTCACCTGCCTCCCTGCTACAGGACACTGGCTCTGTGTGTGCCTGGGCAGCCTCTCTGCCAAGTACATGCCAGCCTCAGATGCTGGGCCTCACAGTCCCATGGTAGCCAGCTTCCTCTCTCTTCCCTGATAGCTAAGATAGTGAAACGTGCCTCTCCTCCGCAAGTATATAGACCCCCAACTACAACCCCACTTCATTCTCATATGCTAGAGTTTCTGGTATTCAGAAATTCTTTAGACTGTGCCCTACGCCTGCAAGAGTGAATCCAGCTGTTTTGCCTGTATGACCATCAGTGAGGACACAGTGGTGGGGAACAGGGAAATGACATGCCCAGGGAAACAGCACAGCTATGGTGGGCAGGGTGCGACACAAGGATCCCTGTCCCTCAGGCTATGGCTGCGTCTGCCTCAACAGAGAGCTGCACCCGTGCCATGTGTAGCACCGCAGGGACCAGCACGTGAGCCTCTGGTGTGCACATATTCCTGCCATGGCCTTACCCAGAAGGGAATGCCATGTCCACATTCCCAGTCACCACAAGGCAGACGCAGATACCAAGGCTCTCATGGGCAGGGACCAACGCAGCCACAATCCACATCAACTCAGATCACCTGGCACTTTCAGCCCAGCCAGCTTGGGGATCAAGAGCAGAGGTGGCCACAGAGAGAGAAACAAGAATGAGACAAAGGGACTATGCAGCTTCCTGGGGAAGACAGAGTGGCATCCAGGCTGGGTGCTGTTGGACAGGGATCTCCCCCCACAGGGAAACAGAACAGAGAAGGAAAGACAGGTGAGGGG
The DNA here is from genome assembly GCF_020171115.1 of Neogale vison. NCBI lineage: Eukaryota > Metazoa > Chordata > Mammalia > Carnivora > Mustelidae > Neogale > Neogale vison. The sequence goes on along the minus strand of NC_058093.1, from coordinate 214,275,913 downwards.
CCTGTGACAGCAGGATAGCCAACAGGGACCACTTGCAGGGGCCTATGTGGAGAGAAAAGGGTCACAGGCAGGGTAGAGAAGGGAGGCCAGCAGGCTTCTCAGGGCAAGTTGGGTCTTGGGGCATGATTGATAGGGACCATGAGAGCCTCCTTGGAGTGAGAAGACGCTTACAATGGGCTCCTCTGAGCCCACCCCCATGTCAGGGCTGGGAATGAGAGCTCTGTCCAGGCTTTTAGAATCGCCCACTCTTTGGAGGACTGCTGAGCTGCTTCCGCTTCATCTCAGGAGGGAAGCCTGCATCCGAGAAAAGCCATGTCTGACATGCACACTGAGAAAACTAGGGCAGTCCAGCTATCGTCTGACCCCAGGTTCCTAATAAATGGCCTTCGTGGGCTGGGGAGGTCTGGGGCTGGGGAAGCAGATGGTGGGCTGCTAAGTGAAGGGGAGTGATAGGAACCTCAGTAGGGCCAGGTTCAGGGCACGACTGGTTACAGTAGTTGTGGCCCAGCCCAGGTTTCTTCCCTGGATGGTCCCCACAGGATCCTCAGGCAGGGAGAGGTGGAGCTGAACAGTGGGCAGGGGTGAGCCGACATCAACCGCAAGACAGAAGCTAAGTCCTAGGCAAAGCTGGCACCTCTGTAGGCATGTGGGTTCCCAAGCAGGCCCACCACTTTCTCCTGCCCCACAATAACCACAGGTAGAAATCCTTCAAGTCTCATAAACAGCATCAGAAGGGGAACAAACTCGTCCAGACTCTCCCTGCAGAACACAGCTCAGTCCACAGTCCACAGAGGTGCCCCCGAAGCCGAACACATTTGAGATGTAACCAGAAGACGCAACCCAGGCACAGTACCCCTCCGCTCTCTGGAGTAATGTGCAACCTCTGTGAGAGCACTGGGACCTTCCACCCATGCTGTGAAGGGATGGGACTGGGTACCATCCCCTAGCAGTGGGGTTGCCCTTTCAGAGGGGATCCCACATAGATAGGATGCTCTTGCTGGCCCACCGCAGGTCAAAGCCTGAACACAGCACTGTTCTGTGAGCCAAGCCACACCGACTACAGGGGACATGGGTCTTATTCCTCTGTGGCCAGAACCTACCCTCCCCCAGATTTCCCTCTGACCTTCTGCAGGGCTCTTTTTGGTCCAGCCCCCACATGCTCCCTCAGCTCTCTAGCCCCCCAGTTCCTTCTCCAGGCTTTCCTTCCAAGTTACATAGCCCGCAGCTCTAGGAGCTCCCCACTCAACCACGGTGCTGCCACCAGGAAACCCTGAGGTAGGCGCCCTACTGCCACGGGGCAGAGCCAGCCTGCTGACCACAAACACAGGGCTGACCCAATCTACCTTCTCCACCACTCCTGCCCTGAGCTGTGGTCCTCCTCACACCCCACACGGCCTCTTCTGGTTCCCTCTCCTGGAACACCTTCTCCCTGGTTTGACAATCTGGCCAACTCCCCCAGGAGTATTCCTGACTACCTGCCCCCCTACCCCACCACCTGCTGAGGCTGGTAGGTACACCTGCCCTGCACCCGCAGCACCCTGAGACTCACAAAGTAGTACACTCAGGGTGCAAAGGCCAAGTGCTGACACCCAACCTCATACAGAAGTGAAGCTACAGAGGGTAGCGGACTCCTGTCACCCAGGGGAGGGCTCCTCACCCCCAGCCCTCGGGGCCAGCCTCGTGTTTCAGAGGCCTCCCATAGCACCACCTCACTGGGTTTCACATGCCTCTGCCCCTGTGGCAGAGCCAGGTTCACTTCCCACCTGTGAGGAGCCTGGGCTGGAGCCTAAGCCAAAGCATGGCCTGGAGCCCAAAGTTCCCCACCTTCCTCCAAGTAGGTCCAGATGGGTCTCTCTCTGGGACTAAAGCCCTGCACTGACCTGGGGGTGCTGAGGTGGCCAGGCCCCAAGAGATGCCCCTGCTGCCTGGGGTTTCCTGTGACCAGTATTGGGTGGGCCACCCCTGTACTCCAGAGTTGGCCCTTACTAGTATCTGTCCTACATGGGGAGTTGGAGGAGTGGAGTGTGGCTGGATGGAATCTGCAAGTCTGTGCTCCTACAGGTCATGGGCTGGAATTCAAGGGGGGAGTTCAAGGGGAAGTTCCACCAACTCTGACATACCCTAATTTTAGACTTTTTATGCATATTTAGAAATCAGCATTTAAATTGTTTTTAACCAACAAAATTCCTGTACTTCCAAGGCCTTCCCAGATGGCTTTGATCCATGTCACCTTCTCTTCCTTCCACTGGCCCTAGTGAGCCCTGTCACCCATGTGCCTTATGTCATCTGGGTCCTTCCCCCAGCTCCCTCCTCCTGCAGGGACCCCTCCTGGGCACAATATCCTCATGGCACATGGCAGGCTGTACTCTTATAACCCCGAGGTAGTTCTAATCAACCCCACTCTGCAGATGAAGAAACTAAGCCTTACAAAATCTGACTAGCTTCTCTGGAGTCACCCAGGTGTATGGCTGGAGCAACCATGGAGCAGAGCCTGGGCCTGCCCTTGTGAGGGAGACCTTGCTCTGCCCTCAGGGGCACTGGTGGCCACAGCCCATCACCATGGAAACCAGGCAGGGACTCTTGGAGCTAGAGTTCTGGTTTGGATTTTCAACCCAATGCTGCTCTCTCAGAAGCAACTTGGTCAAACTTTCCAAAGAGGAAAAGTGGAAAAGGGGGAATGGAGGAGGAGGAGACAAATTCCCAGACTGAAGCCACCCCAAAAAGAAGGCCTGGCCACAGAGCTTAGGAAGCCTTGTCTGGATTGGCAGAATGGTGGCAGGGCAGAGACCCGGCAGCCTTCTCCAGGTCTCCTGGCCCTCCTTCCCAGGAGCCTGGACAGGGCAGGAGTGTGGCCGGAGCAGCTGGCACCCAGTCCTTCCTGTCTACTGGAGAGGCTGCCTTTTCATGTTTCCCAGTGGGGTGTGTGGGAAAGCATTCCTTTGGAAAATGGGCTGGAAAAACCACTGACCTCATCCGCTGACCTACCTCTGGAAATGGGGAAACTGAGGTCAGCAGGGACTAGGATTAGGAAGCCACAGCAAAACTGGACTCTTAGGGCAGGGCAGCAGCCTTCATCTTGCCTGGAGTAGGGTGCGAAGATGTGTGGCCCAGACATGCAGTATCCCCATCCCAGCCCCGCTCCAGCCCCACCCTCCATCCACAGGCCTCAGCCATACCCACAGAGGCTCCTAGCTAAGAGAACCCCCGTACAAGGCAAGCCCACCATTACCCACAGTAAAAGATGGGAGACATCAGGCCAGAGCATGACCTACAGACAGGGCCTGAGGCAACCTGGGGGGCAGGCAGCCCCATCTCACAAGAATCCATCACAAGCAAAAGCCTTGCCATCAGCATGCTCTTGTAGGGGAGCATCTCTGAGCCCTGGGCAGTACTGTCTGGGCCCCTCACTTGGGCTCCTATGGCCAATGCCCATCCTCCTAGCTTCCACTCTAGTTTAGGGTGCCTCAGAATAGCCAAAGGCTGTGGGCAGCTCACCTGGCACCCCCAAGCTCCCCTAAAGGTACCAATGATCTGTCTGGAGGGACAAGGAAGGGAAGCCTTGGCAAGGAAGGGGAGGAAAATGGGCAGCAGTCATGGGCACAGCTCTGGGGAGGGCAGGCAAAGGCCAGCAAATACAACCTGCCCTCCCCCCTGTCCCAAACCCTGTTGTGAAACCCCTTTGGGACCCTCAACTGCTCTCAACGCCTGCCATGTCCCACATCTAGAATCCTCCCTGGCTGTGGGGGGGGGGGATGCTACTGCTTCCTCTTTTTATCACCCAGGTGGATTTGGGGGAAGCAGACTAGGAATGCTACATGCTGCCGACAGCCCACCCATGACCACTGCTGCAGGGATGACCAGGCAGGTCAGGGTGGGTCTCTCCCATGCCCTGGGGCCCCTGTCTACCTACCCAGGATGGGGCGGTAACAGGCTCTGGTAGGGATGAGGCCCGGAAAAGGCCCCATCTAGGCTGCACAGGGCTACTTCTTGGGGCTCAGATATGTGGCCTATAGCCACCTCAACACAGGGCTGGGACCACAAGGCTCTCAAGTATCAGGGGCTGGACATCCCATCTCCCATCTCAGAGATGGAGTCTGATGGGTCACATGCCACCCTGGAGAGGATAAGGTACTTCCACATCCTGACTCAGTCAGCAGGTATGCCCGCCAGGCCCACAGGGGCAGCACTGTGGCAGGAAGCAGAGCCACTATCCCACCACTCCCTGGCTCAGGAGCCTGGGGCTTGCCACCTCAGGTTCCTCATCTGCAAATGGTAATGCAGCACCCCTCCTCCCTGCAGGCTTTGGATGGGGCCAGCTGGTCGGAGCCTGGCAAGCGGGATAAAGCCCGGGGCAGAGGTGGATGGTCACTCCTGCAGGGCCCCTCCTGTCGGCCCTGGGCACCATGGCCAACAGCATGGGCTCTTACCTCAAACCTTGCCAGGCCGGGTGCAGGCTGGGTGTGGGTGGGCTGGTAGGAAGGGGGGCCATGAGGGTGGGCAGGGAGCAGTCTGAGCTCTCTGAGGCCAGGCGCTTTGGGGTGGAAATCCCAGCTTTGCTCCTTCTGGGCTGAGTGATGCTGTGCCTGTGCTGCCACTGTCCTTAGCCTCAGCTTGCTCATCATGAGATGGGGATCATGCGGTAGAAGGGAGGAATAATAATGGAGATTCCCTGCACCCATGGAAGCAAGCCCTGTGGCCTCCCTCCCCTCCATGACAGAGGCCCCACTCACTGGCAATTTTTCCCACCTTTTAGCTTTCCACTGGACCATACCCACTGATAGGCCACCTGCAGCCTGGGGATGGGGGCACAGGGAGGGCCTGCCAGCAAGCCCCCTCTTCTTCCTGGCACTGCGGCAGGGAACCTACAACCTTAGCAGCCAGAGACCTCCCTCAGGCTCTCCCCTCGCTCCCAGCCATCCTCAGGTCCTTGGTCTGAGTGGGCTGCCTGCCCTGTTCCGCTTTCCAAAGCCTTGCCAAGGCCTGGGCCTCCTCCTAGCAGTGTGCCCCCCCCTGCTGCCTTCAGCACCACGGTGCTGCCCCTCCAGATGGTGTGCCTGGGCCTAGGACCACATCCCAGGCGGGTAAAGCCCAGAGCTCTCTGCCTGAGCTGAGACAGCTATGTGCAGTGCCCCAGAATGATACAGCAGGGACATGTATCCAAGAGCAAGCCTCTAAAAACTAGCATGCAGTGGGAAAAGAAGTCTACACTGGAAAATGTTCTTCAGGAATGTTAAACAGCAAGCTCCTGACAGATCACCCCCAGTGGCTGGGTGGAGAGGGCTGTGGGCTGAGGTCAGTGCTGGATATGTACACAATCCGAGCTGGCCCCCTGGGCTGGCCAGAAACTCCGGCATGGAAGCTGGTCCACAGGATGCGGGTCCCAGGTCTGGGCTCTGCCACTTGCTCACTGTGTGGCCTAGGGCAAGTCACAGCTGTGCCACCTGCAGGGGTTCTGCACCCCCTTGCAGGACTGTCACAGTGTGCGGGATCACGAATGCCAAGGGCTAAAACATATCCTCTCCCTCCAGCCGAACATTCTGGCACTACCACAACTGTGGCTCTGTATCCAGGGATGGCAATGGTCTCCAATGGCCAGAAAATACTGCGTGCTGGGGAATGACCATCTAAAGGCTGTTTACATTTGATTGTTGGTGGTCTTTTAAGAATTCTAGCTGTGTGGAGCACCTGGGTGGCTCAGTGGGTTAAGCCTCTGCCGGCTCGGGTTATGATCGCAGGATCCTGGGATCAAGGTTCGCATGGGCTCTCTGCTCAGCAGGGAGCCTGCTTCCCCCTCTCTCTCTGCCTGCCTCTCTGCTTGCCCCTCTGCCTACTTGTGATCTCTCTCTGCCAAGTAAGTAAATAAATAAAAATCTTTAAAGAATTCTATCTGTGAATGACGGTGGCTGGGCCTGGGCAGGGACTGAGGACTATGCTGTGGTCCTGTCAGGATAGGGGCCTGGGTGTCCTGTGGCCTTGGGCCTGGACACTCTGCAGCTTCTCAGGTGGGAACCGCCGCCTCCTCCTCTCCCCCAGTCAGCCACCTCTTGGGCTCATGTGGTTCCCACAGACAGGGAGACAGGGATGTGGACAGGAAGGCCTACAGCACCTGTTCCAGGCTGTTCCAGCCTGATCCTGGACCCAGCAAGCTGGAAGCTGTGAAATTCAACAGAGCTTGCAGAGCCCAGGACATGGGAAGGGAGGAGGACCCGGGGATAAGCTAAGAAGCCACACAAGTTTGCTAACCTTTTTAAGACTCTTGAAAACTGGACCTTTTTTCCCTGGAGAACTTGAAGTGAATCTTTTGTTTACTTTTGCAACTGGCCAATAGATCATCTCAACAATGCTAAAAATAGCACCACTGCAGCAATTTCTACTACAGCCAAGGAGCTCAGATTTCCCCAATTTAAACTTTTCCCTTCTTTTCTGTTCTCTAATTCCCACTGTGATATGACTGGATTTCCTTTAACCCTGATGATGGTGCTGCTGTGCAGCTCCACACATCTTAGTGTGTTGGGGTTTGTGGGTGGGGAGCAGGACACCTGCCACAGTCACCTCTGCCAAGGGCAGGGCCAGGAGAAGAGCCTGATCCCATTCCTCGCTGGCCAGGTGGGCTATTGACAGCCACTGGGGACTCGGTACCATGGGGGAAAAGGAAAGCCACAGTGAATGCCCAGATAATTTCTTCCGAGAATCAGATGACATATGTGCGCAGGAAGTACTAGGATGATGAGCAGCGGCCCCTCAGTGGTGTCCGGGAGTCCCACATGCACACGTGCAGACACAGGTCTCACCACACCGGGCAGAAGCGTGTGGAACAGTGGACCTGGTATGCAAGAGCAGAGCTGAGCTCCAACCTACCTCCCCACCCCCCTGCACCCTCATGCTTCCTATCCTCGTGGCCCTGCCCATCATGCCACTGGTCTAAGGGAGCCCTGTGTCCCTCCTCTGCCTGTCTCTAGGGCCCATCTACTAGCTGCCATTCCCACTGCCTGGGTCTTGGCTTAGGGGTGGGCTTGCTGGGTAACCAAGCCTCGGTGTCCCCATCTGTAAAGACAAGATAGTGGCACTACCTACATCTCATGGGTTGCGAGGATTCCATGAGCTGTCATGTGTAGTGGAGTCCCCAAAAGTAGCAGGTTGGCAGCGCTGTGCGCCTGCCCCAGCCTAGCCCCTCTGGTACATCGTGTCAGCAACTGTGATGGTTTAAAGATCTTGTCCCCCAGTCCCTCTGCCCTAGGAGGAAGTCTGCACTCTGCACCTGGCCCAGCCTGGCCCTCTGCTGGCACACAGCACCTGCCTGATGCCCACGCTGGCTCACACCTCCCTCTGCTCGGAAGGCCGCTGAGCAAGCACCTCCTCCAATGTCACTTCCTCTGCCTTTCTCCCACTGTCAGCTCCCCTGCTCCCAGATTCTGGGGTATCAGTCCTAGGAGGGGTAGGGGTTTTATTCAGGCCTGAGGGTCTCAAAGAGCATATGCACAAAAGTGACTGCAGTGGTGTGGCTCAGGCAGGTCCTGAGACTTGCTGGAGGAGACCAGCCTAGGCAGGGCTGGGCAGGGATGGGGGGGCGGTGATAGGGGTGGGTCAAGAGGACATAGGGTAGGCTTGGGAAGGCTGGGCTGGGCAGTGACCCTGTGTATGGAAAAGACTGCGAGGGGGCTACAGAGGGTGCTCGCTTCGGCAGCACATATACTAAAATTGGAGGGGACCACAGAGGGAAGCCCCTACTGCAAAATGGCCCTCAACCGGTATGTTTTCAAAGGACGATGAAGGCACTGAAGCCAAAGGCCTGTGGGCAGGAGGAACAATGACAGCAGGTGAGGTTTCAAAAGGGAGGCCAAAGGTGATGGGGCTTACTTACATATGGCTGGAACAAACCCACCCCTGTCCCCCGCTCCTCATGACCCTTCCCCATCTAGCCAGCCCTACCCAAAACCCACCGTGAGTTCTGGGCGCCCACAGCTTTCGTGGGCTCACCTTCCCCAGGAACCTGGGTACACATCAATAGGGGGCCTCTCTAATGGCTTGAAGGAAGACAAAATGGGCTATAAGGTGACAAAGACCCAGTAAGAGAGTACCTCACCACCTGGAGGCCTCAGAGCAAGGTAGAGGCAAAGGACTCCACCCCCTGAATAAGGGGGCAGAGGCACAGGACACAGTCTGCCACTGCCCATAGCAGATATCACTAATGGAGCAGAGAGAGCCTAGATGTGGCGGGTGATTTCCCAACAAGGCAGCTAAAGGAGCCGGTCATGGAAAGGGACAGACCTGGGTTTGGACTCCAGCCTCACCACATGCATAGCTGTGTGATCTTGGCTCACTCCCTGGGCTTCTGCACACTGTTCAAAGGGTGCAGATGGAACTGATCTCTGCAGGGTCCAACCCCCATCCCCCGCCACTGAAGAAGCACACCCCACAAATGCCCCTTCAGTGCCGTCCTCTCCCAGTACCCAGAGCAAGAACATCAGCCAGGGAGTGGCCTATGAACAGGGCCTGAAAAGAGGGTCACAAGCTCTGCTGTCCAACAGGGGAAGCCAGGTCAGCCTTGTGGGCGGAGGATAGAAAAGGGCTTTTGATTTTGACAGCCTAGGGCACCTGCTGGTGTCAACTTCCCCATCTATACAATGGGGATAATAATAGCATCTAAGCCACTCACACATGCTGTGGAGGATCAAAGGCAGCACCCCAAATAAAGCCCCCAGGGAGAGCCTGTAAATGGGGCCAGTTCTGCCATTTGCTGCCATGGGCCAGGCTGGGCACAGATGCTCTGGGCCTGTGGCAACAGTGGCAGCCTCCACTGTTGCTGTGCTCTACCTCAGGGTCCCCAGCCCCTGGGTGGAGCCGGGCAGAGATTGTCTACCATAGACAGGTGGCTCAACCCAGTCATGCCCACAGAGGCCCGGTGTCCACACAAGCCCACAGTGCAGTCATGGCCCCCAGGGGTGGTCCTGGCTTCTACCATTGCCCAGCTCCTGACTCCAGCCCCTATCAATCTGGAATCCCAGCCCCGCCGGCTAGGGCAGAGCTAGATGCCCATGTTCCCCTGGCCACTGCCACACCATCCTCCCTACCCAATAAGCGAACCATGCGGGCAACACTCTTGCTTGGGAGCAGCTGGGCTGATCCCAGCGTAAGAGCCAACCTGTGCCTGGCTTTCTACTCTCCTTCCCTCATGTGCAGCTGCAGGCTACCACCCACGGCTTCAGCACCAGACAGTGAGGCTCAGTCTTCCTCCAAAACGGGACGGGTTGTGGGACCTTACTTCCTGGCACCTCCATGAAATGGGCCTGTGGACACTCGACCTCCCTGACAAGGTAGCTGGCCCAGGGTCTGGTGCACAGCAGGTTTAACAACAGGCCAACACATTCCTTGAGGTGTGGGCACAGGGACAGAGGGGGAACATGAACTAGTCACAACTGGTCCTGAGAGCAGCAAAGGTGACGTGGGTGGACTGACTGCAGGAAAGGTGTGGGTCTGATGCCAACAGGGGGGGCTTCCTATTCCGACATTCCCTGGCCCTGACCAGAGAGGACGGGTGGGACTCTGCACTGGAGTACCCCACAGGCCGGCACACCCCTCACGGACACTCCTCGGGCTTGTTTACTGCTGGGAGGCAGGACGACTCTGTTGCTATCAGGAGCGGTATAGGATATAATTAACTGGGTGGAGACCAACACCCCATACCTGGGTCGTGCCTTGGTCTTCCCTGATTTCTGCCTATTGCAAAAGGCCCCGAACTTGGGGCTGACTTCTGGGGTGGGTGTCAGTGACTCAGCTCCAGGGGTAGGTGCAAGTGAGGCCAAGGGCTGCCCACAGGCCCACTAGGCACTGTGCCTCTCGGGAACTAGGAGGGGGCAGGTAGTGGGAAAGAAGGGCCAAGTCAAGCCCTGCAGCAGGAGGCACATGTCCTGGGCACAGACCCCAGGACCTGGCCAGGGTTCACTTGAGCCAGAATGGGGCCTGCCGTCCCTCCCTCTGGGGCTACTTGGTTCCCAGCTAATCCTGTCCCAGGGAACTCTCAAGGGTGGGAAGAATTCAGTCTTTAAGCATGCCATGCCTGCTGGGCCCTGTGCCAGGGGACTGTGCCTGGGGTGGAGGGGAGGTGACAGAGACACTGTTCTGGATGAGGTCCCTGCTTGGGAGTGCCCGGTGTACTGGGCTCCAGAGCCTGTGTGCTTCGTAGCACCACTGGCCTCCATCTGGAGCCCTGGCTCCCTCCCGAGGGCCAGGGCACTGTCTCAGGCCCGGCTGTGCATTAGACTTGGAGGCTGGGCTACCCACCACTCCCTAATACCTGGCATCTGCTCACTGGGTGGGTGGAGGGGACGCCCCCAAGATCACACAGCCAACTGGCGGCAAGTTAGAGTAGATTCCTGCCGATAAAGATGGGGTACAGGGCATTGAGAGGCCGTCCTTCTTTTCCCCCAGCTCTGGTGAGTGGCTCTCCCCTGAGCTGGCTGCCCAGCCTGTGGAGGCTCTTCCTTTCCCAATCAGGGCCCTCAACGAGCACTCAGGCTCCAGAGCTGGAGACCACACAACACAATCCCTCGAAGAACAAAGACGGCTCCTGGTGACTGTGTCTCCCAGTACTTTCGGCAACATGGACTCAGGACAAACGGAACCACAGAGCTGCTGCCAGGTAGCAGTGCACACCAGAGCCGGAGCAATCAGAGGCACAAGCCATGGGTATAGGAAGCGGCCCGGTCTTCCCAATCAGCCCACAAATTGGCCAAAGTGAAAGTCATTTGTGGATCTGGGTGCCAGGAAGGGTGGAGAGGGGGCTGGTGAGAGGGAATCTGGATGGGATCTGCAGAACCGCCTGGCTTCTGACATGTGGAGGCACTGGTTTTGGAGGGCCTGTGACCTTGTCCTGGAGACCTGCACAAGTGAGGAGAGAGACTGGGGAAGGCTATGTCTTTGTACCAGTGGAGAACGGGAAGCTATTGCTCCTCAGGGAAGAGGGCAGGTCGATAACCTGGAGGACAGATAGCAGAGCACTATGCAGCACTGACCAAGGAGGGAACATGACCTGCACCGAGAGGCACCAAAGGTCATGCTGGGCCATGCAGAAAGAGGCCCATGTGGTGGGTAGAGATGGCCCCACATGTCAGGCTACCCCACTCCAGCTGGGCCAGGCCCTGAGCCTCTGGAGGGCCCCGGCCCCGTGAGAGATGAGGCTCCCACTGCTGGCTCTAGCCACGTCCCTTCTGATACCAGCACTGCCCTCCTGCAGCACCACTGGGATCCACAGTTAAGCCCCAAAGCCCCATACAGGCTGACTCCTGATCCTAAGGGTGAGTTGTGTGATGTGCCAAGATGGCTTCCATCTGCCAATTGTGACCACCCTGCCGACAGGCGGCCCCATGCCCTCTGTGGGGCCTGGGAAGGGGTGGAGTGACCAGGAGCCAAGCCTATCTGAGTCCAAAGTTTGTGCCCTTCTCAGTGGCCCCAGGGTCTGGGGACCTGCCCTGGGGGCTTCTGGCCATGGGCTGCTCACCTGAGCTACAAGCAGACCCCCACATGAGGCAGAAGTGGCACCGTGACAAGGTAGCCAAGTCCCAGCAAGCTAGCACCTCCCCTCCATTCCCTCAAACTCGAGCCACAGCCGTTACCCACCCCACGCAGTCTCGGACGCAGGAAGCCGTGCTAGTTGGGCCCTCAGCTTCCTTTGCTTCTTTCACAGTGGCTGGAAACTGGGTTGAAACAAGAAAAAACCCTGCCTGCTAAAATAAGCAAACATTTTGGGAAAGTAAGGAGAGCCATCTCTGGCTTGGTTACTATGGGAACATTTCTGAAGCAACTATAAGAGGGAGAGAAGTTCACTCTGGACAGAGCAGCCAGCTCCAGCCTCTGCAGGCCCACCTTCCCAGGAGTGCACACACCAGTACAGGAAGCTGTAGATGCTTCTGGGCACTCGGAGACAAGCCCTCAGGCTCTATGGTGTACTTGGAGCCTGCTTTCCTAGCACCTTCTGCCCAGAGAGGGACAGTTCCCTGCACCCTCCCCCTCCCTGGCAGCCCACTCAGGACTGGCACTGGCTTGGAAGGGTCTGTATGCGCACGTACCCAATGTCCACTCTGGCCCCAGGCCTCCCTGTCTTCCCTGCTCTGTTCTGCACAGTTGGCCTGGGGAACCACCTCTGAATCACACAGCCACAGGCCTCCCCCTGTCCCGACTGATGCAGTGAAAGAAAAGGCACCAGGGCCCAAGCCAGGCCCTGGTGGAGCAGGGCTGCAGGACTTCAACCAACCCCCAACAACTCTGGCTCGGTTTTGGCAGACCAGACCATTCCATCCGGTGGGAGAGGCTGAGGTAATGGGGCCCTCAGCTGGGGCTCCAGCCTGCTCTGGAGCATGAGCCATGGCCCAGGAGCTCCAACCTGCTTGGCAGACGGCCCGCAAGCAGGGATTTTCCACAGCAGAGGAAGGGGGTGGGCTGGGAACTATTCCCTCACAGTCAAGTTATGGAACAGTGGGACTGGAGATGTGCCAAGTTCATTCCTCTCTCTCTCACATGCTCATCCAATCACACTGCTGCACCCTGCTACACGCTGCATTTACGCAGCTGTGGGTCCCCAGCCAGCTGTGCAGCAGGCCTGCTAAACCCCCCATGCAGGAGCTCCCACGAGGAGAGCTGCCGTCAAAGGCCCAGGTCACACTCACTGGCCCTTCAGCACCCAGCCCTTTGTCTGGCTCTTCACCCAGCACCGCCTCAGCCATGGTCCAGCCTTGACGAGCTCCCCCAAGGGGACCTCTGTCTCTTGGCCCTTTCCTGGCTGAGGAACACCCGTGCTGCAGTGGGAAGCCTGCCTCCAACTCACCCAAACTCCTTAAGAGTCCACCAACTCTCCCACATGCCCTGTGGCATCGTACAGAGGCCCTACATGGAGGGACCCGCGTGTGGGGCTCAGCAGCAAGCTGTCAAGCACCCTGGGGCAGGGGCGCCACAGCAGCCAGCACTGGCTAGACCACGAGGACATGCTGGGAGACTGGCTGTTAAGGGAGAAAGCATGAATGTAATCGGTCCACAAACACTGAGCACCTCTCTGGGCTAGACCAGAAGAGCTAGGGACTCGAGGAACACGGCCCCGAGACAGGCACAGGCAGGCCCGTGGCAGCCTCCATATGAGCACGAAGCCAGGCCCCATATCTGTGCCCACTCAAGGAGACTGTGACCCCTGCACGGCACAGAACTGGGTGGCAGCTTCAGAAGTGAGATGGCCTGTGCTCCTTTCAGGGAAACTTCAAACTTCTCTCAGACTCAATGTCAGGGGAAAATAAAACAAAAGACCCAGGTTGCTGAAAAGCACGTGTGTGTGTGCACACACCACTTTTCACAGCCGCAAAAGAACCTGTTTGATTTTGTACACACACACCTGAGACAAGAGAACAGCCCAACCACGAACAGAAGCACCTCTGAGAAGGCCACGGCACCTGGGCTCTGCTGTGTGTCTGGACTGTTGGCAGTGACAGTGGGGCCCTAGGAAACTCCCACAATTTTCAGAAATTAGCCCTAATAAATAACAGGGGGGTCCCCAAGCCCGGGTCTTTGAGGATGGTGAGGGGGGCTGTCCAGATAACCTCTTGGGTGGCACAGGTGGCCTAGGACAGTGGGGGTTTTGAGGGATGGCCAATCAAGGTGCCTAGCGCCCCCGGCTCTCACTCTCCCTGCACCTCCTCACAAGGGCCAGCAGCCCCATGCCTTTGCCCCTATGCCAGGCCAAAGCAGTAACCCCAAAGCACAAGAGAAAGGAGAAGAGCCAGCCTGCTCCTCCCCACCTACAGCCCCAGTTGTCAGAGCCACAGCCCCATCACAAAAGAGTCAGCTGAGGGGGCTCTAAATGCTCCTCTGGAAACTTGGCAGGAAACCATTTGCTCACACTTGGTCAAATCTGCCAGACAAGTTCGTGTACCGAAAGCATGCAGAGTCAGCACTCTCTGGGTGTGGAGAAAGTGTCCACCCTAAGGTCCTCCTGCAGCAGAGGCACGGACAGGTGGGGTGGGCTCAGCAAGGGCGATCCTGTCACCAAGCAGCTGGGAGCCCCTGTCCCTTGGTACTTCACAAGTGGGGATGCAAGTGTCTGGCCTCTGTCCAGAGGGTAACATTTTGGGCTAGAGAAGCACGAGGAGCCCCAACCCACCTCCAAAGAGAAGAGTCGAGAGAGCGGGTGGCTAAGACTTGGGCAGGAGAGAGCATGAGGGTGGTGACATAGCAGGTTACTGGGAAGCATGGAGAAATGAATAGCTGACATGGCAGAGGTAAGACTACCCACATCAACCAGGCCAGGCCGGGTGGCCAATGTCTGCAGGGGCTTCTGGTGACGGGGAGGTGTTGCCCAGGTGCCAGGCTCACCCAGGGCTCTGCCTGCCTTCTCTCCCACGGGCACAGCCCAACTGCCCTTCCGCAGAACTCATTTTCCAGAAGGCTCCATAAACCAAGGAGCTGCTATGGGGAGTGAGCCCAGTGGGGAAAGAGCCTGGAGCACCCGTCCGCCAGCTCAGATGTGCCCTGGGTTTACAGGCATCTGAGGTGCTGGTCTCCTAAACTCTGTCATTAGGAAGTGTAAGCATGCCAACCCACAAGGAAGCCCCGGAGGCTGGCTCTCTCCTTCTGGCATTACTGTATAGTCTCTGAGGGCAAATACCAACAATGGGACAGGGAAGAGGGAGGGAAGCTGTTTTCTTGGAACACCTACCATGTGCCAGGTCCTCATTTAGGGTCATTACCCCATCATTACTCTTCAAGGCAGATAGTTAACGGTAGCTCATTTGATAAAGGAGCTCAGGAAAACTAGCTAGCTGCCTGGCTCTAGCTTCAATTTAGCAACTGCAGGGGATAAAAAGGCTTGCACAGCACTGACAAAGAGCCCATTTCATTAATAGATGGAGTTCTTATAAATCAAAAAGAAAAAGATCAACAATCTAGTAAGAAAATTAACATGAGTAGAAATGGCACAGAAGAAATTAAAACTGCTAATGTGATATCCTGGGCAATCCTACTAATAATAAATGAAACATAATAGCATTTCTCACCTACCAAAGAGTAAACATGTAGCAGTTAAATAATACAGAGTATAGAAGAGGTCTGAAAGAAATGAATCTATGTTTGGGAAGGATCTTTGGAGGGTACTGTCTTCTAAAACTTGAAAGGCACCACAAACCCACTGACCACAGAATTGTTTCTAGAAATTTATTCCATGAGTGGATTTCCACATAGCAAAGATGTATGTACAAAACACGGAAATAACAAGACCGGGAACCACCTACATGCCTATCAATAGGTAGGGTATGGGGAGGTAAATTGTGGTACAGCCATATGTTGGGAATGCTATGCAACTATTAAAAAGACAGAACTGGGGATGCCTGGGTGGCTCAGTTGGTTGGACGACTGCCTTCGGCTCAGGTCATGATCCCGGAGTCCCGAGATTGAGTCCCGCATGGGGCTCCCAGCTCCACGGGGAGTCTGCTTCTCTCTCTGCCCTTCTCCTCACTCATGCTCTCTCTCCCTGTCTCTCTCTCAAATAAATAAATAAAATCTTTAAAAAAAAAAAAAAGACAGAACTGGTTCTTAAACACTCTTTAAGATATGTTTTTAAGTGAAAAAAACAAAAAGCAAAAAACAAAGGTCAAAAGCACGTGGACTTTGTCCTTTGTGTACATGTCTGTGCCCTGGATTACAAATAGGCAGACACCCTCTGGAAGGACACACAACAGGGTGAAGAATGGTGGCTGCAGCCTGGGCATCTGGGTAGAAGGGAACTCCTCTTCCTCTGCAAGCCCTTGGTACTGTGTAGATTGGTTACAGATTACATCTACTGCTTGTCTATAAAATACTCAGAGAGAGCGAGAGAGACTGAGCTGGCAAATGCAGAGCTCCTAGGCTCCACAGCCCCTGCCTAGCCATTAGAAGGTCGGAGCCTGAGAGAGAAGAGCCATGGACTCAGACACCTCACCGCCTGGCTGGCTCTCAGTAGGGAAGCCCCCACTACCATGTGCCTCAAGAACCAGCGTTTGACACACCTCCTCCAGACCCAAGACCTGCTCTCCTTAGCTCCTGTCCAGGCCAACCCCACCCTTCAGTTTTCTCACGTGTAACAGGGTATCAGGGAATACAGAGAAGACACCAAAGCTCAGTGGGACTGGGTAACTTGCCAAAGCCACCCAGCTGGGAGCTGGCTGTGCTGGGAGGAGAGGATGAGGACTTGCTGGTGGAGCAGAGTAAGGGGCCAGCTGTGCAGGACAGAGCAAGTGAGGGAGGGATGGGCCTGGGTGGGGTGGCCAGGAAGGGTAGATGTGGGCTTAATGGGGCCCCAGGGATGGAAAGCAGATGGGCCTTGGTGACAGGGCAAGGAGTGGGTCTTTACCCTACCCAGAATATCAAGGCTGGAAGGGTGCTGAAAGCCCAGCTCTGGCCAAACTTCGTTTTTAAGCAGTAGAGCTGGCTTCGGTCAGAATTTCCCAAGTGCCCAAGACCACACAGGGGCACAAAGAGCTGCTCCAGGAGGAGACCCTGGGCCTGGAGCCCCTTCATCGCTGCCTGCTGTGGCCCCAGAATATCTGAGACTCCAGAGAACACACTGAACCCATCCACACCTCTCCCTGCAGATGGGCAAACCAGCGCCAAGAGGGGGCAGTGACTTGCCAGAAGTCGCTCGGCAGGCACGGCCCCACTCCTGAGTCTGGCACACTCTCGACTGCGCCACCCTGCCCGCCCTCCAAGGATGCCGCAAAGCCGTGGTCTTGGGAGCGCCCGCCCAGGGGGGCCATTTGCACGCCTCCGGCGCAAGGCAGTGCAGCAAGCAGCTTCGGAAATCAAGAAGGCAAAGTACTCACGTTGAAGAAATTGGTCTTGTTCCTCTCGCAGAAGAGCCCCTGTGCCGGCATGTGCTGCAGTTGTTGCCACGGGATACCGCTGCCTAGCAACACGTCGCGGGCCCACTGGAGGTTCTGGGGAAACAAGAAGTAGGTTGGAAGTGAGTGTGTGGGCAGCTCGCGGCGCCCACGGGGAAGGGAGGCAGTCCCCTCCTTCCTGGCTGCGTTGGCAGGGCGGCGATGAGCAGCGGCTCCTGCAGACACCGATCCCACAGCTCCAGGGAGCTCTGGCTGCGGGCTTTGATCATCTGGCTGTGGGGTACATTTCCGGCACTGGTTTCCTGCCTAGCACAGCTGACTTAGGAGAGTGTGGCCTTATATTGCCCAAGAAGGGTGCAGATAGGGACCCCTCACCTGGACTGGCCTTGAAAAGCTACTACATGGACTCAGTGCCCTGCCTTCTCTCAGGGGGACCCCTGCTGGCCCAAAGGGGCAACCCTGACTTGTCAGGGTGTCAGCAGTACTCATCACAGCTAGCAATACAGCCACCTTAGGCTTGGAAGAGCTGGTCCCTGTAGGATGCCAGAGGCCTAAGTGCTTGGGAGGGGACGGAAGTTCTACCCATAGTGCTCAGAGCAGTTCTCTCTGGGCAGTAGTGCCCCTGGACTCCAGGCCCAGGGGCCTGGTAAGGTGGGAATAAGAGCCTGCTAGCCCAGGTGGGACTCCAGGAAACTGTGAAATGCTGGGTGTGGGCCTGGCTGCTTTGGCCTTCTCTGGGGCCTTCTCACTGACTCAGAGGGCAGGCCCTCCCCACAGGCTGCCTGGCCTGCCCCCTTCCCCTCTCAGGTCTTTCCCACGTTAGGACCATCTCATCCCAGTACCTGGGACACAGCTGTCTTATAAGGGAGAAGCCAGGAGGGAGCAGGAGCTGGGACCCGGACCTGGACTGCCCAGCATCAGACCCTCCTATTTTCCACAGCACCAATCCACCCCAGCCAAGCAGTACTCCTCCCCCACCCCCATCCAGGTCCCTTCCTTGGCTCTCTCACCCCTGGTGTCAGGTCCTTATCACCTCGAGTCCCAATTGCTTAATGCCTTCTCAGGTCTCAGCCTGCAAGCCGCCTCACCTGCTCCCACTGGGCTCAGTATTGGTCAGGCTGAACTTATGAAATAGTCCCCCCAGTCCCAACTTCTGGCAGAACTGCAAAGCCCAGCTCCCTGGCTTGCTGGGTGGGGGCCCCAGCTGGCCTGCATCCGAGCCTCTGCTCCTGCCTCTGCAGAGGGACATGCCCCAGGGCCTGTGTTAGGGCTGAGGGCTGCTCTGCACCCAGGACCAGGCCAGACCAAGCAGCTGCGATGGGGCGGGATACAGAACTGAGGATCCCTCTGGGATGGAGACAGGTGAAGTTTCAAGCATGCATCTCCTGGATGACACACTCACAGCAGACGAAGCTAGCTCTTCTGTGGAAGCCTGAGGGAGATCACCTCCTGGGGAAAGCCTGGATGATTAAGCCTGGCAGTGACTCCAAGGCCATGTCCTACGGGGACATGGCCTGGCTCTGAGACTGGCTGAAGGCTGAGGCCCCGTCAAGTCAAGGCTGCACTTGCCCAGCAGGGCTGCAGCCCAGTCTGATCTGAGCAGGTTCAATGTGGAGCTGGGGACTAGAGGGCCATGGGCAGCCCAACACACAGGACAGCAGGGCCAACCCCTGCTGGACTCGAGAGGGCACATGCTGTCCACAGCCCTCTGCACAGTGGACCCCTCTAATCCTGCACTTAGGAAGCTTGCTTTTTTGCTCAGAGCCCTCCTTGAGCCCAGACACCTGCTCAGACACATCTGGCATGCTAAGATCAGGAGCAGACTGAGACTCTGCCTCTCTCACAGACTCTGATCAGAACAGCAAGGCAAGCCCAGAGTAGGAATCACACCAAGGGCCGCATGGAGGCTGCTCTCGCTAAGGCTCAGTGGCTGTCAGGGAGGGGCAGCCACAGCTACAGTCTCCTGAGACATGACTTTGCCATGACTCTCAGGACTTTCTAGGGCTTCAGGGGCTGATGCCACAGTCATTCATGGTGAATGACGAGGCTTCCTGAAGGCCAAGGCACCTCTTCTCTGCCCCCATATGGGGGAGGCAGAAACAGGCAGAGGAGAGGGGTTACCTAGGCAGCAACAGTCCCTGACCCTCAGCACAGGCCCTTGACCAGGAACACAGGGGCCTCTCTGCCCTATACATAGGAAGAAGAGCGAACTATTCAGTCCCAGCCTTTAGCTTATGAGTTCCAATGAGCCAGGGGGATCAACTTGCAGTTCACATTCCAATGTCCAGAGCAGGGCCCAGCACAGCAGTATGGCTCAGAGGTCCCGCCTCCCAGACCAGTTCATTAGGAAGCCTCCTGAGGCTGGTTACAAGCCTGGCCTGATACTTCTGCCAGGAGAAGGAGGGCCAGCCATGGACAAATGGAGTGTGGCGCAGGGAAACGGTGGGTCAGGTGTGATTCATTTCAAAGAATAAGATCCAACTCAGATTAGTTCAAGCTTCTCAGGGTTCCTCAGGGCTCTGGGACATAGAACCCAAAGAGAAGATAAAGCTTCAGACCTCCAGCAGGGAGGGCAACTGCCTAGGAAGCCCAAAACACAACCTCTTACAACCTCTATCAGTACTCAGCCACGATCCCTTCGTCTCAGTGCCACTTGGTTCAAAGTCTCTCCCAAGTGAGATGTGAGAGGCTGCCGGTCTAATCAGCCATGAAGGGGACCCTCACAGAAAGGGACATGAGACAGAAGACCCCAATACCTGCACTTCAAACATGACAGGTGAGTCCACCTGACCATGATCATGGAGACTAGGCACAAAGGGGACTCACTTATGGTTCAGTCTAAGTAAGTCAGTGAGGCTCCTCAGGGAGATGACACCTGAGCTACAGTTTGCACCCAGCTGTTAACAGAGCTGGAGTCATGACATGAAAGACCCTTCTGCGGTTCCTTTGGGATTTAAGGGAAGTGCCCAGTTAGCAGCAGTTTGAGAAGTGTGGGGAAATAAGACTTGAAGAAGCATCTCTGTGGTGGCTGTGATTTTCATAAGAACATCAAGAAAATAAAATACAACAAAGACTTCCATGTGGCTTGGAGGATGCATGAGAGAGATGGCACCAGGGCCAGGGTGGAGAGAGTGGGGGACCCTGCTTCCCTGAGCCAGGCATCTCATTCCAGACCCCAAGGCTGCAGGACAGGAACACACATCCCTGGAGGGCTTGTTTCTGCCAGAAGCTGCTCTGCAGCTTCTCCCATAACACCTGCATTGAGACAGCCCTCTCAACTGAACAGTCAGGCAGAAGGTGGAGGACCAGGGAGGGAGGAGGCTGGAGGAGAGGTCCCAGCACTCCTAGAGACCTGAAAACCAGCCACTTGACAACTGAGTACAGAAAGCAGAGGCTTGCCAAACCCGATCAAGACTGTCAATTAGCCTCCTGCAGACTTGGCCCCTGCACACCAGCAGAGAACAAGGCTCCTCAGCTGTCTCCCAGGCCCGCCAGAGAGAGCCGATCGATGGCTAAGGCACAAAGCGTCCAGATGGCTCACGGGAGACCTCAGCTAATTTCTCTGAGGGCCCGGATGGGAGCTGACAGAGACAAGGAAATCTGCCCAGAGAACTGACAAGCGCCAGGCTGGGGGCAGGGGGCAGGGGGAGCTGCCCCACCGAGGCACACCTATACTGCAGAGTCTGCCCTGCAGCTGCACGCTGCGGGGTGGTGAGAGGCATGATGCCACCTGGGTTGGGCCCAGCACATGACTCCTCATCCTCAGTATCGCCGGTTTACCAACAAGGAAACTGAGGCTCAGGGAGTCCAAGAATTGGTCCGAGCTCCCCAAGCCAGGAAGCAGCGAGCCAGGCTTGCATTCTGGTCCAGACCTGAGGGACTCCAAGGTTGGGCTCTTACCCTGCACTCCCACCCCAGGGTGGGCAAGTCATTTTACTAATCTACCTGGGGTCATGTTATGTGCAGCTCCAAGGTAGCCCCATCTCAGGCCTTGAACAACCTGCCACCATGCCACTGGCCTGGAGCCTCAGCTTACCGTCACCCCCTGGAAATGGGAGAAACACCATGGAGCCACTTGCCAGATAACCGCACCAATCTTCCTGGGATCTGTAGGCCCCCTGAAGGTTAGTGCACAGACCCTCCTCTGACAGAAGGCAAAACACACTGAAGGCCCAAACAGGGCAGATGAAGGGCAGAGTCCTGATGAGAGATGGGGAAAAAAATCCCCAGAAGCACATGGCACCTCAATGTCCTGTACTGTCTGGCACCTGGATACCCCTATCTTGCCATAAGGCCAAGACTCTCCTGACTCATCTGCTTGAAGGCCTCAGTTCCTTGAGAGTGAGAGCCAGCTCCATAACTCGTTTACCCAGACACATGCAGGTTCCCTTCCTCCCCTTCCCTTCTCCCATCATGCATGGCCCTGCAGCCATACCTGCCTCTGTCCCCACCTTGGTCCCTACAGGTCTCTCTGCCTAGTGTCATCTCACCCCACTCCCACCTGCCCCAAATACAGTCTCCACAGCCCCATGGCCACCTTAAATAGCCTCCTCTGCTGACCCTCCAATGGCTTTGTTGTCTGCACCCTCTTGTGTGTCAGCCCCATGAGGGCAGGGACACCATCTGACTTCTTCACCGATGGCTCCTCAGGGGCTAGGCCTAGATGGGGTCCACAGAAGGAATGTGACAGATATTTGGGAAGAGTGAAAGGAATGCGCAGGGTGTGAGCTTATGGGTCAGTTGGAGGAGCTGAGGCAGGAGAGTACCAATTGTGCGTGGTGGGGTGGGCAGCCTAGCAGGAACACTGGGGCAGAGCCAGCACCCTGGGCTCCTTTACCCAAGGAAGCTGTTGGGAAGCTCACATGCTGGGCGAACTAGAACATGAAGTCCATCTTTCAAGATACCCTTCTCTGTTCTTTCTCCAAAACAGTAATTCAGAAGCCCTAGATTGGCCTGATAGTTCTTCACAAGGGCCCACAGTGCCACACTCTGAAGCACTATTGAAGGAACAGATGAACAAATGCCTGGCAGCCTGGGGGTCATATAACTAACCTCTTGGGGCCTCAGTTGCCCACACGGAGGATGAGACTGGCAGTGACCATCAGGCCTCTCTTAGGGTCAGCTGAAGAATGCTAGAGGTAGCAGATGGAAAGCAACTGTCCACAAATGCACCAAGTTCCTCACCTGCACCTTGGGGAGAACACCCCAGCCCATGCAACCCACTCCCCCTGCCAAGCCGGGCCTTCCTGTATTTTCTCCAAGGACCTGGCCTTGCCCCTGGATTAGGCAAAGTGTGCCACTGCTTCCCCTCTGCCCTCCCCTCTGCTTCCCCTCTGCCCTCCCCACACAGACCTGAAAAGCCAGGCCTGAAGTACACCAGGGCTGCTGAGCAGGTTTGGCCAGCAGGAGGCACCAGTGGGAGAGTGGAGCAGGGCAGAGACCAGAGCAGAGCCATCTATCCCAAATTCCCTGTGGTGCTGAGAGTTGGCCACCAAGGACGAACAGCTCTGACAGGAAGCCTGCTGCAGAGGCGCCCGGGGCTGGCCCAGGGCTCTGCACTACCTCTTCCCTGTGGGTTCCTGACGTCCACCCAGGCCCCTGTAAATCACTCCTTCATTAAGGCTCTTCGGATTAGCAGGTGGATAGAGCCGTCTGAGGCATGACTGGCAAACCCTCTCACTCTCTACACAGCAGCCCGAGTATCTTACACACATGGCCTTGGCTTAATCTCAGAATGATACCCCACAGGTCCTTCCTGCCTCCCCAGGCCCTCAAGACCTCTGACCACATCTCCCCCCACACCCCAAACCCCAGCCAGTCACATAGGCTTCTAGCTGATTCTAGTCCTGCCAGGCCCATTCCCATCTCAAGGCACACATGTGGGCTATGCTATCCACCCAGAAGCCTCTCTTGGTATCACCTTGCCTAGTTCCCTCACCTGCTTCAGGCCTTTGCTTAGAGAGGCCTTCCCAGACCTCCCTGCCTAAAGAGCCACACTCCCCCACTGCACCCCCTTACCAGCGTCATCTTTCTCCCAGATGCATCACTAACCACCATTAGGTGTGTTTCTACTCTCCATTCCCTCTGTGCGCACTCAAGGGGAGGGGCTTCGCTGTGCATGCACTGTATCCCTGCTCTTAGGCAAGGGCCTCACATGTGACAATGCAGGAGACAGCTGTTGAATGAATGAACCTGCAGATGCACATAGGACAGTACTAAAATACAGGGGTTTGGCCTTGTCATGGTCTATGGGATGACGAGGTGGTAGTGATTTCTTCCAAACTGAGTATGATTTATAATGGGTGCTGCCAGCAGAGTACTCAACCCATTCAGACTGCTGGGATCCATATCTCTCCTCCTCCTGAGAGAGAAGAAGGAAGACAGTGGGCCCCTATGGGGGCCATTTGTCCCTCTTCCCCAAAGGCACAGCAAAATCTTCAAACCATGTTGCAGAAAGACTTTGAAATGCATAATAGAGATTCTGAAATTGAGACAAATCTCAAATTTCCTTTTGCAAATCCCATTAAAAAAAAACCAAACAAACCAAAAAAAACCTGGCTAGCTGGGATGAGCAGCATCCCAGGGATTCTGCATGGGGAGCCTGGGGCCTGGAATCATTTTGTGCATACAGAAAGGAAGAAGGGACTGAAGGAATGGTGGGGCATACCCTGCTCTGTGGCTGGCATGCCCTCATCGTGCCCGGTCCTGCCGTCTGACCTGGAACGTGCGGCTTACCACCTGCTCCTGGGACACTCACTGTGTGTATGCAGCAGGGTCTCCTGGGGTGGCTGTTTCACAGCCTGGAAGGTCAATCCCTTCACAGCCATCCAGTCGGACCATGCATGGCCCTCCTCACAGGCTTTCATTTAATCTGACTCTGCAGGGTCTGGACATGAACTGGTGGCATAGGCAGGTGGGAAACTACCCACAATGGATGGGTGAGGGGCAGGTGCTCACAGCCCGGCTGGCCAGTCTCTTGCCCAAGCTCACACCAGAGCATAGGCTGACTCTGAAGTCAAAGTTCAGCGGCTTCTCCAGAGATCACAGGCAGCAGCAGCACAGTCAAGATTCTCCTGGCAGGAGGCAGCTTCTCACCAAACAAGTCCTACACGGACACTGGGGCTGGGCTCACCCTACACAGGTTCTGGGCCACAGGAAGTTGGTCTGATGGGGCTGGAACGGCCAGGCCGCTATCCCACCGGCTGCCACGTTGACAGGGCCTTGCCATCTACCATTGGGAGGAGGCACTGCAACGGGCCTCAGCCAGGACACTGAGAAAGCTTCCTCTGAGAGGACAGTTGGACAAGGACAAAGGCCCACCAGAGCTGGTCTAGAGCACTGCTCAGAGCCAGTGGCTGCTGCTCCCATCAGAGAGGTGTGCACGTGGGGCTTGTGAGTCAGGCTGTGCGCTCATCATTGGTATGAATGTCTCCCAGCTGGGAAAGCACTATGAACTCACTTTTCCTCACAATAAAACTTAAAGCCTACAGCAGAGATGCTGTTATCCCCACCTGACAACTTAGGAATCTTGTCACAGACTGGAACTAGAAGCCAGCTGTCTAACTGACTGAGCCTGAGTGAGGTTCCGGGAGCTGTTGTTTGGAGGGGTGGCTCAGGTTCCAGCAGGCATACCGGGAAGGGAACAAGTGCTGGGAGGGGGACACACTCTAATCACAGGGTCTGGGGAAGGGCCAGGCCTATGATCAGGGCAGGCTGAATAGCTCCTTGCCCATCTCATGCCCCTGAGGCTCCTGAGCAATTCTCACCCAGGTGCCACCTCTCGGTGACAATGTGGATGCTAACTGTCAGAGAGCCGCTCCAGCTCAGAGGGGAAAATCCATATGGCACAAGGTAGGCTTCATCCCGTAGCAGAGCGAGCAAGGCTCACGCCCACCCTGGAGGGTGGGAGGAAAACCTTTTGGTCACGTGTAGGTTGACTGCAAGCCAAGCCTTGAGTTGGGCGCTGGGGACAGATGAGCAGAGCCCCAACCTGGGACCCAGAGGTCAGCTGTGTGCCGAGCCCCAGGACGGTGGCCTCTTCCATAGAAGAGGCCCTTCTCCTCTTCTCTCCTTCCTCACTTGGGGTGCCATGCACCCCTGGCTCATTTACTGCCTCCTGCCACACTGACTGGCAGCTGCCCAATTACCATGAGGCCACTGTGCTCACAGGAGCTGGCATGTCAGCCTTGCTTCTGCTAAAGCTTCAGTGTCCCACACAAGGGCTCTCAGTAAGCCTTTCCTGGCTCAGCCTGAAGTAGCCAGTCAGTGAACATGTGGCTTCAGCAAGAAGCTGGGCATCCAGCCACCCAGCCAGGTGAGGGACATGAGTTAGAAGGCCTTGGTCTCCCCCACTTGGAAAGTAGAGGCAAAGGAAACATCTGAGCCCCAGGAGCTCCAGGCCCTGCCACATCCTCACCAAGGCATTCAAGACAAGCTGCTGTTCCCTCAGAGCCTCAATTTCCCGCTCACCCTGCCTGGGCCAGGTGCTGTGCAAAACAAGACCTAGGAGCTGACCCAGGCCAGGCTGCCTTAGTGCCGCAGTGGAGTCTGCTTCTTGACCTTTCTCTTAAGATGTCAAGTGACCTGGGAGAACCAGCAAGAACAGAGAATGGGAAAAACAATCCCCAACTTGAGACCCAGCAATGAGCACAAAACAAAGTAAATTTAGGAAAAGCAGTAACTTCAACAAGAGGGTCCCCAGAGAAAAATTCCTCTGGAAAGCACCAGTGTTTACAAACTCTAGCCTCTAAGAAGGGGGCATGTAGCCCTGGTGCCCAACTCCCTTGCCCACAGAACTGCTAGCGAGGGGGTGGTTGCTCACCCCCAGACCCCCAGGAGGAGAGGCTGAAATGTTTGATTCTAGTCAGACTAGTAGGTAGGAAGTGGTAGCTCAGTGTGATTTGGAGTCCCCTTTTCCCAATGGCTAATGGTGTTAAGCACCTTCTCCTGTGCTTATCGGCCATTTGTATATCTCCTTCAGAGAAATGTCCACTCAGATCCTTTGCCTACTTTTATGCTGGGTTGTCTTTTAATTATTGAGCTGTAAGAGGTTTTTTTTTGTTTTGTCTTGTTTTTTTTAAATATATTCTAAACACAAGTCCCTTATCACAAATAAGTATACCTCAGAAGTACCATGGGTTCAATTCGGGACCACAATAACATGAATACCAAAATAAAGGGAGTCAAATGAACTTTCTGGTTTCCCAGTGCTTATAAAAGTTGTGTGTATGCTATACTATAGTCTATTAAGTGTGCAATAACATTATGTCTAAAAAAACAATGTATAGACCTTAATTTAAAATTACTTGATTGCTAAAACCTGCTCACCATCATTTGAGTTTCAGCAAGTCCTAATCCCTGATCATAGATCATTATAATATAATAATAATGATGGGGCACGTGGGTGGCTCAGTGGGTTAAGGCCTCTGCCTTTGGCTCAGGCCATGATCCCAGGGTCCTTGGATCGAGCCCCGCATTGGGCTCTCTACTCAGCAGGGAGCCTGCTTCCCTTCCTCTCTCTCTCTGCCTGCCTCTCTGCCTACTTGTGATCTCTGTCAAATAAATAAATAAAATATTTAAAATATAATAATGAAAAAGTGTGGAAATATTGTAAGAACTACTCTGATGTGACACAGAGACACAAAGTGACCAGTTGCTGTTGGTGCTGAAAGACTTGTCCAACAGTGGGTTGCAGCGAACCTTCAATTTGTAGAAAACGTAGTGTCTGTGAGGTGTAGTCACATGAAGCACAGTAAAACCAGGTGTGCCTGCATGGGATCTGCAAACAATTCTCCCTTGGTATGGACCATCTTTTCATTTCAATAGTGTCTTTTGAAGCACCAGTTTTTAATTTTCATGGTGTCACATTTCTTATTATGTATTTATTTTTATCACCTGTGCTTTTGGATGTCCTATCTGAGAAACCACTGCCAGGTCAAACTACACCTATGGTCAAAAATCAGTTGGCCATAGATGTATGCCTTTGTTTCTGGGCTCCCAGTTCTAATCCGTTATCCATACACCTACTCCTAGGCTAGAATCAACCACACTGTTTATCTTCAGTTGTGGTATAAAACACATGAAAATTTACCACCTTACCCATTTTTAAGTGTACAGTTCAGTAGTGTTAAGCATATTCACATTGTTGTGCAACAGACCTCTTAACTTTTCCATTTTATGAAATGAACTTATTAAAATTCTATACTGATTAAACAACTCTCCATTCTCTCCCCCAGCCCCTAGCAAACACCAATTCCGCTTTCTGTTGCTCTTATTTTGACTTATTTCCTCGTGTCAGTGAAATCATAGGGTGTTTGATTTTTTTTGTGTGTACCTGGCTTATTTCACTGAGCATAATGTCCTTAAGGCTCATCCACGTTGTAGCACGTGTCAGAATTCCCTTCCTTTTAAAGCTAAATAATATTTCAAAGTTTTGATTACTGTAGATCAGTAGCAAATTCTGAAATTGGGAAATATGAATCCTCTAAGTTTGTTCTTTTTCAAGGCTCTCTGGTTCTAGGAACCAACTTATAACCCACTTTGTCCTAGACCCCTTGCAGCAGGAGGTGCTGAAGTTCCCCAGCTGAGTCACAGACAGTGGGTGGGGGGAACTGGGACAGGGGCACCCATACCCCAGCCTTCTTTCTGGATCTCCTTAGTGAATTTCAGAAGCCTCACAAAAGAAGGTCCCAATGCCATGTGGTCTCTCTACTAGGCTGTTCACAGGGATTCCAACAGACAGGTTTTTCTGAGCATAGACTGACAGTCTAGGTCTCAAAATCCTGGTGGAGACTATAATCTTGAAAACTGTAGGTGATGTAATAAGTAGACTTAGGGTCCTTATGGCCAACAGCACCTGTGATCTTCCCTAGGGTGAGGAGAGCATTAAGGAGCCCTGCTTCCTCAGGTATCCCTGGCCCTCAGAGTAGAATAGCAGGAGGCCTGCCTTGGCAGACCCACGGGTCAGCCTGTGCACAGCGAAGCCAACCTTGGGTAGGAGCAAGGCCTTAGGCAGGCAGCAAGGGTCCCTCACGGGCAGCTCCAGCCAGCTCCAGTCAGAAGACCTAGTAGACGGGCTAGGAGCCATGGGAGATGCTGACACTGAGGAAATGGGCTCTGGTGAGAGGCTCAATGGGAAGGCCCCCAACCCCTCACCCCATCACCTGCGCAAACACCACAAGAAAAGAGCCCTGTCATCATCCCCCCGCTCAGCTGGGATCTGAACCCAGGTGAGCCCACATTCAGAGCCCACATTCCCTCTCCTTCCCCTAGAAATCCTGCTGCCAACAGCTAAGCAAATGGTTCCCTGCACCCTAGGGTAGTTTCTCTGCAGAGGCCTGGGGTGGGGGAAGCCTCTGAACAGAACAGAGCTTCTTCAGCTGGGAAAACTTGAAAGACCCAAAGGATCTGGAGTCAACCTGCGCAGCCCCTGGGGCCTCTCTGAAGGCAGGGATAATGGATGCTCCAGCCGGCTGGCCACTGAGCCATGAGATGGCAACAGGAAAATGCCACTGCCAAGCCCACAGGCGAATTTTATGAAGAAATGTGCTGCTGTTAAATATACACAGTGGGAAGTGTCTGTTACCAAACAGCTGTGTTTGGAAAGCAGTCACTGCTTGTCGGCTAATGGTTCTACATTAGTCACTGAGAGCACTGGCTGTGTCCCCCAGATCTGTGGACAAACTGACACCCAGGGCCTGGGCAGAGCCACGCCCAGTCCCCAGGACAAGGGCATGCCCCAGACAGGATCAGCCTTAACTCAGGCTCTCAGTGCAGTGAGGTGTTAACAACCTGCCATTCAAGCTGGGTTGACACTTGCTGCTCAGCAAAGGTCTTTGAATCAAGTCAGCAAAGGAGCCAGTAGAGCTAGTTGGGGTACACCAGGGCCTAGGGTGTGGTGGCCTGGAGAGCTCTTGAGGCACATCCAGCACCCACAGACAACTGCCAGGTAAGAAAGGGGGTCTTCCTCGGAATCAAGACCAGCATTCCATTTCTCAAAGCCCAGGAACCTAGTCTGGGAATGCAGCTAACAGAAGAGCCAACAGAAACAGAGTGTGATGGCTGTGAGAAGGTTTTCTGGGAAAGAAGCCAAGGCAGCCTCCATCCGCACGACCAGTGATGGCTGGATCCACTGGGGTCCACCCACCCACCAGACCATTAGAGGGTGACCAAGGTCACCTGGGGGACATTCACAGAAATAGCAACAAAATGGCAAACTGAGCACAGATGCTCTAATGGCAGGGGGGAGCAATGGAGCAACTGGGCCAGGATGAGGCTACCTGAGCCAATGCCAGTCTGTCACTCCCCACTGTGGGACCCTGAGCCAGGTATCCAGATGTGAACTGGAGAGAGACCAAGACCCCCAGCTCCTGGACCTCAAGTATCTAAGAGCCACAGAAGTGACAGTCAATGGCGTGTGTGCACAAGAACTGGAAAAAATACACATAGAAAATAGCTTTTGTTTTAGGATGGCAGAACAGTGGATATCCCCCCTCTAATTTTTAATTATAGATTAAATTATAGATACTATTTTCCACTTCTAAAAACCTCATCCACCAAGGGGACAGGCAGGGAAAACGGCAGCCTATGCTTTGCTCCGGGTGGGGCCCTTTACATGCATCATCTCCTTTGAGCTTTAAGCCATTCAGTAGGGAGGCAGGGGCTGGGGGCTCTGTGGGGCAGCACTGCAACTCAGCTCTCCCTCCATCTAACCCTGCATCTTCACCCCCCTTCCATAGTGGCTGATCCCTCCCTAATAGGCACCTCATACCCCAAATTCTGTCATAACAACTGCTTCTGGAGAAGACCACCTGCCACAGTGTGGGGAAGGTATCGGCTCAGCACAGGAAGCTCCAAGTGCTGCTAAGAGCCGACCACAGCTGGAAAAGCTGCATGACTGCTTGGGTGGAGCATCTGAAGAGAGGGATACCCAAGGCGGCAGAGATCCCGATGATGGATGCTAGTGTCCCTTCCTACATGGGGCTCTGCTCCTCTCAAAGGAGAGAAGAAGGAAAGTTCCCAAAGCAGTACTGGAACATGGTGGGGGGCAGGTGCAGCAGCAGCCATTAGTCCCTGAAGACTGCTGCAGAGAGGGTTTTATTAAAACACAGGTCTACTTGGATTCCGAAGGCCCAGGGCACCAGAGGTTAAGGTCCACCACAAAATGCAAGCTGGCCAGCGAGGGAACTAGGCTCAGACGGTTCAGTGGCAGCCAGGAGAGCCAGATGCCCTGAGGCAGACATCCCATCCTTCCCCAGGCCCACCACCAGCTTCCCCTGCTCTGCTCTGACAGAAACCAACCAAGTCATGTGAGAACTTTGCGCAGGCACGACTATGACAGGGTACTTACCTGTGCCTAGTCCCCAAATAGAATTTGGTCAAGTAACAACTTCCTGTCATGTAACTGGTGCCAAGCCAGCATCCATCACTCCAGCCAACTGCCCTTCCTGGCTCTTCAGAGGTCCCACAGAGGCTGATGGGGAGGCGGGGGGGGTCGTCTCTGGGAGGAAGAAGTTTCTGAGCCTGGATCTTACTGAGTAGGGGAGCCACACAAAATTACAGACTACAGCCAGACTCCAAGGACTGCCCCTGCTTAACCCCAACACCCTGGCCCTCTCTGGCCCTCACCCACACCAGTTTGGCTTACCCAACACTGCCACATGCCCAGACAATTTGCCTGATTGGGACTCTCTGCCTGTACTCCAACCTGCCCACTGTCCTCTACTCTGCCCATGGCTACCCTACAGGTCTCAGCTTCACGGGTGCCTTAATGGCGCTGCAGCAGCACCCCCACC
The DNA here is from genome assembly GCF_020171115.1 of Neogale vison. Taxonomy (NCBI): domain Eukaryota; kingdom Metazoa; phylum Chordata; class Mammalia; order Carnivora; family Mustelidae; genus Neogale; species Neogale vison. The sequence goes on along the minus strand of NC_058093.1, from coordinate 214,245,270 downwards.
CCTGTATGTCCCCCATTATCTTCTCCGTAGCATGTGTCACAACGGGACTAGCTTTATTTGCTTGTTTGCATATTTTAAAATCCGCCTGTCCCCTAGAATGGAGCTCAGTGGGGGCAGATGCTGTGACCAAGACACTTTCTCCAGTGCCTCCCAGGTGCGTGAGGAAGGAGAAGAGCACAAGTGCCACATTCCCTGCACAGATGCGACATGCCAGCAGAAGCAGTCTGGCCGGGAAGCCCCTAAGAGTGCTGAAGCCTGGGGCACAGCTGTTAAAGAATTGCTACATCATCTGCTTTCCAAAAAGAGCTGGAGGAGGTTGTCAGCACCCAACCCCCATGCAGCAGAGGCTGTGAAGATGGTTCTGGCAGCTGCACTGGGGAGGCAAGCCCAGGGGCAGGATGATGGTACGGAGGCCTCACCACAAGATGTGTCTGGAGGAGACGGAGACTGCATCAGAGACCTGGGACAGAGGAGGGGGTGCCTCTGTAGGGCATCTGGGGGATGTGCACATGGGGCCACACTGAATGAGAGTCACTACACCAGCCCGCACAGACAAGAGCTCAGCCTTCAGCCTGCAGCCAGTACCTGAGCCTGAGATTCTGCTTCGGGATCCTCAGACCCACACCTCCCATGATTCCCTGCTGCAACCCACAGTCCTCACCAGCTCTCACCCAGAAAGCTGGAGCACTCTTGGATGGACCCACCCCCTACATCTCTCCTGTCCCATCCCTTCCATGCTCCTCTACAAAGATCCTGAGCAGCTCCACCAACACTCAGATGGTCATGGGCCCATGGAATATCAAAGCCCTCTCCTGCCCCAAGTGGGCCAGCAGCTCACTCACCCGGTGGGTCTTGCTGTAGGTGTAGAGGAAGGCCAGTCGATAGAGGCTCTTATAGTGCTGGGGGAAGCGGCTGAGGCACAGGCGGAAGGAGGCGATGCACTGCTCCGTAAGGAACTGGCGCTGCTCCTCTGCCCCAGCCGGCAGCCCCTGGGGAAAGGCTGCTGGCTCCCCTGAGGGGTCAGCTCTCTTCTTCCCGTCCCACAGGGCAGGTGCAGCTGCTGCGGGTTTGAGAGCAATGCAGGCAGAGGCTGGGGGGTCCGCAGCAGGCTTCTGGCTGCCTTGCTCTGTGGCCCGGAAGCCTTCTGTGCTCTCCAAGGACTCCTCAGTTTTCCCTGTGGGTGAGAAGATAAAGAAAGTCACCTCGGTTAAAAAAAAAAAAAGAAAAAAGAAAGTCACCTCGCTAGTGGTCCAGCAAAAGAGGTTCCTTAGTGAGGTGACTCACTAGGCCTGTGCCCTTGCTAGACAGGTGAGGGACTCGACAGACCCAGCAGTAAGAGGCATGGGGCCTGGTGTTGGCTCTGCCCCTGCCAGCTGAGTCCTCCACAGCCTCCCAGCCTCCTCCTCTGTGAAACAAGATGTCCCGGCTGGCACACAGCAGAGGGGCCCCAAGGCTGCAGAGAGCAGGGGTTGCAAGCAGGGCTCTGGGTCTCCCTCTGAATGGCAGCACAAGGCTGTCCCGCCTCTGAGGCCTGTGCAGGTGCACGGGGAAGCTGCCCACAGAAGGAAGGTGTGGCCACTGCCACCATGGAATGAAACACTCAGGAAAGGTGCACAAAGGACTGCACCTGCTCCGCCACTCAGCACCTCAGCCCACAGCCTACCCGACATCCTTCTCCAGGGCTGCTGCTACTACTGTGCATGAACCAAGAGCTTATTCGCAGTGGAGCCCAAGTGGGGGGGCAGGGGCTGCAGAAGAAGATGGGTGGACCAGGAGGGAGGGATGGAAGGAAGAGGGTAGGGGCAAGCAGCAGGAGTAAGGTGGCTCTTTGGGCACCCAGGAGTCTGCAAGGCCTGCGCAGAGGCCAGAGAAGCAGCCTGGCATCACTCTGAAGCCTGTCTGCCACAACAGGCTGAGCCCCTTCCTGACCTTAGCCTGATGACCCTTTCCCAACTATAGTGACAACCAGAAGGCTAGAGCCAGCTGCGGCGTGGCAGAGTGGTCAGGGTCTAGGGTCCCGAGTTCCCCTAAGCAAAACCATGCAGACCTCAGGTGCACATAAAGCTCTTTCTGCCAAGAAAAGAATCTGACCAAGACAGAGCCAAGCTGCTCAGCACAGCACACAAGACCACCTCCCACCAGTACTGCCATTCCTCCTAGCTCCTCTCCTGGCCTCACACCTTGAGACCAACCACTGGGGGAACCTTGCTCCTTATTCCCACCTCTCCGCTGCTGCTCCTTCTGGACATTTCGTCTGTACTCCCTACCCTGCCTCGCCCACTGCTCTCATGTTCAGGACTGCACTCGCTGTCACCTCCTCCTGCAGGCCTCCCTGGCCCCAGGGTGGGGTTTGCGGAGAGCTTTGTGCACCCACCTTTTTGATACCATCCATCCCACTGCATTTATGCACAGATGCCTCCCCCTCCCCCATCACCTATAGCCTAGCAAAGGCTCTAGTTTAAAGCTGACTGAATGATGGGAAAGCAGGTCACATCTGATCTCAACACTATGCTCTCCTTTCAGGGGAGCTCAGGAAACCACGCAGGTCCCACAGGCACCCACTGAGAGCTTGATGACAGCACCCAGGAGTCTGCTCAGGGCTGGTGTCTTACAGGGGACACAATTGCCTTACTCACAAATATGCCCAATTTCCAGTGTTCAATTCAAGGGATGCATTTCAAATATTGCTCAAAAAACACGTTCTGAACAACCAGTCTGGGCCCAGCCCTGTTCTAGACACAAGGGAGATAGGGAAACAGGACAAAGACTCAGGCCTCCCTGGGATTCAAATAAGATGCTAAGCGTGTGCTCACACACAAAGACACACTTTCTTAAGGGAAGTGAGCAGAGGATCAAGAATTAATCCAAAGAGAGCTCAGACGGCATGTGTGAAGACGTATGAAGAGAGAGGAAAAAACCGCAATGCCAGAAAGAGCGAAAAACCTAGCTGCTTGGGATCCAGGTGACCTGAAGAAGCCCTGGAGACATGGGTGACAATTCTCACCTGCAGTGTCCCCTCTTATGGCTAAAAGAGCCTCACAGTCCACGTTAGTGGAAGGAAGGGGGTCAGAAATGTCAATAAGCCCACACAGTGCTTCCCAGCCAGGAAGTCCAGTCCTAACCCTGGCAGCATGAAAGCAAGAAGACTTCCTCCTACAGATAAAAGCAATGTTCTGGCCACCCTGGTGCCCACTGCTGGCAATGAGGACTGGATTAGAGTACCCACAGTGCACACACCAGGCCCCCTCCCTCTCTGGCCACCACCCCCGCACCTGTCTTGAATGTGGCACTCAGGCATGGTCATCAGGCCTCTTCCTGACCAACAAGGGGCAGGCACAGCCATAGGATGGCAGTCCCCGAACGAGGTGCCTAGTAGCTGTCTCAGCATCCTCGACCCATATCCTGCTCTGGGCCCAGGTGGCAGGGTGGGCCCAGGCTGGGCACCCGTGTCCACTGTCCGGACTACAAGCTGTTGACAAACTCTGCTGTCCTCGGAGTAATATAACAGAGTGCCCTTGTGTTTGGGTAGTGAAATTTGGGCAGCTTTTTCCTCCATTAAAAACAATAAACCTTTACTGTTGCTACATTCACGTTATACGTTTTTTTGAAGCTCTGTCTCCTAAGAAGGAGAGCTGTACAGTCTGAACAGTCACCTGTGGAAAAACCTCTTTCCTGGAAGCATCCTGTCACAAACCAAAGTGGAGAAGTAAAGAGGAGAGGCGAGTCCTCAGGAGCTGGTGCCCACTGGATGCCGTGAGAGGGAGGGCATCTGAAAGGGCGCGGTTGTCAGAGCTGACCTGACTTCCTCTTGGCACCTGGGGCCTGGCACAAACTTGGGTTCCATTACACCCTGCTGTTCAACAATGCTCATGAAATCTGTGAGCGAGCCCTGTGCCACTGACCAAGAAAGAAGCAGCAGGCTGGTGGCAGGGCCGCCCACGAGGGTGTACCCGAAGGGTGTGGAGCACAGTAGGGGCACACACCTAGCCCTGGCCTAAACCATATCCTGGTTTCCTGCAGGGGACCAAAAGCTGCAGCAGCCCTGGTGGCCAGGTTCCTGCCTGCCAGGAGCCCAGAGGAGGGGGTTCAGAGACCACCACTGGCCAGAGCCAGGCCTAAAAATGCTCCCTATGCTGTATGCCTGGTGTAGGCTCAGAGCACATTCCCTGCTGCACCTACTCTCCTGACAGAAAGCTCACCAACTTCACTGTGGTTACAGGGAAAAACTGGGCTTAGAGCAGAGAGCTGCATCCATAGAAGTAAAATGCTTCCCTTCAAGCCTACCAGCTACTGCGGTGACTGGTTCTGCTCAAACTTTCTTTACCAGTGGCAAGTCCCTCCACTGTCTGCTTAAACCACTGGCTCAGAATGGAAGGAGGGCAGGGGTAGGATGCCCCCGTGTGTCTAGAAAGCCTAGCCCAGGCGCCAGACTGTACCTGACCCTCTCTTGGCTCAGCACCCCAGCCTCCATCCCCTACTTCTCCAAGCACAGTGAAGAGAGGCCTGTGATGATACAACAGCACCCATAGCAGATCACTGTGCTTGATGAACACAGACAACAGGCCTCACCTGGACATGAACGAGACTTGCTGTGTTAGAGCACAGCCGTATTGGTAACTTTCTCCTTCCCCTTCTAAACTCCTTGGGGTGTGTTTATGTCAGTTGCAGAATGTCAACATCGGTTTGGGACAGCATAACAAGCGTCTAGTGAGAAAGTGAGGCACTGGCCTCACCTTCCATGTCCTCCTCCCTGCCCCTAATGGGGGCAACTCTGCCAGCCTGCAGGGCATGCAGCCTTACCATCTGCTAAGGCCAGCCAGGGAGGCAGGTGAAGAGCAGAGGGCTGGATAGGCCATCACGAGCATGAAGGTCTCTGGCTGCATCTACATATCAAGGCTAAGCCTTGACTCTCCCAGCCAGGGCCTGTGCAGACACATCCTAGGGGGGTCATCACCAACCCTAGCTGCCCCTCCCAGCCCACCCAGAGTGGAAGAATGGGCCAAAGGTTAAGTGTGCAGACTAACCCTGGGCAAATTCCCCACCCTCTCGGAATCTCAGGTTCCTCACCTGTAACGTGGGAAGAACCACAGGACTGTTTCCTAGGGTGACTGGGAGGACAAAAGAAGTTCAAACAGGGCCTGGCACAGGGCCACTGAGCATGGGTCTGGGTGGTTGCTGCTGCTGCTGCTGTTGTTTGGCAAGCCCTGGCCAGGGTGGGAGAGCTCTCAAAAGCCCCAGAGTGGCGCCGTGGACACACAGCCTGCCCATGTTCTCCCACGAGCTGGCCGTGGGGCTCTGCCCACTGGTTTCCACAAAGGGAGCCTGGGGGACCCATGAGAGCTGGGAGTGTCCTGGGGTTGGATCACGGCCCCCTGCCCAAAAAAGGGGGCACTTTTTCCTAAAGGCCTGATGTGACTCAGACTAAAAAGAAAACACACTGGTGACATTTAGGATCCAAAGACTTTTTTAGTAACTATGTAGCAAGAAAAAAATTCGGGCACTCATGTTAAAAAAGTGGCTTTCCCACATTGGGCCACAGGGGTCACAACAACGACATGTGTTACTGAGTGCACACTGTACTCCAGGCACTGTGGGAGCGCCTTCCTGAGCTCCCTCATTTCATCCTCACAACCCCTGGAATGGGCCTTGGGATCACTCCCACCCTACAGGGAGCAGAAGCCCAGAGACGTATGTAACTTGCCCAGCTGAGGTCCCAGAGCAGCAGGCGGAAGAGTGAGGACAGGAGCCAGACGGAGCCTAGGCCACTCAGGGGCCCATGCTCTTTAGACTGCCCAGATTGCCACAGGTCACCAAAGCAGTTCTAAGGCACAGAGCTAGGTCTTCATACCTCGTTCCTCTGTGGCCCCCTGAAGGTCTTTACCAGTCGGTCCTGCTTGGGAACTGGGAACAGGCAGCTTCTTCTCCACGTAGAGCTTCCGGGAGCTCTCCAACGAGCTGGCAGGCTCATTAAAGAAGTCCTGTGTCGAACTGGAGTCTGAGAGTGCCACAGCCGTGCTGTCCTGGCTGCGCTCTGAGGGGAAAAGGAGGGAGAAAGGGCGGCAGCATGAATCTACACCAGCTCCAACATGGAGCGGCCTCCCCAGGGTGAGTGTTCTGGTGACTGTCCTGCAAAGGAGATGGCCTGAGGACAGCCACCATGACCCTGCTGAGCCCAACTCATGCTCAGGCCACTAAACCACTCATCAAAGGCACCAATCTCCACGGTCAACCTTATGGGGTTTCCCCAAATGGTGGTGTTCTGATAAATGGTTAACAACTGGCTCTCAGGGTACAGGGTAAGCCCATGTTTGTAGCATTTACTGATTTCTGTGGTGTAAATACCCCCACCGTGGCCAATTTCAGGCTACCAGCCAACATGATCTTGCTGAAGGAGGAGTTGGAAGGAGATGCACGGTAGTACACATTCTCTAGTGTTTCTACCACACAGAGACAACAGGCATAAACAACTGAAGCTGGTGAGAGTCCTGCAGACATTTTTATCCGGTTGCTATTGGCTAAGTGCAGTCTAGTGTGAGAATGGAGGTCCCTGGGAGACATAGACACAAGGGAGTTGCTACCCACATGCTAGCTCCTCTCCTTGGACCTCTACTTGTGCTCATGAGAAAGACCAGGGGCAGTGTAGGAAGAGCAACTGAAGGAAACCTTCCAGTGGTGCAGGTCTGGAGAGGAGGCCTGTTTGCTGCTATAGGAAAGGCAGGAACCTTTAAGGCAAAAGCCTTAAGCCAGTTGGGGAGAGACAGCAAATCTTGTTGCCTTCAGGGTATAGGTGAAGACCTAGTACAGCCGTGAGAAGGGAAAAGAAACACCTCTGCAAGGAGGGGCAGGAAACCATTTAGGGCCCAAATATTTGAAGTCTCCTGACACTAGGGGAAGAAAAGCCCCACTCCTGAGATACAGGGACACAGTCTGCCCAAGTCTGAGGCTGGGCAGAGACAACAGATAACCAGCCCTGCCCCTTCCCCAGGCTAGCAAGCACAGAGTAACACACAAAGCAGTCTACCACAGGAAAAGGGGCAAGATCACAGAGAGTGACCCTCCCTGAGGTGTACACAAAAAGCCTAAGGCTGAAGGTGAGGATGGAACACTGAGAAAAGGTTCTGGCAAATCAGCCCTGCTACAAGCATAAGGTAAGATCATAGGAATTTGAAACCAGTGGTACACTGAAGGTAACCATGGCAACAACAAAACCCCACCCCAGCTCAACATCGGACTAGCTTAACTTCCCCTCCTAACAGCCTAGAAACAGGAGAGAGAAGCCATTCCAGGCACAATATGACTTATTTCAGTTTCTTCCATCCTACACATAATATCTGATACTCAATATAAAAATGAGGCACGCGCGCACACGAACACTGTCAAGAGAGAAAATAATCAACAGAACTAGGCTCAGAAATGACCCAGATGTGGGAACTACCTGATGGGAAATTTAAAACTAAGATCAGGGTCACCTGGCTGGCTCAGTTGGAAGAACATGTGACTCTTGATTCTGGGGGAGCTCAAGCCCCACATTGGGTAGAGATTACTAAATAAATACACTTAAAAAAAAACAAATAAGAATAATATGATATATAGATGTGATCAATATGTTAAAGACTCTGGTAGAAAAGGCGGACACATGCATGAACAGAGGGGGAGTTTGAGGAGTGAGATGGAAACTATGAGCACAAGTCCAATAAAGATGCTGGAAATAAAAGACACAATAGCAGAGACAAAGAGTGCTTCTGTCAAGCTTCTCAGCATACCTGACACAGTTGAGGGAAAAATAACCAAAACTTGAAGATAGGTCAGTCGAAATCACATAAACTGAGAGAAGGAGAGTGGGGGGGATATCAGAACAGAGCACCCAAGAGCACCCAAATGATCTAACATACTAATTAGAACCTTGGAGGGAAATGAGATGAACACATGTCTGAAGAAATATTTAAAGAGATAATGACTCAGAATGTTCTAAAAATAATGGAAGACATCAAATCACTAGGAATCTTAGAGAACACCAAGCAGGGCAAAGACTCTTCCATAATACCCAAAAACCAAACAAACAAAACCAGCAACAACAGGGGCACCTGGGTGGCTCAGTGGGTTAAGCCTCTGCCTTCAGCTCAGGTCATGATCTCAGAGTTCTGGGATCGAGCCCCACATCAGGCTCTCTGCTCAGCAGGGGGCCTGCTTTCCTCTCTCTCTCTCTCTGCCTGCTTCTCTGCCCACTTGTAATCTCTGTCAAATAAATAAATAAAATCTTTAAAAAAATACACCAACAACAAACCACGCCTAGGACTCACATTCAAACAGCTGAAAACCAAAAGTAGAGAGGAAATCTTGAAGGCAGAGAAAAACACATCATATAGAGAGAAACAAAGTTAAGAACTACAGCACACTTCTCATCAGAAATCATGCAAGTCAGACAACATTTTTAAAATGCTGGAGGCGCCTGGGTGGCTCAGTGGGTTAAGCCTCTGCCTTTGGCTCAGGTCATGATCCCGGGGTCCTGGGATCGAGCCCCACATCAGGCTCTCTGCTCAGCAGGGAGCCTGCTTCCTCCTCTCTCTCTGCCTGCCTCTCTGTCTACTTGTGATTTCTGTTCAATAAAAGCCATAAAAAACTTAAAAAAAAATTTTTTTTAAAAATAAAATAAAATGCTGAAAGGAAAAAAAAGCCAATCCCAGGGGCACCTGGCTGGCTCACTCAGAAAAGCATGTGACTCTTGGTCTCAGGCTTGTGAGTTCAAGCCTCACAAGGGGTGTGGCGATGACTTAAGTTTAAAAAAAAAGTTCAACCCAAATTCTATATCCAGTGAAAATATCTCTCAAAAATGCAGGAGAAACAACGGCTTTTTCAGACAATCAATAGCTGAGAGGAATCCTTCCCATGAAATCTGAGTTACAAGGAATGTTAAAGTTCTTCAGGTAGAATGAATTAAAACCAGACAGAAACTGGATCTACCTGAAGAAATGAAGTTCCTCAGAAATGGTTAAAGTAATAATAGAAAAGACATTCTTTTTCCTTATGTGTAGTTCCTCTAAAGTATTCCTGTCTGCTGCCTAAAGCAAAACTAGTAGCAGCCTCTTGTGAGTTTATAGTTTATGTAAAAGTAAAAGGAATGAAAACAAGGGTAGAAGAAATGGGCGTTTCCTTCACGGCTGATGAGCAGGATAATATCAATTGAAGGTGAACTATGATAATTTAAACATGTATTTTGTTAAGCCTAAGGCAGTCACATTTTAAAGAGATATAAATACCAAACCAATAATAAAAGACAAAACACAACTTAAAAAATAAAACATTGTCTCCACCTTTGTATATCTGAAAGAGGAAGCTCAATGAAATGGGAATCAAGAGAGCCAAGTTCAAGTCCCTCTCATGCTACTCTCTTAGTTGTATGACTTTGACTATGACCACCTATGAGCTGCAACTACATATCCTCTCAGAGAGGTCAATGGTACAGCAGCATCTGGGGACACAGGGAGAGAGACAGACATGGCCCCCAGGACTCTCCAATCCTTCACTCAACTAACTCAAATACTGGGGGCCCCCTAGGAGGGCAGAAGTGAGCAGCCTGGTGGGCAAAAAACTTGCAACAAAATGTAAAGTTGTTTCAACAAAAACAAAGGCCTGGACTCTGGGAGATCCAGGCTGCCTCAGTTCAAATCCTGCTCAGTCACTTATTAGGTTGGAGAGCCTATGCAATTGCCCTAATTTCTTTACATTTTTGTTTCCTCCTGTGTCAAACTGTGATACATACAAATGCCCACTTCCCAGAATTGTTAGGAAGATTAAATACGTTAATACATGTAAAGTGCTTGAAACAGGGCTTGATATACCATAAGTGTTGATAAAAATATCACCTAGATTATCAGTATTATTCCAGAAAAACTGGACTGATTTTTCCAAGTAATGTCTCACACTTGACATTAGAGATTTCGTTCTGAATGGGCAAAGGATTCTGCTTATGATCACGCCTGGGCAGCATCATGTGGATGGGGTGCAATCACTTCTTACACACTGACCTGACAGGGTCATCCAAGTGGTCCTGCCTGCGCAAAGAAACACAGAATTAGGCCTGTGCTTCCAAAGGCAGCTCTGCCGCTCCACTCTCTTCATGCAGGTCTAATCATAGACCAGGACTTGGAGACAGCGACCTCTCAGACAGCCTCACAGAGCCTGCCATAGCCCTTCCTCCTTAGCTGCCTTTGGAATGTCTACTGCCCAGAAACTGGTGGGTATCAGTATCAGCTTGGCTGGTGGAATGACAGAAACTGGGACAAGAAGTATATCTGAGACCCTTCAGCGGCCAACACAGAAGCTCTGTGTCTCACTAACAGGGGAGCAGGGACTTGGCTGGACCACTCGGTCTCACACTCAGTGAGGAGCTCTTCCCTGACCGGCAAGGCCAGACCCCAAGGCTCTGTGAGCACTGAATGGGGATTCCTGGCAGGCCTGCAGCCCTCACAAGAAGTCCCAAACACAAGTCCCCAGTGTGAGGGGATCACTTCTCCCAGAGAAATGGCAGGGGCAGCCCATTTACTGTCTCTGTGGAAAGGAGAGCCTTGGCTCCAGAGGCCACATAGGGTCACCACAGGAGCTCAGGACTCAGGAGACTCAGACCCACATTCCGATCCCAGATCTGCGATGTGGGCTGCTCCAGGTCTCCCAACATATTAACCACTGCTTTCCCTGCTCTGTCCCCAACACATAAATGGGATCCCCACAGGGGCCTGGCCTCTAGCCTAGAGCGCAGGCCTGAGAGCCCAGTGACCCACCTCGCCCTGCAGCACTTACTCTGGCCCTGACAAAGAGAACACCGATGGCCCGGACAAGATGGCAGGCCACACTCCTGCAGTGAAGAAGTCCTTCTGAAAGGCCAGGGCCGGCACTTTTCGCCAGCATCCAGAGCAGCTGTAGTCACTGTATGGCTGAGCAGCACGTCATGCAGCAAGCGTCTGGGAAGCGCGCCTAGCCAGAGGATCTCACGAGAACTGGCAGACTGCCTGATGAGCTCACGTACTCGCAAGCTGTTGGGCTTTGGGCCTAAAGAATCACTAATTTGCTGGAATCCCAGTTGTGATTATTATAAAAACCATGGATTGGCTTAAGCAAGCAGATATTTACTCCCAACATGCTAATACCCTCTTGATGCTGCCTACGGAGGGAACCTCTACTGCACCTGAGTGAGCAGGGAAGGCAGCAGACTGCACTAAGAATGGCGTGGGCAATACAGGGCAGCACTGGGCTGCAGGGGTGTCTGCTCCCCTGGGGACAAAAATCAGCAGGTGGGGCCTCTGCTGAGACTTTAAAAACAACAGCCACAGCCAGGGAGCAGGACACGTGTAGGCTAAGGGACTGCGACCAGGCCTTCCGTTTTGAGCCTCTCATTCACAAGAGAACCCAGAACAGCCCACCCTCTCAAAGGGCGGAGAGCAAAACCCAACATCAGCCCTGGGGGGGGCACCGTGGTGATTCTAGACAAGCCCTCATCCTGCAGGTGACCAGAGAACACCTACGGAGCCCTGAGGAAGGCTGATGCTGGAGGGAAGTGACAGGGATCTGGAAGCTGCAATACCACCCCCACTCCCCCACCCCACACCACAGTCACAGTCAAGTGGCACCCCCTGCAGGCAGGCTGTGGGGTCAGAGCTGGAGAGATGGGAGTTCTGCACACTGAGGTGCCCTGGCTAGAGCTGGGACCTCCTCCTTACCAGGCCTGTAAAGCAAGGAAAGGTGCATGCCAAGGTTCCTGCCCACCCCTGAGAGGGCTGTGTGTCTGGGAAACAGATAAGCACATCACTGCAAATGAGAGCCCGGGGCGAAGTTTCTCTCCAATCCTTTCGGAGAGGGTTGGCACAAAGCTATTTAAAATCATCCTGATTTTGAATTCTAGGAAGCACCAAGGTCTCACACCAAGAAGCAAGTCAGATTAAAAGAAAACTAAGTTCATTTGTTTTACATCACTGGGGTGAAGGAGAGGAATGAAAAGCTCTTAGACAGTGATTCTATCACTGGGCAGAAGATACCTCTGGGCAAGACCCAAAAGACCCTGAGCTTGTCCTGCCTGCCGCATGGCCAGCCAAATTCAGCACAGGCCCAAGCAGCACCATACACAGCATGGACACAAGCACTGTGCCCTGATAAAGGGACAAGCGGAGCCCAAATGTGTCTGGCGGGGGGCAGTTCTGGCTTAAAGGGCACATAGCTTCCCTCCAGGGCTGGCTATAGTCCCACCTTTTCCTTAAAGCAGTCTATGGATATCACATTCCTTATCTGGGACATGGTGGGCCAAGGGTCCAAGTGATCTGACCAAGGGCTTTCTGTAACTGTGCACTAACAGCCTGGGGTGCTTCCTCCACACCCTCCAGGCACTGCAGGACACCCCAGGGTACTGGCCTGTGCTGATGCTCAGAGAATAACCAGATGGGTCTGCCAGGGCTCGGCAGGCAAAGGCTGCTAAGCTGGGAGGCAGCGGCCCTCCCTCCTTTCACCTGCCTGCTGAAGCAGAGCCAGCAGCAGAGAGCAGAGGCAGGCAGAACTGGCTGCCTTCCCGCCTCTGCCACCACCTGCAGGTCCCACAGACTGGCCTGGGCTGGGGATTCTTCCGGCCTCCTGGTTCTGAGGCAGAGCAGGAGACCAATGGAAAGCTCTTTTGCATAGGAGAGCCCAACTCAGCTAAAGAGGCAGACTTCCCATAGGACTGGGTGGAGAGGGTCTTTCAGGGAAGCATGGACCTAAAAGGGGACCCTAGGGACTGCCCACAGCCCAAGATCCTGATTTCTTCAAGTAGCTGCCCAGAGATCAAAAGGAGAGAAGACACACTAGTGGACAGTCTAGACAGGCTATCTCTGCTCTTCCTCAGAATATTCTTTTAAAAGTCTGCCCACACAAAACCTGTTCATACTAAATTATTATTTGTGGCAGAATTATAAATATGTCATTCTCTTATTGTTAATCACTAGAATGTTTCACATCTCTGCCCCTGGGCCACCCCTGCCCCTCCCTGGAATCCTTAGAGGGATGTCCATCTGCCAGCCAACTGCTGATGACACCTTCCACTTTGGAGGTGGGACCTGCAGGGCCAAGAGCAAAGGAATGGCAGCTGGGGACACAGAGGGAAAGGGATCTGGCTTGGTGACAGAAAGGCTGTCCATTCCATTGAGTGTGACAGCAGACTGTATTCTGAGGATTTGGGGGTTCATGTTTGACTCAGTTCAAATCCCTTGAACATTCTCAGGATTTCCAAGACACAAGTTTCCTAGTACATTCTCTCCAGCTGCTCCAGCAGTTAAGACTAGAAACAGCTTACAATCATTTATTTCATCAGCTCAGTTCAATGAAAGTTTGAGGGGAAAGGTATGTACCATTGAAATCTGCACGAACTCTGATTAGTGAACTCGGAAAAGATCACAAATGCTCTGCCAAGTAGAAAGCAACAGGTTTCGGGGCGCCTGAGTGGCTCAGTGGGTTAAAGCCTCTGCCTTCGGCTCAGGTCATGATCCCAGGGTCCTGGGCAAGCCCCGCATCGGACTCTCTGCTCAGCAGGGAGCCTGCTTCCTCCTTTCTCTCTGCCTGCCTCTCTGCCTGCTTATGATCTATCTGTCAAATAAATAAATAAAATCTTAAAAAAAAAAGAAAGAAAGAAAGCAACAGGTTTCAAAGAATAGTAAATGGGTGCAATCAATATTTTGACAAATCTCTCAACTAGATTAACTCTGCCCTAGTGGGTCCCTTCCTGATGACCACCAGGAAAGAACACATCCGCTGGAAGCTAGCCTAGCTGTATGGGAGGGGCGCCCTCTGGCAGGCCAAGGAGCCTGGACAGACACCCAAGAGAAGAGAGATACCAGATATACTAGGATCCCTGAAAAAGAGGCAGACACAAAGAGGCAGCAGGTGGGCACGAGAGTATCACTGTGGCCAGTGCTTAGACAGCAGCACCAGCCCTCTGGGCCCTGGATGTTCAGAGCTGGGAGAAGACTTGGCCTCATGTGCACTGCTCACTGTGTGACCCTCACCATGCATCACTCTGTCACATTGTGCCTACAGCAAGAGTTCTTGTTCCCCTATCTCAGACCCAGCTAGTTTCCCAAGCTCTCTCCCTGCAAGGTCTCTCTTCCTCCCAACCCCAATCACCTCAGTATCCAAACATGGTGGGACTCTCCAACGTCCATGTCTTTGCTCCCACTGACCCTCACCTGAAACGGCCCTGCAGACCTCTCTGGAGGGCTACCTCCTCCAGGAAGTCCTCCCAACCAACTATGCCTCCCAGCCAGCTCATGGCACTCCTCTTGGCTCAGGACACCACCTCTTGGCACTCCTCTTGGCCCAGGACACCACTGGCCCAGGACACCACCTGGGAACACAAAGATCCAACCAGACAGCAGGGATCAGGGTGCCCTCCTCCTGGCTTTCCGCATGGAGCCCTGTTCCATGCCCAGCACGCAGCAGGCACTCAACATATGCCATGACCAGCTTCAGCCTGGAGAGGTTTCTTAGAAGGTAAGAATGGAGAAGAGAAGGAAAGTGACTGGCTCTGCCCTCTGACAGCATCCCTCCCTGACCCAGCACCCAGTTTTCACCCTGCACGGGCACATGCAGGCCCTCGTAGGCTTCCCTACAAGCCTCTCCCACGCTGAAGACGTCTGCTCGAGGCATATAGCTTGCCTCCGTGAGCTTGTCTCCCAGGGCGAGGAGCTGACTTCTCCCTCGCCCTGGGAAGGGAGGCTGGCGAGGACTGATGACATGTGCAGCCCCCTGCCCGAGCCTGGACACCATGCACCGTACACACAGGGCCCACCTCAGAGCAGCTCGGCTACTGTGCACGATGTGCATTTTTACACATTTGTTCTTGTGAGCATAGCTTGGTATCTTAGAGTCTATCACCTTTGTTACTTTTTTTAAAGCCAGAAAGAGCAAAGCAATGGAAATACAGGACTAAGCCGCCTCCCAGGCGGACATGTGGTTGGAGGAGGCCACCACTGCACCTGGCCAGAACTGAGAACATGGGCTGTGGGCAGAAGCCAAGCACATCAAACACACACTCTCCAAATCACAGGACCAGCAGATGTGGAGGAGCTCCTGGTCACAGGGGGAGCAGGGAGCCGGACTGAGGACTAAGCATGCGGTCTGTGCTGTCCCCTGAAGCGAGCCGTGACAGTGCAAGCAGAAAGACATAGCCTGGAGAACAGAGTGTGGTCAGGGTTAGGGGCAGCACGGGCAATATTGGTGGAGGCAGTGTGGGTGAGCAGGCGAGGATGAGCACAGATGGGACACGACACAAACAGTGACAGCATGGCGGGTGAGACAGATGGTCACATGGGAGCTTGCTTGGGCACCCTGGGTTCCCAATATGGCCCACACCCTACAGCCTGGGGCTTGGCGCAGGCTCTGTTCGTGCCTTAAGTGGGGCCAGATGGGCATCCTGCAACCCTGAGCACCAGCCTCCATAGCTCTCACTCTCCTGACCCCCGGCTTGTTCTCTCTTCCCACCCTTCACAGTAAACATTGTTACACCCCTAGACCTTGGCTCAGCTTTGCATCCTGAGCGAGGCCTCCCACCCACCAAGACCAGGCCAGGTCTCTCGGGGGTGGTTTCAGTTGCACCCTGACCCTTGGCTGATTCACAGCTTCACACCTGCCTTCCCCAAGCATCTGCAGCAGGAACCAGGATTGTTCCATGCACCCAGCGTGGATGATGGGCACTAAATGGGCATGGCCATTGGCCATGAGTCACTAAAGAAAGCAATAGAAGGCTCTGCCTCAGACTGACCTCAGGGCAAGCCCTCTGCTCTCTGAGGCCCTTTGTGGCTCCGAGATTGTCAGGTGACACGGAGCATGGCAGGCAGACAGCAAGGGTCTTGGCAGACCAGCAGAGACACTACGTACACATTCTGAAGGCTGGCTGAGCCAGGCGAAGCTATGGACCAAGGCATTCTGTTAACAACCCTGCTCCCTGGGCCCTGCTACTAACAAACCTCTAACAAGCAAAGCAAGGAAATGCACACAGATCCAGTCTCCATCAGGTCAGCAAATACAGGACCTTCCCAGTGTTAGCCTTTTCTGGCCTGGGGTGGAAAGAGACTTAGACCCAAACTCTCCCCTGGCTCCACCCCAGCTAGGCGGATAGCCATAGATGAGGGCCCATTGCCCCCAGCTCAGGTTCTTTCCAGGACACTGGACATGTGGCCAAGCCTGTAGGGCTGCTATGAGAATGGGACCCCAGGCACCTCTCCTAGAGCCCAGCCCAGAGCAATCACACACTGCTACATGGTAGGACCCAGTTACTCACACACACGCTCACATACTCCATGCCAGGGAGGCGTTATAGAATTTGTTCAGAAATCTCATTATGGGGTGCCTGGGTGGCTCAGTGGGTTAAGCCGCTGCCTTCAGCTCAGGTCATGATCTCAGGGTCCTGGGATTGAGTCCCGCATCAGGCTCTCTGCTCAGCAGGGGGCCTGCTTCCCTTCCTCTCTCTCTGCCTGTCTCTCTGCCTACTTGTGATCTCTCTCTGTCATATAAATAAATAAAATCTTAAAAAAAAAAAAAAAAGAAAAGAAAGAAATCTCATTATGCCCTGTTTGAACATGGGTAAACAGCGATCACTGGGAGCCCCTTGAGGGTCACAATGTACTCCCTATGTGATTTCCTTTTCTTGGTCCGAAGTGTTAACATTACAGATTTCAGGACTTTTGACAAGTCCCAAGATGCAAGGGAAAAATAGGAAGCCAGGGAGGAGTAGTCAGGCAGGGATGCCAGTAGTGGTGGCCATGACTTAGTTCATGGGAAGTGTAACGCCACTCGTTCTCTTCCTGGGGCTAGTTAGCCAGCCCTGGGCCATGGGAGGTGCAAGCAGAGGTGGGCAGTGCAGGCCTTGAGGCTACCAGCGTATCCCCTGACACGAGCAAGCTGCTGCTTCTGCCAGAGCCCGGGCCTTTCCCTACAAGCTAGTCTAACTGCTGAAAGGGTCACTTTAACATTCTCAGAGCATGGCTATTTTAGGGCGCAAACATTTTCCTGTTGCAGACACTGCTCTCTTTCTGTGGTGAGGAGAGCAGGAGTTCTGAAGGCACCCGCAGCCAAGGCTGTATGGAAGCAGAGCTTCCTGGTACACTGGGCTGGGACTGGGTGAAGGGAGACCACGGTTCCACATCATTGACAGAAATTGCTTTGAAAAAAAAAATTTTTTTTTTTTTACAATCACTGAAATATGTACAACTGCTGAAATTTTATTTGAGCCCCTATGTATGGCTCCCTCTGCAACTTCCAGAGCAAATAACTATCATGTCAGCGCTCAGGACAGGTCACACCCATGCCTGCCACCAACACTCTGCTTCCCTAGAGCTACACGTGCTTGGGACAGCTGGGCAGCGGTGCCGGAGCGGCATCATGGCCTCTTCCTGCTTCCCTTCCTCTCTGCTCTGGGGTGTGCCCACACCAGGGGAGCCACTCTCAGCTCTAGGGGTTCCTGCCACCCAACCTCAGGCAAACCTGCAGGGCTGGGAGGGGTGCCAGCCACAGGCGGCATTCCTTTCTCTTGAAAGCTGGGCTGATGTGGAATCCTCACAGGAGTACCTGGCAGAAACCAACTTGCAGAGTGGACTGATGAAAGGTGGGGAACGGGACATTTCCCTGTTGAACTCAGGTTAAGTAAGGAGGGGAAGGACCTTGTGTCAGGACGTGTGCAGGGCTGAGTTGGGCCTCTGGGGCACAGGGAGGTGACACAGTCACGCAGTAGCATGCACTCAGCTCCACAACCTGTCTGTCCACACATTCCCCGCAGGCCAAACGGGGAACCAGGATAGGGTGCTGCAAGTCTCCTGTCCTCTCAGATCACCAAATCCCCGCCCAGAGGGGTCCCTCACGCCATCTTCCTTTAGGGCTTCCCTAACCCTGCTCTCATACCCCTTTCCCTCACAACACCGCAGGCTCTGGGAACCCATGTGATGGGTGAGGGGTTGTCCCATGCCCTGGGGAGGGCAGAGCAAGGCCTGTTTTCCCACAGCCTGATGGTGATAATCGACTTGTGAGCGAGGGCCTGCGTGTCTGTCAGCATTGTCACTGCCTCCCCAGGGCGCCACTTTTACGCCCTTTCAGTCCGATTTGGTTCATTCCAGCAAAGACTTTATCACAGCTTAGCGCTTTAAAGGTGAGGAGAACATGAAGAAATCAAGCTATGAGGTCAGCATGCGAGCCTCCTAATGTTAGTAAGAAATGTGGTTCAAAGGTCGCCACCTGCCCTATCCCATGTGGGATAGCCTCGTTCACAGTCCCAGCTGATTCCCACCACCCCACTGTCTGACTCCCAGGGGTGACAGACTCAGCTTCCCATGGCGGTCAGAAGGACACACTGTAATAATGCTGGCACAATGCCAGCATCACTGGGCTGATTGCACAGAGGCCACTATAGGCAGACTGCAGACCCTGACAGCTAGCTAGTCCACAGAATCTCAGAGTGGCCAGATGCCTGAGCCTGCTCTGCCCCTTCCCAGCCCCCAGGTGGGCTAGCTGGCAGGTGGCGACCCTGAGCATGTTTTGGAAGCACAGAGTCACCGTGAGGCCATGAGGTTAATGAACAGCCGCAACATTGCCCGTGTCACTCCAGACCCAGCACCCCCCCTCACCAAAACAAAGCGAATCATCACCCAAAGCACCCTCCCCCGTGATTGGCGTGCCGCCCTGGGCTGGCAGTAGGGAGAACAGGGACTGTACCGTCCGGCGTCGCCTGCTGGTGGGGTTTTTTACATTTGACGTAATCGTGGTCAATCGGAGTAGCTGTGTAAGGTGGGGATGTCAGACCTGGGCCAGAGGAGGAGGGGAGGGAGGCTCCGGGGCCCGGCAGTGTCCCAGCTGAAGAGTGGGAGTCCTCATCCACCAGGCAGACCTTCTCTCTGTGGGAAAATGGTTGAGGTGCAGGTCAGAATCAATACATCCTGCTGAAACGGGACATGTGCTGGTCTGAAACAGTGACCTTTTTTTTTTTTTTTTTTTTAAGATTTATTTATTTATTTATTTGACAGACAGAGACCACAAGTAGGCAGAGAGGCAGGTGGGCTGGGGGGGTGGGGGGGTGGGAAGCAGGCTCCCTGCTCAGCAGAGAGCCTGATGCGGGGCTCAATCCCAGGACCCTGATATCATGACCTGAGCCGAAGGTAGAGGTTTAACCCATTGAGCGACCCAGGCACCCCTGAAACAGTGCCCTTCTTGACTGCTGGACCCCATGCTACCTTCAAGGGCCTCCTGTGCCCTCCTACGGCCCACTGCTCCCACACACATCAAAGGACTTGCCCCTCTGGCTGGTGATCCAAGGTGCTGAAGGAGCTGCCCCCATGGCACCCACTTGGGCTCTGGCCCCCAACTGGCTACTATCCAACTATCTCAGGCCCCAGGCCCCAAGGAGACTGCAGGGGAGCTAACAAGCCCTTCCTCAGAAGCACCCATCCCAGGTCCGCTCCATGCCAAGTCAGCACCCTTACATGTGATGCCTGAGGCCTGACAAATTTAATTCCCAACAAGATGCAGAGACAGAGAAAACATCTGGATTTGGGGTGTCTGGGTGGCTCAGTTCGTAAGGCAGCTGCCTTCGGCTCAGGTCATGATCCCAGGATTTGGGGTGTCTGGGTGGCTCAGTTTGTAAGGCAGCTGCCTTTGGCTCAGGTCATGATCCCAGGTTCTGGGATCGAGTCCTGCATCATATTCCTTGCTCAGCAGGGAGCCTGCTTCTCCCTCTACCCTTCCCTGCTGCTTGTGATTTCTCTAATAAATAAAAAATCTTTTCAAAAAAATCTGGGTTTACTGCAAGCTCCCATGTGTATAAGGAAATCTGCCACAACACTGTTGGGCAAAGAAGTTAGAAACACCTGAAACATTCCATCAAAATGGCTACAGAAAACATGCTGCACCCATGCTATGGAATAATACACAGACCCAGACTGCCAATAGCCACCAGAAAGAAAGAATAGAGTAAATGGGGTACTATCTCTATGAATGGGGTCCCAGACCTCTGGTTAGGGGAGAAGTACGCTCTAGAATAGCCCCTTCAGTAGTTTGTTTTTATAAAATAAAAGAAACTCTATAATGTACGTAAATATAAGTGTGTGTAAATGCACAGATAATTATTTGAGAAAACGAACTAAGAATAGTGGCTAATTCTGGGCAAAAGAAGGATTTGTCACATTTTAGCCTATATGTTTACATGTAGCCAGAATTTTCCATAACTTGAACATATTCATATATTATTTGTATAATTTGGTAATTTTTTAAAAGACTTTAGTTATTTGAGAGTGAGAGAGAAAGCATGAGTTGGGGGGGAGGGGCAGAGAGAGAAGGAGAAGATGACACCTCTGCTGAACAGGGAGCCTGACATGGGGCTCCATCCTGGGACTCTGGGATCATGACCTGAACTGAAGGCAGATGCCTAACTGACAAAGCCACCCTACCCCTATAGTTTAGTAATTTTTTAAAAAGATTTATCTATTTGAGAGAGACAAAAAGAGAGTGAGCACATGCATGAGCAAAGGGCAGGGGCAGGGGGAGAGGGAGAGAATCCCAGGCAGATTCCCAGCTGAGCATGGAGCCTGGCACAGGACTCAATCCCATGACCCTGGGATCATGACCTGAGCCGAAATCAAACTGGACCCATAACTGACTGAAGTACCCAGGCATACCAACAATTTTTTTAAAAGTGTTACAATCAATAAAAGAGAACACCACTGTACTTGGGGGCTCTCTGTGACTATAAAGTACACATGTATAATTTCTAGGCACACCACATCCACATCTCTCCCATAAGACAATGGGCCTCAAGGACAGCGCCTAGGCACAGGTCTCTCTTGCACTTGGCTGAGCCCTGCACAGTGCCCAGACAGGCAGGAGAACAGAGGAGAAGCAAGCTGAGCCAAAGATCTAAGATGTGGACACCAGGGCAAAAGAAGTCTGGGCCACAATCAAAGGGAGGCCCAGGGGTACTCCCCAGCGCAATGAGGGGACCATACCATGGTCCTAGCATCCCCATGCTCTCTGGCACCATAGGAAGAGCCTGCAATGCCCCTCTCTGCTTCTTGGGAGAACAGGCAGCATACAGGCCCTAATAAGTTCCCAGTTCTTGCAAGAAACCATGGAAAAGGACCCAGGAGTAAGAGCCTGCAACATGAAAACTGCTTTCCTACAGTGTTCTGCATGGGGCAGAGCTATGCCCCAAGGGGGAGAGGGAATTAGTTGGCTTCTCCCTAGGACCTGCCCCCGAAGGTAGGCTAGCACTGGGCATGGTCCCAGCATGAGGTAACCTGGGGTTGCACACTTAGCCTCTCCTTTTCAGTTTCAACAGAAATAACTCAGTCTGGGGTGCCTGGGTGGCTGAGTGGGTTAAGCCTCTGCCTTCAGCTCAGGTCATGATCTCAGGGTCCTTGGGATTGAGCCCTGCATCGGACTCTCTGCTCAGCAGGTAGCCTGCTTTCCCTTCTCTCTCTGTCTGAGTTTTTGCCTACTTGTGATCTCTCTTTCACTCTCAAATAAATAAATAAAATCTTTTTTAAAAAGAAAGAAAGAAAGAACTCAGTCTAGCCACCAGAAGTCTCCAGATGAGTTCCAGAGGCTCAAAGAGCTCTGATTTACTCAGCAGCAACCCCCTGAATGCCACTCACTATAAAGGAGCCATCAGGGTACATATGGGGGTAAGCTGTTGGGTGAAAGCATGCTACTCACTTCTCTGAAGCTTTGGGCGTATTCTTCTCCTCGCCCCTGGCAAAGGGTCCTTCTGCAGCCTCCTTCATGAAGTTGACCAGGACCTCTGCACTGACCCCAGAGTCTGGCTTCCCCAGGAGCTTTAAGATGGAAGCATGGAGCCGGAAGTACACCTAGGAGAATGACACTCTGGTGTGAGCAGCCCTGCCAGTTGCTAAGGTTCATTCCACAGGCCAGTCAGCCACATTGGCAAAGAGTCCCTGACCAAGACCAGACCACCACACATTGCCTTTTCTTCATTCACTTTTAAACCAGCCAACCAAAAGTCATTCAAAGCAAGCTCTAACAATTAAAATGGACATGAACTCTCAGTGTTACAGCTTAAATGTTTAGCCAGTAACACAGGCAAGCTGTGGTAAGACGATGAGAGTAACAAACCTCAGCCCCGCTCACTGGGCACCTCCTCCTACCACAACCCTTGCCACCCTCTGTGGGCACCTCTCTGGGCACCCACAAAAAGGGAGCCTCCACACCTATCTCCCACTGCACTGCGGGCTCCGTGAAGGGAAGAACAGCGGACTTCTTTTTTTTTTTTAAAGATTTCATTTATTTATTTGTCTGAGAGAGAGAGTGAGTACAGGCAGACAGAATGGCAGGCAGAGGCAGAGACAGAGGGAAAAGCAGGCTCCCCGACAAGCAAGGAGCCCGATGCGGGACTCGATCCCATGATGCCGGGACCATGACCTGAGCCGAAGGCAGCTGCTTAACCAACTGAGCCACCCAGGCGTCCCAGAACAGTGGACTTCTGTTCGTGCGCCCACGGCTAGGCCAGCCAGGTACTGCAGGCCTGGAGAAGCCTGCCCAGTGGGTGCAGAACAGGTAGCAGGCATGCTGCACCAGTCGGAGCCTGGACTCTTCTTCATTTCCTTGAGTCCACACCACAATCCTCCACTTACAAATTTGTGAGCTCAGCTGCCCAAAGCCCCACCGCCTGCAAAGCTTAGGCCCAGGTTAAACTCGGGTTCAACCTGCCCTCTGCTGCTCCCAAGTGAAAACCGCATCACACACAGGCACTGCCACAGTGACTCGGCCTGGGCTCCTGCCTGTGGCACAGACTCCCACATACAGCACCACGGATGTCACCAAGACTGGGAGCCCCTGTGGCTGCAGACCCTGATTAACCAGGCCCCCTACACCCAGAGGTGATTCTCAAGAGATGTCGCCAAGGCCCCCTGGGTAAGATGCCAGCTGGTCCACCTGGGCAGCACTCTCAAGGGGGCATCCTGGAAGAGGGGTCCGCCCACAGAGCCCTGCCATCTCTAGCCCACCTGCGGCCCCCAGAGAAATTAGCCCACCAAGTCCATCTGCAGCTGCAGAAAAGCTCTGAGGCCCCTAGCCACACACAGATGGCTCTGCCTGGAGGAACACAGAGTGTTCAACTGGCCAAGATGAACCAAGCAGCAAGTTCACTATTTTGACTGAAGGTTCAACAGCAAAAGTGAATTTCCACCAGGGCAGGGTTAAAGTCTTAAGAGAAATGTCATTTTTTTTTTAAAGATTTTATTTATTTATTTGTCAGAGAGAGAGGGAGAGAGAGCGAGCACAGGCAGACAGAATGGCAGGCAGAGGCAGAGGGAGAAGCAGGCTCCCTGCCGAGCAAGGAGCCCGATGTGGGACTCGATCCCAGGACGCTGGGATCATGACCTGAGCCGAAGGCAGCTGCTTAACCAACTGAGCCACCCAGGCGTCCCGAGAAATGTCATTTTTAGAGCAGCTGAGTGCTCATTCTCCTGAGAGCTGGCATGGTGCTCTAGACCTCTGCGCCTCACCTGGAAGTGTCTGGGCCCCACAGGGATACCATTCTGCCTGCTCACTGGTTCCATCAGGCAGCAACGGAAGCCACAAGTCAAAGAAACACCATGGAGGAAAAGAGAGTGGTCTCTTCCTGAGTGCTGGACTGCCTCCCTGCACACGGGTTTGGTGCTACCAGAGGTGATGCACGTGGTGGCTGGGCTCAGCAGAGCCAGCCCCAACTGCCTTTCTCTTCTGCTGCTTACTGAGGGCAAATCACACCAGCTCTCTGGGCCTTAGCCTTCTCATCCCCAAAGTGGGAGTCCCTCCAGGGACGGGCCTGTGAGCCTGAGTGGAAAGCACGAAAGAGCTGTGATGGGAAGGATGTGGGACCTAGGGCCAAGAATGACAGCAACATGGAAGCTGTCGAAGACGTGCTCAGTATGAAACCACATTTCTACATTTCCCCCATGAACCCTAATCATGTGGTCCCCAGACAGCTGCTGCCGACCCCTCAGCATGAACGGTTTTTCAAAGGCATATTTATAAAAATAAGACTTTTTTGCTTGCTCACACAATTAGCAAATATTTAAAAGGGGGAAAACAGACATGCTCATAGGTCAGTATAACCTTTCAGGGCAACAAGATGCTGTGGATGCAATGTTAAATGACCCCTGACAAGCATGCCCAGCCAGGCCCTGTCTGCACCCTGGCGAGGAAGAAGTGGAAAAAAAGGCCAAACCCATGAAGAAGGGATTGGACAAATAAGTTGATGTCCAGCCAGACTAGAGGGCACATGGGCAGATAAGGAAGCCCACAATGCCTTGCACTACATCTTATCCAGTGAAAAATGCCAAATGACATGCAAAATGACAAGAAAATGTTACTATGTATCTGCACATTAAGAGGGGGAAAGTCTAGAATAAGTACATGCCCAAACTGTGAACAGGGATTACTAGGTTGGGGGGTTAAGATCACTGGGGACTTCAGTTTTTCATTTTAAACACTTCTGAATGTTGGATGTTTATATATTTTTAACTACAAATATGTGTTAATTTTATAATCAGAAAAGAAAACCATCAAGGCAGATTCGGCCCCAAACTCCAAAAAGCTTGCTGGGCTCAGGGGACTGGCAGGGACTGGGCATGTAGCCTCAGAAAGGGGAAAGCTGACATGCTCAGGAAGCAGCAAGGCCTGGGCCAGGCCAAGCATATGTGGATCCTCATCCATGCACTCGCTTTCCTCCCTACAAAAGGTGCTGGCTGCAGCCTCCCAGCCTTCCTCCCAGCACTGCCCTGAGCATGGAGGAGAGCACGGCGTGAAGTACTCAGAAATCATAAAAGCAAATCCAAGCAGTAAACAGCTGCTCTGCTCTTGAGGAGCAGTGCAAGACCCCAAATCTGGGGCCAAGAGAACAGGCTACTCTCCACCACCCCACCCCTCCCCCACCCACAGACCCAGCCTTGTCCCTGTCCTGCCAAGCTGGGTGCTCTGGGCACAGCCTGTGACCTCACTGGGAACAAGGGCACCAGGAGATGCTGTGCCACATCGATGTCATCACCAAGTCAGGTTCCAGCAACCTGCACATGCTAAAGGGGGAAAGGCAGTTTTCTTCTGGGAAAGACAAACAGAACACTCACTCTCCCAGAAAGGATGGTAAGCACCCCTTAGAAGAGAGAGGAAAGGCTGCTTTAATTTCATTGCACACACAGCTGCTGAACCCAGAGAAGTTTCCAACAGGATGCACAGGAGTCACTGGGACCTCATGACCCAGCCCCAGGGAGACAGAGAGACTGGCCCACCCCGGCCCAGCTTCCCCGCCCAAGGCCAGCACAGTGTCACCTCCAGGGCCTCCATGGCCAGCTCAGGGGGGTTGTGGTAGTGGATCTTCTTGGGGTAGCGGGCAGCCTCCTCGTGCAGGTAGTGGCCGGCCTGTCTGTAGTGTAGCAAGTAGACGGCAGGCGGCTGCTGCTGCTTCTCGGCGACCTTGCCCAGCATGTAGTGGATGAGCCACTCCTCCTCGTCACCATCGCCCTCACAGCGAGCTGCCGACGAGAAACAGTGCCTGGCTGTCTCCAGCATGCTGTCGCGC
This sequence comes from Neogale vison, assembly GCF_020171115.1. NCBI lineage: Eukaryota > Metazoa > Chordata > Mammalia > Carnivora > Mustelidae > Neogale > Neogale vison. The sequence goes on along the minus strand of NC_058093.1, from coordinate 214,219,700 downwards.
CGGCCCTCCATCTGGAACGAGAGCACGAGACTGGGCTGCCTGAGGCCCAGGGCCCAAACCTGCCCAGGACTGTGCCTTATGCTGCGGGAAGCCCTGTTGCCTTCTTTGCAAAGTTATAATCTTCTCAACAACCCCGACACACAGAAGTGCCATCACCATTTCATAGCTGGGGACACTGAGTGTGTGGAGAGGCCACGGGACCTGTCCGTAGCACACCTCAAGTAAGGCACAGAGGTAGATGGACATGTCAAATCCAGTGTCCTTTCTTTTACCGTCCACCTGCAGTATCTGCACTACACAGTCCAGGAGTTTATTAAGGACCTCCTGATCCCTTCTGAAGGTCCCAACTGTGACCCTCACTATAGCTGCACTGAGGTCCTCTGCCTGGGAAGGGGAAAAAGCCTGAGGCCACGGCTGCCGGGAGAACCAGAGCCACCACCAAAGTTCTGAGTCCTGCATTGCAGACGATGAGCGCTTCATTCTCTCCCTGGCTCACTAGGGTGGGAAAGTGGACCTGGAGAGGGTGTGCACCCAACACCTGATAACACAGCACTGGAGAGGATATGCACCCCTGAGGTCCCACAGGACTTCATACCGGTCCTCTGCACCCTTCCAGAGGGACCTGGGGTAATAACAGAACGGCAGATTCCTGAGCTCCACCTAAGACCCATGGCCTTGGAGCTGTGCCTCCAGCCACCTTCTCACACTCAAGGGTGGAAACAGCCAGGACAGAGATCAGCTTCTAAGATACTTTCCAACTCAGAGGATCACATTTCCCACTCCCTGTATAAGGGCTATGGGCCAGCACCTAGGTGCTATCCATGTGGAATGTCAGCCATCATTGGCTTGCATCCCTTCCTCCCAGAACTCCTGGGCTAGGACATAGAATGAAGACTTCCAGGGTGGGGCCAGAGGGGCAGCTGGTCCCAGAACCCCAGGTCTCTGGCCCCTCCATCTCCATGGCCCTAGCTCAACAGCAGGGAAGCTGCAACCTCTTCTAGTCTCATCTCAGGGACCAAAGGACAGGAGAGGCTGTAGGCACTGAGCTCTGACAAGGGCGCTGCCAGAGCTCAGGGTGAGAGGGTGAGAGAAGTACCTGTGCCCCACTGTGCAGAGGAAGGCTGCCCTACAGATGTCTGTCCAGCAGACGCTGATCTGTGTGAACCTCCTATAGCAACAGCCCTGGCTGGCTGGGCCAGCACAAAGAACCCTCAGCACTCTGTCAAACCCTCCCTGGGAAAGAAAATTGCCACCTAGGAATCAAGACACCATCAGTGGGTGAGATACGATAGACAGAATCACATTGGAGAGCCAGGACACAGCACAAGCCAAGTCAGTCCATTGTACCTCTCCAAAATGGAATTCTATAGTAGATCTGGGTAAGTAAAAGGCAGCCACTTCACTGGAGTCCTGTTCTGACCGCTTGGTAGCCATGCGGCCTCAACTAAGTCAGTAGCCCTCTGCCCAGCCAGCTCTGCCAGTAAGGGTCCTAAAGCCACCTCCTGAGAAAGGAAGGGCAACTGTGAGGAGCCCCATCTGGTCTGGCACCACACAGATCCCCACCAAGAGGCCAAGCCCCTCCCTCCCCAACACAAAGCACATGCCACCAGAGTCCCTGTCCTCAATAGGTGTGGCAGTCAGGACACTTCAGGCAGAAGAGGAGGGAGAGCACTAAGGGTCCACTACATCCCAGAACTCGGCCAGACACCCTCACACTACCCGTCCGCCCCTGAGTGAGATGCACTCCTGCTGCCGTGACACCTCATTCACCTCACGGCCAGAGTGCCTGGCCCCGGGCCGGCCCAGGAGAGGGGCTAAGGGGCTAAGGGCTATTGTCAGTTCTCACAATGCTGCCATACAGGAGGAACCATCAGCCTGCTCACAGCCAAAACCACAGCAGGGACATCAAGTTCCCTCCTTAGGCCACACAACTAGAAGGCTCTGGCTGCAAAACCTCTGACCTTGCCTGAGAACTGACAACAGGGAAACCACCAGTTTTCCTGTAACACCCCCCTTTGGCAAGTTTGCAGGCAGAAGCCAAAATGCACAGCTATCAACATGTGTCCTATAGCTCCTCTGATCAGACACAATAAGCCCAAACAGCTCTAGCAACCAATGGGCTGTGTCCCCATGACATACTTCAAAGTAGGAAACTGCCTTAACAGAGGTAGAAAAAAAAACAGGAGGCAACCAGGAGGTAGCCCTGCGAGGCAGTTTTCACCCTGGGGAACAATGCCAAACCTCCTTCCTTCCCTGCCTGCAGGGACACCTGCACACCCAGTGGATTTCCATCCCTCTCCTGCCACCCCCCAACACTCCAGGAAGATGGCCTAGGAGCCCAGTTTCAGGTCCTGAACTACCTGGGCCAAGAGCTTCCAAAGGATCAAAATAGAGTTCAACCACAGAGGCCAAGAGCTACGCAGGAGAAAGAACAGTCAAGGGGAAGAGGTGTGCAGGGAGTCGACCTGGGTCTCCTGTCTGTTGCCCACTCTCTGCCTTCCCTGCCCCTTCCTGGGAGAGGCAAAAGTTCCCTCCTCTTGGGAAGCTCTACAAACAAAACCCTCAAGTACCAATGGCAGAAAGGGCACTCTGATTTCTCATCATATTTACTTCCTGGAAAACCTCTATTCTGCTAAATCCTACTGGGCTTCACTAGTGGGGGTTAAATAAAGAATCCCAAGGTCTGTGCTCTATCCACCCCACTTGAGTCCCAGCAGAGGACAACAGTGTTCCTGGTGTGGGCAGGGAGTTAGCTCCAAGCCGGCTCAGCCCTGGGGCCACGACACTTCAAACAGCATGGAGCACGGGGCCTGCGCACAGGATGGTCACAGGAAAAGAAGGCTGCATGGCGTGAGCAGAGCACAACAAGATTGTGCTGAGTAAAAAAGAAGCTCAACGCCATACACAGCGCAACAGCATTTGGGCTAGAAGAAAAGAACAGCATTCCTTCTAGGAGGACATGTATACATAAGAAATAGTGTTTGTTTAGGTCTGGAAAGATACAAGTCTAACTGTAGGTTGCTCTGAAGCAGGAATGAAGGGACTAGAAGGCGGGGTGGGGGGGAGCCAAAAAGATTTTAGCTTTGTCTTTACTGTGGCAATTGTTTTAAAGAAGGTGCTTCTTGTATAACTGAAGAGGGGTTTCTATAATGGAGGAGATGGTTAAAACAAGAGCCATGCTCCTCTCTTCTCGCCCATTTTTCTTCCAGGGTTTGGCCTTGGCACAGAACTCAACACCGGCCCTTGCCCCATGGCCACACTACCCTTCTCACCACCTTTGTCCTCTGCCACCGGTGCCAGGCTTGTCCCCAGGATACCATGTCTAACCCACCCAGGGAGCCCACTTCTAACTGTGAGTCCCTGATGGGACCTTTTAACGAGCTCCCCACTCCCCCTGAAAGAGGTTCTGATGCCCAGTAACATGTGGGTTCACGCACGCTGGGTGGACAAAGAGGGAGTGCCCTGAGTCCAGCCCCCTGAGACAACCCTCCCGGTGCATGGGCGGTGGCATGCAGAGCTCATGGGAAGATGAGGTCACTGGCATTCCTCAAACAACAGCCCGAGGTAGAGCCCCAGGTCGTGTTTCGGTTCACCCTTGTGAAGCATGGGTGACATGCGGAGATTGAGAGAGAAAGGGATTTCAGCCTTTTTGAAGTTTTGACATGCGGAGATGGAGAGAGAAAGGGATTTCAGCCTTTTTGAAGTTTTCTCAAAGTGCACTCTGATGTCAGGCGGGACCTCGTGTGGGAACTCCATGACCATGGCTTTGGACGCAGCAGCAACAGCAGTCACACCAGCACAGGAATGTTCAGGAATGTTCAGATTCTGTTGGTACTCTTCCAGCACAGCCCCCTAACACTTTCACTGACACTCATCCCCACCCAGCTTCCATTCTGTAGTATGTCTCTTGCTGATTTCTGCACCTAGTCTGATGGTATAATACAGATCTACTGCAAATTTAAATGGCAAATGTTGACAAAAAATGTGGGATTTTATGAAGTTGATGAAAGTAATATAGACAAAGCCTTTATGAGCACCGGGCACATTTAACATGGTTGACAACCACCCAAAGGGAGAACAACTGTTCAAGGAAGAGACCATAATACACTCTTCTAAGGCACAAAGACATCAGAGAATCCTGTGAGAGGGAAGCAGCCCTCAAATATTACTACCTAGGTAGCTGTCTAAATTTATGCTGCCGAGGTGAAGGGACATCATAGCATGCTATTGTAAAACTACTGGGAAATTAAGTTCCCTGCACACTAACCAAACTCAGTCCTTCTTGGTTCCTTTGAAAAATTAACACAACCTTGCAATTATCACCAAAATCCTAGTAAGGTAAGATTTAGGAGTTATTTTCATTATTATTTAATTACTAAGATAAAGTCCCAACCACACCTTTTGGCACTATTCACTAGGCTAACTGAGCTGCACTGTGAGTGGATCAGCTTTGTGACCCTTTGCTAGGAACTGCCCTCAAACAGCAGCCCCGCCCCCTCACGCTCCTGCTAGTGGGTAGGGATGCCACCCAGGTACAAAAGGGGCCACCGGGGAAGGGTGACATTTATATCATTATTACACTCCCATTTATGCTTTTCTGTACCAACTGAATTTTTAACACTTAAGGACACCTCACTTCTATATAAAATCAGTAAAAGCAACAAAGAACTGTTACTTCTTGCACAAGCCTAGGACTTCCCCTACTTAGCAAAATGTGGGAAGGTCAGGGTCATCAGGAGGCCAAGCACTCTGGAAGCCTGTGACCTGCCTCTGAAGGCTCGTGGGTGCCGGGGGGTAGGGGACCAGGCATGAAAACAGGGGCCTAAACTCAAGGATGGAGGGGCTTTCAGGATGGCAGCACAGCCATAGTTGAGAGTCTCACTGACGAGGCTGCTCTCACTGAGTTCCCATAACAATCCAATGGAAGCACTAACAAGGCCATTATCTTGTTTGGATTGTGACCACATATAATCACTGAAAGAAACAGGCCCCTTTAGCACTCTGCTCTCCTAGAATCCCTTCTGGATCATGCCATCTTATTGCCACACCAGCCTTAAAGATGTCAATGGGACTCCTTCACTTCCATCTCAAGGAGCCAAGGGTGCCCTGCTCAACAGAGACCTCAGGCCAGACACCCAGCAACCCAAACTAGGGGAACTCCCTACCAAGATGGACTTCAAAATTCTCAACACGGAGTTAAAAATTTTACAGGGACTCAAGAACTTCCTTTGAAGGAACAGGGAAGAGACAGCTACTTCTGGTGGCCAACACCCCTCCCGGCCTTTCCACTGCCAGGAAACTGATGGCTCACCAGCCAGATCACCAGACCTTGGCCCCAAATACACCCACACCAGACTAGGTGTCTAAAGACCAAGGACCAAACTGTCACTGACCATAGTTAGCTTCAGTCTCACAAGGAGAATCATCTGTGAGCTCCCAGCATAGTTGTGAGGACAAGCGCAAGGAATGGATAGGACAGAACTTTGCCACCTGAGGGCACTTGAGTCAGATGGTGGGATGGCGGTCCCTCTGCAGAACCCCTCCTCACCTGCTGCACAAGCTCGGGGGGCAGCTCAGCTCTCCACTGCTTCAGCTGGCGTGAGGCAAAGGAGTGCAGGGCATAGGACATGGTACCATACTCGATCCACAGGGACAGGTTGGAGCTGTCAATTTCCAGGGCCCGCCGGAAGCAGTTCAGGACAGGTGTGGCATGCTTCCAGATGGGCCCATCACTCTTCAGCTCATTGGAGTTCAGCTTGTCTTGAATACGACTGGCCCGGGCCAGAGCCATGCCTGCCCAGGAATCAAACCTGTGGTCACGACAAAAGCGCCAGTAAACACACCGCTGCCCTTACAGCACTGCAGACATGATAGCCTGCAGAGTGGCGATCCCAGGTCTGTGGGAGCCTGTCTCCCAGGCCAGGGCCCAGAGCCCAGCTCCACCACCTAGCAACTCCATGTCTCTGAGCTATGAAATATGGCTAAGAAAACCCACCACAATGGGGCACCTGGGTGGCTCAGTCCGATAAGCATCTGCCTTCGGCTTGGGTCAGATCCCAGAGTTCTGGGATGGAGCCCCACGTAGGGCTCCCTGCTTGGCCGGGAGTCTGCTTCTCCCTCTCCCTCTGCCCCTCCCCCTGCTCCTTCTCTCTCTCTCTCTAGTAAATAATAATAAAAATCTAAAAGAATAAAAGGAGAAAACCCACCTCAAGAGAGCAGGGCTGCTGGGACAGTACAAGACCTGAATCTTAGGTCATCTAGCACCTCACAGGCACTCAGTAAGTGTTCTAAGAGGATCCCCACCAATTTGAGCCCAAATTGTGCTCACATGCACGGTGGGCTCTTGGACTCTGCTCTCCTTTGCTTCCTTGCCTCTGATGGGAAGGAAAAGGATGCTTTATAAGGCACTGCTCCTCCAAGACAATAGGAAGGCTTCCATCCTGCTGCCTAATCCCTCACCGGTAGCTCCTGCCACCAACACACTCACTGGCCAAAAGCATGGCGCAGCCGAGACCCCGAAAACACAGCCATGCAGCTTCTGCATGGTTCTCCCTCTGGCACCTTGACCACATTCTGCCCTCTCCAGCTCAGTTCCCAGCAGCAAGACGGAGAGCGGGGGAACCACAGGATGGCTAAGACCCTAGTGCTCTGAGATCGCCTGAAAGAAAGTGGTAGGGAAAATGCAGAAGGTTCTCTGAGATGGAGACCAAGGCTAGAAGGATTTCTGGGCACTTGGGAGAATGGAATTTTCTGAGTGCAAGAGTATACAACAGAAAAGGCAGTAATCACATGACAGATGCTACCCTCCCTGAATACTAACAATTCTTGACCCACTGCTACACAAACTTTAAAACTGGCCAACTGCCTTCCTGGACTATTTGACAGTACCAAGGTGTGGTAGGGACACAGCAAACTTATGAAGCTCACACATGCTTCTACCACACTCCAGGCACCTGGAGATGAGAAAGTGCGATCAAAGGAGCAGTAAAGAGCCCTAAAGGCTTAGATGGTATCAGGAGATAGCAAAAACGAAGGCTTTGGCCCCTGTGTGGAGGTTCCAAGTGTACCCTTTCCTCCTCAGGGCCTGGGGCTCCAGGGCTCTGTTCAGATCACCTCCAGGAGGTAGCACAGGAGGAGGTGTCAAGCTCCCCTCAGACGGTGGGAACCCCATCAGGGACTTTCTACCAGGGCCAGCTCCTTCCACACTGAGGATTTTCCCCTCTTAACTCCTCCCAGAGTGCCTTCGCAAGCCCCTTTGCCCTTGCCTTGAGGGAAAGACCACATTACAAACGCCCAAATGGCCAAACATCTGCATGAGTACCCAAATGGAAACTACTACCTGCAGTCACAAATGTAAGTAACCAAGAATACAGACACATCATCATAAAACCTCAAAATGTTCCTCTATGTGTTAACAAAAGCAAAGTCCTGATGTGGGTTCTTGATTCTAGCAGAGCAGCACACAATCCACACTCGGAAAAGGCTGACCCACAGGGACAATGGGGGCCGGCCCAAGGGCCAGTGATGCCATGCACTCAGGAGGAGGAAGTGTCCAGAACTTGCGTGCTGGGCTTTTACTCATGTGGGGCAGGTTTGTTCCTAGCACTAGGCCCAGAGTTGTTTCTTTGGCAGAGGGATGAGCTGTCTTGAGGCCTAATCCTTTCTTGTCCCCTCAAATGCCACTCTCTGAAACACCTGGCCAAGGTGCCCCAATCCCAGCTGAGCCAGAGCAGATGAAATAGTGAAATGAAGACCGGTCAAGAAAAGCTGTTGCTAGCATCCTCGAAGACTCTGTTTTCCCCCACAAGAACCACCAACATACACTGGCCAGAACACTCCACCATGCACCCAACTGTCATGGGCTTCACCTGTACCTAGAGGGTTCAGAAGATTTAAGGAAAAAACCAGTATCTGAACTTCCATCCTAACTAGCACAGAAGAAGAGACTGAGCCCAAGTTTTCCCTGACATCTGCTTGTTAGGGAGGGAATGAAGGGGGCCCAGGACTGGGCCACCAAGCTCCTCCTGGCCCTGGGGCCAGTCCTCACAGGACATCCCACCTCCCTGGGAGGGCTCTTGGCAGGCTGAGCCTGGCAGGTTGATACCGTCCAAAGAAGTGTATGTACAGGTTTGAAGGAGGCCCAGTTGAGCTAACACAAGCCTCATCTTATAACCCAAGTGGCTGCTGGGTGAGAGGTCCCACACCAGGCTCCTACCTCCCCACAGACAGGTGAGTTTTATCACCCTTACCTTTTAGACATGGAGAGAGCAGCACAAAGGAGGTGACTGCTCACTATCTAGAGCTGTGAGCACTCAGCCAGCCTGAGCACGGCTCTGCTCCACCACACTGGCCCACAGTGACCCCAGAGAGGACATCCAGGGCCAATGGCACATGGCTCCCTGCCTGGAGGAAAGCAGAGGCTGAGCAACAGGGGGCTCTGGGAGAACCTTTCCCACAGGCTATAGAAGTTGTGTCAACTGGTTTCTCCATTCAGATCCCAATCCCTCCCCTAGGCGGATCCTGACAAGGGGGAGCTCTGCGGTTTCACCTGAGGGTGGGCAGCCACTGTGGCCTGGCCCGTGAGTACTTACTTATAGATACTACTCTGGACCCTTCAGACACAAATCTTACCTTGACCCAAGGCTAACCTCCTAGGTGTGGTAGCCATGAGGAAATGTTCCCTCTCAATCAAATGAACCAGAATTTATGAGTAGGGCCCTTATCCTAAAATAAGGAAACAACCATAACTAAAGACATGTAGAACACATCAGCCCACTTTCCAGGGCTGGCATCCAGGAAAAGAAGCAGCATACAAGCAACAGGATGGAAGCAGGGGGCACTCCCTTCCCCTGCTGGCCTGCATCCAAACGGACTCATACCTTCTCTGATCCCAACGCTCATCCCAGGTATCTTCTAGAAAGAAGCCTACTTCATTGCTCTTCTTTTTATGAAGAACTTGCCTTTCCCCAAAACTGCAGAGTGCTAAACACACTTTCTCATTTGTTTTTCCCTGGTCTCTTTGCTAGAGCAGGGAAACCCCAAACTGACCCAGTGAGGAGCTTGCTGGGCTGGAGTCACCCCAGCCCTCCCTGCCTGGCCCAATGCCCAGGTCACTGACCGGTTGGGGCAGATGCAGATGTCATGCATGTAGAACTTGATGGCCTTGGACTGCTCCTTGTTTTTAAAATGGTAATCAGCCAGGAGGTAGTAGAGCTCATTCACCACTGGAGGGGAGGGGTCGGCTCCTTCTGGGAGGCAGGGTACCTAGCAGGGGAAGGACCAAGGATAAGGAGAGAGAGATTCAGGGTCTCAGCTGTGACCAGTCATGCTGCTGGTCCATTGGACCAATTGGACCATTGGTCCAATGGACCAGGACCATTCACATTAGCACAGGATAGACTCTAGGCTTCTCATGGCCCTGACCTCTGGTACAGAACAAGGAAAGAAGCCAAGGTGCATAAGCAGCAGTGCAGGAGGAAAAAAATGACAGGACACAGTCCCATCACACTCAGTTCCTACCTCAGCCGAGGCACCCTCAATGTAGGCGGAGACTTTGTCCAGGCTCAGCGCTGGCCTTTCTGTGCGGGGCACAATGGTGGCGATTCTCTTCAGAAGGTTGGCCAAGTCAGCAGACACTGTGCTAGTCTTGTAGCTGTCAAATTCAGGAAGGGTCTTGGGCTTAAAGTACTCGAACATAAACAGGGCATCCTCCCATATAAGGTCGACCTTGAGAAAAGACAAAAAGCAGATCACAGTGTAGTCAGGGCAAAAGCAGAAAGGGAAAAGTTCTTCCATGGAAACAACACAGATGAGGTTACAATATATTAGAGTATAGAAAAAGACTTCACCCTTACAAATGTGCATACCCACTGTAATCCCCAAAACCAAATGTCTAAAGAGCACACAAGTAAACTGGCATCTGCCTGGCCTTTATAAAGACAAATTTTGGAAACTGTGGGCCGCACTCTGTGAACCCGTGTGGCCATGCTAGAAGGTAGGTTCAATCATGAGTGGGGACTGTGGCCAGGCCACAGACCCTCTCGTTGAGCCTCAGCTGTCCCACCGCTTGTTCTGGACGAGGGTGGTTCTGCATTCTGTATGGTGCCCTGTGGGTGCCCTGCCCAAGTAGCTCCTATTCAGGGGATGAAACTGGTAAGACTAGAGAATAAATGATGAGCTGTGAGGTCATATACCCAATACTGCTCTGAAAATCAAACAGGAACAAATGAAAATCTCTAATGAATTATTTGTATTACCCAAATTGGAAAAAGAAATCCTTTGAAAATTGCCATGCCGCCCTTTTGAATGATTAGGCAACATCTGTGAAGGAAGTCTTTGCAAGGAAAATCCTTTTCCAGGGTGCCTGGGTGGCTCATCTGCCTTCGGCTCAGCTCATGATCCCAGGCTCCTAGGATTGAATCCGGGATCAGGCTCCCTGCTCAGTGGGAAATCTGCTTCTCCCTCTCCCTCTCCCCTTGCTTGTATTTGAGCTCTCACTCTCTGTCAAATAAATTTTTAAAATCTTTTTTAAAAAAAGAAAGAAAATCCTTTTCCTGTGATCAGACTATGTCCAACTATCCTCTCGTTCTCCTGGTGCAAAAGCGATGTGTCTGAGGTCCTTTGGAGTGCTCAGAGCCCTTGCTGCTTTGACCCCCCACTCCTCTGCAAATGGGCAGGTGCAGTGGGTTAGGGCAGCTCCCTCACCTGCTGGGCCGAGTGCTCCTCCAGGTACCTGGCTTTGCTCTTCTTGCTAGGAAAGCTGTACAGACAGTAGAAGCACTGTTCCAAGGCCGTCTCCAGCTCCTCCTTGTAGGGGTGTGTGTCTTCAGAGGTGGACGCAGCGAGTTCCTTCTGGAGAACTCGTACCTGTGGTAGGCAGGAAGAGATGCCTGAGAAGGCCCATAGCTTCCCTGGCACAGTGGGACCCCAGGGAGACCACCACTCTGTCAATTCTGTTGAACTGAGGAAGCTGTGTCTGTTGGACCTGTTTCCTGGAAAGGGCCTATTCTACTCACAGGAGCTGTTCTGGGCCCAGCTCTGACAGTGACCTCCTAAAGAGCTTCCTGCCAAACTGCCTTCCTTCCAACATGCCTAGTCAATATCTACCAGCTGCGAGAAGGGGATATTATATGTCCTCTGGGAACTTCTCTACTTATTTGTTGGCCATTCATTTGCTTCCCAAATATTTACTGAGCACCTCCTTATGCTAGGCACAGTGTGAAACAGTCCAGAAGCTCAGATTCCAATAGAGGGGCAGTTAATTAAGCAAGTGGTTATAATGCAACATGGAAAATCCCATTAGGGCTGAAGGAGTTTGAGAGTGACTCCTCTCTCAGCATAAAATATAAAAATACAGCAGAAAATATATCCAAAGAAATAATATCCCAAATATATCCAAAGCACAAAACATAGCCAAAGAAATAATAAATTATTCTCCCAGACAACACTGAACATAAGTCAGTTAAATTAGAAATCAGTACATAAGGTAGCAAATACCAAATGTCAAAACTTAGAGCATGCAGCTAAAAACATACTTGGAGAAAACATAACCTTCAACACATGTACTAAAAGAGTGAACACTGTCAATGAGTGGCCATCCAAGCACAGTGTAGCACAAGGCCTTTCCCATATGCTTCTACACATAGGTTGAAAAAGACTCAGACCTTAATGAAGGGAAGATGTTACTTGAGGGATGGTTTAAGCATGGTGCAATTTCAGGAGGGGATAAGCATGTAGTGTTTCCCATAAGTTTCACACATAAATTTATAACACATCTTAATAAAAGGAAGAAGTGACTGGGGTGCCTGGGTGGCTCAGTTGGTTGAGCGTCCAAATCTTGATTTCAGCTCAGGTCATGAACTCAGGGTCATGAGATCAAGCCCTGCATCTGGCTCCACACTCAGCAGGGAGTCTGCTTGAGGATTCTCTCCCTCTGCTTCTCTCCCCGCTTGTGCATGCTCTCTCTTGCTCACTCTCTCTCAAATAAATAAAAAACTTTTTAAAGATTTTATTTATTTATTTGAGAGTGAGCAAGCAAGCGAAAGAGTGAGAGTGCATGCATGAGCAGGGGGCAGGGCAACAGGAGAGCTGGAGAAGCAGACTTCCCACTGAGCAAGGAGCCTGACTTGGGGCTCAATCCCAGGACTCTGGGATCATGACCTGAGCTGAAGGCAGACGCTTAACTGACTGAGCCATCCAACTGCCCCAATAAATAATCTTAAAAAAAAAAAAAAAAATTTTTTTTTAATTTTAAAAAAAAGGAAGAAATTACTCGAAGGATGCTTTAAACATAGTATCCTTTCAAACAATTCAGCAAATGTCTTTTCACACAGGTTTTTAGTATATGTGCTGCCGAAGCAAGCACTCACACAGGTTTTTAAACACAAGTTTGTAAACACATCTTAATATCAGGAAGATGTTACTGAATGATCTTATACAAGATGCTGAGCACATGGTTTTTTCCAATGCTCCTGTACTTAACTTAGAAACACTAATACCTTAACGATAGCAAGATGTGGGAAAAAAAAACAAACCAACAAGAAAGAGGGAACGCTGAAATAAGCTTTCACCACAATTAAGTTATAAAAAACACAACCTACATCCAAATAAATAGTAAGTATTAATGTGGCAATTAATGACTTAGAAAGCAAAGAAAAAAAAAAACAGATCAATAAACCAATAGCTGATAGTTTGGAAAATATTTATTTATTTATTTATTTTAGATTTCTTTATTTGACACAGACTGAGCCAGAGAACACAAGCAGGAGTAATGGCAGAGGGAGAAGGAGAAGCTCAGTAGGGAGCCTGATGCAGGGCTTGATCCCAGGACCCTACGATCATGACCTGAGACAAAGGCAGACGCTTAACAACCAAGCCACCCAGGCCCCTGAAAAAGCTAATTTAGATAAGCTTCAGGAAAGACTGGCTTATAAAAAAGGAAAAGAGGAAGCACAAATAAATGATTTTAGCACTGAAACAGAGGGATAACCAGAGGTACCACAGAGACTTTTTAAATCATAAGCATACTTCATGAACAACTTTATGCTTATGTGGACACTCTTTCAAAAATATAACTGGTTTAACAAAAGAAAATCTAAATAGGTGTAGAATCTCCAAAGAAAGGGTCAATAGTTTAAAATTTATTCTCCCCCCCAAAAGAAGAGAGAGAGCTCAAGGCTGGGGTGACATACTACGGCCCAGGGGGCAAATCCTCCCACTGCCTATTTCTGTATAGCTCAGAAGCTAAGATTGGCATTTACATTTTTAAATGATTGAAGAAAAAAAAAAAAGCAAAAGAAGAATGTTATTTTGTAACATATGAAATTCAAATTTCTGCATCCACAAGTTTTTACATATTATCTTTACATACTGACAATGGCTGCTTCTGCACTGCAATGGGAGAGCTGAGTATCTGCAACAGAGCCTCTATGGCCGACAGAAGCTTCAAAGATTTACCATCTGTCCCTTTACAGGGAAAGTTTTGCCAATCCCTAGGCCAAAAGCAATAAGACAAGGAAAAAAAAAGAAACTGTAAGGATTGAAAAGAAGGGAAAAAATAGTTATTCATGGACGATATAAGTGTCCACACAGAAAATCTGAGAAATCACCAGAATTAATAAGAGCAATAAGCAAAGGACCTATGCACAGGAGAAACTTATTTTTTAAAAAAGTAGTGTTCCTATCTGTCTACACACACACAATAGAAAACTTAATTTTTAAATATCTATTTACAACAGGAATTAAAAAAAAAATAATGCCCAGGGCACCTGGGTGGCTCAGTGGGTTAGGCCGCTGCCTTCGGCTCAGGTCATGATCTCAGCATCCTGGGATCTGCTCTGCAGGGAGCCTGCTTCCTCCTCTCCCTCTCTCTGCCTGCCTGTCTGCCTACTTGTGATCTCTGTCTATCAAATAAATAAATAAAATCTTTAAAAAAAAATAATGCCCAGGTATGAATCTAACAGAATACACATAAGAGCTTAAGGAGAAAAGTATAAAATTGTATTAAGGGACATGAAAGTATAAGACCGTAAGTAGATTAATCACAGCAGGTATCAGTTTCTCTCAAAGGCAGTATGGTACTGGCACAGGAATACCTACATCAGTGTAAGAACAAAGTCCAACAACAAACCCTCACACATATGGACAAAAGATGGAAGGGGCCTTACAGATTCAGGTAGAAAGAACAGACTCTTTGATGAATGGTATAAACCAAATGGCCGCCCATATGGAATATAAAATGGATCCCTACCTTATGTCATAAACAAACAAACAAAAATTGAGAAGGAATAAAGACTGAATGGAAAAATGAGAGTGAACTTTAAGATTAATATAGAGGAGAATATATTAATAATCTTGTGGGAGGAAAGGATTTCTTGAAGTACAAAAAACCAAACCAAAACAAAACAAACCATACACAGAAAACAAAAACCCCACAAACCATAAAGGACTAATAAATTTGGCATTTAAATTCTGTAAAACAAACACTACACACTAAGTTAAAAGACACGTCATATAAAATTGCCTAGAAATTAGAAATATACACACACACACACACGCACTCAGGCATGTAAAACCGGTGAAACATATGTATCAGACAAAAGACTGGAATTCAGAGTACATAAAAACTCCACAAATCAGGGACGCCTGGGTGGCGCAGTTGGTTGGACGACTGCCTTCGGCTCAGGGCGTGATCCTGGAGTCCCAGGATCGAGTCCCACATCAGGCTCCCAGCTCCATGTGGAGTCTGCTTCGCTCTCTGACCTTCTCCTCGCTCGTGCTCTCTCTCACTGTCTCTCTCTCTCAAATAAATAAATAAAAATCTTTAAAAAAAAATAAAAAAAAAAACTCCACAAATCAATAGGAAAAAGAAAAAAAGCCCAACAGAAAAATGAGCAAATTATATGAGCAAGCAAATCACTAGAGGCCACCTAGAGGGCCCTGAGCAGAGAGGGCAGTCAATAAGCAGAGGCCAAGTCCACAAAGGAGAAGTTGCTGCAGGCATGTAAAAGCTGGGCCTTGGGTAGAAAAGTC
This sequence comes from Neogale vison, assembly GCF_020171115.1. Lineage (NCBI taxonomy): Eukaryota > Metazoa > Chordata > Mammalia > Carnivora > Mustelidae > Neogale > Neogale vison. The sequence goes on along the minus strand of NC_058093.1, from coordinate 214,204,670 downwards.
AGGAGATATGAAATGAAACATGGAGGTATCCTATCACTTCCACTCCCTCAAATTCACTTGGCAGATACTGGCAGCTAGAATTCACGCTCCACCAAAGAAGACATAGTCCAAGGAAAACCTGGAGTAGGATCATCCCATCATCACCCCCACTGCCTGCCTGGAAGGCGGCCCCTCAGCACCGCTCCTGCTGGATACCAGCTTGCAAAGGTGCTACCTCTTTCTCAACCTTCCCCCAAGCAGCATAAGATCCTAAGGGTGACTGACTGCCCTGCAGAGGGGACCCTGTGGAAGAAGACAATGTCTCCAAACTCTCTAATTGAGCAAGCGAAGGCAGAAGCAGAAGTCGCCAATTCCTGAGCAGCAATATAGTCTAAGCTTGGCACGATTCTTCCAGAAATGGTTCTGAAATGTGGAGCTGACCAAGGTGAGCATCCTCAGAACTCACGGGGAGAGTAGACAGGCATCTACGGCTAGGGCTAGGGCTAGGGCTCCTGCCAAGTCTCTGCCTCCTCCGCGCAAGTGCTCTGCAAACTGTCAAGCCTCACACATACATGAGCTCTACAGATATTCTCAGTCTCATTCATTCATTCATTCATCCCATGATGTATTAAGCACTTACTATGGGCTAGGTGTGCTGTGCTAAGGTACTAGGATCCAGCAGTGAACAAAACCAGCAAAAATCCTAGTTACGTATCAGTGGAGAAGAGGTACACAATAAACATACTAGATAAATAAACCACATGGGGAAAACATAGGGCAGAGGAGGAAGATCAAGACTGGGGAGGCACACTACAGCCATAGAGAGGGTGTGCTTGCTCACTGAAAAGGTATACAGCAGAGGTCAGCAAACCTTTTCCCGAAGGGCCACACAGTAAGTATTTCAGATTTCACATACGGTATGGACTCTATCAGAGCCACTCACCCCTGCCACTGTATTGCCAAAGCAGCCACAGTTAATAGGTAGATGAGTGGTTATGGCCATGTTCCACTAAACATTTATTAACAGGCTGGGTTGGGTGCCCTTCTCATGCTCTGTAACTCAGCAGCAAGTTTTGGGGACGGGAATCATGCTGCTTATCCCTAGTACACCCAGTCGATCATAGCTACCAAGTGAGGGAAGGCTATTTGCACTCACTAAATATTTACTTACTAAGTAGCTATTGATTCAGCGACTACTACCTTGTATGACTGGTGCCCAGCAAACAGGACTCAATGGAAGGCGGTGGGGAATGCAGCTGTTACTTCCAGAACCTGGCCCCATGCCTGACACACACATAACAGATGGAGTAACGAGCAGTGGTTCTAAATCCACCTGTAGGTCAGGGCCAGGTCCAAAACCCCTGAACTCAGGTGCACAAGGGAACCAAGTTCTGACTTTCTGGCAACTCTCAGTAGTCACATACAAAATTAAAGGAGCATAGCAGGACCTAGTGCGGGGGGAGGCCAAGCAAGCAAGCCTCAAGGGTGCCAACCCATCGCAACCCACACTCCACCCACCCCACCCCACCCCTCACCCCACAAGCCCTGGCCAAGAGGGCAGCACTTACGTAGAATCGCAGCAGAGCCCCATCAGAATTGCAGCACCAGGACCTCCTGCCCAAATATTCATGGGCTGTGTTGAGCAGCATGAGGGAGGATGGGAGCATGGGCGTCTCTGCCATCACTAGGGAAAGACCAGACCGACACAGAGTTAGCATGGGGACATGTGTGGGAGCTGCAAGGCGAGTCTCTCCTTTATGGGCTTTTCTGTCTCTACCAAGGTGGCCACAGATTTTTCTTTCTTTCCTTTTTTTATCTTTTTAAGTAAGTAATGAGTTGACTGGCTTTACTAAGGCAATACATGCTTCTCAAAAAAACAATTCAAATCATACAGGAAGACGTAAGGAATGCCTCATCCACCTCCATAAAACCACGCTGACATTTGGTGGACATCACTGGAAGCATCCCTCTGGGCACATATGAAACATTTTCAAACAGAAAGATAAATAATTGTTAACAATGAAACCCATATTACATATACCATTTCTTCAAAATTCTTGTATGTAGGCCTATGGGAATATTACGGAAGAAACACAGAATGACCAAGTTTCAGTTAAGTGTCTGTTTACCACTAGAACTATTACTAGCTCCTTAAATATCCTTCTGTGTTTTTGAAACTCTAGACCATAACTCACTAGTGGGCTTGAAATTAGCATTTTTAAAGAGGACTAGGATAGAATACATGACAGAAAATACCAGTGGGGCTCACACCCAGTAGAGTAAGGATTCTTTCATGAAATTTGTTTCATACTTCTTGACCATCGGCCAGCCCTAGTCAAAAAGGTATGAAAGGGGGGCACCTGAGTGTCTCAGTCACTTAAGTGTCTGCCTTCAGCTCAGGTCATGATCCCAGGGTCCCGGAATGGAGCCCCACATTGGGTTTCCTGCTCAAAAGGGACTCTGCTTCTCCTTCTGCTCCTCCCTCCCCTCCCCCTGCTCATGAGTCCTCTCTCACTCACTTGCTCTAATAAAAAAAAAAAAAATTAATTTTTTTAAAAAGCTATGAAAGGCATGGATTTAAAACAAACAAACAAACTCAGAAAATCATGAAGAAATTAAGCCATACCGGCCCTTTAGTTTCCATTTTCAACAGCAACAAATGATTCTATTATACAAGATGGATGATAGCTTGTAACACTTCCTTTCTCCCCTTCTCCCAGTGTTGTTGTACATATTAGTTGTAGCACTTCAAGGTTTGTAACACTAATACTGTTCCGAGTCCATAATTAGCACAGTTGCTTTCTCTCAGTTCCAATTCTAAATGGATCTGATGCTCATCACAAATTCTTGCCCGTGGCTTTTCCACTCCTGACAAATTTCATTCTGACTCATGTTGGTTTACTGATTTTTACCCTCCAGTGGTGTTTTTAGAAGCACCCACAGAAGCTGGAATCCCTGTTTATAAATGTCTGTTGCCGCTATTAATGACAAACAACTTGGCCAGATGTCCTGGCTTGCACCATCTTCCCTGGAGAACAGTGTAGACTTTTAAATAGCACCTCAACTGCCCTGAATGCAGCTAGGGAGAAATGTGAAATGAATCTCGTGTTTTATCCTGTGAAGACAAACTGTCTTTTCAGTTCTGAAATCTAAAATATCTTTATTTTTTAAAGTAGATCCTTAACCCGGCTGTACTTGCTATGTCTATCAATTTTTCACGATGTATACTGAATACTTTGAATCTGCACATTGTTCTTATTACAGAGAAATTAATTTTATTTCTGTGTTTGACAGCGGGTTGACTGCTTGTTCTGTTTCACTGCTAGAGTCTTTCCATCAGAAGCACAATCTACCCTCATAAAGGACCACCTGTTTCCCACACCCATCCTTCTTGTCAACACTTTTAGCTCTGATTTGTATCCCTGGTTCTAGCCAAACTCATTCTGCTCCTCACAGTCTGGATTATTAGTCTATATTGATGAGGCTTGGTTTGCAATGTTTTCTCTTAGTTTTGCAACTTTTCTTTTCATTTCATTCCGCTTATTCGTTTAAATTTTGTCATAAGAGATTTCTTGTGCAAATCATTATAGGGCCCCGACTCTGTTCCTTGGTGTAAGTTTTCTTCTTGTCTGAGCTCATCTATTTCTTTTTCATCCCCCATACAGGGTCGGGGGCGGGCTACAATCTGCCAGCACACTTGCCATGTCACTTCTCTCTACCCCAGCATTTCCTCATACTACGCTTAAGTACTCTAACACATGATGAGTGAATTTTCTGGGGCACTCTCCCAAATATAAGGTCAATTTACCCTTTCCTTAAAGCCATAATTTTAAAGCAGGTGCTGCTCTCAATCCACTTTTCTGTAACCTGTGTCTGCGGAGGTAGAAGCGAGATCACACTGGGCTAGGGCCAAACACAGTCCTCACTGGGGAATCTGGATTTTGTCTTCTCTCTGAGATGCCCTTTAAGGTAGGACTGGCTACCCACTGAGAGGAGTGCAGTCAGTAGATAGCCCCCAGCTGTCAGCTCCTTCAGGGTCTTCTGTAGCTGCAGAGATGCACCTCACCCAAGGCCATGCACTTCCTGTGGGAGTCCCAGTGCAGTGACTGAATAAGATGGGAGTCTAAAGACTGGCTACTTGAGGCCAACATGGGATGACAGCTCTGATGGGCCCCTCTGGCTCCAGAGCTGCCTGCCAGGTCAGACAAGGCCTGGGTCAGATCTGAAGCACAGATCAACTTCCCTGTGCTCTATCCTGCTTCCTCTGCCGTTAGCAAGTAGTGATCCCCAGTGAACTGGCTCAGAGAACTCAATATGACAATGTTCTACTCTACACCAGGCCCCTCACCACCCAAACAGTAATGTGCTTCATCCCTGGACCCCTTCCCTCAGTGAGGTCTGGTCACTGGAAGGTGGCAGGGCCCAGGAGCCCTTCCTGTCTCCGCCAAGCCAGGGTGATATAGAGGGGCTTCCTTGCTAGCCTGCTGTCTACAAATGAGAGGACATTAATAATATTTCCCAGGATTTTGCCCAATTCCCAACTTCCCTCAGCTTTCTTACCAGTGGGAGAGGAGGGGACAGGAACCACACCTGCTGCCAGTCTACCACAATCTTGGATTCTTCCCCTTGGCCTATCCTCTTAAGTTGATGGCATTCCACCATCCCCCTTTCCTTGTTTGCTTACCGGCAGGTTTTTAAAAACTATATTTTGTTTGCATAATTAATCATAGGGGAAAGGATACTCTTAATTCAGGAGTCTTTTGTATTATAAGAAAAACAATAGACATAGTCATAAACCTTAATTGTTTTTTTCACCATTAAAACCCCTCTGGGGGGGAGGGGAACACCCTTCTGGAAAATAAAAAGGTACCACTTGTCATGAGCTCAGAAGATACTCATCCTAGAAATTTATCCAAAAAGTCAATTAGGCAGAAGCAAAAAGGTGTACATGAGGTTCACTGAAGTGTGACCTATAAGAGAGATATGCTGCAGGCATCCTGAGGGGTCAGAAGGGGGGAATGGCTCAGTAAAGCAGGACACCTCTCAACAGCATTACAAAAACCACAGAGCAAAACCGAAACAGCTTCATAAAATAAGGCCTGAAAGCCTTTCTCAGTCTGGCCCTTCCCGTGTCCAACCCACATGGCCCAGCTCTCTTGCATCCCTGCTTACACTGCTCCATTTCCCCAATGTCTTCCTCTGCCCCTGCTCTTCTCTCAAACCTCAGCCCAATACCAACCCACCCCCCTCCCCCACCCCAGCAGCTTGAGGAACCTTTCTTTCAACAGGCCACACTGGCTTGGCGCTGTGGGTGTTCTGGTCTGTCTCCACCCACCCAAATCTGTCAGAGTTAAGTGCCTTATTCCCAGAGGTCTGACATGCAGTGAGCAGTTGACAAGAATTGGGGGAGTTAGAGAAGTTAGAGAGAATGAATGGAAGGAAACAAACCACATGTTAACTCTGGCCTTGGAATAGGGATGACTTTCTTTATTTTCCACTTTTTTCATTTTTCAAATCACTGAGGAAAAATCCCCAATTAATTTAATCTTGAAGTTTAGTTGAATACATAAATATGTATACTAAAATCTCAGCTATATAAAAAATTTGTGTCATTGGCCAAATCTAGACAGAAAATGCAAGAACATTCTACCACATGGTAGAATGATAGGGAAACTTGTTTAAATGTCATTAGCTGCTATTGTTAATTCTTCAGTTCACTGCATTTCCCGCCACTACACTGACCTGGCTCAAGTACCATCTCCATGAAGAGTCCTGGGCTTGCTCTTTTCAGCTTCTTGTTCGTAACTACTCATCATTTAGCAACCCCATGTGCCAGGCACTGATTTGACAAATGATAGTTTTATTATTTCATTTTGTCCTCAGAACAACCCTCTGAGATAGGTACCATATTCCCAGCAGGTACCTGGGGAATAGAGGCTGAGAGGTTATATGACTTGCCCAAGGTCACACAGCCAAGATGTGACATTTGGGATGTGGAACCTGTGCTCACTCCCTACTTCCCTCCAGCTGCCCACATTTCCGCCCTGATGGGCTCACACCAGCAGGGGCTAGAGCAGAGCGCAGTGATTAAATGCTCAAGGGCTAGTGTGTGGCTGCCCCTCTCACAGGGCTGCCTTGGGGATGAAAGGCATAAGCAAGCATGAAACTGCCCAGAGAAGCATCAGCACTCCTTATAAGCACAAGCTGTGCTATCATTCTGTGCTGCCACTGGCACCAGACATGAAATAGCACACACCCACTGCCCCTTGACCTCGCTGCACAATGAGCTCCCTGAAGGAGCTTCTGCTTCTTCTGAGCACCAATCAAAATCCTGTGGACTGAGCCCTAAGTCCACTCAGCATCTGGACAGGGCTGTCAGCACCTACCCCCACCCAGACCCACTCCCTGGCACCTTCATCTGCCGGGTTCTGGAGCTGCTGCTGGTGGCAGAGGGAGTGGAAGGTGTCCTCCTCCTGCCAGATGACCCGGTGCAGGATGATCCAGGGCAGCACTGAAGAGACATGGGGCTCCTTGGGCTCCTCTTGCACAGCCATGCTGCAGTCGATGACCTGGGAGAGGGAGAAGAATAGGGGGTATCATAGTCAGGCCAGCTGTCCCTTCTACCCTCTGGGATGACTTATCAGGGCAGAGGTGGGGATATGGACCTAGAACCATTCTAGCATATCATCAGAGTCCCAGGGTGCCCAACAACAGAGTTAAGCTCAGGCATCAGAGGAGCCAGCTCCTCCCTCATGTCACATGCAGCTCCTGATGCCCTCAGCACCTACCATGTGCTGGGCCCAAGCCCGATGGGAGGGTTACAGAGGTGAGTAGGGCAGGGCAAGTTGACAGCAGGAAGAGAGCAGCAGGAAGAGAGCCACAGACAAGTCACTCAAGAGTTAAGAATCAGGGGTGCCTGGGTAGCTCAGCTGGTTAGGCGGCCAACTCTTGATTTTGGTTCAGGTTGTGGTCTCAGGGTCGTGAGACTGAGCCCCACAGTGGGCTGCACACTCAGCGTGGAGTCCACTTGTCTGTCCCTCTCCCTCTGCTCCTCCCTCTGCTTGCATGCATGCTTGCTCTCTCTCTCAAATAAATAATAAAATCTTTTTTTAAAAACTGGGAATCAAAATCAGTATGGCTGCTGCATTTAAGGCAAATGAGGGTCACAGTAGGGTCTCAGAGGAGTGGGTAGGGACAGAGGAGAACCCTGAGATTTCCTGAAACAGAGGTGACACTCCAGTTGAGTGGCTGTGATGGAACCAGTACTGAAGAGAGCAGGAGTTGGTAGCAGAGGACAGGCATGCAAGCAGAGACCCAGAGGTAGCCAAGGAAGCAAAAGATGAGTAAAGGAGGCTAGGCTTGAAATCATGCACTTTGGGTGATGGGTAATCCAGAGGACTATGGTGGGTTGAAGAGAAGGAAAAGTACACTGATATTTCCACATCAGGGTGAAGGCTGCACTGGGAGAGTACAGGGGGAAAGGAGGACTGCGAGGAGCAAGCCGCCATGGTTCAAAGAAGAGACAGCAGTGGCCTGGGCTGAGGCAGAACACTACACACAGAGAGGAGAAACAAAGAATGGGGACATTAAGGATGGGGATTTGGCAGTACCTGTTGACAGCCTGAGTAGTTGTTGTCAGGAGAAAGAGCTTAAGGAAGGTTCCCTGCTATGAAGCCCACTGGACAACATGGAGTGTGGTGACCACCCCTTGCGTATGAGAGCCAGGACGATGTGGGGTGGTAGAGAGCCCTGGTGGGGGGAACAAGGGCCTGGGGTACCAGCCCCAGCTCCACCTCCTGCTCACTGTAAACACGTCAGGGCCTCCTGCACTGAGCCTAATTCCAGCCCTTGGGGACGGGGAGTCTGGAAGAACCCTATGGTGCCCAGTGCTCAGCAATCTCCACCCCCCCCCAGACCCAGCCAGCCCCAGGCAGGTATGTAGGCAGCGCACGGTGACCCGCCACCTGAGGTACCCACCTCCTACAGCCAGAGCAGCCAATACATCCCCTTGGGGTGCCTAGCTTGCAGGAAATCTGGTGAGCTATGAAGAAAGGGCATGTCCGCAGTAAGGAGTGGTAGGTTACCTGGATGAGGTTGTTGGTAAGTCGGGTGAGGCCAGTGGAGGAAGACGATTCTTTTAGGATGCTGCCGCTGCTATCAGCCGAGAGCGCCTGCTCAATGCCCAGCAGCAGCTGGGTCACCGTGGCCACCCACTCCTCCTTGGCTGCAGACTCACTCGCATTCACCATCTGCTGGACAGCTTCATGCAAAGCCACATCGGAGCACTCGAAACACTGCCGATGGTCCTTTAGCCGAAGCAAGGAATCCTGAGCATGGGGAGGGGCAAGGAAGAAGAGAAGGAGGAGGGCATACCATGAGAGGACTGCAATGGTCCTCTCCATGCCTGGTCCTCAGGACTGAGGGGCAGGTAGCTGGGGACAAAGACACGAGGGAAGTCCCAAAAGAGGGGTAGTGGAGGCTCTCCAGAGGCCTTGAGGCATCTGTGAGGGCAATCACAGAACAGCAGGTACCAGTCAGGGGACTTTCAGAAAGAAGCTTGACCTCTGCACCTCTGCTTCCTCATTTATAAAGCTGGGACATGGAGGAGGCCACAGAGCTGGCGAGCAGCCAAGGTAAGACTGAGTGACTCCACCACCTCTGTCAACTCTCATCCTGAGCCACCGTGTCCAGGCCACCTAGTCACACACTCATCTGGTGCCACGGCTCTGGAACAGTTTCAGCAGGGAGGGCAGGCTCCCAGGGAGGGACTCTCTCTGTGGAGGAGGGTCTGAGCAAGGCCAGAGCAGAGGCAAGCAGCCAGGCAGCACTGAGGTCTTGGTTCTGAGAGGCCAACCCTACCCAGGTGCACAGGTGGAAAAGGCACCGGGAGCAGGATATGAACCGCTGTCCCTAGCACACTCACTGCTGCGCCCCAGCACGTGCAGGAGCTCTCAGTACGCCACACTATTTTAAAATCTCCTCTTTGGGAGCCATTGCTTTTTGTGCAGCTCCCTTTCCCTTTGCTCTAGAACATAACGCACTTAAGGCCCTCAGTCTCAGCCACTTTCATCACCATGCCATTGTGTGGGGAAGCTCGGCCTGGCTGTGAACTGGCAGATCTGGCAGGCGGCCTGTTAGACCAGCAGGGAGCACCTGCTGCCCAGAGCCCCGTGAGGTTCTGACCTCACTGCAGCCGACGCCTGGCAGCAGCTCCAAACAACAAGCACAGCTGCACTCTCCGAGCTGACGTAGACAGGGGTGCCTAAAACTGTCTTTGGGATGTGCTGCGATGTCTGAACACAGATCAAAACCACCTCCAATTTAAAACCTCTAATTGCCAGGAAAACGGGGCCTGTGTTTCTTTAGAAAAAGCCAACACTCTCTAGCAGGAGGCCTGAGGCATGAAGGAGCCTAGAATCACAGACGCAGAACCCAAAGGCCCAAGATGACCCCTCCTGATCAAACACCAATCACACGAGGGGCAGGGGCTTATTGTGTAGCAAGATAAAGATGACAGACCAGGGAGTGTAGCCAGCATTGCCATGAAAGTCAGGGACAAGACAAGGACCCACCAGCAGTGCTCTAATGGGACATAATCCCCAGTGCTCAAGGCTAGAAAGAGCTCAAATGCACAAGAATAACTGCCAACAAATGAGGAGACCAAACTGCCAGTGACTGTGGGCAACATGATCGTCTACCCCAAACAAAGAGAAACTATCAGAAAGAATGGGAATGTAGCAAAGTGGCTAGATTGAAAATAAACATGCAAATATTGATAGGGCTCCTATAAACCAGAAATGTACAGCTAGAAAATATAACGACCAACAAAAAGATCTTGCTCAAAGTTGCAATCAAAAATACCAAGAACTTAGAATCAATTCAACCAGAAAAAAACTACACAATTGTATCAAAGAGCATTCAAAGCAGCTTGTCTAAATAGGGAGAGAGAGCCATCATACTGCCAAATTAGACCCCCTCCACAGACAAATTCCATAAAAGCTAGACCAAGCACAATAATGCAAAACTAACACCACCAGAAGAAAACAAAGGCAAATACAGTTTTCATCTATTTGTTGACATGCTTCTTGTCTGCCTCCCTTTCTAAAATAGAGGTTTGGCCAAAGGGGGCCTCTCTCCCCTGTCCAGTGCCAGGCACACTACAGGAACTTAATCCATGTATGTGGAATGAGTAGACGAATATTCTCTCAGTCTTGGAAAGGCTACCTGAGCATAATGAACAAAATCACAAACCTTTAAAAATATCAAAAGATTTGACAAGATAAAATTCAAAACTCTTACATGTCCAAAAAAAAAAAAAAAAGGTCACAATTTAAAAGCACACTGGGAAAAAATATTTGCAACTTTTGAAGAAAAAAAAGATTAATAACTTTAAAATACAAAGATTACTCAAAATCAGTAAGAAAATACATCCCCTCAATGGAAAATAGAGGAAAAATCAACAGTCGCTTATCCTCAAAATAAAAACCATGTCCTTTCACAGCACTTGGCCCAGGCCTCACCACACACCTCTCAAGTACTACTCAATTCCCATCCAACCCACTAGCAGAGCACCTTGCCACACTCAGGGGTTCTGGACAATAGCAGCAGACTGACATCTGAATACTGGGCCACCTTAACAGGCCCAGTGGGGACATCTTTTCCCCACCTAATGGCCTCCCTGGTACACCCAGCCATACCGATCGTATGCAGCCACGCTGGACACTCCTTCATTCCCCGCCACCCACCCCTGCAAGCCTGCCACAGCAACTGGGGTCAGACACATTTCATCCCTTGATTTCAGCACAGGCCAGCCTGACCCTCCTCTTCCAGGAACTGGAACCTCCCCCTTCCTGTCTCCCACTCTCGCTTCCTTCCCAGAACCAACTCTCTCCTCCCCTTGTACCAGGATGGAGATGCCTCCATTTGCTCCTACAGCCACACCGCTTAACTACTTCCCAATTTAAGAAAGTAAATTGAAAAGTCTCACATAACGGGAGCAAAAAGCCTGGAAGAAGATTAGGTTCTCTTTCCAAATTGAAGGGGAAGGACCCAATAAGATAACAATCACAGTAAGAACTGATTAGCGCATGAACCATAAGAGATAGGACACGAGACCCCCCAATGCCCCTAAACACATCGTGTTTATCACAATCCATGTTTATCATCCAACCCCAAGCTTCCAAAGATGGTGGCACTGGTGTGAGCCAGCACACCACATGGCGCTTGCTACATGCCAGGCATGGTGCCAACACACACTAACTTGTATAACCCCTAGAGCAGGCCACTGAGGGATGAACAATGGCTGTCTCCATTCTAGAGATGGGGAACCAAGGCACAAAGAGACTGAGCAACTGAATGGCACCAAGCAGATCCTGATGCCCTGTGCTCAGTGTTTACCTCCTGAAGAAGGCAGACTCGGAGGGAGTTGAGAGGACACATGGCTTCAAACACCACAGTGGTGTTCTTTTTTTTATCAATCATGTGACTCTACATGGGTATTTATTTGGTCTTCACTATACTGTATAGTTTGTCCATTTTAACATCTACTCACACCTTAATTCCAAAGGTAATACAAAAAGGCAGATGAACAAGCAGGTGGATCACTGGGTGCCATGCTGACTAGTCTCCCTTCCTCATTTGCCAGGCAGATGTTCTGATTCAAGCATGGACTTGTCTTGAGCCACACAGAACCCTGGAAACTGCTCTCCTAGGTTCCAGCTTTCCCCGTCTTGACCATGTGTACTAACTAGCATCTTCCTGGGTGCCAGTCAGCAGTTTTTACTCCTGCTTTTCTCTCCTAGGTGCATGTCCTTGAGGGCCACCTCAAAGCCTCCAGAGAAGAAACCCACAACCAAGCAAAGAAGGTACGAGGTCAGGGCAAGGGGGACCGTGGGCAGCACACACCTGCAGCAGCAGGAGCTGGGCTGGCCTCTCTGGAATAGAAGTCATAAACTCCAGGTGTTTAGCCCGGTCAAAGCCACTGGTACACAAGGTGGGGCGAAGCAGATGCACGACGGCCTTATAGTCCCCAGCCTCGTAGAGCCGCTGAATCTCCTCCAGGGACTGGCACCGCTCCAGTGACTTCAGGTTCTTATCAATCTGGAAAAAGCCCAGACATGCTGCCCAATGACAAACCCCTCACATCCTCTCTGAATCTGGCCAGTGTCTGCACTCACTAGACCCAGAAGAGGAGTACAAAGTAGACTCTCTGTTAGTACACCAACATTTACATTGAACAATAGCTTTATTAAAAGTACTTCTATTGGGGTGCCTCAGCGGCTCAGTCATTAGCGTGCTTCTCCCTCCCCCTGCCACTCCCGCTTGTGCGCATGCTCTATCAAATAAATAAAAACTGAAAAGGACTTCTATTAAGGTCAAAGCACTCAATTCTTTAAAAAACAAACAAAGCAAAAAATGGGGTGCCTGGCTGGCACAGTCAAAGGAACATGAAACTCTTAATCTCAGGGTCATGAGTTTGAGCCCCACCTTGGGTATAGAGATTAAATACCTTAAAAAAATAGCAAAATACAAAAACTATCCCAGAAGCAGAGAGGTTCCAGATAATTCTCTGCCACAATAGTTGGACAGCAAACCAGACTCCTGGAACTGAGGAACCAGAGGCCACTGGAGACTTGGGGGAGCCCTGGTCTAGAGGCTGAGACACAGCATTGACCCACAGAACTCTCTCCTCACAAGAGTTCTGCTGTTTCCCCCAGAAAGCAGGTAGCAGGGGTACTGCACTTGGCCTTGCCCAGAGAATTCTGTAAGAGTCTGAAGGACAGTCAGCTGAAGTAGACATGTCACAGCTGTGGAACTGGGTGGGGTCTGAGGCTCTGCAGTATGAACAAGATCAGAAACAGACAGAGCCTGACATACATGCCCCATACTGCTGACCCAACCCATAGCCAGACCAGCATTGCAGGCTTCTACAGCAGTTTCCCTCTAATCCCGCAGAGCTACTGCAGCACGTGGCCCAGAGAGCTGAGCAATGATCATTCCAGATCTTGCCGAAGGTCTCCCTCCATCCCTGCCCCCTGCCACCTGGACGGGCTTTCCCTCAGTGTGTGTGTTGGGGAGGGGGGGGAGTGAGTCCAAGGTGCCCTTGTGCCCCAGAGCTGCCTCTCCCAGGCTCCTTCATCCTCCCCTGAGAGGTAGGAGCCCTGCTCAGTGCCTGGGCTGCTCTTTTGCTCCACGAGGACATGGCAGGCCTGGTCCAACTCAGCCAACCCAGAATAAATCTTTGACCAAGAAAACACCGTTAAATAACTCCCACTCACCTCCTCCAAGGAAACAACAGAATCATTGTAGAGGTTGGGCAGGCGGATGATGATGTCTCTTTGCTCAGTCCCTGCCTCAGCCTGGATGGCAGTGGAGCTCTGGAGAAGTTCTGTGCAGATGTCATAGTTCTCCAGGGCCTGCTCCATGTCTCCCTAGTCAGAGGAAAAGCAGTCAAAGGTCAGGAACAGAAGGAAGGAAACTCCCTGTGCTGTACCAGGTGCCTTACCTCCCTGATCCCACTAGACTGCAGGCACCAGGAGGGCGGTTTTGTCCAGAGACTGCTACATCCTCTAAAAGGGTTCCTGGACATTGTTGGAGCTCAACAAGTATTTGTTGGACAAATGAATGATTACTTCATACCACAGTTCTAAGGGAAGGTATCATAAACCCTATGTTGCAGATGAAAACACTGAGGACACTTGAGGAAGGCTGAGTGTTTGTTCTAGATCATGAGCAAAAAAAATAGCTGAGCCAAGATTAGCAGCTAGGCCTGTCCTAATTCCAGAGCCGACTATGACAATCTTACTCATTCCACCACAGTGTACTGGGCACCACCATGTGAGGTGACGGCTAGTCCACCCTGGCCATCTAGACCAGGCTCTGAGGGGAAGCCTTCTGAGAAGTCATGCAAGATAAGTGGTTTTCCCTTCTAGAAAACTCTGCATCCATTTGTGCACTCATTCAGGGGCTCTCAGGAAAACAAAGGCAAAGGGTTCAAAAACCTAAAGCAATCCTGAATGTGGAGGCCTACAGGGTGCACAGGAGATCCCTTCCAGAGATCTGTGGTCATGCTGATATGCTGGACAAACTGGGGGCCATCCTGGGTTACCTGAGATCTCAAACTTCCCCACCACATCCCACTTCCTCCTCCTGAGCTCTGCACCAGGCAGGAGCCAAATGTGCACCTGCACACATAGTCTCCAGAGTATATCCAGCTCTCTTCCCCCAGCTTTGGGGCCAGGGAACCAACCACAGAACCAACCTGCAGTGCCAGGAACCGAGCCTTCAACCAATAAACGCGGACCACAAACTCCAGCCAGCCATCCTCAAACAGGTCCCGCTGGGATGAGGCAAATGACAGCTGCAGGAGGTCCCCCAGGAAGTGGGTTCCTGGGAAATCAGGCCCAAATCTGCCATTCACCACACCAGCAGGGCAGTTCCGAGGAGACACTGTAAACCATTCAGGCCAGAACAAGTCAATTTCATGTGCACGTTCCAGACACCCTTCTGCTCCCTGGAGCTTGACCTTAGCCCCCACCACACCTGCTTTAGTGTTCAGGAGTACCCTGAGCCCCTTGGAGCCTTACAGCCCCCCTCAAGTGGCCAGCATCAGAGAAATCAGACAAACCAGACAGAGATGGAGAGATCCCAAGGGCCCTCATTTTACTTACTGAACTTTGTTCACCAAATAGTGGTTTAAAAGTCAGAATGATACACATCATCTAGAAAAATTATTGGGACACATAAAGTGTCAGGTAATGACTTGAGAAATCTGAGATCCTACTTCCTTCAACCCTGAATAACAGAAAAAGCAGGCAGGTGGCTCCCTCTGGGGGCTCAGCTGTAACTAACTACTTCTTGAGCATTCAAAGGATTTCTTGGGGACCCTGGATTTTCCCTAGTCCAACAAGCCAACCCAGGAAATGTGCCCACTGCAGATGGAACTCTGAATTCCATGACTCAGCCTCCCACTCCCATTTCCTCCTGGCTGCTGAGGTTTGGGAAAATTACTCCTACCACAGAATACAGAATGCCTCCTACCTGCAGAACTTCTGCCCTTGGTCAGCAGCCACTGGTCTAGCTGGAGCTCCATGCAGGAGAGAGACATCAGCATCATATCCTGCAGGACAGGCACCAGAAGGTCAGGAATGAAGTCATAAAGAGGCACCAAAGGGTGAGGCATGGAATGAAATGAAACTAAAACTTACTTTGATAAACATATAATTCTTTCTTCAACCTACTTTCCATTTTATAATCAATGGCTTCCTGCCAGGACATAAAGAGAGGCACATGGATCTATACTGGCACAAGGCTTGAGAGGAGCCAGAGACCTGTCTTCAGTCCTAAGGGACTGCCCTACGGAAGGGGCAGCTCTGTCACATGCCAAATGTCAGGGCAGATGCTGCAAACATACTACAGCACTCAAGCCTCAAAAGTAGTTGGGTCAGGCATCACCTCCAGAGTCACAAGGAAGCTGAAGTTCAGCAACGAGGAGCCACCTGCCAAGTGGGCAAAGCTGAGAAATAAACAGCTTGGTTCATCTGGAGACCAAAGCCTCACCTCCTCCAGCCACTCCACACTGCCCCTGGGGAACAGGCCCAGCTGGTACGACACAGTCCCTGAGCTGTCCCTGTGGAGGGAGCACAGACTTATATGGCCCTTAGGACCTGTCAAACCCCTGAGCTCTTCTACCTTCTGTGTCCCCAGTCAGAAAGAACAACCCGACAGGCTCTAAAGGCTCCCAGTGCACCCTCCCAGGCATCCAGCCTTCCCCCGTAAGAGGAGAAGGGGTCCAGAGCATCCAGTGTTCCCTTGAGCCTCAAGAAGCTCCGAGTGGAGGAGGCTGGGGTGCAGAGTGCCGTCAGCGGGGAGGCTGAGCATGGGTCAGCCCCCTAGTTACAGTGGGCCCCACCACTTCCCTAAGCAACCTATTTAGCCTCTGTACTTCTGTCTTCTCACCTGCTAAAACACAATTTGGTAACATTCCCTGGCACCTGGAACACAGCCGAATGTTTCACTTTCACCCACTCTCCACTGGCTCTCCTCCATCTCAGTAAGCCACCCCACAACCAACCAACCCCTGTGGCAGGGCCAGTCCTAGAAGCCCTGTCCACCATCTCACTCCCTCACCTTCACTTACAGCTCATCCTATAGGCTGTACCTCCAGAACCTTCCACTCCACTGCCACCACTGACACTCACCCGACATCAGCCTTCTAATGGCCCCATGCCCACTCTCACCTCCGAGTGCAGCCTCCACTCAGCCACCAGGGACCCCTCTAGACACAAACTAGTTCCCATGACTCCCCAGAGGCCCAGGTTCTGGGCCCACAAATGGATGCAACTGAGGAGGCTCAACATGACAGCAACCCCATACCCACAGTTCCCACCCCCACCCCAAACCTAAAGAGGCCCCCCGCCCACCTGACCTTGATGTGCTTGTTGCTGCAGTCCCTTAGCAGTGGGTTGGGCAGGCTGGTGCTGTGCCTCCTCCAGCTGTGATAGATGTTGAGCACCACCTCTGTCAGCCCTGGCGGCCACCTCAGCAGGAACTTGTGGCCCATGCTCTTCAGGTAGCGCATCATCAGCTCCAGGATGCCCCCGTTGGTCAGGTTCTCCAGCAGGAATGCATGTACGTCCTGCTTCTCTGCCCAGGGAGGGAGAAACAGCTGACTGGAATGAAGGACCTTCCATGCCAGGGTCTCCCACTTCCTCTGGGAGGAGAAGAAGGGGCGAGGCCGGGCCAGACCGGGGCAGCGCCAAGAGAGCACCTGTGGCCTCTGGAGGGGCGGTGCTCCCCTGGTGGTCCCCAAGCCTAGCTCCAGCCCTCACCAGCTATGAGCAAGCTGCTCTGAATCTCCAGGTCTGATGTGGGGACTGAAGGGCCAACCTGCACGCGCTGCCTCAAGATGTGCACTCAATAGCCGGGACACATGCACGTGACTTGCAAAACCATGCCCCAGCTTCCACCTGAAGCACACACCCTTCAGAGAGCACAATCAAGCATGATCCTAGACATTTCAGCAGATCTCCCAACTGACCACATTGCTCAGGCCCAAGACAAATCCAGGAAAACTCCTGACCATGCCTTAAAGATCACCCCAGAACTATTTCCCAGAACAAAACCTAAGCAGGCTATAGAATAATGGGAAAAAGAATTCCCAACAGTGAATGATCAAGCTGCTCAATTCCTACCAGATTCCATGAATGTAGCCGAGTCGTATGACAGTCGGTGAGGCCCGACACTGGGGAAGCTTTGGAGTTTGGCTTCTGACTGGACTTCGTAAGTATTAAACGGGTCATCTTCCTCTTCTGGGTCCAGCTTTCTTAGCCTACATGAAACACACCAAAATCACAAAAGTCATACCAACACATTCTAACATGAGCACTTGAATTCTTCCAATTAGAGAAATGAATGAGCAAGACAGAACAAGATGCCAATCAGTGAGATGAAGGGGTCTGAAATCCAGACCTCTGGGAGGCTCTGCCTCTTTCCATGCCTTTCTGAGCTGGCATCTAACCTATACCCTCACTCATTCATTCATTCCACCAACAGGACTTCAACTGGAATTCAGCTGTGAGTGTGGCAAACCCTGCCCACAAGCTTACCTTCTAAATGGGAAAAAAGACAATAAACAAACATGAAACGAAGAGCGCAAATAAGGACCAACCACCACAGAGTGCTTAAGACAGAGGGTCACAGGGCACATTCTTTGGAGAACTGAATCAGGAAGGCCTCTCAGAGGGAATTAATGTCCATGCTGACAATGGAGGAGGAAAAGGGGCTGGCCATGCAAAGCAGGACAAGGACAGGTGGAGAGGCACAGGCCAGAAGAGCACCAGGAATATTCTAAGAACGAAAGGGAGCCCAGCAAACAGGGAGAAAGTGGAATGAGTGGAGTATGGGGGCACAGAAGGCCCTTCTGAGCTGGGGCCCTCCATGGCTCCGTGGCTCCCCACAAAGCCCTGGGCCTGAGGTGAATGATTCTTTCAGCAGCCCCCAAGGACCACGTTTTGGCCATCCGATAGTTTCTCCTCAACCAAGCAGCCCTGGGGCATAAATACATAAAACAGGGCCCTAGTGGATGGCTTCATTTATTTATGCACACACCCCCACGGTCACTACTCTGGGCATGCTCTCACGTTGCTCCTACGACGCCATTCGAAGAAGCAGACATGGAAACCAACAATTAAAATAAAGATAAAGGGGCGCCTGGGTGGCTCAGTGGGTTAAGCCTCTGCCTTTGGCTCACATCACAGTCTCAGGATCCTGGGATCGAGCCCTGTATCAGGCTCTCTGCTCAGCAGGGAGCCTGCTTCCCCTCTCTCTCTGCCTGCCTCTCTGCCTACTTATGATCTCTTTCAATCAAATAAATAAAATCTTTAAAAAATAAAATAAAAATAAAGAAGATATAAAACATTCCACATAAAGAGGGAAAGAGCAGTGCCTGGCTAGCTCAGTGGATACAGCATGCAACTCTTGATCCCAGGGCTATAAATTCAAGTCCCACACTGGATACAAAGATTACTTTTAAAAATTTTTTAGGGGCATCTGGGTAGCTTAGTAGGTTAATGTATGCCTTTGGTTTGGGTCATGATCCCAGGATCCTGGGATCAAGCTCCACATCGGGGACCCTCTTTCTCCCTCTCCCTCTGATACTTCCCCTGCTTGTGGTCTCTTGCTCTCCCTAATAAATAAAGAAATATCTTGGGGGAAAAAAAAAAAAGAGGGTAAGACTCTTTCATCAGGGCTGAACGGAAGATAGAGAAATGGGTCACCGAGACCTTTGGCATCATCAACCATTGCCCCATCCTGCAGCTCTCCTGAAAAGAGACCTGCTCCTGGCACTAACCCTGAAGAGGAATTTATCAGAGAGCACCAATCACATCCTCCACTTACAGAGAACAAATCTGATTTCCAAGCACTTCACTTTCACCCCAGAAAGAAAAAGAGGCAACAAAGGAGCAAAATGGATTCACAATCCACCTAAAGCTTCTGGCTCCTCCTCTTGCACGTGGATGTTATCACCCCTGAAAATAAACTGTCAAAGGCCAAACCACTGAAGACTGAGGACTCCTGGTTAAAGACGCATACTGAAGGGGCACCTAGATGGCTCAGTGGGTTAAGCACCTGCCTTCAGCTCAGGTCATGATCCCAGTGTCCTGGGATTAAGCCCCACATCAAGGTCCCTGCTCAGCAACCAGGGGCCTGCTTCTCCCTCTCCCTCTGCCATTCCCTTGGCTTGTTCTCCCTCCCTCTCTGTTAGTAAATAAAATCTTAAAAAAAAAAAAAAATGCACACATGTTTACCTTCTAAACTTCACTCCAAAACTGTGAAGGGATTAAAAGATACCAGGGATAGGAGAGAATGTCCCAGCAGACAAGAAACGTGTTCACCAAATGTCAGATGGCAGCAAGATGATGGAGCAGCAGAAACAGAACTGCTCTCTCCACTCAGCTAAGGACAGGGGAGGAGGCATTAGGAAGCCCATGTACCACCGCCATAAACAATGGTGGCCAGGAAGGTTCAGGAGTCGGAGGCTCTGGAGGAGCTGGGGTGGCAAGAGCAGAAAGCAGGAGCGCTGGTGAAAACTGACTTAAGGAGCACAGGCACTCAGGCCCCTCCCAGCTGGGGGCAGCCTGGACCCTTCTCCTCCCTTAAGGCATCTCTGACAACACTAAGAATTGGTGAAAGCAAGGGAAAATTTATAAGCCTGTCCTCTTCTCAGAATTCGAGGGAACCCTACTGAGCCTGGAGAAACCAAGCATGCACACTCTTCCTGAAAATGGAATGGGTGCTACCTTTTGTGGGGTTTCCCAGAGTTTGCACCCAAGCAGCAGCAGCCCTAGGTCTCCCAGCAAGTGGGTGTCTATGTGTGCATGAGGACATGAGTGAGTGGCCTCCAGCTTGGTGATCCATCCATCTCCTGAGGGCCCAGGGAGTATCTGGTTCTCTGAAAGATGTTTAAGTCAGTTCCTGCCCTCAGGAAGTTCAGAGGAAAGAAAGGTGAGAAAAACCCACAATCCCAATCCATTGAGATCTGCGCTTTGGACACTGGCACAGATATTACAGGAGAACAAAGGAAGTGCCCAGAAGAGTGGGAGGCAATGCAAAAAGAAACTTTACTGGTGGTATAGGCTGGAGGTTTGCAGGTTTGCTTGTTTTCACAAATAAGAAAAAGTGTGCATGGTACCTGGATGGCAAGAACTTCATCAGAAGCTCCTGGAAGTCTACCTTCTCTTCTTTCTTGCACTTGGTGTTTCGGACACGGGCAGACCGCCGCTTCGCTGTCTCTCCACTCTCCTCTACAATCTTCTTCCGCTTCACTCCTTTCTTGGATTTATCTCCCCCAGAAACATCACCTTCATAAAGAGTGCAAACTGAAACCTTACAA
Source organism: Neogale vison (assembly GCF_020171115.1). Taxonomy (NCBI): domain Eukaryota; kingdom Metazoa; phylum Chordata; class Mammalia; order Carnivora; family Mustelidae; genus Neogale; species Neogale vison. The sequence continues at coordinate 214,184,299 of NC_058093.1, read as the reverse complement.
GGGGCAGGGATCAGAAAACGCACTACAAAGGCACATCAGTGCCTCTAATCTAACCCTACCAGCGTGTTTCATGGTCATCTCTGATGTTCAAGAAACCTCCCATATTTTCTTTCTTTAACAAGAGTCCTGAGGAAAGTTAATTTCAAACTCAAAACACTTGACTCACACTTTGTTCAAATTCCCAGAACCCATAAGCCAGATCTGAAGATTACGTCCCTTGGCTACAGAACACCGAGGTCTCCAGCAGTCCCTCCTCCCACCCCTGCCAGCTGGCTGTGAGAGCCTCTGGTGCCTCAGTGCATGTACTTGGGAACGACAGAGCAAGTGGCAGTGACACTAACTCTGCCCACCACCCAGCACCTTCTGAGCATTCAATGACAGGACGTGAGCAAGAGCATCATGAGAATTACAAGGAAGCAGAGGAGTGTCGTGTATGGTTAAGCAAAAAATGAACAATCACATAAAGTTCATTCGAAACTCGTTTAACGGCCAAAGAGTCTTTTATTCAGGGACACAGAAATCAAGAAAAGGCTTGGAAACTGCTGTCTGAAATTTTTTTTTACTACTTCATTAATAGTAAAAATCAATAAAACCACCAAAAACTATACTACCACATATAGTGGTAACTCTGCTGACTTTCTCAAGGTCAGAACACTCCAGTTTCGGTGCATAGCAGTGTGGTGCTACAGGGCGCAGCCAGCAGGAAAATAGGACCAGTAGGGGGTCCCGCCAGCTCCCCAGATACCAGCAAGAAGAGCAACCCTTCACCAGGACTTAGCAGCCAGGAGTTTAGGAGTCCCAAGAAGCTGCGCTTCTGAGCTCCAACCCTAGTCCCTCGGGGGCCTCATTGCTGAAGCAACCCCCAACTGGCCCCAGCTCTGGGAGCAGACTCAGCCTCTGCAGAGCTGGGGGGCTCCCACTTAAACCCTGGGCCAGAAGCATCAGCAAGATCCATCCCTCTAGGGAGGCCAGGGCACCCCAGCACTCACTCCTGCCCCGAAAATGGGGCCTCCCCAAAAATTGACCCCAGGACCTCACCTGCAGGGATGCCGGTCTCCAACAGGCTGGGACTGTGCAGTGGGAAGCTGGCCGCAGCCACGGAGGCATAAGAGAGCACAGATTCTGTCATAGCCACAGCCGGGTTGGTGGTGACAGGGCTTGGCTGGATCACGCTGACAGGGGTCACCACCACAGAAGACACCATAGGCTGGCTGGGGTCCTGGTAGTCGGACAGATCGATTCTCTTGCCAAGGCTAGGCCGCAAGGGCTCACAGGTGGTGAGGTGGTTGTACATGGCCAGCAGACTCTCTCCCAGGCACTTCCAGCTGCAAGGAGAGGGTCACCACACCTGGTCAGCACCCCGCATTGGGTGCTCCAAGCCCAGGGCCAGCTGGCCTGTGGAGAGGAGCAGTGATGGCCCCATGGCTACCATCCCCATGAGGGCAGGCTAGAGGGCTCAGGGTTTTGTCGTCACAGTTATGGATAAAATCCTGTGTCTAACACACTGAGGTGGAACAGACCAAGCAGGAATAGGGCCCACAGCCTCCTCCCCTCGCCCTGGCACAAGGCCTGAACTCAGCCTCAGGCACCCTCAGACTCCACCAGGCAGGCATGAAAACCGACTCACTTCAAAAGCTCCTCCCCTACAAAGTCAAATTTTTAAATCATCTGTGAGTCCCCATACACCAAGATCATGGCTATGTTGTATGCTTTGTGATATTTGTGTCATGTATGTTTTATTGTGGTACGGCATCTTATGTTGTAAAGAGTCTCGTTTCATGTTTTATGTTGTGTTATATGGTTTGCTGTGGTATGATATGGTGTGGTATGATATATCCGTCCATCTCTGAATGGCTTCCCATGCTCTCAGGCCAAAACCACACCCTCAGCCTCATTGTAATACATGCCTGACCTTGCCAACTGGCCTCACCCCACCCTCACCCCCACCCTCCCACCATACTAGCCTGTTTTCAGTTCTGCAAACAAAATCAGACCCCTGCATACCACAAGACCTTTGCACAGGCTTCTCTCTATCCCAAAATGAGGCCCTCACCCCCAACTGCAGCCTCTCTGCCTGGTCAATGCCACTCCTCTGTCAGATACTAGCTCTAGTACCTAAGCCTTCCCTGACCCCCAAAGCCGTGCAGACTCCATTATGAGCTCCCTGCAAGGTGCTGTGCTCCTTTCCTCAAAGGGCTCATCAGATTGGGACATGTGCCTTTTCTTCCAGGTGACTGACTACCTTTCAGATCACCCCCAGAGAGGGACCACACCCATCATGCTGAGTCCCCAACACAGGGCACAGTGCCTGGCATGAAGCTGGCATCCAGTAAATGCTGAGGGAAGAATGAAAATGGAAGTTTTCATTTCCTAGGAGGGATCTCCTACCTGTTCTTTCTCTGTCTTCAGTAAAGGCTACATGCACATGGAGAAGAATTTGCTCATAGCTGGGTTATGTCTAATGCCTTAAGTACACAATTTCATTCACTCGTGCCTTGTCTAATGGGCACTGAATAGACCAAGGGGTGTGCAAACTGTGGCCCACAGCCTGTTGTATACAGCCCACAAGCTAGGAGCCAGCTAAAGGATTGTTACACACAAACCCCCACCCCAAACACACCCCCCCCCCCGAGGAGAATACACAACAGAGATGGTATCTGGCCCACAAAGCCTAAAGCATTTACCACCTAGTTACCTGTGGGACAAGTGTGCCAAGCCCTACAATAAACTGTGGTTATTTTAAAAGCCTGACCCCTAAAAAAAAAAAAAAAAAAAGCCTGACCCCTTCCCTCCCAGAGGACTCCACACTCTTCCTCTATAACCCAATCGCAGACTTCACTCCCAAGCAAGGTTTCCTCCAGCCAAGCCCATCTCCCTCATGTTTCCCTTTGGCCTTCCCCCGGCACAAGGGCAACCATGACACCAGTTCACAGCTTCTCTAGTCCTATCACCAGGATCCTCTCCAGCCATCTCCAGTGTTCTCAGGCCTTCCCCCTCCTTCACTGTAACAGGGAGAACTCAGGGTTCTTCCCAAACTCCCAAAAACCTCAGCTAGGGAGCCCACACTCAGACAGGATGGGGCTCCTGAGCCATCTAACAAAATAATGGGAAGGGCATCTGACAAGAGTCTGAGAGCAGCCCCAACTTCCTGACCATGTCAAGATCTGGGCGGGAAGACATTCCTGGGACACTCCACATGTGGAAATACACAGGCAGATGTACCACGGATCAAAGCCAGCCCCTCCTGAGTGGGTGCAGAAACGCCGTTCTGTGCTGGCCCCCAGCTGTTCTATTTCACTATCACAACAACTCTATAAGAGAGGATTGCTCTCCCTGCTTTTAGGGAGTGGCATGTAGCATCCCAGGGTCATCCACTTACGGGTGCCAGGACTGGCCCCAGGTCTGTCTGATCCAGGGTGGGAGCCATAGACCACTATGGGACATCTCTGAGTATGAGAACATTGCTCTTAAGGCATGCTAAATTCAAAAATTCAGGACTCAAAGTCAGAATTTCAAAAACAAAAACTACACACCAGATCTCACTAAGGGACTGAATGACCCCAACTGTGGGAGACTGCCAATACCAGTTTTCCCTTCCCTGGAGGGCCTCTCATACACTGTGGGATTCACAAGGGCTATGCGGAGGCCCATCCTCCAGGGTACCCTGTGTGGTCCTAGAGGGACAGCAGGAGCTCAAGAGCCATGGAACCCACACCTGGGATCAACTCCAGACTCTCCATTCACCATCTGCCTGCTCTGAACCCCATTTCCGCCAGTCCAGTGCTTGGCAAATGTTTCTTTCCTTTTCCCCACTGAGAAGGGCAGACCAAGAGGGAGCACGTAGGGATGTGGCAAGTGGCTAGCATCAAGAATGGCAAGGGCAAAGAGAGATTTCAACTGGGCATACTTGGGAGAGGCCTGGCCTGCCTCTTGGCAGCCAAAAAGTGCGTGCGCACCTCTAGGTGTCTGTCCGGTATGCACCAGGCCCCCACTCACACCATCAGCCCCGGGGCAGGCCTCAGGGCCTCTCCCTCCTGTGCAGGGCCCACCGGCTGACCCAGCAGCCCCAGGAACCAGGACAACCTACGTGAAGAAGGGGATGGGCTGCACGAGCTTCAGGTCTGGTTCCTTTGCCCTCATGGTCAGCGCTTGCCGCTTCTTCCGCAGACCCAGGGCCTCCTCTACAATGGCCTGTGTCTCAGCTGCGCTCACCGACACATCGTGGATTGACATGTCACTAAACCATGTAAGAAAGACAGAAATTACAATGTTACAAACTGGAGCTGAGGCTGAAATTTTACAGACGGGGATGCAGTTAAGTTAATACCCTTTAATCTGTATTAATTCTTCCTACAAATAAAATAACCCCTTGAGTCTGGCCTCTAAGGGCAGTAATTAGCATTCTTAATACCCACATACAATAGAAGTGACTAATACCCTTTGTTCCCTCTACAATTCAAAATTGAGCTAAGGGTTTTCATATGTTTAACAATATCACAGTAATGTCAGAAAAGCCTCAGAAAAATAAAACCTAGCTATTAATTACCTATAGAGAATTGTAAAAGAATGTAACTTTCCCTTCCTGCCCAGCCCAAAAGTCATCAGGCTACCTAAGCTTGCCGAAGTATAGCCAAACCAAAGAAAGGGCAGGGGCTCTGAGGCCTCAGGTGCGTGCCCTCACACAGACACGCCTCCACCTGAGGCAGCCTGGCAGTACCTGCCCTCCCACCCTGGCTGTCCTGACCCCTCTCAGGCCTCTACCACAGAGTCACTTGCTTATGGATTTATTTTTCCCCTTTTCTCTCTCTCTCTTAAGACAGTTAGCACATTAGGATATGAACAAGAAATAAAGATAAAGATATATAAAAGTAAAGATATGGGGCACCTAGGTGGCTCAGTGGGCTAAAGCCTCTGCCTTCGGCTCAGGTCATGATCCCAGGGTCCTGGGATTGAACCCCGCATCAGGCTCTCTGCTTAGCAGGGAGCCTGCTTCCCCCCTTCTCTCTGCCTGCCTCTCTGCCTACTTGAGATCTGTCTGTCAAATAAATAAATAAATCTTTAAAACAAACAAATAAATAAATAAAGATATGAACAAGAAATAAAGTCTTAAGAGGGAGAGACACAGAGATAAATAACCACTAACCCCTCACCGGCTGAGCTGCAGGGGCCAAGGACCAGAGGACGGAGGAGCTGGCTCATTTGGAAGGTTGAGGGTGGGAGGCAGCCAGAGTTTAGAAAGCTGCCCAGAGGTGACCTGGGAGCTGGAACATAAGGGAGTAATGGCACAATAGGCGGAGAGGTGGGAGGCTGGCCTTCCAGGTAAGGCCATGAGGGAGCCAGGGCACGGGGACAGGACAGTGCACAATGGGGCCAAGCCTGGACTCTGTCGGGTACCTAAGGAAGTCTTCTCCTAGGGCAGGGAGACATAGGAGGCAAGGAGAAAAACTAAAGGGGTCAAACTGTAAAGGAGCTCTGGGTGATGCTCTGAGCATGAGCTCTGTCTTGGAGGCAAGGCAGTGGTATCAAAGTCATATCACGGGCACTGAACTTGGGAAACGTGGAAACAAAGCCCTGGAAAGGGAAATGGCGGGTGGTGGGCAGACAAGGTGGCCTGTCGGCTGCCACAAGCATCCAGAGGAGAGCTGGTGAATGTCAAGAGCTGGCAGGATGGAGGGAAAGGTGGGCAGCAGAGAGCCAAGGAGGCACTGCCATGATTAGGCACACAGGCGATTAATAGGCAAAGCAGGATCAAAGCCAGGTGAGGGGGTGTGAGGGATGAAGTGCAGGGGCTCAACTGCCAGGAAGTTAGGACCTGAGAGAAGGAGGTACACAAGCCTCCTGATATCCACCAGCCACACACTTTTGGGGGAGAGGGGAGTGCAGAACCAGCATAGAAAGAGGCAGGACCCACCATTTAAGGAACATTCGGAGGGAGTCCTTCCGGAGACAAGGCTGTTCTTCAAAGATCTTTTCCTTGAGAACCAGTCCTTTGCTGTACCGACAGTCCTTCTCCAAAGCTTTGCATATGAAGTACAGACATGCTGGTAAAGAAAGAAACAATTGATTTCTGAGTGTGCACCTTAACCTCTGGCCTTCCCAGTTAGCACCAAGAAAATGACCTTACTCTGGAATCAAAGAAATGCTGGCAAATAATGAGATACCACTTAATCTGATTCAATTAGGAAAGATGCTGAAAATACTACTACCCACAGCAGATGAGACAAAGCCAAATGCTGATAGCAAGGACAGACTGTACGATGACCTTTCCAGAGAGCCATGGGTATTACACAACCCTCATCCCAACAGTCCACTTCTAGGAATTGCTGCAAAAACCAAGAGATCCATAGTCATTACCTATTGGCAAACTGGAAAAAAAACTTCAAAAAATCAGGAAAGCACTCAGCAGCACCTGGGGAGCCTGGTTAAGGAAAGCTTCCCCAATCCACACACTCGGTTGCTGAGCAGTCACTGCACAAAGGGTTGAGAGGTGTGCTCGCTGTCCAGAAGGAAGGTCACAAAAGGGCATGGGGGAAAGGCAGGAAACCAAACAGGCCACACAGTGTAACTCCATTTGTCCACGTAAAACCTGTTTCTCCTCCTTTTGCTTACCTGCATTTTCCAATTTTCCTCCTTCTTTTTCTTTTTTTCAAACTGTTCTTACCCAAAAAGTTTACTGCCTGCAATTAGAGGCATGTACATCATTTATGTCAACAAGCCTTCTCAAATCAATGATCTGGAAAACCTAACCTCTAGTTCCTCCAGGAGTGGTGACAGTAACAGGCAAAGCAACACAGAAGAAAAAACGAGATGGCAAGGAGTCACATGCCCACCAACGGAATGTGGTGGTGGGCATGTGAACGCAGAGCTGTGATGTGAACTAGGAAAGCCATATGGTATTTCTAGGGACTAGCCCGTGACAGACGTGACTGCCATAAATAAGTCCCCAGGAGGCCCAGTGCCAGCAGGCCTCACCTGCGAACATGCAGGAAAACAGTACAGTGCAGCCAAGCATCAGCTCTGCTCTGACTGGGCACTGGGACCACTACCATGCCCTGCTCAGCTTCAGAGTCTGAGTGTAGATGGATTGCAACCCACTGCTGTCAAGAAAAACCAAAGAAGGATCCAGGGTGAGAAGAAAGGAAAAGTAGAACAGAAGCAGAGTTGTGGGGATGGAAGCTTTGAGAGGCAGAAGGAAGTGGTGCCCTCCTAGAGTGCCATGGAAGGAGAGAGCAGAGCCTAGTCACAAAGCTCCACAGATACCACAATGCCCCCCACAAGGCACATGAAGGCTGTGCAACCTATGCACAGGGAGGGTCTGGGGGTTCCCAGGACAGCCTAGCAAGTAGATGACTGAATGGCTGCATAGACGGCCTAGCGGTTCCTGCCCCACACAAACAAGAACACAGTTTCTCTGGGACCACGGTGGGACATGAGAGTGGCCATCAGAGATGCCCAGAGAGAAAACCAGGGAGGACTGGAGCCTTTGGTGATTCTGGCTCTCAGCAGGCATTTTGGCTCTGGTAAAGCTCATGGCACTAGCTGTACTACACCAGCACTCCCACCAAGGGAAGACCTGGGAAGTTCCAAGGGAACAAGAGGTGGTCAGCAGGCATCAACCCCAAGCACCCCGGCCTACTCATCTCAAGTGGATAAATGCCACTGGGAGTTGAATTAACATGCTGCTTTCACTTAGGGGTTTAAATGAGTATCTGGTCTGGGGGGCCTGAGTGGCTCAGTCAGTTAAGCGTCTGACCCTTGATTTCAGCTCACGTCTTGAACTATGTAGTAGGTTCATGCCTCACGTTGGGCTCCACGCTGGGCATGGAGTCTATAAACATACACACACACACACACACACACACACACACGCATGCATGTGCGCACGTACTAAAATCAATAAATGAGTGTCAGGTCTCTCAGGCTAGGGCTCTCCCAGACAGGGCAGCCATTCAGCCCCCCAAACCTGGTCTCCCCCGAGGACTTCAGTTTACCAAGTACAACTTCTCCGACCATGAGAGAGGGGTACAAAGAACTAAAGCCTGGGGAAAGAAAGGCAGAACACAAGACTATCCACCTCAGGTAGCTCTCAAGCTGCCGGAAAACTTACAAGAGGAGCTTGAACACCTCCTGAAAAAGGAGCTGTGAGAATCGGAAGGGCTCTGCACAAGCACCACCGCATTCCGCTGGTGGGCATGAAAACCGGGGCAAGCAGCACAGCAAGTGACGTGTCCTCTGGAGTACGCACCAGGAACATTGCCTGCAGTGTTAGGCAAGAACTCAATGTGCAAGCACAGAACCATCATATTGTTGCAGATGCACATAATAGACAACATGGCAGTAAAGAGCCCCGAGTGATGGCCTAGGGGCATACACGGACAGACAAGAAGACCACAGCCCAGGGATCCGGACTGGGAAGAGTACACGCCGCCACCTGATGCCACCTAGAGGAGCCTCGACAACAAGCAGAGCTCCTCTCTGGCAACAAAAGGGAGAGAAATCAAGATCACCTCCGGGATGGAAATGACTGGAATGGGAGTTAAGCAGCTTGCCTTCCAGGGCTCTAGAAATGTTCTGCATCTTAACAGGTTCCACATGTAAATACTGTGCACTTTACTCTGTGTGTGTGCTACCTCAATAAAAAAGCAGCTGTGGGGAACCGGAGGTGGGGAATGGTGAGCAGGGCCACGTGCCTCTCTAAACACTCCATGCTATTTGTCTTTAAAAAACTGAAGGAAAAAGCCTCTGCCAGTCAGTCTTTGAGGCCTAAACCTTGAAAGTGACAGCAAGTGCTCATTAGCATGTCCATCCTAAAAAGAGTAACTGGCCCAGACAGACACAGAGAACCTGCACACACCAGACCAGCCTGCAGCTGGTCAGCATAGTCAGCGGACAGAGCCCCGGGCTCCCACAGCACTCAGCCCCACTCTGAGCACTCCTGGAGAGCCTCCTTCCTCTCTGGCCTCAGAGGACACCCAGAGGAGGCTGACTCCTAGAACACCTCATCAGTGCCTGCCTCAGGACCAGCCCATGCAAAGGACAAAGGTATTCTCTGCAGAACAGACAGAAAGGCTGGAGCCAAGGAACTTAAGCAAATGGAGGGCAGAATGGGGCTCCATCTGGCAGATGGCAGAGACCATTCTAGTAGCCCTGCTGCTCTACAAAGGGACAGAATGCCTCAATAGGTAGTGAGGTCCCCCAGCACCAGGATTCAAGCTGCAACTGCTAGGCCAACTGTCAGTGAGTTATGGAAACAGGTTCTGACTCAGGATGGCACAATGCAAGGATAAAATGAGACAAGCAAAGGGAAAACCACTCAGAGAGCGTGCTACCCATCACCACAATGCACTCAAGAAATCTCAATTGAGTGAGAAAGACACACGCAAAGCAGGAATGCAAGGCCATCTCCCTTCCTGACAGTCTAGCAGAAAGCCCTCAAGTGTTAACCTGGCCTCCAACTTACCCAAGCTGCCCTCCCTCCTCTGTCCGCAAAACACGAGCACATGGGAGAAAGCCATCAAAGCCTGACTCACTTGTGTAATCGCTGAGGGTGTACAGGACAGTGATGAGGTTGTCCAAGCAGGGCCAGTGGTCAGGATTGCACCGCAGCCCTTCCTCGAAAGCATGGCGAGCCAGGGGGACCCGGATGAGCCTCAGGGCCACATGTCCGATTTTATACCAGAGGTTGACGTCCGTGGAGTCCAGCATGACTGCCTGGAAGCAGCACAGAGGGCGCACATGCTCAATCGGCTCTCTCGCTGAGCAGGCACCCATGGTGACAGGAGGGGGCAGAGCACCAACCCAGCCACCCAAACCACCCAGAAAAATGGCCAACACAAGTTACAGGAACCAATTTATCAAATTCAGAACATCTTCCTGATGCAGTTTGTCACTCTGAACATCTGTACTCCTTACATATCTGATAGGTAAGTACCATTAATGAAAGCACCATTAAAAGAAAATGGGGGGTGCCTGGGTGACTCAGTGGGTTAAGCCTCTGCCTTCTGCTCAGGTCATGATCTCAGGATCCTGGAATCGAGCCCCGCATCCAGCTCTCTGCTCAGCACAGAGCGTGCTCCCCCCTCCCTCTCTCTGCCTACCTATGATCTCTGTCAAATAAATAAATAAATAAATTTTTAAAAAAAGAAAATGGATTTGGGGGGTATTTTTGCAGGATTTAAAAATTTTTTTATTTAATTTTGAATTGTGGGGTTCTAGAAAAACTACGGGCTCTGGTGACAGACCTCAGCTCACATCCTGCTCCTATACTGACTGGCAGCATGATCCCAAGCCTCAGTCCCCTCACCACTAAAATGAAGATTTTAGTGCATCCTGCATCCCTGCAAGATGATGTCCAGTTAGCGCATGTGTGGAAAGGAGTTCACATGGTGTCTGGCACCTTAGAGGTGCCCACAGAGATGGTGACCGTTAACACCGAGATCACGGCTATACTGTTATGAGCAGGTACAGAGTGCCACGGGTCAACCTGTGTTCTTAGCACGGGTATATGTACCAATTCATTCCAGTTTCACAACCGCCCTCTTTCTTACTGTGCCTACTATACTGCTGTAGACCTGGAGGCCCAGAGAGAGTAAGCAACTTGCTGCACCACATGGGCCCTGAGTGGCAGAGCACCAATGCACATGCAGGCCCCTGCTCTCTCTGAATGCACTGCTGCCAGCTGATGAGGGTCTCAGGGACCACAGCTTGGTGATACGCCACTACAAATTCTTCTTTTTAGCCAGCAAGACCATAACCTCACTCTTTCCACCAAGAGCTTTCAAAAACCCCAAGGGGCCAATAAGCACTGCCAAAACTGCACCTCTAAGTAGAATTCCATAGCAGTCTCCAGGTCCTCTCGCTGGGCAGCCAGCTGGGCCAAGTTCTTATATGTGGAATATTTCAGCATCAGCCCAGGGTGCTTCAACCCTTCTTTCTCATCACCAGACGAAACTGCCTGTGAACAAAAACAGAGGTCGAGAGTGACACCTAGGCCCTGAAGCTTCAGCAGGGCACCAGGGTTCCCAGCTGGCCTCTGCTGCAGGCCCTTGGCCCAGTCCAGTGCCACCCTCCATTGGAAAAGGAAAGCCCTATACTAGATGTCCTTGGAGGACCCCTCCAGCTCCCAGCAGACAGAGAAGGAAAGCTATATCACTACAAGGCAGTTTGCAGATAATCTCGGCACCCCATCGCTATAGCCAGGCCTGAAAGGTCAAACCTAGAGCCTGAACCTCCCCCAGAGCAGACCTGAAGAGGAAGGACAGGGCATGAGGAGGCCACCTGGGGGCAGCAAAGGGTCTGGAGATGGCCAGACAGCCAATTTACGCATCTCTATACATCCCGCAGCAAGAAGAGCACCAGATTAGGAATCAGGAGGCTGGGCTCCCAACTCTGTAACTCATCATGTAACTGTGGACAGCGACTTTACCTAAAACTTTAGCGCCCTGAGGATCTCTGTACTGCGAGGACAGTAATCCTACCCCGAATATCAAAAGTGCAAGCCAAAAGAGCATAAAGATTATAAATGTGCTTTATATAAAAAGTTATTTCAGGGCGCCTGGGTGGCTCAGTGGGTTAAGCCACTGCCTTCGGCTCAGGTCATGATCTCAGGGTCCTGGGATCGAGTCCCGCATCGGGCTCCCTGCTCAGCAGGGAGCCTGCTTCCTCCTCTCTCTCTCTCTGCCTGCTTGTGATCTCTGTCTGTCAAATAAATAAATAAAATCTTAAAAAAAAAAAACAGTTATTTCACTACAGCTTTTATGAAAACTCTTAGAAAACCCTACAACTTCTAAGACACCGCTGATGAGGAAAACTACTGCTCTAATCACAGGACAAAGTAAAACATTTTCTAACAGAAAACTAGGTGGCACAAAGAACTTCTTTCCAGGGGCAGATCCATATCTCAGCCTTGTCCTTGGACAGGTCACATTCACATGACATTCTTCTTCATGATCAGAACAGGTAAGACCGGAAGACATGCCTTCAGGAATAGCCCCTTGACTTCCAAGAAATCTACCCTAGCACTCTTATGGAATCCCAACAAGAAGACTAAAAAGCTCAAATCAACCTCATTCCTTATTTCTCCTGTCATCTGGCTTGTACTGCAGAGAGATCCCCAACAACGGGCTCACCTGGACACCAGGTACCCTCGCCATTCCAGGTACAGAACTGTTCAAAATCTGGTGTGAATCCTTCAATAGAGGTCGTGTGAGTCGACCTCAGAGACCAGCCAGTATACCTCCACACACAACAGCAGAAGCCCTCATAACTAACCTCCACCTAACCAGGTGGATTCCACACCGTCCTCCACCCTCCAGGACCGACACGTTGATGCCCACAGGAGACGAAGGGCTCATCCCAGCCAGCCTCCCCAGCGAAGCTGGCCACTTCTTAGGTGTCAGCTGTGTTCTAGGGCCTGTTTATGCCAAGTGTTGGAGACTGTAACTACGAAATTTAGTTTAATCTTAAGTATACCAACGTGGATGAATGTGAAAAGAAACATTTCTGTACATTTTCTGTACTTTTCAACTGTTTACGATGATCGCATTTTACATTTACAAGCCAACGGGGAGTGTGCTACAGCAGTGCTTCAAGGCTGAAATGACAGAGAGGGAAGTGGACATACCTACGACTATGAGGCCAACAGCATCCTTCCGACTTTGTTCTGCTCACCACTCACCTCTGAGGTCTGCTCTGTCATGGTCTGACGGAAGACTCCCTCCTGAAGCACACACGGCCCCTGGCCTGTGGCTGGACCTCAGTAAGGTAGAATAAAGTCGTTCTCATCTCTGGGCCCTCACTCACTTCCTACCAATGGGGGAGGGGTAGGTCACAATTCCCACAGCCCTAATTCCAAGACACTACAACCAACACCAAAGAATCCTGACATCCACCCTGAAGGAAGGGATGGACTCCTATAACCAACAATGAGAACTTAGCATTTTGCCTCATCTGTGGTAAAAAATCATCCAGGGGTAGGACACAAGGCAGACCTAAGTGTCTGCCTTCCTAGAGGTGTAGGAGACTGCTCAACCGAAGGACCGCATTCCATAAAAAGCCCATGGATGGAGTCTGTCTGCTTCCTCATTGCACGTCTCGGTGTTTAGTGTTTGGGTACTTGAAAACAAAAGCCTTTCCTCCTAATGAAACATAATTCTTCCTAAATCAATTTCAAGTTGACACTCATTCTCAAACCTCCAGGAATCATCTCCATGACCCAGCCAACTCAGGTCTGGCTCACTTGCCACTAGCATGGCCCCCATGCTGGATCAAGAGGTCCTGCCTCTCCACCATAACCTGTACCCTAAACATGGCTCTGTGGTGCTCTCCCAACCCTTTTCTCTGACTATGTCTTTCAAAAGCCCATAGAGCGCCTACACAGGCTTCCTGAGCTCACGGGCTATCACCTAAACAGCATTTGCCAAACCGTATTGCCCACAGGATCATTAAGTATCAGAAAACCATGGGTTCTAATCCTGGTTCTAATGCTTCACTAGTTGGGTGGCTCTGAGTTATGAACACCTCACTAAGCCTCCATTTCCACAACTATAAAATGGGGACAGTGGACCCCACCTTCTCAACAGAGTAGTTGCAAAGAGAATGTAATAAAGTAGCCAACACAGGGCTTTTACTAAGAACAATCACTCTGCATGCTTCACTGGATTCACTCCACCCTCACAGCAACCCATCGAGGCTGACACTCTACAGGTGGGGAAGCTGAGGGGCAGAGAGAGGAAGTAACATGTCCAAGGTCACCCAGTGAAGAAGGGGAGGGTAGAGGGCAAGCTCACCGCCTGGCCTGTGGTGCCTCACCTCTCGTAGCAGGCGTGCCTCCAGGAGCTCATGGTAGGCCTTGGCTGACTCTTCAAACCGGTCATGTTTCTGGAGATCCAGGGCCTTGTGATACAAGGCAAAAGCCTCTGCTTCCTGTGAACCAAGACAGGAGATTACAAAGATTTGTCTTTCTTAAGCCAAAAGTGTGTGTAAGGGGGCTACAGTCAAGGCCACGTAAACTGACAGCTGTTCCCTCTGTAGTGGAAACAGTCCTAACACTCCAACCTGCCAGGAGCTCATCACTGGGAGATGAACCCCTCAAGAGTCCCCCAAGGAGCACGAGCAACACAGGTTCAAGTGAGTCTAAGCAAAAGCAAAACACACACTGGCCCAAGGACACCGGATCAGAACAACAGCAAGGTTATGAAACCAGCAGGCCTTCTCTGGGTAAAGCTGGAAGAGTAACCACACCAGCCAGAATAACCCAGAGATTCCCAGAGAATATGGGTGGCTTTCATTGCTTTCAACTTGCCACTCTGCCCTAGCCTGATCATTGTCCACAGAGGGTAACAACCTCCCCCGGGACATAAGGGGCACTAGGCAGGCTGGGCCCTAGGGACATCCCTTGAGGACCAGGGATAGCTGACTATTGGCTTTTGAGAGGGCTCAAGACTGCCTGTGTGTCTCCTGTGAAAGGGAAGCCACATGTTCATTCCAGGTAAAACAAAAATGGGAAAAAGAAGCAAGCCACTACTGTACTATGGCAGGACACAGGTAGAGAGATGGGTGGAGGGAAGGAAAGAACCAGGCTGAAGTGGAGGTGATGCCAGGCCTCATGGAAGAGACGAAAGACCAAGAATCTAGAGAGCTGAGGTTGAACCTGGCCCCTCACAGACCTTCAGTGAGACCCCCTCAAGACATCTGCCCTCAAGCGCCTCTTCACATTGGCCCATGAGGGCAATGCACGGGGAAACCTCAAGGCACTGCCTACCGTTAACATGCTGCCATCCTTGGGCGTGCCAAGTCCTGAAGTGAGCACAAAGAATGGGCTGCACAGAAAGTTAGTCCCTGCTGGACAAGTGGGAGCAGGGGCTGAACTGGCCCAAACACTGCTCACAGAATACAGAATTTCTCTTCAGTGTGACCACTCCCAAGTAAAGCAAGTATAACATGAGATGGAGAGCTAAAATCCCATTAAGTCTTGCGAAGGCATTTAAAATGAGGTACGCTCTACAGAAATGAAAAGCAGGGTCTACCTACAGAGGAAGACTACAGATTACATACCTGGGCCTCCTTGGTCTGTGTTTTGTGACTTTTAAAGCTTCCTTCATGATCATCCTCAACTGTAGAGCTGGCATTTAAGGCTGCAATTCGAATCTAAAAACAGGGATTTGAGGCAAGAAAAAAGATGCTTTTGAGATGTCACTCGTCTCTTTAACAACCTACAGTGAGGGGCGCCTGGGTGGCTCAGTCGGTTAAGTGCCTGCCTTCAGCTCAGGTCATGATCCCAGGGTCCTGGGATTGAGTCCCACATTGGGGAGAGCCTGCTTCTCCATCTGCCTGGCCTTCCCCCAAGCTGTGTTCTCTCTGAATGTCTGTCTCTCTCTCTCTGACAAATAAATAAAATCTTAAAAAAAAAAAAAACTACAATGAATACAACTCCACTTAAGCACATGATCTTATAATTCAAGCAGCTATGGCTTCTCAGAATGTAATGAACAATAAATGATAAAGGAGAAAAACAAAGACCAGAATATGTAACAAGCTACTTAATAAGCTACTTGGGGAGCATGTCCTGGGTGCTATCCACTGCAAAAGGAACACCCCAGCAATGCTAGATACAACAGATGACCTAGACATCAGAACAACAGACACTGGGTCATCTGGGTGGCTCAGTGGGTTAAAGCCTCTGCCTTCGGCTCGGGTCATAAACCTGGGGTCCTGGGATGGAGCCCCGCATTGGGCTCTCTGCTCCTCAGGGAGCCTGCTTCCTCCTCTCTCTCTGCCTGCCTCTCTGCCTACCTGTGATCTCTCTGTCAAATAAATAAATTAGTTAAATTAAAAAAAAAAAAAAAAAAGAACAGCAGACACTAACAAAACATGTGAACTTTGTACCTTTCTCACAACTGCAGCAAGGCCCAGCAGAACATATTAACTAAACATGCTTACCCTCAACTGCACCAACAGCTCTCCCAGGAGGAAGGCTGCCCCATACTGAGTGTCCCCCAAGATAATGGCCCTCACCCCCAGGAGTGAAGTGACAAAACAACACTGACACCAGCAAAACAGGCAAGCACCAGTCCTTACCATACTCAGAGAGCTTCAGCACTGCCACTGAGCACCACTTCCCATCACTGGCAGGGGCTGTGCTGGTCCACAATCTCCTAGACAGGAAAACAGGAGAGACTGAGAGAGGGCCCAAGACAGTGCCAACTGTCAGGCACACCACAGTTCCAGGGGCCCATCACAAAGCAGTCCCCAAATCCAGGAGCTTACCCAGCTCTAAGCACACAG
The DNA here is from genome assembly GCF_020171115.1 of Neogale vison. Taxonomy (NCBI): domain Eukaryota; kingdom Metazoa; phylum Chordata; class Mammalia; order Carnivora; family Mustelidae; genus Neogale; species Neogale vison. The sequence continues at coordinate 214,168,015 of NC_058093.1, read as the reverse complement.
GCCAGTGAGCAACTGCCTGGGGATGGCTGTGTGATCTGTCACCCAGGTTCTGTGGCCAGAGCTTCTGCCCTAGGTAGGCAAGACACCAGGCACTGGGGTCACAGAAGAATGAGACCAACTCCTGCTCCCAGGGCTCACTGTTCAGCAGAGGGAAGAGCCCTATAAACAGTTTTTTTTTTTAATAATTAAATGAAATCAAGGGTGCCTGGGTGGCTCAGTCCTTAAGCATCTGCCGTCAACTCGGGTCATGATCCGAGGTCCTGGGATCAAGCCCCACATCAGGCTCCCTTCTCAGTGGGAAGCCTGCTTTTCCCTCTCCCACTCCCCCTGCTTGTTTTTCCTTTCTCGATGTGTCTCTGTCAAATAAATAAATAATCTCTTTTAAAAATAATAATAATTGAATGAAATGAAGAGAAATCCAGGCAACATCTACAGGTGGAAAACAATCCACTTGAAGGGATCCAGGACAGTGAGCGAGGCAGCTCTCGTGGTAAGCCCTGGGAAATAGCACTGAGGTAGAGTGTGATGAAACGGAGAGGCAGGGGGTTGTGGTGTGATGGGGAAGTGTGGACACACGCAGATGCCAACACAGCCCGTGGCTGGGCCTTAGAGCAGAGATGGGCATGGAGGATGGAAGAGTGCTGGGCCAGAGAAGTGGAAAAGTCATCCTGTAGACAACGGCAGCCACCACGACTTTTCGGGAAAGCAAAATTTTAGAAATACAGGAAAAAATATTAGAGGTAGGCAGACCAGTTTGAAGTCTGTAAAAAAGGACAGGATTGGTGAAGATATGGAGAAATTAGAACTCCATACATTACTGATAGGAAGGCAAAGTGTGCAGCTGCTGTGGAAACCAGTCTGGTAGTTGCTCAAAATGTTAAACATAGAGTCACCGTATGACCCAGAAATTCCACTCCTAGGTATCTACCCAAGAGAAATGAAAACATATGTCCACACGAAACCTGGTTCAAGAATGTTCACAGCAGGGGTGCCCGGGTGGCTCAGTGGGTTAAAGCCTCTGCCTTCAGCTCAGGTCATGATCCCAGGGTCCTGGGATTGAGCCCCGCATCAGGCTCTCTGCTTAGCAGGGAGCCTGCTTCCCCCCTTCTCTCTGCCTGCCTCTCTGCTACTTGTGATCTGTCTGTCAAATAAATAAATAAAATCTTAAAAAAAAAAAAAAAGAATGTTCACAGCAGCATTATTCATAACAGCTTCAAGGTGGAAACAACCCAAATGTCAACTGATGAATGGATAAATAAAATGTGGTATGTTGATACAACGCATTATTCTTCAGTCATAAAACTGACTAAAGTACTAACACATGCTACAACATGGATGAACCTTAATGCTAAATGAAAGAAGCCAGTCACAAAAGGCCATGTATTGTCAGATTCCATTTATATGTACTGTCCAGAATAGGCAAATCTATAGAAACAGAATGTAGATAGTGGGCTACAGGAGAGGGACAAATGGGAAGTGACTACTAATAGATACAGGGTTTCTTTCCAGGGTGATGAAAATGTTCTAAAATTGGTTGTGGTGATAGTTCCACAACTCTGTGAATATACTGAAAATCCCTAATATATACACTCCACACAGGTGAACTATATGGTATGTGAATTACATGCTGTTATTAAACAAAGAGATGCCAGGAACCTGGATGGAGCACTGGACAGAAGGGACACAGTCCAGGGGGCAGACTCAGAGGACTCGGCACCTGGGAGGCTGGAGGGAACAGAGGGGTTCTGGATAACACCAAGTGTTCCGGCCTGACGGGCCGGGACAGGGAGGGGCACCCCCAAACAAGCCAGATCTCGCAGGAGGAGGAATTAGAAAAAGTCCCATCTAAGAACCTGGCAGAAGGCCCTGAAAGGGCCCAGCAGGCAGTGGAAGTGAGCCTGGGCATACAGACTGAATGCATGCTCCACCTGGATAACATGAATTGACTGCTGTTGCCAACAGCACTACAGCAATGATTTCTAGCATGGTTTCCACCATGGGCTCTGAGTTCTCCAAGGTTCTTACAAGAAGGGAAGTACAGTCTTTTCACAGACAAGGAAGACTCAAATCTCCTCTAGACTAATAGCTATTTTACCTCCTGGGTTCTATGGCTAGGAAAAAAGAACATTGAGGCCCAGTGTGGAAACTGCTGCTTTACCATAAGCTATACTATGATGGACACTGTGACTGCCATACGATACAGAAAAAAAAGAGAGAGAGAGAGACAAAAGTAGAAACTATACAATTAAAACCCTGCATCTAGACTAAAATTTAAAAAATATACACATCAGTAGATGAACCTGGATAAAGAAGATGTGGTATAAATATATACAGTGGAATACTACTCAGCCAGCAAAAAACTGAAATCTTGACATTTACAATGATGATGGAACTAGAGAGTACATAATGGTAAGCGAAAAATGTCAATAAGAGAAAGACAAATATCTTATGATCTCAATCATACGTGGGATTTAAGAAACAAAACTGAGGATCATAAGAGAAGGGAGGGAAAAATAAGACAAAATCAGAGAGGGAGACAAACCATAGGAGATTCTTTTTTTTTTTTTTTAAAGATTTTATTTATTTATTTGACAGACAGAGATCACAGGTAGGCAGAGAGGCAGGCAGAGAGAGAGGAGGAAGCGGGCTTCCTGCCGAGCAGAGAGCCCGATGCGGGGCTCGATCCCAGGACCCTGAGATCATGACCTGAGCCGAAGGCAGCGGCTTAACCCACTGAGCCACCCAGGCACCCCACCATAAGAGATTCTTAATCATAGGAAACAAACTGAGTTTTGCTGGAGCGGATGGAGGTGGGGGATGGGATAACTGGATGATGGATATTAAGAAGGGCCTGTGATATAACGAGCACTGAGTTTTACATAAGATTGATGAATCACTGAGTTGTACCTCTGAAACTAATAATACACGATATGATAATTAATTGAATTTATGGGATGCCTGGGTGGCTCAGTCGGTTAAGTGGTGGCCTTCAGTTTAGGTCATGATCTCAGGGTCCTGGAATCAAACCCTGCATCGGGCTCCCTGCTCAGTAGGGAGTCTGCTTCTCCTTCTGCCCCTCCCTCCCTCCCTGCTTGTGCTCACTCTCTCTCTCATATTAAAAAATAAATTTAAAAAGATTTTTAAAAAATTAATTGAATTTAAATTTTAAAAATTTTTAAAAAGCTTTGTCTACAAAAAAAGAAAAAACAAAACATACATATAGGGGGTGCCTGGGTGGCACAGTTGGTTGAACATCCAACTCTTGGTTTCAGCTTGGGTCTGATCTCAGGGTCATGAGCTTGAGCCCTGCATCAGGCTCCTCACCCAGTGCAGAGTCTGCTTGAGTTTCTCTCTCCCTCTCCCTCTGCCCCTCCCACCCCCACTCTCAGATAAATAAATAAATCTTTAGAAAAAGATTAAAAACATACACACATAGAAAATAACAAGCACTGGCAAGGATGTAGAGAAACTGGAACCCTCATGCTCTGCTATGGAAAACAGTTCAGCAGTTCCTCAAACACTAAAACATAAAGTTACCTTATAACCCAGCATTTCCACTTCTGGGTATATACCCAAAAGAACTGAAATCAGGGACAAATGATTATACATGGGGTAAACAGTGCAGGAGAGAAGTTGTAGGGTAGTGCTGATACATAACCAGAGGCCTCCCAACCAGCTCTCCACAGGGCAAGTGCTAGCCCCAGGTCACAGCAAGTCTTCCCAGATGCCACCTGAAATCCTCATGGAGAGAAAAATAAGAGGAACACTCAGGGATGACTGAGAGATCAGGTTTCTGTGTGGCAGCAGCAGGCCCCACATCCACAGGTAGAAGGACATCAATACAGCCATCATGTCCGAGGGCAACCTACTCCTGAAGGAGAGCTTACCTGTTCCTGCCTCAGCAGCACTTTGTAGGAAGGCACCCAACAACCACTGGGATTGTGCTAGATAGGCTAGTGCCTTCCTCTGGGGCTTCTATGTCACTCAGGAGCAGGACCCTCGTGCAGGACCCAGTGCAGGTCCCATTTCGGAGTTGCTCCCAGGACAGACTGAATGAAGAATGACCAGCCAAGTCGGAGGGAAAAACAGTGAGCTCCAAGTCGAGAGAGAGGTTTCTGGTCCCACTTGCTGCCCAAGTCCTTGCCCACCCCTCTGTCCACCTACCTCTATAGAGAAAGCCTCTAGACTCCTCAAAACAAAAGCTCCCTGGGCATCATAATCAGGGCCAGAAGACTGTCACAGAGCCCATGGTGCTAAAGAGAAAATAGAACTTTCAGGCTTCCTAATTCTTTAGAAATTGTTCAAGCCAATTGTCCCCACTGAAAAAGGCTCCTGTGCTAACTTTAATGTAATCTAAAAATATAGTACCTTCCACTCCTCTACCACTAAAGTCCATCTCAGACACTTACAAGACACATCTGTGTTATCTCAAACTCAAAACAGCCTCTGAAAAGAGTATTGGGCTTAGTCATATTTTTGTCCCTCTTTAGCATTGTGACTTTGGACAGGTCAGCCAGGACCCTTAAGCCTCAGCCTAATCAGCAAAATGGGTATGATAATGCTTATCTCATAAGGCTGGCAGTCGTAGGGCTGGACACAGATACATACTGGAACGGAGACATACTTGTGAGTGTCCACATAACATTTGAAGAGGAACCTAAAAAGTGATCCTCCCAACAACTCGTCTTGTACATTAGTTCCATGAGACCATGATCCCCTCTACCACAGACCCCCAATTCTATCTTATCATTACCACTCTTCCTCAGCTCCTTCAATTTCCAATAGCAAAATAAAGAATGAGCCAGAATACTGTACTCTTAAGACACCCTGAGAGGACTATGGGAATTCTGTAACATGGACTGTATTATCCCCTTTACTTTTGCCAAAATAGTACATAGCAATCACTAGCTTGCAACTGACCTTGGATTTTTAAATATCAGTACATATGAGAATTTTTACCTAAGATATAACAATAGAACAGCTTTTCAGACCTGAAAATCTTACACTGACTTCATACAGCAAGAGCAGGTTCTTTCTAAATTTCCTCTACATACTCTCACCTCTGCCCTGGAATTACTCTGGGTCTCTCCCACCAGCCTGTAAGCTCCTAAACAGTCCTGTCTTATTTACCTTTGCACCTCCGTGTCTGGCACAAAACAGGTGCTCCAAAAAGGAAGGGATGAACAAGCAGATGAGTGGTATCTAGGCGGCATATTTTAGTGGGAGATGTATTTAATTTCTCAGTCAAATCTTTCTCTAAGACCAGCATCTGTCATTCACAGGAGAACCCTTGTATGACAAGCTAAGCTGCAGAAGCCATGCAGAGAACAGCTCACTAACGGCTTTGGTGACACTGTGAAATATGACATTCCTGAGTGAAGGGAAACATTCCCATCTCAATTCAAATGGGACTTCATCAAGGAGCTTCCCTGACCCCCATCTCTCTGATGTGCCCCCTACTGCACATGATCATCACATACTGTGTTCTCCATTAATGATTAAAAAAAAATGAAAAAGGAGGCCCCTGGTTGGCTTAGTTGTTAAGCATCTGCCTTCAGCTCAGGTCATGATCCCAGGGTCCTGGGATTGAGCCCCAGAGCCCCACACTGGGCTCCCTGCTCTGCAGGAAGCCTGCTTCTCCCTCTCCCACTCCCCTTGCTTGTGTTCCCTCTCTTGCTGTCTCTCTCTCTCTGTCAAAGTAAATAAATAAAATCTTTAAAAAAAAAAAAAAAAAGAAAACTTTTAGAAAACCAGGATTAGGGGTACCCAGGTAATACAGTTAGTTAAGCATGATTCTTGATTTTAGCTCAGGTTGTGATCACAAGGTCATGAGATCGACTGAGCATGACATTGAGATCCAAGCTCAGCACAGAGTCAGCTTGAGATTATTTCTCCCTCTCCCTCTGCACCTCCCACTTGTGCACACTCTCTCTAAAATAAATAAATCTAAAAAACGAAAGAAGAAAACCAGGAATAAAAGGAAATGTCCTCAATCTGATAAAAGACATTTTACCAAAGAAGCTACGGCCATCTTTAATTTTTTAAAGATTTTATTTATTTATTTATTTATTCATTTATTTATTTAGAGAGGCAAACAGATAGTAGGGGTTAGAGAGAGAGAACAGGTGGAGGGGCAGAGGGAGAGGGAAAGAAATCTCAAGCAGACTCCATGCTGAGTGCAGAGCTCAATGCAGGGCTTGATCTTACAGCCCTGAGATCATGACCTGAGCCAAAATCAAGAGTCAAGATGCTTAACCAACTTGAGCTACCGAGGTGCCCCTATAGCTAACATCATAATTAGCTGTAAAAGACTGAATGTTTTCCCCCCTACGATAATGAACATGGCAAGGATGTCCACTTTCATCACTCCTATTCAACAGTGCACTAGAAGTCCTAGTCACCCCAATATTAGGAAATAACAGCAAAAAGATTAGAAAGGAAGAAATGAAACCACTCATATTCACAAATGACAAAACTGTCCACATAGACAATCCCAAAGAATTTATAAGATAAAGTCCTAGAAGTATCAGGTGAGTGTAGCAAAACCACAGGGTAAAGGTCAACACCCTGTATTTCTATATACCAGCAACAACTGGAAATCAAAATTGAAAAAAAAAAAAGTCATTTAAAATAGTTCCAGGGACGCCTGGGTGGCTCAGTGGTTAAAGCCTCTGCCTTTGGCTCAGGTCATGATCCCAGGGTCCTGGGACTGAGCCTCACATTGGGCTCTCTGCTTGGCAGGGAGCCTGCCTCCTCCTCCTCTCTCTCTCTGCCTGCCTCTCTGCCTACTTGTGATCTGTCTGTCAAATAAATAAATAAATAATAAAATAAAATAAATAAAAATTAAAAAAATAAAATAGTTCCAAAAAAATAGAATAAAATAAAATACCTAGATATAAATCTAAAAAAATAAATACAGGGCGCCTGGATGGTACAGTCATTAAGCGCCTGCCTTCAGCTCAGCTCATGATCCCAGGGTCCTGAGACTGAGCCCCACATCGTGCTCCCTGCTAAACAGGAAGCCTGCTTCTCCCTTTCCCACTCTCCCTGTTTGTGTTCCCTTTCTTGCTATGTCTCTATCAAATAAATAAAAATTTTTAAATAAATAAATAAATAATAAAAAATACATACAGAATGTATATTCTGACACTTAGAAAACAATGATAAGGGGCGCCTGGGTGGCTCAGTGGGTTAAAGCCTCTGCCTTCGGTTCAGGTCATGATCCCAGGGTCCTGGGATCAAGCCCCACATCGGGCTCGCTGCTCAGCGGGGAACCTGCTTCCCTCTCTCTGTCTCTGCCTGCCTCTCTGCCTACTTGTGATCTCTATCTGTCAAATAAATAAATAAAATCTTTAAAAAAAAAAACAACACACAATGATGAGGGGTGCCTGGGTGGCTCAGTGGGTTAAGCCTCTGCCTTCAGCTCAGGTCATGATCTCAGGGTCCTGGGATGGAGCCCCACATCGGGCTCTCTGCTTGGTGAGGAGCCTGCTTCTCCCTCTCTCTCTGCCTGCTGCTCTGCGTACTTGTGATTTCTCTCTCTGTGTCAAATAAACAAATAAAATCTTAAAAAAAAAAAAAATAGGTACAAAGTTTTAGTGTGGGAAGATGGAAATAAAAATTTTGGAAGATGTATGGTAGTGATGGCTGCACAACAGTGTAGATGTATTTAATGCCACGGAACTATACACTTAAAAAGAGATTAAAAATTACATTTCAAAAGAAAATTACATTTCACATTAAATGTATTATACCACAAGCAAAGGAAAAAAAAAACTGATAGAAAAATGGGGAGGGGCACCTGGGTGACTCGGTGGGTTAAAGCCTCTGCCTTCGGCTCAGGCCATGGTCTCAGGGTCCTGGGATCGAGCCCCGCATCGGGCTCTCTGCTCAGCCAGGAGCCTGCTTCCTCCTCTCTCTCTCTCTGCCTTCCTCTCTGCCTCCTTGTGATCTCTCTGTCAAATAAATAAATAAAATATTTTAAAAAAAAGAAAAATGGGGAAACTGGGACGCCTGGGTGCCTTGGTTGGTTAAGCAACTGCCTACGGCTCAGGTCATGATCCTGGAGTCCCAAGATCAAGTCCTGTATCAGGCTCCCTGCTCAGCAGGGAGTCTGCTTCTCCCTCTGACTCTCCCACTTCTCATGCTCATTCTCTCACACTCTCTCTCTCAAATAAATAAATAAATCTTTTAAAAAAAAAAAGAAAAAAGATGGGGAAACTATATGAATAGACAAGTCACAAAAACATACATACAACTGGCCCTCAAGCCTATGAAAAGATGTTCATACTCACTCATAACTAGAGAAATGCAAATTAAAATAGCCCTGAGACAATGTTTCTATATATATATATATTTGTGTATATATATGTGTATATATGTATATATATATTTGTGTATATATATACACACACACATACATACATATGTATATGTATATGTATATGTATACATACATATACACACACACAAATTTGTGATATATATCACAAATATATATATCACTATATAAATATATTTGTGTGTGTATATATACACACACATATATATTTGTGTATATACATATATATACACACACAAATATATATATATTGTGATATATATATTTGTGATATATATCACAAATATCACTATTTGAGATAGTGCACTATCACTATCACACTCGCAAAAATTAAAATTCACAAAAATTAACAGCTCACTCTGTTGGAGGTTGTCAGGAAATAGGCACTATTTTCATACATTTGATGGGAATGCAAACTTGCACAACCACTCTGGAGAGGAATTTGACAATAGCTAACAAAATTACAAATGCGCTTACCTCTCAACCCAGCAATTCTATTTCTAGGAATCAATCCTAAAGAGATACCCCCAACAATATGAAATACATACACACAGAGTTATTCAGCCCAGCATTGTTTGTAATTCCAAGAGACTGGAAACTTAAATGGCTATCGATAGTACAGTGGATGAATAAACTATGGTACATCCACACAATGAAGTAATACGCAGCTATAAAAATTAATGAAGAAATGTTTATAGCTGCATTATGCATAGTAACCAAAAAGTAGAAACAATCCAAATGTCCATCAACTGATAACTAAAAGGTGGTATATCCATAAAACAAAATATCATTCAGCCATAAAATGCAATAGACTACTGACAACAGGATGAACCATGAAAACATCATTCTAAGTGAAAGAAGCCAGTCACAGACCACTTATTGCATGATCCCATTCATATAAAATGTCCAAAACAGGCAAAGCTATACAGACAGAAAGTATTAGTAACTGCCTAGGGCTAGAGTAGGAAGCAATGAAAAGTGACAGCTAATCAGTACAGGGTTTTCTTCTGGCGTGATAAAAATGTTCTAAAATTGATTGTGGTGAGGTTCAACTCTGTGAATATGAAAAACCACTGAATTGTATGTAAATTTTATCTCAATGAATAGGTAAATTATGTATAAATTTTTATCTGGGGGTGCCTGGGTGGTTCAGTCATTAAGAGTCTACCTTCAGCTCAAATCATAATCCCAGGGTCCCGGGATCAAGCCCTGAACTGGGCTCCCTGCTCAACGAGAAGCCTACTTCTCCCTCTCCCACTCCCCCTGCTTGTATTCCCTCTCTCGCTGTGTCTCTCTTTGTCAAATAAATAAATATCTTTTTTAAAAATTTTATCTCAATAAAACTTTTTAAAAAATGAATAAGATCTCTATGAACACATAAGGGTGATTTTCAAGACATATTTTTTAAAGATTTTTTTTAAATTTATTTATTTGACAGAGATCATAAATAGGCAGAGAGAGAGGAGGAAGCAGGCTCCCTGCTGAGCAGAGAGCCCTATGCGGGGCTCAATTCCAGGGCCCTGGGATTATGACCTGAGCTGAAGGCAGAGGCTTTAACCCACTGAGCCACCCAGGTGCCCCAAGACATATTTTTAAGTGAAAAAAGAAAATACAATTATCGATAGCATGCTATTTTTCATATACGAAAGAAGAGGATATAAGAAAATACACAACCACCTGTTCATTTGTGCAAAAGAAAGGATAATCCAGACACCAAAGTGATCAGTTAGCTGCAGGGGATGAGCAGGAAAGGGGTGAAAGGTAGGGGAGAACAGGAACAAAGTGGCAGGGATGGGGGAGGGAGTGACACTTCCAGTATATCTTTGTTACAGTTCTTACTCTTAGAACCACAGTCAGTATCCCAGTCAAAAAAATCGAGATCTAGAGGAGCCCATATGGAATATAAACTTTAACAATAAACGAACTGTATTACAAATTACATAACCACACTGAAGGGTATGAGGAAGAAAAGAACTGACCTAAGTAACTGTGGAGAGTAGTGTCTTGATTGGATACTGTAAGGCTAAAGCAACAAGAACTGGGATCCCAGATTTGGAGCAGAGAGAACACAAGATGAGTCTGGCACATTTTGAGGTGCCAGAAAATAAGTAAATGCTCCAAAAAATGATGAGGATTTGTTGAGTACATAGCAGCTAACCTGAAGGAGATCCTGAACAAACAAAGCCAGAACAGTGAACAACAAAATAATGGTAACATTAGATTTTAACCCATGGAATAAAATGAGTATCTATGGGGCCCATAGTAATATAAATAAATGAGAGAAAGGATAGCTCTTCCTTTAATTGAATTTGAATTAACAATATGTAGGAGGAAAGAGAGAAATAGGCAATTACTTTAAGGCAAACACCCCAAGGATCCACAGATGGATTCTAACTATGGTCAGTGGGCATAAATTTGTGAGAACCAGAATTTCCATCCTTCCAAATATTTCCCCCAAGATATTTACCAAAGGGAAAGACAATAACTTTATAGTATAGAAACCCAGCAGACACCAACTAAACCAAGCAATGAAGATCAGTATCACCAGTACTAAGACCTATCAGCATCTTGAACTCCTTGATATGATACACTGAGGATGACACAATGTTTGTGTTATACTGGCCAAAAATGCATAGCCTCACATGAATTAAGAGAAAACATTAGACAAATCTAAGTTGAGGGATATTAGATAAAATAACTTATCAGTACTCTTGAAAAATATCGAGGCTAAGAAAGACAAAACTATGTAATCATTAAGAGCTAAGGAGACCAAGGAGCAATAACTAAATGCAATATGGGAAGTTAGAATCGTAGAGTGAAAACCAGAACATTGTGTGGCAAACTGGTCTATTTCAAACTACATTTACAATTGAGTTAATAACATTATATCAATATTAGTGTCCTGTTCTTGATAGTTGTATGATGATTCTATAAGATGTTAACATTAGAAGCAAAGTGAGAGAAGCAAGGAAACTGTGTTATTGTCGCAACTTTTCTCTAAATCTAAACTTAGTTTAAAATAAACAGTTTAAAAAGAAAAAGCACTTGAGCATTGACATTGTGTATTCATCATCTGTAAGCAAAGTGATGGGGACCATGTCTGTATTATTCACCACAAACCCCTGAAACCCACTAAACGGAGCCAAAAAAAAAAAAAAAGCAGCTATTGAATAAAGAAAGAAAGTATCTATTTATTTCTCAGACTCCCATCCCAGTAATCACACTATGCTAGAACAGCACATTCAGGAGTTTAACATCACAAATTTCCAAACTCCTTAGATCGTGGTTTACAGGGCCTTAAGAACACATGATGAAGAACAGCACACTTTGAGTACCTCAGCACCTTGACCCAGTCAGTAATAAGCAGTGGTGTTTCCTGACATGCTCTGGTCTGGGAATAAGGAAGTTTAGATTTTAGGCCAAGCTGTGGTACTTCCTGGCTGTGTGGTTAGCTTTGCAAAAAAGACCCCTCTTTGAATCTGTTTCCTCTATTCTATGAGATTTGGGGGTAGATTAAGGGCCAACAAGTTAACCAGCCTACTGTTTTTGTATAGCGTAGGAGTAAAGAATGGTTTTGACATTTTTAAAAAGATTTTATTTAGGGGCACCTGGGTGGCTCAGTGGGTTAAAGCCTCTGCATTCGGCTCAGGTCATGATCTCACGGTCCTGGGATGGAGCCCCGCATCGGGGTTCTCTGTTCAGCAGGGAGCCTGCTTCCTCCTCCCTCTCTGCCTGCTTCTCTGCCGACTTGTGATCTCTCTGTCAAATAACTAAATAAAATACTTTAAAATATTAATATTTAATATTATAAATAAATTAATTCATATTAATATTTAAAAGATTTTATTTATTTATTTGAGAGAGAGCGAGCGCACAAGCAGGGAGGAGAGGGAGAAGCAGGCTCCCCTCTGAGCAGGGAGCCGGACTTTGGGCTTGATCCCAGGACCCTGGCATCAAGACCTGAGTCCAAGGCAGACGCTTTACCAACTGAGCCACCCAGGCACCTTGGTTTTAACATTTTTAAATGGATTTAAAAAAAAAAAAAAAAAAACTTGTGACACATGAAAATCATACAAAAATTATGTAAGATTCAAATTTCAGTGCCCATAAATAAAATTTTATTGGAACACTGCCACTCACTTACTTATTGTCTCTGCCTTGTATCCACTGTGAAATGCCAGAACTGAATAGACACAGTAGGCCTCCTAATCCTAAAATACTATTATAAATATGCTTATTATATTCACAACACACTATGACATTAAAATTAGATTAATATTATAAGTAGTATTACACTTAACACGTAAGTTTGCCAACCTCTAAAGGAGACCAAAGGAGATTTTAGCTGTAACCATAGTTATGGATCCCATAGAAGGAACTTCAGCTGCATGAAACCCTAAGTTCCACAGTTATGACCCACAGACACACTGTAACCCAGTGGCTCCAAAATCACTTGTGCAGACACCTGAGCATGTCAGTAGGCTCTATCTACCTGGGGTCCTCCTCCTCCTCCTGGGAGGCAGTACACTCAAGATTTTCAGTCTAGGGGTACTCGGCTGACTCAGTAGATACAGCATGCAACTCTTCATCTCTGGGTTATAAATTCAAGCCCCACATTGGGTGCAGAGATTATTTAAATATAAAATCTTTAGAAAAATGTTTTTTTCAGTCTAGACTTGGGCTGACCCATTAATTAGCTGGCTGACTCTAGACAAGACTCTTCACCTCGTCTGGGCCTCAGTTTCCACCCGTATAAATGGCGCTAATAACAACACTCACCTAGCAGGGCTGCTGTGAAGGTGAAGTGAAAGGACATCAGTGAAGTAAAGGGTTAGCACTGGGCTCTGCACCCGGCAGACGCAGAATCAACGGTGGCTCCTGAGGCTGTCACCGAGAACCACTCCCGAGACTGGAGCCCGTCCTGGGCACCCCAGGGTGACGGCAGGACCGTTGACGAGGCCCGCGAGGAAGCCAAGAACCCCGGCCTCGCCGCTCCCGCACTCCAGCCTCGGTTTCCCCAAATGTGGCACTCAGGCTACCGGAGGCGCCCCCCTCCCCCGCGTCCGCACCGGCCTCGGCCCCGCGCCGCCGCTCCTTAGGCCCGAGCCCCGGCTCCGGCCCCTGCTTCAACAGAGCCGCGCCCCCATCTGGGGGATGCCCCCAAACCAGCCACCCAGGAACTTACCAGGCGTCTCCACAGCAACGGCCGGCCTGCCTCGACCCCCGCGCCGGCCGGCAGCGCGCCTGACAATAAGGCGCGCTCCCATTGGCTGCGGTGCCGGGTCCGCTAACCAATCAGAGAGGACGCACGCGGAGCTGGCCCGCGGGGTAAGCTCTCGGGGGACCCCGAGTGCTGCGTGCTGATGGGCGCGCAAGTGTAAACCTTCCCGATCAGTGCTTTTGAGCACCCGAACTACTGTGGGCTCGGAGCGCCGGCTTGAGGTTCCGAACTCTGTTCCCGACCACTTGTAATATTTGAGAAACGCTGAGTTTGGTGCCTGGCCCTGAGCAGTCGCTAAATGACAGGCGGTGTTACTATCTGGGACAGGTGCTCTGAGGCAATGGAAACTTGGGAAACACTTAGAGGTAACGAGGGGAGGAGGAGTGTTCTCCATTATTTACTCTGTGCCTCATCTCTCTCTGCAAAGGATTTGAAGCCCAAAAGGCACAGATACAATGAAATACTGAAACAAAGTTAAAAACAAAAATCACACAGACAAAATCAACACAGGTTGGGCGCGTGGGTGGCTCAGTGGGTTAACCCTCTGCCTTCAGCTCAGGTCCTGATCTCACGGTTCTGGCATCAAGCCCCGCATTGGGCTCTATGCTCATCAAGGAGCCTGCTTTCCCCCTTCTCTCTGCCTACCTCTCTGCCTACTTGTGATCTCTGTCAAATAAATAAATAAAATCTTAAAAAAAAAAAATCAAGACGGGTAAAGGAGCAGGCTGAGGAGCAACAGAATTCCAAACCTGGAAAGAGGAGTCAGCATTTCAATTTTTTCGGAAAGGGCCTTGGACTGAGAGAGGTTAAACCCTTGGGAGGTAAGCCTTTTAGGGGAAGGTTTCACAGTGTTGTTGAAATTCATAGTTGCTTGAGTCTAGCAAAAATGATTTAAATAGGAAGGAATATTATGGCTTTCTCTTTGACCATATATAAAGACGATAAAATCATGGTGAATTCACAGCTTCAGTTCAGAACAATAAAGCTTTCGTGATACCCAGAAATTGCAAAAATAATGGAGTCATGGGGCACCTGGGTGGCTCAGTCAGTTGAGCAGCTGCCTTCAGCTCAAGTCAGGATCCCAGAATCCTGGGATCTAGTCCCACATTGGGCTTCCTGCTCAATGGGGAGCCTGCTTCTCCCTTTGCCTGCTATTCTCCCTTTTTGTGGCTTCTCTCAAACTCTCTCCCCTCCTCTCTGTCAAATGGATAAATAAAATCTTAAAAAAAAAAAAAAAAAAGATGGGACGGATAGTCCACGCAGCAGAGCTGTGTGGCAAGCTTTGGAGGTGAGAAGCAGTGCAGGCCATACAGGATCCTCAGGCAGCACAGTATGACCAGGGGGCAAAGCTCATGGCCACAGTGGGTATAATGTGGAGAGGGGGAGGGGACAGTCCCCCACAGCAACCAGATGACCTCACTCTCACTACACTGGTGACATAACATTTAAGGTGGGACCAGATAGGTGGCTGTTGCCTTATGGTCCTATCTAGGGTTAGGCCTGAATCTGTCCTTGGACACCTCAACCATGCATTCAGATTCAACCCACAAATGTTCCCTGAGCCCCTCTGGGGAAGCAGGATACCCACGTTGGCAGAAGGAATAAGTGCAGGAGCAGTTGGGACAGGGAGCCAAAGGAACTCCAAGCTCTGGGTTTTAATGAGAGTCCGCAGTAGTTGTCAGGAACAAACACCACAAGCACACGAACACTCCACTGGAAACTAACTTTACCATGTTGACAGCATAGGCTAAAAACCTCAATTTGGCATTTCACAGGTGTATTAAAACAAGGATGAGACTTTCAACTCTATAGGTAAACCCAGCGCTCACTGCCGTGTCTAATGGTCATGGCATGCAAACTCTACATCGAACATCTGCAAGGAAACTATAAAGGACACCCCTTGGGCTCCCCCAACCCTACCCATATACCCCTGAAATGTGAAAGCGTGATACAGTATTTAGATGGCAACTGCATTCACTCTGTTTCTGGTGGCAGACATCACATTTCCAGGTTTGCCATTCCAGGACACAGCTTTTACTAGGTGAACAGCTACAGAGGATTCTCAACAAGACTCATGGGAGAAGATGGAGTTTGGGAATGCCCAGGAAAGTGCTCGCTTCGGCAGCACATATACTAAAATTGGGAATGCCCAGGAAAGATCCCTGAAGCCCAGCTGTCCTGCTCCCCTGCTGGGCATAGCATTCTATGGGGCAGTAGGCTGCATGGGTCAGCCCGATCTGAGGACAGGTACCTCTGGTCAGCAAAATTTGCAGGAAGACCCAGCCTGGGCCAGGTGCCAGCCCCACCAGTTTACACAGGAATGAAGAGCAGGGCCTCCAGGCTGCCATCTTCCACCCTTGGATTTGAGCAGCCTACATACAGTACATGAGACAATGGCCTGGAAGACAGGAAACGTCCCACCTCTCAGGTTCCCTAAAGTTTCCACATCATAGGCCAACCCTGCTGCCCAGGGTGACCCAGAATGCCAGGCAGGCGTAAAGGGAGAGAAAGAAATCATGTTTGAAATACAAAGGTCTTGGGCTGGGGCAGAAAAAAAAAAGAAAGAAAAGAAAGACGAAGTTCTCTTCGTTTATTTGACACAAGGATGGGGAAGAGGACTGTGAGGTCACAGGCACATCTGCATGAAGAAGTGCCAGAAGCTGGTATCCACCAGGCCCTTACTCTGCCAGGAAGCCTCTCTGGCAGAGAGCTGGCAGATGCATGCTTTGGATGCCCTCTGTGCCAATCACAGGAAAGTCATGACTGTCCCTTTCTTGCCAATCTGCCAGGGCTCCACGGGAAAGAAGCGGATAATTATCCTTCAGGAGAAAAAAAGATAAAGAAAAAAAAAAAAAAGATGTCATCAGCTTCTTAGCTAATGCCTCATATTCCAAGACACCCAGCCGGGCACTCCTACCATGGACTTCCAGACTAGCCTGCCTTACTTAGCCTAGCAGGCATTTTGCAAGCCTGCCTCATCCTGTTCATGATCTCCCACCATGGGCCAGTCATAGGCAAGATGGTGTCTGCCCCCAGACACTCAACACAACTGCCTCTGTGGTCATTGTATGCTCTGTCTGTGGACTCAGAGAGGCATCCCTCCCACTTCCAAACTGCAGGCTCCCAGGGGGCATGGTCAGTGCCCCAGCCACCTTTGTTTTCTCAAACCCTAGCTCCAAACCAGGCACAAGGTGACCACTCCTCCCCCCACTGATGTCTATGGAATGAACAAACCTATCCCTCTCACAGAAGTGATGGGAAGTTTCTGGTAAAGAGCAAGATACTTGGGATAGCCAAAGGGTTGGGGAAGGGCTGATGTGACAGCTTGGTTTTCCCATCTGTAAACCTCACAGGGATGGCATGTCTACACAAGGTGGTGTGAACAGAGGGACAGAGCTTGCAAGGACCAAAAGGGGTGATGCACGTAAGGTTTCTAGAGATAACCTGGCACATGGTAAGCATTTACATGTTACTTTTTTTTTTTTTTTTTTTTTACAATTATTATCTCGCCCCAACTTGAGGACCAGGTCTGAACACTACCAGGAGTAACCATTCTTCACCAGCCTTCCTGGACCAACAAAGGATCCATTCTAGAAGGTTCTTTCAAACTTCTCATGCTCTTAGTTCCTCACAGGCATGGGCTTGGTTCAGGAATATTTCTTACCCAGAGACAAACTTAAACTCTGACACAGGATCCCAGGTTGGAGGGCTGTTCGGGCTTCTTGGGTGACCATTTAATACATTCCCTTCTATTCACAGAAGAGAAACCTACAAACTGGAGATGGTTCATTTCCAGGTTTGTCAGGCATCCTCCCTTGCTATGCTGGATCCAGAACCCAGGTCTCCAGACATCCAAGCCAATGTTCTCTCCACTACTCGCTGAGACTCCTAGGAGCCTCACCAGGGACCTACTTGGCTACAGGCCCACAGGTGACACGGCTTCAGGACATACCAAAAATTCCTCCCAGCCAGCCTGGAGAAGTTCTCCTAGAAAATTATTCTTGATTTTACAAGATGTGGAGAAGATCGCCTCTCGGCCTTTTGGCTAAGATCAACTGTAAGATGTGGAGAAGACTAGAGGCAGATAATAAATGGCCATAGCTTTCTTAGGTTGGTAATGCTCACCGCCATCCCACGGGAGTCTGGCAGTTCCCCCAGGGGGCGGTTAAAGGAGAGCCTTCCCACCTCACAGATGGAAACAGCGAGGTCTGGAAGGCCATGCCTTAACCACGTGTGAAGAGGACCAGGGCAGAGTCAGAAATTCTTTCAATCCCGCAACCATTCTGAGGGTGGACCCACTATCCAAGGGCGCCCGGCACTAGGCCCTTCTCGAGCAGGGCGAGGAATGCATTTTTCCCCCCAACCTTAGATGGGGCTCTGAGATGGGATCGCCGCCCCCATCCTCTCCCTGCCCCCACGTACCGATCCTGGCCCAGGTTCAGCTCCCTGGTGAGGAACTCGAAGAACCGGGCGCTGTGGCCGCGGTTGTCCTCGGCTGTGCCTACCACACCGATGGAGGAGATGAGCAGTTGAGCGCAGGGCTCGGTGGAGCCGTTCACCGCCATGGCCAGACCTGGTCGCACCGTTACGTTCACGCGCTGCGGGGAACACGAAAGTTTCGCCTGAAGCCGGTGCAGGCGGAGATCGCGCTGAGGACCGGGGAGGACGAGAGCCAACATGCGCGGGCCCCTGGCGTCAGGGCTAGAGGCTCGGGACGGGGTCCTTGGCGGTCAAGTCAGTGTCAGGGCCAGGGAAGGCAGCACGCAGCAAACCTGACAGGTGGGGAGAGTGGGAGGCCAGCGCCTGGAGGGCGGGTTTCCCTGCGGCGAAGGGCCCCGGTCGCGATGGCGAAGCCGGGGCGTGGACAGAGCTCGACCCGGGTCCACCAGCCTCCTCCCGCCCGGAGCTCCCCGGCCCACGCTCACGTCCTCAGGTTTGCTCAGGATTTCTGCAGTGGCCGCGCAGAGCCGCTTCTCCAATCCCGTGGGCACACGGCCGGCGGACAAGTTCGTGTCTAACTCGACAAATGGCATGTCTGCGGGAAAGAAGCGGAGGCGCAAGGTAGCAGAGAAAGAACGCACAAAGTTCGGGTCGGTGTTCCCCAGGGTCGAGGACTAGGCAGCAGGGGCGGGGCGCCAGGGAGACCTGGATCCCTATTGGTTGGACAGGCAGCAGCGTCCCCGGATTGGCTGCATAGTCTACACGCCGCCTCTGCCGGCGCTGATTTCCGGAAGTCCTAAAGCCAGACCGGGAGGTGGGGGGCGGGGAGGGGAGCGTGAGGTGTGTGACCCTCCCCCAAGGAGACCGGACCTGAGCCGCGGCCTGGACGCCCGGGTCCTGGCCTCTGTCGGCTCCCGACACACTGGCCAGGGGCATTCTGGCTCCCTGAGCTCCTGGGTGGTGCAGTCCTCTGCTTCCTAACCCATACTTAGATTGTTAACCTTGAAAATAAAAGAGCCAGTTATTTTATCAGTAAAAATGGGTTTATTCGAGGATGGCAGAGAACTGCAATTTGGGACATGCAGCCTAAGGCAAAACCACAGGCAAGGCCAACCAACAAAGAAGAGAAACGTTTTTTAACACAAGAAAGGAAGGAGTTTGGAGATACTGTTATACACAAAAATCCACTGGAATATGGGAGTTAAGAGTGTAGTCGTTTTTCAGTGGCTGAGTTGTGACAGCTCACTGGCTGGGCGGAGCATGGGGGTTGGGAGGTATAAAGATAACTTTCCCCGGCTGGCAGCATATAGTCTTCTTTCCCTTGGGAATGCAAGGTAGGGCTCATCCTGGTGGGGTTACCAGGGGCTGCAAGTAGGAGGTGTGAGTTCTCTCTCTTGTGGCCTCCCATCTTTATTGTAAATGAGGTTTCCTTTATTTCGTTTCACAAAATAGGGGGTTTGAACACACCCAAAACATGCACACCTGTAGGGACCTTGCCCAGGTTCCATCCTAATTTTTTTTTTTTTTTTACTGTGTTGCCACCATTTCCAAGTAAGGCCACTTCACGTGGTATGTGGGAATCTGAACTTTTCTTTGACCAGGAGCCAGGTGACACTTGTGAGTTCAGGTGAGGCTGGGTAGAGAACCTCTGGCTCCCTGCATCTCCACCTGGCTCTGACAGACATCTGCCTTTGTGGCCTCTTGCACCTGTGGCAACCTGTGGCAACTCATAGGGAAGTACTGTCCATCAAGGGGTAAAGGCATGCCCCAGTCAAATTACCAGCCATCTTTACAGTACCCTATATTTTTATAGTCAAAACAAAATGTCTCACTTAAAACATGGAAGTCTGGGGGTGCCTGGATGGCTCAGTCAGTTTTGTATCTGCCTTCAGTGCAGGTCATGAGAACATTGGGTGTATAGCTCAGTGGTAGAGCACTTGACTGCAGTGCAGGTCATAATCCCAGGGTCTTGGGATCTAGCCTAGTGTCTGGCTTCCTTGGGGAGTCTACTTCTCCCTCTGCCTCTGCCCCTCCCTCACCCTTCTGCTCGTGTAAACCTCTCTGTCTGTCTGTCTCTCTCTCAAGAATAAATATTTTTTAAAAACATGGAAATCCTGTTGATACGGCTAAGCATGGTACTCTCGTCAGTATTGCAAAGTTGTTTCACTTGTAAATGAACATACAAATGAAATTGTGTGGGTGTGTATGAATAATTTCAATTACACTTCTAAAAATTCCATATTGAGTGTGTGTATTAGAGGAGCCCTGGGGCACCTGGCTGGCTCAGCCGGGAGAGCATGTAACTCTTGATCTCAGTTTCGAGTCCTGTGTTGAGTATAGAGACTACTTAAAAATAAAATCTTAAAAAAAGGGGGGGGGACCCTCCATGAGAAGGCAGGCAGTCTGAGACGCTCCATTCATGACTGTGTCCTGTTAGCAGTTTACTGGTTGAATAAGAGATCAGAGGGTCTAGGATACAAGACAGGTAGATTCTAATAGTCTTGACAAGAAAGGACAGGGACAGGTGGCAAGTCTGGGACCCAGGGTGAGGCATAGATAAGAGGGTGGCCAGGGTTCTGAGTAGGAGCACAAGGCCTCTCAGTAGCACCCAGAAGGCCAGGAACTAACCTGGGACTTCTCTCCCTGCAAGGAGGTTCATGAACCAGCCCTGTACCCAGACCGCCTATGGGAGACAGCATCACCCCAGAGGGAGGACAGAGAGAGACCTAAGAGACCAAGGTCATGCCTGATCCAGACATCCCTTCACCAGCTCAGCTCCTATCTGTGACATTTGCTCAGTCCAGGGGGTATTGAACCAACTTTGTTCCAGGGCTGACAGAGGGAAGCAGTGGGGATGATGAGCCTGGTGGGTGTCATCTGACTTGGCTTGGGGTTGGAAAGTCAGGGAGGTCTCCCTGAAGAAGCAAAATGGTGACAAATGCCTAAAGACCACAAGGGGCACCAGGCAAAGGTGATGAGGGGCTCTATTAGCAATGGAAACAGCCTGAGCCAAGGCCAGGAGGTGGAGGCTAGAGCTGGGAGAAGGGGTCTAAAAATATTGGGCTACTGTGTGCAACCAGAAGAGGGTGTCCTGGAGGGGTGGGCAAGGACTTGAATGCAAAGTTCAGTGATTCATACTTTAGCCTCAGAGCAGTTCAGCACCACAGAAAGTTTTAAACACAGGAGGGACAAGGTCAAATATGTGTTTACTAAGCTCTTTCCAGGGGTCACACAAAGTCAGAGTGGAAGGGGTGGGAGTGAAGACTGAAGATGAAACAAAAGAAGGAAGACCTGATGCCTGGAGGGAACCAGGGAACAGAGCCTGGAAAGTGTGTCTTGCTTACAGCCCAGGAGGAGCAGTTCCACCTGTTTATTTTGAAAACAGAATCTCCATCATCTCTGCAGGCCTGGCCTTCCCCTCACTGCAACAAAACCTGCACGGAGGGCTTCAGCTTCTCTTTTGTGGCCGGGTCAGCTGGAGGCAAGTCCTTGACCTTCATGACAGCTGCATGTGCCTCCTGAAAGAGGTCCTTTCCCACCTCCACCTCCACACGTTGGCGCCATGCAGCCAGCTTGGGTCTGCTTTTGAAGACTTGGCAGCCAGCACTGACAGGCTATGGGGAGAAGGAGCCAGGTGGAAGGGGTAGGCATGGTCAAGCACAAGGCAGGATGACCTATCTGAGGAATTCTCCAGGGTGGGTTTTCCCTTCTTGGCCACCTGAGTAATAGGCTAGAGGTTCTCTCCCCTGAGACACTGGGAAGCTTCTCAGTATTGCTGCAGTATACGGTCTGAAGCCCCATTTTACAGATGAGAACACTGAGGCTCAGAGAGTGAAGTGGCTTGCCCAGGGCCCCACAGCCAGAAAGGGCAACATGAGCTGGTACATTGGCTCCCTCCCAGGACACCCCAGTGCCCAGTGGATCACCTGACCCCACAGCACTCACATGCATCAGCTCTGTGATGGCCACCAAGTCAGCCACTGAGATGTGAGGTCCAGCAACGAAGTCCTGGTCCTTTAGGAACTTGTCCTCAAGCAGCTGCAGGCACCTGTCCAGCTCAGCCAGAGTAGATGCCAATGTCTCAGGGGGCACCTGTTCACCCAGGAACACTGGAAACATCATCTGGTGGGTGGGCAGGCAGAGAGAGGGCTCAGTGTCTTTCCAAAGTCTAGCCTAGTTCCCCATCCAGTCTCATCCAATCTATCACCAGGCCTTCCAATTTCTCCTCACTTCAACCCACTCTTTCCACCCATGGCCACCACCAGCCCAGGCATTACCTTCTACTCCAACATGGGCAGCCTCCCATCTCTCCCTAGGTCCTCATGCAAGGCAGCCAGTAGGAGAACGTCTGCAATCCCAGACTGCCCATATCACCCCCTGCATCAAGCCTTCCATGGCTCCCCACTACCTTCACCATGAGCCTCAACACAAGCCCCCCCACCCAGGGAATCTACATGAGATTCTCTCCCTCTGCGCCTCCCCTGCCAACTCATGGGTGGGTGCATGTGATGTATGTGCATTATCTCTCTCCCAAATAAATGAATCTTAAAAAAAAAATTCTTTAAGTAACTTTTCTGAAGACTTTATTTATTTATTTGAGAGAGAGAGCACAGAGGGAGAGGAAGAAGAAGAAGCAGACTCCCGGCTGAGCAGAGAGCTGGGTTGGGGGCTCAATCCCAGGACCCCAAGATCATGATCTGACCCAAAGGCAAACGCTTAACTGACTGAGCCACCCAGGCACCTCTTTCTTTCTTCCTTCATTCCTTCCTTTCTTTCTCTTTCTCTCTTTCTTTTTTTAAGATTTTATTTATTTATTTTAGAGAGGAACGAGCGAGAGCACAAGCAGGGAGAGGAGCAGAGGGAGAGGGACAAGCAGACTCCATGCTCAGCGCAAAGCCTGACCCAGAGCTCAACCCCAAGACCCCAAGATCATGACCTGAGCTGAAATCAAGGGTCTGACGCTTAACTGACTGAGCTACCCAGGCGTGCAAAATGTTACTTTTTTCTAACAAATCTTTGTCAGTTTTTTGCTTGTTTTAAGTTTAATCCTTTTCTCCTCACACGAATGTCATTGTATATGGAAAATCTATTAGGCTTTTCTCTAAGTCTTCTAGTGTTTTTAGGCTTCAAAATCCTTAAATACCCAGAAATCAGACCAACTTTATTGAATGGTCTCTTCATTTCTTCTTAGATTTTTCACTTCACACTTCTCTATCTGAAAAAGTATGGGCATAGCCAGAGCTTGATTTTTTTCTCTCTCTCCCAAAAGGCAATTATTTCTGCAGTTGGGAGCATGCAAAAGTGCATAGGATTGAGTCTCAGCAGCTCAGGAATCAGGGTACATCTGGAGAAGTCACTCCCTGGCTCTGCCTTTGTTTCCCCTGTGGGAAACAAGTTGGTTGGACTAGGGAGTCTCTGGCATTCTAGAATTTGGTGTTCCAAGACCTCAGGTCTCAACAAATTTTTTAAAAGATTTTATTTTTTTATTTGAGAGAGATAGAGAAAGAAGCAGCAGCGGGAGGGGCAGAGGAAGAGAGAGAAGCAGACTCCCTGCTGAGCAGGGAACCCTGCTGCTGCCAGCTGCCATGTGGCTCGATCCTGGGACTCAGTCCTGGGACTCCAGGATCATGACCTGAGCCAAATGCAGATGCTCAACCAGCTGAGCCATCCAGGTGCCCTGAACAGAATTTTTTAAACAGAAAGCACTGTCCCTTGAGCATTCTAGAAGAGCCCCCAACCTGCCATAGCTCACCTTCTGCCACATGGCTCGGGTGCAGCTACTCCGAAGGGCTGTATGCTGCCAGGCTAGGTACTCGTCCACACGGGCACGGGCCTGCAGGTCCTGGGGATACCAGTGGTCAGGGACCTCATACTTGCGACTCAGATACAACAGGATGGCCACACTGGGGGACACGGAGGAGATGAGGAACATGTACTAGTCACTTTCTGTCCCCTCCCCACTGCTCACATCTTCCCAGCTCCTATATGTGGAGCATTTCACTATCTTCCTACCATGACGCAGAGTAGGAATGTGAGGCTCAGAGAGGTTAGGTGACTGCCTAGGGTCACACAGCTCTACATTGCGTCATCCTATCATCTGAGCTAAGGGCACCAGGTGAAAAACAAAATGTCTTGGGATTTCAGGAAGGATGGTGAGGGGGTATTCAGAGAGAGTTTCCGAGGAAGGGGGGCCCAACATGGTTCTTGAAAGACAAGAGCGACTCACATGGCACTCTGCACTATATCTGACGCATGGTCATGACAGGAGCAAAGCCAGCTGTCCCCTCACATTCCCTGGGGCTGGGATAAGGCCTCCCAAGTGAATGGGTCACTGCTTCCCACCATGTCCCATCTCCTCTCTACCTGCCCAAAGCCTCCAGCCTCCTCCCCCAGGAAGCCCTCTCTGACCTCCTCCCCTTCCTTCTCCCTCTACTATGTCTGACCTATGCCTCATGTCTGTCCAGAGCACCAGGTCTCCATGGATGTTGCACTGTCCAGTGACCAGAGGTTCTGAAGCCAAGTGGAATGTGAATCTGGCTGTACTACATAGGTACTGTGTGGCTTCAGTAAAGGATATCACTATCCAGCCACCAACCTGGAAGCTGGCCTGGGCTCTCATCTCTCCCTCCTACGTCCATTGCTTGAGCACACTCTTGGGCTTGACCTTCAAAGGGAGTCAGAACTGACCACTACATTCCTCTGTACTACCACCTCGGTCTGGGGTGCCAGCACCCCTCTCCTGGATTAGCACAGTACCTTTTCACCCCAGCCAGAGGGATCCTTTAAAACCGAAGTTGGATCTCAGTTCTCCTCTGCTTAAACTCCTGCAGTGGCCCCATCTTACCTACAGTAAAAGCCAAAGTCTTCCTGGCCACACAGGCTACCCACCAACCTCAGCCCCTCCTTACTCCCCTCCCTCACCCCAGCCACACTGGACACCTTGTCTCTCCAACCTTTCCTCCAAGCACTGTCCCACTTCACTGCCTTTGGCTTTGCTGTTCCCTCCAGCCAGAACACCCTTCCCATATACCCTGCACCTCTGTTCCTGTAGGTCTCTGCTCAGATGCCTCCTCCTCAAGGGGCCCTTCACTCGACATCCTACTCAAAATTGCAGCCCCCCTCCCCACTCTTACCCTGCTTATTTTCTCCATGGCACTCATCACCGCCTTATAGGTTGCACCTTACAGAGATTAGCAGCAACCCCCCCTTCCAGAACGTGAGCTCTAGGAGGCCAAGGACTTAGAATTGTTCAATGCTTTGGCCCCAAGGCCTAGATGGTTCCCGGTGGGTGCTCAGCAAATAGCCACTGAAGCTCTCTGGGTGCTCTCTTGACTCCCAGGGCAATAGAACTTGCCCAAAATTTGTAGAAGTAGAAGCTCTAAAGAGTGTAGTACAGTTACTCCTCCATATTTCACTCTCCGCTCTCCTTCCGTCTGGGGGATGAGTGGGCAGAGGAGGCCTGGAAACAGGCTGGAGGCCCTGTGACCTTGTGCAAGTCCCTCCCCTCCCCGGCTTCAGTTTCCCCCTTTGTAAATTTCTCGGGAGGTGGAGGAAGGCTTGGGACAGGGGAATGTCACGACTTCCATAGCCCCTCCCAGCCCTAGGCTCCTCTGCCTGCTGGGGCTGGCACAGCTGCTCAGGGCACACCAGCCGTGATCCAAGCCATCAACAGTAGATACACGGACAGCTGGCTGGCCTCACAAGGCCTGGGTAGCCGCCTGGGGACCTGATACCTCTCAGCCAAAGTGAAGTCCCCATCCTTCAAGGCTGGCACCTTCCTCAGGGGATTCACCTGGGCAAAAGCATCACTGTGGTGCTGGCCTGTGGGAGAGACCAGTGAGGCGGGTGAGGAAAACTCTGAGCCCCATTCCCCACTGAGGCCTCTCCCACCCCCACCCCTACCCCCACCCCCACCGCACCCGCACCCCAATATCCAGGCACCAACTTTCTGAGGCCCCTATCCAGGTGGGCAATAGGAAGGAGACCACTCTGCTGGTCACCAGACCACAGACCCTGACCCCACCAGAGGTCCACCCTTCCTGGGTCTACCCTCCCTGGGAACCTGGGCCAAGCAGCATCTCAACTTGGCCATGAACGGGGAGGGTGAGTCCCTGCGGCTGTAAGTCACCCCTACCCCAGGCCCAGCGAATTCCATCCATATATCAGACACTCCAGTCTCCTCCCTGGGCTCTAAGCTTGCCCCTGCAATCCGTCTTCCTATGCCAGCTGCGTAACCTGTCCACACCACACAGCTCCGGCCACACCTGCCCCAGGCCTCGTTCAGACTCATTCTCTCCAGGAGCTCCTGCCCTCTTCCATCACCCAGCTTCCAGCAGTTCAGTTCTTCTTTCTGTCCCACGCCAAACGCTCAAGTCTCCTTCCCCAGTGGGGGTTAGCAGGTCTGACGGTGTATGGAGTCAGAGGGCCTCAGTGGAACTAGGCTCCAGCCCGTCCACAGGCCCACCAAAGGGCCTCTTTGCCCTTCACCTGGGTGAGGAGAATCACCCCTACATATTCTCCCTCCAGAAAATGCCTCTGTGCCCAGCCCCCATCCCAAGGAGTGCTAGAAAGGCAGAGCAAGGTGGCAGCATTGCAGTTGGTGGCCCAAGCTGGGGGCACCAAACACAGAAGGTAGGCAGGCCTAGGTAGAAGTAAAGAGGAGACCAGAGCCAGGTGGAACCGCCTTATCCTGCTGGCAGCTGCAGAAATTCAAGAGAAGCAGGCTACTCCAATTCAGAAATGAGGAGGCGGTTTCATTGTTTTCTCCAAGCCGGGGTGTGAGGCATCTGGGTGCTCATTCCACTTCCCCACGCCTCCCACCCTTCCCGCCTCCCACGGCCCCCCACTGCTCTCACTCCCCCTATGTTCCCTCTCAACCTCTATTTTTTCTTAAAGATTTTATTTATTCATTTGACAGAGGTCACAAGCAGGCAGATAGGTAGGCGGGGGGGGGGGGGGGAAGCAGGCTCCCCGATAAGCAGAGAGCTCAATGCGGGGCTCGATCTCAGGACCCTGAGATCATGACCTCAACCGAAGGCAGAGGCTTAACCCACCGGCCACCCAAGGAGCCCCTCAACCTGTATTTTGAAAAATGTTTCCTATTCACTAGGCAAAGATCGGGGATCTCGAAAAAGGCACAACCGATAACGGATGACCCAGTTCCCTTACTGCAGCAGGCGGGGGGTCTGTTAGCACACGGGCGCCGGGACGGCGGGGCCTGCCTTTCTGCCGCGCCCACCTTTGAGCAGCTCCACCGGCCGCAGCTCGAAGGGGATTCCGTTCTTCTTGGCGAAGATGTAGACGGCGCGACAAGGCTGGGAGAGCAGGTCCAGGTAAAGCTCTAGGCCCATGGCCGGAGCAGCGGTCCGCCCCCGGGGTCGCGCCCAGGGTGTAAGTAGGGGAAGAGAAACGGCTGACAGAATCTGCCAGGCCACCGAGCCTAGAGCGGAACGCGATCCGGAGGAGAGGGGTGGGGTTGGGGGGAGGGTGCGTCTGAGCCCCGCCACACCCTCCCCGCCCATTGGATAGCTCTGGAGAACTTTGGGCCAATCAGCGGCGCCCCAACTCTCCCTCCCTCCCTTCTCTGGAACCCTGGCAGCAGTTCTCTCGGTGGCGAGGGCGCTGTAAGATTTGGCCTTGACCTGAGGTTTCGCTGCCAGGTCATACCCCTTCCCCTGAACTCAACGTCTACCTTTGTCAAATGGTGCAGTGGAGGGTGGTAATGGGAACGGGACACCAAGAACGCTTCCGGCACGGACCTTCAGTTAATTTAGGATCGAAAGGGCTAGGCTGCCTTCAATTGGCCCAAGTCACCTGCCCGAACTCAAGGAGGGAACTGAGAGAGGAGGGGCTTCTGACTCCCCAGGACACAAAGGGAGGCACTAAGCGGAGGTACAGTAGCCTCCCCTGGGCCCAGGGCCCACAATGGAGGCTCGGGAGGTTTCTGGACCCCAGCTCCCGGAAAGAGTGAGCCGCCCCTCCCTAATTCCTGGGGTCATATTTATTACACTCCAGCTAATCCTTCTAGCAGTTGGCAGAAGCCGGGGTGGCCCATCCAGAGGTCTGCAGGAGGTCTGTAAATTCCCCACTTCCTTTACAGGGCCAAGTCCCTCCAAATGACACTTTCTGGTCCCCGAGGTCCGTGGACATGACCCCTCCCCCCCATTCCCTAAGAGAGGCTCTTGGGGGAAGAAGACCCTGCCCCCAAAGCCAAGATTCAGAGAAAACGCCTTGGCAAGAAGATGTTATTGAAAATTTTAAGTAAGATTTAAGTAAGACCTATCCGCCCCTTCCCCCTCTCACCCCCTCACTCCTCCCTGCCCCCAATTCCCTCCTTTTCCCTCCCAGGGAGAGACTGCCTTCCTGGGCTAGTGCTGGAGCCCTCTCCAGGCTGGGAGAGGTCATGTTTTCCATCCCCTTCCTTGCCCTGCTCTCCTGCACAAATCACTTTTGGCAGGATTACTGTAATATCCAGTTTCCTTGCTCTCTTTGGCCACCCTCAAGTCCAACCCCCCCCCACCTCCACCTGCCACCAGAGAGCCAGAATATTATTTTAAAGATTTTATTTATTTATTTATTTATTTAACAGAGACACAGCAAGAGAGGGAACACAAGCAGGGGGAGTGGGAGAGGACGAAGCAGGCTTCCCTCGCAGAGCAGGGAGCCGATGCAGGGCTTATCCCAGGACCCTGGGATCATGACCAGAGCCGAAGGCAGACACTCAATGACTGAGCCACCCAGGCTCCCCCAGAATATTAATTTTAAACACAATCTGGTGGGGTGTCTGGCTGGCTCAGTCAGTAGAGCACGAAGCCCTTAATCTCAGGATCATGAGTTCAAGCCCTACAGTCGGTAGGAAACCTACTTAAAATATAAAGAAATAAAGAAATGCAATCTGAGGGGCGCCTGGGTGGCTCAGTGGGTTAAAGCCTCTGACTTCGGCTCAGGTCATGATCCCAGGGTCCTGGGATCAAGCCCCACATCGGGCTCTCTGCTCAGCAGGGAGCCTGCTTCCTCCTCTCTCTCTCTGCCTGCTTGTAATCTCTGTCTGTCAAATAAAATAAATAAAATCTTTAAAAAAAAAAAAAAGAAATGCAAACTGAGCACACTATGCCTACTTATGGTTTACAGATCATAGGCATGGCCTTCAAGGCCCTGCATGACTGATTCCTGTCTGGGAGAGCTGCTGTTTAGCTTTGCCCTTCCTGACCAATCTGGCAAACAGAAGCAGGACTCCTGAGCTACAGTACTTGATGCCAGAGGGCCATGTCCTGGGAGGTTGGCCCAGCCAACTGATTGATGACCATGCCTATAGTCACATGTGGGATGCCTGCTGATCCCTATGCTGTCGGACAAATCACTTTCTCTGAGAATTAGAAGAGTAAAGGGCATTTGTTAATTTCACTCTTGGCAACCATCATGGGGAAGCTGACCCACAGGGCCTCAGAAAAGGGCTTGTCTTTCTGATAGAGACCAAGACCAGGGCCAAGTCAGGTAAAATAAATCACACATCCGGGCTAGAAGAGTAGGCTCAGGCTTAGCCCAGGTTTATTTCCCAAACTGAAAATGAAATGCAGTGATTAAAGGAGATGAGATCTGGCTATTCCATTCTCACTGTGGCTTTTAGGCAGCTGTGCAAGATAGTGTGGGTGTAGGGGTCTAACCATGGGAGCATAGGTGCAGTGGCACTCGGGCAAATCACTACAGCCCTCTGAGCCTGCCTCCCATGGGGCACTGGAAATGAAGGTGCTTTGTGAACTGCCAAGGGCAAACTGCAGGGACGGGGCTTCCTGGCTCAACCAATCATTGCCAGTACCACAGGCATCAGCTTCTGCTTTACAGTGGGGTCTGCAGGTGGGGACTCCTTGGCCTTCATGATGACCTCATGGGCCTCCTGGAAGAGATCCTCTCCCACTGCTGCCTCTACACGCTGGCGCCATGCAGCCAGCTTGGGTCGACCTTCGAAGACTTGGCAGCCAGCACCCACAGGCTGCAGGGAGAAAGGAAACAGGATGGGGGTGGAAGGTAAGGTCTTCTGCCTCGTTTGGGGGTCCCAGAGCCCCAGAAGAGGTTTCCACACATAAGCATGGACCATGACCAGGTGGGAGCAGTGTGAGCAAGACTTCAGCGACTACCCAGGGCCCTCCCCGCCTAGCAAGCCCCCCCCACCCCCCACCCCCCGCCTATCCATAGCACTCACATGCATCAGCTCTGTGATGGCTACCAGATCAGCCAGTGAGATGTGGGGCCCTATGAGAAAGGCCTTGTTCTGAAGGAACTTGTCCTCAAGCAACTGCACAGTCACATCCAACTCGGCTAGCGTGGCTGCCAGCATCTCAGGAGACACTGGCTCACCCAGGAAAACAGGGAACATCACCTGGGAGGCGGGGGGCACGGTAGACAGTTAGGGGCCAGTCCAGCCTCAGGGGCAGGAAGGCAAGTGTGCCTCCCCCACCCCAGTTTGAGCTGCTTTCTGGTTCTATACACCTGTCTTGAAGGCTGGGTAGGGCCTGCAGGGAAATTCCCAAAGGACCACTGTTTCCAGAAATATCCCAGAAATATTCCTGCTTCTGTGATCTCTGATGGCTGAGCCTCAGGGGGCATCTGACAGGACTCAAACCCCTTTGAGAATGACTCAGGGGGGTACTTGAACAATGAGTTTCATACTTTGGAAGTAGGCGGCTAGCCCAGGGACAGTCTATGTTATAACCTCTTTCCCCTGAATGTAAAGTCAGTACCACTTACTGGATAAATAATTAGGATGGGCTTACAAGGTTTCCACTCTGCCACTTAAAAAGGAAGTGGCCTAAAATAAAATACCTAAACCCTCTGAGCCTCAATTTTCTCATCTATATTATAGGAATAATAGTACATGACTCTCTTATAAAGGGAAAAGTGGGACAGTCAGTGAGAGGGAGAGTCAGTTGCCTGAGATGGCACAGCCAAGAAAGACTAAGCCAAGAGTAGAATGGACATTTTCTGACAGCGACCTACCAGGAACTGAGGAAGAGGGCTAGGAAAGGGTAGTGTCGAGGATCTGGGAGGAAGGTGTTTTAGGGGGAAGCATCAACAGCATCATGGCTGACAGAGCTATAGGGAGATACAGTGGATGAGGAGCAAGGGAAGAATGCTTCATGCTTTGTTTCGTTAAGTTGCTTGGGGGAGCCTGGAACTCAGGTCAACATGACTAGGATTGTACATGAGCCCTGGCTTTGGGCTTCAATTTCCTTCCCCATACAAGGTAGACAGAATCAGCAGTCTCTCACTAGTGCCCTGGAGGCCAGCCCTGAGCTAATGGTATTCCTTTGACTACAGAGTTTTTTAAGAATATGGATCAGGGGGTGCCTGGGTGTCTCAGTCAGTTAAATGTCCAACTCTTCTTTTTGTTTTTTGTTTTTTGTTTTTAATTTGACAGAGATCACAAGTAGTCAGAGAGGCAGGCACAGAGGGGGAAACAGGCTCCCTGCAGAGCAGAAAGCCTGATGTGGGGCTTGATCCCAGGACCCTGAGATCATGACCTGAACCAAAAGCAGAGGTTTGAGCCCACTGAGTCACCCAGGTGCCCCTAAATGTCCAACTCTTGATCTCATCATAGGATGAGCTTGGGTCATCATCATAGGATCATGGGACTGAGCCCCACATCAGGATGCACATTAGGCATGGAGACTGCTTAGGATTCTTTCTCTGCGTCCCTCCCCTCCCCCACTCTCTCTCTCTCTAAAAGAAATAAAAACAAAAATTAAAACTAAAATACGGATCAGTTGCTGAGATTTAAAAATGGGGGCATTTCATATATAAGAGTCCAGATTTCCAGCTTTTTTTTTTTTTTTTTAAGATTTTACTTATTTGAGACAGACAAAGAGCAAGCACAAGTGGGTAGAAGGGCAGCGGGGAAGCAGACTCCCTGCTGAGCAGGGAGCCCAACACAGGGCTTTATCCTAATCCCAGTATCCTGGGATCATGACCTGAGCCAAAGGCAGAGGTTTAACCAACAGCGTATCAGGTGCCCCTCTAGCTTCTTTTCCATATAAGGGGTGCTGGCCATAGGGTATGCCTACTCAGTATCTAAGGCTGATGCTGGGGAGAAGCCACTGCGCCAGAAGGGCACAATGAACTCTCAATTTGCACAACCCCAGCTAGCCCTCCTCCTTCATTTTTTATTGATTCACCCCTCCCAGAGATTATCTATCATTTCCCTTCTGTTTCAATTTGGTTGATCCAAAATTCGCAGGGTTTGGAAGAGCGGTTTTGTTCCTCTTTAAATATAACAGATCATACTAGGATAATAAGTACATTGCAATTTATTTATATAATGAATTACTGTAGAGTAGTTAAAATGGATAAATTAGATCCACCCACAGCAATATAGAGAAATGCACAATGCAGAGCGATATGAGAGCATTTATATAAAATCGTAAACTGGAAGGACTCCCACTGGACCCCAGAGCAGAACGGTCTTTCAGGAAGGAGTGAGGGCAAGGGAGAGGTCTTTTGAACGTTTGTCCTCTATCTCTGTTTTATATAAGAAATGACAGGAAACAGAGAAATAAAGCTCATAACCCACAATTAGCAATACACTTTATTGGTTTTTTTTAAAGATTTTATTTATTTATTTGATTGAGAGAGAGAGAGAGAGAGAGCATGAGGCGGGGGAAGGAGAGGGAGAAGCAAACAGCCCACTGAGCAGGGAGCATGATGTAGGGCTCAATCCCAGGTCCCTGGGATCATGACCTGAGCCAAAGGCAGGTGCTTAACTGACTGGGCCACCCAGGCGCCCCTATCCATACACTTTAAAAAATGAGGAATCTTGCTTCTGATTAGGACATCAATGTCACAAAAACCATAGCTCCCATCATTAACAAGGGTGGAAAGAAAATAATCTTATCTTTCCTTAAAGCCATTAAAGGTTATAGAACTTTTAAAAATAAAAAATAAAAGACAAAAAAATGAAAAAGAAAAAAAGCCTAAACCTATGCTGTCTGATATGGTAGCTGCTAGTGAGCTCTTAAAATATGGCTAGTCCTAGCTGAGTTGTGAGGTATATGCATAACACACATGGGATTCTGAAGACTTAGTACAAGAAAAGAATGCAAAATAGTGCATTAATGATTTTTCTACCGATTACATGTTAACTATAATTTTTTTATTTTTAATTGTGGTAAGAAATGCATAATAAAATTTCCCAACTTAACCATTTTTAAGTGTACAGTTTCATGGCACTAAGCACATTCACACTCTTGTACAACCATCATTGCTGAGATAGTCTAGGGAAAGCAAGAGGGACTTACTTAATTCCTGGGAAAGTCCCTGATCTAAGACAAGGGTTAAAAGTTTCCATAAGCTGGAGTGCCTGGGTGGCTCAGTGGGTTAAGCCTCTGCCTTCAGCTCAGGTCATGATCTCAGGGTCCTGGGATCAAGCCCCGATCTCAGGGTCCTCAGCAGGGAGCCTGCTTCCCCTTCTCTCTGCCTGCCTCTCTTCCTATTGTGACTAACTCTCTCTGTCAAATAAATAAATAAAATCTTAAAAAAAAATGGCCATAAGTTTAGAGACAAACACCTTCTTCTGGGAAAGAATGAATGAGAGGTAAGAGCCATGAGGCAGTCACGGTTGTCTGGGCAAAATTAGAAGTAACAATTTAAAGCCTGCTTGCACAAGTATTTCTATTTTCCAGGAGCCCTAAAAGAATGTTGACCATGAAGAAAAGTATCTTGTGACTGTCTTGTGTCCACTAAAAAGTGATGCCCACTAGATAATGACCGTGGGACTGAAGGATGCTTCCCCACTTCCAGCCTCTCACCCTTTGGAAAAGGGCCTTTCTAAGCCTCCTACAGTAGGGAGGGTGTAGCGACATTCCTCTTTCTTGCTGGCCCCCTTTTATACAAGCTATCTCTAATAAACTCCACCTATTTTCTTTCTCTGAAGTTCCATGTTCATTTCTGTGACTCAGGAACCTAGACTCAGGGGTCAGGTAAAGGCACCATCCATCTCCAGATGGTTCATCTGGTTCATCATTCATCAACCCAAACTGAAACTCTGTCCCCATTAAACAACAACTTCCCATTCCCTCCTCCCCTGACCCCTTGCAGCCATCCTTCTACTTTTTTGTCTTTATGAACAGAATAGGAATTTCATATAACTGGAACCATACAGGAGCACTTGTCTGGCTCAGACAGAAGAACATGTGACTCTTTTTTTAAATTTTCTTTAAGATTTTATTTATTTGACACATAGAGGGGGAGAGAGAGAGAGCAAGAGAGCACAAGCAGGGGGAGTGGCAGTCAGAGAGAAGGGGAGAAGCAGGCTCCCTGCTGAGCAAGGGGCTTAATCCCAGGACCCCAGGGATCATGACTGTGCCACCCATATGCCTCTCTACCTTTTGTTGAACGTAATGCCTAGCATACCATAAGACATGCAAAAAAAAGAAGACAACGTGACCCATAATCAGGAGGATAAAAATGGCCAAGAGAAATAGACCCACAGGGGACAAAGTTATGAAAATTAGCTGCAAAGACTTTAAAGTAACTATTATAAATATGTCCAAGAATTTAGAAGAAAAGATGGACTAAATGGGTAAACAGATGGTGCATTACAACACAGAAAAGGAGATTTAAAAAGAAGCAAATGGAATTTCTAGAACTGAAAAATACATGTTGTTACAGAACCTGGATTGGGTCCTGACGGAAGAACCATCCGGTGATCTTTTGGAAACTTTGGAGGATCAGAGTTTATTTAACACCTACTGGCTCAGAGGAGAGTGATCTCCAAAGGTCTGAGCCCTGAGCACAGACAAAAGGGGTAATTTATAACCTTCTATTTCTGCATATTTGGTACTTTTGGGGCATGCACGGAAGCAGGGCAGAGAGAAGAACCAAGAAGAGCCCTGGGCCAGTGGCTGGGACTCCTTTGCTGACTCGGCTGATCACCTTAGAACACAGATTTTCCCTTACCAAAGTCTCAAATGAAGACTGTATTAGATGGGTTTAATAGCAACGTGGGCACAACAGAAGAAGGAATTATCGAGTCAAAGTTAGGTCAACAGAGACTATCCAAACAGAAAAGAATGCGATGGTGCTTTTGCCCCTTTGGGGCGATGCCCTCAGGGCCTCACCTTGTGCCACAGGGCCCGGAGGCAGCTTCTCCGCAGGGTCGTATGCTGCCATGCCAGATACTCATCCACAAGGGCGCGGGCCTGTACATCTTGGGGGTACCAGTGGTCAGGGACTTTATACTTCCGGGTCAGGTAGAGCAGGATGGCCACACTGAAGGGGAGGGAGGACATGATGGGTGGAGGAAGGACTCTAGGCTAGGGGCTTAATCAAATTCCCTTCTTTAATATTCCTGACAATGTGCCAAGGTTTTTGCCTCATTCTCCAGAGAAGGAAGTCAGGCTTAGAACACTGACGGGACTTGCCCCGGCACAGAGCCCTTGGCTTAACCAGCTGAGCCACCCAGGCGTCCCAGGGCTAAGAGTCTTTCTGAGCTTTCAAGCTCATCCTAGCACTGGGCAAAAGCCCATAGCAGAGTATCCTGCCAAGAGTATCCTGTTCAGAGTCAGTCTCTGATCAGAGGGCCAGAAGGCTTTCAGGAGGAGATGCCATCAAAGCTAACCCTTAAAGCTCAGTTCTTTCCAGTCTGCATCCATTCTCATCCTCTGGCACCCAGACCAGCCTCAGATGGCCTGACTGCTCAAAAAGGCTTTCCTGTCATTCCTTTGTACTCCCTAAAGCACCCTGTAGGAAACACTGGGGCTGCTGCAGGATCATGGAACAGAACAGACCAGGCGCCTGGAGCTCTCCTCCTGCCCTAGGTCATGAGGGCTACCATGGTGTTGGGACAGGCATGGATCTGGAAGGGCCCTGAGATGCATGAATTTGGAGCCATAAGAAAGCTTTCAGGAACTTGGGTTACTCCAAGGGTTGTGCCAGTAAGGGCAGAAAACCTCTGTTTCCTATTAGGAATCCTGTATCCACGTCTTGGCTTAACAACTCACTTGTCTGTACAAGATATCCTGGAGCTCTTTTTCCTCCCAGCTAATTGTTCAAACCACCTCTGGGGACAGCTGCAGGTCCCTGGGAGTCACAGACCTCCTGACGGTGAGAAAAGACACAGAGAAATGCAGAAACCACACGATGCCCGTGGCAGGCATCATAGGTGCTCAACACTGGGTGATACAAGGACCCAGGACAGCAGAGAGCAGCAGAAAGAAGAAAATGACACTGACATAATGTCAGGAATTATCGGGGGGCGGGGGGGGGGGATGCATCCATTTCACCATTCCAGAGATAAGTTCAAAAGCTTCAAGTTCTCCTTGCTATAGGAGGGGTGACATAGGTGATAAAAGGAGCAGAGTGGGGGCTGGGTGGGTTGGGTGTGAACTTCCCTAAAGAGGTTTCCACTTCTTGGGATCTGTTGGGATGTAAAACACCCACATGCCTCACAGTCCTCCCTTGGGGGAGACCCACCCAAGGAGGCTGCACCCAGACTTGGGAGTCACTGGGTAAACCAGAGGCCCATGGGCCATCTCAAGCCAGAGAACGGTCCCTTCCCTGTCCTACGCCCCTGCCCTGGGGTACTCTCACCAACAAACACAGGATGGGTACAGAAGTAAAATATGCTTACTTGTCCAAGCATTCCTGTGAACTGGACCAGCAGGTAGGCCTGGGTCTGGGTTCCAAACCTGACTCTCTATGGGATGTTAGGCTAAGGACCCTTCACCTCTGAGGAGTTTAGTTTTTTTGTCTCTAAAATAGAGCATTAAAGGGCACCTGGGCAGCTCAGTCAGTTAAGCGGCCGACTCTTGGTTTCGCTCAGATCATGATCTCAGGGTCCTGGGATCTAGCCCTGTGTGGGTCTCTGAGCTCTGTGGGGAGTCTGCCCATGGACTCTCTCTTTCCCTCTCCCTCTGCCCTTCACTCTGCTCACTCAAGTTCTTTCTCTTTAACATAAATAAGTCAATAAAATAAAATAAGTAAATAAAATAAATGGACCAGATGGTTCCAGTGAGTTCTGGTGGCAGCCCCAGTGTCCCAGTTACCTCTCAGCCAAGGTGAAGTCTCCATCCTTCAAAGCAGGCACCTTCTTCAGGGGGTTCACCCGGGCAAAGGCATCGCTGAGGTGCTGGCCTGCAGAGAGCCCATCATGGTGGGTGAGGAAGGAAACACCGAGCCCTGCTAGGCCTGTGCCCACTCCCTACTAAACCCAGGCCCCAATTCCATGGTTCTTTCCATGGTTCCAATTGCAGCCCCCAGGTGCTCTCCTGCATGGCAAAGGCTAGTGAGGGCCACTTGGGTAGGGGCAGGACACTATTCTACCAAATGTTGCAAAATGGACCTCAAGAGCCCCAGCCATGCCAAGTCCCACTGGGCACAAGCTCCACCCACAGCCCAAGGGGCAAGATGTGATGCTTCAGCTGGGCCTTCACATGCACCCCACCCACCACCTCTACACCATCCCTAGCCTCATAAGTTCACATTCAGGGTGCCCCAGGCTGCCAGAGTGAGGTGGCTAGTTACCTGAATGGAGCTCTGATTCCTTATAGTGCCCCTTTCCCTGTGGACTCTAAGGTAAGGTCACCAAACACAGAGAAGTGGCTTTCTCCCAGTATCTATTTACTTGCAAACAACTTCTTCCAGCTCCTCTGTGTCCCCTTGTTCACCCTGCCCTAGGCCACTGGGCTAGAGCTGGCCCTGCCTTTAGGTTCTGCTGGAGCTGGAACAGTCACACTTTTGTCCCACCCACAACCCCTAAAAGATGCAGCCTCATGTCTCCTGGGCCTCTGGCCTCTGCTTCAGTTTGTGTGAGTGGCTCCTACTCTTGCAGATGCTGTCAGAGAGAAGCTTCTAAAGAGCATGTAAGCTTATCATCCACCATCCTGCTCAACAGTCTTCAGTGGCTCCCCAATACCCCAGGATCAGGCGGAAGCTCCTCGAAGCCATACATGATTGCCTTAACACTCTAGCCTCAACATACCCACTGTCCTCCCTTCTCCCTCCCTTCACACTGTGACTTCACTAGACACACCTGCCCTGCTCTCCTAGTGAAACCCACCGCTCTGCACCCTTTATTTAACAGCCTAGCTGGGATGTTCCTTTGTCCCCATGCCCTGTCCCCTGTACACGGCAGAGATGACCCCTGGGGAGGACAAGTGGGAAATCTACCCAGCAGACTGGAAGAAGATGAAGAATTCGGGCAGAGGGACAGGCCAGTTCAAAGGTATAAAGGCAGGCAAGGGCGTGACAAACCGTGGTGGTAAAGTGATGGGGGTGGGGGTGGGGGGGTGGAGGCTCAGCCAAGCAGAGTTACCCCATCTGCCCACCAAGCAATACCTCCATTCTGCTTCCCTCAGCTGTGTCCTTGGGGCCTTGGGAGCCTACCAGAGACATAAACCCTCCAGCTCAGGAGTGCAGGGCTCAACATGTTCCTGCAGCCTCCAGGCAGTCTCCCTTCAAGCCCCCA
Source organism: Neogale vison (assembly GCF_020171115.1). Lineage (NCBI taxonomy): Eukaryota > Metazoa > Chordata > Mammalia > Carnivora > Mustelidae > Neogale > Neogale vison. Next base: position 214,129,558 of record NC_058093.1, on the reverse strand, counting down.
GCATGGTGGGGGGAGCCCTCCCAGAAGGCACAAGAAGGCAGAGAACAAGGGAAAGCAGAAGGCAACGCCCAAGAAGTAGGGACAGAAGGGAGCCCCCAGTGCAGATGGGGCCGATGCATAGCGCAGGGCTGGAAAGTGGGGACCCTGGTGACTGGCCGTTGCAGAGTTTTGGCAGTTGGGGGCCACAGAGGAGGGACTGGGCTCTGCCCCGGTCTCTACGCTCTGCCCCCTAACCCCTCACCTCCTGCCCCCATCTCTTTTCTGGAGCTCCTCTCTCCGTCTGTCCAGGTGCACCCTGTTTTCGTTCACCGGGTCTTTTTCCTCAAGCTCCGCCCCCCGCCCTTCACTCGTTCACTCGGCCTCGGCCGCGCCCCATCGTCTATCCCGCAGGACCGAGCCCAGTTTGGGGGATTGATTACCCTACTCTCTCGGAACTCCCCGGTGGCTCACCTTTTTCAGCAATGGCCCCAAGAAGAGGTGGGCGCCGGGCGTCCTCTTAAGCAAGATTTGGCCTCCCCGTTCCTCCCCGATCTCTCGGTTCCCAAACCCAAGCCTGGGCCCACCTTTGAGCAGGTCCACCGGGCGCAGCTCGAAGGGAATGCGGTTCTTCTTGGCAAAGATGTAGACGGCGCGGCAGGGCTGGGACAACAAGTCCAGGTAAAGCTCCAGCCCCATGGCGGCCAGACCAACACAGCCGAGCGCAGCCAGGAACACACTCTGTCCTGGGGCCACGCCCCATCAGCCTCCACTCCGGGTTGGGTAGCTCCGGGCATCCACTCCGGGCTCCGGGCACCGGGACTTTGGTCCAATCGCTGGAGCCGCCAAGGGCGTGTCTGAGGGGTTGGGACCTAGAGCGCGGAGCAGAACTGGCCGGCCGGTGACACGTAGGTCTCCCATCCAAGGGTCCCGCGGAGGTCCCCAATCCTTCGTGACAACCTTATTTCACTTACCATGCTGTCTTCAAGGTTCATCCACGTTGTCGCTGTCAAAATTTCCTATCATCTCCATTTTAGAGATGTCGAGATTGAGGCAATAAGTGATCATGGACCCAGGAAGTCCATGTTCCCAAGAATACTCCAGAGATCGTGATACCTGAGCGGACCTTGAGGGCAGTATGCTGAGTGTGGTAGGACCAACAGGGAAAGACAAATACGGTGTAATCACATTTATTTATGACATCTAAAAAAAAAAAAAAAGCCAAACTCATAAGTAGAATGGTAGTTACCAAACACTGGGAGGTGGGGAGACTGGAAAAATAGGTAAGGGCACAAACTTGCAACAAGAGATAAATAAGTTGTAGAGATCTATCACAACATAATGATTATTGGTCAACAACATAAGTTGTCAACAATATAGACAACAACTGTAGTACAATTTCAAAGTTGCTAAGAGGCTAATCTTAATTATTCTCCCTACAAAAAAAGAAATGGTAATTAGGTGACATAATAGACTGTTAGCTCATGTTACAACATTTAAATGTATCAAATCAACAGGCTGTACACCTCAAACTTCGATAGTGTCAATTATATCTCAACAATAAATAGGTAGGTAGATAGATAAAATAATGGGGAGGCTAGAGAGCTACAGGGCCTTTACAAGTCATCATGCCCGGATTCACCTGCTAAGCCCTAATTTCAGGCCTGTTCCTTACGGCCCGGGTATCCCCCAAAGCATGCCACCTTGCTGGTGAAATGGCATCAGTGTCATTTCCTAACATAAGTCCAACTGAAAATGCATCCACAAGAACGTAATATTTTCTACACAGTAAGAAAGCTCTTAGCAAAGAAAGCAAATGTTGGTAATAATGATTCTCAACTGAAAAAAAAAATTTAAGGAAGGACAAGAGCTTCAGATGTTGAAGTTTGAAAAAGGGGCTAGACCCTCAGAGGAGGTCAGTTACTTGATCCCCACTTCTTGCTGACCCCCAGGAGGAGGGCATTCCCCCAGGAGGAGCTGGGCCAGGTCCTGTCAGCCTCAATCTTGAAGGCTCAAAACCTAATTTGGTCCATATTCCAGAATTAATATTTTTCTTAGGATCTGAGTCACATAACTCAACTCACAAGAGAATAAGGGATTTATTATTTTATGGAAAAAGAGATCAAGGCCCTTTAGACAGAATGCTCCCAACCAATGCTCAGAGCAGTCTCGGAAGTGCCATCTCCCAGCAAACCTGGGGAGGCAGAGTGAGAAACAAGCCACACCACCTGCAAGGCAGCTTCCACCTGAGAGCTTTAGAGAGTTAGAAAGACCATCTGTATTCATTAATTATTTCTACATAACAAATTACCATGAACTTGGGGTGCCTGGGTGGCTCAGTGGGTTAAGCCGCTGCCTTCGGCTCAGGTCATGATCTCAGAGTCCTGGGATCGAGTCCCGCATCGGGCTCTCTGCTCAGCAGGGAGCCTGCTTCCCTCTCTCTCTCTCTCTGCCTGCCTCTCTGCCTACTTGTGATTTCTGTCAAATAAATAAATAAAATCTTTTTTAAAAAATTACCATGAATTTAATGGCTAAAACAACACATATTTATTATCTTAAAATTTCTGTGGATCAGAGGTATGGGCCTGGGTTCACTGGATCCTCAGGAAGGCTGCAATCCAAGTGCCAGCCAGGACTAGGTTCTCATCTAAGGCTCAAATGGGGAAGGATTCACTTCCAAGTTCACTCGGGTTTTTGGCCAAATTCATTTCCTTGCCGTGATAGGACTGAGGGTCCTGGCTTCTTGCAGGCCATTCTCAGCTCCTTGCCCCAGGGACCTCCTAACATGGTTGCTCAGTTCTTCAAAGCCAGCAAGGGAGAGAGCCTGTAGAACCAGTCTGCTAGCAAGATAGAGTCTTGTATAATGAAACATAATCTCAGAAGTGACACTCCATCACCTTTGTCATTTTCTGTGACTCAGAAGCAAGTCATGGGCCCTGGACACACTTGAGGGGAAGGAATTATAAAAAGATGTGAATATCGGGACGCCTGGGTGGCTCAGTTGGTTAAGCAGCTGCCTTCGGCTCAGGTCATGATCCTAGGGTCCTGGGATCGAGTCCCACATCGGGCTTCTTGCTCGGCAGGGAGCCTGCTTCTCCCTCTGCCTCTGCCTGCCTCTCTGCCTGTGTTCGCTCACTCTCTCTCCCTCTGTCTCTGACGAATAAATAAATAAAAATCTTTAAAAAAAAAAAAAGATGTGAATATCATCTAAGGTCATTGGGGGAGGTTGGTTCTTTTTTTTTTTTTTTTTGAAAGATTTTATGTATTTATTTGATACAATGAGGGAGCACAAGCAGGGAGTAACAGTAGAAGGAAAGGGAGAAACAGGCTCCCCACTGAGCAGGGAGCCCAGTGCGGTACTCGAACCCAGGACTCTGAGATCATGACTTGAGCCAAAGGCAGATACTCACCAACTGGCAACCTGTGCAACTGCCCAGTCCCCCAACCCACATATAAATGGGTACCACAGTTGCTTTAATGCTCTTGCCGTCTTCAATTTCTTAATAATCTTTGATCAAGGTGCCTCTCACTTTCATTTGTAGCCAGTCCTGGTCAAGGGGTCCAAAGAGCTCAGAAAGCCAGATAGGGCATTGCTCCAGGCAGTGACAGGTGCACCTGGTGACAGGAAGGCCAGTTGCTCTCCTGAGGCATCCTACCTTCTTGACATTTAAACCACTACCATCTTTGGCAAGGAACATAGGTGCATTTAAATATCTTCAGGGAGAAAAAAAAAATGCTTTCACATTGAAGATTTTACATGATTTAGGTACTTGTTACTCACATTGTGGCCCTTAGAGCAGCAGTAGCAGCCTTGACCATGAGCTTGTTAGAAATTGTTGACCTTCAAAATAGAAGTTCTTTTACTAGCAAAAATTGGTTTATTCTTGAATAGCAGAGAACTGCAACTCAGGACGTGCAAGCTAGGGCAAAAACTACAGGCAAATCCCACAAATGATAGGGAGGAACAGTATCTTACTAAGCAGGAAGATGTTGAGAGGGATTGTTTTGAACGAGAGTCTAATAGAGAAAAACAAGAATTCAGGGTGGCCGGGGTCTCATTGGCTGTGTTACTGGGGTAATGGATTTCTTCCCTTCTTTTTATTTGAGAGAGAGAGACAGCGATAGCAAGAGCACAAGCAGGGAGGAGAGGGAGAAGCCGGTTCCCCGCTGAGCAAGGATCCCAAAGCAGGGCTCGATCCCAGGACCCCAGGATCAAGACCTGAGCTAAAGGCAGACGATTAACTGACTGAGACCCCAGGTGCCCCTAGGTTAATGAATTTCTTATAGGAGCAACACTGGACATCTTTTCCTATTGAGGTCTGTAATTGACAATTCTCCCTATAATTGACATCAAGTGCTACGGCATGAGAGGTCCCGCCTCTGGCCTCCAGATTCCATTTTATTGACATCAGGAGACATAGATAGATATTCCATTACAGATATATAGATATTCCATTATAGATATAGTATTATGGAATATATATATACACACACATACACATACACACACAGATTATTATTCAGCCTTAAAGAGAAAATAATCTGGGGCACCTGGCTGACTCAGTCAGTAAAACTCAATTTCCACACTGGTGTAGAGATGACTTAAAATAAAATCTTTAGAGATGCCTGGATGGCTCAGTTGGCTAAGCAGCTGCCTTCGGCTCAGGTCATGATCCCAGCGTCCTGGGATCGAGTCCCACATCGGGTTCCTTGCTCCACAGGGAGCCTGCTTCTCCCTCTGACTCTGCCTGCCACTCTGCCTGTGCTCGCTCTCTCTCTGTCTCTGACAAATAAATAAATAAAATCTTAAAAAAAAAAAGGTAATCTTTTCATTTGAAACAACAGGGATGAACCTGGAGGTCACTATGCTAAGTAAAACTAGACACAGGTAGACGAATACTGCATAATCTCATGTGTATGTGGAATAAAAAAGAAAAGAAACCCTTAGAAGTAGAGACTAGATGATTACCAGGGGATGGGGGGATGAGGAGCTATTGATCAAAGGGTACAAAGTTTTAGATATGCAGGACGAATTAGCGCCAGGGACCTAATGTACAGCATGGTGACTGTAGTTAACAGTACTGGATGGTACATTTGACATTTGCTAACAGGGTACACCCGCTTTGTTCTCAACCACAATGACAAAATGGCTACTATGTGAGATGGTGGATATGTTAGTTAGCTTGATTGTGGTCATCATTTCACAATGTATGTGTATATCAAAACATCACTCTGTATGCTTAAAATACAGATTAGAGTCCCTTGATACAGGTGGGGCTCGGAGATTTCCTACCAGAAATTTTGCACTTTTTAAAAAAAGATTTTATTTATTTATTTGACAGAGAGACACACAGCTAGGGAGGGAACACAAGCAAGGGGAGTGGGAGAGGGAGAAGCAGGCTTCCCACCAAGCAGAGCCCGATGTGGGACTCGATCCCAGGACTCTGGGATCATGACCTGAGCCGAAGGCAGACACTTAACGACTGAGCCACCCAGGCGCCCAATACATACAATTTTTATTCGTCAATTGTTCAATAAAGCTAGGAAAATAAAGAAACCGGGGAAGGCAGAATTGCACTGACGTCATGCTATCAGACAGTTTTAATTTCCCACGTAGCTCTGTGAAGGAGGGTACTCGGTCTGGTCTGTCCCTCTGTTGACCCCGAACACCCTTTTATGTTCCTGATAGGGGCGGGGGGCAACTTTCAGTCTTTCACCACCAAGTGTGTTGTTAGCTGTAAGTTTTTCATAGATGCCCTTTATCAAATTGAGGAAGTTCCCTTCTACTCTTTGGTTGTTAAGAAATTCTATCTTGAGAGGGTGTTGGATTTCATCGAATGTTGTTTCTGCATCTATTAAGATAATCATGGGATTTTTGTTCTTTATTCTATTGCCATAGTGTGTTATATTGATTGATTTTCCTATGTTGAACCACTCTTGCATTCCTGGTCACGATGGGTAATCCTTTTAATATGCCGTGGATATGATTTGCTGGTATTTTGATGAGAATTTTTGTACCTGCATGTAGAAGGGGTGTTGCCATGTAATTTTATTTTCTTGTGCTCTTTTTCTTGGCTTTGATCTCAGGGTCATACTGGCTTCTTAGTGTAATAGCTCTCCAATCAGTCTTCAAGCTTATGCACTCCTTGGTTGCTGACCTAAATTCCTTGATCTGTAGCAGAACTTTCTTTGAAATTTGCAGACCACTGGCCATGAGGAGTGAAGGAGCAAACTCTCCTGAAAGATAAAGCCTGACTACACTCAAAAACAGCTGCCAGTGATGCCAGCAAGTTTGTTCAGGATCATGTCCACATAAGACTTGCCATCTGGGTGCCTGAGTCACCTCCATGTAACCCTCCTCCCTCTTGCTCTGCCTTCCCATTTAAAACCCTGTGGCTTCACCTGGATGGGGAAGATGATCTTTGAGATGTTGTCCACCATCTTCTCAGGTTCCCGGCTTCTTCCTGAATAAAGCAACATCTCCTTTCCCACCATCATTTGTGTCTCAATTATTGATTTTCAAGCTGCCAGAAGGAAAACCTGAGTTCAGAACGATTCTCCACCTGGTAACAACAGAATTGGATGGGAAATGTTTCTTCTTCTTATTTTTTTTTCTTTCTCTCTTTTTTTTTTTTTTTTTTTGGAAGAGTTTGTGAAGGCTTAGTGTTTGTTCTTTTTTTTTTTTAAGATTTTTATTTATTTGAGAGCATGAGGGAGCAAGAGAGCAGGAGAGAGGGGGAGGGACAGAGAGAGAGAGAGAGAGAGAGAGCATGAGGAGGGAACGGGATGAGGGGCAGAGGGAGAAGGAGAAGCAGTCTCCCACTGAGCAGGGAGCTCCCTGTGGATTCGATCCCAGGACTCTGGGATCATAACCTGAGCCAAAGGCAGATGCTTACCCGACTGAACCACCCAAGTGCCCCTGTGTTTTTGTTTCTGTGTGTTAGAGGTATTTTCTAACTTTTCTATGGTTGTTTAAGAATATACTGTTTAATTTCCAGGTATTTGTGAACTTTCTAGTTTTCCTTCCATTACTTTCTAATTTCACTCCATTATGTTCCAATAACATACATGATATGACTTCAAACTGTTTAAACTCATTGAGATTTATTTTGTGACCTTACAGATGATCTATCCTGGAGAATGATCCAAAAAAAAGATTGTATATTCTGTGGTCATTGTGCGAAGGGTTCTGTGTATATATCTAGTAGGTCCATTGGTTTACAGCATCATTCAAGTTCTCTACTTCCTTCACAATCTTCTATCTTGTTTCATTCATTATTGAGAATGGAGTATTGAATTCATCAACTATTATTATTGATACTTTTATCATATTTATTTTCTAAGTTGTATTAAATCCAGTTGATTTTTTTAAACATTTATATATTTATTTATTTATTTGAGAGAGAGAGAATGTGTGAATGCAAATGCACATGAGTGGAGGGGGTGAGGAGGAGAAAATCTCAAGCAGACTTTGCACTGAGGGCGGATCCTGATGCAGGGCTCAACTCACAACCCTGAGATCATGACCTGAGCCGAAACCAAGAGTGGGATGCTTAACTGACTGAGCAACCCAAGAGCCCCCAGTCCATTTTTTTTTTAAGTCAGCTCTATGCCCAACGTGGGGCTCAAACTCACGATCCTGAGATTAAGATTTGCTTGCTCTACCAACTGAGCCAGCAGGGTGCCCTTAATTGTATTTAACTTTCAGTTTTTAAACTCTTTTTGGAATCTGGGGGGACCCGAGACCACCACCCTCCCCCACACCGTACATATCCTGTGCTTACTCCAACTGTCCAGGCTCAGAAGCCATGGTGGTTGTTATAGTACTTTATTCAGCAAAGGAATGAGGTTGTTTTTAACACCTCCTCTAAGGAAGGAAGCTCAAAAGGGCTGAGCCAGCTGGGCCCTGCAGGATGGGCTGCTTCTACTTGAACTTCTGCAGCAACTCGCAGATCTTCTCCTTGACCATTGGCTCCAGTGTTGAACAGTCCCACTCTGCCAACTTCATTAGCCGGTCATGGGCCTCCCAGAAGAGGCCAGAGCCAATAGCCAGCTCCACCCTCATGCGCCACTCAGCTATCTTGGAGCTACAGAGGAAGACGTTATACTGGCTTCCCATGGGCTGTAGACAGACGAAGAGGAAGGAGGGGTCAACCGGGAAGAGGAGGGCAAGGGGGGTGACCAGCCCCACCTGGGTCCCCTCACAGCCTTGGGGGGTCTCCCCATCAGCCTCCCACAAAGAGTGAGTCTGTGACCCACCCAACCCCCAGGCCTTGGCAAGAGGTCAGATGTGATAGATGTGGGGTGAGCATTGGAAGACTGGAATCTCCAGGGTTCTTGGCCACTGGTCTTGCTCCAAGGCTCCTGACTCCCTCTCTGAGGTGACACCTGGCCCAGATGTCTCCCACCTCTCCAGCATGAAACTTTCTATGGGTCCTGCCTACTTCCAGGAAATCCCTTGTTCTCAGATGAGGGTGGGAAGAATTCAGGGTTTTTTCCTCTACATTGAGCCTTCCTCTGCAATCAGGCACAGGGCCTGGAATGGGAGACGTGGCAGGCAGTCTAAGAAACATGCACCCAAGAAACTTGGGGGCCCCAAAATGGAGTGGGTGCTCATGAAATGTAAGGGGTAGGATGTGAAATGTAGGGGACCGTGCCACCTGGGACAGAAAAACTGAAGTGGTTTTTCCTGGTGATGGTCTGCTCTGCACCCTGACCAGGGACTAAAGGGGATACGAGGCATACTGGCCAGAGATTATGTGGGTCTCTCAAGACATCAGCCAGTGTCTAAATTGGCCATCCTGCACACCAGCTAGGTCAGAACTGGCCACCCTCCCCTGCAGGTAGAGACCACATAAATGCCCCACACCCAGGTATGTTATGCCCTCCAAATGCACAGTGGGTGCCCCTCAGACCAGAGCCCTGGGAGTTGCTTTGTACAGCTGTAAGTCTGGGGCTCTAGGAAAGAAGCACTCGGCCAGAAGGATGCTTTGGAGGCCTCTGTACACATCCTGGAGAGTCCAACGGGAAGAGAAGCCATCCAGGATTCTGGCTGACTCACAGAGATGCTGTATTCTTCTCTCTGTCCTGGGCCCACCCTCCAGCCCCTCCCCATGCTGAAAAATCATTGTGAAGCATGGATAATCGCGGTCCTCCTTGGTTCAAAATCTGTGCTTCCTGTCACCCCTGGGTGGAGTCCAGGCACCCCAGCCCTGGCTCCCACAGTCCTCCATGTCTCCTCCTTTACCAACCTATCTTCAAGCTATGGCCCCAGTGGTTACGGAGGAGTCTCACCTGTGCCCAGGCTCTGTGCCCCCACCAACCCCACTTCGCACCTGCATCATCTCCACCAGGGCCACCAGGTCAGCCAGTGAGATGTGGTCCCCGGTGATGAACATCTTGTCCTGCAGAAACTTCTCCTCAAAGAGCTGCATGCTGTTCTTCACCTCGGCCAGCATCTGCTCTGTCTTCTCGGCTGGAACCTCCTCGCCTGTGATCATTGGAATCAGCATCTGGCCAGGGTGGGGGAGGGGAGGGAAGAGGAGGCTGCCCTCTAGTTCCCATCTGACCCTCTGGTATTCAGCTTCCTTGTCTGCTGGAGAAATGTTGGGCAGAACCAAGAGCATAAAGTAGGTTCACCTCTTTTAGTAGCTCTGGTTGGTAGAGGGCCATTGTTCAGGGGGATTTCGAGATCCCAGCAGGAAGTAATCCTGTGATTGGTTAGTGATGTCTGTCACAGGCATGAGATAAGAAGTAAGGGTACATATATGGGCTATTGGTCATGTTCATATTTGGTGGTCCCTATGGGCCCTTGGACTCTGGGGTTTTCTCATTCAGAATGAAATTTCTGGAATCCTATCCCAGCTTGAGTAATGTCAACCCCTCCTGGGTGCCCTTCCCTTTGTTTTTACAAGACTTTTTCATACCCAGTGGTTCATTCCACACTCCCATCAGCTCTGTAAGGCAAGCAGGAGAGGGAGCCAAGGAAATGAGGCTCAGGAAGGCGAAGGGAGACTTGCTTGAATTCACTGGTGGTCATCCCTAGCATTGGTCCCACTCACCTTGATCCAGAGGATCTTGGTCATGGGCAGCTGAATGGCAGTGTGCTGCCAGGCCATGAACTCATCCACGCGGGCACGTGTGTGCAGGTCTGGTGGGTACCAGTGTGAGGGTGTGCTGTACTTGCGGCACAGGTAGAAAAGGATGGCCACACTGTAGAAAGGGAAAGCCAGGGGCACTGCTCTTGCCTTCCCCAATCCCATTACACCCACCACCCAGTGCGATGCAGCCAGAGGTGGGCTGTAGGCACTAACATTCTCCTAGGGGAAGAATAAGCCCAAATGGTGCCAAGAAATGCATTCAGTCCACCAGTCAGTGTGTGCTAGAGGAAGGCCAGCAGGGTGAATGGATGTTCAGCATTCATTGGAGAAGGGAGGTCTCAATGGAGAACGACATGTACGGGAATTCAGGGTAAGAGGTAGCAACTTGGAGAAAAGGAAAAAGTGTGACCAGAAGAAGGATGGGGAGAATGGTCAGAGACAGGGAGGCCACCCAGGGAGGCCCCTGGAGCTGTAGGAGGATATGGACTTGATCCTCAAGGTTATGGTTATGTAAGCAGGAGGGTGAGAAAATATACCTTGAACTTTAGAAAGATCCCTCTGTCCTACAACTCAATAGCAAGAAAATAAATAAACCAACCAAAAAAGGGCAAAGAGCTGAGGAGACATTTTTCCAGAAAAGATCCCCACATGGCCAACAGACACATGAAAAGATGCTCTATGTCAATCATCAGCAGGGAAATGCAAGACAAAACCACCAGGAGATATCACCTCAGGCTCATGATAATGGCTGCCATCAAAAGGACAAAAAATAACATGTGTTGGCAAGGCTGTGGAGAAAAAGCAATCCTTCTGCATTGTTGGTGGGAATGCAAACTGATGCAGCCGTTGTGGAAAACAATATGGAAGGTCCTAAATAGAGCTACGGTATAATCCAACAACTCCATTTCTGGATATTTATCTGAAGGAAACAGAAACACTGTAAGAAAAAGATATTTGCACCCCCACGTTCACTGCGGCATTATTTAGAAGAACCAAGACACAGAAACAACCTACGTGTCCATCGATGAATGAATGCACGGAGAATGTGTGGTGTAAATATACAATGGGATGTTATTCACCCATAGAAAAGGAGGAAATCCTGCCATCTGTGACAACATGGATGGAACTTAAGGGGTTATGCTAAGTGAAATAGGCCACACAGAGAAAAACACAGTGTGAGCTCATTTATATGTAGAATCTAAAAAAAACAAACAAACAAGCAAAAACAAAGCCATAAATACAGAGAACACATTGGTGTGGGGTACAGGGGGATGAAATGGATGGAGGGAGTCAAAAGGTTCAGACTTGCAGCTATAAAATAAATCACAGGAATGTAATTGTGACCCAAGTTAATAATACTGTATTGTAGGGGCGCCTGGGTGGCTCAGTCGTTAAGCATCCGCTTAACGTCCGGCTCAGGTCTTAATCCCAGCGTCCTGAATGGAGCCCCGTATTGGACTCCCTGCTCCGCGAGAAGCCTGCTTCTCCCTCTCCCACTCCTCCTGCTTGTGTTCCCTCTCTCGCTGTGTCTCTCTGTCAAAAAAATAAAATCTTTAAAAAATAATAATAATACTGTATTGTATATTTGAAAGTTGCTGAGAGAGTAGATTTTAAAATTTCTTACCACGAGGGGAAAAAATCTACAACTCTGTCTGGTGATGGACATCAACTACAACTTTCCACGGTGATCATTTCACAATAGATACATATATCGAGTCACGATGTTGTACACCTGAAACTAATAATATGCTATATGGTAATTATATCTCAAAAGAAAGAAAGAGGCGCCTGGGTGGCTCAGTCGTTAAGCGTCTGCCTTCAGCTCAGGTCATGATCTCAGGGTCCTGGGATCAAGTCCGCATCAGGCTCCTGGCTCTGTGAAGAGCCTGCTTCTCCCTCTCCCACTCCCTCTCTCATTGCTTGTGTTCCCTCTCTCACTGTGTCTCTATCAAATAAGTAAAATCTTTAAAAAAAAAAAAAAAAAGAAAAGAAAAGAAAAGAAAGATCACTCTGGTACTGGGTAGAGGGGTTCTGAGGTGGGCAGAGACCACAGGGGTCTGGGGAAGGTACAGACTGGAGGCATCATTTGGAGGTGGTGGTCTCGCTCTTGGCTGATGGGGGGCAGGAAGGGAGGAACACAGGGTGGACAAAGGCATTTGAGGTATCTAGGACCTCTGGGACCCTAGAGAGTCCTGAGCCAGAGTGTCTGATGATATCAAAGTCCAAGGAGCTGCCCCACCCACCTTGTTCGCCCCTCAACACCCACCACCTGTGCAGAGTCAGCAGATGAGAAAGGAGCAGAAATGATGGGGGGAGAGGGAGGGAAGGAACAGCCTGGGAGGGAGGACGGAGGCCTCAGAGAACCAACTCTATAAGAAGGGACGGAAATCCTAAATCATCTCAGCTGATCTCACAATAACCCTGTAAGTTGGGTACCAGCAGGCTTACATTTGAGGAAACTGAGGCTCAGAGGTAGAACAAACTTGCCAAAGACACAGACCATGAGTGACAGGATCGGGGTTTGACCCCAGCAGTCGGGCCCTGAGCCTCAGCCCAAGCCCCGCCACTGTTCTTGACCACCTGGCATAGTGTGTGACCTTGGCCAGGCAGGCCAGGGAAGTGGGGAGATGGACAGAGTCAGGTGGGGAGGAGAATGAATTGGCAGTGGAGACAAGAGGATGGTCTCCCCCGAGGGACAGGCAGAGGCTTGCCTCACTGGCCCAAAGCCCCTCCCTATTTTGTGACCTCTGGAAATACCACCCTTGGGGGTCAATCCTTGGTCACGACTGTTCTGGGCAGACCTGTCAGTGATGGCTCCCAGTCTTGACTGGTTCCTCCCAGGGTGTCTGTAGCCTGTGCCACTCTGCCCAAGCCCACAGTCCCCAGTGACACACTCTGAGTCTCTATCCTGCACCTTGAGGCTAGGGCCCCTGGTGCTCTATCTTAACATCAGCCTTCCTGCTTCCCCACTGGGAACACCAAGGCCAAGTGGGGCCCACCACCAGCATATTCTTGAACTCTTCTTGCAGAGACCAGAGCTTGCTGTGCCTGAAGGAGCCCCATCTCTTGGGGAGCAGACCCCCGGCTGTTATCAAAGTCCCTGGGATGACCCTGGAGTGAGTGCCTGGCCTTTTCTACCTAGCACCCTCTCACCAACTCCTCTCACAAGGACCTGCTCTGTCATCTTTAATCCAGGGATTGGGGGGTACTGGCATTCAGGGGTTCCAGTGCCCCGGACCACCACAGGCAAGACTCAGAGGGCTCAGAGCAGGCCCATGCATGTCCTTCCCTGGGAACATCAGATAACCTGAGAAGGTGGGGCTGATCCTTTCCCAGACAGACGGACAGGGAGATGGTCAGGGGAGATTCTGTCCATCTGGGCTAGGCCCTTGTTCCCCTGGCTGGAGGGGCAGGGAGGTGAGGAACAGTGGGGAAGTCCAGCCACCAGCAGACCCGAATCGGGGCAGCACAGGTAGGGGCCAATTCTTGGTCTCCCTGGTTCCAGAGGGTGGAGCCACCACCCTAACAGACCCAAGGAGCTGAGCAAGGAGCCAACAAGGATGATTTTCAAGCCTTAAAACGTAAAACAATTTACCCTGCTAGGTTTCAGACTTGCTTGGGATGCATGAAATTTTTATTTTCCCTTCCTATTTCTCTGTTAGGGAATGGGAATATCCACCCTGGGATGTCCCCCACATTTTTTTCTACTGTTATTTTTTAAATTTCTTTATTTGACAGAGACATAGCACAAGTAGACAGAGTGACAGGCAGAGGGAAAAGAAGAAGCACCACTGAGCAGGGAGCCTGATGCAGGGCTCGATTCCAGGACCCTGGGATCATGACCTGAGCCAAAGGCAGCCGCTTAACTGACTGAGTCACCCAGGCACCCTTTTATTATTATTTTTAAGTAATGTCTATAGTACCCAATGTAGGGATTGTACTCAAGACCCTGAGATCAAGTGTCTTATGCTCCACCGACTGAGCCAGCCAGGCACCCCTCCCCATTGTATTTTAGAAGCAGGACAACTTGTCACCTGGCTTCCCAGGTTCACAGAGAGCAGAACTAGGCCCCAGGATGAATCATCCCCTGTATCTCACCCATCCCTGATTTGGATAATGTGGACATGGCATTTTGGGCAAGGAGTTGACGCCAGAGTAATTAAGACTTCTGGAGATGTTGGGATGAGGTGACTATATTTTGCACATAGGGAGGATATGAATTTGGGGAGCCCAGGGGACATACTGTTATGGGTTGAATTGTGTTCCCCAAAGATGTGTGGAAATCTTAACACCCAGGATCTCAGAATGTAGCTTGATTTGGAAACTGGGTCTTTACAGAGGAAATTAAATTAAAATGAGATCCTGGAGGGGTGCCTGTCTAGCTCAGTTGAAGACCGAGTGACTCTTGGCTTCAGGATTGTGAGTTCAAGCCCCACAGTGGGTGTAGAGATTACTTAAAAATAAAATGAGGTCTTAGAGTAGACTCTAAGCCCATATGACTCGTGTTCTTACAAAATGGGGAAATTTGGACACAGAGACACACACAGGTGGAAGGCAAGATGGCGGTCTCCCAGCCAGGAATGCCTGAGGCTACCAGAGCTAAGACACAGGTCTGCAACGAAGCTTCCCCAACTCCCCAACATGGCCCTACTAGCACCTCAATTTTCACTTCTAATGTCCGGAACTGTAAAAACAACAACAACAACAAAAAAAAAAACACACACAAAAAAATACAATTTCCATTGTTCTAAGTCATTCAGTCAGTGGTAATTTGTGACAGCAGCCCTAGGAAAATAACCAGGCCCTGGGCCCCACCTCCCCTACCCCCGCCAGATCCTGTGTCCACTTGGAAGATGTACTTTAAACTTACGACACCACCTCAGAAGCAGTCAACCCAGAATCTTACCAAACTTCTACTTCCAATGACCAGTTTACAGGAAATGAAAGGAAGGGAAAACCATGTAAACATGACACCATGAGAATGTGATCAGCAAAACTCAGACTGTGGGAAACTCCACAGGACAAAGAACTCAGTTTCTTCAACCACGACAAAAATGTAAAGGCAAGAGGTGCCTGGCAGGCTCAGTCGGTTAAGTGTCTGCCTTAGCTCCAGTCATGATCTCAGAGTCCTGGGATCAAGACCCGCATCAGGCACCCTGCTCAGACTTTAAAAAAAAAATGCAAAGGCAAAAATGTGGGTCATGGAGGGGGCTGTAGATGAAAAGGAACCCAGGAGGCACATCACCAGCTACAATATGTGTCAGCTCTTTCTGAGCCAGATTCAAATGCACAAGCTACAAAGAAACTCTCTGTGAGATAATCAGAGATTTTCGAATACAAATAGGATATTAGTTCAAATCCAGGGATTATTATTAATTTTACAAGGTGCCATCATGGTGTTGATGCTTTTTTCTTTTTTCTTTTTTTTTAAGATTTATTTATTTGAGACAGAATGTGCGCACACGTGCGAGGTGGGGGACAGAGGGAAAGGGAGAGAGAGAATCCCAAGCAGGCTCCATACCCAGCACAGAGCACAAGGTAGGGCTCGGTCTCACAACCTTGAGACCATGACCTGAGCGGAAACCAAGAGGCAAACGCTTAACTGAGCCACCCAAACACCCCCTGAATCTCCCTCTCTCTCTCTCTTTTTTTTTAAGAGCCCTTATCTCTTAAACATTTATGGATGAAATGTTGGGGTGGTTGGCAGGCAGGGGAATAGAAGGGGTTACAGGTGATGAAAAAATGGGCTCCCCGAGTGGACCACTGTTGGAATGGGGTGTTGGGTATCATGATGAGGTTGCTATGCTCCTCATTACTTGGTACTCATTCTCCTTTGGTGTATATATAAAATTGTTCACAGTCAATAAAAAATAAGCATTAGCAGGTCAGTTCTCCATGGATCTCTGGGAGGAGCAGAGACAGATGGTGGGGTACGGGCCCCAAAAAGGTAAAGACTTACCTTTCAGATAAGACAAATTTTCCATCTTTGAGGCTGGGTAGCTTCTTCAAGGGGTTGATCGCTATGTATTCCTTGCTGTGGTGGTGACCTGAGAGGGGCAGGAAAGGTAAAGGTCTGAGGGCACCGGAACCTCAGGGAAGAGAGAACCAGGTCTCCCAGAGGAAGAAATTCTCTCTAGAAGGGGAAGCAAACCCACAGGAGTACCATGGCTCACTTCAGGTCGAAGAGCAAGTCAGGGGCTGAACAGGGATTAGGATCAAGTCTCCTGCCAGATCCCAGGTTCAGTGACCAGGACCACCTGTTGGCTCACAGAAGTTGGGGACCTCCAGCCCCACTCCCAACTCTGGGCCTGAAGCCACAGCCCAGGAAACAGCAGAAGCCCTAGGAGCCTGGATCCCACCCTCTACAGCCCCCTCTAAAAGGAGCAGAGCAGCTGGGAGCCCTGGGCCCCAGCATATAGCTGGAATCCAAAAGGGAGCCTATCATAGGCAATCAATCTCCAAGGAGTATTGCTTTGGCATTTTTTTTAAGGTCATTACTTTGTTTTTAAACATTTTTAAAATTTAAATTCAATTGATTAACATAAAATGTATTATTAGTTTCAGAGGTAGAGGTCAGTGTTTCATCAGTCTTATGTAATACACAGTGATGTTACATCATGCCCTCCTTTTTTTTTTTTTAAAGATTTTATTTGTTTATTTGACAGACAGAGATCACAAGTAGACAGAGAGGCAGGCAGAGAGAGAGAGAGGGAAGCAGGCTCCCTGCTGAGCAGAGAGCCCGATGCGGGACTCGATCCCAGGACCCTGAGATCAAGACCTGAGCCGAGGTAGCGGCTTAACCCACTGAGCCACTCAGGCGCCCACATCATGCCCTCCTTAAGGCCCATCACCCAGTTACCCCATCCCCCTATCCCCTCCCCTCCAGCAACACTCAGTTTGTTTCCTATGATTAAGAATCTGTTATGGTTTGTCTCCCTCTCTGATTTCATCTTGTTTTATTTTTCCCTCCCTTCCCCTGTGATCCTCCATTTTGTTTCTTAAAGTCCACATATGAGTGAGATCATATAATTGTCTTTCTCTGACTGACTTATTTCGCTAAGCTTAATACTCTCTAGTTTCAGCCATGTCATTGTAAACAGCAAGATATCATCTTTTTGATGGCTGAGAAGTATTCCAGTGTGTGTGTATATGTATGTGTGTGTGTGTGTGTGTGTACCACATCTCCTTTATTCATTCATCTGCCAATGGACATCTGGGCTCTTCCTATAGTTTGACTCTTGTGGACATTGCTGCTATAAACATTGGGGTGCAGGTGCCTCTTCGGATCATGACATTTATATCTTTGGAGTAAATAGCTAGTAGTGCAATTGCTGGGTCATAGGGTAGCTCTATTTTTAACTTTTTGAGGAACCTTGTTTTGTTTTTTGTTTTGCTTTGTTTTAAGTACATTCTGCTCCAGGCGCCTGAGTGACTCAGTCATTAAGTGTCTGCCTTAGGCTGAGGTCATGATCCCAAGGTCCTGGGATTGAGTCCTCCATTGGGCCCTCTGCCCAGCAGGGAGCCTGCCTCTCCCTCTTCCTCTGCCCTTCCCCGCCATGCTCTTGCTCTTTCGCGTGCTTGTTCTCTCCCAAATAGATAAAATCTTAAAAAAAAAAAAAAAGGTAAGCTTTGCTCAACATGGACTTGAACTCAGTTTTTTTTTCTTGTTTTGTTTTTTTTTAAAGTAAGCTCTCTGCCCAACATGAGCCTGAATTCACAACTCCAGGCTCAAAAGTCCACACACACTACCAACTGAGCCAGCCAGGCATCCCAATCTATCTGGAGTTTTAACCCTTCCACAGCTGGCTGCCTGTGGCTGGAAACACTTCTAGGGCTCGACTCACACCTCATTTCAGAGCACCTGGTCTCCTCTGTGTTCTAGAGACTTCTGCCTCGGCAACCTGAGCTTTTAAGAATGCCTTCTGTGCTTGGAATAATGTTGGAGACCAGCGCCCTATGTACCACTCAAGGTCTGTGTCACCCTGAGCAGGGAGGGTAAGTGTGAACTGAAGCAGGAGGCTTGACTCAGATTTGAATGACCACACACTTTGGCAGTCTTTGCCAACTGGTCAGAGGTGCTGCAGCTAACAAGAGACTACCCTCCCACAAGGAAAAGCCAAGGGCACTGGATGGGAGACTGGGGGACACTCAGCAGCTCTGTCTTCCCCTTTTACCTTAGAAGAGCCTGTTGGTTGTAGCAGGGGAGAAAGTGAGGGAGAATGGACAGCCTACAATTCCCTTGGGAAACGTTTCTTCCCCTGGGGACTCTGATGGGTGGAGTATCCTCTGTGTCTCAGCTTAGAGACACCCTAACCTTGTGCCTGCTGCCCCTCAGGGTCAGACATATACCCTGCAGCAGGGGGTGCCTACCTTTTAGCAGATCCACAAACTGGAAGTCGAAGGGGATGCTATTTTTCCTAGCAAAGATATAGACAGCACGGCAAGATGCTGACAGCAGGTCCAGATAGAGCTCTAGGCCCATGCTGAACCATACGGTGGACACCCCCACCAGCCACAGCTACCAGGCTCTGAACCTGAGCCTTTATGTAGCCTGAGTCCTTGGCCTTGGCCCTGTATCCTTCAGTCGTCTCCAACTCAGGCCCATGACCCCGTGTTCTGGAACTTACTGTTTCACTTGGTGTTGTCATGAGGCCAGGAATCCCGGAATTCTCACAGCAGCAAGAATTCTGGAGAAACTCAGGGGCAGACTAAGTAGAGGTCCCCCTCTCAGGGGCAGAAGGCGGAGGCCACCTGCAGCCCTGCCCTTCCCTCCCCTCTCGGTGCATGTGTGTGTGTGTGGCCCATTTCTGAGAAAGACTTACACTTGGGAATTCTCAGGGTTAGAACTTCATTGCAGAACACGACCCAAGGGGTTCTGTAGAGTCCAGAATGAGAACAGGGCAATGAGAATGAACCATGGAGGGTTTCAGAAGCATGCTCAGGGGTTTGTGTAGGTCAGCCTAGCCTGAACTGTAGTTAGAAAAGTGTGGGGAGGAAAAGAAACAGGAGCCTGGCAAAAAGTCAGGGCCCCAGGGACAATGTCACAGGAGTATCAGGGGTCAATCAGCCAGGCAGAGCAGCCCAGAAACTTCAGGCCTGGCTTGGGACTGGCAGTGGCCACCTGGCAACTCAAGAAGGTAACTGGACCCAGATGGAGAGGCCTGAGTCTTGTCACTTGAGGCTGCGTCATCATGGGACATCTCTTATCCCTCTAGATTCTGCTCATAAGAGGGGAGACCCCACCTTCTAAGGCCGAGTGAGGCTAGAGACAAGTGGAGGGCACACAGCATGTTTATTGTGGGCAGGAGAGAGCAGGGTACCGGGCCTGGCCACTCCCCTCTCAGCTGAGCCGCTCCAGCAGTCTCTGCACCAGCTCCTGGGCCAGCTTGGGGTCCCGCTGGGCATCTCGGGGGTCCCGAGGCTGCAGCACAAGCCTGTGGGCATCCTGGACAAGCTCAGGACCCAGAGCAGCCTCCACTCGGGCTCGCCACGCTGCCAGTCGGGGCCAGTCTTGGAAGATGTCACAGCCGACAGCAGTGGGCTGGGGAGACAAGGGGACTCAGCGCTGGGCCCAGAGTCCACCCCCCCCACCCCAGAAGGCAAGCAGGCAAGCACCTGCATTAGCTCCGTGAATGCCATCAAATCTGCCAGGGAGAGCTGCTCGGTGGCCAGGAAGGGCTTGGTGGCCAGGACCTCCTGATCCAAGTGCCTCAGAGCTGGCTTCAGCTTCCCCAACAGCCGGTCTAGCCGCACGGGGTCCACGGGCTGCCCTGAGAAATGGGGCAGGAGGGACTGGGCAGGGGAGAATATAGGCGGTTCAAACATCCTCAGCCACCTGGCTACCCCTCCTGGCCCCCATCCATCAGTGATACCCCTCCCCCCCCGGTGGGCACTGTATCCAGAAGGATTCTGAGGTGTCATTCAGACTCCAGGGAAGGAGTGCTGTGACAGATTACAGATGTCCACCTGGGACAGGGGATGAGAGGCTGTATATAGGCCAACAGGTTCTTTCCAGCATGGGGGCGGGATGGGGGGTGTCTCCGGCTCCCACCCAAGCCTGCACACTAGGGCAGGGAGTCTCACCTTACACAGGTAGACGTTGGTGGCCGGCAGCTGGACGGCGGTGTGCTGCCATGCCAGGTACTCATCCACGCGTGCGCGGGCCTGCAGCTCCGTGGGGTACCAGTGGGCCGCCACCTGGTACTTGCGGTTCAGGTATAAGAGGATGGCCACGCTACAAACAAGGGGCGTCGGAGATTTCCCCAGCCCTCAGCACTGGGCAGCAAACAGGATGATCCGGCTGGATCTCTCTCCCAATGCCACCTCCAGGGGAGGATGCCCTGATTCCCACATCCCCAGCAACAGTCATCATCTCCCCACCAAACTTCTCCATTCCTCAAGTGCTTCCCCAGGGGCCCACATTTCCAACTCCTCTCCCTTCTAGGAGCCCTCTACCTCCAGGCCCCGCTCTCTGGCGTCAGAGTCCTACTGAGGGGGAGGCAGGCAGACCTGCCATGGACGGCCTACCTGAGGGGCCTCCCAGGTCCTTCCCAGGCCAGTGCTCCCCAGAACCCCCTTCTTGATCCACTCTGGGTTCCTAGAACTTGGAGGCCAGTTTCTATTCTCAGGCAAAGCCTGGGGGAGGGTCACATTACTTGCCCATTTTACAGAGGAGACACAGGGGACACGAAGTTCTGTGACCTGTCTGCGGCAGAGAGCGAGGACGTAGGGAACTGGGATTCAGAGCCCAGTGCCGATCTGGGGCTGCCTGCCTTCTGGCTCCTGGGACTGAGAGGCCGGGTTTGGGACATTCGGGGAGGGCTGACCTCAAGCTCCGATCTTCCTCAGCTGGCTCCAGGCGGTCCAGGCTTGACTGAGTGACCTAGGCCCCTTTTTCCCAGGCGGAAGCTACCAGCTTTAGCCCCAAAGCAGTCCCCTAGTCCAGCCCTTGCCTCCAAGCTGGGTGAGCCAAAAGTTGGGGGGGTTGGGGGGGAAGACTACACCACTTTGGAAAAATCTCCCAGTGAGGGGTCATCAGCTTTTTGCCTTCCTCCCTCCACCTCCCCCAACCCAGCAGCCTCCTCAGGCCTCAGGACCCCCAGGACCCCATTACCTCTCCGCCAGCAGGAAATCCCCATCTTTGAGGGCAGGTACCTTCCCCAGGGGGTTTACCTTCAGGAATTCAGGCTTCAGGTGCTCCCCTGAGGGGTGGAGAGGATGAGTAGCTCATCAAGTTCTCGCCCCTGGAAAACCCCTCCATGGAGCCCAGGCTAGTCAAGACTCACCCCGGCCTAGCTCCACCGGCCGCAGCTCAAAGGGAATGCCATTCTTCCGGGCAAATATGTAGATGGCACGGCAGGGGGGCGAATAGAGGTCCAGGAACAGCTCCAGGGGCATGGCTGCGCCTCCCACTGTCTTCACCTTCCCTCCACTCAGTTCGGCCTCTGAGGGTTTGTTTGGCCCCTCCAAAACTGGGCCTGAAGAAATATGTTCCCCTCCCTGAAACCTACTTCCTCTGAGGTACTTGCTGGGCGCCCCGCCAAGCCTCCACACCTCTTGGTCTCTGTGGAATGGTGGCAGGGTGGGCTATTGGAGACTGGTCACTGGTTTTCCACAGCAGGGTCCCCAGCCTGACCCTTCTCCTCCTTCCCAGGGTGTTAGAAAAGCTTGGACACCCCCACAGCCATTTCTTCCCTCTGGCTGGGCCACCCCCTTATCTCGGCTTCCTGGCAGCCAGGGCGGCTTTCACAATCCTAGCTGAGGTGGGAGGCTCCCTGGCAGCAGACACACACGATTGGTCTTTAAGGCCTTTTGTGTCTTTCTTTCGCACAGGCTCCTGGGCTTCGCACACACACACACAGAGTCACACACACACACAGTCACGCACTCACAGACACAAATTCATACAGTCACACACAGTCCCCCCCCACAGACTCACATGCACACAGACTCTCACACACAGAGTCACGCACTCACAAATATGCACACAGTCACACACACATAAACAATCACACTCACACAATCACACATAGTAACATACACAATCACTTCATACACGCACACAGTCATGTATTCACAAACACAGATTCACACGCAGTCACAAACTCACACGGTCACACAGAGTCCCACACACAAAGTCATACCCTGGCACACACACAGACTCACACACACACACACACACAGACACCCACAGTCACACAAAGTCACACACTCACAAACAGATTTATATAGTCACACACTCACACATACAGTCACATACTCTCACATGTACACACAGTCACACACACGTACACACATTCACACACAGTCACATGCTCTCACACAGTCACACAGAGTCTCTCTGTCTCTGTCTCTCTCTCTCTCTCTCTCACACACACATACACACACACACATACACACACACGCACTCATATGACCCCACCCCACCCCCAGCCCAGTCTTCTCCTCTCTCCAGTCTGAGTAACTGTCCTGACATGCTAACTTGGTAAAGACATCTCTATTTATTTATTTATTTGTGAGAGAGAGAGAGAGAGCAAGCATGTGAGCACACAAGTGGGGAAAGGGCCACAGGGAAAGAGTATTCAAGCAGACTCCTGCTGAGCTCAGAGGCCCAACTCAGGCCTCTATCCCACCACCCATGAGAGCAGGACCCAAGCCAAAACCAAGAGTCAGACGTTTAACCAACTGCACCACCCAGGCACCTCAAGGCATCCCTCTCCTTACCATCCTTCTCTGGAGCCCCCCACCTCAGGTGCAGCACCCCCACCCCCTGAGGCTCTGGCCAGCCCCCTGGAGTCTTCCCTCCTCCTTACCCAGACCCGATCCCTCCAACTCCACCAGCTTCCTAACCAGTCCCTCTACCTCCACCAAAGGCCCTCTGCCCTATCCACAGGGATTTCTCGAGTCCCTGTCAGATCCCACGCTCCCCTGCGCAACTCCCTCCCACAGCCCAAGTGCCCTCAGCCAGGTTGCATCCCCCCGCCCAGTGTAGCCATGTTCCCAGCCTTGTGCATTTTTCTCCCTTCCTCCTGGACTGTCCTGTACACTTCTTTTCTGTCAGAATCCAAGTCTTGGGTCAGAACCCAAGTCTTGAGATGCTGAGGGGTGAGCTCTGAGGCAGCACCTCTGTGAGCCATAGGTAGGTTGGGAGCTGGGGCCTAGCATCCACGCTAGCCCATGATGGTGTGCTGGGTCATGGAACAGGTGACAGCTGGAACAGCCCCCTGGGGACTGAGCCATGGCCTCCCAGGAAGCTGTCCCCACCCCATTCTGGGACCTTGGAACGTTAGAGCTACTTCCTAACTTTCTCGACCCATGCAAGGCAACTGTAATGTTCCCCACCGGTTTTATAGGAACTGAAGTCCGCCAGGCAGGACTGTTAGGGACAAAGTCTACCGTCCACAAACACAAGTACTTGTAGGACATGTGACTTGGGGAGGACTGTCCCCACCCTTGATTTCAAGGGCAATTCATGATTCAGCCCAGCCAGTGAAGATCCTGTACCCCTGGGCCACTCTGATTGGATCAGGCAGGGTCCAGGGTTGTGGCAGGACTTTCTGGGAAGGAGGGACAGGGAACAGGCACAAAGCTGACTCCTGCTGAGGCCCATGGTCCTTCCCAAGGAAAAGGTCTGGAAGCCACCAGCTGCAGAAGGAGCACAGCTGGCTCAGACTCTTCCCCAGTGGAGAGGGAGAACCAGGGCTGGGCAGCCCCAGGAGCCTGCCTGTCCACAGCCGACCATCCTGGAGCCCAGACAGGAGGGAGCAAAGCCACGCAGGCCCAGCCAGGCTGTCAATGGGAGGCTGAGCTCAGACACAACATGCCCAGAGCCGTCAGGGAGTCCAATATCCGAGATCTGTAACCCAACCCTACACAGAGAATCCCAGCTGGCTTTACCATATTGAACAAGAGCCCCAGCCATGTGGTACAGGGAAGAATATGAGAAGTGTGACAGAGTAACCTGGAAGGAAGATGGGGAGATGGAGAGAGGGACAAGGGCAGCTAGGAACTCTTCCCTTTGTTTATTTACTCATTCATTCACCCAGCCAATGGGGAGTGAGACTCAGAGACAGACAAAAAGCAGTGGAGGGAGAACAGGCTAGGGGACCAGAGCAGGGTCTTTCTTCTGTCTCCCAGCCCTCCCGGTGGGGTCCACCGGAGGGATTAAAAGCCGGTGCCAGGACCTTGGGGATGGGGCTGTGGGCCCCAACCTAGCCCTCCCCCCCCGGAAAGCCCCCATTCGCTCCCTCTGAGCCATTCCCACCAACCTCAGAAGCCTGCAGGCCTCTGGTAGAAGAATTCTCTGCCATTGAATGATTCCCCTTTATGCTGTCCTCCACCCAGCTCTCCACACCCCACTCCACCATCTAGCGGTCAGGCCATGCCCCTGGCCGATCACATACCTGAGCAACAGTAGTCCTGGGAACTAACAGCCAGCCCTCGGCATGGCTCAAGATCCTGTGCTTATCTTGCCACCATGACCTTGGCCTGCCAGTATGCCCCTCACCATGCCCAGCTGCTGGAGAGTCCCAAACACACTTGACCTCCCTGCTTTCAGCATTAGCTCATGCCCTTCCCTCTGCCAAGACCAGTTTGGGATTCAAGGTCATTTCCAGGAGCCTCTTTTGTCTCTCCTCCAGAAGCAGGAGACCTGAGGATCCTGCTAGCCCCCTCCTTTGATGGTGCCCAGCGTGGCTATTTCAGCAGTGGCCCACCCTCCAGGACATAGCAGTCACCTACACTGAACCCACAGTGAATGTTTACTGTGCATTTACGTCTTCTATTTTATTGCAGTGCCTTTTGAAAGCAACCCGTCCAATTGTGAACAAAAAAGTAGCTGGTGTGGGTCTAAAAGGCACAGGATGTCTCTATTCCCAACCCTCTGAGGGAAGATGGAAAAGGTCCAGGAAAACAAGCAAATTGGAGGAATCTCTGAAAGGGAGGCCACAGGAACAGGATCGAAGAGGGAACACACCCACCAGAGACTCTCAGGGCAGAACAGATGCGACAGGGAGCAGCTCAGGGCTCAAGCTGGGAATGACACAGGTTGGGTAGAACCCTGGTAGGAAGGCCCAGGGAACCATGAGCTCAGAGGCCAAGGTTAAGGACCCCATTTATTGGTTGGCAGTGCCATCTACTGTCACATCCAAGAACAGCAGCCACATAAGCCGCATGGCCTCCTGCAGGATGTCCTGAGAAACTGGGAACCTTGGACCTCTCCTGAGAAAACAGACCACTAGACAAAAAAACAAACATTGGCAAAAGGAACTCTGAGAAACTTGAAAGTGTCATGTGCTTTGACCTGTGCTGTTTCTGTTACGTAAGTTCAATTTCCTAAGTTTTCTGTTCAGGCACGTGGTCGGTGATGAGAAACTCTTTTTTTTTTTTTTTTTTTAAAGATTTTTTATTTATTTATTTGACAGAGAGAGATTACAAGTAGGCAGAGAGGCAGGTAGAGAGAGAAGGAGGAGGAAGCAGGCTCCCTGCTGAGCAGAGAGCCCGATGCGGGACTCGATCCCAGGACCCCGAGATCATGACCTGAGCCGAAGGCAGCGGCTTAACCCACTGAGCCACCCAGGCGCCCCGGTGATGAGAAACTCTTGATTGTAAAACAGGGTATAGGGGTGCCTGGGTGGCTAAGTTGGTTGAGCATCTGCCTTTGGCCCAGGCCATGGTCTCAGGGTCCTTAAATTGAGCCCCAAGTGGGGCTCTTTGCTCAGCAGGGAGCCTGCTTTTCCCTCTCACTCTACTTGCCACTCCCCTTGTTTGTGCTCTCTCTCTGTCTCTCTCTCTGTCACATAAATAAAAAAAAAAAAAGCAGCAACAACCAAAAAAAAAACCAAAAAACCAGGGTGTAGTCTTTGTGATGATTAAAGATGCTATGTTCCATTTTTTTTTTTCAAGATTTTTTTTTTTTTTTAAATTTGACAGAGAGACACAGCAGAAGAGGGAAAACAAGCAGGGGAAGTGGAAGAGTGGGAAGCAGGCTTCCTGCAGAGCTGGGACCCCAATATGGGGGCTCTATCCCAGGACCTTGGGCCCTTGATCTGGGCCCATGACCTGAGTTGAAGACAGACATTTAACAACTGAGCCACCCAGTTGCCCCAAAGATGCTACGTTCTTCCCTCCCTAGACCCCACCAGGATGCTAGTGAAACATGTCACCAAAGAGCTGACAGGGCAGGAAGTGCAGCTCAACTCTTTCCCCCAAATCTGCTTATCCTCTGACCCTTGTTTCTGTAAAATAACATTCATGCTTGACAAGTGATAACCAAATGTTAACTTAAAAAAAACTTTTTTAGTTTTTTTTGTTGTTGTTGCTTATTTATTTGAAAGACAGAGATCACAAGTAGGCAGAGAGAGACAGGCAGAGAGAGAAAGGGGGAAGCAGGCTTCCTGCTGAGCAGAGAGCCCCATGCGAACCTTGATCCCAGGATCCTGAGATCATAACCTGAGCCCACGGCAGCCCACGGCAGAGGCTTAACCCACTGAGTCACCCAGGCGCCCCACCAAACGTTAATTTAGTTGTTTTGCAGGAGCTCAAGCTTTCATAAAGAAGCCAGCAGAATCCAGGACCACTGACTTCCTCTTTGAGCACAACAAAATGAAATTGACCCTCCCACACTCAGCAAACTTCCTGGGGCTGATCTCGAGTCACATGACTCTTCCCCCCTTTAACCTCTTTTGCTGGCCTTTATTTATTTATTTATTTAAGAACTTTTTTTTTTTTTTTTAGATTTTATTTGTAAGAGGAAGAGAGCATGCTCACAAGCAGGGAGAGCAGCATGCGAAGGGAGAAGCAGGCTCCCCATTGAGGGGACTTGATCCCAGGACCCTGGGACCATGACCTGAGCCAAAGGCAGACCCTTAACTGCCTGAGCCACCCAGGTGCTCCTTGCTAGCCTTTCAAAATCCCTGACTCTACCCCTTCAGGTAGGCAGGGGTGTGTGAGTGTATGTGTGTGTGTGTACTTTTATCTTACTTTAGATTTATTTATTTATTTGATAGAAAAAGTGGATGCATGAGCTGGGAGGAGGGCAGAGAGAGAATCTCAAGCAGACTCCCCACTGAGTGTGGAGCCCAACTGGGGGCTTGATCTCACCACCCTGAGATCATGACCTGAGCTGAAATCAAGTGTTGGACACTTAACCAACTGAGCCACCCAGGTGCCCCTATTTTATTTTTTTTTAATCGCCTTCAGATAGAGTAATTTTAATTCCAAGATAGCTAGCAAACAGTATTATATTAGTTTCAGGGGTAAAATATAGTGATTCAGCAATTCCATACATTCATCAGTGCTCATCCTGGTAAGTGTACTCTCTATCCCCATCCCCTATTTCACCCATCCCCCCACCCGCCTCCCCTGTGTGACCACCAGTTTGTTCTTTATAGTTAAGAGTCTGGGGTTTTTTTTTCCTTTGTTCATTTGTTTTGTTTCTTAAATCCCATCTATGAGTGAAATCATACAGTATTTGTCTTTCTCTCACTGACTTATTTCATTTAGCATAATACTGTATGGCTCCATCCATGTCATTGCAAATGGTAAGATTTCGTTCTTTTTCATGGCTGCATAATATTCTGTTATACATACATACACGTATCTTCATTCATCTATCGATGGACACTTGAGCTGCTTCCATCAATTTGTTGTTGTAAATAATGCTGCAGTAAACATAGGATTACATATATATATATATATATATAATTTTTTTTTTTTTTTTTACTTATTTATTTGACAGACAGAGATCACAAGCAGGCAGAGAGGCAGGCAGAGAGAGACAGGGAAGCAGGCTCCCTGGTAAGCAGAGAGCCTGATGCGGGACTCCATCCCAGGACCCTGAGATCACGACCTGAGACAAAGGCAGAGACTTAACCCACAGAGCCACTCAGGCCCCCAGGATTACATACATCTTTTTGAATTAATGTTTTGATACTCTTTGTGTAAATACCCAGTAATGGAATGACTAGACCATACGCTGTTTCCATGTTTAACTTTTTGAGGAACCTCCATGCTCTTTTGCAGAATGGCTGCACCAGTTTGCATTCCCCACTGACAGTGCATGAGGGTTCCCTTTTCTCCACATCCTCACTGACACTAGGGAATGTTTGAGGCTTGTCCTCTGTATCCTTGCATGGCAGCCTTTACACACGATGTCTCACTAGTGTTTCCACTGTGCGTTGGACAGATGAACTTGGGTTCGGTCACACTAGTGTGAAATAGAAGGGCCTACAAGCAGGAAGAAAGGAAAAGAGGAGCGGGCTTTGGTGGGCATGTGTTCAACAACTCAAGACACGGGGCTACGAAAGAAGAGTGAAAAAGGTTGAGGTGGCGAGATTGCGGCCTGGCATGGCCCCCAGAACTCACATTTCACAAAAGCCGGCTGGGTGAGGTCAGGGGCCTTCGAGACTATACCAGTGAAAGCCTCAATTAGGGCAAAGGGCTCAAAGAGGCTTATCCATCCGTATCCCAGATACCATTCTTAGGTATGAGGGCCCTTCACAAATGACACAAAAAGGTCACAGGAGAAGAAATGCCAATGGATCTGAACACTTGAAAAGTGCCCAGTTTTATTTAAAAAATGAAAACCCCCAGGAAAACTAGCATGAGAATCCACGCCGTCCCCATCCACCTGCCACAGTCAAGTTTTTTAGCACAGAGTACACGCGTGCATGTCACATCATAAGCTCAAGTGTGTCCTCCCCCCACACTCCTGTGTCGAAGTCCTAACCCCCAGTGGGCCCTAATCCAATCTGACTGGTGTCCTTATAAGAGAGATTGGGACCCGCAGAGAAACACAGAAGTGTCTCACATGCACAGGGAAAAGACCACATGAGGACACAGGGAGAAGGTGGCCAACTACAAGCCCAGCAGAGAGGCCTCGGGAGAAACTGACCTTGCCAACATCTTGATCTTGGACTTCCAGACTCCAGAACTGCAAGAAAATAAGTTTGTTTTTCTAAGCTCCCTGGCACCCCCACGCTCTGTGGTATCTTGGTTCGGTGTCCAGAGCTTACTAACAAAAACAATCCATGAGGGCTAGGACAACCTCCACAGACAGCAGTGTGGTGACATCTAGCAAAAAGGGCATGTGATCACAGAATCAGACCTTCAAAGTCAGAAGACAAACTGATAGCTGCCAGAGGGAAAGGGAGGTAGGGGGCGGGCAAAATGGGTAAAGCGGAGTAAGGTACAGGCTTCCAGTCGTGGAATGAAAACGGCACGGGGATGAAAGGCACGGCATAGGGAATACGGTCCATAATATTTTGATCACATCATGTGATGACAGGTGGTGGCTACATTCGTGAGCCTAGCATGATGTGTACAGCTGTATAATCACTACACCGTCCACCTGAAACTGGTATAACATCATGTACCCACTAAAAAACAAAACAAAACAGGAGCACCTGGTGGCTCAGTGGGTTAAAGCCTCTGACTTCTCTCAGGTCATGATCCCAGGGCCCTGGGATTGAGGCTAGCATTGGGCTCTCTGCTCAGCAGGGAGCCTTGCTTCCCTTCCTCTCTCTGTGCCTGCCTTTGTCTACTTGTGATCTGTCTGTCAAATAAATAAAATCTTTTTTTAAAAAAAGCAGTGGGGCACTGGGGTGGCTCAGTTGCTAGGCGTCTGCCTTCGGCTCAAGTCGTAATCCCAAGGTCCTGGGATCGAGCCCCACATCGGGCTCCCTGCTCCATGGGAAAGCCTGCTTCTCCCTCTCCCACTCCCTCTGCTTGTGTTCCCTTTCTCGCTGTGTTGCTCTCTGTCAAATAAATAATTAAAATCTCTTAAAAAACAAAGTTTTAAAAAAAACCCTAATAAATAAATTTTTTTAAAAATAAAAATCATTTCATTTTGGGGCACCTGGGTGGCTCAGTGAGTTAAGCCTCTGCCTTCGGCTCAGGTCATGGTCTCAGGGTCCTGGGATCAAGCCCCGCATCAGGCTCTCTGCAGAGCCTGATGCTTCCCCCACCCCCCGCTCCCTCTGCCTGGCTCTTTGCCTACTTGGGATCTGTCTGTCAAATAAATAAATAAAATCTTTTAAAAAAATTTTTCCATTTCCCTCCAACCGCCCCCACCCACCCAAAAAAAGACACATGACTCCTTTAGCCAGCAAGGCCACTTATGAGAGTGTCCCACAGCCGTACTCAGCAGTGACCCACAGGGACACTGGCAGTAATAGTCACACATTACTGGTCCATTAGCAGGAATGTGTGGCCACGTCATGGTCCACAGGTGCGGTGGCAGCTGTGCACTGTACCAGTGTAAAGCATTCTGTGAGCCACTGTGCCTGGCTCAGGGAGATTCCTGGAGCTCATATACACAAGGTGCTCAGAGCAGCTGACACATCAGCAATTATGCTCCATGACTCAGCTGTCCCAACTCTTCCAGAAAAAAAAGTTCTCTGGAACGGACTGGGTGGCTCAGTCCGTTAAGGGTCGGACTCCTTTTTTTTTTTTTCTTTTTTAAGATTTTAGTTGTTTATTTGTCAGAGAAGACACAGTGAGAGAGAGAATACAAGCAGGGGGAGTGGGAGAAGGAGAAGCAGGCTTCCCGCTAAGCAGGGTTCCTGAAACGGGGCTTGATCCCAGGACCCTGGGATCATGACCTGAGCCGAAGACAGATGCTGAAAGACTGAGCCACCCAGGTGCCTCAAGGACCTGGCTCTTGATTTCAGCTCAAGTCATGATCTCACAGGCCATGGATCAAGTCCCACATCAGGCTCAATGCTTAGCTCAGCTCGGAGTTTTCTTGTTCATTACCCTCCACTCTTTCCCTTGCTTGCTCATTTATGTCCCCCACCCCTAACCCATCTTTAAAATAAATAAATGTTCTCTAATGAAATGGCCATGTGTCAAGATATTTCTCAGTAACTGGTATCTCCCAGACACCAGTGTCTCCCAGCCCCCATGACCCCCTCTCTGCTATTTTCTTTTCAAACGTGGGATTCCACAAGAGAATGCCAGTGGTGCCTCTGATGGCCCAGTCAGGCATGCAGACTTGCTTTAGAAACCTGTTTGAGGGACGCCTGGGTGGCTCAGTTGGTTAAGCAGCTGCCTTCGGCTCAGGTCATGATCCCAGCGTCCTGGGATCGAGTCCCACATCGGGCTCCTTGCTTGGCAGGGAGCCTGCTCCTCCCTCTGCCTCTGCCTGCCATTCTGTCTGCCTGTGCTCGCTCTCTCTCCCTCTCTCTCTCTGACAAATAAATAAAATCTTAAAAAAAAAAAAAAAAAGAAACCTATTTGACAGCGACTTCGCTGTTTGAAGCCCTTAAAACAGGCTTCATTGAATTGAAAATCCAATGGAACTGTCCCAGTTCTGTCCTGGTCAGTTTGAAACCCATTTGGTGTTGGTTGCATTGAAGAGAGTCCCCGGGCACAACTTGTAGCTCATCAGGAAAACAATTCTCCTTGCTAACAACTGCATGGGTGCCTCGGTCTGGGGGTGTAATGCTGATGCGAGACTGTTGTGTGATTTAACGCAGATGGACTGTCTGGATTCCAGATGTGCATGTGTCTTGTCTTGTATCCCTAACTGGAAGCAAGACTCAGCAAAACAATGTGGTCAGAGATGACCAGATGGTGCTGGGCAGCTTATTGCTGGTTACAACGTTAGGGACCTTCACTATTTCCAAACCTGTGCAGCTGCTAACTATTTTCCCTGCAAAGTCATGTCCGTTGGAGCCCATTCTCAATCAGCTCATCCCTTCTTGGAGAGACAGTTGTTGGTTTATGGAGTGCAGGCGAGTGAACTGGCTAAGCATGGTGCGGTGCCTCACCATGAACAGCGCCTGCAGAAGAGAACCTAAGTACAAACAATGTTTCCCTTGTCATTGCCAGCAAAGACGTAAGTTTTAAGGTTTAGCATGATGAGGGGCGCCTGGGTGGCTCAGTCAGTTGGGCATCCCACTCCTTGGTTTCTGTGCAAGTCACGATCTCAGGGTCATGGGACCTAGGCACACATCCGGCTCTCTGCTCAGCGGGGAGCCTGCTTCCCTTCCTCTCTCTCTGCCTGCCTCTCTGCCTACTTGTGATCTCTGTCTGTCAAATAAATAAATAAAATCTTAAAAAAAAAAAAAAAGATTTCTATTGGGCACCTGGGTGGCTCAGTCGTTAAAAGTCTGCATTCAGCTCAGGTCATGATCCGAGGGTCCAGGTATCGAGTCCCATATCAGGATCCCTGCCTGCTTCTCCCCCTCTCCCTCTGCCTCCCACTCTCCCTGCTTGTGCACCCTCTCTCTCTCCCTCTCTCTCTGTCAAATAAATTAACTTTAAAAAAAAAATAAAATAAAATATTGGGTGTCTGGGTGGCTTAGTTGGTTGGGCAACTGCCTTGGGCTCGGGTCATGATTCCAGAGTCCCAGGATCAAGTCTTACATGGGGCTCCCAGCTCCATAGGGAATCTGATTATCCCTCTGGACCAGGGCCAGAACCCCATCATCCCCCCACCTCCACACAAGGCAGGTGCTCTCAGCTACCCAAATCATCACACTGGCAAGGCTTGGGAGCCTCTGCTTTGGGCTAAAGCTCTGTCTTCCCTTGTCCTCTGAAGCCCTATGGTGAAACCCTAACCGCTAAGACGATGGGGAATGGGACAGTGCCCTTACAAAGAGACTCCAGGGAACTCCCAAGCCCCTTCCACCACCAGTCATTATGAACCAGGAAGCAAGCTCTCATCAGACACTGAATCTACCGGCACCTTGATCTTGTGCTTCATGACCTCCAGAAGTGGAAGAAATAGATGTTGGTAAGGGTAAGATGTTTAAGGGTAAGCCACCCAGCCTCTGGAATTTTTGTTTTTGGAATTTTTTTTAATTAACATAGAATGTATTATTTATTTCAGGGGTACAGGTCTGTGAATCCTCGGTCTTACACAGTTCACAGCGCTCACCATAGCACATACCCTCCCCAGAGTCCATCCCCCCATCCCTCCCACTCCTCTCTCTTCCAGTAACCCTCAGTTGATCTCCTGAGAATAAGGGTCTTTTATGGCTTCTCTCCCTCTCTAGTTTTGTCTTGCTTCATTTTTCCCTCCCTTCCCTTATGATCCTCTATCTTGTTTCTCAATGGGATTTTTTTTAAAAGATTTTATTTATTATTTGAGACAGAGTGAGTGAGAGAGAGGAAGAAAGAGCACAAGCAGGGGGAGCAGCAGAGGGAGAAGGAGAAGCAGGCTCCCCTCTGAGCAGGGAGCCAGATATGGGATTTGATTTCAGGACCCCGAGATCATGACCAGAGCCAAAGACAGACGCTTGACCGACTAGGCCACCCAGGTGCCCCTCTGGTATTTTTGTTCTAGCAACCCATGCAGCATGAGACACTGCCCAAGGTTCACAGGCTGGAGGTTTGGGGTGGTGGCTACGTTCTGATGCAAATACCTTCCCTCTGGGCAAGGGAGGCTGCCAGGTACAGATGGAAGGGAACCCAAACATTCTGGCATCCGAGAGGGAGGGGTGGTTAGGAGGGGGTATGTGGCATGGGAGGAACAGGTCCCTGGACCAGTACTATAGAGTCTGGCTTGGAGGAGAAGCCTGGTGAAGATATGATGGGGCAGCCAGCCTGGGACAGCAGGTCCAGGTAGAGCACCATGTCCTTTGTGGGGCAGGACACTGACCAGCATGGGGGTCTGAGAACAGGGATGGTAACCCTAAGTGTGACCACCGCTAATGAGAGGCCACCTCATTCCCACAGCCTGGGAGTCACCTAGAGGCTGACTCTTCCACAGCCTGGAAGGACACACCAGAATGAAGATACAGGAACCTGACACATCAAAGCCGAAACCCTGCAACAAACCCCATGATGAGGAACCAGTTCCAGGGAATACCAAATGTCAAACCATCTGCTAGAGCTAGTCCACAGCACAGACTTGAAGACAGACGCCTCCCGCCTAGACCAGGGCTTCGTTTCATGTAGCGGCCTGCGCGACAAACCAACCAGGGTCGAGAGGGTAAGAGGATGGTGAAAAGAAATTAAGAGACAAAGAGATGGGGGCAGGAGGAGCACCAAGGAGGATGTCCAATAGTGCCAATTTTATTCAAGGCTGTGAGGCATTATATAGCTAACAGAAACAATCATAAGAAAAGTATCTATTTTTAGCTGATTACTAAAGAGTTTGCAACATGCACAGAAAATCCTTCAAGCTTTCCCATTATCTATTTCCCAAGCACCAATAGCAGACCTTCTAGCGCCAGATGTACTTCAAGGCCACACAAGACATAGTTTGTGTAAGCACAGCACAGTCTTACAATGGTGTAGTCTATAGCCCGTGCAAGGACAGTAAGACCAGCCAAGAATTTCTGACCCCGGCCAAATCGTCTCTATCTGAATAGCAAACGTGTGAGAAGTCACATAGGCGAGTGCACAACACATAGCACAGACCCTTTCTCAGTGCTACTGGACTTTATCGACCTAAGCCTTTTGCTCGGCTCTTCAGCCTTTAAAGGAGGCACAAGTCAGGGCCTGCTTTGGTCCTCGTCTCAAGCCTTACCGTGGCCTCCCACAGTTTCAAGTCCCCTTTCTAACACTCTCAAGGATAACATCACAGTTAGTTGGGTGTGGCTACACCTGGGGCTGAGCCCGGTGATTCTTACCCAGGATTCCAGAGGTCAGTCGAGTCCTGGGCCAAAGTCTTCTCTTCCATGTAGCTGAAATGCCTCACTCAGACGCACTGTGCTTTCGCTAGATGGCTTGGGACAGAGGCAAGGCTGACATTTTTACCTTCCCACAAGAGTGCTGTTTTCATTAGGCATAAACTCTCCTGTGGGGAAACCCATTGTCCTCAGCTTTATTTTTCTATTCAAGATGGAGACATTTTGATTCCCAGGCAGAAATGGCTACAAGACCACTATTGGCTGCTGGCTTCTCCAATCTAGATGGTGCCATACACTGTAGGTATTAGAGATAGCATTAAGCTGAAAAGGGTTTTCTCCCTCCCTTTCCCCTTCCTTCCCCCTTCTCTTTGCTTAGCCAACACCCCCTTCTCCCACTCCCTTAAACAATCCTCCCATGTTGTAAAAAGTGATAAGATACTACAAGGAATGTTGAAAGGTCAGTCTACATGCTAATAAGGGATTGTAGTCTGGCCAATGCCGATGGTCAGTCTACATGCTAATAAGGGATTGCAGTCTGGCCAATGCCGATGGTCAGTCTACATGCTAATAAGGGATTGTAGTCTGGCCAATGCCGATGGTCAGTCTACATGCTAATGAAGGATTGAAATCTAGCCAATACTGTCTGTTTCCCTTTTGTTAACGACCAATGAAAGTAACTTCCCACTATGTAAATGAAGGACGCTGAGCGAACCAATCAGGGGTATTCCCGCGCGCCAAGTATGCCTTTACATTCAAACCAGCCAATGAAAACTTTGTAACCATGCTTCTGCTTCTGTACATATGCTTTCGCTTCCCCAAACCCCATAAAAAGGCCCTGAACAAAGGGCTGGCGCGAGTCTTCCTAAGACTTGATCGCCCGCAGGTACCTGTGTCAACTCAATAAACCTCGTGCTGTTTGCATCTGACCAGTGGACTCAGCTCGGTTTTTGGGTCCGGGGGTCTCCTCCTGAGAAGGGGTCCATTCCGGGGTGCTTGGAGCCCCGGGGGGATCTTTCATTTGGGGGCTCGTCCGGGATGTGAGACCCCCACCCAGGGACCACCGACCCACTGTCAGGAGGTAAGCTGGCCAGCGCTATATTCGTTGTGTTTGTGGTTGTAGTTGGACCTGTTACTTGTGATTTCGCGTTGTGTCTGTGGTGGTGTCTGGATCTGTTACTTGTAATTTCGCGCGTGCGTTTGGTTTTGGTTTGGGGTTCGATCGGATCCATTTGTATTTGGCGAGGGCCAGAAGGAGCTGACGGGCTCGGACTTCTCCCTCGCAGCCCTGGAAGACGTTCCAGAGGCGTTTGTAGTCCCGCCGGGCGGGACATTTGAGTCCTTCGGGACATCTATGCCCCGGGGCAGCGGGGCATTTGGAGCTCAGCCTGTATCAGAGAGATACGTGGCCTTGGTTGGAGAGGGGGAATCCGGACCCCCGGGATCTCCGCTTGAGTTTTTGCTTTCGGTTTTGTACCGAAATCGCGCAGCGTCCTTCTTGTTAACTGTTTTGTGTGTCTTACTTATTGTCCTTGGTGTTTTCTTTGACTCTAAAATGGGGCAAACACTTACCACCCCCTTAAGTCTCACTTTAGGTCACTGGAGAGATTCTGAGTTTCTCCTAATAGATGTGGGGGTTTCTCCCTCACTCACTTCCCATGTTAATGGCTATAACTGGAACCAACTGGGGTTGGTCTAACTCGAGACAGAGACCATAAGGAATATTCCCAAGCAGCTGCCGAAACTCTCTTTGTTTCGGGGAAGTTTCCCTGTGTTCTCTGGCCCGACTTGGACTGCTTAACCCCTCCCCCCTTGCTGGTGGGAAAGCATGGCATCTGCTCCTCTGTTGGGGCTTATGAGCTCCAAAACCGGGAATCCTTTCTCTGCCTCCTGGCAGCACTTTGTTTTCCTCTGTTTCCCCCTTATTGTGTTTCTGCACCAACGTGCGTGCAGCCTGCATGACTAGCCTCTAGATCATGCACCATGGCTCCTCTCTCCACTGTCAAGGAGCAAAAAGAGCACCCCCTGGACCTAAAACCCCCACTCCAGATCTTCCCATGCATGTCTCAGGTAAACATTCAAAGTGGAATGGGCCCAGGTGGAACGTAAATCACTATTGGAACTAAGTTAAGTTTGTTGGTTTAATTAAGATAAGACCTGTCTTTTAAGTTAACAGTAGTAAATATGAAACTTGAAAGTTTACTGAAGGTCAAATAAGCTTGTGTTACTTGTTAAAATATGTTAGCAAAGAAATGACTAAACTGATGGTTAATTGTCTGTCTCAAAGTTCTAATGGGTAATTGCTGAAGTAGCTTTCAAAGTCTTTGGTAACCTGAAAGTTTTAAAGTTTTGCTTGGGTGACAAATGGAATTAAATTATGGACATCTAGGTCTTAAAGGATAAAATGCTAAGTCGTTAATTACTGGATGTAGGTTTATGCTTTTGACTTCTTACTGCAAAGAAACTAAGAGTATTTAAATCTGTTGGTAAACGTGTTTTGCACTTAACTGTTTCATAAATTTGACATCTAAAGAATTCTGTTGTAATAGTTCACAGTTGGTTAATACTTAGTCTTAACTAGAGATTAAGGGGTTTCTAAGACTATCAAATTCTGCTTACTGTAACTAAGACTGATGGAAATAAGGGAAACTCTGTAAAAAAGTAGGTGATATGTAAAAAAGATTTAAGGAATGGGAATACATTTTGTTGAAGGTTAGGGAAGGTAATTTTGTCCTCAATAAGATAGTTGTTTGAAAGGAAATGGCTTGGGACAAAACCTGAATGCAAAGGAAAGATATAAAAGGTTTATGAAGGGAAATCTTCAGAAAAGGAATTTTAGATATGGTCAGGACAGACTAAAAAAAGAAAAACAGCCTCCAAGGTGATTTAATACTCTCCTGACCTGCCTCCACATAGATTATACTTCCAAGTATAAGGGCCATTTGGCCTTGAGAGATTAAAAAAGCAGCCCAACCTTGAGAGACTGCGAAAACACCCTGTTGCCATCCTCCATTGCCTGTAACCATAGAAATTCACTCTAATCTGTAAAGAGTGAAAGGGGAGATTGATCACCTCCCATGAGCCAGAGATACCCAAAAGGGAGGGTATCCAACCTGTTTGAATCTGAAGAGTGCCTGACTGTGTAAATCTGTCTGTACGGCTCCACTGCGTCGGCTACGGAGTCTGAGTGGGCTGCACCCTGAGTCTCGCAGGGCGTCATATGGCAGAACGGTCATCTACTCCACGGAGTAGCCTGGTGCGGGGTTTATTTGGACAGGCCTTAGCTAAAACGCTCCTAAGTTCCTGTGAGGGATGCGAGCAGGACAGCAGGGAAAAGATCCCCCTCCTTTGTCTGCGACATCATTCATGATGGGAGAAAAACCCAGAAAACTCCTATCTTAAGACTGCACACTTAAAAATAAAATTAAAAAGGAAAAGACACTGGTATAAAAAAAAAAAAAGCTGGTTTTCTTTGTTTAAAAGGACAAAGTTTTCTTAGATTAATTGATCAGATAAAAGAATGTAAATGGTTTTCTCTTTGCCAGCCCAGAAAACCCAGTTTCTATGTTTTGTTTTATCACGTGTTTAACATCCCTAATTATATTTAGGCATGTGCTTTAAAACTTTCTAAGATTTTAGCAATTGTTGACAAGATTTAAACCAATGATAAACCTTGGGTTACATTTGGGAAAATGCTATAATTATTCTAGAGATTCTATACATTTCCTAAAGTTTTAAATGTTTTAAAAGATCATCGCTTGATATTATAATTATGAAAATGCTATGTGTCACAAAAATAACCTGATTTCCTTGCCAGCTAAATTGTAAACTCTTGTCTCATCAGCTCTAACCATATCCATTCTGAGTTTTTGTCATTTATAATTGTTTTAATTCTCTTCTAAATGAGTTTTATCTTCAAGGAGATTCATATAAAGGACTTTCAAGACAAATAGATATTTGATATACTTAAAAACCCTAAAACTGAAATGGGTAAGAATTTCCAAAACGAACTAAAGGTGCATTCACCAGATTTAGTAACATGGAACTAAATGAACTACAAGATTATAGTGTTGTGTCTCTTAATGTTTTGTCTTATTTTAGACATTGCAGCTTCTCTAATGTTTGCTCTTCCAGACTAGGGATACTTTTTCTTAAGTTATCTATAACTCACAGAGATGTAAAAATGCTCAAGGCATTCAACTTTTCTCTCTATCTGAACCCTCTGAAACCAAAAGGTCTCAGTAAGTATTCTTTCTTCCATGGCAATAATTCATTTGCATAAGTTCAGTAAGAATCTGTTCTCCTTGTAACAGGACACCATTGAAAACTGGTTATTTTACCAAGGCTTTGACTGGGATGTCATATTTGAAAAGACTCAGATACGACCAGACAGTTTAAAGGAACTAAGGTTGACTTTATGAAACCTGGAGCCATAAAGCCCCTTGGGACTATTGGCCTGATAGCTTGTTTACAGAGTTCCCAGCAGCCTCACCAGGTGAGTAAAGAATGTCACTCCTTGGTAGGTGCAGAATCTCATGAAGAGGCATATGCCCAAATCGACAGGTATTGCAGGCATGCCTGATGGCAAGTACGTGGCTTGGCTTCTGGCCTGAAGAGGCTACTAGAAGTTCAACCTAGAGATTCCTTATAAGAAGTTCCAGCAAAGCAGATTCTAAAAGATCTATATGATCACACTCAACTGTTCTTGCTGAGCTTATGTAAATAATGGGCCAAGTTTGTTAAAACTGGACTTGTTTCACAAGTGACTTAGTCCTGATTTGGCTATCTCTGTAAATGAGGGTTATTTTAGAGAAAAAAATTATATTTTAATAACACACCTTTATGGATGTTAAATTCTAGATTCGATTGTCTTTAAATGTTTGTTTACCTAAGCTAAACAATTTGAGGTAAACTTCAGAGAAGTTACACAATAGCTTCTTTAATCGATCTTATTATCTTGTGGGTATATTAACAAGACCCCACGGCACATGATTAAACAACTGAAAAATGAGATCGATTCCCCTATAATTGTATAACTTAACTAACACCTTGTTTGTGGCTGGGATAATAAAATTGCCTAAAGGCCAGCCTATTGCACTCCATAGGATTAACTATGGACTTATAGAGATAATGGATGACCCCACTTTCTTTATGATTAGATCGGATGATGCATGGGGGCCTCCCCTTATCTCTTGACAAGTTTTCTCACTTGCCAGTGATCCTCCATAATCAGAATATTGTTAAGGCTGGACCACTCAAAGGTCTTCTTATTGGTTTCATCCCTTAGTCATATTTATCCTAGAGGCCACCTCTGTTGAGGTGCAATTGCAAACAGATGCTTTAGCGAAACCTAAAACAGCCCTCCTATAAAAAGAGCCTCAGAGCTCACTATGGAACAGCCCCTAACTAATGAGTTCACATCAGGTCCAGATTTTTCTTAGAATTCAAAGGCCACCAAAGAATGATGAAGGCCGACTAATTAAATACTGGGCTATACTTACAGATATGCCGGATAAATGACAGTTTACTGATGACAATAGTTTTCATAAAAAAAAAAATAAGAAAAGCTAGGTATACTGTAGTGTTCACTAGCACTTTGCAATTGCCAAAGCCTAAGAATAAACATTAACATTGACTCCAAATATGCCTTCCTGGTACTACATGCCCATGGAGCTATTTGGAAGGAAAGGGGATTGCTATCAAGCCATAACTCCCCAATCAAATATGGGCCTAAGTTACAAACCCTCCTTATCGCTATACTGAAGATGGCATATATCAGATCTGTGATGCATATCTGTGGCTTACACCCACGATTGGACGGCTCAGTCAGAAGGCAGTTTTATGCTGGGAACAAAGAAATCATACGAGTGATATTTGGGCAAATAACACACGATATCTGGGACGGCTATCATTAGAAATGTGTTACCAAGTAATAGTACTCCAGGCTATTGACTGGACAAGGTGACCTGGCATTAGATGGCCAGCTCCAAACAGAACCCACTGGATATGTGAAACAAACCTGTGGCCCTGGCTTCCTCCAGGGTGGATAGGTCGCTGTACCTTAGGATTTGCCTGGATTCATGGGCGCATTACTAAAACCATTACAACTCCAGCTAATCTCCCCAACTTAAAACAAAGATGGATGCGATCTATTTTTAAATGGTATGATCACTTAGCATCCATTTTTGTTCCATCTTTGGGACTAGAGGATGTCATGTGGCATATGTGCAATTATCAAGACAGAATGTTGTGTGTACATCCCAGACTATCACAAAAATGTCACAGGATTAATAAAGCATATGAATGCCCAGATTAAGGCTCTACAAGATCCTTCTCTCTCTCTCAGCAATTGGTTAGCTTACTGGTTTGGAGGAGGACTGCGGCCAAATCTCCTTTTTGGGCTTCTCATTCTTATTGTCTTATTAGCCTTAATATGTTGCTTTGTTTGCTGTTTCTCTACTTGGTGCCGAGACTCCACCGCTGCAATGACTTCACCACGACAGATGATCCTTACCATGCGCAAAGATACTTTTTCACTGTCAGCACTGGATTCAGCTGCCTCCGCCTTTCGTAACTCCCCTATACATTCCTCCACTGATCAATGTTGACCTGAGTAGGTAGGGACAGCTCTACACCCCTATTCAGCAGGAAGAAGTTACAAAAGATAAGACCTTCCACCTTCAACCACCTTAAAGATTTAAGGGTCAAAATTGTTCAGGAGGCTGGCTGAGGAGGGAGCAGGGGCTGGCGCCTTACACCCCCTCTCCACCCACTCCCCTTGGTAATATGTATGACATTTCACAGGCACCCCTGACTGCCCTGAAAGAAGAACAAATGTTTATATTGCAGAGATCACAGTCTTGTAAGACAGAAGTCTCCCTTTGTTTGCAAATGTCCTTGAGATTTGCAACAAAGAAGTTACCTTACAAAACAGAAGA
Organism: Neogale vison; assembly: GCF_020171115.1. Taxonomy (NCBI): domain Eukaryota; kingdom Metazoa; phylum Chordata; class Mammalia; order Carnivora; family Mustelidae; genus Neogale; species Neogale vison. The sequence continues at coordinate 214,087,966 of NC_058093.1, read as the reverse complement.
GGCTTAGACCTACTGTTCCTAAAAGAGGGTGGCCTTTGTGCTGCTCTCAGAGAAGAATGCTGTTTTTTTTTGCTGACCAGACTGGAGTAGTAACAGAAACTCTAGACAAATTGAAGGAAAGGCTAGATAAGCGTAAAAGAGACTTTGAATCTCAACAGTCTTGGTATGAAGGAGTTTGGAATCGTTCACCCTGGTTTACTTCCCTAATAATCGTTCACCCTGGTTTACTTCCCTAATAACCTCCTTAATAGGACCTTTAATGCTCTTAATGTTAATTCTAACATTCGGGCCATGCATCATTAACAGGTTAACCCAATTTATAAAAGATAGATTGTCGCTTGTCCAAACCATGGTATTAACCCAACAATATCATGCAATAGGGCAGCAGGAGATTAGCCCCTAGTAAAGTAAAAGATTTTACTCGGGCCAAAAAGAAAATGGGGGAATGAAAAGGGTTTTCTCCCTCCCTTTCCCCTTCCTTCCCCCTTCTCTTTGCTTAGCCAACACCCCCTTCTCCCACTCCCTTAAACAATCCTCCCATGTTGTAAAAAGTGATAAGATACTACAAGGAATGTTGAAAGGTCAGTCTACATGCTAATAAGGGATTGTAGTCTGGCCAATGCCGATGGTCAGTCTACATGCTAATGAAGGATTGAAATCTAGCCAATACTGTCTGTTTCCCTTTTGTTAACGACCAATGAAAGTAACTTCCCACTATGTAAATGAAGGATGCTGAGCGAACCAATCAGGGGTATTCCCGCGCGCCAAGTATGCCTTTACATTCAAACCAGCCAGTGAAAACTTTGTAACCATGCTTCTGCTTCTGTACGTATGCTTTCGCTTCCCCAAACCCCATAAAAAGGCCCTGAACAAAGGGCTGGCGCGAGTCTTCCTAAGACTTGATCGCCCGCAGGTACCTGTGTCAACTCAATAAACCTCGTGCTGTTTGCATCTGACCAGTGGACTCAGCTCGGTTTTTGGGTCTGGGGGTCTCCTCCTGAGAAGGGGTCCATTCCGGGGTGCTTGGAGCCCCGGGGGGATCTTTCAAAGCCTTGCCATAAAAACAAAAAAACAAACAAACAAAAAAACACCAAATACCATGAACTGGAGAGGCGGCTGGAGGAGGTCAAAGGTTCCTGACACTGTCGACATCCCCACACCAAGGGGTCTTTGCTCAGGGGGGGCAGGAATTCTGTAGTGCAGTTGAACTCCGTCTGCAATTTTCCAACACTCCTAGGATGCATGTTTTCATTCACCCTGAGATGGCAGTACCCTCCAAATAGTGTCCCTTCTCCAAGGTCTGATCTCAGCTCCATGGGACTCTCCTCGGGGTTTGGAGGCAGCAACACCCTTCTCAGAAGTCTGATTTCCACAAGGTGTCTCCCCCAGCATCTACATTTTGAGAATTCCAATTTCCTCTCTTGGTCCCCTGCAGCCCTGGAGCTAGTGGCTGTCCCTGTGATCATCTGGGTTTTCTCTGCCTGAGTTCTATAATGCCCAGTGACCAATTCTTAATGTTTATGTTTATTATTATTATTACTATTATTATTAAGGAGGCTCCCATCCAGCATGGAGCCCGATGCAGGGTTTGAACCCATGACCCCTGAGATTGAGAACAGAGCCAAGATCAAGAGTGGGACACTTAACCAACTGAGCCACCCAGACACCCCACCAATTCTTTATGTTAAATTCTCTCCATTAAAGTAACTGGTGTCGGCTCTGTCACAAAGACAGATCTGGGGGATACACATGGTGCCTTCTGCAACAACCTATAACCCCTGTTTTCTCTTATGCTGAAACCACACTAGAAGACAGGAGTGCTTGTTAAGTCTTCTGTTTCCCAGATTTCAAAAACCATTACCATTGCCATTGAAACGTCATCTTTATACTTTAGGAGCTTGCCATTCTAATGGATTTCTTACCATTTTGTTGTCTTGGTAAAATGTTATATATTCGCTTATTATCTATGAGGTTACTTGGATTAACTATGATGAGGGTTACTGGGGCATAATTTTATTACTACATATAATATGACCATGTAAAAGAACCAATCATTCTTGGCTTCTTCTTCAAGTGTCTGAGTCTTCATTATATTTTTTTTAAGATTTTATTTATTTATTTATTTAAAGAAAGAGAGACCATGAAAGTTGGGGGAGAACAGAGGGAGAGGGATAAGTAGACTCTGTGCTGAGTATGAGCTGGACACAGGACTCCCATCTCAGACCCTGAAATCATGATGTGGGCCAAAATCAACACTCAGATGCCTAACCGACTGAGCCACCCAGGCCCAAGTCTTCACTATATATTTTTTTAAGATTTTATTTATCTATTTGTCAGGGAGAGAGAGCACACAAGCAGGGAGAGTGGAAGGCAGAGGGTGAAGCAGGCTCCCTGCTGAGCAAGAAGCCTGATGTGGGACTCGATTCCAGGACCCTGGGATCATGACCTGAGCCAAAGGCAGACACTTAACTGAGTGAGCCACTCAGGTGTCTCCCCAAGTCTTCATTATACTTAAAAAACCAATGACATTTGCTGATTTAAGTTGATTTGTTCTTCCTCATGCTATTGGATTTCTAGAGCTCTTTCTATATGGTGGATTTTAGTCTTCTGTTGATTATATGTGCTATACCTGAGAAGCAGCACTGCCCAGGACATCAGGCATCCTACCTGTAGTAGAGTTCTTCCAGGAGTCAGAAACAAGAGACTGAGGTAAGACAGAGGGATGAAAAAGGACAAGTAAGAAACTAAGAATGACTCTTTATGCCTAACCTCCTGGCCTCCAACCATCAGCTCCCCCTTCCAGACTCCTCAGGGAATCCTGGAAATACGAAGCAGAATAAGCGGGTAGACTTCTGGGGAAGGCTTCGGGAATTTTTTGTTGACCGCCTGCTCCAGGATGTTCAGGATGGGACCATGGGTCTCTTGGAACAGATCAGAACCCAGGAAAGCCTCCACTCGCTCACACCATGCTGCCAGTTTCGGCCTTCCCTCAAAGAGGTCATAGCCAACAGCCACAGGCTGCAGGGACAAGGATGGGAAAGTTACACCAATACTGAGGCACCAATACCAGAACCACTAGCACAGGTGTTGGGCACCCTCCCCCTACCCTGCGAACTCCCATGTGAGGCCCAGGGACGTATGGCCAGCCTCAGGGCCCAGGAGCACCAGCAGGAAACACCACACCCAGGAGGGAAGCAGAAGTTCAGGACGAAAGCATCAGTTCGGACAGAACCTTGCTCTGTGATTCTCGGCAAATTCCTAGCTGTCTCTAGGCCTTCCTGAGAGCTTCCGTCTAGTGAGGGCAGTGACAGGAGGGATGCTGCCCACAGATCCCAAGCTCACACCTGCATCAGCTCCTCGAAAGCCATAAGGTCAGCCAGCGACATCTGCTGGCCAATGAGGAAGGCCTTGTCCCCCAAGAACTTGTCCTCCAGCTGCTGCAGCGCCCGGTCCATGGCCGTCTTGTTCCGTTCCACCTTCTCCTCCGGCACGTGGGTCCCAGTGAGTGGTGCTATCACCTGACGGGCAAAGGGTGGGCTCAGGCCATGTCCCTGCCTCCTCCTGGGTCCCTGACGGGTCAACAACCCTTAGACGGCTCTCCTCACCTGGGTCCACAAGGGCACACCGAAGGTGCCACGGATGCAGTCAGCGTGCCAGCCCAGATACTCGTGGACGCGAGCGCGGGCCTGAAGGTCGGAGGGGTACCAGTGGTCTGCCGTCTGGTACTTAGAGCTCAGGTAAATCAAGATGGCGGAGCTACAGATCAGGGTCCGCAGGAACAGTGGCTGTAAGGATCCTGGTTCATGGCCCTTTTTCCTCAGCTGCTCCCATCCCTCAGTGGGGCTCTGGAGCTTCTCTGTACTTGACGTCTCCTTCCTTCATTGTCTCCAGCATGGACGCTGGGCCACACCGTCTGCTTGGCCCTTTAAGAGGCCCATATCTGTGATACCACAGCAGCCACCACCCACGGCCTCATGAGGTAGAGATTTCACGTGAGAAAGCTAAGCCTCAGAATAATTAAGTGACTCCTCCAAGGTCACACAGTTCAGAAAAGGCTCTCTGGGCCTCTGGAGTCTTGTATCAAGCCCCCTGCATGTCCCAGTGTTGGGTTGAGGACCTGGAGGAAAACCTGTTCTCAGATCTGTCATGGGTCACCCCTGACGGGTCCTCCGGCCATTGTGCCTGTAGCTGCCTGACCTCTTACCCTCTGCCTGCTTGGTGGTTGGCCCTCACTGTGAGTTGTTCCCTCAGGCCTTGGCCAACTCTGGAGAGTGGCCTGAGGAGTCAGGAGAGGCCCTTTCAGCTTCCATGTGCTGAACTTGCTCTCTGTCCAACTGGACAAATGCCCCCACGTTCTCTTCCACTGCCCTCCATCAGGGGGTAGGGAGGCCCTAGGGTCCAGAAAAGGAGGCCAAGGACAAGGGAGGTACAACGCTGTCTTGCATCAGCTTCCAGGCATCCTGGTCACCCCCAACCCCAGGTGTCAGCTTCTCACCACACTCCTCCCTCTGCCCTCATCTGCAGCATAGGGTCTAAGAGGGCACACAGTGGGACAGCCAGAGGCCAGGGGATCTAGGGGCTTAGGAGGAGGAAGAGAAGGAGAGCACCTTTCAGTCAAGATGAAGTCACCATCTTTGAGGACGGGTATCTTCCGCAGCATATTAATCTTGGAGAACTCCTTGGTCTGGAGCTGCCCTATGGAGAAAGAAGTCAAAAAAAGCCTTCAGAGCAAGACCCACACCTGCTGTGCCCTCCCTCTCCCTTCCCCAGCCGAACCCCAAGGCCAGGCTGGGCAAAGAAGTAGCTGGGGCTGTGGGGAGAGCTGTGTGGGGCCACAGCCGGGCCTTGGAACCAGGAATGGGGTTGGTCTCCCTGCTCTGCCACCTCCCAGGGTGCTTTAGATAGGTGAAAGGGACTTATTGGGCCAGGCCTGGGGTAAGCAGGGGAAAGGAGGGCAAAGAGGCAAGGCTTAGCAATTCCCACCTCTAAATTCTCACAGAGTGGCCTGCTCCTGCTTTAGGACTTTAAATACAGGCTTTCAAGGCAGGAACTGTGAGAATCCAGTCCCCCAGAGTAGAAGTAATATTATCCTCCTTCTCAGAAGAGAAAACTAAGTTTCAGAGAGGACCAGCGACCTGTCCAAGGCCACACAGCAGAGGACAATCTCTGGTGAGATACCAGAGGAGATCAAAGGCAAATGAAATGTAGATAAAATTAAATTTCCTTACAATTTGCAGCCCTTTGATAAATATCTGAAACAGGCAAAGCATGACTTTCCTCAAAGAACTCACAACTGCCTTAATGTTAATGCTTTACTAGAGGCAAAACACAACCTTAGCTGACAATAGACAAAACTCCAGGATCCTGTTTAGTCTTCTCAAAATCCCTTCAGGGACTCCCTTTATCTCTACTCACCCCCCAATTCCAAAATATATAATTAGTTGCACCTTCCAACCCCAATGCAGTTCTTTCTCCCTAAGGTCCCCATGCTTTAATAAAAATACCTTTTTTTTTTTAATTTTAATGATTATTTTAGAGGGAAAGAGAGAGAGCACGCAAGGGGCAGATAGCAGAGTAAGAGGGAAAGAGAATATCAGACTCCACGCTGTGCTTGGATCTCATGACCCGAGCCCAAACCGAGAGTCCAGAGGCGCCTGGGTGGCTCAGTCTTTGAGTCTGCCCTTGGCTTAGGTCATGATCCCAGGATTCTGGGATCGAGCCCCACATCAGGCTCCTTGCTCCTCGGAGGCCTGTTCTCCTTCTCCCACTCCCCCTGCTTGTGTTCCCTCTCTCGCTGTGTCTCTGTCAAATAAATAAATAAAATCTTAAAAAGAAAAACAAAACAAAACCGAGAGTCCAACCCTCAACCGACAGAATCCCCAATCACTGAGAGCCTCTGGACTTCAGAGGGTTCAGGTAGAGAAAAGTTGAATGCTTCAACTTGTTCACAAAGAAATACTTTGTCATATTCCTGCATATCTTATTTTTTTAAGAGTTTATTTATTTGACAGAGAGAGAGAACACAAGCAGGGGGAGTGGGAGAGGGAGAAGCAGGCTTCCTGCTGAATAGGGAGCCCACTGCAGGGCTCGATTCCAGGACACTGGGATCATGACCTGAGCCGAAGGCAGAGGCTTAACCCACTGAGCCACCCAGGCGCACCAGTTCTGGAAATTCTTATCCATTTTAGTTTTATTATTTTGAAGATATCAAGATCCTGTGTTTGTCAAAAACCCTCTTTTCTTTTCTTTTCTTTTCTTTTCTTTTCTTTTTAAGATTTTATTTATTTGAGAGAGAGAGAGACAGAAGGAATGCACAAGTGGAGTGAGGGGCAGAGGGAGAAGCAGGCTCCCTGTGGGGCTCGATCCAGGGACTAAGCTGAAGGCAGACATCCAACCAATTGAGCCACCCTGGTGCCCCGTCAAAAGCCCTTTTAATGAATCTCCTTTAAGATGAAACGTGTTTTGCAAGAGTATTAGAACAATAACCATAAATGACAAAGACTCGAAAATGGGCATGGCTCAAGATCTGATATGAGTTCATTATAATATATGAGTTCATTGGGCACCTGGGTGGCTGTCAGTTAAGCCCTACCTTTGGTTCAGGTCATGATCTTAGAGTCCTGAGATGGAACCCCACATTGGGCTCCCTGCTCAGTGGGGAGTCTGCTTCTCTCTCTGCCTCTCTCCCTGCTTGTTTGCTCTCTCTCTCTGTCAAATAAATAAAATCTTAAAAATAAAAAAAGGAAAGTAAAAGTAAAGCTTGTGATTCCATAATATAATCTTTCAATAAAGCACAAAGCCTGTTTACCAACAGACCCAAGTATCTTTAGCTTCTTTACAATAAGAAGCCAAAAGCACAAACCTGTGTTCACTAATCCGTGCATTAGCATTTTATCTCATTTGGAAAAGGCTTAGATGTCCAATGAACTCAGCCCAATTTATCAACCAAGCACGAAAGTTTCAGGTTACCAAAGACTTTGAAAGCTATCTAAATGATTACCCATCAAAACTTGAAGACCAACAAATCAACCATCATTTCAAGCCATCTTTTTGCTGACAATTGCAAAAGAGATAAGAGGAGCTTCTTTGACCGTCAGTAATCCTTGGTAGGATAAAAGTTGTACATTTAATGCTGCTAAGTCTAAAGATATGTCTATCTTAGTGAAATCAACACACTTAAATTAGTGTAAATACCACCGCATCTACTTAGAAGTCAATCAAGTTGTTCCCCATTGTCAATTTTTACCTGGGACACCAGTAGGGAAATATGAGGTGGGCAGTGTAAATCCAAGCGGGTGCTCCTCACTCCTTGGCTGCGAGGCTGGGACTAAGAACCCGGTACCACTAGGGGCGCCTGGGTGGCTCACGCTTAACCCTCATTAAGCCTCTGCCTTCGGTTCAGGTCATGGTCCCATGGTCCTGGGATCAAGCCCGGAGTAGGGCTCTCTGCTCAGCGGGGAGCCTGCTTCCCCCTCTCTCTCTCTGTCTACTTATGATCTCTTTCGCTCTGTCAAATAAATAAATAAATAAATCTTAAAACAAACAAACAACCAGGCACCAGGCTGGCACAGGAGCCAGTCATGCAGGCCACACCCAAGGTGGTCCAGAAACAGGAGGAAGGGCGGATGCCAGGGTGGCCAAGTCGTTAAGTGTCTGCCTTCTGCTCAGGTCATGATCCCAGGATCCTAGGATCGAGTCCCACATCAGACTCCCTGCATGGTAGGAAGCCTGCTTCTCCCTCTCCCACTCCCCTACTTGTGTTCCCTCTCTTGCTGTGTCTCTGTCAAATAAACAAATAAAATATTTTAAAAATTAAAAAGAAAAAGAAACAGGAGGAAGGGAGGAGGGAGGGAGAGGATGGCAGAAGAGGTGAGGTGTGGCCAGCAAGGCTGGAAGCAGAGAAAAGCCCAAAAGGCAGAGAAAGGACTCCCAGTTATTATTATTTTTTTTAATTATTATTTATTTATTTACTTGAGAGAGAGAAAGAGAGAAAGCATGAGAGGGGGGAAGGTCAGAGGAAGAAGCAGACCCCCTGCTGAGCAGGGAACCCAATGCAGGACTCGATCCCCGGACTTGAGGATCATTACTTGACCAAAGGCAGTTGCTCAACCAACTGAGCCCCCAGGCACCCGAGGATTCCGTGGTTCTAAAGCTCATCAGCTCAGACGGAAGAGCAGATGCATGCTTTTCTTCCACCAGCAACTGAAGATAGGCAGTCCATATTGGGCCAGAGAAGAACTTTCCGGAAACAAAAGGGGTTTCCGTTTGGGCAGCAGCTTGAGATTTTTCCTTCAAGTCCATCCGAGGCAAACTAACCAGAGACAATTCACTCCAATCATCATAACCATCAACCTGGGAAATGAAGGAGGGAGAAGCCCCACATGCAGTAAGAATAACCTGGGCCTATTAGGAGGACCAGTGAGACTGTCAACATCCCCTTCCTCAGAATGGATTGTGTCTCCTCCAGCAATCTGGGTTTATTAGGAGGAGGACAAGGCCTCTTTCAACTACCATTATCCAGTATATCCGGAGGCAGCTTGTTAGCCTGGTTAGCAGCCAAACACATTCTGCAAGAGATCCTTAGGTCAGGGTCCTGACTTATGGCCATGCTGTACCTCCGCCTACTTGCCCTGTTCCCTGCAGAAGATCTGATAGGTCATACTGAAGTTTAACATCTCGTTAATGGGCCATTTTTCCAGGGCACCTGGATGGCTCAATGGGTTAAGTGTCTACCTTCAGCTCAGATCATGATCTCAGGGTCCCGGGATCGATCCCCGCATTGGGCTCGATCTCAGGGTCCTGGATCGAAACTCGAATTGGGCTCTCTGCTCAGCAGGCAGCCTGCTTCTCCCTCTCCCTTGGCCACTCCCCCTGTTTGTGCTCTCTCTCTCTGTCAAGTAAGAAATAAAATCTTTAAAAAAAAAAAAAAAAGAGCCATTTTTTTCCTTGTCTCTAGGGAGTACTGAAGCCATGCAGTCTTACAGATCAGTCTTCTTTTTCCTAAATCGTGCAATCTGAATAGTTTCCAGGGGGTTGAAAGGTGTTCCAAGGGAGAGACCTTGGGAAATGAAGAAGATCCCACGCTCCTAAAAAAGGAGAGAAGGTCTATTACCAAGGAACACCCCCGACCTGGACCACCACACATGCTCCCAGGGATTATTCCATGCAGGATAAGTCAGAGTTTCCTGGTGTCAAAGAGACTGGAGGCATCTCTCAAAGGAAATGGCTATGACCACTACCCAGCCCCACAGGAGGGATGCCGGCATCTCCCCTCCCAAACCGCCCCTCCTTCACCCATTGCATCCTAGGCTACAAATGGGCACACCAAAATACTGAGCTATGAAGAATCTACCCTTTTTAACCCATGGAAAACACTAGAAAAGTTTCACAAAGAGAAATTACCTGATTTTGTAACTTAAATAGTAGGAGACATTGACAGAAAATGGTGAAGAGGGAAATCCACCATGGTCTAAGCGACATTCCAGCACATATAGTCTTTACAGCGAACCTACCTAGGAAATGGTTCTCAGTTAGGTTTTTTGTTTGTTTAAGATTTTATCTGAAGGGTGCATGGGTGGCTCAGTCATTAAGCATCTGCCTCTGGCTCAGGTCATGATGCCACAGTTCTGGGATCAAGCCCTACATCCAGCTCCCTGATCAGCAGGGAGTCTGCTTCTCCCTCTGCCTGCTGCTCCCTCTACTTGCACTTTCTCTCTGTCAAATAAAGAAATAAAATCTTTTTAAAAAATAAGATTTTATTTGAGAGAGAGAGAATGCACAAGCACAAATGGGAGGGAAGGGCAGAGCGAGAAGCAGACTCCCCATTGAGCATGGCGCCTGACACAGGACACAGGGATCGATCAGAGCACCCTAAGATCATGACCTGAGCTAAAGTCAGATGCCACCCCCAGCTGGGTTTTAATTCAATCTGGTACTGGTTTCAGCTGGCTCCGGGCGGGGGTTTCACGGCAAAAAGTGGCTAGACCAGAGATGTGAGGGGATACCCTTGGACCAATGAGGAGGAAACTTCACAGGGGAGTCTTAAGATTGGCAGCCCTGCTAGTGACTTGGGTGGCTATCCCATGCCCAAGAAAGACAACTTTGAATAAGAACAGAAGTTAAGGGGCGCCTGGGTGGCTCAGTGGGTTAAGCCGCTGCCTTCGGCTCAGGTCATGATCTCAGGGTCCTGGGATTGAGTCCTGCATCGGGCTCTCTGCTCAGCAGGGAGCCTGCTTCCCTCTTTCTCTCTCTGCCTGCCTCTATCTCCATCTACTTGTGATCTCTCTCTGTCAAATAAATAAAATCTTAAAAAAAAAAAAAAGAACAGAAGTTAAGAAGGGGCATCAGGCTTCTGAATCGTATTGCCATTTGGACAGGGTACTAGCTTCCCCCTAAAGGGCAATCTTTTTTCCTCTCCTTAGAGTAGCAATGGTCTAGAGGATTGCAGCCTGAGCAATTGACATGAAAGTGTTCCAGTAATTATGATCGTAGTCTGTAAAAAGCTCCTGGAGTGAAAGTAAAAGTAGACAGGAAGTAAGTACTCACCAAGTCCACACAGAGGCTCTGAGTCCAGATGAGAAGACTCAGGCCCCACGATCAAAGTCCAAAATGATGTGAAGTGGGCTGGGAGCAAATGGTCAAGAAATCATTCTTGATGGTTTGGGAGCAAAAGGTATTTGTATTAAAGCATGGGACAGGACCTGTGGGCAAAGCTGCACTGGAATTGGAAGGAGTGATTGGTTATATACTTTTAAGTTGGGAGAGGGTAAAGACAAAGGGAGTTTCAAAAGGATTTTCATATGTTAAAGTACATGGTACAGAATTCTGAAGGTCTGGCTTCTGTTAAGCTAAGGTTGCTTTTTACCTCTAGCAAAGTGCTAACATTAAGACATAGAGAACTAAACAGAGACTCCAGAAATGGGCCTTCAACTCATTACGGTCAACTAATCTTTGACAAATCAGGAAAAAATATCCAAAGGGAAAAAAGACAGTCTCTTCAATAAATGGTGCTGGGAAAAATGGACAGCTACAAACAGAAGAATGAAACTCAAGGTGCCTGGGTGGCTAGTGGGTTAAGCCTCTGCCTTTGGCTCAGGTCATGATCTCAGAGTCCTGAGATGGAGCCCTGCATCAGGCTGTCTGCTCAGTAGGGAGGCTGCTTTCCTCTCTCTCTCTCTGCCTGCCTCTCTGCCTATTTGTGATCTCAATCTCTCTGTCAAATAAACAAATAAAATCTTTTAAAAAGTTTTTTTAAGTTTTTTTTTAAGATTTTATTTATTTATTTGTCAGAGAAAGAGAGAGCACAAGAAGGGGAAGTGGTATGCTTAGGGGGAAGCAGGCTTCCTGCTGAGCAGGGAGCCCAAAGTGGGACTTGATCACAGCACCCTGGGATCATGACCTGAGCCAAAGGCAGATGCTTAACCCACTGAGCCACCTAGGCGCCCCTCTTTTAAAAATTTTTTTAAAAAGAATGAAACTCAACCATTCTCTTACACCATACACAAAGATAAACTCTAAGTGGATGAAAGACCTCGATGTGAGACAGGACTCCATCAAAATCCTAGGAGAACATAGGCAGTAACTTCTTCGACATCGGCCACAGCAACTTCTTTCAAGACACGCCTCCAAAGGCAAGGGAAACAAAAACCAAAATGAACTTTTGGGTCTTTATCAAGATAAAAAGCTTCTGCACAGCAAAGGAAACAGTCAACAACACTAAGAGACAATGCACAGAATGTGGGAGATATTTGCAAATGACATGACAGATAAAGGGCTGGTATCCAAGATCTACAAAGAACTTCTCAAACTCAACACCCAAAAAACAAAAATCCAGTCAAAAATGGGCAGAAGACATGAACAGACACTTCTCCAAAAAAGACATTCAAATGGCTAACAGACACATGGAAAATGTTCCACATCACTAGCCATCAGGGAAACTCAAATCAAAACCATAGTGAGATACCACCTTATACCAGTAAGAATCACAAAAATTAACAAGGCAGGAAACAACAAGTGTTGGCAAAGATATGGAGAAAGGGGACCCCTCTTACACTGTTGGTGGGACTGCAAGCTGGAACAGCCACTCTGGAGAAAAGTATGGAGATTCCTCAAAGAGTTAAAAATAGAGCTACCCTACTACCCAGCAATTGCACTACTGGATATTTACCCCAAAGATACAGATGTAGTGAAAAGAAGGGGCACATGCACCCCAATGTTCATAGCAGCAATGTCCACAATAGCCAAAAGGAACCAAGATGCCCTTCAATACAACAGATGAAAGAATAAAAAAGATGTGGTTCTTATAGACAATGGAATATTAATTACTCAGCCATCAGAAAGGATGAATACCCATCATTTGCATTAACATGGATGGGACTGGAGGAGATTATGCTAAGTGAAATAAGTCAAGCAGAGAAAGACAATTATCATATGGTTTCACTCATATGTGGAACAGAAGGAATAGCTCAGAGGACCATAGGGAAAGAGAGGGAAAAACTGAAGGGGAAGAAATCAGAGAGGGAGACAAACCATGAGAGACTCTTAACTATGGAAAAGAAACAGAGTTGCTGGAGGAGAGGGGGGAGGGAGGTGAGGGACATTAAGGTATGCACCTGATGTGATAAGCACTGGGTATTATTTGCAACTGATGAATTACTGAACTCTACATCTGAAACTAATGATGTAGGGGCGCCTGGTTGGCTCAGTGGGTTAAAGCCTCTGCCTTCAGCTCAGGTCATGATCTCAGGGTCCTGGGATCAAGCCCCACATCGGGCTCTCTTCTCAGCAGGGAGCCTGCTTCCCTTCCTCTCTCTCTGCCTGACTCTCTGCCTACTTGTGATCTGTCAAATAAATAAATAAAATCTTTGAAACTAATGATGTACTATAGGGTGGCTAACTGAGCATTAAACAACAACAAAAAGAGTTAGCTCATTTGTAGGTAGGGGTGCCTGGGTGGCTCAGATGGTTAAGCATCTGCCTTTGGCTTGGATCATGATCCTGGGATCCTGGGATCGAGACCCACATTAGGCTCTCTGGTTGGGAGCCTCCTTCTCCCTCTCCCTCTACTGGTTCCCCTGCTTGTGATCTCTCACTCTGTCAAATAAATAAATAAAATCTTTTAAAAATAAAAATAAAAACCTCATGTGTAGGAGTGTCTAGGTGTCACAGCTGGTCCAGCACCTGACTCTTGGATTGGGTTCAAGTCTTGACCTCAGGGTTATGGATGGAGCCCTGCCTGGGTTCTATGTTGAGTGTGGAGTCTGCCTGAGACTCTCTCTCCCTCTCCCTCCACCCCTCCAGCCTACACACACTCTCTCTGTAAAATAAATATATACATCTTTTAAAAAGATGAAACAAACAAACAAAAAGGACAGTGTGAGTTCTTGGAGGCCTGTCATACTCTGCCTGTCCGAAGCACTTGTCAATGGGCTACAAGTTACATGGAAATATAATTGTTTTTAAGATTTTTTTTTTCTTTTTAATTTGACAGACCACAAGTAGGCAGAGAGGCAGGCAGAGAAAGAAGGGGAAACAGGGTCCCTGCTGAGCAGAAAGATAGATGCAGGGCTCCATCCCAGGACACTGGGATCATGAGCTGAGCGGAAGGCAGAGGCTTTAAGCCACTGAGTCACCCAGGCACCCCAGAAATATAATTTTTATCTACATTTCTTTTGCCTTTTTTCTCCTTATCCTGGAACTACGGGAATTGTTTGGAAGAAGAGGAAACTGCAGGGCCCGAGGACTATGGACCCCGGAAGAGCCGGCCTGGGCCCACCTTTTAACACCTCCGTGGTACACAGCTTGAAGGGGATGCCGTTCTTCTTGGCGAAAATGTAGACGGCACGGCAGGGTTGGGACAGCAGGTCCAGGTAGAGCTCCAGGCCCATCGCGGTGGCAGCAGGACTGCACGGACAAAAATCCAGGATAGCAACGGTGGCAGGACTGGGGCGCTCGGAGAGACATAGGGTCTCAGGCCCCGCCCCCCTGGGGCCTCCACCTTTGGGCGAGATGGCACTGCTCACAAAATTACCTATCCAGCCCCGCCTTCCCCCCAACCTGACCCCAGCGGGGACATTGCCGAGGCTCTGGACTTGGTCCTTCCGGGTCGCGCCTGCAGCGCCCCGATCCCAGGCGTTGTGCAAGAGATCCGTGTACGCAGAGCGGCTAATATTTCGGGGCTGGGGGACCTCCTTGCTCGCCGGCATCTCTCACCGCAGCTCCGGGTGCACGGCGGGGAGGCGCGCACTGGTGGGAAGGGGCAGACGGCAAGGAAGGCGCTGCAGGGTGGGAGGGGGCCGCCCTGCCAAGAGAGAGAGCGCGGGGAGGAAAGCGCAGGAAGGGCGGGGAGGAGGGGGCGCACCGCAGAGCTGGCAGGCTCAAGGAGGGGAGCAAGCGCCGGCAGGAAGGGGCGGTGGGGTGGGAGGAGGACGCGCCGCGGAGAGGGAGATACGGGAGGAAGGGCTTCAGGATGGGGCTCCCGGGGGAGATGGGGCGCGGATCATGAAGCCTTTGGGCAAGCTGGTACGTACCTACCTGCTTTTCCCGCCGCCTGTGCCGGAGATCCTGGCGGGTGCCGGGCTTCACGCTGACTTGGAAAAAGACAGGGCTCCCGACCTGGACACCCCAAAACCCACGGACATCGGGGTGTTCTTTCAGAGTTCTGTCCCCGGACGCTGCCGCTTGGCGAAAGGGTAGGGGATGACTGGGATTTTAGAGGTCACCGAGCGGGATAAGCATATTTTCGGGTGTGTCGCAGGTTGGTGAGAACCTAGGCTGCGAGGCTCTTTCTACAGTCAGAGCTGCCCACCAACAGAGCAGAAGGGAAAATGCCCAGATCCCAGGTCAAGGAGACAGCAGCCAAAAGCCAAAACATCCATTTTCCCTTTCTTCTTCTCACTCCTCACCCTCCCCTGGAGGGTCTAGGGCCGGCCATCCAGCTCTAGCCCTAGCTCCAGCTCTAGCCCAGTCTTTTAACTCATCCCTCTGACCCCGGGACACAAGCAGGTGGACCAGGAGGCTTCCCTGGGATACTTGAAGTTGGAATTCAGGAGAGAGGAGGTAAAGGGGGGCATCATGAATGATGTGGGAAACAAAGGCAGAAGAAAAATTATTAAATTTCCTTACTACCTCCACCCATTGACAAGTCCTTGAAACAAACAGAGTGGCATTCCTCTAGGAACTCAACTGCCTCCATGTTAATACTTGCTAAGGGCAAAAGGCAACATCAGCCCCACCTCCAGGATCCTGGAAGCCCACTTTAACATACAAAAATTATTTAGGAAACTTCCTTTATCCCTAAACCCCCCATGGTACATATTGACATTCATCCCCAAGCATATGGCCCACAGATACTCATATGAAGGGTCTCGTGACTAATACTTAACTTTTCCCCAACAATAGCCAGCCCTTCTCAGGGTCCTGGAAACCTTGCTTCCAAAATTCCTTAGAGACTTAACGTTCTTCCTAACCGTTCCCTCCCAACTTGAAAGTCTATAATGGGCCACTCCTCATGACCCCTGTGCACCTCTTTCTGCCCACAGGTCCTGTCCCGGTGCTTTAATAAAACCACTTTTTTGCACCAAATATATCTCAAGAATTCTTTCTTGGCAGTAGGCTCTGAACCCTAACGTCTTCCCTACATCCATGACCTCGGCCCACCAGTGGGTTGGTCACAACTGTAAACTCACTAGGTGGGCTGGCCTAAGAGAAAGCAGCTTAGTCACAGAAAGGGAAAGATGGGGAGAAAGCAGCTTAGTCACAGAAAGGGAAAGATGGGGAGAAAGGCAGCTTCTGATCCCAGTTCCCCTGTGGGCCAGCTCTACCTTTCCCCTCCTTTCGCCTAGACCAGTTGGCACTGAGTTTCTGTTCCTTCTAAGGAAAAAGAATTCTGACAGTCAGCAAGGAGTTCCTGGAGGCTGAGTGGCACAGTGGCAAAAACTTGATTAAATTATGGCCTGCAGGTGTGTGGAAAGCAGTTTGTAAACCATGACTTTGGATATTTACTTGACATTTCCAAGCAAAGTGTTCAAGACCTGTGGCCTGGTTTCTTCTTCCTGTTCTCACTATAATACATGACCAGAGAGAGTCATTAAGGAAAGAAATGTCAAGCAAAAGATGAACCTGAGGGGCGCCTGGGTGGCTCAGTCCTTAGGCATCAGCCTTCGGCTCAGGTCATGATCCCAGGGTCCTGGGATGGAGCCCCACATGATGCTCCTTACTCAGTGGGAAGCCTGCTTCTCCCTCTGCCTGCCTCTCCGCCTGCTTGTGTTCCCTCTCTCGCTGTGTCTCTCTCTGTCAAATAAATAAATAAAATCTTTTAAAAAATAAAAAGTTAAAAAATTAAGTTTAAAAACAAAATGAAAACAAATAAAATTAAATTACAATTAAGTAAAATAAAGATTAAAAAAAAAAAAGATGAACTGGGTGCCTGGGTGGCTCAGTAGGTTAGGCGACTGCCTTCAGCTCAGGTCATGATCTCAGGGTCCTGGGATCGAGTCCCGCATCAGGCTTCTCACTCACTGGGAGTCTGCTTCTCCCTCTCTCTCTGCCTGCTGCTCTGCCTACTTGTGGTCCCTCTCTGTCTCTCTAATAAATAAATAAAATCTTTAAAAATTTTAAAAAAGATGAACCTGAACTTGATGATTTGGAGGAATCCTCAGATTGCAATGACCTCTAAAATTAGGTCACTCCCTCTCAGGAAGGCATAACTAAGCCTCTGTCCTGGAGGTCACTGACAGAATCTGATCCATGCACAGCTAGGCTTCTTTTTTTTCTCTCCAGCTTGTGCTGGAGGCACAGTACAAAAAACCTGAGTTGGGGCACCTGGGTGACTCAGATGGTTAAGCGTGTGCCTTTAGCTCAGATCATAATCCCTGACACTAGTCCACCCCCTCCCCCCAAGTGCTGGCCACAGCTGGAGGTGTTCTGTGTGGAAGGTGCAAGAGCTTGGATCACCCCCATCTTGCATAGTCATCACTTGCCAGGTAAGACGATAGGCTTCCCACCTGAATTTAAAGGACTCACAGCAGCCTGGCAAGTTTTCCTTCAGGAAAACAAGAAAGCTTCCAGTAACAAGGATCATCAATGCCCCCCTCCCTTTCCCTAACTCACCCTCACACCTCATCAGGTGCCTGGGTTTTGATGTTTTCCCTTGTTGTAAAACTGGTGTCGTGGGTGCTGGGTGGCTCAGTCGGTTAAACATCTGCCTTTGGCTCAGGTCCTGGGATCAGATTCTGCATAGGACTCCCCAGGATTGTGCTCTCTCTCTCTCAAATAAATAAGTAAAATCTTGAAAAAAAAAAAAACACAAAAAACAAAAAACTGTGGTGTCCCATTTACTAATCAAAACTTTACATCTCCTATTCTCATCCAGACCCGTATCTACAAAAGCTGTTTGCAAAAGGGACAAAAGCATTTTCACAGAAGAACATTTTTGTACGACTTAACCAGAAAGATACATCATATTCAGTAAATGATCAGGACAAAAATCCTGAAGTTTTGACAATTTCAGACAGGTTTACATAACCTCCCATCCCTTTTGTCCAGATTATTTAACTAGTGAGCAGCCTGGAAAATATTAATCTTTGAATGAGATCATCTGCCTTCCTACAGTGTATGTACCAGGGAAAATGGCAGGGATGTGATGAGGGAGCAGGAGGCTGGCTGAGGACAAAGCAAAAGCTGGCACCTTCCACCCCCTCTCTACCCGCTTCTCGGTAATATGTGTGACATTCCTCAGGCACCCTGACTACCCTAAAAGAAAAACAAATAGTTAACTTGCAGAGATCACAATCCCGCAAGACAGGAGTCTCCCTCCATCTACAAATGTCCTAGTGATTTACAACAAAGAAGCTATCTTATCAATAGCGCAATTTCCAGAGACAAATAACTCAGTTCCTCAAGCCCTAATGTCGCCCTCCCCTCCATAAAAAAACTGAAGGAGGCTGAGGCAGAAGGAAATGTAAATAAAGTTAAGTTTCTTCTAAACCTAAATCTCACAAACAGGGATGTTTGATAGGAGGAATGTGACATTCCACCAGGAAACTCCCAATTGTCTTCATGTTAGGGCCTCATTTGAGGGGAAAATAGCCTTGGCTTGACAATAACCAGGCCTCCAGTATCCTAACAGTCTTCTTTGATAGCCCTTCTGAACACCCCCTTTGTCCTCACCTACCCAACTCCTGTGTATATAACCAGCCACTCCTCAGAATAGTGGGGCAGCATTTCTGCCTGCCCACAGGTCCTGCCCCCATGCTTTAATAAACCACCTTTTTGCACCAGAGACATCTTAAGAATTCTTTCTTAGCCATCGGCATCAGACCTCACCCCATCGAAATTCACCTAGGTTCTAGAACTTCATCAGATGGAGAGTCAGAAGATTGGCATATTGCTGCAAACCACTGCTCATCCAGAAGGCCAGCAAGCCATAGTTATGAAGTCTTAGAATATAAGAGAGGTTCAGTAGGGTGAGGTCCAGAGCCAAAGACCAAGAAAGAATTCTTGAGACATCTTTGGTGCAAAATGGTGGTTTATTAAAGCACAGGGACAGGACCCATGGGCAGAAAGAGCTGCGGCCCCGGGGCTGTGAGGAGTGGTCCATTATATGCTTGCAAGTTGGGAGGGAGTTGGGGGATGGCACAAGTCTCTAAGGAATTTTGGAAGCAAGGTTTCCAGGACCTTGATGGGCTAGCTACTGTTGGGAAAAAGGTTATTCATTACCAGTAATAAAACATTTTCATGAGACCCTTTAGATATCTCTCAGTGAGCCATATGCTTGGGAATGATGGTCAACACTATCTTGGAGATAAAGTTTCCAAAGGAATTGTTTTTGTTTTTAAAGATTTTATTTATTTATTTGACAGACAGATCACAAGTAGACTGAGAGGCAGGCAGAGAGAGAAGGGAAGCAGGCTCCCTGCTGAGCAGAGCCTGATGTGGGGCTCAATCCCATGCAGTTCTGATCCCAGGACACTGGGATCATGACCTGAGGCCAAGGCAGAGGCTTTAACCCACTGAACCACCCAGGCACCCCTCCAAAGGAATTGTTAAAGTAGACATACAGGATCCTGCTTGGGGGTAGGGGTCGGTCAGATTAGGATTGCCCTTTGATTTAGCAAAGCCTTAAGGTGGGGGTAGTTGAGTCCCTAGAGGAATGTCACCCTGCCTGTTTTAAGGGCTTGTCAGTGGGTAAGGAAATTTAATAATTTTTCTTCTGTCTCTGTTTTCCACAATAGCAGTGAGATATCCCAGAGAACGGGATTAGGAGTCCCATCTGGGCAGAGGGATCACAGTCCCTGAGATGTACCTTCTCCTGGCTCCCAGCTTTTGGGGATTCACATGCCACAAACGCAATGAGTCTCTGTATATGAAATACATAGCAGAACAGCACATGGTCCAAATAGAAAATAAACTGTGTGGGCTCAGGGATGGGACCCAAGTCAGACAGCCAGCAACCACAATGTTCCACAACTGTTAGAGAGGAGACAGCAGACCCAAACTGGAATCACTTGGCTAAACCTCATGTTAGCAAACCAAAACTTAATATCTAACCTACCTGCTCCTTTGATGCCCCCCCAACCAGGAATGTAACTATTAACCAATCAACAGGAAACTTCACTGTCAGCCCTAATAAGATCTGCCCAATGAACCCATTCTATCCCATTCTATCCAAAGGTGACTTTGCAGGAAACAATGAGTTTCTGGCATAATTTCCTTTTCCCACCTCCTTTCCACTTTTTTTTTTTTTTCCCACCTTTAAAAATCTTTTCTTTTCTAGGGGTGCCTGGGTGACACAGTCAGGTAAGTGTCAGCCTTCAGCTCAGGTCATGATCCCGGGGTCCTGGGATCAAGCCCCTTGCTGGGCTCCCTGCTCAGCAGGGAATCTGCTTCTCCCTCTCCTGCTTCCCTACCCACCACCCGCCCCTCCCCTGGCTTGTGTTCTGTCTCTCTCCCTCCCTCTCAGAAAAATAAATAAATCTTTAAAAATAAATAAAGAAAAAAAGATAATGAAAATGCAGTGTAGGGGACAAGATAGATAGCCTTTATTAACAAAGACAGCATCTCTGACACACATTGCTAAAATGTGTCACTGACCCAAACCAGTGCCAGGTCATCAGTCTTAAAATTTACCCAATGTCTAAAGAACCCGCAACACTGACCCTCTTACTCTTGATTCCCACCCCCCTTAAGAACCCACACTTATAAGCCATCAGGGAGTTTGGGACTTTTGGTGTGGGTTCCCAATGGTAGGTGATGCCATACCAATGAACAGCCCATCTTTCTTCAATGCAAATGCTCAATGTCAGTTTTTGGCCTCTTGCATTTTGGACCGATGAACAAATTCACGGTGGTTTGGTTGCATAAGCTGGGCACACCTTCTGCTTGGGCTGCATCAAGCCACAGCTGACAGTATCAGATTTCAGCCTGGAAGTTAAGATTGGATCTGTAAATCAGCATTCCAAAAAAGCTGGTAGCTTTCTTTCAAGATGTTGTTTGGCCAGACCGCAGGGTAGATTCTGAATCCAAACGGCAACTAAGGTTTCCCTGAGCCCTTTTTACTTTGATCAACTTTGAGTCTGAATTAACTGCCCACCTTGCCAAAATATATGTGCACCAAGATGGAAAGGTGGCCAGCCTCAAAGGATCCTATACACCTGATTTTACAAGAGCTTTGAGCAAACCAAACACCTTTTTAATGACTGAGCCACCCAGGCGCCCCAAACCAAACACCTTTTTAAAGCTCCAAACATGGGGTGCCTGGGTGGCACAGTCGGTTAAGCGTTTGCCTTTGGCTTGGGTCATGATCCCAGGGTCCTGGGATTGAGCCCTGCATTGGGCTCCCAGCTCAGTGGGGAGCCTGCTTCCCCCTTTCTCACTCCCCCTGCTTGTGTGCTCTCTCTCTACCTCTGTCATATAAGTAAAATCTTTAAAAATAAGTAAGTAAAGAAAGCAAGCAAGCTCCAAACATGTATCTCCAGGCAGAGACTGACATTGTCGTCTACATTATTCTTTTTCCAGTGGCTCCAAGAGGCAAAAATCATCAGCTATGGAGACTTACTATTTTTTTTTTCCAGTGCTCAAAAGAATTTAAATTTAAATGTTAACCCATCCACCAGCAAAAAGCAAGAAAGTTGTGCCCTGTAATCCTTTTTCCTCCCAGTTTTCCCTGATTGGGGTGACCCTTCTGGCATTTATGAAAATAAAGTGTATAACATTTTGTATCAATTCTATAAGAGATCTAGATGGTTAGAAAGAAAACCACAGTCCTAAGATGGAGTCACTTATGTTAGGAGCCCCATATCAGCAAACCTAGAGCTTAATCCGCAAGCAAAGCACAGTCCCAGTACCCAGGACCCTAACCTTTAACCAATCAACATGGAGTTTCCCAGTGGTCCACACTAAAAAATTGGTAATCCCTTCCATTCCGCTAAGGAGAGTGACCTTGCCTAAAACAATGGATTCTCTGGTAATAAATTTCTTTCTTTCTGTTCCCTCTCTACCTTGAAAAACCTTTCCTCTTGTGCAGCTCCATGAAGCTCCTTTCTGTTTGTTTGTTTGATGCGAAGCTGCCAGACCCATAAATCATTTAACACAGCCTGGCAGATCTAGTCTTCAGTTGCATTTTTCTTGTTTAACAAAGTGCAAATAGCCGCAAAATACAAAGCCATATTTTAACCATCCTCCTCCCTCCCCCATCCAGCTTGTTCTGTTTTGTTTCCCCATTGCAAATATGCTTAAACCCTTGGCAGCAAATCCAGCATTTACTGGTTTAACATTCTAGGCTCTAGGGAAGCTCTCCAGGCTGAAATCCAAGGACACTGCAGCTGGGGTGAAGAAGGCTGAAATTGGAACATTTTTTGCTTTTTTTTCCCCTCCTCTGGCTAATGGAAAATTTTGGGTCAGCCCCATGAATCATTGAACCTATTCTCCCCTTGTTATTTGAAGGAGAAGGCAGCATAAACTTTTAACTTCTTTGGCCCTTCCAAAGCTTACCTTTGAGAATATTGGGAAGGGGGGTTGCTTTCTATTCCTGATGCCAGCAGGTGGGTCTGAGGGCCCAGATCAGTCAAGAGAAGCCTTGGCTTCAAGCAGGATGGAAATCAAACAGAAGAAGCCAGCAGGAGGTGAGAACAGAGTTGACTGAAGGTAGAGAGAGCAGGTAACAGAGTGGGTGTCCAGGAAACTCAGAGAGGAGGGAGTTTCTCCTATGTAGAGAGTCTGGGGTTTGGGGTTTTTTTTGTCGTATCTTTTTAAAGATTTTATTTCTTTATTCGAGAGACAGCTCAAGCAGGAGGAGTGGCAGAGGGAGAGGGAGAAGCAGGCTCCCTGCTCAGCAGGAGCCCTATGATGAACTCATTCCCAGGACCCCAGAATTGGGCTCCTGGGTGGCTCAGTTGGTTAAGCAACTGCCTTCAGACCAGGACCCCAGAATCATGACCTGAGCCGAAGGCATACGCCCGGCCAACTGAGCCACCTAGGTGCCTGAGCCTAGTTTTTATTGGGGATGGTGATCTAGTGTGTGTCTCCTCTCAGGCATCCAGGAACCACTTAGAACAAGGCCAAGGGACCAGGTGTCATTCCTTGGGGCAGAAAGGTCTTGGCATTGGTGTCTAGCTCAGGTAGTTTGGGATACGCAAAGGATAGCCTCCTCCAGCCATTGTCACCGGGTCCTTCTTTAGGTATTATTTATCCTAGAGAGAACTCTTAACTCCTTGTCCCATAACTCCACGTCTGCTATTTACAAGGCATGTGTAAAGTGGGGTTCCGGGGTACAGGCTCCAGCAAGAATAGAAGCAGGAGAAAGCACGTTTTGGCGGAATCCTCCAGTTTTCCTGTCTCACTCCCACCTGGAGAAGGGAACAAACACTAGTGGCATCACCCAGGCTGGATTTTGTTTCCTCTTTAGTCTATCAGGAGTGGCTAACAACAGCCTGGAGTGGAGTGGGGGTGGGGGCAGGGTTATCATACCAGGTTCCTCCCTTCTTCCTTTTCTCAAACAAATGCTTTCACCTTCTTTCAATGAGTCAGGTTGCTCTTGAGAATCCCAGACCCACTTCCCTCTTTTGGAGAACTGGGCATGAAAACTTTTTCCTTCATGATGAGCCCAGAGACTTGGTTCCTGGACCTGTTTCGAAGGTATAAGCAGACCTGTAATTGTGTTCATTGCCTTATTATTAACTTAGCTCCACATTCTGTTTTGTTCTCTACTTAACTCTGCACCTCTTTTTTTTTTTTTTTTTTAAGATCTTCTGTATTTATTTGACAGAAGGCATCACAAGTGGGCAAAGAGGCAGGAAGAGAGAAAGGAGGGGAAGCAGGCTCCTTGCTGAGCAGAAAGCCTGACTCGGGGCTCGATCCCAGGACCCTGAGATCATGACCTGAGCCGAAGGCAGAAGCTTTAATCCACCGAGCCACCCAGGCGCCCCAACTCTGCTCCTTTTAACTTCATTCACGATCAATCATTCATGTTGCCTTCCGGCCCTGGCTCCTTATTTACCCAGTCACCATGGGAACCTAAATGGGGACAGTAAGGTGGTGTTTATCTGGAAATTATCTCCCGAGCCTGATCACCTGATCATACCAGGTCCCTAATGGGGACTCATCATCCTAAAGAAAGGCTACCTCCATATTTTTTCAAGCCTCCCTCCTTCAAGATTTCAAGAAAATCCTCACCCCCCTCCTATGGACATAAGCAGTCCACAACAGGGCACAACAGAACACAACAGGGCAAGGCGGCTTTGGGAATAATGCCCAGACTTCTCCCTGGGCAGCCTTTCTGATAGTAAAGCTTTACTTTGCTTCAAAACCCGTGTCTCAGACATTGGTGCCCAAGTTTGGTCCAGTAAACAATGATGGTCATTTCTGTGTCTGACTATACCTGATTAAAACAAATCCTGCATGCCCTGTAAAATGTGCATATGTATGTGTGACAATGTGTGAGAGTGTTCAAGCGTATATATATTGGGGGGGGTATCTGTGTGGCTTGAGTGTGTAAGAGCTTGTATGTGTGCATGTGTTGTGCACGTGGGTAGGTGGCTACGGCTCTTTTTCCTCTAACTTGTCTGACTGCAAGTGCCTGAAATTCTCCCCATAGAGAGGATCACTCTTTAGGGCTGAGTTAAATTCCTCAAATATTTACTGACACATCCGGCAAGCTGGAAAGCCTTCTGGGCTGCAAGGAGTCACAAAGAAGGCACCGATGTCCTCAGTCACTGTGTTGGGTTAGTAATTTATGCATTGTCCTTTCCAGGAGCCTGTTCAAAAATTCTCATTGCTGGGGCGCCTGGATGGCTCAATCATTGCATCTGCCTTCAGCTCAGATCATGATCTCAGTCCTGGGATCAAGCCCCACATCTCTCATTCCCCCTGCTTGTATTCCCTCTCTCGCTGTCAAATAAATAAATAAAATCTTTAAAAATAAATAAATAAATGGGGTGCCTGGGTGGCTCAGTGGGTTAAAGCCTCTGCCTTCAGCTCAGATCATGATCTCAGGGTCCTGGGATCGAGCCCCACATCCGGCTCTCTACTCAGCAGGGAGCCTGCTTCCCTTCCTCTCTCTCTCTCTGCCTGCCTCTCGGCCTACTTGTGATCTCTCTCTGTCAAATAAATAAATAAAATCTTTTTGCATAAATAAATAAATAGAATAAAAAATTCTAATTTCTTCCCAGAAAAAAGGGGGTGCCTGGGTGGCTCAGGTTGTAGAGTGTAAAGCTATTGATCTTGGGGTTGTGAGTTCAAGATCCAGGATAGGTGTAGATTAATATAAAATATTTTTTTAGGACTGCCTAGGTGGCTCAGTTGGTTAAGTGTCTGCATTTGGCTCGGGTCATGGTCCCAGGGTCCTAGGACTGAGTTCCACGTTGGGCTCCCTGCTCCGTGGGAAGCCCACTTCTCTTTCTCCCATTGCCTGCTGCTCTGCCTACTTGTGCTCTCTCTCTGTCAAATAAATGAATACAATTTTTTTAAAAATAAAGCTTTGGGGTTTTTTGTAATAAAGATTTTATTTATTTGAGAGAGAGAAACAGAGCACAAGCAGAGGAGAGGGGCAGAAGGAGAGGGAGAAGCAGACTTCCTGCTGAGCAGGGAATCCCACATGGGGAGTGATCCAAGCCAAA
Organism: Neogale vison; assembly: GCF_020171115.1. NCBI lineage: Eukaryota > Metazoa > Chordata > Mammalia > Carnivora > Mustelidae > Neogale > Neogale vison. The sequence continues at coordinate 214,062,854 of NC_058093.1, read as the reverse complement.
GGCAGACGCTTAACCAACTGAGAACATGACCCAAGCCAGGAGCAAATGCTTAACCAAACTGAGCCATCCAGGCGTCCCCAAATTAATGTCTTTATTTTAATTCTGGTTGGTTAACACAGTGTTATATTAGTTTCAGGTGTACAATAGAGTGATTCAACACTTCGGTATAACACCCAGTGCTCAGCACAACAAGGGTACCCCTTAATCCCCAACACCTATTTCACCCATCCCCCACCCACTCCCCTCCCCTCTGGTAACCATCAGTTTGTTCTTTCTAGTTAAGAGTTTGTTTCTTGGTTTGCCTCTCTCTTTCTTTTTCCTTTTGCTGTTTGTTTTGTTTCTTAAGTTCCACATATGAGGGGCGTCTGGGTGGTTCAGTAGGCTGGGCATCTGCCTTCAGCTCAGGGTGTGGTCCCGGGGTCCTGGGATGGAGCCCTGCATTGGGCTCCCTGCTCTGTGGGGAGTCCCCTTTCCCCTCTCCTGCTCTCCCTGCTTGTGTTCTCTCTCTCTCTCTCTCTCTGTCAAATAAAGAAATAAATCTAAAAAACCAAAAACCAAAAAATAATGCTATTAAGTTCTGCATATGAGTGAAACAGTGTGGTATTTGTCTTTCTCTGACTGGATTATTTCCTTCAGCCTTATACTCACTAGCTCCATCCATGACTTTGCAAATAGCAAGATTTCGTTCTTTCTTATAATATTCCGGAAGAGACATCCTTTTAAACACCTAGCTGAACTCATAAAAAGAGATAAAATAAAATAAAAATTAAAAAATGAGGCAACCCTCCAGGGATGAAAATTAAGAGAGGATTGAAAGATCAGTGTGGGTGGGATGGGAAACTTAAGCAGTGAGGACTCTAAGGATCCTTGTCTTTCTTGTGACCTAGAACCTTCAGGCCTGCACTCTGTGGAGATGTGGGACAGAGAGCCCACAAAGAGCCCAGGCCTCAGGAGCCTGCCCACTGGTGGAAGCAGGCAACGGGGAAACTGTGTGTCTGGGCCTGGACTTTTGATAGAAACAGACAAGTCTCTCCTGAGAACTTGTAGCCCAAGCCTTGCCCTCATGGGTTTGGGGTTTCCTTATATACTCCTTGAACAAGCCAGAAAATCCCAAACTGACAAGTGAACTTTTTATGGTCTCAGACAGACTTCACTTGAAAGGCAGTTTTCTGAAGCCAATATAAATCCTTTTAGAAGGCACTGCCCATTCCCCAGCCAGGCTTCACAGGACCCTCACCCATAAAATCTAGATGCTTCTATACCTCATTTCCACGTCAGGGTCCCCAGGAGAAATAAGCCAGCCTGAGTAAGAGTCATGGTGAGATAAAAGGACCCTTCAGAGATTGGAATTATAAAATATAGAAGACAATAAGCATGCTGAAATATTATAACAAAATAGGAGATGGGGTTTGAAACAAGAGCAAGGAGGGGCACCTGGCTGACTCAGGGGGTTAAACCACCAGCTACTCTTGGTTTCAGATCAGGTTCATGGTCTCAGGGTCCTGAGATAGAACACAGCCTTGGGTTCAACACTCACTGGGGAGTCTGCTTGAAGATTCTCTCTCCCTCTGCCCTCCCCCTGACCTCTCTCTTTCTCTCTCAAATAAATAAATAAATCTTTTTAAAAAGGTCTCAAGATCTGTGAGTGTAGATGGCATCATCTGGAGTGTGAGTTGCTGCACAAGAGTATTGAAGACAATGGCTAAGGACAAACTAAGAGGTCAGAAGAACATATTTCATACAGCCAGCCAAAACAACTTGAAGTCTAAAAGCAAAGCAAAACCAGTCATCACTGATCTTCAGAAGATAAACGTCATGAATGATGAAAAAAGTTAACAGAGTGAATAAAGCTTTTGTAGATATACAGGAGGAACTCACACGCTTTCTCAAAAGTTCTTTCCCTGGACGCCTGGGTGGCTCAGTTGGTTGGGCATCTGCTTTCAGCTTGGGTCATGGTCCTAAGGTGCTGGCATCGAGGCCCAAGTCAGGTTCCCTGCTCAGCTGGGAGTCTGCTTCTCCCTCTCCACCTGCTCATGCTCTCTCTCTTTCTCAAATAAATGAATAAAATCTTAAAAAAAAAAGGAAAGAAAAGAAACACCTGATTCCTTAGCAGTGTCATGAAAACGAATGAGTTAATGTTGATGAAGCGATGAGATTAATGACCCAGTTGTAATACACTAGAGAGACATCAAAGACCCTGCAAAAGACCAACAAATTAACAGTCTTATACAGTTTTGTTTTAAGAAATCTCATTAATGGGGGCACCTGGGTGGCTCACTGGGTTAAGCCTCTGCCTTCAGCTCAGGTCATGATCTCAGAGTGCTGGGATCCAGCCCCACATCAGGCTCTCTGCTCAGCACGGAGCCTGCTTACCCCCTCTCTCTGCCTGCCTCTCTGCCTACTTGTGATCTCTGTCTGTCAAATAAATAAATTAAATTAAATTAAAAAGAAATCTTGTTAATGTATAGGCATTGGCACATTTTACACTTGAAAAACAAATGACATTTAAAAAAACATAAACAGATCTTGCTTATAATCTAGGAAAGTGGAATGTCAGAAGCCAACAAAATGTGATAAACTTAAAGGGCTAAAGCAGAAGGCATTTCACAAAATCTGCTCACTGAAATGGTCAATACAACTTACTTTATATCCTTCACTTTGTAAGTGGCAGTGGATGGGTGTTTGGATTGGAGGACACACAGAAAGACAGTTTCATGACAGTAAAAAAAAGACAAACAAGGGAAGAGCTATTGCCCAACTTGTTTTGTTTTCGATGGCCTTAGGTCTACTTTAACTTTCCTCTCATACGGGGGAGGGGGGCGACCAGAAGGTTCAGAATTGTAAGAAATGCTGAAATCCCAGAATGTAATTACTTGGGGATGGAGGGGATTTGTGGGTATTAAATCACCTTTTCCCCTGGGGGGGTGGGGGGTGTCTATGTTCTAGAACTTAATCAATTTCCCATGTTAATGGCTATAACTGGAGTCAACTGGGGTTAGTCTAACTTGAGATGGAGGCTTTAAGGAATACTCCCAAGCAGCTGCCAAAACTCCCTTTGTTTCGGGGAAATACCTGTTTTCTCTGACCCAACTTGGACCGCCTGACCCCTCCTCCCTTGTTGGCGGGAAAACATGGTGTCTGCTCCTCTGTTGGAGCTGATGAGCTCTAAAACCTGGAATTCCTTTCTCTGCCTTCTGGCAGCACTTCGTTTCTTCTGTCTACCCCTTCTCCTTTCTCTGCACCAACGTGGGTGTGGCCTGCATGACTGGCCTCTAGACCATGCACCAAGGCTCCTTCTCTCTTCACCGTCAAGGAGCAAGAAGAGCACGCCCTGGACCTAACACCCCCCACTCCAGATCTCCCCACTCATGTCTCAGGTAAACATTCAAAGTGGAAAGGGCCCAAATGAAAGGTAACTCAGTATTTAAACTAAGTTAAGTTTGTTGGTTTAATTAAGATAGACATGTCTTTGAAGTCAGAGCAGTAAATGGGAAGCTTTTATTCTATCAAGGTTTACTGAAGGTCAAATAACCTCATGTTAACTCTGTTGGGTTGTTCTCAAAAAGATGACTAAACTGGTGGCTTATTGTCTGTCTCAAAGTTTTCTTTTTTTATTTTATTTTATTTTGTTAATATAATTTTTTTCCCAATTTATTTATTTTCAGAAAAACAGTATTCATTATTTTTTCACCACACCCAGTGCTCCATGCAAGCCGTGCCCTCTATAATACCCACCACCTGGTACCCCAACCTCCCACCCCCCCGCCACTTCAAACCCCTCAGATTGTTTTTCAGAGTCCATAGTCTCTCATGGTTGTCTCAAAGTTTTCATGGGTAATTATTATTATTTTTTATTATTATTTTTTTTTTAGAGAGGAAGAACATGACATGGGTAATTATTGATATAGCTTTCAAAGTCTTTGGTAACCTGAAAGTTTAAAGTTTTGCTTGGATGATGAATTAAATTCATTGGACATCTAGGTCTTTCAAATAGAATTAAATGCTTAGTCACTGATCACTGGACATAGGTTTATGCTTTTGATTAACTGCAAAGAAACTAAGAATATTTAAATCTGTTGGTAAACATGTTTTGTGCTTAACTGATTCACAAATTTGCCATCTAAAGAATTCTGTTGTAACAGTTCCCAATTGATTAACATGTTATGCCTGAGTTTTTCTCATCTGAGAGACCACCAAGGAGCCAACACCGATGTTAAACACACGAGGATTTGTTCAGCAAGCTTAAGCTTGGGCCCAAGTATACCTGACACAGCAGAGTAGGGACTTGGACCCCGAACCAGACTACAGTCAGAGTTTTTAAAGGCAGAGTAGGGGTGGACTCAGCGGTGGGTGAGGACAAAGGGGGTGTTCAGAAGGAGTATCAGGGTAAAGAAGATTATCAGGATATTGGAGGCCTGGTTATTATCAAGCCAAGGCCGTTTTTCCCTCTAATGAGGCACTAACATGAAGACAGTTGGGCGTTTCCTGGTGGAATGTCACATTCCTCCTATCAAGCGTCCTTGTTAGTGAGATTTAGCACTGGGACATTTGTAAACCAAGGGAGACTCCTGTCTTGCAGGATTGTGATTTCAGCAAGTTAACTATTTGTTTTTCTTTTAGGGCAGTCAGGGGTGCCTGAAGAATGTCACACATATTACCGAGGGGAGCGGGTGGAGAGGGGGTGCAAGGTGCCAGCTCTTGCTTTGTCAAGATGGCTGTACTTATGTCAGGGCTGGACTCGAGGTGGGTACAATCTTGTTTTTCTTGGCCTCCACAAATACTTAACTGACTAGAGAATAAGGTATTCTAAGAATACAAAATTCTTTTTTTTTTTTTAAGATTTTATTTATTTATCAGAGAGAGGGGGAGAGAGCGAGCACAGGCAGACAGAATGGCAGGCAGAGGCAGAGGGAGAAGCAGGCTCCCTGCTGGGCAAGGAGCCGGATGTGGGACTTGATCCCAGGACGCTGGGATCATGACCTGAGCCGAAGGCAGCTGCTTAACCAACTGAGCCACCCAGGCGTCCCAGAATACAAAATTCTAACTGTAACTAAGACTAATGGAAATAAAGGAAACAATTCTATGTGGAAAAGTAGATACGTAAGAAAGATAAGGAATGGGAACACATTTTGTTAAAGATAAAAGGTAATTTTGTCCTACTAAATGAGATGGTTGTTTGGAAAGAAATGGCTTGGGACACAATCTGAATGCAAAGGAAAGTTAGATGGTTTGTGAAGGGAAATCTTCAGAAAAGGAATCTTTGGTGTGGTCAGGACAGACTAAGATTAAAACAAATGGGTTTTAAAGTGGCTTGGTATGAGATTGAAATTCTCTGTGTTCAAAAAGACAGTATTCTTAAATTAATCATCTGTCAGCAAGAAAATGTACAGTTTCCTCTTTGCCTGTCCAGAAAAACTATTTTCCACATTTTGCCTATATCAGGTCTTTAACATCCCTAATTATATTTAGGCATGTGCTTTAAAACTTTGTAAGATTTGGGGCGCCTGGGTGGCTCAGTGGGTTAAGCCTCTGCCTTCGGCTCAGGTCATGATCTCAGGATCGTGGGATGAAGCCCCACATCAGGCGCTCTGCTCAGCATGAAGCCTGCTTACCCTTCTCTCTGCCTGCCTCTCTGCCTACTTGTGATCTCTCTCTGTCAAATAAATAAATAAAATCTTTTTTAAAAAAACCTTTATAAGATTTTGGCAAATGTTGACAAGATTTAAATCATAAATGAAATCTCTTTAACTCATTATGCTTTTTCTTGGTATGCTAAGTTACTCAGAAAGTTCAGCTAAAAAAAAAAAATGATAAACTTTGTGTTACATTTGGGTAAAGGCTATAACTATTCTAGGGATTCTATGTATTTCCTAAAGTTTTAATGGTGATTTTTTTTTTGTTTTTAGTATTTTATTTATTTATTTGACAGACAAGAGATCACAAGTAGGCAGAGAGGCAGGCAGAGAGAGGGGAAGGGGAGCAGGCTCCCTGCTGAGCAGAGAGCTTGATGCAGGGCTCAATACCAGGACCCTGGGATCATGACCCGAGCCGAAGGCAGAGGCTTTAACACACTGAACTACCTAGGCACCCCAAGTTTTAATGTTTTGATAGATCACCATTTGATATTGTAATTATTGAGGTGTTAATGTGTCAATGGGTCCCAGGATAACTTGAGTTTCCTTGTCTACAGTATCATAGTGAACTCGAATCAGATCATTAACAATGTCCATTTCTGAGTCTTTTTGTCATTTATAATTGTTCTAATTCTCTTGTAAAATGAGTTTTATCTTAAAGGAGATTCATAAAAAGGACTTTGAGGACAACACAGGTATTCAGTATCTTTAAGATCAGAACTGAAATGGGTAAGAATTTCCAGAACTAACTAAAGCTGCATCCAAACTAAACCAGAATTAGTAACATGGGACTAACAGAACTGTAAGATTATAGTGTTATGTCTCTTATTTTAGACATTGCTCATTTTCTAATGTTTACTCTTCCAGACTAAGAAAAATTGTACTTAGGTTGTCAGTGACTTACAGAAATGTAAAAATACTCATTTGACTTGTAAACAAATCAAAGCATTCAACTTTTCTCTCTATCTGAACCCTCTGAAACTCAAAAGGTCTCAGTAAGTATTATTCCATGGCAATCAGTCATTTGCAACAGTGCAATAAGAATCTGTTCTCCTCCTAACTTTTAGGACGCTTTGACTGGAATGTCATATTTGAGAAAGACATGTAGACTCAGATATGACAGACAGCTTTAAGGAACTAAGGTTGACTTCAGAAAACCTGGAGCCATAAACCCCCTTGGAACCGTTGGCCTGCTACCTCGCTTACAGAGTTCCCAGCAGCCTCACCAGGTGAGTAAAGAATGTCACTTCCTGGCAGGTGCAGGAACCTCAGGATACTTTGGAGACCTCAGGAAGAGGAATTTGCCCAAATCCACAGGTATTGCAGGCATGTCTGATGGCAAGTACTTGGCTTGGCTTCTGGCCTGTAGAGGCTACTAAAAGTTCAACTTAGAGATTGCTTATAAGAAGCTCCAGCAAAGCAGATTATAAAAGATCTGTATGATCACTCACTGTTCTTGCAGAGCTTATGGAAACAATTAGGCCAAATCTGTTTAAGCTGGACTTTTTTTTCCAGATAAATTAGTCCTAATGTCCCAAGTTTTTAGTCCCAAGTTTTCGCATCTGAGAGACCACCAAGGAGCCAAGCACCGATGCAATCACATGAGGGTTTATTTGACAAGCTTAAGCTTGGGTCCAAGTATACCCAACACAGCAGAGTAGGGACTTGGACCCCGAGCCAGATTACAGTCAGAGTTTTTAAAAGCAGAGTAGGGGTGGACTCAGCAGTGGGTGAGGACAAAGAGGGTGTTCAAAAGGCCTATCAGGGTAAAGAACACTGTCAGGATACTGAAGGCCTGGTTACTATCACGCCAAGGCCGTTTTTGGTTTTTTTTTACCAGCATGAAGACAATTGGGAGTTTCCTGGTGGAATGTCACATTCTTGCTATCAAGCGTCCTTATATTTTGGGCTCTGTTATTAGGAACTGGCTGAACTGGCCTTGTATTCTGGGCTCTGTTATTAGGAACTAGCTGACCACATTTCACTGGTTTCCCAGACTTGCTTCTAAGTAAGTTTTTCGGGGGGTGGGGGGCAGGGTCAGTTTAAGTTTTACTGCACAAACAACAAAATGGCTTTTAGCCAAGATGGAGTTGCTCTGGCTAAATAGGTCCTTACACTAATTTGGCTATCTTTGGAAATGAGGGCTATTTTAGAGAGAAACATGTTTTAATAACACAACTTTGTGGATGTTCTAGATTTGATTGTCTTTACATGTTTGTTGTTTACCTAAGCTAGACAACTAGAGGTAAACTTAAGAGAAATTACCACAGTAACTCATATATAGACACTCTTCTGCTGATTGTTCTGTGGGGATAATAACAGAACCCCATGGCACATGATTATTAAACAGCTGAAAATGGGATTGAATCCTCAACAATTGTATAACTCTACTATCACGTTGACCAATTCTGTGGGGCTAGGATAACTGCCTAAAAGCCAGCATACCCCACTCCATAGGATTATCTATGGACTTGTGTAGATAACAGACGACCCCACTTTCTATATGATTGGATCGGATGATGCATGTGGGACTCCCCTTCCCTCTTGACAAGTTTTCTCCCACTTGCCAGTGATCCTCCATAATCAGGATATTTTTAAGGCTGGACCACTCAAAGGGCTTCTTAATGGTTTCATCCCTTAGTCATATTTATCCTAGAAGCCACCCCTTTTGAGGTATAGTTGCAAATAAATGAGTTAGTGAAGCATAGAACAGCCCTCCTCATAAAAGGAGCCTCAAAGCTCACTATGGGACAGTCCCTGACTATAATCACATCACATCAGATCCAGATTTATCTCAGAAACCAAAGGCCACTAATGGATTGCAACTGCCCCTCAGAACAGCATATTACTTAAAATATAACCCCTGGAAGATTTTACTAGTTACCAAGCACATTTAGATATAGCTTTAAGAAAAACACATACAGGCAACAGGCCTTTGGGGGAGAGGGGGAGGACGATATACGGCTTTGAAGCTGAGCAGCGGGGGATGCCTGGCTCGCTCAGGCAGAATGCCACCTGCTTCCCTTTTCTGTTATCTCCCCTTTCTCCTCCCAAAAGCACCTGTTGCTTGTTAGAGGAGTCCTTTGAATGTGCTTGTTTAACTATAAACTTTGCCCTTCTTCTTGTTTGTCTACAAGGCATATGACTAATGTTTGACCTTCATTGGCTCTTCTGTTGGTTATTGTTTCTACCTAATGAAAGTGAGACTGAGGAGTTGCTTGGGGCAGCAGTCTTTTTGACTGTTGTCCCCTGCTCCCTTTCTCTTGCAGCTGACGTGTTTGTGCCTAATTCTTCTCCCGTGCACCGAATGGAAGTGGCAATGGATGATGGAAGCCAACTTACTAAGTACTGGGCTGCACTTACAGATATGCCAGAAATAATACTTAAAACTTGTCAAACTTTAAACCTAGTTACCCATATGCCTGAACCTGACCATTGTACCTCTTTATAGAGCAAAAACTGTTCAGAGGCTATTGATGTTGTTTAATCTAGTTGGCCAGATTTAAGATGCCCCTGTTATAAATCCAAATGACAGAGGCACCTGGGTGGCTCAGTGGGTTAAAGCCTCTGCCTTCAGCTCAGGTCGTGATCCCAGGGTCCTGGGATTGAGCCCCGCATCGGGCTGTCTGCTCAGTGGGGATCCTGCTTCCTCCTCTCTCTCTGCCTGCTTCTCTGCCTGCTTATAGTCTCTGTCTGTCAAATAAATAAATAAAATTTTTTAAAAAATTAAAAAAAAAGTCTCTGCCTTCGGCTCAGGTCATGATCCTAGAGTCCTGGAATCGAGCCCCACATTTGGCTCCTTGCTCAGCAGGGAGCCTGCTTCTCCCTCCCCCTCTGCCTGCCCCTCTGCCTACTTGTGATCTCTATCTCCCTTTCAAATAAATAAAATCTTTAAAAAAAAAATGACAGTTGGTTTACTGATGACAATAGTTCTCATGAAAAGAATAAGAAAGCTGGGTATGCCATAGTGCTCACTAGCACTTTGCAATTGCTAAGCCTTAAAAATTAATACTAATACTGACTCCAAATATGCTTTCCTAGTCCTACATGTCCATGGAGCAATTTGGAAAAAAGCGGTTTATTATCAAGCCACAACTCCACAAATACAGCCCTAAGGCAGTACACCTACTTAAGGGGATAGCCGTAATTCACTTCAAAGGATGTCAAAGGATATGACCTTTGGAAACAATGAAAGTAATACAGGGTTTATACCAGGCCACTGATTTGGGCAAAAAGGCCATGGAAGTGACAAACTTCATAAAGGAAAATTGTTCCTAGATTTGGACTCCCTTGGTCCCTATGAAGTAGCAATGGACTGCCTTTTATTACACATTAAAAGATGGCCCTTCAAAACTGAATAGCCCTTGATATCTTGACTGCAGCTACGGAAACCCAAAATTGGAGGACTGTCTCCTAATGGGACCCAATGATTATATGTATCTTGTGCTCATGGTTTCCCCCAGGCTAGATAGGCCACTGTATTCTGGGTTTTGCCTGGAATCTCGAATGCATTATTAAAACCATTACCAACCCGGCCAACCTTCCAGACCTTAAAAAGTGGTGAACTCCTTCTGTCTCACTGGTACGACCAACTAACATTCACTTTTGTTCCCCCTTTGGAACGGAAGGATATTTGGCACATGAAAACTCTTACTAATAAGTACATGGTCAGCCCCAACTGATCTCGAAGTAGCATTTCTCTATTAAAATGCTATGGTAATACAAATGTGTAAAACAGCTTTACAAAATAGAATGGCATTGGCATCGAATTTTTTTTTAAAGATTTTATTCATTTATCTGACAGACAGAGATCACAAGCAGGCAGAGAGGCAGGCAGAGAGAGAGTGGGGGGAAGCAGGCTCCCCGCTGAGCAGAGAGCCTGACAAGGGGCTCAATCCCAGGACCCTGGGATCACGACCCGAGCTGAAGGCAGAGGCTTTAACCCACTGAGCCAACCCAGGTGCCCCAGCATTGAATGTTTAAACTGCTACACAAGGTGGAAGTTGTGCAATCACAAAAACAAAGTACTATGTTTATGTTCCAGATTATCACAAAATATTTCTTGGGTTCTGATATACTCAAGTTAGCACTTTAAACAGTCCCTCTCTCCTTTAATGATTGATTAAACTGCCAGACTGGAGGGGCACCTGGGTGGCTCAGTGGGTTAAAGCCTCTGCCTTCGACTCAGGTCATGATCTCAGGGTCTTGGGATTGAGCCCCACATCAGGCTCTCTGCTCAGCAGGGAGCCTGTTTCCCCCTCTCTCTCTGCCTGCCTCTCTGCCTACTTGTGATCTCTGTCTGTCAAATAAATAAATAAATTAAAAAAAAAAAAAAAAAACAAACTCCCGGACTGGAAAAGGGTTTTTTGTCAACTAGCAAAAAACTTACTTGAGATTCATTTTCTTTTTGCTACACTAATCATGTTTTGCTGTTTTCTCCCATGTCTCCCCACCTGGCATCAACTCCTTCACTGCCATAACTTCCACTGATGATCCTTTCCACTTGGGAAGATCACCTGAGCAGTCTCCCCTGGATTCAGCTGCCTCTGTCTTTCCTAGCTCCCCTACACATTCCCCACCTGACCAGTGTTGACCCAAGTAGGTAGGGACAACTCTACACCCCCGTTCAGCAGGAAGATGTTACAGAAGCTGAGACCTTCACCTTCAACAACCTTAAAGATTTAAGGGTCAGAATTGTTCAGGAGGGAATGATGAGGGAACAGAAGTCTGGCTGACGACAAAGCAAAAGCTGACAACTTGCAACACCCCCCCACACCAACACTCCTGGGTGGGACATATGTGACACTCTTTAGGAATCTCACAACTTTTTTTTTTAAGATATTATTTATTTATTTGACAAGTGATCACAAGTAGGCAGAGAGGCAGGCAGAGAGAGAGAGGAGGAAGCAGGCTCCCTGCTGAGCAGAGAGCCCGATGCGGGGCTCGATCCCAGGACCCTGGGATCATGATCTGAGCTGAAGGCAGAGGTTCTAACTCACTGAGCCACCCAGGCACCCCTCCCAACTATTCTTAATAGCTTGCTGAAAAGGGCAGAACGACCTTGGCAATGTCAAGGCCTCTGGTATCCAGTATCTTGTAGGTCCTCTTCAGCTTACGAAAGTTGTGTTGAAACCTCCTTTTTCCTTACTTCCCCCACCCCCATGGTACATAACCTGCCATCTCTCAGCCCTGGGGCAGCAGCCCTTTCTGCCCATAGGTCCTGTCCCCTGCATTAATAAACCACCATTTTGCACCAAAGATATCTCAAGAATTTTTTCTTGGTCATCGGCTCTGGACCTTACCCCACCAAACCTCACATATGTTCTAAAATTTTGTCACTCCAGTCTCTGCCTCAGTCATCGCCTGTTGTTCTGTGTGTCGTCCCCTCATCCTCTCCCCTTCTTCTGTTCTCATCAAGACCCCCATTACACTGGGTTAAAGGCCACCCTCCTCCAGTATGACAGCATTTTATCTAATTATGCAGGGAAGACATTAGAGTTCTAAGCCAATGGCCAAGAAAGAATTCTTGAGACCTTTTTGGTGCAAAACACTGGTTTTATTAAAGCACAGGGATAGGACCCGTGGGCAGAAGGAGCTACACTGTGGTCATGAGGAGTGGCCCATTATAGACTTTCAAGTTAGGAGGGTGTTGGGCAGAGCATAAGTCTGTAAGGAATTTTGGAAGCAAGGTTTCCAGGACCTCGAGGGGCTAGCTGTTGGGAAAAGGTCATGTATTACCGTCTAACAAAACCTTAGTCATGAGACCCTGAAGATGTATATCGGTGAGCCATATGCTTGGAGGGTGATTGCCAACATGTAGAGATAAAGGAAATTTCTAAAGGAATTTTCTAAAGGATTTCTAAAATTAAATTTCTAAAAGACCTTTTATATGTTAAAGTAGACTTTCAGGGGTTCCTGGGTGGCTCAGTGGGTTAAAGCCTCTGCCTTCTGCTCAGGTCATGATCTCGGGGTCCTGGGATAGAGCCGCATGGGGTGCTCTGCTCAGCAGGGGGCCTGCTTCCCCCCTCTGCCTACTTAAAGTAGTTTTACAGGACCCTGGGGGAGGAGAGGCAGTTGGGCAAGGATTGCCTTTTGCCCTTAGCAAAGTATTAACATTGAGACAGTTGAGTCCCTGGAGGAATGTCACTCTTGTTTCAAGGACTTGCCAGTGGGGGGAGGTAGTAAGGAAATTTAATAAGTTTTATGCCACATAAGTTTTCCCCACATAAATTACATCTCTGATAATTATACTTCAAAATAAAATCACACTCAGAGGTACTGGGAGTTAAAAAGTACTTTCAGAGGTACTTTAACATACCTTTTGGGGGGACACAATTCAACCCATAACACACAACAAATCTCAAGCAGGGTCAAAATGAATAAATCCACACCTAGACATACTGTATGGAAACTGTAGGATACTAAAGACGGAGGATTTTGAGACAGAGAGGGAGGAAGGGAGAAAACACTGGCACTACGAAAACTAATTTCAAAAGCACCACAGGAATCCTGAAGACAGTGGAACCTATCTTTAAAATGCTGCAAGAGGGACACCTAGCGGGATCAGGTAGTAGAACAAGCAATTCTTTTTTTTTTTTTTTTTACTAAACAAAATCATCTTTTAATTTGGTTTTCATTGAATTTGCAGGGTGGGGAATTGAAGTGATTTTTTTTCCCAATTTATTTATTTTCAGAAAAACAGTATTCATTATTTTTTCACCACACCCAGTGCTCCATGCAAGCCGTGCCCTCTATAATACCCACCACCTGGTACCCCAACCTCCCACCCCCCCAGAACAAGCAATTCTTGACCGTGGGGTGGTAAGTTTGAGCCTCATGTTGGGTGTAGAGGTTATTTGAAAATAAAATCCTTATGGGGTGCCTGGGTGGCCCAGTTTGTTAAGCATCTGCCTTTGGCTCAGCTCATCATCCCAGTGTCCTGGAATCAAGTTCTGCATGGGGCTCCCTGCTCAGTGGAAAGTTTGCTTCCTCCTCTCCCTCTGCAGCTACCCCTGCTTGTGCACTCTTTTTTTCTCTGTCAAAATCTTCTTTTAAAAAAAAAAAAAAAAAAAAAGAGGGGTGCCTGGGTGGGTCAGTGGGTTAAGCCTCTGCCTTCAGCTCAGGTCATGATCTCAGGGATCGAGCCCCGCATCAGGCTCTCTGCTCAGCGGGAGCCTGCTTCCCCCTTCTCTCTCTGCCTCTCTGCCTGCTTGTGGTCTCTGTCTGTCAAATAAATAAATAAAATCTTAAAAAAAAAAAAAAAAGATACTGCCTTCACTATGTAAAATACAAATGCAAAAAGCAGGTATTTATAAAATATATTGTTGCGGCAAAATGAACAAACCTTTTAGAATCTCTGAAAGATTTATTTGAGCCCAAATGAGGACAGTTGCCCAGGATACCTGATCTTCACAAGGAAGAGAGTGCTCCAGGGAAGAAACATTCGGTGTAGGGTTTTATTCGTTTTTGTTTTTGTTTTTACATAAAAAGTTACAAACCATTGGACAAAAGACATTTCAGAAAGTTAAAGACCTTATCTTAAGCTTTGATTCTGTATAAGGCTGAATGACTTCAGTCTCATGGGATTTCAAGGAGGTCTTATTACTTACGTTTAAAATGAGTTGTTGGGCTTTTTTATGTTTTGTTTTTAAGATTTTTTTTTTTTAAGAAAAGATACATGTGGGGGTAGGGATGGGCAGAAGGAGATGGAGAAAGAGGGGGAGAGAAGCAGACTTCCTGCTAAGTGCAGAGCCTGATGCAGGACTGGATCCCAGGACCCACCCCCACCTGCCCCAGATAATGATCTGAGCTGAAATCCAGGGTCAGACACCCAACTGACTGAGCCACCCAGGTGCCCCCAAGAGGGTTCTTCTTTTTTGTCTTTTTGTTGTTGTTGTTATTTGTCAACAAAGTAGATGTACAGTGCATGCTCTGGACATAAATAGAGCCCCCATGTTTTGAAGTTTGGTCAAGTCATTCTGACCTTGGTAAAAGTTAACATGTAGTTTACCTGAGACCCCAGGGGTAGGGCCCATAAACATTAGAAGGGCTGAGTCTGAGCTAAGATACGCATTACTTTCATGGAGGAAGTTATAATAGTGTTTTGAAAGGCATTAATTTGACCTCAGTAAGCGGAGAAATATACCATGTTTGTGGTAAAATGCTGATATCATGAAGATGTCATTTCTCTCCCAAGTTGATCTGTAACTGAAATGTAATCCCAATCAAAACTCCAACAGGATTTTTAAAGTAGGTCCCATGCCCAATGTAGGGCTTAAACTCAGGTGCCTGAGATCAAGAGTCACATGCTCCACTGACTGAGCCAGCTAGGCGCCCTGAGCAGGAAATTTCTTCAAACTTGATCAACCAGTTGTAAAATTTACAGAAAGGAACAGAGTCCAGAGTAGGCAAGACACTTCTAAAGACAAAGATCAAGGTGGTAAGACTCATAGACAAAGGTATCAAGGTTTTCTATAAAGCGGCATCATTGAAAATTATAGCACCAGGCAGATGTACCAACAGAACAGTAGAGTCTAACCTTGACACATGACTGAGTAGTGGGGAAAGAATGGACTATTACATCAATGATGCCAGAACAGTCTACCCACATGCAATTCAGACTGGCTCCTTACCTCATGTCCTACACAAAAAAAAATTATTTTAAGATTTTATTTATTTGACAGATCACAAGTAGGCAAAGAGGCAAGCAGAGAGAGGGGGGAAGCAGGCTCCCCACTGAGTAGAGAGCCCATAGGACCCTGAGATCATGACCCTGGCCAAAGGCAAGAGGCTTAACCCACTGAGCCACCCAGGTGCCCCCCCTACACACAAACTAACCCAAGTGGATTAAATACCTGTATGTGAAGAACTTTAGTGGAGGGAGCCCGGTTAATTGGTTCACTCAGTTAGCATCTGCCTTGGCTCAGGTCACTATCCCAGTGTCCTGGGATTAAGTCCCCAGAGAGCCTGCTTCTCCCTCTCCTCCCCACGTGTGCTCTCTCTCTCAAATAAATAAATAAAATCTTAAAAAAAAACAAAAACAAAACTGGGGTGCCTGGGTAACTCAGTCATTAAGCGTCTGCCTTTCGGCTCAGGTCATGATCCCAGGGTCCTGGGATCAAGCCCCGCATTGGACTCCCTCCTCAGTGGGGAGCCTGCTTCTCCCTCTCTCTCTGCTGCTCTGCCTGCTTGTGCTTTCTCGCTTTCTCTGTCAAATAAATAAATAAAATCTTTTTAAAAAAAGAAAAA
Organism: Neogale vison; assembly: GCF_020171115.1. Taxonomy (NCBI): domain Eukaryota; kingdom Metazoa; phylum Chordata; class Mammalia; order Carnivora; family Mustelidae; genus Neogale; species Neogale vison. Next base: position 214,046,973 of record NC_058093.1, on the reverse strand, counting down.
GAAAAAACTTTCAGTAGAAACTACAGAATACTTTTATGACCTTGGGGTAGGGGCAGAGTTCTTAAGTAAGACACAAAATGCCCAAATCATAAAGGAAAAGGTTGATAATCACCTATATTACAATTTAGACTCTGTGCTTCAACAGGAAACCATCAAAATTCTAGAGGAGAACACAGGCAGCATCCTCTTTGACCTTGGCAGTTTTTTGTTTGTTTGTTTGTTTTTTAAAGTAGGCTCCCTGCCCAGAGTGGACCCCAGCTCTAGGCTTGAACTCTCAACCCTGAGATCGAGACCTGAGCTGAAATCAAGAGTTGGATGTCTGACCAACTGAGCCATCCAGGTGCCCCAGCAACTTCTTACTAGACACGTCCCTGGAGGCAAGGGAAACAAAAGCAAAAACGAACTATTTGGGAGTTCATCAAAATAAAAAGCTTCTGCACAGCAAAGGAAACAATCAACAAAACTGAAAGGCAGCCTACAGAATAGGAGAAGATATTTGCAGATGGCACATGTGATAAAGGGTTAGTATCCAAAATATATAAAGAACTTATCAAACTCAACACCCCAAACCCAAATAATCCAGTTACGAACTGGGCAGAACATATGAATAGACATTTTCCCAAAGAAGACCTCCAGATGGCCAACAGATACACGAAAAGATGCTCAACATCACTGATCATCAAGGAAATGCAAATCAAACCACAATGAGATACCACCTCACACCTGTCAGAACAGCTAACATTAACAACACAGGAAACAACAGATGTGACAAGAATGTAGAAAAAGGGGAAACCCTCCTGCACTGTTGGTGGGAAAGCAAACTAGTGCAGCCACTCAAGAACAGTAGGCAGGTTGCTCAAAAAGTTAAAAATAGGGGCACCTGGGTGGCTCAGGTCATGATCCCAGGGTTCTGGGATTGCGCCCCCTATTGGGCTCCCTGCTCCAGGGAAAGCCTACTTCTCCCTCTCCCACTCCCTCTGTTTGTGTTCCTGCTCTCGCTGTCTGTCTCTGTCAAAGAAATAAAATCTTAAAAAAAAAAAAAAAAAAAAAAGTTAACAATAGAGCTACCTTACAAGCCAGCAATTTCAGTACTAGGTGTTTACCCAAAGGACACAAAAACACAAATTCAAAGGGATACACGCATCCTGCTGTATATAGCAGCATTATCAACAATAGCCAAACTACAGAAAGAGCCCAAGTGTCCATCCACTGATGAGGATAAAGAAGATGTGGTGTAGACATAGATATAAATATAGATACTTCCGAATCAGGTGTAGAGATGATTTAACAATAAAACCCTTAATTGAAAGATTTTATTTTTTACGTCATCTGTACACCCAACACAGGGCTTGAACTCACAATTCAGCAATCAAGAGTCATACCCTCCATGGACTGAGAGTTCCCCCTCCCCTCCAAAATAAAAATCTTTTTTTTTTTTTTAAGATTTTATTTATTTGACAGAGAGGTCACAAGTAGGCAGAGAGGCAGGCAGAGAGAAAGGGGGGAAGCAGGCTCCTCACAGAGCAGAGAGCCTGGTTCGGGTTCTATCTCAGGACCCTGGGATCATGACCTGAGCCGAAGGCAGAGGCTTAACCCACTGAGCCACCGAGGAGCCCTAAAATAAATCTTTTTTTTAAATTTCTGGGTGCCTGGGTGGCTCAGTGGGTTAAAGCCTCTGCCTTCAGCTCGGGTCATGATCCCAGGGTCCTGGGATTGAGCCCCGCATCGGGCTGTCTGTTCAACAGAAAGCCAGCTTCCCCCTCTCTATCTGCCTGCCTCTCTGCCCACTTGTGATCTCTGTCTGCCAAATAAATAAATAAATAATCTTTTTTTAAGTGTGATTTTTAAATTTTTAAAAGATTTTTATTTATTTATTTGACAGAAAGATGAGGGGGGGCAGATTCCCCGCTGAGCAGAGAACCCAATTCGGGGCTCGATATCAGGACCCTGAGATCATGACCTGAGCCAAAGGCAGAGGTTTAACCTGCAGAGCCACCCAGGTGCCCCAATAAATTAAAAATCTTTTAAAAAAGGGGCGCCTGGGTGGCTCAGTGGGTTAAGCCGCTGCCTTCGGCTCAGGTCATGATCTCAGGGTCCTGGGATCGAGTCCCGCATCGGGCTCTCTGCCCACTGCGGGGACAGAGAGGAAGCACCCTCTCTCTCTCTCTGCCTGCCTCTCCATCTACTTGTAATTTCTCTCTGTCAAATAAATAAATAAAATCTTTAAAAAAAAAAAATCTTAAAAAAAAAAAGAAGTATAAAAATTTCTGCCCCATCAAAACCAGGAACACAAGCCCCTGGCAGGCCCCACAATGAGATATGTGGCTCCCAGCTGCCTCTGATCAGAGTTAAGTAGCCCTTAGTTACCGTTTATTTTTTATTTATTTTTCCTTGGTTACCGTTTAAAGAAACCTTTAGAGTGGCCTCAGGAAATAACATGAAGTTGCCACTGAGAAAGTGTGTGGGATGCTATTCTGCCTGAGGTCGCTAACATAATGGGCTGCGTGTGCAAAAAATAGTCACTGTTTGCCACTTAGGAGCAGTCACAAGATGCATACCTTCCGCTGTTGTACTAGGAAAGTGACTGATGCAATCTGGCAACATGGTTTTGCAGTCCCAGGCCCTTATTACACCAAAACCAGACAGGGCAAGGCCAGGAGGGGCAAAACAATTCAGGAAAGAAATATTACAGCTGATCTAATCCCTAACTGAACTACCCCAAGATGCTTTCCAGTGAATTTTCACCCTTTAAAAACCCCAGCTCTGGCGCCTGGGTGGCTCAGGTCATGATTCCAGGGTCCTGGAATTGTTGTGCCCAAATTCTGAGACCCCCCCCAAAGACGACCACCAGAGTCCAGAGTCAAAGCCAAACAGCAAGGGTTGTTTATTATGAGTTCAAATCCGGACCTCCACGCACTCGTTGCCGGTGACGCTAAGAGGTCCCAAGCTCAGGATCATGACACTTTTTATACACTATTTTTGGGGAGGCAGGGACTTAGCATACATCATAGTATCTTTAACAAATCGCCACATACCGTGGGAAAATCAAACAGCAACTGTATAAAATGACTGGCACGTACAGAGCGGGAAAAGGCTGGGAACAGATTTTGGTTAGGTCAAAGGGCTGTCATTCTTCAAACTGCTTAGTTGGTGCCACCAGTGTATGTGTCACCTCAGGATGGGCCGGGGTCTTCCTGTCAAGCTGCGGGGCACCAGATGGTTGTTATCTCTCGGCTCAGAGCCGGATGGGGGGTCCGGGAGCGGTCATTCTGTCATGTCCAATTCCAGGTGGGGTTTCTCTGACATCAGATGGCTGCTATCTCTTGGCCCAGAGCCGGGGGAGGGGTCCCGGGAGCAGCCATTCTGTCAGGTTCAATTCTGGGCGGCGGGATGTGTGGTTACAGAGTGCCTATAGAAAGTCTGCTGGTATTTTTCCATCTCCTCATGGGTTAGCAAACGAAGGTACAGAAGCAGAAATAGCGGTAATGGTTATAATTTAGGCATCTCAGAATCCGGTCCCATATTGGGCTCCCTGCTCAATGGGGAGTCTGCTTGTGCTCTTTTTTGCTGTCAAATAAGTAAAATCTTTTAAAAAATGAAATAAAATAATGTTCAAGGTCTTGAGATAGCCTAGGCCAGCAGGACCCAGAAGACACTAAGTTACTAACTATAAGTTAGAGATAACCATAACCAGCCCTTTCTGCTCCTGTAAACAGGCTTTCCACCACAGGCTCCCTGCACTACTGTTCTTGACCAAAGCAGCCCCAGTTCCCCCAGTTCTCCCAGTTCCAACCCACCTACCAGCAGTCAGAACTGGCCTTGGAACCTGACTTCCCACAGTCCCTACAAAAGCCCACATTCCCCGGGGGGCCCAGAACTTGGAGCACGAGCTCAGCTGGGTCAGCCGGGGTAAAATAAATCCGAGTGACACTTCTCTGAGTGTCACTTGGTCTCTTGCAGGTCTGATTATTTTTCCGCCAACAGCACCAACTGAGACAGCCAGGCTTCCCTGAGACAAGCAGAAAACTTAAAGCTTGTTTTTCAAAGACCTGCTTCTCTCTGGTCAGCCCCTGCTTCTTTTCAGATAAGGTTCAACCTATAAACAAGCAAGACAGTCCCATCTGGTCTAAGACCCCATTCAGTTTACACCGGTCCCGGGAAGATCCGCACAACCGTCTCCCTGTCCTATAGGTGACCGTGACCACCTGATAGCCTCATTTTCTTTTTTTTAAGATTTTATTTATTTATTTGACAGAGATAACAAGTAGGAAGAAAGAGAGATGAGAGACCGGGAAGCAGGCTCCCCGCTGAGCAGGGAGCCCAATGCGGGGGCTCAATTCCAGGACCCTGGGATCATAACGGGAGCCAAAGGCAGAGACTTTAACCCACTGAGCCACCCAGGACCCCCTTTGCCTCATTTTAATGTCAAGTCTCCACCCAACATAAACGTGGAAGGTGTGTTGCCTCTACCTTTGTTCAAAGCGCTTGCTCCGTCCTTCCTCATGAATAGTCAGTTTCCCCCGCCCTCTTCATCAATATGTAACTTCCAACCCCTGTGATTAAAGAAGCGTGTTCTCAAATCAGAGGGGAAGTGCGATTTTTGAGCCAGCTTCCTGTTTTCGTGCTTGGCAGCTTTACAGCAACCCTTTTTTCCTGCAAAAGCCTGGTGGTGTGGAGTGCGACTTTCCATTGCATGCCAGCAAATAAACTTATTTTCAGCCCGGTAACAAATTCCGCAACCGCGAAGGGAGTCTGAATCCAACTGCGTTACCTTAGCCCCCAGTCGGGGGTCTGGATTCCGAACTCCCTCCAATCGGCAGAGTGAGCCTTCGCTGCTTTCGGGTTTTAACTTCGGGGAGAGAAACTTGTTTGGGGTTCTGAAGACATCCTTTCGGTGAGTGAGAACGTACAGATGACTGACTGCTCGTGATTTTCTTCGTGTTTGACCTCAACCGAGAGGCCCTGGGTAAGGAGTTTTCCCTTTCTTAGAAAGGAAAACGGGGGGGGTGGGGGGGTTACACTCACAGAGGGTCTCTTGGCTAATTGGATTTCTTGGAAAACCCGTGTGAGAGCGGCTCTGTGTGACTTGCTGAGAATTAATTTAAATAATTCGGAGATAAAATGGGAAATAAGAATTCAGTCCCAAAGTATACTCCCTTGGGTTGCATCCTTAGGAATTGGGCATTGTTCGCGAGTGACTTCATCACTAAGAAAAAGATGATATTTTTCTGTAATACTGTCTGGCCACTGTATTCTTTGGGTTCGGGAGAAAAATGGCCTCAGAATGGTTCCTTAAATTACAGTACTATCTTGCAATTGGAGTTATTTTGCAAAAGGGAGAAAAAGTGGTCTGAGATGTGCTATCTACGATCCTTTATGTTGTTATACTGGAATGAGGAAATTCAGATAAAATACATGATTTGGGTGCCAAAGAGTCCCCAAAAGGAGGAAGCTTCCCTTGATTCTCGTAATAAGGAAGAGAATTCATTACCCACGCAGTTAAAGACTACCACTGAGCCACCTCCCCTTGGAACTGCTGGGGACCTTGTCCCCCGACGTTCGGCACCTCGGGCGCCAGCTCCAACCCCTTCTCCAGATTCCGGAGGACCTGTAGTGGTCTATAGGTCTCAAACCTGCCAGGATACCTCGTTGGACCAGAGGGCCACCCAAATTCAGGCAGGAAGACCGCCCCTGAATGAGGTACTGATCGGTGGGGGTTACGGGAACCAACAGCTAAGCGGTTTCATCTTCGTGCGTTCCCAGTTTTCCACCTCTGACATGCTGAGTTGGAAAACCAAGATGCCCCCTTACCTAGATGATCCTATTGGAATGAAGAATTTTTTTGCCTCTATTTTTGCTATCCATAATCCAACATGGGCAGATATTCAGACCCTCCTCAAGTTCTTCCTCACACCAGAGGAACGTAGCCTGATCCTAGAACAGGCTCGTGCTGAAGCCGATAAGATGCACGAGGAAGCTCCTTATAATCCGGTGAGAGCCCTTGGAGACCTGGCCATCCCCACCACCGACCCTCGATGGAACCCCCACGATGAGTGGGATAGAAACAGGCTGGAGCATTACCGGAGCTGCATCCTGAGTGGTCTGAAGAATGGAGTCCCTAAACAAAGAAGCCTCAATAAAGTTCTGCAGGTTAGACAGAAGCCTGATGAGGACCCCTTTGAGTACAGGGAAAGAATGTTTAAGGCTTATCGGCAGTATGTGGATATAGATCCGGAAGCTCCAGAGAATCTACACATGGTCAATGAAACCTTCATAAGGCAAGCTGCCCCTGACATTTACAGGAAATTAAAAAGCGTGAGAGGGGCTTTAGGAATGCCCACAAATCAGTTGGTTGAGATTGCTTTCGATGTTTTCCGAAACCGAGACAAGGTCCGGCAGAAGGAGGAAGAGCGCAGGATGCGGCAGGAGGCAGCCTTGCTGGCGGATGTGTTGAGGCAGGTGTGGTCAGACCCTCACCAGGGTGCACACCAGCCTGGTGCAGGTCCCAGAGTAAGAAACCCGAGGCCCGCAAATTCGGGATCCAGAGGCCACCCAATCGTAGGACCGAACCAGTGTGCCTACTGCAAACGAGAGGGACACTGGAAGAGGGAGTGCCCCTCTCTGAATAGGTATTAGCCCAACTTCCAGATGCCTTTGCCCTCTGGTCGTCCTTCCCCATCTTCTGCCCAAGAACTCTCCAGGAAAGGTGGGCCTCTGGGACTCCTGACGGCCCTACAGCCTTCATTGAAATTTCCCCATGGAACCCCAGGTCACCTTTTTTGGTGAAAAAGACACTTAACAGATCTCTTGGTGTAAACTAGTGCTACCTGTGGAGGACAATACCAGGGGCATTTGTGTGGTCTGCGTGGCTTAGTGGGTTAATTTACCTACCTTGGGCTCCAGTCATGACCTCAGGATTCTGGGATCAAGCCCCGCATGTATTTTTTTCCTTACCCTGTATATTCCTCACAAACTTACGGCCTTTTTTTTTCCCCCCTAAAATGTATAAAAACTCCCTGCCTGTGTCATTTTTTGGTCAATTTCCCAGTTTCCTTATTGGGCTTTATAACAAAGGTTTGGGTTTTTTCCTCCTTTGCTGTCTCTTGTAAATTGAATTCTTTGTCCAGCTGGAAGAACTTGAGGGTAGAGGAAGAATTTTCCCTCCCAGTAGCTGGCATAGTGGGTAGGATATTTTGCTGGGCCAAAGCTGGTCCCAGACTCTGCCACCACTGAGATCCTGGGACATCTGATAATACAGCTGGCAGAAGGTAGGATTTTTTTTTTTTTTTTTTAAACACATGGTGTGAGCTTTCGGGATCTCTGTCTGCAGAATCTAATGGAACAAGAGTCTTTTGTACTCTATAAATTTCAATTAGCAAGAGAAAATACTAGGGATTAGCTCCTTGGGCTTTGCAACTCGTGGGAAAAATTTGGCAGCACCCTCTGGTTGCTGATTATTTCTCCCAGAGATGGTCTTCATTGGTGTGTGTCTTCTGTGTTCTTTGTTCATAAAAAGGAATGAGCATAGGGCAGGCATATAGGGCAGATCCCAGAAGTCTCTTTTCAGTTTCTGGTTCTCAACCAGACCAGCATGTTTGGACAAACTGCTGTGAGTCCCTGTATAAAAGCCAGACGCAGTTTTTCCTTTTGTCATGTTCTGTGCCCTAAGAGCTTGCCTTGGTGACCGGTGAGAACATTCTCTCTGGTTTCCAACATCCAGACAGTGCAGCTACTGGGGTGTGCCTTGGGTACCCAGGTTTCCAACATCCAGACAGTGCAGCTACTGGGGTGTGCCTTGGGTACCCAGGTAGAGTACCCCAGATAGGCTGGGGATCTTGGACACCATTAACAAAAAGCACACTCAGTCCAGCTGTGACACCTCTCGGGAAAGTTTCATAAGAAGTCCCAGATTATAAGGGGCATTTTGTTCTCTAAAGGGTCAGTGCTGGAAAAGTCCCATTCCAGTTAGTCCCTGCCCAGTGTCACAGATTAGTGGGTCTGTAACTGGAGGCATCTCAATTTTGTAGGAGACCAGAGACATCCTTACCACCTATGCAAAGGAGGTCTTTGCTTTCTTAGATTATTTTGGGGGAATAAACTTGGATCATGGGGACTGGGTGTCATCTGTGTCTTTTCTGGAAGCTGCTTAGGTTCCTAGTTAAGCCATAAAAAAGCTTACCGGTTTGAATCATTACTGAAATTAATAAGATCCTATCCACCAATAGACAGATGATAGATCCTTTAAATTGGCTGTATTTAAGTAAGTAGATACTCTCTTTTGTTTTGTTTTTAAAGATTTTATTTATTTGACAGACAGAGATCACAAGTAGGCAGAGAGGCAGGCAGAGAGAGAGGAGAAAGCAGGCTCCTTGAAGAGCAGAGAGCCCACATCGGGGCTCGATCCCAGAACCTGGGATCATGACCCGAGCTGAAGGCAGAGGCTTTAAACCCACTGAGCCACCCAGGCACCCCGTAAATAGTATGCTTAAACATTCTTTACGGAGAGTTCTGAATTGGTAACAGCTAACTTTTGGTGATGGCGATGTGTTGTGTTGTTTGGGGTCTGAGAGCCAACAGTCAAAGAATTCTTGACACCTCTTCAGTGTAAAAAAAGGGTGGTTTTATTAAAGCATGGGGACAGGACCCCTGGGCAGGAAGAGCTGCACTGGGGTCATTGAGCGCTGATCTAAGTTGGGAGGGGTTAAGTCTCTAAGGAATTCGGGAGCAAGGTTTGCAGGACCTTGAGAGAGGGAGGCTAGCTGCTGTTAAAATCATTGACTCCTGTCTAGTAATAACTTAGTCATGATGATGAAGTCTTAGAATGTAAGTGAGGTTCAGTGGGGTGAGGATCGGGAGCCAAAGACCAAGAAAGAATTCTTGAGACATCTTTGGTGCCAAAAGGTGGATTAAAGCATGGGGACAGGACCTGTGAGCAGAAAGAGCTGCTGCCCCAGGACTGTGAGGAGTGATCATTTATATGCTTGCAAGTTGGGAGGGAGTTGGGGGATAGTGTAAATCTCCAAGGAATTTTGGAAGCAAGGTTTCCAGGATCTTGAGGGGCTAGTTATTATTGGGGAAAAGGTTATTCATTACCAGTAATAAAACATTTTCGTGAGCCCCTTTAGATACATATCAGTGGGTCATATGCTTGGGAATGATTGTCAACACTATCTTGGAAGATTTAAAGAGAGAGTTTTCCAAAGGAACTTTTTTTTTCTCTAAAGGTTTATTTGACAGATCACAAGTAGGCAGAGAGGCAGGAAGAGAAAGGGGGAGAAGCAGGCTCACTGCTGAGCAGAGAGAGCCCGATGCATGCGTTGCATGCGTATCTGGGCTCTGTCTCAGGACCCTGGGATCATGACCTGAGCCCAAGGCAGAGGCTTTAACCCACTGAGCCACCCAGGCGCCCCTCCAAAAGAATTGTTAAAGTGGACTTGACAGGATCCTGGGGGTAAGGGTTGGTCAGACTAGGATTGCCCTTTGACTTAGAAAAGCCTTAAGGTGGGGGTAGTTGAGTCTCTAGGGGAATGTCACTCTGCCTGTTTTAAGGGTTTGTCAGTGGGTAAGGAAATTTAATAATTTTTTTTCTGCCTGTGTTTCCCAGTCAGCGAGACCCTTCAGATAAGAATGTACCAGTGCCCCTTTTGCTTGGAGTGTGATTGCCAACAGGTATCTTGGGGAAGTTTCTGAAGGGATTTTCATGCATTTAAGAAGACTTACAGGACCCCGGAGGTCAGGCTAATGTCAGGCTAAGGTTGCCTTTGGCCAACATTGAGGCAGTTGAGTTCCTGGTGGAAGACTATTCCACCTGTCTTAAGTACTTGTGAAGGGGAGGGAAGTTGTAGGGAAGTTTAATACTTTCCACATTTCTTTTGCCTTTGTTCTCCATGTCACTAGCGACTCCACTGACAAGGTAAAAGAACAAAAATTAGATTGGCAAATCAGTCCCCACATCCAGTGAAAATTCCCCTTAAAATCTAGCCCCATTTGCCTGTCTTAACTTCCTTTCCCTACAAGATTTGCAGACAGCGCTCCCCTAATCTCTGGGTTTGAAGTATGCAGACCGCTCTCTCTTGAAATTCCCTTGGGGTGCATGGAACAGCTCTCTCTGCTATAGTTAGGCTGTGCCAGCTTCAGGCATTTCTGGGCAGTAACCCTTAACAGAAGTATCCTACACACACACACAGAGCAAAGTATTTACAGCCCTTGAACAGCACCAGATCCTTTTAAGTGATAGAGCCCTTCACATTCAGAAGATCTACGAAATTTAGAAAGGAATTTTTATTTACCTATTTTTAAAGACTTTTTTTTTTTTTTTCCCCGGTCATGTTTACACCTAGTGTGGGGCTTTTTACACTCCACAACCCTGAGACCAGGAGTTGCACTCTCCACCAACTGAGCTGGCCAGGCATCCCCACAGAGGAATCTTTTTTTTTTTTAATGGCTAAAGAAACTTGATTAGGAAATTTTTAAAATAAAAATTAATGGATCTTCACAGTGGCACTCACAGAGACCTTGACTGGCTGGCTCTTCTGGCCCAGGATTGATTACACTGTGGCCATTAGGCAGGTCCCATGGTCCCTGGAAGAATGACACCCCTCCTTACACAAAGTAAACCAAAAAAATTTCTCTTAAGCCCTCCTACAGATGATCTCCCAAAAGCCAGTATCCAGAGACTAATAGAAGCCAACGTGCTGCTGCCCCTCGGAACAATTTGTTACTTAAACTGTAACCCCTGGAGGATTTTACTAGTTGCCAAGCACATTTAGATATGGCCTTAAGAAACACATATACTGGCAACAGGCCTTTGGGGAGAAGGACGATGTAAGACCCTGAAGCTGGGCAGCCGGGAACACCTGGTCCGCCCAGGGCGGAACTCCGCCTGCTTCAGGGAAGCCGAGCACCCGGGAACGCCTGGTCAGCTCAGGGTGGAACGAAAACCACCTGCTTCCCTTTTCTGTTATCGCTTCTTTCTCTTCCCAGAAGTGCCCCTTGTTAGTTAGATGAGTCCTTTGAATGTGCTTGTTTAACTATAAACTTTATCCTCCTCCTTGCTTGTCTGCAAGACAGGGATTAACGTTTGACCTTCATCAATCCTTCTATTGGCTATTGTTTTCTATCCAATAAAAGTGAGACTGTGGAGTTGCTCCTGGCAGCCGTCCTTTTCGACTGACTGTTGGCCCCTGCTCCCAGTCTCTTGCAGCTGACTTGTTTGTGCCTAATTCTGGAAGCGGCGCCAATGGTAAATTGTGTACTCCGAAAGGAGGCTTTTGTTAAATTGCTTTAGAAGAGTTTTGGAAGGCATAAGTTTTGGATTTCCATATTTGTTAAATATGATTCAAAAAAAACTCCCTGATTAAAGGAGGGGGGAAAAGTTGGGGCTCCTGGCTGGCTCAGTCAGCTTGGTTTCACAAATCTCGACAAAATCAAAAAAACTAAAAAGTCACAGCCCACCTAGCTGTACTAATCTTAAAACCTGATCTTTTCTCTCAAAATCTTTTAGATGTTACAAAGGATCATTATTCGGACAGAAGTGTCCTGTATTTGAGGAAGAAAAAAAGGTAAATTGTAAATTGCAAATACCCAGAAACTCGAAGGAAAAAACAAACCCTTGTATTCTTTGTCCCTTAATGTTACAAATCCTTTATTGAACACTATATCTGAAACTAACGTTGACTGAGTGTTTAAACAGAGGGAGGGAAAAAGGGAGAAAATTACGAATCCTAGCACATGTCTTTGAAATGTAAATAACCCACCAGCACCTGAAAGTAAAGGGAAAAAGGGGAGGGGGAGAGCTTTTTTAAAATACAGACTGTGCAAACTGCTGTAACGGGGGCCCTTCTGAAACTCTAGCCCTTCTGATAATAGGCAGCAGATAATGCTCCAAATATCCACCCTGAGGAAAACTTGGGTACATTCCCTATGCTTTTTCTAGCACACATTTTCAACCCTCATCTTCTCTAGGAGCTGAGAGTCATTTTTTGGAATGCAAACTGCAGGGGAAAGTTTTTCATCAGGAAAAAAGGAGTGGAGACGAATATGGGAAATTGGGCCTATGACTGCCCTCTTAAAAGAGCTGTTAGGGTTTTGAGGTCAGACCCATGACCCCTGGATCTGTTCTGGGTTTTTTTGGTTTTGGTTTTGGTTTTAGTTTGGTTTGGTTTGGTTTGGTTTGGCTTGATCCCAGGACGCTGGGATCATGGCCTGAGCTGAAGGCTGATGCTTAGCCCACTTAGCCAACTAGGCACCCCTGTGGATATGTTCTGAAAGCATAAGCAGAGGGGCGCCTGCGTCACTCAGTGGTTAAGCAACTGCCTTCAGCTTGCATCATGATCCCAGGGTCCTGGGATCTGGGGAGGGCCCCCCATCTGGCTCCCTGCTTGGTAGGAAGACTTTCTCCCCATCACACTTAACCTGCTTGTGTTCCTGCTCTCACTGTCAAATAAATAAAATCTTTAAAATAAGCAGAGATTTATTCTTTGCATTCTGATTAACTCGGCTCCATGTTCTATATTGTGCTCTAATGATATTTTATGCCCCTCTGGACCTCATGCACAACCCATCATTAACTTTGCCTCTTCACCCCTACTACTCCCTGTTTACCCACTGCTTGTAGATACCTGATGAGGACAGATGGTAACATTTATGCGTTATCTGAACATACCAGGTCCCAAATAGCACCTCGTAGTGCAGAAGAATGCATCCTTCTAGATTGCTTCAGGACCCTCCCCCCAAGGCTTCAGAGAACGCCTCTCCTCGCTTGTGTGTAAGCTGTTGCTGGGCTCATCAGGGCAGAGCAGCTTTGGGAATGTTCCCCTGGGTCTTGTTGGGCTGCTCTTCTAACACTAAAAGCTTTGCTTCAAAACCATTGTCTCAGACATCAGCTTATTGCACACGGGTGCACAGATTTTGAGTATGGTAACAATTTTTGTTTGCATCTGTCTGGGTATGACTCCATCTGATAGGAGAGCTTTCCTCTGCCTCTGGATGGTATTGCTAAAATTGGCATGTGTAAAAGTTTCATGTACTTGGCTTGAAGGCAAATGCTTGTGTAAGGATTGGGCATTCTAAAATTCCCAGAGACTAATCCAAATACTCAGATTCATGTGATCTGGGGAGATGCTTGCTACTAAAGCTAATTTAAGGTTGTTGGTTTAATTTAAATACAAATGGCTTAATGTTACCAACATTAAAACTGAAACTTTTATTCTGTCTGTATTTACTGAAAGTCAAGTAAGTTGATGTGATCTCTGTTACAAATTGAAATAATCATAATAGCTGGAGGGGCTCCTGACTGGCTTGGTTGGTGCAGCTTGCAACTAACTCTTGGTCCCAGGGTTGTCAGTTCAAGGCCTACACTGAGTGTGGAGATTACTTAAATAAAATCTTAGAAGAGTTTCAGTCAGGAATGGATGCTGTAGTTTGTCAGATACACAATATATGTATAAACACACACACACACACACACACACACACACAGTATGTGTATATATATATACAAATACACAGAATATAGTTTGTCCACAATTGCCAAACTATGGAAAGAGCCAAGATGCCCTTCAACAGAAGAATGGATAAAGAGGATTGTGGTCCATATATACAATGGAGTATTACTCGGCCATCAGAAAAAAATGAATACCCAACTTTTGTGTCAACTTGGATGGGACTGGAGGAGATGATGCTGAGTGAAATTCAAGCAGAGAAAGTTATCATACGGTTTCAATAGCTTAGTATAAGGAATAACACAGAGGACATTAGGAGAAGGAAAGGAAAAGTTAATTGGGGACATCGGAGGGGGAGATGAACCATGAGAGACTGTGGACTCTGAGAAACAAACTGAGGGTTTGGGAGGGAAGGGGGATGAGCCTGGTGGCAGGTATTAAGGAGGGCACATACTGCCTGGAGCACTGGGTGTGGTACATAAACAATGAATCTTGGAACATTGGAAAAAAATTTAAATTTTTAAAATTAAAAAAAAATCTTAAGTAATAGTAATAGTGGTTTGAAAGCACTGACCTTGTCCAATGTCTCGAAGTTTTTATGGGTAATTTAAGCATAAATGTTAAGAACAAGTAAATAGATGTAATGGGGTGGGGGTGGGGGGACACATGGCTGGCTCAGTTCAGTGGAGTATGCAGTTCTTGGTCTCAGAGTTGTGAGTTCAAGCACCACATGGGATATGGAGCCTTCTTATAAAAAAAAGTTTACAAGTAACTTTTTTTCTAAGATTTTATTTATTTGAAAGAGTAAGCAAGAGAGACCATGAGGGGGGAGAGAAAGCAGCAGGCAGATTAACTGACTAAGCCACCCAGACACACCTATAGGTCAACTTTTAAATAGCTTCTTGGGTAACTGGAAACTCCAAACTTGTACTAAGTTAAATGATGAGTTAAGTTAAATTCATGTAATATTCATTTAATATCATTTCCAAATAAGATAAAATTACAAACATTAAGCACTAAAACATAGGTTTATCTACTTTTGTCTCAACTGCACAGAGAAATTAAATTTGGGTCTGTTAACCTAACAGTTCCAATTGAAAGTTCAACCTAGAGATTCCTTTATTATTAGAAGGTTATACTATGAAAAAAAAAAGCTTCTGAATTACGGAATGTATTCATAAATTTGTCAACCTAAAGGATTCTAGGGTAACAGCTCACACTTAACTAGTTAAGTTTCACAAGGCATCAAGGTTTCCACAAGTTAAGAATTCTAATACCTCGGGCGCCTGGGTGGCTCAGTGGGTTAAGCCGCTGCCTTCGGCTCAGGTCATGATCTCAGGGTCCTGGGATCGAGGCCCGCATCGGGCTCTCTGCTCAGTGGGGAGCCTGCTTCCTCCTCTCTCTCTGCCTGCTTGTGATCTCTCTCTGTCAAATAAATAAAATAAAATCTTTAAAAAAAAAAAAAGAATTCTAATACCATTAAAATTACTGAAAAATAAGGGAAATAACTGTATACAAGGAAAGTAACATACATGGTTTTGGTTTTAAAAATCTGAGAAATGAAATCATACTTGTTGAGAGAAAATACTTTGTTTCCTAAAATTAGGCTAGTAATTTAAAGACTGAAAACAGGACAAAATCTGAATGAAAAAAATTGTAAAACACCTTTGGAAGGCAATTTTACGCTAAGGTTAAAATAAGTGTATTTTAAGATGAGTTTCAGTATCAGAAGTATTGTTGATGCGGGGCGCCTCGGTGGCTCAGTGGGTTAAAGCCTCTGCCTTCAGCTCAGGTCACTATCCCAGGGTCCTGCGAACAGCCCTGCCTCAGGCTCTCTGCCCAGCGGGGAGCCTGCTTCCTCCTCTCTGCCTGCCTCTCTGCCTACTTTGTAATCCCTGTCTGTCAAATAAATAAATAAAATCTTTAAATTAAAAAAAAAAAAGTATTGTTGATGCAAAATTAGAATTTGGTTTTTCTGTTAAAAGGAAAATGTTTTATTAGATTATTGGTTTGCTTTTTGAAAACAGTTTTCTGTTTATAGGCAGCCACAGACTGGGCTAGAGTCAAGAGACCAAACCAGGCCCTGGCTCGCGCCTCCCGGAAGCCCAAGGGCTGATAGCCCTGTGGGTGGAAAAGTTGAGTAGCGCTTGAGAAAGGGCCTGAGCTATGGATCCTAAGACTCGCTGACGTGGTTGCCTGCATGTGCTTACCTGGAATGGGCAAAACAGGCCTGGTCATTAATCATTGTGGGATTGTGCTGTCCTTGCACGACTATAAACGACACCATTGTAAGATTGTAAACTATGTCTTGAGCCACTTTGAAGTTAGTGCATTTGGTTAAGGAGTTACCTGAAGACAGAGACCACTGACTCAGAGGGTCTGCTATTAGTGCTTGGGAAAATAGATCATAGGGAAGCTTGAGGGGTTTTATGTGTATGTTGCAAGTTCTTTAGTAATCAGCTAAAAATAGGTACCTTCTTATGATTGTTTCTGTTATATAATGCCTCACAGCCTTGAATAAAATTGGCACTGCTTGGCCATCATCCACTTGGCCCCTGCTGTCCTCCTCTCTCTGCGTCTCATCTTCATCTCCCCATCCTCTTGCCCTCTCAACCCTGGTCATACTGTCACGCCGTCTGTGACATCTGTTAAAGATTACATTAAGGACAATCTAAAGATTCTGTGTTTTCTCTTCATCAGATTCTTGATTATTCAAAAAAACTGAGTCTTAATATAAGAGCGAAGTTTGCCTGGGTGGCTCAGTTGGTTAAGCAGCTGCCTTCGGCTCAGGTCATGATCCCAGCGTCCTGGGATCGAGTCCCACATCGGGCTCCTTGCTCAGCAGGGAGCCTGCTTCTCCCTCTGCCTCTGCCTGCCGCTCTGTCTACCTGTGCTCGCTCGCTCTCCCTCTCTCTCTCTGATAAATAAATAAAAAATCTTTAAAAAAAAAATGCGAAGTTTTGCTCACAACTGTGTATCATCTGTATTTACTTTGAAATCTTCTATGACCACCTTGGTTAAATAAATACAGTTACCTAATGACCTGTAATCCAGTGACATATTTCTGCCTTTTGATAAATTGATTTTGATCAATGAAATGTTCAAATGATAGATACTTTTTGACATACTTCCCAGAATCAAATTCCAAAAGTCTTTTGACCACAGTCTAAGTGAAATGTTCAGAAGGCCCTGGGAACATTTCCAGAATTCTGTGGATATTCTGTGGATAGGTATACCCACCTATCTCCATGGGTAGAGCCTAAAACTGTTGATCTAGGAATTATAAATTCAAGCCCCACATTGGGTGTAGAGATAATTTTAAAACAAAATCTTTTAAAAAATTCGGTAAAAATGAAACTAATTTGGCTTGCTATGTTAAATTACATGGGAAGTACTCAAATAAGTGACACTTAAACTCTTTTAGATTGTTCATATAGATACGTTATTAAAGTAAGTGTTCTCAAAATTGTGTAAAACTCCTGGGGATCTGATATGTCTGAACATGTTACTATCTTGAAATGTTGTATGTCTCAGAAATAAGCAGATTTTCTTACTAGTTGCATTGTAATGGACTCTAAACAGATCTTTGACTATGGCCATTAAGTGTTTTCATTTACAGACAATTACAGTTTAACTCAGATGCTTTCATAAAAGCTTTTTGCAAATGTACTTCTGTGAGACTCATGGGAAGAACTCTGGGGTACAGGTTTCTTTATAACCTTTATGTCATTAAACTGAAGTAAGAGTTTCCAGAACTACTCCAAAAAGAATTAATAACAAAAGACTGAATAAAACTGAGGAAGATAATTACAATTTTATCACATTTTTGCTGAAAACATTGCTGATTTTTTTTAAATGTTTTGTTTTTCCTGACTTAAAAACTATTTTTCTCTTAAGCGGCGGCTTAGAGCGGTTTGATAAAATATTCCTTTGTAAACAAACACAAAACATTTATCTTTTTCTCCCTACCTGAACCCTCCAGAATTCAGAAATTCTCAGTGAGTATTCGTTCATTTATGACAATTAAAGTTACTTGCATAAGTGCAGTAAGAATCTGTTCTCCTTAAAAACATCATTGGAAAGAAAAACATTGGGTTTTGTTTTTTACCCAAGCTTTGCTGGAATGTAACGTTTGAGAGAGACCTGAATAGTCTGCGGTATGACCAAGCAGCTTTAAGGAACTGAGGTTGACTTCATGGAGCCAGTAAAAAGCCCCTTGGAAATACCAGCCTGGTACCTTCTTAGAGAGTTCCAGCAGCCTCACCAGGGGGTAAAGAAGGTCACTTCTTGGCAGGTGCAGGAACCTCAATATGTTGGGAACCTCGAGAAGAGAGGAGTTAACCCAAATCTGTAGGTACTGCAGGCGAAGTCTGATGGCAAGCATCTGGCGTGGCTCCTGGCCTTGAAAGGCTATTGAAAGTTCAACCTAGAGATTCCTTACTGAAAATTCCAGTAAAGCAGATTTAAAAGATTCTGCATCGTCAACTGCTATTCTTGCTGCATTTATGTCAGTAACCGAGCCAAGATTTGCTCTCTCTTAACTACACTTTTTTTGCAAGCCAATTAGTCTTCAATTGTTTTATCTTCAGCAAAAGTGAGAGGGTGATAGGGAGAAAATATGTTTCAGTAAAACACCTATGTAAACACTGAATTCTGATACTGCTTATTATATGCTGAACTAGATGCTGATTTCTTCTAGTTTCCTCCAGTGGCTGGCTACACATGCCTTCAAACTTTTTTTTTTTTCCTTCCAACTTCTGAGTTGTTGGACTCATACAAGAAGTAAAACTGCATTTCTTCCCCCGAAGCCCTGCAAACTAAACATCACTAGCCTGATGCAAACTTCAGAGAAGCAACCAAAGCAACTCACACATAGACTGTCGTCATACCTGGTGGCTTTGTGAGCTGTTCCAAAGATCGCCAGAGACACTGCAGCGACAAATCAGGACAGCCTGTCAGATGGGCACTGCTTGCGCTTGCTCTGAAAAATGCTTTGAGCCTGACATCTGAAAATCTTGACTGTCCGGCCTAGGAACTCAAAAACGGGATTACAACTTGATGCAGTTACTATCCACCATTTTTCTTCAATTTCATTGATGGGCCTCTTCGTGATCCCCTGATTGTTTAAGCAACAGGCCTGGCTTTTGACAACCTACCTGCTTCACCGCCTCCTAAAGGGAAAGTGAATGACACGACCTGTTACCAGAACTGAGACCCATTGGGTAAGATAATCTACCAGCTCAGCTTTTAGTATGTGAAACCCCCAGGGAAGTTTCAGAGGGGAAACTGTAGGGGCCAAGGGCAGGTTGCTCCAAATTGTGCCATTTTGTTAATATTGATCATTTTAAATAAAAGTTACTTAAGAGACAATCTGTGCAAGAAAGACTCAGACACTCCTCTGTTCCCCTGAAAGCAGGAAATACTTCTTCAATGTGAAAGTTGGCCCTCCCTATTCTAAGACAAGATACTTTTTTTTTTTTTTTTTAAGATTTATTTGACAGATCACACGCAGGCAGAGAGGGGGAAGCAGGCTAGGCTTCCCACTGAGCAGAGAGCCCAATGCGGGGCTCGATCCCAGGACCCTGAGATCATGACCTGAGCCTTTTCTCTCTAATAAATAAAATCTTATTTTTAAAAAAGACCTTATCACCAGAGATAGGGACAAACCTTGTTAAGTGATCAGCTGTCAGCCTGAACTCTGCTTAGAACTCCTTACTAGTTAAAGCTCCCTTAATACCTGTTTCCTTTATCCTATAAATTCCTCACAAATGTATTGTCTCTTTGTCTAAAATGTATAAACCTTGCCTGCCTCAATCATTTCCTTGGGTTTCATTAATGGGCTTCCAGGAACTTAAACTTTTTTTTTCTCCTGTTAACCTATCTTATGTAAATTGAATTCTTAGTCCAGCCGGAAGACATTGATGGTAGAGGAAGTTTTCCTCCCTGACACCCTGCATTCATCTAGTCTGTAGAGGGCACGTACAGAGCCCCTTCCCTTGTCCATGAGGCCTCATTTGCCTCATTTCAATGTTCAATCTCAGGTTTGCTCAATGGGCATGCTCCATCCTTCCTCATGAATAGTCCTAAATGTCCCCGCCCTTTTCATCAATATGTATATGAGCCCAACTTTCGTAAAACTATATATATATATCTTTTTTTTTCCAATTTATTTATTTGACAGAGATCACAAGTAGGCAGAGAGAGGCGGGGAAGCAGGCTCCCTGCTGAGCAGAGAGCCCGCTGTGTGGGGCTCCAGCCCAGGGCCCTGGGATCATGACCTGAGCTGAAAGCAGAGGCTTTAACCCACTGAGCCCCCAGGCGCCCCTATAAAACCATATTCTAGGGGCGCCTGGGTGGCTCAGTGGGTTAAGCCTCTGCCTTCGGCTCAGGTCATGATCTCAGGGTCCTGGGATCGAGCCCCGCACTGGGCTCTCTGCTCAGCAGGGAGCCTGCTTCCCTCTCTCTCTGCCTGCCTCTCCATCTACTTATGATTTCTCTCTGTCAAATAAATAAATAAAATCTTTTTTTAAATAAATAAATAAATAAAATAAATTAAAACCATATTCTAAGCTCCGGTGAGAGAAACAGATTTTTGAGGGGGAGTGGTGTCTCCTCGTTAGGCCGCTTTGCAGTGCTTTCTGCAGAAGACCGGAGTGACGGGATGTTTTGCTTTCCATTGCGGGGAGGCAAATACTATCCCACAACAGATCTCACGCTCACTCCTGTGTGGGAAGCCGCTCAGACAGCTGTTTATCCAAGTACTGAAAGGAAACCCAAACCATTGTTATGTAAGAAAATTCCACCAGGTAGGGGCCTGGGTGGATCAGTCCTTAAGCATCTGCCTTCCGCTCAGGTCCTAATCCCAGGGTCCTGGGATTGAGCCCTCCATCCGGCTCCCTGCTCTGCCGGAAGCCTGCTTCTCCCTCTCCCACTCCCCCTGCTTGTAGACCCTCTCTCGTTGTCTGTCAAATAAGTAAAATTAGGAAGTGTCACTTTCGCAAGATGGGGAAACTGGTGATGGGAGCTGAAATGATGAGGGGGAATTACGTAGACTGATCCATACACAACATTTTTTTTTAATATATATATATATTTTTGACAGATCACAAGTAGGCAGAGAGGCAGACATAGAGGGCAAAGGAGGCTCCCTGTGAGCAGAGAGCCCAATGTGGGGTCCCTGAGCTATGAGCAGGATGTGGGCTACATGCAAGCGATCATGTGGGACAAGGGAACAACGATTATCTCTCAGCTTCAAATGAGAACAAGTTAATGATTCTCCACACTTACCAGATCCATCTGTTCTAAAGGAGGACATGAAAGCACTCCAGGTATCCCATGTCTGTTCTCGGCACCAGCCCACGTAGACTTTTGCCCTCCCATCTCCTGGAGTTTTCTCACAGGATCCGACAGGATCCGTCAGGACCCCAGTCACATAGGGGAGGATTTGATTGTGTTCCAGCAGAAAGAGAAAGAAAAAATTCCACCAAGTAAATTAGGAGATAAAATTGGCTTTTATTCAATAATTCACTGAATGGGCAGCGTCCCAGCTAGGAAGTAGACAGGTGCTCCAACGGGGTGTACAAAATGTTTTTTATACAAGGACAATAGGGACAAAAAAGTTACCAGCAAATGAAAGTCTTTTCCAGATGAGGGAAGCTGCTTTCAAGGAGGGAAAGCAGAGTGGTATGCAGATTACTTTGTCTTTCTTTGGGGGGTAGAGAGGACCCGGATGTGGCCAAGTCATTGATAATGATGGAAAAATTATACTAGATAGTATACTAACTAACCAATTTAAAGCTACATTTCTGGGGGAAGTTAACGTTGCTGTTAGAGTAGGTATTAGGCACCCAGTTCTGGGAAGTCGCTTTAAAGGGGGCGTGTATGTGCGCGCGCGCACCCGTGTTTTAATACTAGTTTTGAGGGGCGCCTGGGTGGCTCAGTGGGTTAAAGCCTCTGCCTTCGGCTCAGGTCATGATCCCAGAATCCTGGGATCAAGCCCCACATGGAGACCCACATCCAGACCCGCATCCAGACCCTCTCTCCGCAGCAGGGAGCCTGCTTCCTCCTCTCACTCTGCCTGCCTCTCTATTTGCCATCTCTGTCTGTCAAATAAATAAAATCTTTTAAAAAAGACTAGTTTTGAGTCATCTCTCCACCCAACATGGGGCTCGAATTCAGGAGCCCGGAGTTCCCCCACCCTCACATTTCTGGGGTGGTGGTGGTTGTTTTAAACACCATGTAGGAAAGGCAAGATTTTATCTTTTCTCTCTTAGAGTTTTTCCAGCCGAAAAGTAAATGACATATGTTCAATGGGAGAAAAGCATACATATATGCTTAATACAAGTTTCATGTGTCGTGGGAGCTTTCAGACCCAAAGAAATGGCAAAATCTACATGCTTTTTTATAATAGGCTGAACACAATGAAACAATTGTGAAAGTTAATTATATGCGGAGGCTTATAAGGAGGGTAACTGTTTCAACAAGGTCTGTTGATGCAGAGTTCATAACTATTTTAACAAGGCCTATGGAATTCTCTTGGTCTGAACCTCATGGTAAAATGTTACTTTCCTTCTGCTCTAGGGAGGATATGTATCCTAAGACATGGAACCTCATCTGCTTCTTAAATTTTAAGTTTCATTTGACAGAGAGAGCACACAAGTAGGCAAAGCAGCAGGCCAAGGGAGAAGCAGGTTCTCCCCTGAGCAGGGAACTCAATTCATGCTGGATCCCAGCCTGGGGATCATGACCTAAGCTGAAGGCAGAAGCTTAACCATCTGAGCCACTCAGGGGCTCTTATTTTATTTTATTTATTTTGAGATAGAGTGGGCATGATTAGCGGGGAAGGGCAGAGGGAGAGGGAGATGGCAGACTCCCCTCTGAGCAGGGAACCCACTGCAGGGCTCAATCCCAGGACCTGGGGATCATGACCAGAGGCCAAAGGCAGACACTTAACCCCAGGCACCCCTGTCTCCTGCTTTTGACATAGTTACACCAGCATTGAAGGCAACGAAGGTGATCAATAGGTGACACATTAAAGCCTGAGGACACAACATCCCAACATTGTGGTTCCCAACACTTGGGGACTGGACAGACCACGAGTCACAGGTGTAGAGCACCCAGTCTCTTCCTCGACCTCTGACCCAGGGTAACCTGTAACTTCCTATATAATATATGGGAAGCCTTTTTAATAATAATAACCCTTTATAATATTTACATTGCAGTTCACACAACTGAGTCACCCAGGCGCCGTTTCCCCCCTTTATTTTATTTATTTTTTTTTAAAGATTTTATTTATTTATTTGACAGAGAGAGATTACAAGTAGGCAGAGAGGCAGGCAGAGAGAGAGGAGGAAGCAGGCTCCCCGCTGAGCAGAGAGCCCGATGCGGGACTCGATCCCAGGACCCTGGGATCATGACCTGAGCCGAAGGCAGCGGCTTAACCCACTGAGCCACCCAGGCGCCCCCGTTTCCCCCCTTTAAAAGCCAAAAATATTGATGGGGTTTCAGAACATGGGTGAGCTTCGGTGGGGTGAGGGCAGAGCCAACCAAGAAGGAAATCTTGAGACATCTTTGGTGCAAACAGGCGATTTATTAAAGCCCGGCGCCAGGACCCGTGGGCAGAAAGAGCTTCTGTGCAATGGATCGGAGGGGCGACTAACTCTGTACTTGGGAGTTGGGGGAGGGAAGGGAAGGGGAGTTGTCAAAATGATTTTCATATGTTAAAGAAGACTCAGGATACCTGAGGCCACGCCATTGTCAAGTTAAAATTGTTTTTCCCTCTAGCAAGGCATTAACATAAGATAGTTGGGAACTTCCTGGAGGAATGTGATACTCTGCCCACTTCCAGTATCTGTCAATGTGCTGCAGGTCCTAAGGGTAGTTTATTGTATTTACATTTCCTTCTGGTAGCTAAGTGATTGATAGAAATGCTTTGTTCTTGTAGATTGCTGAGACATTTGTAAACTGAGGGAGACTCGCACCTGCCAGGATTGTGATCTCTATCGGCTGACCATTTGTTTTTCCTTCCCTTACCTTTAGGGAAGCCTGGAGTACCTGAGGAAAGTCGCATCTCTCCCATGGGGGTGGGGTTGTGGGGTGTCAGCTTCTGCGCTGTGCTCGGCTAGCCTTCTGTTCCCTCAGTACAGCTATCATGAATCTTTTCTTTCCAGTGAAATTGACTAGTGGACTGGATTCACAACATCCCTTTTCTGTTTCGGGGAGGAACTGATGAGGGAGCAGGGACTCACCTATATTCCAAAACTACAGTGTCCCAACGGGGTATGGGGGTGTTAACTTGCTCTATTCTGGCTCCTGGCTCCTGTAAATAGTCATGAAGAACTATGGAATGACACTGTACCACTGCATCCGTCCAAAGAGAAGGGAGATTCACAGCAAGAGATGGGTTGAATCAAAATATTTTTTAAAGGGGCGCCTGGGGTTAAAGCCTCTGCCTTTGGCTCAGGTCGTGATCTCGGGGTCCTGGGATCGAGCCCTGCGTCGGGCTCTCTGCTCCTCGGGGAGCCTACTTCCCTTCCTCTCTCTCTACCTGCCTCTCTGCCTACTTGTGATCTCTGTCAAATAAACAATATCTTTAAATATATATATATTTAAAGATTTTACTTATTTGGGAAAGAGCACAAGCAGGCAAGCAGCAGGCAGAGGAAGAGGGAGAAGCAGGCTCCCCATTGAGCAGAGAGCCCCAGGAGAGGGGCTTAATCCCAGAATCCTGGGATCAGGACCTGAGCAGAAGGCAGAGGCTTAACGGACTGAGACACCCAAGTGCCCCTGATGAGGGAGCAGAAGGCTGGCTGAGGACAAAGCAAAAGCTGGCACCTTACACACACACACACACACACACACACACACACACACACCAGCCTCGGTGACAAGTGTGACATCCCTCAGGCACTCCTGGCTGCCCTACAAGAAAAACAAATAGTTAACTTGTTGAGATCACAATCCTGCAAGACTGGAGTCTCCCTCGGTTTACAGATGCCCTAGTGATTTACAACAAAGCTATCTTATCAATAGCCCAACTTCCAAAGACAAGTAACTCAGTTCCTAAAGCCCTGATAATGAAGTTCTAGGATCTAGGCGAGGTTGGGTTGGGGGAGGTCTGGAGCCGAGGGGTAAGAATGAATTCTCAAGACAATTTTGGTGCAAAAAGGTGGTTTTGTTAAAGCACAGGGACATTACCTATGGGCAGGAACAGATGCTGCCCCAGGGATGTGAGGAGTGGTCTATTATACCCTTGGGGTTGGGAGGGGGTTAGGGATGGCCTAAGTCTCTAAAGAATTTTGGAAGCAAGATTTCTAGGACCTTGGGACGCCTGGGCGGCTCAGTGGGTTAAAGCCTCTGCCTTTGGCTCAAGTTACGGAGCCCACTTCCTCCTCTCTCTCTGCCTCCTTCTCTGTGATCTCTGTCAAATGGATAAAATCTTTAAAAAAAAAAATTTTTTTTTTCTAGGACCTTGAGGGGCTAGCTATTGTTTGGGGGAAAGGTTATTTATTACTGGTAACAAAACTTTCTCAGGAGACCCTTTAGATGTCTATCAGTGGGCCATATGCTGGGGAATGATTGTCAACACTATCTTGGAGGTTTAGAGATAAAGGTTCCAAAGGAATTGTTAAAGTAGACTTATAGGATCCTCATTGGGGGTAGGGGTCAATCAGGCTAAGATTGCCCTTTGCCCCAAGCAAGGCCTTAAGGTGGGGGTAGTTGAGTCCCTAGAGGAGAGTCACTTCTGCCTGTTTTAAGGGCTTGTCAGTAGGTAAGGAAATTTAATAATTTTTCTTCTGCCTCTGTTTCCCACATCACTATCATCAACATCACCCTCCCCTCCATAAAACTGAAGGAGGCTGAGGCAGAAGGAAATGTAAATTAAGTTAAATTTCTTCTAAACCTAAAGCTCATTGACAAGGATCTGTGATAGGAGGAATGTGACATTCCACCAGGAAATTCCAACTATCTTCATGTTAGCGCCTCATTAGAGAAAAAAACAGTCTTGGCCTGACAATAACCAGGTCTCCAGTATCCTGACAGTCTTCTCTACCGTGACAGCCCTTCTGAACACCCTCTTTGTCCTCACCTACCCAACTCCTGTGTATATAATCAGCCTCTCCTCAGGATATCAGGGCAGCATCTCTTCCTGCCCATGGGTCCTGTCCCCGTGCTTTAATAAACAACCATTTTGCACCAAAGATGTCTCAAGAATTCTTTCTTGGTCATCAGGTCCAGACCTCACCCCAGATTCTAGATTCTAGAACTTCATCACCCCGAATCAAAATATTTTGGGTTGGGATCAGATGATAGGGTGGTGTGGAGAGATGGATTAATGAAGCCAGTAAGATTGTATCTGGGAATTCTAGAGTATCCACAAAGTTTTTCTTTTTTGTTACTTTGCCTGTTGGGAGTGTTGGTGGTGTTTCCTGAAAACAGAAGGAATCATGCTGGGAATAAAAAACGATTTTCAGCCACTTGCTCCTTTAACTGTTACTGTTGCAGAAAATATTCAGACCTGTGAGAGACCAAGTGACACTCGGAGAAGTAAGAAAACTCGGATTTATTTTACCCCGGCAGACCCAGCTGAGCTCATGCTCCAAGTTCTGGACCCCGGGCAATGGGGTTACAGGGCTTTTGTAGGGACTGCGGGCAGTTAGTTTCCAAGGGCAGTGCTGCCTGCTGGTAGGTGGGTTTGAACTGGGAGAACTGGGGCTGCTTAGAGCAGGAACAGTAGTGCAGGAAGCCTGTGGTACGTGAGAAGCTTAGGGAATAAAATTATGACCATTATACACCTCACTGCTCTTTCTGCTTCTGTACCTTCGCTTGCTAACCCATGAGGAGATGGAAAAATGCCAGCAGACTTTCTATAGACACTCTGTAATCGCACATCCCCCACCCAGAATTGAATCTGACAGAATGGCCGCTCCCGGACCCCCACCTGGCTCTGGGCCAAGAGATAACAGCCATCTGGCGCCAGAGAAACTGCCACCCAGAATTGGACGTGACGGAATGACTGCTCCCGGGACCCCCCACCCCGCTCTGGGTGCAAGAGATAATAACCATCTGGTGCCCCGCGGCTTGACACGAAGACCCCGGCCAATCATGAGGTGACACATATACTAGTGGCGCCAACCAAGCAGTTTGAAGAACGACAGCACTTTGACCAAACCAAAATCTGTTCCCAGCCTTTTCCCGCTCTGTAGCGCGCCAGTCATATTAGAGAGTTGCTTTATGATTTTCCCGCGGTATGTGGCGATTTGTTACAAGATACTATGATGTATGCTAAGTCCCTGCCTCCCCAAAAATAGTATATAAAAGGTGTTGTAATCCTGAGCTCGGGACCTCTTAGTGCACCGATAACGGGTGCGTGGAGGTCCGGGTTCGAACTCGTAATAAATGACCCTTGCTGTTTGGCTTTGACTATGGACTCTGGTGGTCGTCTTTGGGGGGTCCCGGAATTTGGGCATTTCACGGGCAGTCAGTTTCCAAGGGCGGTGCTGCTTGCTGGTAGGTGGGTTTGAACTGGGGGAACTGGGGCTGCTTAGAGCAGGAACAACAGTGCAGGGAGCCTGTGGTAGGAAGCCTGTTTAAAGGAGCAGAAAGGGCTGGTTATGGTTATCTCTTGCTCCCAGTAGGGCTTCTGGTTATCTCTAGCTTATTGTTAGTATCTTTCCATCTTCTGGGACCTCCTGGCCTGGGTCTGCTCTAGAGGTCATTTGCCTCTTTGTTACCACGGCAACCAATTTCCTCAGTCTTTTACTACAGAGGCTTTTACTACAGAGACACCCTGTCGCTGTTGGGCAGCAACAAACGAGCAGGGGGTATCCCAAGAGGTAAGGGATGAAAAGGAAAACGCGGGGGACACAGGGCTGTTTAACCACATGTGTCGAGCTTGCTTTATTGCTTACAGGTTTTTATAGGGTAGAAAGCACACATCTAGCACGTAAAGGCTTACACAAGAGAATTCTATACTGGATGCTTTCACACAATAGGAGTGAAGGTGCCAGAACTGTTGAAATCAGGTGCCCGGAACCATATCCTGTTTCCTTGTGAGAATACAATAGTCCGGTTTCTCAGAAGACATTAATTTTGGCATTAAAACAGAAAGGGGATGTGGGGCCCAGGTTGGTCAGAGCTCTAGAGCCGTTGCTCATCGTATTAACTCCTTCCTAGCTCTGCGCCTCCCACAACACCCTCGATTGGACTGTTGTAATTGCAAAGGAAAATATTTACAGCTCTGTCAGTATAGCTACTCCAGCTGAGATTGTGACAGCATGGCCCAGTAAACTCGATTTCAGTGAAGAGAAGATAAAATAGGGACACCGGGGTGGCTCGGTTAGGCATCTGTCCTTGGTTCAGGTCATGATCCCCCGGTCCTGGGATCGAGTCCAGTGTCAGGCTCCCTGCTCAGCAGGGAGGGGGTGGGTATCTGCTTCTCCCTTTCCCACTCCCCTGCTTGTGCGTGCTCTCTGTCAAATAAATAAATTTAAAAAGAAAAGAAATTTGTAACCATTTCACAGGAATAAACTGTGAGACTGGAGTCAAGTGCCTCATGGGAATGCCCCATGGGAAGCCCATGGATGGAACTCCTGTTAAAATCATCCATCTGTGGAGCACCCGACAAAAACCCTATGGAGGACACATGGCCTGCTGTGCACAGACCTTGGTATTCTTTTATTATTATTATTATTATTATTATTATCATTATTTAGATTTATTTGTCAGAGAACACAAGCAGAGGGAGAGGTAGGCAGAAAGAAAGCAGAAGCTCCCCACTGAGCCTGATGTGGGACTTGATCTGAGAACCCTCGGATCCTGCCCTGAGCAGAAAGCAGACGCTTAGCTGACTGAGCCACCCAGGCGTCCCAGACCTTGGTCTTCTTTAAAAGACTGTGTGCCAAAATTGTGACACAAGGCCATGAATCATGCTGTTTTGGGGGGATTGGCAGATACATTAACGAACTGTCACTTACTATCTAAATCAGAAATCGAGTAATTAACACCACTCCTCCCGCACATAAGCAGGTAACCATGACTTTCCTGTTTAACGACACTGACGGCCTCGTTGATGGGGTAGTGTGCCACTTCCCAGTCGGTGAACAGGAGAAGAATTAGGCACAAACAAGTCAGCTGCAAGAGATTGGGAACAGAGGACAACACAGTCTCACTTTTATTAGATAGAAACAGTAGCCAACAGAAGAACCAATGAAGGTCAAACATTAACCATGAAAGATCCCCCCGGGGCTCCAAGCACCCCGGAATGGACCCCTTCTCAGGAGGAGACCCCCGGACCCAAAAACCAAGCCGAGTCCACTGATCAGATGCAAACAGCACGAGGTTTATTGAGTTGACACAGGTACCTGCGGGCGATCAAGTCTCAAAAGGACTCGCGCGCCAGCCCTTTGTTCAGGGCCTTTTTATGGGGTTCGGGGAAGCGAGCGCATACGTACAGAAGCAGAAACATAGTTACAAGGTTCTTATTGGCTGGTTTGAATGTAAGGCATACTCGGTGTTTGTAGATTGGCTTTGAAGGACCCCGGCACGTGAAGAGAAAGGTGGGGAGGGGGAGTGAGGAGGGGGAGTGGACCTTATTACTTAGCAGAGAAACATCCTGCCTACGTGACTAGGTCCACATACTTAGGCGACCCCCCTTGCCTACATGACTATGCACATAAGGTATCCTGTTTAAACAGGAGACCAGTATCACCCCCTAAAAGCCAAGCGGTTACAGAAAGGCAAGAGAGCGGTTAAACAATTAACTGGGGGAAGGGTCTAACAGGGGAAGGGCGAAGCCAAACGATTACAGAAAAGCCAAGAAGCAGTTAGTTAATCAATGGCTGGGGGGGGGGTGTCTATATGCGGAGTCTTTCAACCACATGTCTTGTGGACAAACAAGGAGGATAAAGTTTATAGTTAACCAAGCATATTCAAAGGACTCATCTAAATAACAATGGGTGCTTCTGGGAAGAGAAGGAGCAATAACAGAAAAGGGAAGCAGGCGGTATTTCGGTCCACCCTGAGCGAGCCAGGCATCCCCAGCTGCCCAGCTTCACGGTCTTACATCGTCCTTCTCCCCAATGAACTGTTTCCAGTGTATGTTTTTCTTAAGACCATATCTAAATGTGCTTGGTAACTAGTAAAATCCTCCAGGGGTTATAGTTTAAGTAACACATTGTTCCGAGGGGCATTAGCAGTAGTGGAAAAAAATTACCCAGTTAGGCGAATTGGGAGATTTAGGGATTAGCTCCCTGTGATAAACCACAAGTAAAGAAAACCCGGGTTTGCGGGAAAGAGATGTTTCTGGCCCTTCTTAAAGGGCTGGCTCGTGAAAAAGTTGACGGGTTTTCCACGCCTGATTTATGGAAGATAATAATCAAGACAAAGGGCTTCATGGCCAAAAGACCACCACAAAACAGGACTTTCAGTAAGCAAAACTGGCTATTTATTTAAATTTTTTTAAAGATTTTATTTATTTATTTGACAGAGAGAAATCACAAGTAGATGGAGAGGCAGGCAGAGAGAGAGAGAGGGAAGCAGACTCCCTGCCGAGCAGAGAGCCCGATGCGGGACTTGATCCCAGGACCCTGAGATCATGACCCGAGCCGAAGGCAGCGGCCCAACTCACTGAGCCACCCAGGCGCCCCCAAAACTGGCTATTTAGACTGCTTTAGATTTATGGCCCATTGACCTGGCTCTCTCAGACCCACAGGTCTCAGTAGAAGGGGAATGTGCTCCTTGGAGTCCAGGGCAAAAACAAGGTGGTAAGCGGCTATCTTTAGGATTCTGCACTAGGAAGCTTCCTTCAAGTAGTATGTCTTATACTCCATCTGGAGAACAATCACTGGCATGCTGCTGGGCATTAGTTGAAAGGGAACCTGTAACCGGAAGTCAGGATGTGTTGATGAGGCCTCATTCCTGTTAAGACGTGGATTTAAGGAAACCCCACTACCCATAAAATTGGACACGCCCAGGAAGTGAGTATAATTAAATGGAAATGGTATATATGAGATAAGGCTAAGCCTAGTATAAAGGAATATCACATGGGCATGAAGAAATGAATGACATGGCTACTCACTCCAATTAGTCAATGTATTCTAATGATGTTGTTCCATTAGATAGTTCCCCTATCCTGTGGGGGAAGCCTTGTGATCCATTCACAGAAGAAAAATAGCATGCTTGGTTTACTGACAGAATGGCAAAAGAGGGGCGCCTGGGTGGCTCAGTGGGTTAAGCCGCTGCCTTCGGCTCGGGTCATGATCTCAGGGTCCTGGGATCAAGTCCCGTATCCGGCTCTCTGCTCAGCAGGGAGCCTGCTTCCCTCTCTCTCTCTGCCTGCCTCTCCATCTACTTGTGATTTCTCTCTGTCAAATAAATAAATAAAATCTTTTAAAAAAAATGGCAAAAGATATTAATAATGCTCATCTTGGAAGGCTGTAGTTTACAGTTCCCATCTTAAAAAGATGTTATAGTGTGCATGGGTGGCTCAGTCGGGTTAAGTATCTGCCTTTGGCTCAGGTCATGATCCTGGGGTCCTGGGATCTAGTCCTTCATAGGTGTTATGGGCTTAAGGTTGTTCAGAATTCACCACTCTGACACGGGTTAAAATTTTACACAAAGTCAGAGACTTTATTCTGAAATCAGGACTGCACTCCAGATTCAGGAACTCAAAGTGCAGCCTCAAGCAGCAGGGGCTTGAAGTTTATAAAGGCAAAAATTGGGGCGCCTGGGTGGCTCAGTGGGTTAAAGCCTCTGCCTTCGGCTCGGGTCATGATCTCGGGGTCCTGGGATCGAGCCCCGCATCGGGCTCTCTGCTCCGCGGGGAGCCTGCTTCCTCCTCTCTCTCTGCCTGCCTCTCTGCCTACTTGTGATCTCTGTCACATAAATAAATAAAAACTTTAAAAAAAATATATAAAGGCAAAAATTGCCAGTGTACGTATCTCGGAGCAAGCAAGTTGGTTTCACAGAAGCAGATGGAGGTTAGTTATTTGTGGGGTTACAAGATGTGGAAACGGACCATTTTGTATAGACAAGCAGTTAAAATTTTACAATCATTCTGAAACTGCTGCAAGAGCTGTTCTAACAACGATAACCACAAGAATGTCTAAATATAAAACTGCTGATCTTTGTCACAGGACTGACCACGGTCACAAGGTTTCTCTGCAGTGGCCATCTTTTTGATTCTCCTAAGCCCATTCCTCACATTATTTTATTTATTGTATTTTATCCCATTCCTGTCTATTTCAATAGGGCTCCCTGCTCAGTGGGGAGTCTGCTTCTCCCGCGCCCTCTGCCCCTTCCTCCCCACTCATGCTCTCTCTTGCACATTGCACACTCTCTTTCTCTCAAACAAATAAATAAAATCTTTTTTTTTTTTAATTTGACAGATAGAGATCACAAGTAGGCAGAGAGAGAGGAGGAAGCAGGCTCCATGCCAAGCAGAGAGCCCGATGCGGGGCTCGATCCCAGGACCCTGGGATCAGGACCCGAGCCAAAGGCAGAGGCTTTTATCCACCAAGCCACCCAGGTGCCCCAATAAATAAAATCTTTTAAAAAAGAGAGAGAGGGAGAGAGACCTAACAGGGTTGCCTGGGTGACTCAGTCGGTTAAGCTTCTGACTTCAGCTCAGGTCATGATCTCAGGGTCCTGGGATCAGTCATAGGGCTCTCTACTGATCAGGGAGTCTGCTTCTCCCTCTCCTACTGCACGCCCCCCGCCCCCGTTGTGCTCTCTCAAATGAATCAGTAAAATCTTAAAAAAAAAAAAAAAAAGTTACAACCACATGGAGATGGGATGAGTAGCCAATATGCAGCGTTTTATGTTGTTTACCAAGTCTTAAATCAAGAACAAGGGGGACAGTGTCACCCTGACATTGGGTGTCACCCTGGTCAGTGGCTAATGGGTTAATGATGTGGATGTCGTGATGAGAAGAACACTGATAAAGCACTGCCGGGAGAGATTTGGGGAACACCCCTATGGGAAGACATTTGACAATGGGCCCAAAATACTAAAATGACTATCTTCCGTGGAGATGATCCCAGTGAGCTTACCTCCGCGGAGTGGACCTTCAACAAAGTCGCAGACTCATTAGCCCAAATTGCAGTAAACACTGTTGATCCAATGACGGACACCAGATTGGCGCAATGGGCTCAGGAGAAAAACCAGCGTTTGGGAGAGCAGGCTACTCACAGGTGGGTCAGGACCGTGGGATACCCATGCCCCAGGATGCTGTACAAGAAACCATGTTAAAATGTCCAGTTTGTCGGATATGGCAAAGACGGAAAATTCCACAACAGTACAAAGGACAATACAACAGGGAAGACTTCCCCAGCCAAATTTGGCAAATAGAATACGTGGGGCCATTACCCCACTTCCGGAGTTGTTAATGTATCTGTGTGGTAGTGGACACTTACTCGGGATATTTAATATCTTGTGTATTTGCCCAAGCCACTCAACAGAACGCTGTCAAGACCTTAGAGACTAGGGCGCCTGGGTGGCTCAGTGGGTTAAAGCCTCTGCTTTCGGCTTGGGTCATGATCCCAGGGTCCTGGGATTGAGCCTGCATCGGGCTCTCTGCTCAGCAGGGAGCCTGCTTTCCTTCCTCTCTCTCTGCCTGCCTCTCTGCCTACCTGTGATCTCTTTCTGTCAATAAATAAATAAATAAATAAATAAGACCTTAGAGACTATTATAGTGAATTATGGTGTATCTATTCAGATCCATAGTGTTAATGATTCCCGCTTTCCAGGTAAGTTAGTGAAAGCCTTTTCCTGCCTCCTACAATAGTGAATGGATTCATCATATTCCCTATTACCCCCAGGTGGCTGGGTCAGTGGAGCGGACAAATGGACTCTTAAACAACAATTAAGAAAATTAGGAGGGGCGCCTGGGTGGCTCAATGGGTTAAAGCCTCTGGCTTAGGCTCCGGTAATGGTCCCTAGGTCCTGGGATTGAGCCCCGCATTGGGCTCTCTGCTCAGCAGGGAACCTGCTTCCTCCTATCTCTCTGCATGCTTCTCTGCCTACCTGTGATCTCTGTCTGTCAAATAAATAAAATCTTTAAAAAAAACTTAAATGATAGATCTGTTGGTCAAAATGCAACTCCATTAGGGCAAATGAAGACCCCTAATTTGCAAATAAGCAATGTGACAAAATTATTACAGCCAGCCTTAATATGTTGGAATATTAATTCAGACACTAAATTGTCTTACAGAGCCCCCCCCACCGAGTCTGCTGGACTAGATTTACATTCCATGACAGAAGCACAAGTAAGCTGTAATTCAATGAACTGTGCCTACCAGCATAGGGATTCATTGCCCCCCTGAAACAGTTGGATTAATTATGGGGCATTCAAGATTGGTGCTAAGAGGAATATAAATATTAAGAGAAATAATCCTGATTATCAAGGAGAGATAAAGTTCATTTTACTCAATTCTGGAGGGCGACCTCTTTGAATACAAAAATATAATCTAAACGGACAGTTAGTATTGTTGCGCTAATGAAGACAGCTGTGGAATCTGGCTCTGACCCTGCCCTCACTATGGTGAGGGGAGCTAAGGGTTTGGCTCCAGCACTGCTTAGAAACTAGTGGCAAAGTCTTGGGTGACAAAGCCACCCACCCACAGCAATTCCACTCCTTCGGAAGTAACTGCTCAAGGAGGAGATGCTACAGTAATAGCAATGTATTCTGGCCATGAAAAATTGTATCATGTTCCTTTAATGTATGTTTCCCTCCATGATCATAGATAAAGATTTGGATACTGTGCTTTCCCATCACCTGGACACAATCTACCTGTATCCTGCAGACTCAGCCTGAGGCTGTCTCCACTGAAGCAGGACAGCCATTGATCCTGTCCTGTTGAGCCAGATGTCCTTTACCTGTAGGACTGATATGCTGGCACCATAATGGACATGAGATTTATTCTCCAAAACATGTCAGATGTTTTCCAAAAGCGCACTGACCACCCTCATCAAGATAACTGATGAGGTTCTAGAACCTAGGTGAGGTTCAGCGGGCTGAGGTCCGGAGCCAATGACCAAGAAAGAATTCTTGAGACATCTTTGGTGCAAAATGGTGGTTTATTAAAGCATGGGGACAGGACCCGGGGACAGGAAGAGCTGCTGCCCTGGGTTGTGAGGGATGGCAGGCCATGTACCCTTCGGTTGGGGAAGGTGAGGGGAAGGGAGGTTTCTTTCTTTTTTTTTTTTTTTTTAAGATTTTATTTATTTATCAGAGAGAGAGGGGGAGAGAGCGAGCACAGGCAGACAGAATGGCAGGCAGAGGCAGGGGAGAAGCAGGCTCCCTGCTGAGCAAGGAGCCTGATGTGGGACTCAATCCCAGGACACTGGGATCATGACCGGAGCGAAGGCAGCTGCCCAACCAACTGAGCCACCCAGGCGTCCCAGAAGGGAGGTTTCAATGGAACTTTCATATGCTAAAGAGGGCCTAGCCTACAAGGTGCCCTGATACCGGAGGCCTTGGGACTTGATCAGTGTTGTCTTTTGGCCATCCATTAACATTAAGATAGTTGGGAGATTTTTGGTGGGATTTCACAATCCTGCTATCAATTGTCTTTGTTAGTGAGATTTAGGTTTAGAATAGATTTTTTTTTTTTAAAGATTTTATTTTCATTTATTTAATAGAGAGAGAGATCACAAGCAGATGGAGAGGCAGGCAGAGAGAGAGCGAGATGGAAGCAGGCTCCCTGCTGAGCAGAGAGCCCAACGCGGGACTCGATCCCAGGACCCTGAGATCATGACCCGAGCCGAAGGCAGCGGCCCAACCCACTGAGCCACCCAGGCTCGCAGGTTTAGAAGAGATTTAACTATATTTACATTCCCTTATACCTCAGCCTCCTTCAGTTTTGTTTATGGTGGGGAGGGAGACATTAGGGCTTGAGGAACTGAGTTATTTGCCTCTGGCTATTGATTTGTAAACCAAGTGAGAATCCTGTCTTGCAGGATTGTGATCTCTGCAAGTTAACTATTTGTTTCTCATTTATGGCAGTCAGGGGTGCCTGAGGAATGTCACACACATTACCAAAGGGAGTGGTTGGAGAGGGGGTGCAAGGTGCGAACTTTTGCTTTGTCTTCAGCCAGCCTCCTGCTCCCTCATCAATAACCATAATCTTTCTTTACTTTTTTTTTTTTTTTTTTTAACGATTTTATTTGGGGCACCTGGGTGGCTCAGTGGGTTAAAGCCTCTGCCTTTGGCTCCAGTCATGGTCTCAGGATCCTGGGATGGAACCCCACATCGGGCTCTCTGCTCAATGCCTGCTCCCCCGCCTCTCTCCCTGCCTCTTGCCTCTCTGCCTACTTGTGATCTCTCTCTCTCTCTGTGGGTGTCAAATAAATAAATAAAATCTCTAAAAAAAAAAAAAAGATTTTATTTATTTGACAGAGAAAGAGGCAAAAGAGACACAGCGAGAGAGGAAACACAAGCAGTGGGAGAGGGAGAGGGAGAAGCAGGCTTCCCACTGAGCAAGGAGCCTGATGTGGGGCTCAATCCCAAGAAGGACCCTGGGATCATGATCTGAGCTGAAGGCAGACACTTAATGACTGAGCCACGCAGGAACCCCAGCCATAATTTTTCTGTAGGATTAAGAGCCATAACTTTGTCTGATGACGGTGAATCTACATATGTAAAAGCAGACCCCACTGATAACAGTTTTAAACAAGCATCTATATTTGTAACAGTGTATAACTGCACTGTCCCTTTAAGGGAGAAACAGTTTCTGATTACACTTGGCAACAAGTGTGTTAAACCTTAGCTCATTTTGTATACTCAAAGGAAATAGTCCCCAAGATATATTTTGACAAAATATTGGCATAGGAACCTCTTTAAGCAAATTCTTACACCCATGGTACTATATTTTCCATTATCAATTGTTAATGCAAATGTACCACCTCCCTTCCATATACCTCTCATTGTATATGTATGAATTTTTCTACAATTCCTTCTACTTGCAATCATACCTCTTATATGTATGGTCCACACTTTGTTATTGCCTTTTGGATGGTCCTGGTTATGTGGAAATCTCTTGCATAATCATATTCCTAGGGACACCTGGGTAGCTCGGTTGGTTAAGCATCTGCTTTGGCTGGGGTCATGATCCGGTCCTGGGACGGAGTTCCGCAGCCCATTCCTTGCTCAGCAGGGAGCCTACTTCTCCCTATGCCTGCCCCTCCCCCTGCTTGTGCACGCACGCTCTCTCTCTGACAAATAAAATCTTTTTTTAAAAAAATCATATTCCTGGGGCACCTGGGTGGCTCAGTGGGTTAAGCCTCTGCCTTCAGCTCAGCTCAAGATCCCAGTATCCTGGGATCAAACCCTGCATCGGGCTCTCTCTGCTCAGCGGGGAGCCTCCCCCCCACCCCCCCCCCCGTCTCTCTGCCTGCCTCTCTGCCTACTCGTGATCTCTGTCTGTCAAATAAATAAAATCCTTAAAAAAATTAAATTAAAAGAAATCATATTCCTAAACATTAGCAAGGTACTATAAGGGAAACTGTTTCTCCTTAGGTCTCCTCCTGAAAGTCCTCCTGAGAAATACACCTGACCCACCAATCATGATGATCATGTGTTATCTCTTTCTGCTACTATTGCCTCCTCAGTAACCAGTGTTTTAGCTACACCTGGATTAATAGTAGGTGAACAAAATGAAAAAGTTATTTTGTATAACTTCTTTTTTAAAAAAGATTTTATTTATTTGAGAGAAGAGAGAGAGAACAAAGGGGGAAGGGGGAGAGGGAGAGGAAGAAGCAGACTCCCCGCTGAGCAGGGAGCCCAGCACAGGGCTTGATCTCAGGGACCCCAAGATTACCACCTGAGCCGAAGGAAGACACCCAAAAAACTGAGCCAGCCAGGCACCCTTCTCTTTTTATAACTTCTAAAATAGTTAACGGTACTGCTGATGCTCTTCCAGTAAGTGCTTTGTGAGAATTCTTATAAAACAGAGCCACTATACATTATCTCCTGTTACAATGTAATGACCTTCCACAGATATGCTATTTTTTTTTAAAGATTTTATTTACTTGTCAGAGAGAGAGAGAGAGCAAGCACAGGCAGACAGAGCGGCAGGCAGAGGCAGAGGGAGAAGCAGGCTCCCTGATGAGCAAGGAGCCTAATGCGGGACTCCATCCCAGGCCGCTGGGATCATGACCTGAGCTGAAGGCAGCCGATTAACCAACTGAGCCACCCAGGCATCCCCACAGATGTGCTACTTTTTCAAGATTTTATTTGGTTGTCAGAGAGCACACGAGTATAAGCAGGGGCAGCGGCAGGCAGAGGGAGAAGCAGGCTCCCCACTGAGCAAGGAGTCCCATGTGGGACTTGATCCCAGCACCCTGGGATCATGACCAGAGCCAAAGGCAGAGGTGTAACCCGCTGAGCCACCCAGGCATCCCATGAATGTGCTATTTTAAGATTTTAACAAAATCGATAAATTTATAAATAATATGAGACATGAAATTGATCAACTCAATACTTTCCCTAGGTTTGTTTTGGTTTGTTTTAAGACTTTATTTGACAGAGAGATAGCGAGAGAGGGAACACAAGCACAGGGGAGCTGGAGAGGGAGAAGCAGGGTCCCCTGTGTGAGGCTGGATCCCAGGATGCTGAGATCATGACCTGAGCTGAAGGCAGACACCCAAAGACTCAGCCACCCAGGCGCCCTAATACTTTCCTGTTGGAGGCCCCGGCACGGTTGGAGTTGTGGATCAAACCAGGCCCTGACTTGTGTCTCCTTTAAAGTCCAGACATCTTGATCAGGGGTTAAGGACAGGAAAGTTGAGTAACACCGAGAAAGGGCCTGTGTTATGTGTCGCGCACTCACCTACGTGACTTTCCACACGTTCTCCCTACAGAAGGGAACAATGTGGTCAGGATCATAAATTCTTAGTTGGTCCTTGTTGTTCCTGTACTTCCCATAATCCACTCCCTGGTTGATTGTAACTTTTTGTATCAATAGTAGCTAATGGCATTAGCTGTGATTACCTGGCATCACGAGATTTGTTTGTAGTTAATGTAAAACTTGTTATAGGAACAAGTTATCTTGTTATCTGACTAGATAATAATGTATTATCTAGTTATCTAGATAATACATTATCTAGTGTTGTTATCTGACTAGATAACCTGACTAGATAATAATGTATTACTCCTATTGTGATCTGCCTTATAAATGCTTGTAAGATGTGGGATAAAATCAGCACTGTTGGATATCCTCCTCAGTGCTCCTCCTGTCCCCATCTCTCTGCTTCTCGAGTTCTTCATTCTCTTACCTTCATGTTCCTGGTCGATTTGTTGCGCCGGCCGCGACACTTTCCTTAGTTTATTTGATTGGTTTTCCCATTGGGGAGGGTGTGTAAAGGGTGCTTATAATTACACTCTGTGCTACTTAAAATGTCTTTCCAGGTTTGTGGATTTGTAAAAAGTGCCTTGTGGAAAGTGCCTTGTGGGTACATATGGCGTCATATTATGCATGACAACTCAAGGATAGGGTTTTGCTACTTCGGGTCAGGGAACGGGAGAAGAATGAGGCACAAACAAGTCAGCTGCAAGAGAAAGGGAGCAGGGGACAATAGTAGAGAAGACTGTTGCCCCGAACAACTCCTTAGTCCCGCTTTTATTAGATTACAGAAACCTCCATCCATAGAGTAAATCCTGCAACTGTCCCTCAGAACAATGTATTAAAATACAACCCAAGGGGCGCCTGGGTGGCTCAGTGTGTTAAGCCTCTGCCTTCGGCTCAGGTCATGATCCCGGGGTCCTGGGATCGAGCCCCACATCGGGCTCTCTGCCCAGCAGGGAGCCTGCTTCTCTTCCCCTCTCTCTGCCTGCCTCTCTGCCTATTTGTGATCTCTCTCTGTCAAATAAATAAAAATCTTAAAAAAATAAAATAAAATATAACCCAAACAATAACCCACAGAAGAGCCGAAGAAGGCCAAACATTAGTCCTATGCTTTGTAGATAAACAAGAAGGAGGGCAAAAATATGTCTGGTCAAGCAGTATAAAGTTTATAGTTGAACAAGCACATTCAAAGGACTTAACCTAACTAGCCACAGGCGCTTTTGTGGGGAGAAAGAGGAGATAATGGAAAAATGAAGCAGGAGGCTTTCTGCCCTGAGCGAGCCGGGCATCCCCCGCCGCTCAGCTTCAAGGCCATATATCACCCTCTCCCCCAAAGGCCTGTTGCTGGTATGTTTTTTTCTTAAGGCTATGTCTAAATGCGCTTGGTAACTAGTAAAATTTCCCATGGGTTTTATTTTAAGACTCCTCCAGGGTCTCCTCAACCACAGCCAGGGAGGCGGATGAGTGAGGGGGCTCCCGAGGGGCAGCCGTCTCGGGTCCTCCTCCATCTCAGCCAGGGCGCCCATTCTCCCCGTACGGGCCCTGGGAGGTACTGGCCCAGATGGGGAGTATTGGCCCTTTTCAAGCAGTGATCTGTATAACTGGAAGGCTCAAAACCCCCCTTTTTCTGAAGACCCGAGGGGCCTGACTGACCTGTTTGAGTCTGTCATGCATGCACATAGCCCCACCTGGGACAATTGCCGGCAGCTCCTTAAGACCTTGTTCACCACCGAAGAGCAGGAGCGGATCCTCACCGAGGTCAAAAAGAATATCCCCGGCGACTATGGACAGCCAACAACCTTGCCAAACCTGATCGACAAGCGCTTCCCCTTGAATAGACCGGAATGGGACTTTGGGAACTCGGAGGGTAGGAAGCATCTCCTAGTTTACCACCAGACTCTTATGGCAGGTCTCCGAGGGGCGACACACGGCCCCACCAATTTGGCTAAGGTAAAAGCTGTAATGCAAGGGGAAAGTGAAAGCCCGGCCGTATTTTTAGAGCGCCTCTATGATGCTTATAGGCAGTACACCCCTTTAGACCCCCTGGCAGAGGAGAATCCGTCAGCTGTGATTATATCCTTTATAAACCAAGCTGCCCCAGATATTAGAAAGAACTTATATAAACAGGAAGGATTAGGGGAAATGACCGTTTGGGATCTGATGAAAGTGGCAGAGAGTTGTTTTTTTGTTTTTTTTAATTTTTTAAATTTTTTTAAAAAATATTTTATTTATTTGACAGAGAGAGATCACAAGTAGACAGAGAGGCAGGCACAGAGAGAGAGAGAGAGAGAGGGAAGCAGGCTCCCTGCTGAGCAGAGAGCCCGATGCAGGACTCGATCCCAGGACCCCGAGATCATGACCTGAGCCGAAGGCAGCGGCTTAACCCACTGAGCCACCCAGGAGCCGCGGGAGAGAGTTTTTAACACTTGGATGACTCCGGAGGAAAGGGAGGATCGGATCAGAAAGGAGAATCAGGAGTTACAGGAAAGACTTAGGAAAGAAGACAGAGAGTATCAGAGTAGGGAGAACAGAAGGCAGCAGAAGGAGATGGACAAGATCCTGCTGACAGGGGTACAGGCCATAGCCCAGGCGGGACCAGGTCTAGCGGGACTGGCCCGACCTTGGAAACTGTGACCCAGGCTAGATAGGGGCAATGCACAAACTGCAAAGAATATGGGCATTGGAGGAGGGAATGCCCCAAGCACCAGGGCCAGACCGGACAGGACGCTCAGGTATTACTTGCGGGAATGGACAGTGACTAGGGGCGACGGGACTCGTGTCCCCTCCCCAAGTCTTGAGCTAACTGTGTATGTGGAGTGGAAGCCAATGGGATTCATGGTAGACACAGGAGCCCAGTACTCAGTTTTAAATAAGCCTACGGAGTCCTTATCTCAGAAAACCAGCCTAGTGCAGGGGGCAACTGGGTCCAAGGCTTATCGATAGACCAGTAGGTGCCAGGTGGACTTGGCGCCCCCACCAAGTGACCCACTCTTTCCTGGTTATCCCTGAATGCCCGGCCCCCTTGTTGGGGTGTGATCTCCTAAACAAGGTCCAGGCCCATATCCACTTTGAGCTGGACGGCATCAAAGTGATGGACGGCCAAGGGCGGCCCCTTCATGTCTTGACCCTGTCCCTCGCGGATGAGCATCGCCTGTTTGCCCTGCAGGACACTTCTCCCCCAACAGAGTGGCCCCAAGAGATGGATTACTGGTTTAGGACACACCCTCAGGCGTGGGCGGAGATAGCGGTGTGGGCCTGGCCGCCCACCGAGCACCAGTAGTGGTCGAGGTCAAAGCCTCGGCCCAGCCTATCCGGATTCGCCAGTACCCCACCCCCATGTCCACCAGGGCACGGAAAGGAATTGCCCAACACATTAACCACCTCCTAGAAGCCGGGATACTGAAACCCTGCCACTTCCTCTGGAACACCCCGCTTCTCCTTGTTAAGAAACCAGTGGGAGGGGCGCCTGGGTGGCTCAGTGGGTTAAGCCTCTGCCTTCGGCTCAGGTCATGGTCTCGGGGTCCTGGGATCGAGCCCCGCATCGGGCTCTCTGCTGAATGGAGAGTCTGCTTCCCTCTCTCTCTCTCTCTCTCTGCCTGCCTCTCTGCCTACTTGTGATCTCTCTCTCTCTGTGTCAAATAAATAAAATCTTTAAAAAAAAGAAAAGAAAAGAAACCAGGGGGAAAGGATTACAGGCCAGTCCAGGACTTGAGGGAAGTGAATAAAAGGGTCGAGGACATCCACCCCACGGTCCCCAACCCTTATACCTTGCTAAGTCACTTGCCCCGTTCACATGTTTGGTATACCACCCTAGACCTAAAGAATGCGTTTTTTAGCATAACCCTGGCACCCAGCAGCCAACACATTTTTGCCTTCAAATGGCATGATGACAGTACGGGAACTCCCGGACAGTTAACCTGGACTAGACTACCACAAGGCTTCAAAAACTCTCCTACTCTGTTTAATGAAGCCTTAAATCAGGACCTGGACTCGTTTTCGCTGGAGCCATGATTCAGCTACACTCCTGCAATACGTAAATTACTTGCTTCTGGCAGCCCCCACTGAGGCCAAATGCCGACAGGCCACTGGAGACCTCCTCCAGGAGCTGGAACAATTGGGCTATCAGGCCAGTGCAAAGAAAGTCCAAATATGCAGGCAGACAGTCACTTACCTGGGGTATAAATTGAAGGAAGGAACCAGATGGTTAACAGAGGCCATGAAAGAGCCTATTCTTAGGCTTCCAGTCCCGACCTCGGCCGGGAAGGTCCGTGAGTTTCTAGGGACAGCGGGCTACTGCCGGCTATGGATTCTGGGGTATGCTGAGATAGCGAAGCCCCTGTATGAGGCAACCAACGATAAGGCCCCCTGGGCCTGGGGGCCAAAACAGCAAAAGGCCTTTGACGAACCTCTTAAAGACACCAGTCCTAGCATTGCCAGACCCCCTGAAATCTTTCACCCTCTTTGTCGATGAGAGGAAGGGGATAGGGAAAGGGGTACTGATGCAGTGCCTGGGGCCATGGAAGCGTCCGGTCCGGTGACCTACTTATCCAAGAAACTAGACCCAGTCGCATCAGGATGGCCCCAGTG
This sequence comes from Neogale vison, assembly GCF_020171115.1. Taxonomy (NCBI): domain Eukaryota; kingdom Metazoa; phylum Chordata; class Mammalia; order Carnivora; family Mustelidae; genus Neogale; species Neogale vison. The sequence continues at coordinate 214,004,102 of NC_058093.1, read as the reverse complement.
CCTGAGGATCATCGCGGCGGGAGCCCTGATGGTAAAGGACACAGACAAACTCACTTTCGGGCAGCTTCTGAAGGTGGTAACTCCCCATGCCATCGAGGGAGTCCTGAAGCATCCCCCTGGTAGGTGGATGACCAAGGCCGGCCTGACCCATTACCAAGGACTCCTGTTAGATGCACCCCGGATCATCTTTGCCGAACCAACTGCACTGAATCCAGCCACCCTGCTGCCGACCCCGGATCTGGAAGGCCCCCTGCGTGACTGCCAGGAGATCATGACAGAAATCACCCAGGTGCGCCCCCACCTCCAGGACACCACCCTTCCCAACAGTGAGTTGATATGGTACACTGATGAAAGCAGCTTCGTTATGGACGGGGTGCGAAAGGCGGGTGCAGCGGTAGTGGGCCAAGACGGGAATGTCATTTGGAGTGCCTCACTTCCCCCGGGACCTCAGCCCAGAAGGCCGAACTGATTGCGCTGGCGGAGGCACTGGAACTGGCCGAGGGGAAACGAGTGACTGTCTACACCAATAGCCGCTACGCTTTCGGCATTGTCCATATGCATGGCGCCATCTACCGGGAGAGGGGCTTTGTTACAGCGGAAGGAAGAACTGCGCAATCTCCCAGAGGTACAGAGCCTGCTAGCAGCCGTGCAGAAGCCCGGGGCAGTTAGTTGCAGTTGTCCACGTCCCTGGACACCAGTCTGCCTGGACCTCGGAGACTGAAGAAAACCGGCCAGCGGATGAGGCCGCCAAAAAGGCGGCAGTAACTTCACCAACTTTGGCACTCGCCCTGCCCACACCCAAGCTCCCACGCCTGCCCCTGCGACCTGACTACATCCTAGAGGATCTGCAGTGGATCCAGAACCACCACTACCCAAAGCCTGATCAGCATGGGTGGCATCGGGACCCAGAGGAAAGACTGATAACTGCCGGCAAAACTAGGACTGTTCCTCCTTTCCAACCTGCACCAAGCCACCCATTTAGGGAAGAGAAAATTGCTGACAGTTCCCGAGTCCGCCCGCCTCCCCTGGTTGTTCCCCTGACAAACAACCCAGATCCAGGAGATCGTGGATCAGTGTGTTGGGTGCCAGGCTATGAAACCCAGTAGGAAGGGACCCCTACGCACAGGTACGAGGGTACAGGGGAGGGCGCTGGGATGGAGCTGGGAGGTGGATTTTACTGAGGTAAAACCTGGGAGTTATGGGTATAAGTACTGCTGGTATTGGTTGACACTTTTTCAGGCTGGGTGGAAGGCTTCCCCATGAAACGAGAGACTGCCCAGGTTGTCCCTAAGGCATTACTGAAAGAGATCATACCCAGATATGGGGTCCGCGAGGTTTTAGGGTCCCATAACCGCCCAGCTTTCATCAGCAAAGTCCTACAAGGACGGGCCCAAGCAGTGGGGACCGATTGGAAGTTGCTTTGCGAATATAATCCCCAGAGCTCAGGGCAGATAAAAAGGATGAATCGAACCCTGAAGGAGACCTTGTCTAAATTGGCCATGGAGACTGGGTGACGCTCCTACCCTATGCTATCTCCCGGGTTTGGAACTCCCCATTTGTGCACGGATTAACTCCCTTTGAAATCCTGTATGGGACACCACCCCCCATTGTCATCGGTACTTTCCCGGACCAAGACCCTAATGTGGCTCCAAATTATCTGGCTAGTCTGAAGGCCCTACAGGAGGTTCAGCGTGAAATCTGGCCCCTGGTGTGCTCTTTGTATGAGACGGGACACACAGAATCCAGAACATGGCATTGTCCCAGGGAATTAGGTATGGGTAAGGAGACAACAGGTCCCGAACCTTAGAAGAAAGATGAAAAGGTCCTTATGTGGTTGTTCTGGTTACCCCCACTGCCTTAAAGGTTGACAGCATTGGACTTGGGTTCACCACTCCCATGTACGCCGGGCCACCCCGCCAGAGCAGAGACAAGCCAGGGAGTGGACTGTGCGATAACACCCTGATAAACCCCTGAAGCTACAACTCTCCACACCTCAGGGATGCCCCACATCTCCAGCCCAGTCTGACGATGAAGTGGCTGCTGGTCCTGACCCTGCTCAACAACTGGAAAAGGAACCTCGCAGAAGCCAATCCTTACCGGCCTTACAAGCAGACATGGATCCTGAGTAATGGAGAGACTGGTAGGACTCTCAACGAAACCACCCGCGTGGCCCCACTATCCACATGGTGGCCAGACTTAACCTTCTGCTTCAGAGACATCAACCCTGATTACAAGTCCACGGCACCCAATTTAGCCCGTAGCTATGGATTCTATGCCTGCCCGGGACACTCTAAGGACCCACATTGTGGGGGGGTCCAATATTCCTTCTGTAAGAGTTGGGCCTGTGTCACCTCTAATGATGGGGATTGGAGGTGGCCAGTTTCACGACCAGACTCTCTTCAATTGGCCTTTGTTAATCAAGGAAAGCCTAGAGGGGCGACTGTGCCTCTCCTTCAAGGTCCTTGTTCCCCTCAGGACTCAGACAGGATCCGAGTTCAGTTCACTGACCAGGGAAAACAGGAAGGGGTTAACAATTGGATTCAAGGAAAACAGTGGGGAGTAGTGTTCTACAAATATGGGGGACATGTGGGATCCACTATTGTTGTCAGATTAAAGGTTGAGGCAGTACAGAAGACTAGTACTCCGGTAGGTCCAAATAGGGTGTTTGCTCCTCCAGGCGGGCGAAAGGCTCCTCCCGCTCCTTCCGCCCCTACCAAGAACCCAGGTAACAAAAACCTCACAAATGGGACCACAAGACCCCAGACTAACACCTCTGTAATCTCCCCGGCACTTACTACACAGGCCACCAAGGACTCCTTGTGAAAACTAATGCATTCTATGAATGAGACCCTTAACGCCACGAGCCCTAACCTCACGGCCTCGTGCTGATTATGTTATGATGTGAAGCCTCCATTTTATGAAGCAGTAGGGCTAAATGTCACCTATAATGTATCATCAAATGAGAATCCCTCTCAATGTTCATTGGGGGGGACCGTAAAATCCGTCTAACCCTGCAGCAAGTGAGTGGTAATGGAACCTGCCTAGGGAAAGTGTCACAGGTTAAATGAAGTCTTTGCACTTCCATAGATAACACCCCTAGATGGAAAGATGGCCCAAAGTGGCTAATCCCAGAAAATAATGGATGGTGGATATGTTCAAAGACTGGCCTCGCCGCGTGCCTCTCAACCTCGGTCTTTAATGCCTCTGAGGAATTCTGTGTCCTGGTGACTGTGATGTCCTCCATCCTCTACCACCCCAAGGAATGCATGTATTCTCATTGGAATAGAGGCACAAGTGAGAGACGTAAGAGAGAGCCCATCACTGCACTAACTGTTGCTACCCTGTTCAGCTCAAGAGTGAGTAGCTGGGGTCAGGACCGGCATAACCTTCCTGGTTACTCAATGAGCAGGAATGACATCCCTGAGGGTGTCCATAGATGAGGATCTAGAAAGAATAGAGACCTCCATAAGTCAATTAGAAAAATCTCTCACCTCCCTGTACAAGGTAGTACCCCAGAATAGAAGAGGGCTTGATTTGTTCCTCCAACAAGGGGAACTATGTGCCACGTTAGGAGAAGAGTGCTGCTTTTATGTTGACCACTTGGGGGTAATAAAAGAATCTATGGCTAAGGGAGGGGAGGGTTAGCCAGGAGAAAGAGGGAAAAGGAGGCACAGGAAAACTGGTTCGAGGCTTGGTTTAATAGGTCCCCCTGGGTCACCACCCTAGTCTCTACCTTAGTTGGCCCATTTGTTTTGCTTGTGTTTATTTTAACTTTTGGCGCTTGCATTTTGAATAGGCTTGTTAATTTTATAAAAAATCATGTTAATACCGTCCAACTCATGGTCTTGAGACAACAGGATAAGAGTTTGCCCGCTTCTGGGGACCCCTCCAACTTCCCCATAAATGAGCAGGATTCCTCATTATACACAACTAAAGGGGGGTATGTAAGTGGGTTAGCATTAGAATGGCCATCTTAAGGACCGGGAAGCCATTTTACTGAGCGACCTGGCTGAAACTGCATAGGTAACTTTGAGAAGAGAGAAACTAGCTAAAACCTGAAAAACAACTTAATCATAAACGACCAGGTTGTGGCGCAATTCTGTTTGGAAAAGAGCTTATCTTGTTAAACCACCAGGTTGTGGCGCAAGCCAAAAATATGTAACTATGGGAAATTACTGTGAGTTAGATGTTTTGAAAATGCTATATAAACCCTTGTTTTTGAGCGCTCTGGGTTCTTGTTGAAACCCGCCACGTCGGGCAGATACTTGGACCCCAGCTAGCTGGAAATAAACTTCACTGTGTGACTTGCATTATTGTGGGTTTCCTCTTGTCTGTTTGAGGGGTGGTCGACTCCAGACACTAACACTGACCATCAGACCTTCAGGGGCCCAGGCAGGCTAAGGAATGCTGCTTGTGAGGCTCCTGCTGCATGAATGACCTTGGAAGACTAGTTATTTGAAATATATTGTCGGAAAAAAAAAAAGAAAGAAATACATTGTCTGGCCTCCAGGTCAGAACTGGCCCTTCTGTTCTGGACATCAAGAGATATAAATCTTGCCTCACATCCCCTCCTGCTCCAGACTGGGCTGACCCCTGGGCATGGGACCCAGGAGGGGAGGTAGGCTCCGACAGCCCAGTCTCCTTGAAAATGTAAAAACAGGGACGCCTGAGTGGCTCAGTGGGTTAAGCCGCTGCCTTCAGCTCAGGTCATGATCCCAGGGTTCTGGGATCGAGTCCCACATTGGGCTCCTTGCTCGGCAGGGAGCCTGCTTCTCCCTCTGCCTCTGCCTGCCTCTCTGTCTGCCTGTGCTCACTCACTCTCTCTCCCTCTGTCTCTGACAAATAAATAAATAAATAAAATCTTTAAAAAAAAAAAAAGAAAATGTAAAAACACAATAACATGGAAGGCAGCTTGCTCCAAACTGCCATGGAGGCAAACAAATGTTTAACTTCATACCCCATCATTTGTCCTATAAATAGGGCTTTATGGGGATGGTCTGTTGGAAGTTTCACCTGAGGGGAGGACACTGTGCCCAGGCCTCTCGATTGGGACTCCTGCGCAGCTGTTTCCACTGGATCTTTCCCAGGTAATGAGGTTGGAGGTTGTAAGTACCCGATTTGATGGAACCCTGTCCTAGTCTCATTTACTGCTGCTACCCTCGTCTGTGTGTAGATTTAGATTTCCCTTTCTGTTTCTATCAGATCTTTATAATATCACTAAAGTGTTTTTCCCTTTACAAACAGAAAGTACCACTGTCATGGATCTTTTTTTTTTTTTTTTAATATTTTACTTATTTATTTGATAGAGAGATCACGAGTAGACAGAGAGGCAGGCAGAGAGAGAGGGAAGAAGCAGGCTCCCTGCTGAGCAGAGAGCCTGATGTGGGGCTCGATCCCAGGACCCTGAGATATGACCTGAGCTGAAGGCAGAGGCTTTAATCCACTGAGCCACCCAGGCGCCCCTGTCATCGATCTTTTTTTAGAACACAATCCTAGGGGGTGCCTGGGTGGCTCAGTCAATGGGGTGTCTGCTGGGGTCCTGATTCTGGGGTCCTGGGATAGAGCCCTCCCATCAGGCTCCTTGCTCAGCAGGGAGTCTGCTTCTCCTCTGCTTATGCTCTCTGTCAAGTAAATAAACAAAATCTTAAAAAAAAAAAAATTTAGAACACAATCCCAGTAGCTCTTTCTGCCCATGGGCCCTGTTGCCCACTGTGCTTTAATAAAAACACCTGTTGGGACCCCTGGGTGGCTCAGTTGGTTGAGCAGCTGCCTTTGGCTCCGGTCATGATCCCAGCGTCCTGGGATCCAGTCCTACATCGGGGCTCCTTGCTCCACAGGGAGCCTGTTTCTCCCTCTGACTCTGCCTGCCACTCTGTCTGCCTGTGCTTGCTCTTGCAATCTCTCTCTCTGACAAAGAAATAAATAAAATCTTAAAAAAAAAATAAAAACACCTATTGGGGTGCCTCAGTGCCTTGGTAGGTTAAGCATCTGCCTTTGGCTCAGGTCATGATCCCAGGGTCCTGGGACTTAGCCCCTGTTACGCCCAAGTTTTCATGTCTGAGAGACCAACAAGGAGTCAACACCAATGCAATCACACAAGGGTTTATTCGACAAGCTTAAGCTTGGGCCCAGCTATACCTGGCACAGCGGAATAGGGATTTGGACCCCGAACCAGATTATAGTCAGAATTTTTAAAGATAGAGTAGGGGTGGAGTTGGCAGTAGGTGCTTGGGCCATGATCACAAGCCCTATGTTCTTGTGATTTATTACAGTTTTAAGCTATGCTATTTCTGACATGATTTATTACCTCGTTAAGCTATCCTATTCCTAATTGGTTTTGGTATGGCGTTTTGTTTTCAAAACCTTTGGTCAGTCTTCTGGAACCAGGGGTCATTTATCGGTCATGGAGACAAATCCTTTGGCCATTCTTCCTGGAGCCAGGGGTCATTTACCAGTCATGGAGACCTAAGATGGCTGCCGGGGCCAAGATGGCTGTACTTATGTCAAGGCTAGACTTGAGCCTTGTTTTTCTTGGCCTCTGAGGTACAGCCTTGTTTTTCTTGGCCTCTGATAGGGGAGCAGTAGTCTGGCTGAGAACAAAGCAAAAGCTGGCACTTTGCACCCCCTCTCCACCTGCTCCCCTTGGTAATATGTGTGACATTCCTCAGGCACCCCTGACTGCCCTAAAAGAAAAACAATAGTTAACTAGCAGAGATCACAATCCTGCAAGACAGGAATCTCCCAACTATCTTGATGTTAATGGCTTGCTAAAAGACAACATTGATCAAGCCGGGAGACCTCCGGTATCCCGGCACCTTGTAGGCCCTCTTTAGCATATGAAAACTCCGTTGAAACCTCCCTTACCCTCACCTTCCCCCAACCGCAGGTTACATAACCTGCCATCCCTCACAACCCGGGGGAGCAGCTCATTCTGCCCACGGGTCCTGTCCCCGTGCTTTAATAAACCACAATTTTGCACCAAAGATGTCTCAAGAATTCTTTCTTGGTCATCGGCTCCGGACCTCAGCCCACCGAACCTCACCTAGGTTCTAGAACTTCATCAGCCTCCACAGCCCCAAGTAGGGCTCCCTGCTCCATGGGGAGTCTGCTTCTCCCTCTCCCTCTGTTCCTCACTGCCCCACCCCCATGCTCGTTCTTTCTCTCCCTCTCAAATACGTAAATAAAATCATACTTTTTAAAACATTAAAAAAATTTTTTTTAAGTTTTGTTTGTCAGAGGGAGAAAGCACGAGCAGGGGGACTGGCAGGCACAGGGAGAAGCAGGCTCCCCACCAAGCAAGGAGCTCCATTCAGAACTGGATCCCAGGATCCTGGGCTCATGACCTGAGCCAAAGGCAGAGGCTTAACCAACTGAGCTGATGAGGGAACAGAAGGCTGGCTGGCTGGCTGGCTGAGGACAAAGCAAAAGGACGGTGATATTCTTTAGGAATCTCCCAACCATCTTAATGTTAATATCTTGCTAGAAGGCAAAACCACCTTGGCAATGGCAAGGCCTCTGGTATCCAGTATCTTGTAGGTCCTCTTTAGTATATGAAAGTTCTATTGAAACCTCCCTTTTCCTTACTTCCCCCCCACCCCCATGGTACATAACCTGCCACCCCTCACCCGGGAGCAGCAGCTCTTTCTGCCCACAGGTCCTATTCCTATGCTTTAATAAACTACCATTTTGCACCAAAGATGTCTCATGAATTCTTTCTTGGTCATCGGCTCTGGACCGCACCCCACCTAACCTCATCTATATTCTAGAACTTCATCAGAGCCACCCAGGAGCCCTTAAGTTCTTAAAAAAACAAAACAAACACCTTTTTGCATCAAAAAGTTCTCAAGAATTCTTTCTTGGCTGTCCCCCTCAGCCTACATCACATCAATTTTCTTGCATTTGCAGTTTTTTTTTTTAGTGTTTTTTTAATTAAAACTTTTTTTTAACATTTTATTTATTTGACACAGAGGGATCGCAAATAGAGACGCCCGCAGAGAACGGGTGAGGCAGATAGAGAATCCCGGCTCCAGCCCCCTCCGTCCCTGGCTCCCCTTTGCTCCAGCTAAGGCCAAGGAAAGACCAAATAGCCATCCCATTTGACTAAGATAAGATAACAAGTCTTTGCTCCTGCTGAGACAGAAGAAAAAGACCAGATGCCCAGTTCTGTTTGACTAAGAAAAGAAAGAGAAATAGCCCCCTAGGTGATTTAGCACTTTCCCGATTTACCTCCACAGAGATTATACTTACAAGTGAAAGCCTTGAGAGACCTGGAAAACAACCTGTTACCATCACCCATTGCCTGTAACCATAAAAACTCACTCCTAGAGGCGCCTGCGTGGCTCAGTGGGTTAAAGCCTCTGCCTTCGGCTTGGGTCATGATCCCAGCATCCTGGGATCAGCAGGGAGCCTGCTTCCTCCTATCTCTCTGCCTGCCTCTCTGCCTACTTGTGATCTCTGTCTGTCAAAGGAAGGGGTAAAATCTTTAAAAACAAAACAAAACAAAAACAAAACCTCACTCCTAACCTTGTACGGTGCTCAGTCTTTGGGAATGATCCCACTGAGCCCGCTGGCATTAATAAAGCTGTGTTTTCCCATCTCTCAGTGTGCCATTTGGGTTTCCTCAGTTACCTCAGATTTTCCGCAACAGGGGAAGCAGGCTCCTTGCTGAGCAATGAGCCCCATGCAAGGCTTGAACCCAGAACCCTGAGACCATGACCTGAGCCAGAGGCAAAGGCTTAACCCACTGAGCCAACCAGGTGCCTCTTTTTTGAGTGTTTTTAACTCAAAATAGTCAGTATGCCAGAGAGGCATATTCTGGGGTGGTATGATCTGAGCTCCTCTTATAAACACATTCACGGCTGTTATCACCAGACTGCAGTGCAGTTTCCTCCGTAGAGGTTGAGGCATAAGGACTAGGAGCCTGACCCAAGTTGGGGGTAAAAGGGGTCCACTAGTACTTGTGATGAAGTTCTAGAATATATGTGAGGTTTGGTGGGGTGAGGTCTGGAGCTGATGACCAAGAAAGAATTCTTGAGACATCTTTGGTGCAAAATGGTGGTTTATTAAAGCACGGGGACAGGACCCGTGGGCAGAAAGAGTTGCTGCCCTGATATCCTGAACTTACATACACAGGAGTTGGGTAGCTAAGGACAAAGGGGGTTTTCAGAAGGGCTGTCATGGTAAAGAAGACTGTTAGGATACTGGAGGCTTGGTTATTGTCAAGCCAAGTCTGTTTTTCCCTCTAATGAGGCGCTAACTTGAAAACAGTTGGGAGTTTCCTGGTGGAATGTCACATTCCTCCTATCACATATCCTTGTCAATGAGCTTTAGGTTTAGAAGAAATTTAACTTAATTTACATTTCCTTCTGCCTCAGCCTCCTTCAGTTTTATGGAGGGGAGGGCAATGTTGATGTTAGGGCTTCAGGAACTGAGGTACTTGTCTCTGGAGGTCAGGCTATTGATAAGATAACTTCTTTGTTGTAAATCACTAGGACATTTGTAAACCCAGGGAGACTCCAGTCTTGCAGGATTGTGATTTCTCTACACGTTAACAATTTGTTTTTCTTTTAGGGCAACCAGGAGTGCCTGAGGAATGTTACACACTCACCGAGGTGGGGGAAGAGGGGGTGTAAGGTGCCAGCTTTTGCTTTGTCCTCAGCCAGCCTTCTGCTCCCTCATCATTTGTACTTACTTATTTATTTTTGTTTAGGGAGCACACAAATAGGTGGAGTTGCAGGCAGAGAGAGGCAGCTCCCCGCTGAGCAAGGAGTCTGATGCGGGGACTAGATCCCAGGATCCTAGCATCCCAGGATCATGACCCCAACTAAAGGCAGACGCTTAATCTGAGTCACCCAGGCGTCCCTTGTACACTATTGTTTATAACAAATTTAAATAAGGATGCTAACAAAAACGTCATCATAAAAATAAAATTTAAGCCAGACAAGCTTCGTCTTTGGACGCCTGCCTCAGTTCCAGCCCCCGCCTGAGGCCGCATTTGCAACCACTTTGCGCACTGGGCAGGCAGGGCCAGTAGAAACAACGTGGCACCCGCTAGAGTAGCGGACTACGCGCCTCCCGCTTCGGCCCCGCCCCCGCGCGGCGCATGCTGGGAGCCACCCGGCCTTCTCCAACCAGCCGGCTTGGTGCGCGGGAGCCCGCTGGGAGGAGGAGGGGGCGGGTGGTGGCGGGTGGTGGCGGTTGGCCGGTAGTGGGCGGGTTGCTCTGGCAACAGGCGCCGCTGGCAACTGGCGGGTGGGCGCTCAGGGGCCGTTAGGCTCAGGTGACCGGATCTGCCACTGTGCCCAGGGCCCCTGAGACAGGAGCATGCCTAGTGCTGGGGGCCTCTGAAGGCAGGAAGGGAAGGGTGTGGAGGCCCCAGACTGTTTCAGACCCTGGGCAGAAGGCAAGGGTAGGAGACTCCCACTGTGCCCACTAGAGCGGGAAAGTAGCCTCTCCAGGCCTTCAGCTGGAGTCCAGAATCTCGGATGGAGGGAGTGTGGAGTGGGAAAAACTGAGCAGGGTCCGGGAAAGAAGGAAGGAGAAGGGTGGACAGGAAGGCTTGAGGAGGGGTGGACTTAATGAGAAAGTGTGCAGGGGGAAAGAGGGCGATGCAAGAGACTGAGCTGAGGAGGTCTCCCGGCAAAGATGAGTCCATGGCATCATTCCGCAGCCTCATAAACCCCATCGTCGAACAAACCATAAACGACTCCTACTAATTTTCAGAAGGGGTAGGGAAAGAGGGAATGGTCAGGGAAAGGGGGGCAGGACATATAGAGGAGAATTTTTAAAAAGCTCTTTTGACCTGAATCAAGAGCCTAGTTCTGGAACAGGAAGAGGCCTCAGAGGTTGCTTTCACATGTAGCTGGAAGTCTGACCACAGCTCTTTCTGGTGCCTAAAGAGAGTCACCCCAGGACGTACCTTTACCTTTGGGAGACTTCTCTTCCCCGTGTAAAAAAGAGGAAGGGTCAGATGGACAGTGGCAGTGCAAGGAAGGGATGCCAGTGGGAGGTGAGGGACAGAACACTGAGGGGACCTAGCCTGGTGAGAACTAGATCAACTGAGAAATATGTGTCACAAATACCCCTTCCCATTTCAGGGATTCTGAGTGTGGTGGACCAAGTGGACCAAGACTAGGGGCTCAGGAGAAGACCCCTCGCACAATTCTTGTCAACAGGGAGACTTCGCATGGGACTCACTTCTTGGGCTTGACCTCCCCCTCCACCGTCATTTGTTCATGCTTTGTTCATCCTTTGCCAGGGTGCCCTGGGGTCTCAGCCCTCCTCCCTCAGCGAGGATGATCGAGGGCATTTCCCTAGGGAATCGGCTAGGATATTAGGTGAATGGCTCTGTGCTCCTGTCCCATTACTTCTGATTACACCAGGGAACATCCCTCTGGGGAGATTATTGAACTCCCAAAGTTTTCTCAGGCTCTTTTGTCATCTGTAAATAAAACACAGCTCTGCCCCCTCCTAGACTGTTATAGAGACCTAGTAAGACACCGAAAGTGCCTTTAAAGGGTGTGTGTGTGTGTGCGCGCGGGGGGGGGGGGGACTCAAATGCAAGGATGTAGTACCAGAAAGTTCCAGCCACATGGCTTGAGGAGCCACTGGGGAAAGAAGGGGCTGGAATCAACCTGTTCAGGCTGTGGCCTGCTGTTGCTGTTCTCACTGCCCCATTTGCCAGGAGGGCCAACTCAGCTTCATCAGATGTTAATGTATTTGCCCTCACTTTCCCTGGCTCTGCTGAGTCCAGAGACCTGGATTTGAAACCTGGATCTGTCACTTACTAGCTGAGTGATCTTGGGCAAGTCATTTCAGCTTCCCTGCTTATGTAGAGCTAAGATGGCCTGTGAATGAAAACATAGAAACCAAGGCATTTCTGGCTCCTGAAGGAGGTCCCCGCTGTAGGGGAGGAGCCCAGGCTGGGAATCTGTTAGAGACCCTTATTTTGTCACCAACTGGAATGGCCTTGGGACAAAGCACTGCAGCTATCTTGACCTTACCAACTGCCCTGACCTCACTCCTCGTGTCATGCTGTCACTGAATACTGTCACCTCCTTTAGCCTTAGCATTGGCCTTGGCCTCAGTTTCCCCACGTGTGACTTGGGGCTGATGATCTGTAGGAAATCAGTAAGCTTTAAATATGTTCAGTGGGCTGTGATTTCTCGAGAGCGGAAGATGGCATGGCATGAGAACAGAGTTGCGCAGAAAGTTTGGGGCATCATGAATAGCTCCTCAATAAGCACTGGGGGATATTGAGCCGTAAGTGAAGAGGTGGTTGGAACAGGAGGCTGAACAGTCAGTGGGATTAACCCACAGTCAGCGCCAAGCGATTCTTTTTTATGTGAAGGAATCAGGTGGCTCGAAAAAAGAAATTACTAATTTTAGAAACAAATACAAACACAGAGTCAAGAAGAATACCCTGACCTTTTTATTAACTGCCAGACACACCTTCAGCTTTAAAATATTCCCTACTCCCATATCTTTTTGACAGCCGGTTACCTTTACCTGACCACAATTTTGTAATATTTCCTACAGAGTGATTAAAAGATAATTCCATCTTTCCTTTGTCAGAAAGTGTCCCTGGAAGCCATTTATGGGCTAAGACAGCTGTAATTAAGTAGATCCACACTTGACTTCAAAGCACATAAATAATCCCACTCAACCCATCCATTAAGGATCCCCCCCCCACAATTTCACCTTGCTCTCCCCTCTCCTGCCCTAGCCACACTTGAAAAACTCACAGCTCCTCCCACAGGACATATGTGACAGAACTTGCAACAGCAAGAGTGAGTGGCCCTCTGCCAAGCAGGAAAAATAACTTAAGCAATTTTTCCCAACACATGTGACCGCTGAAAGTATTGCTGGGGCCCCTCGCTGGGCAAACAGAGGCCCTGACCTTTACCACCTCTGCTCCAAATAACTGCATCTGTGCATGGCTCAAGGTTAAGCCCCTGGAGAGTTCAAGGGAAGCTAGCATAAACCTTTGAACAATCCTGGGAGCTGGCTGCTTTCCTCTTAATTTTGGCTAATTTTGTGTTGACATAGAAGCCACCCTACTCCAGTCACCTGCCAAACACACAGCAGGAAGTTCCTGGGGTTTGACCTTCCCTCCCCCACCCCCACCCCGCCCCACCTCAAAGAACCCTCCCCTAGACAAGAAGAGAGTCCTTTAGTCCTCAGCTCTGAGCAGTGTTTTCCTTGCTGAGCCCACCCTGCTCTCTCTTGCACACACGTATGTGGTCAAGCAGACTTTGAACCACAGGTACTCTTCCTGAAAGGGCAAAGGGTGGGAGCCAGAAAAGCCAGTTAGGGTCCCTGTCTTTTCAGAATCCCATGCCAGCTCCCTTCTTCCCCGCCTGTCCTAAAACAGGACTGTTGAATGGTGCTGTAGACAACTCATCCGCAAGTATAAAAAACACATCTCAGCAGGGGAGGGAAAACAGGAGGGAAAAAGCATAGAAGAAAGGAACTGGAAAAAAGGAAAAGGCAGTAGCTCAGAAGGAAGGGCAGTGGGGGGAGGGTGCAAAGCTGCCGGGTGAGAGGGTGGGTTCTGTCCCTGCTGCTGCGCCCCCAACACTGTCCTGCCCATTAACTTGCTGTGTAATCCTGGCGAAAGCCTCCTACTTGACCTCTCTGGGCCCCAGTTTCCCCTTTAAAGTAGAACTCCTAAATAAGACCTACCTCACAGGGTTGTTGTGAGGATAACACGAGGTAATGTCTGGGGAAATTGCTTGGGAAATTGGGAAAGACTGTTCACACAGGATACTCTTGTAATTCTTTGGCCAAAGGGGGGAAAATAAAAGTCAGCGACCCTGGACCCAGGCCTGGGCCTTGCCTCTTTGGGGAAATCACCCTAGCCTTTACTCAAAGCTGACCCTGCCTTAGGAGGACTAGCCCTGCTTGACAGCCTTCCACACCCTGGTGCAGGTGGTCACTCCCAGAGAGAGCCCTGACAGCAAAGTCGGAAACTCAGAGCTCAGCTTGTGGGCACTCCTGGGCCTGAGCCCCGATCGGCCAAAGTCCTTTGGAGAAGCCTGGAAGACTGAGGAGTTGCTGTTCTGGTCTAGCCAGATCCCAGTTGCTTGGAGTAGCCCAGCTTGCTTCTTCAAGGGTCTAGAGGGAAAGGGGCCAGGGGAGGCAGGAGACCAGAATGAGGAACTCCCCACACCTCCCAAAAAAAGTGCATGTGGGAGGACAGTTAGCAGAGACCACGGCAGGGAGGACCGATGGCTGGACCAGGCATCACTTCAGGCTCTGTGCCCACAGATCCAGATGTTGCCATGGTCCTAGGACCCAGCTGCAAGGTGGCTCCAAGGCACTCTCGGCCCTTGCAGGCCTACTTGGTTGTTTCCCTGGTTGAGATTCCTCCAGATAACACCTGGTGCTAACTCTTCTCATCCCCTTCCTGCTCTCCCAGACAGCCTCCACTATTGAACCTATTCTGCCTCTTCCAGTGTGTACAGAGTGAGCCCTTTAGAAAACAAGAAAGCTTACCTGCAGTGATAGTTTGGGATTCATTTCCAGCCAAGTAAATGGGTATAGGATGGTTCTGGGGATGGGCTGACAGAGGTCAGGGGAGCAAAGCCCAAACTAACTGCAACATGGAGGATAAAGAAGGAAGCCAGACAGACAACACATGGAGTGTGGGGACACCTGGGGCTGAGTGGGAGAGCTGCTCCCAGCCACCTGTTGGGTTTCTGGGGTGATGGAGAAAGCATTTCACAAGCTGGCTTGCTCTGCTTTACCGCTGATCAGAGAGCAGTCACTGCTGGCACCCACGTGGTAAGGCAGGCCAGACCGCAAGAGGGGACCAGAAGAAGATGAATTGAATTGGTCCACTTTCTTTGACCAAACTCGTGGGTCCATGATATGGCTGCTGCTTGCTGAGCAGAATGGGGGGTGAGGCTGGGTGGGGAGTGAAAAGGCCCCCCAGGGATGGAGAGGCCATGACCCATTCCATCCACTCCTGACTTGGGGGTTTAGTTTAGATTCTCCCTCCTAGGCCTAAGGAGGGGTGAGAACCCAGCATTAGTGAACTGCCAAGGCCACACTGGACCCCAAACTAAGAGTCCTCTCCCTACTCTTTCCCATCCTAAATTAGGTCCAATCTCAAAGTCCAAATGTGGCTCAGACAGGGTCGGGCCTGGTTAGTACTTGGATGGGAGACCAAATGTGGCTCAGAGGTTGTGCAAAGAGATGAAATGACAAAGATACTCTAGTAAAAAAGTCATCGTAGAAAGGACCTCTCTCATTATGAATTTCCTAGGGTGAAATTCAAATTAAAAAATTATATTCCTTTGCCCTTTTAGTTTCAAGTTCAAAGAAATAAAAACTGAAGTCTTAAGGGCAATGGACGAAAGTCGGAAGCAATTCACAGAGAGCCTAACTGGCTTTCAAAGACCCTTTCCAAAGCCCTTAACCGCCTGAGGCTCCATGACGGGCCACTCCACTGCCCCAGCAGGCACGCCAGAGCAGGGTGGCTCCCGGAATTAGGGTCCTTCTCAACATCCCAGCATTTTAATTAGCCTCTCTCCTGTGCTGAGCTTTTAAAAGACCCTGAGTTACTTGGATGAAGTAGGTGGTGACACCCTCATAGCCCAGCCCTCCAGAAGGACATCCCTAGGGCAGGCTGGGGGCTGCTGGCTGTCCCAAGCAGCCAGTGATCAATCCCATGTAGGTACCTCTTCCCACTGCCTCAAGACCTTGGTAGAAATGTCCCAGCAGCTGATGGAAATTGGATGAAAAAAGAATGATAGCCCAGACGCCATGCCCTGGGAGTTGGACCAAGTGGAAAGTTACCTTTACCCCCGCCCACCATGTTGGGTGGGCAGGGACCAACTTTCACCCTCCTCCCCCTCCTACTCCCCCTCCTCCTTCTCCTCGACATCTGTGACACTTCATTGGGTCTCATTTATATCTTCTTTCTTCCAGTAGCAGACCTTGTCATTTCCACTTCGCTGTGTGCCCAGTGCTGAGCTCTGCCTCATGACACGGGTTCCAAATTTGGGCTCTGTCCAGTGCTGAACTCCCTGCCCATGTGGGTATGTCCCGTGTGGAACAGGTTCCAGAACTGAGGGCCAGGGAGTTACCGCTCTGCCCCGTTAGTTCTCAGGACACTAGCTGTCCTCCATTTGGAATGCTTCTAGCCTCGAGTGGCATTTGTTTCTGCGACACAACTTCCGGGGAGCCAGGATCTGTCTCCACTGTGTGTTTCCTCACACTATTTATGGCTGGCGGCTGGAGGATGGCACTGTGTGGGCTCTGACACTGGTTTAAAATCCCTTTGGTTCACCATACAGAGGGCTAACCATTTTTCTTGCCTTCCAGTGCCTTCCCTCCTTTTCCTTTTTGCTCTCCAGTCTAAACTTTTAATTTTTCTGACCTATTCCTCCAGACATTGTCTCTTGGGGTCTCCCATGGCAACAGACAGAAAAAAAAAAAAAATCTCGAGTTTGTCACAAGTATGCACTGTTGAAACAATCCCATGGCTCCACGCAGTGGGGTGCCAGCCAGCCACCTCTGCCGGCAGCTTGCCTCTGATGCCTGGGTCTGCCTCCCAATGTGGGAGGTGAGGTAGGGCTCAGCAGAACCTTCCTTGAGCCCATCCCATATATTTTAAAACATACTCCCTAAGGCTCTGAGCCGTCCCCAGAAACACAAACCGCCCCCCCCCCGCCCCGCCTGCAAACGCATGCCAAATCTCAGTATTTGATGTTGATCTTCTGTCCTTGAATTTGCTCAGATCCTCTATGGCCTCTTCAGAGCTGCTGGGCTCATGGGATGGCTTCTAGATCTTAACAGAGTTCCTGCTGGCAGCATAAGCCAACCCCTCAAGAGTGTTCTGGGTCACCTGGCTCCCTGTTGGGTGTGTGTTGGTGGCAGGGGGCGCGGGGTGGGTGGTGCCTGGGGAGGGGAGTGGCAGGAGGAGGGGGAGGGAGGTCTCACCTCTTCTGCAAACCTCCACCCTCCCTTTTCAGCAGAGGACTTGCCTGTCTCCTGATACCTCACACCCTGAGGACATTCCTCTTCCCCAAGCAGTCTCTCTCCTTTTCCACGGCTCCTGTTCTGAGAATAAGATTGTGGCATGTTTTTCAAACCATTCCAGTTCCTTCTGGATCTTCCGAGAAAACCTGACTCCCTGGGACAGACAGCTCCCAGCATAAGGTTTTGCATGGCCTTGCTAGCTTTGGGGTGTGCAGTGATTTCACTGAGTTGCCCTTCTATATGAGTGAAAGAAAGTGGCATATTCTCTGAAGGGCCCCGATTCCTTTGAATGCGTCCAACTGTGAACAAACCCTTCCGTGGGTGCATCTGGACCTTTAGACTCCCATAGTTGCACTATGCAGTTGGAAGTGGCTGCCCATGACTGACCTGAGACTACTCACACCCAAGCCCCAGCACCGGGGAGGCCTGCCTCTGCTCACCAAACTCCAGCAGCCCAGGCTTGGGGAAGCCTCGTTCATTAAAAAGCACAGCTGTGAGCTTGGGACTGCCCTCCAAAGCCCTGCCCTGCGCCACTGCTGAGGCCTGCCAAGGTCAGACACTGATACAGACCCCACTCCTGTGGGAGAAGAGAGAGCCTCTCACTAGGAATTAGAAGCCAACCCCTCAACCGCTTCCAGCACCCGAGCACTGTGGGGAACTTCCAGGGCCAGAAGCCAGTGTGGACCGCAGGAAGCCCCCATGAACACACCAGACAACACCAGCACCTTCACCAGTGTGGACTCAAGGCTCAGAGCCAGTGCACAAGATGTTGGATTGTCGTGTGGGGGGTGGGGCACGCTCAATAGAATACTGCCTTCTTCCAAGTCCCACCTTGTGGCCTCTCTGCAGCTGCGCGGGTTGGGGGGTCATGGCATGTGCTGGAGGGCCCCAAAAGGGACAAGCCAGGCAGTTCAGGTGTGCAGAGGGGGGTCCTGAAAGGTTTCCATCTCCAGGGGTGGAAAAATTTCCCAGGGAAATGTGAGGAGATGAGGGGGAAGAGCCCCCCACCCCGAACACTAGCAGGAACCCCAGTAGCAGGAAGCTCAGGGAGGCTGGGGGTGGGTCAGGGAGAAGGCAGCAAAGGCGGAGGGTGGGGTAGCTCTTGGTATGGCCCACAGTGGGGACAAGGTCTCAGAGGGATACAGCTGTTGGGCAGCTCCTCTGTACGGTATGCTGGCTGTGGTCTTCCCTTGGCTCTGTGTGTGCGCATTAATGATTGGAGTACAACATACACACAGAAAAATGCATAACAGTTTAACAAACATAACACAGACACTTGTGAACAGCAAGGAAAAAAAAAATACCGCCTCAGGACCCCATCACCACCCCTGGGCGCCTTTGCCAGTCTCTGCCCTCCCTCCTCACCAGGGACATCACTGTCCTGACCATGAGAGGGGAATGGTCTCCTGACCACCATCACAGCTGCACCAGCCAGGTGCAGACCTCTGAGCTGTGAAGTTGGGCGTTCCCTATTTCTGCACTTTAAATGAGTTTGTATTACCTCTATCTTGCATCTTTCACTCAACATCCTACACTTGCGAGATCATCCACGGTGACATGTGTAGCCATAGCTTAGAAATACACCACAGTTTATTTATCCATTCTATTCTTGGTGGACATCTTGGGTCCAGACAGGAGTTCCTTTGGGTATATATACCCAGGAGTGAGACTGTGGGCATGTTAATGACAGCCAACGTGGTGGGTGGTTAGTCGTATCTTGCAGTGGCCTTCATCACAGGTCCCCGTCTTCCACTGAGGTCAAGCACCTTTTCCATTTGGATATTCTGCTTTGTGAAGGGACTGCTAAGGTCCTTTGCTAATTATTTATTGGGTTGTCCGTTGTCTATTGTAAAAGTTTTTAAAAAAAAAATACGTTCTGGAGATGAACCCTTTGTCAATCACATGAATTGCAAAAGCTGTGCAGCTTTTCTTTCTGTTCATGGTGTTTTACTAATATGAGGTCCAATGTGTCCATTTCTTCCTTAGTCATGTGTGCTTTGTGTATCTCCTTTTAGGAATCAGTAAGATGATGTTCTCTTACATCATCTTACTTTAAGGTCATTGTGATCTTTTCTTTATAACTTTTATTTCACGGGGAACTGATTTGTGTGTGGATGTGAACTAGGAATCCAGTTTGGTCTTTCTGCCTGCGTGGTTTGGAAGTCAGCTGCCAAGCACCTGTAATTGAACAGTGCTTCCCTTCATGAAGATTTCAGTGTGTCCTCAGTCATATATCAGCTTTGTGTGTGGAGAGCTCTACTTCTGGGATTTCTCTTCTTTCCATCGGTCTGTTGTCTGCCCCCATGCTGATTTCACTTTGCCTTGATTACGGGATGCCATAACAAACCTTGTCATGGGCAAAGCAAGTCCTCCCACCCTGAATTCTTCAAGAAAAGATTTTGGCTCCTATCAGTCCTCTGGATACACACGTCAAAGGTAGAATTGGGTTCTCAAATTCCACTGAGATGTGGGAATTTCTAGTGGGACTGTCTTGAGTCAAAAACCAGACTGGGGAGAAGTCACATAGTTCCAATAAATGGTCTCTCCATTTTATTTAGTCCTTCAGTGACAACCGCCCCGCCCCAGCCCAGTGTGTCTGTTTTCTAGAAATCTGTACACCTCGGGTTTATTCCTAGGTACAGAGCAACTTATTAGCTATTCGTTGGCGTGTTTTCTTTACGCCACCCCAACCCATCTTCTCTTCTTTGTATGAAGTCCTATTTTATATGATATTTGTAAAGTCATATCTTACTCTGAAAAATGTCCTTTTCTCTTATCAATATTCAATGCAAGTATTCTAAATATCCCTTGTCTTGCTTGTCTGGCAAATATATTATTATAGTGACTCCACATGGCTCAGATGTTAAACTTGTATAAATTCACACCCTTCTTGTTCTTCTTTGACTTTTTTTTAAATCCACTCACGATCACTGGCATCCTTCAGTCAGCACCCACGTGATCCTTCTCTACACTTTGAAATCACAATAGAGGGGCTGTAATGACTGAACTCTTTTCTCTGCCTCGTAGCTATGTTCTATTTTGACTGGTGGCAACTCACTAAGGAACCACCCCATCCCTGAAGGATTTATTCCTGGAAATGGCTCCTTTCCAGAACCTTTCTTAGTACACAACTCTCAACTCTCATTCATACTTTGCTCTTACAGGAGGAGCCCTGTGGATGGGTGGGGTTCAAAGGCTCAGAGCCACTCACCTCTTGTCAAAAAGTATTATGGCCTTGTTTGTGTGCTGTTCCTCTGTTTGTGTGTGGTCCAAGAGGGCTAGGGGTTCTAAGTTATGGTCTGAATGGAGAGGGTTGAGGTTTTGGAAGCTTCTTCCACCTCTGATCTGGCTGCCCTTTTTTTTTTTTTTTTTTTTTTAAGATTTTATTTATTTATTTGACAGAGATCACAAATAGGCAGAGAGGCAGGTGGGAGTCGGGTGGGGAGGGTGGGAAGCAAGCTCCCTGCTGAGCAGAGAGCCCAATGTGGGGCTCGATCCCAGGACCCCAGGACTCCAGGACCCCAGGACCATGACCTGAGCCCAAGGCAGAGGCTTTAACCCACTGAGCCACCCAGGTGCCCATGGCTGTTTCCTCTTAAGGACGCAGAGGAGCAGTGTCACCCGAGTCGCATCAGCCCCACCTTCTGGCTGGTGGATTCTATTAAATTCTTCTCCAAAGCTTTGTGCTCCCTGGATGGGGTCTGACTCCTGGTTCCCTTTTCCTCCTAGCCCAATGTTGGGGTTCAAGCCTGGGTATTCACCAGAATTAAAAAAAAAGAGAGTCAAAAGGAATTCAACCCAAAAGGTCTTTTCACTTCTTTCTGAAGAAGATGGAAATGGCCTTATTTTATAAACCAAGAATATTATCTGGATTATCAAGAGAGCAAAAGAGGACACTCACTACCTAAAGTCAAGTTGTTATCCTGGAGAAAACCTGGAAGGTTCTGACAGAGTTCCACCTGATTTGCTTCTGTGTAGAGTTCCTGACGTCACGTTGCTTTTTCCCCTATCTTCGAGAAGGTCTAGGACACCTTGAAATTCATACCATCTTTGGGAATCTCATGATAAAATAACAGTTAAAATGACGATTGCCGATGGGCATTGCCTCCATAGCTGGAGTTAAGAGAGGAGGGATCCGGCACCAGCCAGAGTTCCTAATTCATAAGCCAAGTTGAAAACTTAGGAATTTGTTGCAGCTTTTTTGTTTATTGCTGACAACATCCGTGTGTTGTGAGAATACTTTGTCTACATTAACCTCTGGACATCTGAGGTCCTTGTGCTCTTCCAGACTGTCTAATGGACACAATAGGCAGAGTCCCTCCAAGATGGCAAGACCATAAAGGTGGACACTTGGCAAGTGAGAAGGCAGGCTGTGGGGGAAACTGAGGGCACTAGGGAGGAGTTGGAGGAGGGAAGGCCCAGGGAGGGTCAGGACAAGTTTCCCCCTTGTTCGCAGGCTACCCCCAGGTGCCAGGCAGTCTGTAAACAATCTCTGTCTGTTACAAATGAAATCCAGAGGGGACCCATCAGGGAAACAGAATCAAGATCTTTTGTACCCAAGTCCAAAGCGGATTTCATTTAGAATAGAAGTGGCATTTCATCAGTGGAGTAAGTTGAATAATTCTGCAGATGGTGAGGGGACAGACAGGTGGTGTCTATAATCAAAATAGATCAGGAGCACTTGGGTGGCTAAGTCGGCAGAGAATGTGACTCTTCATCTGAGGGTAGTGAGTTCAAGCCCCACCTTGGGCATGAAGCCTACTTAAAAAAAAGGAAAAAAAAAAAAAGATTTAAAAATAGATGGAGCCATACCTCAGACGTGACACGGGAAATTCCAGAAGCAGAAATGTTAGTGTGAAAACAAGTTTACATGACGTCTTGAAAGAAACCAGGGCAAACAGTTTGATAATCACAGAGTGGGAAAAACTGAGGAATGACATAAAGAAATGTATCTCCTGCATCCACCCACAGTCAAAAATCTAGGTGACAATCTGGAAAAAATATGTGCAACTCATGGCAATGGGCTAATATCTCTAAGAAATAAAGAGTTTTAAGACAAACAAGAAAACCCAATCCTGTGGGAAAACGGGCTGAAAGATTTGACTTAGTTCCTAGGAAAGAAAAGGGAATGGCCATTGACCCTGTGAAAAGATGATCAGCCTCATAGTAAGAAGCGAATTAAAACCATTTGGTTGGGAGAGAAAAGCATTTTCCCCATCAGGTGGCCAAAAGTCAAAACTGGAACTGGGAGGGCCTTCCTTACCCAGCTGACGGTGATGATAAGCCCCACCTCTTAAGGGGGACATCGGGTCATATTAGAACAGCATCGCCCTTGACCAAATGATTCTACCTCCAGGTGCCTATTCTACAGATACACTTACACATGTTCAACTCAGTAT
The DNA here is from genome assembly GCF_020171115.1 of Neogale vison. Classification (NCBI taxonomy): domain Eukaryota; kingdom Metazoa; phylum Chordata; class Mammalia; order Carnivora; family Mustelidae; genus Neogale; species Neogale vison. Next base: position 213,981,717 of record NC_058093.1, on the reverse strand, counting down.
GTCAGAGCTAAGAATGGAAGGCTGGAAACAGCCTAACCGTTCAGGACAGAGACTAGTTAAAAGGAATTGTGGTTGGTCCTAAGAAGGGAATACTGGAGATTCTTCAGGTACAAAGATAAACTTCCAGGTGGAAAAAAAAAAAAAAAGGGAAAATGCACAATTAGCCTAGAATATGCTGTACATATTTGCTTCCAATATGCATAAAATATGGGGGGGGATCTGAGAGGGTAATCCTGTGGAGGGAGGGAGTGGGAGGGAAACTTCTCTCGGGATCCTCGGAATGCTTTGAATTTGAGTCAATGTAAAGATTATCACTGATGAAAATGAGAATAAAATTAGGTACATAGGAAACCAGGTCACTGGGGGAAGGGGAGTTGCAATCATAGGGAGACGAGGGGGCTGAGACTTCTCACCTGTAGCTTTTGGATATGGGGCCCCGTCTGGATGTCTTCGGTGTTAGACCTATGGGAATATTGAGGCCAGACCCCATTGTTCCAAGATGGAGACCAAGGTTCCAGGAGTGAGGGGACAGAGCCAATTTCTGAAAACTCACAACTTTTGGTCTCTTTTATGTGCATTTCAAACACAGAAGAGAGGTGGGCTCACTTAACAAGGAGGGGAAATCTGGGCAAATGGCTGGTGGGTGTGCAATGTGCTGCACCCTTCCCCTCCCCCTTCCCTCTAGTTCTGGAATTCTCCTTGGGAGGCCTGGAGGGTTGGGGCCTGGTTTGGCACTGCTCAGCTGGGAAGGGAGCTGGGCCGGCCAGAGAAACCTTTACAGAAACATGGTTTTGGGGTCTAACACTTAGTTGCCCAGTAGGGGCAAGAAGTCAAGGAAGACAGTAGTCCAGAAACTTTGGAAACTTCCTAATCTCTGGGGGGTGGGGTGTCAGCTGACCCCCCACTCCCACCCCGGGAAGACTGCACTATTTCTACCTACTGCTTTAGAGGCGGTGGGGTCCCCCATGATCTGACCCACCAGCTTCTGTGGTTGGTGGGCCCCTCGGTATGGGCTGGGGTCCATAGTGAACTTTTCAGCTGCATTCCTGCCAAGGCCATGTGCTTTCCCTTTTCAGCCTTCCCCCTCCTTCATTTCCAGGCTCTGGATGGGGGCCTACCTTGAAGATACCTGCCCATATCACCCCTGGTCTTTTCTAAGCCCACCCAAGGAAGGGGCTTCACAATTGTATTAAGACCCAAGTACAGGCGAAGGGCACCTGCTTGCCCCTTCCCCTCCCTTGGCCATCTGCATTATGTCCACGGTCACCGGCTGTGAGCTGCTCCAGTCATGCTCCAAGGTTGAGGGAATATGTAGGAAGGACATCTGGTGAATCCCTTCATTTCACAGAGGGGGAAAGTGACCCCAGAGTCAAGGAGGTCAGGCACGCCCTCAAGTCTAACCACCTCCCGGGGATCAGGCTCCCAGAAGTGGTGGAGGGTGGAGGGGAGGTGGGCCTGAGGCAGGGTCTCAGCTGAGGCTGGGGGAGGGAGCAGTGGGGTTTCTGCAATGAAAGCATTTGGGGGGTGGAGAGTGGGGATGACAGGGTGGAAGGCTGGGGAGAAAGCCTGCGTTGCCAGGCTCTCCAGACCTGCGACATGGGCCCAAAAAGTCAGAGCTGGGAGCAGGTGCCTCCCAATGCACATAGGCTGCTGGGGGATACAGGAAGGGAAACCCCAGCTCACAAGGCATAGGCTGAAGCAGAGGGGCCTTGATGTCGACCTGCACTGGCCTCAGGGAGGGCTTCCTTCCAGAAAGGCATGGTGTGGGGCTCCGAGTGGGCAGATGGGAGGCAGGCATTCCATGCAGAAGGAACAGCCCCCCGCAAGGTGAGGTAGGAGGCTGTCAGGGCCAGCCTTTTCTCCAGTCAGGTTTTCACTGGCAGATAACATGGTATCACTGGAGCGATGAGAGAGAGCAGGAGGCCGACTGTGCTCCCCTTCCAGCCCCCAAGCTCTTCTGTACCTCACTTTGAGGTATTATTTGGAAATGAGTTTCTGCAACTTTTTTCAAGGATGCCCTGGGGCAGCCACTGGGCTTTAAGGAAGGGACAGACTGCTCAATGGGACTGGAGCCCACACTTTGTAATAAACTGGGCTGACCAGGGCATGACTGGGTTGGGGAACGGGATATGGCTTAAATGGGATGCAGCAGTAGCCTTCATTGGCATAAGGGCAATTACTGGTTCCAGGGGACTTGGGAGCATGGTGCGCAGAAGCAACAGTGGGGTTCCTGACTCACAGATGCCCCACCTTTTCCATGGATTCCAAGGAGCCACTTCCTTGACATCCCAGCTGACTTGAGAGCCTGACACTCCCGTTTCTTGGTGGGGTGGAGGGGGCGGCGGCTAGCAGGCTGTCCTCAGCTCTCCTGGATGTTGGCTTCAGCCTTCCCAAATACAGCAGGGGGCCAGCCTGTCTCCTATGCCCCTTCTGCTCCAGGAGACCCCCACTGCTCATGAGATACCATAAGGTGAACCCAACTGTGGGTACTAGGGGGTAATGTGTGGGTGAGTCCTGTGAGGTGGCCAGGCCAGCACTGACATACCCAGGAAAGCTGGGGTCAGTGTCCTCATCTGTTAAAGGGGGGAGTTGGGCCCCATACTTGCAGAGACCCATGACCCTGCACACTCCTGACCAGGTATAGTTCAGGATTTAAGAGGGAGACACAAATGGCAGGTTCGCACAGAGCCAGAAGCAAAGGATGGAGATTCTGTGTCGGGAACTGGGAACACAAGGGAGCTTGAGGGGTTGTGACAAAGGCCAGGGCTGGGGTGGGAGCAGCAGGTGCTTGGATCCATGAAGGAGGCCCCAGCTCACAAGCCAGGTTCTGACTTTAGCTGGAGCCATGCTGCCATCCCCGTGCCCCACCCCTGCCCCATGCCCCAAACCCTGCATGGACATAGATGTGGGGCTCACCAGCCCTTTCACTGAGGCAGCGGGAACAAGACCCTCAGACATCTTTGTGGAAGAGAAGATTGCCCTCCCCACCTCCAAAGATGGGCAAACACCCTTCCCGATTCCCTTGAATCCGTGACTTTCCTTCCTCCTTTATTTTTATTTTTTTTTAAAGATTTTATTTATTTATTGGACAGAGATCACAAGCAGGCAGAGAGGCAGGCAGAGAGAGAGGGGGAAGCAGGCTCCCTGCTGAGCAGAGAGCCCGATGTGGGGCTCGATCCCAGGACCCTGGGATCATGACCTGAGCCGAAGGCAGAGGTTTAACCCACTGAGCCACCCAGGCACCGCTTTCCTTCCTCTTTTAAAACGTGACCCCAAATAACACTACTACTGTTCTTCTCGGAGTAAATCCTTGCTGTCTGGGGCTGAAGTTGACGTGGGGCTGCAGGACCTAGACTGCGAAGCAGAGCAGTCCTTAGGCATCTTGACTAGTAAGCTAGTTAAGTGAGGATAGGCAAACTCCCAAAACTTCCGTGATGGGAGAGGAAGAGGGCAGGCGTGGGAGTGGATTCATGTGTAAAGTGCCAGCTGACCGGGGTCCATAGCTCTGGGGCCTGGGTTGTTCTGAGGTCTGATTATTTTGCCATAATCAGAGGAGAAAATGACTCATTCTCTGCTTGAAGCCTGGGATGGGCACAATGATGTTCATGGTGATGCCACAGGGGTGACTCATCCAGGGATAGTGGGTGCTGCGGGGGCTAGACTAGACCACTGGGAGCCATCTCAAGGAAGGAGCCCACGGCAACTACAGGCCCCAGGCTTCTGTACACACACACAAGGCAGCCCTTGTCACTGCCTGTGGCTCAAAGGCAGGCCTGTTCCTCACTGCCAGTGTCAGAAGGGCAGTGACAGCTTCCAAAGGCTTGGCCTGGCAGCAACCCTTTCCCTCAAAGCCCCTCAGCTTTCAAAAGTAAATTCATTTAAATTCCGTTTTTAAAAAAACCATCTCTTCCATTGAAGATTAAGCTGGTTTACATAGAGGCTGAGCAAGAAAGAGCAAGGGGTCCCAAAGGCTTAGTCAGCAGGCGTCCAGAAGTGAGGCCCCCACGTCTCTCGAGCCCCCAGGGATGGGGCTCATGTGGTCAGAGGAGCCCTCTCCCTGTACAAGCAGGGGAAATGAACTTGACTGTTCCCACAGGCCAGGCAGTACAGAAGGGCTGAGCTGGTCCTAGGGCCAACTCCGGGTACGTTAACTCCTAGTGCTAGTGGCTGCGTCTCACTTGGAAGGAGTTGCTGCCACAGCACACGAGGCATCACACACTGTGGACTACCAAGGTATTCTAGCCCGAAGGCACTGGCTCTGGGAAGCAGCATGGCAGCTGAAGCCCCAAGCGTGGGGGCAGAGTTGCCTACTGTCCTATCCTCACCCCCACAAGGGAGCCCCTGGCCTTGGCTGAAGGGGCTTTGAACCAGTTAAGAATCCAGTCACTTTGGGCCTCGATACTGATTTTGTTGTGGACAGTGTCCCCCAGGGCCAAGACCTTCAATATCTAGCAGGGTTGACTAACACCTGAAGGCTTTCCAGAGCCATGGTTCCATAAAACGTGAAAGGCACCACAACTACAGACCGGGTGTTGTCTCTGGGAACTGTGTGCCAGAGGACAGCAGAACCCAGCACAGATTCGGGGGCCCTCAGGCCAATCAGCTGTTGATCCCCACCTCTCCCTCCCACTCTTCTGGCAGTCAGAGCCCTGGTGATGGCCCTGGCCCTGTGGGCACGAACTGATTTAAGTCTGGGTTCCCGCCAAGGGCGGAGTCAGGAACCTGCCCTGGGAGGGCAGAGCGGCAAGACGAGCAGCTCCGATTTGGTTCTGATTCCTGAGTCTGTGGCCCGAGGCAGGATGCCAATCAAGGCTGGAGCCGCTGATGGGGCAAAGGGGGTTAGAGCTAGGAGAAAAGACCCTAAGAGTAGATTCCCAGGGGGGCAACCGTCCCAGCCCTGCACTCACTTGTCCAAAAACCAAGGAAGCCCGAGAGGCAGATGCAGCCTCCAAACCGTTTATTTGTCCGGACTTGGAAGTGGGGGTCGCTGTGGGAGTGGGGGGCGAAGTGGACACAACATTGCAGGTGGCAGGGCCTGGTGCGGGGGGGTTGGACAGGCGTGGCGCTCAGGCGAAGGTGGAGCCGTTCCAGCCCACGTTGGCCGCGTTCATGTCGTAGTAGTTGATGTAGATCCTGCGGGGCGTGGATGCCAGGCTCAACGGGCTGCATCCCCACCCCGCCCCAAGCGCGCGCCTCCCGCTCCCCCCCACCGTCGTGCCCCCAGCCGCCCCACGCACCTATCCGGGCTGACTCGCAGGCGGTCGGCCAGCAGGCCGCACAGCAGCTTGCTGTAGGAGCGGTTCTGCGGGCCTCCGATCTTGCCGATGCTGTGCAAACTGCAGAGCGCGCACGGCTCACTGGAGCCGCCGAAGGCCATAAGCTGGTCTGGGACCACGTGCACCGCGATGTACTGTGGGGAGACAAGGCGCGATCAGGCGGCAACCCTACCCCCCCCCACCCCATCCGCGTCCGGAGCCTCGCCTCAACCCGGAATCGCTTCCCCCGCCCACACCTCCCCATCCCCCGGCCCGGGACCACCTCGTCCAGCGAGCACCCCCTGTCCCTGTTCCCTCCCCGCAAACCTGGGCCGGCTTGCCGGTTGCCTGCGCCAGCTGCTGAGTGAGCTCGGAAAGGAGTCCGTCCGGCACGGAGGCGCGGGGGACGTTGGTGTTGACTACGAACATCGGCATGCTGGCGGAAAAACGGCGGGGACCGCTGCACTGGAACTAACCGACGCGCCTCCCGCTGCAGCCCGGAAACCTGAGCTACGTGACCGCCGCACGATGCTCCCCCCAACCCCGCGCCCTTAGGGCGGTCGCGGCCCCGCCTCCTGTGACGCTAGCGCCGGCGGAAGCCCCGCCTCCGTGCTGCTGCGTTTCTCTCCCGACTGGTGACATCACCGCAGGCCTGCGCCGCCGCAGCCCTCTTCCGACTGGTGACGTCATCACGGGCGGACATTGGCGCGACCTCGGGCTCTGGCGTCCCGGGCCCACGCACCTTGTGGAAGCCGTTCTCCCCGTGGTGGCCAGAAGTCTGTCTTTCGTTTCTTTGTTAGTCCTTTCATTTAGTCACGGATGTGTGTGCCAGGAGTTGGGGCTACGGTGGTTTACAGAGCACATGGCCCCTGGCCCACCCCAGCAGTTCACAGCTGGTGACATAGATGAAGCCCCAGCCCATTCCACCACACGCACGGGAGCTTTGTGCGCCCCGAGTCTCCTGGGCCACAAGTCCGCCATTGCTATGGTCCTGGGTTGGGGGTGGGGTGGGGTGGGGTGTGTGTGTGTGTCCGGGAGAGGTAGTCCTTGCTGCAGGCAGAAGTGGGGCAGGGCAGCCATAGTAGAATCAGAGTCAGAGTCAGAGTCACCATCCAGGTGCCTTCCCTACATGCTTGTTCTTTAAGGTGAGTGAGGCTGCCAGGAGACACCAAGGGCAGGGTGGGGGATAAGAGGGGAGGCTTAGGTGGTCAGCAGCGCTGTCTCAGAGCCCACCCCAAGTCTCTGCTCCCCTGAGCAACTTCTCTGCACTTCTGCCAACCTAAGCTCCTCAGGGTAGCCCCACCCTAGTTAGGTCCTGTGGGGATGCCCTTGCTAGGAGTCATAAGAGATTTCTGTCTCTTCCGCTAATGGTAAGCTCAGGGCGCATCTAGTGGGTGCCAAGCATACAAAAGACACAGACTAGATACTGGCTGAATGTACGAATGGGTGAGTGAAGATAGCTATGACCTGGCAGGAAGAGGACAGAGCGGTGGCTGGATTGAGGCCCTGGCCATGCCTGCAGGTCTTGCCATCACTGGGTGGAAGGGCTTGTGGCTAAGTGGCCACCCACTCCCCCTCTGGGGAGCCCTGCAGATAAGGGTGCTATGCTGGGGAGCAGACTTCTCACAGGTGCTGGAAGGGGCATGTTGCGTTTGGCCAAGTCCTCAGAGCTCTCCTTGGCATCTGGCAGGCTAAGGTGGGGAGGAGCCTATCTCCCTGCCTTGACAATGGCCATGTGATACAGCAAGGGCACTCGTGCCTTTGGGACCAGCCAGCATCCTATCAAGTAGGTCCCATGGCCTGGTTGTGCAAATAGCCTGCAAGAGTTTGCTCCTCCCGCTGGGCCCCAGGCTACTTCCCTCCTCTTGCACCTTGCACCCCAGGCTCCCTTAACCCCTGATGGACTGATGCATTCCACGCCGTGTCTCCAGCTGGGCGCCCCTCAGTTCAGTAGCAAGTTGGGCACTTCCTGTTCCCTGTGTCCAAATCCAAGTGCATCACTTTTCCTCCCTCACCTGTTGGCCTGCCAGTGAAGCATGCTTCCCTCCGCTGTCGCCCTTATCCTCCCTTCTCTGCCCCCCTCCACCTCCCCACCCTCATCTTAGTTTAAGTTAGCTGGCTTCACCTTTATCCTAGCGTAGACTGTGGTAAAACCATGGGCCACTGCTCTTCTCAGGGAGGAGCCTATCTCCCTGCCCCCGGCAGCAAATCTGGCCATATGACATGTCTGGCCCAGTGAGATGTGAACAGAAGTGACATGAGCGACTCCAGGCAGAAGACTCAAGAGCCAGCACCAGGTTCTCTGAGATGGTCGCAGTGTGCTGAGAGGGATCTGCACCAGCAAACACGGGCGATGCCCCTGTAGGTGAGCCACTGCAATTTTCAGGATGTTTCTGTAGCTGAGGGCTGTCTTCCATGATCAGGACAGCCTCTGAGCTCTTACCATTTACTCTGACCCTTCCCAGGAGCAGTCAGTCCCATCTTTCTAGAAGGGCATCTGGGGAGGTGATCTCATTCCCTATCCCATCCCTTACTAGCTTGGACACTTAGCACTAACCTGTCTGAAACTCAGTTTCCCTACCTGTAATTTGAGGATGATAGTAGTGCCCACCTTCCAGAAGAATGTTGTGAGGACTGAGTGGCCTAAATACTGGTGAGGGTCCCCACTGATACTAGAGGTAGTCTTGTTATGATGCCCTGGGGAAGCGGCTCCCCCCGCCCCCCCACAACTAGCAGCATCCTTCCTTGTTCCCTGAGTCTGTGCGCTGCCCTTCAGTACCGTGCTCCTGGCTCTTGGCTCTCACATGTGTCCTGAAATGCAATTTGCATTCACTTTCCCTCATCTACCTAAGTCCCTTGGGAAACCCCCAGAGCTTCACGCTGTAACGTAGTCCTATAACGTGCCCAGCACCTCTCCCATCATTTGAGGCCATCACCACATTTCTACTTATGAGGCAGTGTTTCCTTGCTAGATGGTAAGCTCCATGAGAGAGGGGATGGTCTCTTTTTGACTGTTGCTGTATGCCTGCCTCTGAAGACATTACCTCAGTGGTAGGCAGAGGGCCTCCAGAGATGTCCACGCTCTAACCCCCTGGAATCTGTGAATATGTTATGTTACGTGGCAAAAGGCACTGCACAGATGTAATTAGAGTTATAGACCTTAAGACAGAGGGATGATCATGGATTATCTGGGTGGGCCCAATGTAATCACATGAGCCCTTAAAAGCAGAGAATTTTCTCCAGCTAGACTCGGTGAGATGCGACAGAAGGGTAAGTCTGACTCAAAGCAAGAGAAGGACTCAATGTGCCTTTACTGGCTCTGAGGATAAGGGGGCCGGGAGCCTCAGTCATACAACCACAAGGAACTGAACTCTGCTAACAACTTGAATGAACTTGGAAGTGGTCTCTTCGCTAGTTGACTTCAGCCATACAAGACTGTAAGCAGAAGACCCATACTACTGGACTTCTGACTCAAAGAAACTGTGAGATAGTAAATCTCTGTTGTTTTAAGCTGCTAAATTTGCGGTCATTTGTTCTGGGGCTTGATAATGGTGTGTTGAACAGCAGGATGCATGCTCTGGGAGGTGTTAGCAGGCATGACTGCTGACCTGCCTGGGATCCTCTCCATATTCGTTCTCACTGACGGACTCCCAGTTCTGTCTGGTTAGAACATTCGCTGCCCCTGGAACAAAATATAGCCACGCGAAGCTCATGCAATATGTGGGGTTTATGGGGAAGCAGCTGCTTTGCTGACAGAAGCATAGCCCTGCCTCCTTCCTCCTGCCTCCACCCTGGAACTTGGACATGACCCCTAGAAGTGCAGCCGATGTCAGGCGACCCTAAGCTGGAAAAACCCCAGGCATAGAAGCAAGGAGTGGGAGCCCAGTGGAGTGTGGGGCTCTGACAGCTCTCTGCCTAGGCCTTTCGGCTGCCTTTCAGTTACAATAGAAATAGAAGCCCCTCTCTGCTCAAAGTCCTCTTATTGGGTTCGTGTCATTCACAGCCCCACTGCAGATCCTGCCTGCTGCTGCCAAGGACGACCTGAGTGGCCATGTCCAGTGGCACAGCAGGCATTCTCAGTGCAAGACTCCTCCTCGGTGCAAGCACTTTCGTGGCAAACATAAAGTGTTAACCACCTAACTGATTTGCCATAAGGCAGTTTTGCCATAAAAGATAAAAATCAAGAAAAATACAAGAAGGGCACCTGGTGGTTCAGTTGTTAAGCCTCTGCCTTCAGCTCAGGTCATGATCCCAGGGTCCTGGGTTCAAGCCCGGCATCCAGCTCCCTGTTCAGTGGGAAGCCTGTTTCTTCCTCTCCCACTTCCCCTGCTTGTGTTCCCTCTCTCACTGTGTCTCTCTCTGTTAAATAAAATCTTTTTTTTTTAAGATTTTATTTATTTATTTGATAGACAGAGATCACAAGTAGGCAGAGAGGCATGCAGAGAGAGAGGAGGAAGCAGGCTCCCCACTGAGCAGAGAGCCTGATGCGGGGCTCCATCCAAGGACACCGGGATCATGACCTGAGCCGAAGGCAGAGGCTTTAACCCACTGAGCCACCCAGGCACCCCGTTAAATAAAATCTTTAAAAAAAGAAAAGAAAGAAAAGAGGGGCATTCAGTAAAAAGGACCGAATGAAACTGGAAAACAAAATTACTGAGACTTTGCTGAGAAATACAAATATTTGAGAATATTTATTTATTTATTTTTAAGATTTTATTTATTTATTTGTCAGAGAGAGATGGGAGAGAGAGCGAGCACAGGCAGACAGAGAGGCAGGCAGAGAGGCAGGCAGAGGCAGAGGGAGAAGCAGGCTCCCTGCCGAGCAAGGAGCCCGATGTGGGACTCTATCCCAGGACGCTGGGATCATGACCTGAGCCGAAGGCAGCTGCTTAACCAACTGAGCCACCCAGGCGTCCCATTTGAGAATATTTAAAACAGGTGGAGCTTCTGTGCAAATAACTGATTTTGTTTTGTAGATTGTACCCATGCATTTGTTTGCAAAATAGTATTACGCATTTTGGGGGTCTTTTTTTCATCTTGTATCACTTTTATTATTATTATTATTATTATTATTTTGCTCAGTTTTCTTCATTAAGAGAGATATCTGTTTCCAAACACTAGGATGCATTTTTTTTTTCAGATTTATTTATTTGAGAGAGAGAGACAGAAGAGAGAGACAGTGGGTCAGGAGGTTAGACAAGAAGGAGAAAGAGAGAATCTCAAGCAGACTCTGCACTGGGCATGGAGCCCAAGGCAGGGCTCGATCTCACTACCTGAGATCACAACCTGAGCCAAAACCAAGAGTCAGACACTCAACTGACCCTGGCACCCTTAGGATACATGATTGTAACTGAGCATTGAATTACATTGTGAAAGCTTCTTTCTAAATTTTTATTTTCATTTTAATTCCAGTGTAGTTAACATAAAGTGTTTATTAGCTTCAGGTATACGATAGAGGGATTCAGCTACTTCCATATAACACCCAATGCTCATCACAAGTGTGCTCCTTAATCCCCTCCACCTGGTGAACCCATCCCCCCACCCACCTCCCCTTCTGGTTACCAGGAGTTTGTTCTCTATAGTTAGCAGTCTGTCTATTGGTTTCTCTCTCTCTCTCTTTTTTCTGCATTTGTTCATTTGTTTTGTTTCTTAAATTCCACATATGAGTGAAATCATATGGTATTCGTCTGACTGACTTCTTTCTCTCTGGAAATACCCTCTGGTTCCAGCTACCGCCTTGCAAATGGCAAGATTTCATTATCTTTCTTTTTTTTAATGATTTCATTCTTTTTCATGGCCAAGTAATATTCCATCACACACACACCCCACATCATCTTTATCCATTTGTTGGTCATTGGACACTTGGGCTGCTTCCACAGTTTGGCTATTGTAGGTAATGCTGCTATAAACATATGGGTGCATGCATCCCTTTGAATTAGTATATTTGTATTTTGGGGTAAAAACCCAGTAGTTTGGTCACTGGATCATAGGGTAGTTCTATTTTTATTTTATTTTACTGTTATTATTTGAAAAGATTTTATTTATTTGACAGAGAGAGAGAGAGCACTAGTAGGCAGAGCAGCAGGCAGCAGCTGAGGGAGAGGGAGAAGCAGGCTCTCTGCTGAGCAGGGAGCCCAATATGTAGCTCGATCCCAGAACCCTCGATCATGACCTGAGCCGAAGGCAGCTGCTTAACCAACTGAGCCACCCAGGCACCCCTATTTTAGTTTATTTTTTTAATCTTCCTTTAGTTTGGGTCAGTTTTGTTTTACATTGTGAAAGCTTCTACACTGTTACTTGGTTTTGGCATATTGTCACATGTCCATTGATAGCCATTCCATAGTTCTTTGGCAAATGTTGGTTCAATACTCCGTTGCACTGTGTAGACCATTATGAAGCTAAGATTTATGTAATATACAAATGAGAATATTGTGTCAATGGAGAATTGGAACCAAACTGTCCACCAGTTGATGAAACCAAAGAATCATGTTATTGAAACCAGTTACTCTTCTTTTAATCTTTTATGGCAAAACTGTCTCATAGCCAATTCATTATGAGGCAAAATGCTTGCAGCGAAGAAGCTTACAGGAAAACTACCTAGAGGGGCACCTGGGTGACTCAGAAGCTTGAGATCTGCCTTCGGCTCAGGTCATGATCTCCAGGTCCTGGAATCAAGCCCCGTATTGGGCTTCCAGCTCGGTGGGGAGTCTGCTTCTCCTTTCCCTCTGCCTCTCCCCCTGCCTGTGCTCTGTCTTTCTCTCTCTCTCTGTGTGTCTCAAATGAATAAGTAAAAATCTTTTTTTTTTTTTTAAAGATTTTATTTATTTGACAGTGAGAGAGATCACAAGTAGGCAGAGAGGCAGGCAGAGAGGGGAGGCTCTCCACTGAGTGGAAAGCCTGATGCAGGCTCAATCCCAGGACCATGAGATCATGACCCAAGCCAAAGGTAGAAGCTTAACCCACTGTGCCACCCAGGTGCCCCAATAAATAAAAATCTTAAAAAAAATTTTTATTAAAAAAAAAAAAGGAAAACTACCTAGAACCATTCAGTAGGTAAGGGCTGCTGGGCACAGAAGTGAGAGGGAAGAAACCTCCCAATGAGGGTGATGTGGGAAAAAGAGGCAGAAGAAAAATTATTAAATTTCCTTGCCCACTGACAAGCCCTTCAAAAAGGAAGAGTGACATTCCTCAAGGGACTCAACTGCCTTCACCTTAACACTTTGCTAAGTCAAAGGGCAATCCTAGCTTGAGGACCCCTACCCCTTGTAAGGACCTATTTAGCAAGAGGCTTTCATTAAAGTTAAACTGTCCCTGCTCCCCTTCCCCCAGGGGATTCACTTAAAAACAAGTCCAGCTCCAGGTAACAAAGCCCAGATACAAGGGTGGGTCAGGCCAGGTGGAGACATCTGATCAGTGGGAGGGATGCATACTGTCTCCCTGGTTACCAAGGAGTATGGGCCCCGCCCTTTGGGAGCCTTTTGGGTGCCAATCCCAAACAAGGTGATAGGCTGGGTCAAATGTCTACTAGGATAAATTGTAATTCAATTGGTCACCTAGCATCACTGTGGAGTTTCCTGTGTGTGTTACAATCTCTTTGACCACCTGTGCATGGCCAGGCTCGACCGCATGGCCTTCGCCCTTAAAAGCTAGTATGTGAAACAGAGAAGGGTCGCCCTCTCTTGCAAGAGGTGTGTACCCAAACGTTCGGTTGATGCTTGGCACGAAATAAAGCTTTGCTTGACCTTCGCTTTATATCAGCCTCACTCCTTTAATCACGGACCCATTATTGGGGCATAACACTCAGGATAAGTAAGGATAAAACATAGAGGTTTTTTTTTTTTAAGATTTTATTTATTTGATAGACAGAGGTCACAAGTAGGCAGGGAGGCAGGCAGAGAGAGAGGGAGGAAGCAGGCTCCCCGCGGAGCAGAGAGTCCCACGCGGGGCTCGATCCCAGGACCCTGGGATCATGACCTGAGCCAAAGGCAGAGGCTTTAACCCACTGAGCCACCCAGGTGCCCCAAAATGAGGATTTAATATCATTAAAACTAAAAATCAAGTGGCACCCGACTGGTTCAGTGTTAGAGCATGTAACTCTTAATCTTGGGGTCATGAATTTAAGCCCCACGTTGGGCTTGGAGCCTACTTAAAAAATAGTAATAATAAAATTATAAAATTGGGGCATACCAAGGCCCCCCCCCAGGATGGCCTTCCCTCCACTTGGTCCTGGACTTTCCTATCTCCATTCAGCAGCAGCCTTCCCCGGGGATGCCTTCCAGGCACCTCCAGCTGGAAACCCACCCCTCTCTAGGCCTCATCACCCTACACCTCAGACACATTTTCATGGTCGGCCTCCAAAGAAAGCTGTGTGTGGGGTGTGTGTCCCTAGAGCTTTGCTCCAATGCCAGAGCCTTGATTGTGGGACCTTGTCCTTCTTTGGGTGTCTGGTTCTCCCTCATCTTCCATTTCCTGCTGCCTACAGAATGGAGCCACAGAACCCGTGGCCTGCGACTGACCTCCTGCAGGCTCTGTGGGGAAGGGCCACACTGTGGGCTCCCTCCCAACCAGCCTCTGAAGATATTTCTAGGGCACCTGGGCAGTTCAGTGAGTTAAGTGTCTGCCTTCAGCTTAGGTCCCAGGGTCCTGGGATAGATCCCCCACATTGGGCTCCCTGCTCAGCAGGGAGTTTGCTTCTCCCTCTCCCTCACTTCTTCTCCCTCATTTCTCCCTCAATGCTCCCTCTCCCTGCTGTGCTCTCTTTTGCTCTCAAATACATACATACATACATACACAGTCTTTACCAAAAAAGGACTTATTTCTTGGGGCCTTTGCTGGGGATAGAGAAGCCAGTTCTTGCGAAGCACTGAGAACAGTCTCAATAGGGCAGAAAAGTCTCCACAGATGTTGGCTCCAGACAGTGCTGTTGATGCTGTGGCTGTGAGACTAACTTTCTTCTCCTCCTTCTCCTTCTCCTCTTCCTTCTTGTTCCCCTTCTTCTTTTAAGATTTTATTTGATAGAGACACAACAAGAGCGGGAACACAAGCAGGAGAAGTGGGAGAGGGAGAAGCAGGCTTCCCACCCAGCAGGGAACCCAATCCGAGGTCCCTGGGATCATGACCTGAGCTGAAAGCAGAACCCACTGAGCCACCCAGGCCCCCTGACAGCTGCAGCCCTTTGGAAGCCGTGCCTTCCTGACCCTTACAAGCAGTGCATGAGACCCGGTAGCCAGGTTCTCTGCCCAGCCTCTCCCTGGCAAGCTGATGCACAGAATCCAGGTAACTAGCAAGCAAGGAAGGGAAGGGTGTGGGCCGGGAGAGGGAGCCCGCCTGGTACTCTGCAGGAGGGGAGAAGCCACACTGTATCTGGGTTCTGGGCACATGAGTCAGAGCTGGGGGGCCTTTGGCCATGAAGGAGACCATTTCTGGGGGCTGTGGGGATTGACAGACAAGGATCTGAAGGGACCGGATGGTGGGATCCTTCCATCAGGAGTGGTCTGGGGGCCCCAGGCAGGGATTCACACACCAGGCAGGCCTCTGCAGTCAGGGAGGTGGTAGTGTGGGCTCTCAGGGAGAAAGGCCCAGGCCTGTGGGTCACCTAGGAGCTCCCTGGGGACACAGAGATTTCAGGCCAGAGGCATCCTTGCTACAGCCCTGCCCAGATTGTTCCTTGTTTCCATGCCTGCGAAGAGCCTGCATTGTCCTGTGCGTCTTCCTAATCAGCTCAAAGTCAGGATGTCATTCCAGCAAGGAACCCAAAAGGGAGCCAGTGGGGCAAAGAGTTTCTCTTCTCTCTCAGTGTCATCCATGTTTCCTCAGGGGCCTAGGCCCAGCCTCTCCCTGACTGGAGGAAACAAGGCTCTGAGATGGGCACCCTCCCACAATTCCTCCATGGTAATCCGCCCCCCCTCCCATTCTATGCAGCCTTCTCTCTGCTCCCTGTCCCGTGAAGCCTCACCAGGCAATTCATACTTAGATGGGACAGCCTTAACCCAAACCAGGAGATTTCAAGCCACAGGACTTGAAAAGTCATTTAAGAGAAAGACTTACTGGTGTCCCTAAGCCCTCCATGCAGCGGGTGTTGGTCACCCAAATCTGACCTGTCCCATCAGGATCTCCAGGGCTGGGCAGGTGGCTGAGATCACCATCACAAAATTACCTCAAGCCATATACAAAAATCAACTCAAAATCAATCATCAACATACATGTAAAAGTTCAAATGATTAGGGACACCTGGGTGGCTCAGTGGGTTAAGCCTCTGCCTTCAGCTCAGGTCACGGTCTCGGGGTCCTGGGATCGAGCCCCGCATCGGGCTCTCCGCTCAACGGGGAGCCTGCTTTCCCCTCTCTCTCTCTGCCTGTCTCTCTGCCTACTTGTAATCTCTGTCTATCAAATAAATAAATAAAATCTTAAAAAAAAAAGTTAAAATGATCAAATATTTATTTATTTATTTATTTATTTATTTAAAAGATATTTATTTATTTATTTATTTGACAGAGATCACAAGTAGGCAGAGAGGCAGGCAGAGAGAGAGAGAGGAGGAAGCAGGCTCCCTGTTGAGCAGAGAGCCCGATGTGGGGCTCGATCCCAGGACCCTGAGATCATGACTTGAGCCAAAGAAAGAGGCTTTAACCCACTGAGCCACCCAGGAACCCCAAAATGATCAAATATTTAGAAGAAATTCTTTGCAATGTTGAGAGAGACAGAGATGTCTTAGGACACAAGAAGCATTCAACATACAAGATAAAATTGATAAATTGGACTTATCAAATAAAAATTTCTGCTCTTAAAAAGACATTACTAAAAAAAAAAAAAAAAAAAAAAAAAAGACATTACTAAGGGTGCCTGGGTGGCTCAGTGGGTTAAGCCTCTGCCTTCAGCTCAGGTCGTGATCTCAGGGTTCTGGGATGGAGCCCGCATCGGGCTCTCTGCTAAGCAGGGAGCCTGCTTCCCCTCCTCTCTCCCTGCCTGCCTCTCTCCCTACCTGTGATCTCTCTCTCTGTCAAATAAATAAATAAAATCTTAAAAAAAAAAAAAGACACTACTAAGAACATAAAACAGGCACGTTAGAGACTTCAAGAAAATATTGGCATCACAAATACCTGAGAAAGTACTGACATCTAAAATGTATGAAGAGGGCGCCTGGGTGGCTCAGTGGGTTAAGCTGCTGCCTTTGGCTCAGGTCATGATCTCAGGATCCTGGGATCGAGTCCCACATCGGGCTCTCTGCTCAGCAGGGAGCCTGCTTCCTCCTCTCTCTCTCTGCCTGCCTCTCTGCCTACTTGTGATCTCTCTCTGTCAAATAAATAAATAAAATCTTTTAAAAAAAAATAAAATAAAATGTATGAAGAATGTCCTCACCTCAAAAATAAGAAGACAACCCAATAAAAAATGGTGAACACTAGGAGAATATCTAGGCGGCAGACCATGGGTTGGGTGATGCCTTTTTAGATAACCACACCAAAGGGATGATCCACGGAAGAAAGAAGGTGGACGGCCTTAAAACTAAAACTTCTGGGGTGCCTGGATGGCTCAGTGGGTTAAGCTGCTGCCTTCGGCTCAGGTCATGATCCCAGGGTCCTGGGATCGAGTTCCGCATCGGGCTCTCTGCTCAGCAGGGAGCCTGCTTCCTCCTCTCTCTCTGCCTGCCTCTCTGCCTACTTGTAATCTCTCTCTGTCAAATAAATAAATAAAATCTTTAAAAAAAAATAAACTAAAACTTCTGCTCTGTGAAAGACACTGTCAAGAGAATGAAAATAAAACAAAACGAAAACAAAAACAAAAGAACAATGACAGACTGGGAGAAAATATTTGCCGAAGACTTATTGTAAGGGCCTACTTTAGTCAGATCACTTCCATCCAGGTTAAAAAATAACCTTGTTGTTTAACCCTTAAACTGTCCCTGCTCCCCTTCCCCCAGGGGACTTACTTAAAAACAAGTCCTGGTAACCAGTCCCAGGTAACAAAGCCCAGATACAAGGGTGGGTCAGGCCAGGTGGAGACAACCGATCATTGGGGGGCGCATACTGTCTCCCTAGTTACCAAGGAGTTTGGGCCCCGCCCTTTGGGAGCATTTTGGGCACCAATTCTGACCAAGGTGATAGGCTAATTCAAATATCTACTAGGGTAAATTGTAGTTCAATTGGTCACTTATGTATGACCTAACATGACTGTGCAGCTTTCTCTGTGTGTTACAATTTCATTGGCCACCTGTGCATGGCCAGGCCCAACTGCACGGCCTCTGCCCTTAAAAGCTAGTGTGTGAAGCAGAGAGAAGTCGCCCTCTCTGTAAGAGGAGCGGCCCTGGCCGGTCGGTTTGATTCTTGATGCTTGGCGTGAAATAAAGCTTTGTTCGACCTTCGTTTTGTATCAGTCTCGCTCCGTTAATCACGGACCCATTATTGGGAGACCTAACAATATCTGTGTAACCGTCCCTCAGAATAATACATTGCTCGAAATACAACTTGAACTAATGAGGAGTTGTACTGGTCACGCAGGCACACTTCAAGATGACCTTGAGAAAATCCTACTAGCAACTGGCCTCGGGTGGAGGGGATGATACACGTCCTTGAAGCCGAGCAGCTGGGGACACCCAGGCTGCCCGGCTCGCTCACTCGAGAGCTTCCCTTTTCGCTGTCTCCCCTGCCTCGGAGAAGGCCTCCGGTTAAGGTAATCCCTTTAAACGTGCTGCCTCAACTGCAAACTCCCGCGGCTGGACCCCACACACCTCACTCTCCTTGTTTTCCTTGTTTACCTCTAAGTCCTGTGACCAATGTAGGACTCACATTCCTCCTCGTTTACCTACTAGACCTATGGCTGTTGTATAACCTTCTGTTCTTCTCCTTTGTTGCCATCCTGTATCTGCTAATACAGGACTGAGGAGTTGTTCGAGGTGACAGTCCTCCCAGCTGTCGGCCCCTGATCCCTCCCTCTCACAGCTGACTTGTTTGTGCCTCATTCTTCTCCCACGCACAGATCGGAAAGTGAAACGTGGCATCCCAATAGGGACAAAAAACAAAACAGAAGAAGCCCCAATGTGACTTCTGTACAGCCGTGCCTTTTCCTCGCTGGTGAATTGTGGGTACTTACCTCAAGGTGTGGGTAACCTAGAGAGCACCGATTATCACTCTTGTGTATGTTTGCAGAGAAGGCTCCTAAAGGCAGGAGGAGCAAAAATCAGCGAGGGTAAACTTCTGGAGATTTGAAAGGTAATTAAAGAACTTTGCTCCTGGTTCCCTACATTAGGGACTTTAGACCCACCAACATGGTCATGAGTTAAATTTTTGCATGCTACGGGACGCCTGGGTGGCGCAGTTGGTTGGACGACTGCCTCCGGCTCAGGGCGTGATCCTGGAGTCCCGGGATCGAGTCCCACATCAGGTTCCCAGCTCCATGGGGAGTCTGCTTCGCTCTCTGACCTTCTCCTCGCTCATTCTCTCTCTCACTGTCTCTCTCTCTCAAATAAATAAAAAATAAAAAAAAAAAAAATTTTGCATGCTAAAGGAAAACCGATTCCAATTACTATATGGTCTACTTGGACCCTTATTCGCTCTGTTCTGGAACCTTTACAAACCCCTGATTCGAAGAGCGATAAGGAGCGATAAGGAGTGTTCAGGAGAAAACTAAAAATGAGGAACCTAAACATGCCATCCCAGAGAAAAAACTAAAAAGTCTCTGTGAAGGAATATGTAAAGGAGGAATTTCCTCTTCCTCCTTCTCCAATAATAGAATAAAAGGAGGGAACAATTGTCATTGTGCCCAGCAAGTGGCACCATCACAATTGGCACTGCAGTCCTATGAGAAAGCACCACTTAATGATAAGAATAAAAAATTCATGTTGCCAGCAATTCAAAAAGGCCTCATGAAAGCAAAACCAGCAGGAGACCTAGATGCCTTTACACTTTGATGTCCTGGTTCCTGTTAGGGAACATGTCGCTCCAGGGTATCGTCCCAACAACCCTAACAATATCTCTGAGGCCAGGCCTGAGCCATTTCCCTTCAGATTATTGAAGGAATTAAAGCAGGTGGTACAGAACTATGGAGTTAATTCCCCATATACAGTGGGGATCCTTCAAGGCATCGCAGATGGCAATCAACTTACTCCAGTTGGTTGGTTATTACTAGCAAAAAAAGTCTTATCATCAAGTGAGTTTTTGCAGTTTAAAACATGGTGGCGGGGTGCCTGGGTGGCTCAGTGGGTTAAGCCTCTGCCTTTGGCTCAGGTCATGTCCCAGGGTCCTGTGATCGAGCCCCGCATCTGGCTCTCTGCTTGGCAGGGAGCCTGCTTCCCTTCCCCTCTCTCTCTCTCTCTGACTTCCTCTCAGCCTACTTGTGATCTCTCTGTCAAATAAATAAATAAAAATCTTTTAAAAAAATAAATAAAAAATAAAACATGGTGGCAAGATTATGCAGAAACAGCAGCTGCCCATAACACAGCTAATAATGTTCCTATTTCCCTGGAGCAGCTCATGGGCGTTAGGTCATGGGCCCGGGTGCAAGATGAAGTACAAGTGAGTGATCGAGCTATTGAGCAGCTCCAGCGTTGTTTGAGAGCCTGGGAGAGAATAGAATCCCAGGGAGAGACTTGCTTTTCTTTTCAGAAGGTGGTACAGGGTCCTGAAGGACCCTATAGTGATTTTATTGTGAGATTACAAGAAGCTATTAAAAGACAGGTAAATAACCTCGAGGCTGCTGATACTGTTCTTCAGCTGTTGGCATATGAAAACGCCAGTGCTGATTGTAAAAAATTGATAGCACCCTTTAAAGGCAAGGGAACATTAAAGGACTCTATTAAGCTATGCCAAGGAGTGGGGATAGAGACCTATAAAGCCAATTTGCTAGCTCAAGCAATGGCTGCTCTGACCACAGAAAAATTTAAAGGAAAATGTTTCAACTGTGGGCAGATAGGGCATACTAAGGCTCAATGTAGGTGAAAAGGAAAATGCCCTCCACAAAATGCAAGACATAAGCCACCAGGTCTCTGTCCTAAATGTAAAAAATGAAAACATGGGGCAAAGCAGTGTCATTCCAAATTCCACAAGGATGGATCCCCCATCAGGGAAACTCCTTTCTCAGCAAGCCCTCAGCCCCGAAAAACAAGGGGGCCAATTCTCCCATAGCACTCAGCTTTCCGACAGATGTACCATTTTAAATTTATTACACGCTATGCCTGGTAGTGTGGGATTAGATATCCCTATTCCCAGAGGTTGTCTCTCTCTCTCTTTTTTTTTTAAAGATTTTATTTATTTATCTGACAGAGAGAGATCACAAGCAGGCAGAGAGGCAGGCAGAGGGAGAGGAGGAAGCAGGCTCCCCGCTGAGCAGAGAGCCCGATGCAGGACTCCATCCCAGGACTCTGAGATGATGACCTGAGCCAAAGGCAGAGGTTTAACCCACTGAGCCACCCAGGCGCCCCTCCAGAGATTGTCTCTTAATGCCTGCCGAGCTTCACACTAAAATTCCCACTAATTTTTTTGGACCTTAACACAAAAACTACTTGCTTTACAAGTCCTAGTTGAGGAGCAGCTAAAAAAAGGGCATATCGGAAGAATCTCACAGACCTTGGAATTTGCCTGTCCTTGTTACTACGAAAAAAATCGGGAAAGTGGAGACTTACAACAGACCTATGTGTGATAAATTCTATTATCCAACCTATGGGGTGTCTGAAACCCGGAATGCCTTTACCTAATTTAGTTACACGAATGGACAGTAATTATCATAGATTTACGGATTGCTTTTATACTATACCACTTGTTTTTTTTTTTAAGATTTTATTTATTTATCTGACAGACAGAGATCACAAGTAGGCAGAGAGGCAGGCAGACAGAGAGAGGGAGAAGCAGGCTCCCTGCTGAGCAGAGAGCCCGATGTGGAGCTCGATCCCAGGACCCTGGGATCATGACCCGAGCTGAAGGCAGAGGCTTTAACCCACTGAGCCACCCAGGCGCCCCATATACTATACCACTTGTTAAGGGATTGTCCCCGTTTTGCTTTCACTATTTCCAGTGTAAATTTAAAAGAACCAGCCAAACGATATCAATGGAAAGTTTTACCATAAGGAATGTTAAATAGCACTCTACTATCTGTCAAGAGCATGTGGCAAAAGTTATCCAGCCAGTTAGAGATCAATTTCCACAAATTTATCTTACCCATTATATGGATGATACATTATGTGCAGCCTCAGATAATATACAATTACAGGAGGGATTAAATATGCTTCTGTTGCAATTTGAAAAGTACAAACTAATTATAGCTCCAGAAAAAATACTAACTACCACACCTTTCTCATATTTGGGGTTCCTTATGGACAGGACCTTTATTAAACCGCAAAAAGTTCAGATTCATAGGGATGCCTGGGTGGCTCAGTTGGTTAAGCAGCTGTCTTCAGCTCAGGTCATGATCCCAGAGTCCTGGGATCGAGTCCCACATCGGGCTCCTTGCTCGGCAGGGAGCCTGCTTCTCCCTCTGCCTCTGCCTGCCTCTCTGTCTGCCTGTGCTCCCTCTCTCTCCCTCTCTCTCTGACAAATAAATAAATAAAATCTTTAAAAAAAAAGTTCAGATTCATAGGGGTAAGATTATGATATCAAATAATTAAGACCTAAAATTGGAATTCCCACTTATGCTTTACAGCACCTATTTATCTGCCTCTTCAAAGGAAGATCCTAATTTAAACAGCCCTAGGACCCTTTCAAGAGAGGCCTTAAAGGAATTACGATTTGTTGAAAATGAGATTCAGTTAATGCAGATGGATAGAGTTCAACCTAAAATACCCTTAGGTGATCTTATTTTTCATACCCCGCTTACACCCACTGGACCTAATTGTGCAGGGAGAATTAATCATAGAATGGATTTTTCTTCCAAATAATATGGTTAAAAGACTCACTACATACATAGACCATATTGGTAGCATTATTCAATTGGGAAGAAAAAGAACTTGTCAAATACAGGGATATGATCCAAAAGTTACTGTTATGCCTTTAAATAAAATACAAATTGAAACAGCATCCCAGAATAATTTAAATTGGCAAATTGCCCTTAGTGGCTTTACTGGAAACACATGTCATTACCTATCTTTACTTGCTATTTCCTTTCTAAAGTGCACTGCTTTCATGCTTCCTAAAATTACCTCTGAAAATCCAATCACAGATGCCCCTACCTACTTTTCCAATGGCTCTGTAAAAGGCAGAGCTTGTTATTATGGTCCTACCTCAAAAGTCATACCTACTACTGGTGTCTCAGCACAGAAATCAGAATTAATGGTGATTATTATTACATTGTTTCAAGATGTTTCTTCTGCATTTAACTTGTTATCTGATTCTTTATATACAGTGTACGTTTTACAATAGTATTGAAACTTCTATTTTATATTGAATGTTTCCCTCCACTCATTATTTCATCATTAAGAGTCCCTCATTCATCAGCATTCTGCCCCTTTCTATGCTACACACAGCTGAAGTCACACTGGCCTTCCTGGGCCCTTGACTAAAGGTAATGAAATACCTGATTCTCTCATTTTCTCAGCGTTTCAGGAAGCATCCGATTTTCACTCTCATGCATAGAAACCAAAAAGGACTTTGACACAAATTCCCTATCACTAAGGAACAAACAAATTCTGTTGTCCATTCCTCCCCTTTATGTGCTACCATCAGTCTGCCTGCACAGCCAGCGGGCCTCAACCCACGAGGCATAACTGCGAATGAGATGCGGCAGATGGATGTCACTCACATCCTTCATTTGGGAAACAATCTTTCATTCATGTCACTGTAGATACACATTCTTGCTTTATATGGACTACAGTCCAAACAGGAGCAACTGCTGCGCATGTTACTAGGCATCTCCATTCCACCTTCACGGTCTTGGGCATGCCCAAAGCTATAAAAACTGATAATGCACCCGCTTATATTTCAAGTAAGCTACAGCCCTTTAATTTATGGAATATTAAACATTCCACCGGCATCCCATATAATCCTCAAGGACAAGGAATTGTAGAGTGGGCTAACAAATCTTAGAATGACAGCTTTACAAACAATAGGGCATACAAGGTCCCCCTCAAATACTAGCCAACTTTTATTTACTCCTAAATTTTTTAAACTGTGATGATGAAAACACTGCAGCAGTAGAAAGTCATTTTGGTAAACAAAAACAAGACAATGTATGTCCCCCAGTCCGGTGGGAAAATGTTACTTCTGATCAGTGGCTTCCTGGTAACTTACCTGGGGAAAAGGATACATATGTATATTACCCAAAGAAGCCATCGAACCTGTATGGGTGCCCTCTCATTCCATAAAGGTTTGTCATAAGCAAGAAGAGGAAAAAATTAAAGATAAAAACCAGTCCCACTGATCATCTTCAAGAGAGACTCACATTACAGAGCAGCCAAATCAATACTTAGGATGGACCGAGTAAGGATTCCAACATGGGGTCAGATAAAGAAACTGACCAAGAAAGCAGAAGTAGTTCTGGAAAATGAACAGCGTCCATTCACCCCTAATAGCATGGCTGTAACTATGATGACTCTCATCACAGTAGCTGTAAGTTTTCCTGGATGTTATGCTCAAATAGCTAACTTTACTTATTGGGCATGTATACTTAATCCTCCCCTTCTCTGCCCAGTAGAGTGGTGAGAAGATATAATACCAATTTATTTGAATGCATCAATATGGGTACCAGGAATATTGGATCCTAGATTGCCGTTTTTGCCCCAAGAAGAGGGCACAAACATTAATCTTACCTTAGTATATCAAAATAGACCAACTGTATTGGTAGTCATTCCAGTTCTCTTATCCCTGATGATCAGAGATGGTTGGTGGCCTCTCCTATTAATAATAGTCTAATTAGGGGCGCCTGGGTGGCTCAGTAGGTTAAGGCCTCTGCCTCCGGCTCAGGTCGTGATCTCGGGGTCCTGGGATCGAGCCCCACATCGGGCTTTCTGCTCAGCAGGGAGCCTGCTTCCCCCCCACCCCGACTCTCTCTCTGCCTGCCTCTCTGCCTACCTGTGATCTCTCTCTCTCTGTCAAATAAATAAATAAAATCTTAAAAAAAAATAGTCTAATTAAAAGTTCAGTTACATTTATTTTCTACTAAAGGATTCCAGGCCAATGAATATCGGCAAATGCAAATTGACACAAATATGGTCCGATAAGGGAATTCGTCCCTTATGGGAGGATTGTTGAGCTTCTCACCGCAGTGTCCTCATTAATGATTCTACGGAGTTGTATGGGACTGGTCCCCTAAAGGCATGGCAGTCAACAATTGCACTGGGAGACCTTGCTCCTCTCATCGGAACTTAAAATGGCAAGTTTCTGATCACCATGACTTGCCACGAACCTCATTTGGCATGGGCTAGGACTTTCTGCACCATCCCCTTTTGCTGATTATCATTAAAGACAAAAGAATTTATGGAAAGTCACCACTGCTTTAAATCACCTAAGAGTCTGGAACAGCTCTTAACATTTATCAGTCCAGTCATTTTGCATTCACCTTTTCCCTGATGAGGGAAGAATGGGTAAGAGTATATTAGACCGGGCGCCTGGGTGGCTCAGTGGGTTAAGCCGCTGCCTTCGGCTCAGGTCATGATCTCAGGGTCCTGGGATCGAGTCCCGCGTCGGGCTCTCTGCTCAGCAGGGAGCCTGCTTCCCTCTCTCTCTCTCTCTCTCTCTGCCAGCCTCTCTGCTTACCTGTGATCTCTCTCTGTCAAATAAATAAATAAAATATTTTTAAAAAAGAGTATATTAGACCATTTTGTTACCGGAAAAATGACTATTGATCATAACAAAAGAGAAATACATTGTCACAAATGTAAAATTTTCACCTGCGTGGATGAGAACGTTTATATAGACAATTCTGTCTTTCTCAGAGCTAGAAGAAGAATAGGCATTTGGTTACCAGTAAAACAACCACAGTGTTTGGGAAAGCTCTCCAGATATGCATGTACTTTTAACAGTTCTGAAGGACTAGGTCCGTAGGACAAAAAGGCTTCTTGGTCTGCTTGTAGCAGCTATTTTAGGAATTACAGTCATTACTGTTACAGCTACAACTGCAGGAATGGCCTTGCATCAAACTGTACAGATCACGCAATTTGTACAAAAGTGGCCCGACAATGCTAGCAAAGCCTGGAATCACCAATCATAGAGCAGAGATTAAATGAAAGAATTGCTGAGGGACGCCTGGGTGGCTCAGTTGGTTAAGCAGCTGCCTTCGGCTCAGGTCATGATCCCAGCGTCCTGGGATCGAGTCCCACATCGGGCTCCTTGCTCGGCAGGGAGCCTGCTTCTCCCTCTGCCTCTGCCTGCCATTCTGTCCACCTGACTTTCTCCCCCTCTCTCTGACAACTAAATAAATAAAATCTTAAAAAAAAAAAAAAAAGAAAGAATTGCTGATTTAGAATCAGCCGTGACATATATAGGAGAAGACCTTCAAAACATAAAACTATGCTCCACCTTTTATGTGATTAGAATGTCTCTTCCTTCTGTATTACTCCCTGTGCCTACAACGAATCAGAAATATCGTGGAGCAAGATTCGCCGTCATATTACCAGTCGTCATGACGATAATTTGACTTTGGATATTAAACAAGTTAAGATACTGCTTAAGGCATACTCGCTTATCATTACAATCAGTTCCAGGAGTGAGCTTTGCGCAAAGGATTAATGATACTCTGATCTAAACCCTTTTTGTTGGATCAAACAAACTGGTCTTGGCATTATTGGAATGATTCTTTTTATTGCTGTAATCTTTTTATGCTTAGTCCTCAGATGGTGCGTGAAAATCCTTTCGACAAGGAATGGATCAAGAAGTTGCAAAATGGACTTTCCTACTTCTACACAAAGGGGGAAATGTAACTGTCCCTCAGAAAAATATATTGCTCAAAATACTATTTTAACTAATGAGGAGTTGTAATGCTCACATAAGCATGCTTAAAGATGACCTTGAGAAAAATATGCACTAGCAGCAGGGCTCTGGTGGAGGGGATGATATCTGTCCTTGAAGCCGTCCTTGAGGCCGAGCACCTGGGGATGCCTGGCTCTCTCTGGGTGGAACACCTCCTGCTTCCCTTGTTTGTGGTCTCTTCTGCCTCTCCGAAAGCCTCTGGTTAAGGTAATTCCTTTAAGTGCGCCTGCTTAACTGCAAACCCCCGCTGCTGGACCCCACACACCTTACTCCTCCTCCTGTTTAACTCCTTTACCTCTAAGACTTGTGACAAACCTAAGACTCGAATTCCTTCTTGTTTACCTACTAGACCTACGGCTACTGCATAACCTTTTCTTCCTCTTTGTTGCCATCCTGTATCTAATAAATACGGGACTGAGGAGTTGTTGGGATGACAGTCTTTCCAGCTGTGCCCCTGCTCCCTCCCTCTCATGGCTGACTTGTTTGCGCCTCATTCTTCTCCCGTGCACCGTGCACCGATAGAAAAGTGGCATATCTGATAGGGGCACCTGGGTGGCTTAGTCAGTGGAACGATGGACTCTGGGTTTCGGCTCAGGTCTTAAGCTCAGTGGTGTGGAGCCCCACGTTGGGCTCCCTGCTCAACATGAAGTCTGCTTGAGGATTTCTCTCCCTCTGCCCCTCCTCCTGCTGGTGCTCTCTAAATAAATAAATAACCCCCCCCCCAAAAAAAAATCTGATAAAGGGCTGTTATCCTAGACATACACAGAACTCTTAAAACTCAGTAAGAAAATGAACAGCTTTCTTTCTTTTTCTTTTCTTCTTAAATTTTATTTGACAGAGCACAAACAAGAGTGGCAGGCAGAGGGAGAGAGAAGCAGGCTCTCTGCTGAGCAGGGAGCCTGATGCGGGGCTCGACCCCAGGAGCCTGAGATGACCCAAGGAGAAGGTAGCTGCTTAACCAACTGAGCCACCCAGGGACCCCATGAACAGCTTGATTTAAAAAATGAGCTAAAGGGGCGCCTGGGTGGCTCAGTGGGTTAAGCCGCTGCCTTCGGCTCAGGTCATGATCTCAGAGTCCTGGGATCGAGTCCCGCATCGGGCTCTCTGCTCAGCAGGGAGCCTGCTTCCCTCTCTCTCTCTGCCTGCCTCTCTGCCTACTTGTGATTTCTCTCTGTCAAATAAATAAATAAAATCTTTTAAAAAAAAATGAGCTAAAGACAGTAACAGATACACTCCTGTATCCTGACAGGTACACTCCTAAGCATATGAAGAGGGGCACCTGGGTGGCTCAGTCAGTGAAGCATCTGCCTTTGACTCAGGTCATGATCTCAGGGTCCTGGGATCGAGACCCTCATTGGGCTCTCTGCTCAATAGGGAGCCTGCTTCCCCCTCTCTCTCTGCCTGCCTCTCTGCCTCCTTGTGATCTTGGTCAAAACTTCAAAAAACTCACTTTAAAAAAAGTAAGTTCATGGCAACAGAAAGTCTTGTTCATTGCCACTGGGAATCCAAAATGCTATATCCACTTTGAAAGACAGTTTGGCAGTTTCTTAGAGAACAAAGCAACCTCTTACCCTATGACCCAGCAATCATACTCCTCAATATTTACCCAAAGGAGTCGAAAAAGCATGTTGACACAAAAATGTGCACGTGGATGTGTAGAGCAACTTTATTCCTTCTTGCCAGAATGTGGATAACAAAAGAGAAATACACTGTCGCAAATGTAAAATTTGTGACCAAATTTGACATCAAGATGTCCTTCACTGGGTGAGTGGGTAAAATAAACTGTGCTTTGCCCAGACGATGGAATATTATTCAGCACTAAAAAGAAATGGACTAGCGAGCTGTGCAAAGACATGGAGGAAACTTAAATGTGTATTACTAAGGGGAAGAAGCCGATCAGAAAAGGCTCCGTGCTATCTGATTCCAACTATAGGACGTTATACAAAATGTAAAATGATGAAGACAGCAAAAACTCAGTAGCTGCCAAGGATCAATGGGAAGGGAGGGGTGATTTGTAGAGCAGAGAGGATTTTCAGGCCAGTGGAAATATTCTGTATATCACGGTGGTGGTGCACGTCACATCTGTCCAACCCAGAGAATGTGCAACATGGCCTTTGGGTGTTAATGTATCCATGTAGGCTCATGGATAGTAACACGGGGACCTCACTAGTGGGGGATGTTGGTGATAAAGGAATCATCCCTGCCTGTGAGGAGGGAGGAGGCATATGGGAAATCTCTGTATTTTCTTCTCCGTTTTGCAGTGAAATGAAAACCGCTCTGAAAAAAAAAAAAACTTTTCAAAACATTTTTAAAGATTTATTGATTTTAGAGGGATGGGGAGGGGCCAACAGAGGGAGACAGAGAGGGAATCCCAAGCAGACTCCCTGCTCAGCAGGGAGTAGGTGGCAGACTCAATTCCATGGCCCTGAAATCATGACCTGAGCTGAAATTGAGGTGGATTGCTCAACCAAACGAGCTACCCAGGTGCCCCCCAAAGAGTTTAAAAGTTTAAAAAATTTGTGGACAGGCTCTCCCTCTGTTTGTGCGTGTGTCTGTGTGTGCGTGCACATGTGTGGGGGGGTGGCAGCCTTGGGGACAGCCCTGCTGGGAGGAGAACTCCAGGGCTGCTGTGACCACTCACTGGTGGTGGCACCCCCTGCCAGGAGTGTGATTTCAGCCTCTTGGAGCAATAGTGGGAGGTGCCACTGGCCAGGGAGGGCCGGAAGCTGAACTGGCAGAAGATATGGAACATGGGCCCAAAGGCAACCTGGGGTTCCTCATGCAGTCAGTCGCTGAGAAGACTTGGAAGCTGGGGTGACCTGGTCTCTGTAAAGAAATCTGTGGGCCGGAGTCCAATACTGCCTCAAAGTCTGCCTGTGTACGTATTCCCTGAAACTGAGACACTGGCTGAGGAGGACACATTGCTGAGGCAAGAAGGACAGTTAGAGAAGATCCAGAGCAGGGCAGGTAGGATGGTGGGGAGTTTCTGAGACGCTGTCACCTGGGGGGGGGATGAAAAACAATGGCAAGTGGGAACTAAACCCACCATTTCTTCAAAAATCCTGCTGTTGGGGCACCTGATTGGCTCAGTCGTTAAGCATCTGCCTTTGGCTCGGGTCACGATCCCAGGATCCTGGGATGGAGCCCCACATTGGGATCTCTGCTCCACGGGAACCCTGCTTCTCCCTCTCTCACTCCCCCCCTGCTTATATTCCTTCTCTCACTGTCTCTGTAATAAAATCTTTAAAACAACAACAACAAAAAGATTTGAGGGGTAGAGGGGCAGAGAGTACCTCAAGCAGACTCTGAACTGAGAATGGAGCCCAATGCAGGGCTTGATCCCATAACTCCAAGATTACAACCCGAGCCACAACCAGGAGCCAGATGCTTAACTGACTGAGCCACCCAGGCAGCCCAAATTTTAACTTTTTTTTTTTTTAAGATTTTATTTATTTATTTGACAGAGATCAGAGGTAGGCAGAGAGGCAGGCAGAGAGAGAGGAGGAAGCAGGCCCCTGCTGAGCAGAGAGCCTGATGCGGGGCTCGATCCCAGGACCCTGGGAACATGACCTGAGCCGAAAGCAGAGACTTTAACCCACTGAGCCACCCAGGCGCCCCTTAACTTCTTTTTTAAAAAAGTAGTGGACGAGGGGCACCTGGGTGGCTGCTTCTCCCTGTGACACTCCCTCTCCCTCTCTCTCTCTCAAATAAATAAATTAAATCTTATAAAAAAATGAAACAGTATAATCATTTGGGACAAGTTTTTTATATAGTTTTGTTTTTCTTATATAGCTAAACATACATTCACTATTTTAAAAGCTTTTGTTTATTCATTCATTCATCCATCCATCCATCCATCCATTCATTTATTCATTTTTTTGGTGGGTAGCAAAGCAAGGTTTATTGAGTGATAGTAAAGCTTATTAACCAATAGAGTACAAAGCTCCCAAAGAGGGAGGGGACCAGAGAGGGATGCCCTTAAAGCTTTTATTTTATTTTATTTTATTTTTTAAGATTTTATTCATTTGACAGAGATCACAAGTAGGCAGAGAGGCAGGCAGAGAGAGAGGGTGAAGCAGGCTCTCTGCTGAGCAGAAAGCCCAATGCGAGGCTCGATCCCAGGACCCTGGGATCATGACCCGAGCCGAAGGCAGAGGCTTTAACCCACCGAGCCACCCAGGTGCCCCTATTTTATTTTATTTTAAAGATTTTACTTATTTGACAGAGAGAAACAGTGAGTGCACAAGCAGGCAGAATAGGCGGGAGAGGGAGAAGCAGGCTCCCCACTAAGCAGGGAGCCCAACATGGGGCTCAATCCCAGGACCCTGGGATCATGACCAGAGCTGAAGGCAGATGCTTAACTGACTGAGTCACCCAGACACCCTAAAGCTTTTATTTTTTATTTATTTAATATACATATTTTTAATTTATTATTAACATATAATGTATTATTTGCCCCAGGGGTACAGCTCTGTGAATCATCAGGCTTACACACTTCACAGCACTCACCATAGCACATACCCTCCCCAATGTCCATAACCCAGCCACCCCATTCCTACCCCCACCCCCACCCCCGCAACCCTCTGTTTTGTGAGATAAGTGTCTCTTATGGTTTGTCTCCCTCCCAATTCCATCTTGTTTCATTTTTTCCCTCCCTACCCACAACACTCCACCCTGCCTCTCAAATTCCTCATATCATGGAGATCATATGAAAATTGTCTTTCTCTGAATGACTTATTTCTCTCAGCATAATACCCTCTAGTTCCAGCCACGTCGTTACAAATGGCAAGAGTTCATTTCTTTTGATGGCTACATAGTATTCCATTATATATACACACACACACACACACACACACACACACACACACACATATATATATATATATATATACACCCCACATCTTTTTTATCCATTCATCTATTGATGGATATAGGTTCTTTCCATAGTTTGGCTATTGTGGGCATTCCAAAGCTTTTATTTTTCAAGTAATCTCTACTCCCAAGATGGGGCTTGATTTCATGACCCAGAGATCAAGAGTCACACACTCTACCACCTGAGCCAGCCAGGTTCCCCTAAACATATATTTGCTATTAAACTCAGCAATTTATTTACCCGAAAGAAATGAAAACATTTGTCTATATAACAACTTATACAGGAATATTTATCGCAGTTTTATTTGGGATGGCTGAGATTCAGAAACAGCCCAAAATGTCCATCAACAGGGAAATGGTAAACAAATTATCATACAGCGAAATACTGCTCAGCAACACAAAAGAATAATATAATACATGTGGCAACATGCATGAAGCTCAGAAACTTTTGGGAGCAAAGCCAGACACAAATGCATACATATAGTATGGAATGACATCAAACTCTAAAAAAAAAAAAAAGTAAATGTGACCTATTATGGCAGTTGGCATGTCACTGGTTGCCTGGGTCTGCATGTGGGGGGCCTACAGATGACAAAGGGGTAGATTTTGGGGTGATGCGAATATTCCACTTTGAGTGTAGTGTTGGTTTTATTTTTTTTATTTTTTTATTTTTAAAGATTTTATTTATTTATTTGACAGAGAGAAATCACAAGTAGATGGAGAGGCCGGCAGAGAGAGAGAGAGAGGGAAGCAGGCTCCCCGCTGAGCAGAGAGCCCGATGCGGGACTCGATCCCAGGACCCTGAGATCATGACCTGAGCCGAAGGCAGCGGCCTAACCCACTGAGCCACCCAGGTGCCCCTAGTGTTGGTTTTATAATGTATGCCCTTTTTTTTTTTTAAAAGAGGTGAGGTTGGGGAGGGGTGGAGGCAGAGAGAATCCCAAGCAGGCTCCAAGCCCAGTGTGGAGTCTGACATGGGGTTCGATCTCACAAACCTGAGATCATGACCTGAGCTGAAATCAAGAGTTGGATGCTTACCTAGCTGAGCCACACAGGTGCCCCAAGATTTTATTTTTAAGTAATCTCTACACCCAACACGGGTCTCAAACTTAACCCTGAGATCAAGAGTCACATGTTCTACCGACCGAGACAGCCAGGCACCCCCAGAAAATTTTTTTCTAACAGCCCTCCTCAAACTAAGTCAAGCTCCCTAGTCTGTACACACTTTATTTTATTTATTTATTTTTAAATTTTTAAAATTTTTTTAAGGATTTTATTTATTTATTTGACAGAGAGAGATCACAAGTAGATGGAGAGGCAGGCAAAGAGAGAGAGAGGGAAGCAGTCTCCCTGCCAAGCAGAGAGCCCGATGCAGGACTTGATCCCAGGACCCTGAGATCATGACCTGAGCTGAAGGCAGCGGCTTTACCCACTGAGCCACCCAGGCGCCCTATTTATTTTTTTTTAAAAGATTTTATTTATTTATTTGACGGACAGAGATCAGAGGTAAGTAGAGAGGCAGGCAGAGAGAGAGGAAGGGAAGCAGGTTCCCCGTTGAGCAGAGAGCCCGACGTGGGGATCGATCCCAGGACCCTGAGATCATGACCTGAGCCAAAGGCAGAGGCTTTAACCCACTGAGCCACTCAGGTGCCCCGGTAAGCACTTTATAATCTGCATTACCTGTCACTGCATTTCCCTGAGTTTGTGATCCTTTTTGTTGGTTTCCTCTAGACAGGGAGCTTACCAGCAGGTCCTGATGCCACCTCTCTTGGCTCACCATGGATTGCTAAGCACTCAGCACCATGGCTGCAAGTAGTAGGTGTTTAGTATGCACTCATGTTATGGGTGCTTATGCCTTCGTGGCTCAGTGCGTTAAGCCTCTACCTTCTGCTCATGTCATGATTCCAGGGTCCTGGGATCAAGGCCCGCATCAGGCTCTCTCCTCAGCAAGGAGTCTGCTTCCCTCTCTCTCTCTGCCTCTCTGCCTACTTGTGATTTCTCTCTGTCAAATAAATAAATAAATAATCTTTTAAAAATAAAAAATAAAAATAAAAAGCACTCATTAGACAAATGAACACAGGAACTAGGGAATGCCGGAAGCCAGGACCCTTGGCAGGAAGCAAAGGAGACAGCAACAGCTGAATCTGGGCCCCCACCATACCTAACAGAGCTACAGCTCTGTGGACAGGATGACTTCTGGGCCTGTCCACTTGGGGCCCTGGCTCTGCCGGGGGAAGTTGAGTCTGTGCAGTTCCTCGGAGATCTCCAGGAAGGTCTTGCCTTTGGTCTCAGGGAGAAAGAAGCCAGTATAGATGGCCCCACAGACACAGAAGGCGAGGAAAGGCATATAGAGAAAGTGGGACAAGCCCTCCTGTAGGTGTGGAGAGACCCGGAGACCTGCTGTGGCCCAGTTCAGCCGCCAGACGGAAGGCTTCATGACAGGTGGTGTTAAGAGATTCGTCCCTCTTGGTTCAGATGAGTCCCAACCCCACCAGCCTCCTGGTGGAGGATGGAGACCTCCAGCAGGGGCTCTGCTGCCTACAGAGGTAAAACCTAAGACAGGGCCCCGGTGTTTGGGGGAGACAGGGAAGGCCTACCTTGATGAAGGGAAACCCCAGCCCGACCAAGAAGAGCAAGGTCCACACGAGCGCGCCGCCAACCATATAGGCAGCAGGTCTGGCCTTCTGGTCAAACAGCTCCGTGGCCAGGATCCCTGTCACTCCGGCTAGAAGGAGGAGCAGGGACAGGGGGCTGCCAGCCAGAGCTCCCAGCCCAGCCTCCCCCCCACCTTGTCCCTGACATGGGAGTGGGGACCCCTTGTCCTCTTCTCTGGCCATTCCCTCCCAGAAGCCTCAGCGCAGGTAGGCTGGGGGGAGGGGCATGCAGGTGACACAGCATTCACAACCACCTGTGATGAACACAGACAATTGAGTTCCTTCTGCAAAGCCAAAGCCCGGTGTTCCTTGGGCTCACTCACCGGGGCCAATGCCAAAGCTGAGGATGAAGGCAAAGATGCAGGACATGGCCAGGTAGGGCATCCAGGAGAAGGAGCTCTGTAGTAAAGGGGCAGAGGGGGTGCAGTGAGGTGGAGATCAGGCTGTCCCAAATTGCAACACTCGTGCCCTCTCCGTCCCCATCCCACACCAGCTACCTGCAGGCATAGGGCCACGGTGAAAATACTTCCCCAGCAGGTCATCAGGCAGTACCCTCCTATCAGCAGCACGCGGCGGCCGGACCTCTCAATCAGCACACACTGCAAAGGAAGGGAGCCTTGGTCACTGACCCCTGCACTGGAAGCAGGCTTCCCTTGGTTTAAGGGAGAGCAGCGGGAAGATGGTGGGGGGGGGACTGTTAGGAGCTGTTGATTGCTTCAGGAGATTAAGGCATTTTTTAAGATTTTTGAGAGAGAGAGTGTGAGTGAGCAAGTGAGAGAGCAAGCGCAGCAGTGGGGAGGGGCAGAGGGAGAGGGAGAAGCAGGTTTCCCGCTGAGCAGGAAGCCCAATACAGGGCTCAACCCCAGGACCCTGAAATTACCATCAGATCCGAAGACAGAAGCTCAAGTGGCTGAGGCATCCAGGCGCCCCTATTGATGTTTTAATTATTAATTTGGCCCCTCCCCTTCATTCAGTTTCCTCATCTCAAAATGGTGTGTTAAGTGCACAGTCAGGTCAACAGTTGTTCAATAAATGCTAGCTAAGTCGCCCCATTTGAACATAGTGACCTGGAGTGGAAAAGAGCTCAAGGTAGTGGACTTCAGTCACTGCTTCCCCCCCACCGATCCCCAAAGTCTGGTAGAGGGTCAACCCAAGCCCATGACAAACTCACACTGAGGCAGGCTGCAAGCAGCTCGCAGCTCCCAGTCCCCAAGACTGCGTACTGGACCTTCCCCTCGGGGATCCCCGCCGCCTGGAACACTGAGGAGGCGTATGCGTACACCTGGAGACAGAGAGCAGAGGGCCAGGCTGCCAGCGGCCTGCAGTCTGCAGCCTCCTGTCCCAGGGAGAGGGGAATGAAACACGGTCCTCACCGAGTCGTTCCCGCAGAGCTCCACGGCACTGCCCAGCACCACGAGGCTTGTCACCTGCCTCCGCAGGCCGCGATCTTGGAACAGCTCCCACGGACGCCGGGTGCGCTGGCCCTGGCAGGCGACCCGCTCCTCCTCCAGTTCCTCCAGCTCCCCCGCCACGTCTGCAGTGCCCCGCAGCCGCTGCAGGGCTGGGGCAGGGGTAGAGGGCATTGAGCCCCATCCGTCCCTCTTTGGTCCCCCATGGTGAGCTCCCACCCCCAACTCTGTTCATCCTCTCCCCCGGCCCCCTGATCATATGGGGATGATCTTCCCCTTTCCCTGTCATTTCAGGGCATCACGGACCAAAAAAGGCTTTAGGAGCTCGGGGTTCTGCAGAGACATCAGACTGGACACAACTGCAGCAGATTGCCATTATCCAATGTCCCCAGTTCTCCATCCTCCCCTGCATCCAGGCCCTCTGCTAGATGACTTTTGCAGTGGCCCCAGCCAAAGGGGCAAGTACCTATTCTGCCCCTTGACACTGAGCTGTGTCATATGACTCGCTCTGGCCAATAGAACGAGGTTGTAGGGAGGGTATGCAAATTCCAGCCCGAGCCTTAAGAGACCTTGCTCATTTCTCCTGCTCTTCTACCACCATCATAAGAAGGTGTGGCGGGGCTAGCCCACCGGTCCCAGGAAGAGCAGAGATGGCCCAGCTGGGACCCTCCTAAATTAGCCAATGCCCAGCAGACTGTGCAAGAGACCAAGACCCGCAGAGCCACCAGCCTGGTGCAGACATCAGCGAATCCCAGGGAACTCAGAAGCTTCAACTAAGGGATTGCTTCTTTGGCTTGCCACTGAGGTATGATTATTAGGCAGCAACAGAAAACTGATGAATTAACAGGTGCAGGTGCTACCATACTAGGATCTGTAATCTATGGTACAATTCCAGTACCAGGCAGAGATGGAGAGGAGGCTGGAAAAATGGACACCTGGGTGGGTAGGAAGGGCAGTATTGCAGAAAAAGGAAAACAGATCTCATGAACTCCTGGGCTCTAGGGAAGAGATCCTTATGTGGTGAAAGCATGAACTGATTGCTTTTCGCTGATTATTCTAAGCTTACTGTAAGAAAAACATGAGGGAGGCTCAGCCAGTTAAGTGTCTGCCTTTGGCTCAGATCATGATCTAGCCTGGGATTGAGCCCCGCATCAGGTTCTCTTGCTCATCAGGAAGCCAGCTTCTCTCTCTCCCTCTGCTCGCCAAACCCCCTGCTGGTGCTCTCTCTGTGTCTATCAAATAAATCAATAAAACCTTAAAAAAAAGAGAGAGAAAGAAAAACATGACCTCAAACAGACCTTCAGAGAGAACAAGATTTAATTAAATTTAACTTATTCTGGAACTCAATAGGTTGATTTAATTTTAGTTTAATTTGTCTTTTAAGACAAAACAAAACAAAAAAACCTTCTTCTCATCCCGAGCCCCACCAATTAGCAAAAAGACTTTCATGTGAAGTTACAGCCTGAAAGCAAATATCAAATCCAGGGGTGCCTGGGTGGCTCAGTTGTTAAACGTCTGCCTTTGCTCTGGTCATGATCCTAGGGTCCTCTGATTGAGCCCCACATCAAGCTCCCTGCTCCGCGGGAAGCCTGCTTCTCCCTCTCCCACATCCCCTGCTTGTGTTCCCGCTTTCACTGTGTCTCTCTCTGTCAAATGAATAAATAAAATCTTTGGAAAGAAGGGCTGCCTGGGTGGCTGAGTGGGTTAAAGCCTCTGCCTTCGGCTCGGGTCGTGATCCCAGGGTCCTGTGATCGAGCCCCATATCGGGCTCTCTGCTCGGCAGGGAGCCTCCTTTCCTCTCTCTCTCTGCCTGCTTGTGATCTCTGTCTGTCAAATAAATAAATAAATAAATAAATAAAACTTAAAAAAAAAAAAAAATCTTTGAAAAGGGAAAATAAAGGAACTCCTGCATGGCTCAGTGGGTTAAACCTCTGCCTTTGGCACAGGTCATGGTCTCAGGGTCCTGGGATTGAGCCCCTCATCAGGCTCTCTGTTCAGCAGGGAATCTGCTTCCCCTCCCTCTCTGCCTGCGTCTCTGCCTACTTGTGATTTCTTTCTCTGTGTTAAATAAATAAATAAAATCATTTAAAAAGAAAAAGAAAAAAAAAAAAAAGATCAAGTGCAGAGCCCTGCCAGTGAGCCATGAACTCAGGGTAATGATCAAATTAAGGGTGTGGTTTAATGCCAATGCGTCATAGACACTCCTGGCAGGAAAAGGCGCATTTGGGGGACTTAAGGGTGTTGATCCCCAGCAGCCTACCATGCCCCAAATTCCGTCATTCAGTCTCAAGAGGGAAGCATGTCCCAAAAAGACTTTTGGGTATGGCTTTTGGGCACATCAATCAAATACATAGAAAAATCACATCGTTTCTCAAAGAATTCTATTGACAAAAGCTCCACTACACCAGATGAAAAGGGAACGAGACAACTGGAAATGTAAAAACTTCTGTACCTCAACTTTCTAGGAGTATATTTGCAATGCCCTCTTCAGAAGGTGTCAAGGTTGGATATCTCAGAGGGCAGAAGCTAGAACCACGGGACACCACGGCCTCAAAGCCCCTCCCAGGGGACAGAGCCAGAACTTGATCATGGAACATTCCCAACCTGCAAAGCAGGGAGATTTGGCAGCATTTTCCGAGGGGCACCTTAGCGTTAAGGACTGGTGACTGCTTGACTCCTCCTCTTTGAAATGAGGGTTAGGGGCACCTGGGTGGCTTGGTGATTTAAGCCACTGCCTTTGGCTCAGGTCATGATCTCAGGGTCCTGGGATCAAGCCCTGCACTGGGCTCTGCTCAGCGTGGAGCCTGCTTCTCTCTCTCTCTGGCTGCCTCTCTGCCTACTTGCGATCTTTCTCTGTCAAATAAATAAATAAAATCTTAAAAAAAAAAGAAAGAAAGAAATGAGGGTTAGTTCTGGTTATACTGTCCTACTTTCACCATTGTGTGTTGAGTTCAGAGGAGCAGAAGACTTGTGTTGTTAGTTCCTAGGTCTCTGGATCAAGAGAAGCCACACAGAGACTTGATGTGATCTTAAGATCCTGGACTGCAAGACAGATGCCATGACTGGGTGAGACGAGGGGTTCCGGCTGACACTGAGCATATTTCGCATAGGGAAAGGATATCAGTAATAGCTGTGATCACAATGGCGAGCTGAGAAGATGCATGAGTGCGCGCTGGTCCTCAGCTTTCTCTAAATGGACGTCCCTTGCCATGTGAGAGGATAGGCCATTGATCTCTCCATCCCTTGACTTTGGATTCAGTGACATGGCTGATGGGCTGTTCACGGGCATGGGGAGCACACATGTGCAAAATACTCGTGCAACTAGATCTGCTTTCTTGGTCCTCTGCCATCACTGTAATAAGAACATTCCCGGGGCGCCTGGGTGGCTCAAGTCATGATCCGGGGTCCTGGGATCGAGCCTGCATCGGGAGGCCTGCTTCTCCTCTCCCACTCCCCCTGCTTGTGTTCCCTCTCTAGCTCTCTCTCTCTCTCTGTCAATTAATTAAATAAATAAATCTTTAAAAAAAAAAAAAAGGAGAGAGAGAGAGAGAACATTCCCAGGCAGGCCCACTGGTACCAAGAGAGAGGAGAGAGGCGTGTGCGGTAGAACTGAACGGGCTGTGGCC
The DNA here is from genome assembly GCF_020171115.1 of Neogale vison. NCBI lineage: Eukaryota > Metazoa > Chordata > Mammalia > Carnivora > Mustelidae > Neogale > Neogale vison. Next base: position 213,943,016 of record NC_058093.1, on the reverse strand, counting down.
CGGACCAGCCTGGACTGGCTCATCGGCCGATTCCCAGACACCAAGAGCTGCTGGCTGAGATCAGCATGCAGCCTGCCCAGCAAGTAAATGAGTAGAAGACGCCCTAATGGATTATGTTAAGCCAGAGACTTTTGGTATTGCTTTTGGGCATCATTATCATGGCCATAGCTAATGAATCAGTCCATCAGCACCCAGGTGACACAGTGTTTCATCCTGCAAATGCGGTAGAGGGAAGGGCTCTCCTTTGGCACCGTCACGCTGTTCCTGGATGTCAGGGGTGGGGTCTGCTCTGTCCTGCAGCCTTGGCACTTAGGACAGCCCCTTGGTAAAGAGGCTTTTTGGTTTTTTTTGTTTTTTTTTTAAGAGATTTTATTTATTTATTTGAGAGAGTGAGCGAGCATGGCGGGGAGGAGCAGAGGGAGAGGGAGAAGCAGACTCCCCGCTGAGTGCAGAGTCAGAGGCTGGCTCTATCCCAGGACCCTGAGATCATGACCTGAGCCAAAGGCAGATGCTTAACTGACTGAGCCACCCAGGTGCCCTGATAAAGAGTTTTGAAGATGGGCATCTGGGGGGCTCTGTCAGTTAAGCATCTGCCTTTGGCTCAGGTCATGATCTCAGGGTCCTGGGATCGAGCCCCACATGGGACTAGCTGCTCACAGGGGATCCTGCTTCTCCCTCTCCCTCTGCTCCTCCTCCCCGCTTGTGCCCTATTTCTCTTTGTCTCAAATAAATAAATAATATCTTTAAAAAAAAAAAAAAGACTTTTGAAGAGATGGGTGGATGGCACAAAAGTGAAGGACAGTTTTTTCCTGATAAAGGAAACCCAAGAAATGGGGATTCACATGCTCTGGACAGATGTGTCCCTGTGTCAAGGGTGGTCTGGGGACCTGAAGTCGGGGACTCACCCACCTGCCAGGCAGGCCTCGGTGTCTCCACGGTCAATGAGTAGGTAGCGTGGGCTCTCAGGGAGCAGAGGGAGGGAGGCAAGCTGGAGCAGCCCAGGCATCAGGCAGCTGGCCAGCAGCAGGGGCCAGGCCTCTGGGTCACCCAGGAGCTCCCTGGGGAGGCAGAAGAGAGGAGGGACCAGGTGCTTCCTTGCCAGGACCCTGCACACTTGCCCCGTAATCCCCTGCCCTCCCCACTCCCCCCCCCATCTCCCTCCACCCAGTCCCCTGCCTGTCTGCCCTCTCAAGGGCAGAGGACCTGTATTACTCTTTGCTTCTTTCTAACCAGCTCTGGGTCCGGACACCAAGATCCCTCCCATCCTAGGTAGGATCCCAGGATAAGGCAGGGCCACGGCCCCACCTTATCCATAGTGACTCCTCTGCCCAGTCTTTCCAAACCACACTGAGGGGTGGTTTGACTAATACCCGTTTTGTGTATCGGCCAGATGGGTGTGGATAGGATTTCAGTACAAAGAGGATTTCTTAATTCAAAGAAGCAATGCCTTAATACACTTAGTGGATTGAAAAGAAATTTAGGCAAGGGCTTTTTCTGGCATCCTTCAAACCACTCAGGGCACAGGGAGATGGAGTGCTTACCTGAGTCCAACCACCTGACCTATCACGATCCCCAGGGCAGTGAAGATGGCTGGGGTCATGGCCACGGCTCCTCGGAGTTCCTTGGGAGCACTTTCTCCCAGGTACATGGGCTGGACATTCATGCTCAAGCCTAGACATGTGCATAGCCACGGGGCTTCAGAGTACTTTCTTTCCCAGGAAGAGATAACTAATACAGACAGAGACCCCTGGCTGTGTAAACAGTAGTAAGTCAAGAGGGGATTTGCTGATGGGTGTCTCTAAAAACCCAGGTAGGGCGCCAGGGTGGCTTAGTGGGTTAAGTGTCTGCCTTTGGCTCAGATCATGATCCCGGGGGTCCTGGGATCGAGTTTGGCATCGGGCTCCCTGCTCATCGGGAAGCCTGCTTCCCCCTCTCCCGCTGTCCCTGCTTGTGTTCCCTCTCTCACTGTGTCTCTCTCTCTGTCAAATAAATAGTCTTTGGGGGGGGGGAAGCCCAGGTAAATATGCTTCCACACATGACAAGCCCTAGAAACTGAGGAGCCCCTAACAGGCTACTCTGCCTCCACAGGGACAATCTGAGAACTCATCCTGATATCTTTGTACCTTAGCTTGCCAGGAAGCTCCTGGATTATATTGTGGCTCAAATATGGGGCCTCTGTTAGCACAGGCTTGGGGATGTTCGTATTCACAGCCCTGTACAACTTTGCCAACTTTTGATGTCCATTTTAAGGGTTCGGTTATATGAGCCTTTTGAGATAAACCATCTTGCAAAATAATCATTTTGCAAAAGGAGAGGTGGGCGTGAAGGAAAAGTGTGAAGAACGAGAATGCATGAGTGGATGAAATTAATCAAGAGAACACAAATGAATAAATGGGCTACATGACTGAGTAGGAATAGGGAGGCAGGATGGGCCACCCGCCCCCCCGCCCCGAATACCTGCACTGACTCCCATGAGCAGCCTGCCCAGCACGATCATCTCAAAGGAGCCTGTTCGGCGGCTGAAGCCAAACAAGGTGGCCGCGGCCACCACAAAGACGTTATTCACCAGGAGAGACTTCTTCCTGAGGGGAAGTAGAACGCAAGCAAGAGAGGCTCAGGTTCAGTCTGGGGGAGGGGGGACTCTCCCCAGGGACCCCTCTTTGCAGCTCCAGCTGGCCCCAATCAGACCTGTGTGTGCGCATGTATGACCTGCATCAAGAAGTCTAAGCTAGGGGCGCCTGGGTGGCTCAGTCGTTAAGCCTCTGCCTTCGGCTCAGGTCATGATCCCAGAGTCCTGGGATCAAGCCCCACATTGGTCTCCCTGCTCAGCAGGAAGCCTGCTTCCCCCTCTCCCACCCCCCTACTTGTGTTCTCTCTCTCTCTCTTGCTGTGTCTGTCAAATTAATAAATAAAATCTTTAAAAAAAAAAAAAAGAGTCTAAGCTACACAGACAGAAATGCCCATGAGCCAGTGTGCCTAGGACCACATGTGGTGTGCCTTGAAGGGCATACTCCCACACCCCTCCCTCTCCAACATACTCCAAGTGCCTGTCCTCTCTGCCTACACCATGGCTTGAAATGACAGTATTTCCAGATGAAGCATCACTTTCCTCCCACTCTTCTGTAAGATGAGGGGCCTGACATCTGATTTCTCCGACTCAATCAAACCATAGAGAAGAAGAGCGGGGCTTTCAGAGTAAGGGAAGAGACACCTGGAAAGCCAAGTACCGCTCTCTCACATTTTCTCCCATGTATTATAGTCACTTTTCAGAACTTTCAGGATGGCAGGGTGGCCCATGGCTAGTTCGGTGGGACAGTCTGCAGCCCGGGGAGTGGCCACTAGAAATGTCAGCGGCTTAACCGTGCCGAAGCTTCGACTCTGGGATTCCTGATACTGAGCGCGGAAGCGCTGTCACACAGGGTACTCGGGAGAGCCGGCTTCTGCCGGGGAAGCTGGATCCTAGAGGAGGCCAGTGTTTTGCCTAAAGCCAGTGGCACATTGGTGAGGGAATAAAAACTAATCTATATTGCCTGGGTCTAGAGAATGTAGAATGGCACAGATTATAGCAAACGTTGCCCGCGGGGGACTCCTGCTGAAAACCAGATAAGGTTGCCTTGGTGCTGTAAATTAATAAAGTACTTTGGGGGTGGGGTATTTATTTGGTAAATGCATTTTGCTCCTTTTCCATACACAGACAACACCGAAAACGTTTGGCTTTCTCCTAGCAGGGGCAGAATTACACCTTTACTGACCTGCCTAAGGACAGAGCAGCTCCCCACCTCAGGCCACAGTCCCTTCCATAGGGTGTCTTGCTGCCCCACTTTTCTGATGATTTTACACTGAAAGGATGGGGACAACGGGCACCAGAAGAGTCCACTGTCTTGTAGGGCACAAGCATGGCAAAGACCAGAAGTTTCAAGCCGCCGCATCAGGGAAGTTCCTGAGGCTCGCTGGACTAACGCCCATCAGCCTATTTCCACCAAAGGGCATGAGAAATCACTGCCCTCCCTCTAAGAAGGATGATCAACTCTCAGAGAGTTCGTTCAAATTTTGGAGAGAGAGCACGGACCACCCTGGGTGTCATGCTTTCACACACAAACCAGGTGATTTGAAAACCTGGCGGCTTCGAGGGGAGCTCGAACACGGACAGTACACGGACAGTGTTCTCCAGTGGGTCCACGCGAAGTGCAAAGCGCTCTGCCACTCGCCCCTTTAGACCTAAGAGAGCCTATGGTGCTCCAAGTGACAGCGGCGGGTGTCTAAAAGGAGAGTCACAAGGCAAGACCTAGAGTTTTGGAGCAAAGCCACTCTCCTTCAATGAATTATCAACCTCTTAATTAGAAATAACCTTGGACTTGTCAGTAGTGCCTACACCAGACTCTGGGACCCCTTGTGGCCGTGTATCCATCACACACTGTGTCCCATAGGACAATCCTTCGCTAAGGTAGGGTGTGCCTAGTAGCACTTAGTCACTATTTCAGTGATGCCCCATGTGGGCCCCAAAGGTTTGCATGAGCAAGTTACTCATGTCGGCATGCCTACTTGACCACTCTGCCTGCTTGACCATTCTGCCGCCCTTCTCCCAAGGCACCCCAGGGGTCAGAGCTAATTCCTTCTCTTTTGCAGGAAGAGCCTAAATTTACCAGCAGACATGGAACTAGACGCCAGGAATCCTCCCTCCCTCAGAGCACAAGGCTCCTCCCTCTACCAAATCGGCTTGGAAATGTGACTCTGTGATGAAACTTCTGGCAGGGTAGGAGGCTGGGGCAGTTGGGCGGGCCTGGGCCTGAGCCCCTAGGGGCTGTTCCTTCTCCCACATTCCTCAGCCTACAGACTGGGGCATCCCCTTATCAAGGGTACACACAGAAAGCACTTACCTTCCCAGCAGGACAGCCAGGGGCCCAGCAAGCAAGGCTCCAAAAAGGCCCCCCAGGGGGTACAGAGACACAATGAGGGACCACACAAACAGAACCAGGTGGTTGGGCAGTGGCTGGCCGGTCCGCAGCCACCACGTCTCATTGATGAATTCCTGAATGGGCTTTGGACAGAGATGCCAGTTAGCCTCCCAGGAACAGGCCCAACAGGCTAGGTCTTCTCCCCGACAGGTCTCTGCCTCTCCAGAGCAGGCACCCAGGCTTCCTCCAGCCATATTGCTCCCTGGCTGTGGGGGCAGGGACAGAGTCTCCTGAACTCCTACCCTGTGAGTGCACCAGGCAGGTCTCCTTCACATATGTCTCCGGGAGCCTAGTGCTGGCCAGTCTCTGTCTGCCCCACAGAGTCCACGATCACCCCCCGGGGCCCTGGCTTTCAGCCCAAGAACCCAACCTCAGGGCTTGCATCAGGGGGCCCCTCGCTGACTGGCTTTCTGTGGGACTTTGCCAATGGTGAGCACCAGTAGGACATGAGAGAGAGCGGGGGGTGCCTGCGTCCAGGTCATCTCAGGCTGGGGGGGGTCCCCTCAGGCCAGCTGTGACACTCAATCAAACATCACCGCTCTTCTCAAGGGGTCCTATGCCACACATCTCTTTCCTTCCGGTTTCAGTTACTGCTCCTTCCACGTGTCCCTTTGGGGGCAGGCGTGGTAATGACTCCGGTGTCAGTGAGCTCTCCCTGGTCTTGTGTGCTCTCTGCCACACTCAATCTGTAAATTGTCCCTTGTGGCATCTAAACCTACCTGACTTATCTGGACTGTACCACCTGCTTCCCTGGGACCCCGATTTTGACAGCCCTTAGAGGTATTCATTAGATACATGTCCCTCTGTTCGCTGTTTACACTCAGAATTAGGACCAGAGAGGTGAAAGGACTTGCTCATGGCTTTAGCCACAGGTCAGGGCTGTAGAGGGTGGTCAGGACACCCCAGTCCTCCACCCCCAGAGCTGCAGTTCTAGCTAAGTGAACAGAGGCCACAGGGTGAGGAATGACTGCACTTGGGCAAGTCCCAGACACATTTCAGGGTCTGACTGGTCTCAGGCCTCCCAGCAGGATGTGAGGGAGGATGTGGGGAGGGCAGCGGGTTGAGGGGTTGGACCAGTTCCCCTCGGGTCAGGCCGGCTCAGGGTAATGGGTGTCAGCCTGGTGCCTCCCAGGTCCCTCCCGGGAAAGGACCATCTAGGAGAGCTGGGAATCAGGCCCAGCCTCTCCTGCCCTTGGCTGGAAATTCATTTGGTGGATTAGGAGTCTCTGAGGCCAAGAAAGTCCCTTGGGCCAGGTCAACACCATGTGCTGGGGGCACAAGGACGACTCAGACACTAAAAGCAGTGTCCCACACAACCGGCACACAACCTCAGTGGGGACAGCCCGCTCGAACGGCTGGGGAGAGAGGGGCAACTTCCACTTGGGGTTGGGGGTCTGCTGTCGAAGGAAGGTTTCAGGATGGTGATGGTGTTTGGGTGGTCCTTGAGGGGCTTCTGCAGGGGCAGCAGAGAGGGCTTCCTAAGCAAAAGATGCTTAGAGAGAGAGCTGTGTGCATTTGGGGACCTGCATTTAAATTGCTTTGCTAGTGGGGTTCAGGGAATGAAGGCAGGGGACGGGTAGATAGGTTCTGATCTAAGAAGGCTTTGAATTTCAGGCGGATGAGTCTGTTCTTACTCCTATAGGCATCGGGGAGCCACAGAATGTTTCTGGGCAGGGGAGTGCCTTGGTCAACTTTCAAGGCCAGTGAAGAGGCAAAGCCAGGGGTCCAGGAAGGAGAGACAGGGCCTGAACTGGAGTCATGGCAGAGACACAGGGAGAAATGGCTAGTCAGAGGTAGTTAGGAAGGGCTCGGTATTTGGGGGCAAGGGGCCGAGTCAAGGCTGGTCCCCCGCTAGGCAGACAGTAGAATTATCCGCTGATATCAGGGACCCAGGAGGACATCCAGGTTCAAGGGAGGATGTAGAGCTGGGTTTGAACCTGCATCTGTAGGACCTGTGGGCCATCTCAGTGAAGGTGGATGTGTGTGTGTGTTTGGGGGGAGTACCACAAAGTGGATGCCGGCCCAAACCCCACAGCAGGCAACTGTTAGCCTTCCCCCGCACCTACCAGGATGGGGATGGCAGGCACAGAAAATACATACCAAAGTCGGGGCATTGATGATGGAGAGGTTGTAGCCAAATTGAAAAGTACCACCAATGCCAGCTGCACAGGTGGTCAGGAGCAGGACCCTGCCCTGAATCTGAGGAGAGAAGGGAGGACACAGAGTGACCTTTAATAGCCTCCACCTCCCTCCCAGGGCTGCAACCTGCCAATCATAGCACTGCAATCTAGTTGAACTATGCAGTGATGTTTCCACTTTGTAGATAAGCCAACTGAGGCAAGGAGAGGAGGGGTTATCTAGGTCACATGGCTGGCGGGTAGCAGAGGAACCCCAGTCTCTGCTCTCGAGTCCCAGGCCCCACTGTCCCCTCACCCTCCACCCTCTCCCCCATTAGCCTCTTCCCAAAAGAGACAATAGGTCTGTGGCCCTCTGTGCCAGGCTGTCCCTGGGCAGGCCTGCCTGCTGTTGTTCTGGGGCACAGTGCTCTGGGCTGGGGCCCCAGGAGAGTGAGGCTCTGCCCCTAGCAGGACTAGAGCTTCCCAGCCCCAGTGGCTGGCCCCAGCAAAATATTCTCCAACAGAGAGGCTGCGCCTCCTTCTCTCACTTGCCAGCCTGTTTCATAGTAAGGCTAACAGAAGGGCCACATGGATCTGTATGTGTGGGCACTGGTGGGGCATATGAAGTAGCAGAGAGTAGCCACAACTGGTGGCCGTGCTTGGGTCCCACTGCCAACTCTGCCCTTCCTCCCTTGTCCTGAGTCACTTCATTTTTTTTTTTAATTTAAAATTTTTTAAAAGATTTTATTTATTTATTTGACAGACAGAGATCACAGGTAGGCAGAGAGGCAGGCAAAGAGAGAGAGAGGAGGAAGCAGGCTCCCTGCTGAGCAGAGAGCCCGATGCGGGACTCGATCCCAGGACCCTGAGATCATGACCTGAGCCGAAGGCAGCGGCTTAACCCACTGAGCCACCCAGGCGGCCCTCTGAGTCACTTCTTTACTGGACCTGGAGATGATCATGCCTACCTCCAGGGTGGGGATAGGCAGCCAAGGTACACATGTGCCACACATACTTGGTACAACAGAGGACAGTTTTCATCCCCATGCAATACCCTTGAAGATGGAGAAAGAACTCTCCAGAGCACCCAGCCATGAGAGCTTAATGCTAAGGTCCTGTCCCCTTAGGTCAGTTTATTTTTTAGGGATGCTCAAATTTTTTTTTTTAAAGACTTTACTTATTTATTTTTTGTGTATGTATGAGAGAGCACAAGCAGGGGGAGCAGCAGGCAGAGGGAGAAGCAGGCTCCCTGCTGAGCAAGGAGCCCAACTGGGGACTCGATCCCAGGACTCTGGGATCATGACCTGAGCCAAAGGCAGTGGCTCAACCAACTGAGCCACCCAGGCGTCCCTCTCTTCTAGTTTTTAATGACAAAAAACAACATGTTTATTAAAATGCTCGAAAATTTAGTATATGCTGAAAGTTCTCCACTGACCCAAAGGCACAGCATTGAACTGCTCCTCTCAGATACTTTCCTAGGCATGCACAAAGTAGTTGACTACACAAAAATCAAAACATTGATCTTTTCCTAGTAAATCATACTGCCTGTCTTGTTCTAGCAGATCACCCTGCAAATCTGAAATCCTACAAGTCAAATGTATGACTTTTTAAGTAATCTCATACCAGTTTCATGGCGAAAAGATGTTTGGCTAAAGATTTCCCAAAGAACTTCCAGAACCTGATGACTATTTATTCATTTTATCAAACACCCAGTGCCTGTCCCAGCTAGGAACAGTGCTAGGGAGCAGACCAAGCTGGGCAAAAAACTGATGTGCTTTCTCCATTTGGTGAGCTATCATGCTGACAACGGGGAAGCTGAGGAAGGGGCTCTGGGGTGCAGGATCTTGTCAAAGATCTTGCCACAGGTCTAGAGACAGATCCATCAGAGGACCTGCCCACAGTTCCCTAAGGCCTAAATAACTTCCTTCTGGAAGCCAGAAGAGGGAGCCAGGCGAGGGCCCAGGACTCCGTCTCACTAGAGTCACGTTGAAGCTCCACGTGGGCTGCATGGACGTGAGCGGTCCACTTAGAAGATCTGCAGGGAGCAGCAAGAGTGGGGCGCCTAGGTGGCTCCAGCGGTTCAGCTCAGGTCATGATCCCAGGGTCCTGGGATCAAACCCCTGCTCAGCAGGGAGCCTGCTTCTCCCTCTCCCTCTGCTTGCTGCTCCTCCTGCTCGTGCTCTCTCTCCCTCTGTCAAGTATATAAATAAAATCTTAAAAAAAAAAAAAAAAAAGGAAGCAACAAGAGGTGGCTGGCTCAGTTGGATTAAGATGTGACTCTTGGGGCACCTGGGAGGCTCAGTGGGTTAAGGCCTCTGCTTTCGGGGACGCCTGGGTGGCTCAGTTGGTTGGGCAGCTGCCTTCGGCTCAGGTCATGATCCCGGCGTCCTGGGATCGAGTCCCACATCGGGCTCCAGTCCCACATCGGGCTCCTTGCTCAGCAGGGAGCCTGCTTCTCCCTCTGCCTCTGCCTGCCATTCTGTCTGCCTGTGCTCACTCTCTCTCCCTCTCTCTGACAAATAAGTGAAATCTTAAAAAAAAAAAAAAAAAAAAAAAAAAAGGCCTCTGCTTTCGGCTCAGGTCATGGTCCCAGGGTCCTGGGATCGAGCCCCGCATCGGGCTCTCTGCTCAGCAGGGAGCCTGCTTCCTCCTCTCTCTCTGCCTGCCTCTCTGCCTGCATGTGATCTCTGTCTATGAAATAAATAAATAAAATCTTAAAAAAAAAAAAAAGATGTGACTCTTGATCTCAGGGTTGGGGTTTGGGTCCCATGTTGAGTGCAGACATTAGTAAAAAAAATAATAATAACCTCCCCCCCCAAAAAAGAGAGAGAGAGACACACACACACAGACACAGCCCATGGGGCAGAAGATGTTGGCAGGTCTTCAAGATAGCAGTTAATCTTTTTTAAAGATTGATTGATTTAAGAGAGAATGAGCCAGAGGGACAGAGGGAGAGAGAATCTCAAGCAGATTCCATGCTGCACGTAAGCCCCACGCAGGGCTTGATCTCAGGACCCTGAGATCAGAACCTGAGCCGAAACCAAGACTCAGAAACTTAACTGCACCATCTAGGCGCCCCAGGAAATTGATTCACCGAGATCATGCATGGAGATTGCCTAGTCCTGTGCCTGATCATGAAAAGCATGACAACATTAGCTATGCCAGTGATTACCAATTCAGTGAACAGATATTTCTTGCCTCCCTAGTGTGGACAATAAGCCAGCTGTTCCAGGTGCTACTGATATAACCATGGAACTGGCGACAGAATCCGTGACATCACAGAGCCTTCTTTCCATTGGAGGAAGACCAGCAATAACAAAATGAACAAGGAAAACACAAAGTATGTAAGCTGGTGTAATGCAGAGATAAAGCAGGGAAGGGTGTGAGGGAATGTTTGGAGAGTGTGGTCTGAGAATAGGCCCTGTGAAGGTGACATCTGCCCAAGGATTTGAAGGACACGGGGGAATGTGCCATGCAGGTATCTGAAGGAAATTAGTGCAGGCTGGCAGGGGAGTGGGAGGACTGGGGGTCTGCAGCCACAGTTCCTGCAGACGGGTGACCCCATGCACCGCTGCACTGGCCTCCTGGCCATTCCTGCACGTGACCTCCAGCTTATGTTCCCCAGAGCCCAGCACCTAATTCCACTGGACAAACAAGCACCAGCTACTTTTATACACGGACACTTCCGCTAAACCTTCTAGAGTGGCTGCGCCGGTGCATTCACGGTGGTCTGCAATCCCTCGTCCGAAACACCGGGTCCGGGCGTGGTTCGGAATTCAGAACTTTCCCGATTGCAGGACGGCATTGAGCACGTACACACTTCTCTAGCATTCGCTACGACACCGGGTTTGCGATTCAGAACTGCCGCTGCCGTCGCCACCCGACCCGACGCTCAGGTGCGCAGAACCTAGGGTGACGGAGTCTTTGCTGCAGGACGCCAGAAATGTTGGGGAAGCGCATGCGCACTAGGCATGGTAGACACGCTTGCCACCTTAGCGGGCCCCCCCGAAGCGGATGCGCAAGCGCAGTGGGTGTTGAGGGCAGCCCAGCGCGCCTCTGGGTAGAGTGCGCGCCCTAGACACCTGCGCAGGCGCAGAGAGCGGTTGAGGGGTATGAGGCGCTTCAGGCCGTCACCTGGGAACGAGACCCAAAAGGGCAGGTGGTATATCTTCCTCCATCCCGCCCTTTCCGTAGCTTTGAGGCTGAAAAGCCACACACTCCTTGGTCGACCGAGTCTGGGGCCCGTCTCTGCCAACCGGAAGGGAACTGTGATCCGAGGTCACCATGGCCTATTCCTTGCAGTTGCCCCGGGAAGTCCCAGCGAGCTCCAGATTCACCCGAAACCCTGTCCTGGCCTCTAGTCCCTTTTCCTGCTGCCGCCTCCGGTGTGATGCCGGTCCCTGCCTCGTTCCCCCTCGGACCTCCGCCACTGCCCCTCCTGACCCCTCTCCCCTGCTTCCTTTTACCCTCAACAAGCCCCCCCTGCCAACCACCAGAGCACGGGAAACCCCACCCCTGCTCCCCCGGACATCCCCACCCTCCCCCAATCCAGGTGTCCCCTCCCTTGACCCAGTGGAGGGACAGAATCAGAAGGGACTGAAGGGCAGACCCACCAGTCTCTGGAGCGCTCTCATCCGTCAGTCCTGGCAGAGCCAGTGATTTGGGTGCAGAGCGGAGAACCGGTTTGGGGTTGATGGCATGAGAGGCTGACCCTTGGAGGTGAGGAACCACAGGGTCCACTGGACCTGGTTAATCTTTTATTTCGCAGGGCTTTTCAGAGCCTGCGTGGAATCCAGGACGTGGATAAAGGCCAAATCGAACCAGACTTGGCAAAGACACTCTTTGTGGTCATAGAAGCGTATACCCGAAAATGACCTTAGGAAGCCCTTTGAGAAAAGACTGTGATGGGACATAAACAGAACGGAGACTGCAGTATCTTTCTTGCTCATGCCTGGTTTTTGTTTGATTTTTGCTGCTCTGAATTAAAAATAATAATAATAATACATTAATTTTTTTTTTTAGAGACAGAGAGAGAGAGGGCTCGAGCTCGTGAGAGTGAGGAGGGGCAGAGGGAGAGAATTCCAAGCAGGCTTCCAGCTCAGCACCCGCCCAACTGGGGACGCCACTGCAAGACCCTGAGATCATGACTTGAGCCAAAATCAAGAGTGGGTTGTTTAACTGACTGAGCCACCCAGCAGTCCCTGCTGCTCTGCTCTAAAAAAAATTTTTCTAAAAATATTGGAACGCATGGTGGCTCAGTCTGTTGGGCCTCTGCCTTAGGCTCAGGGGACGATCCCAGAGTCCTGGGATCAAGCCTGAGTTCCTGCTCCCTGCTCAGCAGGGAGTCTGCTTCTCCCACTGCCTGCTGCTCTCTGTGCTTGTGCTCTCTTTCTGACAAATAAATAAATAAAAATCTTTTTAAAAGGTTTTTCTAGGGACGCCTGGGTGGCGCAGTTGGTTAAACGACTGCCTCCGGCTCAGGGCGTGATCCTGGAGTCCTAGGATCGAGTCCCACATCAGGCTCCCAGCTCCATGGGGAGTCTGCTTCTCCCTCTGACCTTCTCCTCGCTCATGCTCTCTCTCACTGTCTCTCTCTCTCAAATAAATAAAATAAAAAATCTTAAAAAAAAAAAATAAAATAAAAGGTTTTTCTAAAAACACCATGCGTTATTAAGGAAAAATACAATAAAGTAGTAGCAGTTGCTAATTGCATGTGTTTTCTGCACCTGTTGCAATGATCATATGGGTTCTACTGTACTGCTTATGAGCTCAGCTACATCAAGAATTTCTAAGGGTAATTAATCCTTTAATTCTTAGGATAAACACAACTTGCTCATAGTGTTGTCATTGTTGGTTTCAGTTGCTAATATTTTATTTAAATAGATTTCTTTTTTTGTTGTTATTTAAAAAAAATTTTTTTTTTCCCCTGCAAATAGCTGTGCTGGTCACCTAGGGCTTCAACATATTTTGAGGTGGGTCACTCGTTGGGCCTGCTTGTATCCACCCAGGGGTAGGTGGTCACCGTGTGCCCATCTACCCTACTCAGGTATCCATTGCGCAACTTGGTTGCCTAAAAGCGGCTTCTACAATAACCTCAGTGTAAGGACCTATTTTTTATTTTTATATTTTAGCAAGAGGCTTTCATTGAAGTTAAACAAAAACCTTGTTGTTTAACCCTTAAACTGTTCCTGCTCCCATTCCCCCAGGAGATTCACTTAGAAACAAGTCCTGGAAACCACTCCAGGTACAAAGCCCAGATACAAGGGTGGGTCAGGCCAGGTGGAGAACATCTGATCAGTTGCGGGATGCATACTGTCTCCCTGGTTACCGAAGAGTATGGGCCCCGCCCTTTGGGAGCCTTTTGGGCGCCAATCCCAACCAAGGTGATAGGCTGGGTCAAATGTCTACTAGGGTAAATTGTAATTCAATTGGTCACCTAGCATCACAGTGGAGTTTCCTGTGTGTGTTACAATCTCATTGGTCACCTGTGCGTGGCCAGGCTCGGCTGCATGGCCTTTGCCCTTAAAAGCTAGTCTGTGGGGGTGCCTGGGTGGCTCAGTGGGTTAGAGCCTCTGCCTTCGGGTGCTCGCCAGGGAGCCTGATTCCTCCTCTCTCTCTGCCTGCCTCTCTACCTACTTGTGATCTCTGCCTGTCCAAAAAAAAAAAAAAAAAAGCTAGTCTATGAAATGAGGAAGGGTCGCCTTCTCTTTTAAGAGGTGCGTCCCCGAATGTTCGGTTAGATTCTTGATGCTTGCCGCGAAATAAAGCTTTGCTTGACCTTCGCTTTATATCAGTCTCGCTCCTTTAATAACGGACCCGTTATTGGTGCATAACACTCAGTATAAATAAGGGTAAAACACACGGGTTTCTTACGCGGATTTAATATAATTAAAACTAAAAATCAAGTGGCACCTGACTGGTTCAGTGTTAGAGCATGCAACTCTTAATCTCGGGGTCATGAATTTAAGCCCCATGTTGGGCTTGGAGCCTACTTAAAAAATAATAATAAAATTATAAAATTGGGGCATCTGGGTAGCTCAGTGGGTTAAAGCCTCTGCTTTTGGCTCAGGTCATGATCTCAGGGTCCTGGGATTCAGCCTCATATCGGGCTCCCTGCTCAGCGGGAGCCTGCTTCCCCCTCTCTCTCCCTGCCTGCCTCTCTGCCTACTTGTGATCTCTGTCAAGTAAATAAATAAAATCTTAAAAAAAATTATAAAATTAAAAATCTATGTTAAAAGATAACCATAAAAATGTGAGACTAAAAGCCACCATGTTGGAGAAGATGTCCACAAGCATATGACCAAAAAAGTACTAGTATTCGGAATAAAACAAGACAATGGGCAAAGTCTCTGAACCGGGAATGTATAGAATATAAATGGAAGTGGCCAAAAAACCATGAAAAGATTCTTGCCTGTTTCAGCAATGAGGAAATGCAAACTGGATTGACAACAGAATATTATGTCCCACTCAACAGACTGGCAGCTTCATTCTGACAATACCAAGGCAGTAAGGATCAGCTGGAACGCTCACTGTTGATGAAAAATGTAAATGGGTTCAATGAGGCTGGAGAGCCATCTGGGCATATCTAGAAAATGGGAGTTGCAAACACCTGGCAAGCCGGCAAATTCCAACAGTTCTTCTCCTAAGTCTGCCTGAAAATAAGAACTCTTAATCCCATGCTCAAGAACTTCTGTTCACAAATGCAGCACACTAACAGCCCAGATGTCAGTCATCTGTGGTTTGTCCGGAGAATGATTTGTGGTTGACCCGAGAATGCGGGTCATCAGTGGAAAGTGATGAACTAGAAGAACAGCATTAACATAAAGTTAGGTGACTCCTAACAAGGCATGAATAAAGTTGCAGAAAATTGCACAGACTATGAAGCCTTCATAAAAACTTTCTTTTTATTTTAAAAGATTTTATTGTTTTGTCAGAGCGAGCACAAGCAGTGGGAGTGGCAGGCAGAGGAAGAAGCAGGCTTCCTACTGAGCAAGGAAACCCTTTGAGGGACTCCATCCCAGGATCCTGGGATCACAACCCAGAGTCAAAGGCAGAGGCTTAACCATCTGACCACCCAGGCATCCTGAGGATTTTATTATTTTTTTAAAGACTGGATTTATTCATTTGACAAAGAGAGAGAGCACAAGTAGGCAAAGCAGCAGGCAGAGGGAGAGGGAGAAGCAGGCTCCCCGCTGAACGGGATCCTGATTCTGGGCTCGATCCCAGAACCCTGGGTTCACGACCTGAGCAGAAGGCAGCCGCTCTGTGACTGAGCAGTCCAGGCAACCCTTAATTATTATCCTTAAGTCCGGAAGCTTGAGGTTTCTCCTCAGCAAACATTAACTGGGAGTTTAACCTTGAGTATGAAGGTTAAGGTGTGAGCAGTGGGTGGCCCCAGGGCTGTATGCTAATCATCTCGGCAGCTGCCTTGTGGGAGGTTTCAGTCTCCTTTGCAAAGGAGTCACTGATGGTGGAGAAATGATTGGGGTTCGGAGCCAGCGGTGAAGAAAGAATTCTTGAGGCATCTTGGGTACAAAAAGGTGGTTTTATTAAGTCACGGGGACACGACCCGTGGTCAGAAAGAGCTGCACTGGGCTTGTGACCAGTGGCTGATGATAGACTTTCAAGTTGGGAGAGGGTTAAGTCTGTACAAAATTTGGAACCAAGGTTTCCAGGACCTTGAGAGGCTAGGGGCCATTAGGAAAGGGTCATTTATTATGGTCTAGTAAATTCCTAGTCATGAGGTCCTTCAGATGTGCTTGGGGGAGAGTGCAAATGTATATCTTGAGGAGAAGAGATAAAGGCAAGGAATTTAGATCTTAGAGGATCCTAGGGGTTTGGGCCTTTTGCCCTTAGCAAAGTATTAACGTAAAGACGGCTGAGCTCCCAGAGGAAGGTTACTCTGACTGTTTCCAGGACTCGTCAATGGGCTGTAAGTAGTAAGGAATTTTTTTTTTTTCTTTTGCCTGTATTTCCCACATCCCCTTAGACTCCACAAGGTTAAGTGTGGACCTGCAACAGCCCTGCTGGAAGTCCTCAGATCCCGAGTCAACCAGGCAGACCCTGCCTGATAGGCGAGGCCTACCTGCTCAACTCCAGTAGTGCCAGCAAACCACAAAAGAGTTGGGGGGAGTGTAGAAAGAACACCACTTGACTCTTTCAGCCCTTGGGTTTCTGCATCTGATTCTCACCTAGTGGGTCTCCTGAGAAGGTGGAAGTGAGGGGCAGGGGAGGAGGGGTAACCTGCCACAGCCACCAGCCACTCACAAAAGACACTTAACCAGTGGCTAGTGTAGATCAGGGGCTGGCCTTCAGCTGGGTGCAACTGGGTACGAGGCCACGCCTCCATGCCCCCTCCAACAAGCCTTTCACTCTAGAGATAGAGAAACTGAGGCCCAGAGTGGGCCTGGATCTGCCCCGGCACCCAGCAGGAAGCAGGGAGGAATGATGCTCACACTAAAATTAAAGAATACAGGGTGTAAAGTTTTTTCCGGCGAGATAAACACAACACCAGGCAAAGTGGGTGCAAGGCAAGATTTATTAAAAACACTCTCTGGCGAAGTTTCAGGGTTCAGGAGAAGGGGAGCCAGGAAAGTTGCGCTGGGAGGAGATGGGCACCCTCGGGCGAGCTTCCGCGACTCTGGAAAGCAGAGTGGTGGAAGTCACGCCCAAGGCAGGGAGGAGGGGGCTTTTAAGGGGTCTCGGAGGAAGCTCAGGGGTCTTTTGGAAGTTTCCCTTATTCGGATATCTCGCCTGCTCGTCAGGATCCCATTGGTCCACAGGAGCCTGGGGCGGGGGTCTCAGATTCCTGCTTGGGCCTTTGTTCTCCTGTCCGAGCTCAGGTCCTGTGGCGGGAACTTTTTGCCATCTTTAGTAGCCCTTCCTGCCAGCCGAACACAGGGCACCTCGGTGGCTCAGTTGGTTAGGATTGGAGCCCCACATCGGGCTCCCTGCTGGGCAGGAAGCCTGCTTCTCCCTCTCCCACTCCCCCTGCTTGTGTCCCCTCTCTCGGTATGTCTCTTTCTGTCAAATAAATTTTTAAAAAATTAAAATAAGATAAAAATAACCAGTACATGCAACAGTGTGGATGGAACTAGAGGGTATTATACTAAGCAAAATAAATCAATCAGAGAAAAACAATTATGATCTCACCAATATGTGGCATTTAAGAAACAAGGCAGGGGATCATAGGAGGAGAGAGGAAAAAGTGAAACAAGACAAAACTAGAGAGGGAGACAAACCATGAGAGACTTTTTTTTTCTTTAGATTTTATTTATTTATTTATTTGCCAGAGGGGAGCAGAGAGAGAGCACAAGCAGGGGGAGCAGATAACAGAGGGAGAAGCAGGCTTGATCCCAGGACCCTGGGATCATGATATGAGGCAAAGCGCCTCTTAACTAACTGAGCCACCCAGGTGTCCCAAGAGACTCTTAATCATAGGAAACAAACTGAGGGTTGCTTGAGGCGGGGGTGGGGAGATGGGGGGGTAACTGGGTGATGGACATTGGGAGGGCAGGTGATATAATAAGCACTGGGTGTTATATAAGACTGATGAACCACAGGCCTATACCTCTGAAACCAATACTACATTATATGTTAATTAACTGAATTTAAATTTTAAAAAATCAATACAGAAAAGCCAGTAAAAGTCCCATGGAAACGCCTGTGACCCACCTCTTGCCTGCCGGCTCTGCTGCCCTTTACCCCCACCTGGCCTGTCCCAGAAAATGCCTCTGCCTGTTGTCCCAGCTCTGGCGCGGGCGGCGGCGGGGGTGGGGGGGTGGCTACCAGAGATGGGGCCTCCAGACCCCCATTCAGCCTGCCCCGCCCTGCTGGTTTCCCGAGATTTCCCCGATGCCGCCGCCACCCGCTCTGGCCACGAGGGGGCGACAAAGGCCAGGTTGTGCCGTCGCGGGCTCCACGGAGCTCGCGCCTTTCCCCCTGCAACCGGTGCTCAGTTTGGACCCAGAGCCCCTTGGCCTCGCTTCCAGGGCTCAGGCCAGGAAAAGGCCAGGCCATCACTGGGACTGAGTGGTGCGTGGACCACTACTAGTCCAGACTGAGGTGCCTGGCACCTGACTTAGGGCTGACCCGTTCTGGGCCTACCTCTTAGCTTCTCCGGGCCTCCATTTCCCAGAAGTGCTGCAGAGTGGGCCTTTAACTGCTGGTTCAAGGCCACTCAAAGGCCCTTCCTCCTTTCAGTCTTTCCTGTTCCTCCCACCTGGACTGCACCTCTGCCCCACCCCAGAAGTCTCCCAGGGAGGTATGGGGGCAGAGGTTGGCAGACCTGCTGACCTTGGACACCAGGCTGAGAGAGTGGCCACGGGCTGCATCAAGCACAGCATGGCAGCCACAGGCCTGGTTGCAGCCAACACCCAGTGGGGCTTCTGCAGCTCCAAGAGCTCCCTCCTCTGTCTGAGTCTCTGTCTGCTTGCCTGTAAAATGCGGACATCATAGCCCTGGCCTGCCCACTGCACAGGCATTGCGTCTTCAGGCCCCTGTGTGTGTCTGTTGACCTTCCCTGCACTGAGCATCCTGAGCACAGGCACCCGGCCCTCTTTTCACCCTCACACTTGTCCCAGACAGGCCCTTGGCTGTGTGAACACAGAGGGGGCAGCAGCATAGTTGGACATCCCCAGTGGGGGCAGGGGTGCAGAAAGCAAGGCCTGCAGGCCCTACCCCTGAATCCTGCTTCACCCTCTTCCTCAGAGCTGGCAGGCATCCATTCTGGCTCTGCGTCTCATTTCCAATCTGATGGTTCAAAGAAAGAAGAGAAGGAAGGAAGGGAGGGAGGGAGGGAGGGAGGGAGGGAGGGCTACAACCAGTCAAAGAGGCCCCTCCTGGCCACCCTCTGATATTTGGGGACAGGACAATGAGACCCTTGCGGCTAGGAAATTTGAAGCCATCGTAATTAGAAGGAAAGAATGTCCTTGCGGTTGGCTGCTTGAAAAATACAGCTGTGTCCACATCTGGAGGGGAGGGTGGGAGGTGGGGGGGCTGGGGGAGGGTGGTCAGGCCAAAGTCTGAAGCGCTGATGTCTGCATTCCTTGTGGACGAGAGGATCTCCTCCCAGCACGGCCCAGGGAAGGAGAGGGGAGGGCACCAAAGTGGCCATTCCCCTGCTGTGGCCACCCGCTACGGGGGCGGGGGGGGGTGTGTGGAAGCTGAAAAGGCAGCCCAGCCCTTCCTGGGTACCCCCTCACCCCTTCCTGGACTCCTCCCCCCACCTCCACTGCCCTGAGGGGTCCCTGCCTGACCTGCCGCAGCACACCATCTGGCCACATGCTTCTCAAGATGGAGGGATTTTTTTCTGGGTTTTATGATGTTGGGCGGTATTTGTCAGCTTTTATGAATGTAGTGTTTGTTTTGTTTCAGTTCTCATTCGAAGTCAGTGTTCCCTCTTGCACCAAATCTTGCCATTTTCATTTTGCTTTTGTTTTGTTAACGAGGCCCCCGTGGCTGGGGTAAACCAAGGGCAGGGAAGTGGAATTCTGGTGGCAGGGCCACGGTGCTGACGGGCCACAGCCACAGGCAGACAGGCCACAGGCAGGCCACAGGCCAGCACGGCCTGATGATCCTGTAAGGAGCAGGAAGACTGTGTGGACAGGAGGACAGTGTGGCCCCGGGTTCCACACACGCACGTCAGGGCCGCACAAACCACAACTACCTTCTGTGTACTACCCACCAACCCACCCCGCCCCATGTGCAGACAAGCGGCACACACTCACGGGGCTCTCCCGTCTTTTTACGGTGCCTTGCGCTCCTCCTGTCTGGGTGAACGGGCATTGTGGCCCTGCCATGCCGCTGACTCTGATAAGCGGATTTCCTGCTTCTCCCAAAACACCACCCACAGTGCTGAGCCCCAAAATAGCTGAGTCCAGGGAGAGGCTCTGCCAGATGCTCTGGGGACTCCTGAGTGGCTGGCCGGAGGTGGCTTTGACATTCCTGCAGTAGCCACAGAAGGAAGTGGGAATTAATGGCACTTGCTGAGGATCAAGACAGCTGGGAGGGGACCAGCTGGGAAAGGAAGCTCCCATCCGGCCATCTAGGGTCAGACACAATGACCCTGAGGCCCAGGCAGAGAACCAGGCACCCACACCGCTCAGCAGGAGAGCGTTGTGGTATTGCCGGGGGTGCTTCTGATGCTCATGACACTCCAGAAGCCCAGAGGTGGCAAAGAGGTTTTGCCTCCAAACTCTGGCTGGAGAACCGTCTGAGGCTGTGAGATGCTGGCTGGGTGAGGGGGTTGGGGGGCTACCTTCCACAGGCACCCGCAGGTGATGTCCCTCACTCCCCACGCTGAACTCCCCTGTGCCCTATGATAAGATCTAGGAGCAGCTCACTGCCACCAGCCCTTTCATCCGTCCTCATGGTGGCAAAGTCAGCATGGGCATCTTGGTGTCTTGGTTCCTCTCTATCTAGCTGAGTATCCTCAAGTAGGTGACTTAATCTCTCTGAGCCCATTTCCTCCTCTGTAATAATAACCTCTTTGAGGGGTGCCTGGGTGGCTCAGTGGGTTAAAGCCTCTGCGTTTGGCTCAGGTCATGATCCCAGGATCCTGGGATTGAGCCCCACATCGGGCTTTCTGCTCAGCAGGGTGCCTGCTTCCCCATCTCTCTCTGCCTGCCTCTGCCTACTTGTGATCTCTGTCTGTCAAATAAATAAATAAATAAAATCTTAAAAAATATATTAAAAAAAATAACCTCTTTGGTAAGGTGGCCATGTGATAGTGTGTGATTGATAAGAGATATACTTGGGGGGCGCCTGGGGGGCTCAGTGGGTTAAGCCTCTGCCTTTGGCTCAGGTCATGATCTCAGGGTACTGGGACTGAGCCCCGCATTGGGCTCTCTGCTCAGCGGGGAGCCTGCTTCCCCCTCTCTCTCTGCCTGCCTCTCTGCCTACTTGTGATCTCTGACTGTCAAATAAATAATATCTTAAAAAAAAAAGAGAGATTTGGTCTTTCCGATGACCAAAATATATTTCTCATATTTGTTAGATCTTTATCTACAGTTCCTTGCTGACTGCTTCCCAAATCCTTGGAATTCCTGGGGGGATAAGAGCAAGGGGAGCCTCTTGTGTTCTACTTGTTCTCTCATAAATTCCTGAAGGCTCTTCTGAGCCATGAAGGTGAAATGGGGTTCTTATTACTCATAACAAGGTCCTTTCCATCACAGCTGGGTTTATGTTAAGCAGGTGATTTTTCGGAAAACACTTAAGGATGGGGGCTGGTTGCCAGGGAAACCACCCTCCACCCTCGAATAAAGGGGTGGATCTTGCAGTCCCAGGCCCTGACATAGGGGGTGGGGGAGGAGAAGAGCTAAAGGCGGATTCAAGCATCAGCAGCCCACACTTTCTTTCATCTTTTGTGCCTAGGTGGTGAAGCCTCCAGAAGGATGGGGTTCCGAGAGCTTCCCGGTTGGGGAACCGGAAGGCTTCCATGTGGCCTCGTGCAGAACTCCAACTTCCACAATGGCAGAAGCACCTTTGTTTGGGACCTCACGTTAGCGACCCCCTCACCGGAGGGGTTAGGTATCTCTCCCTGTGGCTGTTGATGGATCGCCTTTTTTGTTTTGGTTTTTGTTTTGTTTTTAAGTAATCTCTACACCCAGTGTGCGGCTCGAACTTAAAAACCCAAGATCAAGAGTGGCAGCCTCTTCTGACTGAGCCAGTCAGGCGCCCCAACTGGTACCCTTTAATATCTTTTGACTTAAACTAGTCATCTAGTGGGTAAACAGTTCCTGAGTTCTGTGAGTCGCTCTAGCAAATTAGTGGAGCCCAAAGGGGGTTCGTGGGAACCTGATATAGAGCCAAGAGGAAGATACAGAGCCAAGAAGAACCTAATATAGATCCAAAGGTTATGACCTTTGGACTCTCCCCTGAAGTGGGGGTGATCTTGGGGGGACTGAGCCCTTAGCCTGTGGAATCTGATGCTATCTCAGGGTGGAGTGTTAGAATTGAGTGGAATTCTTGGACACCCTATTGGGGTCTGGTTGCTTGTGGGTGTGGGGAAGCTTGAGCACACACACACGCCCCACACGCATGCATCGGAACTGGGTCCAGGAACCCACTGAGGGGCTTCAGTGAGGGGTGCAGAATCCAGTGAGGGGGTCGCTAAGCCACTGTTCTTTTTTTTTTTTTAAAGATTTTATTTATTTATTTGACAGAGAGAAATCACAAGCAGACAGAGAGGCAGGCAGAGAGAGAGAGAGGGAAGCAGGCTCCCTGCTGAGCAGAGAGCCCGATGCGGGACTCGATCCCAGGACCCTGAGATCATGACCTGAGCCGAAGGCAGCGGCTTAACCCACTGAGCCACCCAGGCGCCCCTAAGCCACTGTTCTGACTGTGGCGACTGGCTCCAACCTTGGCTCTCAGGACCTCACTTGTCCTTGCCTCCGTGAGACATGGATTCTTTTTTTTTTTTTTTAATTTAAAGATTTTATTCATTTGTTTGACAGAATGAAAGAAAGAGCACAAGCAGGGGGAGCAGGAGAGAGAGAAGCAGGCTCCCTCCTGAATAGGGAGCCCGATGCAGGGCTCGATTCCAGGACCCTGGGATCATGACCTGAGCCGAAGGCAGTTGCTTAATGACTGAGCCATGAAACATGGATTCTCCATGTTTCCACACCTTTGCTCAAGGCATTCTCCTGGCCTTGGTGCCCTCTCCACTGTCATTGTCCAGAGTCTTCCTGCCTGCCCGGCAGTCCTTCCTCAGCAAGCCCATGACTCTTGGCCCCTCCCTGCACAATGTCGGTATCTTTCCCCATATCCCCATCAGAGCCAGACCCTACTGCCTCCCTCCCAGGTCCTTGAGGCCTCTGTGAATGTTCCTCTGTGAATGTTCCCCACTGCAGCCCTGGGAGAGCTCTGGAGCAGGAGGAGGCAGGTGAGAAAACCAGCCTCGGAGAGAAAATCCTGCCTTGGTGCATTCTCGCTCTTTCAGGGTAGAGACCAGCCTTGCTGGGGGGCAGGAGGGGCAGCCATAACTATGTCCCAGGAAGGGGCCCCTGCCCAGAAATCTGATACTCCCCACATCAGGACAGACTACAGCTGAAGGAGGCTCTACAAATGGGTTCTTCCACTAGCCCATTTCACAGACCGGGACACAGAGGCCCACCTGGCAGGGTCAGGTCTCAGTGCCAGCCCCCAGGCCGCAGATCCAGCACTGGAGCACGGGTCTCGGCCTTCTTGAGGCTCAAATGTCACCGAGGACTTCCAGGGATAGAGAGCATGGTGAGCTGAGAGCACCTACCTATGCTGTAGGTGACAAGGGGCTGGGAGAACCAAGCTGGGGTGGCCAGGGAGGGAGGGCTTCCCTGAGTTGGTCATGCCCCACAGCACCTGAATTGACATGTCCCAAACCAGTGGGAGCTTTCCCTCCAAAACCTGGCCCTCCCCGACACTCACCTGTCTGCCAATCAGTCACGAAGGTTTGTGGCTTCCACCTCCTCCCTCTGTCACTCACCCCTAATGCAGGCTGGCTGCCATCCTTCTCCACTCAGATGACTGCTTCTCTTATTGTCTCCTTCTTCCTCCCGAGAGCTGCCATCTGACTGGCACGTACCACCATGCTGAAAACTCTCAGAGGGCTCCTCATTGCCCTTCGGGGCAGGGATCACAGCCTCTACAGCCCTGCTCAGCCTCACAGTGCATACAGCCCCTCCTCCTTGCCATGCCTTCTGCCTCTCTCTGCACCCGCACCATGGCACCTCAGGACCTTTGCACAGACTGTTCCCCACATGGGCCTGGCTCATGCTACTCTTCCTCAGCCCCAAGCTGCCTCCTCCCTTTCCATCCACCCCAAAGACCTGCTAATTCCTGGAAAGTCTGGAATCTGCTACCAAGCTCAGAGGGCCAGCCCTGGCCTGACAGAGCCCACCTGGACGGTTTATTGTTCTTGCACTCCAGCCATAGGCAGCTGCTGCCGAGTAGGTTCCGGATTCGGTGCTAAAAATACACCATAACCCAGACAGGAAGGGCCAACGGGGACACAGCTGCTCCTGGGAGGGGCTGGCTGGAGTTGCGGGGGCGGTCTTCCCACCACAGTTGGGGGCCCATGTGCAGGAAGGGGGTTGGCACTGAGCTCCCAGCCCCTGAGGGAAAGCCCCCCTGATGCAGGAGGCCCAGGGTCTGAAAGGGCCAGGTTCATGTCAAAAGGAAAACACAGCAAGGCCAGAGAGGCAGCTTAAGGAGCAGGGCTCGTTGTCACCTGGCCCAGGGACCACAGGCCCTCCTTCAGCTTCATCCTCAGCCCAAGAGGGAGGGTGGGCCCAGCTGGCACCCCTCACCCCCCAACTCCCACTTCAGACCAGCAGCCACATAGACGTCAGGCTGCCTGCCCACATCTCTAGGCCCCTGGGACCATGGGGAGTCCAGGGTTCCTCTCCCTAAATAACTGTCTGCAGGTGTCTGAGGCGAGAAGTGGAACGGCTCTGGGCCTGCAACTGACGGGAAGAGCCTGAACTGGTGGTGGAGGTCTGCCTCAGGCTGTGCTGTGCCTCCTTCTGGGGCTCAGTTTCCCCCTCTGAGAATAGCCAGGGTTCTGAGGAGGGAGCATCTGCCCTAAAATCCAGCCACTGTTCCCCTGGATGTCCCCACCTGTCCCAGCCTCCCGGGCTCCCCAGGGAATGTGCTTCTCTGTCTGTCCCTAAGCGAGGCACCTGCCTTATCAGCCCCAATCAGAGGGGAGACAGATGCCCCTGTCCACAATGACGAACCCTCCTGTTAGCCCTGGCCTGACCCTGAGTGGAGGGCCTAGAGCTTGCTGGGTGCCTGGAGGCAGGAATACCCACTCTTCCCCACACAGGCATGAAACCTGACCTCCCGGGATGGCTTTCCTGCCTGGCAGGGTCCAGCCCTGGCATCTGCAGCCCTGCCTCCACCCAGATGGGATCTACTCCACTGGGCCCACCTCAAACATGACCTTGGCCTGCTTTGCTGGACAATGGGGACCATCTAAAGGGGGGGTCCCACCACCCAAACTCTCAGCATGTTAATCCAATTCCCACTCTTATCAGACCAGACCTGTTCTCACTCCAGAGCCAAATGCACAGTGCCCTTTCATGCTTTCAGCCTCTCCCTCTGCTCCTGTCCCCTGGGGACTCCTTGAGCCACTCCCTAGGGAACCCTTCTTAGCCCCCTTGTTTTCTCAGGATCTACCTGAGATAACTCTGTCAGCTGGTTCTCAGCCTTTCCAGTCTCCTCGGGGGACCTCAGTGCCCTGGTCCAGGGCATTCTTTGTCTTCTACAGTTACGTCCACACCTGAGCTCCCCATGTTGGTAAAGGCACATCTGTTTGGGCACCTTCCTCTTCCTCCTATCCTCCAGTATCCTGGCCACAGGGGCTTTGGCACGGCTGCACCCCACCGTTCCCCGGGCCTCATCTCTGTGAGCTTCTCACTGCCTTGCTCCTGAAGCCCTTTCTTGGCTCAGCATCTAGAAGCCCTCTCCAGCCTCCCCAGGCCTCCCTGGCCAGGTCTGCCTTCTCTGACCACTGAATGGTAAGCCACCCAGGCAGGTCCTCATTTGCTTCACACAGGCCCAAGACTACACAGGCCACTGGTGTACAGAGGACTGATATCCACAACTGGACTGCCTGGCCAATCTCTCCCCCAACACCACCCTTAGATTTCTCCAGGTGGAAGTCACACAGATGCCCCAAACTCAACAGGGCCATGAAGGGATTCCGTCTGCTCTCCTTTTCCCCAAGCGTTTTTTCATCTTGTTAAAGGCCACCACCATCCATCCGCCCTATGGCTCAGACCTTCAAGTCACCCTTGGTTGCTCTCTCGCAGCTCCGTCCCATCAATGGGCAAAAGCGTCTCCCGCCCTTCCCCTATGCTCCAGGCTCCACCCTGCCCAAGCCACCGTTGTGCCTTGCAGCCTCCCCTGCTCGCTGATTCTTCAGGCAGTCTACTGTCCTTGCAGCAGCCACAGGGGTCTTTTTAAAGTAACAATCAAGCGTCACTTTCTCATCACTTGTTTGCAGAGGCTTCTCAGATCACCCCACCTGCAGTGATGGCTCACGACCCAACCCTCCAGTCTTGGCATTATTTGCGTCAGTTTACTGTCGTGGGAACACAAGCTCTCCTATTAGTACGAGCCTATGACTACCTGTCTCCTCATCTTTTCTTGGCTGCTGTATCTCCCACATCCAGAAAAGCGCCTGGAACGCAATCTGTGTTCAGTAAACAGTGGACTTAATGAATGAATAAATGGAGTTTCTCTTTTCCATCAAAATGATGAAAACGGGGTGCCTGGGTGGCTCAGTTGGTTAAGACGTCTGCCTTCCGCACAGGTCATGATCTCAGGGTCCTGGAATTGAGCCCCCAGTAGGGTTCCCTGCTCCATGGGGGAGACTACTTCTCCCTCTCCCGGCTCCCCCCGCTTGTGCACGTGCTCTCTGTCAAATAAATAAAATCTTAAAGAAAAAAAAAAATAAAGAGGCCCTTTCCAGCCCGTTCACTTGCTCTGGCCGGTGTTGTTACTCTGGCGTTTTGGGTTCGAAGACTGCCCGCAGGAGTCGGCGTGGGGTCAAGTGGACTGCAGGAGGGTACGGGGGTGGGGTGGTTGGACACAGTGCTGAGCGCTTCTTCTGTTAAGGGTCAGGTGGCACTGTGTTTGGCTGTCAGTAGGAGAGAAGGACGGGACAAAGTGTTTGGCGGCGCTAGGTGGACTCACAGAGCCTTCAAGACCAGACTCCCGTCGGTTCCGCCTTGCCCACCGCCCAGTGTGACCCCGCCCCTTCCGGTCTCGCAGTTCCGCGGTCTTTTCCCCTCTTCACTTGCGGAGTAACCTCAGTCCCGCCCCAAAAATCTTGTGCGTCCTCGCTATTGGTTCTCTCTAGCTTGCCGTGAAGCGACCCGTTCCTCATTGGTCACACGTTCTCCCGCGCCGCCACGCCAGCCATCACAACAACCGCCACGTGCTCAACCGTGGGGCCTGTTCTTTGGTCCCGAGCTCCGACCCGCCCACTACCCTGTCCCGCCCCCGGCTTCCCGTTTCCTCCTCCTATTGGTTACCGGGCCCAGGGTCCCTCCCTCGACCCTGGGCGTGCGGCGCCTCCCACGCGGATTGGCCGAATTCGAGAGTGAGGCGGGCTTTGGAGGCGGGTTAAAGAGCGCGCAGCAAGTTGGGCCACGCGTGTCAAAGAAGTTTCAATGGCGTGGCAGGGGCTGATGGCCGAGTTCCTGCAGGTGCCCGCGGTAACGCGAGCCTACACCGCGGCCTGCGTCCTTACCACCGCTGCTGTGGTAAGCTGGCTAGACGGGTGGGGGCATCTCCGTGGCTGCAGTCCGGGAGGGGTGTCGTCGTGGTTACCGCTGCGTTCCGGGGGCACCACCTGACGCGTCCCTGGTTCCGCAGCAGCTGGAGCTCCTCAGCCCCTTCCAGCTCTATTTCAACCCACACCTCGTGTTCCGGAAGTTCCAGGTGAGGCGGCCCCGCTCATGGCACCTGACAGCCGGGCCCTGCCTGCCCTGCGCCTGACCGCCCGCCTTCCTTCCCATCTCTGTAGGTCTGGAGGCTCGTCACCAACTTCCTCTTCTTTGGGCCGCTGGGATTCAGCTTCTTCTTCAACATGCTCTTCGTGTATCCTGCACCGCGCGGACCCAACCGTGGGGCGGTGGGCGGGTCGCCGGGCTGGGGGATGCGCGCTGTGGGGAAACTGAGGCTTTGCCTGGTGACACTTCCTTTACGGACGCCGCAGGTTCCGCTACTGCCGCATGCTGGAGGAGGGCTCCTTCCGTGGCCGCACGGCAGACTTCGTCTTCATGTTCCTTTTCGGGGGTGTCCTTATGACCGTATCCTTTCCCGGGCTCTGAAACTAAAGGCCGCAGTGCCTCTGCTCCAGCCTGTGCTGGCATTGAGCGACAGAGTCGCTCCCTCCAGCTTAGGATGTATTTACCATACATAGCGGACTCAGCTCCGGATGTCAGTGGCAGCTCTTCAATGCCGTACACAAAATGCTACAGGGCAATGTGCAGGGGAGCCGGGTGGCGTGGTTGGGGGCCAAGCCCTGCATGCCCATTGTCAGGAGAAACTGGGGCAATGACAGGCAGTGTTTGGAGGCTGGGGGTGGACAAGAAAGGCAGATCACTTGTGGGGCCTGAGGCCATAGTGTGGCCTTGATTGGAAGGGCACAGAGGGGTGATGAGGGAAGGGAAACTAGGGATGATTCCAGGGTGTTAGCAAGTCAGAGGGGCCCTGGGCAGGAGCTCTGAGGCCTGCACCAGGAGAGGGCCTCCAGCACCTTGACTCTGGCTCAGCTGCTGGGGCTCCTGGGCAGCCTGTTCTTCTTGGGCCAGGCACTCACAGTCATGTTGGTGTATGTATGGAGCCGCCGCAACCCCCAAGTGAGAGTCAACTTCTTCGGCCTCCTCACCTTCCAGGCACCATTCCTGCCCTGGGCGCTTATGGGTTTCTCTCTGCTGTTGGGCAACTCCATTCTCGTGGACCTGCTGGGTAAGCCTGCCTGTGCATCCGCCCTCCCCCAACAGGCCATCTGGTACCTGATGGGTCTTTGGAAGGACTCTCACCTGTCCTCCCACCCCCTCTTCCAGACCTTCTAGCTCCTTTGTTCTCCCGGCCCCTGAACAACCCAGCCAGCTACGGGCTCCCCATATTCGGGTGTACTGATGCTCATGTGGGTCCTGACTAGAGATGAGGATAGGTGTGTCAAGGTGCCAGCCTTGACTCCTATTCCTCCCATGTTCTCAGGCCCTCCCCTCCCTACGTCCTGCCCACTTCTGGGCCAGGTAAGCCTGTCCTTCAAGGTCAACCCTGTGCTGGCAGTCTGTGCAGAACACTGGGTACTCCTACTCTGGGGCCTGAGGTTGCTGGACCTGCCTGCGCATGGAGGCAGGGAGTAGGCTGTGAGGGCCTCGGGCTCTGGACTGTGGAGAGTGGCCTCAGCCATCCAGGGTTCTCCTACAGGGATTGCTGTGGGCCACATTTACTACTTCCTAGAGGACGTCTTCCCCAACCAGCCTGGAGGCAAGAAGCTGCTACTGACCCCCAGTTTCCTGTGAGTGCTAGAGATAATTCTGCTACCCTCCCTCAGATGTCTCCCTGCACCAGTGGGAACGCCCGCTGGCCTCAGCTCAGTGTGGGCCCCCCCCTACAGGAAGCTGCTACTGGATGCCCCACAGGAGGACCCCAATTACCTGCCCCTCCCGGAGGAGGAGCCAGGACCCCTGCAGCAATGACCCTACCCAGGGCCGGCCTGTTTTCCTGGCCTCTGGCAGGCCTCCATTCTACCCCTAACTCCCGATTACAGGAGAGCAACCTGTCCTGGAGACTGGGCTGGTGTCCAGGGCCCACCCAAATAAACAGAATGACCTGCTTCTCATTGCCCGCAGCACTGGCTCCCTGCCTTGGCTGGCCACATCCTTCCACGGAGCTGGGCAGGTGTTGCTGGCCTTGACCTAGGACCACCAACCCTGGCCTGCCCTCTCAGACCAATTGTAGGTGGTAGGATGGGAGGCCCAAAGGGGGTCAAGAACCTGCCCACAGTTGCCCAGCAGCTTTGAGCTCACACATGGCATACTCAGGGTTCTTACTCCAGCTTTGCCAACACCTTGATGGAGCCTTGGGCAAATCCCACCTGCACTGATCTCTGCTCCAGGCCAGGCAGCAAGGGGGTTGGCCAGGTCTCATTGGCTGGGGCCAGGACTGGGATGTTCCCATCATGCCAGGCATAGGGCCTCCTGTCCATGGTACCCTCAGGCTGATGCCTCACTTGACTCTTTCTGTCCCTCACAAGCAACAAGGGGACCTTTGCCCCATTTTCCAGCTGAGCAGCCAAGGGACTTGGCCAAGGCTCCATGAAGTCAGGTGCAGGAGAGGGCCAGGACCGGGGTCCTCTGCCCTTTCTGCAACCCCAAAGCTTAGAATTTTCACCTCCACAGAGTTCTGCAAAGTTCTCTCCCTGATGTTTGTAGCTGAGGACCATGGGAGCCTGATCTGATACCACAGCTCACTTTTTTCTTTGGTAAAGCGGGTACCAGACAGCCTGGCCAACTTTCCTCATTGCCCTAGACTAGTCATAGTTACAGTTGATTCCTGGATGATCAACAGCAAAGGCGTTCCTCCAGCCCTAGGCTGTCACGTTCACGGATGACAAAAGTATTCATCATGGAGTCTGACCTTAATTTTGTAGGGAAACAGTGTGGAGTTGCAGCTGGCTCTGTAGGAGCACTGGGCTGGGTTGCCCAGAGGGGCTGAGGCGGGCAGTATTCAGTCCATCCCACCAGTTGCATGGGCACATGGACCAAGCAAACCCTTCAGCAATGGAGCCCACTTGTCTCCAAGGCCAGGGGAGCCCAGTCCTGGAATCTTCCTCATTGTTCAGGGCCTTCCAGTGAAGCCCAACTTCGCTCCAGCAAGTTGCACTCCTGCATGAAGGGCAGTGGGCCTGAGTACAAACTCCCCAGGAGCTAGGAGCTGTCATGTTCCAGGACTTGATCACAGGACCCCCAGCCCAGATGGCCATCTACCCCTATATCCTGGCAACCAAAACCCCAATTCCTACTCAAGAGCTCTGCCCTTGGCCAGTGTGGGGCTCAGGTTGGGAGCCAGGTGGCACCATGCTCCTGCCACACCCGGGGAGCAGAGCTGCCCTGACCCAACAGGGAAGACGCGGCAGCAGCTAATGGCAGCCGCCTGGTGTTGGGGTCTGTTCTCTTCGGCAAGACTGCAGCCATGGGCTCAGTTCACCAAGCACTGCTTGGCTCCGTGAGGAGACCCGCACATGCCACCCTTGTGGTGCCTTCTGTAGAGTGGGGACATTTCCCCATGAGACAAGGATGCAGAGCTGAGGAGAGGCCCAGGGCTGTGCCTCCCTTCTAGACACACCACAGTCCCCACTCCAGCCCCAGGCAGGCGTGCCACTCCACATGTCTTACTCCTTGAGACCCACCTGAGAGAGTTGCTGGCAGGGCTCAGGGCTCCAGCCAGGGTGGAGCTGGAACAGGGTGGGGCTATTGCTGACAGGTAAGCCGGCCCCCTGCCCTCAGAACCTCACGGCCTCACTTCTGTTCCTTGGAGGATGGCACAGGTGGTGGGTATGGGCTGAGGGTCTGGGGGCCTCGGATGCAGCCTTATCAGCCCCCATTTGCCCGCCTGGGGCTCTGAGGCACAGAAGGGCAAGAGGCCTGGTGTGCTGGCCTTGGCCACACTCCACCCAGCCAGACCCTGCTCCTCGTTCCCTTTCTTATTTTTATGCTACCACTTTGAAAAAATGGAACATGACCTGTTGTCTTTATTTAAAAAGTGTTGCTAGCCCTACCTGGGGCTCCTATACAAAAACAAAACACAATCCAAAAATGAGGCCTCTTTCTGACCAGGACTTGGGTGGGGACTGGGGCTCAGAAACCGGAATGTGTGCCCAGGGGAGGGTGACCGTAAGCCCTCCCCACACCCCATGCTCCTCAGGATGGCCCCGGCCTGCCCCCTTTGCCTCCTGCCTTGCCAGGAGATGAAGGAGAGGCGGTCCAATCTTCTGAATGCTCCGTGGGAGCCACGCACCGACAGGCTGGTTACCAGGCTGGGGCAGTGTTGGCAAGACGCCTCATACGCCTGCAGGAGGAGAGAAGGAGTGACCCAGAGCCCCCCAGGGATCTCTAGTGCAGCCGGGGAGTGGGGACAGAGATAGGACATGGATGGTAAGAGGGAGGATCCCTAGCCCCACTCGGCCTGTGTCTGTCTGCTGCTGGAGGCCCTGAGTCTGCCCTCTCTCCAGCTTGCACAGGTCCCGCCTACCTCTCCAGGGCTCCAGATGTGTAGGTCTGGACTGTGGTCAGACCCAACCGAGGGCTTATTTTTGTTCCCTGCAGGGAAACCCACACAGGGGCCTGTCTTTGGCAAGTTGGTTCCCCACAAAACCAGGTCACCACATCCCTCACCTGCCTTCAAGACAGTGCCTTTGGTCAGAGCCAGCTGTAAGGGACCTGGAGGGGTGGGGGTGTGGATACCTCGTGTTCCTGTCCTGGTCGCGGATCTTCTTTTCCATCTCGGCATCTGTCAGAGTCTCCAGCAGCGGGCACCACTGGTCAGCATCCCCTGTGTTCCGGATGGCAATCTCCACCGTGGGTAGGGGGTTCTCACTGTGGGCCGGGTTGGGATGGAGTGGGGGGTAGTGACTGCTGAGTTCACAGAGTAGCAGCTAGAAACGTCCCCAGAAACAGTGTCCGCCCCCTGCCAGAATGCTGGAGCCAGGCCATGGCAGGAAGGCCCACGCCTTTCCTGCTACCTCCTCTGTCTCCTCCTTACTGAGCCATTTCCATGCCTGGCTCCTCAGAACAGCACTCCTGAGAGGAGTGGCCCAGTCATCACCTGTCACTCAGACCTCAAGGCAGAGTCACTGGAGATGCCAGCCCCCCCCCCACCACAATAACAGCCTCTCTTCAAAGCACTCTCAAACAGGCTCTTGATTGCTGCCGAGGTGTCTCTGTCTATAAGCCTGGAGAGGGCATTCCCCGTGACCAGCGTTGCTGGGGAGGCAGGGGAGGGCAGTCTATCCCACTCAGTGTCCAGGGCCAGGACCCACCAGCCTCAATTACTCATCCCACTGAAGGCCACTGGGCCGGCCTATTCCTGAATATTCTGTACACTTGCCCTTCAGCCCACTTCACTGGCCCAACTAAGCCCCAGAGAACTGGGCTATTTGCCTAAGGTAGACAGTTGGGCCTGGCACCCTTGTCCCCAAATCACTACACTCCGTAGCCTCTAAACGACCACTCTGATAGCCACCTAAGCCCCTTCTTGCCAAAGAGACACAGCATGAGCATGGGGAGAGAGGGAGGAGCAGACACCATGGGAGGGAGGACACAGCTGAGCTGCCACCTCTCCAGGCCTTGGTTTCCAAGCCTCAGAGCATGGCCTTCACAGTGACCCCTCCCAGCCCCTTCCCCTATCACCACCGCCACGTCACTAGGCCCTTTTCTCTCTTCTCCAGCTGGGTGGCCTGCACCTGTCCCCCGAGGCTCAGCACCCCAAGAAGGCCAGCCCCCTCCACTGCAGCCCTATCACGTGTCTGCCCCCCTGCAGAACACTGTTTGCTCTGGTCGGGCATTGTTGGTTTTGATATTTTATCTGGAAATCAGGAACAATACCACAGCTGTGGGAACTTTTCAGAGCTTTGCTGTTATTTAAACCAGCCAACATATGCCCACTATGTTGGTGTTGGGACGGGGCTCCCCAGGGGCCAGGAGCCTTGTCACAGAGTTTCCCTGTAACTGGTGCTCAAGGTTGTATGTGTGGCCCACTGGAGAGGGGCGTCCGGTGGGCACATAGCAGCCAAGGGCCAGCTCTGGCCTCCCTCGCGTTCTTTTCCTCATCCCAGAGTCTCAAGGAACGCGAGCAGACATGGGCTAAGGCTCTCACCACAGCCCAGGGCTCCCTCCGGCTCCTCTGCAGGAGTCAGGTTCACCTCCTGCTGCTGAAGCTAGTCCCCGAAGCCCAAGCTTGTGCTGGTGACTCAGAGGCCAGTGGATGCACCAAGCCCTCACCCGAGGTTCCCCGAGGCCGAGCCTCCTCAGCAGCTCCTAACAGCTGTTCTGCAGCCAGGGCCGTGGTTTGGCAATCCTAAACCACCCAGTCACAGACCCAAACATCATCCCGCACCTCAAGGCCTCCCAGCTGCCGCCTTCCTTGGGAGGACAGACATGAAAGGCGCCAAGCCCATGCTGAGGGGAGCAAAACATGTTTTCCTCTTAATTTAAACAAGAGCTCGTGAGTAGGTTCTGGAGGCCCCTTTGTTTACCTCCCCTTGGCTCTGGGAAGATTCCACTCCTGTGGGTTTGTTCTAAAATAAGAACTGCTCGATCCAACCCTGTAAGAATGGGCTTTGGGCCAGTAGGCCTGCCTTGGATCTGGGACAAACACAAAGGCGGGAGAGCCACCTTGCCTCCCACTCCTCCTCTGAGGGGATTCCATTCCACATCACGGCTTCAAGGTCACCTGGGACCCCAGATGCTCCTACTTTCTTGCAGAGTCCAGGTGGGGACACAGAGCCCAGGTAGGGGAGGGCTGTAGCTGAGGTGACAGAGGGCCCTGGGCCGCAGCTTGTAGGGTTGTCTTGCTGTGATCTCACTTTTATGCCCTTGAATGACACAAAAGCCAGGAAACACTACTAGGCCCACTTCACAAATGAGAAGGACAGACTCTTGGAGGGATATGACCTGCCCATGGCTGCTCAGCTGGGAGTGGGCAGGGGACAAAACCCGACACCACCCTCCTCTTCCTGGTCAACGGATTTTTACATGGTGTGGGAGCCCACGCAATGGGGAGAGAGCAGTCTTTCGAACATATGGTGCTGGGTTAGGCAGTGATTTCATAGGTGTCACATTAAAAAAAAGGACCGTGGGGGCGCTGCGCTGACTCAGTCAGTGGAACATGCAACTCTTGATCTTGGGGCTGTGAGTTTGAACCCCACGCTGGATGTAGTGATTACTTAAAATCTAAAAAAAAAAAAAAAAAAAAAAAAAAAGCACAGGCAACAAAAGAAAAAATAAACTGGACTACATTAAAACTTAAAACTTCTGGGACGCCTGGGTGGCTCAGTTGGTTAAGCAGCTGCCTTCGGCTCAGGTCATGATCCCAGTGTCCTGGGATCAAGTCCCACATCCGGCTCCTTGCTCGGCAGGGAGCCTGCTTCTCCCTCTGCCTCTGCCTGCCTCTCTGTCTGCCTGTGCTCGCTCGCTCTCTCTCCCTCTATCCCTGACAAATAAATAAATAAAATCTTAAAAAAAAAAAAAATTTAAAAAAAAACACAAAACTTAAAACTTCTGTGCTTTGGGGTTCCTGGGTGGCTCAGTGGGTTAAAGCCTCTGCCTTCGGCTCAGGTCATGATCCCAGGGTCCTGGGATCGAGCCCCACATCGAGCTCTCTGCTCTGTTGGGAGCCTGCTTCCTCCTCTCTCTCTCTGCCCGCCTCTCTGCCTACTTGTGATCTCTGCCTGTCTAATAAATAAATAAAATCTTTAAAAAAAACACAAAAACACCACAAACTTCTGTGTTTCAGGGCACCTGGCTGGCTCAGTCGGTGCCACATGAGATTTTGGGTCTCCCAGGTGTAGGTTAAAGCCCCAGGTTGGGTGTGGAGATTACTGGGAAAAACAAACTAACCAACCCAAAACCAAACCAAACCAAAACAAATAACTAAATATATAAAAAAAAAAAGACGACAAAAAACTTTTGTGTTTTGAAGGACACTGTCATGAAAGTGGAAAGACAATCCTAAAGTGGGAGAAAATATTTGCAAATCCCATCTCTGATAAAGACTCCTATCTAGAATATATAACGAACACTTAGAACTCAGTAATAAAAATGCAAATGACCCTATTAAAAAACAGGGGACCTGAACAGCCATTTTGTCAAAAGCAATGTACAAATGCCCAAGGTCATCAGGGGTCAGGGAAATGCAAATCCAAACCACGGAGTTCCCCCTACCCCACTGCCCTAGGAGTGCTAGATTCAAAAGTGAGATACCAGAACAGAAGCCTGACTGCTGGCTGGGAAGTAAAATGGGGTGGTGGGTGGTTTCTGGAAAGCAGTCGGGTCCTCCCTCCAAG
Source organism: Neogale vison (assembly GCF_020171115.1). Taxonomy (NCBI): domain Eukaryota; kingdom Metazoa; phylum Chordata; class Mammalia; order Carnivora; family Mustelidae; genus Neogale; species Neogale vison. The sequence continues at coordinate 213,907,377 of NC_058093.1, read as the reverse complement.
TAAGTGCTCAACACAACTATCATGTGACCCAGCAACTCCCCTCCTAGCACCTACCCAAGGGCACTGAAAAGAGGCACCGAAACAAAAATGAACGCTCACCCCACTACCCTTAACAACAGCCCCAAAGGGACAACAGCCCAACTGTCCCTCGACGGCTGACTGGGTAGATAAAATATGGTCCATCTGTATGATAAGGTATCACACAGCCCTCAAAAGGAACGAAGCTCTGATACAGGCTGCCACAGGGAGAAGTGACACTGAGAAGTCAGCCACAGAAGACCATGTGATCTGGGATTCTATTTATACTGAATACCAGAAGAGGCAAGTTGACGCAAAGCAGATCAGTAGTCACCTGGGGCTGAGAGCCATGGGGGCAGGGCAATGGTGAAAGGGGGCAAGGCTTGCTGAGGGTGAGGAAAGGCCTGCCAGCTGTGACAGCTGGGGCTCTGCGGATCCTACAGATCCCGTGCTAGCTGGCTGGACCGCACCGTACATGCACTGTGCCTCCAGGAAGTGGTTCTCAAAGCAGATAAGCAGGCAAGCAAATGCCTGCCACCGGCAGGTGGGCAGAGTTCCAGGAGGAACCCGTGTGGCTCCTGGTCAACAAATCCAAAATGACCCTGGCGTCTCCCAACCCTGATGTGCACCAGGGACACTGCCTCTCTGGCCCCCATCGGGCCCAGATCCCAAGTTCTCTGGCCCCTCCCCATGTCCCTGGCTTCCTCCTGGCCGGCACTCTGTCCTCCCTCCCCACCCTGGGGTCTCATGCTCCCTACCCCGGGCCTGCACCCTCCAGTACTTTCAGTGGCCACACACAAGTCTCCTATGCTGGACAGGGTGCTATTTCTTCTCTGCACCCAGCTGCAGCCACGGGACTGGCCAGCAACTACACTGACACAACTTTCCTCACAGGTAGCAGCTTGCAGGTTTGGGTATCTGACAGCCTCCCATGTGCCAGTCGGCCCAGGCCCTTATCCTGGTGGAGCCCTGTCCCCCTCCTGCTAGGAGTCTGGGGCCCCCTATCCATTTGTTACATGCCATGCTCCCTCCTCATGCTTGCCACATCAGGCCTGCCCTTCCCATGGCTGGAGGGAAGCAGCCTGTTCTCTGGCCTAGCTCCTGAGACTTGTCTGCCTCTGCTCACACATGCCCCGTGACCAGCAGCCTGCCCTGCTCCACTGTGGACACAATTCAGTGCCACCATCACTGCAGATGGCACCGCAGCCGGACACTGGGCTTGGTCCAGAGGGCAGACAGACAGGAAGGACCAGCTGGCGGGAATTCAGAGCATTTATAACACAGGATGACGGAGGCCCCGGATTTCAAGCCCCTTTGAAGGAGTCATGTGACTCAGCGGTTGCCAAGCTTTGGGTGTAGCAGAGACCAGGCCAGGGCTCCTGATCCCACCCTCCACAGACCAAGTGGCCCCTGGCCCTGGGGATGTTGAGAGCCCACTCTACTCCCACTACACAGCCTTTCCTCCAGAAAGACTGACTGATACCCGGCTCCCTGAGGAGAGTCAAGAGCGGTCAGAGCTCCCAAAGGATGACATGGTGCAGTGGTGACAATGTGGGTTAGAGGCAAGAGACAGAAGTTGCAGTCCCTTCCCTTGATTGCTTTAGAAGGCCACAGTCGTCCGCTGGACGATGAAGCCTACGTCAAGCCAGCTTCTGACCCTAAGCTCCCATCCCTGTCTTGCAAACTCTCTTTAGAGTCCAGATGCCCACACCGCACCCAGCACACATGACAGGCCAGGCCTAGCATGAGGAGTGCAGGAGGCCTGGTCAGCTGGGAAATCACAAGCAGCCGTCCCAATACAAAAGAGACACTGGGGTGTCTCTCAGATCCAGACAGGCTGCGTCCCGCCGGCCTGGCCTGCTGGGGCTGCTGGGAAGGGGGTATGTGCTTACCCCAGTCTCTAGTCAGCGGACCTGCCTTCCACCCCCAGGACGAGAAACCTGCACACTCAGCATGACAGCCTGCAGATCGCAGCGGGCTGGGGCTCTGGAATGCTCCCCGTCCAGCCAGCTGGAACTTATTAAGTGGCTTCTGAGATGGGGGTGTGGGGGCCGTCTATAAGTCCTGACCTGCCGCCAGCAGGGACTCCCAAGGGGGCCTGCTCTGTGAGCTGTCTGGCACACCACCAACGGCCTGAAGCCTCGGCAGGGGCTATGGGAGGTTACCTGGGATCGCCCCGAGATAAGAGCAGGAGGACGCCACCACCCTCAGGGTCTTCCTGCTCTGAGCACCCCCAGTCCACAGCATCTGCTGGTCAGAATGTGGATTCTGACCTGATCAGCATCTGGGGGATGAGGTATCTAGCATCGGTGTCACTCCCATGACCTGTACCACATCACCACCTCCCAGGACCTGGAGAGGGGCACTCCAGCAAGTGAGGCCACCCCAGATCGGTCTATCAGGCCCATTGGCCTTGGCTTAGGTACAGCACGAACGGACATGTAGGCCCGCACCTCCAGCCGGACTCTCACAAGGGTCAGACGCCGCCACATTGCAGCTCATGGATGCCTCCTCCCAGGCAGGGCCTGGACCTTGTCTGTGCAGCAGGACCACCTGGACGGCAGGGCTGCTGGGAGGTTATGGGAGGGGACACATGTGCTGTCCCAGCCCAGATGCTGGGAGTGCAGGCGGCGCTTGGACACCCCCCGGGAGCTCAGTGGTTTCCCAGGGCCAGGATCCTCAAGGCCCAAAAGTGTATGGTCATTCCTTCTCTCTTGCTCAGATTTACAGGAACCAGTCAGAAAGCAGTCAGTCTCCTGGGATTTCTGGGAAAATCAGCTGAGACACAAACATACTCAAGAGCTCCGTTAACTGTCATATCTTTGCCAAAAGACCTTCGCACTGGCTCCTCATGGGCCATTTTAAGCTGCCGTCCCTGAGTAATAATTGCCAAATGTAGACAACGACAGTTATGAGCAGAATAAATGCTAACATCCTGTTTTGATGCAGGATACTCATCACTACCCACAGACTGCACTTTCCCAAGGGGAAAAGGAGCTCAGGGAACAGTTCTGCAGCGGGCAATCTCTACTCCCCGTGATCACTCATCAACCCCACCCCCTACCAAACCTGTACTCTGCACTCCGGGGCCACCATCAATGGGAAAGCCACATCTGCCTCTCCAGAAGCCACCATCCCCTGGTCCACCCCCACACTGCCACAAAGGACACAGGACTGGAATGTTCTGTTTACACTTCCACCTTCATAGGCAGCCTGGATATGACTCTTTATCTTTCACGACGCCCAGTATGGGGTCCTGCTGATGTGGGCGCTCGACTAGCCTCTGACTTAATAGTGAGATACAACAGTAAAAATAAACTGCTGGAGATCCCTGACTCTCCCGAGGACCAGCCCTTATTTGAGACAGAAGGCAAGTCCACCAGATGACAGTTCCTGGGGTGGGCAGTCTACCCCCGATGGAGGGAAGAGTCTGGGCAAAATCACAGAGGTGGCGGGGCAGTAGAGTGTGGCCTTAGGCAGTTGAGGGGGGCACTACTGGGTACAGAGGGGATAGAATCACCCCCCACCGTGATGAGGATGGGGAGCCCTGCCGCTGACACACAAGAGGCAGGAGGAGTGAGCCACCAAAAGGCTGCTAAGCTGGCCAAGGCTCCAGAGAGACCCGAAAGCATCACCGAACATAGGGAGATGTTTTTTCCCCCTAACAGGTTTGCAAAGGAATGAGGGCGGGCTGCATCTGGTCTCCTACCTGAAGGCATAGGTCTTCTGATGCCAGCTCAGCTGTCCCCGGATGCTGTAGGCAATGGTGGTGACGAACTCCCCGCCCAGCCCCAGCTCCGAGCACAGCTTCAGGGCAAATTTCTCTGGTGAGTTCTCCTTTTCCGACATGTCCCACTCAAACTGGTCCACCAGTGAAATGTTTCCCACGTGGATGTTCAGCTGGGGCAAGAACCAAAGAACACAAGGAAGAGGAGTCAGAACCACTCCCAACCTCGGGAGGCCTCGAAGAGGTGAGAGAGCTGACTGGGGAGCCGCCGGGCCAGGCTGGACCTTGCCCACAGCTTGCTAGCTGAGAACCAGGGCTGGCCCTTGTCCTTCTGGCCACACAGGTTCTCATCTAGATAACGGAGATGACACCATATACCTGCTGAGGGGTTGTGGCTAAGACCTGGCAGAGTCACCCATCTTGCTTAGTAAGTGTGATCACAGACCCACATCCCACTCGAACAGCCCATAGCGCAAAGCCTGGGGGCAGGTAGCAGAGGCTCACAGCCAGCCCAGCCCACCATGCTCCCAGCAAACATCCTGACATGCAACCTGGCGCCAGGAGAGGGTCCGGGCCGTGGCTGTGCAGCCCCCAGATCGAGATGGGACACAGCCTGAGCCACAGGAGCTCCCCACTGACACTTGCACTCAGAACCCCTACCTTTACTCATCACGCCACAAATGAGCAGGCCTGCTCTGAAACAGAAAGGACTCATCAGGGTCTGGCTGTGTTCTCTGCGCACTGTGCCCACGAGGGTCCTCCTATGGCTCTGTGGGGTTGGGACCACCCCTTACTGCTCTCCAGCTAAGCAGGCCACCATGCACCTGCCCATCCATGCTATTACCCCTGCGTGCTCAGCTTTTTAAGACAAAGATCAGGGTGGCCACTGCTCGGGGACCACCTGCTGCCCTCAGAGCAGCATGGGACCTCACTCCCTCTCCCCATTCACAAAGCCTTGCACCTCTGTACCCCACACACCACTTTTCCCTCACTGCAAACAAGCCCCATCTTTTCCCATTTCCATGTTCTGCTCATACTGGAGCTGCCTCTTCCCCTAACAGGAACCTAATGCCCAGTGAGCCCCAAGGGCATGCTGGGACCAAAAAGATGGGAAACAGCAGGCAACCCACAGAAAAACATCAAACAGGAGCAACGGGTGTAGCGATTCCCACGCAACCCAAGCAGGCCCTGCCCCAGGTGCAATGGCTGGAGTCCTCCTGGCCACCAGGCAGAACTGCGCAAATTTGGGGGCCTGTCCCCTGCCAATAACTGGTCATTAACACTTGCATCTATTAAAAAATACAGATTGTGTGTCGTCAAGGAGAGGCACAGGGAACAGAAAGGTGAGTATTACCGGCAAAAAACCATCTTCATGCGCTGACATTCCAGCTGGGGAAGAGACACCAAAGCAAGTGAAATGGCGCTCGACTAGTGATGTGGGCGCTCGACTAGCCTCTGACTTAATAGTGAGATACAACAGTAAAAATAAACTGCTGGAGATCCCTGACTCTCCCGAGGACCAGCCCTTATTTGAGACAGAAGGCAAGTCCACCAGATGACAGTTCCTGGGGTGGGCAGTCTACCCAGTGAATGGAGGCTGAGGCTTCCTAGGGGAAGGCAGCATTTTAGGAAGAACTGAATGGACATAGAGAGCAGACCATGGGGCTCCCTGGAGAGAAGGATCTTAGGCAGAGCTGGGCCTGAAGGCTCCAGTTTCCTAAGGGCTCCAGTTTCCACAAAGGGATCTGGAAGCCCTGTGGAATGTTTTGAGCAGCAAAACTTCCCTGGGCCAGCTGTGTCCGACCTTAGTGCTAGCAAGCCTTTGTGTCAGAGCCGGGCAGGAAACCACCTGAGGTGGGGAGTGGGGACGACAGGTGGGATGGAGGGCCTGAAGGGGCCCCACAGCTGCCTAGTTGCCAAGAAAGCCTCTGGTCAGGAGAGATGGTGGCAACCCTCAGCAGATTTTCAACTGCCTGACAACTTCCTATACGGCTGCCCATAAGCTCCACGAGGATTTGAAACAACACACACACCCAAAAATCCTGAGGAAAAAATACCAGGAAGCCAGCTGGTCAGACTCATGAGGACCCTATTCATGTCCAACCCCAACAATTTGGAAAATGTTGGTGGGTGTGGCTAAATCCCTAAGGCCACTTCCCCACTATGGTTATAGTTATAGGCGAGGATTCGAAGACTTGGCACAGGGCAGAGTCCTCAGGGACATCCTTCAGAGATGAGAGACGAGGCATGAAAATGCAGGTGAGGCTCCCACTGCCCCCATTTCTCTGTGAAGTTCCCCTTCCCTCTCAGTCATGCCCTTTCTCTGCTGCTTGGCCAGCCAAAATACGAAACTAGAATGGGTTAAGAAAAACAGATTCGTATTTCTCTCAAAAGAAATTAACCAGTGGGGCACCTGGCTGGCTCAATCAGTAGCACATGCAGTTTTTAAATTTTTTTTTACATTTAATTTAATTTTTAAAAAAGATTTTATTTATTTGAAAGAGAGAGAGGGAGAGCACAGAGGCAGAGGGAGAGGAAGAAGCAGGGAGCCTGACACAGGACTTGATCCTGGGATCATGACCTGAGCCAAACGTAAACACTTAACCAACTTAGCCACCCAGGTATCCCAGGACATGCAATTCTTTTTTTTTTTTAAGGATTTTATTTATTTATTTGACAGAAAGATAGAGAGCCCAAGCAGGCAGAGCAGCAGGCAGAGGAAGAGGGAGAAGCAGGATCTCTGCTGAGCAGGGAGCCTGACGCAGGGCTTGATTCCAGGACCCTGGGATCATGACCTGAGCTGAAGGCAGATGTTAACTGACTAAGCCCCCCAGTGCCCTCCAGAACATGCAATTCTTGATCTTGGGTCCCAAGTTCAAGCCCACACTTAAAAAAAAAAAAAAAGAAAGAATGAAAAGAAATTGACTAGTAAGGAGACTGAATGAGTAAACAAAACTTCCCCCACAAAGAAAAGCCCTGGGTCCTAATGGCTTCACTGGTGATTTCTATGAAACACTGAAAGAAGAACTAGCATCAATCCTTTTAAAATTCTGTCAAAAAACTGAAGAGGAAAGAACACACTTCATAGCTTGTTGTCCAGATATCAAAGCCAGATACTACAAGAAAAGAAAACTACAGATCAATATTCTTCATAAACACTGATGTAAAAATCTTTAACAAAATACTAGCAAACTGAATTTTGTGGCATATTAAAAGAATTATATGCCATGACCAAATAGGATTTATTCTAGCAAGGCAAAGATGGTTCAAAACAAAAACTGACCAATGTAACACACCATATTAACAGACTGAAAAACAAAAAACACAGGATCACCTGAATTAATACAGAAAAGGCATTTGACAAAATCTGACAAACTTTCATACAAAAAACTCAACAAACTACAAAAAGAAAAAAACTTCAACTAATAAAATCCACATATGAAAAACCTATAGTGAACATCATACTCAATGGTAACACCAGAAAGCTTTTCCTTTAAGATCAGCAACTAGCCAAGGAAGCTTGCTCTTGTCATTTCTAGTCAACAGAATACTGGAATTTCTAGCCAAGAAAAAGAAATAAGGTATCCCAATTGGAAAAGGAAGAGTGAAGGTTACTTCTATTTATAGAGGATATGATCTTATACATAGAAAACCTTAAAGATCACATACAAAAAAACTGTTAGAACAAATGCAACAAAGCAGCAAGATACAAAGTCAACATACAACTCATCAGCTGCATTTCTATACATGAATAAACAATCTGAAAAAAAAAAACAAATCGAGAACGATTTCTTTCAGAACAGCATCAAAAAGAATAAAATACTTATGACTTAACTTAACCAAAGAGGTGAAATGCCTGTATGATGAAAATTACAAAAACTGCTCAAAAAAATTAAAGAGAGCATAAATAAATGAAAAGGTATCCCATGTTCATGGACTGGAAGACAGAGTATTATTAAGATGTCTAGACTATCCAAAGCAATTTACAAATTCATTGCAATCTCTACCAAAATCTGAACAATGTTTCTTGCAGAAACAGAATAAAAATCAATCTTGAACTGAATCTAAGGGACCCTGAAGAGTAAAAACAATCTTGAAAAAGAAGACCAATGCTGAAAGACTCACACATCCTAATTTCAGAAACTACAGTAATCAAAACAGTGTGGTACTGACATAAAAACAAACACACAGACCAACAAAACAGAAATCCCAGAAATAGGGGTGCCTGAGTGGCTCAGCGGGTTAAGCCTCTGCCTTGGGCTCAGGTCATGATCTCAGGGTCTTGGGATCAAGCCCTGCATCAGGCTCTCTGCTCAGCAGGGAGTCTGCTTCCCCTTCTCTCTCTGCCTACTTGTGATTTCTCTCTCTCTGTCAGTAAATAAATAAAATCTTAAAAGAAAAAAAAAAAAAAGAATTCCCAGAAATAAACTCTCAAATATACAGGCAAATTATTTTTGACAAACTGTGCCAATAGCATTCAATGTGGAAAAGAAAGTCATTTCCACAGATGATGCTGGGAAAACAGGCTATCCACATACATAAGAATTAAGTTAGACCCTTACCTGACACCATATATAAAAATTAATTCAAAATGGATGAAAAACCCAAATGTAAGAGCTAAAACTATAAATATATTAAAAGGAAACAGAAAAAAGCCTCATAGCATTGGATTTGACAGTGATTTCTTAGATATGAGACCAAGGGCACAGGGAACAAATTAAAGGACAAACTGGACTTCATCAAAATAAAAACTTTTATGTATCAAAGGACACCATCAAAAGAGTAAAAAGGCAGAGCGCCTGGGTGCTCAGTGGGTTAAGCCTCTGCTTTTGGCTCAGGTCATGATCTTGGGGTCTTGGGATCCAGCCCCACATCGGGCTCTCTGCTTAGCAGGGAGCCTGCTTCCCCTCTTCTCTCTGCCTGCCTCTCAGCCTACTTGTGATATCTCTCTCTGTCAAATAAATAAATAAAATTTAAAAAGAAAAAAAGAATAAAAAGGCAACCTACAGAACAGGATGAAATATTTGCAAATCACATATCTGATAGAGTGCTGATATCCACAATATATAAAGAACTTGTTAAACTCAACAACAAAAGAACAAAATACCTGATTAAAAAAAGGCAAAGAACTTGAACACATTTCTCTAAAGATCTACAGTTGACCAATAGGCACATGATAGATATTCAACATCACTAATTAACAGAAATGCAAATCAAAGCCACAATGAAATAACACCTCACACCACAGAGGTGCTATAGCAGGCAGGCCTAGGCCCAAATCTCAGCACTACTACTTATCAGCTGGGCAGTATGAGACAGGTGATTTCACCTCTTCATGTGGCAAGCTCTTCACCTACAAAACAATGGGTAAGGCAACATCTTCCTCCAGAACTATAAGTGGGTTACTAGATAGTGGGAAGTGTGGTTGACCCAGCCAGTCCACAGGAAGAATGTGGCACTGCTGTCCATCTCACTGTGGGCTTCCCTATTCTGCCTGTCAGCTGGCTTCATCTCCTCTGTACCACTCGGGCTCTGCTCAACACCTGGCAATGCCCTGAATACACCCAGAATACATCTCTTACTCAGAGAAAACAGCCACAACCCTTCCTGGGGTAGAGTCACATGCTACCTTTAGGATAGCTTTCCAGAAGTCCAATTCCACAGCATGGACCCTAAGGCCAAGGAGGTTCAAAGACTCAATGTACTCTCAGCACCCTATAACCACCCAGGACAAGACAGGCTCTGGAGCAGGGTGAAGAACTGCCCACCTTAATGATGACACGCTGATCTGACTGGTCCTCCAGGATGCTGTCCGTGGGATAAGATTCTATCTGTTGTCTGATGGCAGAGGCGATGGCTGGCACAAATGTCAGCGGGTTCAAATCCAGGTCATCACAGAGGATTTCTGAAAACATCTCAGGGGTCATCAGCTTCTCTGAAATCAGGAAAAAGGGCAGGAATTGCCAACTGATTGCAGGACCTAACTTCACCATGTTTGGCCCTAGCCTCCCCATCCCCTTCCTTCTCTACTAGACCTCCCCAACAAAGTTGAGGATGAAGGGAATGACCACTCTGGGAGGGTGGGTAACCCTCCCAGAGATGGGGCTGGAGGAGGAAGTGAAGTTAGAGCATCACCGGCTTCTGGCCCGCGTTCCACATACAATCCTTTGACACCTTGATCTGGGACTTCTAGACTCCTGAATGGAGAGGAAATGAATTATCGTTTAAATAATCCAGTCTGGTATTTTGTTATGGAAGTCTGACCAAAATAATAGTCTCCTTCCAGATAAGTCACTTTGAGGTCAGCGTCCCACTGGCATACCATCATTCACCACTTCCTTTCCAAAAGAGAAATCCCTGAGATATTAGGCTGCTTGTGGCTTTTTAGGGACCTTACTTCAGCTTCTCTCAGGGCAGGACATACACATAACAAGGTGACGAATATGCAGGTGTAAATGGACCCTGGATGCTGGAAATGTAGCCATACCAGGTATGAATTTGCACTGGGCCATCTGCAACTGGCCAGTTACAGCAAGGTACCATGAGATCAAATGTTCTCTCTGTTCTGCCCTATTGTTGTAACCCAAACTGTAATGGCCATGCACCACTTCTGGGATGAGCCACAGACAAGAAAGGATGCATCCCCTTATTGGTACATGGCATGATTCCATCATCAGGAACCAGGTCTGCTCAACAACTTACCCTACTATTTCCTCACTAGCCCAGAAGGGCTAGAGACCAGCCATCCTAACAGTACCCCCAGGACAGACCCAGAACTCAGCCAGTAAGATCAGTAACTCATATAGCAAGCAAGCATAGCTAATTTTGGAAACTGCAGCATAGAGCTGAAGTGCCCTATGAAGCACCCTATGAGTACAATGTGCAAAACATTACTAAACTTTTTAGTTTGAGAGAACTGCAGATTAACATGCAGTCTTGATTACTGTAGCTATATGTTAAGACTGGAGACTGGGGAGACGGATTCCTCCTACTTTATTCTTTTTAAAAACTGCTTTAGTTATTCTAGTTCCTTTGCCTTTCCATTCAAATTTTAGATAATTTTGTCTACATATACAAAAAGTCTTGCTGAAATTTTCACAGGAATTGCATTCAACTTGCAGATCAATTTAGGGGAACTGACATCTTGAGTATTCTAATCCTGAACATGGTATGCCTGTCCATTTATTTCAATCTTCTTTAATTAGTTTTATTGGCGTTTTTCTAGTTTTGGTGTATAAGTCCTGTAAATGTCTGCTAGATTTACACCGAAGTACTGTTTTTCTTTTTTAAAAGATTTTTAGAGATGGAGATCTCATGTATGTGCATGGGGGTAGAGGGAGAATCCCAAGCAGACTCCATGCTGAATGTGGAGCCTGATGCCACAACTCTGAGATCATGACGTGAGCCAAAGAGTTGGTTGCTCAACCAATTGCACTGCCCAGGTGCCCCCAAAGTATTCCTTTTCTTATTGTGTCAATGTAAATGGTAACATAGTTTTGAGTGCCGACTGTTCACCAATAGTACATAGAAATACAATTGATTTTTGCGTGTTTATCTTGTATCCTATGACCCTGCTAAACTCATCATTGGTGTTAACAGGTTTTTTGTCAATCTCTTGGGATTTTCTATGTAGACTATCATGTCACCTACAAATAGGGAGAGTTTATTTATTTACTTATTACCATTTATTTTAGAGAGAGAGAGAGTGTGTGAGCAGGAGGAGGGGCAGAGGTAGAAAGATAATCCTGAAGCAGAATCCCTGGTGAGTGTCGAGTCCAACGTGGAACTCAATCCCAGGACCCTGAGATTAAGACCCAAGCCAAAATCAAGAGTTGGCACCCAACTGACTGAGCCACCCAGCCACCCCCAAACAGGGACAGTTTCTTTCTGATCTCTAAGTCTTCAATTTAATTTTCTTGCCCAACTGCACTGGTTAGGTACAAGAGTGATGAGAGCAGACATCTTTGTTTTGTCCCTGATCATAGGCAGAAAACATTCAGTCTTTCACCACTAAGTATGTTAGCTATAGGATATTTTGTATATACCCTTTATTATATTGCAGTAGTTTCCCTCTATTCTCATTTTGCTTCAAGTTTTTGTCAAGAATGACTGTTAATTTTTTTTCTGCAAGAAACTGCTCTCGCCTGGTTTTTCTTTTTTAGTCTGTTAATACGGTAGATTATGTAGACTGATTTTCTTTTTTTTTTTTTTTTAAAGATTTTATTTATTTATTTGACAGAGAGAGATCACAAGTAGGCAGAGAGGCAGGCAGAGAGAGAGGAGGAAGCAGGCTCCCCGCTAAGCAGAGAGCCCGATGCGGGATTCGATCCCAGGACCCTGAGATCATGATCTGAGCCGAAGGCAGTGGCTTAACCCACTGAGCCACCCAGGCGCCCTGTAGACTGATTTTCAAACATTTAACTAGATCTGCATCCCCAGAATAACAAACCCTATTTGGGTCACTGGTGTACAATTCTTTTTATATATTGTTGAATTCTGTTTGCTACCCTTTTGTTAAGGATTTATGTGTCCCAGTGCCTGGGTGGCTCATTCATTTGTGTCTGACTCTTGATCTTAGCTCAGTTCCTGATCTCGGGGTTGTGAGTTCAAGCCCTGCATTGGCTCCATGCCTGAGCACAAAACCTACTTTAAGGATTTTATTTATTTATTTATTTGTCAGAGAGAGACAGAGAGCACACACACAAGCAGGCAGTGTGGCAGGCAGAGAGAGAAGCAGGCTCCCTGCTGAGCAAGGAGCAATGCCAAGACTGGATCCCAGGGCCCTGGGGATCATGACCTGACCCAAAGGCAGTGGCTTAACTGATTGAGCCACCCAGGCGTCCCTGAAACCTACTTTAAAAAAAAAAAGGATTTATGTCTATATGGGGCGCCTGGATGGCTCAGTGGGTTAAGCCTCTGCCTTTGGCTCAGGTCATGATCTCAGGGTCCTGGGATCAAGCTGCACATCAGGCTCTCTGCACAGGGGGAGCCTGCTTCCCCCGTCTCTCTGCCTACTTGTGATCTCTCTCTTTGTTGAATAAATTTTTAAAAATCTTTAAAAAAAAAAAAAAGATGTATATCTATAATCATTAGGGATACCGGTCTACAATTTATTTCTGTACTGTCTTTAGTTTTGATAACAAGGTAGGTATGAGCTTTGTGAAATGCATGGGGGGGGCAGTAATATTCATTGGGAAGTGTTTCCTCTTCTATTTTCTGGAAAAGACTGCAGAGAATTTATGTTAGTTCTTCTTTAAATGTTTAGTAAAATTCCCCAGAGCCACTATTTGTGCCTGGAAATTTCCTTTTGGAGAGGTTTTCAAATTATGAATCATATTTCTTAATAGTGATAGGGCAATTCAAATTATCTATTTGATAATGAGTGAACTGTGTTAGTTTTACAAGAAACTGCTCCATTTTGTCTAAATTGTCAAACTTATGTGTGTAGAGCTTTTGTGGTACTCCCTTTTGATATCTACCAAATCTGTAGTGAACTTGATAATTTTTGTTTTCATCTTTTGTTGTTAGTCCTGCTAGGTGTGTCAATTTTACTGAGCTTTTCAAAGTATCAGCTGTATTTCATTAATTTTCTCCATTGTTTTTGTTTTTAATGTTGTTTGATTTCTGCTCTATTAAGCCCAGCCTTCTGCTTGCTTTGGTTTTATTTTGCTCTTCTTTTTCTTAATTCTTGAAGCAGAAGCTTAGATTAGATTCTAAATTTTCTACTTTTCTATTGTAAACTCTGATGCTACAGATTACCCTGTCAGGACTACTTTAGCTGTATCCTACAATTTTGGTATGTGATTATTTTCATTCAGGTTCATGTATACACTTATCTCCTTTTAGGTTTCCTCTCTGAACCATGAATTAGTTAGAAACATGTTGCCGAGTTTACAAGCACTTGAGTCCCTTCTGGTTGAAGAACACATAATGTACAATTTCAATTCTTTTAAATTTGTTGAGGTTTGTTTTATGACCCATGACATGGTTTGTATGGTATATGTCCCACAGGAAGTGGGACAGCATTTTGCTGTGACAGATGCAGTGTTCCACAAATGCTTGACACTGCTGGCTGCTGCTGGTGGTGGTGGGTTTCTATCATCTTGCTCATTTTCTTTCTTTTTTTTAATTTAATTTTATTTATTTATTCGACAGAAAGATAGACAGACAAGTAGGCAGAGCAACAGATGGGGGTGGGGGGCAGTGGGAAGCAAGCCCCCTGCTGAGCAGAGAGCCCAGTGTGGGGCTCGATCCCAAGACCCTGGGATCATGACCTGAGCTGAAGGCAGATGATTTAACCCACTGAGTCACCCAGGCGCCGCTCATCTTGCTCATTTTCTGTCTAGTTGTTCTATCAGTTGTTGAGAGAGAGCGATACCAAAGTCTGCACTGTAATTGTGGATTGGTCTGTTTCTCCTTTCAGTTCTGTTTTTGCTTCCCATTTTTTCCAGCTCTGCTGTTTGGTGGGCACATATTTAGGATTGCTATGTCTTGTTGGTGGACTGACCTTTTTATTATTACAGACCCCCCCCAACCCTTATCTGTGGCTTTGCTTTCCACAGTCTGTTACCTGTTGCCAACCTTGGTCTGGAAGCAGATGACCATCCTTCCGAGGTATCATCAGAAGATCACAGTAGGCTAATCCTAGAGCTCACTTGATCTCATCACGTAGGCATTTTATAATCTCAAATCATCACAAGAACAAGGGTTGAGTACAGTACACTAAGGTATTCTGAGAGAGACCACATTCATACAACTTCTATTACAGCACTGTTATAATTGTCCTATTATTGTTAATCTCTTGCTGTACCTAGTTTATAAACTTTGCTGTAAGTAGGTATGCATAAGAAAAAACATGGTATACATTGGACTGGGCACTATCTGCAGTTTCATGCACCCACTGGGGGCCTTGGAACATATTCCCCATGGAGAACGGGGTACGACTGTACTTCTTCTCTCTACCTGTGGTCATTTGCTTTGCTCTTAAGTCTGCCTCATCTCATACTAATGCTACCGTTTCTGCTTTCTTCTGATCAATGCCTGAATGATGTATCTTTTCTGTGTTCTTACATCCAACTTACTTATAGCATTATATTTGACATAAGTTTCTTTTAGATAATCTATCATTTTAAAAATGCACTCGGCTCAGTTGGTAGAGCATATGATTCTTGATCTTGGGGTCATGAGTTCGAGCCCCATGTTGCATGTAGAGGGTACTTTAAAAAATGAAGTGTTGGGGTGCCTGGGTGGCTCAGTGGGTTAAAGCCTCTGCCTTTGGCTCATGTCATGATCCCAGGGTCCTGGGATCGAGCTCCACACCGGGCTCTCTGCTCAGCAGGGAGTCTGCTTCCCTCCTCTCTCTCTGCCTGCTTCTCTGCCTACTTGTGATCTCCATCTGTCAAATAAATAAAATCTTTAAAACAAAATAAAAAATAAAAATAAATAAAAAATGAAGTGTTGAGGGGCACCTGGGTGGCTTAGTTATTAGGCATCTGCCTTTGGCTTGGGTCATGATCATGGGCTCCTGGGACTGAGCCCCACATTGGGCTCCCAGCTCATCGGGAGGCCTGCTTCTCCTTCTCTCACTCCCCCTGTGTTCCCTCTCTCGTTGAGTCTCTCTCTGTTAAATAAATAAATAAAATATTTTTTTAAAAAAATGAAGTGTTGAAAAAAATGCACTCTGAGAATCTCTCTTTTTTTTAACTGGTAATTACTGACATATTAAGGCTTACATCTGCCACTTTGTTTTTGTTTTTCCTGTTTTCTTTTCTTGCCTTCCTGTGGATTAGTTGGAACATTTTTTAGGATTCCATTTTGATTTACCTGTAGTATTTTTGAGCATATCTCTTTGTGGAGAATTTTCAAGTGCCCTTCTATATGTAACATCATATACACATAACTTTTCAGTCTATGGTTTCTTAATTTTTACCAATTCAAGTGAAGTATAGAAACCTTACCTCTCATCACGTCCCTTTACATTTCCCCATTTATGAGTATCTTAATATATTTCCTCTACATATGTTTAGAACCACATCAGACAGCATTACCACGTTTGCATCAACTGTTGAACATAATTTAGAAAACTCAAGAGGAGAAAGCAAGCTTATTATATTTACCTGTACCTTTGCTTATCATATTCATTCTTTCTTCATGATGTTCCGAAGTTTCTTTTGTAATACCCTTTTTTAAGATAAGATTTATTTGAGAGAAACAGAGCACGGGCACATAGAGGGGAAGTGAGAGGGAGAAGCAGGCTCCCCAGTGAGTACAGAGCCTGAAGCAGGGCTTGATCCCAGGACCCTGAGATCATGACCCAAGCCAAACGCAGCCACTTAACTGACTGAGCCACTCAGGTGCCCCTCCTTCTTTTTAAAAAAAATATTTATTTGAGAGGGAGTCAGTGAGTGAGAGCACAAGCAGGTGGAGGGGCAGAGGTAGAAGGAGAAGGAGACTCCCCACTGAGCAGGGAGCCTGATGCAGGGCTAGATCCCAGGATTCTGGGATCATGCCCTGAGCTGAAGGCAAACAATTAACTGACTGAGCCACCCAGGTGCCCTATCATCTCCCTTCTTTTAGGTTAGGTCTCTAGGGGATAGTATTCCTTCATCTGAGGATTTCCCTTTCATTCCTGAAGGATATTTTTACTGGGTGTAAGATTCAAGATCAGCAGTCCTTTTCTTCCAGTGCTTGAAAAACCACGTGCCATTTTCTCCAGCCTCCATGGTTTTGGATGAGAAATCTGCTGTCAGCCTAGGTCTTTCCCTCTAAGTCAGGTGTTCTTTTTCTCAGCTTACAAGATCTTTTCTTTGGGTTTAGTTTTTATAAGTTTAATTAAGATAGGCCCTGGCATGGATTTCTTTGGGTTTATGCTGCTGGGATCCACTCGGCTGCCTGAATCTGTCACTTGGGGTTTTTAAGCATCCAAAGGGAACACATGGACACAAACCTCTAGAGCCTGCTTCCTGTAGCCAGGCCCCACTGAGTTAACCTGCAGGGCCCTGGTCACCCCTGGCCCGTGTGTAGGAGAAGATGCCACACCTTCTCCTGGGGTAGCTCAGGGCCCTGCCTTGGGATGCCCTCAGCCCCTGGTGGGGCCACACTGGTGTCCACATGCTCTTGTTCAGCAGCTCATCCTTTCTGGAGGATTTTAACACACCCCAGGGAGGCTGGCTATTGAGACAGATGATGTCATACTTCACCAGTGACTCACATAAGCTCTCTTCCATATCCTTCTAAGAGAAGATAACCTTGAAATCATTGTTAACAGCTTCCTTCCAAAAAGTTTGTTGGAGCCAAATCCCGGTTCTGAAGACTGTCCTGGTTCTGGAGGACATGTAGTTCATTCACAGCACTCAACATTTTCAGTCCCTTGGTGATATGATAAAGTATCTCACACCCACCATAGTTACTTGAAATTTTGAAGTAAATGAGATATGATCACAAAGAACACCAGTGATTCCGAACATTTTAACTCCCATGCCAGGGGCAGAGCTTCCTAATCACCAGTTAAGAATTACAGCTCTTAGACAGGCTAAGTACCACTGTGGGCTGATGAAGAGCTTGCAGAACAAAATTATTTTGGTTCTTCAAGGGTTTGTACCAAATTACACTTAGTGGGGGATAGGATATGTTACCAGAGGACTCCTTTGAGGAACAGCCCAGAGAAACTCCTGGCAGTGTTCCCAGAAAGATACAGGTCTTCACTGCGTTATACAGTGTCCTCTTTCTGAGAGCCAGGGGGAAAGGTGCTTTTGGATGCAAACAGTACGTTGTCAATTCTGTCGCTTCTGAGCCTCGAGTGGCTGCTCATCCTGACCACAGCAGGAACTGCAGAACCGATCATCCTGTCGCTTTCTGCCCAGTTCTAAAGGGCCGAGTGGCATGCCCTCCCCTCACACCATACGCCTACTGAACTGAGAATATGAACCAGAACACTGGCTTCATTTTGCATCTTCTCATTTCATTTTCTGCCTCATCCAATTTTCCCTAATGACAACTTTTGCATTTGCTTTATTCTTTTGTACCCAGCGTTCCCATGTAAGATGCCTTCTCCCTTCTAAAATAGGGTGGGAGTAGGGATAAATAGTTAGAGCTTTCTACATGTTATTGAAGAAGGATAACATGATAATACGTGTATGGCGTCTGTTTGAACAGCTAAGTTCCTATGCCATGGCCTAAGGCCAGGTTCTATGCTAAATGTTGTAAGAAGAGCAGTGATTAAAAAAAACGAAACAAACAAACAAACAAACAAAAAACAGCTCTCTGACCTCAAGGGGTTGAAACAGGGAGAGAGAAAGATGAATTAACAATGAACTCTAGGGCGCCTGGGTGGCTCAGTGGGTTAAGCTGCTGCCTTCGGCTCAGGTCATGATCTCAGGGTCCTGGGATCGAGTCCCACATCGGGCTCTCTGCTCAACAGGGAGCCTGCTTCCTCCTCTCTCTCTGCCTGCCTCTCTGCCTACTTGTGATCTCTCTCTGTCAAATAAATAAATAAAATCTTTAAAAAACAAAACAAAACAAAAAAACAATGAACTCTAACACACACCAGCAGAGCTAAGCCGGGAATGGTGTAACAAAGGCCGTGCAGCACTGGCCATGGCCTAGGGCTCATTAGCTACCCTGTCCCCATGTTGGAGTATCACCAACGCACCATACCTGCCCTGTCTATGCTCATTACAACCTCCTGGAACCCCTCATCCCAACTCCCCCTGGCCATATCCTCTCTCTAGCCCACTAACCCATGGGCCCTGGAGGACAAGCACCTGGCTCTTGGGTCTTGTTCCCAGAGCTGGGCAGAGGCCCTTGAACTCAGGCCTGGCATGTCAAGTGCCAGGAGATGACCACAGGAAGCACCCGGATTCCTCCAGAAAGCTCAAGACAACCGTGTGTCAACAACTACACACATTGTTCCCTGAGGAAATCCCTCTGGGAGAAAAAAGTTGTAAGCAATTATGTTCTCTGCCATGGGAAGGTCTAACAGCAGAAGGAGTTTGAGCAAACAGAGGCACTACACTCATCAGAAAATCATGCACTAATTATGAAGACCAAAGAAACCAGAGAGATACTTATAACTGAATTAAAATAAAATTATACTTGCACTTTAACTACAAGTCTGTTAAGTTATGTTTGCACATGCAAATGACTGGCAGGGAAACTATTAGCAGGGACGGTGAGATTCTGGACAGTCTCAACTTTCCTTCACTTAAAAATTATACTCATGGGGTGCCTGGGTGGCTCAGTGGGTTTAAGTCTCTGCCTTTGGCTCAGGTCATGATCTCAGGGTCCTGGGATCAAGTCCTATATTGGGCTCTCTGCTTAGTGGGAAGCCTGCTTCCTCCTCTCTCTCTCTCTGCCTGCCTCTCTGCCTACCTGTGATTTCTGTCAAATAAATAAATAAAATCTTAAAAAAAAATTATACTGACTGGGGTTTTTCATTGTTGTTGTTTGGTTTGGATCTGAAAATAAATAGTCTGTTTATTGCAAACAGTCTGAAAGATTCACGAAAACAATAAAGAAAAAATAAACACAGGTGCAATCCTCCTTCCTCGTTGGGATGAGAACACAATACTCCGGCAAACATCTCCTATGCTTTTGTCTGCTCCTTTGCATGGAGTCATGCTCAGACTCTGGGAGCCAGGGGAAAGCAGGAACCTGACCCAGGACTTAGAAAGCCAATGGGAAGAGGAAGAACAGAGCAAGGGCAGACCTTCTGGGGCCCAGCAAGGTACAAGCACACACATAGATATGAAAAACCAGAGGGGTGGACAGGGCTGATGGGAGGCGTATGGATTGCCATGCGGCCAAACTGGTCTAAGCAGCATCAAGGTCATCATCAAGCTCTGTGGACAGATAGCCTGCATCGTGACTGGCCCCTGACCCGCCCACGCTCAGTGGGAGAGGAAGGAACCCGAAGCTCATGGGTCCAACCCTCAGTATGGGGGGCAGAAGCAGGATTCGAACACAGAGTCCACACCCTCCCCATCTATGCCATGACGCTCTGAATGTCGTGTTCAGAGTCCAGGATCCCAATGAGCAGTAGGTAAGAAAAAGAACCGTTCCACCACAGTCGGGCCTGGGCTTCGCAGAGCCCAACATTACCATTCATGTTCCAGGTAAAGGCATCTCGCAGCTTTTGCCCGTCAATCTCCATGTCCAGCCGGATGGGGACCAGCACCTCAGGCTGGGATGCGTTCTCATGGATCACAGCTGGGTCATGGTCATCAAAGCTGGAAGTGAAGTGGCAGCAAATTCAGCAAGGGGTGCTGTGGGTCTCCATGCTCAGGACCTCCCTCCCTGCACTGCTGGTCACTGTGAACCTGGCCAAAGGGGAAAATCCCACTTCTTATGGCGACTCATTGACTGAGAGCTAAGCTGGCAGAGACGAGCCAGCAGGGGTCCTGCAGCCACAAGGGCACAGCTCACTCTTCAAGGACATATAGGGAAGGGAGAGGGAGTTGTGAGCTATAACCCTGATGCACCCCAAAGGAAAGGAGATTTAAGCCCCAGAGCAGGTAGAATTTTCACAGAAAACTATAGGAAAGGAATGATATTTCCAGAAGAAGAATACTTGAGCAAAAGCCAAGGGGCAGGAGCAGTGAGGAGCTGTTGGGGGTAGTAAAAGCCAGAGCACTGGAGGAGGAGTGCAGACTGGAAGGAAGAGGGGGAGCAGCATGGGGGATGCAGAGAAGCTACAGGTGTCCACAAGTACCCACGATTCTCCACCTCAGGCTACGGAATCCAGCCTCTTCCCTGAGGGAGCCCCAGGAAAACCCAAAGCAAGGCAGTTCTGTGGTCATAACCGTATTTTAGGCAGACAAAGAGGGAACAGACTGGGGTGGTGAAGGGGATGGGGAAGATGCCGGAGGGTAAGGGGACCCTAAGGGAGTCTGTGGAATACAGAGGGCTGAGACCTGTCTCAGGTGGGGCAAAAGTGACAGACAAACAAAGGCCAGACACCAAGGCTCTGGGAAGCACGGATAGGGAAAGGGACAAGAGTGGCTGTTTTAAAGAGGGGAAAGCAGTGCTGAGAAAGTGAGGTCAAAGAGCGAAAGGAAGGAAAGGGAAAAATGAAGAGGGAAAAGGGGTCAGCGATGCAGATGCTGGCAAGGGGTGAACTCTTAGCAGAGGGAACTACAAGGGCAGAAGCTTCTGAGTGGCTCTGAAGGCAGCATGGAGGTTCATATGTCTGAGGCAGAGTGAGGGCAGCAAGAGAGGGAGCCAGAGAGTGGTAGCCGCTATAAGGACTCCAGCCCTGGCAGACACGTGACGGGGTATCTGGAAGACCTGCAACAGGAGCGGCGCCATCTATCCTGGGGCAAGGGGGCCCACATCTGAGTGGGGGGCTGGCTGAGGGTGGTCCAATTCCGGACACTTGGAAGGCTGAGAAGGCAGGAATCTGCTGAGACTAGCTCTGGGGCATGAGAAGAGGGCAGAGTTCTGAGGCTTTGGCCTGAGCGCAGGAAGCCTGGGATTGCTAAATCCTGGGTTGGACGGTCTGCAAACAGCGTGTGACAGACACCTGAGGACAGTGTGTAGGGGTGAGGCCGGGCTGTGGAGATGAAAGTGGGAGTGGATACTTAAAAAAATGCCTCCCAAAAGACATCTAGTCCTAATCTCTAGAACCTGTGATCATTATATGGCAAAAGGGGAGAGAGGGGACTTTGCAAATTTAATTAATATCTTAAGAGAAGATTCTCAAGTGACCCTGAAGCACCTCACAAGCATCCTTTTGAGATGAGGAGGCCCTGTGACCCACTGGGGCACATACTGGGGATGCAACCACAAGCCACCAGGGGCCAAAACAGGCAGGAACTGCTTCTCCCGAGAGCCTCCAGAGGGAGTAGGGTCCAGCCAACACCTTGATTTTGCTGCACTGAAACTCCTGCTCCTGAACTGTAAGAAATACACGTGCATTGTTTTAAGCCACCTAGCTTGTGGTGATCTGCTCCGGTGGCCGCAGGGAACAAACCGGAGGCTTCTCCGCGGAATGGCATCTGAAACCACAAGGGAAGATCCAAGGGTTGCATCTTCAGGAGCACCACTGGAGGTGTTGGGGACAGGAGAGAGCAGCGAGACTAAAGCAGGCAGAGCCTTAAAGCAGCAGCAAGCTGGACACTGGCTGTTCTCGAAGCCAAGGGGTACAAGTTTCAAGAAGGCAGCATAGCGATTTAGGGACCACAAGGTCAAAGCAGAGGGAAGAGGCTAAAACTGAGGTGGAATCTATGGCAGGGAAGGGTTTGAGGCATGCTCACCACAGAGGGAAGGTTCTCTTCTTGTCCCGGCCCATGCGGTTCCTGTTGATGGTCGTGGAGCAGGGCACAGCGTCCAGATGGTGGGAGCTGTTGGGCAAGGTGGGCACCCACTGACTGTTCCTCTTGGCTTTCTGTTCCCTGGGGAGATGCAAGAAACGCCCCTGCTCAGTCTAAGAGCCCATTACTGGCCATCAGGCTCCAAGTCACAGTCAGTGGACACCTACTGCACCTCTGCTGGGCTCCAGGACCCTGTGGGAGCCCCTAAGCACCCCAAATTCTGCACATGTCTACTCCTCAGGCTCCAACTGGCACCAATTCAGAGGCACCCGGGCTAGATGAAGGGTGCAGGGACTCCAGACAGCAGAGCAGCGCCCAGACCAGTGCTCGAGTCGCAGTGTAACACGGAACCTGCCAGGCAGGACTCCTGGGAAGCACTGTCCCCTCTGGAGGGAACGTGCATGAGGCGGCAGCATCCAGGAGAAAAGACCTTGGAGGGGAGCCTTGTGCACTTAGTTGGGGCTCACTGGGAGTCAGGATAGGGGAGTAACTGGAATGGGGAGGGCATGTCCAGAAGTGCACAGGTGGCGGAAGAGAGGAAACTTGGGCTGTGGGCTTGGCAGGCTGGACAGGTGGGACATGGAGACAGTCCTGATCCCAGGGGCTGGCATGCTCTCAAGGACAGCTAGGAGTCCCCAAGGAGTCGGAAGGAAGGCTGTTCTTCTAGAACAGGCTGTTCTTTTAGATACACAGGCCAGCTTGAGATGGACAAGGCAACACTTCTGGCTTCCAGGTTTCCAGACCAGCAGGGCGGATGAGAAGCTGTGTTAGTAAAAGCTTTCTAGAAAGTGAGGCAGGCTCCAAGTAATTTAAGTGACCTACCATAAAGGACTCACTCCTCTCTACAGATTACAGGCTTCTCTTACTACTAGGAAAATACCAGAAGGCTATTTTAAGCCGAGGCTCCAGGGCTGGGTTAGTCTGAAAGGCAAGTACTTTCCCACCCTGCCCTGTGCATCACTTTTTCATTCTCAAGGCCACCTTCCCTAGTGAGTCTGAGCAACGTGAAGGCAGCGACTGTGTGTCATTTGCTTTTATATCCCCAACGGCCACACTGCGTCTCCTTCAATGACTGTGTGCTACAGTTCTGAGAACAGGACAGCAACTGCTCGATTCCCCTCCCCTCGGTGTCCTCACAGGAGGGGCAGGGAGACGCGGCTGGCAGCCCTTCTTTCCATGGGATGGTGGAGGCAGAAGCAGTGGCCATGCCTGCCGGGCCGCAGGCCCTTTGACTCTTTCCTTTTCTAAAGCTGGGGCCACTTGCACCTTCAATGAGGCCATTGCAGAGCGCCCCTTTTCTAAGGTGGGGGCAGGGAGAAATGTAGAGTACCAAACTCCTGGCTGGGACTCTTATCAAGTCTCCCATACCCACATCTTACTCTGATCTGATGACCTGCCTTACCACATACCAGAGGCCTGAGCAAAGGAGGAACGTGCAACTAATTTGGGCAGAGCTTATAGCTAGGACAGCAAGACTGGGGTCCCCTACCACAGTACATATGGGCCAGTGGTTTTGAATCCTGGCTGCACAGATTCACATAAGGGTTCAAAACTGGGGTGCCTGAGTGGCCCAGTCATTAGGCGTCTGCCTTCGGTTCAGGTCAGGATCCCCGGGTCCTGGGACTGAGTCCCACATCGGGCTCCCTGCTCTGCAGGAAGCCTGCTTCTCCCTCTCCCACTCCCCCTGCTTGTGTTCCCTCTCTTGCTGTCTCTCTCTCTGTGTCAAATAAATAAATAAAATCTTAAAAAAAAAAAAGTGCAAAATTTCTGGTAGGAAATCTCCGAGCCCCACCTGTATCAAGGGACTCTAATCTCTGAAGAGGGCCCAGGAATACAAATTCTTTACAACTGCCCTGGGCGATGCTGGTGCAGCTGGCCCTATATTTGGGAACCTCAGGTCAAAAACACCACTTTTTTCCCGAGCCTCCCAGACCTGGCATTGTGGTTCCTCCTTCATCAGAAAAATCCTGCCTTATCTCAGTAGAGATCCCATTCACTCCCAGGCCTGGGTCGCTCTGCCATGCCCCTCTGTCAGGTAGCTGTCTCGAGGAGCATGCAAATCCTGTCCCAGACACAGGGAGTAAGCCAGATACTGAATCCAAGAATCTGGCTCAAGGGATTCAACCTTTCTTCTGCAACACGTAGGTCCGCCCAAGAGGTGACAAGGAGGGAAGGCCCCAGTCTTCCTACGGAGGTGATGGGTAGTGGGCCCTTCCTGAGCACAGAGCCCAAGGAAACCAGCTTCACTCAACTTCTAGCCCCAACACTCCCAGCAGTTTTTTGTTTTGTTTTGAAGTAGGCCATGCCCAGTTTGGAGCCCAATGCGGGGCTGGAACTCCTGACCCTGAGAGCTAGACCTGAGCTGAGATCAAAAGTCACCCACTTAACTGACTAAGCCACCCAGGAGCCCCCCCTCCCAGTAGTTTTGGGCTCTGGGGTAACTGCAGTACTCTATTCCCTCAGCTGTTCCTCATATGACATGATCATCAAGAAGTGTTTACTGCCCCATAAAAGGTTCCTGGCTGACATGTGAGGACTTGAAAGCCCCAGCCATATGTACATAATTTCCTTCTGCCACTTCCCTAGGAAAGTCTAGCCATCCTTATGCTCTTACCACATCCCCAAAGGGAAAGAGGAATCTGCAGAGCACACATGCAACATTGGCCAAGTGGGATGTGTGTCACCTTTGGGTGGGGGTGGGGGTGAGGGGGGGAGGATTAGAAAAACGACCCAATGGTAAAGTTGAAAGAAAATCTGGAAAGAAAGGATTTTTCCATAACCGCATCACTCAAAACAATAACCCTTCCCACCCCCTCTCGGTGCCCCCAGGGGTTTTGTGCATCTAAATGCATGTGTTCTTGAGAACCGAGAGGGTAACAGAGGTATTCTGCACAGTGCCTGCACACGAAGCCATGTTTCTGGTTGCTGCAGAATCTATTTAATTATGACCTAAACAGTCACCAACATCCCAGTCTATCTGGTTTGAGGATAGTCTGCCCTGTCTATGTCCTAGGATGTCACACCCTAGCCTACTCAGCTGTCCGCACCTCTTCTCGCTCGGCCTCTCCCTAAGGCTGGACACCCAAGGGGCTCCATATCGTCCGTTACTACTCCTGATGCTACCAAGTGCCTCTGGTGCATATTATGGTCTCTGCTGGTGGTGGCGGTCTTTTAAATTATTTGTCTGGGACACACTCCCAGTGGTGACGTTAATGGGCCAGAGAATGAAAACAGGTTTGGTGTCATCACCATGGCCTTGTACAAAGCCTCTGCAGGGTGCCTGAGTGTGTGAGCTCTAGCCTACCTTTCCTGGTAGGGAATGTCTTTATGTCGCTAGTTGTTTATTTGTTTTACTCCGAATTCTAAACACTACACAGGGACAAACATCGTCTCCTCTATTTGTTTACTCCTTGTGTTTCTGGGGCGGGGGACATTCTTTACCTATTCAGATACTGGAGTATCCAGGTTTCTCTTATAAACCTGAATGAATAAATACCAAATAAAATTACCTATGGGGGCACCTGGGTGGCTCAGTGGGTTAAGCCTCTGCCTTCGGCTCAGGTCATGATCGCAGGGACCTGGGGTCAAGTCCCATATTAGGCTGTCTGCTTGGTGGGGAATCTGCTTCCCCTTCTGTCTCTGCCTGCCTCTCTGCCTACCTATAATCTCGCCTGTCAAATAAATAAATTAAAAAAAAAAAAAAACCCACCTATGAAAATGAAAAACAAGATAAAAAATTAGAAAGTAAATCTGAACGAACAGACTCTATAATGTAACCACCATCCAATTACTTACCTAATCCTTACTGTAAATACTCTCAAAGGTTCTGAACTCATACATTAAAATCTATCGTTCATGGGCGCCTGGGTTGCTCTGTCAGTTAAGCATCCAGCAGTTGATTTCCGCTCAGGTCCTTATCGCAGGGTCATGGGCTCAAGCCCCCCAGCACTCAGTGCAGAGTCTGCTTGAGATTCTCTCCCTCCCTCTCCCTTCCAACCCCAAGGCTTGTACGTGTGCGCACTCTGTCTCTCTAAAAGAATAAATAAATCTTAAAATCGATTGTTCGCTCTTTTGTTAATTTATCTGGGCCACTCATTTTTTCAAACAGATTAGTCCCAGTTTGAAAGCATTCCTAATGGCCTTCCAGAAGCCAAGACTTGGCCTATGTTTCTCAGAAATTCCACAGACACAGAAGAAACTTGGAAACCTGGCTAAGACAATTTGTTAACACAGTGGGTTAAGTGTTGCAAAGTATTTTGGTTCAGCAGTGCTTGGGTGGAGCAATGCGTGCAGCTTCTCACTCATAGTTTCAGCTCAGGTTGTGATCTCAGGTTCTGAGATCGAGCCCTGCCTCTGGCTCCAGGCTCAGCAGGGAGTCTGCTTAAAAAAGACTCTCTCTCCTCCTCCCTCTGCCCCACCCCACACTCTGGATGTGCAAGTGCACACTTGTGCCTTCACTCTTTCTCCCACTCTCAAATAAATACATCTTTGAAAAATATTTCAGCTCAGCTGAATCACAGTTAGTTCTGGAGTAGGAGAAAAATACCTGTGGGTGTTGCCCCGAGAGCATGCCCTGGCCGGGGGGTGCACTACCTGAGGTAGGTGGGGGGCTCCGTGCTGATGGACACCGCCTTGTACTTCTCGTCATTGCCGTCAAGAATCTCTTCCACCTCTGAGGCTTTTAACAGTGTCACGCTGGTGGCCAGGGTCGTGTAGCCGTGATCTGTAAGCAGAGACGTCGCTGCGGTCACCCTGCTGGCAGGAGAGCAGGGAGCAGCAGCCAATCGATGCGGCACATCAAGGTCCTCACATGCACGAGGAGGGACAAGCAGGTGTCACCCTTACTACTGCTAAATGTTGGCCTCTTCCAAAAGGGCGATCTGGATGGAGTGCTTTGGGGGTCCTACCGAGTCAACACTCCCAGAGGACTGACTCGCACTGATTTGTGCCAGGAGCACCGGCACAGAGGAAGCACGCGGGGCAGCAGCAGCTACAGCGTAGCACAGCCAACCAGTTCTCTCCCGGCAGGGAAGGGAGGCTCCAGAGTAATACCACCAGTGGGAAGAGGTCTGACACCACGGCAATCCACGACACGAAGCAAAGTGGAGAGATGGAATGAAAGATGAAAAATACTTTTCTTTTAAGACAAGAGCCCAGAGAGTTAGAAAGAGCTGCTTCACACCAAACATGAATGCCCGGCCCCGCGCCAGTCAGTGCGTGCCGTCTGGGAAGCAGGACAGAAGCTAGGCAACTCGACCCAGGGCTCTTCGGGGAACCTCGGTCAAGAGATGCTAGCTGTCTGCGCATCCCCACTGGCTTCTCCTGGAGAAACAAATCAGTTATGGGGAAGGTGTCTCCGAAGCAAAAGGCAGAAGAGTCACTGAGACTTTTCACTTGAGGCTTGCCAGGGTGAATGCAAAGCTAGGAACTCACTGCGTTAGTGACTGGTGCTCCACTGGGGGGCAGGGGGCAGACGGAGGACAAAAAGGAGACTGTTTTAAAGCAAGTGAGTGGCAGTGTTATAGCAGCAGATAAAAAAAAGCAGCTCCGGCTCCTGCATTAAAAGAACAACTACTTTGCCCACAGTGGACAAGACCACAGCAGCACCTACAGACACAGGGCAGACAGACAAGCACGCACGTGCACGGACACACACACACACGCACGCACGCACACACGCACGCATGCACGGCTTTAGGCAGAGTCTTAACCCAGGCCCGGGGCAGCACTGTGTAAGGCATCACTGCCAAGTTCACATGTTGCGCCGCATCCAAACCGGAAGGTACAGCGAGATGCTCCCGCCAGAGCCCTCCGAGCATCTGCAGAGCACCTTCTGGCCCTGTGCAGAGCTGCCACTGCCAAAGCCCACCCGTGTCTCGAGTGTCGGGCAGCTCAGCCAGCAGGTCCCAGGCACACCTCAGGCACACCAAGCAGGGACATGCACGAGAGCACTAGCACGCCGGCTGCCAGGATGAGGTGCTACGGGATGGATGTGCTCTGGGAGGCGAAGCGGTGAAAGCCCCAGAGGGGAGTGGGAGCTGGGGCCACCACCCGCCGCTCGGGCTGCATGAAGGGTGACGATGGCGACACGCCCACGGCAGATGGCAGAGCATCACAGCATTCCTAAAACGTTTTGAGACCAACATGTCTTCACAGCACCCACTTGAGTCCCGGCCCCGCCGCCCTCACGCCCCCACAGGCCCTGCTAAAAATACCTGACAGGGACCGCTGGCTGTCTCGCCTGAGCTGTGTGGCCAGCCCCAGGGCAACCCTGCCCCGCTAAGGTCAGGGCTGCAGTGAAGACACTCTGGAGTGAAAACGTTTTATCTTCATGACATAAGCGAGTGGTTTTGAAACAGGTTTACAAACCCTCGTGAAGACGCACCCTTAGTGTTAGGTTTTGTTTTTTTACCATGTGACGATGCAACTATTTTCTTCCTCTCTTCCACAGTGGCTAGTCGCCTCCAGAGCGAGGGGTATCTCTTGTACAGAGAACCTCGGAACATACGGAGGTAGTTTCCCACCTATGAGTAAAGCAAGAAGGCTCATTATGAGGGTCACACCTCAATGCAGAAAGAGAGGGTCGTGGTGCAGAGGCTCTGTCCAGCTGAGTGACAAATTGAACATAAGTTACCCTCCGGGCCCCGGGCTTTCCGCAGCCTTAAAAACACATTCTGCTGACATCGAGGGTTCAACAGCAGTGCACATCTGGCCCCCATCTGCCCCTCATGGCAGGGGCCACAACATCTGCCTCCTGAAGACAGGACCACATTCTGAAAGGCCTGACAGGACGCTTCTGATGCAGGCTCCCAGAGCTCACTGAGGAGCTCACGGGGATTTTGATTTTAGACTGAGGATCCTGGGCCCTTTCCAGAAATGTAAGGCCTCTTTGACTTTCTTTTATCCTAAGAACAAGACTTTGATATTTTTACGATCTAATAAACACCAAAAAGGTCTTTTAATTTTAGACAGATGCAGGATAATTTCCCCCACAGCCCCTGTTGCTTTGTTTAGTAACAAAACTCAAACCAGGGACACCAAAGGAATTTTCCGAAGAGTTTAAAAAGCACTTACTGGCAATCACCAGATTGCTATATAAATCATTACTACCCCAAACAACTGCTTCAGCTTGTCTGCCCCAGATAGTCAAAGTATGACTTCCTTAATGAAATGAAATCTAGTCTCCAAGTTTTCATCAAGAAACTCAATTATTTCACTGACAGTGCAAAAATGACTGCTTGGGTCCCCTAGCAGGGGACCCTCAGTAGACCGAGTGCCATGTGTGGCTCCACCAGTGGTGGGAAGCCCAGCCCTTTCCTGGGTCTCCTCACTCATCTGTCAAACAGGCAGCAACTCTGAACTTTGCCCCACAGAGCACCATTTCTATTATTTTTTCCATTTACCTACCCGCACGATATATTTGTTGAATTAAAATGGGTTTCTCCCATTTTCACGAATCAAAGATTGTTAGGATTGACAACCAGGGCTGCGGAACAGCCTGATAAAGGAGTGGCCACAGGCAGTCAGTCGCTCATGCTTCATACAGAAGGCACAGACCCCTCTCTGCATTATTTGGCCGAGTATCATTACTATCCAGGGGCAAACAGATAATTTCCACTAGGTTTTTGGAAAGAAATTGACAACAATGCGCTCCACTATTACTCTGCGGGTCCTGTAGGGCTCCAGGACACTTACATCCTCCCCAAGATCCCTTTGGTACTTGGGAGACTAGGCTTTGCCTTCCTGGCTCTCCCCTACACCAGCCTTCACCCTCTCTGGAGGGTGAAACATAAAATGAAGGTTGGGGCGCACAGGTGGTGCAGTCAGTTAAGGGCCTGACTCCTGGTTTTGGCTCAGATCAGGATCTCAGAATTGTGAGATGGAGCCCTTAGTCGGGCTCTGTGCTGAGTAGGGAGTCGGCTTGAGATTCTCTCTTCCTCTCCCTCTGCCCCTCCCACTTTGTTCGTGCTCTCTTTCTCTCTCAAATAAGTAAATAAGTCTTAAAAAAATAAATAAATAAGAAGCACCTGGGTGGCTCAGTCAGTTAAGCATCTGACTTCAGCTAAGGTCATGATCCCTTGATCCCTGGGATCAAGCCCCGCATGGGGCTCACTGCTCAGTGGGAAGCCTGCTGCTCCCTCTCCCGCTCCCCCTGCTTGTGTTTCTTCTCTCGCTGTGTCTCCCTCTGCCAAATAAATAAATAAATAATCTTAAATAAAATAGAATAAGAAGGTGTGAACCTGGGGACTTCTTAGGGTCCCATCAGCTCTGTTACTCTGGCTTGGCAAACACAGCTGCCAGAAGATGGCAGGAAAACAATGACACATAGGCTTGCTGCAACTGCAGTTGCCTCCCAGGCAATCCCAGCGGTGTTGCTATGGCCAACGCAACCCTTCCAAGGGGAAGGGGCTCAGAGCCCATCTACCCAATGTTGTCACAGGAGCTACTGGTTATAATAGTCAGCTTCCTGATCTAATATCCTTCCCAGACCTCCAGAGGTCTGACAACTGTTAGCCTGGCCCAAGAAAGCAGACGGCTCTCCCCTCTCCCATCTAGGTTTCTACAGACTGGGTCTCAAGACAATTCTCACTCAACAGGGCTGCAAGAGAAGACTACAATTAGCCTTCGAGACACCAAGAGGTGTTATGGGAAAGATCTTGGAGACATTGAGTCTAAGCATCTCTCACACACAAGAAAAGTGAGGAGGCAGAGCAGAGCTGGAACCAGACCTCCGCCTTCCCATCTCTCAATATACTCCACCTAATAAATGAAAGCTTGCTTTTCAAAAGTAGCATCCAGGGACGCCTGGGTGGCTCATCGGGTTAAAGCCTCTGCCTTCGGCTCAGGTCATGATCCCAGAGTCCTGGGATCGAGCCCCACATTGGGCTCTCTGCTCAGCAGGAAGCCTGCTTCCTCCTCTCTCTCTCTCTCTGCCTGCCTCTCTGCCTACTTGTGATCTCTATCTGTCAAATAAATAGTCTTAAAAAAAAAAAAAGTATCCACCCAGAGTCAAGGCCAAACTGAATGCTTTTTCTGCCCATTAGATCAGGTATGGGCTTCTTTAAACAATGTATCCAGTACCATAGAGAAACTCTTTAAATACCCTGTATCCTGCATTTGGGCACTTCCTACAGGTCACTGAGAACCATTCTGAGCTGTGGCACATGGACAGGCACGGACTTCGCTTCCCCACTATGTCTGAAGAGCAGCACTGATGTGAAAACGTGAAAAGTTGATGGATAAATCCTGCCCTTTTTGTTTTATAAAAGTTGGTGGGTGCCTGGGTGGCTCAGTGGGTTGAGCCGCTGCCTTCGGCTCAGGTCATGATCTCAGGGTCCTGGGATCGAGTCCCGCATTGGGCTCTCTGCTCAGCAGGGAGCCTGCTTCCCTTCCCCTCTCTCTGCCTGCCTCTCTGCCTACTTGTGATCTCTCTCTGTCAAATAAATAAATAAAATCTTTAAAAAAAAAAAAAAAGAAAAAAAAAAGTTGGTGAGGGGCACCTGGGTGGCTCAGAGGGTTAAAGCCTCTGCCTTTGGCTTGGGTCATGATCCCAGGGTCCTGGGATCGAGCCCCACATCGGGCTCTCTGCTCAGCGGGGAGCCTGCTTCCTCCTCTCTCTCTCTGCCTGTTTCTCTGCCTACTTGTGATCTCTGTCTGTCAAATAAATAAATAAAATCTAAAAAAAAAAAAAAAGTTGGTGAAAAATGGACTCTAAAGTCCTGATGCTACTGACGACACTGATCTCCTAACCCGATACAACTAAAACAAGCCAGGAATCACAGGGTGTCCTCAAAGCCTCAGTGTGACCATCATGAGGCTCCATTCATGCATGCTATGTTCAATCATAAAGACTTAAATCCCCCATTATTTTAAAAAATGGGAAGGAAATGCTGGCATATGATACTGAACACTGCCACAAGGAGCAACAACCCAGGGCATCTTGTAACTGTTTTAGTTCTCCAGGACTGGCACTTACCTCATTACCCAAAAAAGACTCTATGGCTTGGTATTTGCACATCTGAACTGCATATCCCCAGTTACACACTAGCTGGGGATTACTTTTGGATCAAAAAGGGCTAGTCTGAGGCAATCTAGAAAAAAGCTTAGTTTTTAGTACAAACTCCCACAGAAAGACCAATTGTAGGGTTTTCCTAAAGTCAGCTGTCCAGCCGTTTCAACAAAATGCTGTCACTTCCGGTTAAGAACTGAAAATATTTAGAATCTCTCCCTGAAAATTCAAATTAAGTTCAGGATAGTCCAAGTGTCAATTTCTTCGGAACTGTTGATTGATCTAGCTCAGGGACTGGGGCCTCATCCACGCAAAAGCAAGCATCCTCCTCCCTATTTTCTCATTGGTGAATAAAAGTAACCAACACAATGAGGCATGAAACATCAGTGAGCCCCGTTTCCAACCTGCAATTTCGGGATTCCAGATGCAGCAATGGAGGAGGGATGCATGTGAAACTTTCAAAATCACTCCCCCAGGCGCCCCAGGGGCTAACCGAAACATCCTGTTTCTCCGCGGCTGCCTGGAGTTGTACCAACTCAGGGCGGAACCAGTGGCTCCTCGTGGTGCCCTAAGCCCTGGCCGCCCCTCACCCTGCGCGCCCCTCACCCTAGCTAACAGAGTAAGCGAACCCCGAACGAGAAGGTGCGCGGGGCGGAGTCAAACAGGCCCCGCCCCGCTCCTTCCTACGGGTCCCCCCCCCCGCGCGCGCCCGCCCACCGCGATGAATGGAGATGCGCGTTCCCGGCGCGCAGACCCGCCCCGAGGCTCCCGCTGGGCCGGAGCCGGAGGACGAGAACGCGCCGCGGGCTACCTCAGAGCCGATCATGTAGAACTCGCCATCGTCCTCCAGTTGGAACTTGACAGGCTTCTGCCCGAAGGTCTTGCTCAGCGCCATCATCATCATTGCGGCGGCGGAGGCGGGCGGCCAGGGCCGGGCTGCGAGGGATCGGGAGGACTGAGGAGGAGCCGGGGCGTGCCGAGCTGAGGAGAACCGAGGCCGGGAGGCGACAAGCGGGCCGATACAGGGTTCGTGCCGCCGCCGGGGTCCTCAGCCGCCGCCGCAGACGACGACCAGGCCGCCCTCAGTGCGCATGCGCGGGGCGTTGACGCTGACGCGCGCGCCGCCGCCGCCGCCCAAACAAAAGGCCGGGGCGCGCCCCCTCGGGCCCTTTAAAGGAGCCATGACCGGTTTTTCCTCCAGGCTGCTTCCCAAGTAGAGGTACCCGGCAGAACTTCTCAGGGACAGAAATAGCAGCCGAGGCCCTGACTCAAGCGGTGGTTTTCCCAGCCTCACTTCTGGGAGTAGGACTCCGTTCAGTGGAGGAGGAATGAAGTGGGGCCTGAGGCCAGAGCTATCTGTGCCTCAGTTTCCCCACCCAGAAAAACCCAGTGTAGTTGAGTAGATAAGAGGATCCTAAGAACAGATACCCTATTTCCGGGCCCACAGCTGTGCCTGCGGCTGTGGAGATGGGTGGAATGACAACACTGGGTGGGGGAGTGGCATGGGCAAATTTTCCCCAGGCTTGGCAGCATTCCAAGGCCCAGGTGGTATTTGGTTTGGCTGGCAAACTTCTCCATTCCTTCCTTAACTCTGCACTTTGTGACTACAACAGGCGCAGCTGTGGGGTGGTGAGCGAAATTCGATAGCCTTGGCCTGCAGAGCTTACAGCTGGGAGTGGAGCTAACACTGTTGAAAGCATCAAAGCTTCCTTGTGTCTGGCTGCACAACGCAGCAGGTCAAGAACAGCCCACCACTGACAATTTCACGTGGTTCAGTCTAATACAATTGCAGTTGTGATAGGTGAGGCTGGCTGGCCTGGCAAGGTGACCCTTCAGAGTTGGGTGGGAATCAGTTGTGCTAACCATTGAGTTTTGTTCTCAAAGACAGCAGTGCGAAACGTAGTATTAGAGGAGCGGGGCTAGGGTGGGACAGGATCAGATAAAGTGACCACCACTTGGTGGAGGATGCCCCAAGGGGCCAGTGGGGAAGCCTAGAATCAATTGCAAAGCCACTCCAGGTGTCCAGCCAGACAAAATGAAGGAATGGAGCAAGAGAAGCCCTAGGCATTGCGTTGGTCCCCAAGGGCAGAAGCTTGGGTGGGTGCGTGGATGGAGTAGGCTGTGACCCTGGTTCCTAAGACAGGAGGCTCCCACCTCCCCAGCTCTTTTCCCCTCCTGGCCTCATAGTTACAGAAAGAACTCAGGCACGCAAGTAGAAAATAACCATATTTAATAACAGTACTCAGTAGAAAAAGAAAAAAAAGGCTTTGTACACGCTGTACACACATTTACATGACTTCAGAGGGTCCCAGTGCTGGAATGAGGGCTGGGAAGGATCTAGCCCAAGCCAGGATTGAGGTATGTTGGGGCTTCCGGGGCCCAGGGTCTCCAGCAGGAAACACCCCCACCCCGCCCCAAGCTGACTCTGGACCTTTTGACCTGGATCCTGGGGAACACATCACTAGGATCATCAGCTAGAAGGCAGCCAGTTCCAAACACCTACCCAGAGCTGACCTCTCAGGAAAAGGCAGAATGCTCCCCCACCACATGCCAGCACCCTGCAGGGACCTCACAGCAGGGACAGAATGAGGGCTTCAGCTCCCCAGCCCTGCTGAGGTGCTAACCTGAGGGACAGGGATGGAGACTGAGGGCAGCAGGGTTTGAATGTGACCTGCACAGGTTGGGTGGGGCTGGCCCAAGACCACTGTCACCCTCAAGTAACACCAGAGTCTCCTTGCCCAGTCTGAGACAGTTGCTGGCAGGTGACCATGACCTGCATGGCCCTCCCTGCACCCCCAGCCCCCCTGAGGAAACACGGGTTCCATCCTGTGCCTGTACCCACAGCCACAAAGATGGCCACTGGTCTCTACCCCAGACCAGTGGTCTGGCAGGGGTCAGGAGCCCTGAGAGCATTGAAGTCGAGGTTAGCGGAAAGTGTTGGCAGGCTCGGTACAGCCGAAGAAGTCAGGGCCCACGAGGCGGGGGAAGCCCTCCAAGGCCTTCACCTTCACAGGGTCGAACTTCCAATAGAGGCGACCACGTAGAAAGTAGGCATAGCCTGAGGAGAGAGGAGGGTCACGCTGGCATGGGTAGACACTGGGCCCTGCAGCTGCCAGTCAGAATGTGTCCAGGTCTAGGCAAAGGGGGAGGTCAGATTGCCAGGGCTTGACCACTGTTGCACTCCTTGAAACCTGCAGGTCCCAGCATGGCCATTCCAGAACCTTCCATCCTTAAGAATCCTACTTTCCCCAGGTCTGAGCTGGACTATTGTCCAGCTTCACAGATGCCTGGAGTCTCAGAAACTCAAACCCTACCTCTCAGGAAAGCAAGTCTCCCTCCCTTCTCCAGACACCACCAATCCCCTCCCTGCCATGTCAGTCTATTCCTATACCTGCCAGTGACTATAGGCAGATGTCCTGAGGCAAGGTGTACCAATGCGGGTGACCGAGAGCCCCAGAGCCACCACAGGATAGCTCTGCCAGCAGGTCCCGAGGTAGGACAGCACAGAAGCAAGCTTGAGAGTACAGGGGAGAAAGTAGTGGAATGAACATCAGTCCTGCTCTAGTCCTTTGAGATTGTGAGAAGCCAGCCCGGTGGTTCCATGCTAAGCAGCAGGGACTGCCTGGGTGGGAGGCTTGGCTCCCCATGATCCACCTGAGAGGCACAGTTAGGGACCTCATCACCTGAACATCTGTTTGCCCCTCTGAAAACTGGCTTTGTAAAAAGTGTTAGGTCGGGGTGCCTGGGTGGCTCAGTGGGTTAAAGCCTCTGCCTTCAGCTCAGGTCATGATCCCAGGGTCCTGGGATTGAACCCCAAATCGGGCTCTCTGCTCAGCGGGGAGCCTGCTTCCCTTCCTCTCTATCTGCTTGCCTCTCTGCCTACTTGTGATCTCTGTGTCAAATAAATAAACTCTTAAAGAAAGAAAGAAAGAGTTAGGTCAGAGGGCTGCTCTGAGAACTGCAGGAGACACACCCGGAGTTTAGCACCGTGCCCAGAACATCATCAGTCCTCAGCATGCAGCAGTTATTATTTTCCGAATTATGACTCTGACCCTCAGCTTCCCATCTGCAGCATGGGGGCAGAGCACTGCCCTGGTGCAAGGAAGAGGGTGGATGGGGAAAGCCCTGGACAGAGGACCTGTGATGAGGAGCTAATGCCCAGGCAACTGCTGCGGGGGAAGTGCGGCTCTGGCACTACTCGTACCAGCCAGCCACTCCACCCCAACGCACCATCAGCATCCCGGAAGGCGGCGTCGATCTCTGGGGGCACCCCTCGCCAGTCAGTGGCCCTGCGGGGCACAGGGCTGTCTACCCGGCCGGTGCTGAGGTGGAAGCGCCAGTAGTCTCCGCCACCGAAGAAGTAGATCTTGTTCTTCTCAGGGCCCCAGGCCAAGGCGGCCTGGATGGGTGACCCCAGCAGGCCCAGCTCAGAGATGGGTGCAGGGCCCAAGACTGGCTTCTCACCGTTGTACACCCAGTATTGAGCACCTGCCGGAGAGGGGAGGTTGCAGTGGAGCTGCCCGACGGCTGTGCCCGGCCAGTGTGGACCCACGTGGCCACCACCACTGCCACAGACCTCCCCCAGCCTCAGTTTCCTTGTCCATAGAACACTCAGGCCAGTAATCCCATTTGACACCCTTATCCCCAGAGGGAAGTTAGAGCCAGTGGGGATAAGCTGAGGTGCTGCATGCTCTGGAGGTACCATGTGGGGAAGGTCCTTCTAAATAGGAAGGAGGCCTCCTGAGCTCCCACTCCTTCCCCTGGCATTTAGCTACCTGTGGCAAGCACTTCTGACCAGTCCCTGGGCCCCACCCTTGCCGCAGCAGGCTTGAGCCTCTGTGGCTGAAGTCCCTGCCACCTAGAATGTTCCAGGCTCCTGTCTCTCCCAGGTGAAAGTTACAGCACAGGGTCTGGGGTTGCCAGAACCAGATCAAATCCCTGCTCTGCCTTTTCTACACTGGGCCCTCAGGCGACACTGCCCCCCATCTACTCCCCAGAGACCTCATCTCTAGGGCAGGCATGCTAGTCACCCATAACCACCCTCAGGGCACTCTGGCTGGTTGGCTGGCCGGCCCTCTCCTTGGCCATGATGCTCCCGGCTCCCAGAAGTCTCCTGAGCAGAAACCCCAGTCCCCCTCACCTTGGAAGAACCAGATGTGGCCCTGGGCATCTTCAAAGGCTGCATCCACGGGGCTGGGCAGTCCCTGCCAGTGGCGAGAAGCCAGGGCCGGGTAGCCAGGCTGCAGCCGGCCCCCACGCAGCCGCCACACAAAGCCCGCCTTGAAGAAGAAGAGCTCGCCACGGATGGTAGAGACCGCATCAAAGGTGGCCTCGCAGGCATCCGGCGGGGCTTCCGTCTAGTGCGGGAGAGAGGGGCTGAGAAAGAGCCCGCATCGGAACCATGGAGGGTGAAGGGAGCTGGGAACAGGGCCTCACCTCCAGTGGGGCAATCTCGTTGGTGTCCACCCCAGCCTGGGGGCCCACAGCTGGGGGCCTGGAGGTGGGGGCTGGCCGTGGTCGCCCGTAGAGGTGCTGAATGCCCCTGCGGTCATCTGGACTGAGGCTCAGCGGATAGCGGAAGGTGTAGAAGGGGGACATAAGTGCCTTAGCAGCCGTCGTGTGCTGCAGCCCCAGCACATGGCCAAATTCATGGGCTGCCACCTGCAGGAGGTCTGTGCCTGGAAAAGGGAGATAGCCCAGCAATCCCCAAACTTCCTGCTGCAAGATACCCAGGCTCCAGAGCCCAGCACAAGGACTTGTCCCCATTGGCTATGGTCTTCACTTGCCCCAGCTGGAAAGGGGGTCCCTAGCCCATACCCTGATTGTTCCCGATAGTCCAGGTCTCGTCGTAGTCGAAGTGGACATCTCCTTCTCGGTGGGTCTTGGGGAAAAAGGCATGAGCCAGGATTCCCCCGGGCCCATCAAATGGCAGGTTGTCCCCATGCCAGTACCTATGGGTGGGTGGGGCAGAGTCAGCTGCCGCTGATAGGTGGGGTGAGCTCCCTGTGGGTTCTCAGGCCACTGGTTCACCTGGTGAAGTCGATTGTGATGTCAGCGTGGCCCTCATGCACCTCGGTGAAGGTGAGTGGTGTCACCTCGCTCCACACCTGCAGGGCCTCTGCTACCGTCTGCCGCACCTGCTCCCGCACCAGCTGCCATGGGAACCGGAGGATCCTGGGGGGAGGAGGAGGGGCCTGGGCCTCGCTTGGGACAGCTCCCTGCTGGCTGATGGGCCAGGAGTTGCCCCTGGGTGCTCAGCGGGGAGGCATGCAGGGGGGACACAAGTCAGGTGTGCTCTGGGCCTCAGCTGTGATCCCTCTTCCACAGAGCAACATCTTTGTAAGGGTTTGTATGTCCTTTGGTGCACACAGGTGTCTGCATTTGGTGGAAAGAACGCAGAACCAGGAGGAGCCCCAGGACCCACTTTCTAGACCTGACTGTGCCACTTGCTGTGGGGAGGGGACCCCAGCCTCTGGCCCCCAACTTGGTTTTAGCTCCCCACCCAGGACATTTCTGAGCTCTGATCTGTGTGACACCATCATCCTTCATGTGTCTTCTGTCCCAGGGCAACTCCCCACGTCACCTACAGGAGAAGCCTCAGCTTCTGCATCATTGCCCAGGTTACCTGTCCTGCTCGCTCACCATGGTTCCCACCCGCATGGACTCCAAGCTCTCATCATAGGTCTGAACAATGACATAGCTAATGCCTAGCTCCCCGAGAGGATAGGCCACGTCTCTTCCAACTACCACAAAATCCCAGGGCCCGGCACTTTCTAGGTCCCCACTAGAGGTTGCCTGGGTGATGGAAGGCCACCCCCCTGCATGTCAAGGGAGCCACCAGCTGTAGCCTTTTCCAGTGTTGACAGAGCTACGGCCCCCTCCGCGGGCAGGCATGGCCATATAGAGTGCTGCCTGTGTATGCATCTAAGTTGGGGTTCAGGGAGTCAGTCAGTCCACGGATGACTCGGGGGTCAGTGGACACAAAGGCCTGTTAACCACAGAGATCTAGCTCCAGCACGTGTATCAAGAAACAGAAGAGGGTGGCTGTTCCCACACAGACACGCAGGTTTGTGGAGACGTCTAGAATCTGCTTGCATGGCCACTGGCCCCTACCTGTAGGTGAGGTCCGTTTTTTCCCAGCGCCCGCCTGACAGCACGAACCGCTTTTGTCGGTTGCGGGCGCTCAACCCATCAGGCGGGTCAGGCACACCGCAGCGGGGGGGTCTGGGACTGCTGGCAGGCCGGGGACTCTCCTGGGCAGTAGGGGCAGGTGCCAGGCTGCCGGAAGCGGCTTCATGCCAGGGCTGTGACCCCTTCCTCAGAGGGTGGCGGCGGTGTGCATCCTGGACAGGAGATAGGACGGCAAGGCTTAATCAGGCCCTGGGTCCTCCCGACCCATCAGCATACCCATGTGCAGCCCCAGCCCACTTAATGGATGGGCAAACTGAGGGTGAGGGGGACAAGTCATCGCACAGCAGGGCCCTTCGGCATGGACAGGCTCAGATTTGCTGAGATTTGTTCCAAGGCACCCTGCTGCCTTCCTGCCCACTACGGGAGGGCCTGGGCTGCCAATCCAGCCCCCTGGGCCAGTAAGGTCTACTGACTACTACAGTAAGGCGCCTGACTCTCCACACTTACCCAGGAATAGATCTTACAAAGCTTTCAAGGAAAGGCCAGGAAAGCTCTTCCTGCTCCACCAACTGGCCCCCACTTTTTCTCTTTCCTTTCTTCCAGCCTCCCCGCCAAGCCCCACCAACTCTGCCCTCTCCAGTTAGGTGAATGGGTTCCGACACCCACCACCACCACTCCCCAGTGTAGAAGAGCTGTAGCCCTGCAGCGCAGCCTTGATGTGCTCACCTGAAAAATGGGGCGAATACCTCCCCAGTGGCGATCCATGTGTGGGCAGGGGGAAACAGATCATTATCAGTTGCCCAGCCCCCACCCAACCCTGCCATGCTGGAGCCCTGGCACCACAGATGGGTGTTGAATTCTAACCTGGAGCTCCCACCCTGTGCAACCTCCAGGGTCGGTCAGGGCGGGGGTAGGGGGGAGGTCACAGTTCTCATGCCTTAAAAACAGCAGAAGCTCCGGGAAGTTGGGAGACCCTTTAAGGTCACCCAGCAAGGGCACAGGCAGGGCCAGGTACAGACTCTGGTGTCCCAGGCAAAGGGGAGGCTAGCACAGAGCCATGCTGTTTGTTAAGGACTAAGTGTTAGGGCTGACAGGTCTGGGCGGGAGGCTAGGGCCTCCCCACAGCCATATTTGGGGTGGGAGCCAGGCCACCCAGGCTCCACCCTCGCCCTTAGCCTCTGGCAGCTCTCCCAAGGCTCTAGGCGTCCCAGGACTCTGACGCCCAGCACCCCCAGTCTCCCAATTCCAGAGCTACCAATAATTCAAGAGCCACCCAGACTCAACCCCAAGAACACCCCATTAGGAAGGGGTCTTCTGAACACCCAGAGGCCACAGCCACCTGGAGTATGAGAAGAAGCCTTTCTAATTTCAGACCAGCTTTCTAATTTCAGAGCTTGCTTCCTGAATGGTTTGTTAGTTCTCTGGCAGAGCCCAGCCTCACTGGCTTATAGGTTTCCGTCACTACTGGACTTATTGCTAGGTAAGTACTTCTCATTTGCAGTCCACATGTATCTAGACTTGGACCCCGCCAACAGTTCACAGACATGCTCTTATCCCTGTGTGGGATCTCTCACTAACTCCACTGTCCTCATCGCCCATTTCTCAGATGAGAAAACAGAGCCCAGAGCAGTTAAGCAATTTGCCCCGGGGAATAGCTGGCAGGTGGTAGGCTCTCTGTGCTCATAACCCACTCCCTACCTGCTACCTGGCTGTATTCTTCAAGCTGGAGCCACCCTTCCCCTGGAGGAGGGATCCAGGCTGGCCTCACCTTAGTGACAGTAGAGAAGGAGTGGGAAAATTATTAAGCACCTGCTACTTTCCAGGGCCCCCATCAGCTCACTGAACCTCCACCCCAACATCCCCAGTAAGATGGGGAAGATACACATGCAAGGTCTCACGCTGCAGATGTGGATCCCAGGTCTGTGTGCCTAGCCATGGGAGCCTGCCCCTTCTCTTCCCCATACTGCCCCCTTTGACTTTCTGGATAAACAGATTCCTTCCCCCAACCCTGGAACGGGCAAGACTGGGTTATTCCCTGGGAGCCTAGAGCCCAGAGCCCAGCCTACCAGGTCTCTTCACAGCTCTGTTCAGAATTCTCTGATCTTCTCTGCCCTCCCGTGAGGACTGGAGCAGCGGGCCATGTAGTGAGGGTGAGTAATGAACACACACACCATCCCTTCCTCTCTTGTCCTCATGAAGCTCTAGATCTGTGCCCAGACCCCTGGAACATAGTACTCTCAGTCCAACAGAAAGAGCCACAGTCTGAGATAGGCCCAATGACATAGGCCCAGTCCTATGTCACGGTCACCCTGGAAGGACGTCTCTTCCCTCTTTTAGCTGTGACTTCTCTGTCCGTTGAGGATGGCACCATAGCAGACGGCTTTAAATAACCTTCTTCTATATTGCCTACTGTAGCCTCTTCCCTGGCCCAGCTCCTTGGCCTTGTGGGCCTTCCCCTCCCACACTTAGATACCTGCTCTCCCCAACTGTGCTACAGCTCCCAGCACTCGCCTGGGGGCCAGCTCCCCCATAGTTCTCAGACCAAATCATAAACAGGAATTGCACCTAGCAGCAGGGAGCCAGCAGGCCCAGAGAAGAGGGACTGGTGCAGCATCTCCCTCAAAGCCAGAGGCTCGGGCTCATTGTCCATGTCACACTCACTGGTCTTGGAGTGAGTGAGCAGGAGGTGCTAGAATCAAGGTTTCCTTTCCAGTATTTGGGGTTTGGAGCCTATCATTTAATGGCTCTTGGCTTCAGTTTCCTCATTACTGGAATGGGACACGTGCTCCCTGACCTGCAGACCTCCCACACTTCATCTTTCTGAGTCTTTTCTGGCCCAGGGTCAGGCACCTTAACTGCAAGGCCTGGCACAAAGCCCCTTGCTGATCCCTAAGATTGGTGTGCTTTGTTCTTCCGAGGCTGCTGGGATTCAGTGAGGTGGGGTGGTAGGCACCGACCATGCCTGGCCTCTTCTACACCCCTGGAAGGGTTGTGGAGCAGGCACCAGCACATTTCTCAGAGGAAGAAACGAGCCCAGAGAGGTCAAGGACTTTGCTCAGGGTCACATAGCAAGTCAGAGAAGAGCTGGGTCTAGACCTGGGGCTCATGCCCTCTCCCCTTACCTCTTCAACTCTTGGCCTATCTCCAAAACCCACATTCCTGAGAGGTATTTCTTTTTCTGATGCCTTCCCTTCTCCTTTTCCTCAATCAGGAGCCTCTCCTGGGATTGACGTGTGGTGGGCACTGAGCTGATTCACCCCCGCCTTCCTCTTGGGGGCACCAAACCATAGCTTCAAACATACTTGAGGAACTTCTGAGGTGACTCCCTGTCCTGGCTGAGCTAGAGGCTTGGGGTCAGCACCTGGGTCAACTTCTAATCTAAAAAATGGGAGGCACCCCATAGAGGGGAGATAAAGGACCCCAAACCAAAAAACTGCTGGGTAAGACCGGCTAGTTTCGCCCCTCTCTGAGTGTCAGTTTGCTATTGATCCAAGGGGTCTTGTTAATAACAGCTCTGCCTTCTACAGTCAGCAGAAGGTGACCGTGATGGGAGGGCATGTGGTCAGACTGTGGGAAAGAATGGGGAGCATCACCACACCATTCTAAGGTGAGGCTCAGAGAGATCAAGCAGCCCACCCAAGTCGTACACCAGGCAACAAGCAGGTCCCTCTATTGCCCGCCTCCCCCAATGGCTCCAAGAGGGAACACAGCATCGGTCCCACAGGGCTGCGGGGCTTTCATCAAGCTTAAAAGCTGCGAACTGGGGTGGATAAATATTTACAGAGCTTTCCTGGCCCTGCCGACACGGCAGCCTGCGGATAAACACGGCAAAAGCGACCCCAAGTGCTCCCTGCATATCTGCGGAGTGATAGACAACAGCCCAGCTCAGACCCGGCCCCGACTGACCCTGCACGAGCATCAAAGTGGCAGCCACAGGTGACAAGTGTGTGTCCAGCATGACTGGCTGTGCCCTCTCCTCCCATGACCTCATTTAATCCTAGGTGTCCGGCAGTGGGCACTGTTATCCACCCCCTCTCAACCAAGATGGAGGGGTGGGGTCCAAAGACACAACAGGACTCACCTAGGGCACATGGTTCAAACCAGATCTCCAACTCCTGAACCCAGGGGCTACCCATGGGGATTCCAGACTCTGCCCCAAGCTCAAGGGGACTGGGAGGGGTTGGGGAAGAGGCAGAGCCTCTGGACTGAGGTGCCCCCCGCTCCCTAACCTACCCGTCCTATCCTCTTTTGCTCCCAGCCAGGATGGGGCAAGACTGGCCAGGGCAGAGCTGGTGTGAGTGGACAGAGGGGGCCTGGCTGGTCAGATCTCCTGCCTCACCAGACCATCCCACGACTCCTGCCTGTCACACCTGCTAATGCTCCCATCCCAGCCTGAGCTGTCTGGATGCCCCAGCTGAGGTCCAAGGGGCCTGTGGGCCTGCAGTTGCCCTCACTCTGCCTGGCCACCCTTGTGAGTGGTCCCTTGAGGCTCCAGCTGGGCACACAGGCTCTCACACAACATCCCGTGACTGCCCTTCCTCTGGTCACTCTGCTGCCCTCTCACCCAGACTATCTTTTCTCCTAATCACCCGTTCTTCTCTCTTCCCTTTCTCTCCCCATCTCTTTCCTTTCTCAGGGTTTCTGCTGCCCACTCTCGGCTCTTCTTTCTCTGTCGCATGCACGAACACACACACACACACCCTCCCTGGAGCTCTCACGCTCATTCTGTCCTGGTTTCACACCTCCCAAACTTGTAGGTGCCCAGGTGGTGCCACTTCTTCCGGGCTCAGACTCCATGTGCCGCAGAGCAGTGCTGCCTTCCCAGCTCTTCCTTAATGCTCCAGCTCATTGCAGGGGTGTAGGTGTGCTCACGGAGGCCACACACCTGGAGGCTGACACCAGCCTGAGTCTTTGTCCCCGCAATGAATAGGAGGCCCTGGAACCACTCCCTCTGCTACCTGGCCCAGCACACAGCCCAGCATCTGCAGCTGCGGCCACGGAGGAGCAGGTCCCCACGCTGGGAAGGGGCGTGCT
This sequence comes from Neogale vison, assembly GCF_020171115.1. Taxonomy (NCBI): domain Eukaryota; kingdom Metazoa; phylum Chordata; class Mammalia; order Carnivora; family Mustelidae; genus Neogale; species Neogale vison. The sequence goes on along the minus strand of NC_058093.1, from coordinate 213,863,150 downwards.
AGTCTAGCGCAGAGTCTCGCCTCACCGGCCGGAGCGATCCCGGCATAGGCTCCACTTGCACACCTCCAGGGACGGAAAGCTCACTATCTTTCACGTTCACTGGAACCCAGAAAGCATTTCGGGTAATGGGCCTCTCCAGGCTACCCCGGACGCCCCCGTGGGTCCAGTTCGGCCCCTGGGCCCAGCCCGCGTGCCCGGCACCCCCTCCGAGAGGAGCGGCCGACCAGCGGCGGGCACTCACCAGGGGCTGCGGGGCCCGGGCCAGCAGCGGCGGCGGCGGGAGCAGCAACAGCAGCAGCGGGAGCAGGAGGACGCGCAGGACCGCGCCACGAAACCCGGCGGCCCGTGCCATCCGCCCCGGGGCTGCTGGGCCTGCTGGGCCGCGCCGGGCCACCGCCCCTTATAGCCTCTGCCCCGCCTCCGGCCCGCCCTGGCCCCGCCCCTCGTGCCTTTTGTTCTAAACTATCCCGGTGGTGGCCGCCGCCAGGGTGGGGGAGGTGGACGGGGAGCGGCTGGCCCGGGTGGGGCGGAGGGCCGGGGACCCAGCCCTTCCAGGGGTCGGGCGGAGCCTGAGGTCTCTGAGGCCCAGTGCTGGGTGACCGAAGCTAGCTGGCGCAACTCCGGGCCTCAGTTTCCCTGCTGTGCTATGAGGAGTCTGAGAGAAGTTGGGTTTTACTCCTTCTGGTCCCTACCCCCCATCTTTGGAAGGCTTTCCCTAGCTGGTCTCCCTGGTGGCCTGACCTCTGACCTATTGCTAGCCTGTGACAGGTGGTTGTTCCCATGGGCAAGTTCTACCCCTTACAGCCTTAGCTGATCCATCTGGAAGATGCCACAACAGCCCTTCTGATACCAGGATGTGTCTCAAGGGAAAATGAGGCATAAGGAGGAGGCTGGCCAACCCCCCAGCTTGGAACAGAACTACAATTTATAAATGGGAAAACTGAGGGCCCAAGAGGAAGGGACCAGATCAGGCTTTCCCAGACCAGCAGGCAAGAGAAGGGGTGGGGAGGGAGGGTGCTATCAGCAGGCTGAGGTAGGTGGGGGGATGGTGTCTGAGTGGGGCACCAGCTGCCAAAGAGACTAACCTGTTCCACAGGGGCCCTAGGGGTCAGACCCCTGAGATCTGAGAGAAAGGAGGTGAAAATCAAAGGAGAGGGTGGTGTCCATACTCTGGAAGGGATCCTCTGCTCTCATTACCTGGGGCCTTGTCACTTCACTAAGGCAATCTGCTCCATCAATGGCAACCATGTACAGCCCAGACCCAGGCTGTGGCTCTCATCCTGCCAGGCAGGGTCCTAAGAAGCTGCAAGGTGAGACTGTGGGCGCCCGGTCTGGGCCGAGTAAGGGAAAGAGTCAAAGAGGGAGAGGGGGGCAATCAGATCCACTCAACCCCTCCCTACTGGTCCCAGTCCTGCGAGTCCTCATAGCCTCTCCAGGAAGGCGCCACAGAGGAAAGAGAAGACAGACCTCAAGTGTTAGCAATCTATTTCTTTAAAGTGACTCACTTTTGCTTGGGGTGATTTCATCCTCCCTACAATCCTGGTGCCACAAGCCCTGTACCCACCTCCCACCCCACAGCACATGGGACAGTGATAGAGGAGGGTAAAGAAATCAGAGCTCCTCTCAGTCCAAGGGTAATAATATGGTCACCGAGAAATCACTCAGAAAAAAAAAAAACATAAACCTCAAGTTCCTGAAGGGCTGGGAAGCGTCCTAAACCCGCGCCTCCACCCTTCCCTTGGCCTGGAACCAAGATGGTAAAATCCGGAGGCCACAGGATTCAAACGCCTCTGGGCACCTTTGGAATGGGTATGCTGCTTGTATGTCCCGTAAATGCTGTCAGTGTCCGGCGCTGCGTCCGTTTTGCGGGTTAGGGTGTCAGGCGGGGTGCTGGGCGAAACGGAGGGGGCGGTCATCCTACCCGAGGAGGGTACTGCGCAAGGCTTCGCAGGGTTGCCATGCACTTGAACCAGGGAGTCGAAGAGGGGCTCCGGGCGCCCCCTGGCGGGAGCTCTGGGAAAAAATCCCGCCACGCCTTCTTTTGGGTATTTCTTCCCAGCTCGCTTCCCCTCTAGCCCAGCTGCCCTCCTCCCCGGCCGGGGACCCTGAGGTCAAGTCGTAGTGGGTAAACCCAGTCCGTAGGAGGGGGGACCAAAGCCTTGTCTGGCGCCTGGTGCCCCTCCCTTGCTGGCTTCATCCGGTCGCCTCCCTGTCTATTTCTTCCCTGGCGATCGGACAGCAACCAACTCCACTCCCTGGGCTCCGCGGTGGTGGATTTTTTTTTTTTTTAAAGATTTTATTTATTTGACAGAGTGACGGCGAGAGAGGGAACACAAACGAGGGGAGTGGGAAAGGGAGAAGCAGACTTGCCGCCAAGCAGGAAGCCCATTGTGGAACTCTATGCCAGGACCCTGGGATCATGACCCCAGCCAAAGGCAGACACTTAAAGACTGAGCCACCCGGGTGCCCTCAGAGGTGGTTTTTGAAGGGACTTGGCCCATCACCGCGGGGTCAGCCCTCGGCACTTTGCAGCATTGGCCCGAGTGCCCAGGGCCCACACAGCTCGGGCCAGGCGCAGAGAGCGCAGGATAACACGGCCAAGTAAGAAGGGTATTGAGACGAGGTGACGCTGTAAGGGACAGGTCCCGGAGACCCGCGTGAAGGTGAGCACCGCCCCACGCTCAGCCACTCCCTCTGGAGGCGTGTCCTCTAGGCCCCGCCCCCTTGCGCCCGCAGTGTTTAGCGGTGCCGCGTTAGTCCACGAGACAGAACCGCTGTCACTGTCGCCGTCTCTGATTGCGCTTGGTTGCGTCTCACCGCCATCATGCCCCGGGGGAGCCGAAGCACGACCGCCCGGCCAGCCAGGTGTCAGCGGGACAGGAGCGGTTGGGGAGGGGGCTAGGGAAACGTGGGCACTCCCGCGCAAGGGCGCAATAGCTTGACCTTGGCGGCTGCTGCGCCATCTTGGTGGGGGGAGGGGCGGGGTGCCGCAACCGCGTGTCTTAAGAGGGTGGTCGCCCACCCTCGGGGCGAAGAGGGGAGGAGGGGGAGGACGGGGTTCGTGTCCAGGAGCTGCGGGCCCTTGGGGCCCCAGTTCAGGGGTCCGGCCGCGATTAACCCTACTTAATTACCCCCTACCCCGCAGCCGCACTGTTCACCCGCCCGCGCACCCGCCGCCTTCGGCCCCTGCACCGGCGCCCGCCTCCTCCGGCCAGCCCGGCTTGATGGCGCAGATGGCGTCCACGGCCGCTGGGGTGGCCGTGGGCTCGGCTGTGGGACACGTCGTGGGTAGTGCCCTGACCGGAGCCTTCAGCGGGGGGAGCTCAGAGCCTGCCCAGCCTGCCGCCCAGCAGGTGAGCAGCGGGCTCAGGAAAAACTGAGGCCGACTTCCCATAAGGGTCACACTAGTAGGAAGCTGCTGGAATGTCCAGCGAGAAGTGCCCTGGCACCTTCAGAGCTACGTCAGGCCCAGGACTTTTCCAAGAAGGGTCTTTTTCCTCTCTCTGCTTTTAGCCCCCTGTTGATGACAGGCAGGCTCTCCTAGCCCCTTTCCTGAGGCCAAGGTCCCTACACTTCTAGGGACCAAGCAGCCTTTTAAAAATGGGGAAACCAAAGCCCTTAGCGATTCAGAGAGTGGCTCAAGGTAACCTAACCCTAGTGGAGGGATGTTGAAGTTCTGAGCCCCCACTCTCCCCATTCCCAGGTTCTGCCCTCTAGTTCCCACATCCCAAGGGCAAGGGGTAGCCAGCAGCAGGTCTGAGCCCCATTTCCTGTTCACCGTTGCCCTACTGGGCACCTCATTAGTCCTGAGCCAAATGTGGCTTAGTGGCAGGGTCAGGGGTCATGAGGATTGCTTTGGCTGAGCCTGTAAGCTGCTATTACTTGTGGGGGTGGGGCTTATACACCAAGAGTACAAGCACAACGCTTAGCTTTTCTAGAGCCTTCTCCCATCTCTCAGGCCCTGCTTACTCAGTGAGCCCATTATGAGGGAATTGGAAAATGCTGTCCATACCGGCACTAGCATCAGCTGAGTTGGTTTGAAAGGGCTGTGGGCTCCTGATTCTCAGAGCAGCTGGGACTAGACAGGGCAGGCTGGCCCCTGAGTCACTCAGCCTGCCAGGGAGCCCAGGGGCACCTGGGCTGGGGGTGTGGGGAGAGGCTGGCGGCCCCCAGCATTGGAGCCCACTTCTGGGTGCCAACCTAGAGCCGACTTTGCTGCCTCCTGTGCCATACTCTAGGCTCCCACCCGGCCTGGCCCCCAGCCCCTGCAGATGGGGCCCTGCGCCTACGAGATCAAGCAGTTCCTGGACTGCTCCACCACTCAAAGTGACCTGTCCCTGTGTGAGGGCTTCAGCGAGGCTTTGAAGCAGTGCAAATACAACCACGGTGAGCGGGTAGCCCCTGACCCAGGCTGGAGTGGGAAGGACAGTCCCTTGTGTTGTACCTGCAGGCTGACCACTGGCCTGTGCCACCCCTCTCTCTCTGCAGGTCTGAGCTCCCTGCCCTGAAGAGACAGGTGCAGACCGGTGCAGATCCATGAGCCAGCCCTGCACTATCCCACCCACCCTCCCCCCTTCACCGACAGCTGGACCATGACGTCAGATTGTACCCACATAGCTGGGATTGGGAGTGAGGAGGGGGTTTCTCACCCCGCAAATGACCGGAGACACAGATGTGCAATTAAAAGAGTTTATTTTAGACTGTAGCCTGCTGTGTGCCCTCTCAGTAGCCTGGGGTGAGAGTCTGCTGGGGGAGGGGGTCAAAGAGCATCACCGGACGTCCATTTGTGCGGTTGAATTGCTTTACCTTAAGCTGACATCCTGGGTGGGGGCTGGGGAGGAGGGCTGTTGTAATCTGATGACCTTGGACAGCCCAGATAGGAGTGAGGTATTAGCCTGGACCCCCAAGGGCATTTGACTCTGGGGACTGGAATCCCTGGATAAGCCTCTTTGTTGTCCTCTGCTCTCAGGGCTGCTTGCTCTCCCTTCACCCTTGTCTCTACCTCTGGATCCCTTTCTCTGCACCCACATTTTGGGGGCCACCCCCTCATGGTGCCCTCACAGCCACTCCATGACCTTGCCCCTCTGGCTGATGCAACTTCTTCGTAAGTCCAGATTCTGCAAGAATGGCCCTGGGCGGCTCTTTGGGCACGATCACATGGTAGAGGTCACGGCCATCCCCCTTGGATTGGAGTCCTGCTCAGCCACTTGGCTGTGATGTTCCAGATCACAGGACCTGCTGGAACAGACGAGCAGACCCTGCACAGCCAAGGCATACCTCACGATCACGTGCTCTGGGCTGCTGCCTTCATTGAGTGCATCAGCCCTGCCTTGAGCACCTACTGTGTCCTAGGCTCTGTTTGATATCTCCAGGCCACGGAGGATGTTCCTGAACTTGGGTACTCAGAGTCAAGTGGAGTGGTAGGGATGTCTTTTGGGCCAGTATGTTCTATCTTGTTGGTATTTGTGTGTGTAGTTGGGAGGGTAAAGGGGATGGTGGTTGTGGTCTATCGGCACATATAAGCCTGTCCCCTGGGACTTTGGGTGTGAGCATCCCCCCAGGTGTCCGTGTCTCCTCCTTACCTGGCCAGCTTCTGGCCCCAGCTAGCGGGTCCTGGATGGCAGGGAGCCCATCCTTCGTGGCCTTGAAAGGGAACCTTGCTCCTGGTGCCCACGCCGAGTGCTTGTGCGCTTCTTCCGGCCATCACTTGCAGGGTGTAGGCCTGACAGGTGGCGAAGCTCCTCTGGAAGGCCCAGGAAGCCCTACTTATGGGTGCTGGGGAAAAGGTGCGCCCTCCCCCTGGGGCTCAACCATGACACTCACCTGCAAGCTCTGGATACTGGTCATCCAGGTTCTCCAGGAGGGACTCATAGCGGGTGGGGGCCCCACCCTCCCCCTCTGTGGAGGGAGGAAGACCAATTCCTGACCAGCCTGCTAGTTTGCACCCGCACCTCTCACTCTGGACCTGTTTGCTGGGCCTGGCTGGGGCCTCCCGACAAGGCATTGGATGGAAAGGGTCAGGGCTAGGTCCTGGCCAAAGGTGGGGGGGCTGACCAGGGCCTCGGGTGGTCTCAACTGCTGCCCCCCTCCCTCATTCTAACATAACTCCAGGGGGAGATCTTGGGCCCCACTTACTGAAGATCTGCACGAGGACATAGGTTCCACGCTCCTGCAGCAGGGGGCTGCCCATGGAAGGGGCTGGGGATGCCTCCTCCTCCAGTCCTTCATCCAGACTCACTAAGTGCCCGTCCTCAGCCAGGAGGGCAATGATCGCTGGGAAGGCAGAAAGGGAGGCAAGACAGGGCTGGCATCTCTGCCGGGGGGCCCTTGGCCCCTCTTCCCCAGCACCCCTCCCTGCCCCCTCACCATTCGGGGGCACCTGCCCCCTCTGCCTCAAGTGGGCTCTGAGGGTCACGGGGCTGCACCAGGTGTTCACCAGCTCCCAGCAGCCAGCTGTAGGGGTGGGCAGAAGTGAGTGAATGCCACCCCTGCCTTCCCCCCAGTCTGGGACCATCTGTCTCTCTTCCATCCCTTCTCTAACCAGAGCAGAGAATAGGGCTCCATTATTGAGCCTGTACCCTCCTCCATCCATCTCTTGAGGTCTCAGTGACCAGGGCACACAGCTCCTGTCTCCTGCACGCAGTGCTGCCTCTGCACAGGACCTCACCTCCCACCCCAGCCCCACCTGCCACTGAATCTGCAACTGTGGCCAGAACTTTAGGTGCCTGATGAGCCAGGAATCTTGACCACCCACCGAATTAGAGATTGTGTAGTTCAACAACACACCCCATGGTGACGTGGTAGTTGGTTCTCTAGAGGAGCCATGAGAATTCCCCAGGACCCAGCCATCAGGGTTGCCCCACAACAGACTCCAAGCACTCTCTCTGTCTCCTCATAGAGCTGTTTCCCTAACCTTCCCCCGTCCTCTTACACAAGTGCATCCCCCTTCCCCACACTGTCTCCCTAATCTCTCCCAGGTCAGAGGGAAGCAAGCCTCTGAATGTACCACCCCCCTACCCATCTGTAGGGACAGGGGACCCCACTTACCTCCAAACATCACTTTGATAAACATGGCTGTAGGAGAGAAGAGACAGATGTGGGGGCTTTGATCCCCCAATCTGACTTTCCAGCTATAGAAGGATTTAGGGCTGAGATCTAATGGGGAGAATGGCACTGCCAGGAAATGTGTGTCTTGGGGGGAATGGGTGGGCGGATCGGGCTTAGGTCCTTGCTTGGCCACCCTTAGGTCTAGATTCTACCAGTCTAAAGGGGTCCTTTTGGCTTCCTCTTCCTCTTGCCTGCTGGTTCAGAGCAACCTGAGGAGACTGAGGCCCTCCCAGCTTCCAAGCTGGTCTCCATGGCAGTGGGAGCTGCCAAGTCATCTAGGCAGGAAATGCCTTCCCCCACCCCACAGTATCCCGGTAACAGGATCTGGTGCAGGAGTGCAGGCACTCCCTAAGGCAGGGCTGCAATGAGGGTTCAAGGCTTGTGGTCCAAGGATGGCCCAAGACCACATCCCCCCACCAGTAGAGAGAGAGACAGAGCTCCCTGGCTTAAAGTGGGGAGATTCCTGGATCAGTGCCCCTGGTCCTGGGAAAACTATGACCAGGTAAGGCTATGGCCTGATGGAAGCAGGAGGATTCTCAGCACCCTTGTGATCCCCTACCTTCTCAAGGCCCCCTTCCCTGTCCTCACTTCCCTGCCCTCTCTGCCTTTCTCCTCACGTCCACCCTCCCCTCTTTTTCCTTCTGTCCTTGTTTCTCTCCTTGTTTGGGCAAGTTTCTTGAGCTATGATTTACATACAGTAAAATTCACTTTTTCGTGTTTTCCAGTTTTGACAAATCTCATAGAACCACCACTGCATTCGGGAGGCAGATCATTTCCCTCATCCCCAGCCCCCAAATTCCTTTATGCCCCCTTGTAGTCCGTGCGAGCCTCTGGACACCATGGCTCTGTGTCCTGCCGCTGCCTTTTCCAGAATTGTATAAAGGGAATCATGCAGCATGGAGCCTTTGGAGTCTGGTCTCTCTCACTCAGTACGCAAATCACTCAACAGCTCGTTCCTTCTTGCTGCTGAGGAGGGTCCCATTGTCGGGGTGTGCCTGTGTGTTGATCTATTCACCTGCTATTGTTTGGATAGTTCTCAGTTTTTTGCAGTTACGCATAAGGCCAGGATAGACATTGGCGGACAGGATATTGTGTTTCTCTGCCTCTCCATCCATGCCCATCCTTTCTTTGACTTTCTCTCCCCCTTTCTCTTCTCTTCATCGTCTTCTTTCCTTCCTCCCCCTTAGCACCCTCTCCTTCTCTCAGTTTCTGTCTCCTGCCCCCTCTCCATGAGCCCCTACCAGACCCCTTCAGCCAGAGTGCCAGGTAGGCGTCTGGAGCAGGCTTCTGACCTTTGCCAGCTCCCTTTCCCCAAGGTTTTAGAAATGCACCGCCCCCCTCACTCCCTACCAGGGTGATTAGGCTATATGTCCTACCCGCTGGGCCACTGACTCCGGAGGAGGACTGGATCCTCGGAGCAGCTCACCCAGCACTCAGCTCAGTGCTCCGCCCCCATGGGGGATGGGCAGTAAGAACACGGCTCCGCAGAGTCCTCGTGAGGATTAAACGTGGTAACTCTTTTCTCTTTTCCTTCCTTCCCCCCTACCTTCCTTCCTTCTTTCTTTCCTTCTTTCTCTTTTCTTCTTTCTTTTTCTAAAGATTTTATTTATTCATTTGACAGACGTAGATCACAAGTAGGCCGGCAGAGAGACGAGGAGGAAGCAGGCTCTCCGCAGAGCAGAAAGCCCAGATGCCGGCTCTATCCCAGGACCCTGGGATCATGACCTGAGCCGAAGGCTGAGGCTTCCACTGAGCCACCCAGGCGCCCCTTTTCTTCTTTCCTTTCTGTTCTTTTATTTCTTAGTAAACTCCACACCCAGTGTGGGGTTTGATCCCAGAGATTAAGAGTTGCATGCTCTACCGACTGAGCCAGCCAGGCGCCCCTTAAACATGCTAACACTTTAAAGTGCTACCTTGGGGGGTGGGGGTGGCATCTGGGTGGCTCAGTCGTTAAGCGTCTGCTTTCAGCTCAATTCATGATCCCAGCGTCCTGGGATTGAGCCCCACATCAGGCTCCCTGGGAGCCCCCTTCTCCCTCTCCAGCTCCCCTGTGGCTTGTGTTCCCTCTCTATCTCTCTCTGTCACAAATAAAATCTTTTAAAAGATTATGTATTAAAAAAAGGGGTAGGGGCGCCTGGGTGGCTCAGTGGATTAAGCAGCTGCCTTCAGCTCAGGTCATAATCTCAGGGTCCTGGGATTGAGCTCCGAAGCAGGCTCTCTGCTCAGCGGGGAGCCTGCGTCCCCCCCCCCCCCCCCCCCCCGCCTGACTCTCTGCCTACTTGTGATCTCTCTCTGTGTCAAAGAAATAAAATCTTTAAAAAAAAAAAAAAAAGTGCTCGGAATGCCGCAAGTGCTCAGAATGAGCACTGTGCCAACAAATAGTATTTTGCAGATTAATTTAAACACTGGACACCACTGTCCCTGGGGACCTGTGTCCGGCAGACCTCAGGTCAGGAGGGGCGGCAACCAAATTCCAGAAGAATGTCCATGCAGAACCCTGAAGCCTCAGCTCCAGCAACCATCCTTGTTGTCTCAAGGGTTCATTTCCAGTGCTGCCTTGAAGGAGTCTTTGAAATTGAGTGTCTTGGAGATGCCCTAAGGAGATGTTAGAGACAGAATGGGACCCATTTGGGGGAGGTGGGGCTTTATAACCTCCCCCAAGGGAGCTCTCAAGGCTTTGAGTTAATGAGAATGTGCTGTTTTAATTACTTTTATAATTATTTAGGTATGCTAAGGCCAGCAGGCCAGGAGATTGCCTTTGAGAAAAGAGTTTGTTCCCCACAGATCTCTAGAGCATGGGGCATGCAGCACCACAGAGGGACACATAGGGAAGCACCCACACTGGGTCAGGAGGCAGAAGGCAAGAGAGAGCCCTGTAGTTTCTTTATCTCTATTTTTTTTTAAAAGATCTTATTTGTTTATTTGACGAGACAGACACAACGAGAGAGAGAACATAAGCAGGGGGAGTCGGAGAGGGAGAAGCTGGCTTCCCATGGAGCAGGGAGCCCAGGACCTGGGATCATGACTCCAGCCGAAGGCAGACACTTAACCAACTGAGCCACCCAGGCACCTTGGTCTGGCAAGTTAAAGGAGCTGGCCATGTCAAGTGCTAGTGAGGATGTCTCCAGACTTCTCCCACCTGCTGAGGGGGGGGGCGGGCTGCAAGATCCGTACAACCCCATTGGGAACACTAGTAGTTATCTACTAGAGATAAATGCGCATGTTCCCTCCGCCCAGCAACTTCTGTCCTGGGTGTCTACCAGAAGAAATGAGAACACAGGTGCACCAGCAGTTTTATTTGTAATGGCTAAAGACTAGAAAGAATGGGAAAGGTATGGCTTTGCGGTGGTCCATCCACATACAACCATGAGAATAAATTAGACACCGCTGTACACATATGGGTGACTCTTATAACGCTGAGCGGAAGAAGGAGGAGCAACAGGAACACACTGCCATTCCCTAGAGTTGGTGTTCTAGAGCAAGCAAAATTGATCTAAGTGATTGAAGTCAGAATGATGGTTACCCTTGGGGTTAGAGAGCCTGTTACTGATGGGGAAGGCACATGAGGGAGCCTTCTGGGGAGATGGAAACGTTCTAAATTGTCATCTGAGTAAAGGGTGCAGGGTATAAGTATAAATAAAATCATCTAGCCAGGGGTGCCTGGGTAGTACAGTCGGTCGAGTATTTGACCCTTAGTTGAGACTCGGGTGATGGTTTCAGGGTCATGGGATCGAGACCTACGTCAGGCTCCACTCTCAGCATAGAGTCTGCTTCTCCTTCTCCCCCTGCTCCTCCCCTATTCTCTCTCTCTAAAATAAATAAATAAAAATATTAAGAAAATCATCAAGGCATACACTTAAAAATCTGTGCACCTTACCCTACATGAGTTACACCTCAATAAAAAAGCATCTACCCACTATAATTGCACGTGTATATCTGGATTTCTGTTCTCAGGAGGCCCTGTGGGGCCAGGCCATCCACATTTGGGAACATAGGGCCCGCCGTTGGGCCCCAGCCACTGTACCCCCATGCCCCCACCCCCAGTCAATGGGCTGATTTGCATGCCTTGTCATGGTCCAGGGGCTTCCCCTGCTTGGGCTCTGAAGCACCTGGGACACTCCCAACAGAGCAACTCCTGTCTGCCTCCCTGCCTCTGGCCATGGCCTGCTGGCATCTGGCCCTCCTTCTGACTGGGACCCTCCTGTCTGGTGAGCTCCCCCAGGCCTGGCTCACCTGGGGTCGGGTGGGGGATGGCACGGGCTCCAGAAGGCCCCTGCAAGGAAACAAATTGATGTGGGCAGTGGGAGGGTTCTAGAAGGGGCATTAAGATGGAGGGGAGAACTGGCTACAAATAACTCTGCCCTAGACTCGGGGCATGTCAGTTCTCGGTGTGGGCCTCAGTTTCCCCATTTGTGAATGGGGAACGAGCAAATTGTTAGGATCCCTTCAGATTCTGATTCTTTGGGATCTCAGAAGAAATTGGAATTGATCGGTCACCTTTTTAGTTTTTCACGTGGGAAGCTACCCCAAGGGCCTCAAAGACAAACTACCCTTGACAAGATTCCTAGCAGCCAGTTGTCTGAGGTTGACCTGAAGGATGGGACAGCCCAGGAGGCTTCTGGGTGGTGGCAGTAGCCAGAGTCTGGAAGAGCCAGTGTGATTGAGGGGTAAGGAATGGGGGCTGGCAGAGAAGGACTCGGAGGCTACCAGTCCCACACTCTGAACTCTAGGTGCTCAACTGAACACAGATTCTTGGGAACATAGCACAAATGAGGACTTGGGGGTTGTCAGCTTTGTGCCCCACCCATCTCAATTCTATGCACAGGTCTATGAGCCTTTCGGGAGTCAGAGTCTCCTTGAAGAGAGACCAAGCCTTTGTGGGGTGGGGACAGGAAGAAAGGAGCCCACGAGTCTTTCTGTCTCTCAGTCTTTCAGCCAGGCTTACCCCAGCCAGATGCACTGCTGGTCTTTCCAGGCCAAGTGGCCCAACTCTCCTGCATGCTCAGCCCCAGCCATGCCACCATCGGGGAGTACGGCGTGTCTTGGTATCAGCAACGGGCAGGCAGTGCCCCCAGATACCTCCTCTACTACCGCTCAGAGGACGACTACCACCGGCCCCCTGACATCCCTGACCGCTTCTCGGCAGCCACAGACGCCGCCCACAATGCCTGCATCCTGATCATCAGCCCCGTGCAGCCCGAGGACGACGCAGATTATTTCTGCTCTGTGGCTTACACATCCTAGGGGTGGAGCGTGGGCTTCTTGTCTGCCTCTCATTCCTGCACTCTGATCTTGGGCCCCCCTCTTTCCCCAAACCTTGAACTTTCCTCTGTAAAATGGGTTAACAGTATTAAACATGTAAAAAAGAATAATATCAAACATATGAACAGTAACTATTCTGAGGGCCATGAAATTCCTGCTGAAAAAGTGACTGGGAGTGTGGGGGTAGGGATTCTGGGGATTGTTACAGAAGAGGAAGCACCTGAGATCCTTGGGGCGGGGTCCAGCCTCTCCACTAGCCCCCAGGGGGCTTAGACTGGGCTTCCTGTGACCTGAGGAGCTGGAGGAAGAGAAAAAGGAACCAGCTCTTGCTGTTCCTAGCTCCGCATGGCTGGTTGTGGTTCAGCACTCAAGAGGTGGCTGGACTGGGTCCTTATGGAGTCCCTGCTTACTCCTTGATGGGGTATGGAGGGGGTATGAGTATGTATGTGGGGTGGGGCCACTCAGAGGCATCCCAGAGCTCGGACAGAGGGTGCTCATTGCAGGTGGCAGCATCTCTATCTTTCTAAGTGTTTTATTTATTTATTTATTTGACAGAAAGAGATCACAAGTAAGCAGAGCAGCAGGCAGAGAAAGGAAGAAGCAGGCTCCCTACTGAGCAGGGAGTCTGATGTGGGACCCGATCCCACGACCCTGGCATCATAACCTGAGCTGAAGGCAGCCGCCTAACTGACTGAACCACCCAGGTGCCCCTGGGCAGCATCTCTCCCATTAGGAATGTGTGTTCTACTGGTCACCAGTGGTAGGCCTGTGCCCCTCTCCCTGACCAGTTCTCCCACAGGCGGGGAAGGCTGTACCTGAGCAACTGGGCCGAATGGGGGCACTGGGTAGGGGAGCAATCCTTATTAGAAGCAGAGCTGAGAGTCTGAATGTGTGGTGGGGGTTGGGAGGTGTTGGAGCGGGCTTCAAAAACACACTGTTCTTCCCTCCGGGTTCCTTGAAGAGGCGCCTATGTCTGGAGGTCATCCCTCACATGCACTGGGGTTCCGGGTCTCCAGGGTCCAGCCTCCACTCCCAGCTGTCTCCTGGGCCCTCACTCGGCCCCTTCTTGTCTGTCTCTGCTGGTACCAGCTCGGCAGGCAGGACCAGGTTACCCAGGAAGGGTGAATCATGCAGGACCCCTGGGCCTGCGCGGGGTGACAGGCTCCACAGCTCTAGTTACCCCTTCCCTTCTCCCGAAGACCCCCGCCGCCCGCGTGGCCTCTAGCTCGCCCCCACCCGCAGGGCAAGTGCAGCGGGAACTTGGCTCCCTGCCTGCGGCTCTACGCCCGCCCGTCCGCCCGCCCTTCCCGGCCTCAGTTGCCTCTTCTGTACTCCCGCCAACGGCTAACCAGCTGTCTCCCCCAAGACCAGGACTTGTTCTGGGAACCGCCCAGAGACCACCAGTCCCAGCCCTGGAACCTAGAGTCGTGGCGCCTAAGTTCGCGGACGCCAGGGGCCGCAGGAGCACCGAGACGTAGAGACCTCCACGCGGCCTAGAGCGGTCCCGGAAGTGCCCGCGGGTGGGGGGCGGGGCTCCGGGCGCTCGGGCAGCCGCGGGCTCCGCGTCAGCAGCTGCCTCTGAGCTAGGCCGGGTCGGCCGCGGGTTGGAGCAGCTCTGGTGCGGCCCCGCCCCGCCCGCCCGCGGCCCCGCCCAGGCCCAGGTGAGCGGCCCCGCCCCGGCCCAGGTGAGTGGCTCCGCGTCAGCCAGTGTGACCACCTGTCCCTCCGGTGGCCCTGGGTATGGGCGTCCCCCATCGGTGGGAAGCCTGTAGGGGCTCCGCGTCGCCTCTCGAGCGGCGTGTGCGTGTCCGCAGCCGCCCGCGGGCCTCCAGCCAGGAAACCCTGACGGGACCGAGGGTCTCCCGGGTGCCCAGGCCCCGAGGGCTCCCCGAAGCATAGGGTGAGCATACAGGAGAAGACGAGGAAGGCCCCGAGAGAGGTGGGAAGTTGGGGTTCCAGACCTTGGGATCTTCGGTCCCAAAATATTTAAGACATTGTTGAGGACAGATAAAGGATCGCCAACTTTGTGAACGGCGTGGAGACTTCAGCATGTAGGTGGTCTATAGTGGGAATGGGAAACCCTTAAGGAGGGAACCTTGGAAACATCAGGATTTAACAGGTGGGTGGAAGAAGAGTTGTAATCACAGATGCCAAGAAAAAGGGATCGGAAAGCATTAAAACGGGGAGTGGGGGAAAGAACTTTCATAAATGAAGAGAATAAAGAAGGACGTGGGAGAGGGGGGGGCTAAAAATCTTGAGGCGTTCAGGTATGCAAGGTGGGTTTAATGACAGGGTAGACCCGTTTTAACACATCTTCCAGGTTTTCAAGAGAAAGCCTGAAACCTACAGAGTTTCCAATATTGGCAGCTAAGTCAAACAAAAAGAAAAGGTTCCAGCCCTTTCCCGAGCCAAACAAAACGCGTCTGTGACAGGATCCTCAGGCTGCCAATTTGCAACTTCTGAAATGAAGGGTTTTGAGAAGGGAGCTTTTGGTGAGCACTGCCAAAAGGGGTGGGAAAGTGAGGTCTGAGAATAGAGGGATTGGCCATAAGGAGGTCACTGGATGGAAGAGCTGAAGATGCTGAAGTCCCAGCTGGAATTGGAAACTTGAAATTTTGTCTTGGTGCAGTACACAGTCCTATGATTTTCTTTGGCAACATTTAACATCTTAGGAGGAATTGACAGAGAGCTTTGGTATTTGGTGGCTGGTTGCAGCAGGGCAAATAGGTGAGGAACGTGATGCTGGTCAGAGTCTGTGGTTCGATCCACAATGGAGTCTAAGCTAGACAGGGAAGGGTGGACTAGAAGCGGAGAGCCAGTATGAAATCAGTGGGTTGTTAGACCCAATGAGATCAATCTAGAGAACCTGAAGGATGGGAGATTCTGGTTGCTGAAGAAGAGGGGAAGGGGAGATAAGTGATCAAAGAATTTTTGAGAATACTTCAGTTCTGTGCTTTTTTTCCACACCTGGCCTTCATATCGCCTGATTATTCATTAAAAAAAAAATTTCCAAATGGGAATGAGCTTCATTGCGACTATGCTGATTAATTTAGTGTGTTTTTGAGCTGCTTGTCTATGCTTCAGTGTACTGCTAATAGTACCTTTGTATATAGAATTGTGAGGATTAAATGCACATGTGCTTATAGAAGGTCTAGTAGTGCCTAGCACATAGTAGATGCTCAATAAACACGAGCTATTATTGTTATGATTCCTGGGGTTTCCCTTAAGCTTGCACAGCAATTTTTTTTAAGATTTTATTTTTTATTTATTCGACAGAAAAAGAGAGATCACAAGTAGTCAGAGGAGCAGGCAGAGAAAGAGGGGGAAGCAGGCTCCCTGCTGAGCAGAGAGCCCGATACAGGGCTCGATCCCAGGACCCTGAGATCATGACCTAAGCTGAATACAGGGGTTAACCCACTGAGCCACCCAGGTGCCCCTTGCACAGCAATTTCTGAACGAGGTCGCGAGAGGCTCCCTTGGAGGCCACCACAGTGGAATGGGGGGTGTTTCAAGATCCGTCCATGTCCCTATGAAAATAACCCCCATTAACTGGAGCATCTCTGCTTTTATCTTTTATTTATTTGTATCTCCCAGATGATTTATTTGAATAGAGTTCTATGCCCCCCTCCCCTCAAAAAATTGTAGCCATCAGTTCTAGCAGGAAAACATGACTTTTCTTCCATTCAGTCATGTATTTATGCAACCACTGTGTGTGGAGATTGTCCTGTTATGCTGGGGGCTGGGGGCTTCACGTTGAAGGAGCACAGTACTTGCCCCCAGGGAGCTCTCAGGCAGCATGTTTGCCATCCAGGGTTGTGAGTGCTTTGATGGACACATGCACTGAGCTCTGCAGATCCCTGAGCCTGAGATCACCAGACTTAGGGTACAGAAAAAGGGACATTAAGACTGAGTCTGGGGGCTCCTGGGTGGCTCAGTGGGTTAAAGCCTCTGCCTTTGGCTCAGGTCATGATCCCAGGGTCCTGGGATTGAGCCCCGCATCAGGCTCTCTGCTCTGCAGGGAGCCTGCTTCCTCCCCTCTCTCTCTGCCTGCCTCTCTGCCTACTTGTGATCTCTGTCAAATAAATAAATAAAATCTTAAAAAAAAAAAAAGACTGGGTCTGGGAAGATGAGCCAGTGGCAATCTGAGACGGGAGGGGAACCTGTTAGGAGGATGAAGCAGCAGCTAGGGCTACATGGAAGGAGAGGCTGGAGCTGGGGCTGGGACGGCTAGTGCCAAGGGCTTTTTGAAGGCTTTGGGCTGCCGCGAGATCCTGAGGAGATGATCGGGCCTGTGTTTGGGGTATTTGACGCTGGTGTCAAGGTAGAGAACAGACCTGAGGGAGGAGTAGAAGCTGGGGGTCGGTGGTCATTTGGGCGGTGAGCATTGAAGTGATCCTGGGGAACTGCATGAGGCCTGAGCTGCAGACTGACAGAGAGACAGAGACCTCTTAATAGAGCCTCAGGAAATGGATAGACTAGAAGTATGCGGTGAGAGAGGGAGAAGGTCTAGGCTGACTCCCAGGGTTGTGGCTTGGGCACCTGATTGGAGGGGCTGCAGCTAACCTAGTAGAGGAGGGAAGTTTGTACTCTCTCAAAAACTGCCATCGTCAAGATCCTCCATTAGCCAGAATCTTGCCCCCTTTCCACAGTGGCTCCACTTCTGGTCTCGTCTACCTTTCTGAACCCCTTCAGTCTTTAGATTCTAGATCCCTTGGTATAGCACTTGATTCTGTCCATCTTCTTTGTAGTGTTTCTGATAAATCAGACTTGTCTCTAACTCAGTGGGGATCATCTCAAGGGCCAGCTTGGATCTTATACCTATTTCGTTTGGTCCACGATAGATTCTGGCACAGGCAGGAGGTACGTCCTAGGGCCCTGATCTGCAGACTTGACAATGTTCCTTGTTTTCTTCTCAGATTGGGAGGACAGTAAGTGCCCTTAAGAAGACGATCTTTCAAGAAATACAGTTATTGGGGGTGACACTAGATTCACAATGGAGGTTCCCCCAGCAGCCAAGTTTGGTGAGACCTTTGTGTTTGGGGACAGCTTAGAGATACAGCAAGGACTCTTCCCAGAGGAGGACCTGGGGGATCCTTTTCTTCAGGAAAGAGGTTTAGAGCAAATGGCTGTTATTTATAAGGAGATCCCTCTCGGGGAACAAGACGAGGAACATGACGATTATGAGGGCAATTTCAGCTTATGCTCAAGCCCTGTTCAGCATCAAAGTACCCCCCCGGTGAATAGACCCCAGGATGATGATATCTTCAGCCCAACCTTCTTCCAGAAATCAGACCTTAGTATGTGTCAGATAATCCACAGTGGAGAGGAACCCAGTAAACACAATTGTGAGAAGGCAA
The DNA here is from genome assembly GCF_020171115.1 of Neogale vison. Classification (NCBI taxonomy): domain Eukaryota; kingdom Metazoa; phylum Chordata; class Mammalia; order Carnivora; family Mustelidae; genus Neogale; species Neogale vison. The sequence goes on along the minus strand of NC_058093.1, from coordinate 213,845,424 downwards.
ACAGGGCACACTCAGGACCTAATGAGCCTCACAGAACTGCACCACCCGCAAAACCCTATGCATGTCGGGAATGTGGGAAGGCCTTCAGCCAGAGCTCACACCTCCTCAGGCACCTGGTGATTCACACCGGGGAGAAGCCCTATGAGTGCTGTGAGTGTGGGAAGGCCTTCAGCCAGAGCTCACACCTTCTCAGACATCAGATCATTCACACTGGGGAGAAGCCCTACGAATGCCGGGAATGCGGAAAAGCCTTTCGCCAGAGCTCAGCCCTCACGCAACACCAGAAAACCCACACTGGAAAGAGACCGTACGAGTGTAGGGAATGTGGGAAGGATTTCAGCCGGAGCTCAAGTCTCAGAAAACACGAGAGAATCCATACAGGAGAGAAACCTTATCAGTGTAAGGAATGTGGGAAATCCTTCAACCAGAGCTCCGGCCTGAGCCAGCATCGGAAAATCCACACCCTCAAGAAACCTCACGAATGCGATCTCTGTGGGAAAGCCTTTTGTCACAGGTCCCACCTCATTCGGCACCAGAGGATTCACACTGGGAAGAAACCTTACAAATGTGAAGAGTGTGGGAAGGCCTTCAGCCAGAGCTCCAACCTCATTGAACATCGAAAGACCCACACTGGTGAAAAACCCTACAAATGCCATAAGTGTGGGAAAGCTTTCAGCCAGAGCTCCTCCCTCATTGAGCACCAGCGCATCCACACTGGGGAGAAGCCCTATGAGTGTGGCCAGTGTGGGAAGGCTTTCTGCCACAGCTCTGCCCTCATTCAGCACCAGAGAATCCACACCGGAAAGAAACCTTACACATGCAACGAGTGTGGCAAAGCCTTCCGGCACAGGTCAGCCCTTATTGAGCACTATAAAACCCACACCAGAGAGAAGCCCTATGAGTGTAACAAATGTGGCAAGTCCTTCAGGGGAAGCTCACACCTTATTCGGCATCAGAAAATCCATGCTGGGGAGAAGCTCTAGAAGGAGGAACTCACACCAAAGCTTGAGACCCTTTCCCAGATGGAGCCCACACCCCATCGCCTTGTGAAAGACCCTGCCCACCTCCCTGATCCCAGGGCCAAATGGAAATGTGCCACCCCCAGCGCTTCTGGCCACACACGCTAGCAGCCAGGCCCCCTCACGGACCCCCAGGCACCCCACATACGGCCGGTTTACTGAGTGGCAGGGAGGGTGGAGTAATGGGAAGGCCCCTGAAACAGAGGCATACCCCAAAAGAGACCTGGCCTTCAAGTCATTCACATTTGACTCCCAAGCCTAGGAGATTGGGTTTTGCCATCTCTTTGCCTTTGTCAAAATCCAGAAGAATAAACAGAGGGAGAAAGTTGAGTGAAACACACAAAAATGTCAGATGGACTCTTTAACGTCAGCTGCCGTCTGGCACTTTGAGAAGACATAACTGTGTTCACGGTCCAAATCCGCTAAAGAAAAATGAATCCGGAAGTAGATAAGTTAACAGCAAAATGGAATCTTCCACCTGGCTTGAGCATTGGTGGGGACAACCAACAACCTCCCTTACAGAAGAAAGGGAGGGTCTGAAAGGACTCATTCTGGGGTTGGGGAAGAGGGTGGCAAGCCCCTGGCATGGTCTCTTGATCCCTGTTCTGGGTTAGAATAAGAATAGTTTCTGGCAGATGGCTCTTTCATAGGACGGTAGAGGTTTGGTCCTGTAGGCCAGAGGACATTTGACCTTGGCTTTGACTCAGCCTGGCCCAAGGCATTAGTGCCCTCCAGTTATAACCTCTCCACAAGACCTAGGGCTCCCCAGACTACAGCGTGCATAGGTCGGCCCTATGGCCGGTTTCTGGTCCAGTGGCTCTGTAGTGCTGGGGGACATGGGAAGCCTGGCCATCCAGTCAGAGGTCCCAGTTCAGATCCCAGTTCCACTCCTCCTGCTTGTGTGACCTTGAGGAAGCTCCAAGGCTCTGTTTCTCAATCTATGAGATGGGGCTATTGGGACCTGGCTGACTCCTGTTCAGAATGAAACCAGCCAGGAAGTGCTTTGGCAACTGGCAGTTGAGGATGGAGACCAAGAGGGACCCTTGCCCTAGCCAGAGATCTATTTCCTAAAGGCAGGAGAGGCACTCCTGCTGGTTCTTTGGATGCCAGGGCCTGCAGCCCACCCTCTTGTTGAACCAAGACTCAGGCTTTTACCCCCTCCTGCCTGCCCCTGGGGCTGTGGGTGCCCTGTGGGGCTACCTCCCACAAAGGGACCCTTTCCAGATGCCATCCTAAAGCTCTCCCCAGCGTCAGTGTGGTCTGTGTGGCCTGCATCGCCATGCTTCTCTCCTCTCAGGCTTTGCTCAAAAATTACCATTGCCTGCTGCCTGCCTAGACCAACTCATTTGGCATCCCCAGAGGTGGGGCTCAGTGGTATGTTTTTAAATCTCCCTAGGTGATCAGAATGTTCTAGTACATAGCCAGGGTGTGAGCCCTAGGCTAGGCATCATCACAACCCCAGCGTCTCCCAAATGTGCTGGGCATGAGCAGAGTTTGAAGGTGGCCATTCTGTCTCAGTCCCCACACCTCCCTTCTGCCAGGAATCGGCACGGGCCGAACCGTGTCTGGCTGGTTGAGAGGTGTCTGGCCCTGGTCCTTGGGCCTTCGTGTGTCCACCAGGATCTCTTTGTTACTGCCTTCCCCCAGGCTCCTCAGTGCCAGTCTGAGCGATTCTGAAGTTTTCCAAAAGTTTATGGCTGGGATCCCATGACCCCCATCATGGGAATACTGGCTGTTTCAGCTCATCAGAAGCTCAGCTTGGTGGTCATGTATTGTTTTGATGAATACAAATGGACAAGTAATGGTTACTTAGTATGTGGAGCTTGGCAGGCTGGAGACTTTAAAAGGCCAGGTCTCCATCTGGGGGGATGACAGCGGGCGTCCCAGCCATGGGGACAGCAGCTGCTCCTGTCAAGCTCCTCTCTGTTGCATGAATGTGTGAAACCTCGAGCCAGCACCCGGGTCTCCTAGAACCTACCGTACCACCAGCTAGACCAGCCTGACCAGCTGGCCCCACGTATTGTGGGCAGGTGGCCTGCACTGAGGGTCTGCATTCACTTACTAAAAGTGCAGAGATAATTGAGACCCCTGCTCAGCGTGGGTGGAACAGCACCCCCCCCACAAGATCTACCTCCTTGGCACCCCCATTTGACCTCCCCTTGGCCAGGCCTGTCCTCACCTGGCAGTCGTCAGTTTCCTACATTTGATGTCTCTCCGTGTGCTTCTGCACACCCCAGCCAAATTGATTTTCCTAAAGCTTTTTGCACATGCCACCACTTTCCTTAAAACCAACCCTTAGGGGCTGTTCTACGGATAAGCCCCCATTTCAGCCAATCTGGCTTGCTCCTTTGGAACAGACCACAGGGGCTTCAGGCCACCCTGCCTGGACGCTCCCTTGTCTCCCAGCTTCCCTTAGCTCATTTTATGCCCTTCTTGCGTTTTGGGATATGCACTTTTGCCTCCTCCTCATCCCCCGACCCCCGTCTCCTCCTTCCTCTTGACAATTTATGTAACATTGAGACCCCCTTTTCAGAAGGGTGGATGGACTCTCCCATAACCATGGTGGAACCAGGTACTTTTCAAAGACTGAGCAGGACCTAGTCCCTTCTGTTCGTATTCCTTCACTTTTATATATTTTCAAATCCTTCAATTTATTTAGGTTCTGGAACAGTATAGTATTACAAGAGAACATCCTGGTAACATTTTAATTGTCCTGGGATTTAGTTATTGTTTTTGTTTGTCTTAGATTTTTTTTTTTCCTTCTAATGGCAGATGTTGAGTGTTATAAAGCTCCGGCTTTCGGTTTTGTTGACTAATTGGATGGTTTTGTCCAAGTGTATGTATTGTCTGCTCTTTTTTTTTTTTTAACTTCATATTTTATATTTCTAAATTTATTTAGCTATAGCTAATCATATTTTTAATGTTTCTAGTAAATGCAGGTACTCTGGTCTAGGACTTTTTTCTTAGAGCTTTTTCTGCATTCTTTCAACTTGACACATGCAAGTTCTTGTTACCGTACGAGGAGTTGCCTTTTGGCCCAAGGGTTGTTATTTTTTCTGTACTTCCAAGTGATGAGTGCATAGGTCATTGCCGTTCTTTCTTACTGTGCTGTGGTATCAACATTTTTAAGTGCCCATAGAACGATGCTGGGCCTGAAGATACGACCAGTTTTTATAAAGCATTTGTGTACTCTCAAGAAATGGGTTTGTACTCCATCCGTTCTATTTGTTAACTTGTTTTTAAATTACTTTATTCAAGTTCATACTTTCTCTGTTGTTTACTTTACATTTCTTAACCTGGGGTCTGCATACTGCCCAGGAGCCCAGGAGCACACAGGTCTATTGTAGAGTCGGCATAGAGGGTGGAACAAAGCTGGGGGTTATGAATGTGAATGGATTGTTTGGGGTCAGGGGTTGGGGGGACATGTAGCATTCCCCACATTCTGGAAAGGCTCTGTGAGCCCCCAAACAGTTATGAGCACTCACTGACATGATCAGATCGTAGTCTGATTTTGTGTTTTTTACTTTGTTATTTCTGTTTCACTTCAATTGTTTCTATTTTATGTTTGTTGTTGTAATGTTAGATGTGATCTGCAGTTTCCTCAAATCCTTTTTGAGAAGCAGGGTATCACTAAGTAAGTACCAGGATATTTGGAGCATATATATTTAATAGTACTATATTGAAAAATTGTGCCTTTCTCTGCCCTCTTTGCCTCTTTGAATGCTTCTAGCTTACATTTCTCTTTTCCAGATACCATAATTGAAGCCCCTTGCTTTTTTCAATTTGCATCTGCATGAGAGTTGCTTTCACTCAGCATTTTATTTTCAAAATTTGTGTATATATTTTGCTGTATAACTTATAAACAGCAAAGTGTTGGATTTTATTTTCTGATTCTATAATTCTTTTTCTTTTTATGCAAGAAGTACTCATATCACAATTTAGAGTAAGGCATAATTTATCTTCATGCTTATGTTTTTATATAGATGAACTCACTTAACCCAGAAGAGGCCATGCTCATTTAAGCCCCATCTCTAGGAGTTATTCACCATGTGTGGAGTATTATTTCTGGGGATCCTGAGGGTGTGTTGTTGGGCACACCTGCTCCTTCCTGCCTTGGTCAATGCCAGGCTCTGTCCTGAGCCCACTCTTGAAGTCAGCCTCTGGCTGCAGCACACCTGGCTGATGCCCCTCACAGCCCTGTGGAACTCAGAGGAGTCAGACATACAAACCTGCATGGCAAACTGGAGGCAAAGAGGATTGAAATATTTCAATTTTCGATTCTCACTCCCAAAGTTCTTTCAGCATAACTTGGAATGGTACATTGTGGCTTACTTTTTAGAAAAAACTTCCAGATGTAGGAAAGAATTAGACCTCACAGATCCCTCCCCACACTCCCCAAGTCAACGTGTATAGTCATCTGGACGAGAAGCGGGAACACTGATTGCATAACCCCCATCCCCATCACCTCTCTGTCCCAGGTGGCTTCCCTGGTCAGCCTTCCCCCTTCCCCTTCTCCTGTGATGGTAGGGGGAAGCACTGTCACAATTGCAGAGGCTTGAGAATATGGTCACTCGGCCCTTCCTGTGGCAGGTGGGGAAACAGAGGCCATGACTATAGCATAAGTGAGGTGCTTTGGTGTCAGATCTCCCCAGCAGCTGTGGGAAGGAGGAATTCTGGAGGTTCTGCTGCAGCCTTGGGCAGCTCTTGGCAGGACTTTTCAGGTGGCAAGTGGTTTAGTCACCACAGTCCAAAGTGAAAACCAAGTATTCTCTGTCCGCTCGGAGCTGCTCAGCCCTTGGGGACAAGTGGACGTTTGCCAACGTCACAAAAGGTGGATATATGTATTTGCCAGAATGCCAACGCACAGAATTACTGGGGATGGGGAAAGAGAAGCCCTTTTCTTGTTGGAGAACCCCATCTTCAGTATCTAATGACCCAGGACACTGCATCAGAAGGCTGCCTGGTGAGTGCGGAATTGGGGTGTCAGGACGTGGACCATGCCTACTGCACCAGAGGCCATCCCCTTGCACACACTCAGAATGCTGGTGGGGAGCACATGCTGAAGACCGTCCAGGGTCCACACCCTCCCCACTGGGGGTTGCCTGCCTTCTGAGGTCCCGAAGTGCCTTCTGGTGGCCGTCTGCAAACACGTGAAATGTTGTTACCAGAGCTCCCCAAGTGAAGTGTCTTTCAGTCCCTGCTTCCCTTTATGAACACCCTTAGCCAGACTTCACCTTCTCCCTGGAGATGACTGGAAGCACCACCGTTTCTGCCTTCTGGACCTCACTTAGGTCTTCCAGGTCCTGGAACCCCTGAAGTGAGAGTGAGTCACAAACAGCCAAGTAATAACGTGCTCCTTATGTAACCCTCACATTGCCTCTTGGAAAAGCAAGTGGTCCCTTGTGTGGTTCTGGGTGGGTCTTCTCACAGGACTGTAGGCACCCCCAAAAGTGAAGAGCTGTACTAGGCTTGTGCTGGAGGTGAAAAGGGAGCACAGTTGCCTTCCTGGAGGCTGGTGGGGGTTTGTGTGGGTCTTATAAATAAAGCCTAATGCCTCTCCCTCCCTCTGAAGGCCCATCTTGGGAGTTCCCCTATAGAGGCCTTCCTCTCTGCCCATCTTCCTTTTTACCTGAGTCCTGGAGGGGAGGGACCTGCCACCATGTCTCAAGGTGGGCTGGAGACTGGAGCCTATGCTGTGTAAGTAAGGGGACTTACTCCTGCCTGTTGTGCATAGCAAGGGTTTTTTTTTTTTTCAACACACATTCACCTGTTCTTCTCTCCGTACTTGCTGATCTCAAGCCAAGAGCCAGACACCACCTCCTCTCCTGCCTTCTCGTTCACTCTTCCCCACCCCAAGTCAGGGCCTTACTCTCTCAAGGCCACCTCCTCCTGTCACTTGATTGCTCCTACTCAGGGCTGCTGCTGTCCACCTCTGGCCCACTGCAGGCCTCCCACCACTGACCTGACTTACCCTCCATGTCCGAGTGATCATTCTGACTCAGTCGGATGGGGTCACTCCCTTTCTCAAACACCCCTGTTGGTTTCTTTCTTTCTTTCTTTCTTTCTTTCTTTCTTTCTTTCTTTATTTTTTAAGATTTTTATTTATTTATTTGACAGACAGAGATCACAAGTAGGCAGAGAGGCAAGCAGAGAGAGAGGAGGAAGCAGGCTCCCTGCTGAGCAGAGAGCCCGATGCGGGCCTCGATCCTAGGACCCTGAGATCATGACCTGAGCCGAAGGCAGAGGCTTTAACCCACTGAGCCACCCAGGCGCCCTCTTTCTTTCTTTTTTAAAAAAGATTTTATTTGTTTATATAACAGAGATCACAAGTAGGCAGAGAGGCAGGGAGAGAGAGAGGAGGAAGCAAGCTCCCTGCTAAGCAGAGAGTCTGATGTGGGACTCGATCCTAGGACCCTGAGATCACGACCTGAGCCAAAGGCAAGAGGCTTTAAACCATTGAGCCACCCAGGTACCCCAATCCCTGTTGGTTTCTATGTAAACCTCTGCTGAGGCCAGCTTGTAGGCCCTTCCAGATGTGACCCTTTGTCCTCACCCAGGCCCTCCATGCCCCTGCCACGCTGAACCCTGTGTTCCCAAACATGCCTTCCTCTGGCAGGAAGAAAGGAAGGGTGCCCTTCGGGGGACTGTTGTCTCCCACCCACAGAAAGAACATGGGCTGAAGATGGGGCATCTTTCTCCAGGGTTAGCTACTCTGAGAAGGCCAGGTTCCCCCATTGTGCCTTTCCCGGCTCTGTGCTGTACTGCAGGTGTTAGGTGCAGCTGGACGAGGGAAGAAGGCCATGTTCAGGGTGAGGGTCAACACCTCAGTTAGTGGAGAATGAGAAGAGACAGTGGGTCCAAGATAGGGTGACTATCCTCCTCTGTGTCTCACGGTGACACTTTCACATCATCTCAAGACCTGGCATATTTATATATCTCCTAAAATTGACTTTGCAAGCCCCCTGGGGATCCCCAACTACAGTTTTGCCTGAGCCCTCACCCTCCACAGCCTGGCCCCTGCCCAAGAGAGCCAGGGCTCTCAGATCCTCACAGTGACTGAAGCTCACCTTGTCCTTGGTTTTTTTCCAGTGTGATGGAGCCAGGGCCCAGCCGGACTCTTGAGGGAAAGCCGCTCCATAGAGTAAAGCGAAGAGCCTGGAGTCCGTTTCAAGATTGTAACGGGAGACCTTAGTGTTTTGTGTTCTCAGGCACCAATGTTGAGAATTCGGGCAAGAGTCCAGAGTACCTGGAGCAGGGGAGTGAAAGGGAGGGAGACCAAGAGACCCGCCAATCCACAGGGACAGAGGAGAACCCGGCTGGGGCAACAGGGGGATCCCCTTGTCTGAGACCTCAGTGCTTTCTAGAGGCTAAGTATCAGATGTGGAGCAAGAGGCCACCAGTGGGCGCCAGGAGCCTGCCCCATAGAGCTACTGGGAGCAGGACACACCACCCCCTCACAGGACAGGTGCTCCCCAGCCTATGGGATGTCCAGTAGCTGCCTCCCCTCCCGCCTCTTCACACCATCTCCTCTCCCTTTTGCTTCAGCCATGCCCACTGGTCTGAAGCCAGACCTGTGTGGGGGAAGCCCACCTCCAGCTCTGGGGTCACAGGAGGCCAAGCCTGGAGGCCCTTACTACATGCACGGGTGCTACCAGATTTTTACACATCTCTACCAGTAACTTGTAGAAGAAGATGGCTGTGAATGAAAAAGGCTAGAGAAGACTTGAACAAGACAGTTGACCTCACAGCCATCTATGGAGCAGAGCGTGCCAAATGCGGAACACATTCTTTCCAAGGACACATGGAAAAAAAGTACACACATGCTGGGCTAGGCCGAAGTACAGATTATGTTCTTGGAATACAGCACAATGATGCTAGAAACCAGAAACGTGTAGCAGAGAAAGTGGAGCCGCTTCACCCCCTAGCCAGGATTTACAGGCCAGGGCACCAGCAGCAAGATGTGTCTCCCATACACACAGCTTCAGGCTCTGTTAGTTGAGAAGTTCTCGTTCCCGAGAGAAGCATGCTTTTTCCAAGGATGCAGTAAGAGGTCACCCCCTTGGCCACTGTGGGCATCTCATGTCAGGGCACAACAGGCGTGGGTGATCAGCCTGTCGGTATTGGGAGCTGGGAGGAATGCGGAGCTCCGAGGGCCTCAGGGTACCTTCATCCTGAGAGGACAGTTCATGCCAACTACTCCTGCCTCCCTCAGTCAGAAGGGCTCCTGTCCTAGATCCTCCAGAAAGGAGATTTGGATTACTGCACTGGACAAGGTAGCCAGGCCTGCTGAGTTGCTTGGTGATGGCCAAGGGAATACAGAACAGGCAGTGGAAGCAATAAGCACCAGCTGCAGCCAGGGAACCAGCACAGAAAACAGTAGTTCCCAGCATTTCTTTCTTTCTTTCTTTCTTTCTTTTTTATTATTTGACAGACAGATCACAAGTAGGCAGAGAGGCAGGCAGAGAGAGGAAGGGAAGCAGGCTCCCTGCTGAGCAGAGAGCCCAATGCGGGGCTCGATCCCAGAACCCTGGGACCACGACCTGAGCCGAAAGCAGAGGCTTTAACCCACTGAGCCACCCAGGTGCCCCCCAGCATTTCTTTCTTGCTTCTACATGAATATACATACATTTGTTTACTTACCTACTTTTAAGATTTTATTCAGTTTTTAAATTTTTTGTTCTATTTTATTTATTAAATTATAATGTAGTATTTGTTTCAGGGGTACAGGTCTGTGAATCATCAGTCTATTCAGTTATTTTTATTTTTAAAGATTTTATTTATTTATCGGGGAGAGAGAGGGGGAGAGAGAGCGAGCACAGGCAGACAGAATCACAGGCAGAGGCAGAGGGAGAAGCAGGCTCCCTGCCGAGCAAGGAGCCCAATGTGGGACTCCATCCCAGGACGCCGGGATCATGACCTGAGCCGAAGGCAGATGCTTAACCAACTGAGCCACCCAGGCGTCCCCTATTCAGTTATTTTTAAAGACAGAGAGAGAGCAGGCATGTGGGGGAGAGGGAGGTGGGTGGGGAGAGGGGCAGCGATAGAAAATCTCAACCAGTTTCCATGTCTAGCACGGAGCCCAACATGGGTCTTGCTCTCACAACCATGAGATCAGTACCTGAGCCAAAATCAAGAGTCAGATGCTTAACTGACTGAGCAACCAGGTGCCCCTACTTTGGAGATTTTATTTTTTAAGTTATCTCTATACCCAACATAGGGCTTGAACTCACAACCCCGAAATCAAGAGTTGCCTGTTCAATCAACAGGTCCAATGGCATTGCTTTCGGCCATGTATTTGTATTTGTCTCCACAAATTTATATGTGTATTTTTCTCTACAAATTTGGCCAGTCTTGTCTTAACAGTGCCATTAGTGTGTTCAGCAAAGCTGAGGACTGAGGATGGTCTGCACCATGGAAGTGTGGTAAAACTGGTCAAACCACTTGCTGAAGCACATGGTCAGTAAAATGGGTTCCATGGTTACCATGAAGGTCTAGAGGGATTCCCCCGATAGGCAAAATCTTTTTATTTTTTTTTAAAGATTTTATTTATTTATTTGTCAGAGAGAGAGCAAGCACAAGCAGGGGGAGCAACAGACTCCCCACTGAGCAGGGAGCCCGATGTGGGACTTGATCCCGGCACCCTGGGATCATGACCTGAGCCAAAGGCAGATGCCTAACTGACTGAGCCACCCAGGTGTCCCAGGGATAACCTTTCTAAGAGAATTTAGCTGCAGAAAAAGCAGCAGCCTGTCTGCAAGGGCAAGTATCAGCCTAGTGAGAAATCATACAAACCATGACTGAAACATATTCCTATCCACGGAATTGGGAAAGCTGTATGAAACCCATTTGCCAAAATTCAGATGGTCCAGCGGGCAGTTGAAAGTGTCTGGGCACAGTTTAAACAGGATTTCCTGGACTGTACTTTGACAGCTGGGACAAATGAGGTAGGCAATTTTATTAATTAATTATTATTATTTTTATAATTGTATAATAAGTATTGTAATTATTATATTTAATATTATTTAATTATTATAGTTAATCATTTATTAATATTTCCCCAGCAATATTGGCTCATGAATGCCATAATTTTGTCACCACACCAATGGTTTAATGTATGTACAGTGTTAGGGTAGTGGGAAATTTAGCGTTTCTGATCAGGTCGGATTGTTACTTCATCCAAATCAGAGTTCTCACTGCTTATCAAACCACAGCTATTAGATTTCCAATCTTATTTTTCCTTTTTGGGGACCAATTGTTGGGTGTCAGTGTTTCCAGATTATCATTTGGGAAAACATCTCTTTGGACCATGACCTGATCCTAAATCAAGAGTTGGACGCTCAGGGACGCCTGGGTGGCTCAGTTGGTTAAGTGGCTGCCTTCAGCTCAGATCCTGGTCCCAGGACCCTGGGATCGAGTCCTGCATCAGGCTCTCTGCTCAGCAGGGAGCCTGCTTCTGCCTGCTGCTCTGCCTACTTGTGTTCTCTATCTCTCTTTCAAATAAGTAAAATCTTCTAAAAAAGAAGCTGGGAGGGGTTGTTCTGAAGGAGAGTGCATTGGAGAAAGCCAAGAGTTCAGGATGATGATGGTTTCTCATTGTAAGTGGCTGGGGTGGTCAGTTTCTTGTAGAAGATGCAGAGAAAGTACAGCTTTCTCCCTTGGGGCCTGTAATTGATGGTTCTTTCCTGTTGATGCTTCTGCTGGAGGTCTGTGATTGACAACCCTTGGGTCCCTGCGGTAAGTCAGAGACCTCCTGCCATTCCATTTCAGCAAGCTTCCCTTTTATCAATGTTCACAAACTTCTGTTCAGCTCCAGTTGTTGTTGTTGTTGTTGGTGTGTGTGTGTGTGTGTGTGTGTGTGAGTCAGCTAGGAGAGGAATGAATATCAACTACATACCTTCTCCCTTGCTCACACACACAGACACCTAAACACACACCCCACACTCACACACTCAGGAGTCTGAGACTGGCACTTCCTTCATCCCTCACACTCCTGGTCAACACTCACAGTCTTTCACTCTCATTCATTGGTCCTCTGGAGCCAAGGGAGGATCCTTGCTCTACATGGAAGGGCCACGGGCTTAGAAAGAGAGCCGCACACAGGATGGGAACCTGATGAGAGGGTGCAAGGCGCTGGCGGTGCCCCGCAGCTTGATGGGAGGAGGGGTTCCTTGGGCTCCGAGACCTTTCTGCCTTCAACCCCAGAAGCGGGGCTGCCCTGCTCGCAAGTGAGGGGCGACCTGGAGAGGGCCCTCTCTCTGGGCACACTGCTGGCCGAGCTTCTCCCCAGAGTGTGGGTCCCAGGGAGGCGGTCCAGAGCTCTCTGCTTTCCTAGGAGGGGATGGGGGTGGCGGGGGCGGGGGGGCGCCCTGTCCCATCCGGCTCTAGCCTCCTTCAATCTCCCCTGGGCTCCCGGAATCGCCTCACCCTCCTCGGCCACGAGGTCTCTGACCTATCGTTAGAAAAGCAGGGAAGGGCTTGCGCGTGCACACGGACTGAAACAAGCGGAGACCAGGACGGGACTTCCGAGTGACACCACCGGAAACTGAGGCTCGAGAGTCCAGGGTTATACTAGGCGGGGGAGAATGGGGACCAGGATGGGGGGGGGGGCTTAGTGACCTCCATTTGATGCCAGGGGGCTTTATCAGGGTTCCCAGTGCCGCAGGGGTATGCTCACCGTGGGGGCAGCAACCTGCGAGCATCAACAATCCAAGAAAGGGCATGAACATGGGGACCCGGGGCATGGCCTGTCTCTGAGCTGCAAATGAGAGCCAGCTGCAGCTCAAAGTAAAAGTGACCATAGATGCCCCATGTCCTCGCAGCTGGAGGAATACAGAGGCCCTCTGCTCCTGCGGTTCCAGGTCTGGTATGTGGCCCTCTGAAGCGCTGGTGTGTGCAGGGAAGACGCGCCAGGGTTCTCGGGGCCAGTGTCTGTGGAGGAGGAAACAGAACTGCCCCCGTGTTCATCCATCTACCAGGATGGCCAGTACTGTGCTGTCTATTCATACACGGAGCCATCCTGCTCAGTCCTTATCTGTGTAGGAAGTTAGAAGGAGCAAGATATGTCCATGTGATGTTCAGGTACATTTGAGAACCTGGAGTAAAATGCAAGGGGCTCAGCATAAACTGCGGGGCTCCAGGGACACACTGGCTCCCTCTCCTGCCTCCTGCCCTTCCCTGGATGGGGCCACACTGGCCTCCTGGCTGTTCCTGCAGTTTGTCAGTTACACCCCACCCCAGGGCCTTTGCACTTACTGTTCCTTCTGTAGGAGCACCCTTCCCTAGTTGCCTACCTGGGATGGTCCTCTCACTTTCTTCAGGAGTGGCCTCTCCTGTCCATCCATATAAACTAACAGTTGTCACTCTCTCCCCCTTAACCCCTTCCTTTCTGTAAGGAACTCATCACGCCACATATTACAGTAGAATATGTTGTTTGTTCTGGCCTCTGCCACTCACTGGAACTTTGCTCCGGGATGTGGTCTCTGAGGCCACAGCCATGTCCAGGCCCTACAGCAGTGTCAGGCTTCAGAGAAGATCAGTTTCTGCTTGAAGACTGAAAGACATTGGGTTTCTTCCTGGAAAGTAGGGAAAGCATGGGACTATGGGGCAAGGGCAGGGACGAAGGGAGTCCAGTTTGACCAATTGTTTTTCTTTCTTTTTTAAAAAAGATTTTATTTATTTATTTATTTTGAAAGAGAGAGAAGTGGGAGGAGGAACAGGAGAGGGAGAAGCAGGCCCCCCACTGAGCAGCAAGCCTGATAACGTGGGGCTTGATCCTAGGACCCTGAGATCATGACCTGAGCTGAAGGCAGCCACTTAACCAACCGAGCCCAGGCGCCCTGACTAGTTGTTTTTCTTCTCTTAGTGAAAGATCTGAGTTGGTTGACCACAGGTTAAGATTTGATGCTTCTGTGTGCACCACATCTGTGTCAGCGTTCTTGGTATTTTTGTGGTTCCCCACCCCATCTAGCATGAAGGAGACCTCTTTCAGGGACCCTCTGGTCTAGAAATTCCTCTTCCCCATCCCTTCTTCCCATGTGGTAGGCTGTGCACCCTGTGTGTGAGGGAGTGAGGGGTAAGAAACAGCCAGCTCCATGGGAGAAGTCCCAGCCTCTGAGTTCTGGCAGGATCCTGGGATCTGGGAGGTGTGTGTGTGTGTGTGTGTGTGTGTGTGTGTGTGTGTGAGAGAGAGAGAGAGAGAGAGAGAGAGAGGACACTGTACAGAGACCCTCGGGATGTATTGGCCAGGAATGTATCTGGGACACTGTGCAGCACGTGGAGAATAGCCAGGGGAAGTGGTGATGTCCCTGTGTGGGTGACGCTTCTGTGCTGTGCACGATGACCTCCTGGCTGGGGCTCCTGACCGCTGGACCATCAACTCCTGATAGGCCCAAGCTCCTCTCTCAGGCATGGGCCTGAGACTCCTTGGGCTGGGGCAGTGCTGACAGGCCTGGCCTTTCAGAAGGGACCTGGGATGTTGGGTGTGGGGGAGTGGGCTCACTCTGCTCTCCCAGGCCTGAAAGGAGGAGTGGCAGGAGGGGAGGCTGAAGATGGTATCTGGTTGGCTGAGTTGCAGAGGTAGTGGATTTCTTACAGAAGATTCAAGGTAGGTCTGGTCCTTTTGTAATTGATTATTTTTTTTCCATTGATGATTCTTCTGCAGAAGATCTGTAACTGACCATGCTTCCTGAAATTGACATTGAGTAGTAGGGTTCTTGGTTCCAGCCTCTCCTTTATCCTCTGAAGTCTGCTTTAGTGAGGTTTCTCTTTACTGATTTACCCAAGGACAAGTGCCAGCTGAGCCAGGATGTGCTTAAATGTGCTTCAGTTCCACAGTCCAGAAGCAATGCTGAGTCATAGGGTATAGATCACAGAGCTGGAGCCCAGTGGGGTGGGGTGGGGGCGGTGCTTTCAAGGCCAAGGACATATGAGCACCATGTGAGAGAGAGCACGGGGCTTTGGGGCTGGTAGCCAGGCTCACAGTGGGGCCCAGGCAAGCCCTTCACCCCCTGTGGGCCTCAGTTTCTCCTGAGAAAGATGGGTATGTGTAGCCAGTCTCTAAGGTCAGCCCAGGCTCTAATACCCTTCCCTACCAGGATGGAGGCACCAGGTCCTAATGCTGAAGGTCTCCCCTCCAACCTCCACATCAAGGGCAGCTGTCCCGAGAAGGCCAGATGGGCTTCTGGCCTCAGAAACGGAGAGGCCATGTATTATCTGGGGCAGAGGGGACCAAGTCCCTTCCTTGGGTCCTGACTAGGGGGACCACCAGCAGGGCCTCTGTGCCTTCCCAGAGCCCCATGCATGTGGGTTCCACAGCTCCTGGTCCACAGCATTCATACCCTCCAAGCCCCCTGAGACCAGCCAGAGGCTGAGCTCGCAGCCCTGAGCCTTCTCCCACTACCTGGAGCTCAGTCATTCCAATGAGACACAGAGTAATCACTGGGGAGAGGGGTCTGAGACCTCCTGAGGAGGGGTTACCCCATGGTAGGTGCCCCAAGGGACTGGAAAGAGGTCTCAGAGCCCCCTCTGCCCCCTGCCTCAGGGCAGAGCTGAGATCAGAGTGGGACTGGTGGGAGGGCAGTGTCCTCAGGTGTGTCTCTGTCCACGCCCCAGCTGTCCCTTCCTCAGGGTCTAGGCAGGACTTCAGGGCTCTGAGGGATGGGTGGGGGGTATGTGCTGCCTTTCTGGAAGTTGGTCTATGACATGCTTCCATAGGGTTAGATAGGCATGACCTTCTATCCATGAGGTGATGGTCAGCCCGAGGTCTGTGGTGGGTCTGGTGCACAGGGAAGGAGGCCAGGCCGTTGGATGCGTCTTGTATGGAATGGTGGCACTGGCGGAACCCAAGACAGGCTGCCTAAGTGTCATTAGAGCCTCCCACTCACAAGGGTAATGCACGCCCAGGTTTCCCCACTCCTCTGTGGCTGTGTTGTTCGGTGACAAAAGAAGGTCTCTGTCTAGCTCTCATCTATTGTCTATCAATCACCTATCATCTGTCTATCGTCTCTTGTCCATCATCTGTCATCTGTCATCTATCGTCTAATTGTTGTCTGTGTGAAATGCAAGGTCAAGTCTGGAAGGACATACACCTGATAAGACCAGCACAATTTCCAGGCTGTGCTGGCTACTTCTTTATACTTTTCTGCTGTTTATTTTTTTAATTTTTGAAAAGATTTTATTTATTTATTTGAAGAGAGGGAGAGAGCATGAACAGGGGGAGGGGCAGAGGAAGAAGCGTAATTCCTGCTCAGCAGGGAGCCCTGGGTGGGGGGGACTTGATGCCAGGATCCCAGGATCATGACTTCAGAGGAAGGAGACGCTTAAGCAACTAAGCCACCCAGGCTTCCCTCTGTTTTCTTTTTTAAAAGAATCTTTAAATTTCTTTTTATAATCAGGAAAACAAACAAACAAACAAATCCTAAGCTGTCTCCATTTTAAAAAAGAGAATAAATGAAAACAACATGCTGTCCAGTGCCAGGGCCCCAGAGAAAGCTTCACTCCGGGCTCCACAGGTGTCTGAGGCTGGCTCTGGAGCTGGGGCACACCTGCCCAGGGTCGCCCAGGACCAGGTGCTACCAGATGGTGGCTCCTCTGCACCAGTGCAGCCGAACAAAGAAGGCTTGTCACAGCAAAGGGCTGGAGAGCACAGACGCTGTGTTGAGAGCGAGAAAACACACGCAGTCTAACTAGATCTGTGGGAAGTTCAAAGCCAGGCGAAGCTGAGAAATGGTTCAAGGGCACAGAGATATGACACTGCGGAAAGGAGAAACAGGACGTTGACCCAGGGACTGCTGAGGTCCTGGGCACATTCTGATTCGTAGGTGGGACGTAACAGTGATTTTGTTACTACTTTTCAAAGTTCACAGATATATTTTCTGAACAGATGTCATGGTCCTTCTAATGCATGGTTAGAACAGAGGAAGTACATCACAACATCAGCAGTGGCTCTTCTGGGTGAAGGATGAGGGGTGAATTTTTTTCTCCTGTTTGCTTTTCTGTACTTTCTACATTACTTGACTGAACTGTTGTTATTTTTAAACTAAAGGCCAAGATGAATAAACTGTATTTTAAAAGAAACTCAGAAAACAAATAAGGTGATTCTCCCTTGTGCTGAGCTGAGCTCAACACACTCGATTGCCTCCACCTGGGCCTGAAGTTCTAGGGACCCAGAGGGACCCCAAACCTTTGTGCCAGGATGGCCCCGAGGTAAGAGAGAAATATCTCCCCAGGCCTTGTTCTTTCCTCCCAAGATTAGTCCCTCCAGGACCTTTGGCTGACTCCCAAACCTTTTTTTTTTTTTAAGATTTTATTTTTATTGATTTATTTGACAGAGAGAGACACAGCGAGAGAGAAGTAGAAGGGGAAGCAGGGGGAGTGGGAGAGGGAGAGGGAGAAGCAGGCTTCCTGTTGAGCAGGGAGCACAATGCGGGACTCCATCCCAGGACCCTGGGATCATGGCCTGAGCTGAAGGCAGATGCTTAACCAACTGAACCACCCAGGCGCCCCTAACTCCCAAACCTTTGAAGGCACAACATCAAAAGGGATCTTTAGTATGGACTGTGGGCTTTGGTAACAAGGCCATGACAGTGAGAGCCCATTACCACTCAGGGGCGGGGGTGGAGGTAGGGGGTGGAGAGACCACAAACAGTGGGGGTACTGCGTGTGGCAGGGAGGGGGCACATGGGAAACGTCTGCACATTCCTCGCAGTTTTGCTGTGAGCCTAAAACTGCTCTAAGGTGAAGTATTTGAAAACAATCAGCTGGCCACAGGTGTGGTTTTCTTTCCAGACTCTCAACTCCATTGCCTTGATCCTTGGGCCAATACTGCATGGTATTGTTGCCTGTAGCTTTTAGTAAGCTTTGAGATTGGAAGGTGTGAGCCCTCCAGCTTTGTTCTACTTTTTCAAGATTTCTTTTTCTTTCTTTTTTTTTTTTTGGCCCTTCAGGGTCTTTGCATTTCTGTATGAGTTTCAGGATCAGCTTTTCTATTTCCATAGTGGACAAGGCCACTGAGATTTGGGTAGGGTTGTTAAACCTGCAGAGCGGTTTGGGTAGTATTGCCAATCCGTGACCAGATGGGATGGAATGTCTTTCCATTTATTTAGTAGATCTTTTAAAATTTCTTTCAGCAACATTTCATAGTTTTCCTAAGTATTTTGTACTTTCTGATGTTATTGTAAATGGAATGGTCTTAATTTCCTTTTTTTTTTTTGTTTGCTCATTGCTAATGCATAGAAATACAAATGACTGGGGTGCCTAGGTGGCCCAGTCAGTTAAGCAACCGAATCTTGGTTTTGGTTCAGGTCATGATCTCAGCTTAGGCTTTATTTTTATTCGTCCCAAAGTATTTTCAATATCACCTGTGATTTTTTTTTTCTTTGACCCATTGATGACTTAGGAGTGTGTTGTTTACTTTCCACATAGCTGTGAATTCACAAAATGTCCTGTATTATTTATCTCTAGTTTTATTCCAAGGAAGTTAGAGAAGATACTTTGTATTAATGTAATTCTTTTAAATTAGTGGGATTTATTTTATAGCTAACAGTCTATTCTGGAGAATGTTCATGTGCACTTGAGAAAATTGCGTGTTCTATTGTCGGATGGAATGTTCTATATATTTTGTGACGTTTGTAGTTATTAGATATGTCTTATTAGATGTGTTTTATAGTGTTATGTAGTTCCCCTATGTTGTGTTATGCCCAAGTTTTCGCGTCTGAGAGACCACCAAGGATCCAAGCACTGATGCAATCACACGAGGGTTTATTTGACAAGCTTAAGCTTGGACCCAAGTATACCCGACACAGCGGAGTAGGGACTTGGACCCCGAGGCTAGTTAAGGCAGGGGATTTATGGGTCATTACAAGAGGCTTGGCTGGGGGAGAAGTTTCAGACTTTTCTGCAGTGAGCTGATTAGCTGTTGCCGGGCTGTTGCAGGGTGGGATACTTTCTTGGGACTAAAGCAGGGTGGGCATTCCTGGAACTAAAGTAAAGTAAAGTAGGGGAAAGTTCAACCCTTAGGCCTGAGATGCTGCCAAAGCTAAGATGGCTGTACTTGTGCTAATGCTAAACCTGAGATGGGATGGCCTTAATTTTCTCAGCCTCCACAGTTTTTTTTGTTGTTGTTTTTTTTTTTTTTTTTTTTTTTTTTTAAGAGAGAAAAGGGGAGCAGGAGGAGAGAGAGAATCTTAAGCAGGCTCCATGCCCAGCGAGCAGTCCAATGTGGGGCTTCATCTAAGTACCCTGAGATCATGACCTGAGCCGAAATCAAGAGCTGGACACTTAATGAACTGAGTCACCAGGTGCCACTCCTCTATGTTCTTATTAATCTTGTCTAGACCTTCTACCCATTATTGATCGTGGAGCATAGAATTCTCCAAGTATAGTTGTAGAATTTATAATTGTAGAACTTATAATTTTATAATTGGAGAACTGTCTATTTCTCCCTTTAGTTCTATCAGTTCTCACTTTTGATTTTGGGGCTCTGCAGTAAGATATATATATGTTAATTATTTTATTTCTTTGCTAATTGATCCTTTCATCAATATATAGTATTTTTCTTTGTCTCTTGTAATGATTTTTGTCCCAAAGTCTATTTTGTTTGGAACCGGTATATGGTCTCAGTCACCTGCACAAGGTCATGCACTTGGAAAGTGGTGGAGTCAGGACTAGAATCCAGGTCTGTCTGAGCTCCAAGCTGGGGCTCTTCCCACAAGCTGTGATCCAACTCCGGGGGATCAGCTCAGTGACCTGCAAGGTCCTTCCACACCAAGAGCGCTTCCGGGAAGCCCTCTAGGGATCTTAAAGCACCTCCTTGCCTGTCTGTCTTTTCAGGTTATTTCCCAGAAGCTGAGTTGGTGAGGTGTGCAGGGCAGGTACTGACCCACATCTTGGTTGCCTGTGAGGGGACAAGGCTTAGAGACATTAAGGCAATGACAACGCCAAGGTCACCCTCACCATAAGCATCAGAACCCAAGTGTTGGGTTCAGGCACCAGGCACCAAGGGTCTGTGTTTCTCATGGTTAAGATCTACCCACCTACGTGGGGGGCCTGGGTGGCTCAGTGGATTAAAGCCTCTGCCTTCGGCTCAGGTCATGATCTCAGGGTCCCGGGATCAAGTCCCACATCGGGCTTTCTGCTCAGCAGGGAGCCTGCTTCCCCCTCTCTCTGCCTGCTTGTGATCTCTGTCAAATAAATGAATAAAATCTTTAAAAAAAAATATCTACCCACCCACCCAACTATTGTCCATCCATTCACCCATCCAATTACTAACCTATCCATGAACCCACCAATTTAATCCACCCGCTCATCTACCTATTCATTAATCCATCCACACCCACCCAACCAGCCGCACATCCATCAGCCATGCACCCGTCTCTCCATCTGTTCACAGAACCACCCACCCACCCATCCATCCATCCACCCGCACATCCATCACTCACTCACCCCCACACACATCTATCTACTCACCCATCTCTGCCTTCCTTCCCTCATTCACACTGTTTACTGGGAGCCTTGTGGTTCCCTGGTACTGAGCCGAGGATGAGATAGAGTCTGCACATCCAGGAGGGGCTGCACCCCGTGGGGGCAGCAGTTTTTCCTTTGTCCATGAAGGTCCTGGAAGGAGAAGGTCGAAGTCCCTGAGGTCTGGCCCTCCAGGATTCCAGGATTCAGATTGGAGATCTGGGAGGCAGCCAGGGGGATAGCACCAGGCACGGGAGTGGTGGGGAAGGGGGCTGGGCATAGGGGGAGGGCTCTGCTCTTCCCTGCTGTGAGCAGCACTAACATTCAGCTCTAGCTGAATGCCTCTGTCTGCCCTGTACCCTTCCCGAGCTGCACCTGGCTCTGTTTGTCACCTGTCCCATGCCCCACTGACCATGGGCTCAGTTTCTCTTCCCCATACTGCTCCCCATTTATCACTTTGAGTTCTAGTTTAGGTCAAAGTTAGGATTAACTTTAGCCTGGGGGTTCCCAAGGTGGCCTGCAAGGTCACCAGAGTTGGGGAAGGCAAGTTGGCCCAGCTCCCTTCTGCTTCAGGCCTCAGGGTCCTGGCAAGCACGGGCCTCCTTAACCAATGCCTTCATTTAGGAATCTTATTGTTTCCTAGCAGGCTGGCCCTTGGAACCTCTCACCCAGTTGTCCTTGAGCAGAGGGGAAGGCTAGGGTCCAGAAAGGGGAAGCAACTTGCCCAGGGTCACACAGCATGTCAGAGGTGTCCCTTGGGCAAGAGCCCAGGAAATGACAGCAATTGTTGGTGGTTAACGAGGATCACCATGGGTCAGGCACACCACAGGCATCGTCTCAAATCCCCACACCGACCCTGTGGGGAAGAGGTGAATTATCTCCCCCTTGTACAAAGGAGGAAACTGAGGCCCAGAGAGGGGATGCAAATCACCCAAGGTCAAGGGTGGAGAAGGCTTGTGTGTGGGTGGGGACTCCTGCCTGCCTGACCCTGGGGCTGGGCTCCCACTGTAGAGTCTTCCTGAGGCCTTTTGCCTTCTGGCCCTCCCTCCTCTCACCCATGGGTTAGAGGGACTGTCACTGGGGTCTGCACTCCTGGCTCAGCCTGACATCCACACTTGGACCTCCTTTCTGCACCCTGAGAAGGAATTGGGGCTGCAGAGTGATGGAGGGAGGTCACCGCGTGTGAGCATGTCTGGTGCCTGGCAGAGGGCAGCTCTCCACACAGAGCACCCCTGTGTGAGCTCAGGCGGGACCCGTCCTCTGCTGGCCTCAGTCTCCCCTCTGCACCTTTGCTCATGCTGCGCCCCCCAGAATGCTCTCCCTACCTCTGTCCTTCCAGCCCTGGGGGTCTAGCTCCCAGGTCCTGTTTTGAGGTTACAGAAGTTGTTGCTGCCACCAGACCACATTTGCTTACTGTGCATGACCCCCAGAATCCCCTACACCCTGCCTACTTGTGCTATCTCTCTGCTAAATAAATAAATAAAATCTTTAAAAAAAATCACACTGGGACACAGGCCTGAACTGGGAATGTCCAGGAAAATCCAGGACGCAGGTCCCTCCCCTTCCCCCAGAGCCTGCCCTGAGCCTAGATGCTCTGGGGGAGTCCACCACTTGTGGCATTCCTGGCCAAACAGAATTTGGTTGCTGTGGTCCCAGGTGACCAGCTGGTCCCCCATCCCCCCAGGTCCCTTCGCCCTCCCCAGCCTGAGGCTATTCTGGGCTCTGTCTTTTGGGCTGAGAAGGAAGTCACAGCCTCCCTCCCCCATCTGACTCAGTCCTGGTCCTGTCTTTCAGCTCAGGCCTCCAGCAGTAAAGAGGTCCTTAGGGATGGGGCTGCCCTGGGTCCTACAACTAGGCAGGCAGGGTCAGGTCAAACCTCCCTCCCCAGGACCCGTCCCTCTTCTCCGTCCTGTGTGGACTTGCCTGCCTGGTGTCCCAGGGCCATCACTCCTTCCAGGAAGGGATGACCCTGCTCTTACCTAGGCAGGGCAGCCCCAGTGCAACCCTCATGCTCAGTGACCTTCAGTGAAATGGGCTAGGACAGTCCTAACAGGGACATCAAGGGGCCATGAGGGATGGTGACATGCCCAGAGTAGTGGCCAGTGACGGCAGCTGCGGGCACTCAGCATACATTTCTGTTGGTTCCATCTTATTCTATGTGAGCAGGAAGAAGCTTGAGGTTCATCAGATGCTCCCTGGGCTGAGAGCTGATCTGGGGGCTCGAGGATGAGAGTGGGGTCTCCGTGGCTGTCCCGGGCCATGAATTCTTTCTCATCTCCTTGCTGCCAGCCCTGGCCCACAGCAGTGCTCACTGAGGGATTGTTGAATAAAGGAGGGTGTGAGTGAATGAGTGACATGTCACATAGGAGAGTGGAGCTGAGGAAAGAGCCTGCAGGTCAAGGACAGCAGGAACTCACCTTGTGACCCCAGGCTTTACCCCAACCCCCCAGCCCATTGTCAGAGCCTTGGCTCTCTTATCTGTGAAACGGGCACACAACACCTGCCCCTGCTTTGTTCAGGAGCCTGTGGCCCCCGAGGGGCCGGCTGACAGGCTCTGACATCCTCCAATCTCAGGTCTCCGGGGGAGCTCACACTCAGCATGCTGGAGGGTGCATGGGCCCGCTGAGACATCCCCTTGCTGAGAGGACAGGAGTGTGGAGCCTGCCCTGGGAACTGGAGAGTCAGAGGGTGGAGGCCTGTGGAGAGGGTCAGGAAGGGGCCAGAGCCTCCCTGAGCCTGCAGGCCTAACAGAAGGCGGGGAGTAGGTAGGAGATCCCTGGGTCCATGGCTGTGGTCCAGAGAGGCCCTGTGGTGACTGACTGACCCTGTCCCTAGGAAGTTGCCCGTGAGGTGCAAAGGGATAGGCACAAACCCACACCCCACACTCACAGCCGGTCACACCTGCAGCTCCAGACGCTGACACACACACCCACACACACATCCCACCCCCACTCACACACAGGGACACTCCTGCCGCCACACTCAGCATGTTCCAGTGCTGAGACCAGAAGGCCGAGGAGCCCAGATCCTCCCACCCCACAGAGCCTTAAGGGTATCTTTGATCTCTAGAGATAAACAGGGTCTGTGTGTTCAGCATCTTCTCCTGGCCTGGCATAGTTGTGACTTCTCCAGGAAAGAGGGTGACCTTGGGGTGAGGGAGAGGCCTGGGTGCCCATCGTCTCTGTGACTATGACCACCTGACCAGAGAAAGAGCTCTGCAGGCTGCCAGCGCTCGGGAAGCCTCAGTGTCCCTGTCTGTAAGGTGTGGGGGATGGGTACTTGCCTTCTGGGCTGCCCAGTGCATCACAGGAGGTCAAACAGGAGCCTCAAGCAGTACTCAGCAGGGGATCACCGTCAACCCATCTGTGGCCACCTCCCACAGTGACACACCTGGCCCATCCCACTTTAACCCCCCAGAGTGCAGGCGGGAGCGGGAGCCCAGGGACCCAGCATGAAGGGCTGCAGGTGCTGGGGCCGGGTCTATTGACCACCCCTCATGTCCGAGGGTATCTGGAACTCCAGGCCCCCAGAACCCTGTAGTGCCACCCAGAACGTCCCCAGTTGGACTCTGCTTTTCCCAGTGACTTCCAGGGTTGAGTGGAGAGAAGTCTCCCAGAGAGGCCCCCAGAAGATGGCAGATGATTTTCTGAGCCTCACACCTGGGCCAGTACCCCATCTTTCTTTGGCAGAGCTGGGGCACAAATGGGGAGTGGCTCATAGGCCCCAGAGTAGCCAAGGGGCCATCAGGCAGAGTGGGCGTGGGCTGGGCCTGCAGTGGGTGTGGGGCGCTGGGACTTGGCGCCAAGGGTCCATTCTGGGTCCAGGAGCAGGAGCTTGCCTGGCAGGGATGCACTGGGCCAAATCAGGGGACTGTAACTAGGTAATCACCCCTGCCCCATTGGGCTACAGTAACCTGGCAGTAATGGAGACAGGAACATAGGGGGCTCCCCATGCAGAGGCAGCGGAATCATCCTTAAGGTCATTGCTGTATCCTGAGGCTGCTGGAGGGTTATCTGAGTGTGTGTCCGAGCCCGAGTCCCATCCCTGGGGAGGTCTCAGGTGAAACAGGTCCCCACTTTTTTTTTTTAAATTATTTATTTATTTGAGAGAGAGACCGCGAGAGAGAGCATGATCGAGGAGAAGGTCAGAGGGAGAAGCAGACTCCCCAGAGAGGGAGCCCGATGCGGGACTCGATCCTGGGACTCCAGGATCATGACCTGAGCTGAAGGCAGTCGTCCAACCAACTGAGCCACCCAGGCATCCCAGGTCCCCACTTTTTATTATGGTACAAGATACCTGGCCTCAGCATTGAGACACCGGTTTCCCTCCAGCAGAGAAACTGGGGGGCACCTATTTCCCTCCTTGCACTGGTTCCTGGGGAGCTCAGAGTTTTTGCAGATGCCCAAAGCTCCCAGCAGGCCTTATGTTCAACATTTTCTTCCTGGCTTTCTTCTATTCCTCTTACATCTCTGAACCTGCCATCCAGTGAGGAATTCAAGTCCAGATTCAAGAGCCTGTGAAACCGAGCTACTGGAGTGTCCTGGACCCTATGCGTGGTCCAGCCTGAGGGAGCGACAGGGAGGGGGTGAAGTGAACAGAAGCAGAGCTGGGTGGGGTGGGGGGAGGAGGGCATAGGGGGACAAGGGCAAGGAGCAGAGGGGGCCCAGGTCAGAGCAGGGTTTCCAGGTTGAGGAAAGAGAGGACACCAGGGTGTGGAGGGTCCCCACAAGGTCAGGGAGGAAGAGCTTATCTGGAGGTCACAGCCATGGCCCTCCCGACCAGAGAGATAGCTGGGAATGGGCATGGTTCTGTGCTGGAGGAGGAATGGTGGAGGGAGAGGACAGAGAGACAGAGGTTCTAGTGACCAGACTCCTCCTATCCCGAGAGATGCTCCAAGGAGAGTGTGGGTCTCTCCTCTTGGGCTACTTTCCTACCTCGATCACATGCATGTCACCCTGAGAATCCTGGAGAGGCTGCTAATCAAGTGTGAGACCCAAAGAAATTAGCAGAGAGCATGATTTCTGATTGACAAAAGGACATTTTATTGAGCGCTGATTGGGCGCCCGGAGCAGGGCTGGGGATGACAGGCGTGAGCCTTGGCAAAAGCCCTCCAGGCCTGTCGGGAGCATCTCAATGCCTCAGTTGGGGGAGCCCTGGCACCCTCTCTTTAGTCTCTGTCCCTCTGCAGGTTCACCTGTCCTCATCCCACCCCTGAGGCACCCCAGCCCTGAGCTGTCCTTTTCCTGGCTTGCATCAGCCTTGAGACCTTAGAGCTCCTTGAGAAATCCATCTGTCCTCCAGCATTGGTCTGCCCGAGATCTCCCCCAGGTAACTCTCCCTAGTGTCTTCATGCAGGGATTCTGTCTGTCCAGCTTGGTCCTTCTGTCTTTAACATGGTGTCTGTCTTTCAGGCTCTCCTCCCTTCCAAGGAGAGGTTTCTTGCCTCACAGTCCCAGCTAGTGAGACCCCAGGATTCCAGGGAGGAGCTTAGCCATTAGCCCAGAGACTGCTCGGGGTGGGACATGGTCCACACAAGAATGGTAAACATAGGGAAGGAGCAGAGGGTGGGCTGTCCTGTCCTGCTGGCCTGTCTTCTATCCAGGAATATTCTTTTGGCTATTCTGGGTAAGATTGAAACTACCCCATAAGGAAAACTGAAGATTCCTTCTATCCCAGACGCCAGCTGGGATGGTCAACTGGAGAAGCAGATCTGAGTCCCAGCAACGAGGGCAGGAAGGGGTCACGGGAACTGGCCTATCCTGTCCCCACCAGGTGCTGCAGAGCGGGAATAGACTATAGGTGGTGAGATGGCCAGAGAAAAAGTGAACTTTCCAGAATGCCAGAGCATTCAGATCCCAGTCCTAGACTGAATGGGAAGGAGAGAAATTCAAGTCCAAATTTCACTTTGGTTCTCAAAGAGAGAGACAGCACAGTCACCTGGGTCCCTCCAATGAACACATCACATGGTGACATAGCCTGGAACACAAACCCTCTGTCGCCCACACACGCCCCCCCCCCCCCCCCCCCGCCAAACCCAGGCCCACCTGCAGATGCTAGGGAAGCTCAAGGTCCAGCCTCCTCCTTGTGGGGGCTGGTCTGGGCCATGGGAGCTTGAGAGGGGGCTCCCTCCCCACTCGCATCTTCAGGTCCTTGACGGGGAGGGTGAGCTTCCCCCCATCCCAAGCCATGGAGGGGCAGCGGGGAGTGTCTGAGTGACATATCCCATTCCAGGTAGCTTCCTGGAAGGAGCTCTGTGTGTGGCCCAGCTTGCTTGGGGAATGCCACCCTGCGGAGCTGACAGACCTGTTTCCAACACAGACATGATGGGGCCTGTGCCCTTGGCTGAGTGGAGGCCCACGGAGGGTTCTGGATGCCACCACACATCCTAGACACGTGCCCAACCTGGCCATGTGTGCAATAGCAGACATGCGTGTGTACTAGCATGTGCATACAACCTGACCGTGCATGTGCACGTGTCCAGTCTGTGTGTGGGACACGGAGCCGGGACCCAAGCTCCTGAGCTAGCTCCTAGCACAGCAGTCTTCCTGGTTCTCAGGGCCCATTGCCAACTCCTAACATGAGCTGGCTCATGGTTCACAGTTGTCCAGCACACACTCCAGAATGTAAGCTTGTCATTGAACTCATGGCCCCAGTGACTACCCATGGACATTTTGGTTTAGTGCTTATGGTGGGGTCAGTGGTGGATTGGACTCTAAAAGGTCCCTGCTTCCCAGGGACCCTGAATGCACGCTGGAACCCGATGACACATGTGGGAGGAGGAGGAGTCTTCAGTGGCAGTGCGGGATTGAGTGACTAGGTTCCAGGGACTGAGGGTCCTGTACTGAGTGTGACAGAGACGTCTGTGGGAGGGGCACAGGACAGTGTTCCTGGGGAGGCAGGAGCAGGGGGTAACCTAAGGAAGGGTGAATGCTCTAGGCTGACAATAGGGAATATCTAAATGGGGTAGAAAACCAGCCAAAACATGGCAATGGGGGGGGCATAAAGAAAGGAGAGTGGACATCTCAGAAAGGAGCTAGTCTCTGATGGTGAGGCCCTAGATCCAGGGTGGAGCTCACACGTTATCCAGGAGTCCACAGGGAACCAGAAGCAGTGGGCTTTGGTACTGGTGGTGACCGATGTGGTCCATGCAAGAAAAGTAAGCATGGAGACATGGTGGAGGAAGGCATTTCTCGGTTCTGCTGTCAGTATCTCCTGTTCTGGAATATTCTCTGGCAGTTCTGGGTGAGAGTAAAACTTGCCCTCCCAGAAACGTGACAATGCCTCTGTTGACTCCTTTCCCACAGGGTGAAAAGAATCATGTTCACATTTGAGGACACAATGCGTCTGAAACGCAATGAGCTGAGTCCACGATTTCTGATTGAATAAAGAGCATTTTATTGAGTATTGACTGGATACAGGGAGAAGGGTTGGGATGACCCTGGGGGTGGGTAGATCGTTCTGGAGGTCCTGTGTCTCCAGGCCCCGCTGGGTGGGGGAGGGTGTCGGGGACCTAAGAGCACTGTGAGGGGACCACCTTCTTCTCCACGGTTTTGCCCTCGTGCGTGACCAGGCAGCTGAAGCTGCTGTGAGATTGCCACTTGTCAGGCGACAGGCTCAGGTAGCTGCTGGACGCGTACTTGTTGTTGCTCTGTTTGGAGGGCTTGGTGGTCTCCACGCCCTGGGTGATGGGGCTGCCGTCTGCCTTCCAGGCCACCGTCACGCCGCTGGGGTAGAAGTCACTGATGAGGCACACCAGGGTGGCCTCGTTGGCCGTGATCTCAGAGAATGTCAGGAAGAGTGTGACCGAGGGTGTTGACTTGGGCTGACCTATGTGGACAGAAGGGAGAGTGAAAGATGCAGGCTGAGTCAAAGTGTTGGGCGGCCCTTCCCTTACCTACAGCCTCTGTGACTGTTCTCATGGTGTCCATGCTTGTTTACCAGGAGACCCTCCTTTCAACTCCAGCCCTGGACAGCAAGCAGCCCCCGAGGCTCCCAGCAGATCTGCCATGTCACCTCTCCCAGATGTGTGAGAAGTGATTCTGCGGCCTCAGTGTCTTCCTCAGGCCAGCATCTGGCCCCCATATCACTTCATTCTTCCAGATCCAGGTACTTGCCCTGTAAACTGGAGTCCCCTATCCAGCCTGCCAGGACAGCTCTGACGGTGTGTGGGGAGGTCCCAAGCCTGCGCCCAGTGGGGCATGGAGACCCTGTCACTCTCAGGGTCTTCCAGCAGGAGGCCAGCCCTTGGACAGGTGAGACACCTGGGGGTTATGGAGCTCCAGGGACTGGTAAGGCTCTGCCCCATGGGACCTGCTCCTTTCTGACCAATGTTTTAGGAGGGCTGTATTTCTGGTCACCCTGGCCTGCATCACTCTTGTCTCTGTGCCTGTGTCCTCGTGGCCTAGCAGAGGTTCTCAGCACTTCAGCCTAGAGCAAACCAGACTATTCTGTCCCCCTCCCATGGGCTTCCCCTCAGACTGCCCCTCTGTGTCCCCATAAGCTGGGTTCACAAGCCCCAACCATGTCCCCAGCCTCCTGTGTGGCCCTCCTAGCCTGGATGTTATTAAGCCCTTGGCCAAGACCTGAAGGGACTCTATGTAAGGCTGCCCCAGGACCCCTAGTCAGAATCTGCCTCAGACCCCACACAGCTGTCTGCCCTGGAAGAAGGGAAGGAACACCCATTTTTGGATACCCTCTCCATCCAGTGTACGCCCCTGGAATCTGAACACATTCAACTGTCAGATTCTAAAGGTAAATGTTTGTACCATTGGGTCCTTCCTGCTGGTTCCCTCAGGCCAATCTACTTCCCCCAGATCCCATAGATCTGCTAGGGGCTCTGTCCTTAAGGTTGGGAGAGAGGACAGGAAGCAGCCCCCAAAGAAAACTAACTTTCCCAAGACAACAGAGGGGTGGGACAGGTTGAGAAATGTGGTGAGAGCCACTTACCTAGGACGGTGAGCTGGGTTCCGTCACTGAAAACATACCAGGGTGACTGAGTTTCGGGCCAAAACCCACCGGGCCAGCACCTGGGGCCTGCCCCATGGGGCCCGGGCCAGAATAGGAACCTGTGATGGGCATAAGGCTGTAGCAGTGGGGCTGGGCAGTCAGCCTCCTAGAGGCTGTGACACACCTGGATGACCCCATAGGCCAGAGGTGTCCCCATACCCAACCCACTGATTGAGGTAGACGCCGCCCATGTCTTGTATATTTCTCCCCTTTCCAAGGCTGTCCTGGTCATCTCCTAATCCTCAGTGCTGATGGTGACATTGCATGGAGTAGGTGTTCAGTAAATCGCTGAGCCTCACATAGAGCTTCCAAGGGTTCCTCTCCTACAATTTCCCATGGTCCAGCCAGGTGGCTTCCTCTCTGGGCCTACTGGTTGGTCTGGGACTGGGACATTCCTGACTCGTAGTTCTCCCATGTGAAGACCCCCCACTTTTCTCTACACACCAAGGCACAATGCAGTCCCACTTCTTTGATGAAGTTTTTTCTCTGATCTCTCAGACCGCTGTTTTTCTGTCCACCTATCCATGTGTTCATGCATCTATCATCCTTCCAACCAACCATCCACTTACCCATCTATCCATCCAACAGTAGCTCCAGGCACTGTTTCATATCCTGAGACATGGAGGGCCTCCCTGGCTTTCATCTTCATCTCTCCCTGAAAATTCTCAGGTCAAGGCCAACAAGGCCCTCTTCCTGGTATTTTCCCAATTCCTGCTGTACATTATGTCTTTACAGGATGTAACATAGAGTCAGCCTCTTTTCAGTGACCCTCTTCCTGTTGGTACCTGAGACCTCCCATTCTCCTCCCCTAACCTCCCTTTCACTCCTGCCCATGCATGGCAGCGGACTCCCTGACCAGCACCCTGGGTCCTCCTTCTTTGCCATCTTCCTACATTGTGGATTCCCACTACTGCCCATTTGGTGAGGCTCGAGTCTATTCAGTTTCAAACCCTCTCCTTGACTCTTCCTAAATTGCTACTGACCATCTCCAGCTGGATGTTCAACAGGAATCTCAAATTTACCATACCCAAATGAGACTGACCACCATTCCCCCAACCCAGCTCCTTTTCTGTCTTCATCTTGTCACATGTGACTATGAGTGCTCTCACTGCTCAACCCTCAGGCCAGATCTGTAGCTTCAATGCAATCCTAATCAAATTCCCAGCAAATTAGTTTGTTGATATTGGCAAGCTGATTCTAAAGTTTCTATAGAGGGACAAAGGACTCCGAATAGCTAACACAATTTTGAAAGGAAAGAGCAAAGTCGGAGAAATGACAGTATAAGACTTTGAGACTTACTATAAATCTACAACAATTAAGAAAGTGTGGTATTGACATAAATACAAACCAATGGAATAAATAGAACAGAGAGCCCAGAAATAAACTCTTATGCATAAACTCAAATGATTTTTAACAAGGGTGCCAAGACCATTCAGTGGGGGAAGGACAGTCTTTTCAACAAATGGTACTGGGAAACATAGATATCCACATGCAGAAGAATGAAGTTGGACTCTTACTTAACATCATAGACAAAAATGAACTCAAAATGAATGCAAGACATAAATATAAGAGCTAAAATAATGACGCTCTTAGAAGAAAACATAGGCCAAAAGTTTTACAACATTGGATTGGCAGTGATTTCTTGGATAAGACACTGAAGGCACAGGCAACAAAGGAAAACTAGACAAGTTGGACTTCATGAAAAATTCAAAGTTTTTTTTTTAATT
This sequence comes from Neogale vison, assembly GCF_020171115.1. Taxonomy (NCBI): domain Eukaryota; kingdom Metazoa; phylum Chordata; class Mammalia; order Carnivora; family Mustelidae; genus Neogale; species Neogale vison. Next base: position 213,814,214 of record NC_058093.1, on the reverse strand, counting down.
TGACAGACAGAGATCACAAGTAGGCAGAGAGGCGGGCAGAGAGAGAGAGGGGGAAGCAGGCTCCCTGCTGAGCAGAAAGCCCAATGTGGGGCTCGATCCCAGGACCCTGGGATCATGGCCAGAGCCGAAGGCAGAGGCTTAACCCACTGAGCCACCCAGGCACCCCAAATTTTAAAATCTTAAAAAAAAGAAGAAAGATTTCAAACCAATAACTTAAGTCTACCTTAAGTAAATAGAAAAAGAAGAACAAGTTAATTCCAAAGCTAGCAGAAGGAAGGAAATAATAATGATTAGAGTAGAAATAAATGAATTAGAGAGTAAAAAACAATAAAGAGAACCAGTACAACCAAAAGCTGGTTCTTCGAAGTTTAACAGCTTTGAGAAATGTTTAACAGACCGACAAATACAAAACACAGAGAGAACTGGGACGCCTGGGTGGCTTTGGGGGAAACCAGGTGAAGGGGACCTGGGCCCTTGTGTTGTTTCTTACAACTACATGTGAATCTACAATGATTTCAAAATAAAAAGTTTAATTTATGAAAAGGTTATATACTGTACTATTCCATGTATATGATAGTTTGGAAAAGGCAAAACTATAGGGTCACAGAGAGATCAGTGGTTGCCATGGTTGGGGCCCAGAAAGGGACTGATTACCAAAGGGAAACAAGGAAATTTTGGGGGGTAATGGAAATGTTCTCTATCTTGATTGTGGTGCTAGTTACATGACTCTATGATTTTATTAAAATTTACAGCTACTATACCAAAAAGAGGGAATTTTACTCTGTATAAATTAAAGTAAAATAAAAATAGAAATCTTTAATATGTTATTATAGCCACCAAATACATATCTCTATGTCTCTATCTCTATATATCTGCATCTCTATATATCATTTATTATTCTCTTCCATGATATGCCATAGTTAATTTTACCTTCTCTTATCATTGAACTTTGAGGGTGTTTCTACTTTTTCCTCCGAACACACATACAATATTTAGCTCAAATTCTCATTACTTCCTCAAGATAAATTTCTAGGAGTGGAATTACTTGGTTAAAAGGAATGCAGGTTTTTGTGAATTTTGACACATGGTGTCATTGTTCCAAGAATTTCGTCTCCCCCTGACCATCCATGAGAATGCCCAGTCCTTCGTCAACCCTCTGGCACGATCACTTTAAATTCACTTGCCGGTTTCACAGGTGAGCTTGGTCCTTGTGTGGACAGCCCTCCCTCTGCAGCTCTAATCTGCCGTCAAAAAATCCGGAGCCGGGGCGCCTGGGTGGCTCAGTGGGTTAAAGCCTCTGCCTTCGGCTCAGGTCATGATCCCAGGGTCCTGGGATCGAGCCCCACATCAGGCTCTCTGCTCAGCGGGGAGCCTGTTTCCTCCTCTCTCTCTCTGCCTGCCTCTCTGCCTACTTGTGATCTCCGTCTGTCAAATAAATAAATAAAATCTTAAAAAAAAAAAAATCCGGAGCCATTTTCCCAAGACACAAATCTGACTCTGAGAGTCCCCTACGAAAGTCCCTCAAGGATCTCAGGAAAAAGCACCAGTGCGTGAAACCCCCTGCAGTCGGCCGCCAGTCTCCCTCTCCCCTCCCCCAATCTCTGACGTGGCCTTCGCACCTCACTCTCCTCTCTGCCTTGGCTACTTCCTTTGCCTGGAGACATCCCATCACTGGCCAACAGCATTTTGTCTGTGAAACCAGCTTGGTCATTTCCCTCCTCCCACCTTACTGCTCTAAATGGTCTATCGGTCTGTCCTCAAGATGGCATGTGAGCTCCTTGTTTTGGGCCCATTCTCTCTATATCCCCTGGCCCTGAGTGTCAGGAAAGTGAATGGACCTCCTTGGGCGAGACCAAGGCCTTACAGACGCTCCTTCTCTTGGACCATTTTGTTAAGATACAGGACACACTGGTGCTGTCACAGCGTTCCTTTAACTGGCTAGCAAAAAAACCCCAGTGGGGGACATCCTGGCTCCTCCCTTTCCTGTTACTCCCACCTCCTCAATCTCCAAGGACCCATGCACTTTGCCAGGGAACCCGCCACACACGTATCCAAGTCTTTCTAGCCCTGGATTCCCACCCTCAATCACCCAAGTCTGGTCATGTCCTTTCCTTGCAAACATTCCCCAGGATGCCCCTTTTCGGGCATTCTATGCCCGTACCCCTTTGCCACCGTCCTTGGGTGTGGTTACTGTTTCACCTGCCCCTCTCCCGAGGGACCTTGAGCTGGGGCCAAACCTTCCTCCCCTGGTATCCCAGCCCCAGCATAAGGCCTGACCCTGCATGGGGCTCCATCTCTCTCTCTGTGTTTCCCTGGACCCTGCCGGACGCTGAGATACCAGTCCTTGCCCGACCCCCACAGGTGCTGACCCACCCTCCATGGCTGGCCTGCCAGTACAGAACAGACGCATCTCGTCTTGTTCTAGCCCTTCACCACGACGACACCAGCATCCCTGGGGTGGGCGTCAGACTACAAGGCCCTCACCCAATTGGGACCCATTGTTTTGCAGGGTAGGCAGCTGAGACTGCGAGGAGCAGACCTGTCAGCCCCCCCAAGTTAGGAGATCGGGTGGGAACAGATGCAGGCCATTGGATATGAGTGTTGGAGTCTGCACCAGCTATATGACACTGAGCAGATCCCCTCAGCTCTTTGGACCTCCATCCTCATCTGTAAAATGGGGATGACAGTGGGCTGTGCCTTGTGGGGCTGTTCAGGGACATTCTGCCCCTAAAGGGATTAGTGCCCATTATCATGAACGGACCCAGACGCTTGGCACTTTGTCCAGGGACTTCCCACCCATACATGAGAGGTGGGGGCTGGGTTCAATCAGCAAGTGGGGGCTGACCGTGGCCCCCCAAAAGACCCTTGTGGGGGCCTTTCCCATGGAGGAGCTTGCACCCTGGGTGGCTCGAGTTCTTAGGGGGTGGGTTGCAGGAGGTGGCTCTGGCTGAAAATGCTTGGCAGAGGGTCCAGTGACCTGGGGACAGCAGGGAAGGCCCACTCTGAGGTAGGAAGCCTGCACCCTAGTGCTCCAGGGGGTGGCCCTTGCCCAGCAGGAGAAGGGCAAGGAGATGACTCATCAGCATAAAGGAGGTGCCCTGGGCACCCTGGCCCAGCCACAGCACCCACCACCCACATGGATATCCTGCCCCTGCCTCCTTCTTCCCTACCCAGAAGACCAAGGTGAGGTGAGTGAGCCGCTAGCCTTGGGTGTAAAATTTTGGAGTGCCAGAAAGTGCAGTAAGTCAGATAAATAATATTTTAATGCAATAGTAAAAAAAAAATAATGCAAACAAATATACCCTGGACAAAATGTCAACACTTTAAATAAAGCCAGGGTCTGTCCAGCCTGCCTCTCTTCTCACTGATTTTTTTCCCTTGTCTTTCTTGTCCCCCTCATAGCAGCTCAGTGTCCCAGGCCCAGTTCTGGCAGCAAAGACGCTCTCCTCCCTCACCCCCGTGACTCACTCAGTCCCTTACCTGTCCCACAGGCTCCGAGAGCTGCTTCCTGCTGGGGCTCTGGGCTCTGGGGTGCTGTTCGGTGGGGCTACTGTCTCGGGGGGCAGCCGGCCCTGGGCACCCACAGCCAAGCCCAGCAGCAGCAGGGGCCAGTATGACTTGGAGCCAGGTCTCTGCCCCCAGGGGGCCTCAGAGCCCACCTGACCTGTCCCTGGCCTCATTTGCCTTCAGGGTCAAAGGACCTGCAGCCTGGAGCTCCCTGGAGGAGAGATAGTGGGTACCCCGGTCTTTCTTGCTGGCAGTGGGTATCCCAGTGTTCCGTGGCCCAAGTGGCCTCGTCCTCTGCCTGAACCTTCTCTCCAAGGCCCATGGCTATTACTCCGGGGGGCTCTCTCCCAACGGGCCATTGGCCAACTGCCCTGCTGTGGTTGGCATCCACAGCTCAACCGTCTTCCCTCACAGCTGCAAGCCTGGTTTTGCCCCTGGGGCCCTGGGTGGGGCGCACCTGCTCCTGCCTTCCTTCTCAGAGGGCGACTGGTTCTGCGGAGCATCTCCCCTGGGACTGGAGAGGCCATGGAGGACCAAGGACGCCAGGGGAGCGGGAGCCGCCAGCATTTGGGGCTCGGACTGGCGCTGCTGTTCTGAGCAGCCTGGGGGCAGGGGTGGCGACAGGGGAGGAAACAGGTGTAGTTTAGCAGGAAGCCGATGTTCAAGTTCAGGAATCATGATACAATTCTAAAAATAGTGTTTAAAGCACCATGTTCAGCACCTCATGGGAGTCATCTCTCTCTTTCTCTTTCACACACACACACAGACTCACTCTCACCCTCATAGATTTTATCCAGAGGTCAAGTCGTAAGTATAGCATGGACACACTGCACGCAGTAATGGCTTCCGTGAGATCCCTTTTCCATCTCCCTGGAATGCGCACACACTGTCCCTCCGGGAACCCCTGCTTAGGTGTGGGGTGGGCAGAAGCAATGAAGAGGGACTGAGCCCCCGCATGGGGTGGCCAGAGCCTGGTTCTGCAGTGGGTGCCGCCAGGAGGTATACTCTGGTCACCAGAGGGGACCAGCCAGCCCCGCCTCCCGGAGTCCCAGATGTCCCAGAGTATCCCTCCTGGCATCACCGGGAGATCACAGCCTGAGCCGAAACCAAGAGTCAGGCACTTAACCGACTAAGCCACCAAGGCGCCCCTTAATGTACTTAAAAAAAAAAATTAAATCCAATTAATTAACATAGAAGGTATTATTGGTCTCAGAAGCAGAGGTCAGTGATTCATCAGTCTTATATAACACCCAGTGCTCCTTACATCACGTGCCCTCCTTTTTTTTTTTTTTTTTAAAACCACCATGGTATTTTTATTTTGTGCTATACTATTCAAATAAACTATATTCAGATATAATTTTCTATTAATTTTTATGGTTCCCAAGTTCAGCCTTGGCTACCTAGTGCTTCTTTTTAAAAAATTATTAAATAATTTTATTTTTTTAATAAACATATAATGTATTATTAGCCCCAGGGGTACAGGTCTGTGAATCACCAGGTTACACACTTCACAGCACTCACTATATCACATACTCTCCCCAATGTCCATAACCCCACCACCCTCTCCCTACTCCCCTCCCCCCAGCCACCTTCAGTTTGTTTTGTGACATTAAGAGTCTCTTATGGTTTGTCTCCCTCCCAATCCCATCTTGTTTCATTTATTCTTTTCCTACCCCCAAACCCCCCACGTTGCCTCTCCACATCCTTGTATCAGGGAGATCATATGACAGTTGTCTTTCTCCAATTGACTTATTTCTCTAAGCATAATACCCTCTAGTTCCAACCACGTCATCACAAATGGCAAGATATCATTTCTTTTGATGGCTGCATAGTATTCCATTGTATATATATACCTCATCTTCTTTATCCATTCATCTGTTGATTGACATCTAGGTTCTTTCCATAGTTTGGCTATTGACATCACATGCCCTCCTTAATGTCCATCACCCAGGTACCCCCTCCCCTCCAGCAACCCTCAGTTTGTTTCCCATAATTAAGAGGCTCTTATGGTTTGTCTCCTTCTCTGATTTTGTCTTGTTTTATTTTTTCCTCTTCCCCTATGATTCTGTTTTGTTTCTCAGGTTCCTCATATCAGAGAGATCATATGATAATTGTCTTTCTTTGATTGACTTATTTCGTTAGCATAATACCCTCTAGTTCCATCCATGTTGTTGCAAATGGCACAATTTCATTTTTTGATGGCTGAGTAGTATTCCATTGTATGTCTATACCTCATCTTCTTTATCCATTCATCTGTTGTTGGACATCTGGGCTCTTTCCATAGTTTGGCTATTGTGGGCATTGCTGCTACAAACATTGGGGTACACGTGTCCCTTCAGATCACTGCATTTGTTTCTTTTGGGTAAATACCCAGGAGTGTGATTGCTAGGTCATAGGGTAGCTCTATTTTCAACTTTTTGAGGAACCTTCATACTGTTTTCTAGAATGGCTGCACCAGCTTGCATTCCCACCAACAGTGTAGGAGGGTTCCCCTTTCTCCGCATCCTCACCACCACCTGTCATTTCTTGACTTGTTAATTTTAGCCATTCTGATTGGTGTGAGGTGGTATCTCATTGTGGTTTCACATATGTATTTCTCTGATGCCGAGTGATGCTGAGCATTTTTTCATTTATCTATTGGCCATTTGGATGTCTGTCTCGGAGAAATGTCTGTTCATGTCTTCTGCCCATTTCTTGATTGGATTATTTGTTCTTTGGGTGTAGAGTTTAAGAAGTTCTTTATAGATCTTGGATACTAGCCCTTTATCTGATAAGGCATTTTCACTTATCTTCTCCCATTCTGTCAGTTGTCTTTTGGTTTTGTCGACTGTTTCCTTTGCTGTACAGAAGTTTTTTTTCTTGATGAAGTCCCAATAGTTTATCTTTGTCTTTGTTTCCCTTGCTTTTGGGGGCGTGTCTAGCAAGAAGTTGCTGCAGCCGAGGTCACAGTGGTTGCTGCTGCCTGTGTTCTCCTCAAGGATTTGGATGGATTCCTGTCTCCCATTTAAGTCTTCATCCCTTTTGAGTCTATTTTTGTGGATGGTGAATGTGCTTTTTAAATGGAAAAGTACAGCAAGCATAATGCATATGGAAGACGGCTGTTACGATCACATTTCTTATTGCTGTTCTTGTTAGTGTAGCCACCAGCTGGTCCATCCGGTGGGGCTGAGGAAAAAAATCACCAGCTAGCAAAAAATAAATGACACCCTAGTTATATCAACTGTCACCTTTCGAAGTTTGTCTTGTCACTCAGAGGACTTGTAACAGTTTAGTCAGTTGCAACAGCAGTTCAGTCAGTTGCAACTAGCATTTTGCAAAAGTGAAGTAGCCTAGAGCAGCGGGGAGAACAGAGAGGGTCCGGTGCAAGGAGCGGGGTGCTGACAGGTCACAGGATTTGGCTTCAGTTATCGAAATTCATATCAGTACTCTGGATGATGGTGGGGAAATGCCTTTCTTAGTGGGAATTTTGATAGGAAAACTTGAGGAAAATGCTATCTAGCAACACACTGGTTTGTCTGTGCATTCCAGCTGAAGCTAGCTGTCGAATCCACCTGCCCTTTACGGTTGGCAGACCTGGAGTTCAAGTTTGAAGCCACCCCTTGTTTTAGATCCTCTAGATCCTGGTGTATCCTGGAGCAGTGAGCTCCTGGTGGCTTGTCCATCTTTGAAAGGTTTCCTCTAGTGTCCCCCAGAGTGAATTTCATGGGTGCCATATGCCCTCATGGATTCAGGTGTTTCCTTGGCATCTGTCCAACCATGGTCCCGGATGCTGGAACAGACATTCTGACTTCCTCCTCGCACATGGAGCTCATGAGGGCCAAGTGAGGTTGGACTCCATGCAGGATTGTGATTCTGTTTGGATCCCTGGGTCCCACACTTAGTGACCCAGCATCCCTGAGAGCCGGGCACTGCGTCCTGGAGAGTTCAGGGTCAACAGGGAAATGGACAAGGCATGGAATAGTAACGGGGCCAGCACCCTAGCAGACGTCATATAGGGGACAGGGGCAGACCTTGGGAAGCCTCCGATTCAGTCCAGCTTTTCCTCATTGTGATACTGAACCCGCTCCGGCCTCTGACCTCAGGCTTCCTGCACCTTTGGACCTGGGGCCAGGTTTGTCCCAGGGGTCCAGGTTGAAGCTGCTCCCCACGCCCCAGCAACCCTGTGTGGGTGTGACACACTCAGCCAGTGCCCAGGGTTCTGAAACTGTGGTTCTACCTGAGACAGCCCCAGGTCTCAGAGAGAAGGAGGGGCTGGACCTAAGCTCAGGAACCCTAGCTGTCTTGCCATGGTCTTTGGGGATCACTGCCACAGACCACATCCTCCCATGGTTGCAAGGTTGAAAATCCAGGCGTGACTGCATCCTGAGGACTCTCACAGGCTGGCCTGGGCTTTCATTCTTTTATAAAGATTTTATTTATTTATTTGACACAGAGAGAGAGAGAGAGAGAGAGAGACAACAAGAGAGGGAACACAAGCTGGGGGAGTGGGAAAGGGAGAAGCAGGCTTCCTGCTCCTCAGGGAGCAGGATGAGGGGCCGTGAGGGGGCGGGGCTCGATGGGGGCGGGACTCGATCCCAAAACCCTGGGATCATGACCTGAGTTTAAGGCAGACGCTTAATGATTGAGGTTGAGTTGAGTTAGGAGGCACCCCATGGGCTGGGCTTCCTCAGCTGGTGCAGTGGCAGCTCTGACCCACCCAGGACTGCCCCCACCCCATTCCTGGACTGGATTCAGGCCTGGCCTAAAAGCCATTTGTATTCACGGTATTTCTTAAACCTTGGTTGAAACAGACGAACAGGAGACAAAGCCAGTCCTGCTCACCCACCTGTCCTGGCAGTTTTAATGGAAGAAAAATGCCGCCAGCAATGTCCAATGCCTGTCTGATTTGGGGCAGCTAATCTCATGGGGGTGGTTCCCGATATGGAGGGAACTAAGGGAGGGCAGCAACAGCCCCAGGCAGAGGGAGAGGCCTCCAAGTCCTGGGGGGTGAGGGCTTTGAAAGTGAAGGGTGGGGGTGGCAGGGGGGCAAAGGGCGGGGACTGGATGCGGGAGGAGGGACCTCAAGTCATCAAGGAAGCAGGGCTACAAAGATCCAGTGGGAGGCTTGGTCAAGATGTCAAAACAGCCCAGACTACCTAGGAGGGAAGGGGTGTGCAGTTTACAACCCAGTGGCGCCAGAGACCAAGGGGAAGTGACTTCTCCGCTTGCCCAAACGCGTGGTTTGCAGGCAAGCCTCTCAGCCGGTGAGGCTGAACCAGATGATGAGGGCTAAGGACGTGCTTTCTCAGTCTTCGGCGTGCAGAGAATGCCAGGGACCTGGGGAAAGTGTGGATTCACATTCAGCACGTCTGAGCTGGCCTCGGAAAGGAGGCTTTTTTTTTTTTTTAAAGCTCCCAGGGGGTGTCGTGGCTGCCACCCTACAGACGGACCACACTCGGAGTAACAAGGAGCAAATGCGACTCTGTACTGCCCCCTGGCGACCCTGTTGAAAGGTGTTCGCACTGGTCCAATAGGTAATGGAAGTGGGGGCGGCCACCTGCGGCCAGAGGGGCGACTCTGGGGGCCAGATCTGACCTCTGGTGAACTGAAGCCGAGCTCGAACTAGATCGTCAGAAGGTAGAACATTCGGAAGCCCGTGCCTCTTGAGATGCAGAAAATGAGAGGAGAGTGCGGATTTGAGGCACTTTCGCACACTTTGCAGTTAGAGGGTGGTTTCTGGAATGGCAGGGAGGGTTGTGGTTGGCCTGTAAAGACAATTATCCTTGCAGCTCCATTCGTCAGCGGCATTCCACATAGTCTGGCGTAGACTGCTCCCCAACTTCCTGCCTCCCTGTGCCTTACCTCTGTGATGAAAAACGAAGCCTCGAAGCCTCGGGGAAGGGGACAGGAGGCTTGCAGGGGATGGCGGTATTTTCCTCAGACTTTCACTCTTTCATTTTGAGGGAGTGATGTAAGGTGGGCTAATGTTATCCTGACATTATCCTTTTTTTTTTTTTTTTTCCTTTTGGGGTGGTAGACTATTCACTTCTCATACTCTCCTCCCACCCTTGTTTGGATCCCAAGTATCAGAAACCGTATTCAGGATTTGTTCAAACAGGTTCCTTCATCTGGTAATAGTGGTTGGAGACTCTGATATCCCAGTTTTCCTTCTTCTTCTTCTTTTGTTTTTTTTCTTTTCTGGCTGTTTATTGAAACTTTTCATTCTGGATTCATTATAATATTTTTTGTTATGTTAATTTTACTAAGTTTTAAAATGTTAATTCCAGTGCGTAATATACAATCTTATATTAGTCTCAGCTCCCAATACTCCACTTTCAGTAGTACATGGAAGAAGTAGATGGAAGCTGAACAAGGCAATAGAGGATCTGAACAATATCGTAAGCCAACAAAAACCAACAGACATCTCTAGAACAGTCGATCCACTCGACAATAGCAGTGTACACATTCTTCTCAAGCGCACGTGGAACATTCCCCAGGATAGCCCTTATGGGAGGTGATAAAATCAGTCTTCCTAAATTTAAAGGGATTGAGATAACACAAAGTACATTCTCTCACCGCAATGGACCGAAATAAGAAAGAAATCACAGAAGCAAATTTGGGGAATTCACAAATATGTGGAAATTGGACATGTTCTTAAATAGTCAATGGGGCAAAAAAAGAAATCACAAAAGAAATTAGAAAATACTTAAGATGAATGGAAATGATAACACAATGTACTAAAACTTGTGGGCAACGATGTCTTGGGTATCGCACCAAAAGCACAGATAACAAAAGAAAAAATAGACAAATCAGACTACATCAGATTTAAAACTTACTTGAGTCAAAGGACACAATTGAGAGTGAAGAGGCAATACACAGAATGGGAGAAAATATTTGCAAATCAAATACGTGATACAGGGTTGATATCCAGGGTATAGAAAGAACTCCTACAACCCAAAGCCAAAAATCCTAACCCAGGGATGCCAGAGTGGCACAAGTTGGCTGAGTGTCCAACTCTTGATTTCTCTCAGGTCACAATCTCAGGGTCCTGGGATCAAGCCCTGTGTTGTGCTCCACACTCAGTGGGGAGTCTGCTTGAGATTCTCTCTCTCTCTCTCCCTCTGCCCTTCCCCCTACTCACACATGAGCTCTCTTTCTCTAAAATGAATAAATACAATCTTAAAAAAAAAAAACCAACAATCCAGTTTAAAAAATGAGCAAAAGACTTGAACAGCCATTTCCCTAAAGATAGAGAATGACTGGCCACAGGCCAAGGAGTACGTGAAAAAATTGTTCAAAAATCACTCATCATTAGGGAAATAAAAACCAAAACCATAATGAGAAGCCACTTAACATCCACCATATGCCTGTTACTAAAATGTTCTCAAGGTCCGTCTTTCCTTTTAATGGCTGAATGATGTTCCATGGTATGGATAGGCCATATTTTGTTTACTCATATGCCGATCTATGGACAAATGTTGGTTCTACCTTTTAACTGTTGTAAATAATGCTGCTATGAACATAGTTGTGCAAATATGCCTTTGAGATCTTATTTTCAATTCTTAGGCTATATGCCCAGAAGTGGAATTACTTGATTAAATGGTAATTCTGTTTTTCATTTTTTGAGGCTCCTCAGTACATGTTCTATAACAGCTGTACCATTTTGCCTTCCCACCAAGGGCACAGGGTTCCCATTTCTCCACATCCTCACCCACATTTGTAATTTTCTATTCTTTTAATAATAGATATCACAGAGGAAGTGAGGGACTTGAACAGCCATTTCCCTATGTGCACGTCCCCAACGGGCGTCATCTGATCCATCAAGGGTCTGCACAAAACACAAAGGCAGGGGAAGGTTGGAACTACTCTCCCTCCCACTATCTGCATGAGCTGGGACATTGATCTTCCTCTGCACTGGGTGCTCCTGGTCCCCAAGCCTTCAGATTTGGACTAGAATCTACACCATTGCCCACTCCCCACTCCCTAACTCTTGCGCCTTTGAACCACACCTCCAGTCTGTGGGGCTTCCAGCTTGCGGATAGCAGATGGCAGGACTTCTCAGCCTCTGTGATCACATGAAGCAATACCTTACTATAAGTCTCTAGATATTGCTATATCTATCTGTCTTCTTTTTTTTTTTAAGATTTTATTTATTTATTTATTTGACAGAGATCACAAGTAGGCAGAGAGGCAGGCAGAGAGAGAGAGGGGGAAGCAGGCTCCCCACTGAGCAAAGAGCCTGATGTGGGGCTCGATCCCAGGACCCTGGAATCATGACCTGTGCTGAAGGCAGAGGCTTTAACCCACTGAGCCACTCAGGTGCCCCTCTATCTGTCTTCTTAAAATTTTAAAAATTTATTTGATAGAGAACACAAGTAGGCAGAGCAATAGGCAGAAGGAGAGAGGGAAGCAGGCTCTCCACTGAGCAGGGAGCCTGATGTGGGGCTTGATCCCAGGACCCTGGAATCATGACCTGAGCCAAAGGCAGCCCCTTAATCAACTGAGCTACCCAGGTGTCCCTATCTGTCTGTCTTCTATCTGTCCATCTGTATCTCTTATTGGTTTTGTTTTTCTGGAGAACCCTAAGATAAAGGTCAAGGTCAAGGAGGAGAAAGGGGTCAGGGATGGAGTAACATTTTGTCTGAATGCAATTTTCCATGAATAGTTTTAAATATATAAGAAAAATCTATAATTTCACTCTTTAAACTTTCCACTTGTGCAGGTGAAAATCCACCATAAACAAAGTTTATGGCCGAGTTGAGGCACCGGAGAATATGATTTAATCCAGAGGGGAGGGAGGAGGATCGGCCGTATTTCCAAGAGACGGGAAGAAAGGACGACCCTGGGCATCAGGCTGAGCAGGTGTGAGGCTGAAGACGACGGAGAAGACACGAAGCCCAGAGACACAAGGGAATGGCCCAGATGTCTTCAGGAGGCTGAGCCATTGCTGCTCACTGGACTCCTGTGTGTCCAGATGGAAGGTTGGCCTGTGAGGAAATGGCGCTGGTTGCTTCGGATGAGTGATGTGGTTTGACATGATGGCCAGTTACACACTCAAAATACCATGGTGCTTAAAATGCCAGGCATTGTTTCCAGAAGCTTCTTCTTATTTTTTTTTTAAGATTTTATTTACTTATTTGAAAGACAAAAATAGCAAGAGAGAGTAAAAGCAGGGGGAGCAGCACGCTCTCCAATGAGCAGGGAGTCCAATGTGAAGCTCGATCCCAGGACCCTGGGGTCATGACCTGAGCCGAAGACAGACGCTTAACAGACTCAGCCACCCAGGGGCTCCCTCCAAAAGCTTAAGATGAGCAACTAAACAAAGGCACAGGGCTTCTCCTGTCTGCTGTCCCATCTCACCACTGCGCTGTCCACTCTCCTGAAGGAGCCTTTCTGACTGCTACCCCCCTCCACCCCCCCACACCCCCACCTTGGCTTGCTCAACTCCGTAGGGGTCCATGTCCCTTGTAGTCCTCGCCTGTGGGGGCTCTGCGGGGACTCTTTCAGACAGAGGATGAGGCTAACTCCTCCAGAGGCTGCCTGGGGCCAGGGGAGAGGCTCCATGGGACCTACAGACAAACGCCCCCAGCTGACCAGCCCTGTCCATCTCTCCTTGCCCTGCCAGCACCACTGGGAAGATGAGACCACAGCTCAGGGGGAACTGGCTACTCAATGGCCCTTGACCAGGGTTGACCATGACAGAACATTGGTCTGACTTGCAAGTAGCCCAAAACACAATACCCGAGGGAAAGCCTTTGTCGAAGACATCTGTGTTATGTGTGGGAAGTAAGATCTCTCCAAGATACAGAGGCTGAGAAAAGCTTTGAAAAATATTTATATCAGAAACAATGAGAACATACATGAGCCTGACACATGCATGCGGGCGGGGGGAGGTGTCTCAGGTTGTGCACACAGCTCTGTCTGATACCTGCCTTTTCGGACACTCCAATGGTTCTCTCCTAGGCTTGGCCACCACCTGGGTCATATAGGTAGTGACTTCAACTGGGGCACAATCTCAATTTGATTTGATTTGGTTTTTTAAAGATTTTATTTATTATTTATTTGAGAGAGAGAGAGAGACAGAGAGAAAGCACAAGCTAGGGGTGGAGGGGCAGAGGAAGAGGGAGACAACATTGTGGGGTTCGATCCCAGGACCCCGGGATCATGACCTGAGCTGAAGGAGGATGCTTAACTGACTGAGCTACCCAGGCCCCCCACAGCCTCAATTTTTTTTTAATTTTTATTTTTTTTAATTTAAATATTTTTATTTATTTATCAGAGAGAGGGAGGGGGAGAGAGCGAGCACAGGCAGACAGAATGGCAGGCAGAGGGAGAAGCAGGCTCCCTGCCGAGCAAGGAGCCCGATGCGGGACTCGATCCCAGGACGCTGGGATCATGACCTGAGCTGAAGGCAGCTGCTTAACCAACTGAGCCACCCAGGCGTCCCGACCCACAGCCTCAATTTTAAAAGAAATCGCATTTGAGCATTAAAAAAGAAACCAATAAAATAAAATTCCCTTGTGGTGACCCTTCCATTCTCTCAGGGAAAAGGCTAAAATCCTTACAACAGTTTCCAGGCCCTCAGCCTGCTCTCAGCCACCTTGTTGCCTCTATTTGCAATGCTCCTGGTCTGGCTGTTCAGAGAACATTCATAGAACATTTTGGGCAGCCTTCCACCTAAGGTCACCTGCATTGGGTGTTCCCACCCCTGGTCTGGCTGTCGTCGTCTTGTCCGTCTGACTCACCCTCCCCGCAGCTGCTACTGCTAAGGCGCCCCTGCCCCCCTGCCAGAAAGGTCTGTCCTGCCCCCAACCAGGACAGCACTCCCATGACCCTCTGTCCCAACCTTGCCTTTGTCACCACCTTCAAATGATGTATTTGCTTAGTTGTTCAGTGTTTGTCTCCTTCCAACAAAATGTGAGATCCCTGAGGGGCTGGCACCTGTGTCCCCACTGCTGGATGTGTCTGTCAGATGGCATTCCCTCAATGTTTATTGAATGAAGAAATGAAGTTCCTGTCCATGATGGAAAGATAAGGGAGCGGGAGTCTGGGTGGGCAAGATGGGTGAAGGCAGGCAAAGATACAAACTTCCAGGGACACCTGGGTGGCTCAGTTGGTTAAGTGTCTGCCTTCAGCTCAGGTCATGATCTTGGGGTCCTAGGATTGACTCCCACATTGGGCTCCCTATTCAGTGGGGAGCCTGCTTCTCCCTCTGCCTCTGCCGCTCTCCCTGCTTGTACTCTCTCTCCCACTCTCAAATAAATAAATAAATTTTTTTTTTTAAAGGTACAGACTTCTAGTTGTAAGAAAAGTAAGTCCTGGGATGCCTGGGTGGCTCATTTGGTGGAGTGGCTGCCTTCGGCTCAGGTCATGATCCCAGTGTCCTGGGATCGAGTCCCACATCGGGCTCCTTGCTCAGCAGGGAGCCTGCTTCTCTCTCTGTCTCTGCCTGCCACTCTGTCTGCCTGTGCTCTCTCTCTCTGACAAATAAATCAATAAAATCGTTTTTTTAAAGATTTTATTTATTTATTTGACAGAGATCACAAGTAGGCAGAGAGGCAGGCAGAGAGAGAGGAGGAAGCAGGCTCTCCACTGAGCAGAGAGCCTGATGTGGGGCTCGATCCCAGTATCCTGGGATCACGACCCAAGCCTAAGGCAGTGGCTTTAACCCACTGAGCCACCCAGGCGCCCCAATAAATAAAATCTTTAAAAAAAGTAAGAAAGGTAAGTCCTAGGAATATAATGTACAATATGGGGACTCTAGTTAACAAAACTGTGATGTATTTGAAAGTTAAGAGAGTTAATCTTAAAGGTTCTCATCACAAGAAAAAAATACCTATATGTGGTGATTGTAGTTAACCAAACTTATAGTGGTAATCTCTTTGCAATAGACACATATAATCATATCCCACACCTAACATGAATACAGTGTTATATGTCAGTTACATCTCAGTTAGAAGTAATTTGACAAATGAACCATGTCCAGAAAGAAGTAAGATGATATTTCAGACCAGACTGGGCGTGTTCAGGGTGATATGGCAGTAGACATGATATTTCAAATATTAAATGAAATTCAAGATTCTGTTTATTTTGGCTATTTATGTTTTTCTGGATATACAACCTTCTGGATTATAGATACATAGTTGATTTTCCATTTGCTGTGGTAATGTTTTGCCATTTAATTAAACTGTAAGAAGCTAATACATTTTACTCCTTTTTAAAAAAGACTTTATTTATTTATTTATTTATTTATTTGACAGACAGAGATCACAAGTAGTCAGAGAGGCAGGCAGAGAGAGAGAGGGAAGCAGGCTCCCCGCTGAGCAGAGAGCCTCATGCGGGGCTCACTCCCAGGACCCTGAGGTCACGACCTGAGCCGAAGGCAGAGGCTTAACCCACTAAGCCACCCAGGCGCCCCCATTTAACTCTTCTTAATAGCAGAAATAATTTGAAAGTGTTTTATGTATCCTAGCAAATGAGAGAAGAACATTAGATGAAACCTCAATAATCTAATTGCTTGTTCTCTGAAGAAATAATTATGAGCAGAAAAGAATCCTCAGTCCCTTAAAGAGTGAAATTTGAAGCACAATATAAGCTTGTAGTTAAGTCTTTTGTTATTAAGTCTTACCAGAACTTGCCACATTAAAAAAAAATGCAGCTACCTATCTTCTCTGTATGCAAAGATACATTTCAGATATATTGAATAGCTAAAAGCAAAGCAAAACAAGCAGAAAAAAGAATGCATTAAAAAATTTTTTTATTAAGTAAACACTACACCACCCAACGTGGGGCTTGAACTCAAGACCACAAAATCAAGAGCCCCTGCTCCCCCTGCGGAGACAGCTAGGCATCCCAAGTTAATGCATTATTAAACATAGAATTAAGAAGGGTTATGTAACAAGAAGCAGGAGCCAAGAAAGAAAAGATGGAAACGTTCGGCTGCCCGGAACGAGCACCCATCTGTTCGTTCTTCAGGCACCCCATCTCTCAGAGCAGAGCTGGCAGCTAGGGGGCTTGAATCCTGTCCACTGTCTGTCCGATGCTGGGGTCTTGGATCGAAGAACCCCTCCCGGAAATACTGAAATTTGATCTGTGGCCAGCAGGGGGCGCTGTGGCCTCGCCCCAAGGTGTCCTCACGTGGGCTGCTCACAGCCGCCTCGCAGTCTGGGATTGAGCTTCCTGCTCACTGATGCAGACTCCGTGGCAGACTCCACGGCACCTGGACTTGTACTGGGTGTACTGACCCAGCAGCTGCTTCCTTCCTTTCCTTGTCATGCAGAAAACTCTATGTCAAGCCCCAGCCATGCCAGTGTCCCAGATCAGTGCTGATTTTTGAAGGGCGAGCCTCTGCCTCACCCTCCTCCAGTCAATAGCTGTGGCCACCACCTAAGGGCAGACAAGCCCATCATCACTGGCAGTGTTCACGTTCTTTGCAATGTGATTTTCCCATTTCTGTTGACTTCCCTCTATGCTCCACAATCTTACAAGCTATAAACCAGAATAAACTCATCATCAGATTTCTCTAGAAATCTTTCTTCTCAGTCACTTGGGGTTGGCTTCATACCATTTTGCCTGAGCTCAACTAAACCACGTTAGCAGAATTCTCTTCCCTGCATGGCTTGGCTAGAATGAGGTGTAGGGGAACACTCATGGAAGATCTGGAAGTTGAATGCAATGCTGCATCGTTTCTGTGCCATGGGTCACTGCCAGCACTGAGGTTAACGTGGGAGAGGAGATGGGTATAAATTTGCCTATGTTGCTTTCTTTCCCAACTGCGGATCTGGATAACCTAGAGCAAGCACAGGCTCAACAGTAGAGGAGAGGCAGTAGCCTGTGAATATTGCTCCACCGCTCACACCACGGCAAAAACATCCACCCTCCTAGTAATCCTTTGTTCTGTATCCTTCACAGTGATTCTGCTTCCCTAGTCAACCCTGACTGACACTTACCTAGATCGGGACCCTCGTACACATCAGGACTCTCCATCTGCCTCCAAAATCTTTTGAATTAACATAGTCCTCTTGGTCTCCACTGCGAGAATCTTCATTCAGCCTCTGGAGATTGTAGTAGAAGCTGTCTGGTACCTGCCTGTATTCCCTCAACACTTGCATTTCTGCTTGACTTTTAGTTTCTATCACCTGAGCATCTCTGGCCATCAGTGTCGGTGTGCAGGGGAGGACAAGGGTGCAAGAAATTATCTCCTCCCAGAGCAGCTCTCAACCAATGACCGATGAGAGTTGGTAGGTACATGGACACCTTTGTTCTCCCACCCTTCCAAGGCAGTAGTCTTGTAAGGGCCTATTCTGCCAGAGCGGCCCCACCCTGGTTGAACTACCATTTTGTTGTAAAACTTAAATTGACTCTTGCTCCACCCCTCCACCCCCCCACCCGAGAACTTACTAAAAACAAGTCCTGGAAACCAGTCCCAGGTAAAAAAAGCCCAAATACAAAGGTGGATCAGGCCAGGTGGAGGTATTCAATCAGTGGGGGTGCATATTGTCTCTTAGCTACTAAGTAGTATGGGCCCTGCCCTTTGGGCACCTTTTGGGCACCAATTCTGACCAAGGTGATAGGCTGATTCAAGCCCCCGCATCGGGCTCTCTGCTCGGCAGGGAGCCTGCTTCCTCCTCTCTCTCTGCCTGCCTCTCTGCCTACTTGTGATCTCTGTCTGTCAAATAAATAAATAAAATCGTTAAAAAAAATGTCTACTAGGGTAAATTGTAATTCAATTGGTCACTTATGTGTGACCTAACATGACTGTGCAGCTTTCTCTGTGTGTTACAATTTCATTGGCCACCTGTGTGTGGCCAGGCCCAACCACATGGCTCTTGCTCTATAAAAATTAGCCTGTGAAACAGAGGGGGGTCGCCCTCTCTGTAAGGGGTGGCCCTGACTGGTCTGTTTGACAGTCGGTCTGATTCTTGATGCTTGGCACGAAATAAAGCTTTGCTTAACCTTCGCTTTGTATCAGTCTTGCTGGCTCCAGTTGCCCAAGAGTGATAACTTGTTTTCCTGCCATCCTTCCCTTTTTTAGGAGCATCTCCTAAATATGCTACTTGCATTCGATTCAGGATTGGATTCTTGTGAAACCCTAAGCTGCCTGTCGTGGTCATAAGAAGCAGATCTTCAGAGTGAAATTCTGGAATTGGATAGCTCACCAGTCAAATAGAAGTAAGGACCTTATTAGTGACTCTAGCATGCTCGGTTCCCCAAGTAATAAGACATTTACTGAAAAAGCCCCTCGCAAGTGGTGGATCTGCAGGTTCAGATGGAAGGGGTTGCATTGACTAATATCTCCAACATTTGAGCAATATGATGGAAATGGTCACTGTAAAACCATGGAGTGGGCTGGTTGTCGCTAAATGCCAACAGAGCAGTAGAAGAAAATGGTGGTCTCAGGACAGCCAACTGATGTGGGAGCCAGCTGGCTTCTATGGCAATGCTTAGAGGTCTGTGTAATCTGTGGCCAGAAGGAAGATCAAGATCTGTGGGTGGAGCATAACAGAGAAACAAGGTGACAGATTTCACAGCCCTAGTGTCTCTGACGCCAAAGTCAGGCTGTGATAGAGAGGGCATAGGACAATGTGGGGGCACCAGGATGGCTCAGTCAGTTGGGTGTCCAAATCTTGGTTTCAGCTCAGGTCATGATCTTGGGGTTGTGTGGTCAACCGAAACCTGTGTGGGGATTTGGAGTTGGTGCAGAGACGGCTTGAGATTCTCTGTCTCTCCTTCTTCATCTGCCCCTTCCTCTGCTCTCTCTTTCTCTAAATAAATAAAAATAAAATCTTTCTTAAAACAAACAAACAAACAAACAAACAGGGGAGCCTGGGTGACTCAGTTGTTAAGTGTCTGCCTTCAGCTCAGGTCAGGATCCCAGGGTCCTGGGATCAAGTCCCATGTTAGGCTCCCGGCTCAGCTAGGAGCCTGTTTCTGCCTTTTCCACTTCCTGTTTGTGTTCCCTCTCTCACTGTCTCTGTCAAATACATAAATAAAATCTTAAAACAAATAAACAGTCAAACAAAACAAAACAAACAAACAACAACAATAACAAAAACCAATAAGGCACTCTAGGTGGAATGGCAGAATATGTTCCCACCCCCAAAACTTGAAGTAGATGTGGTGATCCCCATCTTTTAAATCATTCATCTGGTCCCTGAAAATTCTACTTAGGTCAAGGCCGAGAATGGTGGTAAATTTAATCAAGCAGTAACCCCAGTTGTTCCAGATGTGGTATCATTACTAAGACAAATCAACGTGGCACTTGCTGTGTTAATTTTTTTTTTTAAAGATTTTATTTATTTATTTGTCAGAGAGAAATCACAAGTAGATGGAGAGGCAGGCAGAGAGAGAGAGAGGGAAGCAGGCTCCCTGCTGAGCAGAGAGCCCGATGTGGGACTCGATCCCAGGACCCTGAGATCATGACCTGAGCCGAAGGCAGTGGCTTAACCCACTGAGCCACCCAGGCGCCCCTAAATTTTTTTTTTTAACATCTGGTATACTGAGATATAATTTAGATATATGAAAATGCATCTTCTTTAGTGTACAGTTCAGAGTTTGAAATACATGCATTCAGTCTTGTAGCCACTCACTGCTGCAATCAAAATATAGAATAGTTCATTACCCCTAAAACCCCGTCATGCTCCTTTGTCATCACCCCATCCTTCCACCTGCAAACCCTAGCAACCAACTGGTCTCTCTCTCTCTTTTTTTTAATCCGCATAGTTTTGCATTTTTAGAGTGTCATGTAAATGGAATCATACAATATGTAGCTGGCTTCTTCCACATAGCCTTTTTTTTTTTTTTAAACTGGCTTCTTTTTTTAATTAGCAATAATCGCGCCTCGGATAAACCTCATTGGCTACGATACTGCCACTGCGCAAAGCTAAACTGGCTTCTTTTTTTAAACTGGCTTCTTTCACATAGCCTGCTGCACTTGAGTCAATCCATGTCTTGCGTATATCAGCGGTCATTCATTCCTTTGTGCGGCTGAGTTATGATTCCATTGTGTGAATGCTCCAGCTTGTTTATCCATTCACGGATCAAAGGACAATTCTATTAGCAGGTTTTGATGATTATGAATAAAGCCACTAGAAACATTTGTGTGAAAATGTGTCTTCTCTTCCCTTGGGTAAATACCTAAAAGTGAGATTGTTGAGTCGTAAGTAAGTGTACATTTAACTTTATATGAAACTGCCAGACTGTTTCCTAAAGTAGCCATATCATCACGCAATGCCTTCAGTAATGTGTGAGTATTCTAGTTGATCCACATCCTTTAAGGAGTTAGCATTGTTAGATTTTTTTATTTTAGTTGTTCTCACAGATGCGTAGTGTTATTTTGTTGTGGTTTTAATTTGTGGCTTTCGGTTTTGTTTTGTTTTGTTTTGTTTTAAGTAGGCTCCACACCCTGCGTAGAGTCCAACATGGGGCTTGAACTCTCAACTCTGAGATCAAGACCTGAGCTGAGATCAAGAGTCAGACACTTAACTGACTGAGCCATCCAGGCGCCCCTAATCTGTGGTTCTAATTCTCTAATGATTGACAATGTTAAGCATCTTTTCATGTATGTACTTGCCTTCCATATATCTTCTTTAGTGAAGTATCTGTTCAGAACTTTTCCCTTATTAAAATTGAATGGATTGTTTTCTCATTATTGAGTTTTGAGAGTTCTTTGTGTATTTTTTATGTATTACATATACCCTTTATCAGGTATATATTTTGCAAATATTTTCTCCCAGTCTGGGGCTTGTATTTGAATTTTCTTAACAGTGTCTTTTGAAGAGCAGACATTTTTTTTTTCATTTTTATGAAGCTATCAACCTGTTATTTTATGGACAGACAGTTATTTTGCTGTTACATTTAAGAAGTCTTTGCCTAATTCGAGATCACAAAGATTTTTTATTGAAAGTTTTATGGTTTTAGGATTTCTACTTAGGGCTATGGGATATTTTGAAATAATTTTTGGATATGATGCTACCCAAATGTTTGTCAATGAGAGAATGGTTATACAAATGTGGTAATCCATTCCATGGAATATTATGCAGCCATAAAAGAGAATGAACTATTGATGCAGGCAACAAATTGGATGAACTTCAAGGGAATTATGTTGAATGGAAAAAGCCAGTCTCAAAAGGTTACCTACTATGGTTCTATTTCTATGACATTCTTAAAAGGACAAAGTTAAAGAGATGGAGGACAGAATGATGCTTGCAGGGGTTAGGGATGGGAGGAATGAGGGGATGGATGTGGCTATAAGGGGGTAGCATGAAGGAGCCTTGTGGTAGAGATGGTAGATGGTGGATGGTAGATGATAAAGCTAAATATCTTGCTTGGTGGTGATCGTGCAAAGATACACACGTGGTAACATGGGCGCGCACACAACACACACACACGCATACACAAATGAGTGCAGGTAGAATTGGAAAAAATGGAATAAGCTCTAGATTATACCAATGTCAATTTCCTGGTGTTAATGCTGTACTATAATTATGCAAGATGCTAACATTGGATGAAGCTGGGGAACGTGTGCATAGACCATCCTTGTACATTACTTTGCAACTTCATCTATAATTATAGATGAATTATAAATCTATAATTATTTCAAAATTAAAAGTTTGGAAAAATTCAGTTGCAGTTGTCTTGACACTTTCTCCTAAAAAGCCACAATATCCTGGTCCCATCTAAATTATTATAATCCCATAATAGTTAATAGCTGCTTCATAGTCAAATTTCCACAATGGTTCATAAGATGGCTTTTATTTATAGTTACTACTTTTTGTTTGGTTTGGTCTCCTGAGAAGATCTAATCTGTGTAAACTGTGTTCTCGTTACTTGTTAGATCTCTCCAGATTCTTTTCATCTGTAAGGGTCTACACCTTTTCTTTCCTGATATTCACTTTTTGAAGCGTCCATGCCAATTTTCTTTTCCAGCATTCTGCAGTCTGGGTTTGTCTGGCTATTTTCCTGGGACCCTTGCTTTCCCTGAGAACTGAGAACTACTTGCAATGGATTTAAACACCTCAAATATGCTTACACACATGGGCTTATCATGACACTAGCAAATCAATGTTGGAAGAAGCTGGCACACTGACTTGTTACTATTGACAGTCGGTAAATAAGAGAATAAGAGGGAAAAAGATCAAACATTTATCTTGCTTTTTACCTTACACATAGCTCCTCTGGGGACTGAATCACTGATGAGGGGAAGTTTTCTTACCAAAGTCAAGGAGGAACGCAGGAATGCAGGAATGAGAACTTCCCCGGCTTGCATCCAGTAATGAACCAATGGATTAGGGCATTGTGCTTACATCACAATTTAGAATGGAATACAAGGGCCCCACTCCATATCCTGATGGGTGTCCTCGTGTTAACTCCACCCCCCCTTGTTATGTGGAGCCATCTCCCTCAGTTCATTTTGCCAAACCATGTCAAGGCCACACTGGCCTTCTGTATGCTCCAAGAGCCCTTTCATTTTCACTCTGTCTGATTGGCATGCTCCACTCTCAAGACCCCTGGGCCTCCCTCAGATTTGGGGGGGGTCTCAGGGTCTAACTCAGGTCAAAAATGTTGGGTACTCCATCTTCAGTACCACTGGTGCCATAGCCAAGCCCATTGGGTTCTGTGTTTCTGTGTCAAATTTGGGATCTGCGCCAAGCAATTCTGTGCACAGGCCACAGTTCTTAGCACCCCAGGTTCTCAACTTGTGTCACAGCTGGGGGTGCTGTAGATGCTTAGGGGTGGCAGTGGGGGTGAGATGCAGCACCAGATCCCAACAATCTGGGAACCACACCCTTTCTGACATCCCTCTCCTCTGTTACTGATTCAGAAAGTTCCCCCAAATGTTCCCTTCCCTGCATTGGCCTATTTTGACCCTTCCCTTCCCACACGCTCCCAGCAGATGTATATCATCACCAGCTTCATATGCAAGGCATCAGAGGTATGTGTGTGTGTGTGTGTGTGTGTGTGCGCGCGCGCGTGCATGCGTGTGTGATAGACAGACAAACAGAAGGACAAAATGTGGCCAGTCACTCATGTGACATGATTCCCCTTCTTAGGGAATCACAATGACCCCAGCCATCTCCAGGAGTCCCAGAATGGCAGGGTCTTTGGAACTCAGAAATCCCTTTGGTCGTGCCATCAGTTGCTCATTCATCTCTTTGCCTAACTCTGTCAGCTCCTTGTGTTTATCAGACACATCAAACGCATGGAGTGGATCCTGCCCACCAGGATTTGCAGAATTTGCAGATTAGTTAGGAGAGAGACTTGCAAAAAAAAACTTAGATCTGTGTGGTAGGCGCTTAGTTAGGAAACCACAATGTTTACACATGGCAGGAAGCTGGTAACTGCGTTAAGAGGTCAGGGAAATATTATTGCCTGAGGAGGAAGTTTTGAGATTCTCGTAGAACCCTGAACTGGGACACCAGTTGGAGGACACTGTAAAGGGTCAGGAAGTCCTGTCTGTCAATGAACGGCTTGGAAAAAGCGTTGGAGGCAACCAAGAGGATTAGGTGTTGGATCAACTGCAGATACTTCATGTGGCAGAAACACTTGAGGGGGGGATGTATGAGACATGAGACTTGGCACCAAATCTGGGCCAGCCTCCAAAGACTGCGTCATGATAAAGAGTCTGAATTTCCCCCTTCAATCTGTACCTTCCTGTCCAAGCCACAGGCAGCTGTTGATTACTGGGAATGTGGCCAGTCCAAATTGAGATGAGCCACAAGTGTAAAATACACACTGGATTTTAAGGATTTCATACTGGGAAAAAAAGTTTAAAACCATCATAGCTAATTTTTATATTGACTGCATTCTGCAATGATAACATTTGGGATGTACTGGCTTAAGTAAAATGCACTATTAAAAATCATTTCAGGGGTGCCTGGGTGGCTCAGTGGGTTAAAGTCTCTGCTTTCAGCTCGGGTCTTGATCCCAGGGTCCTGGGATCGAGCCCCGCATTGGGCTCTCTGCTCAGTGGGGAGTCTGCTTTCCCCTCTCTCTCTGCCTGCCTCTCTGCCTACTTGTGATCTCTCTCTCTGTCAGATAAATAAACAAAATCTTTTAAAAAATCATTTCACAGGGCGCCTGGGTGGCTCAGTGGTTTAAGCCGCTGCCTTCGGTTCGGGTCATGATTTCAGGGTCCTGGGATCGAGTCCCACGTCAGGCTTTCTGCTCGGCAGGGAGCCTGCTTCCCTCTCGCTCTCTCTGCCTGCCTCTCTGCCTACTTGTGATCTCTGTCAACTAAATAAATAAAATCTAAAAAAAAAAATCATTTCACCTCTTTCTTTTTACCTTTTTAAATAAATGTAGCCAATAGAAAATTAAAAATTACAGATGTGGATTGCATAAGTGACTTTGAAGGTGGGAGACAAGCAAAGGTTAGTTAGAGAGGAGGAGTGCAGGCAAAGCTGGATCTGGGAGTAATGAGGAGGAACAGAGGGTACAGGCTGAGCAGTGGGGACCGGCAGGAAGCCAGATAATGGTTGAGGTGAGAAATGACTCAGGCTAAAGGAAAGGACTTGACAAAGAGGAAGGCCAGGCCTGGTGACTGATAAGGAAATAATACAATAAGAAGAAGAACACAGTGCATTTGAGGAAGTAGAAACTCAGAGGGTACCTAGGACATGGCATGAGCTGAGGCCATTGTTTTACACTGGCGGAAGGGCCAGTACTGACATGCGCCCACCTCTCTGGGGGACCCCTTGGGAAATGGACATTCTCACCCATGTTTGGGATCATAGGACGGATAGTCTGCCTGGCACCTCTCTGAGTAGGAGGCATGTCCCCCCTAAGTACCTATATAGGGGGTCCCTTCCTGCAGGGTACATCCTGACCCACCACCCAGGGACTCAGGTTGCTGCACAATAGGTCAGGCCTGTAGGCACCCACTGTTTCCTCTTCACCCAGTAAACCTTTTGGTGAGGCCACTCCCCCTGCCTCCAGGTTTTTCCCCAGGTCTGGAGGTTTCCATGGAGTTATCAGGCAGGAGGACTTGCAGTTGACCTTGATTGCCCCACCAAATGCGTCTTGACTGAGACCCAGCAGCAGCAGAGCTCCTCCAGAGCAGGGGTCAGCAAGGTCTGGTACTATCTGGTGTGGCCCTATGTTTCTGTAAATAAAGTTAAATAGGGACACAGCCATACCTATCCATTTATGTGTTTGTTATCTGTGACCGCTGTCACAGTAATTTGGAAAGCCTGAATTATTTACTCTACGGCCTTATATAGAAAATAATTGCCAGCCGCTGCCACTCTCTTGCGCAAAAGAATCCATGCGTTTCTCTCACCTGCATCAGTGGTGTTTAATCAAGGTAATTTTGCCACCTTGGGGACTTTTGGCAATGTCTGGGGACATTTTTGGTTGTTGTAATTAGGGGCGGGAAGGCGCAGGTCTGGGCATCTGTTGGGTTAGGGGTCAGAGATGCTGCTCAACAGGACAGCCTCACCACAGAGAACCGTGTTCGAACATCAGAAGAACCGGGCTGGAGCACCTGCTCCTGACCTGTCCCTTGGTGCCCACAACCCCCCAGAGGCTTGCTCACCCTGTAACCTCTGCACGA
The DNA here is from genome assembly GCF_020171115.1 of Neogale vison. NCBI lineage: Eukaryota > Metazoa > Chordata > Mammalia > Carnivora > Mustelidae > Neogale > Neogale vison. Next base: position 213,788,176 of record NC_058093.1, on the reverse strand, counting down.
TCCAGCATCCCGTCCTCAACAGGCATGTTCCCCAGGTGCAGCCCCTACCCCCCCAGGACCTTCCAATGCAGAGACTGGGGTCACGTAGACTGTGAGCCACCGGTCTCCTGGGACCTTCACCCTAGGTTGGTTCTTGGGTGCGTCCCATTCCTTCTGACCTTTCACAGAACATCTGGGGCCTCCCCAGGACAGTTCAGCACACCAGGTGCACCAAACTCAGTGGAAAAACTGTGCAAGACACAAGCGAGTTTAATTCCCCCAATCTGGCCTTCTGGGGGCAGAGGGGAGGGGGACAATAAGAATTTGTGGGGTTTCAGCAAAGCTGCCAAACAAGAAAAAGCGGAGCCAGGACTCTTCTCCTCAGCCCTGTGAAGCTCATGGCCACAGCCCTCCTTGCCCACACGCGCCTCTCCCTAAGGATGCGTGCCCATCTGTCTTTAGATCACGGTATGTGAGTCTTGGGGTGCCTGGGACCCTGGAGCAGCAGGCTCCTTTTCTTCCCTCCTCTTCACCCTCACCTTTTCCATGCCTTGGGCCCCCACCGCACAGTAATACATCGCCTCGTCCTCAGGCTGCAGCTCTGCGATGTTCAAATACCCCGTGTTCTTGGCCAAATCTTTGGATCCGGAGAAGCGAGGGGGGATCTTGGGGCCCTGGTCATTGTCTGAGTGGGAGAAATATCTCAGCACGAATCTGGGAGGGTGACCGGGCCTCTGCTGGTACCAGTAGATGCTGTAAACGTTGACATCATGGTCTTTGTTCAAGGTGCAAGGCAGGTGGATTGTGGTTCCGAGGGACGAGGACACCGATGGCGGCTGGCTCAGCACTGGCTGGGAGCCACAGCCTGGGGACACAGAAGCACATGAGTATTTGGGGCAGGCGAGGGCAGGGGATGGGGCTGGGGGTGGCAAGCTCTGGGGTGTTCTCACCTATGCAGTGAGCGAGGAGTACCAGCAGGGCAGGAGTCCAGGACATGGTGTAGACGCGCTGGGCTCTGTCTCCTTTGTGCTGCCACGGCTCCTGGGGCCCTCTCAGGGCTGGGCCAGCACCCTCTTGTGCCCTCCCAGGGGTGGAGCCATTGTAGACCTGCTTCCTGGCCGCCACCATCCCGAAATTTCTAGAATTTGCAGTGTCGGTTGGGGAACGGTCCCACAGCCGCCTCTGTGACTCTTGCCTTGGCCCCATGGAAGCGTCCGGGGAGGAAGCACCTGCTGGAACCTCATGGGCCAGTGCCCAGGAGGCCAGCCTGCAAGGTTGGGTGTCTGAGGTAGGGTAACCTCAACGTCCTCCTGAGGGAGCTGAACCCCCCAATAATATGATTCTTGTCTGAATTTACATGCCTGGTGAAACAGTAGAGAGAACACAACCTTAGGGTGGTGAAAACACCTGCTTTGTACGGCAGAAAATGCTGTGGCCCTGGGGTGAGTGTGGTACTCTGTCCCCTTCCACATTCCTGCTGCTCCCTTCCGCCAAACCCAGTCCCCTTTCCTCCTAGAACGAAGTAGCTGTGGCTCACAGCTTCTGAGAAAGAAGCACCAGAAGGGACTTGCTGTTGTGGGTGGGAGTGCCCAGGTGGGGCCCAGGGCAGGTGGGGGCAGAGGTAGAGCAGCCTTTTTCCCCCATCGGGTCCTCCAGCAGCCTGGCCCGAGCCTTTCTGACCTCTCTCCTCTTCACAATAGTCTCCCTGGGGAGCAAGTATGTCAGTGTCCCCCTGGTCCTCAGCCCCCTCCTTGGCCAGTCCCTGCTCCTGTAGAGGTTCTGTGTGTCCCATCCCTGCCCCACCTGCGTTTGACCGCCATCACCGAGCACTTCCAGAAGGCCTGACGCCTACTCTCTACTCTGTGCTGCCCATAAAGCCCTCCCCACAAAGCCCTCAGATGAAGACTAATGTCCCTATGTTAATCAGAAGCTCTCCAGAGAAATAGAACCAATAGGAGATATATGTAAGAAGAGATTTATTATGAGAACTTGCCTCACTCAAGTATGGAGATTGGGAAGTCCCGTGATCTGCCAGATGTCTGCAAGACGGTGGACCCAGCGATCCATGACCCACCATCTTGCAGACCCGGGAAAGTCAGTGGTGTCACTCAGTCTGAGTCTAGAGGCCTGAGAATCAGGGGAGCCGGTGGTGGAAAGCCCAGTCCAAGGGCAGAGGAACACCAATGTCCCAGGTCAGTGGGAGACGGGAAGCAGAAAGGGACCAATTCCTCCTTCCTTCTCCTTTCTGTTCTAGTCAGGCCCTCGATAAACTGGAAGATGCCCACCCACATTGGGGAGGGTCTCCTGCTTCAGTGAATACACTGGTTCAAACGTTAATCTCATTTAGAGATGCCTTCACAGACACACCTAGAAATAATGTTGAATCTGGGCATCCTTTGGATGAGTCCAACTGACACATGAAATCAACCATCACGCTTTACCATCCCTTCTCTCCTCGTCTCATTCTAGAACTTTCTCAGCAAGACATAGCCACAGAGGGAAGCCAAGGAAGTGAAGTGGGTCCTCAGTTCTCAAGGGGCTTTCTTTTTTTTTAAGATTTTATTTATTTATTTGAGAGAGAGAGAGAGAGAGTGCACAAGCAGGGGCCTTGTAAGGGAGAAGCAGACTCCCCACTGAGCCTGGAACCCGATGTGAGATCATGACCTGAGCCCAAGGCAGATGATTAACCTACTGAGCCAACCAGGTACCCTCTCAAGGGGCTCTAAGGCAAGGTCTCTCTTCTGGTGGAGGTAAAAGAAAGAAAAGAAAAAAAGAAAAAGGGTTACTCCAGGGAGTGGGTCACCTGAGCTGTTGTTTCTCTTCAAAAGGCATAAGTAGGACCAGCCACTGAGATGAGAACACTTGCTGAATTCTAGAGGGGGTTGCAAGGTGTTCCATGCCTGGAATAATTTTCAGGGCAGAGGGCAGAAAAACTCCTGACTCTGACTTAGTTCCCCATGGGACTGGCAGTCTGCTAGCTGGCTCCTTCTGGTGTCCATGCTGAAGGTCTTCTGGGTCATACTGACAGTGGGGAAGCTCCCAGCCAGAGGGAAAGAAATCCTCTCCCAGGGCAGGAAAAGAAGCAACGGGGTTCCCCACCAGTAATGTGCCTACCCACACCCTGCAGTTACAGGTGTGGTTGTCTGGGGTTTATTATGAATAACAAAAGACACCTCTAGGGCTCTCATCTCCAGGCAGAAAGTGTCTCCTTTGCTGTCATGCCCTCTGCTCCCTTGTGGTGCATTCAATATACTTCTATTTCCGAGAGAGAGAGAGAGAGAGAGAGAGAGAGAAAGAGAGAGAGAGAGAGAAAGTAAGAAAGAAAGGGAGAGAGAATGAAAGAAAAGGGAAGGGCGGGGGACAGAGGAAGGAAGAAGGGAGGGAAAAAGGAAGGGAAGGAGCTCCAAAAGTTTTAGGAGCTCAGTGCCAGGAACTGGAAGAAGATCAAATATATATTTCTTATCATAAATCACAGCATCACCGGCTGGTGCTCCTAACTAGGGAAGCCTTATTTACTGTTATTTTAGGAGAAATTGGGATTTGGGTTTTTTTTTTTAAAGATTTTATTTATTTATTTGAGAGAGAGACAGTGAGAAAGAGCATGAGCGAGGTGAAGGTCAGAGGGAGAAGCAGACTCCCCATGGAGCTGGGAGCCTGATACGGGACTCGATCCCAAAACTCCGGGATCATGACCTGAGCCGAAGGCAGTCGTCCAACCAACCGAGCCACCCAGGCGTCCCGGGATTTGGGTTTTTATATGACCTCTTCTTCCAGGTAGATTATTCTTTGCGAGTCTTTGGTCAAGAGCAGCCACTGTGAATATCCATGGTCCCTGTCCCTGTGGAACTTAGAGTCTAGTAGGGAATCAGTAAATACAGTTGACCCTTGAATGACTCTGATTTGAACTGTGTGGGTCTACTGATATGTGGATTTTTTTAAAAAGATTTTATTTATTCATTTTTTAAAAAGATTTTATTTGTTTATTTGACAGATAGAGATCATAAGTAGGCAGAGAGAGAGGAGGAAGCAGGCTCCCTGCTGAGCAGAGAGCCTGATGCAGGGCTCGATCCCAGGACCCCAGGATCATGACCTGAGCCAATGGCAGAGGCTTTAGCCCACTGAGCCACCCAGGCACCCCTTATTTTTCATTGAGAGAAGAGAGAAAGGAGCATGAGTGAGGGATGAGGGAGAAGAAGGGGAGGGGGAGAGGGAGAAACAGACTTCCTGCTGAGCAGGGAGCCTTGTGGGGATCCCTCCTGGGCCCCAAGATCTCGACTTGAGCCAAAGGCAGACACCAAACTGACAGCCACCCAGGCACCCCATATGTGGATTTTTAAAATAAATAATAATAATAAAATAAATAATAAATAAAAATAAAAAAATAATAAATAAATAGGACAGTACTATAAATGTGTTTTCTCTCCCTTATGATTTTCTTAAAAACCCCTTCTTTTCTCTAGCTTACTTTATTTTTTACTTTTTGCGATAAGAAAACACATTTATAACAACTCTGTATTGAAAAGAAAACCCCAAATTGTGCACAAACCTTGCTCGAGACCCAAAACTTCACACTTCGAAAATGACGTAAAGTCCAAGGATGCTTTGCTTATGGATGAAGAACACTGGGCCTGGTTGGGAGAGCAGGAGAGACAAGAAAACCTGCTGGGTGAGCTTGACAGTAACCCAGAGGCAGGGGTCACATATGGAGAGGAAAAAGATCATATCTCAGATGAGACTATGGGCTCCTTTGCTCAGAAAAGTTTTTACAAGGAGATTTTCCAGTGCAAGGTCAAAGACAAGGTCAAGAGAATGATACTGAGCGTCACAGTACCTGCACCTTGCTGATGATGGTGGTTCCGGAGATGATGATGAATCTTCTTCAACAATTTATTTTTCCCACAACACAAAACCAAAGAACGTCCACAAAAATACAGGAGAAAAAAAAAAAAACAACCCACCCACAGTGTTACTTATTAGTGAATGGAAAGTAGGAATCAGACATAGCCTTGGAGACCGCCAGTTTGCCCTGGAGCACTCAGGGATCAGAACACCAGAAGATACAGAATATTTGTCGATGCTGCAAATGGAGGAGCGGGGGGCACAGCCCTCAGATGTTCCTCCTGAAGCTGAGATGCAGAAAGACTCTTTGATGTGGTGGTGGTGGTAGAGAAAGTTAAGCTGCTCGGCATTAGGACCCATGGTTTGTAAGGAATCCTGGCTATGAAGAAGCCGTTCGCAGAGAGGCCAACAAGGTCTCTTTGGAGAAGAAAAATGAGGAAATCCTCAGCAAGAGCTCTCAGCCTCACCAGGAACAGCATTTTCCTGGCATTATGGCCGAAAAAGAATTTTTACCCTCTTCCTTGACATCACATCCAGCTGCTTCAGCGCAGGTATCTCCTGTCTGTCCAGAGAAAAGAGACCCCACCTCAGAAAGGCTGGGGGAAACTCCAAAGACGGTTTACAAGTTCAAGGCTGCCAGACTAAGTTGGAGACACTAAGAGAAATGCAATTGGGTCTGCGAAGCCCGGGGTGTTTGCTCAGAGAATTCAATCCATGCAGATTTTAATGATGCCTGCAAGAAGGCTCCTGGATCAACCAATCACAAAACTACCTGCTTCTCATCAGTGCTATGAAAAAAGTACAAATACATTTTATAATATTCCCATCCTTGTCTTCTCCTCAGATGGAACTGCAATATTCGTAGTATTTTTCAAGGGAGTTTGATCTCAATCCTCATTCTTGTCTTTTAATCCAAGTGAAGTCTTTTTAAAGTTTTTATTATATTTTTTTCTTTAACTTTGATTTCTTTAAGTAATCTCTATACCCACCCTGGGGTTCAAATTCACAACCCCGAGATCAAGAGTCACATGTTCTTCCAACTGAGCCAGCCAGGTGCTCCAAGACTTTTTTGAAGAACAGTAGTTACTTTGCTAATCTTTACTCAGTATTGATCATTTTAGAGAAAATCTTAAAGCCGAAGTTTCTAAACGTTGCACAATTACATTTCATTGTTTGCCAACATTTTAAAGATGTTTCCCAATATACTATTACAGTTTTTGCAACTTAAAAATTCAAGTAATCACTTCAAACCATGGTGAACTTGAAGAAGAAAGCTGGTACAGCACGGTGATATAGCTGAGGATACTATATATTTGCAAGTTTCCAAGAGAGTAAATCTTCAAAGTTCTCAACACAAGAAAAAAAATTATAACTAGGTAGGGTGATGGATAGTACCTAGACTTATTGTGAACATTTCACAATATAGGCAAGCATTCAACCAGTATGTTGTACACACAAAACTAGTATGTCAATTATACTTCAAAAAATTTTTTTAAATTTTTATTTGTTTATTTAATTGATAGAGAGACAGCGAGAGAGGGAACATAAGCAGGGGGAGTGGGAGAGGGAGAAGCAGGCTTCCCGCCAAGCAGGGAGTCTGATGTAGGATTCAATCCCAGAACCCTGAGATTATGACCTGAGCCGAAGGCAGATGCTTAACAACTGAGCCACCCAGGTGTCCCCCCAAAAAACAGTTTTTTTTAAAAAGCTGGGTCTCAGTGCGCCTGGGTGGTTCAGTGGGTTAAGCGTTAAGCGTCCAACTCTTTTCTTTTTTTCCCAAAGATTTTTATTTATTCATTTGAGACGGACAGAGTGAGTGAGAGCACGAGCAGAGGGGAGGGTCAGAGGGAGAGGGAGAAGCAGACTCCCCGCTGACCTCAATCCCAGGACCCCAAGATAATGACCTGAGCACAGGCATTTACTTAACTGACTTAACCTGCCCAGGTGCCCCTAAGGATCCAACACTAGATCTTAGCTCAGGTCTTGATCTCAGGGTCGTGCATTCAGACCCCGCCATAATTAATTAATTAATATTAAAAAAATTAAAATCTGGGTCTCTAAAGAACTACTCCTATTTAGAAGTAAGAATATACACAAAGCCCAAGATATCACTAAGGTTTATACTGAATTTAAGCTATGAAATAAAGGGAAAAAGAAAAGAATCTGGGGACGCCTGGGTGGCTCAGTTGGTTAAGCGGCTACCTTCGGCTCAGGTCATGATCCCAGCGTCCTGGGATCGAGTCCCACATCGGGCTCCTTGCTTGGCAGGGAGGCTGCTTCTCCCTCTGCCTCTGCCTGCCACCCCGTCTGCCTGTGCTCACTCTCTCTCTGACCCCAAAAAAAAAAAGAAAAATCTGTAAGAATTATAAAGGCATAGATTTCTTACCAGCACCCTGCTCTCACCCCAAGCTGGTTACAAAATAGAAGGGAACATTTAAGTTAAAAAGGCAATATTACTAAACTACAGCATACATTAATAAACATTTTGGCCAGAATATTAATGTTCCATAAAACCACAGTGAGCATTTTTTTACTAATTTAATTGTACATTTAATTTTGTATAGTAGAGAAGTCCAAATAAATCTGTTATTAAATATATTTAATGAATCCAAGCAATACATCACTTAATCAAGAATTTGGAATTTTAAAATATTTGTGCGGCGAAATACCAGACATGTATGAGTAAGTTATGTACTGCCAGAAGACTTAGCTGTTGAATGTTCTATCTGGTTTACCAAACATCAGTGTATTAGAACTTTGAGATATAGAAGGACACTAAAACCATAATGAGGGACACCTGGGTGACTCAGTCGGTTAAGCATCTGCCTTTTATTTAGGTCATGATCTCAGGGTCCTGGGATCAAGCCCCAAGTGGGGCTCCCTGTTCCACTGGGAGTCTGCTTCTCCCTCTTCCTCTGCCCACCCTGCTCCCACCCCACTCATGCTCTCTCCCTCTCTCAAATAAATGAATAAAATCTTTCTAAAAATTGAAAAAAATAAAACCATAATGAGTACAATCTGATTTTTTGGATTCAGAAAATACCTTGGTACATTTCAGTGGTTCAGTGTTGCCATTATGAGCAATTAATCATTTTTAAAAAAGATTTTATTTATTTATTTGTCAGAGAGAGTGAGCACAGGCAGACAGAGTGGGAGGCAGAGGCAGAGGGAGAAGCAGGCTCCCCGCCGAGCAGGGAGCCCAATGTGGGACTCGATCCCAGGACGCTGGGATCACAACCTGAGTCGAAAGCAGCCGCCTAATCAACTGAGCCACCCAGGTGTCCCACAATTAATCATTTTTATCTGCTATACTCTAGACGTACTAGAGCTGTCTGCAGCATTCTCTTGCTGTTGCTTTTCTATGAAATGAACTCCCCATGTCCAGTTGAAGAGAAAAAAAGCCTGGGTCTTCCAGAAGATAGTTTTTTCCAAATAACTATAATCATATACGTCTTTTGTGGGATGCACTGGTACGACTTGGCGAAGGATGGATCGTTGAGTAAGAAAGAGGATCCCAGAATGATCTCAAGCAGTCGGATGGGCAGCTGAAGTTCTAGTAAGAGATATAAAAGGACAGGAAAAGCCCAAGAGAAATAAATATTTGAGGAAGTAGTAGAAGATAAATGTACCAAAATTAAAGAACATGAAAGACCTCAGCTTGAGATGGCCCATGATGAGATAAGGAAAACCCTGCACCAAGACATATAGTAAAATTAAGGGTTAAAAAAAAGAATAAAATCTAAAAGTTTCAAGAGAGAAAAAGATCACCTACAAAGGAAAAAGAACCAGGCTGACTGCACACATACTTCTGCATGCAAGAAAAAAATGGAGGAATATTTTCAGTGTAATGAACAGGGGAAGTTCAGCCTAGCATTCTATATCCAGCCAAATTTTATGAACAAGAGAGCATAATATTATTGCATAATAGAATCAGTCTATGTCATAAAAGCCTCAGAAATGTTGACACCCTTGTCCTGAAGGAAGAAACACTTTTGGGAGAAGTATCAAAACAATTGGCATGCAAGTGGGCTAAATTTCTCATCTAGTTAAGGGGGAGATGTAGAAATCAATTTTTAAAAATTGAGATAAAATCATAAGTCAAGCGGAGAAAGACAACTATCATATGATCTCCCTGATATGAGGGAGTGGTGATGCAACATGGGGGCTTAAGTGGGTAGGAGAAGAATCCATGAAACAAGATGGGATAGGGAGGGAGACAAACCATAAGTGACTCTTAATCTCACGAAACAAACTGTGGGTTGCTGGGGGGAGGGGGGTTGGGAGAAGGGGGGTAGGGTTATGGACATTGGGGAGGGTATGTGCTTTTGGGTAAATTGGAAGGGGAGATGAACCATGAGAGACTATGGACTCTGAAAAACAATCTGAGGGGTTTGAAGTGGCGGGGGGGGGGGGTGTGGGAGGTTGGGGTACCAGGTGGTGGGTATTATAGAGGGCACAGCTTGCATGGAGCACTGGGTGTGGTGAAAAAATAATGAATACTGTTTTTGTGAAAATAAATAAATTGGAAAAAAAATAAATAAAAAAAAAGAAAAAAAAATTGAGATAAAATCCACACAGCATAAAATTCACCATCTTATGTTCCCACCAGCAATGCACAAGGGTTCCCATTACTCTATAACCTCATTCATCTTTGTTATTGTCTAACTTTTTGACTCTAGTCATCCTACTGAAGAAGAAGTGGCATCTCCTTGTGGAATGGCTAGTGATGTTGAACATCTTTTCATGTGCTCATTAGTCATTTGGGGAACTGTTTATGCTAGTCCTCTGACCACTTTTAAGTCGGGTTGCTTGTCTTTTTATTGTTGGGTTCTAGGGATTCTTTACATATGCTAGACAATAGACTCTTACGAGATTTGCAAATATTCTCTCCCATGCTGTGAATTTTATTCTCACTTTCTGGACAGTGTCCTCTGATGCACATGGGCTTTGGTTTTCACGAACCCCATTGATCTGTCTCATTATTGCGTGTGGTTTTGGGGTCGTGTTTAAGAAATAGATTTAAGGCCACAAAGATTTGCTCCTATGTTTCCTTCTAAAGGTTTACAGCTTTAGCTTTTATGTTTTGATCCAACCGAGTTCCATTTTGTACATGTTGTGGGAGGTTCGTCCATGCAGAATACTGCGCCAAACTCCGTGTCAAGCTCTGATTTTATCAAGTAGATGGTGACCATGTGTCTCAGAACCACTGTCGCTGAGACTGGCTGAGTCAGCACTAACTGGGTCCAGGGCCCTGGAGGGAGGGAGACTCAGAGACCAGTCCGGTCTTCCTGAGCTGAGAGCCACACTAAACGCAGAGGAAGGCAAGAGAGAAACCCAGGGGCTGTTTCTTGAGACTCCATCCGCAGGCCACGTGGGCAAAGAGAGAGGAAGGTGAGGAGGAGCAGGGAGGTCAGGCCTTGGTGGAGGCACCACACAGCTCTGGCCCACAGTCCACAGCAGGGGCTGGTCTCTCGGATCCAGCTAAAACTTACAAACATCTACGTGGGGGCAGAGATGCCGAAAGATGCTGCTTCCTGATTGGCCAGTCTGAGCATGGTCTGGGGGAGGGGCTTGGCCTCCTGGAGCAGCCCAGTAGGGGTGGAGGGCAGGGCAGGTGCTCCCCGTTGGTCCTGGCAGGGCACAGCTGCGATCAGTCACACCCCAGTAAAGACTATGTTGGTTCAACTACCTTAGAGTCCCCTGAGAGGTCCCCTGATGGGAGGCGGTATTCTTTTCAGGACGGCTGCATAGCGCCCCCTGCCGACCAAGATGAGCGCGCACCAGCACCAGGTTTCAACGGGGCTTGAGGTAGGTAGAATTCTGCGGGCTGTGCACTTGGGAGGGTTAAATTGTATACTTTTATTACAACTCACCTCTCCCTAAAATTTAGCAGTTCCTTCCGTGGCGAATGTAGGCATGAGACCAAGGCAGTCCTGGCAATACCTATTTATCGCCAAGGGAAACTGCAGTAACGTTCACATCATGTTAGAGTTAGTTGTTGACCAACTTCCAAATACAGTTTACACTTATCCATAAGGTTAAATTCTGGTAATTATTAGATTAGGCCTGCTGCTATAGCCTCATAGATTTGTTCATTCTAATATCGTGGTAACTGTGTTTCGATTATGATTAGATTTATTTGTGATCCTGGGTACTCGTCAATGTTCTCCAGACAAAAACCTCAAGCATACACCTGTAGCCAGACAAGGCTGGATTTATGGACTTGTTGGAATGTCGGATACTGGATATCCTGGGAAACGGTGGGGTGGCTCAGTTAGAGGGTGTTAGGAAAGAATTATAGGATTTGGGTTTGCTTTCGGGAATTTTGGAGAGGATTCAAGGAAGAAGGACTTTGTTGGGTGGCTGGATGCTGTCAGGAAGGCAGGGTGATTCTATCATTGAAGAGTGTCCTATTCTAACCTAAGAGGAGGAACGTAAGACATGTATAAATCTAGAGCTGGTAGGGAAGCAGGCACTCATAGGAGCCAACCAAGGTGGGTGTATGGTCATTTTGTGGTTTGAACAATAGCTCATGTTTTGTCTGTATTCAGATATCACTGCAGTATGATCTTGTTTTGTCTTGATCCATCACTGACCTTGTCTGATGCTGGTGTTCTGTGAAATTGTTTATGTTCTTGGGTGCTGCAGGGCTGGGCCAACTCCCAGCAGCCCAAGACCTGGCTGATAGGATCAGGCAGGGTCCCAGGTGTCAGGAGTTCACACCCTTTCTCTTGCTAACATATATCTAGGGGGAAAAGGGGCATGAGGGTAGCTCAGTTGGTTAAGCATCTGACTCTTGATTTTGGTTCAGGTTATGATCTCAGGGTTATGAGATTGAGCCCTGAACTGGGCTCAAGATTCTCTCTCTCCCTCTGCCCCTCCACCCCTGCTCAAGTGGGCTCTCTCCCTCTCTCTAAAAAAAGAAAAAGATAGTGGTTTTATGAGTATTTTAAATTTGCATCAATGTTATTGTTATGCAGTGCCCAGCCAATCTGTCACTTTTTTTTTTTAACTCTACCGTACGTGTAGGGATCTATGTTTACGGCTATCTAGTACTCCATTAACAGGATGACTGGGTCTCACCCATACCTATTACACTGGAACATCTGGGGGTTGAAGCCAGGCATCAATGTTTTTTAAAGATCCCTGGTGACTTCAAGACAACACGAAGTTTGGAAACCCCTGCCCTGTGTAATACTTCTAGAAACCTTACTTACTGCTTGTTAGAATCACGTGGGAGTTTCTCTTAAAAATCTGCTGCCTAAGAAATGGAACCATGGTCATATTCTAATTCTTTATCTGAGTGTTAGTCACACAGCAGAGTTCAGTTGGTGAGAGCCCATCAAGATGTACACTTGTTTTCCGTTTGCTTGTCTGTAGGCGAAACTTCAGTATTTTCAGTATTTCAGTATTCAGAAATTTTCAGCATTGTTATTACCATGAAGGCATGCTTTTGGCCTTTACCCTTTAGCCTTCTGGGAGCTGCCCATGTATATGTCTGTATGTTTCCATGAGATCCATTTTCCCTCTCTTGATTGTGGTTTTCTCATTTCCCAGACCTTAATCAACTGCCTTAAAAAGTTATTGTCCCAGTTTATAATCCGGCATTTACAATTGTCTCTTTTATCTTTTTGGATGGAAATTTTTAGTTTGATATTCACTGACTTGCTTCCCCTTTGCTTAGTGCCATGCTCAAGCAGCACCTCCAGGTTACAGAAAAAAATGTTCGCCTGCAGATTACTCATTATCTTTATAGCTTTACTCTAATCCCCTTTGGGTTTCTTTCTTAATGCCGTGTGGTACAGAGTCTGTCTTGATTTTCCTCCCTACGGAGAACCAATTTTAACAATAGCATCAATTAATCATTTTCCTCCCACTGGTTTTCAGGTTTTTGTTTTTGTTTTGCCTCATACGCCAAGTGTATACTTGAAGTCTCTTTTCCAGAAGGTCTCTGAAACTTGAAGTCTCTTTTCCAACTCCCTGACCTTGATCATGTGCCAAGTTCATGCCACAGTTGGTGCCTGAAACCCCGAGGTACCTAGATTAGGAAAAGTGTCTGAAATTTAGTAAGTCCAGGGGAAATCAAAGACCTTAGATCCCCCACCCCCCGTGTCTTGCTGGGCAGAGACTGATAGGCTTTGGACTAAAAATTGAGAGGAAAAGCTGCATTGCATTGGAGCTTAAGGTCATGAGAAAATCAGTGTGGCAGATAAAATGGCATGCTATTTACAACATCCACCTCAACTGGAAGAGGTGCATCTGAGAGGCTCCTGCTGGTGCTGAGTGGGGAGATCATTTAGAGTTTTTTCCTTTTTTGTTTTGTTTTTTAAGATTTTATTTATTTGACAGAGAGGAAGAGAGCGCAGCAGAGGGAGAAGCAGACTCTCTGCTTCTCTTGTTGAGCAGGGAACCCTATTTGGGACTCGATCTCAGGACTCTAGGATTGTGATCTGAGCCGAAGGCAGACACTTAACCAGCTGAGCCACCCAGGTGTCCCTAACTTGGAGATTCTTTTGGGAGAATCTAGAGGTGTGAATGGCTCCTGCCAATAAAGGAGCATGTCCAGGCTGACAGGCTGGGGGAAGGAAGGGGAGATTGGCTCATGGAGCACTGGTGGAATGAGGTTTCGCTCACTGCCATTACCCCGGGAACTTCTCCTCTGTCCCCTGTGAAGACAGAATACATTATACCTGCAGACTATTGAAGTTGGATTTATTCTGGTGAAGGAGAGGGGTTTGGGGTTCTGGGTAAGAGCCAAGGTCAGAGGAGGGTGCCCAGCCTCAGCTGCTGCAAATTAATTTGATTGAGGTTTTTTGGTTTATAAGAGGTAATCAGGAGGATGCCCACAGAAGGAACATCTCTTGGGTTCTGCGGGGACTGGACAGGTACTCAAGAAGGGTGCTTCTATATCTTCACCCAAGGTGCTTCTTATCACCTAATGTTTAAACATTTTCTTTCTCCATGTCCTCAAAGGCCACAGTTGGGGCTCCAGTGAGCTCAGTGGGAAAGGGGATGTTCGCTTTGAAACAAAGTGATTCAGAACCTCTAAGCCCAGCAAGAAACCAAAAACCAAAACCCAGGGGTGATAGTTCTAACAGAGACACTCAGACCCACAAAAAGGAGGGGTCCCTGACATAGGGAAGTAAGGAGTGTCCTGGTCCTGGTCCCAGATCCTGGGAGCAGCAGAGTCTGTGCAACCTAATTCTAGAAACCTAGAGGATGGAAGAACATGTCTGAGAACTCACAGATGGGGGTGCAGGTGCCCCTACTGTCATCTCTCCCCCACTGTGGCCTCCAGGCTAATCTCTCTGATCCCTCATTTCAGTCCTGCCTCAAGCCCAGGTCAAGGCCACAGCTGGGGTTAGGCTGGAGGAGAAAATGAAAGCATCATCTTCACAAAAATGAATGAAAAAGTTAGTGATTCCTTTATAATCTATTGACAACATCATTAAGAATGCCCAGAAGGGCACCTGGTGCCCTCATGATCCTCAATAGGTCACTGTAGGGTGGATCTGTGCACCCCTATTTCCAAGCCATTGTTCTATTTTGAAGCAGTCTTATCTCACGCAGAATCATCATCCAATGCATCTGAGGCACTGCCTACAAATATTTTTATTCTAAGAAGTACACAGGAATGGTTTACATTCAGGGTCTCAGAATGAACAATATGTGTAACACATCCTTAATGGATGTAAATGAAGTTAAAAAGAATGTTCCAGTAGGAGAAAACTATATGGGTCAGACAGGAGAAAAGGAAGGGTGTGTGTGGAACTTCCAGCAGGATTCTTGGGAGGAAAAAAAGTACAGCAAGCCCTTGAAAGGGTGCCTGGTACTGGACAAAGGTCTTTTAAGAGGTAGTTACTTCTTTCAGGCGCCTGATGCCCTTAGAGGAAAAGGTTGAAAAGCTGCTCTCTCTACAAAACATGGTTCAGAGAAGGCCTGTTGCAGACCCTTGGGGACTCCACTGGGGAACCAAAATACAAGATAAAAGATGGGGACGTGTCTTCAAACTGCTCACTGGGGCAGGGCCACCTTTAATTCTTAGCCAAGCGCTGGGACTTTGGCGGTACGCAGAGACCCTTTTCTCAGGTTTAGAAGCACTTTCTGCCCAATTCCCAGAAGGACCCTCCCAGGGTCCAGACGCCTCCATGGTCCTCCATGCCCCCTCCTCTGTCTCTCCAACAGGCCTGGGACCCTATCTCACTCAGCCCTCCAGGTTTCCAAGCCCGCACTGGTGATATGACCCGCAGACTGCAGTCCGAGGCTACTTCTCGGCCCTTCCCAGCACACTCGCCAACCAGGAGACCAGGGGTGAGCCGAGCAGGAGCTAACCGCCACCTCACGTGTGATCCCAAATGACAAAACGAGGTCCCAACCACGTGAGCAGGCTGAAGCGATCAGGCCCCAAGATCCCTTTAAGGGAGCAGGCCCCGCCCCATCTCCCAAGTTCCCCTTAGCAGGAAGCAGGCCCCACCCTGACCACGTGATCCATAGAAGGTGGGGGGGGGCTGGGCCGGCCCTGCTTCTCCCGTGATCCAACGTGAGGGGGAGGGGGCCCTGCCCACGTGACCCATGTGAGGCTGCCAACCCTCTTCTCAGCCCGTGCACCATGTGACTCAGGGAGCCTTCCGCACCCCATGTGACTCAGAAAGCTGCCCGCGCCTCAGGAAACTTCGAGAGTTGCAGTTAGGCTCCGAGTCTTGCCTTCCGGCCCTTTGAGAGTGCTTTCAATCCCCAGGTCGCCCTTTTCA
The DNA here is from genome assembly GCF_020171115.1 of Neogale vison. Classification (NCBI taxonomy): domain Eukaryota; kingdom Metazoa; phylum Chordata; class Mammalia; order Carnivora; family Mustelidae; genus Neogale; species Neogale vison. Next base: position 213,772,607 of record NC_058093.1, on the reverse strand, counting down.
GCTGCCTAGTAGGCTCTGGGGTCCAGTGGGGCGTCAAAATGTGGAACAGGAGCCCAGGGCTCCCGCACCTAGGAGGCCTCAGGAAGCCGGAATCTGATGCTGCCTGGGCCCTGGGCTTCCTACGTTCTCCTGCGGTTCAGGTGGCTGCGCGGGATGCAGGACACTTCCTGTGCCCTTCGCTTGATGGGGGATCCGGAGAGGTTCCAAAGGAAAGTCGAGTGGGCGGACTTCCAGGTGGGTGCAAACTTCTTATCCCAGGGCCAAGGTAGCAGTTCTTTCTTGCTGTAACCACCTGCGCTGCCTCTTACCCTTGACCAAAGACCGCCACGGGGGCGGGGGGTGCCTTCCGGAGACTGCCACCAAAGCAGTGGGACAGAGGGCACCCGAGAGGCCCAGTTTCCACCATTGGGACCTACAAGGGTGGGCTGACCCTGACACCTGGCCATGCCCTGCCTCTGGACGGAGCTCACCATCTGCTGGCATTAGGAGCCGGCACTGGTGAAAGGGGGTGGAGCTCAGGTAGCCCAGGCACAAGATGGCGGCCCCAAAGTTAGAGCTTGAACTGGTGGTGAATTGGGATAGGATGCCCACGGAAGGGAGTGCACTAGGCAGCGCACTAGGTGAATCATTTCGGAAAGCATGACCAATTAGTAATTAGGAAAAGAGAACTGTGGGATTGAATGGCTAGTGCTAGGCTGGATTGACGCCATAGGGAAGGATAAAGGCAGAGGGCCAATTGGCAGTTGAAAGCCACCCTCAGGATCTCCTTGGTAGCAAACAAAGAGGCCTTCATCTTGGGGGGTGGAGGGGGAAGGATGTGGTGCGGGGGGAGAAGAGCTAAGGGTCTGGCTGGGATTTAATCTGCAGGGAAGTAGAGTTCCAAAGGAAGTTGAATTCCCAATCAGGGCAGGTCTGCTATACCAAAATCATCCTGGTTGGGAAAGAATGGCACCCTGGCATATTGATAGAGCTACCTGCATTGAAGACCTATGATCTGAAATTCACAGATTCTCTTTAACGCTCTGATACGGAAGTAAGTGAGCCAACCCACCCTATTTAAAATATTGAGGTGCCTGGGTGGCCCAGTTATCTGGTTAAGCATCCCACTCTGTCTCCACCCAGGTCTTGATCTCAGGGTGGTGAATTCAGGCCCCATGCTGGGTGTGGAGCCTACCTGAAAAAAAAAAAGTCCCCCCCCCCAAAAAAAAATCCCACTAAATCTTCTATTTGAATACATTGCAGGGGCATTTTCACTAAGATAAAATGTGCTTTTCTTGCTGTCTTCGCCACTTTTCCTCCTGGCATGTAAGTAGGGCTTGTCCCAGCATAACACAGCAGGAGACGTGCTTAGGCTAAGAAGGGAGATAAAGGAACCACACCTTAAAGGACCACAAAACTCTATGTCAAGGGGACTCAATATTTTCTCAAGGGAATTTATGCGCATTTACTCAGTATTTTAGTTACCTGATGATGTGCAATAAGTAAGCCCAAAATTTTGCAGCCTAATTCATTCTTTCTGTTCTTATCTCACATGGTTTCTGTGGCTTAGCTGGATAGTGCTGGCTCATTGGTGTGTCTGAGGATGCAAGCAAGACCTAGGCTGGGGCTGCAGTCATTTGAAGGTTCAGTTGGGCCTGGATGCCCACTTTCAAGGCAGCTCTCTCACATGCCCAGTCAGTTTTTGACAAAAGCCGTTCATTACTTGCCACATGGGCCTTTCCATAAGGCCATTTGAGTGTCTCTGTGACACGAAAGCAAGTGGTCCAGGGGGAAGCACGGTGGAAGTCACAGTGCCTTTTAAGACCTAACTTTGGAAGTCGCACACTGTAATTTCCACAGATGATCACAGGTCTGCTTTATTCAGTGCGGCGGGGGCCTTCACAAGGGTATGAATGGATACCAGGAGGCAAGAATCATTGTGGTCATTTTGGGCGATGCTTACCACACATGGGTAAATGTAAACAAGGGGAACTGGAATATACAAGCAGTTTGAGGAACAGACCAGGGAGAGGGCAATATATAAATAAATTATGTATTGTTGGACATAGATAGAGTCAGAGTCGATATTACTATCTGGATGTACAAAACGTAATTGTGTCCCACTGTTAGAATTGGGGGGGTGGCTCTAGAGAGCCAGATAATAAATAGAATTCTGGGTCAGGATCCAGCTCACAGTGGTAACCCTGTGTCATTGCCCAGTTTGCAAACACCTGATTGGAATAGAATATTTGGAAGTCAATGCAGCACCCAGATTGGGTCTTTTATCTGTGAGATAAGAACTATCGTGATAGGAGAGGCCGTGATAGGAGAGGCCAAGCGGAGGTCTCTGTACCTGTTTCCATTCCTGGTCAAGATAGTTAACAGTATCACTTGGTAGGAGGAACGACAGATAATTTTGTCATTCTTAAGGATGCAAAGGGCTGGAGTGGTGGACCTTATCATATTTTCATTTAATTCAGCAGTCTGTCCCTGCAGAAAGCAGGTTTATCCTGGAAGTTGGCCAAGATTTCTGTAAAGTCACACAGATAGTAGCCCCAGCTGAAGCTGCCGTTCCAGATGGGCTTGCCTTGCTCGAGCCGGATTAATGAAGTCTCGGGTATATGGTACACAAATGTTAATTGGCAAATGTGTTCATTTCTGTCCCTGTCAGGTACCATCTGCTTTCACATGGAACAGGCGAGAGTCTACGTTTAATTTTGCCCCAAGATTATGCCCTTCCTGCCTCTGTCAGGAAGAGATCTGGACCACCTACAACCGGGCATCCACGGAACATCACACCAGTTCACTACTCTGACTTGCATGCCATTCGAGCGAGATTAGTGAGAAATGGCTGGCATGTTGGAAGCCTTGATAAGAAACATGCATTGCATTCTTGGAGACGTGCCTTTGAAGATTCAGGGATCTGCTGCATGAGAAGAGCTTGGAGTGCCCCAGGACATGCTGGGTCATACCATCCAAAGGACAACTTGCACCTTCCGTGGCAAAGAAGGAAGCATGACACCTGGTAGGACTCTTCAGGTTTTAGAGACAACATATTCCATATCTTGGAACGCTTTTTTGGCCTGTATTCCAGACACAAAAGACTGCCCCATTTTTTTTAAGGTGTATTGGAGAGTGCGCTTGTGTACATGAGCAAGGGAATTGGGAGGGGCAAAGGGAGAAGCAGACTCCCCACTAAGCATGGAGCCGGACACCAGGCTGGATCCTCGGACCTGGAGATCATGACCTGAGCTGAAATTAGACACTTAACTGACTGAGCCACCAATGTGCCCCAAAAGACTGTGACTTCGAGTGTATCCCAGACTAGGAACGTTCTCTGCAGAGGAGCAAAGTCTAAGCTGACGTGAAAGCAGCCCTGGTGCTTGGGCCACAAGATGGCACCAATCTTAGGGGACTGGGGGTCTCAGTGGTAGGAAAAGGTACCTTCTTAGGGGTCTGGAGCCAGGCCGCGAAGTCTGCAGAGGTGACTCGTGCTTATAAAGCAGTTCCTGTAGTGCTAGTGGGCCTGGCAGAGGGCCATCAGACACGGCATGACCCAATGGCCAGAAATGCTTGTCATGAGGGAAGTTCTGTCAAACCCACGAAGTCATAAAGTTGGTTGGGTTCAGCCACCGTCCATTGTGAAGCGGAAGATCCTGCTGGGTTAGAAGATGTAGCTGTGCCTGAACACTTTATCCTCTTTGTGTCCAGCACCCAACTGGTAAGAAAAAGGAGCCCCCATCTTGGTGGGAGTAATTGACCCAGATTAGGGGAGATAGAGCTGCTTTTAAACCAGGGGATAGAGAGGAATAAATTTGACTCCCAAGGGATCCATTTAGGGGCTCAGTACTCCCTTGCCTCATTGTGCCACAGCCCTCACCGCAAGAGGCACAGGGTGCAGGGGCTCAGACGCTTCGGAGATGGGGTGTGAGCCAGGCCACCTGGCACCCTAGCAAGGACAGCAGAGTGGTAGGGACCTTGAAGGGAATCTACAATGAATAATGAAGAGAAGACAAGATGAGGAGAATCGATGCATTGGAACCTAGGAGAAGGCCTTAAGAAAATCAGTGTGACACGTTGAATATGTGTTTATAGCATCTTTCTCCAGTATAGAGGGAAGTTGGTGAAGGTCCTTCAGGAGGGCGCAGCAGGGAGATGCTTAGGGGCTTCAGTGGGGAGAAGCTGGATGTGTGAAAGGCTCCTGCCAAGGAAGGCATTTGGCAGGAAGGCTGACAGGCTTAGGGGAGGGGAAGGGAGATTGAGAGCATGAGGAGAGTTCTGGGGAATCTCTTCTCTGTGTCTTGTGCAGATGTCAGTAGAATATACATCCCCCTTGAAGGGTTTGGTATTTGGGCTTAGTCTTAACCAAGTGAGAGGGGCATGAAGGAGGGACAAGGGCAGAGACGCCCTGAGGGTCCCAGGCATGGTTTCTCTTGGACTGTTCCTTCAAAGAAGTGGGCCATTTCAGAAGCATGGGAGGAGGCTTCAGACATAGCCACTTCTGCAGCCAGGGCCCTGCCTCCTTCAGACGAGCTCTGCCTTCAGAACAATTAGTGGATTGTGACAGGGGCCTGGTGCTGCCTACTGGGCCTCAGCTCTGAGCAGGTACCCCTTCTCACGCATACATAGGCGGAAGATGCTCAGTCGGGTCATAGTCCAGAGTTTTGATGGTTAAAATCATTTACCAAACCAGCTCTCTCACAGTCCCCTCGTTCCCTTGGGAAGAGCAGCCTGCTGTAGAGCGAGGGCTGAGAGAGGCTCCAGGGAGTGGCAGAGCAGAGTCAGGGTGGGAACTAGAGAGAGGTGGGGCCCGGGTGTGGATTACTGACTGTGTTGGGGTGGAGGGAAATGCATATGTTCCATATGTTTATAGAGTCTGCTACCACAGGGCTGGCCAAGCGCTCTGGCCCTTGCCCAGGGCCCTGCTTGTGGGTGTCATTCCTGAGGCCTTTGTGGGTTCTGCAATTGATTTCTGACTTCACCATCCACACAGGCTGAGGTTTTAGCTTCTATAGTCCAAACACTAGTTCCTCTGATCCACCTTTTTCTAGATTCCAAAACTTGCCTTTTTCTTAAAGAGCAGGGGTGTCTAACTTCTCCTCTCTGACCTGGTTTTAGCTCTTCCTTTATTTCATTTGGGTTTTCAAGTGGCAGCTCAGAGCACTCATGTTCAGTCATCCAAGTGTAATCAGAGGTTCACTAATAGATTCTCCAGTGTGTCACTCCCCTTTTGTTCCTGGAAGAAATGCTCTGTGATTCTGCTTGGTTATGAGACGCTGCTTTGTTCTGTTTAGTAGTATTTTATCCAGGACTGTTGTATCTACTTACACCTGGAATGGTGCTTTAATTTTCCTTTCTCTTACCTTTCTCTGACATTTTGTGTCAAAATTTTACTAGCACCATAAGAGGAGTTTTAGATCTTTCCGATTTTTTGAAAATAATTTTCTTGTCTCTGATTTGCATTGAAGCCTGGTGGATTGTGAGTAGGAATGCACTGTATAGAGCAGAAAGGAATCCAGATCTGAACATGTGGAAAGTTGCCATTACCATTTTAGTAATGGCCTGCCTGCCAGAGAAGGCAAACAAAAGCTCAGGACCTGACCTCTTGCCACTGGACTAGGGAAAGAGATGGTTGTCCAGTTCTTAAAATCATGTTGGAGATGGTGGTGATCTTGGGGAAAGTTTGAGAAAATAACTTTGGAAAAATTTATGCTCTGTGAGGGGCGCCTGAGTGGCTCAGTGGGTTAAGCCGCTGCCTTCGGCTCAGGTCATGATCTCAGGGTCCTGGGATCGAGTCCCGCATCGGGCTCTCTGCTCAGCAGGGAGCCTGCTTCCTTCTCTCTCTCTCCCTGCCTGCCTCTCTGCCTACTTGTGATTTCTCTCTGTCAAATAAATAAATAAAAAATCTTAAAAAAAAATTTATGCTCTGTGGAGCTCAGTAAGGAACAGAGATAAATCCCTAATTACTCTCCTTTCAGCACCTGGGATCAGGGTAAGGGACACCGGTGCCACCAGCAGAGAGAGAGAGGGAGCGAGCATGCTCCAGATTTAGAACGAGAAGTGGTAGGATAGAAGGAGAGTAGGGGACCTCCGGGGATCTCACTAAGAAGGGTGGTGGAGGCTGGGTTGTCCTGGTGCAAAAGAGGGAGGGCTGAGCACCATGAAAATGCATTAAGGATTTTCCCTTACCTTGCAGCAGGTCAGTGGAGATGAGTGGACAAGACCCTCTCAGCCTCTTGGATCTTGCAGCACAGAGCCTCCTGAATGATGAGGACTCAGCTGTCCGTGCCCTGGAGAAGCTCCCTGTGGGCCTCTTCCCAGCACTGTCCACGGCAGCTTTTGATGGGGGACACACGAAGACTGTGACAGCAATGGTGCAGGCCTGGCCCTTCCCCTGCCTCCGTCTTGGATCGTTAAGAGATCAGTCAATAACTCAAGACCTCTTGGAAGCTGTCCTAGATGGGCTGGAATTGGTTCCTACCGGTGCTGCTTGCCCCAGGTAACTGGAGAGACAGGGTGCAGATAGTGGCGCAGTGACTGAGGAAGCGGGAACTGGATTCAGGGATGTGGGGCCCAGGCATGTGCCACCAGGTACAACGTCAGTTATTGGGAAGCCTTGAGCCATTGCTCAGGGTCCCTCTGAGAAGAGAGCCCTGTTGCAGTTCAGAGCCGATCACGCTGCTGAGGTGGTTAAGGGGGTGGCTAGGTTTCCGGGGGATATCCCCGGAGTGTATAAAAAGGTGGGCACTGAGGAGGGCCCTTTGAACACATGGTGCAGGGCAGCAGGCAGGGCTGCTGGCTGGCCCAGCGGCCCTTCCCAGGGTTCGCTGCTGCTGGTCTCCTCCCAGCTCTGCTGTACTGGCCTGAAAGTCCCAGTCTCTACTATTCTCATTCCCTGCAGGAGATCGAAGCTGAAGGTGCTGGATTTTACCCATGACTTTGAGCACTCCAACTGGGAGGAGTGCTCTGAGACGACTCCTGCCCCCTTTGTCATCACACACATGCTGGAAGAGCCGGAGGCAGACCCGCTGGCACCCAGTTCCAAAGAACAGTCTCCGCATAACCGAGAACCTGTGGAAATCCACACAGACCTTTTCCTCGGCGGTTTGTTCGGCTTCTTCCACCTGTCGGGGTTCCCCTCCTACATACTGCAGAGAGTTGAGAAGAGCCATGGCTGTCTGCGCCTCCGCTGTCGGACCCTGGTCATCAACCAGGTGCCATTGCGCAGCCTGGTCGAGATCCTGGGAATGCTGGAGCTGGAGACCATCCGAGAGGTGAGGCTTCATCACAGGAGCAGGTTCTGCTTCCGGTCGGACCTGATCCAGTTCTTCACCCATGTAGGGCAGATGAGCAACCTGGGCCACCTCATCATGAACGACATCCCCTGGGATTTCCCTGCAGACTGTTTCTCCTTGTTGAGTCCACTGGGCCACCTCCAGAAGCTCCATCTCATCTTTGGCTGTCTCTCAGGCCAGCTACAGAAGATGCTGAGGTGAGTGTGCAGCAAGTCCTCTGAAGGTACACAGGCCAGGGAGCCTGGACGCCGCTCTGGGCATTGCTGCATTGGAGCAGAGACAAGCCTGGGCTTCCCTTCTGTGAGTCCATAGATTTGCTGCTGGACCCAGACTCCGGGGCCGTGGTCCTGGGCCAGCCAGGGGCTGGTGGCTGCTATAAAAGTGAAAGAGGCAGGTCTGAAATTGTCATCTCATCCTCTCATTCATTCGCTTACTCCATTCATTCATTCATTCATGCGCTTAGTCTGTGCCAAGCAGTTAGCTAAGAATGGATATGCAACCTTGAAAAAAATCTGTCTAGAGTTTATGTAGAGAAGGTGAATAAAGATGGTAAGTTGTGAGGGTAGTGTTTGAGGGAGGAAACTCCCCCCACAACATCTAAGCTGAGCTGATTTGGTGAACTGACTCTCCTCATAAATGTCTCTCAGATTTCTCTGTGGTATACCCTGGAATAGGGAGCTGTTCTCCTGGGGCACAGGCCTTTAAGTAAATAGAAGCATGGGGAACCATCTTCCTGAACCTTCTACCGAGTAGAATCTAGGCCTTAGCATGAGTAGGAGTTATATCTAAATTTCATTAATTCTACATTTTATGGAGCATGAGTGATAACTGTGTCGAGGTGGCTTGTTAGGAAGCTTAGAGGGGTGCCTGACACCATACTCTGAAAATAGAGAGGTCCTGTGGGGAATGGAGAAATGTTTCACTCCATGCTCTGTGTTCTTAACTGCTGCAGATGGCTCCCACCATTTGCATCCAGACTGAGGTAGGCGTAATGCAAATTTCTCAGGCCAGATTTCTGGATCTTTTCCAAATACATCTAGTGTACACTCCAATTTCCAAGCAGTAAATAGTGTTTGTCTCTCCACAGTGGCCTGCAAAAACCACTAGAGACACTGGTGATTAATGGATGTAGGCTTACTGAGAATGACATCAGTTACTTATCCCAGAGCATTCATGCCACCCACCTGAAGGAGTTGGTCCTCTGTGGCAATAATCTATCCCAAATGGTTCCTGGGCCCCTCGAGGTTCTGCTGGGGGAGGTGTCAGGCACTCTGCAGCACCTGAACTTGAGAAGCTGCCGGTTGAAGGAAGCCCAGCTCCGAGACCTGCTGCCTGCCCTGTGCTGCTGCTCTCGCCTCCGCTCTCTGGTGTTCTACGACAACGTCATCTCCACCTCAGGCATCATGAATGTGCTGCAGCACTTAGCGGGGCTGAAGGAGCTGAAGCGTGTGCAGTACCCTGTCCCTGCTGAGTGTGTTGTGTACTTGGATGAATACAGGTGGGGAAACCTCAACAGAGTGGAGCTCGCCCGCGTGCATGCCAAGTTGCAGGAAATGTTGCAGGCACTACGACGGGCCGACATGGAGTTGACAAACGCGACCTCAGTGGCCTGACTTATGAGAATGCACAGCTGACCTGATGGGAAAGAGGGGCAGCAGTGGATCCTGGAACTGTGGCAGTGGATTTCCTGAGGATGGTGTGGCTTTGAAGAAAACTAAGAAAACAAGATAAAACACAACAAACGCTGTGGTGGGGACTCCTATTTCTGGATCCAACTGGGGCTCCCTTACTCATTACATCGACAAGCACTGGTCAAAAATCGATCCTGGAGGTGCTGTTTTGGTGCTGGATATAAAAAGAGAGAGTCTCCCAGCACTTTTCCTTCTGGTCTGTTTACCCAGTTTCCCTTTCATTTTGCTTCAGCATTCCCACTTTGAACACCATGCAGTTGGGTGAGTTTCTTTTCAAAACACTTTTTTTTAAAATAAGGTGGGATCACTGACATGTTCGTCAAGGGAATAGATGAATGTAGGTGCTCAGTACATAGTTTTTGTTCACCTCTTTGTTCAGATATTTGTCGACTTCCTGTTCAGAAACTGCTCTTACTGAGGAAGAGTGTAAACATTCAAGGTGTCTGCTTTCAAAGAACTTAGTTTTGAAAGGGATGGGTACCACTAAACAGGTCACCAAACCCCTAAGAAAGCTGCTTTCAGAGGAGTGCCATGAGAACAACAGGATACCAGTATGGCGAGGGGTTACCAGAGTCAGGGGACTGGGATGGTTGAGCATATGTATTGGTCTGTCCTCAACTCCTGACACAGAGCTTCTGAAAGCAGTGTCATTTCCTAAGTAACAACTCTAGAAGTATCCTTTGTCCCAACATTTGGCCTTTGACCCCCACCCCTGACACAGGGCTCTTGAAACCCTTGTACATACATTCTTAAGTGAGAAGAATACTAGGATCATTTTTTGTTCTAATGACACGCTTTACGCTGGGCAATCAGATGGCTCCCAGGTGGGGCTGGTCCCCCGAAAGACCAAACCATGATTAGCTTGGAATTTTCAGCCCCTGCCTCTTTTTCCAGAGGGGGGAAGAGGGACTGGAAATGGGAGTGAGTTGATACACCTACATGAGGAAACCTCCATAAAACCCCAGTAGTAGGGGTATGGAGAGATGTACCCCAACACCGCAAGGACAGAAGCTCCTGCACTTGGATCCTCTCCCCCCAGACCTCACCATATGTATCTCTTCATCTGGCTCTTCATCCATGCTATTTATCATCTTTTCATTAACTGGTAATAGTAAGTGTTTCTGTGAGATCTATGAGCCAGTCCAGCAAATTAATCCAACTTGAGGGAGGGGGTCATGGGAGCGCCTCTGATTTGTAGCCAGATCAGACAAGTGGTGAGTAAGCTGGGGGCTTAACTACTTGCTCTTGGGCATCTGAAGTAGGGTGAGGGCAGTCTTGTGGGACTGATCTCTTCAGCTGGGATCCACCACTCTCTCCAGGTGCATGGTATTGGAGATACGGTGTGACTTAGTTTTTGTTGCAGGGACGAATCCCCACACATTTTGGTGACCAGAAGTGTTAGAAGTGCAGTGTTTTCTGTGAGGAGTAAGGGAGACCAAGGAGAAAGATTCCCAGCAGCGAAGAACTGGATTTTTCCCCACAAGGGAGGTAGAACTGGGGTTTTCCTTAACAGTGGCTGGTTTTTTTGTTTTTGTTTTTGTTTTTGCTTTGAGGGAGTTGGTGAGGGGAGATGCAGGAATTGAGGATTCTCTGTAAACATACCAGTAGCTGATAGGTGTGTGTGGAAAAGCATCCAGATATCAGAAGAGCTAGGAAAGCCCCACTCCAGGCAGAGAAATGAGAGGAGAAATGTGAGAAGGAATCAAGGAGAGACAGAGGATGAAGGATATGTCAAACCCTTTGATGGTGAAAAGGGAGAATCCTTTCTCATGAAGTAGCCTTTTCTTAGAGTCCCCTGGAGAAAAAGCAACTGAGCTGGAGCAAAGTTGATTAAGGTGGAGGGCAGCATAGTGGAGAGGAATTGTTCCAATTTTTTCTTCATAATAAATGGTGACACCTAAGCACATGTCTCCTCTCCACCCAACTCCCTGTCCCAAATTACTTCCCAAGAACTGCCTTTAACTTTTTGGGCCCGCTTCATTTCCTTCTGTTACTTCTAATAATTTATACTTTTGTGTTTTCTCTGTCTCCAATCGCAGCAGTTTGATTTGCTAATTTCAGATTCTGTTTCTCTGTTAAGATTGTCATTCCTTATCCCCCCGCCTAGGATCTCCAATACCATGATGAGCGAGAGTGGGTGTCCTTGTCTCATTCCTGGTGGTCTAAGATGTGCCTTCAGTATATGGCAGTTTATTCAGGGTGATGCTTTATTCAGGGTGATGTTTCAGTGTGTCCCACTTGTGTGGTTTTGTTTTTTTCCTATATACAGGTGTGCCCCGCTTTTTGAAAATTTGCATGACGCCACTTGTGCAAAAGACCTCCATTTGTCCCTGTTTCCGCTAAGCAAAAGAGATTCGAAGAGGATTTTCACTTTTATGTAAAAAGCGAAAATAGCGTTCAGCGTTTGTTTTGCAGCAGGTCATCATAGAGGCAGCGCACACCCCAGGTTGCGAGAGTGGCCCTGCCGAGTGCACCCCCCTCCACCCCACCCTGGAACTCTGCTCCACATCTCGTCAAGCCACCATAGCTGTGAACCGTGTCTGTGAGTGTGTGTGCTTTTTCTTGGCTTATTTTGTGCTTTTGTTAGCAAGGTGTGTGCTGAGATGTCAGACAAGCCTAGGAGAGGTTACTTTTTGGGTCTGGGAACACTAAAATGTTTTCCATATAAATTAATGGCAGCTGCTTTGCTTTACACAAACATTTCAGCTTATGAAAGTTTTCATAATGCTCTACTTTTCAAAGATCAGGGTACCTGGGTGTCTCAGTTGGTTAGGCATCTGCCTTCGGCTCAGGTTGTGGTCCCAGGGTCCTGGGCTCGAGCCCCATGTTGGGAGGCCTGCTTCTCCCTTTGCCCACTGCTCCCCCCACTTGTGCACACACACTCACTCTCTCAAATAAATAAAATCTTTTTTTTTTAAAGATTTTATTTATTTATTTGACAGCGATCACAAGTAGGCAGAGAGGCAGGCAGAGGAAGGGGGGAAACAGGCTCCCTGCTCAGCAGAGAGCCCGATGTGGGGCTCCATCCCAGGACCCTGAAATCATGACCTGAGCTGAAGGCAGAGGCTTAACCCACTGAGCCACCCAGGTGCCCCTCAAATAAATAAAATCTTAAAAAAAAAATGGAATGCTCTACTTTCAGATAGCAAAGGAAATCTATAGCCTCTGAAAGCCTTGAAGTTTAGTAGGATTCCCTGTGGAACTCTTTGGGCTTAGTGCTTCCTGCATAACTTTTTCTATTGAAAAAGTTCTAACTGATAACTTTTTCTATTCCGTCTCTGGAAATTAACCTGTTTTAGGTGTATAATTCAGTGGCATGTTACATCCACAGTGTTTTTTGCAACCAGAACCACTCTCTATTTTCCAAAACTTCTTCACTCCAAATAGTCTCTGTACAGTAATTTCCCATTCCCCCTCTGCCATAATGAAGTGGCTTAAAATAACAAATTTTATTCTTTCACAGTTTTGGAGACTAGAATTGTGAAATCAAGGTATTGGCAGGGTTATGCTCTCTCTGAAATCTCTAGCATATGTTCCTTCCTTGCCTCTTAGACCTTTTGGTAGCAGCAGCGTGACTACAGTCTTTACTGTCATCTTCACATGGTTGCCTTTCCTCCTTGCCTCTGTCCAAATTTTCTTGATTAGGACACCAGTCATACAGCATTAGGGGCCAGTGTAATCATGTATGATCTCCTATTAATGGATTGCATCTGTAAAGACTTATTTCCAAATAGCGTCACATTCCCAAGTACCAGGAATTCAGCTGCCAAGTAATCTTTCTCAGGGACACAGTTCAACTTCTAATGTAATATGGTCATCTTGATACGAAGTTCTCTGGTTCATGAACATAGGATATCTATTTCTGTAGGTCTTCTTTAGTTTATTCCTGTTTTATAATTTTGTAGTTTCCAGTGTACAGATCTATCACCTCCATGGTTCATTTTATTCCAAAGTATTTATTGTTTTTGTTTTTTTTTTTAAAGATTTTATTTATTTATCAGAGAGAGAGAGGGAGAGCGAGCGAGCACAGGCAGACAGAATGGCTGGCAGAGGCAGAGGGAGAAGCAGGCTCCCCGCTGAGCAAGGAGCCCGATGTGGGACTCGATCCCAGGACGCTGGGATCATGACCTGAGCCGAAGGCAGCTGCTTAACCAACTGAGCCACCCAGGGGTCCCTATTTATTGTTTTTGATGCTATTGTAAATGGAAGTGTTTTCTTAATTTTTTTGGTGGTTCATGATCAGTGTATAGAAATAAAACAGATTTTTGTATCCTACAACTTTACAAGGAGATAGAACTTTATTTCTTCCTTTTATTTTATATTTTTATTGGCCTAACCGTATGGTCTTGAAATTCTAGTACAGTGTTGTGTAGAAGTATTGAAAGCAGACATGCTTGTCTTATTCCTGATCTTAGGGGAAAAGCTTTCAGTCTTTCACCATTGAGTTCAGCATTACATGTGGTATTTCCTTATGGGTGTTTATTACATTGAGGTAGTCTGTTTCTAGTCCTAGTTTATTGACTGTTTCTTTTTATCATGAAAGGGTATTAGATTTTGTCAGGTATGCATTAGTTGAAATGATCATGTGAGCTTTATCTCTTCATGATACTAATGTGGGTTGCATTTATTAATTGTTGAATGTTGAAACATCCTTGCTTTCTGGGGATAAATTCCATTTGGTTATGATGTATAATCATTTTTAAATGTTGTTAAATTGAATTTGCTAGTATTTTATTGATTTTAGAATCATTATTCTTGAAGGACATTGGTCTGTAGTTTCAATTTTTTTAAAAGATTTTATTTATTTATTGGACAGACAGAGATTACAAGTAGAGAGAGAGCAAAGAGGCTGAGCAGAGAGCCCGATGCGGGGCTCAAACCCAGGACCCTGGGATCATGACCTGAGCCGAAGGCAAAGGCTTTAACCCACTGGGCCATCTCTGTAGTTTCAGTTTTGTAGTGTCTGTCCTTAAGTGTCAGAGTAATGCTTGCCTTATAGCATGAGTTGGGAAGTTTTCCTTTCTCTTCAGTTTTTTGGAAGCATTTGTGAAACATTGGTGTCAGTTCTTTAAATGCTTGGTAGAATTTACCAGTGAAACCATCTGGTCCTGGGTTTTTCTTTGCTGGAAGCTTTCTGATGGTTTCAGTCTCCTTAAAAGTTCTAGATTTATTCAGAACTTCGGTTTCTTCATGATTTAGTCTTAGTAGGTTTTATGTTTGCAGGAATTTGTCCATTTTTTCTAGGTTATCTAATCTGTTGGCATAGAGTTGTCATGGTGCTTTTTTATAATCCTTTAGTGTTTCTTAAAACAGCTTTATTGGGATGATGTTGGCATATAAAAATTGCATATATTTAAGTTATACATTTGGCATTTGCAATATGTGTGTATATTGTGAAATGATCACCACAGTCAAGCTAATTAATACATACATTACTTAGGTAGTGTGTGTATTTAGGGAGAACATTTAGGATGTGTCCTCTTAGCAAATTACATGCATAAAATAACAGTATTGTTAACTGTTGGCACCATGAGGTACATACATTAGATCTCCAGAAATTATTCATCTTGTATAGTTGAAACTTTGTATTCTGACCAACATCATCACATTTTCCCCTCTCCCCACTCCCAGCCACCACCATTCTACTCTTCATTCTATGAATTTGAATATTTTATTTTATTTTTAAAAATATTTTTATTTGAGAGAGAGAAAGAGCATGTGCATGTACAAATTGGGGAGAAGGAGAAGTAGACCCCCGCCAAGCCGGGAGCCCGATGCAGGACTCAAGTTCCAGGACCTCAGGACCCCAAGCCAAGGGCAGACCCTTAACTGACTGAGCTACCCAGGTGCCCCAAATTTAGAATATTTTAGACTCCACATGTGAAATCATGCAGTGTATTTCTCTTCTGTGTCTTGTTCATTTTGCTTAGCATACTGTCCTCCAGCTCCATTCGTTTTGTCGCAAATGGCAGGATTTCCTATTTAAGGCTATTACTACATCATACATAAATAAAAACGTACTTACATGAATGGATAAAGGAAACATGATATTCTTTATCCTTTCATCCACTGAGAGATATTTAGGTTATTTCTATAGTTTAAATAGTGCTGCGAAGAATACAAGAGTGCAGCTATCTCTTTGCTATCTTGCTTTCAACTCTTTTGAAATATTTACCTAGAAATGGTATTACTAGATCACTTGATAGTTCTTTTAATTTTTTGCGGAATCTCCACGTTTTCAGTGTTTATACTAATTCGTATTCCCATCAGCAGTGTATGAGGGCTCCCTTTTTCCAGATCTTCACAAACACTATTTTTGTCTTTTTGATAATACCCAACTGAGCAGGCGTGACGTGAAACCTCACTGTGGTTTTGACTTACATTTCCCTGATGAGAGATGTTGAGAACTTTTTCATGTCCCCGTAAGCCATTTGAATTTCTTCTTTAAAGAAGTGACATTTAGGTATTTTGCCCATTTTAAATCAGGTTATTTATATTTTTAGTGTTGAGTTATAGGAGTTCCTCATATATTTTGAATATTAATGCCTTATTTGATATATGGTTTGCAAACATTTTTTCCCATTCCATGGGTTGCCTTTTCACATGGTGGTTTCCTGTGATATACAGAATCTTTTTAATTTCATGTAGTCCCATTTGTCGGTTTTTGCTTTTGCTGCCTGTAATTTGGTGTCCCATCTAAGAAGTTATGGCCAAGACTAATATCAAGATGTTTTTCCCATTTCCTTCTAGGAGTTTTGTAGTTTCAGGCCTGAGGTTTAGTTCTTTAACTCATTTGAGGTGATTTTTGTGTATGGTGTGGGATAGGGATATAATTTCATTCTTTTGCATGTGGATATCCAGTTTTCTCAAAACCATTTGTTGAAGAGTGTCCTATCTCCATTGTGTGTTCTTGGCATCCTTGCGGAACATCAGTTGGCTATAAATATGTGGGCTTATTTCTGGATTCTCTCTTCTGTTCCATTGGTTTGTCTGTTTTTATGTGGTTTGGTTGTTATGTAATGTAATTTCAGACCAGAAAGCATTATGTCTCCAGTTTTATTGTTCTCAAGATTACTTTGGTATTTGTGGTATTTCGTGGTTCCATACGAAATCTATTTCAATTTTTCCATATGTGTAAAAGGTGTCATTAGAAAGATTTTGGTGAGGGTTACAATAAATATGTACATTGCTTTGAGTGGTATGGACATATTAACGATATTTTTCTAGTCTAAAAACATTATAAAATATTGATGAAGGAAATTTTCAAAAACACATAAATGGAAAGATAGTTAATAATTTAATAAATTTAATGTCTTTCCACTTATTTGTGTCTTTGAAAATGTCTTTCCATTTATTTGTGTCTTTGAAAATTTTCATCAATGTTTTATAATGTTCAACACATAGAGGTCTTATACTTCTTTTATTATTTCCTATGTATTTTATTCTTGTTGTTGTTGTTTATTCTTGTTATTGTAAATGGAATTGTTTTCTTAATTTCCTTTTTTGATAGTTCATTCCTTAGTCTTTTTTTAAAGATTTTATTTATTTGACAGACAGAGATCACAACTAGGCAGAGAGGAAGGCAGAGAAAGAGGAGGAAGCAGGCTCCCTGCTGAGCAGAGAGCCCAATGCAGGCCTCGATCCCAGGAGCCTGGGATCATGACCTAAGCCGAAGGCAGAGGCTATAACCCACTGAGCCACCCAGGTGCTCCAGTTCATTCCTTAGTCTTTAGAAATGAGAATTTTTGTATGTTGATATCATATCCTGTAAGTTTACTGAATTTGTTTTAGTAGTTTTTTTGTGGAGTCTTTATGGTTTTCTATATATGTGATGATCTTATCTGCAAATAGATAATCTTTTTGCATTTTATTTTATTTTTTATTTTTTATTAGCATTTAATGTATTATTAGCCCCAGGGATACAGGTCTGAATCCTCAGTCTTACATACTTCATAACATGCACCATAGCACATACCCTCCCCAGTGTCCATAACTCAACCACCCTATCCATACATCCCCTTCCCCCGGCAACCCTCAGTTTGTTTTGTGAGATTAAGAGTCTCTTACGGTTTGTCTCCCTCCCGATCCCATCTTGTTTCTTTTTTTCCTTCCCTAAACCCCAGACCTCTCACTTGCAAGTAGATAATTTTACTTCTTTCTTTATAATTTCTATACCTTGTATTTCTGTTTCTTTCTTTTTTTTTTTTAAAGATTTTATTTATTCATTTGACAGAAATCACAAGTAGACAGAGAGGCAGGCAGAGAGAGAGAGAGAAGCAGGCTCCCTGCTGAGCAGAGAGCCCGATGCGGGACTCGATCCCAGGACTCTGAGATCATGACCTGAGCCGAAGGCAGCGGCTTAACCCACTGAGCCACCCAGGCGCCCTGTATTTCTGTTTCTTGCCTGATTGCTCTGGCTAGGACTTCCAGGAGAGTGTTGAATAGCAGTAGTGAGAATGGGGATTGTTGCCCTTGTTCTGGATCTTAGAGGAAGATCTTTCAGTTGTAACTCATTGTTTATGATATTAGCTGTAAATTTTTCATAGATGGCCTTTCTTGTGTAGAAATTTGAGAGATTTTATCTATCACGATTGGATATAGAATTTTGTCAGTGTTTTCTACACCTTTTGAGATGATGATGTAATGTTTGTCTTGCATTCTGCTTGTATTGTGTATCACATGTGTTGGACTAACCTTGCATCCCAAAGATAAATCCCACTTGGTCATGGTATGTGACTCTTTTGATGTGCTATTGAATTTAGTTTGACAGTGCTGTTGAGCCTTGAACAGCAAGGGGGTTAGGAGCACCAATCCCCTACATAGACAAATCTAACTTTTGACTCCCCTCAAACTTAATTACTAATAGCGTACTGTTGAACCTTACCAATACAATTAACATATATTTTAGATGTTATATGTATTTTGTACTATATTCGTATAATAGATTAGAAAAAAGAAAACATTAAGAAAACCATAAAGAAGAGAAAACGGGCACCTGGGTGACTTAGTTGGTTAAGTGTTCGACTGTTGATCTCCGCTCAGGTCTTGCTCTTGAGCCTCATGTCAGACTCCACGCTGGGCATGGAGCCTGCTTAAGATTCTCTCTCCTTCTTCCCCTCCCCACCCCCACTTGTGTACCCACTCTCTCTAAGAGAAAAGAGAGTGAGATAATTCATTTACACTATTGTATACATACTTACTGAAAAAATTTGCATATAGGTGCACTGGGTCAGGGCAGGGTGGTGGCAGTGGCAGGCCTGGCCCTGGGATGGCAATGTTCTGCAGCCTGTAGCCTCAGTTCAGCAGTGGCAGCTGCTGGGTGCGCGCAGAGGTGCAGTATAGCTGCTCCCCCATCTGCCAACAGGGGTACCATCAGCCGTGGTCGATAGCCACTATGGCCAAGCTTGAGTAGGCTGGTCTTCAGGTGGCCGTGGGGCCAGGGCACCACTACAGGGAGGAGTCCACACCCAGTCCATGGGGACCCAAGGCTGCAGTGACCCCAGCACAGTCCTAGAGTCCTGTGCATGGAGGACTTGTGTGGGATGGGGGCACCAGGGGTGTGGGGCTCCCTTTGCAGCACGTTCTCTGCCCTCTGGGTACCTTCTTCTACTTGAGCCCAGCCTCCTGCCTGCCAGCCCCAAGAGTTCAACCCAGCCACCCCAGTAGTATGGTTACCTGCACCCTGCCCAGTCCTGGGTTCCCCTGGGGGGGGATGCTGGAAGCCTCATTAAGCCTCTCTAGGTACTTAGAGCCTGACCTCTGTGCCAGAGGCTTTCAGTTTGATCTTATGCCGTGGTAAATAAATGCCTTGTGGCTTATGCTGTCAGCACTTTAAAAAACCACATGTAAGTGGACCCAGACAGTTCAAACCTGTGGTGTCCAAGGATCAACTGTGTGTTTTTTCTTAAACATACATACCTATGATAAAGGTTACTTTATAAATTAGGTACAGTGAGAGATTAACAACAAAGCTAGTAATAAAACAAAAAATTTAACAGTATACCTGTTAGGGTCTGTGACCAAAGGAATGAGACTGACACAAAACGAAAATCAAGCAAAGCTTTATTTCACGCCAAGCATTGAAAATCAAACTGACCAGTCGGGGCCATCTCTTATGAAGAGGCGACGATGACGAGGACGCGGCTCCCAATGACAAAGAGGGGATGACGATGAGGACGACAACGCCGCTCCAGCGAGGCCGCTCCCCTGCAAGGCCACTCCCTGGATGAGGCCGCTCTGGACGACGAAGAGACAACGATGACGATGAGGATGACAACCCCGATGACACAGACTCTGCTCCCCATGATGCCACTCTGACAAGGCCACTCCCCAGACCATGCTGCTCCGGATGAGGTCACTAGGCCACTCCCCAGACGAGGCCACTCCAGATGAGGCCACACGCTGATGAGGCTGCTCTCCGGAATGACGCCGCTCCGGCAAGGCTGCTTGCAGTGGGGCCGCAGCTTGGGGCAGGAAGGCTGCTTACTGCGGTGCTGCTCCTGACGACTATTACTCCAATGACTACCCTAATGGCAGTTCTAACGGCTACTCTAACAGCTATCCCAACGGCTATTCTAACTCCTCCTGCTACTCTCCCCCCTGCCCTAGCCTCACAGACTAACCTTTATAGAGGTGGTTGAGCCTGGCCCACACACAGGTGGCCAATGAGATTTCAACTCACCACAGTAAATATATGCGTGCCCCACTGATTGGATGTCTCCATCTGGCCATGTTAGGGTCCGTGATCAAAGGAACAAGACTGACACAAAGCGAAAAACAAAGCTTTGTTTCGCACCAAGCATTAAAAATCAAATCGGTAGGGGCCATCTCTGACGAAGAGACGATGACGTTGACCCCGATGAGGCCACTCCGCAGATGAGGCCACTCCCAGGACGAGGCTGTTAGGGTCTGTGATCAAAGGAACGAGACTGATAACAAAGCGAAGGTCAAGCAAAGCTTTATTTCGTGCCAAGCATCAAGAATCACACTGACTGGTCAGGGCTGTCTCTTACAAAAGAGTGACAACGATGACCCCGGCAAGTCTGCTCCCAACGTGGCTGCTCTGGACGAGGCCTCTCCACAGATGAGGCCACTCCCAGGATGAGACCATTGCTAATGAGGTCGCTCCCTGGACAGGGCTGCTCCCTGGACAGGGCTGCTCCCTGGACAGGGGCTGCTCCGGCGAGGCTGCTCCCCATACAAGGTGGCTCCCAAAAGAGGCCACTCTGGAGGAAGCCTCTTCCCTGATGATGCTGCTCCTGCAGGGCCGCTCACCAAGGAGGCCTCTTCCCAGACGAACCCGCTCCCTGGAATGATGCAGCTCCGGCGAGGCTGTGGCTCAGGATGACAAGGCCGCTTGTGGCTCGGGATGGCAAGATCATTCGCAGTGAGGTTGCTGGCTCTCAGGGCCGCTGACGGCTGGGGGCCGCTGACAGCTCGCCTCAGGGCTGCTGGAGGCAGTTATAGCTCTTACAAGAGCTGTTACAGCCTTTATAGCTCTTACAAGAGCTGTTACTGCTCTTCTGCTTCTGCCCACTCTTCCTTCTACTCCCTTCTCCTTCCTCCTCCTTCCTCCGACAGCTCTCCTACTTCTCCCCCCTGACAGCCTCGCAGACCAACCTTTATGGGGGGTGGTTGAGCCCCACCCCTACACAGGCAGCCAATTGAATCCCAATTCCCCCAGTGGATATATGCGCGCCCCACTGATTGGACATCTCCACCCGGCCTGCCCCGCCCGTATATCCGGGGTCCACAAGCAAGTTCCTCTGGGAGGGGTAGGCCCTTACATTCCCCCCTTTTCTTTGGAATTTAGTCAATCCTTGACTTTTCAGCTAGTTCTATGTTATATTGAGCATATAAGATTAACATTTTATCACTCCAATTTTCTTTAGTATAGCAACAATAAACTTACAGGTTTTTTTCCAATTTATTTATTTTCAGAAAAACAGTATTCACTATTTTTTCACCACACCCAGTGCTCCATGCAAGCCGTGCCCTCTATAATACCCACCACCTGGTACCCCAACCTCCCACCCCCCCCCGCCACTTCAAACCCCTCAGATTGTTTTTCAGAGTCCATAGTCTCTCATGGTTCACCACCCCTTCCAATTTACCCAAAAGCACATACCCTCCCCAATGTCCATAACCCTACCCCCCTTCTCCCAACCCCCCTACCCCCAGCAACCCACAGTTTGTTTTGAGAGATTAAGAGTCACTTATGGTTTGTCTCCTTCCCTATCCCATCTTGTTTCATGGATTCTTCTCCTACCCACTTAAGCCCCCATGTTGCATCACCACTTCCTCATATCAGGGAGATCATATGATAGTTGTCTTTCTCCGCTTGACTTATTTTGCTAAGCATGATACGCTCTAGTTCCATCCATGTTGTCGCAAATGGCAAGATTTCGTTTCTTTTGATGGCTGCATAGTATTCCATTGTGTATATATACCACATCTTCTTTATCCATTCATCTGTTGATGGACATCTAAGTTCTTTCCATAGTTTGGCTATTGTGGACATTGCTGCTATAAACATTCGGGTGCACGTGCCCCTTTGGATCACTACGTTTGTATCTTTAGGGTAAATACCCAGTAGTGCAATTGCTGGGTCATAGGGCAGTTCTATTTTCAACATTTTGAGGAACCTCCATGCTGTTTTCCAGAGTGGTTGCACCAGCTTGCATTCCCACCAACAGTGTAGGAGGGTTCCCCTTTCTCCGCATCCTCGCCAGCATCTGTCATTTCCTGACTTGTTGATGTCAGCCATTCTGACTGGTGTGAGGTGATATCTCATTGTGGTTTTGATTTGTATTTCCCTGATGCCGAGTGATATGGAGCACTTTTTCATGTGTCTGTTGGCCATCTGGATGTCTTCTTTGCAGAAACGTCTGTTCATGTCCTCTGCCCATTTCTTGATTGGATTATTTGTTCTTTGGGTGTTGAGTTTGTTAAGTTCTTTATAGATTTTGGACACTAGTCCTTTATCTGATATGTCATTTGCAAATATCTTCTCCCATTCTGTCAGTTGTCTTTTGATTTTGTTAACTGTTTCCTTTGCTGTGCAAAAGCTTTTGATCTTGATGAAATCCCAAAAGTTCATTTTTGCCTTTGCTTCCCTTGCCTTTGGCGATGTTCCTAGGAAGATGTTGCTGCGGCTGAGATCGAAGAGGTTGCTGCCTGTGTTCTCCTCAAGGATTTTGATGGATTCCTTTCTCACATTGAGGTCCTTCATCCATTTTGAGTCTATTTTTGTGTGTGGTGTAAGGAAATGGTCCAATTTCATTTTTCTGCATGTGGCTGTCCAATTTTCCCAACACCATTTATTAAAGAGGCTGTCTTTTTTCCATTGGACATTCTTTCCTGCTTTGTCAAAGATTAGTTGACCATAGAGTTGAGGGTCTATTTCTGGGCTCTCTATTCTGTTCCATTGATCTATGTGTCTGTTTTTGTGCCAGTACCATGCTGTCTTGATGATGACAGCTTTGTAATAGAGCTTGAAGTCCGGAATTGTGATGCCACCAACTTTGGCTTTCTTTGTCAATATCCCTTTGGCTATTCGAGGTCTTTTCTGGTTCCATATAAATTTTAAAATTATTTGTTCCATTTATTTGAAAAAGATGGATGGTACTTTGATAGGAATTGCATTAAATGTGTAGATTGCTTTAGGTAGCATAGACATTTTCACAATATTTATTCTTCCAATCCAGGAGCATGGAACATTTTTCCATTTCTTTGTGTCTTCCTCAATTTCTTTCATGAAATGAAAGAAATGAGTACTTTATAGTTTCCTGAGTATAGATTCTGTGCCTCTTTGGTTAGGTTTATTCCTAGGTATCTTATGGTTTGGGGTGCAATTGTAAATGGGATTGACTCCTTAATTTCTCTTTCTTCTGTCTTGTTGTTGGTGTAGAGAAATGCAACTGATTTCTGTGCATTGATCTTATATCCTGACACTTTACTGAATTCCTGTACAAGTTCTAGCAGTTTTGGAGTGGAGTCTTTTGGGTTTTCCACATAGAGTATCATATCATCTGCGAAGAGTGATAATTTGACTTCTTCTTTGCCAATTTGGATGCCTTTAATTTCCTTTTGTTGTCTGATTGCTGAGGCTAGGACTTCTAGTACTATGTTGAATAGCCGTGGTGATAATGGACATCCCTGCCGTGTTCCTGACCTTAGCGGAAAAGCTTTCAGTTTTTCTCCATTGAGAATGATATTTGTGGTGGGTTTTTCATAGATGGCTTTGATGATATTGAGGTATGTGCCCTCTATCCCTACACTTTGAAGAGTTTTGATCAGGAAGGGATGCTGTACTTTGTCAAATGCTTTTTCAGCATCTATTGAGAGTATCATATGGTTCTTGTTCTTTCTTTTATTGATGTGTTGTATCACATTTACTGATTTGCGGATGTTGAACCAATCTTGCAGCCCTGGGATAAATCCCACTTGGTCGTGGTGAATAATCCTTTTAATGTACTGTTGAATCCTATTGGCTAGTATTTTGGTGAGAATTTTCGCATCTGTGTTCATCAAGGATATTGGTCTATAGCTCTCTTTTTTGATAGGATCCTTGTCTGGTTTTGGGATCAAGGTGATGTTGGCCTCATAAAATGAGTTTGGAAGTTTTCCTTCCATTTCTATTTTTTGGAACAGTTTCAGGAGAATAGGAATTAGTTCTTCTTTAAATGTTTGGTAGAATTCCCCCGGGAAGCCGTCTGGCCCTGGGCTTTTGTTTGTTTGGAGATTTTTAATGACTGTTTCAATCTCCTTACTGGTTATGGGTCTGTTCAGGCTTTCTGTTTCTTCCTGGTTCAATTTTGGTAGTTTATATGTTTCTAGGAATGCATCCATTTCTTCCAGATTGTCAAATTTGTTGGCGTAGAGCTGCTCATAGTATGTTCTTATAATAGTTTGTATTTCCTTGGTGTTAGTTGTGGTCTCTCCTCTTTCATTCATGATTTTATTTATTTGGGTCCTTTCTCTTTTCTTTTTGATAAGTCTGGCCAGGGGTTTATCAATTTTATTAATTCTTTCAAAGAACCAGCTCCTAGTTTGGTTGATTTGTTCTGTTGTTTTTTTTGGTTTCTATTTCATTGATTTCTGCTCTGATCTTTATGATTTCTCTTCTCCTGCTGGGCTTAGGGTTTCTTTCTTGTTCTTTCTCCAGCTCCTTTAGGTGTAGGGTTAGGTTGTGTACCTGAGACCTTTCTTGTTTCTTGAGAAAAGCTTGTACCGCTATATATTTTCCTCTCAGGACTGCCTTTGTTGTGTCCCACAGATTTTGAACCATTGTATTTTCGTTATCATTTGTTTCCATGATTTTTTTCAATTCTTCTTTAATTTCCCGGTTGACCCATTCATTCTTTAGAAGGATGCTGTTTAGTCTCCATGTATTTGGGTTCTTTCCAAACTTCCTCTTGTAGTTGAGTTCTAACTTCAGAGCATTGTGGTCTGAAAATATGCAGGGAATGATCCCAATATTTTGATACCGGTTGAGTCCTGATTTAGGACCGAGGATGTGATCTTTTCTGGAGAATGTTCCATGTGCACTAGAGAAGAATGTGTATTCTGTTGCTTTGGGATGAAATGTTCTGAATATATCTGTGATGTCCGTCTCATCCAGTGTATCATTTAAGGCCTTTATTTCCCTGTTGATCTTTTGCTTGGATGATCTGTCCATTTCAGTGAGGGGAGTGTTAAAGTCCCCTACTATTATTGTATTATTGTTGATGTGTTTCTTTGATTTTGTTATTAATTGGTTTATATAGTTGGCTGCTCCCACGTTGGGGGCATAGATATTTAAAATTGTTAGATCTTCTTGTTGGACAGACCCTTTGAGTATGATATAGTGTCCTTCCTCATCTCTTATTATAGTCTTTGGCTTAAAATCTAATTGATCTGATATAAGGATTGCCACTCCTGCTTTTTTCTGATGTCCATTAGCATGGTAAATTCTTTTCCACCCCCTCACTTTAAATCTGGAGGTGTCTTTGGGCTTAAAATGAGTTTCTTGGAGGCAACATATAGATGGGTTTTGTTTTTTATCCATTCTGATACCCTGTGTCTTTTGATTGGGGCATTTAGCCCATTAACATTCAGGGTAACTATTGAGAGATATGATTTTAGTGCCATTGTATTGCCTGTAAGGTGACTGTTACTGTATATTGTCTCTGTTCCTTTCTGATCTGCCACTTGTAGGCTCTCTCTTTGCTTAGAGGACCCCTTTCAGTATTTCCTGTAGAGCTGGTTTGGTGTTTGCAAATTCTTTCAGTTTTTGTTTGTCCTGGAAGTTTTTAATCTCTCCTTCTATTTTCAATGATAGCCTAGCTGGATATAGTATTCTTGGCTGCATGTTTTTCTCGTTTAGTGCTCTGAAAATATCATGCCAGCTCTTTCTGGCCTGCCAGGTCTCTGTGGATAAGTCAGCTGCCAATCTAATACTTTTACCATTGTATGTTACAGACTTCTTTTCCCGGGCTGCTTTCAGGATTTGCTCTTTGTCACTAAGGCTTGTAAATTTTACTATTAAGTGACGGGGTGTGGGCCTATTCTTATTGATTTTGAGGGGCGTTCTCTGAACCTCCTGAATTTTGATGCTCGTTCCCTTTGCCATATTGGGGAAATTCTCCCCAATAATTCTCTCCAGTATACCTTCTGCTCCCCTCTCTCTTTCTTCTTCTTCTGGAATCCCAATTATTCTAATGTTGTTTCGTCTTATGGTGTCACTTATCTCTCGAATTCTCTCCTCATGGTCCAGTAGCTGTTTGTCCCTCTTTTGCTCAGCTTCTTTATTCTCTGTCATTTGGTCTTCTATATCGCTAATTCTTTCTTCTGCCTCATTTATCCTAGCAGTGAGAGCCTCCATTTTTGATTGAACCTCATTAATAGCTTTTTTTATTTCAACTTGGTTAGATTTTAGTTCTTTTATTTCTCCAGAAAGGGCTTTTATATCTCTGGAGAGTGTTTCTCTAATATCTTCCATGCTTTTTTCAAGCCCGGCTAGAACCTTGAGAATTGTCATTTTGAACTCTAGATCTGACATATTACCAATGTCTGCATTGATTAGGTCCCTAGCCTTCGGTACTGCCTCTTGTTCTTTTTTTTGTTGTGAATTTTTCCACCTTGTCATTTTGTCCAGCTAAGAGTATATGAAGGAGCAAGTAAAATACTAAAAGGGTGGCAACAATCCCAGGAAAATATGCTTTAACCAAATCAGAAGAGATCCCAAATCGTGAGGGGGGATTTCTCCCCCCTCACGATTGCGTGAGGGATCTCCTCTGATTGGGATCTCCTCTGATTGGGATCTCCCAATCTCTTCTGATTGGGATCTCTTCTGATTTGGGGATAAAAAGAGGTTCAAAAAGAAAGAAAGAAAAAAAAGAATTAAAAAAAGATTGAATTAAAAATTCAATCAAGAATTTAAAAAAGAGATTGAAGAGATTGGGATCTCTTCTGATTTGGGGATAAAAAGAGGTTCAAAAATAAAGAAAGAAAAAAAAGAATAAAGAAAAGTATAAAAAAGAAAAAATATACGCATATATATTAGATAAACTAGTTAGAAAACGTTAAAAAATAAAAGGGTAAAAGTTTAAAAAAATTTTAGCAGAATAAGAGAAAAAAAATGAAAAAGAAAAAAATTAAATTAACTGCAAGACTAAAAAATCACAGGGAGAAAGCCATGAGTTCCGTGGTTTGTTTTCTCCTCCTCTGGAATTCTGCTGCTCTCCTTGGTATTGAAACTGCACTCCTTCGTAGGTGAACTTGGTCTTGGCTGGATTTCTTGTTGATCTTCTGGGGGAGGGGCCTGTTGTAGTGATTCTCAAGTGTCTTTGCCCCAGGCGGAATTGCACCGCCCTTACCAGGGGCCGGGCTGAGTGATCTGTTCGGCTTTGCTTTCAGGAGCTTTTGTTCCCTGAGCGCTTTCCGTAGAGTTCCGGAGGACGGGAATACAAATGGCGGCCTCCTGGTCTCCGGCCTGGAGGAGCCGAGAGCCCGGGGCCCCACTCCTCAGTGCGCCTTCAGAGAACAGCGCCCAGTAACTCCCGTTTGCCTGACCTCCGGCCGCGCTCCGAGCTCACCAAGCCTGCGGTCGGTTCAAGGTAACCCCGAGCTGCGAGTTTACTGTCGGCTCTGTCTCTGTAGCCGGCTTTCCCGTTCCAATATCCGCAAGCTCTGCGACACTCAGACACCCCCGATCCTTCTGTGACCCTGCGAGACCCAAGGCCACGCCGACCCCGCGTGGGCTTTGCCCCGGTTTAGCCTCTGGAGCGATGTCCCTCAGCGGCACAGACTTTTAAAAGTCCTGATTTTGTGCTCCGTTGCTCCGCCACTTGCCAGGAGCCGGCCCCTGCCCCCGGGGTCTATCTTCCCGTCGCTTTGGATTCACTTCTCCGCCAGTCCTACCTTTCAGAAAGTGGTTGTTTTTCTGTTTCTAGAATTGCTGTTCTTCTTCTCTTCGATCTGCTGATGGATTTGCAGGTGTTTGCAATCTTTAGATAAGCTATCTAGCTGATCTCCCGCTAGCTGAGGTAGTCTCAGCCTGCTACTTCTCCGCCATCTTGACTCCTCCTCCAAACTTACAGTTTTTTTAAGTCTTAGTTTTAATCCATGGTCAGTGGGGTCTGTTGGCTGCAGCTCCCATCTCTGGGGGGCGTCCTTACTCTGGGCTCGTTTGACGTGACCCACATGAATCCAGGCCCTAATGCCTTCTACTTTTACTGCCATGGGGGTGGTTAGGATAACAGTAAATGGTCCCTTCCAGCGAGGCTCCAAATTCCCCACTTGATAGCAACGTATCCAAACCAAGTCCCTGGGTTGGTAAGGATGTGGTTCCACCACCATCTCCATCCCTGTGTGGGCAATTTGGATCCCTGTGTGGGCTTTTTTAAAGACAGACTGTAATGCCTGCAGTGACTGGAGTACAGACTGATCAGTCATTTCTGCTAGGGCAACCTCCTGTAGCCGAGGACAGTGCGGGGGGGGGGGGGTCTCCCAAACATTATTTCAAATGGGGTCACCTTGCTTAAATAGGGTGTACATCGGGCCCTGAGGAGGGCAAAAGGAAGGAGATCTACCCATCCACCACCAGTTTCCAGAATTAGTTTTGTCAAGGTCAGTTTAAGAGTCTGGTTCATTCTCTCTACTTGCCTGGAACTCTGAGGCCGATAGGCACAATGTAGTTTCCAATTTGTGCCCACGACCTTGGCCAATGCCTGTGAGACTGAACTCACAAATGCAGGGCCATTGTCTGACCCGATCGCAAGAGGCAGCCCAAACCTAGGAATTATTTCTTCTAGTATCTTTTTGGCTACTACTGCTGATGTCTCATGTTTGGCAGGAAAAGCCTCCACCCAGCCTGAAAAGGTATCCACAAAAACCAACATACACTTGTGCCCATCTTTTCCAGGTTTCATTTCCGTAAAATCTATTTCCCAATAAATTCCTGGTTCCTTACCTCTTTCTCTTTTCCCTCTTCCCGTCTTAGTTCTTCCCACATTAACTGCCTGGCATTGAGCACATCTATCAACTACATCCTGAACCATACGTCCTAATTTAGAAACCTGGAACTGCTTGCCTATAAGCTCCTTGAGTTTGCATGTCCCTAAATGAGTACCCTGATGTATCTGGTCTACTAACTTCTTACCTAGTCTTTGAGGAAGAATTATTTTTCCTGTTTTAGTCTTGACCCAGTCCTCTTCATAGTCCAATTTAACCCATTTCTGTAAGTACTTTAAGTCTTCTTCTGAATAGTTTGGTTTTCTGGTAGGGCTGGAGCCGGGAGTGTAACCAGATCTTGCACTGTTTCTCGAGCTGCTTGCTTTGCGGCTTGATCTGCGAAGTAGTTTCCTTTTGAAATAGATCAGTCCTCTTTTGGTGTCCTGGGCAATGCATAACAGCCACCTCTTTTGGGTCCCAAATAGCCTGGAGGAGAGCCAATATTTCTCTTCTGTTTTTAATTCCTTTTCCTTCTGCTGTTAATAGGCCCCTTTCTTTTTTTTTTTTTTTATAGGCCCCTTTCTTTATAAATAGCCCCATGTATATGGAGAGTAGAAAAGGCATACCTGCTGTCCGTATAGATGTTGGCGGTTTTATCTTTGGCCATCTGCGGTGCCTTAGTGAGTACAATCAGTTCCGGTCTTTGTGCTGAAGTTCCATTTGGCAGGGCTGCTGTCCAGAGTTTCTGCTCAGGATAAACCACCGCGGCCTCTGCATACCTCTTTCCATTGACCATGTAGCTACTTCCATCTGTGAACAGAGTCATCTCGGCATCAGGGAGGGAATGTCTCTGAGATTCGGCCTTATTCCTGTGACTTGGGTTAAGACCTCCCCACAGTCATGTGGATGGTCAGCTAGCTCCTCTGGCAGCAGTGTGGCTGGATTTAGCACCACTGGGGGTTGGAAGGTCACTTTTGGTTCATTGAGGAGAAGGGCCTGATACCCTATTACTCGGGCGTTCGTCATCCATCGGTCTGGTGGAGTCCGGAGAAGGCCCTCAATAGCGTGTGTGATGGTTACAATAAGATTTTGACCCAAAGTCAATTTACTCGCATCCTTGACCAGGAGGGCCATTGCAGCATTTATGCAGAGGCAAGGGGGGAACCCACCTGCTACTGTATTGCATTTACTCTGCCCGCAGAGAGACACGACACGTAATTGAGGAGAGCTCTTTTATTCTTGCATGCTAGCTTCTTACACTCCGGAGGATCCTTCTTTCTCCGTGAGGAAGAACACACAGTTATATATGCATAGCTAACCAATCAAGAAGAAGTACATGAGTCAAGCACGTGGACACTACACCAAGGCATATAGGGCATGCAGAGCTCACGCAGAGATCATGCAGCGCCCGGTCCAATGGGGATCACTTCCTCATTCAAGTGGAGCTTGTTTACCGTGGAGCCTGACCGCACTGGCTCCTTGCCAGCCGCCATCTTGTCTGGCTTGCCTTGTGGGGTCCCGGACACCCCGACAGCTCGCCCTTTTCATTTTGTTTTAAGGGCTGGCAAGAGACCGTGCCTGTCTTAGGTTGAGGGGTCGGCTCGTATCCTTACCCGTCCTCAAACACTGTAGAGCATGCTACAGCTTCTGTCTTAGGTTGGTATACGGCCACCTCCTACATTACCCGTCTTTGACTACCGGTCTAGCATACTAAGCCAGACTTGAGGGGAGCTGCCTGTTTCTAAGGCAACCATGGCTTGTTGGAATATTAGGCGGTCTCGCCGAGCTGACACTCATATGCTTGTAATGAAATGGATTAAGAGGAGAAAACCCAGGCCAAATAATATAAACAAGACCCCAACACCTGCCCATTGTTTTGCAAAGCTGGTAGCATGATTCGCCCATGATATGAAGTCCATGGCTTTGGCTATATCAACCCTCGAGGCATTGAGGGAGGATATCTCCTGCCGTAAGGTTTGAGTAAGGTTATCAAACTCAAAGGTCCATGTACCATTGAGCAAAGTTCCGAGATGTTTGGAAATATTGGCTGCCCGAGATAGGTTGGTATATTGTGTGCTGGTGACACAAAGTCCTGTCATAGAGGTCACACGTGTAGAAGTCAGGACCTCTGAAATTATGTTCGTTTTTGTAGGAGGTCCACCCATTGGTTCAGTAGCATGATGCCCCTATGGAGATGTTGATTAATGGCACTTTGTGTAGAGAGGGCCGCTGCCGTGGAGCTGGTAAGATTGTTGAGCGCTTGAGCAGTGGGCACAGACAGTGCCAGAGCTGTTCCGGCAGCTGCTGCTGAGGTGGCCGCTACGGCGATTGCTGTAATAACAGCAGCAGTGATTCCAAAGTCTCTTTTTGCTTGTAGCATTACTGTTAAGTCTCTGTTGTGTACCTTTACTGGGAAAGGAATATAGGTTGGAATGCAAGCAAGTATAGCCAAATCATATATGGAACCGTTCCAGCAACTAGATACAACACAAGAATCATTATTTTGGGTACAATCTAAGCTATTATTACTGACATGACAATAATTGGATAAAATGAAGACAAACGGAGCCCAAACACATACTGGGGTAGGAGCAAACGGAATGGTTGGGCCCTTAGAGCAGTTGACATTTACATCAGTTTCAAAAAGGTGTACTGGTATTATATACATAACTACAATTTTTAAAACTGCCTCCGTTTAGGAAGGCTAAACCATTGAGTTGAGTGCAAGCACCCCTCTTGGAGCAGAGCAACCAGGAGTCAAAAGGATTGGCTGGAGCACCTTGTGTGGGATTTCCAAAGGAGAAGTTATATCCAGAAAAAGAATAATTAGTGAAAGTAGGAATTTTGGGGGAGAAGATGAAATCACAATTTGTGAAGACACAGTGTGGAGTGAGTTTGCTTTGGCATCCTGTCCAGCTAGGGGGCCACTGGACTTGTGACTTACAGCGTGATAAGATAGTGGGTTGAGGAGTAACAGTAGAATTGCCCTTAGGGACTAAGCGGGGAACAGTGCCCATTACAGTTATGGCTGATCCTGAGATAACACCGTTGGTGTGGTTGTTTATAGTAAAACTTGCCAGGGTCTGATTGGCAAGCACAATGCATGGAGGGGGAGAGCCACCCGAACTGTCGGAGAAGTTGAAGCGCGTGAGGAGACAGAAGCTTCCAGGTAAAAGGATTTTTGAAAAGTTGTTAGTGGCAGTAGTAGGATCAAAGGGTAATGTTGGCCATTCAGAAGTGGCATTAGTACTAAAGATGAATGGCAATAATTGGGAGCTATTTCCTAGAGGCATGGGAAAAGGCCAAGCCTTTACTAAGGCCCATAGCAGATGTTGTGTCTCTTCGTTCGTTTCCAGGGCTGCTTTCGCCACCATCAGGAGTTTCAGTGTGATCAGTAGGGTCCGCATTTTGCACCATTCGTGTCAGTCACTCCGGCACCCAGATAGGAGTTTGTTGATCCTGTGGGAAAACACAGACAGACCCTCGGGCCCAATGTAACATAGGATCTGGACCTCTCCATTGCCCCGTGAGAATATCCTTCCATTGTGCCCACTGTTGTGGTGCTTGGTTGGGGGAACTATGACGGTCAGCAGCTGAGCGTCCGTGGTTGTCCAAATTTTAAAAATTTAAGATAAAAAGGGCTAGGTTAAGTTTGTCTTTTGGGGATCTAAAGGATGTTCCTATTCCCCCTTTTAGATTAATAAACAGTTTTTTAAGGTTAGGTGTGTTCTTTCTATAATTCCTTGCCCTTGGGGATTATAGGGAATACTGGTTATTAATTGTATGCCAAAGGTGGTGGCGAATTCTTTAAAGGCTTTGGAAGTGGAGGCAGGGCCGTTGTCTGTTTTGATGGTTTTTGGGATGCCCCAACAAGCGAATGCCTGTAAGCAATGTTGAATAACGTTACTTACCTTTTCCCCGATCAGAGGGGAAGCCATAATGATCCCTGAACTAGTATCAACCGAGACATGGATAAATTTAAGATTTCCAAATTCGGGTATATGAGTGACATCCATCTGCCAAATATGATTAGGTAAGAGGCCCCGGGGGTTGACCCCAAAGGATTGAATAGGGATAAGAGGTGCACAGTGTTGACAGTCTTTGACTATTTGTCTCGCGAGGACTTTTGGTATTGGGAATTTTCTGGTTAGGGTGGTGGAATTAACATGAAATTTTTCATGGAAAAGTTTTGCCTGCTCTTGAGCTGAAAAGGCAAAGATAGTTTTGGTGGCTTGATATGCTATGTCATTGCCTTTAGTTAGGGGCCCAGGCAGATTTGTATGAGCTCTGATGTGCCCTACAAAAAAGGGGTGGGAGCGTTTAAGAATTAATGTTTGTAGACTAAAGAAATAAGGGGCTATGGTAGACTGTGGGGAAGTATATGGTATAGTTTCCAGTACAGTTAGTGAATTGACAATATAGTTACTATCTGTGAGTAGGTTGAATGGCATTTTATGTAACAGTTTAAAGGCTAGGATTACCGCAGCTAGTTCGGAAACTTGAGCAGATGAAGATTGAATGATGGTTGTAAATACATCCTTATTTATGAGAACAGAGCCAACTCCATTTTTGGACCCATCAGTGAAGACAGTTATACATCCTTGTATGGGGGTGGATTTAGTTATCTTGGGGAAGATAATGGGAGTATTTTTACAAAATTGGATCCATGGGTGTTTAGGATAATGATTATCAAATTTCGCGGTGGTTGTGCAGCAAAGGATGGCCCAGTCTGAATTATTGTTTATCAACCACTGTATCTGGCTCGCAGTATATGGTGTAATGATGGTAGTGGGCTGTGTACTGAATGTGGATAGACAGGTTTCTATACCTTTAAATATAAGTTGTGACATTGCAACAGGGTAAGGCTGTAACATTTTTGAGGGAGAGCTTGCCAAATGAATACTTTGCAGAGGACCACCTTGCCATATAATACCTGAGGGACTATGGTTTTCTGGGAAAATAATTAATAGTAAAGGTTGTTTTGGATTGCGGCGAACTATTTGACAAGATTGTAGTCTTGTTTGGATTAATTCAATAGCTTGCCTGGCTTCTGATGTTAGTGTTCTTTTTGAGTTTAAATCTGGATCTCCTTTGAGGATATCAAATAAAGGTTTTAATTCTCCTGTAGAAAGTTTCAGATATGGTCTAATCCAATTTATGTCTCCCAGTAATTTTTGAAAATCATTTAAGGTTGATAAATGATCCACTCTAATAGTGAGCTTTAATGGTCGGACTGTAGTGGCTGATAAAGCAGTTCCTAGATAATTTTGCAACTCATTTGTTTGTATTTTTTCTGCGGCTCAGTTTTATGAGAGTATGACTGCTGTTCTTTTACTTCCTCTAGAATTGCATTTCCCTCTTCTAAAGGGGGTTTATATCTTTCTTTGGGTGAAGTCAAACAACCTTTTACTAGAGTCCATATAGCCATGGTACCAGAAGGCAGAGGAGTTTTTTTGTTAGCCTTTTGTAAGTCTTCCCCCAAATGTTCCCATTGTAGGATGTTTAATAGTCCCTCATCTAAAAACCAAGGGGCGATATCTTCTACTGCTTGTAAAAATCTCCTTGCGGGGGCGCCTGGGTGGCTCAGTGGATTAAGCCGCTGCCTTCGGCTCAGGTCATGATCTCAGGGTCCTGGGATCGAGTCCCGCATCGGGCTCTCTGCTCAGCAGGGAGCCTGCTTCCTCCTCTCTCTCTCTCTCTCTCTGCCTGCCTCTCTGCCTACTTGTGATCTCTCTGTCAAATAAATGAATAAAATCTTTAAAAAAAAAAATCTCCTTGCGGAGGAGGTTTTTAGGGGCGTCCCATTAGCCTTTAACAGAGTCTTTAGGGGCCCTTCCATACGGGCTCTGGATATCTCTGAGCCCATAATTTCTCTTCACTTATGTATCGCTTCAGTTTTAGTGGCCGCTTTTCGCGTGCTTAGTTTAGTTTCAGTTTTAATGGCCGCTTTTCGCGTGCCTAGTTTTAAAGTTACTGAACCGCGTTTCGCGTGTTCGGATAGTCGCAATACCGCGAACGTCAAGGCTGCCTTTCCTTAGTTTTATCCGCTTACCTTATGACTTGCTTACCTTAATGTAGTTTCGATTCCCGGGTTTTGGCACCACTTATCGCATTTACTCTGCCCGCAGAGAGACACGACACGTAATTGAGGAGAGCTCTTTTATTCTTGCATGCTAGCTTCTTACACTCTGGAGGATCCTTCTTTCTCCATGAGGAAGAACACACAGTTATATATGCATAGCTAACCAATCAAGAAGAAGTACATGAGTCAAGCACGTGGACACTACACCAAGGCATATAGGGCATGCAGAGCTCACGCAGAGAGCATGCAGCACCTGGTCCAATGGGGATCACTTCCTCATTCAAGTGGAGCTTGTTTACCTTGGAGCCTGACCGCACTGGCTCCTTGCCAGCCGCCATCTTGTCTGGCTTGCCTTGTGGGGTCCCGGACACCCTGACACTACTGGATATAGTTTCTTGCTAAGATAGGCCACTGGCCTTTGCCAAGGCCCCAGAGTCTGAGTTAAAACTCCTTTGGCCACCCCTGCTTTTTCATCCACATACAGTTGGAAGGGCTTGGTAACATCTGTGATGGCCAACGCTTGGGCACTCAGTAAGGCTGTTTGTAATTTCCGAAATGCCCCTTCTGCCTCAGCTGTCCACTCTATCATAGTGAGTCCTCCTTTTGTCAGTTCGTAGAGAGGTTGGGCAATCTCTGCACATGACGGTATCAATAGCCTACAGTAGCCCACCATCCTAAGAAACTCCCTCACTTGTTGGGACATGGTGGAGCGGGGGTATCGAGTGATCACCTGTTTCCTGGATTCAGACGGTGAATGTACTCCTTCGTGGAGACCAAAGCCTAGATAAGTGGCATGGCTCTGACAGAGCTGTGCTTTCTTTACTGACACCCGATACCCTTTTTCCTGCAGAGTCTGTAAGAGAGCTCTCAATCCCCGCAAACATGACTCATAGTCCTCAGCGGCTACTAGAAGTCATCAACATACTGTAACAGAGTGACTCCTGGGTTGGAGGTTCTGTACTCACTCCCTTGTGTAGGGCCTCGTCAAAAATGGTGGGTGAATTCTTGAATCCTTGGGGAAGTCTTGTCCAGGTGAGCTGGCCTTGAAACCCTTTCTGTGGGCCAGACCACTCAAAAGCTAAAAGGGGTTGAGATTCCTTGCTAAAGATATACAGAAAAATGCATCCTTGAGATCTAAGACAGTATATACAGTTCTTTTGGGGCCCAGGAGGGAGAGTAGGGTACAGGGGTTAGGCACCGTCGGGTGGATATCTTCAACCCGTTTGTTAACTTCCTGCAAGTCCTGAACGGGTCGGTACTCCCCAGTCTTGGCCCTTTTGATGGGCAGCAGAGGTGTGTTCCATGGAGATTTGCAAGGAACTAGGATCCCGTCTCCTTGGAGGCGGTTAATTTGTTTTCTGGTCCTTTTCTTTGCTTCCTGGGGAAGGGGGTACTGCCGAATGTGAATAGCTGTAGCTGTCACCTTTAATTGTACCACCACTGGAGGTTGTTCTTTGGCCAAGCCAGGGGGCTTCCCTTCTGCCCAGACCTGGGGAAACTCGTCCTGTAGGATTTGGAGAAGTCTCCCCCCCTTTGTCTCCTCTGGTTTTGAGACTGGCTTGTAAAGGAGATATTCATCTACTGCTGCCATAAGCACTTGTACAGTGGGTTGTCTCAGCTATAGTCATGTCTCCTTCCAAGAACTGGATGCCAGCTCTTAACTTATGGAGGAGATCTCTTCCCATCAAGTTATATGGGGCATTAGGGAGGACCAAAAATCGATGTTTAACTACTCCCGAGGCCAAATTTAAAGTCCTTTCTGTTGTCCATTTATGTCTCTCTGTGCCATTTGCTCCTTGTACCCAAACTTCCTCTCCAGATAGTTTTCCCATAGGTTTAAGTAATGATGAAAATTGGGCTCCCATATCCACCAGAAAATCAACTGATTTCCCCTCCACTTCAATTTTTACCTGAGGTTCGGGAAGGGTCTCCGAACCATGGCCCCTTCAGTCTCTGGTGGCAAGCATTGCTGTCTTCCTTTTGGGGCACTCCCTGGCCCAATGTCCTTTTTCCTTACAATAAGCGCATTGATCTGAATCTAAGTCTTCCCGCCTGCCTTCTCTGTGCTTAGGCTCTTTTCCTTCCATTTATTATCCCCTACCCGTCTCCTCCCCGCCTCATGTAATGCCAAAACCTTAACCAGTTTTTTTGTCTGTTTTTCATTCTCTTGTGCATCCCTGTTGTTAAACACCTTTTCTGCTATTCCCGCTAACTCAGTCAGATTCTTCCCTTCAAATCCTTTGATTTTCTGAAGTTTCCTCCTTATATCTGGAGCTGACTGACTGGCAGAAGCAAGATTCATTGCCCTCTGATTTTTGGGTTCCTCAGGATTGATCGGGCTATACATTTTTTAGGCTTCAAATAGCCTTTCTATGAAAGCTCCTGGAGACTCATTCTTACCTTGAGTCACTGTGCTAATTTTAGATAAATTTATGGGTCTCCTTGCAGCTACACGGAGGCCTCCAAGTAGAGCCTGGTGGTAGAAACATAAGCTCTCCTTACCTTCATCAGAGTTTGGATCCCAGTCGGGGGGCTCCCTCGGGCAGTAGTCCTCCATTCGATGGGGATCGAGGTCCCTGCCAAGTCTCTCACTTATCACCTTATAGGTTTCTTGCATGATGCGATCCCGTTCTTCCCCATTAAAGAGAGCTATAAGGAGCTGTTGAGAACATCCACCCAGGTAGGTTGATGAGTAAGAAAGACAGTCTTCAAGAGGCTAATTAAATCCTGAGGGTGGTCAGAAAAGGATTTGTGTTGGGTCTTCCAGTTATAGATGTCAGAAGAGGAGAAAGGGATATAGCTTAGGTAGGGCCATCCTCTCCCATCTGGTAGAACAACCTCACGAAGAGGCAGCATTGGCACGGACAGTACCGGTGAGGTAAAGGGAGGCTGAGGGGGATAGAGGAAAGGGGAAGGATCAGGGTGGTCTCTCAGCTTGGTGGTCCCATAGGTGGACCCTGACTGTGTATGAGGTGGACTGGTAAAGGCATTTTGGGACTGAGAATCAAATTTAGAGGACAAATCGGGGTGGGGGGAATTCAACATCCTCCATATCCAATGGAGGTAGAACGGTCTTCTTCCCTGGATCCCCCTCATCTGTCTGTTCTGGTTTTGGTGCTCTGACCTGCCTTAGAGAGAAAAATGGTTTCGTTAGCAGGGAGAAGGTGGGATATGAGCCATGACGGCAGCTCTTCTATCAGATATTGCCAGGCCACGATATACGGTATTTGGTCTCAATGTAGATCAAAGACCTCACTCAGGGTAGAATAGGTCTGAGTCAAGGCAAACGTTCCTTCTGGTGGC
Source organism: Neogale vison (assembly GCF_020171115.1). Taxonomy (NCBI): domain Eukaryota; kingdom Metazoa; phylum Chordata; class Mammalia; order Carnivora; family Mustelidae; genus Neogale; species Neogale vison. Next base: position 213,734,823 of record NC_058093.1, on the reverse strand, counting down.
CACCCTGTGGGGAAAGTGGGCCACTCTAATTGGCAGTGTTTTTAGTTTTCCCGGGTAAACCTTGTCACCTGAGTGGATTTACCTTGAAAATCCTTGAAATGTTCAAGAACAAGACCTAGGGCTGTCACAGGCCCCTTACTCCCCGTTTGTCCCATCTCTCCAAATACAACAAACAGCACAACAGGCAAAAAAAAACAAGGCGAAGACAGCCGCAGACCCAGCAATCCCCATCCAGAGCCTGCTGCTGGTGGGAACTTTCTTGGTCCCCTGCAAACACAACAAACCACACAACCGACAATAACAACAACAAAAAAAAAAAAAAAAAAAAAAACAGGCAAAGACAACTGCAGACCCAACTATTCTTACCCAGAACCTGCCACTGGTGGGGGCTTTCTTTATCCCCCAACCACCTAGGCGGACTCGAACCCCTCAACTGTCTAGGGGGACTCAAACCCCCCAACCGCCCAGGGGGACTCGAACCCCCTGACCGCCCAGGGGGATCTGAACCCCCTGTCGATCTACCAGCAGAGGGATGGGGCGTCCCCGCATCCACTCCAGCCCTGGGGAACATGGCTGCGTCCAGCTTCTCCCCGGTGGGCTATACCCTGGAGCTCCAAACAGATAGGATCCCAATACCCAAGATCGCAATACCTCCGGAGGCTTTTCCCAAAATTTTCGATGCTGGCTCAGTTCTCATTTGATCCCAGACGAGCCCCCAGTGTTAGGGTCTGTGATCAAAGGAATGAGACTGATATAAAGTGAAAATCTAACAAAGCTTTATTTCATGCCAGGTATCAAAAATCAAACTGACTGGTAATGATGCAGCTCCGGCGAGGCTCTTCGCGGCAGGGCTGCGGCTCAGGGGTGGCAAGGCCGCTGGCAGCTAGGCCGTTCCCTGTGGCACCACTGCTGAGGGCCGCAGTTCTGGGCGTCGGGGCACTGGCAATGGGGCCGCTGGCGTCGGGGCCACTGGCATCAGGGCTGCCAGTGGCTCAGTGGTGGCGAGGTTGCTGGCGGCGAGGCTGTCGGCGGCTAGGCCATTCCCTGCGGCACCACTGCCGAGGGCCATGGTTCCGGGCGTCAGCGCTGCTGGCATTGGGGCTGCTGGCTGCTCGGTTGTGGCGAGGCTACTGGCGGCGAGGCCGCGGGCAGCTAGGACGCTGATGGCGAGGCTGCCAGCAGCTAAGCCGTTCCCCGAGGCGCCGCTGCCGAGGGCCGCAGTTCCAGGCGGCAGGGCCACTGGTGTCTCTTACAGTTCTGACAAGAGCTGTCATAACTCTTACAGCTCTTACAAGAGCTCTTACAGGTCTTCTTCTCTCTCCCCGACGACTCTCCTTCTTCCTCTGACAGCTCTCCTTCTTCTGCCCCCGACAGCCTCGCAGACCGACCTTTTATGGGGGTGGTTGAGCCCCGCCCACACACAGGTGGCCAGTTGAATTTCAGTTCACCCTAGTGGATGTACGTGTGCCCCACTGATTGGATGTCTTCATCTGGCCTGCCCTGCCCCTACATCCCGGGTTTATAAGCAAGTTCCTCTGGAAGGGGCAGGCCCTTATAGTTTCCACCTGACCCAACCCACCCTTGTATTTGGGCGGTTACCTGGGACTGGTTTCCTGGACTTGCTTTTAAGTAAGTTCTCCTGGGGGGGGGGCAAGGTCAACATAAGATTTACTGCATAAACAACAATATGGAAGTTCAACCGGGGCTGCTCTGGCTGAATAGCCCCTTACACTATGTTACTGGTATCTAACTTCACCCCACTGTAGTCAGATAAGGTACCTTCTATATCTGTCTCTTAAAATCTATTAAGTCTTGTTTTGTGGTCAGGCCTGATGAATATCCCGTGTGTGTTAGAGAAGGATGTGAATGCAGTTGTGTTCTATATATTTCTGTTAGATCAGGTTGGTTTATTATGTGCACATGGTCCATTTTCTTTTTTTTTTCCTGATTGTTACTGATTTCATTTGTCCTGTTTCCAAGTCCATGGATTCTTCTACATGTTCAAATCTGTTTTTCAATCTCTTCAGTGAATATCTCTCTTTAGTTACTGCACTTTCTAGGATTTCCTTTTGGTTTTGTTTTATGTTTTAGGAAACATTACAGTTATTTCTACTTTGTTCATATATTTTCTGGATGTTCACTGTTCCTTTAGCTCTTTAAGCAGTCTTCACAATGGTTGTTTCCTCTAGTATATCCACCTTGTAGTTGTCTTGGAAACAGTGTCTTTTGGTTTATTTTTTTTCCTTTGAATTGGACTTTCCTTCCCATTTCTTTGTAAATCTTGTAATTTTGTTGTTGTTGTTTTTGAAAACTAGGCATTTGAATCTTACAGTATGGGAACTCCATAAATCAGATTCTTACCTTTCCCCCAGGTTTCCTGGGTTGGGTTTGTTGTTGTTGTTGTTTTAGGAAATCTCTTTGCTGGGGATCACATCACCTGAGATAGAAATTTTAAGGAGTTTTTTGTTCTTCTCTGAGCCTACATCTTTTCAGGATATATGCAGCAATTTTCTAAAGTTTTTGAAACTGTTGATTTTGAATACCTAAATCCTTCAATATTTAGCTCCCAAAAGGGGAAAATGGGGGGGGGAGTAGCCAGTATCTTTTTAAACTCCTTGGAAGCTGCTTTGGCCCATGGTTGTTACAACAATGTTGGCTTGCATGTGTCTGATCAAGAGCAGTCAAAACATAGATTCCTGATTTTTGGAGGACAAAGTCCTCATTAACCATCCTGACTCTATTACCCAACAAATGCAGGCTGCTCTTTGGTGAATTATAGACAGAGACTATGCCACGTGGAGTTGCCTCACAAAGTCATCTTTATTTGCAGCAAATTGTCACGCTTTCCCTGCCTGCAGAGATGACGCAACACCAACACACACACAGTGAACAGGAGGTACCTGGGGCTCGTAGACAGTGGTGGCATGCGGTGTTCATGTGACGAGCACGAGGTCACGTGTGGCCAGGGCGGATGTTTTTCAGGCTGTCCGTGCTGCTCGGACTATGTAGCCGGCGCCATCTTAGGGGCGCGACCCTGACAGCAAATAAGGAAATCACAGGAACTCCTTTCCAAAGCTGTAACTTCCCCAGCCAGGGATAAGCAGGGTTCTTCTGTTAGGGTTAGGATGAATATTCAGAGGTGGAGGCCTTGTCATTACAGGTGCACATGTGCACTCAGCATTCATACTGTATGTCATGCTAATGAGTTTTATGCCACTTACATGGATTTTAACATAATGGAACTTGTTAGGGTCCGTGATCAAAGGAACAAGACTGATACAAAGCGAAGGTCAAGCAAAACTTTATTTCGCGCCAAGCATCAGGAATCAAATGACCGGTCAGAGCTACCTCTTACAAAAAGGCGGTGACGATGATCCCAACAAGGTCACTTCCAAGAAGGCCACTCCGGACGAGGCCGCTCTAGATGACGCTGCTCCGCAGATGAGGCCGCTCCATGATTGGAGCCGCTCCCAAGAAGAGGCCACTCCCAAGACAAGGCCACTGCTCAATGAAGTTGCTCCCCGGACAAGGCCGCTCCCAAGAAGAGGCTGTTCTGGACAAGACCACTTCCTGGATAAGGCCACTCCCAATGACGAAGAAGCAACAATGACAGCAACAATGACAAGGAGGACAACCCGGATGACACAGACTCTGCTCCCCACGATGCTACTCTGACCAGGCTTCCACCCGGAGGAAGCCACCACTGCGGACAAGGCCACTTGTGGTTCGGGGTGGCGAGGCATTTTATGGCGAGGCTGCTGGTGTCTAGGGGCCGTTGGCATCTCAGGGCTGCTTGCGCCTCGGGACCGCTGGCGTCCAGGGGCTGTAGGCATCGGGACCGCTGGACCACTGGGGTCTCAGCAGCTCACGGGGCTGCTGAAGGCAGGGCCCCCGGAGGCTGCAGGCTGCAGGTGGCGGCTCGGGGCCGCTGGAGGCGGGACCACCGGAGGCGGGGCCTCAGGCAGCTCGAAGCTGCAGGCGGTGGCTCGGGCCCCCAGAGGCTGGAAGCTGCGGGTGGCGGCTCGGGGCCACCGGAGGCTGGACCGCCGGAAGCTGGACCACCAGAGGCGGTTATAGCTCTTACAAGAGCTGTTACAGCTCTTCTATTCACTGTTGACTCCCCTGCTCTCCCCGGACTCCACTGCAGCAGCCCCGCCACAGCCTGGCAGAGCAACCTTTATGGGGGTGGCTGAGCCCCGCCCCCACACAGGCGGCCAATTGAATTCCAATTTCCCCAGTGCATATACATACGCCTCACTGATTGGATGTCTCCACTCAGTCTGCCCCACCCTTACATTCAGGGTCCACAAGCAAGTTCCTCTGGGAGGGGCAGACCCTTACAGAACTGAGGTAGCTGTTAGGCTCTTTAGGATTCTTTTGCGTAGGCATCATCCTGGGGGCCTGTTCTAACAATTTGTTAGTTTCTTTTTTTCTTTAATTCCTTTATTTGAGAGAGAAGACAGAGAAAGAGTGTGACTTGGGGGGAGGAGCAGAGGGAGAGGGACAAGCAGGCACCCCCTGCTGAGCAGGGAGCCTGTTACAGGGCTCGATCCTACAACCATGAGATCATGACCTGAGCTAAAACCAAGAGCCGGACACTCAGCCACTTGAGCCACCCAGGCACCCCAATTTTCTAATTCTAAAAGATAAAATTGATAGTAGCATAGAAGCTTCTAGGAGTTTCCAGAGTTTTAGGGAGTCTCCCTGGTGATAGTCCCCACAAGCTACATGAGGAACACCAGCCCAGCTGCCTGCCACCGGGGTTGGGGGGAGAGAGTGGGTAGCTTACCAGCCAAACCTTCCCCTGGAAACTGCAAACCTTTTAATAGACTTCAGAATTCTAAAATAGTTCCTTCATTCAGAGTATGCCCGTGTCAAATGTTTATGTGGAGCAACAGATCCCTACTGCGTTCTGCACAGTCCTCTCCATTCTTCCTCTCATTTTTTGTTAAAATTTCAGTCTCTTTATTGATACTCTCATTTTTTCCATACATTGTTTTTTTCTGGCTGGCTTTAGGTTTGTGGGTTTTTGTTTCTTTGTTTTTGTAGAGAGTGAATGTGTGGGTCAGGGGGAGGGGCAGGAGAGGGGAAGAGAGAATCTTAAGCAGGCTCACAACCACCTTAGAGCCCAACATGGGGCTCGATCTCACCATGTTGAGCTCATGACGGGAGCTGAAATCAAGAGTTGCACACTTAATTGAAGAGCCACCCACGCACCCCTGGTTTGAGGTTTCTATTCATGGTTTTCCTAGCTCAGTGAGCATACCTGTCAACTTGTTGAGAACCAGATGTGCTGAGTATTTAACTGCTAACTCTGGAGACCTCATTCTTCTGCCTTTCAGATTGTTGATTTTTATTTGTTTTGGACTGAAAGTACCCATTTTAGGCTTTCCCAAGCTCTTCCTGCAATGTGTATTCCATGTTGCATGGGGTCACTAAAGTTCCTATTCCATTATCTCTGGGGTCATTCAGTGATTTGACGAGGAATTTCAGTAATGTCCAAAAACCAGAAGAAAAAATTATTGTCCCTTTCAATGTCCCGATAGATGCCACTGGGGGAAACCAGTGTAGCTGAAGGAGCCAAAATAAGAAGAACTCTTCCTTAGGTGTTTTGGGTAGGAGCATTGCAAGTGGCGTGATTGGTTGGGGCTGCATGTCTGGCTCATTTAAAAAGATCAAGGAAATGCTATAGAGCCAGAATTGGCTGGGTGTTTGGGGACTGGCTAACTGGATAGTACCGCATTTCTGATCAAGCAGAGTATTTACAGGAACACAAAAACTTGGTTTGCTGACATGGCATCCCAAGCAGGAGTGGCTCCATCTTGGCCCTAGAAATTTATCTGAACATTTTCTACTGTTTCAGCACAGCTCTTACTGGTTTTGCATTCACCTGGGTGCTACAATGTCTTACATGGCTTCTGGACTTCTCACAAAGGCACTTTGGTTCATGTATCTTTAAGGCAGTGTCTTTTGGGGGGAAATGAGGGTCTGAGGCTATGTGTTCTGCCATTTCACTGATGTCACCTATCGAGAATTTGGGCTCAAGGGATATTGGTCTTTCATTTTCTTTTCTTGTAATATGTTTGGTGTTGGTATCAGGGTAACACCTCATAGAATGAGTTAGAAAGTATTTTCTCATCTTCAGTATTTGGGGACAGTTTGAGAAGCACCACTGTTATCCAGATGTTTGGTAGAATTCCCCAGTAAAGTTGTCAGGTCCAAGGCTTTTCTTTATCAGACTGTTTTTTGAATAGTGACTTAATTTTCTCACTATTTTAGGTCTGTTCAGATTTTCTATTTCTTCCTGATGCAGTTTGGGTAGGTCTTGTGTTTCTTTCTTTCTGTTTTTTTAAGATTTATTTATTTGAGGGGTGCTTGGGTGGCTCAGTGGGTTAAAGTCTCTGCCTTCGGCTCAGGTCATGATCCCGGAGTCCTGGGATCAAGCCCCACATTGGGCTTTCTACTCAATGGGGAGCCTCCTTCCTCCTCTCTCTCGGCCTGTCTCCCTGCCTACTTGTGAACTGTCAAGTATATAAATAAAATCTTAAAAAAGAAGAAGATTTATTTATTTGAGAGAGAGAGAGAGAGAGAGAATGTGAGCAGGGGAAGGGACAGAAGAAAGAGGGAGAGAGAATCCTCAAGCAGACTCCCCACTGAGTGAAGAGCCTGACACAGGGCTCAATTTCATGACCATGAGTTCATGACCTGAGCTGAAATCAAGAGTAGGGTACTTAACTGACTCAGCCACCCAGGTGCCCCAAGTTTTGTGTTTCTAGGAATTTATCCATTTTGTTGGCACACAGTTGTTCATAGTATAGGCTTATCTTTCAACTGGACAGTTTAATCCATTCACATTTAAAGTAATTACTGATAGGGGAACCTGGGTGGCTCAGTGGGTTAAAGCCTCTGCCTTCGGCTCAGGTCATGATTCCAGGGTCCTGGGATTGAGCCCCACATTGGGCTGTCTGCTCCAAGGAGAGCCTGCTTTCTCCTCTCTCTCTCTGCCTGCCTCTCTGCCTACTTGTGATCTCTGTCTGTCAAATAAATAAATAAAATCTTTTTAAAATTTTTAAAAAGTAATTACTGATAAGGGGGTTATGTTTTCTACATACTTACACTTTTTCCCTTTATTTTCTGCACTAGTGTCTCCTTTTGTGTTTAGTTTATTCTTGTAATGAAATGTTTTAATTCTCTTAGCATTTCCTTTCGCATATATTCTGTAGTCATCATCTGTGTGGTTGCAATAGGGATTGTGTTTAACATTTTAAAGTTACAACATCTTGAGGCACCTGGGTGGCTCAGTGGGTTAAAGCCTCTGCCTTCCGCTCAGGTTGTAGTCCTGGGGTCCTGGGATCAAGTCCCGCATCATGCTTTCTGCTCAGTGGAGAGCCTGCTTCCTGCTTCCCTCACCCCCGCCACCTGCCTCTCTGCCTGCTTGTGATCTCTGTCTGTCAAATAAATAAATAAATAAAATCTTAAAAATAATACAAAGTTACAATATCCTTATTTGAATTTATACCAGCTTAACTTCTATGATGTACAGAAACTCTGCTCCTAGTAAGTTCTTTCCCAACCCTCTTTCAGTCTTGATTTTGCAAAATTACATCTTTATACACCATCAAAAAATAGATCACTCCTTTTTTTTAATGCATTAGTCTCTCTTAAATCACTTAGAAAGCAAAATGTAGAGTTACAAACCAAAGTTGTGATAAACTAGTTTTTATAAAAAACTACCCAATTTTTTACTTTTACGGAGACCTTTATTTCTTTATACAGCTTTGACTTAGGGCAGGTCTAGTGGTAACAAAGTCCCTATCCTTTTGTTTATCCGGGATGTCTTAATATCTCTCTTTTGAAGGATAGTTTTGCTGGATATAGGATCCTTGGTTGACATTTATTTTTATTCAGCATTTTGAATAAATTAACCCACTGCCTCCTGGCCCAGTAAGTAGTCAGCATTTGCCACCCTAAAGATGTATAATATAGGGCCGAGGAGGATAATTTCTTGCATTACAAGTCCTTTGTCACCTTAAGGGCATCTTAGGTGTTCTGAAAACTCCAGGAGGGAAGCCTCTACAGTAACAGAGTCCCTGAAGTCCCCAGCAGGATTGCCTGCTGATTCCAGTTTGGACAGATTCTACAGCCTTTAAATTGGAGGGATTGCCATTCCATGTAGGTAGATTTGCAAGTAAGAGCACCAGTAAAATTAAGTAAAATTTGTAAATAGGGAATATGTTGCCTTTCAAGAACCCAAAAGGACTAAAAGATTTTCAACTTGTGTTAACATTATGGATGCTGAGAAGGTTAGTAACTGTTTCCTAATCATGCCAGGGATGGTTTACCAAATAATTGATTTACCAAATAATTATCAGGATTTATTTTTAAAGATTATTCTTGTGAGGAAGCGGGGAGTGCAGAGGGAGAAGCAGATTCTGCACTGAGCAGAGAGCCCCATGTGGGACTTGATCGCAGGACCCTGGAAACGTGAGCTGAAGGCAAATGCTTAACCAGCTGAGACACCCAGGAGCCAAATTTTCAGGATTTTAAACTGAAGTGGTGGGACATTGTATTATATGAGGGACATTTGTGACCCATCCTCCTTTTGTGCGCTCTAGTATTTGTCTCATTAATGAGTGTGTCAAATGAATCTTTTTGGAGGAGGGATATCATCAATATAATGTCGTATTTGTGCTTCTTGAGAAAGTTGGATACAAGTAAGTGCTTGCCCTCAAAGATACCCCATGGGTAACCTGGTGAAGGTGTATTATAGTCCTTGGGAGATGAAGACAGACTGTGGCAAAGAGGCATTGAAATAGGCAATGAACAGAACATACTACCCAAATCTATAATAGTAGACTATTTATTGGTTAATGATTGGATGGAATTAGTAATTTCAATAATATTGGGTATTGGGGACTTGCGGGATGGGCCCACAGAATTGAGGTACCTGCCTTCTTTCCAAGTTTAAGTACAAGCAAAATTGGGCAATAGTGGGTATAGTCACTTTTTCACTCACTAGATCCTCTCTAAGTTTCAATCTTTGAAGTACATCTTTTTTTTTTCCAAATGGGGCTTGAATCCACAACCCTGAGACCAAGACCTGAGCTAAAATCAAGAGTCAGACAATCAACTGACTGAGCCACCCTGGTGCCTGAAGGAAGGCCTATTTTAATTTACATTGGGCTATATTAACTATTTTAGTGGAGGAGGGGTACCTATGGGGGTTCAGTTTTGTCAAGACAATTTGTCATTGTTAAAGTCTTTTCTTTATTGTTCTTTTTCTTTAAGTAAGCTCCATGCTCAGCATGGGGCTCAAACTCAAGACCCTGAGATCCAGAGTCGCTGTACCAAGTGAGCTATCCAGGCATCCATGTCATTGACAAAGTCTTAATTTTAACATATTACTCACTTGGGCAGAGCTTTCTTACCCAGCAGGGGATATTTTGGGGCAACAGGTGCTATGACTGTGAAGATTTTAGGCAAGACAGTAATAGTTCCAATGGTCAAGATAAGGCCTACCTATTTGTCCTCCACTTTATATTCAGTTACTTCCTTAAAGGATTATAAGGAGTAGGGTGGTTAAATTTATTGGGGTCTCAATACAACTATAATTTGAGACTCAGTATTAAGGCCATTTACCACCTAACACATTTAAGCAGAAATTAAAGTTAATTCAGAACCTATGTTACAGAGGCACGAGGCCAATCTGTACCTTTTTGTTACTGTATAAAATTTTTTTTATTTTGAATTTCCAGTTGGGTCAAGTTTTGGGCCCTTATTTTAGCCTTTGTTACAGTTGTCACTGCGTCCAGGTTTCTTTCTCATTCCAGTCACTCGGCATATACTTCAGCAGGTTCTCCTGTATTTCTCTTCATCTGTATGAATTTCTTCCTCCAAAGGTCCTCCAGTTGGCACCCTCAAGGTTAGGGGCCTCCCTCATGGTTTGGTTGCTTTATAGTGCTTAAGGATCCTGGATTTAAGTTTAGTTGTTTTTTTTTTTTTAAGATTTTATTTATTTATTTGACAGAGATCACAAGTAGGCAGAGAATCAGGCAGAGAGAGAAGAGGAAGCAGGCTCCCTGCTGAGCAGAGAGCCTGATGCGGGGCTTGATCCCAGGACCCTGGGATCATGACCTGAGCGGAAGGCAGAGGCTTTAACCCACTAAGCCACCCAGGCACCCCTAAGTTTAGTTTGAATTAACCCCTTCACTGTGCTACAGGGATGCCATGAGTGTTTTGCCCTGTCACCCTGACAATAGGGATCTTTGTTACAGCAGAGGCACAGGTGACAAAAGGGGGCCAGACTCAACCCAAAGGTCAGTGGATCAAAACCATCCTGTGTTACAGTCCTACGTTTTCTGGCATGCCACTCTTTCTTCTCCTTTCTCTTTGTACAAAGAATATATTGAGTATAGCCACATAAAGTCATAGCTTTAATTTTCTGTCTCTGTCCAGTCATTCCTACTGCAGATCTTCTGGGAAGTTATGGGCAAGTTCAGGAACCCAACGGCCAGGCTCGTGAGTGGCTGTTCTTCCTCCAGGGAGTGCCAGTCATTCTCCCCCGTATGGTGGTTCACATCTAGTGTAAGGTCATTTTGTCTATGGCGTATTTACATAAGCACTTAATGCTGTTACTTTCTTTCTAAGCACTGATCTAGCTGCATCCCATGGATGGTGATATATGGCACAGCAGACTCTTGAACAACACATTTGAACTGCAAGGGTCCACTTATACCTGGATTTTTAAAACTTTTGTACAAATACAGTACAATACTATAAATGTGTTTTTTCTTGTGGTTTTATTTTCTCTAGCTTTATTGTAACAATACATTATGTAATACATATAACCTACAAAATGTGTGTTACTTGAACTGTTTATGTTATCCTAAGACTTCCAATCAACAGTGGGCTATTAATAGTTAAGTTTTGGGGGCGTAGGGGGTGCCTGGGGCACCTGGATGGCTCAGTCATTAAGTGTCTGCCTTTCAGCTCAGGTCATGATCCCGGAGTCCTGGGATCAAGCCCTTCATCAGGCTCCCTGCTCAGCAGGAAGGCTGCTTCTCCCTCTCCCACTCCCCCTGCTTTTGTTCTTTCTCTTGCTGTGTCTCTGTCAAATAATTAAATAAAATCTTTAAAAAAGTTTTGGGGGAGTCAAATTTATATGCAGATTTTTGCCTCTGTGAAGGTTTGTTGCCCCAATCCCTGCACTGTTCAAGGGTTAACTGTATTTTTACTTTCTCTCTGTTCATAATATTTTAAAATTTCTCCTGACTTCCTGTTGACTTTTCTTAATCTTTAATTTGGAGATTTTATAGGTACCTTTGTTTGATTTCTAGTTTAATTTTATTTTGTTCAAAAACCTGTGTTGTATGATTTTTAACTTTCTTCAGTTTGTTTTATAGCCTAGGATATAGTCTCTTGATGCTTAGAAAATGTGAATTCTGCTGTTGGGTAGATAGTTCTATAGATGTCAAGTTTGTTGATATTATATCACTGTATTTAAAGTAGGTTTCTTGTAGATAGCATATGGCTGGATCTTTTTAAAAATAAAATCTGAGAGTCTCTGCCTCTTAATGTGTTTAAGCCATATGTATTTAATGTAATTACCAGTATGTTGGGATTTATGTCTGTGTGATACAAGAAATAAACATTATCTGGGTCCTTGGCGCAGAATTTCTAAAACTCTTGAAGTTTACTGTCTTTTTTATGTTAATGAGATAACTCCAGGGTGGGGGGTGCCTAGATAGTTTCAGGATGTGGGCTGGTGGCCAGAAAAACCAACCATGCCAAGTGTTATATGCCACTAATGAAGTACTGAACTACATCAAAAACTAATGACGTACTGTATGTTGGCCATTGAATTTAAATTTAAAAAGAAACCAAAGAAAACCAACCACACAATTAGAGGATTAAAATTTTCAGCTTCCCCAACCTTCTGGGAGGGGAGAGGTGTCAGAACTTGAGCCCAGTCACCATGCCCAGTGATTCTATCAGTCATGCCTATGTAATGAAACTTCCATAAAAACTCAAAACAAGTTCTAGAGAGCTTCTGGGTTGGTGAACATACGGATGTGTTGGTAGGGAAGGCATGGAAGTTCTCCTCTACCCTGTGTCCTGTACATCTCTTCCATTTGGCTGTTACTGAGGGGTACTGAACCTTTATAACCAGTACTTGTAAGTAAAGTGCATTCCTGAGTTCTGAGTCTAATCAAACCTGAGGGGGTAGAGGGAACCCCCAAATTTGTAGTCACCCAGGCAGAAGTGTGGGTCGCTTGGGCACCCCATTTGGGGCTGGCATCTGAATTGGAGATGGTCTTATGGGACTGAGCCATTTAACTTGTGGAATCTGATACTTGCTAACTCCAGGTAGAATGTGTCACTATTGAATTGAATTTTTAGACACCTGGTTAGTGTCAGAATTGGTTGTTAGGAAAAACAACACATATTTGGTATCAGAGGAAAAAACCCACACATTCTTCTCCTCTTATTGTTTTTCTTCTGTTTGTTCCTTCCATTCTTCTATTTCTGTTTTCCCTTTCCTGACATCTTTTCCTTTCCTGGGCTCACTGTTACAGGCATCACCTGCCCAGGATGGGGAAGGGGCAGGAGGGGTGAGTTGGCTGAGGTCTTGGGCATCAGAGAAGCTGATTTCCCTGTTCTGGTTCCTCAGATTCTCCCTCTCTCCCCCGCAATCCCGGAACCCTTCTCCCCACAGTGCCGCATCGTAGGCTCTTCTGTGGACTTCCCCAGACCTTCTGACTCCATGAACCGCCTCATTCTGAACAATCCCTGGAGGGTTTTCTTCCCGCCTAACTGATGCTATTAAGTTCAATTCCTAGAAAGTACTTCTACCTCTGCCTGGATTAATTTCACATTTTTTGAGGACCTGACCTATAAGTGACCCATCTCCTTGTGACACGCTGGGAGTGTTAAGTCTGCAAGACCTGCTCCCTGCACCACTGAGAACAGACAGCAACACTGCGAGCCCCATTGGTCTTTTTTTTTTTTTTTAAAGCTTTATTTGAGAGAGCGTGAGCTGGGGGAGGGACAGAGGGAGAGGGAGAAACAGACTCCCCACTGAGCAGGGAGCTTGACAAGGGGCTCCATCCCAGGACCCTGGATCATAACTGAGCCAGAGGCAGATGCTTAATCTACTGAGGCACCCAGGTCCCACGCCCATTGGTCATCGGTAGTGCCACTGGTTCCTCCACCTACTGCTCGTTTATGCATGAGATCTCTATCTTAGGAGGGTCAATAGAAAAACAGAGGAATGCCTGGGAGGGTCAGTTAAGTGTCTGATTCTTGATTGCAGCTGAGGTCATGAGACTGAGCCCCATGTGGAGCTCTGAGCTGGGTGTGAAGCCTGTTTAGAATTCTGGGTGCCTGGGTGGCTCAGTGGGTTAAGCCACTGCCTTCGGCTCAGGTCATGATCTCAGGGTCCTGGGATCGAGTCCCGCAGCGGGCTCTCTGCTCAGCAGGGAGCCTGCTTCCTCCTCTCCCTCTCTGCCTGCCTCTCTGCCTACTTGTAATCTCTCTCTGTCAAGTAAATAAATAAAATCTTTAAAAAAAAAAAAGAATTCTTTGTCTCCCTCTGCCCCTTGCCCATGCTTGCTTACTCGCTTGTTCTCAAAAACAAAAACAAAAAACTGAGGGCAGGGCCAGCCTATTTGGATAGATGGAGTTATTTTTAAGTTTTCATTCCAATCTGGTAATGACCCACCTCTGCATTTTTTGGAACATAAGCTGTTTCTGGGGGTCATAAAGTAGGTCACTGTGTAGACAAGCCTCCGCTCCTGTGGCTTCGTGGGATAGCATGGAACTTGAACCAGGTTTTAGATGCCATTACCACCCTGATGTCAGGAGCATCCTGACGTCAGCCCACTCCCCTAAAGGGACTGCAGACAATCAGAGAAGCTGGGAACAACACAGAAGAAACAGGAAGTAGAACTATGAAAGAACGGGATGATCGTGTGAAAACAAGTGTTGGTGAGCTTCATTTCCATACCACATGTGTTGAAATAAGACTGGAAATAAGACTCCAAGGGAGCCTGGGTGGCTTAGTCCATTAAGCACCTGACTTCAGCTCAGGTAATGATCCCAGTCCTGGGAGGGAGCAACTGTGGGGCTCAGTGCTCAGTGGGGAGTCTGTTTCTCCTTAAAACAAAAACAAAAACTGGAGCACTCTATTTCAGGGTGGTCTTGAGCTAAATTAGCCTTTTGAGTTCTCAAACATATTTTATGGGAAGATAGGAGGGGGAGAGACTTAATGACCATGAGCACAAATTCACTTCCGATTGCTGTTCTCATAAATTAGGACCATAACAAAGGCTATTCTAACAGCCAAGAAGGATCACAGTACTGAGAATCTGTGAATCCCAGCCTCTCGTTGTTGCAGTGAGGAGACAATTGGGTCAGAACTGGTTAGAGTCAGAAGCAGAAGTCAGGCACCAGCATCTTTAGGTCCAGAACAGCCGCTGGGGACCCAAAGCCTGAGGCTTCCTTGAGTCTGAAGACAGGGCTAAGAGAAACGGAGAGGGCTCCCTGGTTTCTGCTTATACCAAGACATCCTGTAGCCACCAACCCAGAAGCCATGGCTCAGGGTGCAGGTGGGTGTGGCCGGTTCATGGGGCAATGGAGAGATGATAGCGGACTTAGCACAAGCTGGGAGAGCAGACACACAGATTTCTGGAGTGGGCCAGGGTGCACCTGCTCTGGGCTCTGAGCCAGAGGGGGCTGACTCCTTCTGGGGAGCAGCCCCCGGGTATCTGAGGACCATCCCCACCCACACAAGGAGAGGAGCGCAGGAGGAGACTAGGTAGGCTGTAGGAGATGCGGTGGGGCTGGCCTACCCTAGGCCTTTCTTCCCCTTCACTGACCTACAGGTTGCTCACATAAGCTGGTCCCACCCAGTGCCTTTTCCAGTCTGTCCCTGAGCACTGCTTCAGGCCTGGGCTGAGGATCTATAAAAAGAGGGGGACTATGTATGCCAGTTACTTCAGAAATTTTACAAGTGCATAAGTAAATGACCACTTATGCCCAAAGAAGGGTGTCAGTGCTTTGGTGGATTTTCTGCCATTCATTTGACTGAGACCATTCTGCAACTGAGAGCAAATTACTTCCCAAACACGACAATAACATACTATAGGGCAAAGGAATGGATGAAGGCCAGACTGGGATCCCATCAGCTCCAAATAGCTAAGGGGGGCGGGCAGTGAATGAACCATAGGGTTGGAGAGCACCAGAAGAAAAAACCCAAAACAATTAACGTCTAATCTGCACCTTTTGCTTCTTAGGAGAAGCAGAATCCGGGGGAGACTCTCAGACTGTAACTGCCCGGCTATGTGGGTTTGGGGGTAGAAGGATGGGAAGGCAACTTCCCTGAGATCAGACAGCCTCCACTTGCTCAAAGCTCAGCACCAGCCAAGCCTTGGGCGACGGCCCTGGTTTTGGACCAGACTGCGTGTGGTTCAAAGTGCGGGTTTGTGGGTGGTGTCTCTCCGGGCAATGAAACTACAGCAGTTCCCTACCTATCCTGGCCTCTGACCGGCAAGCTGTTGACAATATCAAACTTCACCTGAGCCCTGTGCACCCAGAAAATTGCCATGATGAAGAAATGTCCCCAATCCTCTGTTTCCTGAAAAGCTGTGTTCTAGGAATCAGCTTACCTTAAAGAATTACCTTTCCCCATATGACCTCGATAAGATTCACTCCCCACTCTTTCTCAGGACTCCCTTGTTTACCTGAGGCAAGGCCAGACACAGACCCTGAACCTGGTGAGATTAGAAATGTTTGTCTCCTGAAATGAACCACAAAGAAAAGTTTTTGCTGCTCAGACCTCTGAGCCTTCCCCTACTTGCAGACAATCTCTGCAGCTCGTTTCCCTCTCTCTATACAAGTGGGAAGCTGAGCCATTCTGCTGAGACTCTCAGATCTTTGGATCTGGAGCGCTCTCCCTGTTGCAACAGCCTACATAAAACCTCCTTACCTGTCCAGTGGATTTTGTCTTTGACCCTGGACTACCTCCCTCCGGCTCCAGACCAAAGCCACCATGCCACACATCGCCCTTCCAAACCACCTGCTCTTTACCCCATCGCCATACTTTTCTCCACTTTCCCTCTCTGACCCTTCCAAGTTGATCTTGGAAGTTCACAACTTGATTAGTCTCATCTCAAACAGAAAAAAGAAAAAAAATTAACATCCAGCCATTAGACCAACTCTTGCTAAGCTGATCACCCTGAATAAATCAGCTTAGAAGAGAATAATCTTTAAAAATAAATGCAATACCTCTCCCTCAGCCTCCTCGTCTCAAAGAGAAAGGTTCTGGGAATCACTATCAGAAGGGGCCATGGGTCGAGCATGTTTCAGTTTTTGCTCCCAGAAAGGTTTTCCATGCCCTCATGAAGTTTCATTCTAATGATGGGCAGGTGAAGAGACTGTACACCACATACATAGTATGTAACATGATAGATATTAAATATCATGAAGGAAAATGGGAAGGGGGAGGCCACAGTGCTTGTAGGCAGGCTAAGACTAAGTCTCTTCCTTACATTTTTTAAAAGATTAACTCTATAGGGGCGCCTGGGTAGCTCAGTGGGTTGAGCCTCTGCCTTCGGCTCAGGTCGTGATCTCAGGGTCCTGGGATCGAGCCCCGCGTCAGGCTCTCTGCTCGGCGGGGAGCCTGCTTCCCCCTCTCTCTCTGCCTGCCTCTCTGCCTACTTGTGATCTCTCTCTCTGTCAAATAAATAAATAAAATCTTAAAAAAAAGATTAAATCTATAGGGGAAAAAAGACTATGGATTTAAAAAGCATGAAAAGATGCATCATCCAGTCATCATGTGGACTTTTCTCTGGATCCTGATTTAAGTCAACCACTTATGGGATGATTGGAAATTTGAGTACCGACTAGATACTGAATATCACAAAATTAATTTCTTTCCATGTGCTAAAATGATATTCTATTTTATACTTTGGAAGTAAATGCTGAACTATTCACAGAAGGAGTGATGTGATGTTGGGGATTTGCTTCCAAGAAATGCAGAAGGAAAGAGGAGGCTGTCGGTGTGAATGCAGAAGGATTGGCAAAGAGTTGATGATTATTGAAGCTGAGTGATGAGTACGTGGGATCCATTGTACCATTTCTTTTTCTACTTTTGTGTTTCCGTTGAAAAAGGCTTAAAAAAAAATACTGTAGTGGGCTAAGTTGTGCCCCCACCTGCTTCCAAAATTCACATGTTGAAGTCCTCATCCCCAGTTCCTCAAAGTGTGACTGTATTTGTAGATGGGGCCTTGAAAGAGGTAATTAAAGTAAAATGAGGTCATAGGGGTGGGCCCTAGTCCACTGTGACTGATGTGTTTATAAGAAGAGGAGATTATGGGACTCCTGGGTGGCTCAGTTGGTTAAGCAGCTGCCTTCGGCTCAGGTCATGATCCCAGCATCCTGGGATCAAGTCCCACATCGGGCTCCTTGCTCGGCAGGGAGCCTGCTTCTCCCTCTGCCTCTGCCTGCCTCTCTGCCTGCCTCTCTGTCTGCCTGTGCTCGCTCTCTCTCCCTCTCTTTCCCTCTCTCTCTGACAAATAAATAAATAAAATCTTAAAAAAAAAAAAAGAAGAGGAGATTATGATGCAGACATGCACGCACAGAGGAAACCCGTGTGAGAACAGAGCAAGAAGGCGGCCATGTACAAGCCAAGGAGAGAGTCCCCAAAAGAAACCAATCCTGCCAACACCTTGATCGTAGACTTCTAGCATCCAGAACTGTCAGACATTAATACTTGCTATTGTTTAAGCCACTTAATCTGTGGTATTTTGTTATAGGAATTTTGGTATGTGGTATTTTGTTACCAGGCAGCTCTGGTAAACTAACACACATGACTTCAAGAAATAAATGAATAAACTAGGGCACAGGGTGGTTCCATCAGTTGAGCGTCTGCCTTTGACTCTGGTCATGATCCTGGGGTCCTGGGATTGAGTCCCATATCAGCCTCCCTGGTCCATGGGGAGCCTGCTTCTCCCTCTTCCTCTATGTGCTGCTCCCCCGGCTTGTTCTCTCTCTCTCTCTCTCTCTCTCTCTCTTTCTCTCTTTCTCTGTCAAATAAAATCTTAATAAATAAATGAATAAACTAGAAAATTTAAAATAATGCCAGGCAAATTTGCGGAGTATGGCTTTCTGATTCTACAGTATTCACTTTAGCAAAGTTGTGAGATTCAAATGATCACATGCTGACAGAAATGTGGAAAATGGCATAAGGGTGCCTGCGTGGCTCAGTTGGTTATGTGACTGACTTCAGCTCAGGTCATGATCCTGGAGTTCCAGGATCGAGTCCTGCATCGGGTTCCCTGCTTAGCAGGGAATCTGCTTCTCCCTCTGACCCTCTCCCTTCTCATGCTTTCTCTCATTCTCTCTCTCAGATAAAAGATTTTTTTAAAGTTTAAAAAAATATGGAAGATGAAAACTACTCATAATGAACTAGGATCTCTTGAGGTCTCACTACATGGCAGGCATGAGGGTAGAGTTCTCCGTGAGATATTTTATTTGCTACTGCCAACAGTTCCATGATCGAGGTACTACAGCACCCATTTTATAAATGAGGTAATTAAAGGTCAGAGAGATTAGGTAGTCAGATAACTTAGTTGGATAGTGAGGTCTCACCCCAGATCAGCTAACTCCACACAGAACAACCCCCCCCCCAACCTGGGCACTGTTTCCTTAGAAGCGGTGGGGTTTCTTTCTCATCTTTGAGAAATCTCATTTAGGGGACGCCTGGGTGGCGCAGTTGGTTAAACGACTGCCTCCGGCTCAGGGCGTGATCCTGGAGTCCCGGGATTGAGTCCCACATCAGGCTCCCAGCTCCATGGGGAGTCTGCTTTGCTCTCTGACCTTCTCCTCGCTCATTCTCTCTCTCACTGTCTCTCTCTCTCAAATAAATAAAATAAAATCTTAAAAAAAAAAAAAGAAATCTCATTTAGATCTTGCTGCCAATACCTGAGGTAGGACAATTGGAAGATTATCTCAGGAAGTAAGAGCACATATCCCCTTTGTTCTCCTCTTCCGGCAGTGCACCATTGGGAATTTTCATCCTCAAAATCATTGCTGAATGGGGCTGAATTGGCAGAAACCAACTTGAGGCTGACCTTTTATCCAGACACCTCCAGGATCCTCTCTAAGGGAAGCCCTAAAAATCAGTCACTTGAGCATTCCTTCATGCCACATCATGTATGGAACTGAGATGGCACTTTACCTGTATTCTATGGAAAGCTGTCCTCTGTTACCCTACAGGGTAGCTGTAATTTGCCAATTCCACACTGTCTAAAGATTCTTAGTCTAATGCACACATTATAAATACATGAGCAGGAAGGATAATTTGAATGACCACTGTTTAACAGGATTTGCAAGGCCATACAAGACAAGGCACTGCTTTCCTCTTAATATATACTTCTCTCTATCCCCTCATTAATATCTCCATTCAAACAAGGCTAACTCCAGTTCCCTAACTCTACCATGCTCCAGCTCATTTCAGGACCTTCTCATGTGCTATTCCAGTTGTCTGGAATGTTTATTCATTCGTCTTTTCCTTCCGTGGTCTCGTCCTCTGAGAATCCTTTCATGAACCTAAAGACTGTAAACTATGGTAACAATCAGTGTTCTTTTGTCCCCCCCTTTTTTTAAGATTTTATTTATTTATTTGACAGAACACAAGTAGGCAGAGAGGCAGGCAGAGGGAGAGGGAGAAACAGGCTCTCCGTTGAGTTGGGAGCCCGAAGTGGGGCTTGATTCCAGGACCCTGAGATCATGACCTAAGCCGAAGGCAGACGCTTAACCGACTGAGTCACCTAGGTGCCCCACTTTTACCTTTTTTAAAGCAATGTGAACCCACCTCATACTTCCCTTAATTAAACAGTTTTCAACATGTGATGAATCTTTATTTGGGCCTCACTGGTTTTCCAAGAGAGTGCCATAGGCCACTAGGACAAGATGAAGCAAGATAGGCAAACATTTTCATAATTCACATCGTGTTGAAATAGCAAGTGTAAATTGATATTCACTATGTATAAGGCTGAGTGCTGCGTGATCTATGTAATTTCTCACAGTAACTGTAAAACAAGTATAATTACTTCCCTCTTTTTAGAAATAAAAGTACAAGCTTTAGAGAACCTAAGTTACTTACCAAAATTACACAGGAGGGGAGACATAGCTAGGATTTAAGCACTGATCTGTGTGTCTTTAGATCACAGCCTGTGTTGCTATAACTCTCCTAAGTGGTAAGGAAAGGTTGAGACCAATGCCATAGAGATGCTTGGCCCCACAGCCCCCTTCAAGTTTTCTTTAATCATCTTCTTTTGCTTTAACCAAGATTCCAGTTAGTAAGGGGGTTTATGCAAATTTTTTACCTCCAGGGTAGTAAGAGACTTTTCTCACCCAACTGCACCACACTGAGATATTCCTTGGCACCCGGGCCTTCTGGACCTTTCAGGACCAACACAGCCCTACCTACAGAGATCATTCATAGACAACTGGCACAGGGCACAGTGTGGGCCTTAAGAGCCTCAGCTTCAGTTAGTCCCTAGGAACTAAGGGACAATACTCTGCCAGTAGACCACAGAGTGGAAACAGGAACGGACCTCTGGCTTTACCTCCCATGCCCGGGGCCGCTACATGCAAGAGCCATCCGCCATTTTGGGACTCCTCTCACTGAGTTCCTGGAGGGCTCTTCTGTGACCCTCCGTGCTCAGACGTCCCTGGAAGTGGATCCAACCAGTCCCTAAGTGAGGCTCTTCATGGAGGCTCTGAGAAGCCCTTTACCGGTGTGATATTCCTTGGGTTGTTTCAGAGGTTCATCCTTTTCTGGAACCCTAGGTCTGTTGGGATAAGTCCCTCCAGCAGCACTTCCTTCCCACTTACTCTTAGAAAATGGTTTCTCCCTTTCCATGGTGCTTTATATTCTTAATGATGGCCCACTGCCTTCCTAAAACATCCCTGCAGTAAGCATCTTGAATCCAGAGATGTTAATTGGGTTACTGAAAGTCATCTCTGAATTAGAGATCTAGGAGTTCTCATCCAGAGATACTGAATGATAGACACGACTTTCTCCTCAATACTGCCTCACCCGTTCTATTTGTACACTCATTTTATGAATTAGGAAACTAAAGCTCAGCTTAAGTAAAATGGCCAGTGTCTATTTTGCAGTAGAGGCAAAATTCCAATGCCAAACTATTCCAAAAGCCTCATCCATTCAATCAGATCTGTACTGTAGAACATAAAACATCAGAGATGATCTGATCCACTTCTTAAGTCATGGCTGTCTATGTTTTGTTCTGCATTTTAAAAATATGAATATATTGGGGCTCCTGGGTGGCTCAGTGGATTAAAGCCTCTGCCTTTGGCTCAGGTCATGATCTCAGGGTCCTGGGATCTAAGCCCTGCATCAGGCTTTCTGCTCGGCAGGGAGCCTGGTTCTTCCCTCTCTCTCTGCCTGCCTCTCTGCCTCCTTGTGATCTCTTTCTCTCTCTCTGTCAAAAAAATAAAAATATTTTTTAAAAATTTATGCATTAAAAGGATAAGGAAATATTAATCCATATTAATTATTGAAATATAAATGTATATTAATTAATGCATTAAATATGCATTATTAATGCATGTTAATTTGATGCATATTTAAATGCATTAAAAGGATAAGGAAATGGACTTCACACCCTATTGCCATAGCCAGTCCTCACCTATCTCTCATGCTTTCTTTCTAATGAGTGGTAAGGAGAAGCAGAAATCAAGTTATTCTGTTACTCCACTGAAACCTAATAAATTGTATTTTAAGGACTCCTGAGAGCAGAACTGACTCAGCTGAGTTACAAGGGAGTTACTCTCTAAGGGAAAGAAGTTTGAGTTGACTTTCATGTAACTTGAATTTATAACCTCCAGATTACATTCATTCATTCAAACATATATTGAGTTCCTAGTGTGTGTCAAGCTCTGTTCTACAAGTCAGGGATATGGTGGTGAACAAACATCTAAGAACCTGCCATTCTAGCAGAGGAAGGCAGCCAATCTCAGAGATAAGATAATTTAGGTAGTGATAAATGCTACAGAAAAATAAAACACCTACTAGGCTTTGGTAGGATTTGGAGAGGAAGAGCTCGGGTTATGGAAGAGATTTCCCATGGACAACCTGGGAGCAAGAATTTGTTCTCATTGCCAGAGCAATAAGGGGTTAGAATAGCCCATTCTAGGAGAGGTATATCTCTAATTATACACATATAATTGACAATGTGATTTAAAGATTTGTTATTTGGTTAGTTTGGTTCATTTTAATAATTTCCAAGAGCTTGAATAATTCTCCGGATACCTTCTAAATCTAATTTCCGGACTGCAAGTGCTGAGAGCCACGCTCCAGAATGTGGTGCCCATCCCACAGTCCTGCCATCGTGGAGTCCAGCAACTAGGATGGCCCCATTAGCCCATTACTCTCTTACCACATCATCCTGGCCCAGAATTTCACTAACTGGGGAGTTAAAAATTTTCAGCTGTGAGTGCTTCTCTATTTTCCTACTCTGTTAAGACTAGGGTTTAGTGGAATCACAAAGCTGAAGGTATTCTCACTTGTGTGCCATGTGATACTGAAGTACATGGATTGAACACAATGGTTGGAAAGCCATTCCTTCCATGTAACCCCCGATATGCACAAGTAAACATTATTTTTAATAATTTAATAATAATAGCTATAATTTAATGACTACTTAGTACGTGGCAGGCACGGGGCTAAGGAAACAAATGTGACTTAGCCCACCAAATCCTCAGAACTGCCCTCTGAGTTGAGGCCCTTGCAAGGGAGAGAAGAGTGTGCAATGTTAGGAACGCCTAGCTCCAGTTACTAGCTGCGTGACCTCAAGTAAAGCATTCCTCAGCTGTAAAATGGAATAAGGTGCTACATACCTCATAGAGTGTGTGTACGTGTGTGTGAAGATTAAATGAGTTAATAGTTACAAACTGATACTAAATGTGCTTCGTGTGAGGTTTTAGAGCTACTGTTGTAAGTCTCAAATGTGCTATACTGGGTAGAAATTTGATGTCATTCGGCTCCATTTTCTTTTTGCTCTCAATTTTTAAAAAAATATTTATTTATTCATTTATTTATTTGACAGAGAGGGACACAGCAAGAGAGAGAACACAAGCAGGGGAAGTGGGAGAGGAGGAAGCAGGCTCCCCGCTGAGCAGGGAGCCCGATGCAGGGCTTCATCCCAGGACCCCGGGATCATGACCTGAGCCAAAGGCAGATGCTTAATGCCTGAGCCACCCAGGCACTCCTCTTTTCATGTCTTTATATCACTTTCTCACCAGTCTGACAGGCTTCTGGCTGGATGTATGCCTGCTTACAGTTTATCACAAAAAGAGCTTCATGTACACTTCCTTCCAACCATTGCCCCAATCCCTGAGCCAAAGGGAAGTATGGACAAGCTATTTGAAAGGAATGTTTGCAGCACTGTGTGAAGAGAGTGAAAACCAGCCACCATAACATGTTGCTGTTTTGCCTTTAAGGCTTGTTTAGAGCATATGTATCTTAATAGAATCAAACACACTACATAATAAAAAAAATATTACATGTAACTTCATTTTTCTTTTGGAGTAAGAGGCTTTATACACATTTGACTTCATGAACAAAACAAACCACACATCAATAATTACCAGAAAGCTTTATGGATCCAAAAGTATTCGCCATCAAAAATAAGCCACTGTAGGGGCGCCTGGGTGGCTCAGTGGGTTGAGCCTTTTCTTAAAGAATCCTCCAAATAAGCATTTTGCCAAAGGATCGTAGTTGTCAGCAGCAGTCAGGAAATAAGTGACTCCAAGTCCAACACAGCTGATCCTTCCTTACTCAATTGCTGGCCTATTCCATAACGAAGGATCTGGTGAGCTTATAAACACCTGCTCTGGCAGCCCC
This sequence comes from Neogale vison, assembly GCF_020171115.1. Taxonomy (NCBI): domain Eukaryota; kingdom Metazoa; phylum Chordata; class Mammalia; order Carnivora; family Mustelidae; genus Neogale; species Neogale vison. The sequence continues at coordinate 213,710,894 of NC_058093.1, read as the reverse complement.
ACTATGCACAAATCCTGGAAATCCATTTTTAGTAAGGATAATCATGACAATGGATCCTCCATGCTCTTTTACCTAGGAGCTGTAAACTGCTTTGCACCTGTAGGAGGTGCCCGTCAAGTCGGTTTCAATGCCAGCATGCTGTCCCTTTGCACTGAGGTGTTTTGCAGGAGTCATGAACCTCCACTGTTAACCAAAAAATTGGGTCTCACCATAAATATCCAATGGATTTGACCAAATTGTTTGCCTCCTCTTTTTTACAGATGTTGTGTTTTATGGGATTGACCTGAGCCTGGTTGGTGGGGGACAGGCTAGCCTTCAGTTCATCTGTAATAGATTTTAATTCATCAAAGCTACAAGATGAAGTGACCACATTACACCCCAGCTGCAGGAGCTCAGTCATGATGGCCTTTCTTGTACCCGTGTCCCCACTGGTGATGATGGCCAGTGGGTCTTGCAGCAAGCTAGCCACCTGGCAGCTCTTGTCCTTGCCCCAAGTGCCCATCTCCTCCAAATAGCAGAGTCTCGGGAGCATCAAGGTCACTTACATAGTAACATTCTTTGTATTTGAAAAAAAAATTGGCTGTCTAAATTATCTTATTTTATTTTTAAAAGATTCATTATCATCTTAAATACTGATATTCCATCATAACTCTCTTATTGACAGTTATTTTCAATGTCAAACTATAAATAACCCAGAAATAAATGTTGTTAACACACCTTTATCCAAATGTCAGATTACTGAGTGTATGAGTCCTTTACATTTTTTCTCCTTTATGGAGATGATTATGTGGGATTTCCCCCCCTCTTTTGTGTTATTAATATGGTGAATTTTGTTAAAAGATGTCTTCATATTGGACTGTCTTTGCATTTCTAGTATTTCTCACGTAATCAAATGCTATCCTTTTTTTTTTTTAAAGATTTTATTTGTTTATTTGACAGAGAGAGAGAGAGAGAGATCACAAGTAGGCAGAGAGGCAGGCAGAGAGAAGGGGGAAGCAGGCTCCCCACCGAGCAGAGAGCCCGACACAGGGTTCAATCACAGGACACCGAGATCATGACCTGAGCCGAAGGCAGAGGCTTAACCCACTGAGCCAACCGAAGTGCCCTAGTAAAACACTATTCTTATTTTCATGTGCTGCACAGTGCCATTGCATTGATATTTATCAGTGAGATTTGTCTCTAATCTTCTTTTTAGAGGCCATCTTGTCAATTTGTGTTTGGGGATTTTTTTTTTTAAAGATTTTATTTATTTATTTGACAGACAGAGATCACAAGCAGGCAGAGAGGCAGGCAGAGAGAGAGGAGGAAGCAGGCTCCCCGCTGAGCAGAGAGCCCGACGCGGGCCTCGATTTTTTTAGTAAAATAGCTCTGTCAGTTTGGATCTGTGCTGGACTCCAAACTTGAATCTAGTGTGGCTTGGGATGAATGAGCTAGCTGAAGGACAGACCCCATCCTGTAATTGATGGAAAAAATGTACTTCAGTGAAAAACTGCATTGCTCAGATCTTACCTGTCCAGTCTTCATTGTTTTCTAGTCTTTCATTGTTGGTTTTTTTTTTTTTAAGATTTTATTTATTTATTTGACAGAGAGAGTCACAGCGAAAGAGGGAACACAAGCAGGGGTAGTGGGAGAGGAAGAAGCAGGCTTCTGTGGAGCAGGACCCTGGGATCATGACCTGAGCTGAAGGCAGACCTTAAGGACTGAGCCACCCAGGCACCCCTCTTTTGTTGTTCTCGAGCTACTTTGAAAGACAACTAATAGCAACGCAAAATCATTCTTGTCTCTAGACACGTATATTCTGTCCTACTCAACTGACTTCCCTCCCCCCGGGGTCCAGTTTTACCTTCCTTTGCACATTTGTTTCTCCTTAGAACTGACTGGAACACCTCCCCATCTGCTCACTAACCAGTTAAATAAAATCTTTAACACTTGCTCATTTTTATATCTGCATGAGTCGTGATTTTATCGTCTTTTTGAAAATCTTCTCTTCTTAATTGTAAAATATACATAAAATTTGCCATCTTAACAGGTTTTGTTTTGTTTTTTTACTTAAAACTCCCAGGAACCTGTGAATGTTAACCTTATTTGGGAAAAGGGTCATGGCAGATGTAATTAGGTTGAGAAACTTGAAATGAGGATATCATCTTGAATTATCCAGATGGGCCTGAAATTAACAGGTTGGGGTTTTTTTGGTTTTTTTTTTTTAGTTATTCAGGTCAGTGGCATTACTCACATTCACTTTATTCTGCAACCATCATCACCATCCACCTTCCAGAACTTTTTCGCCTTACTAAACCGAAACTGTTCCCATGAAGTAATAAGCCTGCCTTCATCTATCACCTAAGCTCCTGGCAACCATCATTTTACTTTCTGTCTCTATGAATGAGACTACTCTAGACATCTTATGTAAGTGTGCTGGGAGGAAGAACTTCCTACCAATTCAGATAGCCTGCCAATTAACTGACAGATTCACAGGAGAAAAGACGAGCTCCATTGGCACATTCAGGCAGGGCATTCAGATGGGGGAGGCTGCCTGAAGAGCTGGAGCTAGAGATTTATATACCAATCTAACAAGGGAAAGAGATGGGAGAAGAAAGAGATTCTCTGGGCAGGACTAATGGGCTTATAAGAAAACAAATGCAAGGTAGGATACTGTGATCATGTTTGCTTATGCAGTTTCTCAGATGCAAGTGGTCTAAGCCGGGAGTGAACCTCCCCCAAAGGAATTTATGGCAGCTTCACTCTCTGAAGGATCTGCCTTTAATCAGGTAAAGGAAAGCTCCAGAAAGGCTTCTGCATCTGCCTCTGCTATATGTCAAATGTCTTCAGTTTAAAATAATCTTCACTCCAACTCAGGGGGTGCAAGTGGATCCCTACAAGTGGAATCTTACAGTATTTGTCCTTTTGTGACTGGCTTATTTCATTTAGCCTAGTGTCCTCAAGATTCACCCATGCTTTAGCATGCATTAGAATTACCTCCCCTGCCTTTTTTTAGAATTCCCTTTCTTTTTAAGATTGAAATAAGTGTTTACCATTCATCCACTGATGGACACTTGAGCTTCTTCTGCCTTTTGACTATTGTTAATAAATGTTCTTACGGCTATGGCTGTACAAATATTCTTCAAGATCTTCCTTTCAAATCTTTGGGGTATATGCCCAGAAATAAAATTCTAATTTTAATTTTTGAGGAATCACCATACTGTTGTTCATAATAGCTATACCATTTTACATTCCCACTAATTTCCATTGATTTCACATTCCCACGAGTAGTACACAAGTGTTCCAATTTATCCGTATCCTCTCCAACACTTGTTAGTTGCTGGCTTTTTTGATATTAGCCATTCTAATGCATGTGAGGTAGTATCTCATTATCATTTCAATTAGCATGTCCCCATAATGATTAGTGATGCTCAGCATCTTTTTCATGTGCTTATCGGGCAGAAAATTATCTTTTAACACTATACTCACCTTTTAACACTATGCATACAGCCTCCAAGGAGTCCTGCTCACTATACATCAATGGATAATACATCAGAGATTGAAAGCTCAGAATCATTATGAGCCTTACCTTCACTGGGTGTCACAGTTTTATTGGTGGTGGTCTTTTACTTTCCTGTGTGATGCATCTTACAAATTAATCTTTCTCAAAGCCATTTGACATTTGGAAAAGAGACTTTTCAAGGCTTCAGCACCAAAAAGTAATGGTCAGTGGTGCCTCACTGCGAGGCTTGGTGGGAAAACTCATTAAGAGGATCCATGGAAACCCTTTGGAAGAGTGGTGGCCAGGTAGGTCCTTTTCAGTAAGTGCCAGTGTTTCCTTTCCCGTCTTGGTTCAGAGTGGCAAGTGCATCCCTGGGGGGTCCCTAGGAGGAAGAAGCAGGTGCACAGAGCACGTAAGCCTCATGTCAGGCTTCAGCCACAAGAGAAAAAGGAGGAGAGAGTAGAAAAAGAAGGTGGGGAAGGAGAAATCCAAAGGTTTCAGTTGGCAAGGAGGGGCAGAATGGATGCCCACCGCTGCCCTAGAGAAGGGACATTGCTGTGGTGGTGAGCTCACCCAAGGCCAGATGGTCTTCTCACCAAGATATTCCTTGCTTCCAAATGGCCATCGAGACTCTCTAAGTATCCTCACTGCTGCAGCCAGCACCTGCCCACAGCCACCGCCAAACATGAATGGTCCCCAGAGATGCCACCTCCATAGAAACTCCTAATTGTGGAAGCAGGGGCTCCCAGCACTTTGTGCACCCCAGAACACCACACATACCACAGCTGTAGAGACACCCGGTGCCCTGCATCATTAGCAGTTGGGAAGAAAAAATTCTTGTGTTTCTCCTCTCCTCCTCACACAGAACCTTCTGCGAGCAGATGTGTGGGTCTTCTCCCAGAGTAACCAATGCTCCAACACCAGCTGGGTGTGCTACAGTTCAACTCAGTTCTGGCTCACTACTCACATTTAATGGTACGTCCCACAGATGAAGAGCTCCTTCCCATAATCTGCTCTCACTTCAGATCCCAATTGCAAGTTCCAGGTGGTTGCCACTATGTCTGACCTGTTGCCTATAAACTGAGATTCCTACAGTGCCTTCTTCAGTTCATCGATTTTCTAGAATGGCTCACAGAAATCAGGGAAACACATTTCCCTGGGCATTCTGTAATTGAGGATATGAAAAAGGATACAGTGGAAGAACTAGATGAAGAAATACAGAGGGTGAAGTCTGGATGGATCCCGGACCAACCTGGGTTCACCAACCTGGAAGCTCTCTGACCCCATACTTTACGTTTTTTTCCGGAGGCTTTGTCATATCAACATGATCATTAGCTTGATCTCCAGCACCTGTCTTCTCCTCTGAAGATGGGGGTAGAAGTGAAAGTTCCAAACATCTAGTCACATGAGGTCGTTCTTTTTTTTTTTTTTCCAAGAGATTTCAAGAGATTTAGTTCTGTATGAAGAACCAGGGTCAAAAAATAAATAACAGCAGGAACCAGGGAGCAGAGACCAGTATTATTTCACATGAGTGTTGGCCACATTCTTTGGGCATGTGATTAGCATTTGGCAAAGTCAGCCTGGGGCATATAGGGAACTATTGAGTAATGAACTAGTGGATGGGTCTTTCATTCAAGCCCTGATTCTTGATTGTTGGAGACCTAAAACCAACAGGATGATAGAAATTGTGGTGGCCCTGGATTGTTCACTGTGCTATGTATTCTCTGTATTTTTCTCCAAGGTAAATACCACAGATCACTAGAATATAAGCCGCAAGAGTGTAGATGGGTTCGTCTGTTCTGTTCACTGCTGTATCTACAATGCCTGGCAATTAATAGATCATCACATAAATACTGGATGAATGTGAGAACAAGAGAAGATGTGAATGGGTAGACGTTTTCAGATGTAATTAACACGGTGAGCTCTTAGAGGTCAGTCTTCCTACTGTCATTTCCAGTGATCTCTGTACTGCTGTCTTAGCCTTTTGTAGCTTCATATTAGATAGTAACATTTTCTCTCTCTCTTTTTTTAAGATTTTGTTTATTTATTTGACAGAGATCACAAGTAGGCAGTGTGGCAGGCGGAGAGAGAGGAGGAAGCAGGCTCCCCGCTGAGCAGAGAGCCTGATGCGGGGCTTGATCCCAAGACCCTGGGATCATGACCTGAGCCAAAGGCAGAGGCTTAACCAATTGTGCCACCCAGGTGCCCCAACATTTTCTCTTTTTTAAAATAAGTTTCTCTTTATTTATTTGAGAGAGAGAGCATAAGCAGGGGGAGCAGCAGGCAGAGGGAGAGGGAGAAGCATGTTCCCTGCTGAGCCAGGAGCCCGATGTGGGGCCAGATCTCAGGACCCTGAGATCATGACCTAAGCCAAAGGCAGAGGCTTAACCCACTGAGCTACCCAGGCACCCCTAGACAGTAACATTTCATCTCCCCATTCTCTGCTCATTTTCCCAGGCATCATTTTTGTTTGTTATTCTTAGGCATGAAAGCACAAGTATTTAGCCATGCTCCAAAATTAATACTACAAGTATTATGGGGCACCTAGATGGCACTGTCAGTTAAACCCCCAACTCTGGGTTTCAGCTCAGGTCATGATCTCGGGGTTACGAGATTGAGCTCTGAGTCAGGCTCTGCACTCAGTGTGGAGTCTGCTTGAGATTCTCACCCTCTGCCCCTTCCCCCAATTGTGCATACTATCTCTCTCGCTCTAAAATAAATGAAATATTTTTTTAAAAGATTTATTTATTTATTTATTTGACAGACATCGCAAGTAGGCAAAGAGGCAGGCAGAGAGAGAGGAGGAAAGAGGCTCCCCGCCAAGCAGAGAGCCCTATGCGGGGCTCTATCGCAGGACTCTGGGATCATGACCTGAGCCAAAGGCAGAGGCTTTAACCCACTGAGCCACCCCGGTGCCCCATAAATGAAATCTTTTAAAAAATACCATAAGTAGGGGTGCCTGGGTGGCTCAGTGGGTTAAAGTCTCTGCCTTTGGCTCAGGTCATGATCGCAGGGTCCTGGGATTGAGCCCCACATTGGGCTCTCTGCTCGGCAGGGAGCCTGCTTCCCCCACCCACCTGCCTGCCTCTCTGCCTACATGTGATCTCTGTCAAATAAATAAATAAAATCTTTTTTAAAAATACCGTATTATTTCTTGAAATAAGAAAAAATTTCTTATTTCTCAAAATAAGGAATATGTGAAGGAGATTAAGAGGTAAAAATTTACAGTTATAAAATAAATAAGTCATGGGAATGCATACTATAGAGAATATGGTCAATAATACTGTAATTATTTCATATACTCACAGGTAGTGACTAGATTTATCATGGGGATCCTTTCATAATATATAAAAATATCAAATCAGGGGTGCCTGACTGGCTTAGTCAGAAGAGCCTGTGACTCTTGATCTCAGGGTCAGGAGTTCCAGCCCCACACTGGGTGTAGAGATTACTTAAATAAAAAACTTTTTAAATTTTTTATTTATTTATTTATCTTAGAGACAGAGTGTGCAAGCAGGAGGGAGAGGGAGAGAGAATCTGAAGCAGTGCCCCAATAAATACAATTCAAATAAATAAATAAATAAATAAGCGAATCACTATGATGTACACCTGAAGTTTCATGTTAATTATACTTATTTTTTTAAAGATTTTATTTATTTATTTGATAGAGATCACAAGTAGTCAGAGAGGCAGGCAGAGAGAGAGGAGGAAGCAGGCTCCCCGCTGAGCAGAGAGCCCTATGTGGGGCTCAATCCCAGGACCCTGAGACCATGACCTGAGCCGAAGGCAGAGGCTTTAACCCACTGAGCCACCCAGGCGCCCCTGTTATTTATACTTCAATAAAAAAGAAAAGAAAAATGCTGTGAAGAATTTAAATCTGCAGTATTCATCATTCCATATAGTACTGTGCTCTGCTTTTCTTTTTATTTCACTAAATTAAAAGAATTACTATTTAGGGGTGCCTGGGCGGCTCAACCCATTAAGCATCTGCCTTTGGCTCAGGTCATGATCCCAGGGTCCTGGGATTGAACCCCACATAGGACCTCCCACTAGGCGGAGTGTCTGCTTGTCCCTCTCCCTCTGCCCCTCCCCCTGCTTGTGCTCCCTCTGTCTGTCTCTCTCAAATAAATAAAATCTTAAAAAGGAAAAAAAAGAATTAGTATTTATATTGCCCCCAACTTTATCACTAGGCTATCCTTAGATATTTTAGGGGAGACAGGAAGGCAGCTTCTCTTGTGCAGGAAATTCATGTTTGCACCATTTATTTACATGGGTGTTTTGCTGGTGTTCACAGAATATACCTGCTCATCCTGGTGATTCTTCAATTACTTGTTTTGTGCAGAAAGGAATGTGAGGATGTGCTCAGTCCAGGTCACAGGAGAGGGTCCCAAGAGCTCTTTCTCCTGAAACCCTATGAAACATTTGGGCTTCTGAGACTCTTTTAAGCTCTGCCCACTGCTGGGGGTGGCGCTGTGAAATGTGACGGGAGTCTCCAGTCCGGACCCAGGAGAAGGAAAGCTTCAGTGCAGTCAATCAATGTTACGTTCTTCAATGCAGTTTTGTATTCTGCAATTTTAGTTTGTTTTTCCAAATTAATAGTCTATAACAAATACCATTTTATCCAAATTTCAAAAAGTAATTTTGAGGTCAGTATAATTATCCATCATATTTGGGGCATTTATACCCAAATTTATTTAAGAATTCCCCTAATTCTGTTTATTTCAACTCTGACGTCTAATCTGGCAGCCGCTAGTCCCATGTTGCTGCTGAGCACTGGAAATGTAGCCGATCCGAATTGAGATATGCTGGGCACTTGAAATACACACTAGACTTTGAAGGTTTAGTTTGAAAAAAAAACCTGTTAAATGCTCAATTTTATATTTACCTTAAATAAATATTTAATTGTTTAAATTTAATATTTTTACAGGTATTAGATGTTTAAATTATACTATGCTGGATATACAGGGTTAAATAAAATATAAAAATTACTTTTACCTGTTTCTTTATAGCTCTTTTTAAAAAAGATTTTATTTATTAATTTGAGAGAGGAAAAAGAGTGAGGGAGAGAGCATGAGGGGGTTAGGATAGGCAGAGGGAGAGGAAGAGGGAGAGGGAGAAGCGGGCTCCTCACTCAGGAGCCTGATGCAGGGCTCAATCCCAGGCCTGGGGCTTGATCCCAGGGATCATGACCTGAGCCGAAGGCAGAGGTTTAACCAACTGAGCCACTCATACACCCCAATAGCTCTTTTAATGTAGGTAAAATTATAGATGTGGCTCTCATTTGCGGCTCACATACTATTTCTATTGGACAGCACTGATTTAAACCATTTCCAGCTTTAATAAACCATAACCAACCAAGATTCATCCTTGCTGTCATTTCTGATCTTTAAAATGTATTTTCCCCTCCATAATGAGCTTATGGGTTTTCTCCTTTGAGCTACTAATGTGGAGTTAATTATAAATTCCTAACACTGAACTCTTTTTCAATTTGTGGAATGAAACTCACTTGTTGGTGATGGGTTGTTCTTTTCTTCTTTCTTTATTTTTTTTTTAGATTTTATTTTTAATTAATCTCTACACCCAACATGGGGCTCAAAATTACAACCCTGAGATCAAGAGTTGGATGCTCTACTAATAGAGCCAGCCGGTGCCCTTGGGTTGCTGCTGTCTTCTTTTCTCATTATGTTTAGGACTGATAATGAAAGGGTTCTTTTCCTTTTCTCCTCTTTTATTTATTTGTATGTTAGACTACAGTGAAGGCTTGGGGTGTCTGAGTGGTGCAGTCAGTTAACCACTGAACTCTTGATTTCGGTGGAGGTCATGATCTCAGGGTCATGAGATTGAGCCCTAAATTGGGCTCCGTGCTCAGCATGGAGTGTGCTTGTCCCTCTCACTCTGCTCCTTCCCTGCTCTTTCACTCTCTCTCTCTCTCTCATAAATAAACAAATAAATAATTAAAAGAATACAGTGAAGTCCTGTGAGCCCATTGTCTAACTCCAGAACTGGAATTGCTTACATCTTCTTCTGTGTCCACCCCTATTCCAGACCCCTACCCATCCCGACACATTTCTGAATTTTATGTTTATCATTTTCTTCTTCTTTATCACAAATAATATAACAGATATGTATCTTCATCTGTTCAGGCTGCTATAACAAAATGCCAGAGGCTGGGTAGCTTATAACAACAGAAATGTATTGCTCACAGTTCTGGAGGCTGGGAAGTCCAAGATCAAGGCACCAGCAGGGTCATGTTTCATGACGTCTCTTCCTGGTTCCTAGGTCACAGCTTCTTACTGTGTCCTCACGTGGTAGAAGGGGATAGGGATATATAAGACACTAATTCCCTTTGTGAGGGCTCTACCCTTACAACCCAGACATCTCCCAAAGGCCCACCTCCTAATATCATCATCTCTGGAGGTTAGAATGTCAACATAGGGAATGAGCAGGGAGGAGGGGAGGCACAAACCTCCAGAGAACAGCAGTGTGTTTACCTAAACAGCATAATTTACTGTGTAGTTTTAATTGTATCTGAACTTTTACAAAAAGGATATCAGGCTGTATTAATGTTCTTAGAGTGTGTGTGTGTGTGTGTGTGTTTTTAAAAGATTTTGCTTATTTATTAGAGAGAGAGAGAAAGAGACAGAGAAAGCATGAGCAGGGGGAGGAAGCAGAGGGAGAATCAGACTCCCCAGTGACCAGGGAGCCCAATGTGGGGCTCCATCCTAGGACCTGCAAGATCATGACCCAAGCCAAAAGCAGACACTTAGCCATCTGAGCCACCCAGAAGCCCCTGGAGTGTGCTTTTTCATTCAACATTGTATGACTAAAATTCATCTCTGTTCTTGCTTGTACATCATTCATTTTCACTGCTATGTAACATTCATCATGGGAATCATTCATTCAGTCTCACCTATGTGCCTTTGAGTTGTTTCTAGGTTTTGGCTATTTCTAAACGTCTTGCATCTGCTAAAGAAATAGAATCTCTAACTTAAAATTTTCCCACAAAGAAAATCTATGTCTAGATGGCATCGCTACTGAATTTTTCTAAGCATTTAAAGACCTAATACTAATCCCACCTATGAGGCCCCACAGCTGGAGATGAGTAGCCTCCAGTCTCTCCTATCACCCCAGTGAGACAGGGAGGTTCTCTTTGTGCAAATCAGCTCCCCTCCTCCGTGCTGTGCCTGCCCTCCCTGCATTCTGCCTGGGAGATGGTCCCGTGAAGGATGGCCTTGGGAGGGGCTGGAAGACAGCTCTGGACCCCTGGGAGCACAGAGCTTCCACAGAGCCAGGAATTGGTGTCTTGTTGCCAACACCCTAGGCATCTATCAGGGATATGCCCGCAGCACCCCCTGCTGCTTTCAAGAAGAAATTACAGGTGCTGCTTCCTGTGTGGAGCCTGAATCCACACTAAACACACATGTAGACACACACACACACTCACTCACACACACACACACACACACACACAGAGCACAGGGCAAATTCAACCCCTAACAGCAGAGTATGAGGGCAGGTGCTAAGAGCGCCTTCTGGAGTGTTGGAAATTTTCCTTGTCCTCATCTGGAAGGTGGTAACACAGGTGTTTGAAGATTTTATTTATTTATTTGACAGAGAGAGACCACAAGTAGGTAGAGGCAGGCAGAGAGAGAGAAAGGGAAGCAGGTTCCCCAGTGAGCAGAGCCCAATGTGGAGCTTGATCCCAGGAGCCTGGGATCATGACCCAAGCTGAAGGCAGAGGCTTTAACCCCCTGAGCCACCCAGGCGGCCCAACACAGGTGTTTGTATGTGAATGGAGTCATCAGGGATGCCTGGGTAGCTCAGTTAAGCGTCTGCCTTTGGCTCAGGTCATGATTCCAGGATTGTGGGATCAAGTCCTGCATACAGCTTCTTGCTTGGCAGTGAGCCTGCTTCCCCCTCTGCCTTTCCCCCATGCTTGTGCACTCGCTCTCTCGCTCTCTCTCTGACAAATAAATAAATAAAAATCTTTTATAAAGATTTTTATAAAATCTCTCTCTGAGCACCTGGGTGGCTCAGTGGGTTAAAGCCTCTGTCTTCGGCTCAGGTCATGATCTCAGGGTCCTGGGATAGAGCCCCGTATCCGGCTCTCTGCTCAGTGGGGAGCCTGCTTCCTCCCCCCCTGCCTACTTATGATCTGTCAAATAAGTAAATAAAATCTTTTAAAAAATGAATGGAATCATCATGTGTACATTTATGATGACGGCCCTTTGCTGTCTATCCATTTTACATTAACTTTTTTAATCTCTGGGAGTTGAAGTTTGTTTCAAGCACCACTTACGGAAAAGAGTTTGCTTCCTCCTATTAATTGCTCTGGTGCCTTTGTGAAAAATGAATTGATATTATATATGTTTGTCCTTGACTGGAAGCTCTATTACATTTCTTTGATCTGTCTTTCTCCTTACACCAGCACCTTGATGTTTGATGACCGCCTTGTAGGAAGTGTTGAGAACAGGTCATGTAAGTCTCCCACCTGTATTCTTGTCTCTCAAGTATATAAAATAGACTAACAAAACACATTTGAGAAAAAAGTTACAAGTTTAGAAGACAGGCGTGCACACACACACACACACACACTAAAAGGATCCAACACCTGTATAATAGGAGACCCTTAAAAGGAAAACCAAGACAAGAGAATAGGACAAAGTCAAGTACAAAAAGTACAGATTAAAGAAAACTTGTCTTAAATTTGAAAAAAAAAATCTTTGAAACCATATAATCCAAGGGAAACAGTGAATGTGAGAAAACATCCCAGTTACAAACAGGAAGATGTATTCTGATAAAATCAATAAAGTTAAAAGAAAAAGAAATAGACTTGGGGCATCGAGGCAAAAAAAAAAAAAAGATCACAAGAGAAAGAAAAATCAGATGATTAGACTTATTGAGAGCAACATTTGATACCAGAAGAAACTGGAATGACATATTTAAGATATTCAAGGAAGGAAAACATGAGTGAAGGAGTTTAGGTCCAGCCAAACTGACTTCCAAGTATAAAGGCCACAGTTATCAATATGCCACCATCCCCCATGAAGACAGAGATGTATGTGGAGCGGGCATACATATGGTATAAATACTAAAAACACAAAAATGCCAGAATTGACTTACAAACCATCTCAGTGACAAGAAAGTAAAATTTACCCAGCAGATGTCATGATGTGCTATAAGAGCCAAAAGTTTTGTGTCCCACTTACTTTAGGGTCTGGAGCTCTGAGCCATGCAGGCTTAAATGTGATATTATAGGAGTGATGGTAATAACTAGCTTTGTCGGGGCGCCTGGGTGGCTTAGTCAGTTAAGCGTCTGCCTTCACATCAGGTCATGATCCTGGGGTCCTGGGATCCAGTCCCGCATAGGGATCCTTGCTCGATGGGAAGCCTGCTTCTCCCTCTGTCTCTGCTTGCTTGCTTGCTCCCCCTGCTTGTGCTCTCTCTGTGTCAAATAAAGAAATAAAATCTTTAAAAAACAAACAAATAAAACTATGGTGCGCCTGGGTGGCTCAGTGGGTTAAAGCCTCTGCCTTTGGCTCAGGTCATGATCCCAGAGTCCTGGGATGGAGCCCTGAGTCAGACTCCCTGATCAGCAGGGAGCCTGCTTCCTTCTCTCTCTCTGCCTGCCTCTCTGCCTACTTGTGATCTTTGTCTGTCAAATAAATAAATAAAATCTTAAAAAAATAAAATTAAATTAAAAAATTAAAAACAAAAACCTAGCTTTGTCCTCAGCCTGGAGCCCGGTGATAGGAGGGCCATGATGCCAAACTTGGAACCACAGAACAAGTCCAGACTCCTAAGGGCTGATTGTTGTTCTTGTAGGTGAGGACTTTGGAGACCTGGAAGTTGCTGGTACAGTTTAAGGTACATCCCACAATGTTGCTGCTGTTTCCTGTGCAGGATATGGTTACCATGTCTCTCAGAGACCCCGACATTGAGGCAGCTGAGTTAGCACAGACTGAGCCCTGAAGCCTGAAAAGATAAAGAGAATGAAAGCAGTGAGAAGCCCCGCAGCCAGTGGTTGAGAACTTGGCTTCTGGAACCTAGACACCTCACCTTGAAGGCCTGGCTCTGCCATTTATAAGGATATTAATCATTGTTGTAATGAGATTTAAGTGCACTAATATTAGAAAATTGCCTAGAACGAGTAAGTACTGGGTGGATGTTAACTATTAACAGTATGATCAGGGGGCACCTGGGTGGCTCAGTGTGTTAAAGCCTCTGCCTTCAGCTCAGGTCATGTTCCCAGGATCCTGGATCGAGCCCTGCATCGGGCTCTCTGCTCAGCGGGGAGCCTACTTCCCCCATCTCTCTCTACCTGCCTCTCTGCCTACTTGTGATCTCTGTCAAATTAAAAAAAACAAAACAGTATGATCGAGACCATGGCTCAGCCTACACCCAACAAGAGGAGAGACCCAGAAACGCTCACGTTTCCCACCCACCACTACAAGGTACCCGTGTAGTAACTAAGGAAGGTCAGTGGGTTCCTTTGAATCTGGGTCATTTGTCAACCTAAGGAAGTCCACAGGAAGTCCTGACCCGCAGTTCCCTGGGAGGTCTGAGGAGAGGATTTTCCAGGCAGAGCTTGCAGAGCTTTCCAAGCAGAGAGCAGAGGGCAGGGGCAGTTTCCCAGCTCTGACCAGAACACACTTGAGAGCCCCCAGAGCTGACCACTCAGTGGCCCTGCTGGGTCCAGGCCGCAGGTGCTATCTCCCAGTGGGCAGAATGAACCCAAACTGGATTAGAAGTGCAGAGGGGCTCTGGTGTTGCCTCTCTGCCGACTGGTCGCAACCTTTAGATCCAACCTTAGACCTCAGTGCTAGCAGGGTGGAAAAACAGACTGTAGGGCACAGGGTGGAGTCCAGGAGACCAGGAGGGAGACGGGGCTTGGATCAGGATTGTGGCAGTGGAAATAGGGAGGACTGATTGGATCTCAAACATATTTTGAAGACAGGGATGGTAGGATTTTCAGATGGGCCACAATCGAGAAAAAGAGAGGAATCCAGGGTGTTTTAAAGGCACTGGGCATGGGCAACCAGAAACATGAACCTGCCATTTTGGAGGAGACCTTGCTGAGGAGTGGGTGTGGAACCAGAAGTTCTGTTTTTAAAATGAATCTCACTGTGACTTTTGATTTTTGGCATTTTCCAATCTTAATTTGACCATAAAACCTTTCTTTTTCCAGAGCATCTATAGGGGCTCCTATTCCAAAAAAGGCAGGTTGGGGAAAGTGTCTACAAGGAGCAAGGAAAATGTGCATATACTATTATTTAAGAAATATTTAACTAGGGTCATGAAAATTATTTTAAGCTTTCCATAACCCTAATGCTTTAACACACACACAAAAAATTGCTTTTGTTGCCCAATTTGTTTTCCAGATATATTTTACACAGTTCATTCATTCATTCCACAAACGTTCATAGCATTGAAAGAAGCCTGCTACACACATTCATATACACATGCGCAGTTTCATGTTAATTATTGACAGCATATATATTTTCCTATAATCCAGTTTTTATAATCATTATAAAATAATATTCTTACTTCCGCGGTGGCAGAGAAGAATAAGGTGGAGAATTTGGGGAGGCCGCGGGGAGGGGTCAGGATGGAGGTTTGGGACCCCCGCCTCCCCCACCCCAGGGCCGCTGCGAGGAGGGATCTGGGTGGAGGGTTGGGGATCCCAGACAACCGCGCGAGCAAGGGCCATCTGGAGGCTGTACCCCCGGTACGCACCAGCCACGGAACCCGCGGACGCGGACGAGCACGCGTCGGAGGGCAGATGGGGGGACACCAGCCGCGGCCGGACCCGGAAGTAGAGGTTGCCGAGTTCCTCGCCCCCACCCCCGCCACGCCCCGAGCGAAAGCTGAAGCGGGAGTCCAGGCGGGAGCCGCGGTGGGGCTGCGGGTGAGCGGCGAGTGGCGGGCGCCAGGCGACCCCGGGAAATGGGAAGCGCCGGCCTTTTAGGGGCGCGTTGCCCGAATGCTGGCCGGGCGCCGGGTGGGGGGTAGCCCCGGGGCGTGAGAAAAGATTTGGTCTTCTTGCATATTCTCGCCGCCTCTTTCCCGGCAGGGTGGACCCCCACCCCAGGGTTTGCAGTGGGGGTTCAGGAAGTGATGGGTCAGCGCTTAGTCCGGTGCATGGAAGGAATAGGCACTAGAGTTAGTAACTCTCCTTCATCGAACCGCCCTGTAGTTCTTTGAGGTGCGGTCTGTTGTTTTAATCTGTTGTGACAGGTAGGGAAACTGAGGTTCGGGGAGGTGGTGCAGCTGTCGCGGCCACTGGTCGCCTCCTGGGCCCTGGCTCAGTCTTGAGGGCACCCTGGTGTGTTTCTCTGACTTGTTCTTGACGGAGAGGAAGGAGGGTCCTTTGTGAACAAATTAGCTGGAATCCAGGGGTAGTAATTTCTCCGTAGGTGAAAAGAAAAGGATGACGGGGGCCTTCTCTTGCCTTTCTGTTACTCAGCCTTTGGGAACAGGACGTGGGGAAGTCAGCCCAACGTGGGCTTGATGGCCTTTAGCCCTGGGGTCCCTAGAGCTTTGGCAAAGGTCACTTGACACCAGTCGGAATTGTTCTGAACCTTTGTTTACTCGTAGTTCAAAAACAAAAATTACAAGTCCAGCCTTGTAGAGTGGCTGGCAAGATCAAACAAAGCAGCAGTTTATAGAGATTGCTTGCCTACAGAGGAGGAGCTTTTGTTCCCTCTTTTCCTGACTCCATGGGGTTTGGGTTAAGTTCCTAAGGTGGGAGATCCTAGGGCTCTAAATGCTCTTTGGACCACTGCTAGGCCTCCACTCCCACGTTAAGTTCGGTTGTTCCTAAGACTGACAGGAAAGGACCTTATCGACTATGTCTCCCAAAGGCCACACACTATTGGTGGTACTGCTGGTGAGAGTTGACTAGGTAGTTAGTAACAGGCCAAACGGCTACTCTCTTTCACTTTGGGCCCTCCCAACTACAGTTCCAGTTTGGGGTGCTAACTCCATAGCACTTGCAGATCTTCCCTTTTGAAGTAAGAAGACAAACTTCAGACCCAGCTTTAGCAGGCCATAAGATCAAATGTGATTAACCATGCAGGTTACAGAAAGAAGCTGCCATTGACTACAGGATTTCAGGTCCTACAAAGCTATAAAATTTCTCTTTTAAAAGAATATACATTGAAGCATTTGTTAAAAAGCAAAAACTTAAGTGAATAATAACGTTGGTAGAGCAAAAGGGTTTTAAGATGGTATGTGGTATGATCAGAGTTTGCAAACCATTGCTTTCAGCTTTTATTCTCCTCATTGACTTCCCTTTTGAAATTGGAGTGTGCCTTCATGGAAAAATGGAGAGGCCCAAGATAATCACAGAAAATTAGCCACGGTTAAGACTGCAGAATTCTTTTAAGAGGTAGAACCTGATGCAGTTTAAAATATATATATACCTGGTAAGCAAGCAGGAGTTTCAAAAGCAACTCAGCTAACTTCCCAGGTAACTTTTGGAATATCTCTTTCTGAGCCTTAGTTTTTCCTTGAGATGGCTGTATCAGACCATCACCAGCGTTCCCTTCCCAGGATTCCGTGATTCTGAATCCTTAAAGGAAGTCCTATCTCTTTCCTAGTAAATCAGTGATACTGAGATCATTACAAAGTACTCATGCAGAACTGAAATATAAACTGTTGGACCAAGCCAGAGCTGCGAAAGACCTACACGTATTGGGGTGGAAATGGCAACTAATCTGACGTGTGGACAGGTGGTGTGAAATCAGGAGGGATGCTGGTGTGCTTTTGTCCAGCTGTATCCCTAGCCCGGGATAAATGAGGTACTCCCTTTGAAGATGCTAGGGCAAAACATTTTTCTCTAAAGGGATCTTTAGAAAAGACTGTTAATTTTTACTGAAAAGGTGTTTAGGATCCTTAGGTATGCAGAAGAGTACTAGAAATATAAAACTTCTAGAAACTTTGACACCATAGGAAAAAAGGACATTGAGAAGTGTTTGCAGTACTCAGATGTAAAGTCCATTTTTAAAATTTAGATATCTAAAAGTATTATTTTCAGGTAAAATTATTATTATTATTTGAGAGAGAGAGAAAAAGAGAACGCACACACTTGGAAGCAGGGGGAGGAACAGAGGAAGGGGGAGAGAATCTCAAGTGGACTCTGCTGAGCACAGAGCCCAATGTAGGCCTCCCTTTCACTGTCCTGAGATCATGACCTGAGCCAAAGTCAGACACTTAACTAACCAGGCGCCCCTTGTCTGTACTTTTAAATCTTAGTTCTCTTTGACCAGTCATTGACCACTAAATGTAACAGGTACGTAAGGGAGTTTGGTTACCAGAAGCTGCCCCCAGCCCCAGCTTCCATATCCTAACCTCAGGCCTGCTGCCGGGTAGTTCTTTGCCATTTCTTGAGCGTGTGTGTGTGTACACATGCACCCACAGAGGGCAGTGCTTTGTACAGTCATACACCTGACTTTCTTCATGTAATTTCTCTGAAACCTGATGCATGTTAGTATTTGCTGAGCAGATGCACTCCTTTCTAATTGCTGCTTGATGTTCCATGGTACACCATACTTGGATTTAATGATTCCCTGTTGACGTCTGCTACATTGTTTCTAATATTTGATTATGAATGGTAATGCTGCAGGGAATTTCCCAGCGGGGTGTCTCATCACAGGTGCCCCTGTATCCTCCCTCTTGAGAACAGTGTCCATGTCCACTGCTTGCTTCGCAGCCTCCTCTCCCTCTGTGGCCTCATCCCCCACCCCGTTCAGGCCCCACACCACTGCCCCTTGCCCTCTGACCTCTATTTTCTTTGACTCCTGCTCCCTACTCTAGCACTTACAGTTTTTAGGGCCTCCCATGGCCTCCCTTCCTCCTTACCCATCTTAGAGAATCATTCCCCTCAACCCCGGCCCCTCTCTCTCCCTCATACTGACCAGGCAGATCCCATCCTTGCTAAATTTAGCTCTCCTGCAGCTGTCAGCCTGTCCCAAGCACCGCCTCCTGTCCTTACTGGTGACACTTGCCCTAAGAGAAGAGTGGCCCTCCTTCTGGCCAGGGACAACCACGGCTTCCCACCCCTCACCCACCAGGAGACATCACTCCAGCAGGTCCCTCCTTGCCTCCTGCATCTTCTCTTTTCCCTCTTTACTCGACCTTTTCTATCAAAAACCTGGTCGATACCGATTTTTCTATTGAAAATACTGGTTGGGAACTCAATGAGTTCTAGTCTCAGACAAACATGCCAGCATGTTTGCCAGCATTTCTTCCATCTTAAAATGAAAAAGCCCACTGTGCCCTCTCCCCTCCTTCCAGGCCTTCTTGAGCTCCCCCACTCGGGCTTTTACCTCTGGCACTCACTGCAAGAAACAGCACCCAGCAGGGTCACCTGGCACCCGAAGTCTCCAGACTCCAAGGTCAGGTCTCTGCTGTCCCTTCACCCGGCCTGCAGGTATCTGTAGCCTTCTACATGGTGGGGGCTTCCCCTCTGAAGTGCCTTTTCTCTGGACTTCCAGGATCCCACCTTTCCTGAGTCAGCTCATCTCCCCGGCTCACAGCCTGGGCTCCTTTGCCCACTCCACACCTGCCATGTGCCACTGCCTCCGGCTCACAGCCTGGGCTCCTTTGCCCACTCCACACCTGCCATGTGCCACTGCCTCCTCCATAGTCCAGCTGGCTGGCCGGCAGGCAGCTCGCATTGAAGACACCTGTACCTTCGTCCCGAGCTGCTGCTTCTTCCTAGTTCCCATCTCAACAAATGGGGAATCCCATCCTGTAGCTGCCGAAGCCAAAGGCCCTGGAGTCTGTTCTCCATTCACCTCACTTCCCATTCCCAGTCTTGCTGGCTCTGCCTTTGGAATCTGCCCAAACCCCAAGTTTCACTCGGCACCCCCACCCCGCTGCTCCCCAGGGACCCAGATGCTCCCTTCTTGGAGCAGGCAGAGAGGTCCTTTGAACGCTTGAAGTCAGGTTATCCTGCCCCTGCACTACCTCCCAGTTCCCTCAGAGCAAACCCAAAGTCCGAAGGTGCCCTCCCTGCTGTCACCCAACCCTCCCTTGACTTCCCCCCCAGATGTTACAGGGCTCACCCCTGCCAATCCCTCCCCTCCCTGGCTCTGCTTCGCCCCATGTGGCCATGGCGACACGTATTGAGCATGTAGTAATAAATTGCTCAGTAAGTAATTGTGGGACGATTGAATTCATTCCCAGCGGTGGAATTGCTGGGGATATGCGCCTGGAGTTTTGAGAGACCTCTTCAGTTGCTCTAGGTAGAGATCGTTCCAGCTGAACTTCCACCACCTACTAACAAGTTTGTCACCAGCCCCTCACCTACGTGTGTGCTTACCCCGTGATCATTGCTGGTGAGACAAGCACAAGCTCTTTCTATTTTTTTTTTTTTAAGATTTTATTTATTTATTTGTCAGAGAGAGAGGGGGAGAGAGCGAGCACAGGCAGACAGAGAGGCAGGCAGAGGCAGAGGGAGAAGCAGGCTCCCTGCCGAGCAAGGAGCCCGATGTGGGACTCGATCCCAGGACGCTGGGATCATGACCTGAGCCGAAGGCAGCTGCCTAACCAACTGAGCCACCCAGGCGTCCCACTCTTTCTATTTCTGATATGCTATGCTAGGTGTTATTGGCTATCCTATCACAAAGGGCTGGTTTCCTCATTACATAAACAACTGCTAAAAATAAGAAAACAGCAGTCCAGCTGGAGAGAAAAAGCTTTAATAAAATTTTTTTATTTGCATAAAAAATGTGAATAGACCATTTACAGAAAAGGAAGGCAAATGCTTTTAAACACAAAGAAGTATATTTCTGCACTTCTGAAATCCTTAGGTGTCTTCTTTTCATACCAAAGTTTATGTTTTCTTCTAGTATTTTCCTAGTTTGGGCTTTTGGCTTAAACTTCTGCTAGATCTGGAATCTGTTTTGGTGGAAATTATAAAGTAGGAGTCTAGCTTTACCCACCCCCCCCGCCCCGCCCCACCACCGAAGTTTGCCCAGTTGTCCCAGTAGAAGTCGTGTGGTTGTTGTTGTTTGGTAATACAGTGTCATATTTGTCAACGTCCAGGCCATATGTACAATGAATCAAAAAGACAGACAGGGCTCATGTTTCTTTTACTTAGCCAGCAGGAATTCATTGTCCGAAAGCAGTCTTGGAACCAGCTGTCACCATCACCAGCAGTGATGTAGACCTCGTGCTGCTCCTGCGCTGCTGGGAATATGAAACAGTAACTAACCACGGGGGTTGGGGGGGGCGGTCTGTTGTAACCGGCTGGGGGCCAGCAGGAGGCATGGAGAGCTCTTTAAAGGCTCTGGGCCTTTGTACAGTTGAGCTGCATTCTCCGGGCTTTGCAGTATGTTCCAAGCAAGGGAACGCAGGCCTGAGAATATGTTTTTCTTTAGACAGTCATGTCCAGTTTCACTGGCCAAAACATGGCCTGCAATGTGAGAGGTTGCTTGGGGCAGGCAGGAAGGTAGATCAGAGTCCATTGGACTGTCCATTGGCTGTCAAGTTTTGCTGGGGTCCGGATTCCCTGGCCAGTGGGTCTCAGGTCTAGTTTTGGATCAGAAGGATCTGGAGAACATGGCCTGGCATCTGCATTTTATAAAACATCCCAGGGCGAGGCGCCTGAGTGGCTCAGTCAGTTGAGCATCTGACGACTCTTCATTTTGGCTCTGGTCTTGATCTCAGGGTCCTGAGATCATGAGCCCCAAGTTGGGATCTCTCAGCAGGGAGTCTGCTTCTCTTTCTTCCTCTCTCTCTCTCTCTCTCTCTCAAATAAAACTAAATCTTAAAAACAAAAAAAGTCCCAGGGCATCCCAATTATCAGCTGAGGTGGAGGTGAGCCTCCACCCTGGGGAGCAAACAGAACTCTGCCCTGGGAGGAGGGCCAGCCATCTGCCTACCCCAGCCTATCAGTCCAGATCCAAAGGCCCCAAAGTCTTCCTGGCATGGATTTGATGACAAGGCTGACCTGAGGTCATGGAGCCACATCTGCTTCTCCCAAAGGATCCCAGTCCCCCAGGTGTCCATCTCTAAGCCAGTTCCATTGCTCTGGTTTGTCCAATGTCTTCAAGTTTCCCTAACTTCTTTTTCTCACCTCAGGTTTGGTGTTTGCTTGTTTGTTTTTTAAGTAAAGTTTACATCCAGTGTGGTGGGGCTTGAACTCACAACCCTCAGATCAAGAGTTGCATGCTTTACAGACTGAGCCGGCCAGGTACCCCTATTTTGGGGGTTTGGTTTTGTTTGTTTTACTTTGTTTTGTTTTAAAGATTTTATTTATTTATTTGAGAGAGATAGAAAGAGCACAAGCAGGGGGTGGGGCAAAGGGAGAGGGAGAAGCAGACTCCCCACTGAGCAGGGAGTGGGACATGGAGCTTGACCCTGTGACCTCCAGATCATGACCTGAGCCAAAGGCAGCTGCTCAACTGACTGAGCCACCCAGGTGCCCCCTTTTTGTTTTGTTTTGTTTCGAAGTAGGCTCCATGCCCACTGTAGAGCCCAACACAGGACTTGAACTCAGGACCCTGAGATCAAGACCTCAGCTAAGATCAAGAGCTGGACACTTAACTGACTGGGCCACCCAGACACCCCAAAGAAATTGTGTTTGCTTGTTTTCTTTTTGTTTTTTTTCTTAAAGATTTGTTTATTTATTCTATAGAGAGAGAGCACGTGCACACGTGAGCAGAGGCAGGGCGGAGAGAGGAAGAGAAACCCAAGCTGACTCCTCAAGCGTGGAGACCAATGAGGGGCTTGATCTCACGGCCCTCAGATCAGACCCAAGCTGAAACCAAAAGTCTGACGCTAAAGAACTGCATTACCCAGGTGCCCCCTTTTTTCCTTTTTTTAAAGTGAGTTTCCTTCTTAGTGGTAGAGGTTCCATTAGAAGCATTTCTGTTTTCAGGGTCTTGTCTTCTCATCAGGAATCAGCATTGACAGTAGCATTGAGTCACAGAAGAGCGGTTTCTGAACCTCATTGCCATCACTCTGAAACTGGCGTGTGAAGGGCCGAAGCCCCCAGCAGCCTTAAGACAAGATGAGGACCGTGCTCATGGTTGCAGAAAAGCCATCCTTGGCCCAGTCCATTGCTAAAATCCTCTCTCGAGGTAGGGAGGATAGCCCTTGGGGTGGGGGTGGGGCACGGTCCTTTCCTTCTTTTCCCCAAGTGTACCCAGCCCCCTGGAGCTGATGTGCTGCAGGACAGCAGGCGTCAATGCAGCATCTCAGTATTATCACTGTAGCATGCGTTTATGGCCACAGCCAGTGTGGGCCAGGGCTGGGACTCCCAAAACCTACGTGCCCAGGTCACAGCCTGGTCACAGCTTGGCACCAGATAAGCCATTGTAAGAGCAGTGCGCTTGTCCAGTTGTTGGTCATAAGCAGCAAGCAGCCCTGGTAACTTACACAGAGAGAGAATTCACTGGAAGGAAGAAGACAGAGCCAGGCGCCCACCCTGGTCTAAGTCTGACACCTATCTTAGACCCCAGTCTAATTCTGCGGCCATGCCACACATACTGCCGTTATCCCAGGACCCTTGTCTCTTCCCTCAAGTGCTGCAGCTGCAACCTCTGTGCCTCATGTCACTCGAGAGGAGCCACCAGACTGACCCTCGTCTAGGCCCTCCTGGGACACCAGGGCACTAGCCCCGCTCTGGCCACTGGGGCAGTGGGAGGGGTGCTGCTTCCCTTCCTATCTCTGGATTCTGTCCAGGTAGGAAGGGTGCCCGGGTCCTGGGTACCTAGAAGTGGTACCCACATACCACGACCACGGTAGGACAGTGCGTTGGTATCTCTCTGAAGGGAAGGGGAGAGCTGAGAAGTGCCAGGTCCCCGGATGCCGAGGGGCTTTCAATGGGGAGCGTGAAAAGACATGGGACTTGATAATGAGGAGGCCCTCCAGAGGCTTTCAAGTAAAGTTGGAAAGAAGTGAGGCAGAAATGCAGGGAAGGGCCCAAGAGTGTCAATCTCGAGAGCATTCAGAGAGGGTGCTCCTTGCCTTCAGCCTGCCCAGGGCTCGGCGTGGGAGCACACTGTGTTGGTTGGTTAGCTGCAAACTGCGTTTCCCTTGAGAAGCCGTGACATCACCCAGCACTCAGTTACGTGCAGTGGTTGGGGACCATAATCACTGACTGCCCTGGGGAAGGGCATGGGGCCGCCTCAGTGGCTGTGGCTTGTCGGAGTGGCCATCACCATGCTCCTCCCCTGCAGGAAACATGTCCTCACACAAAGGCCTGAACGGAACGTGCTCGGTGCATGAGTACAGCGGGACCTTCGCTGGC
The DNA here is from genome assembly GCF_020171115.1 of Neogale vison. NCBI lineage: Eukaryota > Metazoa > Chordata > Mammalia > Carnivora > Mustelidae > Neogale > Neogale vison. The sequence goes on along the minus strand of NC_058093.1, from coordinate 213,687,150 downwards.
CAGCCCGTCCGCTTCAAGATGACGTCTGTCTGCGGTCACGTGATGACCTTGGACTTCCTAGGTGAGCCCCCAAGGCCCTGCTCATCTATCCTGCAGAGGGAGGCCTTGCAGAGTGCCGCCATGGGTCTAGTCGGAGCCAGGGGAGGGCTCTAGGCAGAGGGGTTCGTGCAGAGCCCATGAGTCCTGAGGCCAGTAGATCATGGAGAGATGACCCAGGGTCCCTGGGTGAGGTGCCCAGAACCCACATCTTGGAGCTCAGCACCCCCTGGATCTCCATCCCAGAGAGAGTCCTTAGTTACTGCATGCCCTGTGCTCCTTCCTGTACTTCCTGGAGACAGTGAGTGCCCACCTCAGGGGGGGCCTGGCGCACGCAGGCGTTTGGAACATGGTTCCTGCTGAGTGTGACTGTTGTCCAGTGGCTAATCGGTGGCCGTCACTGTCATACTTCTATCTTTGCTATCTGTCACCTTGGAAGAGCCCACTTCAGTGACCCAACAGGCAGGTGCAGGGTCCTATGCTTGACAAGAGTCCAGCCAAGCTCTGACCCTTGCTCCAGAGGCTCATGGGCTGGGACTGGGGCCCCTAGGAGTTTCTGTCCCACACGGGTAAAGTGAGTCTTCTAAAGGTGCCATCTACTTCCTGGGATTGTTTGAGGACTCAGTGTGACAGTGAAGATAGAGAGCCTAGCACACAGCAAAGTCTCAACACTTCTTGCTGCTCAGTAACAGCAATGACATTGATTCAGTTGTGTGGCCAAGCATTTGGATTCCTGAGTTTTATCACCAATCAGGAGGCGGGGAGCTGGGATTTGAACTTGACTCTGTCTGACCCGGTTCTCCCAGGCTGTACGAAATAGGGATGCTCAGCATGCAGGCATGAGCCCTGCATGGAGAAGTGGTTGGAGGTACCAGTCATGAGGCTCCAAAGATTGATCCCCCACAGGGATCCCCTGAGCGTCTGTCCTGTGTGCCGTCACGTGCTGGGTGGGGGGAGAGTTGCAGAAATGCAGGCTGGGAGAGAAGGCCGAAGTATGAGTGGTATGGTTCGGTGCTCTGGCAAAGTGAGCCAGCCCAGGAATGGTGCTGCCAGCCACAGGGCATGTCCTGAAGTGAGGCTGGGGCAGCAGTGGCCCTGCCCAGGGGTGGCTCCTGTGGGTGGTAATGGTGTGGTTTCCCCTCTGCGGCCTGGGGGAACGAAGGCCCAGGTCTGCCCCTAATTGTTTTCCAAGCCTCCCTCTCCTAGGGTTATGACCATTGCAGAGGTCAAGCTCTGTGAGTCAGGAAGTGTGATTCAGATGTCACCATGGCTATGTTTGTAGGAAAGTACAACAAGTGGGACAAGGTGGACCCTGCAGAGCTGTTCAGCCAAGCCCCGACAGAGAAGAAGGAAGCTAACCCCAAGCTGAACATGGTGAAGTTCCTGCAGGTGTGTGCCGCGGACTGGGGCGGTGGGGCCTGGGAAGTCTCGGTCCTGGCCTCCCCGCAGTGCAGGCAGGCACCTGAGTCCTTCCCCCTTTCAGGAACCGGGAGGCCTTTGCTGGATACCGGCCTCCCAGCGATTTCTATCAGCGCCCCCTGCTGGCCCATGAGGCACCTTTCAGGCCTGTTCCTGGCCTTAGAACCACCCACAGGCCCACCTGGGCAGGCCTCTCACTGGGCCCTAGAAAGCAGAAATTCTGTTTTTTAAATTGTTTGGTGGTGCTGGTGATTTTCCTAGTTTTAAAACAAATGCATACATATTGTGGAAAATATTAGAAAGTAGAGGGAAGAAAAATTTATCTAGAATCACACTGCCTAAGACAACACCCATTAACCTTTAGGCTTATTTCATTTCACCCCTCTCCCCAAGCACTTTTTGGGGTTAAGATCATATTGCATTTATAACCTTTTTGTGTCCAAAACACTAAGTTCTGAGCGAAGTTCTCTAAGTGGCAAAGGCAGCCTAACCATGGCTAGCACATCTGCTCAGCCCAGGCCTTGCTCTGGGCACCCGTCCTGCTCTGCAGGGCTCACGTGCCAGGAGGGAGCGCATGGACAGTGTGGGCCAGGCCATGGAGGTGCCAGTGGCTGTGTGCTCTGTGGCAGGTGGAGGGCAAAGGCTGCGACTACATCGTGCTGTGGCTGGACTGCGACAAGGAGGGGGAGAACATCTGCTTTGAGGTGAGAGGGAGACCCACTGCGGTCCTCACTTCTGGTCTTTCTGCTGACTGTATTTGCAGTCACCCCATTCCAGGGGCTGTGGCCAGGAATCCATGATGTTGCCTTCAAAATGCCTTTTTTTTTTCCCTCCTTTATTTTGGAAATTACATAGACACTTCCAAATTTACAGACTCTACCCAGGGCAAAGGTGTGTTACTTCCCCTGCTGGGACCACTGTGTGAACAGACAGAAAGGGCAGAATTTTCTAGGTGGATGGGAGGGGGGTCGCTTTCAGCATCGCAGCCTACTGGGCACCTCTCAGGGACCTTCGGCCGAGGCTGGTTGCCACTTGGCTACGTTCCTCACTCCTTTTCTCACCTCTGGCCTTCACCGTCCACTCCCCACCCAAGATGCCCTCCAGCCTTCTGTCTCCAACCTCCCTGTATGCCTTGGCTGCATGTGTGGCGCCCTCACACGGGTCCTAACTTGACTGCAGGTGTCCTCTGATGCCACTCACCCTCCTGCCTCTGCACCCCAGCTCTCACCTGGGGCCTGGCACACCTGGGGCTCAGGAAACGCTTCCTGTGTGACAGAGGGAGCTCAGGGCACCCCGTGTTCCAGCACAGCATCCTCAATAAACATGATCATGCTTTGTCCCTTCCCAGACACTCCACTCCCAGCCCCTTCCCTACAGGGCTGCTCCTCCCCTGTGGGGGCCTTTGCGTCTGGGGATGGAAACTCATGGGGCTTTCTCCACCTCAGAAACGAAGGCACCTCTTTCTCGTAATGAAGCAGCGTGGCCAGGCTCCCTCACTGTACAGCCGCCTTGGTGAATCTGGCTCCGGTCTTATGCTATACTTCAGCCCTGAGGCCCCTCCACAAGCTCCCACCTTGGGAGTACCCTGTGCTCTCCCCAATCCTGCCCTCTGCCTTTTCCTCCTCATTCTATTTTCCTTCCCTGGCTTTTCTTCAGTCTCTTAAAAGTTCCATCTACCCCTCCTAGCACTCTGCCCTCTAGAAGGAAGGGAAATGGGTCAAGCGAGGAGGATTTTGTGACTGAGCTCCCTTGCATCCAGGGTATAAGCATTTCCTGGTTTGGCTGGGATGAAAGAAGGTGAGAGAGAGGATGGTAGTAAGGGGCGGGTGTTTGAACAGGTTTGTCAGTGGAAGAAGAAGCCATGTAGCAGGATTGCTGGGGAGAGACTGAAACTTCTGGATGGGGAAGGGGATGGTGGCAGGGCTGGCAGGAGGGAGAGGAAGTCCCACGCGGTGAGGTTCGGCTGGGAGAAGAATCGTGCCTCGCAGGTGGGATGCAGAGCAGAAGGCAGAGACCTCCAAGGTGGGTGACCACTGGGCCGCCTCCCCCAGGTCCTAGACGCCGTGCTGCCCGTCATGAATCCAGCCCACGGTGGCGAAAAGACGGTGTTCCGGGCCAGGTTCAGCTCCATCACGGACACGGACATCTGCGCCGCCATGGCCCGCCTGGGGGAGCCCGACCACAACGAGGCGCTGTCGGTGGACGCCAGGCAAGAGCTGGACCTGCGTATCGGCTGTGCGTTCACCAGGTGCCGGCTGCCCACCCCATGGCCAGAGCCCCTGCCTCACCGTTCCCCCTGGTCACCCTGCACTTGGATAGCACTAGGCCAGTGCCAATATTCTACATACCCTGAAGGAAGCCATCTGTCTGGCTGATTTAGACCACACAGGGCACCATGTGACAAGCAGGTTGTGGGTCTTGGGGAGAGGGTGGAGGGGATGGAATAGACTAGAAGGGTTTCCCAGCCCCAGGATCAGTGCAGCGTCTGCTCTTCTCTCTTGCCTTCCACGCCATGTGTGCTACACACACGTGATTCCTCTCAACCCACACACAGCCTCCTCGGGTCCGCTGCTGAGTGTGTCCTCACCTTGTCCCCTGTCTTCTGAGCAGGGCGCCGCGACCAGCTGGCCCCAGGCTGGACTCACATGGCTGGTTAATGATGGTGTCTTGAGCAAATCCATGACCAGAATATCTTTCTCTGTCCCATGCCTCCCTGTAGGTTTCAAACTAAGTACTTCCAGGGAAAATATGGCAATCTGGACAGCTCCCTCATCTCTTTTGGGCCATGTCAGACCCCTACCCTGGGCTTCTGTGTGGAGAGACATGATAAAATCCAGTCGTTCAAACCGGAGACCTACTGGGTGCTGCAGGCCAAGGTTTGCTTTCCCTTCCCTCTGCATGCTGGGTCTTTCCGGGTTCAGGCTGTGGACTCTGAGGGTTTTCCATCATCATCCTAGCCCTGCAAGCCCTGAAGGCCAAGCGCACAGAGGAGGGAGGCCAGAGTGTTCTTCAGGGTGCCCAGAGAAGGGACCCTAGCCTTCATTGGCTTGGATGCATTGAACTTACAGAAGCAGAAATGAAGTCAGCTTTGGCAGTGTGGAGGGGAGAGGTCATAACTCGGGGCCATCAGCTGTGATGGTCAGATCCAAGGTCCGAACCGAGGGCCATAGTCCCCTGACTTCAAATGTTTTGAAGTCTTAGAATCCTCTTTCCAAATAAAATCTTCCATGTAAGCTGCTTGTAACATTTAAAACATAATACAGAGCTGGTCTGGTTGACATGGGGCGGGGGGGCACCCGGAAGGGCCACACCTAGTGTTGGCCAGGCATTAGATGATGGGCAGGGATGGCCTTTGAGGTGTAGGTTCCCATGTTCCTTAAAGACACAGCAGCCTCAGCTTTGGGCTCCCATCATTAGACCACCAGCCTAATCTCAAGGGAGAGGCCTGAATCAGAGCAGCCCTCCCTCGGTACCGGGCTGGGTCTCAAGCTGCCTGTCTATGCACCTAGGCACACCCGTACAGGTATGGCCGTGAGACTTAGAGATGGGACCGCTGCCCTCCCAGACAAGGAGCAGCTTCATCTGCCTCAATTCCCTTCCCTGGCAGTGCGCTCAGCTGGATATTTCTTTCCCGTCTTCTTTTTTTATCCTTTTTCCTACAGGTTAATGCGGATAAAGACAGATCTCTTCTTTTGGACTGGGACCGAGTGCGAGTGTTCGACCGGGAGATCGCCCAGATGTTCTTAAACATGACAAAGTTGGAGAAGGAAGCCCAGGTGGGCCTTCCCTGCCCACATCTGTCATGTTTGCTTTGGGTGGGAGGAGGCCTTTAGACGCTTCTGGCTGCAAAAGCAGCTTGTGACCTAAGGTGCCATCTTGGTCTCCTTTTCAGAAACAGACATGTTTTGGAAAGAAAAATGGTTCCTGATGCTCGCAGTCACTGTGGTGTGCCCCTGCTCTGTACTGGGCACTGCCCCACGTCCACCGACTGCCAGCCCCTTTCCACAGGAGCCCAGGGGCATTCTCTCCTTTTGGCAGGACTCCCATTTCACACAAATGTCCCTTTTCTGTGATGCTGAACGCTAACAACTCCACCGGGACCTGTGTGACCTGCCGAGGGTCACACCAGCTAGCGTGGGGTAGCCCAACCTCGGTCAGCTTTCATGGCCTCTGTGGTGCTGTGGTTCTTTCTCCTCAGGGTTTTATTGAATTTGAGGGTCACGTGTTTGGCTGTTAGGAAGAGGATGATGCCACCTGGCAAGGGGCTGGCTGCCTAGGGTGGAGACAGGTCCACCATCATCACAGCAGCCCGCAGCCTTACCAGCTACTGGAGTCGTGAAGGTGCGGCCTGGCCTCCTTCAGCAGCCTTCTCTTGTCGAAAGCTGCTTCATTCTTTATTCACAATCACGTTGCTCAGGAGACCCTTGCCACCTTCTCCAGATCTCACCCATAGTAGTCCCAGTCTCCCCTGATGCACATACCCATTTTGGCCTAAATTTGCCCCCACTTTTGTTGGTCTAGAATTCAGAAGGCACAGTCCTGACCTGTAGCTGGGTCTCCATGGGATTGGGAGGGGCAGGGCACTGGACTTGAGTTGTTTGGATTGTTTTTGCCTCAGGCAAGACAGAGCCCTCTCTTCTGACAGCCGCTCAGCCCAGACTTTGAAGCTGACCAGTATTTTCTTTAAACTGCTTGGTGTTTGCAAGTATTTCAAAATAGTTACCAAAATTGGAAAATTACAAGATTTCACATAAAAGTCCTGATTTGCAGCTTTTGTTGACGAACTGGAAGATGAGGCAATGCCAGTAGGCCCATGTGGAATGTTCGGGGGCAGTGAGGGGTGAGCAGCTGCCCCTGGGGTGGGCCCGAGCTCCGTGGCCTGGCCCAGACCTCACCTGCAATGCCCATGGCCGGGCCGCCTGGCTGCCACTGGCTCCTGGAGGATTTTGAGTTCACAACCCCTTCTCCTGGCTCTTTGCCATTCTTCTAAGTTTTCTTTTTCCCTAGAAATTCTCTAGAAAAGAGTTTTTTTTTTTTCTTTTTCCCTTTCTGGGCCTAAATAAATACTCAAGTCTTGAGACCACTGTAAAGAGTGAAATTGAGAAGCAGAAAGACCAAGTGAATGAAACCAGACCTTTGGCCACACAGCCGGATTCTCTATTACGGCATCCTTCCCCTGCCACCGGAATCCCTGACTGTGCTGTCTTCTAGGTGGAGGCCACAAGCAGGAAAGAGAAGGCCAAGCAGCGGCCCCTCGCCCTGAACACTGTGGAGATGCTGCGAGTAGCAAGCTCTTCTCTGGGTATGTAGGGGTGTTCCTCAAAGCCCACAAAGACTTCTTGGGACGGGTCCATGGCTCACCATTCAGCCCTGGTGCAGTGCCTGGGGATGGGGGCCAGTGCTGATGCTCTCGCCACTACTAGCGGCACTCTCCCTCCACGCTCACCTGTGCTGAGTGCCCCCCCGGTCCCCCACTGTCCTTACCCCTGCGGAGGCCCCCCCCCGTGCTCACCTGTGCCAAGTAGCCCCCTCCATGCTCACCTGTGCCAAGTGCCCCCGCAAACCCCTCTCTGTGTGCTCACCTATACTGAGGCCCCTCGCTCTGTGCTGTCCTGTGCCAAGTAGCCCCCTCCATGCTCACCTATGCCAACTGCCCCCCAGTTTCCGCTCTGTATGCTCACCCATGCTGAGGCCCCTTGCTCTGTGCTCACCCATGCCAAGTGCCTCCCCCACCCCCTGCTCTGCTCCCCCAGGCTGAGGCCCCTCGCTCCGTGTTCACCTGTGCCGAATGCCCCCCCGCTCCATGCTCACTTGCGTCAAGGAGCAGCCCACCTGCAGTATCCTGTGAGGCTTAGTGGGAATCTGAGCTTCGTGCAGAATTCATTTTTCTTAAATTGCAGAGTGAAAATAACTAATAACAAACTAACATGCAAGAGGATCCCTTCTCAGAGGATTGTTGGTTAATATTCAACAGCTTCTTTGAATTTATGTGGGGAAAATGCAGACCATTTTGTATGACTAAACATCTCCTCAGTTGCTGCCTGGGTTGAACACATGGAAGCCCATGGTTAGGGGTCCCCTGCAGGGCAAGCCCTCATGTGTCACTGGCTCAGTGGAGTCCCCTCAGAGGCGTTAGACGATGGAGTTCCAGCTCTGGACCCAAACTCTGGTACCATCTCAGCTTGGCTACTCTTTCTTGTCCCAGAGCCTCGATTTCCTCACAGGAACCCAGGGCGGCCGTCATGGCCATTGCAGGGTCTTGCTTGTTCTGAGGATGACATGACTGAGATGGTGCACCCTCACAAGAGTGGAGGCAGTGAGTGCCACCACCCGACAGGGGGCATCCTGGCATTAGCAACCCAGAGCAGCTTCCCTGGTATAGGGGGAGAGGCCACGAGTGGGAGGCTGGCGCTCTGGACCCACCTCCTGCATGGACAAATGCGACCAGTGTTGACGTAATCTCTCTGGGCCTTGTTTCCATGGCAGTGAGAAGGGGTTGGGACTGGAAAGTCAGCCTTCTCTGACAGCTTTTGGCCTCAAGGCATTGGTAGCCGCTGCAGCCTGGGGAACCTGGACAGTTGGAGAGTGGCATCTTCAGGGATCCTCAGGGCAGTGATGACACCAAGTGACCGACAGCTGAGGGCCAGCATCTGCTGGTCAGGGAGAAGCAGGAGGATAAGCCATCCCTCGGTGGTCCCGGAGTGCCATGAGGACAGAAATACCCAGGTGGCTCAGAATGGGGGGCGATTGCTGTCATAGTGGGACAACAGCCAACCCCAAAGCAGACCCCAGGTGCTCCATGGAGTGTGCGAGATCAGCACTCTGGAGCCCACATTGAATCGGCATAACCCATGTCATGAGGGTGGGACTGTGGAGCGTTCCTATCCTAGGTCCACTTCACAAGTTCAAGACTTGGCCTTGGAGAATGCTGCCCAGGGACAGATGCCTGGCCAGTAGCTCCATGTGCTTGTGGTGCCCACTCGGAGCTATCCTGACCTACCAGGAGGCCCTGGCCACCTTCGGTGGGGAGCCCGAATGCCCAGACCCATAGGCAGGGGCCTGGCCATCCCCGGCACTTTGGTCCAGCTGAGCCTGCCCTCTCTTGCAGGCATGGGGCCTCAGCATGCCATGCAGACCGCCGAGCGGCTCTACACACAAGGCTACATCAGCTACCCGCGGACCGAGACCACCCACTACCCCGAGAACTTCGACCTGAAGGGCCCTCTGCGACAGCAGGCCAACCACCCCTACTGGGCCGACACAGTGAGCAGAGCCACTGGGCACGCTTGTTGCCAGGGTCTGGGGACCCAGCCCAGGCGCTTTCCAAACCTGGGACTGGTGCTGGCTCCCTCCCTGTGGGAATACGGCTATGTCCAGACTCATACACCACCTTGTCTTCTCTACCTCAGGTAAAGCGCTTGTTAGCAGAAGGTATCAACCGGCCACGGAAGGGCCACGACGCTGGTGACCATCCCCCCATTACCCCCATGAGGTCTGCCACTGAGGCCGAATTAGGTATCGGACACTCCCCCAACACACACGCACACATACCCACTCCAGGCTTCTGGGTGGGAAGCTACTGTCACATGGCACCTTTGGACAGTGTCAGGCCCCGTTGGCAATGTGGGGGCTCCCTCCCTTCCCCACCTGCTCCTGGCTATGGCAGAGAGGGTCCCCTGAGAGTTGTGTTCTGTGGCTGTGAGACAGGACAGGACTGCAGTGGCCGCTGGCAAGAGGCAGGAGCAGGAGGAGCATACAGATGGGCCAGGACAGAACAGGCCAGGACCAAGACTGGGAGTGCTAGGGCCCCGCCTACCAAGGCGGTGGTGGTGGCCTATGTCCTGGGAGGAGGCAGGAAAGGGGAGAACTGTACCTGTAGAGACTGGCCACTGTGCACAGCCCGAGTTTGAAGTGATGGTTCCAAGTCCCTTGCTGCGGACCGGCCAGGCCCTGAAGAGCAGTCCCACATCAGTGCGGGGGTGGAATGTGGGAGCCTGAGCTGTGAAGGAACCGCCTCAGCCAGGGAGAGTCACTTTCTCTTCCTGTGTTTCCTCCTCTCTTGAGCGTCGGTGCAGGCCAGCCCTGCCATCCTGTGCCAACAGCCAGGGCTCTGCAGCCTAAGGGAGAACTGGGGTGGGGGGGGTGTCCTAGAACCAGTCCCTGGCCAGGGACAAGCTTCTGTGCGTGTTGCAGGGGGCGAGGCATGGCGGCTGTATGAGTACATCACCAGACACTTCATCGCCACGGTGAGCTACGACTGCAAGTACCTCCAGAGCACCATCGCCTTCAGAATTGGGTCCGAGCACTTCACCTGCACGGGCAAAACCGTCATCTCTCCAGGTACAGCTGCACATCCCACTGTGGCTCCTCCCACACCTCCACAGACTAACAGAATGTTCTCCGTCATTCCGGGAGAGGGAGGCCCAGTGTCTCGGGTCTGAACTGCCTGGGCAGGACCCTGAGTGGTCGCATCTTGTGTCCCCAGGCTTCACGGAGATCATGCCCTGGCAGAGCGTGCCTCTGGAGGAGAGCCTGCCCACCTGCCAGAGGGGCGACACCTTTCCTGTGAGCGAGATAAAGATGCTGGAGAAGCAGACAAGCCCACCCGACTACCTGACTGAGGCTGAGCTCATCACACTCATGGAAAAGCATGGCATTGGTGGGTGCACCTGTCTGCCCTGGCCCTGGGCCCGAGGGTCCCCATCCTGGGACCATGGGCCAGGAGATGGTGCTTCCAGAGCTGCTCCGTGACCCCTCCGTGCCTAGCACCTGGTAATTGGGGCCCAGGGTGTGGCCAGCTCCTCAGGCAGTGTTCACTCCGATGGGAGCTGCCTGGTCCCTGATGTTCCCTGATGTGCCCCACAGCTGACCAGGCTCTGGAGGGCCTCGAGCATCCCAGTTGTTGTCCCTGGCTTCTGCTCTGTCACCAACAATTATGACGGGTAACGTCCCACCTGAGGCTGGGGCTCTGGGGACAATGGAGGCCTCAGCTGGAGAGCTGCACCTGCTTCTTCCCAGGGGCCTGGTGCCTGCTGTGGGTCCTGCCCTGGGTCCTCAGGTACAGAGGCTGTGGGGTGTGGGTACTGCTCCCCCAGCATCCTCTGTGCTTCTCCATTGACAAATCCATGGCTCCTTAGACCCCATGACCAAAAGTGAGTTTGTGTCCACGGAGAGGGCTCTTGTGACCTTCTGAACCAGGCAGTGGCCAAAAGCAGCCCTGTTGACTTGGGGCCCCCAGGGCTGTTTGAAGAGGCTCTCCCCTCTAGCAGTGGCAAGAATGCAAGGGATCCAGACCCCAGTCCCAGCATTATCCTTTAAGTGTGATCCCCTTAGCCTCTGAGCACCATCTAAGGAGATTCCTCAGCACGGTGGAGCCGTAAGGGCAGCATCTGACAGTGCCAGGGGACTTTGAAGTCTCCAGGGGAGGTCCCACCCCGGAAACTAATCACGAGGCACCTGGGAGCCAGAAAGTGGGTGATCCTGAGCAGGTTTCAGAGGGCACGATCTGGCAGCAAGCCTGGGAGTTTCTCTGTGTTCAGGGGTCTTGAGCCCTGGTTCCAGAAGGCTCAGGTATCTTAGAATCAAGGCAGGAGAGCCCGAGGTGGTCACCTTTCCCATATGTGAGGGGCAGGTGGAATGAGCTCCCGTGACATTGGCAGAGTTCCTTAACCTCTGTGAGCCTCTGTTGTCTGTAGACAGGGATTAAGCCCCCAGCACTGGCACTGGGAGAACCATCTTTGGATTCACGAGACCATTCTTGAAACACACACTTGGTGTCCCACACAGTGCTGGCCGGAAATAGGGGAAGGGGCTGAGAACCGGGGCCCCATGGGAGGTGGGTGCAGATGTGGAGCCTACAGCGTGATGGAGGCAAGCTGAGGAACCCCAGAGCCTTGCTGTGTATTGCAGGGACGGACGCCAGCATCCCCGTGCACATCAACAACATCTGTCAACGCAACTATGTCACTGTGGAGAGTGGGCGCCGGCTCAAGCCCACCAACCTGGGCATCGTCCTGGTGCATGGCTACTACAAGATTGGTGAGTCTGGCCGGCTGTGGCTTCCTGGCTTCCTGCCAATGCTGTGGCACTGCATTTTTTGGCCTGTGGTCTCTGATGGGCCGTGGCCCTGTGGGAAGGCCCTACCTCCCACTGCAAGGGTACTATACCAGCACCCCCCAGAGGACGTTTCCCAGCAGGGTGCTCCATGTTGTTGATGGATGGATGGACAAGTACAAAGGTTCCAAAAGAGAAGGTGCAAGGGGTGCTTCCCCACAGACCAGCTGGGCCCTGGGTCCTCCTTGCAGAGCTGTCTGCTCTGTCCCCGAGAGATTCCAAGGAGACCAGGGGAGATGGTGGGGCATAGGCCTGGCCCCAGGACTCCCAGAAACTGTGACACTGTCCCAGAGACAGAATGCCCCCGGCCACTCCACACGGGATTTTCTGGGTAGGAAATGAGGAAGGGCCTGGGGTCATGGGACTCCAGGCTGAACTGGTGGGGGCCGGCCACAACCCCTCGATGTGAGTGCTCCCAGTGGCACCTGACCCCTCCCCACCGCCGCACCTTGCAGACGCAGAGCTGGTGCTCCCCACCATCCGCAGTGCAGTCGAGAAGCAGCTAAACCTGATCGCCCAGGGCAAGGCTGACTACCGCCAGGTCCTGGGCCACACGCTGGATGTCTTCAAGAGGAAGTTCCACTACTTCGTGGACTCTATCGCTGGTGAGGCTCCCCTCTTCCCTACCCCTGGGTCAGGGCCACCATGGCCGTGTGGGACTGGTATACAGATCTGGAGTCCAGACTCTGGGGCTCCGTTGGGAGGACAAAGCAGTGGCGCCTCACTGCCAGGCTGTCATCATCATCGGGGTTAAACCACGGGCATCTCACCACCGCACACAAGCCACCGGCTCAGGTGACCAGTGAGGTGGCAGCTCTGCCCTTCTGTGACCCCGCACCCTCGGGGATTGAGAGGCACGCATCAGGTCCTGGCCCACTCATGGGGACCTCCCCTCTGCCTGCCTATCTGAGGTGAAGATGGGCTGCCGGGCCCAGAGGATGTGACTCTTCCCTGCACTGCTTGCCCCCAGGCATGGATGAGCTGATGGAGGTGTCTTTTTCGCCCCTGGCGGCCACGGGCAAGCCCCTGTCCCGCTGTGGGAAGTGCCACCGGTTTATGAAATACATCCAGGTAAGCAGGGTGAAGGGCTGTGGCCTCCCCTCTAACCTCTGGCCCTGGCAGGCATAGACTCAGTCAAGTCTTGCCACCTGTGGAAGCCTCTGCTTTATCTTCAGTCCTGCAGGAATAACGGTCTTGGTCCTGGTTGTCACACAAGCATGAGAGGCCTACCCGGCCTTGCCCACAGACACCCATAGTGTCCCCTGACCCCAGGGACATGTACACTGTGAGGCCACTTAAACACATTGTCTGGTTTTTCCTAACAAAACATTATTTGCTGTGCTGGGTACTTGTGTACACACAGGGGATTTAGAACTGCCTTTCTTCATGTGTGCAGCAAGTGTGCTGAGACTCGTGGCCAGGGGTCCTTGCCTGAGAGGTTGTTGCCTGGCAACACATTCCACGTTTTGTGTTATGTGTGACCTATTACCTATTACATACAACACTTATTATGTGTCTGCATTCTGTTACGTACAGAGGTATACTATCGTGTTACACGTTACATGTTGGTGCTATGTACTACACAGTACCTACATATTCTCTACACAACGTATGTATGATATATATATGACATATATATGACATAACATGCATGATACATATCATATATATGACATATCATGTATTATGTATTGCATGTTATATTTTCTGTATCACATATTACATTGTGCATGACTTGTTACATGTTGCATATTCTGTGTTGTTTGTCCTATGTTATAGATTACATGTTACATGCATTGTGGATTACATGTTACCGGCTACTTAGGTATCATGAGAATGAAGGTAGGCAGGAAAGTTGGGTGGCCTCAGTGACCCTGAACCCCCTCACTGGTGTTACCTCAGGCCAAGCCGAGCCGCCTGCACTGCTCACACTGTGACGAGACCTACACGCTCCCCCAGAATGGCACCATCAAGCTCTACAAGGAGCTCCGGTGCCCGCTGGATGACTTCGAGCTGGTCCTGTGGTCATCAGGCTCTCGGGGCAAGAGCTATCCACTGTGCCCCTATTGCTCAAACCACCCGCCCTTCCGAGACATGAAGAAAGGTGAGTGCCATGTCTCTGGGCCTAGGCCGCTCCCTCCGGAGACAGGCTGGCCTGTCCCCCTGGGTGTCCATAGTGCCTCTTTGGGCCCCGCCCCGGCCCCACACCATGCTGGTCTGTGAGGGGCTCTGCCCCAGCCCCCACACCAGTGTGGGGGTGGGAGTCCTGGGGTGGATTTGGGCCCTGCTGAGGTGGCCCAACTGTCTGCCTCTCTCCATGCCAGTCAGAGTCGACTAGGCAACTATAGTCAGCTCGTTCAGGATCTGGGCAGCAGGAGTGCTGTGCCCCCTCCCAAGTGAGAGGATGCAGCCGGCTGGGGGACCCCTCCTGGCAAGGGGGTATGCTCTCAGTCAGTGTCTACCACTGTTCTGTCTCCTCACGGTTATTACTGGAGAAAGGAAAGCATGTGTCCGGGTGGGACCGAGAGTCTAAGAGGGGGCCCAGGGCCTCACATGCTCGCCCTTGGCTATGCTGTCCTTTACACCACACCCAGCCCCTTGTGTCATCACCCCATGCCATGAACAGGAATGAGGCACAGTGAGAGGCATCTACCCACCTTCACCTGGAGGCCTGGGGAGTCCTCAGGGGTCTCAATTCACCCCTCCTGACTCAGGCCTCACCTGTGTGACAGGGACAGTCTGCATTTGAGCTGCTGGCATCACTGAGGCTCTGCCCTGCCCTCCAGCAGCTTCCAGGGATAATCTGTAATCTGATGTAATCCGAGGGCATAAGAGCCACTTGGCTGGAGCTTGGAATGAGCTGTGGAAGCAAAACAAAGTGGGGGATGAACCTGGCTGGAGGCCACCAGGAAGGCCTAGAAATCATGAGGGGTTGGCTCTCGAAGGTTGAGGAGGTTTTAGAGAAGCAGAGAAGCAGGGGCAGTGGCAGCAGGGGTACCGAGACCCAGCATAAACAAGGCCAAGAGGAACGCTTCTTGCTGGGATGAGGGCTCCAGACCGTGAGACCCTGGGAGGAGGCCCCTCGGGGGGAAGGGGGAGGAGATGGGGGTGTGCATCATGGGCTGCCCTCCCCCCACCAGGCATGGGCTGCAACGAGTGCACACACCCCACGTGTCAACACTCGCTGAGCATGCTGGGCATCGGCCAGTGCGTGGGCTGTGAGGGTGGCGTGCTGGTGCTGGACCCCACCTCAGGCCCCAAGTGGAAAGTGGCATGCAACAAGTGCAACGTGGTGGCACACTGCTTCGAGAACGCCTACCGCGTGCGTGTGTCCGCCGACACCTGCAGTACCTGCGAGGCCGCCCTGCTCGCCGTGGACTTCAACAAGGCCAAGTCCCCACTCCCAGGCGACGAGACACAGCACACGGGCTGTGTCTTCTGCGACCCCATCTTCCAGGAGCTCGTGGAGCTGAAGCATGCAGCCTCCTGCCACCCCATGCACCGCGGCGGCCCAGGGAGGAGGCAGGGCCGAGGGCGGGCTCGGGGCCGGCGGCCGCCTGGCAAGCCCAATGCCAGGCGGCCCAAGGACAAGATGTCAGCCCTGGCCGCCTACTTTGTGTGATGGCCTTGCCATTCCTCACCAGGCCCCACATGGGTGTCCTGTGGGCTGCAGAAATCATTAAAATGCATTTTGTTCTTCTCCAGAGCAAGCGGCTCAGGACCTTTCACTAGCGCCCGAGGATTATAGGGTCCTCCCTGCCCATGTTCTCCTTGCCCTTCCCAGCATCCTTGCCCCAGCTCTCCCTCCATTTTGCCCACACCTCCTGAGTACCCTTGCTCTGCCCACAGCCCGGTGCTGCCCATAGGGAGGCCATCGAGTGTGGAAAGGGGGATCGAGCCCAGTTCAAGTCTCACATCTTACTTCAGTACGTGTGGGAACACATGGTAGCTTTGTGCACAAGTAGGAGGTGTCCCCTCCTTGCAGGAGGCATTCCCAGCAAGGCAAAGAAGAAAGAAGGGCCCCAACTGCCTGTCTTCCCAGGTGGATGTCATAGGAGGGCCACCTGTGGAAGGAGGCAGGGCTGAAAGAAGTCCTCACCAGACCTTGGCCATCTCCACAGCCCACTGTTTGGGGTCAGAGGGTGGCTCTGAGCAGGCTTGTGTGTGGTGCATGCAACCCTTGTGGCCTCCCAGGGCCTGTCCTGATTCCTGCTCTCCCATGAGCCCTTATTGTCCCAGACAGAGGCAGGCCAGCCACTTCCTAGGAGGAGCTGGGTGTGGGTGCTGTGCTGAACCAGAGGGACCCCGCAGAAGCTGTCTGCGATTTGTCGGACAGAAGCCATCTGTCCGATTTAGGAAAGAACCCATCAGCCAAACCACCCTGTGAGCTGTGCCCTACCTGCCATCCTTCCCACGCCCCTTTACTGCTCCAGCCCCTGTGGGGAGGTGGTAGGTAGAACAGCTTTCCAAGCAGTATGGTACTACACCTCTGTGAGGGACAGATCAGGAACATTTTGCATGTGGACTCCCTATCTGGGTAGCAAGCTCACAGTCCACACTGGAATGTACAAGGCTCTGGGAAGAGCTTCCATCAATAAACTTGTGATGGCCCAGCATTCCAAGCCAGTGCTGCACCCTCCAGGCTCCCTCTTTTGGGAGGCCCCAGCAAACAACCCAGGTGTCCCAGGAACACTGCGAAAGAACTCTAGAAGCTCAAAGAAAATATGCAGTGAGTCGGGGAGATGACAACATGACCTGAGGGCAGACTCCCCAGAAGCTGTTGAGTGGGATGGTATCCCAGGGGAAGGGGGGGCACTCGGAATGCTTGTGTTCCTCCCCACCTCCCCTCTTGCTAGGAGCAGACTTGGGGGGCACCGGCAAGGCCACATCTGCTAGTGGATAATGTCCCTGGCACAGGGCTGTGGCTCTCTGCCCGCCCATCACATAGCTAGTGGACCCAGGGCCTTCTCCAAGAGAGGGTGACCCAACTCCATTCTGCTCTGGGATCTCTCTCTCTCTGTCACACACACATGTGTGCACGCACACACACACACACACACACACACACACATACAAAACACACACACAGCCCAGGTGGATGGCCAGAGGGGCTTGCGGTAGGGCAGAGACTGTACCTTAGGCTTTAAACCCAAACTGCGTATTCCTTACCAGGATCCTGCACTGAGATTTCAGCCCCAAGCAGGGCTAATCATAAAGGATTTGTTCATTTTTCTCTGCAACTGTCCCTTGTGTGTGAATCTCCTTAGCATTCGAAGCTGGAGTCTACCTTTTGGATCCCGTCATCTCGTATCATCCAACAGCATTCAACTCTTCCAGCGAGGCTGCAGGAGCCAGGAGGACAGGAAGAGACGAGGCCCGCTCTGGCTGGAACAGCCTTCTGTGCTCCTTAGGACTGCACCTTCTGCCCTTGAGGTCAAGGAGGTCTGTAGCTTCAGGCTGACCTGCTCTGGGGGAGCAGGGGGCAGAACTCCTTCAGACTAGGCCTTCGAGCATGACTCACGGAAACAGGGCCTGGTTGTGCCGCTAAATTGCCCTGGACAACATCCATCCCTGTCACTTCGAGACTCTGGTGCACATCGCCACTACGTACCTCATGTGCATTTGCTCTGTCGAGTGCGGCACACCTTCCAGGGCTGCTAGATGGGAGAAGCCACCGCGGACCTACAGTTACCAGCGGCCAAGATGCTCCCTGGGCCCCCTTGGAGAAAGCGGCACTGCCAGCAATGGGAAGCTAAGCGGGAGTCCTGAAAGTCAGGGGTGAGGGTTTGTCCCTTCTTTCCAAGGTCACAGCATGGCTGATGGTTTGAAAACCCAAGAGCAATGTCACCACCCCATATAGACCTGTGTAGACCCATGTCTACGATAGGTCCGGCAAAGTGAGAAGGGGCGGGGCAGGAAGATAGGAGGAGGTAGGTGTGACCACCCACAGACGCCTGAGGTCGTGTCAGGGGGAGTAGAGGGTTTGGGATGGGGTTTCAGAATAATGGACATGTGGGGACAAGGAAGGGGTTGTCAAAGGGGGCAGAGACAGTAGCAAAACCCAGGCTGAACACTTTGGGAGCTCCGTGTGGTCTGCTCACCTCCGCCAGGGGCGCAGCCGGGTAAGAGAGGCAGAGCTCAGAGGCAGTAGCTGGGTGGAGTGGGTGACATGGAAAGACTCCTTTCACAAAGGTGAAAGCCAAGAGCCAGAAGCTGAGGCGTGATGGAATTCACAAGGGGAGGGGTTGCCAGAAGCCACAGGGCACAAGTCATTTCACAGGCAACGCCTTGGCCTAGTTCCCCTAAAGGGCCAGCTCCAGGCCAAGTGGCAGTGCCTCACTTTGCTGTTATCTCTAAGCCACCAACACTGAATGCAATCAGTGCTTCAAAGAATCTAATTTAGGCCCTCGCAAAGGAGGCCCGCAGGGACCCCAGCTTTCACAGGCACCCCATTTCACCGTGCAGGAGGGCCTGTGCCAAGTACCACTTCCCCTGTGCCCTGGTTCTCAAACTTCACCCCATAGTCATCCTGATGCCGGCAGTCTGGACAGACTTTAAGAAACACTGATGCAGGGTCTCACAACGACCCCGTGAGATAGCTTGGTTGCTACAGTCCGCATTTTCCTGATAAGGAAACAGGCTCAGATGAGCTAAGGAACATGCCCAAGGTAGGACAAGTCATAAGAAGTAACCTCAAGGGGCACCTGGGTGGCTCAGTGGGTTAAGGCCTCTGCCTTCGGCTCAGGTCATGGTCCCAGGGTCCTGGGATCGAGCCCCGCATCGGGCTCTCTGCTTGGTAGGGAGCCTGCTTCCCCCTCTCTCTCTGCCTGCCTCTCTGCCTACTTGTGATCTGTCAAATAAATAAATAAATCTTAAAAAAAAAAAAAAAAAGTAACCTCAAGCCTTGCTTGGGGTCATCACACTGACAGGGGGTTATGGGATCTAAGAAGGTGTAAGTAGGAGAACGACATGAGCCAGCGCCTCTCTCCCACCCTGCTTTCTCTGCCTAAATACTCCCTGCCTTCTAGGCTTGCCTCTACCCGAAATGGTTTCCTTTCACATCAGCCAACTGCTAGTTCTCTAAGGTTCGTTGCTTCCCTAAACCCCTCCTGTTAGTGAAGCATCCCGGAGACTGTGATTCCTGGGAAGGAGTGAGCCCCATATGTGGGCCTGAAAGTCAAGGAGGTGGGGCTGCAGTACGGCTTTAGAGGGCCCTCCTTCCATAAAAATGTTTTAAATTTTTTTAATTATACCATACAACTGTATTAATATAAAGATAACTATATTAATACTGTATATTAAAGCATGTCCTTTGATCTCAAAATTCATTTATTTCTTCTAGCTCATTTATTTCTTCTGGGCATCTATGATGGCAGAAATATGCCCCCTCCAAAGATGTCCAGGTCTTCATACCTGGAATGTGTGTTAGATGGCAAAGGAGAACCAGGGTTGCAGACAGAATGTTGGTGTCATATCTACACATCTAACTTTTTTTTAAAGATTGATTTATCTATCTTATTTATCTATCTTATTTTATTTATCTATCTATGGGGCACCTGGATGGCTCAGTCGTTAAGCGGCTGCCTTCAGCTCAGATCATGATCCCAGGGTCCTGGGACAGAGCCCCACATCGGGCTCCCTGCTCAGCGGGAAGCCTGCTTCTCCCTCTCCCACTCTCCCTGCTTGTGCTCCCTCTCTCACTGTGTCTCTCTCTAGCAAATAATAAATAAAATCTTAAAAAAAAAAAAAAGATTTATCCATCAGAGAGAGAGTGCCCACGGGCAGAAGGGAGAGGCAAGAATCTCCAACAGACTCCCAGCGGGGCTAGATCCCAGGACCCCTGGGTCATGACCTGAGCCAAAACCAAGGATTCTCCGGCTCAACCCACTCCGGCACCCCATCATTTAACTTTTCAATACTGAGATTATCCTATCTCATCTGGGCAGCCCAGTGGCATCATAAGGGTCTTTAAAAATGGAACAGGGAATCCAAAGAGAAAACGAGAGAGGTGGCAGCAGGAGGACTTGTCCAGATGTTCCTGGCTTTGAACATGGAAGAGGCTGCAAGCCAAGGAATGGGCAGTCTTTAGGAACCAGTAAAGCAAAGGAACAATTCCTGGCTAGAGGCCCCAGAAAGGAACGCACCCTACCAACACTTCAGACTTACAGCCCATCATCCCTTGCGGGCTTCTGACCTTCAGAATTGTAAATAATAAATTTGTGTAAGTTTGTGGTAATTGTCATAGCAGCAATAAGACACGAACACAACGCCAAAAGTATGCTGGGCCCCCAGGGACTGTGCCTCATCGCCTGATGGCCCACCGGCCTTGGGGCAGTCTGGGTCTGTATGTGCCTGCTCTGCGGTTCACCAGCTGCCCATAGCACATGTTGCTTAATATCTGGGCGCTGGGGGCACCTGGATGGCTCAGTGGGTTAAAGCCTCTGCTTTCAGCTCCCGTCGTGATCCCAGGGTCCTGGGATCAAGCCCCGCATCGGGCTCTCTGCTCAGCGGGGATTCTGCTTCCTCCTCTCTCTTTTCTCTGCCTACTTGTGATCTCTGTCTGTCAAATAAATAAATAAAATCTTTAAAAAAAAAATCTGGGCGCTGTGAGATAGGAATTGCTTTCCCCATCTACACAACCACCCGAGGCTTGAGAAGGGAAGCAGTTCGCCAGTGATCACACATTTTGCTCCAGAACCCAGGATGGGGACCGTGTCGCCGCGCAACCCTTTTTGGGTGGAGCGCAGCTCTTCTCCACCGGTAACGAAAGGGCAGCGAGGCCGCCAGGGGGCAGCAGAGGCCCGACCCCGCCCGTCCTCGGCCCGACTGCGCCTGCGCGGAGCCCGAGGCGGCGGGGGACGGGAAGTGGGCGGGGCCGGCCAGGAGCGGCTCGCTGGGCAGGGAGCGGCGGAGTAGCAGGTGAGGCCATGGGGGTCCCGAGAGTGAGGAGGCCCGGGGCATGGGACCGGGGGGCTGACCTCGCAGGAGTGAGGCTCAGGTGGGGACTTGAGACATATAGGGGTGAAACGGGGCGCTGAGAAACCGGAGGGTGCGGAATAGGGGGGCTGGGGAGGCAGGGAGGCCGAGACGGGAAGACCAAAGGGGTTCAGGGGCAGAGTGGGGGACTGAAGAACGGAGGGAGTAACCAAAGACCTGAGGAACCCGAGGCAGAGAATTGGAGGGCCAGGGAGGCAAGGGTGCAGACCTGAGGGGCCAGGGGCCGGCGGGGGTGTGGCCAAGCCGAAGACCAGGTGGGAACCGAAGGCGGTGTTGCAGAATGGATGTTGAGGGGTGACGTGCCCCCCTTTGCCGGTGTCCGAGCCCCTGTTCTTAGGAGCATCTGGGTTGGGCCCACTGCCCTGATCCCTACCTCACCAGCCCCTGCACCTTTGCGGGTCCACATCTCTGCCCACGTGCCCTCACCCCGCGGCCTGCCCCCGCCCGTGGCCCCCGTCCAAGTGATTTAAAGCGAGTGTTTAGTGAAAGCGAATGCTTGGGCTGCTGCCCTTTCAGCCCTAGGTGTGTGAGATAGGAATATAAGGCAGGGAGGTGATAGACTTCACCACTGGTTGCTGTGTGACCTCATGCAATCCTCTTAACGTCTGTGCAGTAGGGAGAAATGGCACCCCGTTTTAGAGATTTTAATGCGGGGCTTAACACATAGCTAGGGCTAGTTGATAGTGATGGACTTCTCCCGCACAGCCTTCCACCCAGCAGGACACATGCCCTGACTGACACATGTCCTCATGGTATTTCCTGGGGCAAGGCCTGTGGGCAGGGCTCTACTCCCACCACGGGAGATGGAATGTAAGGCCAGCTCTGTGAGGTCATCTCTAGCACACTTCTGGCCTTTTTTCTTCTTATTATTCTTTTTTTTTTTTTTTTAAAGATTTATTTATTTCAGAGAGAGAGAGAAAGCTGGAGTGAGAAGCAGGGGAGAGGGAGAGAGAAACCCCAGCAGACTCCTGGTGAGCACAGAGCCCAGTGCCTGGCTCCACACTAGGCTCGATCTCACAACCCCAGCTGAAGCCAAGAGCCAGTCGCTCAATCGACTGCACTACCGAGGTGCCCCTTACTTCTGGCTTTCATGGCCATATATGTTCTGTTGTCAGATCTCACTCTTTCCCACCTGTAACCAAGCCCGAAGCGACAAAAGGTTTCAGAAGACCTTCTGTGAGTCCGGCTTTGCCATTTCCTACCTGTGTGACCTTAGGCAGACAGCTTACCCTCCCGGAGACTATTTCTTCATCTGCAGTGTGGCCTAACAGCTTATTCTCAGGAGAGTTGTGCAAGAGGTAACAAAACAAATACCACTCCAAATACCACTTTGAAAGCTGTAAACCTCCTTACCAGTTCATTTGTAGAATTCCTTTGAGATACTGCCGGAGGCCCTCCCTGCCTTTAAAACCTTTCTCCTCTGATCACGGTCATGGTTGGGGTTCTCCCCAGAATATCCTAACTTCCTCTTTGAAGGTGTCGGGCCTCAGGGTGCTTATCTCAGCCCACACCACCCACTGGCAGTGGCAGAAGGCAGCCTGCGTCTTCCCTCTGCCGTCACACTTGCCAGCTGCCATGCACAGAGGGACGGGCTCATGCCTCAGAGGGCAGGGGTGGGCTTCCTGACTCAGGGAGCAGAGCGTCTAGTTGAGAAAGTCAAGCCTCTAAGAAAGTGGTGGGTCCCCAACAATGTGAGTGTACCTAATGCCCCAGAACTGTAGAGGGGAAAACGGGCAGAACAATAAATTGTATGTCACGTGTATTTTACTGTACATTTTTTAAGAAAAAAAAGATACATGTGTAGGAAAAGATCTAGAAAATTGATACCATATTCTTCGCAGTGGTTACTTAGGAATAAACAAGATTCTCCATTTACAGAAAAGCTTTTAATAAAGAAGGCAATACTGTTATAACGATGACACAGTTTCCTTTCTTAAGGATTGCTGTCTTTTGCTTTACTTCTGGGTTCTGAAGTTGAGCAGGACTCTCAACAAGTATTTTGTCTGTACCATCTAGAAAAAGGCAGTTGAGGCAACTGGGTGCCTCAGTTGGTTAAGCGGCCGACTCTGGATTTCAGCTCAGGTCATGAGCTCAGACCTGGGATTGAGCCCTGGGTTGGACTCTGCTCTTAGCTGGGAGGCTGCTTGAAGATTCTCTCCCTCTGCCCTTATACCTGCTTATGCTCCCTCTCTCTCTTAAATAAATAAAATTTTTTTTAATCAAGAAAAAGCCAGTTGTGGGGCACCTGGGTGGCTCAGTGGGTTAAAGCCTCTGCCTTCGGCTCAGGTCATGATCCCAGGGTCCTGGGATTGAGCTCCGTATCGGGCTCTCTGCGCAGCAGGGAGCCTGCTTCCTCCTCTCTCTCTACCTGCCTCTCTGCCTACTTGTGATCTCTGTCTGTCAAATAAATAAATAAAATCTTAAAAAAAAAAAAAAAAGAAAGAAAAAGCCGGTTGTACAAATATGCGTTAGTTGAGTTTATGAGTCAAAACCCATAAACTAGAGGAAAATAAATATTTTTTTCTTTGGGATCGAGCACATGGAAGGCACTTTGGACCCCAAAGGTGTTGCAGTTCAGCAGAGCTTGGCTCAAAGAGGTCTGAGGTAGGGGTGGGGCCAAAGTGGGACTGGACAAGGCAAATCACAGAAGCAGGGAGGTGAGGGTCTGGAACAGAGTGATGGGCACAGAGATGGAAGAAGAGGCCATGAGTGACTGAATTCCCAGGCTGGTGACCCAGTGAGGAGGGGGGGCGGGTGAGCCCCCAGGGTGAACCCCATCGAGGGACTTTGAACAAGTCACTTGGTTCTTTTGCTCTCTCCCCCCACTGGCAGCCCCCACCTGGCATGACCCCTACCTGGGGAGAATGAGAGCAGGTTGCTGGGAGTGGGGAAGAGGAGCAGCAGGGAGAGTGCCATGGGCGCAGGCAGCTGGGGCTGCTGGCGGGTGTTAGCCGGGATGGCCGTTATTCCCGCTGCCGTGGCTGCCAGCTGATGGGCTGTGCAGGGCAGCAGCATTCCGGGAGCCGGAAGGCCATGGGCCATGTTTGGCCAGTCTGGTAGAGGCAAGTGACAAGGGGCTGGCAGCCCAGTGTACCTCCCTTGGCCCCTCCTTGTCTTGATGACTAACCCAGACTCACAGGCAAGTCCCCCTCCCCAGCCCTATTCAGCACTGCATCCAGCTGGACACCTTGCCCCAGCTCTGCCTCACCTCCTACCACCTCATCCTGCTTCCTGCCCGCTCTGCCCCCATTGGGCCAGCAAGAGCTCGGGACCACAGGACAGCCCCCTGCCTTCTTCCTGCCTCTATCTGTAGGCCCTGGGCTCCTGGGAGAGGGGATTGTTTTGCTTCTCTCTGTAGGGCTTATGTGACAGATTCAGAGTTTGTTGGGAAAAAAAGAAGGGCGAGGAAGGAACTTACTCTTATCTTTAACCCCAGCTGGACCCTAGAGAAGGAGAGCCACGTCCTGGTTCCTCTCCTTGCCCTGCGCCTCCACCCGCTGATGCAGAAACCAGCATCTTTGGTCCTCAGCAGGCAGGATGGCCCTAGGTACCTGCATTCCAAAATGCTGAGCTGATGCCACCAGCAAGTAAGGTCACAGGCGAAGGGTCTTGTATTCTGTGCTTTACACCAGGGACCCCGCTTTCTCAAACAGGCCCTCCTGTGCACTCTGGGGAGGTCGGTGAGCCAGCCCTCCTCTGAGGTCTTAATCATATGCTTACAGGAGCGCGGGCACTGTGAAACATTCCAAGCCCTGCAGAGTATTGTTTCTGGGCTCACAGGGACCCAGACAGCATTTCCCCAACCCTGGAGCCCCAGCTGTTGCTTGGGACCAGGCCTGCATTATTCATATTTCTCCCTTAAGCAATAGGCCAGAGCTGTTCGCAAGCAGAGGAGGTAGGTGGCTTGGCCTCTTTCTCTGGCAGAGGGTGTGGGAGCCTGCTGGGAAATTCTCACCATCTTCTTGTTTTTCCCTGGCTTGGTTCTCGCTCAGCAGCTCGGCGGGCCTGCTCGCTCCCCAGGCGACCCTCACCACCACCCCCAAGAGGCTCCCAGCCTTTTCTGATCTCCCCATTTTACAGAGTCTTCCCCTCATTGTCTAACCTGCTCTTGTCCTGATTCCTGCTTCTTTATCTCTTTATCTTTTTACCTGTTCGCCTTTTGTGGGTTTTTTTTGTTATTTTTCTTAAAGATTTTATTTATTTATTTGACAGACAGAGATCACAAGTAGGCAGAGAGGCAGGCAAAGAGAGAAGGGAAGAAGCAGGCTCCCTGCCAAGCAGAGAGCCCTATGCGGGGCTCGATCCCAGAACTCTGAGATCATGGCCTGAGCCGAAGGCAGAGGCTTTAACCCACTGAGCCACCCAGGTGCCCCCCTGTTCGCCTTTTGTGACCCGGGTCTGCATTGTATTTACTTCTACTGATAAGTAAAGGTGGGTGAGAGCGATGATTTTAAATCCGTCCCCATAACCTTCCATCGTAAGTGCCCTAATTTCTGTATTATTTCTGTGTCTGCTTTAAAAAGTCAACTTTGACAAGTCTCTGAAGGAGAGATGTTTCGTGGGTTTGGGTTAGTTTTATTTTGTTTTGTTTTGTTTTTTTTCACTTACTCCCCCCTCCCTTGTCCTTGCAAGTCCTTTCCAGATTAGACACTCAACTAACTCCCTTTCCCCTTCACCCCATGCTCTTCTTGTGTGGGTTTTTTTTTTCCCCTCTTTATTCTACCACAGACTTGTGCTGAGTTAGTGGCTGTAGACAAGGGCAGCTGTGCCCATGGGTGTGGGTACTGAGTGGGCTCTCACCCCTCCTCTCGCTGGCAGGCCCCTCCAGCCTGCAATTTCCAACCCCTGTCACCACTGCCCTCTGGTAACGTTTGTAGGCATGAGGAATTCCAGAAGAGTCTGCCATGCCTTCTCCCTGCTTGTACTCGTCAGAATCCGGAAGGCCTCAGGGAGGGGATGGGCCGTGAAATTGCTCCCTGAATTCTCTGCCTGCAACTTGGGATTGGACCCTCCAGTTCAATCTGGTTCTGCTCCCAAAGCAAGCTTCCCACCTGGGTGTTGTGGAGGTGCTGGGGGTGCCCCAGCCCTGAGAAGGCTCAGAGGGAACAGGCTGGAGGGGAATGGGCTAGACAAGGGCCTGTGCTTGGCATTGGTGGCCAGGGCGTTGCACACGTGGGTGTGGGGTAGGAAGTAGGGCCTGCAGAGCAAATGGGGGAGGGTGTATGCCAGAAGAGAGATGCTCTGGGACCATTTGGGTCTGGAGAGTGGAACATAAGAGGCTGTAGTGCAGGTGGGCCATGTAGGAGTCTGACACACAGGCCTTTACTGGCACCTGAACCCTGGGAGGTAGGGTGAAGGAAGAGGGTAGGCTGGTGGTACATGGAGGCCCTGAGCTGGGGAGAGGAGCTGGAAGCCCACCTTGGGGAGGTGGATGTGGCGAGAGCCCGCTGTGAGTAAGGCCCTTGTGGGAGAAGAGCTGGGTGTATATAGTATAGGCTCCAGAATCCCTCCTGGACCCCATCATCTCCCAGTCTCAGTGTTTCTGTCTGTGAAATGGGGACTCACCCTGGCTCCCAGGGTTGTTAATGGGCAGTGCACAGGTCCTAGCAGCTAGTAAGCCCTTGGCCTTCCTGAGGACAGGGCATGAAGAGCCTGAGAGGGGGAAGTCAGTGCCCACAGCAGTGGGGTCAGTGGCCTGGGCTGTCCCTGGTGCCTCTCCGTCAGCTGGGTTTCAGGAGGCCCAGGACTCTTCCTGTTAGAGAGGACACATCACAGGTGTCCCCCTTTCCTCGCTTCTCTCCTGCTCACACCCCGAGGTGCCCTGCAGCCTCTGTGGCCTCTTCTACTCCCCCTCTGGTCCACATCCAAAACATCCCAGGACCAGCCCCAGCACCATCCAGGCCCTTCTTTATCTTCCCTTGACAGGCATTCCTTCTCCCCACTAGGCTCACAGACGTGATGGCATCACCTCCTCACCTTCCGTCTGTGGAGCTCGCAGGGTCAAGTTGAATCCATTTACCTGCTGTGTTTTCCTGCCTCAATGGCCTGGGCCCCGGTGTCCCCCTCCTGTCTGCCTTTGTCCATGCCAGCCATCTCCTACCAGGAACATCCCTGCCTTCTCTGTCACTTTTCCTTCAAGGCATCCATGTGGCTTCTTATCCCAGCTCTGTCTCCTGAAGCCACTTCTCTTGGGCTTCCGAGTGCCCCTCTTAGAACTGTGTCAGGACACCAACTAGGCTTGTTGCTCCCCCTTACTTGGGTCCCCTGAACTCTATGTGATGCCAGTAGCCCTGCCCTTCCGCTTTGAGGCCCCAGGCTTGGTGTGACACTTGCTGCGTGATGCCTCCAGGTGAAGGCACCACGCACTCCGCACTGTGGGGTGAGCGCACCGATCCCCCCTGTGTCTTCTGACCCTCACGTCTCTCCTTAGAGCGAAGACCATCGGGATCCCAGCAGAGAGACAACCCCACCCCCCGCCCCGGGATGCTCTGGGCATGGCCTCTGAAGCCCCCCAGCAGAGCAGCCAGCCAGCAGAGGAGATCCCAGGCTTCCTGGACGCCTTCCTCTGCGACTTCCCAGCTCCACTGAGCCCAGAGAACCCTGCACCATGGAAGCTCCCGGGGACAGTGCTGAGCCAGGAGGAGGTGGAGGGCGAGCTGGCTGACCTGGCGCTGGGCTTCCTGAGCAGCAGGTAGGTGACAGGCCTGCCAGGTGGGGACAGCATGGGGGCGGGAAGCAAGGGTCTTGGCATGGGCCACCTGCCAAACTGGACTACAGCTGCCGCTCACCCCGCACGCCCTGCCCTGTGCCAGTTGTGCTGCCTAATGACATCCCCGTGATGGGGCTGCATTGCTTCCCCAGGGCTGCTGTCACAAAGTAGCCCGGTCTGGGTGGCTTGGAACATTAGACACGTACTGTCTCATAGTTCTGGAGGCCAGAAGTCAGGGATTAGGGTGTCGGCAGGGTCATGCTCTCAAACAAAGGCTGTGGGGGCATTGGTTCCAGGCCTTTCTCTCAGCTGCTGGTGCTGCCAGCAGCCCTTCCTTGGGGTTCCTTGGCCTTTAGTGGCATCACTGCAGCCCGGCCTTCACTGTCACATGGTGTCCACCCGGTGCTTCTGTGTCTTCCCTTGGCATTCCCTCCCTGTCTGTGTCTCTTCTCATCTTGTAGGACACCCTGCTCCAGTGGGGACCTCCTCTTACACATGCAAAGACCCTAATTCCACGTAAGGTCATATTCTGAGCAGGTTAGGACTTCAACATCTCTGGAGGAACACAGTCCAACCCATGACAGGTGCAGTCAGTCCTGTTTCTCATTTCACAGATGGGGAGCCAGAGACCGGGGGGTTAAGAGCCCGGCCGAGGCCTCAGGGTGGGGCAGGGGCAGGCCATGTGCCCCTAGTCACAATGACCCAAGAGGTGATGGTGCTGTCCACTGTTCACAGGCCAGGTAACCGGGGCACGGAGATGAGACACAACAGGCTGAGCAGATTAGAAGGGAAAAACAAATAGACAGTAAAGGCTAGCAGCCCATACCAAGTCTGCATGAGCCTCATCCCTCCCTAGGGGCCGGGCCCACACCCCTGAGTCAGACCATGCCCCCAGCCTCAGCATCCTGGCATTTGAGTGTCCCCAAGCATGCTGGGGACTGGTCAGCTCAACCCTGGCACACCATCCCCCTCCACACCCCTCAAGGGCCTGCTTGCTAGAGTCAAGCAGAATTAGTGACTTACTCACCCCTGCAGTGTGGGGACCCGGGTCCCTGAGCATGAAGGTCAGGGTAAGCTGGCTTGGTCCATCCTGACAGCCCCACGCCCCACTGAGCTCAGACGTACATGCCCAGTGACCGTGCCCCTTTAGGGTGTGGCATGTGTGGAGAATGTCACTGGTCTGTTTTGTTCTGCTTTGAAGAAATATTTTGGAGGGGACATAAGGCAAGTAGATGCAACAGAATAGGCCTGGGTTGCTGCTTGCGGGGGAGGGGAGGGCTCCCGGGGCTCTGCCTTCCTCAGCGCCCCGGGTCCCACAGGGTCTGTCCCACCAGCAGTCACCAGGCCCCCTGTGTATTCTTTAGGGGTTGTGGGAAGAAACGCAGGCCCAGCAGGATTGGCGCTTGTGCTAGCTCTGCATGCATGCGAACCCAGAGACAGGAGAGCCACAGGCTGCTGGCTCAGAGTCAGAAGAGGGACAAGCTATAGGGCCGGACCTGGGAGGGGCACCGGGGCGAGCCATCAGTCCGCTGGTGGGGGGGAAGAGGGGGCACAGAGGAGGGATGGGGCCAGAGGGGCAGGATCCCAGAATGCTGTGCTTGTTTTGCTTCACGGCAGTGGAGATGGAAGCTGGTGAAAAAGGGGAGGGTAGCCGGTGACCAGCTCTCCTGCCCAGGGAGGGGCCTGAGCTGGAGAAGTCAGGGGTCTGTCTGTTGGGGTTCGCAGGGTGCAGGGCCTTGGGGGCGAGCAGGTTTTAGTTATGTTGGAGGGCAGCTATCTCAGGCTACCGGTAGGAGAAAAGCAGGATTTGCCTGATATGACATGGGGCCCCTTGAGGCCCTGTGGCAGGCCCAGGCTCAGGTGTCGAGCAGATAGATACCCCATTAATTAGCAGGATGCCAGAGCAGGCCTGAGACCATTACCCATGAGGGCAAGAGAGGCCAAGGGTCATAGCCCCCATCAGCCTCCTAATGAATCCATTTTATTTATTTATTTTTTTAAAAAAAAGATTTTATTTATTTATTTGACAGAGAGAGATCACAAGTAGACAGAGAGGCAGGCAGAGAGAGAGAGGGAAGCAGGCTCCCTGCTGAGCAGAGAGCCCAATGTGGGGCTCGATCCCAGGACCCTGAGATCATAACCTGAGCCGAAGGCAGCGGCTTAACCCACTGAGCCACCCAGGTGCCCCTAATGAATCCATTTTAAAACACCTTTAAAACATTATATTTTAAAGTCATGTATATCCTACTCACCTTGATGGATTTATTTTTGGTTCCTCTTGTTCTTTTCTAGTATTTCTTCCCCATGTAGACACAGTGTTCATGTGTGCGAGCGCACGTTGTCTGCTGAGTCTGCCTATCAGGAGCACCCCCACGGATGTTCCTGGCAGCTTCCTAGGGGCTCCTGTCCCTCTCCTTCCCCTCCCTGTGGCTGGCGTGGAGGCCCCTGGGTGTCAGGGGCCCCCGGCAGAGTGGTGCCTGGTGTTTTTTCAGATTGTAGATTGTGTCCTTCATGAGACTGTTGGGAAGTCAGATCACCAAGTTCAAGGGTGCAGTGATTTACATCCTATCTTCCCCCTCATTGTCAGCATTTCTGTGTCCCATCTCAGGTCCCTGAGCAGTGCACACCTCAGGCTGTAATTACTCCTCTCCATTTTCAACTCGGTTGCTAGGCTGCAAACTTGAAAACCCCAAAGCAGGTGGAACTGGAATGTTTCTTGGGTACCTAGCCTTGCACACACCTTCTTTTTACTGGGCATCATCTGGAGTCTTTAGGAGCCCTGACCACGGGAGGATGTTGCGGGGTGGGAGGGCAGGCTAGGGGGGAACCCCTGGGCGGGCACATCCAGGAAACAAGGCCTATGGCCTGAGGCCAGGCATTGTCTGTGTCCCCAGGCCGGAAGCTGCTTCCCTGCCCTGGTGGCCTTTCAGGCCTGCAGGAAGCCACGGCACCACCCCCCAGAAGCAAAGAAAACAGCACCGCTTCTCCCTGCTGTGAGAAAGGAAAACCCAGTGGTTAGCAGGAAATCCCCAAATGGCAGGGGAACTCATTTCTCATGTCTTGGCTGGTTGTTTCTCAAAAGTAGTTCCAGAGGCCTCTCCCCTGAGTCACCCTCTCATTTTAAAAAAAACAGATTCATCCCTGTAGGTTCCTAAGGCTATCTATAGACACACTGTGGATGCCCAGCCCCCAAAGAGAAGTGACCCATTTGCGTGGCTGTTGGGAGGTCCTTGTACTCAGGGAAAAACCAGGTGTGTCTGCCCCGCAGAGAAGCACTGGTTGCCCTGGGTGTGGACCCCCAGCCCTCAAGGACAGATGCACAAAAGCGAACACACATTGTCTGGCCTGTGACGGGTTCCCACTGGTAGGGAGGCAGATTCCGAGGTCAGGATGCATCTAGCGGTACAGGGGCAGCAGAGGAATGGACCCCTTCTGCGCAGGGGAGCCAGGGAAGGCTTTCTGTGGCTGCGGTGTGGGAAGCACTGCAGGCCGAGCAGTTCAAACACAAAAATGTATCATCTCAGTGCTTGGGAGTCTGGAAGGCCAAGATCAGGGTGTTGGTAGGGCTGGTTCCTTCTGGTACTTTCTGGCTCATCACCTCAGTGCGTCTTCACACACAGTTCTCCTTGTATGCATCTGTGTCTGGGAGGTGTCAGCTCTGTGGTCAGCTCAACCCTGGTGCACCATCCCCCTCCGCCTCCTCCCCAAGGGCCTGCTTGCTAGAGTCAAGCAGAATTAGTGACTCTTACTCACTCCTGCAGTTGGAGACCCGGGTCCCGGAGCATGAAGGTCAGAGTGAGCTGGCTTGGTCCATCCTGACAGCCCCACGGCCCCACTGAGCTCAGGCTTTTTTCATAAAGACACCAGGGTTCCTGGATTAGGGACCCATCCTTCTATATGACCTCACCGTAACTAATTGCATCTATTTCCAAATCAGGTCACATTCTGAGGCCCTGGCAGCTAGAACTTCAACATAAGAACTTTGAGGGACATAGTTCAACCCCTAAGACTCCTGAAGTGCTAGAGGGCCCCAGCTGGGGTTGGTGGCCGGGAGCCGTCATCAGCCGGAACACCAGGCAGTTTGTGCAGCCCCCCACAGCCCCAACCCGTGCTTGCTGTAGCCCAGGACCTGGTAAACGGCATCAAGCTAGTGTCCCATCCAGCTCCCCGAGGCCCAGAGGCCAACCTGCCGCTTGCTGCCGCGCGTTGTGGCACAGGCGGTCATCACTCCCTCCAGACAAGTGTCCCTGAGTGGGAAGGTCTCCATCCGGAGCATTCGGGGAGGCACTGGGGTCTTAGCTTCTGCCAAGGTGCCAGCCCATCTTCACTCCTTGTTCTGGTCTGCAGGGGCGCCTCACCACCACTTGGTTCATCTCTGGCCCACGAGGCCGTTTCCCAGCTGCTACAGACAGACCTTTCTGAATTCAGGAAGTTGCCGGGGCAGGAGGAGGAGGAAGATGACGACGAGGAAGAGAAGGCCCCTGTGACCCGTGAGTTCTCTTTCCTCTCTGGCTGGGATGCTTAGCAGACGACAGACTCACGCACCAGAAAAAGGATGGGATGGGGTGAGAGGTGGGGGAATGCCAGTTCCAGAGCTGTCAAGGTTCACCTGGCCGCCACCGCCCTTCCCATTTTGCTGGAAGAAGGGCGGTCATAGGCAGCACATGGCTGAGGGCCGTGGAAGGGCAGCGTCTACGCGTGCTCCTGACGGCTGTCTGGATGCAGAGAGAGCGCTGGCTCCAGCCTCAGGTCGGCAGGGGGAGTGCGGCCGCTGTCTCCCTGAGCTTTGGAACCGCCCAGGAGATGAATAATGCTTTTCCCCGTTCTACGTGGGAGGAAGCTGAGGTGGCAGCTCGGTCGCCCACTTGCTCTTCTGCCTCAGCTGACACTGCCCCAGGGTGGCATAGGAGCCAGGAGTGTGACATGTGCGTGGCTCCTGGGGGCGGCCTCAGGGTCCAGCTGGCAGAAAATGCCTTTTATTTGGGCTGGTTGCCCGACCTGATCCAACTCAGGACCCTGACAGGTGGAGACTCCACGGCGTCTGGAGAGCTAGCTTGGGGAGGGGCCCGTCGGTCTGCCTCCTCCTGGGGTACTGGTTAGTGCGGTATGCCCCCAGCCACCACGCACTGCCTGGGGAACCCAGAAATGGGCAGGGAACCTCATGATAAAAAAATCAGAGCTCGCTCTTTGCATGTCTTCGTTTCACTTTCCTGATACAGTGAAGGAATTAATGAAATTGGGAATTAATACGGTGAAAACTCGCCCATCACCTCATCCGAGGGGGATACATTTTAAGACCCCCAGGGGATGCCTGAAACTGTGGATCGCACCAGACCCTCTGTATATGCTGCATTTTTTCCTATACATGCACACATCTGATAAATTTTAATTTATAGACTAAGCACAGTAAGAGAGTAGCAACTGATACTAAAATAGAAGAGTGATAATAATACACTGTAGTAAAAGTTACAAGAAGGTGGTCCTCTCTCTCTCTAAATATCTTGGTCTGTACTCACCCTTCTTCTGGTGATGACGTGAGATGGCTGCGTGGTAGGATGGAGTGAGGTGAGTGATGTAGGCATCACAGTGTAGCACTGGGCTACTGTTGACCTTCTCCCCACCCCCACCTTTTTTTTTTTTTTTAAGATTTTTTTTATTTATTTGAGAGAGAGAGAGAGATTGAGAGATAGAGAACATGAGAAGGGAGGGTCAGAGGGAGAAGCAGACTCCCCACTGAGCAGGGAGCCTGCTTCGGGACTCTATCCCTGGACTCCAGGATCATGACCTGAGCCAAAGTCGGTCGCTTAACTGACTGAGCCACCCAGGTGCCCTTGCTGTTAACCTTCTGACAGTACCCTCTGATGACCCTGTTTCCAGACCGCAGTTGACTGCCAGTACCTGAAACCTCGGAAGGCAAAATCGTGGCTAGGGGGACCTCCTGTATAATTTGTTGATTTGCTCCTTTATATATTGCTTATGATTACTTTAGTCTTTATGGATTTAGTCTCTTTATGTATTGCATATGGTTACTTCTGTCTTGTCCCATATTTGTTATCTGTGTTACTTGAAGTTGAGCCTGAGTGTGTGTTTAGGGCAAAACAAGGGACAGGCTGGGGGAGAAAGAAGACAAATGCACGTGGCCCCTTGCTTCAGCACATGCCGAATTCTCATCCGCCCCCCCCCTTCCGTGGCTCCCTGCCCACATTCCATCCCAGCATGGCCTCACATTCCTGCCTGGGAGGTGCAGAAGACCGAAGCTGACAGTGACAGGCAGCCTTTGTCCTCAGCGAAGCCCCACAAAGGGAGTGCCCCACCCCAGAGTCCCAGCGGGAAACCAGCACCACCTGCTGGCGGGAAGGCCCTACAGGGGGCTCCTGCAGGCCAGGGTATGGGGGGGATGGCCCCTCGGGGTGGGAACTCACAGCCTGCCCTGGCCTTCCATTCAGGCCTGGGCTCATGGCCCTGATCAGCTCTCCCTGTCACTGGGGCAGAACCTAGGAAAATCTATCATCTTGAAGCCCTTCCTGTAAAATGGGCTTCCAGGCAGGTATTAAGAGCACCACTGCTCAATGCCAGAGTTATGACTAACCCCCCCAGGTCTGGGTCATGTGGAAACACCAGCCGGCCCCTCTTCAGTGAGCTGGTCCTGTGGGCGCCAGGATGAGACCCTCAGCGGGGAAAGCAGGTGTGTCCTGCCAGTGGCGTCAGGAGTCAGTGAGCCAGCCAGTTGTCCCATGGCTTATCTGTTGCTTATCATTGTCGGTGGCAATTGCCTTTGCTGAAGCTAAAATTCAAGTTCAAACGTGTTGATGGAAATGGTAGCACGACCTAAGGCAGGAGAGTAAGTGGTGCCCTGTGCCTCACCGGGTGTCTCAGGCCTAATAAAAGCAGAGCCTGGGGGCACCTGGGTGGCTCAGTTGATTAAGCGTCTGCCTTTGGCTCAGGTCATGATCCCGGGGTCCTGGGATCGAGCCCCACATTGGACTTCCTGCTCAGTGGGGAGTCTGCTTTTCCCTCTGCCTGCCATTCCCCTTGTGCGTTCTCTCCCTCTGACAAATAAAATAAATAAAATCTTAAAAAAAAGAAGCAGATCCCAGAGGGAGAGGGAAGGAGCCCAGGAGCCCAGATGGTCATCTGAACGTAACTGTCTACAGAGAGGAGGAGGAGGAGGCTAGGGAGACAGCGCTGTGCAGTCCAGCTGAACGAGGGGTCTCTGACTTTTTGGCAGGGGATTCACTGGGCTGAGCACGTGTGGACATGTCTTCCCAGAGCTGAGCCTTCCTGTTCCCACAGCCCCTCAGGCCAGCCCGGCTGGTCTCCCACTTCTTGCCAAACACCTGAATGGTGCCTGTGTCCTGGGTGTGCCCACAATGGCTAGTACTAGACACACCCACCCCCCACCCCCCACTTTCACGTGTGGATTCCCTCAGACATGTCTTCCGTGGCCTCTTGTGCCTTCCCTGGCCTCTCCCCCTTTTTCTTTTTCGCTTTTTTTTTTTTTAAGATTTTATTTATTTATTTGACAGAGAGTGAGACAGCAAGAGAGGGTGCACAAGCAGGAGGAATAGGAGAGGGAGATACAGGCTCCCTGCTGAGCAGGGAGCGAGATGCAGGGCTCGATCCCAAGACCCCTGGGATCACGACCTGAGCAAAAGGCAGATGCTTAACCAGCTGAGCCACCCAGGCGCCCCCCTACCTTTTTCTTCTGCAGCCTCTGCCTTTGGGCAGGAGCTCTTCCTTCTCCGACACCTCCCCCCCCTGAGGTGACCGACTCCAATTCACCTGTGCCTGCTGCATGCACCTGGGCCAGCAAGAGTCCCAGGAGCATTTTGTGTGTGGAAATGACCTGAGCCTCTGAGGCTTACCACCCAAGGATTCCTTGGGACCTGTTCCTTGTTAGTTCCTTGTTAAGCTTTTCTTTAAAAGGCAGGTTTAGGTAGGATTTGGGGTGTTTGGTGTGTGTGTGTGTGTGTGTGTGTGTTGTAGGGCTGTTATCTGTTGTGTAATGAATTCCCCCCCAAAATTTAGTGGCTTAAAACCAACATTTATTATCCCATAGTTTCTGTGGGTCTGGAATTTGGGAGCCACTGAGCTGGTGGTTCTGGCCCAATGTCTCTCATGAGATCGTGGCCCTGGGCTTGTGGCCAGTGGAGCAGAGGTTCCATTTCCAAGGGGTTTGGCCACTTAGCTGTTGGCTAGAGGCCTCAGCCCCTCCCCACATGGACCCTCCACAAGGCTGCTTAAGTATCCTCCCACCATGACGGCTGCTCTCCTCAGGGTCAGTGATTCACAAGGGAGATGGAGAAAGAGAGACAGAGACAGAGACAGGGAGGGGGAGAGAATATGCCAGGTGGGAGCCACAGCGCCTCTCAGGAAGCAGTTCATGGTCATTTCCGGTTGATTCTGTTCATTAGGAGCAGGTCCCTAAGGCCCATGCCCACCGGGAGGAACCAGGCTCCCAATCAAGCATTACAGAATTTATGGACGTATTCTGAAACCATCACCTGGGGCTAACACTTGTCCTGGAAAATTGAGAAAACACCAAAAAAGTCTTAAGAAAAAAACATCCGCTGTCAAAACCACCACCTGCAGACACCCACTGCTGCCATTTTGACTGTATGCTTTTCCTGCCTTTAGTTTTCTGGTCCAAGCCGTTGAAGGCTTTTTTGGGTCCTCATGATCAAACCGTGTGTGGGATTTTCTGTTCTCCTTCTTTGCTGTGACATTTTTTTCCTTGATAATTGTGACATAAGCATTCTACACCATCACGCACTCTTTAGAAGTCCATTTTAGTTTTACCCTTTAATTTTTTCCCATTAAACTTGGCAACAACCGCAGGCTCACATGCTGTCGTAAGAAATAACAGGGGTACCATGTGTCTTTTACCCAGTTTCCCCCAATGGTAAGGTCTTAAAAAACTATAGTAAACCATCACCACCAGGATCTTGACATCGTCAAGATACGGAACGGTTCAATTCTCCAAGGATCCCTCATGTTGTCCTTTGTGGCTACCCTAATGCCCCATGCTCCTGTCCCTAACCCTGACAACCATTAATCTTCTCTGCTTCCATAATTTCATCTTTTCAAGAATGCCTAGAAATGGAATCCTAGAGTATATAACTTTTGGGGATAGGCTTTTTTCTCTCTGCACCATTCTCTGGAAATTGATCTGAGTTTCTATCACATGCCAGGAGTTCGCTCCTCCCTTCTTTCCTTCCTTCCTTCCTTCCTTCCATGAGTAGTATTCTGTGGCATGATATACCAAAGTTTACCTGCTCTCAGGTTGAAAGTCATCTGGGCCATTTCCAGTTTTTGCCCATTGCAGGTGAGGCTGCTGTGAACACTGGGGAACCCAGGGTTTTGTGCGCGCGCGGTGCCTTAATTTCTCTGGGCTAAATCCCCAGGGGTGCAGTTGCTGGTCCATGTGTCCATTACATGTTTCGTTGTGAAAATCATGTTTAATAGCAGCTTAATTCTTCATCAAGAGACTGGGCCATCATTTATTCTGTCGCTGGATATGTATTGCTTCTAATTAACGTGCCATTGTAAATTATTTTAAGCTTTGTCCTGAAATTACCTTTGCGTTTCTGGCTGTTTCCTTGGGTAGGGGTCCCGTGAGTGGAGCTGCTCACTCTGGGTCGGGAGGCTCCTTCCTGAGCATGTTGTCCATGCAGACATTGCCCAGTACCGATGACACAGGCTGTCATATACAGGCTAGGGTGCTCGGAATGCCCCTGGGGCTGATGGGCTGGGGGGGAGGGGACGTGCAGGCCTGTGGTGGGCACTGTCTGGAGAGCTCCAGGGGCCACGGGGAAAGGGGAGGCAGGCAGAGTGATTGGAGCCCAGCTGGCCTGCATCGGTGCCTCCCTAACAGTCCTCCTTTGTGCCCAGCAGTGCTGGATGCCAAGGGCCTGGCACACACCTTCTTTAACCGGCTCTGGGAAGTGTGCAGCCAGTGGCAGAAGCAGGTGCCCTCGACTGCGCGGGGCCCTCCGGGGCCGTGGCTGGTCTCCATGCATGCCATCCGGAATACCCGCCGCAAGATGGAGGACCGGCACGTGTGCCTTCCCGCCTTCAACCAGCTCTTCGGCCTGTCCGTGAGTGCTTCACCTCCAGTGCTCCTCCTCCTGGGCCTCAGTCAGAACAGCTGAGGACGCCTTGCTTCAGGGGTGGGAGCCAGCCAGGGTTCTGAGCGGAGCTGCCAGCCAGAGCCAAGGCAGGAGTGATGCCTGTAGCTGTGCCCCCCAAGCACACCACTGGGGGGAGCAGAGGACTGATTCGTCGGCCCAGCATTTTTGGGCTGGAGCAACCACCAGCCACCTTGCTTTTCCAGCTGACGGACTGAGGAAAGGGAATGACCTGCCCAAGCCTATTAGAACGGGGGAGCAGGGAGCCCAGGATTCACACCCACTCCAGACTCAACAGTTGCTGAGCCCTGCCTTGTCTCAGGCACTGGGAGCCACCTGGCACCCCTTCCCTCATTTTATGCTCCAGCAGCTCATTACAGAAAGTGAACCAAGGCTCCAGAGGCTTGTCCTTTTCCAGTGCTGATGGCCAAGGCCGTGCTGATTCTTCCAGTCCCACCCCAGTCAGCACCTGGGCTCCACCTCCCAGACCAGAGCATCCGGCTAGGTGATAGCCTGGGTCGGGGCGAGGGCGGTGTAACTCCCGCGGCACTCCCCACCAGGACCCCACGGACCGAGCCTACTTTGCCGTGTTTGATGGTCACGGAGGGGTGGATGCCGCCCGCTATGCCGCTGTCCACGTGCACACCAATGTCGCCCGCCAGCCCGAGCTGCCCACAGACCCCGCCAGAGCCCTCAGAGAAGCCTTCCGGCGCACTGACGAGATGTTTCTCGGGAAAGCTAAGCGAGAGGTGAGAACCAGTGAACAGGCCTCACACACAGCATGCAGTCCGCAGCCGTCACATCTGAGAGGCCCCGCCCCAGGGTTGATCTCCATGGAGGCAGGGGGAGGGAGCGCCCTGTGGCAGATTCTTCCCAGTGGCCTCACACGGAGGCCTGGGCGAAGCAGGGCAAGGCAGGTCACGGCAAGTGATGGGTTGAATAGTTTGAATAACGCTTTTGGGCTCTGAGCTCTAATCGGGGCCACCTGCCACCATCCGGGCCAGGAGAAAGGGACTGGCCTGAGACACAGGATGTGACTGAGGACACGGGTTCAGGCCAACTGGCTCGTGCATGAAGTTTGTGCGCTCAGGGAGGGGGACCTTTGCTATCTCTAGGACCAGCCTGTCCTGGGAGAGGAACTCTGTCCACGATTAGCAAGTACCCCAGTTTGTCAGAACATCAGAATAGAGGGGCATCTGGCTGGCTGTCAGAAGTGCAGGGGACACTTGATCTCAGAGT
The DNA here is from genome assembly GCF_020171115.1 of Neogale vison. NCBI lineage: Eukaryota > Metazoa > Chordata > Mammalia > Carnivora > Mustelidae > Neogale > Neogale vison. Next base: position 213,648,510 of record NC_058093.1, on the reverse strand, counting down.
TGTGAGTTCGAGCCCCAGGTTGTATGCAGAAATTACTTAAAAGTTTTGAAAATTAAAAAAAAAAATTTTTTTTTTTGAAAAGAAGATATAGAAAATAAAACCCATGATTAATACACACAACTCCCTGGGGCACCTGGGTGACTCAGTGGATTAAGCCTCTGCCTTCAGCTCAGGTCATGATCTCAGAGTCCTGGGATCGAGCCCCGCATCAGGCTCTCCGCTCAGCAAGGAGTGTGCTTCCCCCTCTCTCTCTGCCTGCTGCTATGCCTACTTGTGATCTCTGTCTGTCAAATAAATAAATAAAATCTTAAAAAAAAAATAATACAAACCCCCACCCTGCCCCCACTCACCCGGGCAGGGTCTTGGCAGGCTGCTGTGCCCACTGTGTGTGTTCTTTTTTTTTTTTTTTTTTTTTTAAGATTTTATTTATTTGACAGACAGTGATCACAATTAGGCAGAGAGGCAGGCAGAGAGAGAGGAAGGGAAGCAGTCTCCCTGCCGAGCAGAGAGCCCGATGCGGGGCTCGATGCCAGGACCCTGGGAACATGACCTGAGCCGAAGGCAGAGGCTTTAACCCACTGAGCCACCCAGGCGCCCCTTACTGTGTGTATTCTTTCCTCAGGAACTGTAGCCATGTAGGGATGTGGCCCTTGTTTCTGAAAGAACACATCCAACACCTCCTCTGTGAACTTGCCACCCACTGGACCTTACCCACAGATCCTCACGGGGCCCTCCCAGCAGCCCTGCTAGGAAGCTACTAAAATGGTATCCATTTTAGACATCGGGAAACTGAGGCCCAGAGTGCTTAAAGGACCTGCCCCAGTTGACATGGCTCATCAGGAGACTTGGGAGGGGATTCGCTGTCATCAGGCACTCCAAGCACAGACCCCAGTGGAAATCAGCAAAGGTAGACTTTGCATCTTACCAGAAAACCATACAACATCTAGACCTAAGTGGCAGCCCCATGAAAAAGGGACAGGCCTCAGCCCCCATGGCCTCTGTCACCCTGGGCCACCTCCCAGGGTAATGATCCTCTGAAGCAGGCTCTCAGATCAGGTTGCTATTATTTTAAGGTAGCTTTGTGGAGATGTAATCCACATGACAGATTACACATATTGCCAGCATACAACATACCGTCAGTTCAGTAACAAGTAAAGTGTGAAGTTGGATAGGTTTTGGCATTTGTCTACAGCTGTGTAACCCTCCTCCGAGTTACAGACCCAGCCACCACCCCTGAAGAGTTTTCTTCTGTCCTTTGTTACCCCACCCTCCTGCCCACATGTTCCCCAGAAGAGCACTCATCTGCTTTCAGACATTAAAGATGCTAGAGCTCCTGTTTTCTAGAGTTGTGTGCAGACGAGACCACACAGGCTCTGCTCTCCTGTCGTGCAGCGGAGACGCCTCCTGTCCTTATGTGCTTCAGCAGTCCGTTCCTTCTTTCTGGCTGAGCACTGTGCCAGGAGTCGGTCTGGCTGGCTGGGTGTGAGCCCTCCGAGCCGGCACCCGGCCCACCATGCCCCTCTCTCCTGGCAGCGGCTCCAGAGTGGCACCACGGGGGTGTGTGCTCTCATCGCAGGAAAGACCCTGCACATCGCCTGGCTCGGGGACTCCCAGGTCATCCTAGTGCAGCAGGGACAGGTGGTGAAGCTGATGGAGCCGCACAGACCTGAGCGACAGGTAAGGGCCCCTCCCTCTGGGCCTGAGACGTCCCCAGCCCCCATCACACCGCACTGCGCAGGACGGCAGATGGTCATCGAAGTAAGAGGGCCCTGGACCACCTTCAAAGAGAACTCCTGGTGTTCCCCCAGACGGAGGGCTCTTGTTGACTTGAGTGACTGGAGTTTGGGGGTGGTCCCTGAAAGCTCACAGCCAAGAGTCCCAAGTAAGCCCTTCTCACCACAGTGACATGGAGCCTAGAGCTGTGGGGGAGAGCTGGGCCCTCTGCCCAGCAGGCAGCCCAGGAAGGGGGGTCAGAGGGCGGGATCCTACACTTCATGCATATGGCAAGGGGTCAGCCGGCCACCTGGGCTATGGGGGGAGAAGGTTCAAGGGAGGAGGTATTGCTGAGCCAGGGTCAGAAGGAACCAGGCTTGGGTCTTGGATGGGTAGAGGCTGCGCTAAGATCCTGAGGTGGCCAACTGTCTGAACCTCGGGGTCCTCACCCAGATATGAGGATGGTCTTCCTCCACAGACCCCCATCTCCCAGGCGTCTAGTCTGTCTCCTTATATAGGGAAGCAGGGAATTGGCTACTGGGGAATGCCCGTAGGCCCTGTCCCCGCTTGGCTTTCCCCACATGTATGGGTGTTCCAGGGCATTCCACATTAGCATGGGAAGTGCCCCCACCCTCCTGTAGGGCTCCACGGAGCTCCAGTCTTCTCCAGCCCTGTCCGTGGACGTGGAGGCTTACTCAGTGTCTTCATGCTAACAGCAACACAGTGGCAGATGACTTAGTACTGTATTTCTTTTTTTTTTTTTTTTTTTAGATTATTTATTTATTTATTTGACAGAGAGAGATCACAAGTAGGCAGAGAGGCAGGCAGAGAGAGAGAGAGGAGGAAGCAGGCTCCCTGCTGAGCAGAGAGCCCGATGCGGGACTTGATGCCAGGACCCTGAGATCATGACCTGAGCCGAAGGCAGCGGCTTAACCCACTGAGCCACCCAGGCGCCCTAGTACTGTATTTCATGGCTCAGGGTCCAGCACGTTAATAGAGCAGCGTCCTAGAAGTGGGATGGAGGGGTTGGAATGTTCTCAATGGTGGTCCTGGCATGGTTGCCACACTGCTCCCCTCAGGCTGTGTGTCCACGGGAGTCCCTTTGCCCACAGTCGCACTGAACCGCTGGCTCCTGCCAATCTGAGAGGAAGGAAAGCGGCTGTTGGGTTTATGTTTGTCTTAACGGACTGAGCCCGAGCATCTTCTCCAACACCGGAGGTCATTTCCATTGCCTTACTGGAGAGCCCTTCCTTCTTGTCCTTGGCTCACAGGTCTCCTGGGCTGTTGCTGTTCTTATCAGTTTGTAGGTCAGCTCCTTGTCTGCAGGGTGATTTCCAAATAGCCCCCTGCTTTGTCTGTGTTTAGGGGCTTTTTGCCTTGTAGGCACTTTGGTTTTTATGTAACTGAACGGAGCTGTCCTTTTGTGGTTTCTAGATTTGGAAAGCACTGCAGGGAGTGTCAGGCAGCGATCACCAAAGCAGCCAGGAATGACAGCATTCCCGGGCCTCCCCTCCTACATATGCTCATCTCATCATATGGAGGAGAGGACTGAGGCTCAGAGAGGTTAAGTAACTTGTCCAGAGCACACAGCTGAGAAATGGCAGCTATCCTATGTCCCTCCACCATCACCACAGCTCTGGGGCATTTGGTGTCTGCTCCCCGTTGGACCATCCTACCCCGAGATGGGCAGTCAGGTGAAATGCAGTCTAAGTCAGGACTAGATGCAAGCCTCTGGGTTCCTGCCTGCCTGCATCCCCGCAAGTTCGCTGTCAAGCTACACTACCTCTGCGGCCCAGCGGGGACTTTTCCAGGCAGCATTTCCCAAGCCCCACTGAGCCCCACTGTGTGGCACCGTGGCAAAGAGCACAGCCCCCTTGCCAGCCTGCGTATCCAGCTACCTCTCCCCAAACCCTTCTGAGTCTCTCTTCCCCCTCCACCTGCTTATTCCTTCCTCCTCCTTCCCTGCCTGTGTTCATGCTCCTTTTTGCCTTTTTCTGGAACTGTCACACCACAGCGGGTTCTCAGGCCCAGACGGAGCCATGCAGGCAGGTCAGGGCTCCTGCAAACCTTCCAGGTCCCACTGCTGCCCTCATCTACAGGGAATCACATGGGAGGCTCAGCCTTTGCTATTGGTGTTCCCCCACCCTCCGGCTCTGCAGTAGGTCTGTATCTGCATAAGAGACGTAGAGGAGGGGCCCACTTCTGTGGTCCCAGAGAGAGGGGACTGGGATTTCCAGTAGACACTGTCCCATGGGGCATGGGAAGCTCCCAGCTGAGGAAGCTGGTACCTCAATGTCTAGCATAGTGGCACTGCTTTCATTTCCAGGGGGGTGGGAAGGGGCATGGTAGAGGCAGAGAGACTTCGAGAAAGGACAGGGCCTAGTTCAGGTTTCATCCAGGCCTGCCAGGTGGCCACACATAGCACAGGCTTGCTATTGCCCCAGTGGCTAGCAAGGAGACAGTATCCCAGAGTGAAACGTGAGGCAGCAAGGATCTGTGGCCGTGGCTGCACTGTGGCTGAGATGGCCCTTGCCGCAGCTGGAGGAGGACCTGCAGGTTATTCGTGGTCCATCACCATTCTCCTAATGCTTCCTCTGTGCGTCATTCCCGGGCCACAGCTCCCAGCACTGTCTCGGGAACCAGTGCATCTTGGCTGATGCAGCCTTGCCAGGGACCCTGCCCCAGCGCCTACTCTGGCTGTCCCCCACAGGACGAGAAGGAGCGCATCGAGGCACTGGGTGGCTTCGTGTCTCACATGGACTGCTGGAGAGTCAACGGGACCCTGGCCGTGTCCAGAGCCATCGGTAAGGAGGCAGGAGGGTGGGAGACCAAGGCCTTTCGTCTGCGGCCCGAGGGTCACCCAGCTGTCAAGAACAGCAGCATCCTCTGCTGAGAAATACAGCACCTGTGGTCTGTGGGGCCGTGGAATCAGACTGAGAGACCCCTGGTGAATTTAGTGCATGAGCAAACACCTCTAGGTCTTCCATCTCACACACGTAATCCCAGTTTAAGTGGTATGCCAGTCTCTTCTTGTTAAAACATTTTCCCAGAAAAACCTACTAGGAGACCCTTGGATAGCTACTGTATGTGCTGGAAGGTCGTTTTCAAATATTCCATCAATGAGGATTATCGATTATCCTCTCCCCATTCATGCTGATTCTTTTCTCCATCTTAAAAAAAATAAAGGGAAAATTCTCTTCCATAGTCCTGTTTTGTCAGCATCCTGCTGCTGCTGGGCCTCAGATAGGGCTTGGCCACCACACCCCATACCTCTCCCCTTGGGTACTTAGATGCCGCTCTGTTCCTGCTGAGCCCCACAATGTGACACCCGTCCCTCCCGGCCGCCTGGCACGTGCCAGCTTAGAGCCCTTCTCCCTGCTGCTGCCGCCATTGAGCATCTGGACACACCACAGTGAGGAGGTAGCCGGGTGGGTCTCTCCAAGCAGAGGCTCCTTCCACAGAGCAGAACACCCCAGGCAGTTCAATGGCAGAAGGTGGTGGGGGCTGGTGTGCTCTTGGAGGGCAGGTGTGGAAGGAGGGGACTCGTGGGCCTGGGCAAGGTGTAAGGAGGAGGCCATGGCTTCCAGTAGCACTTTGAAAGTAAAGCCTACAGAACTAGCTAGAGGATTGGATGTGGGGTCCCAGGGAGAGGGTCCTGAGGGCAAGGGAAGCTACAGACCTGAGTATAAGGAAGGAAAGGTAAGGTCTTCTCCCTCAGCCACCCCAACTCTCCGACTCCGGGCCTGGATCCACTGGAAGGGAAGAGGCTGTTGGTCAAGTTGACCTCTGGCCCGGCTGGGCTGTGACTCTGCCCACTGGGACACCTAGATTCTGCCACATCGCCCTCTTGTTTTTTCCATAGCCTTTAGCACCACGTGGGTGTCGAATTTCACCAGTGAGCATGGGTGTCAGAGGGTGGCCGGGGCCTGGCGGGATGGCACTCGGCAGTGGGCAGCCTGGCCCTCTGACGTGAGGCCCTTCTCTCCCGTGCCCAGGGGATGTCTTCCAGAAGCCCTATGTGTCAGGTGAGGCGGACTCGGCCTCTTGGGAGCTGACCGGCTCCGAGGACTACCTGCTGCTGGCCTGTGATGGCTTCTTCGATGTCGTCCCCCACCAGGAGGTCGCCGGCCTCGTCCAGAGCCACCTGGTCAGGCAGCAGGGTGGCGGGCTGCAGGTGGCTGAGGAGCTGGTGGCCGCAGCCCGGGAACGGGGCTCCCATGACAACATCACAGTCATGGTGGTCTTCCTCAGGGACCCCCGAGACCTACTGAAGGGTGGGGCCCAGGGGGCAGGGGATGTGCCCTCTGGCCTCTCAGAGCCAGAGACCAGCACTCCACAGAGAAGCTAGGAGCTGCAGGCCATCGGGTCCCACCCCCTGCCCCATCCCATGCCCTTCCCCCTCAGATGCCTTAGGACCTGACCAGTGGCGATGGGGCTTGTGTCCCCCTCCCAGTGCTTTCCCAGGGCCCCGAGTCCCCCGTGCTGCTTGCAATCAGTCCGTCCTGGAGGCTGTGGGACTGTGCTGGGGGGTATGGATGGGTTATTTATGTCCTGCTCACACAGGCAGTGGGATGGCCCAGATCTCTGTAGGAGGCCTAGGGAAGAGACCTCACTAAAGAGAAGAGGACCTGGGAAGTGGGGCAGCTCTTATCCGGGCCCCATTGGGTGGGGGCAGGACCAGAGATCACAGGCGTGAGCCGCAGCCAGACCAAAGATGACAGGTGGGCGCCTGGGGCAGCAAGGCGCTGCACGCGAGACCCCGGGTGGACCCAGGGCACTGGCCACTTCCAAGTGTGTCCCGGGTGAGTGGCGCAGGTTTCTCATTGGCTCCTCCCTGGTCACAACTGGGAGGACTTCTCTTTCCAGATGCGCCTGGCTGCTCCTGGCCTGCCAAGCCAGGTTCCCAGAGTGGGGAGCGCAGCCCCACCGGGAAGGAGGGAGCACCAGGGATCTGGTCTGTGGTGGGCGCTTGTGGCCCCCTCCCCCAGCCTCCCTGGTCCCCTCCCAGCCCTGCACACACCAAGGGAGGGGAAGGTCAGAATGATGACACGTGGGTCTTTGGTTTGTGGTCTTCGCCCCCCACCCAGGGAAGTCTTAACTCAGAAGCAGTATTTCAGGTTTTTGTCTGTTTTGTCAGTGCCAAATGGACATGTTGTGTCATATAACTGAAACAGAGCTGAGCGTTTATTTTATTCTTAGAAAACTTAAGTATTGATTTTTTTTTTTTAATTTGAAGAAACTTCTTTTGCAGTATTACTGACTTTTTTTTCCTTAATCAGGATTGAAACAAAAACTTTTCCAGGTGGCGTTAATAAGCCATTCAAGTGCCTTAAACAGCTTTAGGTAAAGGCTAGGACCGCCGGGCCTGGGACGGATTCTAATAGGCATGTTTCCGTTTTTACAAAAGCAGGATTTATTTTGTTACAGTGGCATGATCTGGGCTAGAATTCTTCCCGGACGTGTTCTTTCTGCCTCTTGTGATTTCATTCGCTGCTGACAGCAGAGCAGCACTGAAGAGCATAGGCTATGCTGTGCAACTGGGCCAGACCGCGGGGTTCCGGGAGATCAGGGTGACCGTGGCCCTGCCAGCCTCCCTCGTTTGACTAGAATGTCTTGTGTTGGTAATCAAATGGGTTTCATTGGGAAGCACCACTTAGAGGCCCCAGCAAGTCCAGAGGCAGCCCAGGGGGGCTTGGGCTCTGTTCGGAGCCCATCCTACACAACTGTTCCATAGCCCCCAAAACCTCTCCTCCTGTCTGTCACCGGCCACAGCGGGCATCCTCTGCCACCTTGCTCTGCCCACAGCCTGACCACCTGGGGGAGAGCTCTACATTCCCTAGCATGCTCTGGGCAGGCGGGGCTCAGGAGCTGCAAAACTGGGGTGACTCCAGCGAGGTGGCTGTGGTGTGGGTGTCCAGTGGGAAGTGACAGGGCTGTTTGCAGAGTCCAGGCAGAGGTCAAGGGCCCAGAGAGAGGGCTCTCTGCTGGGAGGACCCAGGCCTCCAGGTCTGGGAATGGCAGTGGCTGGCCAGGAGAGTGCAGGGAGGACCCTGATCCTAGTGTACCGAGGGGCGCCTTCTGAAGAGGCAGCGGGGCAGTGGGAGAGGCCCCCCGCAGGCTCAGCATCTACCCCACACTCCCGCAGCAGGGATGGAGGAGCCCAGATGACGCGATCCATGCCGTGACCCCCAAGGCTCCTGATGGACAGCATCTTAAACACAATCGCTGCAATTCAGAGACAGTTTGATGGGAGCCAACAATGACCTAGTATTGCTCTCGCTGAATCTGAAGGCCCCACTGTTTTCTGGGGGTCCAAAGCCCCCTGTTTGGCCCTTCCCGGCACAGGGCTGGCAACAGCATGTGGCCCTGCCCTTCACTGCTGGCCTGGCTGCCCCCGGGCATGATCTTAGCAGAGGAAGGAAGTGTGGACTTCCGTTGTTCTCTCTTCTTTGCCGGTCTCTGATTCCATGATTGCCACCAAGAGCGGAGCTTCACCCGTGGAGCCCAGATCTCACTGTGTGCCATTCTGATTCGTGCCCCGGCCTCAGGCTTGTTGCAGTGACACACCCCTCTGGCAGAGGCTTCTGCTGTCTGGGGCTGCTCGTCCTTGTCTTGGGGCTGAGGGAGCCCCCGTTCCTTCTGCACAGATGCCAGCTCTGGGCCAGCACCTAGGCATAGAGGTCTTTTCCCTCTTGACCAGACCTGGACTGGGAGCCATGGGCATCTTCAGCCTCTGAAAGCCCTGGCCCCCCTCCTCTTCGGGCCACAGTCCCAAGAGGGCCCCTAGCCAGGACCCCAGGTCTGGAAGCCTCAATCTCCATCTCAAATCCTAGCTTTGCCACTAGCTCATTGACTGAGCTAAGCAAGTCATGGAGCCCTCCTGGGCCTCTCCTCTCTAGGGCCCAGGGTTGCACAGAAGCTGTGATTCTGGAAGGTCCAGGGCTGTCCTGGGGAGCTGCTGCCAGTTCCAGGACAGCAGCTCCTGCCAGCGGGAAGGAGTGATGAAGTATTATTAGGGTCTATTCTTATAGTTAAGTGGGCTGGAAGGGAATGGAGCTGCTGATGCTTGCACCCAATCTGGAACACAAAAGCTTGAGAGAGCCCTACTAGAGAGCTCTGCTTTTACAGGTAGAACAGATTCTGAGCCAGCAGGGGTGGGAGAAGCAGACTGGGCCCAACTTCCCCCCCACCCCCGCCCCGTAGCTGTGAGGTGGAAGGACATGGAGCTGGGCTGGGCACAGCCAGGCTCTCCCTGACCTCTCTTGTCCTTGGCACCCGGGCCAAGGAAGGAGGTGTGCTTTAAGGGGGCAGTTGTGGGGACAGGCCCCACTGGAGACATGCAGGCTCTCTGAGGTCCCGAGCCAGCCTCTGGCCACAGCCCACTCTCTCCCTACCCTCCCCAGCCAGCACGCTGCCCTCCCCTGTTCCCGTGCCCTACTGGCTCAGAGTTCCGGGTTCCCTGCCCAGGTGGGGTATAGTCCCGGGGCCAGGGGTACAGCCACACCAGTTCCCAGGCCTAGCCCTGACAAGGGCTCAACGGAAACCTGCTGGGCCTGTGCAGAGTAAGCTGGTTCGCCTTGGGATCCTGCCGGTCGCCCCCAGGAGGCAGCCCCAGGAGACCAGCACTTTCTGCCAAGGCTCCACAGCTTTGCCAAACATGCCAAGCTTTGCCATTCATGCGCCATGCAGCCTTGCCAAGGGTTTATCTGTGCACATCTCAGCAGGGCTCCTGGGAGAGGTGTTTTCTGCAAGGGGCATCTTGTCCCAAGACAGGATGGCTGTTCCCTCTGTCTGTAGGAATGAGTCCCGGGCTAAAGGGGCCAGAAACTTGGTTTCCTCCCAGGAGTCACTGTGCTCAAGTGTCAATAAACCATGAGTTCTGAAACCCTGTCACCTGAGTCCTGCCTTCTCTTGCCTCTGAGCCCCCGGTGCCCCTGAGTGTCCAGGGCGTGTTCAGAAAGTGCTGGGGCATGGAGTGGGGGGCTGGGGACCATCTGGCAAGCTCCCCACAAAGGCAGCACACTAATTTGGAACATTACTAGTCTGGCCTGGTTCTCTTGCCCGGGCTCCAAGCCCACCCTGTACCAGCAGCACGAGGGCATGGCCACTGTGGGCCTGCGCAGAGGCTGACAGGAGAGGGGTGAGGCCGCTGGGCGGGGGGCATATTACAACACAGGGGCACCCACGGGAGCCTGGAGTGGCCCAGAACCACTGAGGATGGGGACCCTCTCAGCAAAAGACTCAAGGGGACAGAGCAGGCCAGCAACGGCCAGGACCGCTCTTGAGCTCCCAGATGAGCTCAGACTCCAGGAAACAGGAAAACATCCAGAATGCCTCCATACAGATGCTGCTGAGCCAAGGGCCCAAAATGCTGCCTGGACTTCCCAGAATGGAAGGGAGGCCCTTCCATTTGTGTTTTGAGCTTAGTTGGGGTCAGCTAGCCAGACGGCTACGTCCCTTCCTCCCCCCACCCCTCAAGCCCTGCCCTGGATACCAAGACTTTGCCCACGTTTGGGCCTTGCCAGAGCAGCTTCTAGTCCCTTCCCAATTCACCCTCAGAGCTTTCCGTGACCCTCCAGCTCCAGGCCTCATTGCAAGGGAGGCAGCTTTATCTGTCTCCATCTTGTCATCGAGAGGGGGCTGGGGCTCCCAACCAGGCCCTGAGCACCACCCCCCAGCCCCGCCTACTCACCCATCTGTCTTCCCCCTGCCCGATCCCCTCCGCCTCCTTGGAAGCTCCCTGCAGAATCTGCCCAGCAGAACCTCGTTCTTAAGTATATGCTGTCTTGATTGTTCACAAATGAATTGCCTCATGTGTCTGACTCTCATTGCTAGAGCCAGATGGTGGCTCCACATTGCCCCCAACCCACTGTCACTGAGCCCTGAGCCCCAGGAGAGCATCCTCTCTGGGGCCATTGGGGTGAGAGAGCAGGGAGGGGGGTATGAGGGACCAGGCACCAGGCAGGGACCGAGTGGCTTCTGGGGCAGCAGGGTGTCCCTCACCTGCCAGAGCAGCCCATCCTGATGTCCCCTGGGGGCTAGGGATATCAGCCAGTCTGCCAGGAGGGAGACAAACCTGTACCCAGAGGCCAAGTCTGGCACAGAGAACTGTCTGCCCCCGAGAAGGGTGAGAGCAGGGTGGTCAGACTTGGTCTTGTGCCCTGGGGGGAGAGGGGGCAGGGGGGTGCACTCAGCCTGGGGAAGCAAGCCCAACAGTGAGCAGAGCCAGGAAGACGAAACCAGCTGGGAGGGCTGATGACCACGTTGCCCCCAGAGTTCCCCTCAGAGGGTCCCAGAACGCCTAGCTACCTCCTTCTGGTCATGTGTGGCACTCCCATTCTGGTCAGACTGTCCTGGGGCAGAACAAGGTTCTGAACCAGTCAAGGACAGGGCTGCTGTGAGGTCCGCCCAAAGCCACATTTCATCTGGGGTCTGCTTCTGGGGACCCGGGCCAGTGGAGCCCCAGACATCTGTGTATCCAAGGCCAAGCCATGGCACAACCTCCTCAGAGCAGCCCTGGGATTTCTCTGACCCGATAGAGGGGCCTGGGCAGGTGCCAGCTCTGGCCACAGCACAGGTGGCCTCAGCAGCCCCGCTGCCCATTGCAGGCAGGCCCTCGGTCATTATGGCCGCACTGTGGGAGACCACCACCCCTCCTCCTCCTGGCCCTCCTCCTCCCTCTTTTTCTCCCCCTTCCCGAAATTATAGAAGTAATAGGATGACATAATAAAACTTGGAAAAAAAGAGAAGAGGAAGAACAAGATTTGATTTCGGGTAGAGAACAGAATAACCAAGGTAAGCAAACAGTTCGAGACTCAATGTCCTCAATACAATGCAGAATAATTACAGCCCCCCCACCAAACTCAACAGGATCTGGCCAACAGTATCAAAGCTCTATGTGTGCCTTTGAGGGCCTACCTCTCTGCATCATCTTTATAAAGATATTTTTTTAAGATTTTTTAATCTTTTTTTATTATGATTTAAAGATTTTATTTATTTGACAGAGATCACAAGTAGGCAGAGAGACAGGTGGGGGGTGGGGAAGCAGGCTCCCCGCTGAGCAGAGAGCCCAATGCGGGGCTCAATCCCAGGACCCTGAGATCATGACCTGAGCCGAAGGCAGAGGCTTTAACCCACTGAGTCACCCAGGCGCCCCAAGTTTTTATCTTTTTTTTAAAGATTCACTTACTTATTAGAGAGAGAGAGAGCACATAACAGAGGGAGGAGCAGAGGGAGAGAATCTCAGGCAGACTTCCTGCTGAGCATAGATCCTCATGCAGGACCTGATCTTACAATCCTGAGACCCCTACCTGAGCTGGCCACCTAACCGACCAAGCCACCCAGGCACCCCAAGATTTTATTTTGAAGTAATCTCTACACCCAATGTGGGGCTCAAACTCACCACCCTGAGCTCAAGAGTCCTGCGTGCTGCTGACAGAGGCAGCCAGGCACCCATCATGACACGTTTCTTTTTTCTTGCCTTTTGTATGAAAATGGGACTCTGCTGCATGTGTTCTTCCCATTTTTGGCACTCAGCATTCTGTTCTCCCATTCGTCCGTACTGTGTGGGTCTCCGGCCTTTTGCAGAAACAGAACTGCTCTGAACATCCTCGATGGGTCTCCTAGTACTCGCATGCGAGAGTTTCTCTAGGGCCCATACCCAGGAGTGAAATCACCGGGCAGGACTGGCTGCCGAACTTGCAGGGCTGGGCTCAAATCAAACGTGTACCCCTTGATAAATTATTAGGAATTTCAGTGCAGCAGCAGCAGAACATTAAGCCATGTGTGGGCCCACAGGACTTCTCGGTTCCATCAGACTTTTTCATTCTTGTCAGTGGAACATGAAACGGCATCTCCTTGTGGTTTCAGATTGCGTTTCCTTGGTTACCCAAGAGGGCGGGCAACTTACACATATATTGACTGTTGGGTGACTCTCTTTTTAAGGAACAGGGGGCAGGGGTGCCTGGGTGGCTCAGTGGGTTAAGCCGCTGCCTTCGGCTCAGGTCATGATCTCCGGGTCCTGGGATCAAGTCCCACATTGGGCTCTCTGCTCAGCAGGGGGCCTGCTTCCCTTCCTCTCTCTCTGCCTACTTGTGATCTCTGTCTGTCAAATAAATAAATCTTTAAAAAAAAAAAAAAGGAACAGGGGACAGGGTTGTTGCCTTATTCTGCTCTTGCCCCTAAATGACCGTGTGGGTTTAGGTAGGTCACTTCCCTCCTGGGGACTTATTTTTCTCATCTGAACCTAGGGATAGGCTGCTTTGCGGTTCTGCCCTTAGATTCAAATCTCTTAGGGCAGGAACCATGTTCTCTTCATCCTTGTGTCTTCAGCTCAAGGCCCGGCCCCGGGATGGTGCTGCTGAATGTCACATCTACAGAATGAAGGCCGTAATTCACCAGGTCTGTCTCTAAGTGTCAGCAACAGCAAAGGCAGACTGGTGGGGTTGTTTCCCCTGGAAGCAGGTGGGGCAGCAGGCCGAGGGGCAGAAGGCAGAGACCTGGTTCAAAGGCCACCTCTGCTAAATTTCTGCAACCAGGGGACATCACTTCTCTGAGCGCCTGCTTTCTCATTTGTAAACGGGGTTGGGGGGGCGGGTGATGACAGCCCCCTCCAAGGGTTGCAGCGAGGAATAATTTAAAGGTGGAGTGGTGGTTACTCTTTCACCCTGCCTCTGGAATTCTAGGATGCATCCCCCAGACAAGACCTTGAGGGGTCGCTCTTCTCTCTGGGCATCAGATCTTTCCTCTGTCAGTGAGGGGAATGGGCCACCCTTGATTCCCCACTGGTGGGCCACTGAGTGGGCATAGGTTCCAAGTTGGAAAGTAAAGCCAGCCAAGCTAGAACTGTATTTCAGTGTTGACCCTCTGAGACCTGTGTGTGATAAGCTTAGGGGAAGGTCAAGATAAATTGCTGGAAACTTCGGGGGCTGGCCTCCTCCTCCTCCGCCACTCACAGGTGCCCTAACACAGGTGTTGTTGGTGAAGTGCTTGGGATGGCTTCTTCCTTCCACTGAGCAGCTGAGCAATCCCTGGAAAGCAAAGTACACCCCCACCCACACTAAGCGACCGCTGGTGGGCGAAAAATTGGTCTCCAGCTGCTCCTAGAGAATGTTCTGGAAAGTCTCCTGGACACTTCTGACTCAACATAGCCCAAACGCATCACACTCCCCGCAAACTCCACCTCATTTCAGGGATTGGCATCTGCAGCCTCCACCCAGGTGCCCACAGGAAAACCCAGGGACCACCTCCATCCGCCTCCCCGACCCTGTGGTACCTCTGAGTCCTCTCAGGGAGGGCCATGTAATCTAGTCTCCACAAGGTGACACCTTGTGAGAGCAAGGGAGGGCCCCTTTAGTGACTGAACTGGGACAAGAGGCAAACCCTCCTATGTCTGAGTGCATAGCTGTATATCACAGGAGGCAAGGACAATGAGTAACATAACTACCGGGGCTGTTACTGTAGCCAGTGATGGAACACAGCCTAGATCTCCACCAGCTGGAGTTGCTCCTAGGGCAGACTCTTACTCAGCCTTTGAAATGCTGTTCCTGAATTTTAGAAGGCTTACATAAGAAAATAGGAAATTTAAATAATCAGAAAAATACAAAAATTAGGAGAAAAACTCAACAAAAATGATGTTAAATGACAAAAGCTAAAGCATATGAAAGCATGGGCTAACTATATATGTAAATGTACCAATATACAAAGTGTAAGGACCTGTTTAGAAACTGTCCCTGCTCCCTTTCCCCCAGGGGATTTACTTGGAGTCAAGTCCTGGAAACCAGCTTCAGGTAACAAATCCCAGATACAAAGGTGGGTCAGGCCAGGTGGAGACGTCTGATCAATGGGGGGAGGGGGGATGTATACTGTCTCCCTGGTTACCAAGGAGTATGGGCCGCCCCCTTTAGGCACCAATCCCAATCAAGGTATAATAGGCTGGTTCAAATGTCTACTAGGGTAAATTGTAACTCAGTTGGTCACCTAGCATCACTGTGGAGTTTCCTGTGTGTGTTACAATCTCATTGGCCACCTGTGCGTGGCCAGGCCCAACCGCATGGCCTTTGCCCTTAAAAGCTAGTCTGTGAAACAGAGAAGAGTCGCCCTCTCTTGCGAGGGGTGCGTCCCCGAACGTTCGGTTAGATTCTTGATGCTTGGCGCGAAATAAAGCTTTGCTTGACCTTCGCTTTATATCAGTCTCGCTCCTTTAATCATGGACCCATTATTGGGGCATAACAAAAGAAATGTATATATCCTGTACACATGTAGAAAAGGTTCAAAGGAGGGGCCCCTGGCTGGCTCAGTTAGTAGAACGTGTCACTCTTGTCTTGGGGTTGTGAGTTGAGTTCAAGCCCCAGGTAAGGTGTAGAGCCTACCTCCCAAAGGAAGGGGCCCTGGGTAGTTGAGTCGGTTAAGCATCTGCCTTCCGCTCAGGCCTTGATCCCACGCCCATGCTTCTCCTGCTTCCTATGCCTCCCGCTTGCCTTGTGCTGTCCTTCTCTCTCTCTGTCAAATGAATAAATAAAATTTTAAAAGGAAAGAAAGAAAGAAAGGCCTAAAAGAATGACCACAACTGGAATCACAATTACCTCTAGGTGGTAGGATGTCTGTTTTGGTTTTGCATTACTATTTTTGTATTTTCCAAAAATTTGGTAAGTACGTTTTACTCTTAAGATCAGAAGGGGGAGAAAAAAAAGCTTTAATGTTATTTCAGGACACCCAAACAATTTATTCCTTCCCAAGTGCTTGTTTGCTGAGACCGCTCAGACTCCAGAGTGCAGAATCTGGGGACAGAGGCCCCTTCTCCTGGGTGCACACCTTGATAAAAAGTAAAAAGGCCCTGGGGTGCCTGGGTGGCTCAGTTAGTTAAGTGGCTGCCGCCTGCTCAGGTCATCCCGGGTCCCGCCATTGAGCACCAGTCGGGCTCTCTAATCAGTGGGAAGTCTACTTCTCCCTCTGCCTGTTGATCCCCCTGCTTGTGTGTTCTCCCTTTCTCTCTGTCAAATAGATAAATAAAATCTTTAAAAAAAAAAAAAAAAAAAGCACAAAGGCTCAGGCCAGACTTTGGGTGCCCCCCACCCTGCCCGGGCGGGGCCAGTGTGCTTGGGAGCATCCAGAAGGCTGATAGGGAAGGCCTCCCAGGGAGAGAGGTTCCAGCAGTAGGGCTGGCTGTGGAAGGAGCTCTAAGGTGGCCACAGGGCTGTGGAAGGAGCTCTAAGGGAAGGTGAGTGAGCCCTTGAGGAGGTCGGGAGAGAGTTAGCACTTCTGAGCGTGCCCGGGTGGGTGTGAAAGCCCCTACTGACCTCATTCAGTCGTAACTGCAGCCCTGAAGGTCTTTGTGTCTCTGAGAAGAGGCTGGGGGCAGCAGGAAGGCAGCCAACACAAGGTCATGGCCAGTATGCCGCAGAACCCAGGCAGCCTTCTCCCAGAGAGTCAGGAACAGAGCTTTCCCACTGGTCATCATCACCTGCTGTGGTAGGGACTGCCAGATAGCTGTGGGGGTGGTGATGGCTGTGGTGGGGTGTGTGTGTGTGTGTGTGTGTGTGTGTGTGTGTGTGTCCGCGTGCGCGTGTGCGCACCTGCGTGTGTTAGAGACAGATCCCGCGCTGCGTGGCTGTCCATGTGGCTGAGTCAGAATAGAATAAATGTGTTAGAATTCTGTGTGTGCTGGCACTTAGTCTCCAGAAGGCTTTACTGAAACCTCACTTCTCCCCAGCTGACCGGTTGGTTTCTTTAGAAGGTTAATACAGAGTCAGCAAAGGTTAATACAGAGTCAGGGGGTGACGGGCGCGGGGGTGGGGGGGAGGGCCTGTTTCCGCTGTGTGGCTGGAGCAAGGGTGTGGTATATGCAGACGTCGGGGCGGACCAGGGGCCTCCAGGGCTGCACCCCAGGGTTTGTTCTCTATTCTTCAGCAGTAACAAGCCCTCGATTGTCTCTCGGGGTGGGGGCGGGGCAGTAATTGCATTCACATTTTAGCGAGGCCCGGGTAACTGCTGGAGGTGGTGTGTGTGAGCCCTTGGCAAACGGTTCCAGAGACCACGCTGTGCCGGCCCCATGGGCAACCGTCCTGCACATGCAAATAGGCTAATCTGAGTCTGATAAAGAGACTATTTACTCAAGTGTGGGAAAGGTGGAGGGAAACCACAAAGGACTGGTCAGTGGGGGGAGCGAGCGAGAGCAGGAGCGTCTCCCCCCCACCCAAACCCCGCCCCAAACCCCGCCCCGAGCCTGGAGGGAAGCGAGGAGGCTCTGTGTGGAGAGCGCCCCCTGCAGGAGCTGTGAGGTCGTGGCCGGCCAGGCGCAGCCCGGCGGAGAAGCGAGGTAGTTAAAGCACCCAGAACTCACTCTCCTTCACCTTCCGAATCCCTGCCCACTTCCCCTGAGCAAATCCGGGTTGAAAATCCGCCTGCCGATGCTGAACAGGGTTCCGAGGGGGACAGTGGTTATGAAGGGCGTCCGGCACCAGTGAAAGTTACCCTTAAATTCAGTCAGTAGGTCAAAGGATAAATTACTGTACATTCTTTTAATGGATTCCAATATGTCTGTTTAAATGATTGTGGCAGATGTGTTATGCTCAGACCCAGAAAACAAGCAATGAAAATATATCAAACTATCTTATGAATATTTAAAATTATATAAATATCCATGAGTGTGCTCTTGGAAGCAGGGGAAAGAAGTCTGGTTATCTCTTGGAGCTGGGGGGCAGGGCTTACACTTTCAGGCTTTGCTTTACTGCGTTGCATTATTTGAATTCTTAAAGATGAGCATGAAATGTTTTTGTAATTAAGAAAAAAAAAATCGTGGGGCGCCTGGGTGGCTCAGTCCTTGAGCTTCTGCCTTTGGCTTACATGATGGTGCTGGGGTCCTGAGATGGAGACCCGCATCGGGCTCCCTGCTTGGCGGGAAGCCTGCTTCTCCCTCTCCCAATCCCCCTGCTTGTGTTCCCTCTCTTGCTGTCTCTCTGCCAAAAAAAAAAAAAAAAATTTCCTTTTAAATCGTAAAATGGAAAGAAAGATGCTCTCTCGGGAGCAAGAAGAAGTGAAGGAGCTAAAAAGGAGGGTGAGGCAGGGAGAACAGAGGGCTCCTAGCCACAGAGAGGCCAGGCAGGCGGGGGTCAGCATGGACTAAAGCAGGGGAAGTAGGAGGCCAGTTTGCAAAGTGCTTGCAACCCTCCTCCACTCCCTCTCCTCCCTCCCTCTGCCTTCCTTTCCCTTGGAGATGGCAACATGGCTGGAAGCCAAGGAGGCAGCTGGAATGGTTGGAAAATCAGTTACACACAGGGGACTGAGCAAATGTATTGAGGATAAAGGGAGCCAGGCTTTTCTCACTGTTGGAGGAGAATTACAAATGTGGAAGGGGGGCAGGCCTGAGGAATTGGAGCTGTCAGGGTGAACTGTACGTGTGTGTAGGCATTGTATGCATGTGTATATATACACATATAGCATATATTGTATAATTACATAACCACATGTATTCTATATTATATTATACAAATATATTTGTATATGTGTATGTATGTATATGTATATGTGTGTTTGTATAGGTGTGTGTGTATACACACACGTATGTTTGTGTGTGTGCCCTTTTCCCCAGCTCAGCCCACTGAGAGGGCCTAGAAGCCTTGCCATCCCATTAGCAACAAGTAAATCAGGTACCCAGACCCTCATTTCTAAACATCATCCTTCACCAAAAGGAATTAGGTCTTCTTGAAGGAAAGGCTGATTCCAATGTCAGCAGGGCACCTCAAAGATAAGAAACCACTTAAAGAATTATAGGGATGGAGCATTGGGTGGCTTACCCTGATAAGCACCCAACCCTTTTTTTTTTTTCTTTAAGATTTGATTTATTCATTTGTCAGAGAGAGAGAGAGAGCACAAGCAGGGGGAGTGAGAGAGCTCCCGCTGAGCAGGGAGCTCGATGTGGGGCTCAATCCCAGGACCCTAGGATCACCTCCCAAGCCAAAGGCAGGTGCAGAGGACTGAGCCACCCAGGCACCCCCCCAACTCTCAGCTCAGGTCTTGATCTCAGGGTTGTGAGTTCAAATCCCACACTGGACTCCATGCTAGGTATGGAACCTACTTTAAAAATAAATAAATAAATAAATAAAAATAACAGAATAATAGTGACATGCTAAAAGGAAATAAAGGAGCTCCCACCGACCATGTCAGGGACAATTAGAGCATCAAAATAAAAATGATAACTGACTACAACCCACTGAATAACCTAAGAATCCATGAGTCATATTGACTGAGGAGAAGGGAAAGCTCTTCCTTACAGTACAAAGCCAACCAATAAAAGTAGAGGGGGTGACAGAAATCAAGAAACCATCATAGTGGTAGATTGATCGAGGCTGGAGAATTCATGGATGCTCTAAGGCTGGTAGGTGAAGGTTTGACAAGGAGCAGAATACTGCAAAATACAGAGTGTATTTTTCAAAAACAAAATTTGTTTCAACAAAATCTCCCCACCCCACGTGCTCTTCCGGCACACCCTTATCAGGAGGTGAATAGTTTCCCTCTCTTTGACTCTGGGCAGAGCATAGGGAGTCACTGCTAATCCAAAGAACATGGCAGGAGTGACCCTGAATTCTAAGGCCAGACGAAGAGAACCCTGCAACTTCTGCCCTCATCTCCTGGAACATTCTTTCCGGTGTTCTTGTGAACTTTCAGAACTCCCTGCTTGTGCTGTAAAAAGCCCAAGTCATGGGAGAAACCACATGTTGGTGACAAGAATCCCCACTGAGCTGGTCTGTAAGCCACCCCAGCCCAGGTGCCGTCTTGGAAGTGGATCCTCCAGCCACCAGCCATTTAAGACACTTCCGGCAGTTTAAGTCATTTCCGCTGAGGCCCCAGATCATGGAGGAGCAGAGACAAGGCTGACCTACTGTGCCTTGTCTGAATTTCCGATCCAGAGAATCCAGAAGCACAATAAAATTATTTTTGTAAAGGCACTTAATTTGAAGGTGGTTTATTAGACAAATAGAGACAACTGGAGAATTGGCAAAACCTCAGGTATCTACCCACTAAATACTTATCTAGCACAAAGGAGAAAATGCTAACTTTCTGGAGGAAAAGCAGACAGCAATTTGACAATGGAACCAAGGTTCCTATGACCAACTGAAGTTCCCATGATGATTAAGTCATCTTGATATGCTGAGAATAATACAGTATCACTTCAGCAGCACTCTGACACGTCCTGGGTCTAGTCTTGAGGAAACATTGAACAGACCCATATTGAGACACTGCCAATTTAGCCATGATATTTTTAGAGACCCACAAAAATATGTTAGTCTTTTTTTAAAAGATTTTTAAAATTTAGTTATTTAATTAACAGAGAGAGACAGCGAGAGAGGGAGCACAAGCAGGGGGAGTGGAGGAGGGAGAAGCAGGCTCTCTGCTGAGCAGGGAGCCTGATGTGGGGCTTGATCCCAGGACCCTGGGATCATGACCTGAGCTGAGGGCAGATGCTTAACGACCGAGCCGCGCAGGCGCCCCAGAAATATTTTAGTCTTAATTTATTTTGAAATCAGAAGAAATGAATGTTAATGTAATAAATGTAGCCTAGATTATAGTCATCTTTGTACCAACACGGTATGAAATGTATTTTATTTTTCTTCTATAGAGGAAGGAGTCCACAAATGCAAAAGTGCCTAGGACCTACCACAGTCCTCATGCATCCCTGCTTTGAGGACATCCTACAAAATGAAACGTTCCAGATGAGATGGAATCAGCACACTCCACCCTGTCTCTCCCACTGAATGTAGATATAAAACCCACAGAGAAAAAGTAAATCATAATGGGCGCATTGGGGAAGAATGCCAGAATTCGAAGTGTTACTGGACCAGTAGTGAATTTCCTCCTTTTCCCAAACCTCAAGTATCCCCAAGTCTAGAGTCAACACATTCTGAAATCTGGAAATGCACATAGCATGAATGGAGAGCCCCAGAAACTAGCAGAATGGGAAAGAGCACTCTAAACATGGAGAGAGATATGGGAAGATGGGAAGATACCATTTTTTCCTTTTTGTCTTTTTTTCTGGTCTTTCTTTTCTCACCCTAGCCAATTTTGAGTTGATGGTGGCAGCAGCAGGGGGCCTTCAGGAGCCTAAATTCTGAGCAAGGAAAATCTCCACCTTTGATCAAAGGGGCTATGATTCCCAAGGGAGTGAGCTTTAATCTCTCTCTCTTTCTCTCCACCCCTTCCACCGCTTGGCTCTAGATATGGGTCCAGTCATGGGAGAATGTGGCAAATGGGGGAAATAGAGCCGTACCTTTCTGGCCAGGGGACCACAAAAGGGAACCAACCCCGAGGAAGTGGAAAGGACTGGGAAGATTGCAACGTGGTTTATTTTCTGTGTGGGTCTGACTCCAAACAGCACACCATAGATTTTGAAAACTAAACTAGGACAGACACCACCCGGGTCCCAGACTGGCCACTGGATGGCACATCGGGAGGACGAAGCTTAATAACCCTGTGAAGGCTTTGTAGATGGAACTGATACCAAATCACAACCCACAGAAAACGGGATAAAACTTGCAGCCTGAACTCCACCAAGTCAACTGCCTTTTTAAACAAGAATAACAACATTCTCACAGGATTTAGACAGAACACAGAGTCCCATGACATAATATTCAGTGTCCAGGATACAATCCAATGATTTTGTAACAGTGAACACGTATTACTCAGCCTAAAGAGAGCCAGGAAAATCTCAATTTGCCTGGCAAGAGGCAATCAATAGGTGTCAACGCTGACATGGCATAGATGTCAGAAATGTCTGACAAAGATGTTAAAACGGTTCTTGTGTCTGTCTATCTGTATGCCAGTATGTGTTGGTGTCGTTTTAATTACTGTAGCTTCGTAGTAAGTTTCAAAATCAGGATGCATGAGTTCTACAATTATTATTTTTTTCTTTTTCAAGGCTGTTTTGAGTAGTTGGAGTCCTTGGAATCCCATGTGAATTTTAGGAGGGATTTATCTATTTCTGCAAAAGATATCATTGGAGTTTTGGTAGGGATTGCATTGAGTCTGTATCTCATTTTGGGTAGCATTGCCATCTAAATAATATTGTCTTTCAATCCATAAACATGGGATGTTTTTATGTTTATTTGTGTCTTCTTTATTTTCAACAATGCTTCGTAATTTTCAGCATACAAACATTTGGTCTCCTTACTTAAGTTTTTCCTAAGTATTTCATACTTTTTGATCCTATTATAAGTGAAATCGTTTCCTTAATTTTCTTTTTGAATCATTCATTGTTAGTGTATAAATATGCAATTATGTTTGTGCGTTGATTTTGTCTCCTGCGACTTTACTCAATTTGCTTTAACAGTATTTTGTATGATCTGAAGGGTCTTGTACTTACAAGATCATGCGATGTGCAAACAGAAATAATTTTATTTCTTCCTTTTCAATTTTGATGCCTTTTTCTTTTTCTTGCCTAATTCCCTGACCAGGGCTTCCAATAGTATGTTGAATAGAAGTGCTGAAAGCTCACATCTTTATATTGTTTTGATTTTAGAGAAAAAGCTTTTAATCTTTCACCATAAGTATGAAGTTAGCCGTGAATTATTGTGTGGCTTTTGTTATGTTGAGGTAGTTTCTTCTATTCCTGATTCGTTGAGTATTTTTTTAAAAGATTTATTTATTGGGGTGCCTGGGTGGCTCAGTCAGTTAAGCATCTGCCTTCAACTTGGGTCATGATCCCAGAGTCCTGGGGTTGAACCCTGCATTGGGTTCCTTGTTCTGTGGGGAGCCTGCTTCTCTCTCTTCCTCTGCCCCTTCCCCCTATTTGTACTCTCTCTTTCTCTCTCAAATAAATAAATGTCTTTAGGGGCGCCTGGGTGGCTCAGTGGGTTAAGCCGCTGCCTTCGGCTCAGGTCATGATCTCGGGGTCCTGGGATCGAGTCCCACATCGGGCTCTCTGCTCAGCAGGGAGCCTGCTTCCCCATCTCTCTCTCTCTCTCTGCCTGCCTCTCTGCCTACTTGTGATCTCTCTCTGTCAAATAAATAAATAAAATCTTAAAAAAAATAAATAAATGTCTTTATTTGTTATATATATATAATATATATGTTACATTATTATAAATAAATTACATTATTACAAATAAATTTATTTATTTGAGAAAGAGAGAGGAGACAGTGCACAGGGAGAGGAAGAGGGAGAACGAGAAAAGACTCTGCTAAGTGTGGAGCCTGGCACGGGGCTTGATCCCATGACCCCAAGATCATAACCTAAGCCTAAATCAAGAGTTGGATGCTTAACCAACTAAACTATCCAAGCGTCCCCTTTGTTGAGTATTTTTATCATGAGGAGTATCAGATGATTATGTAGTTTTTCCTTTCAGTATATTAATGTGATATATTGATTGATTTTCTTGTGTTGAACCACCCTTTCATTTCAGGGATATTCTCCCTCAATCATAGTTAATAACGTTTTCGGATTTTATGTACTAATATTTTGCTGGTGATTTTTCCCTGTATATTCATAAGGGATTTTGGTCTGTGATTTTCTTTTCTGTGATACCTTTATCTGGCTTTGGTATCAGAGTAATACTGGCTTCATAGGATGAAATAGGAATGTACCCCCTCTTCAGTATTTGGGAAGAGTTTGGGAAGGATTGGTCTTAACTCTTTTTTAAATGGTTGGTAGAGTCAGCCCTGTCAGGACCCCTCTCACTCTTGAGAACGTTTTTTGTATCTTCACCTGGTAAATTCCTTTCACTTTACTCAAAAAGAAAAAAAAAAAAAGTTTGGTAGAATTCATCAGCAAAGACATCTGGTTCAGAGGTTTTGTTTATTGGTACATTTTTTTTGTTTTGTTTTTTATTTTTTAAGTTTTTAAAAGATTTTACTTATTTATTTGTCAGAGAAAAAGAGAGAGAGAGTGCATAAGCAGGTGGAGGGAGGAGGCAGAGGGAGAAAAAGAAGCAGACTTCCTGCTGAGCAGGGAGCCTGATCCAGGCCTTGATCCCAGGACACTGGGATCATGACCCAAGCGGAAGGCAACCACTCAACCGACTGAGCTACCCAGGCGCGCCTGTTTTTATTTTTTAATTTTAAGTAGGCTTCTTGCCTAACATGGGACTTGAACTCATGACCCTAAGATTAAGAGTCACATTCTTGGGGTGCCTGGGTGGCTCAGTGGGTTAAGTCACTGCCTTCGGCTCAGGTCATGATCCCAGGGTCCTGGGACCCAGCCCCACATCAGACTCTCTGCTCAGCAGGGAGCTTGCTTCCTCCTCTCTCTCTGCCTGCTTCTCTGTCTGTCAAATAAATAAATTTGACATAAATAAATTGTGATCTCTGTCTGTCAAATAAATAAATAAATAAAACCTTAAAAAAAAAAATGAGTCACATGCTCTACCAGCTGAGCCAGTCAGCTGTCCCTGTTTACTGGTAGGTTTTGATTTCTGATTCAATCTCTTTACTTGTCACAGGTTTGTTGAGATCTGCTATTTCCTCTTGAGTCAATTTAGGTTATTTGTGCATTTCAAGGAGTTTGTCCATTTCTTCCAGTTTACCTAATTTGTTAACATACAGTAGTTATTCATAGTATTCTCTTAATATTCTTTTTCTTTCCTTAAAGTCTGTAGTAATTTCCCCAGTTTCATTTCTTTCTTTCCTTTCTTTCTTTCTTTTCTTTTCTTTCTTTTTTTTTTTTTTTTTTGAGAGAGAGAAAGAAAGAGAGCACCACTCTTTCCTCCCACGTGAGCAGTGTGAGGGGCAGATGGGGAGGGGGACGGAGAGACTCTCAGTTGGTTACACAGGCTCCCCGCTGAGCAGAGAGCCTGATGTTGGGCTCGATCCCAGGACCCCGAGATCATGACCAGAGCCAAAGGCAGCCGGCTCAACCCACTGAGCCACCCAGGCGCCCCTTCCTCTGTAATTCTTTAAGGTAGCCAATTGATCTGAGATCCTTCTTCTTTTTTAATGTAAGCATTTACAGCTATAAATTTCCCTCAGGGGGCTTCTGGGTGGAATGTGGAGCCTGATGCAGGGCTCCAACCCATGACTCATGAGATCAGGACCTGAGTGAAACGAAGAGATGGACACTCAATCAACTGGGCCAACCAAGTGCCCCTTAAAAATAAAATCTTGAAAAAAAAAGAGAGAGAGAGAGTTTTTGAGTTTTGTTTTTGGGGTTTTTTTGGTGGCCAAACACACAATCTATGCAGGAGAATGTTCCATGAATGCTTGAGAATAATATGTGTTCTGCTGTTGTGTGGCATTCTATTTATATCAGGTCTAATTGGTTTACAGTGCTGTTCAAGTTCTCTATTTCTTTATTGTTCTTCAGTCTGATTGTTCTGTACATTTTTTTTAAAGATTTATTTATTTATTTATTTGACAGACCGAGATCACAAGTAGGCAGAGAGGCAGGTAGAGAGAGGGGGTAAGCAGGCTCCCCGTTGAGAGAGAGCCCAATGGGAGGCTCGATCCCAGGACCCTGAGATCATGACCTGAGCCGAAGGCAGAGGCTTTAACCCACTGAGCCACACAGGCGCACCAAAATTCTGTCAATCAGACTGTCAGTTTAATACATTTACATTTAATGTGATTACTAAAAAACAAGGACTAATTTTTTTATTTATCAATTTTAGACAGTATTTCTTATTCTGACATTGAGGAATTAGCTTTCTTGTGCCACTTTAACCCTCATTTTTTCTCCCCTTGTTTTCACATTATAGTTTTCCGTAGTTTATCACTGAAGCAACAGTTTGCATTTACATTATTGACCAAATAAACATTTTTCACTCAAGCTATAAACTACCTGCAGTTTATAATTGTTTCTCTTTTTAAAAATATTTCATTTTCTGAGTACCTGGAACTATTTTCTTCTGAACGTTCTAAACACATAGCAATAATCCTTCTAAATGTTTATTCCATAACTGATCAGTTCCCTCTTTTCCCTGCAGATCTCTATCCCACAGAACTCTGTCCTTGTGCTCCAGTTTGGACTGGTTCCTCACTAAGCCTGGTACACAAATGTCCTGGAATTTCCTTTTGCTAGTCAAGAAGGATTTATTTTTTGTTATTTAACTATTTGTTTTCTGTGTGTTATATATCTGGATTGATAGATATAGTCATATATATGTACAATGCATATATATATATATCACTCCTCAATTCCCCCATTACCATCATTTTTTTAAGTGTGTCATTTTAATTCCCTTCTTTTTTCCTTTTCTATATTTTAAGTTATTTTCTTAGTGATTATCCTGGGAATTATGATTAACATCTTAAACTTATAATAATTATAAAATAATTATAGAACTTACAAACAATTATGATTAAATAACAATTAAAAGCAATTATAAGATAAGATTATAAGATAGCAATTATAAGATAGACTGGGTGGCTCAGTCAGTTAAGCATCCAGCTCTTGATTTCAGCTCAGGTCATGATCTCAGGATCATGAGATGGAGTCTCACGTCAGGCTCTGTGCTGGGCGTGGGGCCTGCTGGAGATTCTCTCTCCCAGGCACCTGGGTTGCTTGGCTGAGCGACTGCCTTTGGCTCAGGTCAGAATCCCGGAGTCCCAGGATCGAGTCCCACATTGGGCTTCTAGCTCCATGGGAAGTCTGCTTCTCCCTCTGACTTTCTTCCCTCTCATGTTCTCTCTCTCAAATAAATAAATGAAAATCTTAAAAAAAAAAAAAAAAAAGATTCTCTCTCTCTCTACCACTCCCTTCCCTTTCCTCTCCTCCTCTCTAAAAAATTAATAAAAACAAATATATGATAAAATAATTTGAATTATACCAACTTATTTTCCTTTTTTAAAGATTTTATTTATTGGGTGCCTGGGTGGCTCGGTTGTTAAGCATCTGCCTTTGGCTCAGGACATGATCCCACGTCCTGGGACTGAGCCTCACATCAGCTCCCTGTTCAGTGGGAAGTCTGCTTCTCCCTCTCCTCCTCCCCCTCCCCCTGTTTATGTTCCCTCCTTGCTTTCTCTCTCTTTCAGATAAATAAGTAAAATCTTAAAAAAAGATTGTATTTGGGGCGCCTGGGTGGCTCAGTGGGTTAAGCCGCTGCCTTCGGCTCAGGTCATGATCTCAGAGTCCTGGGATCGAGTCCCGCATCGGGCTCTCTGCTCAGCAGGGAGCCTGCTTCCCTCTCTCTCTCTCTGCCTGCCTCTCTGTCTACTTGTGATTTCTCTCTGTCAAATAAATAAATAAAATCTTAAAAAAAATTGTATTTATTTATTTGAGAGAGATACAGAGTGAGAGAGAGATCATAAGCAGGGGGAAGGGTAGAGGGAGAAGCAGAATCTGCACTGAGCAGGAAGCCTGATGCGGGACATGATCCCAGTGGGATCATGACCTGAGCTGATGGTAGATGCTTAACCAGCTAAGCCACCCAGGACCACCCCCCTCAACTTATTTTCAATGGTATATTAATTATATTACGTTTTCAACTCTCCTCCTGCATATTTTTGCACAGATTACTCTTTATACATTGTATATCCCTTAACATAAATTTATAGTTATTGCTTTATGCATTTACCTTTTATTTTTTAAAAGATTTTATTCATTCAAAACAAATTTTAAGATTAAAAACCTGTTTGAGCTGTTTGAGAGAAAGAAGGTTTAACAGACTGAGTTTCCCAGGTGCCCCTATGCATTTACCTTTACATATATAAGAAAAAGAGGTAAGTTATAAGTCAAGCCAAGAGTACAATAATATTAGCTTTCTATTTGCTTTTGAAATTACCTTTACTGGTGTTTTTTAATTTTTTCTGATATCTTCAAGTAACTATCTTTTTTTTCTCATTTCAGCCTAAAGTACTCCCTTTACCATTTCTTTAAAAAAAAAAAAAAAAAAAATATATATATATATATATATATATATACTTATTTATTTGAGAAAGCATGAGCAGGAGGGCCTGAGGGAGAGAGAGAGAGAATTTCAAGAAGACTCCACACTGAGGGAAGAACCTCACCCAGGGCTCAATCCCAGAACCGTGAGATCATGACCTCAGCCAAAACCAAGAGTCAGATTCCTAACTGTCTAAATCACGTAGGTGCCCATACCATTTTTTATGAGGTAGGTTTACCCTAATGAATTCCTTCATCTGTTGTTTATCTGGAAATATCTCCATTTCTCCTTCATTCTTTAAAGGTAATTTTGCTGGATATTGAATTCTTAGCTGACAGTATTTTTCTTTCAAGGCTTTAAATTTGTCATTCTACTGCCTTCTGACCTGCATGATTTCTGAAGAGAAATGAGCTATTAATCTTATTGAGAACCTTTTGTACATAATGCGTCACTTGTCTCTTGCTGTTCAAAAAAAAATTTTTTTTTCATCTTTGAGTTTCCACTGCTTGAATATAATGTGTCTCAGTGTGAAACTCTGAGTTTACTCTGCTTAGAATTCATGGAGTTTCTTGGATGTGTATATTCATATCTTTCTTCAGATTTGGGAAGTTTTCAGTAATTATTTCTCAAATATTTTTTCTTCCCTTTCTCTCTCTCTTTTCCTTCTTGAATTCCTATAATGCATATGTTGGTATGCTTGATGGTATTCCAAAAGTCTCTATGCCTGTTATTTTTCTTCATTTCTCTTTTCTTTTCTTTTTTCTTTTTTTTTCTTATTTATTTATTTGACAAACAGAGATCACAAGTAGGCAGAGACAGGCAGAGAGAGAGAAGGAAGCAGGCTCCCTGCTGAGCAGAGAGCCCGATGCAGAGCTTGATCCGAGGACCCTGGGATCATGACTAGAGCCAAAGGCAGAGGCTTTAACCCACTGAGCCACCCAGGCGCCCCCCTTTTCTTTTTTCTTCATCCTTTTTTCTTATTGTTCCTCAGTCTAGATACTTTCAAATGTCTCATCCTCATGTTCAATGATTCTTTCTTCTGCTTCCTCAAATCTGTTCTTGAATCATTGTACTTTATAGTTTCAGAATTCCTATTTGGAACCTTTTTTTAAAATTATTTATTTATTTATTTGACAGATAGAGATCACAAGTAGGCAGAGAGACAGGCAGAGAGAGAGAGAGGAGGAAGCAGGCTCCCTGCTGAGCAGAGAGCCTGATATGGATCCATCCCAGGACCCTGGGACCATGACCTGAGCCGAAGGTAGAGGCTTTAACCCATTGAGCCACCCAGGCACCCCAATTTATTTATTTTTAAGATTTTATTTATTGGGGCACCTGGCTGGCTCAGTCATTAAGCGTCTGCCTTTGGCTCAGGTCATGACCCCAGAGTCTTGAGATCAAGCCCTGCATCTGGCTCCCTGCTCAGCAGAAAGTCTCCTTCTCCCTCTCCCACTCGCACTGCTTGTGTTCCCTCTCTCACTGTGTCTCTCTCTGTCAAGAGGGGCCAAGGGAGAGAGAGAAGCAGACTCATCACTGAGCAGGGAGCTCAACTTGGGGCTCGATCTCAGGACCCTGAGATCATAACCTGAGCCAAAGGCAGACGCTTAAATGACTGAGCCACCCTGGGGCCCATAATTTCTTTTCTTTTAAGTTTATTTATTTATTTTATTAATCTCTACATCCAATGTGGGGCTCAAACTCACAACCCCAAAATCAAGAGTTCCATGCTCTTTCAACTGAGCCAGTCAGGGATCCCTTTTATAATTTCTATCTCTTTATTGTTATTGCCATTTTGTTCAGACATCATTTTCCTGATTTCTTTTTGTCCTTTTTCATGGTTCCCTTCAGCTCATTGAGCATATTTGAGACAGGTGATTTAAAAATCTTTGACTTGGGCGCCTGGGTGGCTCAGTGGGTTAAGCCGCTGCCTTCGGCTCAGGTCATGATCTCAGGGTCCTGGGATCGAGTCCCACATCGGGCTCTCTGCTCAGCAGGGGGCCTGCTTCCCTTCCCCTCTCTCTGCCTGCCTCTCTGCCTACTGTGATCTCTCTCTGTCAAATAAATAAATAAAATCTTTAAAAAAAATAAAATAAAATCTTTGACGTATAATTCCAATGTCTGGACTTCCTTAGGAACAATATCTGTCAAATTATTTTTTTCCTGTGAATAAGCTATTTTCCTATTTCTTTGTATGTTTTGTAATTTTTTGTACAGAACTGGACATTCTGGGTACTGTTTTGTGGTAATTCTGGAGATCTAATTCTCTCACTCTTTAGGGATTGTTGGTTTTGTTTGTTGACGGCTGGACTTTTCCAAGCTATTTTTGCAGTGTGAATTCCTTGTGGTGTCCACTGAAGTTTCTCTTTCATTGTTTCTAAGGTCTGCTAATAAGCTGATGAAATTTACTTAAATGTCTCACTCCCAAGAGTGGAGAAATAAATAGGTCCTATCTCTGTAAATACTACAGGAGTTGGGAAGCTGCTTCAGCCTCTGGGGTTTGAAACAATGGACAACCTCTTACTGGCCTCTTAACAATCAAAAGCCGCAATTAGTAATCAGACCTCACAATCTTGATTTTTGGAAGACAAGGTTGTTGTTGATCACCTTGGGTCCAAAAGGCTGCGCCAGGAATGCAGGCTACAGTTCCTGCAGCTGCCTGCTGCAGGATGAGGGATAGGTATGGCATCTGCTACCATAGGAAAAAACTTATATTGACTGAAATTTACCAGACTCCTTATCAACCCCTCCCCTTGCTACTGCAAGTGTTCTATTAGATTCCAGACTTCCTAAATAGTTGCTTCAGGCAGTTTTGCCACTTCAGTGGTTTCTGTAAATAGATGGAGTCCTGAAACTCCCTACTCTGCTCTCTTCTCTGATGTCATCTCTCAACAATTGATTTTGACAAAACTGCAAAGGCTTTTTAATGGCAAAAGGACAGTCCTTTCAACAAATGGTATTGGAAAAACTGAACCTCCATTGCAAAAACAAAAATTAAAATTAAAATAAGAAAGAACCTCAATCTAAGCCTCACAGGTTATGCCAAAATCAACTCAAAATGGATCATAGCTCTAAATGTAAAATGTAAACCTATAAAACTTATAGAATAAAACATAAAAAATATTACTATATACCTATTCGAATAGCCAAAATAAAAAATATTGACAATACCATGTACTGGCAAGGATATAAAGTTACTAGCACTCTTTGATGTTGCTGGTGGGAATGTAAAATGTAGTGGAAAACAATCTGGCAGTTTCTTATAAAGCCAAATATATACTCACCATAAGACCCATCAATTCCTCTCTTGGGTATTTTCTCTAAGGAAATGACAACTTCCATTCAAAAACCGAAACACAAATGTTTATAGCAGCTCTATTCATAATCACCCAAAACTGGACAAGAAAAATGTCCTTCAGCTGGTGAGCAAATAAATACACTGGTACATGTATACAGTGGGATGGAATACTAGCCAGCTACAAAAATGAACAAACTCTTGAGACACATAACAACTTAGATGAATTTCAAAGTCATCATGCTGAATAAAGAAGATCATTGGAAAAGGTTGCATATTTTATGATTCCATTTATATGGCATTCTCTCTGTCTCTCTCTTTTTTAAATTCTTTTTTGTTTGTTTGTTAATAGTTTTCATTTATTTATTTGAGAGGGAGAGGTAGCAAGAGAGAGAGCATGAGAAGGGGGGAGAGTGAGAAGCAGGTTCCCTGTTGAGCAGGGAGCCCTGACATGGGGCTCGATCCCAAGACCCTGGGATTGTGACCTGAGCCAAAGGCAGACACCTAATTGATCAAGCCACGCAGGTTCCCACCCACTTTTTTTTTTTTTTTTTAAGCAGGAAAGAGAGAGGAAAGTATGTGTGAGCAGTGGTGAAGAGGGGCAGAGGGAAAGGGAGGGAGATAATCTTAGGCAGGCTCCACATCCAGCATGGAGCTCAATGTGGGACATGATCTCATAACCTTGAGATCATGACCTGAATTGAAATCAAGAGTCAGATGCTTAACC
Organism: Neogale vison; assembly: GCF_020171115.1. Classification (NCBI taxonomy): domain Eukaryota; kingdom Metazoa; phylum Chordata; class Mammalia; order Carnivora; family Mustelidae; genus Neogale; species Neogale vison. The sequence continues at coordinate 213,616,967 of NC_058093.1, read as the reverse complement.
AACTGAATCACCTGGGTGCCCCATTTGGCATTCTCAAAAAGATGAAACAGTATGGATGCCCAGGTGGCTCAGGCCTCTGCCTTCAGCTTGAGTCATGATTTTGGGGTCCCGAGATTGAGCCCCACATGGGGCTCCCTGCTCAGTAAGGACTCTGCTTCTCCCTCTCCCTCTGCTGCTCCTCCACTTGTGCTCTCTTTCTTGCTCACTCTCTCAAATAAATAAAATCTTTAAAAAAATATAAAGGAGGGGCGCCTGGGTGACTCAGCGGGTTTAGCCACTGCCTTCGGCTCAGGTCATGATCTCAGGGTCCTGGGATCGTCAGGGTCCTGGGATCGAGTCCCGCATCGGGTTCTCTGCTCAGCAGGGAGCCTGCTTCCCTCTCTTTCTCTCTCTGCCTGCCTCTCCGTCTACTTGTGACTTCTCTCTGTCAAATAAATAAATAAAATCTTAAAAATAAAAATAAAAATAAAAAAATATAAAGGGGTAGCAGAATGCGTCAGTCAGTTAAACCTCTGCCTTCAGCTAGGTCATGATCTCAGGGCCCTGGGATCAAGCCCTGCATCACCCCCCCAGAGGTGGGGTGATGAAGAAGCAGAAGAGTCTTCTTCTTGAAGCAGAAGAGTCTGCTTCTTCCTCTCTTCCTAGGTTGCTGTCTCTGTCTCTCTCTCAAATAAATTAATAAAATCTTAAAAAAAAAAGATGAAACTGTAATGGAGGAAAATACATCAGTGGGTTGGAAGGGTAAAGGATGGGAGGGAGTTTGACTATAGTGCAAGGGAATTTTGGGGGGGCTAACTGAAGTGTTCTATAGCTTTATGGGGGTCATAGATACATAAATCTATACATGTATTAAAATCCATAGAGCTGTAAATTTTATTTTTATTTTTATTTTTTTAAAGATTTTGTTTCTAAGTAATCTCTACACCCAGCACGGGGCTTGAACCCACAACCTCAAGATTAGGCTCTACCAACTGAGCCAGCCAGGCACCCCAGAGCTGTACATTTTATTTATTTTTTTTAAGATTTTATTTATTTATTTGAGAAAGAGAGAGCAGGAGTGGGGTGGGGTGGTATGCAGAGGGAGAGGAAAAAGCAGACTCCCCTCTGAGCAGAGAGGCTGATGCAGGTCTTGATCCCAGGAACCTGAGCGGAAGGCAGAGGCTAAACTGACTGAGCCACCCAGGCATCCCAGAGCTGTACATTTTAAAAGTTAATTTTACTGTGTGTCAACTTAGAAGATTAAAACAATTTAAAAATAGTTTACTAAACATACAAACAAAGCAAAAACATATGGTCATGAATGACAGGGAAAGACCAAGGACTGTTACATCCTGAAAACTAAAAAGTCACAACAACTAAATGCAACTTATGATTCTGGATTGAATCATAAACTGGAAAAATAAGAGGCATTGTGCAGCTGTCGGTGAAATTTGAAGAGAATCAGGATTGGATGCCAGTGTTGCCTTGGTGTTGAGTTCCTGATTTGGGTGAGAATACTGTGGTTACATAGGAACCTTCTTGTTTGGGAAATATACTCAGATGTATTTAGGGATGATGAGGGCATCAACTCTTTAACTTTCCCTCAAATCGTTCATGAAAGAATTATTATAATAATTATATATATTAATATATATAAGTTATATATCTTTATACATTATATATAAATTATATATCTTTATATATTATATTGCATATATGTTATCTACTATATACTAATATATATTAATGTATGTTTATTAAGATATACTATATTATTATATGCATAAATTATATATATGTTTATATGGAGAGAGGAGGATAGAAAGGAGATATGGAAGTTCTTATACTATTCTTGTAACTATTAAGTTTGATATTATTTCAAGATAAATTATAAAAATCAAATACTAGTGGTGCCTGGGTGGCTCAGTGGGTTAAAGCCTCTGCCTTTGGCTCGGGTCATCATCTCAGGGTCCTGGGATCCAGTCCCACATCAGGCTCTCTGCTCAGCGGGGACCCTGCTTCCCTTCCTCTCTCTCTGCCTGCCTCTCTGCCTACTTGTGATCTCTGTCTGTCAAATAAATAAATAAAATATTTTAAAAAAAATCAAATACTGTTGAGATGAAGCTCCCATGCAGAAAAATTCCAACTAATTCTTGCAGCTACACGACCTGCAAGGAGAAGGAACGTAACTTCCCATTCCTTAAGTGTGAGCTGTGCATCACGACTTCCTTCAAAGTGTACTATCTGGAAAGGGAGAAAAAAGAGCAACTTTACCCGGGAGAAATCTGACAAACACTAACTCAGCCAGGTGATCAAGGTCAACATCAATAGTGATGTCATGCTGGTAGCATGTAGCCTTGATATTATGTAATGAAAATGGCACTTTAGCTCTTGTGGTCTTCCTCCCCAAAATGCACATATGAGAAAACCATTAGGCAAATCTCAGTTGAGGGAAAGTCTACAAAACACTCAACTAGTACTTAAAACTGTCAGGGTCATCAAAAGCGTGGAAAGTGGGGCACCTGGATGGTTCAGTGGGTAAGCCTCTTCTTCAGCTCAGGTCATGATCCCAGGGTCCTGAGATCGAGCCCCACATCAGGCTCTCTGCTCGCCAGGGAGTCTGCTTCCCCCTCATTCCCTGCCTGCCTCTCTGCCTACTTGCAATCTCTCTCTCTGTCAAATAAATAAGTAAAATCTTTAAATAAAAAAACATCATGGAAAGGCAAAAGACGTCACAACCACACAATGAATAAATATAATGTGGGATCCTAGAACAGAAAAAAGGACCTCAGGTAAAACACTATGGACATTTTAATACACTATGGACTTTAATTAACAACAATGTATCAATACTGGTTCATTAATTGTACCAATGTACACACTAATAAAAGGTGAAACTCAGTGTGGGATAATAGGAACTTTGTATTATCTTTGCAAGTTTTCTGTAAATCTACGAAATGATGTTTACTTAAAAAAAAACAAAAACAAGCACTATTTAGACAGTCCAGTGAGGAGGATTTGGGTATGAATTAGATGCTGGGGTTGGTAAGGAGTGAGGTTGAAGAAGGTGTTTACTTTTTGGCTTGGGGAACTGAGAAAGCAGAGGGGCCCTTGGGTGAGCTGGAAACAGAGTGGGCAGGTGGGAAGTTCAAGGAGAGATTTGTAATGAGGGCCTGTGCTTGAATGCGGAACTGGTATGTGCAATTTGGACTAGATAGGGAGATTCGGGTGAAGATGATGGCTACTCTGGGATAAGTACATCCTGTAAGAGGAGTGGGATAACCCTTTTGGTGGCTTGTCCATTCCCTCTTTCTTTCTGAGTACCCTGATTTGATTGGGGTATCTACCCTTCCCCATGCAGCTTGGTGAGGGTCACTCTCTTCTAGTTTTCAAGGGTAAACCTCGATTAGATTAAGGCACTCATGGTAGTCTCCTTATTCCGAAAGATTTATTTATTTATTTTAAAGCAAGGGAAGCAGAGAAAGAGAGTCCCAAGCAGACTCTCCGCTGAGCACAGAGCCACAGGTAGGGTGTGATCTCATGACCCTGAGATCACAATCTGAGCCAAAACAAGAGCTGGATGTTTAACCCACTGCACCACCCAGGCACCCCATCCTTCTTCAGGATGATTAGAGGAGGTAGGCATATAACCCCATCTGTCAATGAGGCATGAGCAGAGCCCTGCCAGGTGGCTCTGTAGTTTCCTCTCTTCTAAGGAGACTCCCAAAGACACAAACCCTTTCCTGCCTTTGGGTAATGTAACACCATGGACAGGCTGGACATGCTACAGCCATCTTCTTGTTTGCCCAAGGATGATGTCAAGACTCAGAATTGGGTAGAGGCTAGAAAAGGGCAGAGAGGAGGAGTGAGAACCTTACCTGTGGGATTCCTGTTAGATGAGAAAGTCCTTACTGTTTATCACTATTTGGTTTGGCAGGGCGGGGTCCAGAGGGAGGCAATGGAGGCACCCGTGGGATGCAACATTGAAGGAGGAACCCTCCCTTGGATGCTGCAGCCGTATTTGCCTGACGCCGGGAGTGATTGTCTCCTTTTTTTTTTTTTTAAAATATTTATTTATTTATTTATTTATTTGGCAGAGAGATCACAAGTAGGCAAAGAGGCAGGCAGAGAGAGAGAGAGAGGAGGAAGCAGGCTCCCTGCTGAGCAGAGAGCCCGATGCGGGACTCGATCCCAGGACCCTGAGATCATGACCTGAGCCGAAGGCAGTGGCTTAACCCACTGAGCCACCCAGGTGCCCCTGATTGTCTCCTTAAATAGTGCACCTTTGGAGCCTCGAAAACCTCATCCTAATCCTGGCTCTGTGTGATTCAAAGTTTTCTGAACCTACAGCTGAAAGCTTCTATCTGGCAAGCAGAGGACACTGAAATTTAAGGAATGGACAGATAATGATCCCACAAAAGGGGATGAGAAATAGCTGCTCTGTTTGGACCAGAGTGATGTTACATAATCATGGTGCTGGTGGCCAGCGCAGCCTTCAGCCTAATATTAAAGAAATTGCCCTCCAAGCTTGCAGTAGTAGCCATCTCATTTTCACGATTTTCTTTTCTTTCTAAGATTTTATTTATTTATGTGACAGAGAGAGACACAGTGAGAGAGGGAACACAAGCAGAGGGAGTAAGAGAAAGAGAAGCAGGCTTCTGGCTGAGCAGAGAGCCGGATGCAGGGCTCCATCCCAGGACCCTGGGATCATGACCTGAGCTGAAGGCAGATGCTTAACAACTGAGCCACCCAGGTGCCCCTAGAGTTTGTCTTTTGATCCAATCTGAGATTTTCCTATTTTTATATAAGAACTTTAGCTATTTATGTTTTTCATATTTATTTACATTTGCCTTATTTGTTAAACCTAGTTTAACTTCCATCCACTAGTATTCTGGTGTTTTGATGTTTTGGTTTTTTAAATCTTCATTCTGTGGTGAAACACTGTCTTCAGTGATTTAAAAAAAAAATGGGGGGACCCTTGGGTGGCTCAGTTGGTTAAGCATCTGCCTTCAGCTCAAGTCATGATCTCAGGGTCCTGGAGTCAAGTCCTGCATCGGGCTCCCTGCTCAGTGGAGAGTCTGCTTCGCCCTTCCCTCTGCCCTTCTGCTCTGCTTGTGCTCTCTCTCTCTCATTCTATCTCAAATAAATAAAATCTTTTTTTTAAAGATTTTATTTATTTATTTGACAGAGAGAGATTACAAGTAGGCAGAGAGGCAGGCAGAGAGAGAGGAGGAAGCAGGCTCCCTGCTGAGCAGAGAGCCCGATGCGGGACTCGATCCCAGAACCCTGAGATCATGAACTGAGCCGAAGGCAGCGGCTTAACCCACTGAGCCACCCAGGCGCCCTCAAATAAATAAAATCTTAAAAAAAATTTTTTTAAATTTTTAAAAATGTTTAAAGATTTTATTTATTTATTTAATTTGGGGGGGGAGCCCACAAATGGGGAAGGGGACCGAGGGAGAAGCAGACTCCCTGCTGAGCAGGGAGCCCAATTTAGGACTTGATCCCAGGACCCTGAGATTATGACCTGAGTCTAAATCAGATGCTTAACCGTTTGAGCCATCCAGGTGCTCTAAACCTTTTTTATTATTTTTTGATTCAATTATAATTAACATATAGTGTTGTATTAGTTTCAGGTGTACAATATAATGAGTCAACAACTCTGTACATTTCTCAGTGCTCATCAAGATAAGTGTACTGTTGGGCGCCTAGGTGGCTCAGTTGGTTAAGCAACTGCCTTTGGCTCAGGTCATGGTCCCAGCATCCTGGGATTGAGTCCCGCATGGGGCTCCCTGCTCAGCGGGAAGTCTGCTTCTCCCTCTCCCACTTCCCCTGTTTGTGTTCCCTCTCTCGCTGTGTCTCTCTTTGTCAAATAAATAAATAAAATCTTTTTTTTAAAAAAAGCCTTTTTTTCTGGTCTTTTTTTCTTTGTTCATTCATTTATTTTGGTTCTTAAACTCCATATATGAGTGAAATCATATGGTATTTGTCTTTCTCTGACTGACTTATTTCACTTAGCTTTATACTTTCTAGGACCATCCATGTCGTTGTAAATGACAAGATTTCATTCTTTTTTATGGCTGAAGTAATATTCCATTGAATATATACCACATCCTTGTACATTCATCTATGGAAGACACTTGGGTTCTACTCTTGGCTATTTGCTGCAATAAACTTAGGAGTACATGTATCTTTTCAAATTAGTGTTTCCATTTTCTTTGGGTAAATCCTCAGTAGTGGAATTACTGGATCATAGGATAATCCTCTTTTTAATTTTTTTAAAAGATTTTATTTTTTAGTAATCTCTACACCCAACATGGGGTTTGAACCTACAGCTCCGAGATCAAAAGTCACATGCTCTACCAACTGAGCCAGTCCAGGCACTCCTCTTTTTACTTTTTTGCAAAAACTTTATACTTAGACTATTTTCCACAATAGCTGCACCAATTTGCATTCCCACCAGCAGTGCCCAAAGATTCTTTTTCTCTACATCCTTGCCAACACTTGTTGTTTCTTGTGTTTTTTATTTTAGTCATTCTGACAGGTGTAAGGTAGCTATCTCATTGTAGGTTTGATTTGAATTCCCCAGATGATGAGTGATGTTGAGTATCTTTTCATGCATCTGTTGGCCATCTATATGTCTTCTTTGGAAAAATGTCTGTTAAGGTCCTCTGACCATTTTTAAATAAGATTATTTATTTTTTTGGAGTTGAGTTGTATAAATTCTTTTTGTATTTTGGATATTAACCCATTATTGGGTTAATATATCATTATATTATTATATAATAATTGTAAATATCTTATATTTACAAATATATTATATATCATTTATATCATTATATACATATCATTTGTAAATATCTCCTCCCATTCAGTAGGTTGCCTTTTGTTTGTTATTGATGGTTTCTTTTGCTGTGCAAAAGCTTTTTATTTTGGTGTTGTTCCAATAGTTTAATTTTGCTTTTCTTTCTGCTTTTCTTTCCCTTGCTCTTGATGTCATTTTTTATGATTCCTTGCTATTTCTTTTCCATTTACAATGTGACAAAAGTGTCTGGTACGCTTCTTGGTAAAGGCTCTTGATTTTTGCTGCACGAATTATACCTTCCTTTTTATCTGTTATAATGATTTATAAAATAGAGATAGAACTTCTTACAGTGAAAAAATATATGAAAATTATACTATCTTTAAAATAACTTTTATCTTCAGTGTATGTAAAACAAAGATTTAATAATTTGCCTTTTCTTTTTTCTTTTTTTTTTAAGATTTTATTTATTTATTTGACAGACAGAGACCATAGTAGGCAGAGAGGCAGGCAGAGAGAGAGAGGGAAGCAGACTCCCCAGCAGAGAGCCCGATGTGGGGCTCAATCCCAGGACCTTGAGATCATGACCTGAGCCGAAGGCAGAGGCTTAACACACTGAGCCACCCAGGCGCCCCTATAACTTGCTTTTTCTACCTTCTTTCTTCTTTTCTGGTTTTCATTGCATTAATCTGAGGTTAAAAATCCAATTTTTACAAAATCCTCTTACTCAGTTTTTTCTTTTGCATTTTGTTTGTTACCATAGCAACAAAAATGATTTCAACTTATCAGCATCAAACAGTCTCTACTGAGCGTTGTTTTTATTCAGTTATCGCTCTATCTTTAGCTGGTTTCAAGGCTTATTGCCAGTTCTTTCCTCTCGTTTCATCATTCATGAGTTCCTGATTCATGTCTCAGTGGCTTATTATACAATTCTGAACAATTTTTGCAGAAAAGTGAGTTAATTGGGTAGTGTATTAGTCAGAAACTCTTGTGGTTTCAAGTGACAGAGACCTACTTTAAACTGACTACGGTAAAAAAAATAAATAAAGGGGCGCCTGGGTGGCTCAGTGGGTTAAAGCCTCTGCCTTCGGCTCAGGTCATGATCCCAGGGTCCTGGGATCGAGCCCCGCATCGGACTCTCTGCTTGGCAGGGAGCCTGCTTCCTCCTCTCTCTCTCTCCCTGCCTGCCTCTCTGCCTACTTGTGATCTCTGTCTGTCAAATAAATAAAAAAAAAAAAAATTAAAAAAAAAAAAAAAGAATATATTGGCTCATGAACCTGTCAAGTCCAGATTGGGTTGACTATGCCTCAAAACGTGCCATCAGGAAATTGTCTCCATTTCCAGGCTCTTATTTCTCAATCTTGCCTTCATCCTCAGAGGGCATTTTTCACATTGTGTCATGTTTCACTCCAACTCATACTCACTACCCTAGAACTCCAGTTGAAAGGGAGCACTTTTTTTCCAACTGTTTCTGTAAAAATCTGAGCCAAGTGTCATTGGCCTGGATTAGGTCACATGCCCATCCTTTGAACCAATGTCTGTGGCTCTTATCGTAGAGCCCTGGGTCACATCCCTACACTTGATTTGGGGGTGAGGCCAACCCTCTAAACCTCCTAAACCTCCTATGAGTATAGATGGGACGGTTCACCAAAGAAAAACTGGGTTGTTGCTTCCAGAAGGAAGAGTTGATGCTGGGCAGGCAAAAATAAGAGAGACATCCATTGTTTTCTAATATTCTATAGTTCTATGAACTGTTACCACTCTAGAGAGACAGCACAGAAGACATCCAAGTGGTCAGCTGCCCTTCCAAGCAGGGTTTTGTTTTTTATGTTTTTTTTTTTTTTAAGATTTTATTTGTTTATTTGACAGAGAGCACAAGCAAGGGAAAGAGCAGAGAGAGGGGGAGAAGCAGGCTCCCCACTGAGTAGGAAGCCTGATGCGGCGTTCAATCCCAGGACCCTGAGATCATGACCTGAGCTGAAAACAGATACTTAACTGGCTGAACCACTCAGGTGCCCTTCTAAGTTTTGTGCTTAGATAGTGATTTCATATGGTCTCACAGTGTCTCAGAACCTACTTCTCAGCTTTGTGCTTCCAAGTGTTGGTTGCTGTCAGTGTAGCTAGATGGTTGTTCCCTCTGGGCCTGACTCATGCTAACCTGACTCAGCAGAGACTGATGTCTATCTAATTCCCATCTTAGAATAAATAGTGATTGCCAAAGGACCTGAACAGGGCTGTCCTCTAGTTAGTGAACTTTCCCTGTTGAAAACCACCGGAGAAGCCAAACTGTAATCATAAGGTTATTCAGTGCGCATGGAACCATGCAAGAGAAGTTCTCTGGAGAAAATTAGTGGTTAGATGGATCATGGCATGATAGTGTGGTGGCTTTAAAACATCCACAAAGATGCTGAAAGACTGAAGAGAGAACATGTTACAGGAAAAGAGATAGGTATGTGGTAAGAAAGAAAGACAAGAGAGAACTGAGAGTAGTCCAAGCTGGCCAAAACATGGAAGGTAGGGAGCGCAAATTAAGCAGAGTTGGGGTAGACGGGTGGTCAGCAAAGGCCTCACTCTCAGTGCAATGGGAAGCCTCTGATTTGCTTTAAGAAGGAAAGAGACATGGTCAAATTTGTTATGGGAAGATCGATCTGGGTACAAAAGAGGCATTTGGAGATGGGAAACACTGAAAGCGGAAAGACTAAGGTTATGGTAGTACTCTAGGTGAGAGAGTTGACACAGCAGACTTAGCAGAATGGCAGCAGGGATGATGTGGGAATGCCTGAAACAGTGCTTTTCAAAAGTCTGTAACCATGTGTGATGCTTGGAGTTAACTAGACTTATGGTGATCATTTCACAATATTTACACATATTGAATCATTACGTTATACATCTGAAACTAATGTGATATTGTATGTCATTTATACCTCAAAAAAAAAAGTGCTTTTTGAAGTTTATTATGCACACAGACTACCTGGGGATCTTGTTAAAGTGCAGATCCTGACTCAGTATTTCTGGGGTAGGGCCTGAGATACCACATTCCCAACAAACTCCCACGTAATGCTGGTGCTATAGGTCCAGACACCATACTTTGAGTAACCAGGATTTCAGAAATATTATTATTAATTTTTTTAAAAGATTTTATTTATTTATTTGTCAGAGAGAGAGGGAGAGAGAGCGAGCACAGGCAGAGGCAGAGGGAGAAGCAGGCTCCCTGCCGAGCAAGGAGCCCGATGTGGGACTCGATCCCAGGACGCTGAGATCATGACCTGAGCCGAAGGCAGCTGCTTAACCAACTGAGCCACCCAGGCGTCCCTATTATTAATTTTATTTTTAAAGATTTTATTTTGAAGTAACTTCTATACCCAACGTGGGGCCTGAACTTCCAACCCCGAGATCAGGAGTCACATTTTCCACCAACTGAGGCAGCCCCAGAATTTCAGATATATTTAAGAAACAGAATTTACAGGGACACCTGGGTGGCTCAGTTGGTTGGACGACTGCCTTCGGCTCAGGTCATGATCCCAGAGTACCGGGATCGAGTCCCGCATCGGGCTCCCAGCTCCACGGGGAGTCTGCTTCTCTCTCTGACCTTCTCCTCACTCATGTTCTCTCTCACTGTCTCTCTCTCAAATAAATAAATAAAATCTTTAAAAAAAAAGAAACAGAATTTACAGGAGTTTGTGACTGGTTGGATTGGGCAGGGTCGGGGGTAGTTGGCAACCAGGGAAAATGAGTTGTTCAGGATCATACTCAAATTTCCAGTTTGAGTATCTGGGTGGTGATGCTATCTATCCACAGATACAAGATGAGGAACAGGTTTGGGTGGGGTAGATAATAATAAAAGATAACATTTATTGAGTACTTGCTATGTTCCAGGTTGTTTACATATGTTGTCTTACTCTCTACAAAAAACTTACAAAGTAGGTACTATTGTGATCTTCATTTTAAGAGTGAGGAAACTGAAGTAGAGGTCATACAAGTAGTTAAGTGGAACAGCCAAGATTGAAACACTCTGGCACTGAGTACAGACGTCCTTCAGCTAACCATGGGAAGGTTGGATATGTGGAGTTGAAACACCTGTGAAGATGTCGCATAAAGCTGTTCAGGTAAACAAGCTCGCCTGGAGTTCAGGCATGAGATTCTGCACAGTGGTTGAAGACCTGGGAGTAATTTAGGATTAGAGAGAATGAAACCATCCGAGGAAGGTTATAATCTACCATTCTGAGTGCTGTTTTGTTTATTTATTTGACAGAGAGAGACACAATAAAAGAAGAAACACAAGCAGGGGCAGTGGGAGATGGAGAAGCAGGCTTCCTGTGGAGCCGGGAGCCCAATGTGGGGCTCGATTCCAGGATCCTGAGATCATGATGTGAGCCAAAGGCAGACACTTAATGACTGAGCCACCCAGGCACTCCGAGTGCTGTCAGTCTTTCTTTTTTTTTAAAGATTTTATTTATTTATTTGACAGAGAAAGATTATAAGTAGGCAGAGAGGCAGGCAGAGACAGAGAGGAGGAAGCAGGCTCCCTGCCGAGCAGAGAGCCAGATGCGTACTTGATCCCAGGACCCTGAGATCATGACCTGAGCTGAAGGCAGCGGCTTAACCCACTGAGCCACCCAGGCGCCCCATCCAAGTGCTGTCAGTCTTGTTCCATTTTCCTTTTGCATTTGATTATTGCAAAGGAAGAATCTGGAAAAAAAATTAAAAAATATATATTTTTATTTATTGGATAATGTTAGTGTTTGTTCTCTTCCCTGAAATTAAAGAAAATTTCCAGATTAGGTCTTGAAGTTGGTTTCTGCTCATTAGTTTTTCTAGATCTCAGTGAATTTACTCAAATTTCTACCTGCAGTCAGATCTTTGCAATCCTAAGGAAAATTTTATTGTAATTTAAATTACTGCCTGTAATTGATTTACTCTGTCTTCTTTTGAGAAGGGATGCCTATAGCTTGAATCTTCATGACATTCTCCTACTCATTTTTTTCTCAAAGAATTCCAGCACTTTGAGTATTTCTTATGCTTGTCTTCTGTATTGCTGATTTGCTCTTCTGTGTTGTCAAATCTGCTTTTTACTGCATTAACTATTGGATTTTACTATGGTTACTGTGGTTTAAATTTCATAGTACTCTCCATTTATCTTGGTCTGTTCTTTAAAAGATGCAATGTACTCTTTTTTTTTTTAAGATTTTGTTTATTTGACAGAGAGAGATCACAAGTAGGCAGAGAGGCAGGCAGAGAGAGAGGGGGAAGCAGGCTCCCTGCTGAGCAGAGAGCCCCCTGTGGGGCTGTATCCCAGGACTCTGGGATCATGGCCTGAGCCAAAGGTAGAGGCTTTAACCCACTGAGCCACCCAGGCGCCCAAAGATGCAATGTACTCTTATAATCAAGAATAAAAATAAGATGTATCTAAAACTGGGTTGTGCTTAGTGGTTGTAATTGTAAATGTAAAGTGTGCTTAGTAATTTTTGGCTCTAGCACTATTTCTCATCTTACATGCCACGTACCTTTTTCATACCAGGTTTTTAAATAATTTGCCTATTCACCTTTGAGATTGACTAACTGAATTTTGCTGACCTCTAGAAGTCCAGAGTTGAGGGCTTTCAAGATCACAGTGTTGGACAATTGAGATGCAGGATCTTACATCCTTAGTTCCCCTCCAAAGATGGCCTGGGAAATGTTCAGAAGCAGTGATTGTTTCATTTCTGTCTCATTGTCTTAGTCATTCTTGGTATTCACGGGCTTTAGGATTGATCTTTATTTTTCAACCTCTGGTGTTTGTGTGTACTTCAGGGCCCCAGTGTGTTTGTCTCATTTTCTCTAGATCTTAATATTTTAGTTTTGGTGTTTACACCTTTGCATTCTTGTTTTGGCATGTCCTAAGATTCTACCCATCTGTACCAATCTGGGTCTCAGGCTCTGAATCTCCCTTTCTCCACTACCCTCTTACCCCTTACTCTGCTTTATATTTCACAATACTTATCACAACTTGAGCATATATATATATATAATATATATATTATATATATATATATATATTTAAACCCCTCTTCCCTCCTTTCTTTCTTACTACCTATCTCCTCACTCTAGAATGTGGATGCCCAGGAACAACTTAGATGCTCAGCAAACACTGGTTGAACAAACGTGTCTGATTAGTGGAACCTGAGTCTCTCGCTTTAGTTTCAACTTTTGCGTTTTACACTTTCTCAGTATGCAAATATCGTTCGCCGTCTCGGTCATGTCTTTCTGTTTCTGTCCTTGTCTCCAGGCCTCTAAGTTTGTGTGGGGGCCACCGAGTCGCGGAAGCCTGCCCCACGCCTGCGGCCGGCCTGTGGCTCCCCGGCGTTGTCCCCCACGCGCTATCCCACGTCGTTGCGATTCAGTCAGTACCTGGCTCCCGGGTTTTCCCTGCCCCGACAGCCTCTCAGGCTCAGTGGTACACCTCTCGCTGGTGCCATGCCTCGGGGCCTTTTTTTTTTTTTTTTAAGATTTTATTTATTTATTTGACAGAGAGATTTTATTTATTTATTTGACAGAGAGAGAGAGACAGAGAGAGATAACAAGTAGACAGAGCAGCAGGCAGAGAGAGAAGGAGAAGCAGACTCCCCGCCAAGCAGAGAGCCCGGCCGGATGTGGGGCTCGATCTCAAGACCCCGGAATCATAACCCCAGCCGAAGGCAGAGGCTTAACCCACTGAGCCACCCAGGCGCCCCCTTAGGTGTTCTTCTGCGTCTAGAGAGCCTCCTCCCGTGCCAACTCCCCCACGAACGCAAGTGACCAAACAGGGCGGTGACTCTACCGCCGCCGCAGTGCTCCGCCCCGACCTCGCCGCTTCCGCCGGCCCGTGCAGCCCCGCCCCCAGACGGTGGGGAGCCTATCCGCCTGCACGCTTATTGGCTCCTCCCCGGCGCCCTCCACGGCGCGCGCCCCTCCCTCCGCCCGCTGGCCCGTCCGTCAGTCAGTCAGGCAGGCAGTCGGTCCGAGTGGTGGTGTCCTCTCCTGCTCTTCTAAGCGGTTCCGCCCTTGGTCCTTCCCGGTCGGCATCGGCAGCTGCACTCGCAGCGGCGCGGTCCCTCCGGGAGGCGCGGCGTGGGCCGAGCGGCGGCTGCAGAGCGTCGAGCCCTTCGCGGCGGAGGCGGCGGCGGCGGCGGCGGCCCGGCAGCCAACATGGCGGCGGCGGCGGCGGCGGGCGCGGGCCCGGAGATGGTCCGCGGGCAGGTGTTCGATGTGGGGCCGCGCTACACCAACCTCTCGTACATCGGCGAGGGCGCCTACGGCATGGTGTGGTGAGTGTCCGCGCCCTCTCGCAGGCCGGGCCACGCCCGCCCACCCGACTGCCCGGGGACACAGCGGACGCAGCCGCGGCCTCGTCCGCGCCCCGGCCTCCCGGGCCGCCTAGACCCCAACCCTTGGTTTCACTGCGGTGGGTGCGCCGGGGGCCTCGGGCGGAGTTCGGGGGCCGGTCGAGGTTGGGGTGTTGCTCGCGGGCGTTTCGCCGACCGGCCTTCGCTTGCCGCAGGGAGGGGCATAGGGGGCGGAGGCCAGTACCCGCGTACCCCCAGATACAGGCGTAGCGGAGATTTTACAGCCAGGATCTCCGGGAAGAGAACGTTAGGGGTTCCCGTCCCCGCATCCTCCGGTTTGCTAGCATCGTGGCTTTCTTCTTGACATCCGATTGTAGAGCCGGGAATTCCTTCAGAAGCTTGTCGGTGGTGGTGTTGGCCACGGTCTTAAAAGCCCTTCGCCTCGGCATGTGTGCAGAACGCAGAAAATAATTACCTTCCTCCCCTCGCCTGTATTCCGCGAACGGCTTTCATTAAGTATCTTTAGTAGTGCTAACGGTGTTTTCCTGCGCAGGCTTTGTATAAAAAGCGTTAGTAGCATCACTGTTGGTTGTGAACTGTTTTAATCTTGAAGTTTTAAAATGGATTTTAATACCCATATCATTTGCGTTTCAGAAAGGATAAGCCCGCACGGCTCTCTTGATTTATTAAAGAGTCGATTGGAGTTGGGCCTAATTTCACTCTTTTTTTCTTTACCCGGAGTGAGCTCTCTTACTAGCGTAAATGTATTCAGACGTTTTAGCCCAATAGTTGTGGACTTTCCCTGTTAATGTTTTCGTGGTCAGTAATTATGCAGCCTTAATAGAGTTCTTGCAGAATTACAGGCACTCTCCCTTATCTTGATCCATATTCCTCAGAAACGTTCGTGGTTCTGTTTATTAGAATTAACTGTATTGTTTTGTGCTGATGAGGACTTAATGAAGTGTAGACTCCCTTACACCTATTTTTCTTGTGAGTGTGTCTTGCGTTGAGTGAAGGAGGCAAACTAATATTTATTGAACACTTGGTGGCAGGTACTGTACTGGATATATCATCTCATTTTATTTGAACAGCCACCTTGAAGGAGGAAAGGGCTTGATATCCCTCTTTCAGGGGAGAATGTATTTTCAGGTGAAGCAAATTCTTCAGGTCATACAACTGAAGAGCCAGACCTGAGATTGTAGACTGAGATCCTGTCTCAAATGCTGCAGCTCTGTTATATCCCGCTGTCTTTAAATAGTGTTATTAATAGCTTTAGAGTTGGGCATATTTTACTGTTGTAAGCAAGTCTGTTTTATAAATGTATTCAAATTTGAATGATTGTGATTGTAGAAATGCCATAAAGGGCATGTTTTAACAAGTATCTTAGACTAATTAAATTTTAAAAAGCTAATTGAATCTTGACTATTTTCATTCTCTTGAGGAGCAAAATGCTTCACATATGCAACTGTGAAAATTAATGTGAACTCAGAGGTTTAGGAGCCAAAAGAGGAATTAAATTAGGTCAGGTCTAAAAGATATAAGGCCCTAGAAAGTACTGCCCATAGCATCACTTCTCTGTCATACATCTGATTGCTATTCCATCTGCTGGTAAGTATGCCAGTACAGGTGTCATGAGGTTCAGAGCTGTCCATAACAGCGTTCAGCTCTTTTTAAAAATTTAACATCTAAAATAAAGACTGAAAAAAATCTTTAGATTTAGAATACTTTATTTATTTAATATTTATTTATTTAACAGAGAGAGAGAGAGAGAGAGGTCGATCACAAGTAGGCAGGCCGGGGGGGGGGGTTCATTTAAGAAGCCCTCCAAAAACCCAGCATTCTTAATCAACATTTATTAAATGCTAATAATGTGCAACACAGATTATATTCTTACTAAGATGAGGATTAAAAGCAATAATCTGGACCAAGGATTCTACTTCCAGTTATACTGGTATTTGGAACTTAGCAAAAGAAAATTACTGTGAAAGTACTCAGCATCTCCCCCGACTGAGACTTGGAAGGTCAAATGTCTACAGCAATGATAGACATAGTTACCCTATCTAAATTATCTTCAGACTAGTAAGAATGAAGAAAAAAAAAAAACAACCTTTCAATTAAAGTATCCTAGGGGTGCCTGCTCTATGCAGGGCTCAGTCCCAGGACCCTGAGATCAAGACCTGAGTTGAAGGCAGAGGTTTAACCTACTAAGCCACCCAGACACCCCTAGGATACTTTAATTGAAAGGTTTTTTTTGTTTTTTGTTTTTTGTTTTTGCTGGGTTTTTGGAGGGCTTCTTAAATGAAAGGTTAATGTTTAAATAGTGATTTTTTAAAAATGTAATGCTTCCAGACAGATTTGAAGATTTTCAAGAATTGAGAATTTTGCCCTTTTTTGTGCAGAGCCCTTTCTTAATCATTATATGGAGGGTATAAAGATGAAGAGTGGAGTTTGAGTTCCCTCTTTTTTTTTTTTTTTTTTAAGATTTTGTTTATTTATTTGACAGAGAGAGATCACAAGTAGGCAGAGAGGCAGGCAGAGAAAGAGGAGGAAGCAGGCTCCCTGCTGAGCAGAGAGCTCGATGAGGGACTCAGGATCCTGATGGTCATGACCCGAGCCGAAGGCAGCGGCTTAACCCACTGAGCCACCCAGGTGCCCTTGAGTTCCCTCCTTTTTTTTTTTTTTTTTTAAATATTATTTATTTATTTATTTGACAGAGAGAGAGATCACAAATAGGCAGAGAGGCAGGCAGAGAGAGAGAGGAGGAAGCAGGCTCCCTGTCAAGCAGAGAGCCCGATGCGGGGCTCGATCCCAGGACCCTGAGATCATGACCTGAGCCAAAGGCAGTGGCTTAACCCACTGAGCCACCCAGGCGCCCTTGAGTTCCCTCTTTTAAGAGTGGTTATGATTTTGATGGATAATAGGCTCAAATGATAGATTGAGCTGTGGAATCTAATCCTGGAAAAGTAGGTAGAAAATTGTAGAGGACTGTAAAAGCAAAACTGAGTTTGCTTCTATATTTGTGCAATGAAGAAGTATCCATTATTTTTATTTTATTTTATTTTATTTTTAAAGATTTTATTCATTTATTGGACAGAGAGATCACAGATAGGCAGAGGCAGGCAGAGAGAGAGGGGAAGCAGGCTCCCCGCTGAGCAGAGAGCCCGATGTGGGGCCGGATCCCAGGACCCCGAGACCACGACCCAAGCTGAAGGCAGAGGCTTAACCCACTGAGCCACCCAGGCACCCCTAAGTATCCATTATTTTGAAAACAGGCAGTCATATGATTAATTCTGGGATTTTTGGAGTGTAGATCAACACTGGTGGAATTGATGGAGAAAAAACTGTTGATATTACAATTAAGCTGTTGTAACTGTCTAGAGGTGAAGTGATATAGTGGTATTGGAAGGCAACAGATGGAGGTGCTGAGAGACCTTATTAAGATAGAATCCATTGGGTGGGTGTTCCTAAGTAGCTCAGCTAGTTAAGTGTCCAGCTCTTGATTTCAGCTCAGGTCTTGATCTCAGTGTTGCGAGTTCATGCCCAGAGTGGAGCCTACTTTTTAAAAAAAGGAAAAAGAAAAAAACAATTCATGGAGTGCCAGGGATAGCTCAGTCAGTGGAGCATGTGACTCTTTATCTGAGGGTTGTTAAGTTTGAGCTCATGTTCGGTATAGAGATTACTTGAAAATCAAATCTTTTTAAAAAAAAAATCCTTATGAGCTCTTTATCAGAAGAATGGTAGAAAGAACGAATTACGGCAAGTATGGGAAGAAGCAAAGGATGATGAGGTCTAGAAGGGCAAGAGTCTTTTTTTTTTTTTTTAAAGATTTTATTTATTTATTTATTTGACAGAAATCACAAGTAGATGGAGAGGCAGGCAGAGAGAGAAGGAATCAGGCTCCCTGCTGAGCAGAGAGCCCGATGCGGGACTCGATCCCAGGACCCTGAGATCATGACCTGAGCCGAAGGCAGTGGCTTAACCCACTGAGCCACCCAGGCGCCCTAGAAGGGCAAGAGTCTTAATGAGGTGAGATTTGGATTTAAGAGGGATTTCACAGACAAGGATTTTTCAGTTTGGATATGGGTATATTTGTTAATTCCAAGGCTTCTAGTTTGGGAGTCTGGGAGGATGGTGTTGCTGTTATCAGAGAAGAAATATACTGTAGACAAAGAAGGTTTATTAAGGAAAAATAATGAGTTGAGACTTACTAAGTTGTGATGACTGTAGGCCATTTAGGCTATATCCAGAAGGCATCTTGAAATTTAGAAGAGGGAATCTGGAGATGAAATTTTATGAAAGTGGTAGTCTTTTTTTTTTTTTGTTTTATTTATTTATTTGACAGGCAGAGATCACAAGTAGGCAGAGAGGCAGGCAGAGGGGATGGGAAGCAGGCTCCTCCTGAGCAGAGAGCCCGATGCGGGGCTCAGTCCCAGGACCCTGAGATCATGACCAGAGCCAAAGGCAGAGGCTTAACCCACTGAGTCACCCAGGCGCCCCGAAAGTGGTACTCTTGTGTGGATGAGCACAGATTCTTATCCGAGGTGATTGCTGAGGTGAAATTGCAAGCAGGTGTGTATATTCATCTTTTTAGTAAACAATCCATACATTCAGTAGATTTTCAAAGGGGTCCATTATCCCAGACAGGTTAAGAACTACTGAGGTAGAACAGGAAGACCACAGAGGTAAACCATACAAACTTTTTAAAAAGATTTATTTATTTTAGAGGGAGGGGGAGCGTGAGTGCGAGCATTCACAAGGGTGGGGGGCAGAGAGAGAGGAAGGGAGAGTCTTAAGCAGATTCCTTGATGCGTGTGAGTCTGACTCCCATTTCAATTTCACCACCCTGAGATCATGAGCTGAAACCAGGAGTGGGATGCTTAATGGACTTTGCCATCCACATGCCCCCTTGACAAATATATATATTTTTAAGATTTTATTTATTTGAGAGAGAGAGCACAATCGGGAGGAGCAGAGAGGGAGAAGCAGACTCTCCATTGAGCAGGGAGCCCAATGTGGGACCTGAACCCGGAACTCCCGTATCATGACCTGAGCTTAACAGATGCTTAACCGATTGAGCCACACAAGCACTCCCCCTTGAGAAATATTTTTAAGAGGTAGGCAAAGGAATAAGAGCCTGAGGACTAGTGAGACATGTTAGAATCAGGGAAAAAAATTGTATGAGAGGGAAAAACTGAAGCTGTGTATGCTTGATCACTTATTAACCAAGATAAGTAAATTTTGAGTAAGTTGAGTTTGAAACACTTTCTGAATATGATTGGAGAGGTCATAGGGTTATCTCCATAGAGATACTAATTGAAGTAGAGATACTTTGAGAGTGGATAAGATTGGAGGAAAAATGTGAGAACTGAGCCACAGGAATGCCTGACTTTAGGTGTCAACAGAGGACAAGTTACGGAAGAGGATAGAGGAAGTGTGGCTAAAGAGACCAGTCAGGAGTGTAGATCATCAAAGAAGCCAAGAAGATTGTGGTCAGAAGGGATTAACATTGTATAAAGGACAAACAATGCAATTTGAAGACAAATTATTGGACTTTGTGATTTTCAGCTCTCCTTTAAAAAAAAAAAAAAAAATGGTTCCAAGCAAAATTTCAGTGTGATCACCTTCTGAATGGTGCAATATCCTGTCTTACTAAGAGTTTTTGATTGTGGCAGACTAGTAGAACTACTATTTAGTCAACACTTCGCTTTATATGCATCAGTTAATCCTCATAACCACACTGCAAACATGGTTATTTTGTACAAAAGTGAGGAAACTTGAGACAGAGAGATTGACTTGCCCAAGGACACAAGCTAGTAAGTGATAATGCATCCCAGTCTGTCTGGTTCCTAAATGATACTCAACCAAAGATCAAAGTTGAGAAGGTATATTCTTTCAGTAATAGGAAGTACCTATTGTCTGCTTTTGCTTGTATCCCCTTTTAGCCTTGTATTTTTTTTTTTATTTTTTAAAGATTTTTAAAATTTATCTTAGAAACAATGTGAATGGGTGCGGACATGAGTGGGAGGGGCAGAGGGAGAGAGAATCCCAAGCAGACTCCATGCTGAGCCTGTAACCCAATGTGGGGCTCCATCTCAGGACCCCAAGATCATGACAGCTGAAATCAAGGATCAGATGCTCAACTGTCTATGCTACCCAAGCACCCCAGTTTTTAGTCATTTATCTATTTGTTAAAAAAGATTTTATCTATTTGAGAGAGAGGGAGCACAAGTAAGGGGAGTGGGTGAGGGAGACGTTGACTCCCTTCTGAGCAGGGAGCCTGCTGCAGGGCTTCATCCCAGGACCCTGGGATCATAACCTAAGCTAAAGGCAGATACTCACCAACTGAGCCACCCAGGCTCACTCTTTACAGCCTTTTAAAAAACATGGGGCGCCTGGGTGGCTCAGTGGGTTAAGCCTCTGCCGTCGGCTCAGGTCGTGATCTCAGGGTCCTGGGATCAAGCTCCTCATCGGGCTCTCTGCTCAGCAGGGTGCCTGCTTCTCCCTCCCACTCTCCCTGCCTCTCTGTTTACTTGTGATCTCTCTCTGTCAAATAAAATCTTTTAAAAAATAAAAAACTTCCATGCAAGGTCATTCACTCAGAAAATATTTACTGTGTACCTATTATGTGCCGGGATTCACATGGTCCCTGTCTTTTAGTATCCTTCAGTCCAAATGGTTGGATGGAATTGGGCAATAATAAAGAGAATATACCAGTCCATTCAGAAAGAATGTATGTAGTGCTATGAGAAAAAGAAGGCCTGAGTGATGCGGGGCTGTCTTTGTATGGCTTTATAGACTTTTGACCTGGGTGTTGAAGTATGAATAGGAATTCGCCTTGAGATATGCATTCTAGGTGGAGGAAAATGTACGTGCAAAGCAACATACCAGGCCAGGGAAACCACAAGTTTTTTGGGATGGCAGGAGTGTAGCGTGTCTTTTTAGGAGAAAGCTGTTGACAGCTGTTGATAGCCAAATCCTGAAGGACATTGTTTACTGAGGAATTTAGACTTGATTTTGTAAGTGAGAGAGTTATTAAAGGATGGCCTTGTCTCTGCCAGTTCCTCTTAAATTTTGTGAATTATGTTCCCTTCTTTGTGTCTCTTACGCTTTCTACCTGCTGTGCTTACTTTCTTATCCTTCTGCTTATTTTGGGCTACTCAGTGGGTGTGACTTACATCCCTTTTCCAGGGGCATTTTGAAATGTATGTAGGTTTTAGGGACGCCTGGGTGGCTCAGTTGGTTAAGCAGCTGCCTTCGGCTCAGGTCATGATCCCAGCGTCCTGGGATCGAGTCCCACATCGGGCTCCTTGCTCGGCAGGGAGCCTGCTTCTCCCTCTGCCTCTGCCTGCCTCTCTGTCTGCCTGTGCTCGCTCTCCCTCTCTCTCTGACAAATAAATAAATAAAATCTTTAAAAAAAAAAAAAAGAAAGAAATGTATGTAGGTTTTGTTTTTTGGTTGGGGAGTATTATAGGCCTTCCATGTGTATATGGTGGAGGCAGGCATGCTAAACGATCTGCAGTGCATGGTACAGTCCCTGTACTGGAGCATCGTCCTGTCAAGATGATAGTAAACCCCTCTAGTCCATCCCCCAAAAACATTGGGCCCTGTTTAACTCCCGTGTTCCTCTGGCTCATCTTCTTCATAAACTTACCCTTATTACTGTTGGCTGTAGCATTCCCTCCTTTCCTGAGACTCTGTTGGGTATTTGTACCACCTGTTGGAAAGGCAAGACCAGCAGTAGAATATATCATCTGTAGAAGCTCAAGACTTACAAGTATATCTGGATTCAGATTCTTAGTTTTGCCTGTTAATTTTAAGATTTTATTTATTTATTTGACAGAGAGAGATCACAAGGAGGCAGAGAGGCAGGCAGAGAGAGAGGGTGAAGCAGGCTCCCCGCTGAGCAGAGGGCCTGATGCAGAGCTCATCCCAGGAACCTGAGATTATGACCTGAGCCAAAGGCAGAGGCTTAACGCACTGAGCCACCCAGGCACCCCTGCCTGTTAACTTCTAACAATGAAGTGTCTTGTACACATCTGGGAACTCAGTGATCTGGGCAAGCCATTTTACATGAGCAAATGAAAATTCAATGTTTCTGAACACTTACGAGTACAAGTAACTCAGTGAAATGAATTTTGGTATTAATAACAACCCTGTTGATGTGTACAATTCTGGTAGTTAGCTATGACTGATAACCCATTTCCATGAATTGCAGGTTTTCACTTCTCAAGTATTATATGAAAAGTTTTATGAAAAGCATCCGCATTTTCTTAGAAACCATATATAATTTATTCTCTACCTTTTTCACATTAAGATACCTGCTAATTAAAAAAAGAACTGATTCCCCAACAAACATCCATAGCTGTTTCACCTTGTATCCAGTCCACTCTACCCACCCACCTAACCCTGAGGTGCTGTTTCTCCCCTTTGTTTCTCTTTCACTACTTGGGGCTCCCTCATATTGGAAAGCCAGCAGGATAGATATTCTCCAAGGTCCTTTTTGGATTCTCAGTCTTCAGACAGTCTCTGTGTTCTGAATCCATGGCCAATAGGGGTTGGTTAATAGGGTGTGGGGTGTACCATGGTCAATTAAGTGACATTGGTTGCATGCCTACCTTGTTTTAGGTACTATGATTCCAGGTTAATTTTCATTCTCATCTTTGAGATAATTTGCTTATTTATTTATTATTTTATTATTATTATTATTATTATTATTTTTGCTTTATAGATAAGGAAACCAGATCTCAGGTAATTAGACAAGGTTCACAACCAATAAATATATAGCAGAACTGAGATTTAGCTAGACCCCAAACCTGTGAGTGAGTGAGTGATAAATAAATAATATTTATTGATTAAAAAAATATTTATTTATTTGGCTTTACTCTGTTACACCAAGCTACCTGGAAAAATGCTTCCTACAGCCTGGGTTCTTGAATGCATTGGCACCAAAGTATAAAAAGATAATTTTCATAGATGACTTGGGCCTGTAGGGAGGTAGAAGAGGGAAAAACTGGATACCTGGAAAGGATGAGAGAGGTAGGGTTAAACTTAACCTTTAAAAAAAAAAAAAAAGATTTTATTTATTTGACAGACCACGAGAGATGGAACATAAGCACAGGGAGTGAGAGAGGGAGAAGCAGGCTTCCTGCAGAGCAGAGCATGACCTGAGCCGAAGGCAGAGGCTTAACGACTGAGGCACCCAGGCACCCCCAGGTTAAACCTACTTTTTATCAGGAGGGTAGTATTGAATTCTTCTCATCTTTTCTACTTCCTTCCACAGTTTCTTCATTTCCATTTACTTAATAGTGTGTATCTGACCTATGTGCCCAGCAGTACGATCAAAGTGGTGAACAGAAGGGGTGGTTTCACTCTGTGGTGTTGACTGAGTTTGATGAGCTGCACAATGCTACTGGAGAGCTTAAAAGGAGAGCTAGGATGGTTTTGAGTAGTCCCGGAATATGTCCTGGCAGAAGTGGTATTTAAGTTGGGATCTGAAGAATGACTTGGAGCTAACTAATTGAAAGGTGGTATAAGGTGCTGGAGTGTTTAATGTACTACCTTGTAGAAAATGATTGTGGAAATTGAGTTTGTGATTAAGATTCAGGGATCTTGGGCGCCTGGGTGGCTCAGTGGGTTAAGCCGCTGCCTTCAGCTCGGGTCGTGATCTCAGGATCCTGGGATCAAGTCCCACATCGGGCTCTCTGCTCAGCAGGGAGCCTGCTTCCTCCTCTCTCTCTCTGCCTGCCTCTCTGCCTACTTGTCAAATAAATAAATAAAATCTTTAAAAGAAAAAAAGATTCAGGGATCTTTCCCATGGTAATGCAGGGATGGGAAGCGCAGTTACAACTTCAATATACAGTTGTAACCGGGAACTAGAAAATAGACCCAGTCTCCTACCTCCTTCTGTCTTGATGTATCCAAAATCTTCTTGCATTCTGCATTTCTGCATGGCTGGGGATTTTTTCTTTTTTCTTTTACCACATCCACATGCATTTGGCAGAAGAAAGCTTATCCTAGCTTCCTCAAGGCATGTGTCTTTAGTATGTTGACTACCAGAGGCTGAGAGCACACTCTGAATCCAATTCCTGGGAGAGAATTTGCTTGGGATAGTGTCCATCTCTGGTCCAGTCAGCTGGTGAAGTCATTTGAAAAGGCTGAACTTCTCCAAGGGATGAGGGATGAGGTGGCAGTAGTCAGAAGATGTCTCCTGCTGACTGCTGACTTGCCAGGTTCAAGTTCTTGGTGCTGCTTCCCCTGCTCTTCTCCAGGCTGGGACTTTTCCTTGCCTTTTGGAGTCTGTGGGGAAGGAAGAGAGGAGAGGAGAGGGAGAAGTAGTTGAGACAGAAGAGCTTTGGGTTGCTTTTAGGGTTCTTTTGTTTTTCTGTCTCTGGTATAATGGGGGTGGCAGCTAAACTGGGCAGTATCTTTCAGCTTTATTTGGTATTTGATACATATGTAGCATGTGTAAGTTATGTAACCTAACAGTAAACACTTAAGAACCTACAACTCTGTGAGTAACTTTTTTTTTTTAAGATTTTATTTATTTATTTAAGAGAGCCTGCTCAAGTGGGGGCAGGAGGAAAGGGAGAGGAAGAAGCAGTCTGCCCACTGAGCAGGGAGCCCAATGTTAGGGGTGAGGGGAAGCTCAATTCCAGGACCCTGAGATCATGACTTGAGCTGAAGGCAGAGGCTTAACCTACTGAGCCACTAAGTGCCCCTCCCTCAGTGACCTCTTCTTCTTTTTTTTTTTTAAATTTATTTATTTGATAGAGAGATTACAAGTAGGCAGAGAGGCAGGAGGGGGGGAGCAGGCTCCCCACCAAGCAGAGAGCCCGATGAGGGGCCGATCCCAGGACCCTGAGACCATGATCCGAGCCAAACACAGAGGCCCAACCCCCTGAGCCACCCAGGTGCCCCTACCCTCAGTGACTTCTTGACCACATTGTCTCAGCCACAGCCTTCACTTCAAGGTTTAACTTCTTTCTGGAAGCCTGTATAGTGGAGTGGGTAAGGGCATGGTTTTTCACCATTTGTATATCATATATATATGCAGCTATGGCAGATTATCCAGCCTGAGCCTTATTTTCCTTATCTGTAGAAAGGGAGTAGTGGTATATACCTTAGTGTTGTGAGGATTAAATGAGGAATGTAGGTGAAAGTGTTGAGTGCTCAGTATCTGGTTAATGCTCTAATCATTATTCCCTTGAAGTGAATGGGCCTGAGAAGACCCACCTCAGTCTCTTGGAATATCCTTTTCTTTTAGAAAAAGAAAAATATTTATTTGAGAGTGAGTGAGTGCATGAGTGGGGAAGGGGTGGGAGGCGGTGGGGGGTGGTTGTGGTGGTATGAATCTCAAGTCAACTTCACACCAAGCTCATGGAGCCCAACTCTGGGCTCGATTTCATGACCCTGAGATCATGGCCTGAGCTGAAAGCAAGCACTGGATGCTCAATCCACTGAGCCAGCCAAGCATCCCATGGACAAATCTATTTTTTAAGTGGGTTATTCTTTCAGTTGTTATTTATTTATTTTTTTAAAGATTTATTTATTTATTTATGACAGACAGAGATCACAAGTAGGCAGAGAGGCAGGCAGAGAGAGAGAGAGGAGGAAGCAGGCTCCCTTCTGAGCAGAGAGCCCAATGTGGGACTCGATCCCAGGGCCCCAAGATCATGACCTGAGCCGAAGGCAGCGGCTCAACCCACTGAGCCACCCAGGCGCCCCCTGGGTGTTATTGTTATTAAATAAAAATAAAGCATCTCTGAGCAGTTTTTTAAAGAAATATATTTTTAAAGATTTGGTTTATTTATTTGACAGAGACACAGGGAGAGAGGGAACACAGCTGAGGAGTGGGAGAGGGAGAAGCAGGCTTCCCACTGAGCTGGGAGCCCGATGTGGGGCTGGATCCCAGGATAGGAGGATCATGACCTGAGCTGAAGGCAGATGCTTAATGACTGAGCCACCCAGGCACCCCCTCTGAGCAGTTTTTATACTAAGCAGATCATATTTGTTTCCTTTTTCTCACATGTCCCCTAAAATAATTTTTGAGAATTTGAAGCCATATCAGAATAGTCCTCCCTTATGTAAGAATCTGTTGTAAGAAATAAAACTGTGGTTAACAACTAAAAAGTTGTAGGATATCCTAACCAAGAAAATTAATAGTTTCTTTCTCAGCCAGTCAGTGCCCTCTACACAAACTCCAAACTCTTTTAGCTCTAATTTTGCAACTTTATTTCAATTACTAGCTTAATGGGTTTGTTATTCCAAAGGTAGGTACTCCCAGAGCCTTTTACCCTGGGTGTTGAAGAGATGGCCAGGTATGAGTCTGATGCAGATTCTGAGAATTCCCTTTAAGGCCAACTTGAGGGGTCAAACAGATAGACAGAATATGAGGGTTGATGGGGCGCCTGGGTGGCTCAGTTGGTTAAGCCATTGCCTTTGGCGCAGGTCATGATCCTGGAGTCACAGCAGGGAGTCTGCTTCTCCCCCAGACCTTCTCTCTCATGTTCTCTCTCTCTCTCTCATTCTCTTACATAAATAAATAAAATCTTAAAAAAAAAATATGAGGGCTGCAGCTTCCACTAATTATCAGGGGCTCAGTTTTTGCAGTTTGGACCTTAATCTGGTTTAACAAGCTCTTTTAAAATGCTGATATCCTGGGGTGCCTGGGTGGCTCAGTGGAGTAAAGCCTCTGCTTTCAGCTCAGGTCATGATCCCAGAGTCCTGGGATCGGGCTCTCTGCTCAGCAGGGAGCCTGCTTCCTCCTCTCTCTGACTGCCTCTCTGCCTACTTGTAATCTCTGTCTGTCAAATAAATAGATAAAATCTTAAAAAAAAAATGCTGATATCCCACTTCCAGGATGTAGCCTTGTTCATCCTTTTAAATGAGACTGATTTTTAAAAAATTGACCAAACCGCAAGCGAAAGGAAGCTGTATCTAGCCTTCATTCTACCTTTTAAAATAGCTATATCAATACACTATAAAATTCATAAAATTTTAAGTATTCTGTTTAATCATTTTTGGTACATTTACAAAGTTGTGCAACCATCACCACAATCCAGCTTTAGAACATTTCCATCATTCCAAAAAGTTCCTCCTTGTCATTTGCAGTCAGTTCCCACCCCCACTCCCACCCCCAGGCCGCTCCTGATCTGCTTTCTGTTTTGCCTCTCCTTGAACTTTCATGAAAATGGATTCATGCAAGATACATTTTTTTGTATCTGGTGTTTTCTTCATTTTCAGTGGTTTTGAGATTGATCCGTGTCATTGCAAGGATCTGTAGTTTCT
The DNA here is from genome assembly GCF_020171115.1 of Neogale vison. Taxonomy (NCBI): domain Eukaryota; kingdom Metazoa; phylum Chordata; class Mammalia; order Carnivora; family Mustelidae; genus Neogale; species Neogale vison. The sequence goes on along the minus strand of NC_058093.1, from coordinate 213,589,598 downwards.
TGGATTTTTTTATTAAATAGCAATTACCTGAATAGATATACTAGATTATGGACATGTGGAAGTTTTTGGGTTTTGTCTATTATGAATAATGCTGTTATACATTCATCTGTAAGTTTTCCTGTGGATATTTGATTTTATTTCTCTTGGTTACTTGGGAGTTGCTGGGTTATAGAACAAGTGATAATGTGTGTGTGTGTTTGGGGGAGAGGATGGTAAAATGATTTTATTTTAAACCATAACAAGACTACAGATTAATCCATTGAACAAATATGAATACCCTATGTATGGGCCACTATTCTGGGTACTGAGAATGGTGTGGTAAACAGAACTTAGTCCCTGACCATGAGGAATTTACTCTTCAGTGGAGAAGGTAGACAAGCATTTCACTTACTAGTATGTGCTGTGAAGAAAACTTCTATAAAATAGGTTAAGAGTATAGAGTAGAGGGCTACCTGGGTAGCTCAGTTGTTAAGCGTCTGCCTTTAGCTCAGGTGGGTCCTGGGATCGAGCCCCACATGGTGCTCCCGGCTCCATGGGAAGCCTGCTTCTCCCTCTGCCACTCCCCCTGCTTGTGTTTCCTCTCTCCCTGTCTCTGTCAAATAAATAAATAAAATCTTTAAAAAAAAAATCTTTAACGCCTGGGTGGCTCAGTTGGTTGGGCAGCTGCCTTCGGCTCGGATCATGATCCCAGCGTCTTGGGATCGAGTCCCACATCGGGCTCCTTGCTCGGTGGGAAGCCTGCTTCTCCCTCTGCCTCTGCCTGCCATTCTGTCTGCCTGTGCTCGCTCGCTCTCCCTCTCTCACTCTCTCTGATAAATAAATAAAAAAAAAAATCTTTAAAAAAAAATGTAGAGTGGAAAGAGGAAGGCATTTTTTTTCTGTAAACATATTCAATGCTACATACTTAAATTTTTTTTTTAAACACTTAACAATTTTTTTAAAAAGATTTTATTTATTTATTTGACAGTGATCACAAGCAGGCAGAGAGGCAGGCAGAGAGGAGGAGGAAGCAGGCTCCCCGCTGAGCAGAGAGCCTGATGCAGGGCTCCATCCCAGGACCCTGAGATCATGACCTGGGCTGAAGGCAGTGGCTTAACCCACTGAGCCATCCAGGCGCCCTTTAACAATTTTTTAAAAACAGTCTGAAATGTTTAGAAATATTGTAAGGACAGTACAAAGAAGGTATTTGCCTGCACCACTTGAGGGTAAATTGCTGATACAGTGCCCCGTCTCACCGGAACACTTCAATGTGTATTTTTTATCAAACAGGGAATGTCTCCTACATAACCATAATATAACCATCACTATCAGGAAATTAACACTGACACATTATTACTTCCTACTCTTTAGCCAGTGTTCAGCAATCTCATTTCATTTGGTTGTCCTGTCTCTGGTCTCCTAGCTGGAGCAGTTCCTTAGACTTCCTTTGGCTCTAATACCTTGACTCTTCTGAAAATTGTTGTATTTTTACTTTTGAGGAAACTTTCAGACTATTTTCCAAAGTAGATACACCATTTTACATTTCTATCAGCAGTGTGTGAGGCATTCTAGTTCTTCAAAGCCTTATCAAAATTTGGTTTAGTCAGTCTTTTTGATTATATTGGTATCAGTTGAGTATTGTAAGTGGTATTGCATTATAATTTTACTTTGCATTTTCCTCATGACTAATGATGATTTTTTCTGTGCATATTAACCAGTTGTATATCTTTTTTTTTTTTTTTTTAAAGATTTTATTTATTTATTTGTCAGAGAGAGAGGGAGAGAGAGCAAGCACAGGCAGACAGAGAGGCAGGCAGAGGCAGAGGGAGAAGCAGGCTCCCTGCCGAGCAAGGAGCCTGATGTGGGACTCGATCCCAGGACGCCAGGATCATGACCTGAGCCGAAGGCAGCTGCTTAACCAACTGAGCCACCCAGGCGTCCCAACCAGTTGTATATCTTAACTGATGAAGTGTCTGGTCCTAACTTCTGCCCGTTTAAAAAAAAATTATTGTCTTTCATTTGGTTTTGGTATATATAGCTTTGCTCTCTCCATGTTTTCCTTTAATAAGCTAAAAATTTGAAGCATAATCCAAATCTAATCTTGAGGCAACACCGGAAAAATCTTGCTCTCTTGCTCAGATAAAATCTTTAAAAAAAAATTTTTTTTTTTTTAAATTTTTAAGTGATCTCTACATTCAGTGTGAGGCTCAGATTTATAACTCTGAGATCAAAAGTCACATGCTTCACTATCTGAGCCAGTCAGATGCCCGAATACAAGTAATTTTGAAAAAGAGAAAAGTTAGTACAATCTTATTTATAGAAGAAAAATTTTTAACTGTACAGCTGAAGAAAATAAAACAAAACCAATGTATTTCCCAATTAATATCTAAATTTCCACTGAACACAGGCTTGCAAAGTGGAGAGCAAAACCTACAGAATTTACTGTGGCCACCAGGTTTTATCCTGAGTCAGAGTTGAGAATACTGCTATTTATTCCTTCAAAAGAAACGTGAAAATGTTTAGTTTGGGGCTTACTTAAAATGTTCCTTCCCTTTCCAATCTGGCAATGCAGACTTATCTTCAAATAAAACTTTATTTCCTCCATTAAATCATCTTTGTTTCTGTTCCATACTTGAAGATTTTTTTTAGACCAATGTAATCGTTTCCCATAAATCAATTTTTGCAAGACCATATAGACATATAAAAATGCTTGATATGATGTTTCACATCAGAAAAAAAACCAGTTGACAGCAACACTGGATTAATCTAGGACTGTTGCTAGGACAATTGTCTGCTTTTTGGGGATACCCATCCCCAATTTGGGATACCAGTCCCATATTTGCTAATGTTTTCAAGCATCCTTTTAGGACAACTCTGATTCTTTACCATCCATGTGATGATAAAAGTGATATTCTTTAGAAGTGTTGTAAATTCCTTCCTTAGTCCAGGAGGAGCTGGAAAGAAAGGACATTTGTGATTCTTGTCCACTCTGATGTAACTGCTCAGAAGAGCCGTTTATTTCCTGTCACCAAGAAAGTGTAAGATGGAATGGTTATAAGAAGTTTATAGAAACTTCAGGAATGTTTCTGGTTACCCCAGCAGGCAGAATGTAGTTTCCAAGACCTGGTAAATGTCTGTGTAGCAACCTAGAATTTAATGCTAATCTATACAAATGTAAATTGGATGATATTTTGTGGCTTCTCATGGTTTCTGATTTAAACAGGAAAGTCTCTCATGCTTCCCTACTAAGTAAGCTGCTGGCATTGTGCCGAGGTATATTTTACTTATGGAAGGAAGTATCCATCACTTCCTATTTTTGTTTTTTAACATAAATGGGTGAATTTTGTCAAATGTAAACTTTTCTGCCTCCGTGAAGATGATCCTGTGATTTTTCTTCTCTAGCATTATATCCATATTAATGGATTTCCTTAATATTGAACCTCCCTTATATTCTTAGAATAAATCCTGCTTGGTTAGGCTGTATTTTTCTTTCTTATTTATTTATTTTATATATATAGAGAGAGATCACAAGTAGGCCGACAGGCAGGCGTGGGGCGGGGGCAAGCAGGCTCCCTGATGGAGCAGAGAGAGCCCGATGCCGGGCTCGATCCCAGGACCCTGAGATCATGACCTGAGCTGAAGGCAGAGGCTTAACCCATTGAGCCACCCAGGTGTCCCTGTATTCTTCTTTCTAATGTACTATTGGATTCTGTTTGCTAATGTTTGAAGATTTTGTGTTAATATTCACAAATGATGTTAGTCTACTATATCATTTTTTGTGCAGTCTTTTGGCAGGTGTGGGGGTTACTGTTACACTTTCTTCATAAAGTGAATTTGGAAGTTTTCTTTTTCTGTGTTCCAGGATAGCATTAGGATTACCTTATCTTTCAGTGGCAGAATTTCCCTAAGAGACCATTGGTCTGGTGATTTTTTTGTGTTTCCTTGAGGTTTTGTTTCTGTCTGGTCTCTTTGCCATCACTCTCTTGCTCCTCCAGTTTGTTCTGCGCAACTACCACCATGACTCTTACTACCCATTAAGCACCCTCACGTGTATAAGTGGGATCATACCGTACACATTCTTCAACTAGCTTTTTTCACTCATTGTTACGTTTTTGATACTGTTACTCATTTTCATGGCTTAATAAGTCTCATGTATAAATACACTGCAATGTACCCATTCAGGGATTGGTGGACATTTGGGTTGTTTCTTTTTATTACAGTGGTTCTGGTGTACAAGAGTTTCTTTGGGGGGTGCCTGGGTGGCTCAGTGGGTTAAAGCCTCTGCCTTTGGCTCGGGTCATGATCCCAGGGTCCTGGGATCGAGCCCCGCATCCGGCTCTCTGCACAGCGGGGATCCTGCTTCCCCCTTTCTCTGCCTACTTGTGATCTCTCTGTCAAATAAATAAATAAAATCTTTTTATTTATTTATTATAAATAAATAATTTAAAAATTTATTTATTTATTTGACAGACAGAGATCACAAGTAGGCAGAGAGGCAGGCAGAGGGGGGTTGGGGAGCAGGCTCCCTGCTAAGTAGGGAACCCGATGTGGAGCAGGGACCCCGATGTGGGGCTCGATCCCAGGACCCTGGGATCATGACCTGAGCCGAAGGCAGAGGCTTAACCCACTGAGCCACGCAGGCGGCCCAGGGTTTTCTTTTTCAAGGTTTTTCTGTTTCTTTTTTCCTGAGTGTTGAATTTCCACATGTTTTTTTTTACTGTATCTACAGAAACTTTCATGTAGATTTTTCTCCTCTCATCTGTTATAAATTTCAGATTGCATTAATAGGTTTTTTAAATGCTGAGCCAGTTTTTCGTTTCTGGGATTAAGTCCAGCTTGGTCACAATGTATTATCTTTATTATATATTGCTGCATTTGGTTTGCTAAGAAATAATTAGAGTTTCCTCATGTATTCATGAATGAAATTGGCCTGTTGTTTTTCCTTTTTCATGCTTTCATTTTCATGTCTAGCTTGAGTATCAAAATTAGATTATCCTGGGGCACCTGGGTGGCTCAGTCGGTTAAGCATCCCACTCTTGATTTCAGCTCAGGTCATGGTCTTGGAGTTGTGGGATTAGGCCACATCTGGCTCCTCACTGAGTGAGAGTCTGCTGGAGATTCTTTCTGTTACCCCTGCCCCATTCACATTCCCTCTCCAATCTTTAAAAAAAAAAAAGAAAAAGAAAAAAAGACCACCCTTACAAAATCAGGAAGTGTTTTTTCTTTTTTCCCATTATTTTTATTTCTGTAAAATTGAAATGATTAATTCACTTAAGTTTGGTAGAATTTGCCTATAAAGAAGTCTGGACTTGAGTGGTTTGTTGTTTTGCTTTTATTTTGTTTCTGGTGGGATCATGTTAAAGTACTGATTCAGAGATCTTTAAAAAATGGTTATATAACTTTATATTTTCTATTTCTTCTTGACAATTCATATTTTTCTAGGAATTTGTTTCTGTATTTATTGGAGTATTGTATTTTCTTACCTCTTAATTTTATTTTGAGGTATTCAAACATATATACTGTTTAAAGAATAATATTTGAGTACATGTAATCATGCAAGTCATAAACTAAAACATAGTTAGTACCTTAGAAATGCCTCTTGAAATCCCCTTCTGGAGTCAACCACTAACCTCGATTTTGTGATGACTGTTCTTTTCAGCTTCCACCCCCTTTTTATTTTTTACTTTTATTGAAGTATAACATATTCAGAAAAGTGCACATATCATAAGATTACAGTTTAATAAATTTTCTCAAACCAAACACACTCATGTAAATAACCAGTGTCCAGATCAGCAGAACCTCAGCAACTCAGAAGCTCCCCTTGAACTCCCTTCCCATCATTCTCCATAGATACATAGGTGACTCTGTCCTGATATATAGTATAGATTCATTCTGTTTTGTACTTTACTTGAATAGAAGCATATAACATGTTTTTAAAAAATCTGGCTTCTTTTATTCAGCATCATGCTTTTGCAGTTGTGAATAATTCATTCTCATTGTAGTGCTAGTATTCTGTGGTATGACTATACCATAGTTCTTCATCCTGTTAATATTCATTTGGATTCTTCCTATTTTTTGATCATTATTAGTAAGCTACCATAAACATGGTAGTGCAGTGTAGTTTGGTTAGCATGTATACACATTTCTGTTGGGCATATACCTAGGAGCAGAGTGGCTGTACCCAGGGTATGCATAGATTCAGTGGGGAGTCCACTGTGGCTACTGCCATACAGTTTTCTAAAGATGTTAAGTCATATTCACACCCACTAGCAGTGTATTAGAGTTTAGACTGCTCTATATCCTCAAAAGCATTTGATATTTTCTAAAACTAAGGTGTTAGCCATGCTGGTAGGTGTAAAATGGTATGCTCTGTGAGGTCTGTTTGCCATCTCCCTGACCTTTTTAGCTCTTCAGATTACTTTTTGATTGTTAGCCTTTTGACCATCTTGTGAAGTGTTCGGGTTTTTTGCAGATTTTTATATTGAGATTTCTTGGATTTTTTTGTTGTTTTTTGTTTTGTTTTGTTTTGTTTTGTTTTTGAAGATTCTGTTATTTCAGAGAGCATGTGTGCACACAAGAGGGGGAGGGAGAGAGAATATCCAGCAGATTCCATGCTGAGTGCAGAGCTGAACATGGAGCTCCATCTCAGGACTCTGAGATCATGACCAGAGCTGAAACCAAAAGTCGGACACCTAATTGACAGATTTGTGTCTTTAGTACATAATAGGAGTTCTTAATAGTCCTGGACATGTGTCTTTTTAGATTTATGAATTACATATACCTTCTCCATTCCAGGAGTTGCCTTTTTTCATGCTCTTGATGGAGTCTTTCTGATTCTGTTTCACAGATTCAATTTCTTTTTTTTCTTTTTTTAAGATTTTATTTATTTGACAGACTGAGAGAGAGCACAAGTAGGCAGAGAGGCAGGCCGAGAGAGAGAGGAGGAAGCAGCCTTTCCACTGAGCAGAGAGCCCAATGCGGGGCTCAATCCCAGGACCCTGGGATCATGACCACAGCCGAAGGCAGAGGCCTTAACCCACTGAGCCACCCAGACGCCCCTCACAGATTCAATTTCTTTAGTGAACTTCATCATCTTGTCATATATTTTCTGCTGGCTAGATTGGCAGTGTTAGAAAAGGGGATATTTGTGGGAAGAAGGCCCCAACGAAGGAAAAAGGAACAGGCCTTTGACAGTTGTACCTTCATTATCTCTGGTGCAGTTTTGCAGGATGCTATGGGAATAGATGTCACTGTAAAACCATGCCAAACTGAGTATATGTAAGAGATTTTTTTTTTTTTTTTGCCAAGTACCATTAGCTTCTGAGTCAAGTAGAAGGTAAGGTCAGGCATCTGTTACGAGTGCATTTATGAAGGGTCAGAGGCTTGGAAAGGGGGAAGAAAATTAGAGACAGCTGTTTTGTGCTTGAAAGTCAGCTAGACATGAATCAAGGGACTGGCTCTACTCCTTGAGAGAGATGACTTTATTCCCTGATGCATCCCCAGCATCTAGTACTCACATTGCACATAGCAGGTGCTCAGCAAATATTCCTGGAATCAGCCAGATAGAACAGTGCCAGTGATGGTACATTGAGGCTGGCTGGCTCTGTGCTGTTCATAGTTTCCACCTTCTCACATTTCCATTCTTTTCCTTATATTATTTGAAAATTCCCTCAATTTGAATTCAGGGAAGAAATAAGTTCCTTACTAAATTATAAGCCTCTTTAAGAGCAGCAGGGAACATGTTTCATTTATCAATTTAGAAACTTCATTTAAAATATTGGCTTTGGTGTTAATAGCTGGGTGACTTAGAGCATGTCATTTAACTTCTCAGAGTCTCATTTCACTTTTCAGTGAAGCAGGGATCATGTCTTATGAGTGTTGAAATGACTACATCAAATAACTCACTATTTAATCCTGAGAGCAATTTTTCTTGCATCCCAATATGAGACTAGAGAATAAAGCATTGAAATGAAAACTGGGAGGTACAGGCTGGACATCTGTATAAGTAGGTAACTTGTAAGGTTGGTTTGGGGGTTTTTAAATTACTTTTTAGTGGTAAAATGCACATGACATAAAATTTACCATTTTAGCCATTTTTGAATGTATAGTTAGTAAAAGTTTATTCACGTTAATGTACAAATCTATAGAACTTTTTCACCTGGCAAAACTGAAACTCTGCCCATTAAACAACTGCATTCTCTCCTTCTCTCACCCCTGGTAACCACCATTCTACTTTCTGTTTCTATGGATTTTTCCTCATAAGTGAGCATAATGTCGTCAAGTTTCTTCCATGTTGTTGCAAATGGCAGGATTTCCTTCTTTGTTATCCATTTATCCACTCAGGCACACTTGGATTACTTCCACCTTTTGGCTGTTGTGAATAATGCTACTTTTAACATAGATGTACAGATACCTCTGTAAGACCCTGCTTTCACTTCCTTTGGCTATGTAGTCAGAAATGGACTTGCCAGATCGTATCATAGTTCTAGGTTTACTTTTTTGAGGAACCATCATACTGTTTTTCAAAGCAGTTGCACCATTTTACAGGGCCACACATAAGTTCTGATTTCTCCACATTTTCACCATCACTTATTTTCTGTGTTTTTTGGTTTTGTTCTGTTTTGTTTTCTTTTTTGTTTTGATAGTAGCCATTCTGATAGGTGGGAGGTGGAGAGCTTGTTTTGATGGGTCTTGTGCCTTGTATGTTTGATGTGCTTTTAGTCAGCAGTGGCTATTTGGCAGTTAAAATGGGAGTGACTCTCTTAATAAATGGTGTTAAGCACTTGCTGGGATAAAAATATGAGTCAGGCACAACCCTTATCTCAGAGGAGCCTTCAGCAAATAAAGTAGGCCGCTTACAATTTAGATGTCTGTTGTGTATATGTGTGTGTGTTTTCTGTAGCATGCCCTTTTTCCCTAGATAATTATAAAAGTACTTCTCAAAGTAAGGGTCAAATAGTATCACCATGGTTAGTGAATTAATGATGTTAAACACTGAAAATTAAGCAACATTTTATTTTTATTCCTTAGGTTTTCAATTAAATTTGAAAGAACTTATGATAATAAATTTTCCATTTATTCAGGTTATACTTCGTAAATATTCTGGAACTCATAATCTTAGAATTTCCATTTTCCTCAGCCTCGTGATGAGGATGGAGCCTTCAGGGCTTACAGCCTTCCTGAGGGTGGAAAGATGGGCTTGCCCTCAAGTTCTTCATGATCACTTAATGGGGCAGAGGGAGAGGGTAGTACCCAGAGGATAGTAGTATGTATTGAGAGGGTAGGGGAAAGCCCAGCTTGCTTTATCTGTGGGGGTGGAGCATGAGGATACAGGTAGAGGTGGAGAGGTACTACTTTCTTCCCTAAGAATCTCACAGTTTTCTGCATAGAAAGCATTCATCTCCTTGTTGCTGTAGTGAGTATGAACTTGATTTTTTTGTGTGTGTGGGGCTTAATGTATAGGATGAAACTGTCAAATTCCTTTGTGATAGTCAGGTTTTTTATGAGAAGCCTGTAGCTGAAGAAAAACATTAATTATGGGTTTAGTTATTATTCCTAGTAACAGGAATAAATGATATTTTATCTGCTCAAAGATTTTTTTGATGATGTTTTATTGAAATATACGGTTAGCCAAGTGCTATACATATCTTAATTATTCCGCCCAATAAGTTTTTGCAAACTGAACACACCTAGGTAATCAGTACTCAGATCTAGAAACAATGTAATTGGCATTATAGAAGCCTGCCTATGTTCCCCTGCACCCCTTACCCACCAGTAACTATTTTCCTGACCTCTAACATGCAGATTAGTTGTCTGGTTTTGTATTTTATGTTAATTGGCCCTACAGTTTGTTTTCTTTTGTGTCTTTTTTTTTTTTAATTCGGCATTGTGAGAATCGTCCATATTGTGTATGTCTATATTTCAAAGTTATTTTACTTAAAAAAGGCATACTACTGACAGTGTAGGAAAAGACTTTCCTCATTTTTCTGTCGTTGATCTTGTGGCTTTGCAGTGCTGTTAATATTCCATATCTGGAGGGAAGAAGTTCTTGAGTACTCTTTATATTCTTTCATTTCTTTTCCAGACCACATGGTGTCTATAAAGTTTTCCGTTATCTTGTTTTCCTCATTCCATTGCTGTATTGCTAATCTAATGCTATGTGATAAATGCTGTACAACTTAGTGACTTAACAATAAAAATTTGTTACCTCATACTTTCTGTGGATCAGGAATTGAGGAGTGGGCCTAGCTGGACAGTTCTGGCTGAAGGACTCATGATGTTGCAGCCAAGATCTCATTTGGGGCTACAGACATCTGAAGAGTTGTCTGAGGCTAGGGGATCTGCTTCTCACTCACAGGGCTGGCAGTTGTTAGTGGTAGGGGGACAAGAGGTTAGGCCTCCCTTTCACCCCCTGGAGGCTTCTCCAACTAGGCTGTTTGAGTATAGTCACCACCACATTGTGGTTGGCCAGGTTTTCCCAGAGAGAAAGAATACCTTTATGACCTAGCCTGGAAAGACATACCATCACTTCGACCCCCCAACCCTTACCCCTTCTTTTGTTGTTAGAAGCAAGTTCCTGAATTTGGCCTATATTCCTTTGGAGGTTGGGACAGTCATCTGCTGTAAGACTCATGTAGTGGAATTGTAACTAATACAGCAGCTGTTTTTGCCTTTTTAAACTCTCTTAAATAGAATAGAGATTTCAAAGATTGTTGGAATTATAATGTCTACTACTTTGAGTGGACACCATATTGCTTGTTGTAGCAAAGCCATGTTAAAAAGTAACCCTATATTAAAAAGTAAGTCTGGGTGGTTCAGTTGTTAAGCATCTGCCTTTAGTCAGGTCATGATCCCAGAGTTCTGGGATTGAGCCCCATGTCAGGCTTCCTGCTCAGTGGGGAGCCTGCTTCTCCTTTTCCTGCTCCACCTGCTCGTGTTCCTTCTAATGCTGTCTCTCTGTCAGATGAATAAATAAAATCTTAAAAAAAAAAAAAAAAAGTAAGCCTATTGCAGGGATGCCTGGGAAGCTCAGTCTGTTAAGCTCCGAGTCTTGATCTCAGGGTTGTGAGGTCCAGCCTCACATTGGGCATGAAGGCTACTTAAAAAACAACAACAAAACACCAAAAAACAAAAGAAAACACACATACAAATAAAAAAAGTATGTTTCTACAGTACAGTGGTGGATGATGTGGTTTATTTACATTTTATATTTGTAAATCAACACTATAAAGTAAGTTTAAGCAGGAAGTTAATGTTAAGTGTTTCTGTCTTCTGTAACCATTTGAGTGCTACGTTTATTCTCCATAAATTTCACTTGTTCTTAAAAACGTGCTAATAATTCTTAGCATTTTGAATCTTTAATAAGTGGGTCTGTACATCTAAATTTTTAAAAATACATATGCATGCTGGCTAGATCTACAAGGCTCAGCAGAACCATGAAGTGACACAACTCAAGTAACTATCAGACATCAGAAGTACAGTCTTAATGGGCTTAGTTGAATTAGTTGAAATAATGACGATCTTCAGAGAGCTGCCTGGTAACCCCCTGTGCTCTTCCTCTGACAGGAGACCTGCCCTGCCCTTTGCGCAAGTGCATTCTTGGGATGCTTGGGTGGCTCAGTGGGTTAAGCATCTGCCTTTGGCTCAGATCAGGATCCCAGGCTCCTAGGATCCAGTCCTGCATCTGGCTTCTTGCTCAGTGGGGAGCCTACTTCTCCCTCTGCCTGTCGCTCCCCCTGCTTGTGTGCTCACTCCCTCTCTCTCTGTCACAAATAAATAAAATCTTTTTTTTTTTTTTAAAGATTTTATTCATCTATGTGACAGAGATTACAAGCAGGCAGAGAAACAGGCAGAGAGAGGGGAGGAAGCAGGCTCCCGCCGAGCAGAGAGCCTGATGTGGGGCTTGATCCCAGGACTCTGAGATCATGACCCGAGCCGAAGGCAGCGGCCTAACCCACTGAGCCACCCAGGCGCCCCACAAATAAATAAAATCTTTGAAGTACATTCTCTTTGCCCTTTTCTATCTCATCATCTCCGAATATGGTCTATACCCCTCACACTTGAAATACTGAGTTCTTGTTTCAGCAAAGCCATGAGGGGAGGGGCTCTTAATTGTTGGAATTGGTTCTATGGGTTGGAAGTCCACCTACAGACCAGAAGCCTCCTCTACAGGTCCACTGTCCTAATTCACAGTTTAAAGTCTCAGGCCTTTTTGGATTCTTTTTTAACTCCTTCAGGGTAAAACCTTGAACTATCATGAGGTTATGTATAGCCTTTATTTTTCCCATTCAGTAGGAATACTAATATTGAAATACTAGTGTTGGATTGCTGGATATGGCACCAGACCTTGCCAGGGGTGTCGTATGCCACATCTGTATGCATTCTGTTACCTTTGTAAAACCTGAAAAGTACTGAATTTTGAAACACCTCTGATTCCAAGGGCTTTAGCTAAGAACTGATGAATGTGCTCTTCTGAACTTGGTACAATTTGTAACATCCAAATAAATAATACAATTTGAGAATTGTGTCAGCTTTTTATTATAGAAAGTCTGGAAATACAGAAAGGCACATATACCCCCAGAAATTTCACCCATAGTGCTAGTAACTAAGGATGTCTGCTGTCAACATTTTGGCACATTTTTCCTAATAAAATGGGGATTACATTACAGTTGACTTTTTTTTTTTTTAAAGATTTCATTTATTTATTTGACGGAGATTACAAGCAGGCAGAGAGGCAGGCAGAGAGAAAGGAAGTGAAGCAGGCTTCCCGCAGAGCAGAGAGCCTGATGCGGGTCTCCATCCCAGGACTCTGGGATCATGACCTGAGCTGAAGGCAGAGGCTTTAACCCACTGAGCCACCCAGGCGCCCCTACAGTTGACTTTTGAAAACAGCATGGGGTTCAGGGTACCAACCTCTCACAGATTCAAATCTGCATATAATTTTTTACTCCCCCCCCCACAAACTTCTCAACCAGATACCTTGCCAGTAACATAAGCAGGTAACACATACTTTATATGTTATATATGCTGAATTTTTACAGTAAGCTAGAGGAAAATAGTACATGTACAGTACTGTACTACATACAAAAAAAAAAAAAGCCACGTGTGAATGGACTCATGCAATTCAGACCCATGTTGTTAAAGGTCAGTTGTATATAGTTTGGTGTTCTGATACTTTCATCCAACATGATGTATTTTCCAAGCTCCTGAACATTTCTTTGAAAACAGTCAAAGTTTTAAAACCATATCATTCATATAGTACAAAGCAATGTATTTAAATACTAAAATTAAAAGGGCTTAACTTTTTAAAAAATAGTTTTAGGGGTGCCTGGGTGGCTCAGTGGGTTAAGCCACTGCCTTCGGCTCGGGTCATGATCTCAGGATCCTGGGATCGAGTCCCGCATCGGGCTCTCTGCTCAGCAGGGAGCCTGCTTCCTTCTCTCTCTGCCTGCCTCTCTATCTACTTGTGATTTCTCTCTGTCAAATAAATAAATAAAATCTTTAAAAAAATAGTTTTAGATATATAGAAAAATTACAAAGATAGTACAGAATTTTCCCATAAAATCCACAATACCCAGTTCCCCCTTTTATTAACATTTCACATTTGTTGTCACAATTAAAGAATCAGTATTTATACACTAGCTAAAATCCCTGCTTGATTCATTTTCCCCGAGTTTTTTACCTAAGATTCTTTTTCTGTTTCGGGGTCCCATCAGGGCATACCACATTATATTTAGTTGTCATATCTTCATAGGCTTCTGTGGGTTGTAACAGTTTCTGTTTGTTTTTGATGAGCATGACTTTTGGGGGGACTACTGGTCAGATATTTTGGGATTTATCCAACGTTTTTGTTTCAATTAGACTGGGGTTTTGGGAGGAAGACCACAAAAATAAAGTGCCATGTTACTATGTTATATTGGCTGTCAACATGACAACACTGTTGACATTGACCTTGTTCTACTGAGGTATTGTTTGTCAAGTGTCCCCATCATAAAATTATTTTTCCTTTTTCATAATGTACTCCTTGGGAGCAAGTTGTTTCGTCTACCCCTTAAGGAGTGGGAAGTGTGAGAGTATTTACATAAATTATTTAGGATTCTGCTTAGGAAGTTTGTCTGTTCCCATATGTATCAGTATGACTCATGGCTATTAATTTTACATTTTGGGTTATAATCTAATGCTACTTCACTTTTTTCTCAAATTGTTGGAAGTTTTGGCCATTGGGAGCTCTTTCATTTGGTTCCTATGTCCCTTTTTTTTTTTTTTTAAAGATTTTATTTATTTATTTGACAGAGAGAAATTACAAGTAGATGGAGAGGCAGGCAGAGAGAGAGAGAGGGAAGCAGGCTCCCCGCTGAGCAGAGAGCCCGATGCGGGACTCGATCCCAGGACCCCGAGATCATGACCTGAGCCGAAGGCAGTGGCTTAACCCACTGAGCCACCCAGGCGCCCCAGTTCCTATGTCCCTTTGACTTACTCCTTCCTTCCTTCTTTCCTTTTCTTCCCTCCCTCCCTCTCTTTCTTCCCTTTTTCCTTTCCTCCCATTCCAAGATGCTCCAGGCTCACCTAGTACATTTCCTGCCTCAGGGACTTAACTTTAAAAAAATAAAACAAACCACACTTTTTGAAATAAAATTTGTGGGGTGCCTTGATAGTTCAGTCAGATGAGCATCTGACTCTTGATTTTGGCTCAGGTCATGTTCTTGAGGTCCTGACATCAGGCGTCAAGTCCTGTCCTGTTGTACTTCTCCCCCCTCAGCACAGAGTCTGCTTGGGATTTTTTTCCCTCTTTACCCTGTCCCTGTGCATGCCCATGCGCTCTCAAATAAATAAATCTTTAAAAAGAAAGAAAGAAAGAAATGTAATTTGCATACTGTATAATTCACACATTTAATATGTATGGTTTGGGGAGCATCTAGTTGGTGCAGTGATCTCAGGGTCGTGAGACTGAGCCTGATTGAAGGTCCCCCCCCCCCCATTGGGCTCTGTGCTCAGCTTGGAGTCTGCGTAAGACTCTCTCCCTCCCCCCCTGCTCGCTCACACTCTCTCTAAAAATAGTTAAGTCTTTAAAAATAAAGTGTATAATTTGATTTTTTTTAGTATATTCACAGATACGTGCAATCATCATGAGAATCATATTTAGAATGTCTTTATCATCTCAGAAAGAAACTCTGTACCCTCTAGTTGTCACCTCTCTACTGTCTCCCCCTTGTCCTAGCCCTAGGCAACTCCTTATGTGCTTTCTGTCTCTATAGATTTGCATATTCTACACATTTCATGTAAATAGCCTTATATAATATGTGTTTTTTTGGTGACTGGTTTCTTTAATTTCTCATGTTTCTAAGGCTCATCCATGTTGTATTTATCAGTACTTCATTACATTTCAGGTTGGATATAATATTGCCATGAACATTTGTGTGCAGGTTTTTGTAGACCTATTTTTCATTAGTTAGGTTCATATGGTAGCTTGATGTTTAACCATTTGAAGAACTGCCAGACCGTTTTCCAAAGTGGCTGCACCATTTTGCGTTCCCACCACCAGTGTGTAGGAGTTGTATAGGGTTCCAGTTTCTTCTTCACTAACACTTGGTATTTTCCTTTTTCTTTTTTTTCTTTTTTTTCCCATAGCTGTCCTGTTGGGTGTGAAGTGGTATCCCATTGTGGTTTTGTTTTGCATTTGTCTCATGACTAATGATGTTAAATATCTTTTCATGTGTTTATTGGCCATTCGTATTTTGGGGGGAGTGAGGAATGTCTCTTTATTTAGAGTCTTTGCCCATTTTAATTTTACTAAGTTATTTATATATTTTTAAAAAATACTTTATTTATTTGATAGAGAGAGAGAGAGTGCGCACAATTAGGCAGAGTGGCAGGCAGAAGGAGAGGGGGAAGCAGGCTCCCAGCCATGCAGAGGGGCCTGATGAGGGGCTTGATCCCAGAACCCTGGGATCATGACCTGTGCTGAAAGCAGATGCTTAACTGACTAAGCTACCCAGGCACCCCTCCTTTGCCCATTTTTAAATTGGAATATTTGTCTTTTTATTATTGAGTTGTAAAAGTTACTTATAAATTCTTTACAGATTCTTTATTAGATATATGATTTACAAATATTCTCTCCCATTCTATGAATTGCCTTTTTACATTTATTTATTTATTTTCAGGTAAACTCTGCCCCCAACATGGAGCTCAGACTCACAATCCCAAGATCAAGAGTCACATGCTCTGTTTACTGAGCCAGCCAGGCCCTCCTACCTTTTAACTTTGATAGTGTCCTTTGAAACACAAAGGCTTTAATTTTTTTTTAAAGATTTTAAAAACACAAGTAGGCAGAGCTGTTGGGGAAGAGCCATCTCTCTGGTGAGCAGAGAGCTGGATATATTTGGGCCTTGATCCCAGGACCCTGAGATCATGACCTGAGCTGAAAGCAGAGGCTTAACCCACTGAGCCACCCAGGTGCCCCAAAGGGTTTTAATTTTGACCCAATCAGATTTATCTGTTTTTTTTTTTTTCTTTTGTCGCTTGTGCTTTTGGTGTCATTTAAGAATTTATTGCCAAGTCTAGGGTCATGAAGATGTACTCCTGCAATGATCTGAATTTTTCTGTCCCTCCCTTAACCCCCAATCCAAATTTATTTGGTGAAGTCCTAATGCCAACTGTAATGGTATTTGGAGTTGGGGCTTTGAGAGGTGATTAGTTCATGAGGGTGGAGCCCTGAATTCTCATGAGTAGGATTAGTGCTCTTACAAAAAAGACCCCACAGAGCTCCCTAGTTCCTTCCAACATGTGAGAATACAACGAAGATTCTACAAACCAGGACGAGATCCCTCACCCTGATCTCAAACTTTGAGCTTCCAGAACTTTCTGTATGTAGGCTACCTAGTCTGTGATACTTTGTTTTAGCAGCCCAACTAGACCAAGGCAGGCAACCCCTGCTTTATTTTAAGAGTTTTGTAACTTTAGCTTTTAGACTTATGTCTTTAATTTATTTTGATTTTTTTGTTTTTGTTTTTTTCTCAAGATTTATTTTTATTTTTTATTATTTTTAAAATTTTTTTAAAAGATTTTATTTGTCAGAGAGCGAGAGAGCAAGCATAAGCAGGGAGAGTGGCAGACAGAAGGAGAGGGAGAAGGAGGCTCCCTGCTGAGCAAGGAGCCCCATATGGGACTCAGTCCCAGGTCATGACGTGAGCCGAAGACATATGCTTAACTGACTGAGCCACCTATGTATCCCTGGGATTTTCTGTATACAACATTGTGTCATCTACAAATAGAGATAATTGTATTTTTTTCCTACTGTGGTTCCTTTTTTTTTCTTGCCTAATTGCCTTGACTAGAACTTCAAGTATAATGTTGAAGAGGGGTGGTGAGGCCAGACTTAGACATCCTTGTCCCTTCCTTTTTTCCTTTTCCTTCCATCCATCTGTCCTTCTTTTCACTTAAGTAATCTCTATACCTGGCATGGGGCTCAAACTCACAACCCTCAGATCAAGAATTGTATGCTTTTCCAACTCAGCCAGCCAGGCACCCCTGACATCCTTGTCTTGTTCAGGAACAAGACCTTAGAAACCTAAGTGACTAGGGATTTGTACATATTTCTTTTTTATTTAAGATAATTTTTTTAAAAAGATTTTATTTATTTATTTGACAGAGATCACAAGTAGGCAGAGAGGCAGGCAGAGAGAGAGAGAGGAGGAAGCAGGCTCCCTGCAGAGCAGAGAGCCTGATGCGGGGCACCCTGGGATCACGACCTGAGCCAAAGGCAGAGGCTTTAACCCACTGAGCTACCTAGGCGCCCCTAAGATAATTACTTTTAAATTATATTCTTTTTCTGAAGTTGTGTTAGCCAGTTCTATGGTGAAAAAAATTTTAACAAAACAAATCTTTTGCTGTAAAACTTTTTTTTTTCTTTTTTAAAGATTTTGTTTACTCATTTGACAGAGAGAGAGAGAGACAGCAAGAGAGGGAACACAAGCAGGGGGAGTGGAAGAAGCTGGTTTCCTGCAGAGCAGGGAGCACGATGCCCAGGCTCGATCCCAGGACCCCAGGATCACGACCTGAGCTGAAGCAGACGCTTAATGACTGAGCCATCTAGGCGCCCCTGATGTAAAACTTATTGAAAATACCAGTTTTGGGGGCACCTGGGTGGCTCATTCAGTTAAGCAGCTGCCTTTGGCTCAGGTCACGATTCCAGGGTCCTGGGATCGAGCCCCGTGTCAGGCTCCCTGCTCAGTGGAGAGCCTGTTTCTGCCTCTCCCTTGCCTACTTGTGCGCTCTCTCTATCTCTCTGTCAAATAAATAAATAAAATCTTAAAAAAAAAAAAAAAAGAAAGAAAGAAAATAACAGTTTTTGTTATTCTATCCAGTGCTTTTTCATCGGTTAATTTAGTCTTGAACTTTCCTTCACTCTGTCCAAGAATCTGAAAGATGGAGAAAGAGAACTTTTTGTTCTTGCTATACCCAGATTCTCTCAGGAATGGTCTCCTTCCTCTGCTTTCTGATACTTTGGGCTTGTTACTTGTCCACACTGCAGTCAGACTTCACACCCAGCACTTCACTCAGAACTGATGCTGTGTACATTAAGAAATGTGCAGTATTTTTCAATTTTGAT
Organism: Neogale vison; assembly: GCF_020171115.1. Classification (NCBI taxonomy): domain Eukaryota; kingdom Metazoa; phylum Chordata; class Mammalia; order Carnivora; family Mustelidae; genus Neogale; species Neogale vison. Next base: position 213,571,012 of record NC_058093.1, on the reverse strand, counting down.
CCTTCTAGATTTGGTGACTTTTTCCCAGAGGTCACCTTCATCACCACATCACCTTGTCAAGATTTTTATTTTTCTGGAGATGTGATGTTATAAACCATTTCCTTTTTATTTTTTATTTTTAAAGATTTATTTATTTGACAGAGAGGGGGAAAGGGAACATAAGCAGGGGGAGTGGGAGAAGGAGAAGCAGGCTTCACGCCAAGCAGGGAGCCCGATGTGGGGCTTGATCTCAGGACTCTGGGATCATGACCTGAGCCAAAGGCAAATGCTTAATGACTGAGCCACCCAGGTGCCCTTCCTTTTTATTTTTAAAAAGATTTTATTTGTTTGACAGAGAGCGAGCAAGCTCGAGAGCACAAGTAGGTAGAGCAGCAGGCAGAGGAAGAGGGCGAAGCATGCTTCCTGCTGAGCAGAGAGCCTGACTGATATGGGATTCAGTCCCAGGACTCTGGGATCCTGACCTGAGCCCAAGGCAGATGCTTAACCAAATGAGCCAGCCACCCAGGTGCCCAACAATGGAATTAAAAAAAAATAAAAAATAAAAGAGAGACCATGCTTTTGTGGGGTGGGAGGAAGTATCTAGTATCAGAACATTTTCATCACCCCAAAAAGAAACCCTGTAACCATTAGTGGTCACTCCTTTTCTCCCTTAACAGCAACCCGTTTCCTTAATAGTACATAGCCTGCCCTGCTGCTGTGGAGCTCTTTGAGTTTACTATGTATACTTTTGCACTCTTGCTTCTTTATCCTTTCTACATGCATTATACTTTTTGTTACTTGTCAGGATTTACTTTTCAGAGTCATTAGTTACTATTTGTCAGTGACTCCATAAAATCTACTTGGAGAGTAATCATTACACTTTTAATTTTCTTTAGTTGGGCCGAGGTGTGTTGTCTTTTTATTCTCTTTTTACATTCTCAGATCTGTATTTTTTTCTTCCTGTTTAAACTTTGTTATTTTCAATACCCTTTTTTTTTAGCTTCTTTATTTTAGGGTTAACCCTGATTAGTAGGCACACTGTGTTCTTTCATTCTTGCCAGTGATGCCCTTCATTTTTTTGTGGGTTTTGTTCAGATTAGAAAAATATTTGATTATATTCTTCGTGATTCTAAACAGTTAATCTTTGCTTTGTCTGTGGGCCTCTATTATTGCAGGTTAATTCTTTTTCTAGTGATTTCCAGCTCTGATTTCATTTGCTTTGTCTTCTATTTAGTTGCCTGGTTTCTGTCATTATTTTATAAATTGTCATCTTATAATTTATATTCTACTTGGCTCATTCCTTTTTCTCCCCCCAATCCCATTCTGCCATTTGCTGCCTTCAGAGGTTTTTTTTGTTTTGTTTTGGTTTTTTGGTTTTTTTAAAAAGATTTTATTTATTCATTTACAGACAGAGACCACAAGTAGGCAGAGAGGCAGGCAGAGAGAGAGGAGGGAAGCAGGCTCCCCACTGAGCAGAGAGCCCGGTATGGGGCTTGATCCCAGGACCCTGGGATCATGACCTGAGCCGAAGGCAGAGGCTTTAACCCAGTGAGCCACCCAGGCGCCCCTCAGAGGTGTTTTAAATTCTTTTGTAATATGTCATGGTTCTGCAGTATATATTGTAATCTGTTTTTTTTTTTTTTTTTTTTTTTAAGCAGTCCCCCTTATATGTAACGCTTTAAATGTTGTTCAAGAGCCCCATTCTGTCTTTATTCTTCTCCATTCTTGTAGACTTGCCTTGGCCAAGCCTGCTGCTTTTCTCCTGGGCCTTTATGGTTTGTATTTCGTTACCACTCCCAGCGCCTGTGTTGCCCTTTAAAATATGCTTGCTGTGTTCCTTCATTTGAGTCTCGTCTTTGTTCTTTGTTTGTAACATGTTTGTTTATTTTGTTTGGTTTTGAAGGAGGCATTCTGTACCATTTCTCACTTAGCGCTTCCCAAAGTTCTGTTGTATAAGGCTTTCTGAGCACATTCTTGTAGAATAGAAAGAACATAAAATTCAGGTTAAAGACCAAGTGTTGATCCTCACCCTTTCATTGGGTGCCTTTGACTCAGTCACTTAGACTCATCATATGATAGGACTTTAACTCTTAAAGTTTTGTATTGTGGTTTTTTTTTTTTTTTAAGATTTTATTTATTTACCCGACAGAGATCACAAGTAGGCAGAGAGAGAGAGAAAGAGGGAAGCAGGCTCCCTGCTGAGCAGAGAGCCTGATGCGGGACTTGCTCCCAGGACCCTGAGATCATGCATGACCCGAGCCGAAGGCAGCGGCTCAACCCACTGAGCCACCCAGGCACCCTGTATTGTGTTCTTAAAAATGTGTATTTTAATGTGTAATGGAAATAAAAGGAGAATTAAAATATGCAGAGTTTACAATGGTCAACAGAAAATTGATATTATTATTAGTGATTTAATTTTTTTTATTAACATATGTATTATTTGGTTCAGGAGTAAAGGTTTCTGAATCATCAGTCTTACACAATGGTTATTTTTAAATGGTAATAAAGTAATAACAGATTGTTGGGGCTGGGACTCATAAAAATTGTCTCCTAGGTGACAATGGTATTATTTGCATATGTACTGAATTGATGAAGTGAGTTCACAGATACTTACTCTTCCAGATAACCCTATACAGTATGTGAGAGTTAAGTAGTGGTTACATTTTGCAAGGGAAGATACTGAGGTTCAGCACAGTTCAGAGACTTGGCCAATGTCACAAGCATGGAGTTGTGACAGTGTAAGATCTTGAATTCAGATTTCAGGACTTCAAGACCAGCCTTTGTAACTTGACCCAAAATAAAACCCGAGTAGCTTTAAGGTTATTTCTTCAAATACATGCAGCTCTGTCATGTCAGTATGTTTTCTGGAGTGTGTAAAGGCAGGAATTTCAGCCATTGTCTTAGATCATCAGTTACTTTGCATATGCTGCGGGTCAGTATTGGGCGTTATCTGTGGGCAGTCTCTCTCTGGCAGTATTTCCCTGCCTTGATCTTTGATTGTGTTTGGGCACAGATACATTTATGGCTCAAAGGTGAAAGTGAGGAGAAAATATGGAGAGAAAAGAAACTGATTTCAAAAATAAGATTTCCACAGTAACTTGAGCAATGAAGAATTTGAGTAATTTCACAAAATTCATAATTCTGCTGACCAGTATCCTACAGAATTCTTGTAGGTCTCTGAAGTCCTCAGGGGATCCTGTGTGTACACTCTTGGATTATTGAAACAAAAAACTAAGGCCAGGACCTGAGGGATGGAAGACTAGATTAAGGAATTAGGAAGTCATCAGGAATCAAGGCAGCGCTCTTGTCATTACCTCAGGAGCAGCAGGCCCTTTCTCTGTGGTTTTGTCTGCTTCATACTCCTCTCTGCAGAATGAAGTGTGAGCATGCGTGACTCATCCCAGCATTCTTTCTCCACCCTCCAAACATATATTTTCGCAGAAGAGAAGCTAGTTGATCCAGCTCAGCCTTTGGATGGTTTCTCTGTAATGCTGGGTGTTACTTAGTCACCATGGCAACGGGGCAAATCTACATAGGTGAGGGGAATGTGAGCTGGCTGGATACCCTAAAGGAGGTCTCACAGAAGGTCAATTTGGACAAAGAATTCCAGGCTTCACTTCACAGATGTTCTCTTCAGTCAGTAGGTGTGAAATAGAAACGGGGTTTCCACACTTCTAAAAGTTCCCTGAGTGACTCTGATACCTACTTAGGTTTGGAAATCACTTTACTCCAATACATGTAAATAAATCAGTATGTCTTTGCATAAGGAAATAATGGAAGGATAAACAGAAAACTCAAAAAGATGTTTATGGCTTAGGGGTGGATAAAGACAGGGATGGGAACAAACAATTAGAAAACAAAACCCAGAGCACTTGGGTGGCTCAGGAGGTTAAATCTCTGACTCCTAATTTCGACTCGGGTCATGATCTCAGGGTCATGAGATTGAGCTGTGGGTTGGGCTCTATACTCAGTGGGGAGTCTGCTGGAGATTCTCTCTCCCCTCCACCCATACCCCTGCTTGTGCACTGTTTCTCTCTCTTTCTGTTTTTCTTTTTCTCTCTCTAATAAAAAAAATAAATCTTAAAAAAAATCCAAAAATCTCCTTGTTTAAGAAAAAAAATTGAAGATACTGAGGACCAAAAGGTGACCAGTTTTCCCATCTGTGAAGTAATGCCAGTTTTTGGTACTTATTACTTGAATTTCATTTTTCCTCATGAGCATAATCCCATAGAAGTTAATTCTGGTAGGTTGGAGAAGATAAGGATAGTATAATGAGCACTGGGTGTTACATTACGTGATGAATCACTAAATTCTACTTCTGAAACCAGTACTACACTGTATGCTAACTAACTTGAATTTAAATTTAAAAAATGGATCTCTTAAGGGCATATGGAGGAAGAAGGAGCTAAAGAATATGAAATTATGAATTTATGTGACTCAGTAAGAATTTTGTTCCTGATAACGGCAATAACAGTCTCTAAATTTCAAAGTCTAGATGGCTTTATATATTTTGGGTTTACTGTGCTTCTCTGCCATTATCATAGAGAACTAACATGTATGCAATATGTAACATTTAAATGCTGTTGCTATTGAATAGTTCATGATATGTCAATGTTAGGATGTACTGATGCTTACAGGTAAGACCTGAAGATGATTAAAGGAACTGTCAGTGATCCAGAAATACCTAAGTTGTTTTTGCGTGAGTGTACATGAAATTATAGTTTGTGGTTAATCCCTGATGTGCTCAAAGAACTGAGATATTTACTCTTGGAGAAGATATTTCATGTATATATCAGTTTTTTTTTTTACAGGATTTTATTTATTTGATGCAGAGAGAGAGAGCACAAGCAGGGGGAGCAGGCAGAGAGAGAGAGGGAGAAGGAGACTTCCACTGAGCGGGGAGTCCAGTGGGGGAACCAGTCCCAGGACCCTGGGATCAGGACCTGAGCCAAAGGCATACGCCCAACCGACTGAGCCACCCAGGCGCCCCATATATATCAGAGATGTTACAGTCATCTTCATCTATCTCATGACCAGAACCAGTGATTGCTTGTATCTATACAACACCAGCTATTTCAGTATAAAGTGAAAATCTAAACAAATAAAAGAGAGAAAGGGATAGTGGAAGAACCTGTGTTCTCTTGCCTTTTCTGTTCAGTAGGGAGATCTCTCTCACAGTAACCTAAAACCCAGGTGAAGTAGACTTAGAAGGTTGGAGCAATAAATCTAAACCTTAGTTATACATTAGAATGATTCAGGGTCCTTAAAAAAAAAAATCCCAGGGTGCAGAACTGTATCCTAGACCAAGTCAGTCAATTTCTGAGTGTGAGACCAGACATTAAAGAAGAATGTTCCACGTATAATTCCAGTGTGCAGCCAAGGTTGAGAACCACTGGGCCAGTGCAACAGGAAACTTGCCATCATCATGGCTCTGCCTATTTCCATTTTTATTTCTTTTCTCTTTGTAATATATGAATCAAAAACACTTATGGAGCATTTATTTTGTGCCAGGAATTAGTCAATCCTTTATTTAATTTATTCTTCCATATTATGTCTCACTGTTAGCTCTTTTTCTCACCAGGAACTTTGTTCAAGTCTAGTATCCCTTTATTTTCACATTCTTCCTTCTTTTTCTGCTTGTTCTTTTTAAAATCTTTGTTACACACACACACACGATTTTTAACATAAGTATATAATTTTTTAGACTTTATTTTGAAGTAATAGATGTCTGTTGCTAATAATAGAAAAAGTGGCAAAAATAGTCCTCAGAGTTTCCGTGCACTCACCTTTTTCTAATGTAACATCTTCTGTATCTGTAGTGAAACTAACAAAACCTGGAAAATAAAACTGGTACAGTGTTGTTAGTAACTAGACAGAAATCTTACTCAGATTTTCCCATATTCCCAATGATGTCATTTTTTTTCTTCTAGGATCCCATGTTGCATTTAATTGTTATCTTTCCTTAAGTCTCTCCTCCATGCCATTTAGTCTGTCCCTGTCTTTCACAACCATGACACTTTTTTTTTTTTTTCAAGATTTTACTATTTATTTGACAGACAGAGATCACAAGTAGACAGAGAGGCAGGCAGAGAGAGAGGAGGAAGCATGTTCCCTGCTGAGCAGAGAGCCTGAAGCGGGGCTCGATCCTGTGACCCTGAGATCATGACCTGAGCCAAAGGCAGAGGCTTTAACCCACGGAGCCACCCAGGTGCCTCATGACCATGACACTTTTAAAGAGTACTAGATTGTTATTTTGTAGACTGCCCCTCAGTTTATTTTTGATGTTTTCTCATGAGGGGAATGAGATCATACAGTTTTGACAAGAGTGGGGTAGAAGTGATGTTTTGTCCTTCTGAATGTATCAAGTTTGGGAGTTCATGATGTTGATACATGTTTTTTCTGGAGATGTTAACTTTAAGAATTTGGTTAATATGGTGTCTGCCTATTTCTCCCTTCATAAGGGAGTACATATTCAGTACATGTTTTTTCTCAGATTTTCACTCACCAAGTGAAGTATTCACCTATGGATCTTGTCCAAAGAAATTATTATTTTTTTTATTTAAGATTTTTAAAAAGTAATCTCTTCCCCCAGCATGGGGCTTGAACTCAGTGACCCTGAGATCAAGAGTTACACGCTCTACCAGCTGAGCCACCCCACCCCCTAAAAAATTATTGTGCTATTTGCCTAATGATGATTTCTCTGCCTCGCTCATTCCTTCTAAATGTATTAATTGGAATGCTTCTGTAGAAGGAGCTGTCTCTTCTGTTTATTTGTTCAGTTGTTTCAGTATGTTATACTGGTACACTGTGGGTTATAATCCTGTACTGTCATTATTTTGTTTTTGAAATTGTTGCAGCTTTGACCTTTGTTCCTTCAAATTAACTTCTAGCTCCTTTCAACCATCCCCTCCCTCTTTTGGGTTCCTCTTAGGTGCAAGGTTTGATCATTGCTACTGGGGATGGTGTCATTTTTAGGTCTTCTCAGCAAACAACTAGGAAAACAGATGTGTATATATACCAGTCCACATTTACACACACATCTGTATTTTTGTATCTGTCTGTGTATTATGTTAAAAACTATGAGTTCATACTGACATCTCTTGATTCTAATCCAACACTGTGTGTTTTATCTTAGCCTTCCCTTTTACTTGTCAGTCTTTTCCCAACCTGGCTCATTATCTTCCATTTCTTTAGTTATTAAAAAAAAAAAAGAAAAAATATTTTATTTATTTATTTGACAGAGAGCACAAGCAGACAGAGGAAGAAGCAGGCTCCCCATTGAGCAAGGAGCCTGATCCGCGGGACTGGATCCCCAGACCCTAGGATCATGACCTGAGCCGAAGGCAGACACTTAATAGACCGGGCCACCTAGGTGTCCCTCATTTGTTTACTTATTTGTTCAGTTCCATTTTCTCTATATAAAGTAATTTCAGAATTGCTAACCCATATCCTGTGAAAAATGAATTTACAAACTAGATTATAGCATTTGTGTGCAGTTCCTTCTGACTTTAGCTTTAGAGTATCCAGTCAAAATACTGTTTTCTTTTTTTAAAGATTTCATTTATTTATTTGAGAGAGAGCACGAGCAAGGGAAGAGGGAGAAGCAGACTCCCTCCTGAGCAGGGAGCCCAACGTGGGCCTCAATCTCAGGACCCTGATATGACCCTGAGCCAAAAGCAGACATTTAACTAGCTGAGCCAGGTACCCCCAAAATACTGTTTGGATTCCAAAGTTACTTGGGTTAGTTAATTTCTTCCTCATGATCTTCCTCTTTTTTTTTTTTTTAAATAAAGATTTTATTTATTTATTTTGACAGAGAGAGAGGTCACAAGTAGGCAGAGAGGCAGACAGAGAGAGAGTGAGATGAAGAAGCAGGCTCCCCACTGAGCAGAGAGCCCGACGTGGGGCTTGATCCCAGGACCCTGAGATCATGACCTGAGCCGAAGGCAGAGGCTTAACCCACTGAGCCACCCAGGCGCCCCTCTTCCTCATGATCTTCAATGTGATTATATTATTCATTTGTAAAGTAGTTAGACTCCTTTGTTACTGGTTGTGTTCCATTGGGGTTCTTCCTGCATCCTGGTTTTAACTGTTTGCTTGATTTTTTTTTTTTTTGAGTTTATGATGCATTGCTATGATTCTGAGAGAGCTATACACAAAGGCATGCTCAAGAGAGGGAAGTATCTTACTCCTTCCTCGTCTGTATCACCCTGCTCCCATTCTCTGCTTTGTCTCTTTCCCACTCACCGCCCTATAAGTAGCCTGTCTCTGGTTTCTGGTTTATCCTTATATTTCTTATACAGATAAGCAGATATATGTATATTTCCTTATAATCCATTTCCTTTTATGTGAAGAATAACATAAATTGCTTTTGTACTTGCTTTTTAAAAAACTTTTTATCTTGGAAACCATTTATTATCAGTTCTTAGGGATCTTATTTTTACAGCTGCATAGTATTCCATGGTGCTGATGTACCATAATTTACTCAGCCTCCCTCCAGTATATATGGGTATTTAGGTTATTTCCAGTATTTTGAGACTACAAGTAATGCTTCCACAAATAACCTTGAACATATATATTTGTATACTGTTGGAGGTTTATTTCCAGGGTAGACTCCTAGGAGTGGGATTTCTGAATCAAAAGACAGGTGTAGATACATAATTTTGTGCGTATTATCATATTCCTCTCCAGAGGTTTATACAGTTGCATTCCCATCAGCAGTATGTGAGAGTTAATTGCATACATTTTGTAACTTGACATGCATGTGAGAAATTACCAAATTTTGCCCAGGGTATCGCTTTCCTTGTCTGCTGCTTCTATCATGATGGGTTTTGGGGAAAAAAACCCAAAAACCAAAAAACAAAAACAGTTAACTGCAGAAACTTTTTTTTTAAACATTTTATTTATTTATTCGATAGAGATCACAAGTAGGTAGAGAAGCAGGCAGAGACAGAGGAGGAAGCAGGCTCCCCACTGAGCAGAGAGCCCGACTTGCCTTGCGGCTTGATCCCAGGACCCTGAGACCATGACCTGAGCTGAAGGCAGAGGCATAAACCCACTGAGCCACCCAGGCGCCCCCCGCAGAAACTTTTTTAATGAAAAAAAGTAAATTAGTTTCCCAGAGCTGACTGGAGATTTTCTTACTGGCATTTAAGTTAAAATTGTATGTTATATTTTTCTACTTTACCTACTGTAGCATCTGTTATATTAACACCTCACCACCTGCTTAGTTGTACAGGCAGCTCTTTTCAGTTTAGATAATAATACTGTATACTTCAAGCTTAAACATTTTCCCCATCTTAGTTGGTTTTTTTTTTCCCCATGTTAGTCATTTTCCACATCTGAGGCAGGTGTTTGATATTTCTGACAGTGACATTCATAAGAGACTTGCATTTCTCAACTCTGAAAATTAATAAAGGGAAACCTTGCTAAAGTGGAGTTGGGAGGCTAGAGCCAGACCCTACCACTGGATGTCAGTTACAGGAAGAATTGTCAATTACAGATCCCAACAGAAGATTATAGACAGTAAAGAATGCTTAGAGGCCCCAGCAGGAAAGATACCTCCCATCTCCTATAAAAAATTGACTACCTCTGCAATTCAGCCATTGAGAAACCATCCTCACCCTGAACTTGTCCTTTTCTCCAGTGGACTTTTGTTCAAAACAACACCTTCCAACTTCCTGCTCCATAAAATAAGTTTCTTTCCTTTGTCTGACTTGCCTGTGGTCTTACTATAATTTGTATTCCCAAATTATAATTCTCTGCTATTCCTGAATAAACCCATTTTTGGTGGTAAATTAACTCACCATTTTATTTTTAAGGGTAACAGTTCCTTTCTGTTTTAATAATGGGGACAGTCTTCTGAGCTTCTTTTCCTTTGACTTGACTCATCAGGGTACAGCTTACAAAGGTATACAAGGGTTGCCCTCATGAAGTAGCTCATCCTCTTATAGACTGTAGCTCTGTTGTGCCTTCTTTCTCCTGTGCCCCTTGGCTTGAGATCTCTGTGGTTTTCCCAGTATATTAGTCTGGTCTGGCATTGGTCTGGATTCTGTCTGCTGACCTCTCTGACCAGATTCTCAACTTCTTATGATCTTTCCATTCCCATTTTATAAGAACCCACCTGTTTATTTGCCCAATCTTGCACAGGGTTATATAGATGCTAGAGACAGTCACTTAATTGTCATGTTTGTTACCACTGAAAATCTCTAGATTCTAATTTCTGCAGGTTTTCAACCTTTTTTTTTTTTTTTTTTTTTTGCTTGTCTCCATTCAGGCCTCCTTCTCACTCCCCTTTTGTCTGGGTTTGCCTTTCTGTCTTCTACCTTCAAGTCTTTTCTCCCACCCCCACACCTCATTTTCAAAATATATTTGTCTGTTATTTTGGGGAGATGGATTTTGGCTCAACCCAAAGAACATCTAAATAGCCATACCCATCAGAACAGGTAGGCCACTTTGGGAAGTGACATTTCCCAAACATTTTCTATATCATAATCATGATCGTTATTTTTCTTGTCTTCATTGTCTGCCTTTTTTTCGTTGGCCTTTCAAAATCTGACTCAGTTATGGGCTTAATTTTGGTTCATTACCACCAAGAGGGCATGGCTAGTGGACGAATGTTGGTCCTTATTTGGTGTAGCGGCTGAGAACATGGAAGGTCAGCTCACCTGGGTTTGAGTCCCAGTTCTGTTACTGTTGGTTAAGTAATTACAGACAGCTTACTTGACTCTTCCCATCTGCCTCAGTTTCATCATCTGTAAAACAGGGGTTACTTCATAGGGTTGTGGTAAAGACAATACGTAAGGAATTTTTTGAAGCTCTTAGCACTGGGCCAAGTGCTTGGGACTATGGTCATTATGAGTAATGAGGTCCTTTTTCTTCGTCTCCTTCAAGTCCAGAGGCACATGGAGCTGCCTTTGCTACCATTGAATGCTCATCATTGGAAGAGACTTAATGCTCTTGGTCTTTGTTGATGACTTCTAGCTGTTATCATAGCTCAGTACTAGCCAGCTTGACTTGAATGATTACAAAATGCTTGGTCATGAGGGTGGGAGAGAATAACTGAGGAAGGAAATGTAAGGCAATAATCAAAGAGTCATTGGCCCATCTACTTCATCAAGGTTTCTGTCTCTTTGTCATGACAAGTTCAGAGCACAGTGGAATTACAAAGAACACTTTTTTTTTTTTTTAAGTTCATCAGAGGGCTTGAACTTAGAACCCTGAGACAGACAAAACCTGAGCCAAGATCAAGACCTGGACCCTTACTGACTGAGCCACCCAGGCACCCTGAAGATCACTTCCGAATAGCACTGCTTTGGATTAGAGTATCTTTTGCAAAGAATACTAACTCTGATTTTGTGTTACCCTAACATGCTTCACCTTCAACATTTCTTGGTTTAGATTTTTAGGATGATGATAGTCATGGTACCAAATCCTGTTATGTTATAGTATAGTACCATATATACAAATAATAGTATAGACTCATTTTTCCTATTCATGAGGGGAGAGAGGTTAGTTTTTTGTACTCTTTCAGTAATTTGTATACTTTTTAAATTTAAGATTTATTTATTAGAGATAGACTCCTCATACTCCCTGCCAAGTGTAGAGTCCAACATGGGGCCCAATCCCAAGATCCTGAGATCATGACCTGGGCCAAAACAAGAGTCGGACACCTAACTGATCCACCCAGGCGCCCCGATAATTTGTATACTTCAGTCCACCAAAAATTTGAGGAACCTTTATAGAATATAATTCACTACAAATCTCCCATCTTTATATGTTTATATCTATGCATACATGTTTATATACATCCACATTATTAGGTATGGGGTTTTTTTCTCTTCCTATTCTCTTGTATGCATATTAGTTTTTTTCCACTTGCTATGTTTAGAAGAAGCCTGAACACAGAATAATAGAATCTTCTCTCTTTTGTAACTTGGCCAGTACTGTCAGAGCAGACATGTAGGGAATAGCCAAGTTAGGACTAAAACTCAGACCTCCTGATTTGAAGTCTGGTGTTTGTTTCTAATGTTATTTCTTTTTTAGGATTCATTTAATAAAGATAATGAATAACATAATAAAGTAATAAGAATGACTCTTTTTCTTTTCTTTCTTTCTTTTTTTTGGGAAAGCTTGTTATCCTTTGGGGTTTTGCACCTGCTGTTTCTACAGTCTTTGCAACCCTTGGCCTTTCCTCATTTTTGATCCAAACAAATGGTTGTTCAGAGATACATATTAGGTAATTTAGTGATGTTTCAGGAAGGGATAGAGCCAGAATTGATCATCTTTGACTCTTAGCTTCTGTTTTATTATTGAAGAGATTAAAATATACATATGTAGGGGCGCCTGGGTGGCTCAGTGGGTTAAGCCACTGCCTTCGGCTCAGGTCATGATCTCAGAGTCCTGGGATCGAGCCCCGCATCGGGCTCCCTGCTCAGCAGGGAGCCTGCTTCCTCCTCTCTCTCTGCCTGCCTCTCTGCCTGCTTGTGATCTCCGTCTGTCAAATAAATAAATAAAATCTTTAAAAAATATATACATATGTAAACAGCCAAAATTTTTAAGCTCTGGGCTATGCAGAGCACCTTTTCTTGAGAGGTGGCATGTGTGTTAATAACCTCAGATCTTCAGCTGTGATACTATATTAAAACACTGATTTTTTTTTTTTAAAGGGGAAAAGAGGGGGAGGGAATGGGGAAGATGGAAAGAGAGAATTTTTTTTTAAGATTTTTAGTTTAATTTAATTTATTTATTTGATAGAGATCATAAGTAGGCAGAGAGGCAAGCAGAAAGAGAGGGGAAAGCAGGTTCCCTGCTGAGCAGAGAGCCAGATGTGGGGCTCAATCCCAGGACCCTGAGATCATGACCTGAGCTGAAGGCAGAGGCTTAACCCACTGAGCCACCCAGGCGCTCTAGAAAGAGAGAATCTTAAGCAGGCTCCACACCCAGTATGGAGCCTGACTTGGGGCTTGATTTCACAACCCTGAGATTAAGACCTGGGCTGAAGTCAAGAGTCAGACACTTAACTGAGCTAGCTGAGCTACCCTGGCGGCATCCCTGGAGCCTTAAAATGATGATGGTTTTATAGCTGAAATGACTTTAGACTAGCTGTTTTTTTGCTCACCTGATGGTTTGCACCCTCTTAAAAAAACTTTTACACTGGCTATCTTGGTTAGTAAATTATGAGAGAATCAAGCTGAAGTAAGGAATACATTTTCTTTTAAAGCAGTCATTTGTATTATCTATCTTCTTATTTTTGGAACATTAATTTGGATCAGTCTAACTCACTTAGCATCTGAAGACAAGTTAATTTTTATCTGTGAAACAAAATGAAATACTGTAGTTTTGTTCAGATAATTAAAGTTCACCAAAATAGGTAGCTTGGAGAACAGCTTAATAGCTTTCCTAAAAATAATCCATTCACAGCTGATAGGTAGCATTTTAGTTGCTTAACAACGTGTACAGTATGTGGTGCTTGTGCGTGGTAAGATACTTACTTTAGACAAACTTTATTATCCACAAATATTATTGAGCTTCTGCTAAGAAATGACTATAGTGGACTGGGGAGGATGAGAAAACCTGAACATACTAGACATTTCATATTTATATTAAAGCCTCAGAAATGATTATGGAAGTCTAGGCATTTATTCTGATGATCTTGCCATTGCTCAAAACCTGTTGGTAACATTTCCCTTGAAATTGCCTTCAATATGAGCATATGAAACTGTGAAGGAAAACCAACCCTGTAATTTTGTAGCCCAGCTCAATTTTTTAAATCATCTTTGAGGTGTAATTTATATATAGTAAAATGCACCCTCTCTACATGTCCAATTCAGTGAATCTTGGCAAATGGATCTACTTGTGTAGCCACCACAGCAAAGATAAAGAACGTTACATAACCCTAGAAAGCACCCCTGAGCCCCTTTGCAGTCAGTCTTCACCTCAGGCAACCACAGATCAGCTTTCTATCACTATGGCTCAGCTTCATCTTTAGAAGTTCATGTAAATGGAATTTAAGAGTCAGTACTCTTGGGGCGCCTGGGTGGCTCAGTTGGTTAAGCGTCTGGCTCTTTATTCCAGTTCAGGTCATGATCTCAGGGTTGTGAGATCAAACCCAGTGGGCTCTGCACTGGGTATGGAGCTTACTTGGGATTCTCTCTCCCTCTTCCTCTGCTCCCCACCCTTTGTCTCCTTGGTGGGGGGAGAAAAAAAAAAAGTCTGTGCTCTTTTTGTGCCTGGCTTCTTTCACTTTACATGGTGTTTTTCAGATTCATTTTTGGTGATACATTAGTCCTGTACTTGTTTCCTTTATGTTGCGGAGTACACTTCCATCAGGGGTTGATGGTGCAGTTTGTTTACTTCTTTCTTGTTTAAGAGGTAATCGTTGATGAATGCTGGGTTGTTCCAAGTTTGTGGCTATTGTGCGTGAAGCTCCTACAAACATTTGTATACAAGTCTGTGTGGACATATATTTGCATTTCTCTTGAGTAAAGCCTTAGCCCTGGAATTGCTATGTTGTGTGATCAGTGTACCTTTAACTTTTCAGAAATTGCCAAGCTTTTCCATGGTGGTTGTACAGTTGCACCTGCAGTATGTGAGAGTTCTAGCTTTTATACATCCTTATCAGCACTTGGTATGACCAGTCTTTTTTATTTTAGCCATTCTAATGGGTATGTGGTTTTAATTTGCATTTTCCCCTATGATTCATCAGTCATCTTTGCATATGTTTATTGTCACACAAAAAATGTTTATTTTATTTTTAATACTGGGCTGTTTGTCCTCTTGTTTTGAAGTTTTGGGCTTTATATATTCTGAATACAAGTCCTGTATGTTGCAAAATTTCTTCTCCCATTTGCCCAGCTTCTTTTGGACCCCAGTGTTATTATCTGGCTTGCTCAACCATCTCATTGGCCTTATCGTACTTGGCAGTCTTTTCAGTCTTGTTAACTTCCTTCTGTCTCCTTGCCATTGTTCTTATACGTTTAGGGGGTTTTTACCACTCCCCTCAGAAGATGTGGTGGTTTTTCTTTTCTCTTTAAAATTATTTTCCTGACTTGGGAATGCTGGTCATTCATAGTGCCTTTTGGCCTGGGATGCTAAATGTCCCGTAGTAGGTGGCATGGTTTCACACCGTAACTGACCTGCTTGATGTCACCGATGTTTTTGCTTAGTCCAGGCTGCTGTCCTGTCTCACTGATACCACTGGAGTGCTTCAAATGTTGTTGTTGTTGTTGTTGTTTTTGGTTGTTGTTTTTTACTTTTTACCTTTTTACAATTCATTCTGCATATTACAGCTGGAGAGATTACTTAGAAATATAAATTGGGCACTTTTCCTTCCCAGATTAAAGTGGAAGAATACTTAAGTTAAATCTTCACTTAGCAGAACCTTAGCAGAACTGCCAGATCCACTGCCTATTTCTTCAGCTTCTTCCTGAACCATACTGTCTCTGCTTGGTAGGCTTTAGCCACAGTGGCCTTCTTTTGAGTCCACAGATACTGCAGCCCAACTCCTCTCTTGTAGAATACTTGCTTTCTCAGCCCTTCTTCAGCTTACCTAATTCCCACTCATCCTTCAGGTCTGTTGTGTGTTTTTTGTTTGTTTGTTTGTTTGTTGTTTGCTTGTTTTTTTTTTTTTTAAGGTTTTATTTATTTATTTATTTATTTGACAGAGATCACAAGTAGGCAGAGAGGCAGAGAGAGGGAGAGGGAAGCAGGCTCCCTGCCAAGCAGAGAGGCTGATGCAGGGCTCCATCCCAGGACCCTGAGATCATGACCTGAGTAGAAGGCAGAGGCTTTAACCAACTGAACCACTCAGGTGCCCCTTCAGATCTGTTTTAAATGCTGCTTTCTTAGAGAGGAAAAAACCTTTTCTAAACCATTTAAACCAGGTTATCTAGTTATCCATAGTGGCATTAATTATACCAATTGCATTTTTCCTTGGTATCCATCCAAATTTATATACTTAGTCACATAATACAATATTATAAATAAATATATATTAATACATTCTCTTTATATTTCCCCCATATTGTATAAAGTTAATGATACCAGGGAGCTTTCTGTTTTCACTGCTGTTTCCATAGCAGTCAGTGCTGTGTGGATAGTTAGTAGATCTTTGATGAATAAATAAAATTGATTTTAACATTTGAGTGTTAAACATGAATGTTTTTAAGGTTATCTGGTGTGCCTCCTTCAAGATCCTAAACTATCCTTTCTCTTTTTCTTTTTAAGATTTTATTTATTTATTTGAGAGAGAGCATGAAGGGGGAGGGGCTGAGGGAAAGGGAAAAGCAGACTCCCCACTGAGCAGGGAGCACAGTGCAGTGCAGGGCTCAATCCCAGGACCCCGAGATCATGATCTGAGCCGAAGATGGAGGCTAACCGACTGAGCCACCCAGCTGCCCCTGTCCTAGTTTTCTCTTGATTATAAATTGCTATAATAGTTTTCTGTCTCTGTCATTTCTGGTGAATCTGTAAATTGCCATGGAAACAAGACTTCTTAATCTTTATCTTTTAGGGAGTCAGTGGAACAAACTAAGTAAGATTTTATTTTAATTCCAGTATAGTTAACATGTGGTATTATATTAGTTTCAAGTATACAGTATAGTGATTCAGCAGTTCTATCCATTACTCATTGCTCATCATGATAAGTGTACTCTTAATCCTGATGTATGTGCTTCTTTATTAATGCCTTAAATAACAAGATCAAGCAGCAGGTCTCATAAACTCTGTAATTTTGGAGTAGATCTTCCTGTTTCTAGTTTTAGTCTCCTTCATCATTTTTACTTACTTTTTTTTTTTAAGATTTTATTTATTTGACATAGAGAGAAAGATCACAAGTAGGCTGAGTAACAGGCAGAGATAGAGGGGGAAGCATGCTCCCCGCTGAGCAGGGAGCCCAATGCAGGGCTTGATCCCAGGACCTGAGCCAAAGGCAGAGGCTTAACCCACTGAGCCACCCAGGTGCCCCATTACTTACTTTTTAAAAAAGAATTTATATATTTGTCAGAGAGAGAATGTGCAGCAAGCTCCCCTCCAAGCTGGGAGCCCCATGCAGGACTTGAACCAAGGACCCTGAGATCATGACCTGAGCTGAAGGCAGACGCTTAGCTGACTGAGCCATACAATCCCCTACATCACTTTTGTATCATATTTCTGATAGTGTCACTCTTGGGTCCTGAGGATTCTATTAGAAGAAGAAAGCATAGGGTGCCTGGGTGGCTCAGTGGGTTAAAGCCGCTGCCTTCAGCTCAGGTCATGATCTCAGGGTCCTGGGATCGAGTCCCGCATCGGGCTCTCTGCTCAGCAGGGAGCCTGCTTCCTTCTCTCTCTCTGCCCGCTCTCTGCCTACTTGTGATCTGCGTCTGTCAAATAAATAAATAAAATATTAAAAAAAAAAAAAAGAAGAAGAAAGCATAGATTTCTCAGCTTTGTCAGTCTGACATCACCTTTTGCTCTTTCTCTGGATGGGTCTTAAACTCCAGCCATATGGAAGGACTCAGCACTTGTACTCAACTTTCCATACTTTGGCTCCTAGAGCTCCTTCCTCCTACAAGCCCTTGTCATATACTGCCTATTTTAAAATTCTGCCTTCTTTTTTAAAAATATCACCGTCTGAAAGAGATCCACAGATAGTAATATAGAGCAGTGCCTGACATATAAGCACTCAATAAATTGTAGCAATTATTTAAAAAGAATTGTTCATAAAACTTTTCATTATCACCACCACTTAGTTCCTAGTAAGTAAACTATAAACATTTTGAGTGATACACATAAAGGGAACAAGGCAGAGCAATACATCAGTAAGTGTAAGCAAGCATAATATAAAGTGAGTGCATAAATGATTAACACTTAGAATATTGTTTTGATCTTGGTTTGAATGGCTATCATTTTCCATCAGAGCACAATGAGAAAATGATTTAGTAGATATTTCTTATCCTTTATACTTGGCCACCCAAAAATCCACCTGGAATTCTGATAGACGTGGTAGATTTAGAGTACTGTCAATCATCTAAAAAAAATTACTTTTTTAAGTAGGCTCCACGTCCAGCATGGAGCTTGATATGGGGCTTGATATACAACCCTGAGATCAAAGACCTGAGCTGAAATCAAGAATTGGATGCTTAGCCGACCTAGCCAGGCAGACATCCCCAGTCATTTTTTAATAAAACAAAGCCATCAAGTTCCTAAGAATTCTTTTTCCTGCATTTTTAACGTGCTTTAATTGCTGATCAGTACTTACCTGCTTCATATATAACATACACCAAAAACAGAAACTTTGGCGTGGGGCAAGCAGGAATTGAAAGTACTATAGCAACCGTGTTAACTGTTGTTGCTTTTTATACCATAGTAAATATGACCTAGAAAGGAGGAGATGTGATCAGAAACAGAGAGTATGAAAAGTTTCCAGTATAAACCAGCCGTGTAGAGCAGTTCAAAGCCTAGATGGCTTGTGTAAGAATGCAGTTAGTGGTAGAAGAAGTGTAGCTGTAGGGATCAAGTTGACTTACTGCTTGCTGAGCTTATACGGGCACTACTAGGACTGGAAAGTGGTAATAGTGTGGAGCACCCTACTTTCAGGCCCAGATGTATCTAGGAAAAAGCAGGTACATTCTGGATAGCAAGGGGGGGGATATTAATGTTAAAAGAAACAAAGAGGGGCACCTGGATGGCTCAGTGGGTTAAAGACTCTGCCTTCAGCTCAGGTCATGGTCTCAGGTTCCTGGTATAGAGCTCCGCATTGGGCTCTTGCACAGCAGGGAGCCTGCTCCTCTCCCCCTACCCCGCACCTCTCTCTGCGTGCCTCTCTGCCTATTTGTGACCTCTCTCTTTAAATAAATAAAAATCTTGGGGCACCTGGGTGGCTCAGTGGGTTAAGCCGCTGCCTTCGGCTTAGGTCATGATCTCAGGGTCCTGGGATCGAGTCCCGCATCAGGCTCTCTGCTCAGTGGGGACCCTGCTTCCCTCTCTCTCTCTCCCCGCCTGCCTCTCTGCCTACTTGTGATCTTTCTCTGTCAAATAAATAAATAAAATCTTTAAATAAATAAATAAAAATCTTTATTAAAAAAAGAAAAAAAGAAACACTATCAGTGAAAGGAACTAGACCACAAAGGTAAAGCTATCCAAATGAATAAAGTCTTAAAAATAAAATTTAGTTCCTAAATTCTAAGAACCAAATAATTAGAAATTTGAAAATATTTTAAAGATTTATTTACTTTTATGTGAGAGAGCGAGAAGGGCAAAGGGAGAGGGAGCATCTCAAGCAGACCCTTCCCTGAGCTTGGATTCCAGTGATGATGTGGAACTCAATCCTGCAACTCCTAGATCACGACCTCAGCTTATCAAGAGTCAGATTCTTGACTGACTGAGC
Organism: Neogale vison; assembly: GCF_020171115.1. Lineage (NCBI taxonomy): Eukaryota > Metazoa > Chordata > Mammalia > Carnivora > Mustelidae > Neogale > Neogale vison. Next base: position 213,551,667 of record NC_058093.1, on the reverse strand, counting down.
CACCCAGGCACCTTTAGAAATCTTGAGATTTCGAAATAGTGCCTTTTTAACGTACAAAATTTACCGTTTTCATATGGCAGTTTAGAGAAGGCTGTATTTTTTTTCCTCCACTTGTTTTTCCCCCTCCAAAGAAGACTGTTCGTGTCAGACCTAGTTGGCAAATGGAAGATTTGAAATGGTTCTACTGTTTCTCAGAGTCCAGGATATATAAAAGTATTCCTGTGTTTCAAAGTGGGAATGTTAATAATTGCTTCCTTTTATAGTCTAAGGTATATATTTTAAGTATGTAACTGTAACCACTCTGGGCTTTTACTTGGACATCAGAATACATTTTTCACTCTCTGTCATGACAGTGTCTTTCCTCTTTTAGCTAGTGCCCGTTGCTTAGTTTTAAAACCAGTGTTGAGAGAGAACTATTTTTTTTTTCAGTACTTTTATAGAGATGTTACTTACTTTCTCTCAGATTTTGTACTAGTGAAGGTGTTAAGTCCCAATTAAATGTACGAGAAGCCACTTGATCTGTCCCACAGCTCAGTGATGCTGTTTTTTCCCCCATGCCCAGTCTTTTTTCTCTTGATATTACATTTTGACTAGTTTCTATTGCTGTATCTGCTGAGTCACCAGTTTGGGGTTTTTGTTTTTTTTTTTCCTTTCTTTTGGGTGTAATCTGTTCCTAACTCCAACCATTGTATTTTTTTCATCTCTAGAAGTTCAGTTTGAGTAATATCTTCCATTTCTCTTTGTGATGCTCTACTTTCTTTTTCTTGTTATATTTATAATTGTTTTAACATTCTTGTCTATTCTATCATCTCTAATTTTGGGTCTTTTTTATTATTGGTTTTCTCCTCATTATGGATTGTATTTTCCTGGTTTTTTGAATATTGGTAGGTTTTGATTAGATGTAAGACATTATGGATTTTACATTACTGAGTGCTAGATATATATATTTTTTGTATTACTTAAATATTTGGGGGCTTTTCTCTGGGATGCAATTAAGGTACAGTTCAGTTCTTTCAAAGCTTACTTAATAAACATTTTTTGGGCCCATGTGGCTTTTTTCCCAGCCTTAAAATTTCATCATGCATGTGCTTCTGATCATTACTCAGCTGAGGACTCGAAGGGAACCTGTTTGCTGATCTCCTCAGCCTTCTGAAGTTCTCTCCTGTCCTGTACTCTGCCCAGCAAATTCTTACTTGACTTTCCAAATTTGAATTCTGTCCGAGACTCAGCCAGGCTTTGTTTGGGTTTCTCTTCTCCACATTGCAGCCTGGAAACTCAAAGCAGTAAGCCGGGGTGGTCAAAGGACTGACCTCCCTGCCCTGTACTGGCCATTGTTAGATATCCAAAAACTTGTTTCACATACATACTGTCTGGATTTTTTTCACTGTTTAAGATCGGAGAGTAGGGGTGCCTGAGTGGCTCAGTGGGTTAAGCCTCTGCCTTCGGCTCAGGTCATTATCTCAGGGTCCTGGGCTCAAACCCCATATCGGGCTTTCTGCTCAGCGGGGAGCCTGCTTTCCTCCCTCTCTCTCTGCCTGCCTCTCTGCCTACTTGTGATCTCTGTCAAATAAATAAAGATCGGAGAGTAAATCCGCCAGTGTTCCTTTGTCATAGCTAGAAGCAAAATCCTGTGAAGGTGTTTAGAACCTTAGGAAGTCCTTCAAACCTCAGGTTATTGCCTTATTTTAAGCTGTCTCTTGTTTTATATAACCTACACTTTATTGGTTATTTTTTTCTCCCAAAGGAATAGACAGAAATGGTGAGACAAAAGACAATTTAAATTATGTCTTAAATCACTCATGATCCCACCATCCTAGCTTGTTTCATAAATTGCCTCTTCTAGGTAATATTTTAAAGCTTCAGTCTTTTATTTTATTTTGAATCTTACCTTTAGTTACTGGAGTATTCATTCTCAGTTTAATAACTGCACAGTGACCCGTTAAATTAATATTCCATAATGTATTAGTCCTTATGTTTGATATTTGATAGTACAGCTTTGTTCTTTTAGGTAGTGCTACAGTATATATCTTCATTTATTGTCCCTATATATGTATTTTAAGACTTTTCTTATTTAGGGCGCCTGGGTGGCTCAGTGGGTTAAGCCGCTGCCTTCGGCTCAGGTCGTGATCTCAGGGTCCTGGGATCGAGTCCCGCGTCGGGCTCTCTGCTCAGCAGGGAGCCTGCTTCCATCTCTCTCTCTCTCTCTCTCTCTCTCTCTGCCTGCCTCTCCATCTACTTGTGATCTCTCTCTATCAAATAAATGGATAAAATCGTAAAAAAAAAAAAAAGACTTTTCTTATTTAATTAACAGAGAGAGAAAGAGAACGCAAGTAGGGGGAGAGGGAGAAGCAGGCTTCCTGCTGGAAGCAAGCCCAATGTGAGGCCTGATCCCAGGACCCCAGGATCGTGACCTGAGCTGAAGGCAGCCGCTTAGCTGGCTGAGCCACCCAAGCGCCCTGTCCTCGTTATTCTTAGGATGCTCAAAGGGAGAAAGACAGGTGGAATGTTTTATTTATTTCAGTTTGCAGTGAATATTTAGACAATGTTAGGTATTTATTAGTAAATGTTTATCAAATGATTGAGGTGGAATTTATCTTATAAAGTTCAGTTAGGGTAGGTAGGGGTTCCTGGGTGGCTCAGTAAGCATCTGCCTTCTACTCAGGTCATGATCTCAGTCCTGGGATCAAGCCCTGGATCGGGCTTCCTGCTCAGGAGAAAATCTGCTTTCTCTCCCTCTGCACCTCCACACTACTTGTTCTCTCTCTCTCAAATAAATAAATCTTTTAAAAAAAAAAATGGGGGGGGTCCTGGGTGACTCAGTGGGTTAAGCCTCTACCTTCTGTTCAGGTCATGATCTCAGGGTCCTGGATTGAGTCCTGGGTCCTGGATTGAGCCTGGGATTGAGCTCTGCTCAGCAGGGAGTCTGCTTCCCCCTCTCTCTCTGCCTGCCTCTGCCAACTTGTGATCTCTCTCTCCGTCAAATAAATAAATAAAATCTTTTAAAAAAAAGTTCAGTTGGGTAAAGTTTTCAGTTACCTTTTTAGGAATACTTTAATTCCATCAAACATTCACTTATGAGAAATTAAAATATGTATTTATGAATTGCTTATTAAATTTAGCCCATATTATCTGCATGCTAATCACTTCATTTGTTTTGGAGTTATCATTTAATAGAATAGCTTTTTCAGATAAATTTTTATGTTGGAATAATTTTAGGTTTATAGAGAAGATGCAAACAGAGTACAGAGGGTTCCCATGTGTCCCTACCCATTCTGTTTCTCCTGATGCTGACATCTTATATTGCTGTAGTAAGCTTATGAAAACTAAGAAACCACCATTAGTATGTTCTAGCTAAACTCCAGACATTATTCCGATTTCACTTTTCTGCTTTTTCTGTTCCCAAGATACCACATGCATTTAGTTGTCATTTTGGCTTCATCTCCTCTGTTCTGGGACTGTTCTGCACCCTTTCTATTCATGACCTTGATGGTTTTAAGGAATACTGCTGAAGTGTTTAGTAGAATGTCCCTCAATTTGGGTTTATCTGATATTCTCTTTATTAGACTGGGGTTACAGGTATTGGGAAAGAATATCACAGAGGTGAATGCCTTTCTTGTCTCCTCCTGTCAGGGGATTGACAGTATTCACTTGTTATCAGTAAGGGTATAAACTGTTATCTCCTGATTGAGGTGATATCTGTCAGATTTCTCCACTGTAAAGTTACTGTTTCTCCTGTATCTAATTCTAGTCTAGTCTTACACCTCCAGCCTCAACCCCAGCATGTCCCTTCCCATACCCTACATTCCATTGCCCCAGGTTCCTTTAGGCCTCTGCACCTTCGCACACGCTTTGCTTGAAAAGCACTCTCTCTCATCCCCCTAGCTAGTTCTAATGAACCTTTTCTTTCCCTCCACCTGGTGCCCCAGCCTCCGACCACCCACTGCTTTCATAACACCCTGGGCCTCTCAGTAGTTCACCTGGATTTGCTAGTTGTTCTCCTCCTCCTTGCCTTCTTTAAAAAACAGTCAGCTGTACTTTTTCCACTGCTGTCGCCATTCTCCTCCATTTACTTACACCCACATTACCACACATCATCTCGTTGCAGATTCAGTCACTGCTTTGCAGTTTTTACCTTCCTTAGCCTCTCCTATTTGGAACTCTTTCCATCCTTGGCTTCTGAAACACCACCCTCTCCTGGTTCTTGGATGTGGTTTAGCATGTGGTTTTGGTGTTGGACAACAAGAGTTCTCATTCCATTATTACTTATACTACTTTCTCTCTTCAGCCATTTCCTCTTCCTCTGACTATTTCTGAATTCTGACCTCAGATCCCTTTTCACAACATCAACTCTCTTCAGCAGTGCAGTGCTGCCCCGTTGGCTTTCTTTCCTTTTTTTTTTTTTAGATTGATTTATTTGAGAGAGAGCACACTTGTGTGTGTGTGAGTGGGGGAAGGGGCAGAGAGGGAGAGAGAAAATCTCAAGCAGTCTCCCTGGTAAACATGGAGCTGGATGCGGGGCTCGATCTCACAATCCTGAGATTATGACCTGAGTTGAAACCCGGAGTCAGATGCTTAACCCACTGGGCCACTCAGGTGCCTCTACCTGGTTGGCTTCTTTTAAAGATTCCTATATCTTATTCTCAACTTTGATCCCTCCTTAATGCTCTTGGAAGAAGAGAATCTTCACTTCCTCCATCTTTATCACCCACAAGCATCCTTAGATCTTTAAAATCAGGAAGTTCAAGACGGCCCTTGTCTTTCCCAACCCCCACATCTTCATTTTGTACTTCTTAAACCCAGCTCTAATGTGTGCAAGGCCTGAGTTAAGAATGCAAGTGGGAAAAAAAGAACAATACAAATGGAACCCCATGTACCATATTCATCAAATTAAGAAACCTTAAATATAGTCTCTCCTCCTATCACACAGATAAACCTTCTTAAAGACCTGTAAGATCAGCTTCAAATTGGGGCTCTTGCGTGGCTCAGTCAGTTAAGCGACTGCCTCCCACTCAGGTGATGATCTCAGGGTCCAGGGATGGAGCCCAGCATTGGGCTCTCTGCTCAGTATGGAGTCTGCTTCCCCCTCTGTCCTCTGCCACTTCCCCTACTCTTGCCCATGCTCTCTCTCTCAGATAAATAAAATCTTTAAAAAAAAAAAAAAGATGAGCTTCAAATGGAAAATTCTTGGGCTTCTTGGAGTTCAGTGTCAGCAGTTCCAGAGCCCAGACCCATGCCTTTGCCATGAGCTTGAGCTGATGTGTGTCTCATAAGCGGGATACCCAGCTTGACATGACAGTGCAGGTGCAGTGCACACCCTGCAAACAGCTACCCTTTGGCCACTCTGATATAAAAACTGGAGGAACATTCTCCTCTCAGCAGAGCTGCTGTGTAAGAGGCTTGCACAGCCTTTGATGCAGACTCAGGCAGTAGGGAATTCTGGGGCTCCTGATGAGCATGTCCTCCAGACCCTGTAAATACCTCTTTGTGGAGAGGGGCCCAGCTAGGTGAGGCCAGTGGTCTCCATAGATGTTCTGCTTGTTTACCTATCCACATGTTAACTCTTGTGTTTCTTGGTGCCCTTGCTCCTCTTTCAGAAGCCTGCTCATCCTTCAGGGTATGGTTTCTATAGGTCTCATCATCTTTTAATCCTCTCCTAATACCCTTGTTTGGACTTAATCCAAATCCAGCTTTGCCTTTTCTTTCAGAAGTGCTTTACTATGTTAAAGGCAGTGTATGTTGTCTGTTCCTGTTGCACGTTTCTTAGCTTCTTCGGGGCAGGATCGTTACTTGTTTTTGTCACCAACCCTAACATGAAGTCTCACAAATGGGAAGTACTCGACAAGTGCGGCTTGAGTCCACCACAGCTCTGGTGTCACTCTCGTGTTGTTGTGGTAACCCTATCAAAACAGGAAATGAAGTTAGTTTAGCATGACTTGTTCATAATTGACTCATGCTGGTTCCCTTTTCTTCCCTAAGTGATCACAAAACATCTGTTAAATAACCTACTCCAGAATTTTGTGGGCTTCTACTTCCACATTTACTGATCAGATATGTTTCTGGAATCTGTTCCCATCCACCCTTGTCCCAGAAATTGACCACATATCCAGGGAGCCTTGGTTCCTTTTTTTAGGAACTTCTCTCTTGAGAAACAATTGATAAACAATATACTACACATATTTAAAGTGTACAGTTTATATTTTGACGTATTATACACCCATGAATCTATCAACACAACCAAGATAAGGAATGTATTCATCACCTCCAAAGTTACTGGGTCTCCATTTGTGTAGTCTTTCTATCCTACCAGCCTCCCTCCTCACCAGCCCCAAGCAACCCAAAAATCTGCTTTCTGTCCCCAAAGATTAGTTTGTGTTTTCTATGAATGGAAGAAGTACTTTTCTGGTAGTCAGGCTTTACTCAGAATAATTATTTTGAGATTCCTCTGTGGTGTTTATATCAAGTTCATTCCCTTTTATTGCTGAATAGCAGGAATTTGTTTTAAATATTGAGTATGCTAACCTCCAGCCTTAGACCTATGCCTTACCCACGATTTATGGATCTCAGGATTTATCTGGAAATTGAGGCTACATTTATGTGAGATGACTGGCTATCAGTAGCTTGAATTCCTCAAGAGCAGAGTACTGTTGGGGTACCTGGGTGGTTCAGTCATTAAGTGTCTGCCTTCGGCTCAGATCATGATCCCAGGGTCCTGGGATTGAGCCCCACATTGGGCTCTCTGCTTGGCGGAAAGCCTGCTTCTCCCTCTCCCACTCCCCCTGCTTGTGTTCCTTCTGTCTCTCTCTCTCTGTCAGATAAGTAAATAAAATCTTAAAACAGGGACGCCTGGGTGGCTCAGTGGGTTAAGCCTCTGCCTTCCGCTCAGGTCATGGTCTCAGGGTCCTGGGATCAAGTCCCACATTGGGCTCTCTGCTCAGCGGGGAGCCTGCTTCCTCCTCTCTCTCTGCCTGCCTCTCTGCCTACTTATGATCTCCCTCTGTCAAATAAATTCTTAGAAAAAAATTTTTTTTTAATTTATTAAAGATAGAGAGAGCACACTATTCTCTCAGGTGGGAACAAAGTTAAGATATTTTGCACCTCTTTCCAATAATTTTTCAAGTATTTTTGTATTGGTCAGGAATTTCAAAATAGTTGTGCTTCCTCTTTTAAAGATTCCAGTATTCCACTGGTATCTCTCCTGTACATTTTTTCCCCTAATTAAAAAGTTGTGGGACTTTTTTGTTTTGTCTTTTTTTGAAGAGGTTCACATGGCTCTTCAATTAAGAGGTATACAGTAAAGGGTTTTGCACTCCTTTCTGCCCGACTCCAGCCTGGCTATCTGTGCCTGCACCACTGATCCTTTCTTTTCTTTTTTAAGATTTTATTTATTTATTTGACAGATAGAGATCACAAGTAGGCAGAGAGGCAGGCGGACAGTGAGAGGGGGAAGCAGGCTCCCTGCAGAACAGAGAACCTGATGAGGGGCCTGATCCCAGGACCCTGGGATCACAATCCGAGCCGAAGGCAGAGACTTTAACCCACTGAGCCACCCAGGCGCCCTGATCCTTTATTTTCTTGTGTATTCTTCCAGACTTCCTTTATGCAAACACAGGCAAATGTTAATATATTAGTATATATCTTTTATTATTTACTAGAAAAAGATAGCATGTTATTCACTGCTGGACCTTGCTTTTTTTCCACTTAACAATCTCGAAGATCTTTCTATCCACTCTTTTTCTCAGCTGCAGAGTTTTTCACTTTATGAATAATTACTTCCCTATTGTTAGATGCTTTTTTAAATTTAACGTTTTATTTTGAGATGATTGTAGAATCACATGCAGTTGTAAGAAATAATACAGAGAGGGTCACTTTGGTGGCTCAGTTGGTTATGCGACTGCCTTCAGCTTGGGTCATGATCCTGGAGTCCCAGGATTGAGTCCCCCATCAGGCTCCCTGCTTAGCAGGGAGTCTGCCTTTCCCTCTGACCCTACCTCCAATTCTCTCTCTCTCAAATAAATTAAATCTTAGGAGGAAAAAAAAAAAAAAAGAAATGATACAGAGAAATCCCAGTTTCCCTTGCTGGTAACGTCTTATGTTACAATCATACATTACAGTTTACATTACAACACAATACCATAGCTGGGAGATTGGCATTGATACACTCTAGAACTCATTTATATGTCACTAATTTTATGTGCACTCATTTCCGTGTATTTTCTTTGCAATTTTATCACATATGTAGGTTCATAAACCACGATTTTTTTTTTTTTTTTGACAGATTGAGAGAGAGCACATGTAGGTAGAGTGGCATACAGAAGGAGAATGAGTAGAAGGCTCTCCACCGAGCAGGAAGCCCAATACAGGGCTCAATCCCAGGACCCCGGGATCGTGACCTGAGCCAAAGGGATACACTTAGCTGACTGAGGCACCCAGGTGCCCCTAAACCACTATCACTCTTTTTGACATCTTGAAATGTTTAATTTTTTCCCTGTTATCATGTCTCTTTTTTCCCCTTAAATTTGTTTCTAGTTTTTTTAATTTTAGTTTTTAAAAAGATTTTATGTATTTATTTGACAGAGACACAGTAAGAGAGGGAACACAAGCAAGGGGAGTGGGAGTGGAAGAAGCAGCCTTCTTGAGGAGCAGGGAGCCGGATGTGGGGCTCTGTCCCAGGACCCTGGGATCATGACTCGAGCCAAAGGCAGCTGCTTAACGACTCAACCACGCAGGCACCCCTGATTTTTTTATTTTTAAGTAGGCTCCATGCTCAGCATGAAGCCCAGTGCAGGGCTTAAACTCACAACCCTGAGATCAAGACCTGAGCTGAAATCAAGAGTTGGACATTTGACTAACTGAGCCACTCTGGCACCCCTTAAAATTTTTTTAATTGAAGTATAATTGACAGTATTCTGTTCTATTCAATTCTTCTCTTTCTTTTTCTTCCTTTTTTTTTTTTTTTTTTTTAAAGATTTTATTTATTTGAGGGATGCCTGGGTGGCTCAGTGGGTTGAAACCTCTGCCTTCGACTCGGGTCATGATCCCAGGGTCCTGGGATCAAGCCCCGCATCAGGCTCCCCCCGCTTCCCTTCCTCTCTTTGCCTGCCTCTCTGCCTACTTGTGATCTCTGACTGTCAAATAAATAAATAAAAATCTTTTAAAAAATTAATTTAAAAAGAAAAGATTTTATTTATTTGAGAGAGAGCACATGGATGAGTGAGAGGAGGGGCAGAGGGAGAGGGGAATGCCAGGACGACCTGAGCCAAAGTCAGATGAGCCACCCAGGTGCCCAGCAGTACTCTATTTCATGTGTACACTGTAGTGATGCAACATTTGTATACATTGCTAACTGATTACCACAATAGTTCTGGTTACCATGTGTTAACCATGCAAAATTAATACAGTATTATTAACTGTATTCCCCATGTTATACATCACATCACCGCGCGGCATTTATTTTAAAACTGAAAGTTTGTATCTTTTTATTCCCTTCACCCATTTCACCCTGCCCCCAACCCCTTCCCTTCTGACAACTACTACTCAGTATCTATGCGTCTAGGTTTTATTTTATTTTGTTGTTTAGATTCCACTTAAAGGTGAAATGTGTGTATATACATATGTACATATATATTCATAACACACATATATATCCCACATCTTTATCCATTCTTCAGCAGACACTTAGGTTGTTTCCCTGTCTTCACTATTGTAAATAATGCTGCACTGAAGAATGGTTGCACATATTTTTCTGAATTAATCGTTTTCATTTTCTTTAGGTAGATACCTAGAATGAAATTGCTGGATTGTATGATAGTTCTATTTTTAATTTTTTGAGGCCCCTTCATACCGTTTTCCATAGTGGTCATACCCCCCCCTTTTAAAAGATTTTATTTATCTGTCAGAGAGATAGAGCACAAGCAGGGGGAGTGACAGGCAGAGGGAGAAGAAGCCTCCCCTCTGAGCAAGGAGCCCAATGCGGGACTCGATCCCAGGAGCCTGGGATCATGACCTGAGCCAAGATCAAGATGCTTAACTGACTGAGCCACCCAGGTGCCTCTGTCTTTAGTTTTAGTTTTAGTTCTTTTTCATCATCAGTTTTTATTTATTGTTAAAGATTATTTGCCTTATAGAGATGAGTTAGGAAGATTCTCCCTTTTTGTTTTTTAAAGATTTTATTTATTTGAGAGAGACAGAGAGCACAAGCAGGGGGAAGGGGAGAGAGAGGATGCTGAGCAGGGAGCCCAGTGTGGGGCTTGATCCCAGAACTCGGAGGTCATGACCTGAACTGAAGGCAGATGCTTAACTGATGAAGCCACCTGGGCACCCTAAGATTTTCCTTTCCTTAATATTGAACAACTTACTTAAATTTTTGTTTTTGAAAAGCGCAAGTTTATCAGTTCAAAGAAAAAATTTGAATATCTAAAATCGACTCATCCAAAGACGGTATAATCACATACAGATTGAGGTCCTAACCTGCACCCATAAGTTGTTTACAGAGGCACATTTCAAGTAAAAGTAGTAGCATGGTATCAGTTGTGGGGGGAGATGGAGGTGAGCAAAGATTAAATTCTTAGAGGAAAGAAAAAAAAGAGTTGGTAACGCCAGAGTGATTTTAAAACAAAAGCTAACACCAAAAAGTCAATAATAAGATATAGCAAAATAAAATATAGAAAACAAAACTGAGAAATCCAAGAAAAAATGAGTAAATATAGAGTTGTTATGGAAGAATATGGAAAAGAGTTTTAATTTCCAAAAAGAATATTTGTGACCAGTTCTATGGCAGATTATATAAAACAAAAAGGAGCTGGAAAACAGATAGGAAAAGACCCAACTCCATGGACAGAGTCATGTCTTCTTTTCAAGTGGGAACCAATGAGGAGGATCTCATGCCTTCTCCCTTAAATGGGGTCAGTTGGTTATTTTATCACCTAGTGTTAATACAGTTGGAGGAGCACGTCACCCATAAGCCCCTCCCCCCAACAGTCGTGCTCAGAAGCAAATTTTATGGCCATGTTTAACTGCCCTGCTTCAGTAAAATAAGAAATTTATAATGTTGAGTTTAAGCCTATATTTTAACCTGTAAATTCTCTTTTGGTGGACTCATGCTCTATGATTTTAATTACCCAAAATGAGTTTTAATTTCTAAAAATATTCATTATCATTATCTAATTGGATTGTTTGAATGACATATCCCTCTGCCTGCTGAGCTAAAAATCAGTGGGTTAGGCCCTCATGCAACAAACCAAAGATTTGAGTAGTGATTCTTTTATTTAAGGAAATATATTTCATATCAAAGTATCAAGGGCACCTAAGTGCAATATATTAACAGTAGTGTGGGAGAATTGAGGTGAGTAAAAGTAAAGTGCCTCCTACAGCATTGTTCTATGATAGAGTCAAATGCATCAGTAATTCTCAGAATAAGCAGACTGACAAATACCATACAGAAGCACAAATATGAGAAAAAAAAACTTTCAATTTTACTGTTTTGTATTTCTAGCGCTTGAGGAAACAAGCAATGTTTTATTGCCTGTCAGTGTTATTGCACTTCTTCAGTTCAGTGGTCCAGGTATTGATACTTACTAAAATGGAAAGCTCTTATAGAAAAGATTAAATAGAGTACTGATCATAAAGAGAGTGGTAACATTCAAGATTAAAATGCATCACAGTGGGGCCCCTGGGTGGCTCAGTTGGTTGAGCATCCAGCTCTTGGTTTCGGTTCAGGTCATGATCCTCAGGGTCATGGAATTAAGCCCCGCACCAGGTTCCACGCTCACTGGGGAGTCTACTTCAAGATTCTCTTCCTCTGCCTCTCCCCCCAACTCACTCACTCTAAAATACATAAAACCATCACAGAATTGAAGGCATAATTATTATTGCTTCTGCCTGGAATTCTGTTAAGTCAGACCTTGAAGACAGTTTGGAAAGAACTGGGCCCTGTGTGACAGCTATGGAACCTTTTTTTTTTTTTTTTAAAGTTTATTTTTTTTAGTAATCTCTATACCCAATGTGGGACTCTAACTTATGACCCTGAGATAGTCAGTCACGTGCTCTGCTGAGCCAGCCAGATGCCCTTAGAACTCTTTTTTTGAAGAATATGTTACAGGTTTTGTTGTAAGATTACCCGAATATTGGGATGCCTGGGTAGCTCAGTTGGTTAGGCTGCTGCCTTCGGCTCAGGTCATGATCCCAGGGTCCGGGGATCGAGTCCCGCATCGGGCTCTCTGCTAAGTGGGGAGCCTGCTTCCCTCTCTGCCTCTGTCTGCCACTCTCCCTGCTTGTGCTCTCTCTCTGACAAATAAAACAAAGTCTTTGTGGGGGGGGAGATTACCCTAATATTTTGGTTAAGTGCTTTGAAGAAAAAAAAAGTAAGAGCCACTCTGGAAAGCAGTATGGAGATTCCTCAAAAAGTTAAAAATAGAATTACCACGTGATCCAGTAATTCCACTACTATTTACCTAAAGAATATAAAAACACTAATTCGAAGACACATGTACTCCTATGTTTATAGCAGTATTTTTTATAATAGCCAACCTACAGAAGCACCCCAGCTGTCCCTCAGTAGTAGGTAAGTGGATGACAATGTGTGTATATACAATGGAATATTAGTCGAGTAGCCATTAAAAAGAGTAAAATCTTGTCATTTGCAGCGACATGGATGGATCTAGAGGGTATTATGCTAAGTGAAATAAGAGAAGACTTGGGGCGCCTGGGTGGCTCAGTGGGTTAAAGCCTCTGCCTGCAGCTCAGGTCATGATCCCAGAATCCTGGGATCGAGCCCCACATCGGGCTCTCTGCTCAGCAGGGAGCCTGCTTCCCTATCTCTCTGCTTGCTTGTGATCTCTCTCTGTCAAATAAATAAAATATTTTTAAAAAATAAGAGAAGACAAATTCTGTATGATTCAATTCATATGTGGAATTTAAGGTACAAAAGAAGTGAACAAAGAAAAAAGGCAAAAAAATAGACTCTCTTCTTACTCCCTCCCCACCCCAACCCTGCCACTCTTAAATATAGAAAACAAATGTTATCAGAGGGGAGGTGGCTGGGGGGACGGATGAAATAGGTGAAAGGGCACTTACGATGATCACTAAGTACCACGTAGAATTGTTGAAGCATAATCAGGTGTTGTACACCTGAAACTAACATAAACTGTTCATTACTTATACTGGAATTTAAAAAAAAAATTTTTTTTTTTCAAAAAGGAAGGCCTAGGATGAGGCACAGAAACTAGCTTTTTAAAAATTTTTTAAATATTTATTTATTTGAGGGAAAGATAGAGGGGGGGGGGGGAGAGACTGAGCACACCAGTGGCTGCAGGGCTCAATCTCACAACTCCGAGATCATGGCCTGAGCCAAAATGAAGAGTCAGATTCTTTACCAGCTGAGCAACCCAGGTGCCCCGAAACTAGCACTTTTAACAAGAATGTCAGGTGATCCTGATGCAAGGGTCTGGAGACCACAGTTTGAGTAGCACTTTAGTTAAGTGATGGGACTCATCCACTGGTGGCAGCCTGTCAATGCGGCATGTACCCAGATAGAGTGAGATGGAAGGACAGCTTCCTGAGAAGAGGACATAAACCTAAGGTACTTTGGAAAAAGAAGGCCTAGGGATATTAGTCCTTTGGGTAGATGAATTATTCTTCCTATATCTAAGGGAATCTTACCTGGGCAGTGTACATAAAAACATTGCTGTCCTCTACTTTTTAAAGATATTGTGAAGACAAAATGTAATTAGGTATATGAAAAGAACTTTGAAGGGCAAGGTGTTTTTTTTTTTTAATGTGTTATAGTAGGTTTCAAAACCATGTACTGTCTTACCAGTACTGTCTTAAAATGTGATTTTTTTTCCCTTATAGCTTTTGTGTTTTATGGTTAAAACCCACCTTAATACACATAGAATCACCATTTTTCTTCAAGAATAATTTGCTTATCATTTATATGACATCAGTCCTGGCACTATATGAGCCTACATTAATTTGTTACTTAAAACAGTTAGGGACACCTGGGTGGCTCAGTGGGTTAAAGCCTCTTCCTTTGGCTCAGGTCATGATCCCAGGGTCTGGGATCAAGCCCCACATCGGGCTCTCTGCTCAGCAGGGAGCTTGCTTCCCTTCCTCTCTCTCTGCCTCCTCTCTGCCTCCTTGTGATCTCTGTCAAATAAATAAGAAAAATCTTTAAAAAAAAAAAACAGTTAAAAAAGAAGAAAGAGTCATGTCATTTTGCAAATAAGACAAAGTAGATGCAAGCAATGAAGGCGTCCTCTTGGGTCCATTTTTGTTGGGGCTGAAAATGTAGTTGATGGTCATTTGAATGTTGCTGCTGAGTCAGAGGAATCTGATACAATAGGAAGTTGTTTTGGAGACAAATGATTACTCTCACCAAAATGCAGTTGCTGTTAAAAACTGAGAAAATGTTTTGTGTATGCGTGTATGGCATAAACCATGTTCGGGGGCTCATGACAGTGGGCATCTACATGTTTATCGGGGCTGGGCTCTGTGTTAAGTTTGAGATTGAGTATGTGTTGCATTGTGCCAGCTACATCCTTCCTAGCTTGTGGCTTTTTTGTGGATAATATACATGCTGCCTTCACGTGTATGAAACAAGTATTTACCCAGAGTGCTAAACATTTAATACTTTACCGATTTTTATTCTTTCTGCCAAGATGTTCCTAAACTATTTTAAATGCCATCTTTCCCCTCCCTCTCCTTTTTGTTTTTTTTTAGCTCTGCTTATGATAATGTCAACAAAGTTCGAGTAGCTATCAAGAAAATCAGTCCTTTTGAGCACCAGACCTACTGCCAGAGAACCCTGAGGGAGATAAAAATCTTACTGCGCTTCAGACATGAGAACATCATTGGAATCAATGACATTATTCGAGCACCAACCATTGAGCAAATGAAAGATGTGTATCCTTTTCAGACAGCTGCCTCCACTGATTGATCACCTTGTTGAGGAAATGTAACTTGAAATACCTGGATTTATCAGAGTTAAAGGAAAAGTATATAAACCACATTAAAGGGAAAATTGTAATCTGCTTGCTGTTTACTAGACTTGTATAATTTTTTTCTTTGATTCATTTTTATGAGTTGTCAGTAACTCTTTTTAGTGTCTTTTAGAAATCCTGTATTTTTACTGTCCATTCCAGTAAAGATTTTGGTTAAGTATAGTTCTGGAAAATCTTAACACCATTTCCAGTCATGTTTTTTCCATTCTAGATATTGTTTGTTGTGGTAAAAAGAGTGGGAATGAATAGTAGAGTAAGAAGGAGGTTGTGCTGGATATCACCTGGTCAAATCCAGACTGTCCTGATCTTAGACCATGTCATTCACCTTTAGGTCTGTTTTCTCATCATTATTAAGGTACTAGCCTAGCCTTCATGGTCTTTAAATTTGACTCAGCTCTGAAATTACGTTATTAACTATCAGCAGCATTTAGAAATCTGGTCCAGAGAATGCTCCGTGGTTAAAGACTGCATTTGAAAGATAGAAGCATTAAGTATCTGAAGAGAGTCTGCCAGAGAAAAGTTACTATTCGGGCTAGCACAGCATTCCTACCAGTTTTCCCAGTTTGCTTTTTGCCCAGCTGGGGACAGGCAGCTCACTGTCTCTAGGCAGCCCTTCCTTTTTTCTTTTTTCCTTTCTTTTTTTTTTTTTTTTAAAAGAGATTTTATTTATTTATTTGGCAGAGACATAGCGAGAGAGGGAACACAGCAGAGGGCGTGGGAGACGGAGAAGCAGGCCTCCCTCCTATGGAGCAGGGAGCTGGATGCGGGGCTTGATCCCAGGACCCCGTGATCACGACCTGAGCCGAAGGTAGACGCTTAATGACTGAGCCACCCAGGTGCTCCAGCCCTTTTCATTTCTAAACAGCTCTGTTATCAAGTTCTAGTGTTAAGTGAAATGCCTCCTGCTACCACCTGTTGTCCTCCTTTACCTTTTACTAGGAAAATCAAGTCTGTTTCAAGATGACAAGTTTTCAAATTCTGTTTCCTCTGAATCCCATACTGTGTCTCATCTAACATGAATCTGTAGGGGACATACAATAATATTTACACAGAAATGAATAAGAGATACACAGAAACACTGCTAATGAAATAATAATCGGGTGAAGTTAAAGCTAAAGAGTTCTAGAATGTAATTTCTGTAAGAAAGAAATCATACACAGATAAAATTCTAGGTGGCTTAGATATGTGGGTAGGCAAGAAAGCAAGAGGAGTAAAGCCAGCGTGAGCCCCTTAGCATGACTTCCCAATACTCTCATTTATTTAGGATCTTAACCTTAATTAAGAGTCAAGCACGTAGAAGGCTGCATTTAGTAGCAGTGTGTTCTAGGTCTGTGTTTCCGAAGGTAGGGGAGGGGGGACAAGAAGGGAGGTAAAAGAACAGTGACATTAAAAGTTGTTGCTGGGCCAAAGAGAAGAGGGGAGTGTAGGATGCCTGCTGGCCACCCTTGGAGAGGGTTTGTTGACAATGGACTAGGATGAAAGGTTATTTGCATAACAGCCTGTCTCATCTCAGTCTAGGCCTGTTATTGATCATATCAGGCAGATATTAATGGCTATTTTTTCCACAGGACTTAAGAAGGTTAACTATTTCAGATTCCTTCCATAGAGGTAAATCAGATTTTCATCAGTTTCTCATTTTCCTTGCAGGCCACATGATATAATAATGGATTGTTTGGGGAGAAGGTTCGTTTTGATTTCAGTGTGCTTTGCTAAGTGTAACCAGATAATTTGCTCTGTTACCTTAACCTGTCTAAACAGATATATAGTACAGGACCTCATGGAAACAGATCTCTACAAGCTCTTGAAGACGCAACACCTCAGCAACGACCATATCTGCTATTTTCTTTACCAGATCCTCAGAGGGTTAAAATATATCCATTCAGCTAATGTACTGCATCGTGACCTCAAACCTTCCAACCTGCTGCTCAACACCACCTGCGATCTCAAGGTCAGCCGGTTGTTTACTCTTAGGGTGGTACATGTTGGGGGGAAAAAAAAAATCCTCCTTCACTGGGCTTAAACCATTTTTATGTACCCCCCCCCCACAAAACACACACACAAGTAAAAAGCGCTAGGTCTCTTCTCCATCCAGTTCTACCATCCAGAGGTAACCACTATAACATATTGGTGTATTTTCTTCCAGAGTTCTTGCTGTTTTCTTACATACATGTGTACATTTATGCTTACATATATGAAAGCAGGATCATGTGCATTATGTATAAGTTAAAAAATCATTTCATTGGTAACCTTTTTCTTCAATAAGTTTTATACAAAGAATACTCCGAAAACAACTAAAACTTAGCCTTTATGACTTTAGTAGTTAGGATGTTCCCAGTTAATAGGAAAACCCTAGATCCTTAGAGTCCTCAGGGTTCTCATAAAAATGGGTAGCATTTGGGACACCTGGGTGATCTCAGGGTCCTGGGATCAATTCCCACATCAGGCTCCTTGCTCACTGGGGAGCCTGCTTCTCCCTCTGCCTGCTGCTCCCCCTGTGCTCTCTCTCTGACAAATAAAATATTTTTTTTAAATGGGCAGCATTTGCAAACATATATTTCTGTTTTAATAGTAGCAGAGCTAAACAAGGAGGGAAATCTAAGGCTGTATTAGATATGAAAGAATGTGGATTCAGTCTGATAAAAATGCATGTGAATCCAAGAAGACCTAGATAAATGGAAAGATAGCAGTGTCTGGACTGCAAGACTTAACACTATTTAGGAGGCAGAGCTCCCCCAAATTGATCTACACGGTGTGATCCCTGACAAAGCTCTAGGTGGCTTTTATGCAGATATGGACAGCTTGGTCCTGAAATGCATATAGAAATTCAAGAGACCCAAAATAGCCAAAATCGTATGAAAGAACAAAATTGAAGGACTTATCACACTTCTTGATTTCAAAACTTAACAAAACTATAGTAATCAATTAATCAGTTAATAAATAAGCCTGTATGTTATGATAACTGATTTTTGGTGAGAGTACCAAAGTCATTCTTTTCAATAAATGATTGAAGTGCTGGGACAACTGAATATATGCTCATACCATGTATAAAAATTAACACAAAACAAATCAAAGACCTAAAATTTTTTTTTTTTTTTTTTTTTTTAAATTTGAGGGGCGCCTGGGTGGTTCAGTCAGTTAAGCGTCTACCTTTGGCTTAGGTCATGACCCCGGGTCCTGGGATTGATCCTGGCATCCTCAGGCTCCCTGCTCAGTGGGGAGCCTACTTCTCCTTCTCCCTCTCCCTCTCCCTCTGCCACTCCTCTTGCTTGTGCTGTCTTGTGCTCACGCTCTCTCGTGCTTGCGCCCTCTCTCTGTCAAATATATAAATAAAAACATAAATTTTTTTAATTTGAGAGAGCAAGCATGCACTTGATGTGCGTGCAGGAGCCAGGGGAGGGGCAGGGGGGAAGGAGAGATGAGTAGACTCTCTGCTGAGTGTGGAGCCAGTTGCCAGCCAATCCCAGGACCCTGAGCCGAACTGACTGAGCCACCCAGGTGCCCCTAAAAACCTAAATTTAGAAGCTAAATGGAAATGGAAAACATTGGAGTGAGTCTTTGCAATCTGGCATTAGGCAGTCCTATTATACATTACACCAGAAGGACAAGCAACAAAAGGGGAAAAAAGCTGGGATTTTTTTTTTTTTAAAGATTTTATTTATTTGACAGATCACAGGTAGGCAGAGAGGCAGGCAGAGCTAGAGGGGGAAGCAGGGTCCCTGCTGAGTAGAGAGCCTGATGCGGGGCTCCATCCCAGGACCCTGGGATCATGGCGAAGCCAACGGCAGAGGCTTAACCCACTGAGCCACGCAGGCACCCCAAAAATTGGATTTCATGTAGATGAGGAACCTGTGTTACAGAGTAAACCATCAAGTGAAAAGATAACCTACAAAATGAGAGAAAATATTTATAAGTCATGTGTCTGAAAAGAGATTTATATCTTGAATATATGAAAAACTCTTATAACTCAACAATTAAAAATAAATAGCCCAGTTTAATATTCGGCAAAGAATCTGAATGGACATTTTTCTAAAGAAGTTAGGCAAATGGCCAGTGAGTACATGAAAAGATGTTTGTTATCATAAGTCATAGGGAAATGCAAGTCAAAACCACAATGAGATACCAGTTTATACATACTAGGTTGGCTGTAATCAAAAAGTCAGGTGATAAGTGTTGGTAAGGATTTCACTCAATGAAAATATGTCCACACAAAAACTAGTGTACAAATAGTCTAACGTAGCATAATAGTCCAAAAGTGGAAACAGTTTGAATATCCATTTGATGGTGAATAATTAAAATGTGGTAGATCCATACAGTGGAATAAAAAGAAGTGGAATACTGATATATGCTATAATGTGGATGAACCTTAGAAAATTATTATGTAAGTAAAGGAAGCCAGTCTTGGTTCTATTTACATGAAATATCTAGAATAGATAAATCTGTAGCACAGGAAGTGGATAAAATAAAATAAAATCCTAGGCAGGTGGGATTGGGGAGGATTGGGGAGACTGCTGATGGATACAAGATTTCTTCCTGTGGTTACAAAAATATTCTAAAATTAGATGGGGGTAACAGTTGCGTGCCCTGTGAGTATAATACCAAAACCATTGAATTATATACCTTTAGTGGATGAATTATGTGGTATGCAAATTATATCTCAGAGCTATTTAAAAAGTGCATTTAGATGTATAAAGTGATCATTTCTTGGGCTTCAGTTTAACATTCCTGTGAGAAGCCCTTAAGGAGTACCTGGCAAGGGAGAGGGAGGAGTGTCTGTCTCTGCAATCTGAAAACTCATAGGTCAGAAGTCTGATAAACAATGGATTATTGTAATAATATCTGCTGTAACTGAGATACTGAAAAGAATAGTGTACAAATGCAAAGGAGAGAGTGGGTTAGTTCTGGCTGGGGCTTAGAGAGGCATCAGGAAACAGGAGGTGTCCATGCTTGTCCTCTAGAGATGGGCAGGCTTTCAGTAAGGGAGTGGCGGTGTTGAGCAAAGATTATCATAGTAGGCAAAAGGAACAACAGAAAGGAAAGTAAGAAGTTAAGGGATTAGTGCATAACCACTGAGGCCTGCTTTGTGTGGCTGCAGCTTTGGATGAGAATTAGGAAGTCATTGATGCTAAGCTGGAGCTGTTGGTTGAAGGTAGATCTTGGAGAACCTTCTGGAACTATCTGAAAAAAGAGCGGTGGGTTCTGTTTCTGGTGGTCGATTAGCTTATTCACTATCATTGAGTGTTTGAAACAGGGTGACCAACATTCTGTGAGATGTAGTAGAGGGTAGCTTCTTACATTAGATATAGTTGGGTTGGACTCTGTCACCTCTTGGGATCTGACAGAGTTAGATTCTTGTCTTATGTGGGGTGTAACCAGATCCTTTCCCATCGATCTGCAGCTAAAAGCCAGGTGGGCAAAAAAGGAATGAAGCTGCTCATAGGAATAGCCACTTAGTGATTTTCTTGAAAAATTACAGTATTTTTGTCTCCTAGTTCTTCCTTTTTTCTTTCTATTTCTTACTACAACTCTGTTATGACAGATTGCTTCTGTTTGTTTTTGAAGAGATGTTCTCGATCAGTATTTTCAGTATATAATATTTTTGGGAAAAGTTGACTCCTAACTTTTGTTTGAAAATGCTTATCCTTAAGAAGAAAACAAACAGAACCAAACTACTTTTTTGTCTGTTCACTGTGTGTGGGCTTGTCTTTACCTAGGGCCATTTTATTCATACTTACCAAAATTTATACCCACATTGATCTGTGTTGTTGGCCATCCACACAATCTGTGTATTGTTTTCAAAAGCCAGTATAACACAGAAGTTCAGAAACACAGTGGGATTATATAGATATTTACAATGGTGCAATTCACCCACATTTTGAAATGTACATATGGGGTGTGCTTAATTCACATGGGCATAAATATTCAGGAGGTATGGCTTGTCATCTCTGATTTGTCATGGTGAGCATGTCCCAAAGGTAGGTCAAGGTACAGTGACAGTTTAGGTGCATATATAAGAGTTGAGAGCACCAATGGGGAAAAGGGTCTTGTTTGCTTGAGCTCTGAAATCAGCATATCTATCACATCCTCAGTACCCTGGGGTGACCATGATACCTGTACTACAGGTCCCTGTGCCTAGAAAGTTTGTAACCGGTGATCTTGCCTCTTGTCATTTAGGGTTTTTTGAATTTTCAAGTAGACAGTCCTGTCATTTTCTTCCTTTTTTCCATTGGTTTCTGTTACTAAAGTATTTCTTACTCTTGAGCCCTCAGGATATCTGCTGTTATTAATGTCTTCAGACTTAACTTTTCACGGTCAACAATAGTAAGATTTCTTTCTCACTTCCATAAACATGCTTTGCACTTGTTATTTGAAGCCCTGAGACAAATAGACGTTGTCCTCTTAGAACGTTCTGGGAGCCTCTCTTATAGACTCCCATTTTATTTCTCAGGGCCACAGAAACACAAGGGTTGTAGATCTATTTGGAGATTTTGCTGGCATATTTCTAGTGGTACTACCAGGGGAATTAGGTCTCTAACAGTCTGTGTCCTTAATGTTCGCTAGACAGAACCCACAGAAATCCCAGTTGGAGTCCCAGGTTGCTAGTATCATAGCCTTTTTAGTTCTGGTTATGCCTAGGAAGGAGGATTCTGGAACACAGGAAATGAAAGCTATCTTTGGGGTTTCCTTTGTTTAATGAAAATCTGAGTTTGCAGAGCCTATAAAGTAGCCAGGTAGAAGTGCTAGAGCTCATTTTGTGTTTCTTGTACCATATGCAGTTTGTCCATACCTTCCTTTGTATGGAATTATGATGAATTTTTTTTTTTAATTTTGTAACCTTTGTAGTTTTTAGTCAATACCATATAAATTTGGCTAGCCTTCAGTGTTATAGTGGCGTTTTTTGGTCTGTTTTTTAAATCATATGAACTTTTCATTGATGACTATGAATAGAGTTGTGAAATCTAGAGGTCTAAACCCAACATCTCCCTCTGTATTTTAAATTGTAACCAATAACTTTTGAGAACCTACTGGTCTATGTCCTGTGCTAGGCTGGGGGATATAAATAGTAAAACGAGGTCACCCTTATACCAACTTACTATTCTGAACATCGGTCACTAAATGAAAGGGATGAAACATTTTCCTGTCTTTCTAGTATGGTTTGTGCATCAGGGTAAATAGCTCCAGTTGATGAATAATTGGCTCTTTTAAAAGAATGCCAGCTAGTTAATGCAGAACAAATAGTAAACTAGAAAAATCATCATTTTACAACTTCCAATGAAATAATTGGTTTGTACAGTATCATCCATGGATCCTCTGCTCACTTTGCTCAGACTCTCAGACCGTAGGTGGGCTGCTGCTGCCTCCCCATATGAATTCCCTCTTCATCTCACATATCAACCATGCCCTGATCTGGAGCTCCCTCTTATTTCTGCTTGGGTTCCTCATACCCCCATGGGCCACTGTGGTTCTCCCACAGATCCTTATGTCACATGGCCAACCCCTTAAGGGTGGGCTGGATTTCCTACAGGGAGAGGATGAGGAAGAACAACTGCACATTTAGTTTTAATCCTAAGAAGATAGTTGTATTGCAGCATTCAGCATGATAGGTTATGTTGTCCTTCCTAGTAAAGGAATACTAGGAATTCCAGCTTTTAATTTTTCCTTCTTCTTCAATATTGACACTTTGAATGGTGTAATTTTTTTTAAGATTATTTATTTATTTATTTGACAGTGAAATCACAAGTAGGCAGAAGTAGGCAGAGAGGCAGGCAGATAGAGAGGGAGAAGCAGGCTCCCTGCCGAGCAGAGAGCCCAATGTGGGGCTCGATCCCAGGACCCCAGGATCGTGACCCGAGCTGAAGGCAGCGGCCTAACCCGCTGAGCCACCCAGGTGCCCCTGAATGGTGTAATTTTACTAACATTAATTGTTTAACATAAGATATTAACCCTGGTAATTCTGTACCTTGGTTTTTTTTTTTTTTTAAGATTTTATTTATTTATTTGACAGACAGAAATCACAAGTAGGCAGAGAGGCAGGCAGAGAGAGAGGAGGAAGCAGGCCCGCCACTGAGCGGAGAACCCGACACGGGGCTCGATCCCAGGACCCTGAGATCATGACCTGAGCTGAAGGCAGAGGCTTTAACCCACTGAGCCACCCAGGCACCCCTTGATTTTTATTTTTTAAAAGATTACCAGTAATTCAGATATTTTGAAAAATGGTCACCAGTAGAGTCTGTGCCAGTTAATCCACTCCAGTTGTGCTTCATAAACATGTGAAGTAAGTCATTTATTGACTAAACATCAAGTGTCCATCATGTATATAACATTTAGGAATAACCAGTCAGTCAAGTGTTGCCTTTTTCTAGGGACTTGATCATCTTTTAGCTGGGGAGATGAGCATATGCACAGCTGTCATGGATTGTGGGATATACTTTAATATGTGTCTAACAGAGTATTAGAGGAGTTTGGAAAAGTGAGCAGTGAGTTCTTGGGTGGGGTGTTGTTGATTTCTGGGGAACTTCTCAGAAGGGGTAACATTCAAGCTGGATTTAGGGTAAGGGAATGGAATGGATAGGGCACTCAGTGGAAAGGTCATTGCACAGTTAGGTCATAAACGCAGATGTAGTATTGAGTCAGTAGGAGCAGATGTGGGCAGAGAAGGCGGTAGGAGAGAGGAGATTAGGAGGATAGTTTGGTGGCAGCATGTGAATAGTCTTGAAGGTTATGCTTAAATAATTAGGGTTTCAGGGCGCTTGGGTGCCTCCTTCGGTTAAGCATGTGCCTCCAGCTCAGGTCATGATCCAAGGTTCCTGGGATCAAGCCCCTGCTCAGCGGGGAACCTGCTTCTCCCTCTCCCTCTACCCTTCTCCTCATGTGCGCTCTCTCTCTCTCTCTCTCAAATAAATAAAATCTTTTTTTTAAAAAAAATTGCATTTTGTTCAGTAGGTGAAGGGGATTGGTTAAAGATTTTGAGCCAGAAAGGTGACTTATATTTTAGAAGCATCATTTAGACAGGAAGCTAGAGGATGAATTAGCTTGTAGGCAGGTAACCAAGCTAGTTTTCCTAATTCCAGCAAACTAAACTGAATCTCAGCTAAGGTCCTGACAGTTGAGATGTGGAAGCAGTCAATTCAAGAGCCGTTTTAGGAGACTTCAGGTCTAGTTGCCACCTATGGCCCTCATACTTGTCCAGCTAGATTCTTTAGGGCATGCTCTGGCTTTCCCTGGGTCTTTCCATAGTTAGCATCTTTTCAGTGGTTCAGTATCACTTCAGAGGGGCCTCCTCAGAGTGCCTGTCCCACCAAAAGTAGTGTGTCCACTACCGCTGTTTTAGCTGTTTCTTCCTCTATAACAAATCACCTGAAAAGTAGTAGTCTGAAACAATAGTAATCATGTATTAGCTCATCGTTTGTGTGGATCAGGAATTAGTCAAAGGGTAGCAGCGATGATTGGTTTCTGCTCCCACATCTGGATATCAGCTAGAAGATGTGAAGTTAGGGACTGGAATCCTCTGATGTACCTAGCAATTGATACTGCCTGTCACCTGGAACAGCCACATACAGCCCAGGTGTCCTGGGTTCCCTCCTGAGGGTTCCAGGTACCCCAGTAGAGAGAGAGAGCCCAGTGGAAGTCGTGTTGCATTTTATGATAGCCTCCGAAGTCACATAGTATCACTTCTGCCATGTTCTCTTGGTTCAGGCTGTTAAAAAGTTTTGCATAGATTCAAGAGGAGGAAAGATAGATCCTGTCCTCTTGATAAAAGTTCAGAGACCTTATAAAAAGAGCATGGGGGATGGGGTTATAATGATGTGTCCCTTTTTAGAAAATATATATGCCATGACTGTGTATAAAGTTATTCCACTTGTCCCCTGTCTTTGTAGATTACTAGGAATGTAATCAACCCCTCTAAAACATAGCTTCCATTTTTTCGTCCACAGTCCAGGAGGACCATGGAAACATCAGCTTCAGTATATGGCCTCCCTCATCTGTGAATTTCTTATTTTCTGGCTTTTTAAATCTATCTGGGACTTATTTTTTTTTTTATTCAGCTAGCCAGTGAAGAGCTGTGTATCAAGTCTGGACCCATCCAGTCTCTGTCCTATCAGGCATGGGGGCAATGAAGGATCTGTGACCATGGTTTGGGGTTTGTGCTGGTTTTGCACTGCTGACAAGATGCAGTATTTCTTCTCCGTACAATTCAAGATGTGGCTTTAGGTGTCCATTTATACAACAGAGGGCAGACTGAATGGTGAGCTTTGGTTGAATTCGAATCAGATGAAGTGTTAGCTCTAAAAAGAAAAACTGGGTCACAGATACTTTGAAGAATTCAAGCCACAGAATTAAAAAGGATTGGTGGTAGGGCAATGTGCCAGGTGATGGCTCGGAATGGCTTAGAGGACTCACCTCCAGATTGTAGGAAGAAATCATCAATTGTTGCTTCTCTGAGTTGGAAATCATGCCAAAGAGGACCATGTTGCTAGTGAGCTTCCTGGGCATGACTACTAGAAAGCCTTCCTGCAGTTGGTGTCACTGGAATTAGTAGAAAAGGCTTGAAAGAAACAAACAGGGTGCCAGGGACATTTAAAGCCTCAAGATCAGCCAAGCGAAAGTTAGTGTTTACTGTGAGCCCACATAAAAGCTTATGGCCATACATCAACCAGGTTCTCTTACAGGCCCATTACTATTAGGAGTATAATGGCATTGATTGGCAAGCCAGCTTTGAAAGGTGAGGGTGGTGCTTATGATGGATGTTAATGTAGACTGAAGTTACGAGAGTACAGTAGCCAGAGTTAGTGTCAGAGCTACAGAGCAGGACCAGGATTTCCTCATCAGGTCACTCAATACACATAGAAAATTGCCTCTGGTAGAGGAACTTGGCAAAGCAGATGTGACATTTGCTTCTTTTAAAGATGCAGTAGATTGATGGTGATTGTTCAGCCACAGATACATAAGGCTTCCTCAGTGGTGTAGTCGAAGTCTGCTGCAGGACTCGTGGGATCAGAGGCACTGTGTGGCAATCCTGGGGTCCAAGGCTAGAGGAAGACATTTGTGCGGTGAATGGGAGCTTTTCAAAGTTGAGTTGAGACACCCAACTCTGGGATATTTAAGCAAAGATTGATATCCATTTAAGAATATTTCTTAAGCATATCCTTTCCTCCTTGTCTCCATTTTTATGGCCTGAGCTCAGGCTTATATTCTTTTTTTTTTTTTTTTTTTTTTTTAACAGACAGAGATCACAAGTAGGCAGAGAGGCAGGCAGAGAGAGAGGAGGAAGCAGGCTCCCTGCTGAGCAGAGAGCCTGATGCAGGTCTGGATCCCAGGACCCTGGGATCATGACCTGAGCCGAAGGCAGAGGCTTTAACCCACTGAGCCAACCAGGCGCCCCTCAGGCTTATATTCTTAACTGAATTAAAGTAGTAACGCTCCAAAACAGTGTGTTTTCCAGGCTGCCTTGCCTTATACTCTGGCCTGTATTTATTAACATGTCTCCCGCTTTCTCAGGTTAGTTCTCCAGATGCCGAGGAATTAAAACATCCTCCAGTTGTGTGAGCTGAAGTGTAGTTGACCCTTGAAAAACACAGGGATATGGGACACCAACACCCCATCACCCCCCCATACAATAAAAAATCCTCATTAAAAAAAATTCTGTATAAGTTTGACTCCCCCCAAGTTTAATAACCTTCTATTGATCAGGAGCTTTAACCAACAACATCAAGTCAATTAACATATTTTGTATGTCATATGTATTATACACTGTATTCCTGCAATAATACCTAACTTAATTTTTTTGGTATTTCTAGGCTACACAGTTCATCTGTGAGTTTTTTTCAGATTGTTGCAGATCTCCAAAAAGTTTTCCAATATATTTTATTGGAAAAAAAGTCCATGTGTGAGCAGACTTGCATAGTTTAAACCCATGTTCTTCAAGAGTCAACTGTATATTATAGTTAAATTTCATATGTTATGGAGTCTGGAGTAGCACCAAAGTATTTGGGGTGCCTGAGTGGCTCAGTCATTTGGGTGTCTGCCTTCGGCTCGGGTTATGATCCCCTGTTTCTGGGATTAAGCCCTGCATTGGGCTTCCTGCTCAGCGGAGAGCCTGCTTCTCCCTCTCCCTCTGCTGTTCCTCCCGGTTGTCTGCGCTCTCCTTTCTCTCTCTCTCTTTGTCAAATAAAATCTTTAAAAAAATTCGTCTTCAGCATATGAGACCTCGTAAGGCTTTGGGAGTAGCTTGGACTACATGGAAGAGGAGGAAAGTGGGAAGAATTTTTGGAGGTTGGGGTACCTGGGAGGCTCAGTCGTTAAGTGTTTGCCTTTGGCTCACGTCATGATCCCAGGGTTCTGGGGTCAAGCCCTGCATCAGGCTTCCTGCTTGGCGGCAAGAAACCTGCTTCTCCCTCTCCTGCTCCCCCTGCTTGTATTCCCTCTCTTACTGTGTCTCTCTCTGTCAAATAAATAAAATCTTTAAAAAAAAAAATAAAAGAACCTTTGGAGATACCTACATTTGTGGAACAGGTAGAAGAATGGCAGGAAGTAAAGTCTGAGAAGCAAGGCAAGTGTAGGTCAAGGAGCCGATCTAGCAGTGTTATCCTCAGGGACCAGCAGGAGTAGGCCCGAGAAAGGACCCTGGGCAGTTTCTGGTAACTTTATTTTTACCCAGAACAGTTTTTGTCAAGTGACCTAAGCAAGATTTCTGTGGGATAAGCAGATAATGAAAGATGAGGATGCCTCTTAACAGAGTCCTCCAGCCTGTTCTTCATCTCCAACATGTTGAATGGTCATCACTGCCTTCCAGGTTGTTGTGAGGATTGTATAAGAATGAGTATATAGGGGCGCCTGGGTGGCTCAGTCATTAAGTGTCTGCCTTCAGCTCAGGTCATGATCCCAGGGTCCTGGGATCGAGCCCCGCATAGGGCTCCCAGGCTCAGCGGGAAGCCTGCTTCTCCCTTTCCCACTCCCCTACCTGTGTTCCCTTTCTTGCTATGTCTTTCTCTGTCAAATGAATAAATAAGATCTTAAAAAAAAAAGAAAAAGAGGGGCGCCTGGGTGGCTCAGTGGGTTAAGCCTCTGCCTTCGGCTCAGGTCATGATCTCAGGGTCCTGGAATCGAGCCCCGCATCGGGCTCTCTGATCAGTAGGGAGCCTGCTTCCCCTGCCCTGCCTCTCTGCTTACTTGTGGTCTCTGTCAAATAAATAAATAAAATCTTTTTTAAAAAAAATGAGCATATAGAATTAACAGGGAAGCTTCTGCCACATAGTAATGGTAGCATCTGCTTATCATCATCATTATTGCTATTATCTTTTTTATTTTTATGATGTTTTGATACTAATTTCATTAGCGTCTCTAAGGTGTCCCATTTTTTTTTCTCTCTTAGATCTGTGACTTTGGCTTGGCCCGTGTTGCAGATCCAGACCATGATCACACAGGGTTCCTGACGGAGTATGTAGCCACACGTTGGTACAGGGCTCCAGAAATCATGTTGAATTCCAAGGTAAGGATCAGAGGTTTTCATAAAAAGAAAACCAAGAAGGAAAAGAACTTTGGATATGTGTTGCAGTAAGTCTCCCTCCCAGTAAGCCTCTGTCTACCTAGCTTGAGGCTTGACCTGTCTGGCCAGAATCAAGCTGCTGCCTTAATCTCCAGTTCATCATTAACCTTCTGGGCCCTGGGTTTTGGCCTCTGTCTCTCTGCTGGAGTAGTGCTGATGATATGTTGTAGAGTTGGGGGCCATGCCCATCTCGTCACTGTTAACAATAAATGGTCTGTGTCCTAGCCCTTGGTCAACTTTTCTAAAGTCCTACCTATGGCAGCTCTTAACACCTGCTGCTGCCACAGATGAGTGCAGGCTGGGTTTGTTACAGGTTATGATAGTGCGTATTTTTTTGAAGGTGGACCAGGGCTGTTCTACAAAAGTCAGGTTTATCTGGTAATGAAGAAGGTCTCTTCAGCAAAATTACAACCATAGTTGGAAGAAAATGTAGGTATGGAAAGAATAGGAAGTATTATGGATTCTTTCTAAATCGAATGGTAGTCCTGCTTCCAGATAGATGTACCTCTACATCTCAGAGTGGCTGTGTAGAGTGCATACAGGTGGAAGGCAAACATTTCTAACAATATCTGTGTCTTGGTTGTAAGAAATGATTGAATAAATTTATAAAAGCAAGAAAAAGTGGGGATGCCTGGGTGGTTCAGTTGGTTAAGCAGCTGCCTTCAGCTCAGGTCATAATCCCAGCATCCTGGGATCGAGTCCCACATCGGGCTCCTTGCTCGGCGGGGAGCCTGCTTCTCCCTCTGACTCTGCCTGCCACTCTGTCTGCCTGTGCTCGCTCTCTCTCCCTCTCTCTCTGACAAATAAATAAATAAAATCTTAAAAAAAAAAAAAAAAAAAAGCAAGAAAAAATGAAGTATGACATCTTTTTTAGGTTTATGAGCCAGGTGGCAATCATTGAGGGCTGCTGTGGAGATTGAGATTCAGTATTTTTAATACATCATTTGCAAATAGTGTATGAATTAGTGTCAGATTTAAGAAAGTAAGTGGACCCAACATACTTCTATATCTAATATCTCAAAATTAGGAGATTTTGAACTTAATTCTATCTCTTGGTTTGCAGACTACCCCAGTACTAGGTGGGCAAAGAGAAAATGAAGAGGCATACCACTCCAGATGGGTAGTGGCAGTCTTAATATGTAAGGGAACTTATTACAGGGCTCATCTTGGGCAGCCACAACATGAGTAAATCTCGGCACTCATCTGCCAAACCTTTAAAGTTTATATAGAGCCCTTAACTGGGCTCAGTAACGTATATAGCCCAGATAGTCTCAAAAACACATATTCTTTCAAGGCTACATCCTTGAAAATGGCTGCTGTGGGAACGGTGGGCAGAGCACATATTCCAAGGCTAGAGGAAGGGGTGAGGAACTTATTACCAGGGTCCAGCCCAAGGATTAGCTGGGAGGCACATTATCGTGATGATCTTCAACACCATCTACTGTTAATGTAATGTTAAGATTCCTGAAGAAAAGCAATGAGAGTAGACATGGGGCCTTGTGTATCAGATCTAGGAACCAGAAGTTGACCCAGGAAGCTTTAAGAGAATTAGTGAGCCCATGGGCTTCACACTCTTCCTCCATCCTTCATATAGTAGAAGGGCTTGAGATGAACAATAAGTTGTTTTGTGAGCAAATGGAATTTGTTTAAAGCAGTTAGTTATTCTTGATATACATTTGTTCAGTTTGGTTATAAAAGTAAAATTCCATTAAAAGAAATTCCATTATAAAGAAAGCTGTAGTGTAACAGATGTTTTGAAGAAGAAAATGCCATGTTGATTCTCATAATTCTGTATCACACATAATCCCAAATAGCAGGTTCTTTCTTTGGACTGGCCATGTGACAGGCATTCCAAACCAGAAGCATTTGCGCGTGTGTGTGTGCGGGCGTGCGCACACGCGCACGCCCGTGATGCCTGCTGATTGTAAAACAGAGCAGATGGTATGATTTTTATCCTGGTGCCTTCGTGGCCCTACAGTCTCCATCCCAACTTGAGATCACTCCACTGTCTGCACGCTGTGCGGGGGGGCAGAATAACCAAAAAAGGATGGCCTCTGTTCTCCACAGTGCCCAGCACTTCTTACTTGTAGAATTAACTAAAATAAAACTGAGTGTGAATTCTTTTTATTTACAGCACCTCTAGCCTGAGAATGTTCTCTATTCATTTTTTTCTTTTTATTAATTTAGAACAATTTCAAACCCGTAGAAGAATTGAGAGCACAGTGAACACCCATACACCCCTTCCCTCGGTTTATGAACTTTCAATATCTTATTACTCCTTCCCTGGCTGTCTCTGCCTGCCTCTCTGCCACCTTCTTTCTTCCGTCTGGTCAAACCTTCTGATACTTCACCAACATAAACTAAGACTTTACTCTTAGACCCTTTGGGCCATACTGATAATACTCATTAAAGGCAGAGCAGTGTTCTTTCCCCACAGCCATAGTACCCTTAGCACACGGAGACAATAGCATTAATTTAGTGACATCCCAGTTATCCTGCCCAAAAGTTCTTTACAGCTGTTTCTGTTTTATTTTCAGTCTGTGATCTCACTCTAGAACAGTCCTCCCGCCCTTCCTGTCTTCTTCATGTCATTGAATACTTTGCAGAGTACAGATTGGTTCCTTATGATTAGGTTTAGGTCACACTTTTCTGGCAGGAACCCCGTGGATTCTTGGAACTCACGTATATGGAGCTCCTGTTTCCCAGCAGTCTTACCCTGGTGATTTACCCCATGATGACCCCTTGCCTCTATCATTATATTGGGGGTTGCAAAATGGTGATTTTCCAAATGTGTTATTCCTTCTACATTAATGCACTGCCATTCTTCTATGAAGAGCTTTCTGTTTTTTCTCTTTCTCTTCCTATCTCCCACCTTTTTTTTTTTCTTTTAAAGATTTAGTCATTTTAGAGAATGTGCACAAGCAGGGGGACAGGCAGAGGGAGAGGGACAGAGGAAGCCAACTCCCTGCCGAGGGGGAAGCCCAAAGCAGGGCTTGATCTCAAGACTCTGAGATCACAACCTGAGCCAAAACCAAGAATCGGAGGCTTACCTGACTGCGCCACTCAGGCACCCCTCCTACCTTTGTTTTTAAAACATTATTGTGGACTCATGAAATGCATCCTGTCCATTATCATCTTTTTATTTCTATACTCATATTGTCCCCATTTTGGCTAGAGTGCTGTGTATTTATAACATTTTATTTTCATAGAATCTTCAGCTTGCAAGAAAAGTATAAGGCAGTGGTTCTCAAACATTTGAACCCCAAGATTCCTTCACTCTCTTAAAAAGTGTCAAACTGGGACACCTGGGTGGCTCAGTTGGTTAAGCAGCTGCCTTCGGCTCAGGTCATGATCCCAGCGTCCTGGGATCGAGTCCCACATCAGGCTCCTTGCTCCGCACGGAGCCTGCTTCTCCCTCTGACTCTGTCTGCCACTCTGCCTGTGCTCGCTCTGGCTCTCTCTCTCTCTGACAAATAAATAAATAAAATCTTTAAAAAAAAAAAAAAAGTGTCAAACTAGGGGTTCCTGAGTGGCTCAGTTGATTAAGCGTCTGACTCTTGGTTTTGGCTCAGGTTAGAATCCTGAGGGTTGTGGAATCGAGCACTGTATTGGACTCTACACTCAGTGTGGCATCTGCTTAGGACTCTGTCTCCTTTTGCCCCTCCTTCCCGCTCGCTCACACGCTCTCTCTCTAAGATAAATCTTTGGGGTTCCAGGTGTCTCAGTCGATAAGTGTCTGCCTTCAACTCAGGTCATGATCCCAGGGTCCTGGGATTGAGCCTGGCATCAGCCTGCTTCTCCCTCTCCCACTCCCCCTGCTTGTGTTCCCTCTCTCACTGTGTCTTTCTCTGTCAAATAAATAAATAAAATATTTTAAAAAGATGAATCTTTTTTTTTTTTAAGATTTTATTTATTTATTTGACAGACAGAGATCACAAGAAGGGAGAGAGGCAGGCAGAGAGAGTGCAGGAAGCAGGCTCACCGCTGAGCAGAGAGCCTGATGCAGGGCTCGATCCCAGGACCCTGGGATCATGACCCGAGGTGAAGGCAAAGGCTTTAACCCACTGAGCCACCCAGGCGCCCCCAAAAGGTAAATCTTTAAAAAAGAAAAAGAAAGTATCAAAGACCCGAAGCAAGATTTGTTTATGTGCATTATATCCATCAGTATTTACTATATGGAAATTAGTACTGAAAAAAAATTTTTTTAAAGATTTTATTTATTTATTTGAAAGACAGAGATCACAAGTAGGCAGAGAGGCAGGCAGAGAGAGAGGAAGGGAAACAGGCTCCCTGCCAAGCAGAGAGCCTGATGTGGGGCTTGATCCCAGGACCCAGGGATCATGACCCAAGCCGAAGGCAGAGGCTTTAACCCACTGAGCTACCTAGGTGCCCCAATACTGAAATTTTTAAGAAGTATTAATATCTAAATAATAGTAAAGCTACTTCTTGTTGACATAAGTATTTCTCATAAAAACGTATGTTTATTTTCCATCACAGAAACATTTTAGTTAGAAAAGTGACATTGTTTTCATTTTTCACATTTCATGTTGCCTAATAGACTGTTGCTGAATTCTTCCCTAGTTCTGTACTCAGTCTGTCAAGTAGGTTGTTTGGGTTTAAGTCTGTGAAGAAGAGTCTTCACATAGAATTGGGAAAGGGAGTATGTTAGTAGTCTTTTTAGCTATTTGTGACTATTCCTTGTTGATATTGTAGTGAAGCTCAACAAAATGAAAACTTGGTTGTGGAGTCTGAAACCATGCCACTGAACTTTTTGTACAGTCTTACTAAAACCTATTGGTCTAGGGGCGCCTGGGTGGCTCAGTGGGTTGAGCCTCTGCCTTTGGCTCGGGTCATGATCTTGGGGTCCTAGGATCGGGCCCCACTTAGGTTCTCTGCTCAGCTGGGGGCCTGCTTCCCCCGTCTCTCTCTGCCTGCCTCTCTGCCTGCTTGTGATCTCTCTCTGTCTCTGTCAAATAAATAAATAAAATACTTTAAAGAAAAAAAAAAAAGGACCTCTTTGGCTACCTTACATTCACTGATGCATGGTTTTGTAATATTTAGCCTTTGGAAAATACTGGTTCACTGACTTAAGCAGATGTTCCAGATATTGTCATATTTCATGTACAGTGTTGTCACATGCTGTGTAGCCTCTGGAAAAATCTCTAGTGCACTTGTGAGAGAATGAATGGAAAGGAAAACACAAAAGTTTAGTACAAAAGTAGTGTCACCTCTCAGATCCTTAGAGGGAAGCCACTGGGGCTCTGGACCACCTGGGAGAACTGCTGGCTAGAACTTCTGTATATCCTTCACCTGAGATTCAGACTCACCAGTTCTTTATTCTTTGTCTTGTTTATTGTTTCATTCTCTCTGTATACGTGTGTAGATTTTTTTTTTCCTCTGAATCTTCAGAGAGTGAATTATAGATGGGCTCCTTTATCCCTAAGCATTTCAGCGTATATTTCCTTAGAATAGTGTTTTGTAGAATGCACCTCCGGTTTTATTTTATTTATTTATTTGACAGAGAGAGAGATCACAAGTAGGCAGATAGGCAGGCAGAGAGAGAGAGGGAGGCAGGCTTCCCACCAAGCCCAGAGCCCGATGTGGGGCTCGATCCCAGAACCCTGAGATTATGACCCGAGCCGAAGGCAGAGGCTTAACCCACTGAGCCACCCAGGTGCTCATGCAACTCAGTTTTATGTCATGTATTCTGGGCATGACTACCACAAAAACTATATTTTGTTTTCAGTGTGTTGTATCAGGAGGCATGGTTAATGTCTGTATTGGTGAAGTTCATGTTGATATTTTGGTTCAGTGATATCCTCTGGTTCTCTTACCATATAGCGGTGATAATTATAGTTAAATATGGTAATAATTATTATTAGATTAATAGATTAGATTATTGTTAAATTAGATTATTGTTAAATTAGAAATTTGTGGGGAAATACTTCAAGATTATATAAGTTATCTTAATCATACTTTGAACCACTACTTTTACCATCTGTTGATAATTTTGTAGCTCTATCATTCCCTCTTTGTTTCAGTTCTCTCCACTTATTAATTCATGGTTATCTTATTCATTGGCTTCAGTTCCATACCTACCGTTCTGTATTTGATGTTCAAGTTGTCCTGGGTTTTCTAATGGGAGCCTCTGTGACATGTCCCCACTAATTTTGAGCAATTCCTTACTTTTTGGCACTGGACGCTCCAGGCTTATAGTATGTTCCTTGTCCCAGACTTAGAGCAGCCATTTCTCCAGGGAGCCCTGGTTCCTTTTAGTTATTTTGTGTGTGTGTTTTAAATGTTCCTCTTTATTTGGTTTTGGCTCAAAGCAAAAGCTATTTTGGGTTACAAGAATTTGGGGAATAATCTTGAAATTCAACCCAAGTTTATCATAGTTGCAGATCTGATCATTCTGTGTTTGATTTTCAAAAAAAATTTTTCCCACTGTGTTTCTCTAAACTTTAATATTTGGCTGAATTTTTTTTCTCTGTTCATTTATCATTATACCTTGCATTTTTCATAAAATTCATCTTACACTCCTTGGAGAGCTATGTTTTTTTACACTGTTGTATGATTTAGACAGATAATTATTACAAGTCTTTTCACAGAATTCCTTTAAAAGAAAAATTATACCTAAAAATCGAATAGAAAAAGATGACAAATACAAATTAGTAAAATACGTTGGAGCCAGCACACACCACACACACCATAGCCCCGCTAGAGATCAAGGATTTTCAGCGTAACTTTTTTGAAAATGATTTGCAAAATGGACAAAGATACTCTGGAAGTATAGCAGTGACTCTGAGTGCCTTGAGTTGGTCTCCAGGTTTTTCAAAATAAATAAATTGGCCACAGATGTCCTAAAGCAAGGGATATTAATGTTTTTTCCTTTTGCCAGCTTTAGCTTATATGGTTGCTCTCTTTCAAATCATTTGAGGAAAGGAATGAAGTATACTTTGGAAATTCTCATTTATTAGTAAGTTAATCAACTTTGAAGAGAGAAATAAAATCAAGTAATCTTGGTTGTCCAACAGCTTAGAAGAAAGCCAAATTATTATTTGTATCTGCACACTCTCTTCTCTTTTTTCTGAATTATAGAGCCAAAGGAGAAGGTAAAATTCCTGTCAGCCATGTACCTGTTCTGTAGGAGGATCTCACTGTGTCCTGTAACATTACATATCATTCTCAGTCTTTTCTCCCTTCCCACTACAGGGCTATACCAAGTCCATTGATATTTGGTCTGTAGGCTGCATTCTGGCAGAGATGCTGTCCAACAGGCCCATCTTCCCGGGGAAGCATTATCTCGACCAGCTGAACCACATTCTGGGTAAGGTTACCAAACATTTTAGGAGTTAGATTTACTCAGTTCACCTGCCACAGTTTACATAAGAGTCATTTCATGAAACTAGAATAGTTCTGACATCCCTTTAACCTACGAGTCTGTAATCTTGCTTGATTCCAAATATTAAGGATCCTTGTGAAAACTTTTAAGAAAGGTAAGCATGGGGAGATGGTAAGAAAACAGTTATCAGGGTCCATTGTGTGCACAGCCAGAAGGTCAGTCGGCCTGAGTCTGGATAATTAACAGCTCATTATTTTATCTGATAGGTATTCTTGGATCCCCATCACAGGAAGACCTGAACTGTATAATAAATTTAAAAGCTAGAAACTACTTGCTTTCTCTTCCACACAAAAATAAGGTGCCATGGAACAGGCTGTTCCCAAATGCTGATTCCAAAGGTAAATATTATTTTATTGATTATTTTTCTTAGACTTAATTTTTTGCTTGCTTGTTTTATTAGTTAAGTCATTAGGTCACTGGCCTGAAAAGTTAAGTCTGTGGCAATTGGGTAATACCTTATTTAGTACTTACTCTCTTTTACCTTTTATTTGCAAGCAGGGGCAGTAGGGTACAGGAATTTATGAATGTATAGTTTTCCACCTTTGCTTTTATTTTTAATTTATTCTTTTTTTTTTTTTTAAGACTTTTCTTTATCTGAGCAAGAGAAAGAGAGAGTGCGGGAGTTGGAGGAGCACAGGGAGAGGGGCAAGCAGACTCCACACTGAGCATGGAGCCTGACGTGCGGCTTGATCTCACAACTCTGAGATCATGACCTGAGCCAAAATCTAGAGTCATACACTTAGATCAACTGAGCCACCCAGGCATCCCTTATTTTATTCTTTTTTGGAGTATGCTCTACACCCAACATGGGGTGCAAACTTAAAATCTTGAGGTCAGGGGTCACATGCTCTACCCATTGAGCCAGGCAGGTGCTCCTCTTTGCTCCTTTCCAAAAAAGTTTTTTTTTTTTCTTTTTTAAATTGTAGGTAACATACAATAAAAAATTCATTTCAGGTACACAGCATAGTGATTCTGTAATTATATAACTTATGAAATGCTCACCATGATAAGCGCATTACAATATTATTGACTATATTCCCTATGCTCTGTTTTTTGTCCCTGTGACTTATTTACTTTTAGGATTGGAAGTTTGTGCCCTTTAATCCTCTTCACCCATTTTTTTTTAAGATTTTATTTATTTATTTGACAGACAGAGATCACAAGTAGGCAGAGAGGCAGGCAGAGAGAGAGGAGGAGGAAGCAGGCTCCCCGCTGAGCAGAGAGCCCGATATAGGGCTCAATCCCAGGACCCCGGGATCACGACCTGAGCCGAAAGCAGAGGTTTAACCCACTGAGCCACCCGGGCGCCCCCTCTTCACCCATTTTTGCCACTCCTCAACCCCCGTCCTCTTTGCTACTTTTTTTTAAAGAGTTACCAGTATTCATTCATTCATTCTTTCTTTCTTTCTTTCTTTCTTTCTTTCTTTCTTTCCTTCCCTCCCTTTCTCCTTCCTTCTTTCCTTTCTTGAGAGAGCACACATGTGTGCAAGCATGTAGGGCATGGAGGGGCAGAGGGAGAGAGAGACTTTTAAGCAGGTTACAGGGTTCAATATCATGACCCTGAGATCATGACCTGAGCCAAAATCAAGAGTCGGAAGCTTAACCAGTTGAGGCACCCAGGCACCCCGAAAGTTATCAGTATTATTGCTTATGTCAGTTTCTTCAACAAATGATGCAGGAAGAATTAAACATCTGTACCACCCCCAAATAAAACCCTAAAAATGGAACATAGGCCTAAATATAAGGCCCCAAACTATTAAGCTTTGAGAAGAAAACAGAACACAATCTTCATGACCCCAGGATAGACCAAGATTTCTTAGATAAAATACCAGGAGCCCTCATCCATAAAAGAAAGAGGCAATGTATTTCATTTTACCCTTTTACATTTTAAGTTACCTTTGTTTAATAATTATGTTATCCTTTATCCCCATTTAGCATGTGTCTGTTAAATATATTAGGTGGTTGGGTTGTTTGGTTTTTAATAGCTGGCTGTTTTAAAAACTTTATACTATTACAAAATTGTGGTAGGCAAAGTAATGACCCCCTCCTAATCCCAAGGATCTGTGAATATGTTAGGTGGCATAGCAAAGAGAAATTAAGGTTACAGACAGAATTAAGGTTGTTTATCACCTGATTTTAAGAAGAAGGAGATCGTGGATTATCTCAGTGGGCCCACTGTAATCACAAGGGTCCTTCAAAGGGGAAGAAGAAATCAGAATTTGAAACCAGAGAGAAGAAAGCAGCTTGCCAGCACCTTGGTGCTTGTTCTTCCACAGCTTTATCTTCATACATATCTATATTTTTACCTAAAATTTCCTTTCTATAAACAGTTGTTTTATAAGCTAACATTTTTGGTAAAAATTCAAAAGTTTTAGCAATATTCAACTAAAAAGGTAAAAATCTTTTATAATTCCCTAAGGGTCACTGTTAATAGAATTGTGTTTGAGTGTCCTTCCATGTTAGTACATAGATCTGGCTTTTCTTTAATGATTTTAAAACATTTCATCCAGGGGCACCTGGATGGCTCAGTCCGTAGATCATGCAACTCTTAACCTCAGGGCCATGAGTTCAATCTCCATGTTAGGTGTGGAGCCTACTTAAAAACAACAACATTTCATCCTTCTTGGAAATTCAGCTTTTTCTAACTTTTGCTACTGTGTGTGTTTCTTTATGTGTTTACTTTAGTAACTGTCAGCTTAGATGTTGAATTTGTTTTATGTACTAACCTGAGACAAGGTTCAGAAACACTCTGTTGTCTAAAATAGAATTTGTTTTGGGGTGGCTCAGTCATTAAGCATCTGCCTTTGGCTCAGGTCATGTCACCAGGGCCCTGGGATCGAGCAGTCAGGCTCCCTGTTCAGCAGGAAGCCTGTTTCTCCCCCTCCCACTTCCCCTACTTGTGTTCCCTCTCGCACGCGCTCTCTCTCTCTCTCTCTCTCTCTGTGTCAAATAAAATCTTAAATAAAATAAAATAAAACTGAATTTATTTTGGATATTAGAGGAACTATCTTTTAAAATCTTTGATATAAAGGTAGTGTATTATCATGGGCAACAGTTTGGAAGTATTGAAAGAATAGGTAAAAGAAACACCTTTGGGACGCCTGGGTGGCTCAGTTGGTTAAGCAGCTGCCTTTGGCTCAGGTCATGATCCCAGAGTCCTGGGATCGAGTCCCACATTGGGCTCCTTGCTCGGCAGGGAAACTGCTTCTCCCTCTGTCTCTGCCTGCCTCTCTGTCTGCCTGTGCTCGCTCTCTCTTCCTCTCTCTCTGACAAATAAATAAAGAAACACCTTTGATTACCAGAATCCCAAAGTAACCTTTAACATTTGCTATTCCAGGGTGTGTGCAGCTTTTACCTATTTAGTTATACTTTTGTAATTACGTAATGCATTATAATTTTAAGATTTTTAAAAATTATACTTTCAAGTGCATTGCATGTGTTACTAATTAGATTGGTTTATATTCTGTATTGTCCCAAGCATGTTACCTAAATCTTATTTCCTAAGTTGCCTTTTTTTAAGAGGTGGATACATAACAAAATTGCATAATTAAGACTTTATAATAGGGGCAACTTGGCGGCTTAGTGCGTTGGGTCTCTGCCTTTGGCTCGGGTCATGGTTCCGGGGTCCTGGGATCGAGCCCTGTGTCAGGCTCTCTGCTCAGTGGGGAGTCTGCTTCCTTCCCCCTCTCTCTCTGCCTGCCTGTCTGCCTACTTGTGATCTCTGTCTGTCAAATAAATAAGTAAAATCTTTAAAAAAAAAAAAGACTTTGTAATAAGTAGATCTCCAGGCTTCCCTCCTGTTTGTTTACTCACTTTTTTATTGTTAGTTGTGATTTGTATCAAATTATTTGAGATTTTTATTTAGCTTACTCTCCTTAGGTTAAAGCTATGAACTCTGAGATTTGTTCATTTAGATAACAATAAACGTTACTAAAATTCAGGAAGTTAATTTTGAAATGTAGTCCTTGGGTGAAAATAGTGAAGCAGGGAGGGACTATAACTAGAATAAAGAAAGGGGAAAATGGGAGTTGGTAGTGCCAGAGTGAGCTGTGTAGCATCATGTGTTCAAAACTGGAGCTTTCCAGCCAGAGCTCCTAGTTTCCGTTCATAGCCCAGCTACTTCCTAGCTGTATGAACTTTAAACAAACTACTTAACCTCTCTGGGCCTCAATTTTTCCCATTTACTTATTTATTTATTTAAAAAAATTTTTTTAAGATTTATTTCTTTATTTGAGAGAGATCGTGCCTGTGTGCCGGGGGAGGGATAGAAGGAGAGACTCTCAAGCTGAGAATCTTTGCCCTGAGCTCAAAGTCTGATACAGGGTTCAATCCCAAGACCCCAAGACCCATGACTATACTGAAATCAAGAGCCAGAGGCTTAACCAACTGAGCCACCCAGGTACCCCTCCTGTTTATAAAATAGTTAGTAGTAGGACCTGCATCACAGGGTTATATAAAAGTCCAGACCACTGGAATTTGTAGGTCTGGATTCTGAGATCTCAAGGCTGAATTTTTTTCATTAATGTATCTTGGAGATCTTTCAGTATCCCTAGTTATAAAGAGTGGTACATAGTATTCCCTTGTAGTGATGACTCAGAGTGTCTTTAGTCTCATATTGGACATTAAAGTTCACTTTAGTTAGCTGTTGCTGTGTAACAAACTACTCCACAGTCTGGCACCTTATAAGACCACCATGTATTTGTTCCTAAGTCCATTGGCCCAGGCACAGCTAAGTGGGTCTGCTCATCTTGCTCCAAGTTGCATGGTCTGAGGTGGCCTCACCATATCTTACAGTTGCTTCTCCTTTATGTCATTTCCTGTCATCTTATAGTAGACCCAACTGGGCTGCTTCTGATGGCAGAAATATTCCAAAAGAGAAAGAACAGAAACTGCAAAGTCTTAAAATAGCAGACACTTCTGCAGCAATCTGTTGGTCAAAGCAAACTACAAGGTCAGCCCAAATTCAGTTGGTGGAGAAATAAATCCACCCATTGGTGGGAAGAGCTGCAAAGAATTTTTGGCCATATTTAATCTGCCACCAGGTTGTTTCTAGTTTTTTACTATAACATACATAAATTCATTATTTAATAAATAGATCTGAGTATTCTGTGCCATTGGGGTCCAAGGCCCTGGACTTAGAACAGCAATAAAACTGATTACCTGCCTGCAGGGAGCTAATAGTCTGAATCTGTACAAAAATGACATAAATAGATGAATGTAAGACTTCAGGGACTCACAACACTAAAATTCTGAAGCGGAAACATTGGCACTTTTAAGTCCGGTTAATGATAGTTTTTAAAAAAGGAAATGTAAATATCTCAAATATGAGGGAAAAGGTACTCATTTTTATTATATGAGGTGTGAACATTGAAAGATCGGTAATCCCCCTTTAAAAACAAAACAAAACACTGGTAACAGTAGAAGAAAGCATCAAAAGTTTGATGACCAGGGCACCTGGGTGGCTCAGTGGGTTAAAGCCTCTGCCTTTGGCTCAGGTCATGATCTCAGGGTCCTGGAATAGAGCCCCACATCGGACTCTCTGCTCAGCAAGGAGCCTGCTTCCTCCTCTGTTTCTCTGTCTGCCTCTCTGCATACTTGTGATCTCTATCTGTCAAATAAGTTAAAAAAAAAAAAAAAAGTCTTAAAAAAAAAAAAAGTTTGATGACCCACCATGTGGTCAAGGCTGTGGGAAAAAACAGATGTTTTCAGAGACAGCTGATAGCATGTAAATTGGTTGAGTCTCTCTGGAGGGCAGTTTGGGAGTTCTGTCACATCTTTTGTTCCAGCAGTCTTTGGGACCAACCAAATGGAAAAGTGGCATTTTAATTTGTTTTCTTTAATTAGACTGAGATGGGACACCTGGCTGCCTCAGACAGTAGAGCATGCAACTCTTGATCTTAGGGTTGTGAGTTCAAGCCCTATGTTTGTGTAGAGCTTAGTTTAAAAAAAAAAAAAAAAAGCCTGAGATTGAATATTTTTCACATATTTGTTAGAAATTTCTGATTGCTGAATCCTTTGAACAGTAGTATTGTAGATTTTTCTTCAAAGGAGTGTAGCTTAGGATTCTCTCCAAAATTACTCCAGTGAGGGGGAAGAAATTATTATTCAACAGATGGTACTGGGCTAGTTGAATAACTGTTTGGAAGAAAATGAATTTAAATCATTACTCATACTTCAAAGTGAATTCCAAAAAAATTGATGATCTAATACGTTTTAAAAAATCATGGCATTAAAAGCCAACGATACTTAGCATATTCAGTATTTTAGAGAAAGACAATCTTCCGAGGCTGTAAAAACATACAAACCAAGAAAACAAACATAAGAGAAAAATAGTAGATTTGATCACATAAGGTTTAAGACTTAAAATAGATTAGCTATGTCAGGTGTGAGCAATAGGTATAAAATGTTCCAAATTGAAAAGCATTTGATGGATCCCTATCCTAAAACTATTAACGTTAAGGCAGCTTAGCACCGTGGTTTAGGTTGTGCTCTAGAATTGGCCCCTGAATTCAAATGGACCCCATCACCTCAAATCTTTGACTTTGGACAAGTAATTTAACTTCTCTGTCTCACAATTTCCTCATCTCGAAATTGGAACAAATTGCATTTCCCACCTCATAGGCTAAATTTGGGAGAGTTACATGAATTATTAGTTTATTGATGTTGGACTCATCATTAATATTAGTCGTGCCTGAAGAACAGAGAGAAATCAAAGACCTCAATGGATAAATAAATGAGCAAAGGATAAGAACACAATTAACATGAAGAAAGAGGTGAGGAAAGTAGGAAGAACATTTTAGAGAGTGGCAGTTGAGACTTTGATTTGGGCATATTAAATTTAAGGACACCTAAAGGCTAAATGTTAATTGAATCGTTGAGGAAACTATGCT
Source organism: Neogale vison (assembly GCF_020171115.1). NCBI lineage: Eukaryota > Metazoa > Chordata > Mammalia > Carnivora > Mustelidae > Neogale > Neogale vison. The sequence continues at coordinate 213,508,836 of NC_058093.1, read as the reverse complement.
GCCTCTGCTTAAAGGAATATCATAAAGTCACTAAAAGTGATTGTTAACAAAGTTTTTATAGCATGGGAAAATATTAATGAACAGTATTTACTGACGAAATAATACAGCATTTTTTATATAAGGTATGATCTCAGCTATGTAAAAGAACATGCAGAGAAAAATTCTATAAAATATTTCAGAAGATTCAGTGGTTACATTGAGCGATGGGGTTGTGGGTGCTGATGAGCGATGGGGTTGTGGGTGCTGAGAGATGGGATCTTGGATGACTCATTCACAGACTAGAGGGTCAGCTGTTTAAGGTTTTCTTGGTTCCACTTCACAAGAACCTACTGCCAACGGCTTAGGCCTGAAGGAGGACGGTACTGGCTCTCATAACTTGACAGGTCCTGTGATGTTTGGATTCCCAAAGTGGGGATAGCCACTTTGACAAGAAATCTGGACCTCTTGCCTTCTTCTCTGATGTCTTTATTGTTAGCTCTTGTGACAAGATGGCAACCCAGCAGCTCCTGGTCACATTGACCTGTTTCCTGATAGTTTCGGCCCCGCTGTGGGACTCACGGCTTCTTTGTACTCATCCCTGACCACTCTTTGTGGCCAAGGGAATCAAGTTGAAATGTGGCTAGGCCATTGTCACCATTCTCATGGCACAACCAGGAAGTGTGGGTGAGCCTGAGATCTTCCCATGGCAAGCGCAGCTCCACAGAAAATGAGGGGCAGTGGGCACTGACAGGAAAGCCAACAGTTCTTTTCTTCTTGCACCTATTTATTTTTTGAAATTAAGAAAGTACAATTCATGTAAGAAGTCTGTCTCCTTTTCTCAGATAACCTGTTTGAAGAGCTTCCAGACTCTTGCTACACCTGTAAATACATATATTAGTTGTGAATGGGTCATAAGCTAGATACTTTTACTGCCTGCAGAGAGTTGTATTTATCAGTCTACTTTGGAATCATACAGGAGGTTGAGAGGGTAAGAAGAATGATCTCAGAGCTTGAGAACACGAATCTTCAATGGCCAATGGAATAGAAGTAGGAACTCTTGAAAACTGGAAAGAATGATGGACAAAGAAAATAACTAGTGCATATTTCACAGAAGCAGTAGATGGCATCATGAGAAAGTAGACATGCTCAGCAATCTCCATGGAACAGAGGCTTCCAGCTAAGGGATCATTGGTGACTGAATAAAAGTATTTGAGGGGCACGTGCATGGCTCAGTTGGTTAAGCATGGGACTCTTGGTTTAGGCTTAGGTCATGATCTCAGGATCATGAGACCGACCGCCAGGCTCTGTGCTCAGCTGGGAGTCTGCTTGAGATTCTCTCTCCCTCTCCACCCCTCCCTCAACTCATGCATGCTTGTGCTCATGTGCTCCCTCTCTCTCACATAAGTCTTAAAAAAAAAAAAAAAAAAAAAAGACTAGTTGAAGCACTCAGTGTGAATGGGAAGTTTGAAATGGAAATTGCACACAGAAACAACTGGTCCAGATGAGGGGGAGCTGGGCTACACAGTGGGAGATTTGACTTCGATCAGGGAGAGAGCCTCCTCTTTCTGCAGTAAGGACATGTGCGAATCTGGTGGAAGGACATCCAGGAGGGTTGCTCCTGGGACCTCTGTTTTCTCAGCACGGTCAGTAATACCTGCACAGAGTAATGAGGTTCACGGGGCAGGAAGGGTATGATTCAAGCTGTGTGAATTGGGAAGAATCTTAGACTAGAAAAGCACCTGAGCAGAGATGCCCCAGAACATTGGGAGGCCTTGTTAAGATTAAAAATCTTGAGTTTGGGGGCGCCTGGGTGGCTCAGCGGGTTAAAGCCTCTGCCTTCAGCTCATGTCGTGATCCCAGGGTCCTGGGATTGAGCCCTGCGTCGGGCTCTCTGCACAGCAGGGAGCCTACTTCCCTTCCTCTCTCTCTGCCTGCCTCTCTGCCTACCTGTGATCTCTGTCAAATAAATAAATAAAATCTTAAAAAAAAAAAATACTGAGTTCGTATGATACACAGTTCTCTGTAGTGTGTTCCTTAGACCTCTGAGGTCCTCCACAAGTCCTTTCAGGGTGTCCACAGGGTCAAAACTATTTTCACAGTAACACTAAGGTGTTCTCACACTTTCTCTGTGCTGCCAGCTGCACTCTTAGTGCTGAAGCAGTGGTGAGCAAGACTGCCAGCACCTTGACCCAGGACAAGGCAGTGGCAGTGCCATGCCCTAATAGCCAAAAACCAGTGCCAACTGCACCTAAGAATGTCCCTGACAGAGCAGTAAAAAGTACTTGCTTTATTTTTTTTTAAAAAGATTTTATTTATTTATTTATTTGACAGAGAGAGATCACAAGTAGGCAGAGAGGTAGGCAGAGAGAGAGAGAGAGAGAGGAGGATGCAGGCTCCCTGCTGAGCAGAGAGCCTGATGCAGGACTCGATCCCAGGACCCTGAGATCATGACCTGAGCCGAAGGCAGCGGCTTAACCCACTGAGCCACCCAGGCGCCCAAGTACTTGCTTTATTAAATCTCGTCCTTCTCACACGTTTTGTGCACATTGTGTGTGACAAAATGAGAACATAGACACATAGAGCATGTCTGCCACATGCCAAATGCAGTGGTTTTTCCTCAGAGAAAAGTGCTTGTACAGTTTGAACTGTGACTGAACTAACTGCTTCTTAAGATCAATCATCAGTAGGTTTTAAGAGCAGGATTCTAAGACTGGGAAGTTTGAGAAGCATTGTTGCAGTGGCACAGTTTGAACAGCTAGGTCTTTTTCTCTGGCCCTACTCAGAAATTCAGGCTGAGGATGGGAGTGACAGGTTGCAGCCTTGATCTTGGATGAGAGTTTTGCTGGATAGGTGAGATGGACCCGCAGTGATGCTGTGGAGAGCCAGTCATATGACTCACCCCAGGGTCTGGGCTGAGATGGGAAAGAAAAAAGGCTGAAGGACCAGACAGGCAAAGCAGGGTCATGTTGCTGTGTACCCACTGAAGTTAAAGAGAAGGTATGGGGTTCTAGGAGGCTACCAAGGAGAGTCAGGAATCGTGGTCAGATTTAACCCCAGCCTTGAAGGGACTTCAGCCTTTTAGGGGAAATAAAACCTGGATCCAAGGAAGCATATGCACAGGCAGAATGATTCATGCCATCTGAGTGGTGCCAGTGGATTGCTGTGTGACGTGGGAGGAGGGAGGCTGGACACTCTGACTGTGGGATCAGCACCTGCCAGCTGCTTCCCGTTTTTCTCCTTTTCCCCTTCTGTAGCTGTGAATAATGCAGAAATAGCACTAGCAATAAAAGGAAGCTGGAGATCCAGTTATTTTTCAAGTAGCAGAAAAAAGCTATCTTCCTTTGCGATTTTTGCCTGTAGGTTTAAGGGCCTAGAATTTAACTTGAGAGAACGAAAAGGTCTATTTTAGAGCTGCTTAAGCTGCCAAATACCAGCTGCCTTGAAGTGCTTCCCTATTAGTATCAACAAGGTTTGGAGGGGGAAAGTATGCCCCAATGGCTTAGAAATAATGCTGTTAGGATCTGACTTGTGGTCAGACCTTCCTGGACTTTTCCTGACAGATGGTGTCTAATTGGACAAAAGGCCAAATGACTTCTAATCCTTCAAGAAAGTTCTTGGGGAGAGGTTCCTGGATGGCTCAGTTGATGAAGCGTTTGACTCTTGGTTTTGGCTCAGGTCATGATTTCAGGGTCATGAGATTGAGTCCCACATCAGGCTCTGCGCTCAGCGTGGAGTCCGCTTGGGATTCTGTCTTTCCCCCCTCTGCCCCTGGATGCACACACACACTCTCTCTCAAATTTATAAATAAATAAATCTTTTAAAATTCTTGGGGAATGTCTCTGAGTTCTTTTATGGTAGCGGGAAGCAGTCAGTGGTTGGGAACAGTAGATGGGATAGGTTTATTATCTGGGTTACAGATAGTAGGACTGGAATGTGCAACAAGTGGTATGTCATGTGTTCATATATCTGCCTGGGGTTCTGTGGGGCCTGGCATTAAGGCCAGAGGTACCTGAGTTATTGACCATTGTGCTGTACTATCCTGACTTTGGAGAGAGCCGCCTCTGAAACCTAGCCTGTTCATGGGCTCTGAGACCTCGCATCATGGCAGTGGGGATGTAGATCTTTCCGGTCCTGACAGTGCTTCGTTCAACACCCTAGATTCCTAAGAGCCTCCTCTGCTCTGAAAAGTTCTCTAGCCCACAAAGTAAAATGTCACTGTTCCCCTAATTTCCTATGGTAGACTCATGTGTATTGAAAAGATGATAGGGAGGCAAAAACAGAAAACATACTATTTGTAGAAATGCACTCTGTTGGGCGCCTGGGTGGCTCAGTTGGTTAAACAGCTGCCTTCAGCTCAGGTAATGATCTGAGGGTCCTGGGATCAAGTCCCACATCAGGCTCCAGGGAGCCCACTTCTCCCTCTTCTACTCTCCCTGCTTGTGCTCTCTCTTTCTGTCAAATAAAAAAATAAAATCTTTTATTTAAAAAAATATGCGCTACATAAAAAATTTTTTACAGTTTTGTGGATATGAGCAAAGTTATGTGTTGTGTGGAATATATCATGACAGTCCACAATGTGACTTACCACATTTATCTCCCAGTTGTCTTAAAGATTGGGTGGGTGACATGCAACAAGGGAAGTCACAGGTGCACATGCAGGCACGCAAACACGTGTACACATGCACACACATCCTCTCATGCCTGTTCTTTCAATGACCTCAGGCAGTAAGGTTCTGCCTCCCGATGCTCTCCTGAGGTTGACTTCCTGGCACACAGCGGTTAGGCACTTCAGATTCAGATTGTGTACTGGCCTGCTGCTCTCCAGGATTGAACACAGTTTTTAGTGAGTAGATAATTAAAATGATTTTCCTTTTCCGTTCTCCTCAGGACTTAGTGATAATGTGCTGATTTGCAGATGGATGAGATCAATGACCTAATAAGTTATCACTGTAAGAAACAAGGTTTCGTTGGGGAAATGGCAATGTTTTCATCTTTGGTTTTGTTTATTTTATTGATAACTACATTCTCTAAAAATAAAAAGAAGAAAAAGAAAGAAAACATTCTTTATTTTGCCTAGTAGTTTTTCAGACTTGGAATAGATTATCAGACTTGTTCCTTGGAGTTCTTCGATTTTTCAGGGGTGCCTCAGAGCTGCAAGCTAGGACTTAAGAGAGCTGGGTAGCTCCTTACCTACCCCCTGTCAGGAGCCTTCAATTTGAGGAAAGGACCTGCTACCTAAATTGGAAACCCTGTTCTGAGCATCATTAAATAAAAGCACACATTTTTTTAAAGAGCAGTAATGTCTTTTCTAGCATGTATTCTTTCTCACCGAAACCCGCTCCTGATACTAAATATAGGAACTGTTTGGTCATATTTCCCTTAACCCATGTTGCAGCCACTGTCAGCCATGACCTTTGGCTTTTTTCATGGCTTGAAGTAGTGCATGGACACTAGCTATGGAGGCCACCAGGGTAAGCCATTCATTAGCTGTAGCTGTCCCTCCCTCTTGGTCCTTTTGATCCCACACTTTCTGTTCCTGTACTTTATACAGGGAAGAAATGTTCAGCTGCTGACTACCGACTAGATCAAGAGAATACTTTGTGGGTGCCTGGCTGGCTCAGTCAGAAATGCGTGTGACTCTGAATCTAGGAGTCATGGTTTTGAGCCTCATGTTGGGTGTAGAAATTAGAGATTACTTCAGTAAATAAACTTTAAAAGAGAGAGAATACTTCGTTTTGGGTCTTGGAGAAAGATGTCAAGCTGCAGAGTAGGCCAAGGGGCCCGTGCTTCACACATAGATCTCACCCAGGACCTGGGAACCACACAGAAAGACAAGTGACCATTGTCTTCTATGGCCTTAGAGGCCTACCATATGTGTTGAAAGATAAATTGGCCATTGCAGAGAGGACTTTCGAGTTGACTTAAGAGAAATAAATATTTAACACTTTTCCTTCAGATGTCTGCAAAGCAGAATGGTGGTTTAGGAAAAGTTCAGTTTTGTAGGCAGAATTGGGTTTGAACTATGGTCTTCCATTTTCAGCATTTGGCTGATTACACGTCACCTTTCTAAGTCTAGATTTGTGATTGTCAAATGGCCATAATCTCCAGAAGCTCAGATAATAGTCACTCAGTGTGTTGGCTATTCTCCCCATGGTGATGCTTAGTTCCATTTTTTTGTCGGTCAAGTTTACTTAAGCAGGGAATGGAAAGTAATTCAGTAAATGTTCCTTTGGCTTCTCACTACTGCAAAACCTTTCTTTTGTAGCTCTGGATTTACTGGACAAAATGTTGACATTCAACCCTCACAAGAGGATTGAAGTAGAACAGGCTCTGGCCCATCCATATCTGGAGCAGTATTATGACCCAAGTGATGAGGTAAGACCAATACTCCTGGCTGCTTCTCCAGGGATATCTATCAGCCAGCAGCAGGCCCAACCAGGAAGGGCTCAGATATCATACTTAGACTGATCCCAAGAGGTATATGGTGCCACCCCTGGTCCTCTCAGTAGCCCACATCATCTGCCTTGAGGAGCAGTACTGTCAGCACAGCTTGAAACCTCTCCCCACCCCACCCACCAAGCCCCTTCTATCTTAGAAAGTTTCCTCCAGGCCACCTGCAGCAGGGATGGGGCTGCAGGAATGGATGAATAAAGGGGAGCACAGATAAGAGGTCCAAGACTAGAGACCATTGTCATGGTTTGTGGCAGGAAGAGGAACCTAAATCAGAGTGCCTTCCTGAGGGTGGAAAGGAGGCCAACTTCCTGCTTGGGGAGGGGCATTGCAAAGTGAAGGGGGTTGCGCAGCTTGGATAGTTCCCACTGTGACTTGACGACTTCATGTCTGGTGTGCCTCCGTGGGGATGGGGATACAAGAGCCTCTTGTGAGAAATGAGTCCAAAGATGGATGTGGCAGGCCTCTGGAACATGCTGGACAGCCAGGTAAAGATACTGTGTGTCATGTTCTCTCCAGGAAAGTCCTAGTTTCCTGGCCTCTTTGATTCTTCTGAGGCTTTATTCTCTGGACAATAATAAAGAAAAATGCAATATATACCCAAATTTGGGTCTTTCTGGTTGAGGCTCACATGTAGAAACCAAGCCTTCTACACACTCTTGTTTTAAAAGCGGGGTGAACCAAGCAGAGTGTGTTAAAGGGGAAAATGGAAGAGGGAAGGAGAAGGTATAAAAGCTAAAAACTGATAAAGATAAAGAACAAGTCAAAAATAGAAAGTATTTCCTAACCAGTTCCCTTCCATCTCTGTCCCCGTCCCCTCAGAAATACTGGGGGCAGCTCGCAAAGGTACTTCTAATTTTGTAAATGGGAAAGGAGGGGGGAGTGTAAGGTTTGGAGCCCTGACTAGCCCTGTGAGCCTCCCATGTCCTAATCCTAATCGCAAACCTGGGTGGTACCCCAAACTCAGTTAAGGAGTTGGGAAGACCAGAAAGATGGCATATGTAGGACACAAGTGTGACCCCACACATGGAGCTGTCCTTTAGAGAGAGAACTAGGTATTGTTTTTCTCTCATGGACATGAATTCTCTACCCCCTTTCAAGAAACCAGTGCTTAGTGCAGAGTTTGGTGTCCCATGTTTCCTTACCCTAAAGGCCTGATTGTGAGGATTACAAGGATAAAATTTAGAATTGCCTGGTAACTACTAGGCATCCACTGATTGACAGCTGGAATCCTCATCAGATTAGTTCTAGAACATTATGTTAGTTTGGGGGTACTTAAAAAATCAAAATATAAATATTATCAATTGACTGATTTCCTTTTTCATATATATTTGGGAATTCCTTAACAGAGACATTTTAAATATGTACTTTTTTTTTTTTTTAAGATTTTTTTATTTGTTTGAGAGAGAGAGCAAGTACACACGTGGGAAAGGGACAGAGGGAAAAGGAAAGGAGACTCTCCACGTAGGGCTCGATCCCAGGACCCTGAGATCATGACCTGAGCCGAATGCAGACTCTTAACTGACTGAGCCACCCAGGCACCCCTTTTTAAATATGTACTTAAATAGCCTTCTGATTAGTTATAGAGTGTGCTGAAAAATAAAAATGAAAACTCGCAGAAAAGTATAACACAGATCACTTTGTAGTCTTGTTACATAGGTATTAAGATTTTGGAGTATTTTCTTCTCAGTCTTATATTTCTGTATCTAAATTAAAAAAAAAACAGGCTTCATGTTGTTTAACACAAACGTGCACATTTCACTCTGATATTAATCTTCCTTACAGCTTCATTTTTTAATGGCTTCATAATATTTTTTCACATGAAAATAATGTATTTAAGTACATTTGATTTGAGTAGCCTGGCTTTTGATTATATAAACATATCATTACCACCCACACAACAGTGAATTTCTGTTACTTCAACACCTAGTGCCTTAAAAATTTGAAATTGATTTTGGGATTAGTGATAAATTCAGAAGAATATTCAAAATGGATGTAGTTGCTCCCCATCCATTTATTACATGTTCATACAAAGTGTGCCTTTTGGAGCATGTAGGTGGGATATGGGTGCGTAAATGCTTTATCAGAGCTCTTGGTTTCCATCGATGTCAGTGCTGCTGTATACATTTCGGAGTGTAAGCCACAGACATTATGAATCAGTACATGATTACCTCTGCCATAACCACTCTTGTCTGCTCCCCATCCTGTACTCTCCTACAGCCCATCGCTGAGGCACCATTCAAGTTTGACATGGAGCTGGACGACCTGCCCAAGGAAAAGCTCAAAGAGCTCATCTTCGAAGAGACAGCTAGATTCCAGCCGGGATACAGATCTTAAATTTGTCAGGTACCTAGAGCTTTAGCCACATGATAAACCCTGGTGAGGGAGAGAGAAATGAGTTAAATGTTATTAAAAAGAAAGATTTCCTTGAGTTCCATGTGGAAGCTTCCTGTGCTTAAGTCAGAAAGTCTGGTGAGCAATGCAGTAGTATCAGTAAGATTTTCAAAAAATTGTGTTAAGAAAAAAAAGGAAATGCAGATCTTGATTTTAGAGAACATCCATAAAGAGGGGAAAGAATAGTGTGGAAACTCGAGGGAGTGGAGGAGTGAGAATAGTGTTCAAGTCTGTAGAAATGAGCAGCGAAGTCAAGAATTACAACCAGGCCTGAAGCATTTGCTGGAGAAATGCTTCGGACAGAGCAGCCCAGGAGAGGCTGGAGGTGTTTCTCTGTGGACAGCGGGGTCATGCACAGCCTGGTGGCTGGTGGCTACATGGCTGCTGTGCTTGCAGCAAAACGGGAGGCTCCGTGAGGGTGGCGAGAGAAGAGTGGCTTCTGTGGCGGTATGCGCCTGATAGAACTGTGTCTCTGCTCCATTTTTTCTGCCCTGTCCATTCTGTTTTTATACGTTGGGATCTAGAGACGATGGTTCAGGCTGAGGGTTGGCAGTTGCAAGGCTCAAAAGCAGAAACTGCTTGGGGTGTTTCACACAGACACCGTGTAACTAGTCAGAGGGCTTTAGAATGGCTGGTCAGGAAAGGGTGGGGTTACCTGCAGTAACTCCAGGAAGCTGTTCCCAGGGGCCTCCAGCTAAAGGAGCAAAAGTAAAACGGTGTTAGCCAGGCTCCTTGATCATCACACAGCCCAGCTAGGGTGCTGGGCACCTGCTGTAACTGCAGCTGTTAGAGCATCACTGTTGCTGAGAATGGGGCCAGGAGCCTGTACTGCCACTGATGGGGGCGCCCTCTGGAGCCTGAAGCTGCCGTTAACTATCCAGTGCCTATGAAACCAGGAGCCTTCCTCCTCCGCATACACTTCTTAGTGTATCACTAAGAAGCAGAAAAAAGGAAACCTAGCTTTTCCTGCATTGCCGGCCTTTGGCAGAATCTCATCAGAAGCCAGTCACCAGTGAAGTCCAGCAGTACAGTTGACCATCTCCCAGCCCTGTCATTAAGGACAGAGGACAAAGGAAGGGTAGAGAGAATCTGAGGACTGACATATCCAGCTCAGCCTCAGGGGGCCGTGGAAACCCATCAGGCAGAGTAAGGCTGGGAACCAGTAGAGAGTACACTCTTCTAGTGTGGAGAAGAGAAAATGGGGTTTTCAGAAGTCTGGTAACTTGGGGCGCCTGGGTGGCTCAGTGGGTTAAAGCCTCTGCCTTTAACTCAGGTCATGATCCCAGGGTCCTGGGATCGAGCCCCGCATCAGGCTCTCTGCTTAGCGGGGAGCCTGCTTCCCCCTCTCTCTCTGTCTCTGCCTGCCTCTCTGCCCACTTGTGATCTGTCTGTCAAATAAATAAATAAAATCTGGAAAAAAAAAAAAAAAAAGTCTGGTATCTAAGATGGAGGGCTGGAGGAGAAGACTGGGTGGGAGAAGAGCTCAAAATGAATCTGTGAGCTTCCAGACCAGAGGGCTAGAGGCTTGGACGAGGGCTGTGGAGGCGAGAAGTGGTGTTCGGCAGAGTGGAGGAAATGCAAAGTCTGAAAGACTCCAGATTTACTGACCCTAGCACCTGACACTGGACTTGTCCTAAAAGACAAACTCAAAGTGAAGTGTGGAAGAAGCACCGGCTTGTGGGACATTAGGAACAAGCTGATAAATAAGTCCTTGGGGATGGGGAAGAGGCTGAGAAAGACAGAGTCTAGCAAGCCTTGGATTCATTTATCCTTTCATACCCCATGATGTTAGAGTCTATTAAAGTATTTATGTATAATGATCTGCAGGGTCACTCACTGACAAAAAGTCAGACCCCAGGACCCAACCGCTTTGACTACTTGAGTCCCCTTGGGTTCTCCATCCTGGTCCCTTTGCTTGGTGCTTACAGTGGAAAGAGTCCTGTCTCTCCCAGAGCTTGTTTCCCTGTGTCTGCACAAGGTCAGATCAGCTGCATCAGGGTTTTGGAAATAAAGTTTTATCTGGCCCTTTACAAGTACAGGTTTTCTGACCCCTGGCCTAGAATATTGAGCCGAGCTACTTCGGTTGCTTTTCTTTCTTCACAATCCTTTTAACAGCTCATTTTCCTGAAGTCTGTTGGTGGCCTCTGTTTTTCTCCATCTTTTTCTTGGTGAGCTCACACATACTGCATACTTCCTCTGGGACAGGCACATGTTAGACTCCCTGGGGAGCAGAGCAACCTAAACCTGGCCCCAAAGGAGCACACGGTTTAGTAGGGGACAAAGACAAACAGAACTGCCACATATATTTTTAGTGTGAGAGGGAATGGCAGGAAGGAGGGAGGTGTTTGGCAGTGTGGGGCTGGGGAGTCAGGTCTGCATGGGAAGCGGAAGCCCAGGCTTACCAAGGAGCCCGCCTCTCCCTCACAGGCATCTTCGGTTTCTGAAGCATCAGGAAGGTGATTCTAGGGCACTGAGGATGTTGGGTGACCCAGAGAGCAAGGTACCCTTGGGACTGCTGGCGCAGCTGCTGGAGGAGGAGGGCAGTGCAACTGCCGCAGGAGAACGAGACAAAGGCAAATGCGCTCCTAGGGCTTCAGGGTGCAACTGCTGGCCTGATGTCTTCTGACGGAGGCCATGGTGGCTGCCAGTGTCCACCCCGCTTTATGAGAGTCCAGGATTAGGGCTTGTTACCAGGGAAGGGTTGGCAAAGACAGTCACTCTGTGTTTAGTTCACTTTCGCCACGGGAGCAAAAGGCACAGTACATGATTATAGCCTGACTTTTTTCCCCCAACTTTTTGTTACTGAATCATAATTGACATATTAGCTTTAGGTGTACAGCATAATGATTTTATTTTTTTTTTTTTTAAGATTTTCATTCATTTATTTGACAGAGATCACAAGTAGGCAGAGAGGCAGGCAGAGAGAAAGAGGAGAAAGCAGGCTTCCCGCTGAGCAGAGTGCCTGATGCGGGGCTCGATTCCAGACCCCTGAGATCATGACCTGAGCCAAAGGCAGAGGCTTAAGCCACTGAGCCACCCAGGCACCCGTGATTTGATTTTTATACATCACAAAGTGATCATCTCTGTAGATCTAGTTACCCAGTGTTTCTTAAATTACAATTTTTAACTATTTTGAAAAGTTGAGTTTTACAATAGAAACCCGTTTTCTCCCATATCTGTTCATCTGTTCCTCCATCTGCCTGTCAGTCTATCTTACCTCTTTCTTAATGCATTTCCAAGGAGGTCCCAACATCTAGATTGGCTTATAATTTAGTCATTAGAATATAAAAGTAAATCCAGAGGAAGGTGGAGCTGGGGGCACTCATTAAATTCTGGGCCAGGTTCTTTCACAAACATTTTATTTTGTTGCTCACAGCAACATTGACTGAAGTCAGTATACAGCCCATGTTTATGACTGAGGAAACTGAAGATTGCACGTGTTTAAGCATTTTGCTGAAGATTATACACTGTTGGCAAAGTTAGGCAGCTCTGGGTCTTTGGACTCGGAAATCCCATTTTCTTCTAAGTTCAGTATGCTGCCTTGGAGTAGTAGTTCTGTGCCCTGGAAAAAGCTGAGGAGCTCATTCACAATACTATACTACAATGTTACTGAGTTCCCAGCCTGCAACAGTGAGATTAGATGCTACAAACTGGAGTGTCAGGGAGGTACAGGTGCTGGAACATACAGGTACTTTAAAGAAAGGTGATGTTGACTGCCCAGCCACATAGGAAAGAACTAGAAAACGTGCCCACACAGGACCTCAGAGTACAGCCATGGGGACACCTTTGCGGGAGGGGATAGCAAAGCCTACTCCAGGAAAAGCCCCACATGTCCCCTCCTTGACTCAGCACAGGCTTTACTGATGCCCTCAGTGGTCTGAAATGATAAGGGGGTGTTCATTATATTTCGTTTAAGTGGGTCAGTTTTAGATAATGTGTCCACTGAAAAGTTAAAAAATATGTCCATGGTTAACTTTGTGACAAGCCTCCTCTTGCTAGAGGCTGGTGAAGGTAGGTGCCTGACTTCCTTCCTCTTCTGCCTGTTGGTGAATTTTCTCAGACCGCTTAATTTCTCCCAGCCAGTAGATTTGGCTGCAGTTCAGAAGAGCGGATCTCTAGAGGGAGGTCATTTCCCATCTCTGAGTCCATCTCCTTGTCAGAGAGTTGGGTTATAACAATCATTCTTCCTGCCCTGACTCCTGAGTGGTAGATGAACTCCCATTTTGCCTGAAAGTGCATTGTGAAATACCAAAGTGACATTCTGCTAGATCGTACTAGCAGACATTTCACAACAGTAAGGGTCTCCAAAGGGAAGATCTATTTTGTTTGCATTTTGACACACTTACATTACCTTCCAGCCATCTCAAGCAGGCTTCCTCATCAGAGCCAAGAACACAACGTGATTGGAGTAGTAGTGTTTCACTTCTCCACAGCGTGATGCAAAACCAATAGAAACCTCTGGATGAACTTAATTCATTACATATGGATGCCTTAGGCAGTGGTTCTCAGAAGTGTGGTCCATCTGTGCCTTGCCCCACAACAGTCTGTTTTTTAACAAGCTCTGCAGAGGATTCTGATGCTCACCCTTGAAAACTATTAGCCTATAAAGGGTTAGAGTAGATTTGATTTGTAATGTAATCTCTTCATGTAAAATAGAGATATTACCATAATGAAGGGGGGAAGGTGTGCTTCTTGTACTCTGATGGTGTGACACTTCTAGTAGACCTCTTGCAGGTGGGTCCTGTCAAGTATAGAGAATGAGTGAAGACTTGTCTGCAGGATGCCACCTGCTGTCTCTCAGGGAGCTGTCCTTCAGGACTGGTGGGGCCACAGCTGTCAGATCACCCCAGACCTACGTGATCAGAACTATCTGCTGCTCCTGGGAACCATGCCATGGCTCCCTGCCTCACCAGAATCCAAGCCCACCAACCTCACACTTCCAGCAGTACTTCATTTTGCTTGTCCTGCTTTGTTGCAGTTGTAGGGAACTTGACTGTTACAACAACACGCTTGGCACTGTGTGGTTGATTCTGTCCTAACTGGACATCCAGAGAGGGAAAGAGACCTGGTAAGAAGGGGAGGTAGCAGGAGGCCTGGCTGGTTCAGTCAGTGGAGCGTGTGAGTCTTGATCTCAGGGTGCAGGTTTGAGTCCCACATTGGGTGTAGAGATTTAAAAAAAAAAAAAAAAAGAGGTCACAGATGAATGTTTTGCGTGTGTGTGTGTGTGTGTTTTAGAAGGGCGCGGAGAGAGGGAGAAGGAAAGAGTCTTAAGCAGGCTCCATGCCTAGCATGGAGCCCAATGTGGGGCTTGATCTCATAACCCTGAGATCCTGAGCCAAAATCAAGAGTTGGACACTTAACCAACTGAGCCATGCAGGCTCCCCAAATGTGTGGGGGTTTTTTCCCCCGAGATTTTATTTATTTGCGAGAGAGCGTGAGCAAGAGACTACAATCAGAGGGAGGGGCTGAGGGACAGGGAGAAGCAGACTCCCTGCTAAACAGGGAGCCTGACATGGGGCTCAGTCCGAGGATCCCAAGATCATGACCTGAGCCTAAGTCAGACGCTTAACTGACTAAGCCACCCAGGGACCTCCCAAATGTATGTTCCTTCTTTTTTTTTTTTTTTTAAGATTTTTATTTATTTATTTGACAGAGAGACACAGCGAGAGAGGGAACATAAGCAGGGAAAATGGGAGAGGGAGAAGCAGGGTTCCCGCTAAGCAGGGAGCCCAATGTGCGGCTTGATCCCAGGACACTGGTACCATGACCTGAGCCACCCAAGGACCCCCTCCCAAATATGTGTTCTTTACAAAGACCTTCAGATCCTGGTTTTGACCATTGGAGTGATGGGTACCGTAGTTAATAAAAGGCACCTGAGGAACACTGAAGTCTGCCGAGCTGCAAGTGTGCATGAGTGCGTGTGTTCCCTATTTCCCAGAAATAGGGAACCTCCTCTGAGGTGCCCAGGGAGAGGCGCCTGCAGACTGGGGCCGAGCCCACTCCTTCAGAGCTGCCCTGTGATGCGCGCGCCCTCGTGGTTCCAGGTGAAATGACCTTCCCCCTCTGCTTCCCATTTTTCCAGTTTTCGTAATGTTGGTACATTCTTTTCCCTTCTCCATTTTCCTAATATTGCTGCTAATGTTGTTTTAATGTGGGTCATTCTTAACTCATAGGCTTGTTTGTTTGTTTTTCAATAGGACAAGGGCTCAGAGGACTGGACATGCTCAGACATCGGTGTTGTTCTTCCCAGTTCTTGACCCCGGTCCTGTCTCCAGCCCGTCTCGGCTTACCCACCTTGACTCCTTTGAGCCGTTCGGAGGGGCGGTTTCTGGTAGTTGTGGCTTTTATGCTTTCTAAGAATTCCTTCAGTCCAGAGAACTGTTCCTGGCATCCCTGTGTGTGTCACCCACTGGTGACCTGTGGCAGTATGTACTTTCAGTGCACCTACTGCTTACCGTTGCTTTAGTCACTAATCGCTTTCTGGTTTGAAAGATGCAGTGGTTCCTCCCTCTCCTGAATCCTTCTTATGTGCTGCCCTGCTGACCCATGCAGTCACACCAGAGATAGTTCTTTCCAAATTGGCTCTCGTCACTGGCATCTCACTTTATGATAGGGAAGGCTACTACCTAGGGCACTTTAAGTCAGTGACAGCCCTTTATTTGCACTTCACCTTTTCACCATCAGCGTTTCCCCGGAGCAGGAGCATGTGGAAACACCTGGGTCGTCTTTGCAGCCTGCAGCAGGTGCTCCCATCTCGGGAACCTTTGGGGGCACTTGCCCGTGTCTTTCCTCATATAATGTTAGTCACTAGCATATTTAAGGTTTGTGCTGTTTGCCCAGCTTTTAGAAAACTCATTTTTCTAAATAAAAGAAAGAAGTACTGCACCCAGCAACTTCACTGTCTAGATTTACTGTGGTTTCTCACACCATTCATAGAAGTAAAACACTCGCCCAGATGTGTTACCTGCAGTACTGTTTGCAAGGCTTACACAGAAAGATTGAAAGTGGCAGCTGCACTCGGGATTTAGTGAGAGATGGACACCGGAGCAGGGCGCTAAGGAAGGCGTGTGGAGAAGCAGCCCGCCGGCCAGCCGGATGTCACAGGGCAGAGCTGCACACGCAGGGGTACGCATGCCCCCAAGCTCCTTCACACGGCGTGCCACGTTCAGTGTAGCCACGTCCAATGCCTCAGGATTTAGCAGAGAGGAGCCCTGCGTCTTTAAATAAGAAAGTGTACAATTCTTTTTCCTCCTCCAGCATGTCAGCATCTCAAGTTCATTTTTCAACCTATGATATAACAATTTGTAATAAAGCCTTCATGAGCTCATGACATGAAGCACTGTTCTGTCATCAAGTACTCTCCAATGTTTCTGATACAGCTGAGCTAAGACCATGAGAAAAAGCTAGCACTAAGTCATGTTTGGAGCTCTAGCCCATATTATCCTGATCTCTTTAAGTATTTGTTCCTGCCACTGCATACTGTGGCGTTGACTTGGTGTTCTGTCCCAGTGCGGTGCCTCCTCTTTACTCCCCCACTGCTCTCTGTGGTGAGAAATTTGCCTTGTTCAATAATTACTGTACCCTCGCATGACTGTTACAGCTTTCTGTGCAGAGATGACTGTCCAAGTGCCACATGCCTATGATTGAAATGAAAAATTTATTGTTACCTCTGAGTTTGTGTTCCACGGAAATGCTATCCAGCAGATCACTTAGGAAAACATTCTATTTTTAGCTTTTCATTTCTCAGCTGTCCTTTTTTTCTCGTTTGGTTTTTGACAGCAATGGAGAATGGGTTATATAAAGACTGCCTGCTAATATGAACAGAAATGCACTTGTAATTCATGAAAATAAATGTACATCTTCGATCTTCATATTCATGTTTAGATTCAATGTCGATTTCCTCTGGATCAGCGTGTCCAAATGGACAGTCAGCTCCACTCTGTGCTTGGAGCAGAAATGCTTGGGGGCCTCCTCTTTCTACCCAGGGAACTGCCCCAACACTGGTTTATATAAAATGATTTAGAGGGCATTTCTGTAGGGTCCTGGTTTCCCTTTGCATAGCAGAGAATCGACTCTCTGACATGTTCCTTTACTCAAATCATAGGTCTAAAATAATATGTCAAACTATGGTGAAGACGCCCAAACGTCAGGTTGCATTCTCTGGTTCTTGTGTGCCCCAGAAATGCTGCTGGGCACCATCTGAGTGCTGGGAAGGACTGCCCAGTATCACTTGGCCCACACCAAGCGGCCAGGGTGCTGATGTTCACACCTCACAGGTTAACAAAGGACGGCTGACGCAGCCTCAGAGATCAGAACCACATCTAGATTCTTGCCCTAAAGTACGTGATTTTCATCTCCGTGCTCAGAGCTGCCATGTAAAGGTCTGCACGGCATTGATAGGATAGAGGTTTGACTGTTACTTGATATATTGGTGAGTCAGTTTTAATTTTCAAAGAAGCATTGACAGTTTTCTAACTCTTATTTCTTTGTCCTTTTTAAATGGAATGTTAGTATTATGAGGTTAATCTGCAGTCCTCTAAATAGAAAGCCATAGCCTTGGTTACTAATACCTGGGGACTGCAGGCTGTTCCATCCCCCTCGCTGGTACTGTGGAGTCAGATTGGCATGAAACCACTAACTGCATTCTAGAATCACTGTAGTCGTAAGTTGTGTGCTTCTTATTAATCATGCCAAACTTGGTTTAACAGGTCAGAGAATTGTCATAATCAAGGTACCTGTGAAAAGTACTAGCTATTACGTGTGATAGGCTTGTCATTGGAATGTTCTTACATCTCTAAAAATGTACTGCTTAGATCATCCAGATTCCTTATTGGTGATACTGAATGCCTCCATTTTTAGTATGCTCAGATAAGCTTTCAGACTAACAGCTTTTTTGGTGTCTAAAAAGTAAGCAAAAAATTCCTATTGAAACATTCCAGTCTTTTCATTTAGTGTGAAACAAAATACCTAACGAAGCCAGTGGAATGGATTTGAGAGAACTCATGATGACTCTGTGCTGACACAAGTCTTCAAAGCTGATGGAAACACGCAGACCATTTTGATGCATGGGTAGAAGAATACCATTGTGTTTGTGTGCAGTACACAGTGCGTGGTGTGTTCACAGTCTGTCCTGCTGCTGCAGGCATAGGTGATGGGTGTGCAGGGTCCTGCTGGCTTTTGGAGCCACACATGGCTCATCACTGGTTGTATCTAAGTAAAGAGTCACACATGTATGCTGCCCACACCGCATGCCACATAACGTTCAAACCATTTAGAGGAGACTGTTTGACCTTTATTTGCTTATATGTTAATACGGTTTTTAAATTGGTAACTTTTATATAGTATGGTAACAGTATGTTAATACACACATATGCACACATGCTTTGGGTCCTTCCATAATACTTTTATATTTGTAAATGTTTTGGAGCAATCCCAAGTTTAAGGGAAATATTTTTGTAAATGTAGTGGTTTTGAAAATCTGAGCAATCCTTTTTGCTTATACATTTTTAAAGCATTTGTGCTTTAAAATTGTCATGCTGGTGTTTGAAATATGATACTCGTATAGTGCAGATGAGAAGCATGTAACAGTAGATCTGTGGTCTCTCTCACTGTAAGCCAGTTAGGCATCATGGATCGGAAACGACTGGGAATCCAGAGGGAATTCTCTAGGGTTGCACCAGGTTTACCTAAAGCTTGTTGCCTTTTTTGTGCCGTTCATCCGTGTAGAGCACTCGAGAAAGTTCTGAAACTGCTTTGTATCTGCTTTGTACTGTTGGTGCCTTCTTGGTATTGTACCCCAAAACTCTGCATAGATTATTTAGTATAATGGTAAGTTAAAAACAAATGTTAAAGGAAGATTTTATTAAGAATCTGAATGTTTATTCATTATATTGTTACAGTTTAACATTTATTTGTGGTATTTGTGATTTGGTTAATCTGTATAAAAATTGTAAGTAGAAAGGTTTATATTTCATCTTAATTCTTTTGATGTTGTAAACGTACTTTTTAAAAGATGGATTATTTGAATGTTTATGGCACCTGACTTGTAAAAAAAAAAAAACTACAAAAAAAATTAGAATCATTAAATTGTGTCCCTGTGTTACCAAAATAACATAGTACTGTGCATGTATAGCTTAATTGGAATTTCATATGTGAACATAAGAAGTCATCTAATCCTTTATTACAGTGCTTCCCAAATGAGTGTGTTTGTAATTTGACTTTGCTTATAGTAATCAGTGGTAGAACCATAAGCTGGTACTCTGAAGGCCAGTGGGATTTTAGTGCTCCATCAGGTTTTCCAGATTGTTCTTCAGATGCTTGGCTGTAGAAGGGGGAAGAAGGCAGTGCTGGGAATTCAGACACGGTGACCATGTGCGTCTCTTCTCATCTTCCTAAACTTCAGCACCACTGCTGCCAAGGCAGGTGTCCTTGGCAGCCTCTTTTTTCAGACCAAGATATCATGAATGTATTAGGGACTCTTGGACATTTGGTCCTTCTCAATACTGGGCATCATGCAATGACTTACAGAACAGAAATACTGGAAAATGTTTTGGTTTGGTGGTATAGAAAGAGCACAAGCTTTGGGCCCATAAATGTGGGTTCAAAACCCACCATCTGCTGATAACTGCAGCTGGCTTTGGGCCATTGTGCTGTTCTGTGCTTCAGCCTGTTGTACACTCAGACCTTCGACTGGAAAGTGGAACTTGGCATGTCATAAAGATTATACAAATACATTTTAAGTTTCTAGCTCAGTACCTCAAAAGAAAGTAAATAGTAGATCTTTCAAAGTGCTTTATATATTTATTTGTTTTTATTTATTTGTTGTAAGGTAGCACTAAGACATCTGTTAACTACCTGCTTTCTATTCATCTGAGTGGAGAGGACCATGTGAACATTTTTTCAGGGAAATGAACTGATCTCGCCTAAATTGATCGGTATTTGAAACGTTCATGGAATTATTGCATTAACTTTCCCTTTGAGAGATCAACACTGTTGTCTCCCAAATGCTGTGGAAATCAATTATAATGACCATCTTCCTTCAGCACAAGGAATTAATAATCTTCTTTTTACACATTAATTATGATGAGCTCCTTGTCTTGGCAGTGGTGCAGCCATTCCAGTTGGCAGTATAGACTCAGATCTTGGTTGGTTCTCTGTATTTAATCAGAACCAGAACGTTCAGAGCTGACCAGTGATCACACTGCTCTTCTCTGGGGAGAGCAGAAGCCAAGCCCAGGTCACAGGGTAGCAGCAGGTAGAGGCAGGTGCAGACCTCCCTAAAGCCCCAAGTGTGGAGGAAGGACAGAGATTGGGGGTGTCCACGGGGGAGCAGTCAAGGGAAGGTTTTCATCAATGATGGGCTTAACCACATTTGAATCTGAGGAGACCAACCCAGAGAGGGGACAGTGTTACTGGGCCTCACAGGGCTGAGGGCCAGGGAACGGGGTGGGGGTGGTGTCAAGGTGGACGTGGCACAAGGGGCTTGCTCTCTCGGAGTCTGGCACCAAGGAAAGCTGAAGACAAAGGTCCTTTGAAGAAAAGGTAGAGAGGAGGATGTGGAATGAGGTTGTGCCCCATGACAGGTGTTTTTTAGGCGAAATGGGAAACAGGGTCTCTTGAGATAAGAGCGAGCCAGTAGGAGAAGTAGAAATGAGAGGAATGCATGTCCCTGGAGGCCTGGCTGAGGTGATGCCCGTAAGTCTGTTGTGCAGTGCCAGGGCAAGACAGGCCCAAGGAGGCTGGGGGAAGTGTGGGAGGGAATGGAGCGCAAGTCCCCTCACCTCTTGGGTGTAGAGATGCTTTTCCTTTTTAATTTCTTGGTCAGAGGAGCAGGGAAGCCATTGCGCCGTATTTAGTAAGACCAAGAGGTAACAAAGCCTATTGTCAGCTGTGGAAATGGTGGGAGGACTGGGAGGGCACATCTGTGGTGGGAGAAGGGGCGAGGGGATGTGCAGTGACCTGGAGCACATGGGACGCCAGGGCCAAGGCTTCCAGGCCCAGGCACTGGCAGGACGTCTGCTGCAGACTGGCAGTGTGGGCACATGAGTTGGCCTTTTACTCACAAAGTGTCCCCAAGCTGGCAGAAACCACCTTGGAGAGTCAGGGACCAGTGGCCCTCTTCACCACTCCCAGAAATCCAGGCCCCCTTTTTATTCCCCTTCTAAACTCTAGAGAGTGCCTTTGCTTCCTTCCCAAAGTGACTTCCACACTAAAATATCCTGTTCTTGGGGAGGCAGCAGACTCTAGAGGCTAGAAGATGTAGGCTTTCCATGATGGCGCCAGCTGCCAGGGAAGGAGGACCGGACCGCACTAGTGCAAGGCCCAGGAAGGGGAGGCAGGAGCCGCTCCAAGGAGCCAGGGTTGACTTCTTGCAAGGAATTGCGTTTTTAATTGCTTTTGGAAGTCTTGACTGTGTGCACACATCCCACACAGCAGTGATTTTAAAATATTTTAATCACCAGAGCCCTTTCATGAAATCCGTAAAATCCGCCTGCTATGAATAAGCAAGGGTGGGACAGCCCAGCGCCTCTCCGGGCTCCCTCCCAGGGGTGGCATCACGCTTCCACCAGAGAGGAATCAAAGAACACTCACAGGCACGAGAGCAGAGCAAGTGCCAGGAAAGGGCATCATTGAAGAGATGGAATAGGACCCCACGTGACTGTTAGCACTTGCCCAGTGGGCCAGCAACTTGGAAGTCCCCGGCAGGAGGAACACGCGAGTAGGTGTGGCGAGGTCCCCCTGGTTTGAAAGTGCAGGGAAATGCAGACCGGTGGAGAAGGACAGATGAGGTTGGATGGAGCAGTAGGTAAGAAAGAGCTTGTAAGACAGCAGGAGGCAAAGCTCGCAGAGCTGCCCTCGTGGCACCTTCTGTGGCAGGGAAGACAGGCATTAAATGAATAGTTAAAACTACAGACTTAGTAAGTGCTTAAAGGAGAACAGGAATGAGAGGCACCGTCCTGCTAGATTATAAAGTGTGCAAAGGCAGCTGCATTAGCCCCAAGTTTTTTTGAGCATGAAATGCAGGCACATTAGGACTGGATGGCACCGTGGGGACAGTGTGTGCAATTCGGGCCCCCAGAAGGCCAGGATGGTACCCAGCAGGGAACTCAGGACCAGGAGGAGTCACAGGAGTGCCCAAGCTCTCAGTTCATCCTCCAAAAAGATGTTGCTACCGCCAGTGATGAGCAGATGAGACCAAGTACTTTACTGAAAGAAGGATGAAAAAGGCAGATGATGTCATGGCAGACGAGGAAACAGGATGCTTTGACCTGTCCTGCCTTTTTTTCTCACAGATGAAGCAGAGGGGGCCCGTGCATTCATTCTGTGGCCACTCCCAGGACCCTCAACTGGGTTGCCACGCAGGAGGGGCTGGGCTGGCCCTGGTTGAATTCTGTCCAATTTAATTCAGTTCAGTCTGCAAGAACGAGTCAGACATCCTCCTTTCTCAGCTGTGGCCATGAGACAGGCATGCCCGGCAAACGCTGGAGATACTATTTGATGGCTGATTCCCTTCCACAAGTGTGGAGTGGAGTGCAGCTGCACTGACCTGGGGCTGTAGGGAGCCCACCAAGCCGGCCCTGGCACCCCCTTAGACCCCATGTTGTGCGTGTTTCCCACATGCTGCAGACAAGTTGGTGTGCCTGTGCAAGCTCCTATCTTGATATAAGAACATGCCCTCATCAAGGTTGCATGCCTCACCTGGGATGGGAGAACACAGGTCTCCCCCCATCCCCCACCCACCGCACACAGAGTAGCTCCTGAAGGGAAAGCAGACATGCACCCCACCTCCTGAGCGGCCCCTGGCAGGTCGAGTCCTAAACTCAGCTCCACTGCCAAGTGGCAGAGGGCCTTCAGCCAAGGCCATGGGGGCCTCAGTCTGCTGGTGGGATTGGGCTGGCAGTCACTGCCTCCTAGTGGCCCCCAGGACTCTGGGGGAAAGGTGTGTCCCATGCCTACAGCAGCTTCCGCAAGAGCTCTCTCCCTCCCCTTTCCTTTCTTTGTCTTTTGCTGGTCTGGCTTTGTGTTTTGTTTTTCCTTGGCGGTAACAGGTATCTGTGTCTGGATCTGGAGGCTTCATCAGGCCCCCAAGGGTACCCCCTCAGCCCTGGTCTTCTGTACCACGTCCCTGCCTCCATCTGACCCCACACCCTTCTGGGCTCTGCCCTCCACAGCCCTGAGGGTGAATTGGCAGTGTTGGAGCACAGGCCCAAGGCCCCAGAGCAGACAGATGAAGCCCCTTCCATGAAGCACCCCACCACTTGGGCTGTCGGTCCCACTGCCCCCCAGATTCATGTAGCCTTCTGGCACACAGGGATTTCTAAAAAGCAGTTGACAGGTACCAAGAGGTTTAATACTTTGTGTTAGTCTGGCAGTTGGAGAAGGGCAATTATTACCCCCAGAAAACATGGTGTGGAAGATGCCCTGTCTGTGCGGGGGGGGGGGGGGGCGCTGCAGACAGGTGCTGAGAATTCCAGAACATTCTATCCCCCAAAAATCAATTTAGTTCTTCCCATTGCTGGTTTCTTACGTTTACTCTGTGCATAAAGTAGACCTTGAGTTGTGTGTTTATGACTCCTTTTTTCTCCCCAGGACTCTAATACATGCATTAAGTCTAGAAAGCAGTCTACTGCTTTTCCTGCCAGAATTTTCTTGGATCTTGGGACACCCTGTCTCTCACTGGTGGTTCTCAAAACAGCTTAGTCACTTCCTGACCCCCCGCATCTCCCAAGAGCTCCTCTCCACCAATTTGGGCCACTCAGCCCCTTTTGGCTCCTTATTTTTTTCTTTTTTAGTAGACTTCATTGTTTTTAGTAGTTTAAGATTGGCAGAATAACTGAGCAGCTAGCCGGCAGAGCTCCTAGTACCAGCCCCGCCCCTCACCACGGGCAGCCACAGACCCTTTTGCTCTGTTGTCTCTATACGTTTGCCTTTTCCAGAATGTCATGTAATTGGAAATATAAAGAGTGTAGCCTTTTCAGATTGGCCTTTTCCATGTAGCAATGTTGTGTTTAAGCCCACTTCATGTCAGTTTATAGCTTGATAGCTCATTTTTCCTCCAACTTGATTGAGATAAAATTGACAAGTAAAATTGTATATATTTAAGATGTACAACATGAAAAAAAAAGAGATGTACAACATGATAATTCAAAATACATGTGCTTCAAGGGATGATCACCACTACCCTGTTAACGCATCCATCACCTCACAGTTTCTCTGTGTATGTGTAATGACAACACTTAAGATCTACTCAGCAAATTTCAAGTATACAGCACAGTATCATTAACTACAGTCACCGTGCATCCCCAGAAGTCATTTATCTTATAAGTGAAGGCTTGGACCCTTTGACCAGCATCTCCCCCTCTCTCCCACCCCCCCCCCCAGCCCTTGGTAACCACCCTCTCCTCTGTGTTTATGACAGCACATTTCTTTTCATCTTGGAATAATGCTACATTGTATGGGCATCCCACAGTTTGTTTACCCATTCACCTATAAAGGGCATCTTGGTGGTTTCCTCTGGGGGAATTATGTATAAAGCCGCTGTAAACCGTCTGCACATTTTCCTGTGGATGTAAATTTTCATCTCATTCAGGTAATACCTACCCTTTGGTGCATGATTGCATCAGACACATACAGTTAAAGGAAGAAATGGTATGATTTCTCTACAGCCTCTTCAGAGGGAACACACCTGATTCTATGAGGCCAGCATTACCCTAATGTACCAAAATCAGACAAAGATGTTGCAAGAAAAAAAGCTATCTTTCATGACCATAGGTGCAAAAATGTTCAACAAATATTAGAAAAAAAGAAAGAAAGAAAAAAATCCAACAACATATAAGAAGAATTATAGGGGAGCCTGTCTGGCTTGGTCGGTGGGGCATGTGGCTCTTGATCTCAGGGTTGTTAAGTTCGAGTCCCACATTAAATGTAGAGATTACTCTAAAAAATCTTTAAAAATATAAAATAGTATTACACTCCATGACCAGGTAGGATTTATTTCAGGTATGCAAGACTGGTTCAACATTTGGAAATCAATGTAATCTATCCTATCAACAAACTAAAGAAGAAAAATCACATGATAATACCAATAGATGCAGAAGAAGCATATGGCAAAATCCAACACCTTTGCTCATAAAATCTCAGCAAAGTAGAAAACAAACAAACAAACAAAATACCACCAAACCTAGGATTTTGTATTCAGTGAAAGTATCCTTCAAAAATGGAGAAATACTTTCTTAGGCAAAAGCTGAAGGAATTCAGGGCCCCAGGCTGTTTCAGTTGATAAGAATGTGGACACTTGATCTCAGGGTCATGAGTTTGAGGCCCACATTACTTGAAAAAAAATTTTAGGGTCGCCTGGGTGGCTCAGTCATTGGGCGTCTGCCTTCTGCTCAGGTCATGATCCCAGAGTTTTGGGATCCAGCCCTGTATCAGGCTCCCTGCTTACCAGGAAACCTGTTTCTCCCTCTCCCACTCCCCCTGCTTGTGTTCCCTCTCTTACTGTGTGTCTCTCTCTCTCTGTCAAATAAGTAAATAAAATCTTAAAAAAAAAAATTAGAGGAGCCTGGGTGGCTCAGTTAGTTAAGTATCTGCCTTTGGCTCAGGTCATCATCTCAGGGTCTGGGCATCATTCCCCATGACAGGCTCCCTGCTCAGCAGGATGCCTGCTTCTCCCTCTTCCTCTGCCCTTCCCCTTGCTCATGCTCGCTCTCTCTTTCAAATGAATAAATAAAATCTTTAAAGATAAGAAATAAATTAATTAAATAAATAAAAGTATTTTTTAAAAAGCTGAAAAATTTTGTTGCCAGTAGAGCTTGGCCAGAAATGTTAAAAGAGGGCGCCTGAGTGGCTCAGTGGGTTGAGCCGCTGCCTTCGGCTCGGGTCATGATCTCAGGGTCCTGGGATCGAGTCCCGCATCGGGCTCTCTGCTCGGCAGGGAGCCTGCTTCCCTCTCTCTCTCTCTGCCTGCCTCTCCGTCTACTTGTGATTTCTGTCAAATAAATAAATAAAATCTTTAAAAAAAAAAAAGAAAAGAAAAGAAATGTTAAAAGAAGTTCTTCAGAGAAAAGGAAAATTATTTAGGTCGGAATTTCAGCTCTACATAAGCTTTTTTTTTTTTTTTTTTTTTTTAAGAGAGAGAGAGAGGATCTTAAGCAGGTTCTATGCCCAGCATGAGCCTAACACAGGGCTTGATCTCATGGCCTGGAGATCATGAGCTGAGCCGAAATGAAGAGTCAGCTCAAGAGTCAGCTGGCTGAGCCGCCCAGCTGCCCCACCTTTTTAAATACTCTACTCCCTCTCACTCCTTGCTTGCATGGTTTCAGACAAGAAATCTGAGGTGATTTTCACCGTTATTTCTCTTTAGGTGAGCTGGGGGGTTTTGTTTTTGTTTTTCTTTTCTTGTGGCTTCTTTCCAGTTGTCCTTTTGTCTTTGGTTTCCTGCAGTTTGAATATGCCTAGATGGGCTGTGTTGCTGAGTGTTGTCTAAGATTGCTGAATTTTGGGGCGCCTGGGTGGCTGAGTGGGTTAAGCCTCTGTCTTCGGCTCGGGTCATGATCTCAGGGTCCTGGGATCGAGCCCCACATCAGCGGGGAACCTGCTTCCTCCTCTCTCTGCCTGCCTCTCTGCCTACTTGTGATCTCTATCTGTCAAAAGAATAAAATTAAAAAAATATATATTGCTGAATTTGTGGTTTGGTTTCTGCCATTAATTCTGCAGTATTCTCTGTTTTTTGTTGTTGTTATTTTGGAGAGTTTGTGTTTCGTTTTTTTTGTTGTTGTTGTTTTGTTTTTTTCCGTGATAGAGACACACCAAGGCACTCACACTACCTTCTGGGAAGCCAGGGTCCCGCTTCATTTTCCGCAGCACTTTTTTTTTTTTTTTTTTAAGATTTTATTTTTAGGGGGCACAGCATCTGCCTTTGGCTCAGGTCATGATCCCAGGTCCTGGGATAGAGCCCCGCATTGGGCTCCCTGCTCAACAGGAAGCCTGCTTCTCCCTCTCCCACTCCCCATGCTTATGTTCTCTCTCTCTCTCTCTCTCTCCCTCTCTCTGTCAAATAAATAAATAAATAAATCTTTTATTTAAAAGGTTTTATTTTTAAGTATTCTCTACACACAAGTGGGGTTCAAACTTACATCCCCCAGATCAAGAGTCACATGTTCCACCAACTGAACCAGCCAGGCACCCCTCCCAGCACTTATCTTCTTGCAAAAATGAGTTCACAAATACCACTTTGTAAACATCTTATCTCACTTATGGGAAACTCATTTCTGTGCTGAGGATAAGAGCTCACCGTCCGTTAGCAGCCATGCTGACCTCTGGCACAGGGGATTTGGGGTCCCACCTGCAGCCTCTGTGGACCTATCTATCCCTTCCTGTGTCCTGTTCCTGTGAGGCATCCATACTGTGGGCTCATGCAGAGAAGGGACCCAGGATGACTGATGGATTTTTGGGGCCCGGGGCCCTATTCTGTTCAACTACATATTCCTGAATACTGTTGGTGGACATTTCTCAGAAGGCAAATCGTGAGCATACCAGCCATGCCACCAGAGCTTGTGGACATACTTGGGGCTCACACTGGTTCAGCCACAAAGCCCAGAGTGCCTGGTACCTGCCCACTGATGAGGCACCCTGAGGCTGGTGCCCACCCCCACGCCACTGCCTGTGAAGGGGTGCTGGTTATTCAGCCTCTGTCCCCAGAAGTGAGTGTGTGCTCACTGGGCCCAGAGCGGCTGCGGTGGGTGCCCGCGCCTCGGAGTCACACATCCGTCACCACTGACACCACACAATGTGGGCAGTGAGTGTCAGCCATTATTCCTTTAAATGTTTCTTCTGCTCCTATCTTCTTCCAGAATTCCCATTCTGTATATGCGACATCTTTTGTAATCATCCTGCTGTCCTTGGACATTGTTACTTTTTTTTTTCCCTTTGCATTTTCGTTTGGAAGGTTTCTAGTGACATATCTTCAAGTTCATGAATTCTTTTCTTGGCTGTGCCCGGCCCACCTATGTGCCCACCAAAGCCATTCTCCATTTCTGTTAAATTTTTTAAAAATTTCTACCTTTTCTTTTTGATGCTTTCTTAGAGTTTCCATCTCTCTGCTTACATTACCCATCTATTCTTGCATGTTGCCCACTTTTTCTGTTAGAGCCCTTAGCATATGGACCATGGTTGTGTTAAATTCCCCATACAAGGGGGCATACTGCTGGCTCAGTAGGAAGAGCAGGTAACTCTTAGTCTCGGGGTTGTGAGTTCAAGTCCCAAGCTGGGTATAGAGATTACTCATAAAATAAAATCTTGGGGCACCTGGGTGGCTCAGTTGGTTAAGTGCCTTTGGCTCAGGTCATGATGCCAGTGTGCTGGGATCGAGTCCTGCATCGGGATCCCTGCTCAGTGGGGAACCAGCTTCTCCCTCTCCCACTGCTGCTCTCCCTGCTTATGCGCTCTTGCTCTCTCTCTCTGTCAAATAAATAAAATTTTTCTTAAAAAAATAAAATAAAATAATAAAATCTTTAAATTCCTGCCAATAATGCCAACATCTCTGCCATAGCTGAGCCCGGGTCTGAGGCTTGCCTTCTCCCTTCAGACAGTGCCTTTTTTTTCACAAGCTTGTAGTTTTTGTCAAATTTCAGACAGATGTTGAGTAACTGTGATAGCGCTTTAATGAGAGGTTTATGTGTTTTTCTGGCGAGGAGTTAGGCTCAGAGACTGAGGTTTCCTCTTGTGTCCTTGTTTATGTTTCCTCTGTGGTCTTTGGGTGTCTCTAGAAACTGCTTTGGTGGAGTCAGCCTTGCACCGGTATTCACTTAGGCAACACATGTGTTAAGATTGGAATGACACGGGGCAGCTGGGTGGCTCAGTTGGTTAAGCATCCAACTCTTGATATCAGCTGAGATCATGATCTCAGGGGTATGGGGTCGAGCCCCTCACTGGGCTCTGTACTCAGCAGGGAGTCTGCTCAAAATTCTCTCCCTCTGCCTCTGTCCCCTCCCCCTGTTCTCACTCTCTCTCTCAAGATAAATAAATAAAATCTTAAAAAAAAAAAAAAAGGTTAGGGTTGCCTGGGTGGCTCAGTGGGTTAAGCCTCTGCCTTCAGCTCAGGTCATGGTCTCCCGGTCCTGGGATTGAGCCCCACATCGGGCTCCCTGTTCAGTGGGGAGCCTGCTTACCCCTCTCTCTCTGCTTGCCTCTCTGCCTGCTTGTGATCTCTGTCAAATAAATAAATACAATCTTTAAAAACAAACAAAAGGTTGGAATGGCAACAGAGATCAGCATGACCCTTGTGCAAGGGTGACACATGGATTTGTGAAGAATCAGCCTTGTAACAGTTGTTACAGCGGCAACTCTCTTAGAAACAGGAGCCCTGCTTGGGGCTGGAAGACAGAGGGAGGGGAGTTGTCCCAGGATCAGATGATTAGGTCTGTCTTCTTGTGGCCTTGTGGCCCCGCCCGTGATTCTCACAAGGGCTGCTTCTCAGGGCTTTTTTGCCTCCCTGGGTAAGACAAAGGCTACAGGGGGCTGGAGTCGCCATGTTGGATGAGGCTCTGGGGAAGTTGTCTCTGTCATGGGCTGGACTCTGTGTGTGTGTGTAGAATAAACCATCTAAGCATATTTTTTTTTTAAGATTTTATTTATTTGGCAGACAGACATCTCAAGTAGGCAGAGAGAGAGAGAGAGAGAGGAAGTGAAGCAGGCTCCCCGATGAGCAGAGAGCCCGATGCGGGGCTCGATCCCAAGACACTGGGATTATGACCTGAGCTGAAGGCAGAGGCTTTAACCCACTGAGCCACCCAGGCGCCCCCATCTGGGCATATTTCAAATGATCACATGTCCCCTCTCCCTTGCATCAAACACAAAAGAATTTTGTTCCAGTCTTCACTGTGAGGACCTGCTGGGGCTCCTTAGAGGTAAGACGTGGAAGAGTGTGCTTCCCTGCCCCCACTTTGACTGGTTCACTGAGGGTGAGTTTCTAATTCTCAAGCTAGTTCTTGCTCAGCCTCCAGCATTTCATGAACATTACCATTTAAGCAGTCATGTAGATGTTCCTACCACTTCCTGGGGGCCTGCTCCTGCTACTGGTGAGTTGGGATACTCTGTCTTTGCCTGAGTCTACAGTTTGAGGGAGGAGGTGTTGCCCCCTGACCTCAATTCTCTGCTGGGTCTTTCGAGGGCAGGAGGGATCCCGAGTTCCCTATATGTTAAAGCTTAACCTGAAGGCCTTTCCTATATTTGTGCTTGCTCCCCAATGCCTTTCTGACAAGTGTGTCTAGACAAGTGTTTACTCAGCAGGTGGTGTTGGAGAAAACTATTCAGAAATAGCTCTGCATCTGATTTTAACACAGGCCAATGTGGACAACAGTGGGGGGTAACCATAGGAGCTGGGACACATCTGCCATGGGTGACCAGTAATAAAATCTATTTTCCAAAATATAAAAAAAAACCTAGAAATACAAAAACCTTGCCTCCTTCCCAACTGTTAATCAAAAAATATTATCTGCTTGCATGAAAAAAAAAATCCAGTGCCATTAGAAATCAGAAAATGCAAATTAAAGATAAAATGTGAGGCACTTGGGTGGCTCAGTCAGTTGGGTGTTGTCTGCATTTGGCTAGGGTCATGGTCCCAGAGTCCCAGGATTGAGACCCTGCTCGGGCTGGCTTCCTGCTCAGTGGGGAGTGTCCTTCTCATCTCTCCCACCCCTCTCCACCCCCTACTCCTGCTCTCTCTCTCTTTCAAATAAATGAAAATCTGTTTTGAAAGATTTCACTGATTTATTTGAAAGAAGGAGCAAGCACAAGCAGGGGTCATGGGCAGAGGTAGAGGAAAAAGCAGGGAGCCCAATGTGGGGCTCCATCCCAGGACCTGAACTGAAGGTGGATGCTTAACCAACTGAGCCACTCAGATGCCCCAAATAAAAATCTTTTTTTTTTTCCCAAATAAAAATCTTAAAAAAAAAAAAAAAGGTGAAGTGCCAGTTTGTGTATAACCTATAGGCTTTCTGGGTTTTTTGTTTTGTTTGTTTGTGCATCTGTTTTTAGCAAAAGCAAAATTATAAAAGCCAAATGTGAAGTTGTAAGGAAACATGTGTCCTTTGGCATTGCTAATAGTGCTGTAAATGAATACACTGAAATCTGGCAAATGTGATGAGCCAGTCAGATGTGTTTTGACTCCGTAATACCCTTACTGGGATTTGGGGGGAGGGATTTTTTTGTTCCCTAGACAATAATCCAAGAGAGAACAGCCACGTGGACAAAGGTGTTTGTACCAGCACTATTTGAAATCCCCAAAAGAAGACAAATAGCCTCCCTGCCCTTCTTTAGGGAATGGTCTAGCAAACTTGCAAATCAATACAGCAGTTACCAGAGTCTTCATGTCACTATTCCCACCCCCACGATTTGATCTTCCAGCATGCAAATCCCAGACCCACTTGTAAATCAGACAGTTTTCAGTCTGGTCCTCTGAAATGACATTGCCCCTTCTCTTGTCCACTTGCCAGGAAGTTCCTGGAAAAGCACACTGTGTGTCTTGCTCATTTTGGTACGCCTGCCACCTACTTCAAGCTCTGGTACAAAGAAAGGCTCTAAAAAGGCTAATGTGCAAAACGTGGGTCACAGACCCACTGTATCACCATCACTGGGAGACTGTTAGAAATGCAGAATCTTTGTGTTTTTTCTATAAGATTTTATTTGTTTACTTACTTATTTAAGATTTTGTTTATTTATTTGACAGGCAGAGATCACAAGTAGGCAGAGAGACAGGCAGAGGGAGTGAGGGAAGCAGACTCCCCGCTGAGCAGAAAGCCCAACTCAGGGCTCAATCCCAGGACCCTGAGATCATGACCTGAGCTGAAGTCAGAGGCTCAACCCACTGAGCCACCCAGGTGCCCCCAAGATTTTATTTACTTATTCTACAAGGAGAGACACAGCAAGAGAGGGAACACAAGCAGGAGGAGCGGGAGAAGAAGAATGAGGCTTCCAGTGGAACAGGGAGCCCGATGTGGGGCTCAATCCCAGGACCCCAAGATCATGATCTGAGCCAAAGGCAGAGACTTAGCTGACTGAGCAACCCAGGTGCCCCAGAATCTCTCGTTTAAGAGGGTAAAGTTTATGTTATCTATATATGCTACCACAATAAAAAAATCAGAATGCAGAATCTCAGGACCCACCTCAGACATGCTGCCTTTCAGCAAACCCATTTGAACAAATTCCCAGGTGATCTGTTTACATTTTGAGAAACCCTGTATGTTAGATGGATAGTTGCTCTTAAAATATAAATTCCCATCATTAGTTACTATTTCTAATCATAACATATACTTTTTCTCCCTCACCGTGGGAGGCTGCTCTTCATCGTCTCTTGGACTCCTTCCTCTGCACGAAGAATGGAGAAATCACAGTGGCAGCTGGCAGACTCCAAGGACAGCACGATGCCATGGCAACGTCTTCCATCAGTAACTTAATTTCATCTCCTCTTTTACATCTTGCTCTCCTCAGCCCTGAAGCTGGGAATTTTTTAATTTGGAAAGAACCAAAGATGGCTTGTGGTTGCCATGACAACAGCAACTGCACCCTTCCTAATGGGCTTGGATCTCATAAAGGAAACTTATCAGCAAATCAGAGAATTTTTAACCCCAAGGAGCTACAGAGAGACTTGCATCCCCTCACTTGGCCGTGGAAGGCCCTGGGGCTGGGAGGTGAGTCTTCCTGTTTGCTGCATGGTAAGCTGCCAGCCTGCTTTGAAGTCATCCCTAGGCAAGCTGCTCAGCCTGGCCAACCCAAGGTGTTTAGGCAGGATTTGGGGACAGAAAACAGCCTAGAGGACCCTTTAGGAAGACTGTTTTAGGTGCTTTTTTTTTTTTTTTTTAACTGAGCATTATGCCCAACGTGGGTCTTGAACTCATGACTCTGAGATCTAGAGTTGCCTACTTTACCGACTGAGCCAGCCAGGCACCCTACTTTTGGTGTCTTGCTACTCCCCAACCCCAGCATATTTGCTTGCCTAGGGCTGTCAAAATAACAAGCCAGGTGGCCTCAACAACAGAGATTACTGTCTCACAGTTCTAGAGGCTGCAAGTTCAAGATCAAGGTGTTGGCAGCTTTGGTTACTTCTGAGGCCTCTCTCCTGGGTGTGTCAATGGACAGTCACCCTCTCCCTGTGTCCTCACATGGTGGGTCATCCCTGCATGTGTCTGTGAACTGATTTCCTCTTATAAGGACACCAGTCAGACTGGATCAAGGCACCTTCCTAATGACCTCATTTTGACTTAATCACCTATTTGAAGGCTATCTCCAGTCACATTTGGAGGGACGCAATTTAGTGTGTAACAACTGGCTAGACTGGATCCTCCAGGGATGCGGACAGTACCCTACCCCATAACCATCTCTGTATGTGAGAGCCTGTGTGGGTCCAACTCCAGCACATGATCACAAACACACCACTGTGTCCACACATGGGTCTGGAGAGCCTCCCATGGGCAGTTAGACAACTGCAGTGTCCTGGATCCCATACTGCATTCCACCTTTGATGAGTGTAGCCTGATCCATCACCTTTGTTGGGCTCGAGTCCGTAATCACCAAGCAGGCTTGCTGGCAGCAGGTGTACAACACCATTGAGCACCAAGGCACTGAGTCATGGTGCGCCAGGTTCTCATGGACTCTCTCATTCCCTCTCCTCTGTGGTGCACTTCCGGTGCACTGGGGTTCTGGTGCACTGGTCTTCTGGTGCCCTGGGCAGCCCAAGCAAAAGAGCTGGGCATCTTAGAGCTCATTTACACTTCAGTCGTCCTGTAGGAGTGGCTCATTCAACAAATTATGTTGCAAGCATTGCAGATACAGCTGAGGACAAACCCAGACCCTGCCCTCAGGTGGCTCACATCCTGGTGAGAGAGACAGACAATAAACCAAACAGAAGAAAACACAGGCCAGTTGTGGTGGTGGTGGTGGCTGGGGTTGCTGAAGAGGAAAATCAAAGCTGGGTGAGGAGGGAGAGGGAGTGGTGGGTAGGAGCTTCTGGTCAGCAGAGCCTGGAGAATACTGCTTCTCCGGTGAGGACACATTTGAGCAGAATCCTGAAGAAAGGGGCCTTCCAGGGGAAGGGACAACAAGCACAGAGTCCCCAAAAAGAGGCAGCAAGGAGGTGGTGTGTCTGAAGAGTAGTAAGCAAGGGGAGGTTGTCACGAAGAATTTAACCTCACCCCCAAAGAGTGCCATTTGCCTTCTGCTTTGGGGAGGCAGTTACTAAGCTCTACCAAGAGTGCCTGTTTGCCTTGGGCGGGGGGCTTCTAATAGCCTAACAATGAGATTTCAAATAGGGACGTGGCACAATTATATTCAGGCTGGAACTGAACACACAAGAAAGACCAATGTTGTGATGAGGGGGCTGCAGACTGAGATCACTAGGAGGACACTCAATTAATCACACCTGTGCAATGAACTCCAGTAAAAGCTCTGAGCACCTGGCCCTGAAGAACTTCCCTGTCAGCAGCACCGTGTGGGCCATCCCTCACGGGCACTGAGAGGAGGGTTGTGTGCGGCTCTAAGGACAGAAGGCAGCTCACCCCTCAAGTCTGACGCTCTCCTAGACCAGTCCCTGGGTGCTTTTCCTGCAGCTGGTCTTAATCAGCATCCTTCCTGTGCTGTAAACTGTAACCGTGAGTAAAGAGCTGTGAGTCCCTCCAGGAAATTGTCAACCTTGGCTAAGGATCCACTTGGGGACTCCCAAACATGCCATTAGTGTCAGAAGTGGAGGTGGTCCTGTGGGGACTGGTCCCTCCAAATGTTGTAGTTGGCCAAATGCAGGGGTTGAAGTAGGAAATTGAGAGGGACAGGGAGGTGCCAAGTCTTGGGGGGCCATTGGAAGTACTTTGTTTTTTAGTCTGAGTGCAGTGGAAAGCTCCCGGAGGCTTTTGAGGAGGGACAGGTCTGGATTTTGTTCTTGAAGAGTCAGTGTGTGAGGAGTAAGGAGACAAAGCTTGCTGCTCACCTGTGGCAGTCATCATCATGAGAGAGAAGAGTGGCCCCAGTGTCAGGCACTGCTGGCAGGAGAGGGACTTTCTGAGGGCCCACTGTGGGGCATGATGGGGAGACCCGAGGTGAGGGGCTCAGAGGTTTTGGCTGTCCTGGAAGTTTGGCTGTGCCTTTTACTGAGGTGGTGATAGCTGTGGCTCGATTGAGGGTGCCCTGGCTTTGAGGTGTCCCCTAGAGCTCCAAGGGTGGTTCAGAGTGGGCATATGGACTTGGAAGCCTAGGATTTGGGGGCTGGGGGTCCGTGCTGAGGCACACCCTGGGAGCCATCAGGTGGTGTGAAGTGCTGCCTGACCACCACGGAGATTTGGCTGAACCCGGATGTGAGTTCTGGCAAGGAACAGGTGGAGTGGAGGGAGCCCAAGAGTGGGGAGGAGCCCAGCCAAGCTGCTCCTGGGCAGTTTTGCTTTTGAAGAATTAGAGAGAAGCATGATGATGGAGAAAATGGATATGGAGATGACACCACGTCTCCCATCCTGATGGGACAGCCCAATAAGGCAGAGACTGAGGATGCAGGAGAAAGAGGGTCCTGTGACTGAAGCAGACCAGCTAGCATGTGGGGTGGGGTAGACCTGATGAGCCAGTGACATGCAGGTCTTAGAGGACAGAGCAATGTGTGCATGGTGGTGGAAGCGGGCCGGTGGAAGGTTTAGGGTGGAAGCAGTGAGAAACACTCCTGCTGACACTGATGTCTTCAGTAAAGCAGGACACAGAGCTAGCACAGGCAGAGGGCAGGGGCTGGTGTAGGATTGTCTTCCAGGAAGGCAGAAATCTGAATGGCCACAGCAGGCGGGCAAGGGTAGGATTGTCAGGAGGACAGTTCTGCCCTAGAAAGTGGTCACCCCAAGGGAAAACATCTCTCCAGCTATAGCAGAGAGAGTCACATTTACCCAGGACTGGGGTTCACTGGGCAAGTCTGTGATGTGATAAAGGTGCTCAAGGGAGGTGAACAAAAGGAGAAGAGCCACCGGTGGGTAAGTAGTGAAGACAGGGAGTTGTGTGGCTCCCAGTGCTGGTGAAGGCAGCCGTGGTCCTGCTAACAGGAGAGGGCCAGAGAGCACAGTGTTGTGACCCAGAGTGGGCTTCTGGAGGGTGTGACAACAGGGACCAGGCAGCGGGTGGCAGACCGCAGGCCACGGTTGATAGCCTGTGAAATCACATAGAGAGTCATGTGCAGGATGTCATCAATAAAAATAAAACTGAAAAGAACAGTGTTAGGGCGTTACACAAGACAAGACAAGACTACGTCTTAAATCGTGAAACTTTTTCATACGTATGTGTACTAGATCATAATGTAAAATGGGTTTTTAAAGCTTTAAATTTGCCATTTTAACTGTTAAGTGTATAATTCAGTAGCATTGATACATTTACATTGTTGTGCAGTCATCCACACTACCCTCCAAATTTCTCATCACTCCAAATAGAAACTTTGTACCCATAAAATGTATTCTTTACTGTGGTCATAGTTAAAAACATTTAAAAGGCACTGGTCAGTGGTCAGGAAAGGGATCCATCCTGGGGGTCATGCAGAGGGCAAGATTCTTGCAGGAGAGGGGGCAGTGAGCTCACAGGCCAGGGTACTGGATTCACATGCATCACATGCATCAATCCCTTAGATTTTAAGGAAAAGATGTATTTCTGAGGATGAAGCTAGGAACTACAATGCAAAGCACAATAGGAAATCTGGTGCAAAAATATTCCAAGAATGCAGGAATCCAAAGAAATGGAGCGGAAATCATCAATGTGCCTAACGAGCACATAGTTATTTGGGTATGTTAAATTCAATATTCTGCAGCCACTAAAATCATTCATTAAAAACTGCAGTAAGAGTAAAATGCCCCTTCTCAAAGCAAGATACAAAATTACATAAACGTTGACTCACATAAAAATTAGGATTTTTTTCAATAGAGGACTGGCTAAGATACTTGCTGTAGCAAAAACAACAAAAGCATAATATTTAAGACAATCTAAGGAATCTCTAAAATTTACAAGAGAAATGAGCCCCCTACACTCAGTTGCAAACTGAAGATCTGAAAGTTGGAAATAGAAGCTATGAAAGACTTAACAGTTAATGAAGAGATGCTAACACTCCTCTGAAAAGTGCATCTTAAAAACAATCATGAGTTCCCACTTTGCAGCCAGGTTTGTAAAAGAGGGGGAGCTGGAGACATTGCCAGGAGAATGGCTGAGTTCTGACAAATGGATAGTATCCAGAGACCTTCTAAGTACGGTAATAAATCAGATGCACATCCAAAGACGCTAAGAGATCTTTACATATACACTGCATTGCAAAAAAGAAACAAGATCTAAAGAAGGCTAACATTTATTAAAATGTTATATACATTGTGACCTCAACACTGTGGTTTTTAAAAAATTATGTAACTTAAGAAACAACCTATAGTGGAAAGTTGTGGGGCCAAAAAAATAATGACTTGAGAGTCATAGAGGGATGGGGTGTGGACATGAAGATGTGGGCTGCCTGGGGGGCCAGGAGGGCCACGTGGAGGATGGAGCTTCCTGTCGAATCCGATCTGGAACAGAGAGCCAGATGCAGAGGTTCTCAGGCAGAGTGACTTGGAGCGTTCGGGGAGGATGGAGTGGGCGAGCGCGGAGGACCCCGTATTCTGGGAACCGAGTCTGCGAGTGGTCCGGCCAGGGAAGCCCAAGTCCTGCGCACGGCCGACCCATGAGCCCCGCTTCGGCCCCGGAAGCTGCGGCCCTCACGTCCATGAGCCGACCCAGGCGTGCGGAGAGACCGAGTGGCGCACGGGCTCCCCACCGCGGGAGAAGCCTGCGGGCGAAGACCGTGGGCTGAACACCCAAGCTCAGGACAGACCGCGCTTGCGCACTGCGATCCTCTTTGAGCCCGCCCCAGGGCCCGCCCCTCCGCGCAGGGTCCCGCCCCCAGGCCCTTCAACTCTCATAGGCTGGCTCCGAGGCCGCGCTCGGCAGGCCGGCCAATGGGAGCGTGGCGCGCCCCGCGGCACGTGCGCCCCCGCCCAGCCCGGTCGAGTGCGAGCGGGTCCAGCTCCGGGGCGCGGAGCGCGCGGGGAGGGAACGCGCGAGAGGGGCGGGGCACGGGGCGGAGCGCGGGCGGGGGGGCGCGCTGATTGGCCGACGCCGCGTTCCGAGGCCGTTAACGGCGGCGCGGCGGGGCCGCGGCTCCAAAACAAAGGGCAGGCGGCCCGCGGGGCGGCGGCGGGAGGATGCCTCGCGCCCTGCGGAGGCGCCAACGGCCGCAGCGCGTCCCGGGCCGCGCCGGCGCCGCCTGAGAGCCGAGCCCGCGCTAACCGGGGCCCGGGCCGGATGGGCGCTGCGGGCCGGGGCGCGGACCGCCGAGCGGCCGTGAGTACGGGCGGGCCTGGACACTGTTGCGCGGGCGGCTACTTTGTGGCGACCCGAGGCTCCTGCGACAGCGGGCGGGGCCCGGAGGCACCTGTTGGGCGTCAGGGCCGGCGGGCGGGGCGCGAGCGGGCCGCACCTGTGGATGTTTTTGTTCTGATTTGATTTTTTTGTTGTTATTTGGCTCACTCCGTGTTGGAGCAGACCACAAAGCCTGATCTTTGATTTTGCCCTCCTTTCTTCCTTCCCTTGCCTGCCTCGTTCCCACTTCAGCCACGAAAAAAATTTACAGAGAGAATGAACTAGATGCCTGCTGTTAATGGGCTTTTCCCTCTTTAACAACAACAACAAAAAATGTTGCGACCCGGAGTGAAATGAGGACAAAAGAGGGTTCCTAGGAATGTTTATTAGAAGAGGGGGATGTTTTCGAGTTACCCACATAAAGATCGTGACTAAAATGAATTGTTCTCTGTATCAGTTCCCTGCTTGTAGCACTAGGTTTGTTTTTTTTTTTGTTTTTTTTTTAAAGCACAGCTTGCAGGAGCCATAGCTTGGGAAACCTGCTCAGTAGGGTCCCCCTCCCCCAGGCCTGCCTCTGATTGACATCTTTGATGTCCAGATAATGTGCTGAGTTCCAGGATTGGGGGGAAAAAAAAGACTATAATTTCATTTTGCAAAGATAATGGCTTTGGAAAGACCTCAGTTTCCCCACCCCCAAGCTTTTTTGTTCAGTTGCATTTCTTCTTCCTCTTTCTGGCCAGAACACACACTTTAACCTGTTGTTTCCTTTGCCAAGAATGTTATTCTTTCCACCCACTTCCCTCCTAAACTAAGCAAGCCTCAAGAGGAGGCTTACCTCCTCTAGGGAACTCTTCCAGGTGCCTCACCTGAGCAAGCCTGGCTCTCTCCCACACCTGTGCACGCTCCAGCCTCTGCTCGGTGCCAGGAGCTGTGCTGGATGCTGGGATGATTGAGTTTTTGTAATTGTGCGCTGATTCCCTCTTATCCCTGGCCCCGGGTTCTTGGGTGACAGTCGTGGTACACTTGAGGAATGCTAATACTGAAGCTCTCCTGGACCCTTATGCTCCCTTCCCTTGCATCTCACAGGGTTAGAGTGTCTTCTCCTTGCAGGAACCTCTCAGAGGTAGGACCAGAGCGAAATCCTGTCCCACCACAGACCTGTAGCGCGGAGTCTGGCTTCTGCTGGGCACTTAAGAAAAAAAATAGCTGAATAATCTTAATTACCAATCTGAGCAATAGCCTTTGCTTTTTTTTTTTTTTTTTAAAGATTTTATCTTTAAGTAATCTCTACACTCAGTGTGGGGCTCCAACTCACAACCCTGAGATCAAGAGCCACAGTCTGCACTGACTGAGCCATCCAGGAGCCCCCGTAGCCTTTGCTTTTTAAACGAACTTCTTGTTTTGTAATAACTTTAGATTTCTGTGAAAGTTGCAAGGTTAGTCCAGACAGCCCTGGTATGCCCCATGCCTAGTGTTCCCGAGTGTTAACGACCCTCTCCTGTCATGGTGCCTTTGCCAACATGAGCAACTGAAATGGAGACATTCTTGTACCCTAAGTCCAGACATTAAATCTTACCATTTTGAAGCCTTGGAATGTGTAAAGCTCTTTAGATTGGAAGCAGCGTTCCTATAAAATCTCTTCCTGATTTTCCTGCCTGTCATCCCTAAGTTTCACAAGGACCTAGTGTCAAGGGACAGAGAGTGGAGAGGGCGAGGGGCTGCCATAGAGTTTGAATGTATCCCTCCGCACCCCCGGGAGACTGAGAAACTAGAATATGAAGAGGCAATATTCTTAGTTATTCAGTAGCGTATATAACCACTTCGCCGTAGAGAGCTGTTCTGACGTGGGGAACCAATCCTCAGCCACTGGGAGTGCTTGAAATGCTGAGGTCAAGTTGCCAGTAGAATCTGCCTGGGTGGATTTAATGCCAGGAAGATATAAAATTGGCATTTCAAGAAGCTGCTTTGCCGAAGTTGAATAAGAGATTCTGTTAGCCTCAGAGCCCCGACACAAACACAAGAAAGGGAGAAAAGCCCTCTGGTTAACTAAGCCCATTTTGCCTATTTATTGCTATCACTTTTAATTTGTGAGGGCACAGCAGACTGCGTAATGACACCTATCCTCAATTTGCTGGGTTTTTGATTTTTGCCTTTTCCATGTGTTCTGTTACAGCTAGGTGCCTGCTGTAACTTTAGTAGCGACTTACTTCTGTTTGTAGAAAATATGAAAACTTTGAAAAAGAAAAAAGCAGCAGCAATGGAAATCTTCCTTTCAGACTCTTCATTTGAGGTTCATTTGGTTTTCCATCTGTAGAAAAGTAGTTAGATCTGCTAATCAGCGAAACCTCTAGGGAGTGGAAATCTTGACATGAGATTTTGGGGAAGGTTGGAGAAAGTTCTGAACAACCAAGTCATAGAGGGCTAAGGGTTCTGGAGAGGACAGCAGAGGTTGGATTCAGGAAGGAAGTCCCTGTTCCTTCTGTGATAGAAACCCTCTGAAAAGCTGTCTGCTGGTGAGAGAGAAATGGAAATCCTGGAGCCAACACAGTGTCGTCCCCACCTGGGGAACATCCTCTTAATCTGGCTCCTGAAGAGCCTCAGAACCAGAACCAGGACTCCTGGTGGGGAGATGCGCTCACCATCCCTCTGTCCTGCTGTCCTATAACGATGACACGACCTCTTACGCGATTGTCTGGACCACCTTGTGAGTCGCAATTTACCCACATTTTACAGATAAGGCAACAGCTTGGCTTGCGGTTCCCTGGCCACCAAACACGGGGCACAGTTTGAGACAAGCTCTGTTGCAGCTTTGTCCCCCCTCACCCCCAGCAGCCTGTCTCTTGCCAAACCTCCCCTCCTGGGTCCCTTGTGCTGTCACCTGGCTTCCCAGTGTTGGCATTCTCACCCTCAAGCACTGGCCCCCTTCGATTGCTTTTTATATCTCTGGTTTTTCCTTCTCTTGCTCCAACACAGGCCTTCAAATGTTTGATTATGTCCTTATCCCGCCGTGTGTCCTGCTTCCATCAGCCTTCTGGGTCCCACCCTTTCAAGTGAGAAGGGCAGTGGTGTGTGTGTAGCTAGCAACTTGGTCTTTCCCCCTGTCAATAGCAAGCAAGCCAGTAAACTCTGCTAGGAAGTGTCCCTAGGCCCCGACTGTGGGGAACTTTGTTACTAGTGGGAGAAATACAAAAGAATGTATTACAGGTTGTTGGAAAAGAAGGGCTCAGTGCAAACACATTAATTAGCCTTGCAGGAGACAGATGGTGGAGGCAGAACCTAAGGCAGTGGGGTGGAGGGATGAAACCAGGACCTGGAGGGCAGAGGAGCTAGGCCATGAGGTGTTGAAGTTGCACAGACACCCCTGCTGGGATTCTGGAGAGGCTGTGGGGCTTCATCTGGGGCCAGACAGACAGGTGGTAGGACTGAGGAAATCTTCTTGCCCCTCCCAGTGGGTCCACTGATCACCAAGCCTGCAGTTCCTGAAATGTGTGGAGAAGAGTGTTTCATCCTGTAACTCCAGTGAGAAGGCAGACCATGCGTGTGAAGGGAAGCTGGTTCTGCCAAAGGCAAACTGGCCTCCTGCCATTGCCCTTTGACATGAATCCCTCCAGGCCTTTCCACACCTTTGCTCTGTGTGTGTGTGTGTGTGAGAGAGAGAGAGAGAGAGAGAAAGAGCGAGAGAGAGAGATTGAGAGAGAGAGAGAGAGTTTGAGTAGTTGGTACATACCTTCGGTATCAAAAATCTAAAGTCACCGGGATGCCTGGATGGCTGTTGGTTAAGCATCTCCTTCGGCTCAGGTCATGATCCCAGGGTCCTGGGATCGAGTTCCACATAAGGCTCCTTGCTCAATGGGGAGCCTGCTTCTTCCTCTGCCTGCCACTCCCCCTGCTTGTGTGCTCTAATAAATAAATAAATATTTTTAAAAAAATCTAAATTGTTCAAAAAGCTAATGGTGAAAAGGGAGTCACCTTCCCCGTGCTTCCTAGCCCCCAGCTGAGGTCCAGGGGTGTGTGCCCAAGAGCGCTGACAGGTGTTACCAGATAGCTGCAGCACAGCCAGCCCTCGCCAGTGGTGATAGCAACTTCTTAAAAATTTTTGCCCATCTGTAGGTTGTAAGACCTACCAGACTCCCTTCAATTTGCTTCGATGAATGAAGTTCACATAGGTTCATGTGTCTGCAAGGCACAGCTGTCCAGGTTGTAGACTCTGGCTTTGAATCCACTGCTTACTAGCTGTGCAACTTTGGCAGGTTAGTTAAGCTCTCTGGGCCCCCGTTTCCATATCTGCACAGTGGGACTCAGGAGAATCCCCACCTCCGAGGGTTGCTGTCAGTTCGTCTGGTTCTTGTGAAGTCTGCTACTTAGAATAGTGTTGGCCTGGATGGGGGGTGGGGGTCTCTGCAGAGCCCCCATGTTCCCTTTTCCATGGAAGATGTGGATGTCCCTGCCCGAGCCACTTACCTGGGGTCCCACTTCCACCATGAACTCTGGCTAAATGCTTTGTATGCCTGGTGCCTCCCTTCCTCCTCCTTCCTGGGGGAAGTAGAGGGCTGGGACTGAGCCTGTCACCAGGTAGTGGCAGGGTGGGGAGGTGGCGTGGAGAGTAGGGGGAATGGGAGACCCAGGGTGTGGGGCCCTCGGGAGCCTCCATGCCATCCCGGAAATGTCAGAGCTGCCTGGCTG
Source organism: Neogale vison (assembly GCF_020171115.1). Taxonomy (NCBI): domain Eukaryota; kingdom Metazoa; phylum Chordata; class Mammalia; order Carnivora; family Mustelidae; genus Neogale; species Neogale vison. Next base: position 213,465,951 of record NC_058093.1, on the reverse strand, counting down.
GGTCTTTATTTCTCATTGTTTTTGTCTTTCGAAGTGTGGTAACAGCACCATATGGACATGGGCCTGATTCACGTTCTCTTAAAATAATTATGCGTTTTTATTTTAGGAGAGACATTTCTGGAATCCAGAATATTGTTTTTGCTCCAAAAAATTACCCCACAGTAATATCTTCTGTGGGGGTGGGGGGGATGGTTGCTGCCCTCCAAACCCAGGGGAAACATAATGTCCTATAGTAAACATGATTCACGGGACCCATCGGCCTTTCTATGACTTCACGGAGGCTCCTAACTCGCCAGTAGCTCTATGTTGTAAAAGCCCATTTTGCGCACTGGGTGCCTGAAAATTTGGCCGTGATCTTGTCAGTGCCCCAGCAGATACCCAGTTTAGAAGCCTAGTGGAAACACCACCCAAAACGCTTCTCCGGAACCACAAATCCAGGCCTGGCCGTTGCCCTGGCTGGGCCCCCTCTGCTGGGTGGCGACAGGGATGGCAGTCAGGACGGGGACGGTGGAATGTGTATATGTAAGGCACCCTCCTGCCTTGGAAGGGTTGGCCGTGAGTGCTGAGCACGGACAAGGCTCAGTAAAGGTGAAAGGAGACTATGAGGAGGGCGGTTCCACAGAGACAGGCCTTCTGGACACTGGCCGCTCCTCAGGCTGAGGTCAGCTGGGGCGAAGGCCATCCTTGGAGGCCTGCAGTGGAAGGACACACAGCTGTGTCATTGAGCAATTCACGATAAACAGAAAAGCCTTGGCGAGTTGCCACTTTGAAAGGTGGTGTCCCATACAAAGGGAACTGCATGTGAGCTAAAAATAAGAGGTGTTACCCCCTTTATTATTATGAATAAAAGTGAAATCCCCCCCTTTTTTTAAGTAATCTCTGTACCCAGCATGGGGCTCGAACTCACAACTCTGAGATCAAGAATTACACACACTGCCAACTGAACCAGCCAGGCACCCTGAAATCCCTTGTTTCAAGGCTGGAGGGAGTTTCTGGGAGTTTCTCCATTCAGTCACAGGGAGTAGTGTTTCTGCCACTAAAGGGGCAGGACTCTTGAGACCTACCAAGCAGCTCGTGAATAGTCTGAGATTCCTGTCTCTTGGCCCCTTTACCGCGAACTTTTATTTTTTTATTTTTATTTTTTAAAAAGATTTTATTTATTTATTTATTTATTTATTTGTTAGGGAGAGAGAGTGCGCACAAGCAGGCAAGTGGGAGGCAGAGAGAAAAGCAGGCTCCCCCTGGAGCAAGGAGTCCGATGCACAACTTGATCCTAGGATCCTGGGATCATGACCTGAGCCGAAGGCAGCGGCTTAATGGACTGAGCCACCCAGGCATCCCTACCACATACTTTTAGAGTCTTCATTGAGGGAGTCTGAGGAAAGAAGGGACAAAACTGAAGACTCCCTTCAATAAAGGAGAAAGACTCAGGTGAAGGTATGAAACCAGACTCAACATGAGTTCAGTAAGAAGTCAGGTCAGGGGGCGCCTGGCTGGCTCAGTTGGTAGAGCGTAGGACTCTCAGTCTCTGGGTTGTGAGTTCAGGTGTAGAGCCTACTTTAAAAAAAAAATTTTTTTTTTCTTTCCTTCCTTATGAGTCATCACCAAATTGTGGGGGCTGGGGGAGGTTGCATGTGTGGATTGACAATACCTGTGTGGCCCGTGTGGGACATGGGGTGGGAGCTGGGCTGCTGTGGGTGGGATCCATCCGGATTGACCCCCATCCCTATGACCTCAAATATGGGAGGGATGTCAGGATTCCGATTCAGAGTGCCCAGTAGTTTGGGCAACGAATAAAACCCAATAGAATGTATCAGGGCTAATGTGATGGCTTGAAAAGGTTAAAGTTTTGGGAATCCCTGATGGGGAATATCTAATACAATCAGACTTCTTCAGAGGCTCCCTTAGTCCTTGGTTGACAAGACTTTGAGTGGAGAAAGAAACAGAGCCTCGTTTTGGAAGACAGATGTGTAGGCGTCTGTGTGTGTCCCTTGTGTGGAACCTTCCTCCACGATATTCTTGCTGGCTGATTTTCTCTGTTGGGAAATGGGACAACCATTAATTTCTGTTTCTGGTATAAAATAGGACCCACCTTTTCCTTTTCCTACAGATGGGTATCCATAACGTCCAGCACCCTTTTAGGAAGCCTCTCTCTCGCAGTGAGCTGTGTTACCACTGTCATTGTATCTGGTGTCCATCTAGGCGTAGGCCTGTTTCTAGGTTCTCTTTCGAGTCTCATCAGCCTGTTTTTCTGTCCCCTGCCAGCACTGCTCTGTCCCCCGTGACTGTGGAAAATGGCAGGACGGCTCTCTGTCAGACTCAGGTAGCAAACGTGTTTCTATCACACTCTTCGAGAGCGCCCTCATTGGTTTTGACCTTTGACAGGATGGGGCTCAAGACACACTACACTAAAATATGTCACCATGCATATTGACTGTCTTAAGCTGGAGGAATTTGAGAAAATGACAGAAGGAAGGAGGTCATTCTGACCTCCCCCTTTGCCCTTATTCCCTGACACAGGTCATAAGATCCTCCTGGGAAAGGTGTCCTCCGTGTACGAGGAGGAGGGAAGACCTTCCTATCAGAGACAGAGAATTTGGGGCCAAGAATTCTGCACAACCTTATTAAACCTACCCTGTCTTTCTAGTTACTTCTTCACCACAGAATACCCCTTGACCAAAGACCTCTACCTTGTCAGTTCTTCACAAATAAATTGTTTCTTTGTCTAAGTGATAGAAAAGCTTCCTGCTCTGTTGCTATTGGTTCTTCATTCTCTTGTGGAAACATTCCATAAGATCTGTGTGTTTTTCGCCTGCTGATCTTTCTTTGCCAGTTTAATTTTCAGACCCAGCCAGGGACCCTGAGAGGGTTTAGGAAACATTTATCCTCCCCTATAGACACTTTTAGGATAAATTTTAGAATCCAGTCTCGCTGCCTCTCACTGGCTTGCATATGCACATGTACACACACAACACATCTTACTGGATTTTGATTTGAATTGCATTTCTTTAAAGATTTTATTTATTTATTTGACAGACAGAAATCACAAGTAGGCAGAGAGACAGGCACAGAGAGAGGGGGAAGCAGGCTCCCTACCGAGCAGAGAGCCCGATGCGGGGCTCCTCCCAGGACCCTGGGATCATGACCTGAGCCAAAGGCAGAGGCTTTAACTCACTGAGCCACCCAGGTGCCCCGATTTTAATTGCATTTGATTTTAAAACTACTTCTGGGGGTGGGGGGCGCCCGGCTGGCTTAGTCAGCAGACAGTGCCACTCTCGGATCTTGAAGTCATGAGTTTGAGCCCCACGTTGAGTGTAGAAATTACTTAAATAAAATTCACCTGTGTCTGGGTGGCTCAGTTGGTTAAGCATCCAACTCAGTTTCAGCTCTGATCGTGATCATTTAGGGTCATGGGATCAAGCCTCGCGTTGGGCTCTACCTTCAGCATGGAATCTGCTTGAGATTCTCCCTCCCCCACAGCCCCTGCCCCTGTGCTCATGCTCTCTCTCTCAAATAAAATAAATACAATCACTAAAAACAAATACAGTTAAAATAATAAAAATAAAAATCACTGGGGAGAATTAATATGTTTACAATATCTTCCGGTCCTGTTCTTGGTTTATCTCCATTTATTTAGGTATTCCTTATTGTCCCTCAAAAACATATGCTCTCTCTGTAAAGATGTTTCAGGTCTTTGAATTTATTCTTAGATACTTTGTACTGTAACACTGTTGCCTAAGTGTATATTTTTCTCTTCTGATCTTTTTTTTTTAAGATTTTATTTATTTATTTTTTAAGATTTTATTTATTTATTCGAGAGACAGAGATCACAAGTAGGCAGAGAGGCAGGCAGAGAGAGAGAGGAGAAAGCAGGCTCCCCGAGGAGTGGAGAGCCTGATGCGGGGCTTGATCCCAGGACCCTGGGATCCTGACCTGAGCCAATAGCAGAGGCTTTAACCCACTGAGCCACCCAGGTGCCCCCCCCCTTTTTAAAGATTTTATTTATAGATTTTATTTATTTATTTGACAGAGAGAGACCACAAGTAGGCAGAGAGCCAGGCAGAGAGAGGGGGGAAGCAGGCTCCCTGCCGAGCAGAGAGCCCGATGTGGGGCTTGATTCCAGGACCCTGGGATCATGACCAGAGCTGAAGGCAGAGGCTTTAACCAACTGAGCCACCCAGGCGCCCCTCTATTCTGATCTTTATGTCTTGTTGCCTTGTCTTGCAGAGCTGTCTGGGACTTGGCGGGGGGTGGGTAGGGCTGTGTGGAAATGGTGGTGTAGAGGCTCATTCCTGATCTCAAAGAGAAAGTTTTCTAAGTCTTACCTGAGAAGCTGATGTTCATTGTGGGTTGTTCCGTTTTTATAGATGTCTCTTAACAGATAAGGAAGTTCCCTTATTTCCATAGTCTGCGCAGAATGTTGCTAGAATTGTCAATGGATGTTAGGTTTTGTCAAATGCTTTCTCTGCAGCTACTGAGATAAACAGATTGAGAGAACAATACGTGGTACATTGTATTAACTGTATTTCCTAACGTTAAATTATTTTGAATTCCTGTGATAAAGTCAACCTAATTGTATTTTATTATCCTTTTAAAATAGTATTAGATTCCCTTTGGTAAACTGATTTCGGGGGTTTGCATCTTGGTTCATGAGAAGAAAATTATAGCGAATTTCATTCTTGCACTACCCTCATCGAGGTTTGGTATCAGGTCAAGCTAGCTGGGTCATCCCCATTTCTTTAATGTTTATCAGATTGTTTGGGTTTGTTGTTTCTTCCTGAGTCCTATTTTTCAGTTATATTTCTTCTAGGAATTTATCTGTGTGATTTACGTTTTCAAATACATTCAGTTGATCACAACATCCTCTTACCCTATAAATCTCATCCAAAGAAAGTGATATCCCATTTCCATTTCTTCCAGGTTATTACTTCTATCCGATCTCTCCCTCCCACCTCTTTCCCCAAATCAGTGGAACAGAGCTTTATCAGTTTTATCTGTCTTTTCCAAGAACAAACTTTTGCTTTGTTGATCCTCTCTTGCAAGTTTTCCTTGCCTGTTACATTACATTTTTTCCTGTTTATTTCCTTCCCTATATTTTCTTTGGGTTGTTTCTCTGTTGCTTTTTTTTTTTAAGATTTTTATTTGTTTATTTGACAGAAAGACTGCAAGAGAGGGAACACAAGCAGGGGGAGTGGGAGAGGGAGAAGCAGGCTTCCCATCAAGCAGGGAGCCTGATGCAGGGCTCGATCCCGAGACCCCGGGGTCATGACCTGAGGCGAAGGCAGACGCTTAACTGACTGAGCCACCCAGACACTCCTCTCTGTTACTTTTTTAACTTCTATTTTTAAGAATATATATTTTAAAAGATTTATTTATTTATTTGACAGAGAATGACTGCGAGAGAGGGAACACAAGCAGGGTGCAGAGAGAGAGGGAGAAGCAGACTTTCCGCTGAACAGGGAGCCCAGTGTGGGGCTTGATCCCATGACCTGGCATCATGACCTGAGCCGAAAGCAGACGCTTAACAACTGAGCCACCCAGGCGCCCCTACTTTTTTTTTTCTTAATTTATTTATTTGACAGAGATCACAAGTAGGCAGAGAGGCAGACAGAGAGAGAAGGAGAAGCAGGCTCCCTGCTGAGCAGAGAGCCCGACATGGGGCTCGATCCCAGAACCCTGGGATCATGACCTGAGCGGAAGGCAGAGCTTTAACCCACTGCGCCACCCAGGCGCCCCATTTTTTTTAACTTTTAAAGATGGGTGTTGGGACGCCTGGGTGGCTCAGTGGGTTAAGCCGCTGCCTTCGGCTCAGCTCATGATCTCAGGGTCCTGGGATCGAGTCCCGCATCGGGCTCTCTGCTCAACAGGGAGCCTGCTTCCTCCTCTCTCTCTCTGCCTGCCTCTCTGCCTACTTGTGATCTCTCTCTCTGTCAAATAAATAAATAAATAAAATCTTAAAAAAAAAAAAAATTAAAGATGGGTGTTTACTGTTGGTAAGAATGCAAGCTGATGCAGCCACTCTGGAAACAGTATGGAGGTTCCTCAAAAAGTTGCAAATAGAGCTACCCTATGACCCAGCAATCACACTACTGGGTATTTACCCCAAAGATACAGATGTAGTTATCCAAAGGGACACGTGCACCCCAATGTTTATATCAGCAACATCCACAACAGCCAAACTGTGGAAAGAGCCTAGATGTCCATGGACAGATGAATGGGTAAAGAAGATGTGGTCTATGTGTGTGTATACATGCACACAATGGAATACTACTCAGCCATCACAAAAAAACCAGAAATATTCCCATTTGCAATGATGTGGATAGAACTAAAGGGTATTATGCTAAGCGAAATAAGTCAGAGAAAGACAAATATTGTATGATCTCACTCATATGGAATTTAATAAACAAAACAGGGATGCCTGGGTAGTTCAGTCAGTTAAGGATCTGCCTTCGGCTTGGGTCATGATCCCAGGGTCCTGGGATCGAGCCCCACATTGGGCTTCCTGCTCCACAGGAAGCCTGCTTCTCCCTTTCCCACTCCCCCTGCTTGTATACCCTCCCTCTGTCTCCCTCTGTCAAATAAATAAAATATTGTATTTTTTTTTTTAAAGGAAGGAAGGAAAACAGGATCATAGGGGAAGAGAGGAAAAGAAAACCAGATGAAATCAGAGAGGGAGCCAAACTATAAGAGACTCTTAAAATCATCAGAAACAAACTGAGGGCTGCTGGAGGGGAGATGGGTGAGGGGAGGGGGTAACTGGATGATGGGCACTAAGAAGGGCACGTGATGTAATGAACACTGGTGTTATATAAGACTGATGAATCACTGAACTCTACCTCTGAAACTAATAATACACTATATGCTAATTAATTGAATTTAGATTCTAAAAAATTCTCTGAGGGAAAAAAAGTCAACCTTAAAAAAAAATAAAGAAACCGTCACAGCAAGATTCCCTGTGTTGCCTTTTGACATCCACACCCACTTCAGCCCCCTCTTAACCCCCAGCATCCTCTAATAGGTTCCCCATTTCCATGATTTTGTCACTTCGAGAATATTCTACAAATGGAATAATACAGTATGTCACCTTTGGGGGGCTGGCTTTTTCTTTTTTTTACTTAGCACAATCCTCTGAAGATTCCTTCTTCTGCAGGAATCTTCATTCTCATTCTTCATTCTCAGCAGGGAGCCTGCATTTCCCTCTCCTTTTCCCTCTCACCTCAGCTTAGGCTCTCTCTCAAATAAATAAGTAAAAAAAAAAAAAGGGGGTGTTTAGCTCATCATTTCAACCTATCCTATTTTCTAGTCTACATCCTGTAAGATTATACATTTCCCTTTAAGTACTAGAAAGTAGTTATTTTATTATTGTTTAATAATATTAATAAAAGGATCTTTTAATTTCCATTCTTAGACCCATGAGTATATAGAAATACCTTCCTTTCTCTCCTCAGATGATACTTCTTTAATATGAGAGAATAATTGACACACAATATCCTATTAGTTTTAACTGTACATAATATTGATTGGGTATTTTTATATATTATGAAATGATCTCCACCATAAATCTAGTGTCCCCTGTCCCCATACAAAGTCATTACAAAGTTACCATATTCTCTATGCTGTACATTATATCCCCATGACTCACTATTTTGTGACTGGAAGTTCATACCCTTTAATCCCCTTCACCTACTTTGCCCACCCTGTCCCCTCTGGTAACCCACCATTTGTTCTCTGTATCTGTGAGTCTCTTTCTTTCTTTTTCTTTTTAAGATTTTTATTTATTTATTTGACAGAGATCACAAGTAGGCAGAGAGGCAGGCAGAGAGAGAGGAGGAAGCAGGCTCCCTGCCAAGCAGAGAGCCCGATGCGGGCCTCGATCCCAGGACCCTGAGATCATGACCTGAGCCGAAGGCAGAGGCTTTAACCCACTGAGCCACCCAGGTGCCCTTTTAGCCACCTTTTTATTTTTTTTATTTTTTTATTTTTTCCAATTTATTTATTTTCAGAAAAACAGTATTCATTATTTTTTCACCACACCCAGTGCTCCATGCAAGCTGTGCCCTCTATAATACCCACCACCTGGTACCCCAACCTCCCACCCCCCCACCACTTCAAACCCCTCAGATTGTTTTTCAGAGTCCATAGTCTCTCATGGTTCATCTCCTCTTCCAATTTACCCCAAAGCACATACCCTCCCCAATGTCCATAACCCTACCCCCCTTCTCCCCACCCCCCCCCCCCCCAGCAACCCACAGTTTGTTTCGTGAGATTAAGAGTCACTTATGGTTTGTCTCCCTCCCTAGCCCATCTTGTTTCATGGATTCTTCTTCTACCCACTTAAGCCCCCATGTTGCATCACCACTCCCTCATATTAGGGAGATCATATGATAGTTGTCTTTCTCCGCTTGACTTATTTCGCTAAGCATGATACGCTCTAGTTCCATCCATGTTGTCGCAAATTTTAGCCACCTTTTTAAAAAATAATTTCTACACCCAGCATGGGTCTCAAACCCACGACCCCAACATCAAGTACTGCCCTACTAACTGAGCCAGCCAGATGCCCAATCCTTTTACTACTTCAATTTCTTTATTGTGAATCACATATATATAATACATAAGATAAATCTATTGCCAGCAAATAATTATAAGCCCTATGTCTGTGTTGCCACCACCCAGGTTTCTAGCCTTATCTTTTAGCCACTCTGTGTCCTTACTTTGAGGTATGTCTCTTGTAAATTAAGTCTAGGTGAGTTGTTGAACTCACAACTTCAAGATCAAGAGATGCATGTTCCCTCAGCTGGGCCCCCCACTTTCTTGCATCTTTTTAGACTGACATTTTATCATTCACTGATACACCCCTTTGTAGGTTTGGAATTACACAGTTAGGTTTTGTTGTTCTAGAAATGTCATCAAAATAACAACATTTATCCTTACTTTCCCAGAATCTGAAGCTTAACCAATACTTATAGCTACTTTTTTGAATAAGACAAGGACTCTAGAAAGTTTTCATCGGACCTCTCACCCTGAGTTACTGTGCTCATGTATTACAGTGATATATTTTCTTTTTCTTTTATATTTTTAGGGGAGAATGGGGGGTGGGGAGAGAATCTTAAGCAGACTCCATGCCCAGCGCGGAGCCTGAGACAAGTCTTACGACCCTGAGACCATGACCTGAGCAGAAATCAAGAGTCTGACACTTAACCGACTGAGCCACCCAAGCGCCCCACACAGTCCTGGTTCTTCAAAACTCTACAAGATACTGCTGTTCTGTTTACCCATGGACTTACCATCTTCTTCATTCCCATTTTATTTTTAAGACTCTCACGTTTAGTGCTGTTTTTCTTTTGTCTGAAGCACATCCTTGCACTTCCTCTAATGATACTTTGCTGAAGTTAAACTTTTTAGTTGTCTGAAAACATCATTCCGGAATTCTTGAAAGATATTTTCACTGGATGTAGAATTCTGGAATAGCCATCATTGTCTTTCAGGACCTTAAAGGTACCTTTCCTGACTGCCTTCTGGGTTCTGTTGTTCTACTTAGGAAATTGTTCTTTTGAAAGGTAATTTTCCATCCCCTTCTGGATACTTCTAATACTTTTATTTCTCTTTCTTTGGTGTTCTACAGGTGCTCTACCCCATTTTCCTTCTCACTTTACCATCCATCAGTCTAAATATGTGTCTGGGCCTTCACCGTCATTTGCAGGCAGTCAAGCCCCATCGATGTTGTGAATGCTTTCCCCTGTGGTTTCATCTAACCGTTTATAGTTTCCATTCTTACATTGATTTTTTTTAATAGTTTGGGTTTTTTGTGTGTTTTTTTATTTTAATTTTTAAAAAATTTTTATTTATTTGACAAAGAGAGAGCCGGAGCAGGAACAACACAAGCAAGGGGAGCTGCAGAGGGAGAACCAGGCTTCCTGCCGAGGAGGGAGCCCGATGCGAGGCTTAATCCTGGGACCCTGGGATTATGACCTGAGCCGATCACAGATGCCCAACCGACTGAACCACCCAGGCGCCCCTCATTCTTACATTTAGGTCTTGGATCCACTTTGAGTTATTTTTTGTATACGGTGTTAAATAAGGGTCCAGCCTCATTTTTGTTTTGCATGTGGATATCCAGTTCCTAGCGCCGTTTGTTGAAAAGACTGCCCTTTCCCCATTGAATCATCTCGGTGCCCTTGTTGAAAATCAGTTGAGCATATAAAGGGTTTGTTTCTGGATTGACATGTAACTTCTCCACGATTAATTAAACTGGATCCCTCCTGCGTATTCATAAATGTCACGGTGCTTTGAGTCATTAAGTCCAGGATTTGGAACAAGATGTGTGCCATCCTGCTGCTGGTCTCACTCAGACGGGAGGCTTGTTGGCTGCTTTTTCCTTTATGTTTCCAGAAGTCACACACAGCCTAAAATGCACTAAATCAGATGTTTTTCTCAAGGGATCTGGATGTAAAAGTAGTTCACTCGCCACTTCCAATGGCATCTAGAATGAAACCGTGACAAATAGTAAAGAATTCGATCTTCTGGGTCTGCCTCTCCCCACCCTGTTCCTGGGAACACACAATTCCCAGGCATCCCTCCTCGAAGTCTCTCGTTCCCTCCATAACCCTGTGCTTTGTCATGATTGGTTGACAGGTTGTGACGCTTTTTTCTCGTCCCAACTGTGTGGACAGTGCCACACGCCCTCTGAACGACGACGGCCCTTGCGTGCATCTTCCGCTGTTTCTCTTGCCAGAGGGCCCAGCAGAGCCGCCGGCCGTCCAGTGCCAGCCCTGAGCTGAGCGAGGAGCGCCCAGCCGAGATGGTGAAGATGACAAAATCCAAAACGTTCCAAGCTTATTTGCCAAACTGTCACCGAACCTACAGCTGTGTCCACTGCAGAGCCCACCTGGCCAACCACGATGAGCTGATCTCCAAGGCAAGTGGTTGGTGTCCAGGGAGCGATGGGCCCCTGGTCACTGTGATTGTACCTCCCTATCAGATGGACATTTGACCATCATGTGACTTCCAGGGTTGGTGGCATCCTAGTAGTCTAGGGCCTTCTGAGCAGCACTGATGAATGTTTTGTGCGTGATTGAGTGTGACTGACTGCTATCTTGTTATCTCGGTATGACTGTGATCTTGGTGTGCCATTGGGCATGGTGTTGGCACAGGGGGCATGGTGTTGGCACTAGCTGGAGGGCTAGGCAGCTGGGACAGAAAATCACAGAAAGCAAGACGAGTAGGTTATTTGTCAGAGCAATCGAGTTCACATAAGACCAAGAAACACTGAAGGAGCAAAGGAAGTCTAGAAGATCTGTGGAAAGAGTCCAATAATGAGGAAATTAAATGTTAACTCGGAATACTTAAGAAGAAAACAGGGTATCATGGGGGGATGGGAAAAATTGGATCTTTTAGAAAAATACCCATGAGGGAAGCTGTGAAGAGGGCCATCTTTGTCATTAGTCAGTGATGCCCTGGCCTGAGGGAGCCATTCCTTGATGCAGGTGGGTCTCATTGTGAGAAGGCTCTGGTTTTATCTGTGGGCCACCTCCGGCACCCCACCTGTTCCCAGGAAGTTTTATTGGGCCACAGCCACATTTGTGTGTTTCCACAGCACCGGTGGCTGCTGTCGGGCTGGCCAGAGCACCAGCATCCTTACCGCAGAGGCCTTGCAGCCCCCAGGGCTGAAAACATTTCTCAGCTGGCCCTCGTTTATGAAAGTTCGCAGACCTCCTGCTCTAGTCTGACTTCTGTCTCACCCCCAACCACAAATCTGGCCACATCATGGATCCAAACCCTGTTTAAAAAATAAGGATTTGGGGGCACCTGGGTGGCTCAGTGGGTTAAGCCGCTGCCTTCAGCTCAGGTTATGATCTCAGGGTCCTGGGATTGAGTCCCACATTGGGCTCTCTGCTCAGCAGGGAGCCTGCTTCCTCCTCTCTCTCTCTGCCTGCCTCTCTGCTTACTTGTGATCTCTCTCTGTCAAATAAATAAATAAAATCTTTAAAAAATAAAATAAAATAAGGATTCGTGGGCCGCCTCGGTGGGTGAGAAGGTTATGCATCTGCCTTCGGCTCAGGTCATGATCCCAGGGTTCTGGGATCGAGCCCCGAATCAGGCTCTCTGCTCAGTGGGGAGCCCGCTTCCCCCTCTCTCTCTGCCTGCCTCTCTGCCTACTAGTGATCTCTGTCAAATAAATAAATAATCTTAAAAAAATTTTTTTTAAAAATAAGGATTTATAGGGGTGCAGGGGAGAATTTGAAGAGCAGGCAAGAGAATTAGGAAAATCGGTCTACAGAACTGAAGGCTAATAAGGATGTAAGGGGAAGCCCATAACATGATTATTTCTTAAACTGGACATAAAGTAATATTCTTAATTCTGGAAAGCCCCTGGAAAGGAAAACTCTTAAAAAAAGTGTTTTTCTTTTTCTTTTTTTTAAGTCTGAAAGCTGTATGTTTAGATCAAAACCCACTAGCCTCAGGCGAGGGTATGCGGCAGTAACAAAGGGCCCCTAAACCACAGGGGCTTAGTGGCTAGCATGAGGGTCTCTGTGCTGCTCCAGTGGATGTGTGGCCCTGGTCATCAGGGGCAGCTGCCGTCTGTGCCCGTGCAAGGGACTGCACGAACCAGCACAGTGCGGTGTCGTGTGCACGGGCGGCAGGGACAGATCTGCTTTCCCCTCCTCACCCCTGACTCCATTCCTTCTGCTTGTCTCTGTTAGTTGTGTGGCATACGTGGTCTCTTTCTGGCCTATAAGATCATGGTTTTCCCTTTATCTTTTAAGATTTTATTTTTTCAAGAGTGTGTGAGAGAGTGGGAGAGCACAAGTAGGGGAAGGGGTAGAGGGAGAGAGAGAAGCAGGCTTCCCACCAAGCAGGGAGCCCGATGTGGGACTTGATCCCAGGACCTCTGGATCGTGACCTGAGCCGAAGGCAGACACTTGATTGACTGAGCCACTCTGGTGCCCTGTGGTTTTCCCCTTAATTGAAGGGCCCCTGCAACACGGCACAGCACAGCGTGTCATGGCTAGCTCTCCTTCACTTCCCAGTGTGACTCTCTCACCACACACGCTCGTGCCCAGTTGCTTCCGTCCCCTTCTTTTTTTTTTTTTTTTTTAAGATTTTATTTATTTATTTGACAGAGAGAGATCACAAGTAGGCAGAGAGGCAGGCAGAGAGAGAGGAGGAAGCAGGCTCCCTGCTGAGCAGAGAGCCTGATGCGGGACTCGATCCCAGGACCCTGAGATCATGACCTGAGCCGAAGGCAGCGGCTTAACCCACTGAGCCACCCAGGAGCCCAGCTTCCGTCCCCTTCTTAATGTCTGCATGTGTCCTGGATGTGAGTGCCCTCGTTTGCTCACTTGTGTGGGTATCCACGTGTGCCATGCTTTTGCAATTGCAAATACTTACCAGTAACCAATCTTGTCACACATTTCCCTATGTGCTCCGGTTGGTTTGTCTTGACAGTGAATCCTTAGGAGTGGAGTGGCTTGTCACACAGCGTGTGCTTCTTACGTTTACAGATACCCTCCCGCTCTGCTCCAGTCAACATTCCTCACAGTCTTTTGAATTTGTGCTGAGGTGGTAGGCAAAAAAACCCAAACAAACCCCAAAACAGAAACAAACTAAAAAAGCACTCAAAGAAGTTCTCTTCATTTGGTTATTTTTGAGGTCCCTGTGTTCTGCTCGGTCATTTGGACCTGGCACTGAAGCAGACGAGCCCCCCCATCTGTCTACGAGGGAACTCATATTCCCTCTTGTTGCTGAGAGTGCAGGGTGCGGGCGCTAAGTCTGGAACTGACCCAGCTGTACCCCATCCTGCCTCCATTATCATCCCAGACTCCGTGGGTATGCTACAAGCTGTTCCTTGGCTTAAAGCACTTTCCTGGGGGAGATGTCACCGGAAGGCCCCTTCCTCCAAGGAAGGAGTCATCTTGGGATGTGGTTTTGCTTTCAGTTTCAATGGCAAAGCATGGGAATGTACCCTCCCACTACTGTCTGGCTGACGGGAGCTAGTCCAGCAGAGAGAATCGGGACACTGAGCGGCCCCTCTGGGTCTCTAGGAGCGCTTTGACTTCTGGGTCCTCTGTGGGTCTGGGGTCCTGGAGGCCTGTGGTCAGCGCTCCCCTAAGCGCTGCTCGAAATGCCCTACAAGGTGGCCCTTCCACCCACATTGAAGTCCATGACCTGAAACAGTCTCTCCACCTTCATCCCTAAATGCCAGACTTTTCCTCTTACCACAGTACATCTGTTAAAAATTTTTTTCTTCTTTGCAGTCTTTTCAGGGAAGTCAGGGACGAGCCTACCTCTTCAATTCTGTGTGAGTACTACTGCCATTGGCCTTGTGGACATGGCTGTGTCCATGGTCCGATTATATTCAGTGCTCCTGTCCATCCATGCACGTGATCACATAAAGCTGGACTGTGCAGAGTTCCTTGATGAGCCAGAATGATCCAGCGGTTTTGTTTTTGGTTTTTAAGATCTTATTTATTTGAGAGAGCACGAGCCGGGGGTGGGGGGGCAGGGGCAGGCTCAGGAACCGGGAATCATGACTGAGCCACCCAGGTGCCCCTAGAATGACCCAGTGTTTTGATAGCTTAAAGAATTCTGCTCTCTTTAGTGTGAGAGTTTGCGGGAAGGGTGTGCTCTTACCTGAGACCGAGCTCCCACATGAGGCATGGTCTGTGACCCATTTGTGGTGGGTTTGATTTTTGACGGTGCTCCGTGCAGGACGGTGGTCACGGCCCCCACAGCCCATCCCATCTTGGGATTCTGGAGAAATAAGTTGATCCTTCCCCCAAGGGCGGTGGTGGGCAGGGGCGGGGCCTCTGGTCTTCAGCACAGTCCCACCTGCTCCCCTGCAGGGTCAACGTGGGCTGTGGCCCTGCGGAGGAGAGGGTCCTTCTTACTGGGCTGCACGCGGTTGCAGACATCTACTGTGAAAACTGCAAAACCACGCTCGGGTGGAAATATGTGAGTACCCGTGCACCGCGCCGACTCACTGCGGTACCAAAACACGTGTTAGTCAGGAGCAAAATTTGCAAAGGAGTAAGACCTCCTGCCTGAAGTGTCCCGTGTTCTCGTCGTAGAGTGTCTTTCTAGCCGATTGAAGGTGGAGGTCCTCACATGGTCGTACCCGCGCCCCCCTGACTCCCGGAGGTGGGACGTGGGTAACAGCCATGCTGGTTGGCGGGCATGTGGCCCTGCCCTCCGAGGCTCCTTTCGCAGGAGGGGAGCGGCCCACCTATGCGGGAGACACTCCCTGGTGGCTGGGGCGGCCCCCAGCAAGGCCTGGCCTCACCGGCCCACCTGGGGCTTGGCCCACAGGCAGCGTCTGCCCGCCCGCCCCCCCGCCCTGCCACACTCCCTGATCCTGTTGTTCCCCACCCCTCCTGTTGACTCCCAAGTCTGTCTCCTGTGCCCCCGACCACCGCCAGCCGTGGCACCTGAGAGGTGCGTCTGGGTGTGGCTGGTGCCTACCTGTTGTCCGTTACAGCCATTCTGGCCATCTTGGTCAGGGCTGCCTGTGCTTCCTCTTTCTGGAATGCCTGACTAACTGTCCTCCACATTCGACACACATGAGGAGACGCAGTCCCCGGCGTGGAGATGGGCTCCAAGAGGCCTGTATGTGCACACACATACACCCTGCCAAGCCCCATTCCTTTTCTACCTTCACTGCCCAGCCAAGGGCCTTCTCTCTCCCTCCAGCATCTTAAATGACCCCCTGGTGCTGGCTATAGTGGCCTCCACTGGCCTTTTACCTGCAGTCCCTGCAAGCAGGATCTCACTCCCCGCAACCCCCCGGATTGTCTTATGCATGGTAGATGCTCAGGGACAAACCTGAATTACCCTTTCCCTGTGAAATGGATCTGTAAGGTTAAGGACAAGTAGAGGTGGGCTGCCCTTCCCTGCCCAGGCTCATCACAGAGACAGACCCCTCCCCTGGCCCTGGTCTGTGGAACAAGGGACACCTGGGGAGATTTGACCCCATATGCTTATTTTCTTTGCCAAGAGTGTAATGAAGTTGAAAAGTGAAGTCGATTCTGTCCTGAAATCTTCTTTCTACTTTTCTTCTTCTTTTTTTTTTTTTTTCAAGGAACATGCCTTTGAAAGCAGTCAGAAATATAAGGAAGGAAAATTTATTATTGAGCTTGCCCACATGATCAAAGACAATGGTTGGGAGTAAAGTGAAAACTTCGTTCTCTTCTGAATACTAGTTTGTGGAAGAGACTGTAAGTGTAACGGAGACATAGGAGCACCCTGGACGGCCGTATTTCTTGAACTTGAACCTTGCAGCGGGCGGGCCTTTCCCGGCCGTTCCGGTGGTAAGGTGTCCCTCCAGCCTCTGTCCTGTTCACGTACCTGGCTGTTTCTGAAATGTTTCAGTGACCTTTTTCCCAACTTCTCAAGTTCTAGAGACAGAATTAACCAATTGATGACTTACCTATCTAGTTAATACCTTCTTTTAAGCTATGCCTTTACGATAGAGTTTGGCTGTGCTCTTTCATGTTTGATAAAAAAAAAAAAAAAAAAAATTTCTGCAGACCACAGGGTTAGGGTGCTTTTCAGAGAGCGAGTTCACGCCGCTCTTTCTGAGTAAGGATACTGTAGGCCACTTTTTCTCCTAATTCCTGAAACTACAGATGAGTTATTCTATTCCTCTTCCAGATGAACTGTTAAGGCATAGTGCTCATTTAAGAATCTTCCAGAAACAGTCAACAAATCTGTACACCAAGGGGCCTTTTTTTTTTTTTTTGAAGGCTTGCTCAGAACTAGAAGATACCACTGATTACATTTTAGACAAGCTATAAATAGAGAAATCTGTCTAATGGAACATCTTGTTTATTTAAGCCAACGCTTCTTTATCTAGAAAGCAAGCATTAGCAAAGGCTGTTCCAAGGGGCCGCAGGTGCGTCTGTGCGGAGGCCACAGTCCGGCAGGGCTCTGGAAGTGGAGCTTCTGTGTCAGTCACTGACAGGGTGGTCTGCGCAGTGAGGGATGAACTCACTGGACGGAATCAAATCGGATTTCCTTTTCTGTTCTGATGTACTTGAAGAAAAAGAAATACTTTTGCATATGGAAGAGGCCAGAACTAGCAGGCTGAACTTCCAAACTTGAGATTTGGGAGATCATTTTAAAATTTTTTTAGGAAAGGTTAAAGTTTCAAAACAGATTTAAACTTCGTAAATGAATATGGGTCTCCCGTGCCCCACTGGTTCTGCCCCTTGAGCTGACACAGAAGGGACCTGGATGGTCGTCTACACCTTGTGTCTCAGCAATGTATTTTAAGTTCCAATCCACCAGTGCCTCCGCAGGGAGACGGCACTACACAAGGTTCTGGCCAGTTTTCAGAGAATGAAGGCCAAAAACCATTCCCAAATCGGTTTTGGTTTTCAAGTTTCCGAGCTGACTCCAGCTGCCTGGCCCGGCCTGCTGCTCCAGGAGTCTGGCAGGGCCTTGGGTGTAGCATGGCATGAAACTCCTGAGACCTCATTGCCGAGGGGCAGGAAAAGGGCCCAAAGAGGCAGGGAGAGAGAAGGGCAGCGTACCCAGACGTTTCTCAGCCCGGCCGGTGGCTCTGAAACCACTGCAGCAAAGGTCAGCCCAGGGCGAGTGTGAGCTGGCCAGGAAGGGCGAGAGAACAGCTTTCCAGTCCTGTGGGAGGTCCCGGCCCTCCCCGGAGCCCAGAGCCCATGGCCAGGCACTGGGCTCCCCTGACTGGTTCTGGCGCAGCTGCTCACCCAGAGCTTCCCTTTTGGCACTGTCTCTCTGGCTAAAAGCGAAGCCTTAGAACGTGGGGAGATGCAGCGCCCCACCCTGGGTGAGGGGACGGGCGCCCAGGTTAGTGTCCGCGCATATCCCAGCGTCAAGGGCAGGTCTTTGTACAGCTGTGTGGGCCTCTGCGCGTGCAGGTACTCCAGCGGGCTGTTGCTTCCCCGAGCTGGCGTCCCCCGCAGGTTTAGGTTGTCCCAGCACAGTCCCCATGTGTATACGTTCACGTTCAGCTGTACAGCCTTCAGGCGCCCCGGGGCCTAGGCCTGCACGCGTGGCGCACTCGCTGCCAGGCTCCAGAACCCGAAGACGCTTCACCCTCGAGCTGGCACAGGCAGCGTGGACATCTGCGGCTTCGGTCCTCAGTGGCCACTTTGAAGGGATGGCAAGGCCCTTTAATTTGAGGAGTGAGTGCTCCTCATTGAGAACTTCGCCTAAACTGACATCTCCCTCCTTGCCTTGGTTCCTCAGCAAGCCTCCATGCTGCGCCCGAGGCCCCGAGAGGATGAGGGCTGGGGGGGGCGGGTCCTCGGGGCACCGAGGGCCAGGCTCCTGAGTGTTTCCCAAGCTCTTCGTTTAAACTGAAGAATCTTCTCAAATTCTTCTGACCGAGTTTTGTATATACTAAACTATATTTAAAGCTTTTATATGTTTTGGGCAAGTTTACTGCTCCTTGGATTTGAGCACTTTGGTTTTTGTA